>NC_052079.1:19290000-21690000 GCF_015852505.1 Tachyglossus aculeatus | reverse complement strand
TCTGAACTTTGGCAGGGAATCGGAAGGGAGGAATTACAGATGGAGCGGGATTGGAAGGAGCAGAGATCTCGCCTCTCCCTTCCTGATAGTGTGTTGCCATTAACCAAAACAAAAGAAACCTGTTCTGCCATCCCTCCGCTTCCCATTTATTAACTGCAGTCATGCTACAACTTCTCTTCTTCCCTAATTGTGTGCTGCGTTCACTGGGGCAAAGGAGATGGGAATTGATATCCCTTAATTCGGGAATGCCCCTGGATTAAAATGATACTTGGTTTCCATGGTAAATCCAGGTGACAAGCAGTTTAATCCGGAAAGAAATACTGGGTGGAGAAGGGGTGGGGAGGTGGGTGGAAGTGCTACAGAGGGATCAAGAAAGTTCCCAGGAATATTGGATGGGAATGGAAGAGGGGAAGGGAGTAGTGGGGAATGATCTAGAGGGGATGTTTTAGTTTCTTGTAAAACTTGGTTGTCATGTTAGCAGCTGGGTCTGAAACAGGACACTTACAAACTACATTTAAGTCTCTGTGAAAATATTTACCACAATATGATGGTTCACCATACTCCCACAGTTTTGAGGATCATATTAAGTGTATCTTAGGGTATATCTACATATTTTTACAACAGAATCAATTTATTGTTGATATGATGAGGAAAAAACATTTTCTTGAATATTTACTTAGACTACCCATTGCATTTCATATAAAGCAAAAACTCCTTATAATTGTCTTTAAGGGTGTCCACTGACACTGTTTATGTTGAGTATTGGTCCTCTTCATCGCTATTCCTTAGCTCACACTCTTTGCTCCTCCCAAGTTCCAAGCTCATCTTCTCACAGATCTTTGCTCTCAACTTTCCTCCTTCTGACCATGAAATCTTGCTGTTTCCCTGATTTAGAGCTCCTTTCCCTCTCAAATCTGCTAAGGCTCAGCTCTCCCCATCTTCAAAGCCCTCCTAAAATCCCACTCTTTCAGGAAGCCCCAGATCTCACTGGGGGAGCCAGTATAAACCAGTCCTGCCCAAACACCGGTAGGTTCTGTAGTCACTTGGACCAGAAACTCACCTCTCAACTCATCGGTTGGGGCACTTCATCTTGTAAGGAATTTCTTCTGCCACAACATATTGGGAAAACTGTTCACGATGTCCTCGGCCTGATATTAGTAATCGAGGAGATATTTACCCTAATTTGAAAACTGATTGGTTTTTTAAATACAAAATTTCACTAGCATTATCCTCATCAATTAGACGGGCGCATTGAAAAAGGACATGGTTTTGAATATGTGAAGTATAAAAGTGTGTCTCATCACATAAGCTTCTCTATTCTGTTTTGCAATTATTCTTAATCTGGCCGGTTCATCTAATTCTTGATAAACTCATTTCTAGCTAAAATTTTAATACTTTGTTTTTGAACTTTAAAATTGGATTTCATCAGCAGAGTTCATAATGAAACAATTGTATTTTAAAGGGATTGCACGTGAAGTCCTATTAAAACAATTGGGCGCACGCTAATCTTGAAATCACCAAGTTACAGTTTTAATAGACGAAAAGGGAAAGAAATTCCACAGAATTCATTTAAAAACGCCCGACAAATGGTCCTCCAGAAATAAATCTAGGAAAAATTAGCATTCCAAGTTTGCTGGCTTGGATGATGAGGACAGTAAGTAGAATTTATCTGCAGTCGCCAGAGAGTCAGGAAATCTGATTTTCAACTGGCCTATCCCATTTAGTTCTGATGCAGTACCAGGTGCTTTTATGGCTGACTTTTTATTTTTGGCTCTGAGCCTCCCGAGGATCTTGCTGCCGAGTTTCGTAGCTCAGATGCTGTGCCAGAATTCACACAGTCCCGGAAGGGGAAGACAAAGCCTTTGAACTAGCAGTAATAATAATAGTCGTTGTCCTTAAACATATCAATATTCACCCTAGTCCCACAGCCCTTATGTAGATCGCCTCATAGTCTCCTATTTCCTATAATGGTAATTTTAATGTCTGTCTCCTCATGTAGACTGTAAGCTACCCAGTGGGCAGGTGTAACACCAACAATTGTATTGTACTTTTCCAGGTTCTTATTAGAATGTTCTGTACACAGACATCATTCGATAAATACCACTGATCGATTGGGTAGTAATAATAACAATAATAATAATGATTATGGTATTTGTTAAGTGCTTACTATGTGCCAAGCACTTTCTAAGCGCTGGAGTAGTTACAAGATAATAGGTTGTCCTACATGGGGCTCACAGTCTTAATCCCCATGGGGCCCAGAGAAGTGAAGTGACGTGCCCAAGACAAGTGGCGGACCCGGGTTTTGAACGCGCATCCTCTAACTCCCAAGCCCATGTTCTTGTGACTAGGCCATGCTGTAGAAGTAGGAGTAGTAGCAGTCTTTATTAAGCACCCACTGGGTGTTGCGTGAGTTTTAATCCCGATTCCGCCACTTGTCAGCTGTGTGACTTTGGGCAAGTCACGCCACTTCTCTGGGCCTCAGTTATTTCATCTGTAAAATGGGCATTTAAGACTGTGAGCCCCACGTGGGACGACCTGATAATTTGTATCTTCCCCAGCGCTTAGAACAGTGCTTGGCATATAGTAAGTGCTTAACAAATACCGTCATTATTATTGTTATTCTTATCGCTGGATGCTTGGGAAATGCAGAATAATGAAGCATCACATTCCTGCCCACAAGGAGCTTTTTACTCTAATGGGGGAGAGAAACATAAAATTATCAGAGCACCTAGGCAGAGAAGGGTGAACCAGAGAATGGGGGAAAAATCCCAGGCAGGGGAAGAGCAATGTCAAAGGATTGGTAGCACGGCTCAATTTCTTCAACTGTAAAATGAGCACTAAGCTTGACAAACTTGGCGGCTTTTCAGGCAGCTATTCCTGATCATCTAAATTAAGTTATCCTGTTCTAACCACCAATTACTTCCACTCATTGTTTCATTAGATCCACTGATTATGCTCTTTGAATCTGATTTTTTCTGAGCTATAGCTTGGGAGATATAGTCACACAGCCTTCCTATCTTATAATTTCACATTTCATCCTAAAATTTAATGGACATGAGACCCTAAGGCCATTTGTTTGGATGGTAATCTTGGCTGAGGCTTAGTGTTTGAACTCCTCTGACAAAGACAGCTTTTCGGCCATTCCGAGTGAAAATTTTTTTTGCTGCTCCTATGTGACACAAGATGCTTTCGTGAGAAGCAGGGTGCCTGGAAAAAATTGTTTGGGCTTAGGAGCCAGAGGACCCGAGTTCTAATCCCAGTTCTGCCACATGTCTGCTGTGAGATATTGTACAAAACAATTAATTAATCAAATAATCAGGTGTATTTATTGAGCACTTACTGTATGCGGAACACTCTCCTAAGTACTTGGGAGAATATATTCATTCATTCAATCATATTTATTGAGCGCTTACTGTGTTCAGAGCACTGTACTAAGCACTTGGGAAGTACAAGTTGGCAACATATAGAGACGGTCCCTACCCAACAACGGGCTCACAGTCTAGAAGGGGGAGACACACAACAAAACAAAACATGTAGACGGTGTCAGTCCGACAGAGTTGGCAGACACATTCTCTGCTTCCAAGGGGCTTACAGTCTAGAGGGGGAGACAGAAATTAAAATAAATTACAGATGTGTACGTAAGTAGTATAGGACGGAGCTTGGGAAGCATATCAAGTGCTTAAAGCGTAAAGACCCAGGTTCCTAAATGATGCCGAAGGAAGAGGGAGAAGGGGAAATTAGGGCTTAGTCAGGAGAGACTTCTTGGAGGAAATGTGGTTTTAGTAAGGCTTTGAAGGTGGGCAGAGTGGTAGTTTGTCATATGTGACATGGAAAGGAGTTCCAGTCCAAAAGGAGGATGTTGGCAATGGATGTTGCCATGAAAAGAATGAGGATGTTGGTGGCTTGTCCCAATTTCTTCATCTGTAAAATGGGGATTACATGGCTGTTTTGCCCTAGCATAGACTGTGAGACCCATCTGGGATAAGGATTGAGTCCAACCTGATTAATTTGCATCTATCCTAACAGTACAATGCTTGACTCATAGTAAACACTTAACAAACAGATAATATATCATGTTGTGCATGCAGCATTTTGGGTGACATTATTCAGTTCTCCATGCTTCTCCTCATCTTTTCATTCATTCATTCATTCATTCAATGGATGAATGAATTTTCCATTGAGCAGCGTGGCTCAATGGAAAGAGCATGGGCTTTGGAGTCAGCAGTCATGGGTTCAAATCTTGGCTCTGCCAATTGTCCGCTGTGTGACTTTGGGTGAGTCACTTAACTTCTCTGTGCCTCAGTTCCCTCATCTGTAAAGTGGGGATGAAGACTGTGAGCCCCCCGTGGGACAACCTGATCACCTTGTAACCTCCCCAGTTCTTAGAACAGTGCTTTTCACATTGTAAGCGCTTAAGAAGTGCCATCATTATTATTCTCTGTACCTCAGTTACCTCATCTGTAAAATGGGGATGAAGACTGTGAGGCCCCCGTGGGACAACCTGATCACCTTGTAACCTCCCCAGCGCTTAGAACAGTGCTTTGCACATAATAAGCGCTTAATAAATGCCATTATTATTATTGTTATTATTATTATTATTCAATCAATCATATTCATTGAGCACTTACTGTGTGCAGAGCACTGTACTGAGCGCTTGGGAAGTACAAGTCGGCAACATATAGAGGCGGTCCCTACTCCACAACTGGCTCACAGTCTAGAAGGGGGAGACAGACAACAAAGCAAAACATGTAGACAGGTGTCAAAATCGTCAGAACAAATAGAATTAAAGCTATATGCACACCATTAACAAAATAAACAGAAGAGTAAATATGTACAAGTAAAATAGAGTAATAAATCTGTACAAATATATATAAGTGCTGTGGGGAGGGGAAGGAGGTAGGGCAGGGGAGATGGGGAGGAGGAGAGGAAAAAGGGGGCTCAGTCTGGGAAGGCCTCCTGGAGGAGGTGAGCTCTCAAGTAGGGCTTTGAAGGGAGGAAGAGAGCTAGCTTCTCCCAGTGATTTGCTCCCCCATGAGATCTCTCCCTGGAATCCTCTAGGATCTTCCTGAATCAGACCCCCATTGCCCAGAGCAGGGTTATCTGCAGAGGATGAACAGGGAGGGACAGAGAAGTAGCTCAAGAAGAGCCAGGGGTGAGTCTGGCTTTCTCTGGATGCCTTGGCCTCTCACTGAGTTCGCTCCCAGCTGGGACCTCACATGGATGGGAATCCCGGCTTTTGAGGCAGGGAGCCTGAGAAACGGAGGGGAATACCAACCTCCACTCTCCTCATTTCTGGCAGGGAACCCAACCCTGGCCCTGGGTATTGCCAGGAAATGCCCTTGATCTCGGGGCCAGAGGAGCACCCAAACTCTCCTCTTCCCTCCTCATCGTGGTCAGATCCTGTCGGCTCTTGCTTCTTTCCATCTATGTTGGGAGATGACTGCTTGTCCATCACTGCAACCTTTTTTTTTTGTAGTCGTTTCTGTGTTCACTATGTGTCAGGCACTGTACTAAGAGCTGGGGTACACATGAGCCAATCAGGGTTTCTGTTCCACATGGGGCTCACGGTCTTAATTCCCATTTTACAGATGAGGTTACTGAGGCACGAAGAACTGAAGTGACTTGCCGAAGGTCACACAGGCTCCTTCCTGGAGTGGCCCACCTAAGCTGGATTGACTTCCTCTGAACCACTACGGCATTCCCCCCTCCCAGTCGTTGCTGCCCATCCCCTCAGATCCTTGAATTATCCTCTGCAACCTGACCACCAGTGGTCTCTGGGGCCCAGGAAAGTCGGAGGTGAGGGAGTCTGAAGGGAGAAACATCGACCATCCCATGGCCCCCTGGCCTGGCCAGTTCCTGAAGTTTTGACTTGAGGTTTTGAGGTTTATATTTCAGAGGGCAGATGGGAGGGAGGTGTTTGGGGAAGGGAGGGAGAGCAGAGAAGGGGTATTTAACGCGTCACCAAAGTACTCGACTCGAGACTGAGAACTCTTCCCAAGGTGGCAGTTGGACCTCTGCATGCACCATCCAAAGAGAATTCACTTTGGCTGCCATATTGGAAGTGGCCTGGGAAACCAACAGGTTGATAAAATCAGCCAGCCACTTCCTTTGCTTTCTTCCTGAACCCATGAGTCAATTAATGGATTATTTGATGAGTGGATTCATCAATGAATGGATTAATTGATGAATGGATTCATCAATGAATGGATTAATTGATGAATGGATTCATCAATGAATGGATTAATTGATGAATGGATTCATCAATGAATGGAGCAATTGATGAATGGATTCATCAATGAATGGATCAATTGATGAATGGATTCATCAATGAATGGATTAATTGATGAATGGATTCATCAATGAATGGATTAATTGATGAATGGATTCATCAATGAATGGATTAATTGATGAATGGATTCATCAATGAATGGATCAATTGATGAATGGATTCATCAACGAATGGATTCATTGATGAATGGATTCACCAATTAATGGATTAATTGAATGGATTCATCAATTAATGGATTATTCAATCAATCAATTGTATTTATTGAACGTTTATGGTGTGCAGAGCACTGTACTAAATGCTTGGGAGAGTACAACAGAGTTGGCAGAAGTGTTTCCTGCCCTCAAGGAGCTTACAGTCTACAGGGACTTACAGCAACTGGGAAATATAATAATGATAATGTTGGCATTTGTTAAGCACTTACTATGTGCAATGTACTTACAAGCACTTAGTACAGTGCTCTGCAGACAGTAAGCACTCAATAAATACGATTGAATGAATATGTGCGAAGCGCTAGGGAGGATGCAAGGTGATCAGGTTGTCAATCATTCATTCATTCAATTGTATTTATTGAGTGCTTGCTGTGTGCAGAGCACTGTACTAAGCGCTTGGGAAGTACAAGTCGGCAACATATAGAGACGGTCCCTACCCAACAACGGGCTCACAGTCTAGAAGGGCTCACAGTCTCAATACCCATTTTACAGATGAGGTAACTGAGGCACAGAGAAGTTAAGTGACTTGCCCAAGGCCACACAGCTGACAATTGATGGAGTCGGGATTTGAACCCATGACCTCTGACTCCCAAGCCCGTGTTCTTTCCATTGAGCCATTCTGCTTTCTCAACTGGTAAAATATGCCCTTGTACCAAAAGTTTATATATGGGAAAACACAAACCAGGATATTCATATTTTTCAGAGAATTGATATATTTCTTAGCATATTAGCATATTTAAAGCAGTACTGTATATTACATATATCATTATATACACAACATAGATCAGTGAGAGGGAAATATGCATATATGAATCTATAATAATAGATCCAGACACACATATATATCTGTACTTTCAGCTTGAGGCGGTTGCTTCTGAAATCATATATATGTATATCTAACTATCTAATGTATCCACCTCAGGTAGATCAGATAGTTTGATAGATAGGCATACAGTATCTGTAGTAGATAGATTAGATAACTAAGAAAGGCATACAGCTAGTCAGATATGCATACATATATAGGCAAATACAACATAGTATCATTTATTTTTCAAAAATAAGATACCATAAAATATAGCCATGCTCTTTTAAAGTGATGTCAAGTCAAAAATAATGAATTAATTTCATTTTTAGAAAAACAAATTTCCTTTATGAGTTTCTGATCGAATTTCCTTAAGCGGTATGAATCCCATTAACCTTATTAGGTAGAAACAAAGCCATATTCTTAACCCTGATGCTTTAGTGAAAGACTGCATTAGCCAGCATTTCACCTTAAAGAATGGCCAATACTTCAGAAAGTGTAAAAGACATATAAAAACATTCCCAAAAGCACCGTGCTGAAGATGAATTGGCAAAAGAGCCCATCCCAAGACCCGCTGAGAATAAGTCTGAGCCCTGGAGCATAAGATACGTTTCTCATAGCAGGGTAGAGAAATGTTGCGGCCGACCTCAGCATCACTCAGCCTGTTTTTAGATCCTGCTTCCATATTTGACACGTTGGCCTTCCGCAGCAGTGAATTCCAGAAAGTGAAAATCTGTCCAATTAATTTCTGCACTTGCCATAAGCACAAACCAACCCCTCTGATGTTCTTCTCTGAAACTTCCTGCCAGTTTCTGGCCCAGATGGGCCTGGGTGAAATTTCTGAAGCTTCCTTTGGCAAGATTTTCTTTTTAAGGCATAGCTCTTATATGGTGGACGGTTTTGTGCAGGTAGCAGGCTCCTTTCTGATTGAATAAGCTGGTCTGCTCAGGGATGATCCTAAAAATGTGTTCCCAAAATGGAAAACTGTGTTTCATTTTTATGGGAAGTTTGCGCAGCAGAAGATTTTTCTAAATAATGTCTTACCTTTGGAATGGTGCTTGTTCTACAGCACAAATTTCTTTAAGAGTTTTGATGAATCTGATGAAACCTCAGAGCCTCCTGTGTTCAAGGCTAAGAGTAAGAAACATCACAGTCTTTTAGACTGTGAGCCCACTGTTGGGTAGGGACTGTCTCTATATGTTGCCAATTTGTACTTCCCAAGCACTTAGTACAGTGCTCTGCACATAGTAAGCGCTCAATAAATACGATTGCTGATGATATATGACTTTGGACTCTTAATTCATCCTGCTCTCTTCTAGTCTGTGCCGACCACAACCAGGAAAAACAGTCATGATCTGGGATAATGTGTGGATGTCGTTTAAGATCTGAAACAATATGAGCTATTTAATATCCTAAAATCCCTTCTAGCCCAGGGAGTCATTCAAAATCCCATCTGTCTCAGAGCCACCCTTGCTGTGCGGGGTTGTGATTCTTCCGAAGATCTTGGCTTATTTTAAGTCTAGCTTCAGGCGCTTACCACAGTAGTCTTTAGAAAAATAAGCATATCATGGAGGTGAAAAGTCTAAGGCAGTCTTAGTGTCTGATCTTACTTTCAGGTATTAAATGTCCTGTAGTGACAGCCATAAATTTAAAATTCAGATTTTCAAAGTTAGGCCTTTAGTTTATGTTCAAGTGATTCTCCAGCTTGGGGGTCTAGTACCAAGTCTTTGCTGCTTTGGATGTTTGTTCGCTTCACGGGGCTCCGTTGACAGGGTGTTCTTGGAGTTGGGCATCACACCTGGCTCCTGCCCCTTAAGAGGAAGTGGGAGAGGCTGCCAACCTGACACTCCCACAAATAATTATATTAATAACCATTATGGTATTTATTAAGCACCTACTACGTTGCCAGGCACTATACTGAGCGCCGACGGATACAAATCAGGTTGGACACAGTCCCTGTCCCACGTGGTGCTCACATTCTCAATCCCCATTTTACAGATGAGGGAACTGAGGCACAGAGAAGCAAAGTGACGTGCCTAAAGTCACACAGCAGAAAAGTGGCTGCGTCAGGATTAGAACCCATGGCTGTCTGATTCCCAGGCCCACGCTGCTCTCTCCACTATGCCACGCTGCTTCTCCAAAATAGAAGGAAATGTAGGAGGGGAGCAGGGCAGGGAAAAATGGAGAATCTGTCTCCCATTTTGCAATAGCCGCATCTCTCTCTCGCTCGCTCTCTCTGTCTCTGTTTCTCTCTCTATCTCTCTCTCTTTTTGCTCACTCCTGCACTCCTCAGTGACTGGTCCTACTGTTTCAACCTTCGAGGTTGAAAGAGAGGCATGGGAGAAGCAGCGTGGGAGAAGCAGTGTGGCTCAGTGGAAAAGAGCATGGGCTTTGGAGTCAGAGGTCATGGGTTCAAATCCCGACTCCGCCAATTGTCAGCTGTGTGACTTTGGGCAAGTCACTTAACTTCTCTGGGCCTCAGTTCCCTCATCTGTAAAATGGGGATTAAGACTGTGAGCCCCCCGTGGAACAACCCGATCACCTTGTAACCTCCCCAGTGCTTAGAACAGTGCTTTGCACATAGTAAGCGCTTAATAAATGCCATTATCATTATTATTATTGTTATGGGGGGAGAGGGAAGAAGAGACAGTGGGCTGCCAAGGTGTAAGAAAGGCAAGCATCAGAAGCAGCAGAGCTCCAAGTAGCAATGTGCCCAGAGACAACCAAGATGGAGTTTGGAGGATTCCCCAAATTTACCAAAAAAATTCTAAGTGGGGGTAGAAAATCCCTTATGTATGCTAGACTATAGGCCCACCCACTTGTTAAGAAGATAAAATAACTCAAAACACAAACCCAATGGTAACTGTAATGGCAACTGTATAAAAAAAAACCCCATTGATCCCACAGCTCCCTCAAGTTACCTCCCCATCTCCCTCCTACCATTACTCTCCAAACTCCTCGAGCAAATTGTCTACTCCCGCTGTCTCAAGTTCTTCTCCACTAATTCCCTCCTTGATCCCCTCCAGTATTCATTCACTCAATCATATTTATTGCGACCTTACTGTGTACACAGTACTGTATTAAGTGCTTGGGAAGTACAAGTTGACTTTGTAAAGCCACTGATGGGCTTTACTCAAGGCCGGTGATTGCAGGACTGTGGAGGTGGAGCATGGAGGGAAGCGGGCCTTTCTCTCCCTTTTCTATCTAGTAACAGGCCTGGACAACCAATGACTGCCACATAGAACCACAGCTGCTATACCTAAGGCAGATAAAAGATAAAAGATGCCCCTTGTTGAGTCGTAGGGAGCATGCTGAAAGAGGGACAACTGGAGGGGCACGCTGAGATGCGGAGAAAAGCAAGCATTGGAGCAGCACTTCACTTGAAAGCAGCAGAAGGAGGGAGAAAGAAGAAGCATTGGCAAAATGGGCTCCTTGGACCACAGACTGGTATTGGACCCTTGGGTGGTAGAATGAGCGAGCGTACGTATGTGTCAATCCCTTGCGTGTTGGTAAAAATAAGTAAAAAACTTTTCACGGTAACCTTGGTGATCAGAGGTGTGGTTTGATTTCTACTAGAAAACAAAGAAGCAGTGTGGCTCAGTGGAAAGAGTCCAGGCTTTGGAGTCAGATGTCATGGGTTCAAATCCCAGCTTCACCAATTCTCAGCTGTGTGACTTTGGGCAAGTCACTTCTCTGTGCCTCAGTTCCCTCGTCTGTAAAATGGAGATTAAGACTGTGAGCCCCCCGTGGGACAACCTGATCACCTTGTAGCTTCCCCAGCACTTAGAACAGTGCTTTGCACATAGTAAGCGCTTAATAAATACCATCATTATTATTATTATTTGCACAAAAGTGCTTAATAAATGCCATTATTATTATTACTATGTGTCAATAAGTGTTTAGTGCAGTGTAAGTGCTTAGTACGGTGTTCTGCACACAGTAAATGCTCAATAAATATGATTGAACAAATGAATCCCCTGGTCCAGGAAGGTTCTGGTTTGTATGAATCGGGACTCGTGACAGCCCCATGTGGGACAGGGACTGTGTCCAACTGGATTGACTTGTATCTACTGCAGCCCTTAGAACAGTGCTTGGCACTTAGTAGGTGCTTAATAAGTACCATAATTATTATCGTTCTACTTATTCTCCTCCTATCCCTGATTTGGGGACCCAAATTAATCAATCAACCATATTTATCAAGTGCTTACTCTGTGCAGAACACTGTGCTAAACACTTGGGAGATCAATTATATTGACTAATCAATCAACCATATTTATCAAGTGCTTACTGTGTGCAGAACATTGTACTAAACACTTGGGACATCAATTGTAGAAGGGGAGATCCCCTTCTAGACTGTGAGCCCACTGTTGGGTAGGGACCGTCTCTATATGTTGCCAACTTGTACTTCCCAAGCGCTTAGTACAGCGCTCTGCACACAGTGAAGCACTCAATAAATATGATTGATTGATTGAATTGTATTGACTGAGTGCTTACTGTGTGCAGAGTGATAATAATAATGATGGCATTTATTAAGCACATACTATGTTCAAAGCACTGTTCTAAGCGCTGGGGAGGTTACAAGGTTATCAGGTTGTCCCACGGGGGGCTCACAGTCTTACTATACTAAATGCTTGGGAGATAGGTTATATTTTTTGAACTGTTGTACTTTCCCAACAGTGCATTGCACCTCGTGTTCAATATATATATATATATAATATATGTGTATACATGAATATATATAAAATACACATATATTCATTTATGGTATTTATTAAATGCTTATTATGTGCATGAATATGTATAAAATACACATATTCATTTATGGTATTTATTAAGTGCTTATTATGTGCATGAATATGTATAAAATACACATATATTCATTTATGATATTTATTAAGTGCTTATTATGTGCAAGTGCATAAGCATTTTGGGTAGAGACAGGCTAATTGGGTTGGATATAGTCCATGTCCCACATGGGTCTCCCAGTCTTGATCTCCATTTTACAGGTGAGGTAACTGAGGCACAGATAAATTAAGTGACTTGCCCAAGGTCACACAGGAGCTACAAGTGGTGGGGGCAGGATTAGAACCCGGTGCTTACAGAACACTACTACTACTACCCCAACTCTTAGCCCAGAGTAAGCACTTAATCAGTACCCTAATTACCTCTCATTACCTCTTCGGCCACAGCCCCATAGCTATAGCTCCATAAGCCCTCTTTCCTATTGCCTGTGGGACCTTTAAGAGTAATTTAATTAGCTCTAAGCAAAACCTTATTTTTTTCCCAAAACTACATATCCTGAAAGAATTTGGATAGTGAATCTGAAAGTCATGTGCCATCTCCGTAGGACTATTACCTTTGTAGCTCATATAGATCTCACCAGATCTTTGCTTTTTAAAAAAATATTTGACCTCATAAGGGTCATCCTCATCCTATCCAGCCTGGATTACTGCATCAGCCTCCTTTCTGACCTCCCAACTCTCCCCACTCCAGTCCATACTTCACTCCGCTGCCCAGGGTTCAAATCCCCACTCTGCCAGTTGTCAGCTGCGTGACTTTGGGCAAGTCATTTAACTTCTCTGTGCCTCAGTGACCTCCTCTGTAAAATGGGGATTAAGACTGTGGGACAACTTTGATCACCTTGTAACCTCCCCAGCGCTTAGAACAGTGCTTTGCACATAGTAAGCGCTTAATAAATGCCATCATCATCATCATCTTTCTACAGAAACGTTCAGATCATGTCAACACACCCCAATGCCCCTTAGAACAGTGCTTTGCATATAGTACGTGCTTAACAAATACCATCATAAATAAAAATAAAAAAAATGCCGCTCCCCTGAAAAAAAACTCCAGTGGCTGCCTACCAACCTCCGTATCAATCAAAAACTCCTCACTGTTGGCTTTAATGTTCTCCATCCCCTCGCCCCCTCCTACCTCACCTCCCTTCTCTCCTTCTACATCCCAGCCCTCACGCTCCGCTCTTCTGGTGCTAACCTTCTCACTGTGCCTCGATCTCGCCTCTTTCGCTGCCGACCCCTGGCCCACATCCTGCCTCTGGCCTGGAATGCCCTCCCTCCTCAAATCTGCCAGTCAATCACTCTTTCCCCTCTTCAAAGCCCTACTGAAGGTACACCTCCTCCAAGAGGCCTTCCCAGATTAAATCCCATTTTTCTTCAGCTCCCCCTCCTTTCTACATCACCTTGACTCACTCCCTTTGTTCTTCCACACTCTCTCCATCCCGGAGCACTTATGTAAATATGTATATATCTATAATTCTATTTATTTATATTGATGCCTCTTTACTCGTATTGTTGTCTGTCCCACCCCCCTGTCGTGGGCAGGGGTTTTCTCTCTCTATTGCTATATTGTACTTTCCAAGCACTTAGTACAATGCTTTGCATCCAGTAAGCACTCAATAAATATGATTGAATTGAACTGTCTCTATCATATGCATTGGAGGCATAAGCCCAGGGAGGGAGAGGAATCCTGAGGTTCTGGCAGATTTGCAGACAACACCTAGCAACAATTTGGAAAGGCACTTGTTTGGTTGAGAGCTGAGTGGAAGGGTCAGCAACTACAAAAAGAGGGCTACAGCTTCAACTGTGATTAATCTTAAGGGTCACAGCACCTGGTTGTGTCCCCACCACTAAGAACAGCCAGGGTCAGGGAAGGGGCAGATATTTTATTTGGTTATAGTTTAGTTGGGAATGGTTAATTGTCGATAAAAGGAGGGATCTTTGCTATGTTGGGCATTCTGTCTTCTGGATTATGCCGCGACAACTGAATTCTGGCACTGGGCGACCAGTCGACCGCTTTATTATCCGTAGACCTGCTCCAAACTGGAATCCCTGTGTGTGGAACATTTGGGAATTGTATATGGGAGATGACAAAATGAGGTAGCTAATGTGTGCCCTAATCCTACTCACAGCCACATGCTACATCTTGTCAGGCACTCTTCTAAATCAAAGAATTATGGTACTCATGAAATGCTAGCTTTCTATCAAGTTTAATTCATCCTTTCAGTCATATTTGAATGCTTACTGTGTGCAGAGCACAGTACAAAGTGCTTGGAAAGTACAATCAAATTGGAGTTAGTCCTGTCCCACACCTTAGTCATAGTTTTTGAGGTATGGCAAGCAGATCTCTTGTCTGTATTTTACAGAGGGAGAACCAGATACACAGACTTCAGGTGACTTGTCCAAGGTCACTCAGCAAACCAGAACCAGAGTTGGAGCGAGAATCTTGGTTTCACGACTCTCAGGCTTGTGTTCTTTCTATAGTCTAGTGCCTTCTGCTCTTTCCACTAGACGAGACTGCTTCCTTTCCTAGCAAATCTGTACAGTTGTCTTCCCATTGTCTTTTATGTGGTGCATGAAGATTGGAAATTAGGGAAGGTCTCTCCACATTTATTAGCATAGGGCCTGCTGGCCTAATTGCCTGTTCCCTCATATAGTGAGTGTATCTGACTTAAAATGAGTAATTACCCCTGGGCACTGGAGTGCATTTCCTGATGGGTTTATTTACTATTAGTAATAGTAGGAATGGTATTTGTAAGGCTCCCACTGGGTACAATGCAGTGCTGTCATTACTGGTTTTGATGGCTTGAAAATCTATTACCCTGGACTCTTCTGTTCCCTGATGAATGTACCAAGGTTTCTTAATTCCCCAGAGTTGTCAATGAATTCTTCACTAATGCTGCTTTTCTTTCTTCTTCTTTTTTTTTTTTTTGGACACCCTCGTATCTGTCTGGTCTTATTAAAAATTTCCATGATTTTTCTTTCCTGGAGGAATCAGCGGACATGTCATCAACTATCTCTTTGAATAAAAGAAGCAGAATATGTTCAGGGAAGATGTATGGATAGGTTACTGGTTTGAAAATGGATTGTTCACAGTACTTAACCCTTCTGGAGTAAAACAATCATGGAAAAGGAAAAGAAACACCATTAAAATACTGAAAATATGAGTAGGGCAAGGCTTGATTTAATTTTATCCTCCAAAATTTTGAGAGTGCAAAAGATGTCTAAAGCTACTTAGATAAAATCGGAAATTCCCTGAAGAATGGATTAAGAAACTCAATACCTGTTTTCCAGACAAAACCTCATTTGGTGTATTTTATAATTCCTCTGGAATAATTTTTAACAATCTCAGTCTTGAAGTAATAAAGGATGTCTAGTGGGAACAAGGGAAAATGAATCTTGGGACTAATTAATTTCAGGATTTATAGTCTCCACAATTCCTCCTTCTTACACAAGAATTCCATTTTTGAAACAGGAAAGATCAAATTAACAAATAAAATACCCCTGAAAAACTTTCTTCTGGATATGAGAGGTTAGATTTATATGTACATACCATTAATTCTGGTCAAATTTGAAGGTGTAATTTATTTCAAGTGGACTTCTAAATTTAAATAAATAAATATCTTTTTAATGAGCAGCTGTTCCCATTTAGAAGCCCATTTCTTTGTGATTCACCTTTACCGTAAAGTAAAGCAATTAAGTTTTATAGCTTCTATGGGTTCAAAACAAAGATTATACAATAACTATAATGGTGATGATCAAATTTGGATATTTATAGAAAATAACCCATAGGGATATAATAATGTAGGTTGATAGTTGTACAGTTTTGAAGTGTAACTCTGTGGATTAATTCATTACCTTGTCGTAAGAACTCCTTATTTTTCCATTTTGAGCTTTAAAAAAGAAGGAGGTTATTTGTAGACATGTGAAAATGTCTTTTATCCTTTTGGGGAATCCACTGTCTTCCAAAACTGTCTTGGAAATTCCTAACTCTGAATTCCCTCTTCATTGAAATAAGCATTTGAACAACATTTGCCACGCACTAAAAATAACAAACAGACCCCAGGGAGCAAGAGTTGATTTTAAATAATTCCCAGATGTGACATGACAAGGGTGTGTGTGTGTGTGTTTTATTCTTCAGTCTTTAAAAATGTGATCTGTCACCCCCAAAATCATAAATTAAATTAGTTAATCCATATTTTCTATACAGCTGAAATCCATGACGCTTCACAACTGCATACCCACTGGGGGAATAACATGGGATTTAGAGGCTTATCTCCATTACACATGGGTCTGATATTTATTCAAATAAATCCTTTGGGTGTGAAACTTACACAGATCATGCTATTTAACGAGGTGCCCTAACTACATTTGGTTATAACTATACCAACCCCCCCGTTCTTTTACAACAAATCTAAGATTTGATTGAGGATAATGATGCCTCTTCTGAAATTAATTTTGTGTATTTAACTATTCAAATAATCAGCATTACTATAACCATGGTAATTATTCCACTGCCTTGTGTTAATAGGAAAAATCAATTTAAAATAGAAATAATCATAACTTAAATGGGATTTATATTATCCTTATGCACACTTGACTATTTAAAATTTCACCTCGGATTAAACATCAGTGAGAGTAGTGAGCACCACCTTGTATTAAGGTGATCTTTGCATTTTTACTGCTAATGTAATAAAGGGAGATGTGAGCCATTTGAACTGGCATTTTTTTAAAAAACCAGAATATCACACTTCTCTTATTACCTTCTCTACACTTTTGAACCTTTTATGACACCAATATTATTTCTATGATTTGTTAGGATTATCAACTGACATGATTTTTATGTACCTTTCTTGTGCACTGCTCATGTAAAATGGTGATTATTATTCAATGTAAATTGATAAACCTTCATGTAAGACTTTAATTTTAGATTCCATACAAAATTAGTTCCCACCATCAGACTAAAGTCTATCAGTAAACTTGGATTGCCAGTTATGGTCTTCCTTGGATTGACTGTAAATTCAAAATAAAGAACTAATATTAGAAACCCTGTAAGTCTGTTGTATCCCCCTTATTTTATTAAAAATGGCATATAAAGATGATCATCCTTTTATTACATTTGTATTTTGGTGGAAGGAAGAAGCCCCACTTGAAGTAGCAAATCTGATTGAATATCATAAAAATTCAGGGATCTCATTCTTTAAGTCCTTTGAGAATCAGATATAGAGTAGAGGAAATATGTTGTAATGAAATATCAGAATGAATAATTGAATGTTTAAATGAATTTACATGCATCCATAAGCACTGAGAATGGGAATAAATACAGAAGTGCTAAGCAGGGCTGTAGGCTCAGTGCCACAGGGGATATTCAAGTCAATAGTATTTATTAAGCACTTATTGTGTGCACAGCACCATACTAATAACTTGGGAAAGTACAGTACAACAATGAACTGACATATTCCCTGTCCACAACAAGCTTACAGTCTAGAGGGAGAGACAGACACTAAAATTACAGATACGTACATAAGTGCTGTGGGGCTGGGAGGAGGGATAAATAAAGGGAGCATATCAGGGTGATGCAGAAGGGAGTGGGAGATGAGGAAAGGAGGGTTTAGTCAGGAAAGGCCTCTTGAAGGAGATGTGCTTTCAATAAGACATTGAAGTGGAGGAGAGTAGCCTCAAATTCCTCTCCTCCAACTATCTCCTGGACCCCCTCCAATCTGGCTTCCACCCCCTTGCCAAATCCACTGACAATGTGGACCATCCTCTTCACCTCAACACGTTATCCAACCCGGGCTTCATTCCCTGTCCCACACTGGGCTCGCACTCTTAATCCCATTTTTTACAGATGAGGTAACTGAGACACAGATAGATGAGGTGACTTGCCCAGGGTCACACAGCAGACAAGCGGTGGAGCTGGGATTAGAACCCATGACCTTCTCACTCCCAGGCCCGTGCTGCCTCTCCATCCCCCCTGTTTTACCTCCTTCCCTTCCCCACAGCACCTGTATATATGTATATATGCTTGTACATATTTATTACTCTATTTTACTTGTACCTATCTATTCTATTTATTTTATTTTGTTAATATGTTAGGTTTTGTTCTCTGTCTCCCCCTTCTAGACTGTTGGGTAGGGACCGTCTCTATATGTTGCCAACTTGTACTTCCCAAGCGCTTAGTACAGTGCTCTGTGCACAGTAAGCGCTCAATAAATACGATTGATTGATTGATTGATTGACTTCGTCCTCTCCTGATTCTCCTCTTATCTCTCTGGCCGTTCATTCTCAGTCTCCTTTGTGGGCTCCTCCTCCTCCTCCTCCTCCTATCCCCTAACTGTAGGGGTTCTTCAAGGGTCAGTTCTTAATCCCCTTCTATTCTCCATCTACACTCACTCCCTTGGCGAACACATTCGTTCCCATGGCTTCAACTATCATCTCTATGTGGATGACACCAAAATCTGTATCTCCTCCCCTATTCTCTCTCCTTCCCTCCTTGTTTGCATCTCTTCCTACCTTCAGAACATCTCTATTTGGATGTCCTCCCACCACCTAAAACTCAACATGTCCAAGACAGAGCTCCTTGTATTCCCTCCCAAATCCTGCCCTCTCTCTAACTTTCCCATCACTGTGGACAGCACAACCGTCCTTCCCATTTCACAAGCCTGCAACCTTGGTGTCATCCTTGACTCCGCTCTCCCATTCACCCCACATATCAAATCCATTACCAAAGCCCACCAGTCTCACCCTCACAATATCACCAAGACCCGTCATTTACTCTCCATCAATCAATCAATCAATCACATTTATTGAGCGCTTACTGTGTGCAGAGCACTGTACTAAGCCCTTGGGAAGTACAAGTTAAATCCATCCAAACCACTACCATGTTAGTACAATCACTCATCCTACCCCGACTGGATTACTGCATCAGCCTCCTTTCTGACCTCCCAATCTCCTGTCTCTCCCCACTTCAGTCCATACTTCACTCTGCTGCCCAGATTATCTTTCTACAGAAATGTTCTGGGCATGTCAACCTTTGTATCAAACAAAAACTCCTCACGATTGGCTTCAAAGCTCTCCATCAATTTACCCCCTTCTTACCTCACCTCCCTTCTCTCCTTCTAATCTCATCCCTCACACTCTGCTCCTCTGGTGCTAACCTTCTCACTGTGCTCCATTCTCTCCTGTCCCGCCATCGACCCCTGGCCCACATCCTACATCTTCCCTACAATGCCCTCCCTCCTCAAATCTGCCAAACAATCACATTCCCCCCCTTCAAAGCCCTACTGAAAGCTCACCTCCTCCAAGAGGCCTTCCAAGACTAAGCCCCCCTTTTCCTCAGCTACCCTTCCCCTCTGGGTCACCTCGACTCACTCCCATTGCTCCATCCCACCCCCTCTCCCCACCCCACAGCACTTGTGTATATATGTGCACATCTATAATTCTATTTATTTATATTGATGTCTTTTTACTTGTTTTGATGTGTATATATCTATAATTCTATTCATTTAAATTGATGCCTGTTTACTTGTTTTGATGTCTGTCTGTCCACTTCTAGACTGCAACCAGATGTGGGCAGGGATTGCCTCTCTTCATTGCTGAATTGTACTTTCCAAGTGCTTAGTACAGTGCTCTGCACACTGTAAGTGATCAATAAATATGATTGAATCAATGAATGACTATGGGTAGGGAGGGCATTCCAAGCCAGAGGCAGGACGTGGGTGAGAGGTCAGTGGCAAAAGATAGATGAGATCAAGGTACAGTGAGAAGGGCTGGGTTGTAGTAAAAAGGTAGCAAGGTAGGATAGGAGGGGGCAAGGTGATTGAGTGCTTTAAAGCCAATGGTGAGGAGTTTTTGTTTGATGCGGAGGTAGATAAGCAACCCCCTGGAGTTTCTTGAGAAATGGGGAACATGGCCTGAATTTTGATCCGGGCAGCGGAGTGAAGTAAGGACTGAAGTGGTGAGACACAGGAGGCTGGGAGGCCAGCAAGTCAGCTGATACAGTAATCAAGGCAGGATAAGATAAGTGATTGGATTAATATGGTAGCAAAATGGGTTGAACACAGTCCCTGTCCAACTCTGGGCTCACAGTCTCAATCCCCATTTGACAGATGAGGTCACTGAGGCACCGAGAAGTGAAGTGACTTGCCCAAGGTCACACAGCAGACAAGTGACAGAGCCGGAATTAAAACGTGTGACCTTCTCACAGTCCCAGGCCCTCCCCACTATGCCATGCTGTTTCTCACATACTATTACTATTACTGTTCAGCATTTACTATGTGCAAAGCACTGTTCTAAGCTCTGGGGAGGTTACAAGGTGATCAGGTTGTCCCACGGGGGGCTCGTGGTCTTCATCCTCATTTTTACAGATGAGGTAACTGAGGCACAGAGAAGTGAAGTGACTTGCCCAAAGTCACACAGCTGACAATTGGTGGAGCCGGAATTTGAACCCATGACTTCTGACTCCAAAGCCCGGGCTCTTTCCACGGAGCCACGCTGCTTCTCTGGTAAAGGAAAAGACAGATGGATAGGATGGGAGACACAGATTGATTAGGCAGTTGGGAACGTAATAATACTAATTATCTGGACATTTGTCCGACAGTGAGCCCCATGATAGACAAAGATTTGGACCAATCTTCATAGTGTATCAACCCCATTGCTTATCTTGGCACAAAGTAAGCACTTAACAAATGTCACAATCATTGCTATCATTAGTTTCCCTACTGCCTAATCCTCTCTGGGTCTCCTACCCTATCCATCTCTCTCCGAGAGGGAGCGAGAGCAAGTTTAATTCCCATTTTTAAAGAAGAGAATGAGGAATAAAGGAGTTGAATAACTTTACCAAGGTCACACAGCTGGGATTAGAACACAGGTCTCCCAACTCCCAGGCCAGTATTCTTTCCACAAGGTCATGCTGCCAGTTTCCCTCCATCCTATGTCTATACTGCCCTCACAAACTGATCAGTTGGAGGCCCATAGGAGCCCCAAATGGGCTCTTGCAGAACAATGAGTCATTCCGTTCTGTAGATCGGAAGCGCGATTGTCTCACTTACCTCCGAACCTGAAGCCCTGGTGTCCTGAGAACCATCTTCTTCTCCCTTTCCTGGGCTGGATGAATTCCATGTGACTGCAGGTTTGCTCCTTTGGCCACCAGACACTGTCTGGGATGGGTCAGGGGGCCAAATAGCCCTTACCAAGCAGAAGATGCAGGATTCCTCTAGTTTGAAGAATTAGAGACCAGAGATGACAGGGACAAAGGTAGCCATGGAAGCAGTGGTTAAGGGGGAAAAACCAACAATAATTCATTTTGATGTCTGACTCTCCCGTTAGATTATAAATTCCTTGAGGGCAGAGGTCATGTATATCAACTTTGTTGTACTCTCCCATGCCCTTAGTAGAGTACTCTGCACACAGAAAGAACTCACTAAATACTATTGGTTGGTTTATTTATTTATTGTTTAAAGGGATAGCCAAGGTTAGGCAGAGATGAGTGGAACATCCCAGCTCCGCCGCTTGTCTGCTGTGTGACCTTGGGCAAGTCACTTAATTTCTCTGTACCCCAGTTACCTCATTTGTAAAATGGAGATCAAGACTGTGAAACCCTTGTGGGACAGGGACTGTGTCCAACCCAATTTGCTTGTATCCACTCAAGCACTTTTAAGTACACTGCCTGATGCAGTAAATGCTTAACAAGTACCATTATTATTATTATTACTGAGAGCGATAGGATGGGGCACAGGAAAAGGAACAGGCATTTGGAACATGAGCCTCAAAGGACTTATGGTATACAGGCACAAGTGCTTAAGAAACACAGAAAGGAGGGAGAAGAGGGTGGGGAGATGGAATTGGAGGATCGGAATGGTGAATAGAGGAAGATGAAAATGAGAGGCTTTGAAGAGTTAGAGGTCCAGAGAGGCCCCAGATGGGCTTTTCCAGGACATCAGTTTCCTAGGTTCAGTAAATTAGAGATTTGAGAGTCTCACGTACCGGTGAAATTGAGGCCCTGGTATCCTTGGAACTGTCTCCTAGGCTGCATAGATTCCATGTGACTGCAAGTTCTGCTTCTGTGGCCACATCTGCTGGCCATTGTCTGGATCCCAGAGATGGGTCAGGGAGCCCAGCAACTCTCATCAAGTCATCTTTTCTCAGGTCATTTAACTTTGTGATAGACGGGTTGGGCCAGGGACAACAGTGAGGATGAATGCAGCGATCAGGACAGAGAAACTGAGAATAATAACAAAGACAGGGAGACCGTAAGGAGAGGATGAATGGTAATTTAGTGGGGATTGGTCAGAGGGAGAGAGACCAAAAAATACTGGGAGACACGAATGGCATTCATCCATGCCAGTGACAGGTTCAGTGACAGTTTAGACCTCAAAATTGGACTGTGATAGAGAGGAAGCAGAAAAGGAAGAATTCAGAACAATACTGGGCCAAAGCCAGACACCCTCACAGGCAATTTCCATGCTATGCACTTACATATTCCATAAACTTGACTTCCTGCTGTCTCAGAGTCCAGAGGAAACAGGATCTAAGGAGAAGGAATTTAACACCCTAGATGGGGCAAGGACCAAGGTCAGAGTAGAGGCAGCAATAAGAGCAGGGAATGGAATGGTAAAAGGAATATATAGAAGAAAGGGAAGTTGGGGGACAAGATGGTCATTGAATACAGGAAGGGAAGACATTCTGGTTCATGGTAGGCCCAAGTTTGGTTGTTTCATTGGCATTCTCCAGTTCATCCAACAGGTATAGAATCTGGGCATCTCAGGATCCAGGAAAGGGAATCAAGGAATCCAGGGATCAGGACCCAACATAGCTTTGGATGGATATATTCAATCCCACTGCTTGTTGCCCTCGTGGACTTCTCCATCCCTGCCGAGAAAACCCCTGTGATAATTAATAATGATAATATTTGTTGAGCGCTTACTATGTGCCAAGCACTGTTCTAATTGGTCACATGAACATGTACAGCAGGAGGCCGCCACAAAATCCCGGGGAAGACTAGTGGCTGCTGGAGTGGTTACTGCAGCTCTGGGTGTGGCCTGAACTTTGAGCCTATTTGTCTGTGTTGGATTTTAATTTATCATCACTTCTGATGGGTCTGCCTCAGGTCCCTTCTCAACTCTAATACTCATAGACTGTGAGCCCCCCAAGGGACAGGGACTCGTGTTTAATTCCCTGTTGTATATTCTCTCCCATAACTTAGTATAGTGCAATACACACAGTGAGGGTTGAATAAAATAATATTACTACTAGAATTTTATTCATTTATTTATTTACTACTACTATTACTACTACTAAGAGTTCCAGAGCCTGTAGCAGTTTGGTTGGGAAGAAGAATCCAGGAGGTTTTGTGCAGGAAAAAACTGGCAGGCTGAATGTGAGAAGGGAAAGAGAGTGAAATTCTAATGTCACTTAAAAGGGAAAAAAATGATTTCAGGAGATTAGACAATCTGCTGTAAAACGTTTCCCCAAATTCTTAAGGATTTGATGTTCAATCGTATTTATTGAGCGCTTACTGTGTGCAGAGAACTGTACTAAGCGCTTGGGAAGTACAAGTTGGCAACATATAGAGACAGTCCCTACCCAACAGCGGGCTCACGTTCTAGAAAATGGAATCATATCATTTATCTGAAAACAATAACTTTGTTCACAGTACTGTAAAATATACCTGATATTTTTAGCCCCCTTTTTAAAAATGCCACATCTTTTTTCATCAAAATCATTATTCCCTCAAATGGAATCCTGTAGTTTCCTGTAGATTACCTCCTAAATCTTCCCTCCACTATTTTATTCTTAAAAATAATCAGGATTGTAGACAATTAGCAATAGGGAAGAGTAGAAGAGGGAAATAGGCTTGGGAGTTCTAGTTCAAAGAGGATGGTGGTACTATCAACTGAGATGGGAAATTTGGTCCGGGGTAGTGAGTCAGGAAAAGTGATGAGTTAACTTTTGGCATGTGATTTTTGAGGTGTTGGCAGGTCTTCCGAGTGGAAATGTCCTGGAGGAAAGAGGAGGTGAGAGAATTGCAGGTGAGATGAGATGATATGAGAGAGAGAGAGAGAGAAAGAAAGAGAGAAAGAGAAAGAGAGAACGAAAGAAATCTAGGAGTCTCCTGCATGGAGATGGTAGCTGAAGCCCTCTGAGAGGATGATCTCCCTAAGAGAGTGGGTGAAAAGACAGAAAAGAGCCTGGGGGACCCCCACAGTAACAGAATGAGCTGCAGAATCAGTGTACAAAGTACATTGGCAGACCCAGCCAGTGAATAAAACTAAGAGAGAGTGGTTGGAGAGGTGAGAGGAGAATGAGATTAGGCAAAGACAAGTACATTAAATAAAACAAAAAGCAGTATGGTTCTTTGGCCAGAGGAGCAAAATTTCAGGCTCCCCAAATTCAGAATCCAGCAGTCACAATCCACATCAAAATAGCCACTCCTAGTACAGAAACCCCCACAACCTTCCCAGCAGTCTACATTTTATGGAGGCAGGATGCCGTCAGGGCCTAAATCGAAAGTGATGATGATGGCATTTGATAAGCGTTCACTATGTGCAAAGCACTGCTCTAAGCACTGGGGAGGTTACAAGGTGATCAGATTGTCCCATGGGAGGCTCACAGTCTTAATCCCCATTTTCCAGATGAGGTGACTGAGGCACAGAGAAGTTGAATGACTTGCCCAAAGTCACACAGCTGACAATTGGCGGGGCCGGGATTTGAACCCATGACCTCTAACTCCAAAGCCCGGCTCTTTCCACTGAGCCACGCTGCTTCCAAACACGAAGGGTTTGGGAGCAGATTAACTGGGCATTGCTGTCTGGTGGATGGGATACTGAAGATGAGCTATAGCTACTTCTGTTCCTCCCACTCTCATGAGAAAGTCTGTTGAAAAGTAGTCATTGGGATCATAAAAATTGTTCCATGTATCTATAATTGAATGATGGGCTCATTCTGGATCCAGTTTTCAGAAATATCACACTGGAAGTTGCTACATTTCTGCTCATGAAAATGGCTTATAGCTCATGTTAAAATCAATCAAAATTCCAGTGAAATCTAACAAAACTGATATAAAATGCTGCATTCCATTTTTAAACACAGTGAAAATCAGTCTGTAGTCTACCAATCCTGGCTCTGCCAATAGTCAGCTGTGTGACTTTGGGCAAGTCACTTCACTTCTCTGTGCCTCAGTTCCCTCATCTGTAAAATGGGGATTAAGTCTGAGCCCCCCATGGGACAATCTGATCACCTTGTAAGCCCCTCAGCGCTTAGAACAGTACTTTGCACATAGTAAGCACTTAATAAATACCATTATTATTATTATTATCATTATTACAAGACAGTTGTCAGTCAGGAAACTTCTGAACAGAAAATATCACGGATTTTCCAAATCTGAGTAGTTTGTTTTGCTTCTAAAAATGGACCTCATCTCCTTCTTACTTTTTTTAAATTTTGTAATCCAGTGTAAACAAAAATGTGAAAAATGTTATTGAATTGCTAAAAAATGGTAATGATAAGAACAGAATGAGTCTCATGAAAACCATGACTCGGAGTTCAGAGAAAGCATTTCAGCAAGTGTCAAAATGAGGCTAAAAGTTAAAGAAATTCTTCTAAAGTTATTCAAACGTAATTGACTAATCCATCATGGGGAATTCTTTTATGCACTTGGATCTGTGAACTTCGGTCATTTGATAGTCACCCCACCTTCAGCCCCAGAGTGCTTAAGTAAATATACATGTTACATAATATAAAATATGTATTTTTATTAACATCTGTCCCTCCCTTCAGACTGCAAGCTCATGTGCGCAGGAAACATATCTCCCAGCTCTGTTGTACTTTCCCGAGCATTTAGTACAGCGCTTAATAAGTGCTCAATAAATATCACTGACGACAATAGTCTTGGGTAACATAGGCTGGGTTTGGCAATTTGTAGATTTTAAAAATATTTCAGGGGGGAGAAATCCAAAACAAAAAGTAGATTAATCCCAAATCTTCAGTTTTGGTTTAGGAAAGAAGTACTTAATAATCTGCTGAGTGGTAAACTAAAAGCACTAAAAAAAAAATCAAATTCAAATCTAGCCCATATCTTTCTAACAACCCCAGCAGAATTTAGGGGGGAGCTGAGAGCTTAAATTTCTCAGGGCACTGCTGGAATCTTCCTTGCACAGAAGCATGTCAAGATTGGGGCTTTTAGATTGGCTTATTGAATTATCCAGAAAGACTTGCTATGCAGATACTTCCAGCAGGTAATTGCAACTTCCAGTCATCTAGTGGGCATTTTATTCAATGGAAAACCACTGATGAACTATAAAGATAGCCTCTGACTAATTAGGGTTTCCATATTGGTCAAGGTATTTTTCTTTGCATCAGTTCAATAGAGTCTCAACATGATTCAGAGGTAGACATTAATAGTTCTCAGAACAATACCTCACATTTATTTAGCCCGTTACATGTTCAAAGTACAAATAAATTGTTAATCTGTAAGTTGTTACTGCAAAGTAAGTCAGTAAACCTGCTCTCATTATATAGATAATGGAATAAGGAAGAATTTGTGTTACACCTAAAGCAGTTACCAAATCATTGGCAGAAGGAGTGATGTATAAAACTCAGACTATTGGGGCTGGAGAAAAGCTCCAGTTTATCAGCTGTTGTCTCAGTTACATCTTCTAGGCTGTGAGCCCACTGTTGGGTAGGGACCGTCTCTATATGTTGCCAACTTGTACTTCCCAAGCGCTTACTACAGTGCTCTGCACACAGTAAGCACTCAATAAATACAATTGAATGAACGAATGAGTGAATTTAACTTGAAATCTTTTGAGAATAGTAATAACAGCTGTAGTAATAATATTTTTTTAGGCACTTACTATGAATCAAGCATTGTACTAGAGAAGCAGCGTGGCTCAGTGGAAAGAGCCTAGGCTTTGGAGTCAGGGGTCATGGGTTCAAATCCCTGCTCTGCCAATTGTCAACTGCGTGACTTTGGGCAAGTCACTTAACTTCTCTGTGCCTCAGTTCCCTCATCTGCAAAATGGGGATTAAGACTGTGAACCCCCTGTGGGACAACCTGATCACCTTGTAACCTCCCCAGCGCTTAGAACAGTACTTTGCACATAGTAAGCGCTTAATAAATGCCATTATTATTATTATTATCATTACTAAGTGCTGGGGTAGATAAAATGAGGTCAGACACAGTCTGTGTCCCAAATGAGGCCCATTGTTTAAGTAGGAGGGAAAAGAGGTATTGGGGCTGCATTAAGGGTGCAATTTTCATTCATTCATTCATTCAATCATATTTATTGAGCACTTACTGTGTGCAGAGCACTGTCCTAAGTGCTTGGGAAGTACAAGTTGGCAACATATAGAGACGGTCCCTACCCAACAGTGGGCTCACAGTGTAGAAGCATAAGAGGGTTTTTTTGTATTATGACTATCTAGATGCCCTAGCAAATCTACCACTTCCTAGTGGAACGGGTTGAACTACAATCCAATATGACAATGCCTCCCATCCCATCCCAGGGGAAGCAGTGTGGCTCCGTGGAAAGAGCACAGGCTTTGGAGTCAGAGTTCATGGGTTCAAATCCCGGCTTCTCCAGTTGTCAACTGTGTGACTTTGAGCATGTTACTTAACTTCTCTGGGCCTCAGCTACCTCTTCTGTAAAATGGGGATTAAGACTGTGAGCCCCCTGTGGGACAACCTGATCACCTTGTAACCTCCCCAGCGCTTAGAACAGTGCTTTGCACATAGTGCGTGCTTAATAAATGCCATTGTTATTATTATTATTATTATTATTATCTACCAGTTTTATGCTGCGATCTGACTCCAGCCTAGTGGTCACCTCCCATGTCCATCCGTGCAACTATATTGGAGGGACAGGTGCGGGCCCATTATGGACGTCAGGGTGTGGTCAGTGCCACCAAGGTTACCCCTCAACGGGATCAGCTCTGGCCACACGTGGAGGCAGCGAAGTCCAGCTGGGATGGAAGAATAGACTGATTCCCCCAGTGGACCAGCCTGTGGCCACAGCATTCCCTGATTTGGGATTCTCCTCTGCTAACGGAACATTGCTGGCGGGGGATATATTCTCCTCCACCCACCCCAGTGCTGAGATCGGAGGGTCTAGATTTTAGTGAGGAGCTGCAGGAGCTTGGGGGAGAGAGGAAAGAAGGGTGTCCCTTTTCTGGCGCTCACTAGTAAGCTCAGGCTGACAAGTGGAGAGATAACACCCCACTCCCTCTGCCAAGTTGGCATTTCTATTCCTTGGAGCGACAACATGATCCCTGCCCAGGAACCAGAACAGAATCGCTTTGGTTTCTGGCTGTGTGACCCCTGATCCACAAGCCCGTCTTGACCTGGGTCCCTTCCTTCCGAGCTTCAGGGTAAGTTCCTCCTCCCTCTTCCCTGGTGCTGCCCCACCTCGGAAGCGTGGATGATTTTATAATTTAAACTAAGAAGATAGCTGATCGGAAGCCGCTCCAAACCACTCATTTATTGGATCATCTTGAAGGATTTCACCTCATTAACATGTAATGCAGAATGTGCCAATCCATCATGGAGCCCAAGTAGTTCATCCCCATTTTAAAGATGAGGAAATTGAGGCACAGAGAAGTTAAGTGATTAGTCCAAAGTCACATAGCAGGCAAATGGTTCTACATTCACAGCACTGCTTACAATCTGCCCTTTCATCTCCATCCAAACTGCCACCATGCTGATCCTCGTACTTATTCTATCCTACCTTGACTCTGCATCTGCCTCCTTGCTGATCTCCCAGCCTCCTATCTCTCCCCACTCCAATCCATACTAAACACTGCTACGTGAATCATTTATCAACAAGAACATCACGTTCACATCTCCCCACTCCTCAAGAACCTCCAATGGCTTCCAGATCAACTCTGCCTCACACAAAAACTCCTTACCATTATCTTCAAAACACTCAACTCACCCCATCCTTCCTCACCTCACTAATCTGCTACACACTCCGCTCCTCTAGCGCCAGTTTATTCACTCTGCCCCAATCTCGTCTATATCGCCACTGACCCCTTTCCCACATTCTTCCCCTCACAGTGGAACTCCCTTCCTCTCCATATACACTAGACCATCACTCTCTCCACTTTCAAAGCTTTATTATGGTCACATCTTCTCTAAGAGGCCTTCCCCAATAAAGTCCTCTTTTTCCCAGCTCACATTCATTCATTCATTAATTCATTCAATCATATTTATTAAGCACTTATAACTACTATCAGTCATGACACATAGCCTTGTCGGGGACTGGCTCAACACAGATCCTGAAAATAGTAGAACTCATTGTAGGATGTGTAGGATTAGTAGCAAAAGGAGTCAGAATAGTAGTAGTGATAGTATTTATTAAGCACTTGCTGTGTGCAGAGCACTGTACTAAGTGCTGAAAGATTCATTCGCTCATTCAATCGGATTTATTGAGCGCTTACGGTGTGCAGAGCACTGTACTAAGCGCTTGGAAAGTACAATTCAGCAACAAATAGAGACAATCCCTACCGAACAATGG
The DNA here is from genome assembly GCF_015852505.1 of Tachyglossus aculeatus. Classification (NCBI taxonomy): domain Eukaryota; kingdom Metazoa; phylum Chordata; class Mammalia; order Monotremata; family Tachyglossidae; genus Tachyglossus; species Tachyglossus aculeatus. The sequence goes on along the minus strand of NC_052079.1, from coordinate 21,660,394 downwards.
GCTCACAGCCTAGAAGAGGGGGGAGACAGACAACAAAACTAAACAGGTACAAGTATATGTATCAGGGTGAAATCACTGAAGAAACAGCTGAATGTACAGTTGAATACACCCAAGTTCTGAGGATGACTTAAGTGCTAAGAATGACTTACTCCCTGCCCATGTCTTTAACTTAGTTTAAAAAGTTAAATAGCCAATATGATCCATCCAAAGAAACAACTATGACTAGTTAAACAACAAAAAAGGTAACGTTGCTTTGAGTATCACCTCAACCTTATTTCAACAGCAAAATAACCCATCGAAAATGAATGACCCACACTACTTTGAACAAACATGCATCTCTAAGAAGTTCAAATAAGTTGACACACAGTTGTTAATTAATTATGGTATTTGTTAAGCGCTTACTATATGCCAAGCACTGTTCTAAGCGCTGGGTTAGATGCAAGGTAATTAGGTTGTCCCACGTGGGCCTCACAGTTTAATCCCCATTTTAGAGCATGGGCCTCGGAGTCAGAAAGACCTGGCTTCTAGTCCTGCTCCAGGCTTGTCTTCTGTGTGACCTTGGACAAGTCACTTCATTTCTCCAGGCCTCGTCGGTAAAATGGGGATTAAGACAGCGAGCCCCATGTGGGACATGGACTGTGACCAAACTGATTAGCTTGTATCTCCGCCAGCACTAAGTACAGTGCCTGGAACATAGTAAGTACTTAAGAACAGTGCCAGCGCTTAGAACAGTGCTTTGCACATAGTAAGCACTTAATAAATGCCATAAAAAAATATGATTTAAAAAAAAAATCCAGGCTGGAGCAGCTGTGCAGCTATCTCTGTTGTCACGGACAATTCCTAGCAGTCTCCCCCAGTCCCACGGGAAGTGTTGAGGGTTTTCTGGGATTGCAGGAATCCCATATAGCAAAGAGTTCTTAATACACTCAGTTCTTCCGTAATAGGTACTTTATTTCTTCAAATTTACATCACTTTAAAACAGGGAGGAGCAGTTGACACTCCAAAAATGTGATTCCTCTAAATACATTAGTAAATTTATAGATGGATTTCATGAAATATGTAACTTAGTTCATACACAAGTGTTACTATAATATTATCTCTAAAGGATAAAGTGCATTTCCCCTTGGAAGATGTTTTTTAATAACCAAGTTGTATTCTTTTTTCCAGATGACTTTTTCTGGCTACTTGGGTAAATTTATCGCATGAGGCTCATTTAATTCATCATTTTTGTCTGACTCATTAATCTCTGCCTCTCATTTAAGAGATAATCGGCATTTAATGGCTTTGTCATGTAACATGCAGCAAGCCAAGAGTGTCTTCCACATTAAGGGATGCATCGTAATGTATCACCAGATTTATCCATGGAATGGTTTCTCCGTCATTCAGTTACCACTCCGGTGAGCTTTTGAGCTTCTATACAAACACACACACACACACACACACACACACACACACACACACACACACACACACACACACACACACACACACACACACACACACACACACACACACTGCCCTGGCGATTAGAAATTGAAATTGTTTCACATGTTAACAGGGGATGCTTCAAACCCATAGAAAGACAATGATCATTATATAGCGAAATACTAGGCCTAAAATATGACCCAAAACAGTATACACTCATTGTGGGCAGATAATGTGTCTGTTTATTGTTATTTTGTACTCTCCCAAGTGCTTCGTACAGTGCTCTCATTAATCGAATGAATGAATAAAAGTACTTGCTCTCTCCACCTCCGAATACATTTAAATCTTTAGTATTCACCAGTTTTCATCCGAGATATTTAAATGAAGATTTAGAGGAAAGCCTTTCCTTAAATATTTAAATATTCTGTACTGCAGGATACAACTTCGGTGCCTTGCACGATGACACTGCTTTTAAATTTAAACTAAGTTAACTAATACTATTGTTTATTTGTCTCCAAATGGGCGATACAGTCCTTTGCAGAATTCCAAAACTGTGATATACTAAATACAGATATAATTGGACGTTTTGGCTTTTTTTTTAAAGCCCCCACCTTCCACACTACTCATTTTATTGCAACCTCGTTTCCCATTCTCCTGCATCTATCTGTCCCCTTCCTGTGCCCTTCCCCGTTTATCGTAGTTCTCTTCTACTGACGTCTTCCATTGTTTCCTTCTAGACTGTGAGCCCGTTGTTGGGTAGGGACCATCTCTATATGTTGCCAACTTGTACTTCCCAAGAGCTTAGTACAGTGCTCTGCACACAGTAAGCTCTCAGTAAATACGATTGAATGAATGGTCTTCACTACACGTAGCCTTCTCTTCACTGTTGCCTTCCAGTTCTTGAGGTACTGGCTAAATGAATTAAAGGGGTACTCATTGGGGTGCTCTTTGCATAAGACATATTTGATTGAACTATGGATGTGCCTGGGTGCCCCGATCTGATCTATCCCCACCAAGTTCATGATTTATAACCCAATAATGAGCTGTCTCCTTTCTGACTGACCTCTGCCAAGATCTGCTCCACTTTATCAGATGGGGGAGGGAAAAAGGACAATGATGGCCATTTCCTCTGAAATTTTCCCCTCCCATTTCTGCCATGTTTCCATCTGTGCTAAGGCTTCCATGATTGGAGGGTACAATTTCATTCACTGAAGTGAAGTTGGATTGTGATACTGCAATTTTCTTCAGGAGTTAATGCACAGACTCAATCAAGGAATAATATATACACTGGCAGAATCAGATTCTAAGCAAGTCTTCTAATTTGTCAATAAATGTCAAATATGTGAGCTTAAGGGGGTATTTTTTAAGTCAGAAGAAAAATTCCCCTGAAGTGGCAGGGTTTGAAACTCACTCCATCTCACCTGGAAAAAACTGAGAAGGGTGTGGGGGGGGGGGTATATGGACGGGGCGCGGGGAAGAGTATTTAGTAATTCTTAAATTATGTTCTTTTCCCATTTTCAAAAATAGCCGTAGATGATTCTGACTGTTGGTAAATTCATTTCCTTTCTAGGAGCTGGGAAGTTGGGTGGTGGTAGGGGAGGAGTGGGGAGAAACATTTTGCTCCCAGATGAGTGGACTGTGTGAGAGGCCATAAACATGACCCAGCAGAGACCTTTGGCCCTCTCTCTCTTCCCTCTCCCTTCAGCGTCTGAATTTCAATCACTCATTTATGATTCTTTAGAAAATATTACAGTCATAGTTTCCATGATTTGTGTTGGATCATTCCATACCTCCATATCTCCTACTTGCACGCCTTAAGGGCAGGGCACTGCCTTCTGTTGCCCCTGGCCATGGGATAGGAGCCTGCTGTTGGGTAGGGACCGTCTCTATATGTTGCCAACTTGTACTTCCCAAGCTCTTAGTACAGTGCTCTGCACACAGTAAGCGCTCAATAAATACAATTGAATGAATGAATCCTCCGCCCCGACCCATGGATCTGCTTTTCTGGTTCCCGTGGCAAGCCAGGGAGATTATTGGCCCATGCTGTCAGTGGAGGGACAGTGCCGGAAAGCACGGCTTCCAATGCCACCCCACCACCATGCGACCTGGAGGGGACGCAGGAAGGGGTGGGGTTAGGTGGGCCCGGACAGCGAGGGCCAAGGGGTGGTATGTCCCAAGGTGACCCTGGGGTACCGGCCATCTCAAGGTCAAATGCTCTCTCGTGACCACCTGAGCCAGCAGGCGGAACTCGGAAGTGAGGGTGGGATACCGCCGCCATAACCAAAACTGCTAGATTGACAGCCCAAGCTGGGAATACAGAAGTGTCCCTCACCCACGTGCCAGTCAAATTAGGTATTGGGGGGGGGGGGCAGAGATTGGATAAACTGAGGCCGGAAGCTGGAATGGCCTAGGAGCACAGATAATAAATACATGTTGCCTCTCATCTTCTGGGGGCAGAATACCAAGACACGCAGCAGCTGTGGCCCACGTGTTTTTCTCTGCCCAGAAGTCCAGATGCCCACTTTGCAACCAGAACCAACACACTGAGGAAAGGGCCGCGGGACGGGTGAGTGTCTCACTGAACGTTCGTGGCTGGGACCCAGGTGCCCCACTGAGGATGGGGAATATGTGGATTCCTCCCATGTAGGGAGAGCACATGGTGAGAGCTAGCTGCCCACCACATGCACGGAATGTAATGGATTCCTCACCTCCACAACATCACCAAGATCCGCCCCTTCCTCTCCATCCAAACAGCTACCTTGCTGGTTCACTCTCTCATCCTATCCCGACTGGATTACTGTGTCAGCCTCCTCTCTGACCACCCATCCTCCTGTCTCTCCCCACTTCAGTCTATTCTTCACTCTGCTGCCCGGATTATCTTTGTACAGAAACGCTCTGGGCATGTTACTCCCCTCCTCAAAAATCTCCAGTGGCTGTCTGTCAATCTACGAATCAAGCAAAAACTCCTCACTCTCAGCTTCAAGGCTCTCCATCACCTCACCCCCTCCTACCTCGCCTCCCTTCTCTCCTTCTCCAGCCCAGCCCGCACCTCTGCTCCTCTGCCGCTAACCTCCTCACTGTGCCTCGTTCTCGCCTGTCCCACCATCGACCTCCAGCCCATGTCCTTCCCCTGGCCTCGAATTCCCTCCCTCCACACACCTGCCAAGCAGCTCTCTTCCTCCCTTCAAAGCCCTACTGAGAGCTCACCTCCTCCAGGAGGCCTTCCCAGACTGAGCCCCCTTTTTCCTCTCCCCCCTCCCCATCCCCACCGCCCTACTTCCTTCCCCTCCCCACAGCACCTGTATATATGTTTGTACAGATTTATTACTCTATTTATTTTACTTGCACATATTTACTATTCTATTTAGTTTGTTAATTATGTGCATCTAGCTTTATTTCTATTTATTCTGATGACTTGAAACCCGTCCACATGTTTTGTTTTGTTGTCTGTCCCCACCTTCTAGACTGTGAGCCCATTGTTGCGTAGGGACTGTCTCTATATATTGCCGACTTGTACTTCCCAAGCACTTAGTACAGTGCTGTGCACACAGTAGGCGCTCAGTAAATATGATTGAATGAATGAATGAATGAAAGTATTATTACTATTACATACATATCATAAATTATACTTTTTCATTTTCTTGATCACTTATGACCAAATCAGCAAATTCTTCTTAGTGCCCAACCTCTAAAAAGGCTAAGAAAACGATATTATAGCCATTTTTTCTATCCAAACTATACAAGTAATCTGTATTAGGAGGAGCACAGCTTAATGGAAAAAGTACAGTTCTGGGAATAAAGCCGCCGGAGTTCTTATCCTGACAATGCTACTCACCTGCTGTGTGGCCTTGGGCAAGTAACTTAAGTTTTCTATGCCTTAGTCTCCTCACCTGCTGTGTGGCCTTGGGCAAGTAACTTAATTTCTCAACACCTTTATTCTCTTCACCTGTAGAATGAGGCTTCAATGCCTGTTCTCTCTCCTACTTAGACTGTGAGTTCCATATGTGACAGGACCTATCTAGAACCTGATTGTATTTTATCTATCCCAGTGCTTAGAACAGTGCTTGACATATAGTAAGCACTTACAAATACCATAATAAATTTTAAAGAATGTATGTAGCTTTTAAATTGATTTTTTCTATTATAAATTCTGGTTTAATCAATGTTTTCAAATCATTCATGAAGAAAATTGAGTACGTCACCATTTAAAGATTGCTGACATGCTTGCCTCTATCTCCTCACAGGACAGATCAAGAAAAGTGCTTGATTTGGCAAGAAAAAGTTTTGTTTGAACATAATGGTGATAGTCATAAGCACTTGTAGTGCTTAACGTCTTGGTGATGACAAAGAAGATGATGATTGTGCTGATGTTATAATGAAATAAACTCCCACAGCAGGTTATGAAATCTCATCCCTAAGGAATTTCAAGAATAAGGTGTTTAAGGAATAAAATCATAATAATTATATTATTATGCCCAGGGCAGGTACAAGATAAGTAAATCAGATACAGTTCCTGTTCCAAACAAGTTTCACAGCCTAAAAGGGAGGGAGAACAGGTACTTTATTCCCATTTTACAGATAGGAAACTGAGGTGAAGTTTACATGACACAGCAAGTAAATGACTGAGCCAGGGCTAAAAAAGAAGCAGCATGGCTCAATGGGAAGAGCACAGGCTAGAGAGTCAGAGGTCATGGGTTCAAATCCCGGCTCCTCCAATTGTCAGCTGTGTGACCTTGGGCAAGTCACTCAGCTTCTCTGTGCCTCAGTTACCTCATCTGGAAAATGGGGATTAAGACTGTGAGCCCCATGTGGGACAACCTGATCACCTTGTATCCTCCCCAGTGCTTAGTACGTGCTAACAAATGCCATCACAATTATTATTATTATTATTATTATTATTATTATTATTATTATTATTATTATTATTATAAAAAACTAGATTCCTCACTCACTGACCTCACACTCTTTCCACTAGGTCATACTAGCAAGATAGTCTGGAATTTCTTACATTTATCTCAGGTACTTAAGCATTATGATTCTTCCCAGAATCAGTCTATACTACATGCCTCTCAGTGTCATTCTCAATAGTATTTCCCGCATGTCTAAGTGGGAACCCTTATAATAAGCCTTTGGGAGAATCCAACAGAAACAAGATACATAATCACGGTCTTGGGGTAGGAAGACAAACAAAAATAACTTCCAAATAATTGGAGTAAAAGGAAGGCTATACCAATAGTCTAAATTTATTCAGAAAAAATAGCTGAGTAAATCATTGAATGTACAAATGAATATGGAAATAAAAAATACTTAAATACTTAAGTACCGAGGATAAGAATGCATTATGAATATGCTAACTGTAAATTGTGGTGTTGAGTTGGTTACTGGTGAGCTCCAAAATAAGAGGGGTGAAGTTCCAAGAGGCAGTGAGATTTGATTTGGATTTGGAAGAGTGGTCTTGAAGATGGGGGAGAACTGGGGGTAGAGTAGAAGTTCTTGACTAAGGAAAACACAAAACCAAGGAGTTGGGAGTGGGACATAAGGGCAGGTATAGTTAGCAGGTGAGCTGAGAGGTTCAAAGAGTATGAACTGGAATGTAGCAGCAGGGGAAGAAAGTTGACATGTAAAGTGGAGAGCCCTGAAGCTCCTTGGAGCTTTCTGCTTCAAGCAGAGGCTTAGGATTCTAAGGCCCACTGTCACCCATCATCCGGGGACGGATTCATTCAGTGGTTGGTGAGGCGAGAGAGAGAGGCCGGGGACGGAAATCCTGAGTTTTATATAAAATTGATTCCGTGAGGTGAACTGAATAATGTAATTGTTTAGGCGCAATGGATTGAGCTTCCCATTCGGGAGGAATGTAATCAATCAGCAATATTAGAGCTTCTCTACATGGGAGGAGTCCGCTGGAGTTCCCCACGCACGTGGCGGGCGGCCGGCCCCCGCCACGTGTTTTCCCACCCGGGAAGAATTCACTTGTATGCGTTGCCCGTGTGCGTGGTGAGGTGGTTAGCTCTCACCACGTGCGCTCCCTTTGTGGGAGAAACCCAGTTCTGTTCCCCATCTGCAGCGGGGCACCTGGCTCCTACCCAAGGACGTTCAGCGAGACACTCACCCGTCCCGTGGCCCTTCCCTCAGTGTGTTGGTCTGGTTGCGGAGCAGCTGTCTTGTGTTCTGGGCAGAGGGAGAGAGACACGTGGACCGCTGCTGCTGCTGTGGTTGCTCCTACTGATGCTGCCCATCTCGATGTTCCTCCCAGAAGGTCAGAGGCCACAGGTATTTATATCACCTGTGGCGTGGGCCATTCCCGTTTCCGTCCTCTACTTGCTCAATCTATGCCCCTTTCAGCCTCCATTCCTTATTTCATTGGCACGGAAGTGAGGGACACCTATCTTCCCGGCCCGCTCCCCTCCGGCCAGAGAAGTTGCATCAGAGGTGGCATTTTGACCTCGGGATGGCCGATGCCCGGGGTCACCTTGGCACACCCACTTATTCTTCGATTATGATAACATTATGAATTCCTATTCATGAATCACAACAATTTCAATATTAAGAGAACATCTACAAGTTTTTAGTTGAATTGTTGCCAATAAATTGGATTACATGAGTTCAGCAATATTTTCCTTCTTCCAACCTTTTTTTTTTCAATTTTATTGGTATGTTTGGTATACTTCAATTTCACTGGAGAAGCAGTGTGTATAGTGGATAGAGCACAGGCCTAGGAATCAGATGTTTATGGGTTCTAATCCTGCCTCTGCCACTTCTCTGCTGTGTGACGTTGGGCACGTCATTGTACTTCTCTGGGCCTCAGTTCCCTCATCTGTAAAATGGGACTGTGAGCCCCACGTGGGATAACCTGATAACCCCGTATCTACCTCAGCACCTAAAATAGTGCTTGGCACATAGAAAGTGCATAAAAAATACCATGATTATTATTATTATTATTATCATCATCATTATTTTCTTTCTAAAAGAGTTTTCCAAAAGGATTTTTGTGGCCTCAACTCAATTCCTCTTTTCTTTTAATGGTGGAATCTCATCTCTTGGAAGCTTCGCCATTGGCCCTCGGTTATAAAATGGCATTGAATGGTTGGTTTCAATTATTGAATAGGCTATCTCATTTTGTGGTTTTGATTAAATGAGTTCATGTTAACCTCACTTAGGTGACTCTGTTAACTGGTCAAATAATGTATTTGGAATTGTTGTCGACATAGAACGCAAATTAGAAAGTTGATTTAGAATTCAATAACCTGATCTCAGTGGAAGTTTACAAACAAAGGTAATTATCCAAGCATAAGAACACTGATGAGTGATTCACTGCCTTAGACATTTTGAAATTGGACACTGAATTGGAACTTATTTTAATCTCTATTTAAATGGAAATAACTGGTACCCAACGCTAAAGAGAAGCAGCGCGAGAAGCAACGTAGTCTAGTGGGTAGAGCACGAGCCTGGGAGCCAGAAGGATCTGGGTTTGAATCCCAGCTCCCCCACTTGTTTGCCGTGTGACCTGGGGAAAATCACTTCACTTCTCTGTGCCTCAGTTACCTCATCTGTAAAATGGGGATTAAGTCTGTGAGCCCAATATGGGACGTGGACTGTGTCCAAACTACCTGCACTTAGAACAGTGCTTGGCACAAAGTAAGTGCCTAACAAATACCATTAAAAACCACATTGTTTCTGCAATGAAGCAGAAAAAAAGCATAGTATGTTTCAAGGAATGTTATCAGTGGTTTTCACTCCATGCTGATATGTCTTCTCCTCCTGCTTCTCAATAGTCTAATGATATGCCACATCAGTTCATGTTTAAAATACTTCCTCACCTCCTTGAGCTCTTAGTAGGGCTTTGAAGGGAGGAAGAGAACTAGTTTGGCAGATGTGTGGAGGGAGGGCATTCCAGGCCAGGGGAAGGACGTGGGCCGGGGGTCGACGGCAGGACAGGCGAGAATGAGGCACAGTGAGGAGATTAGCAGCAGAGGAGCAGAGGGTGCGGGGTGGGCTGTAGAAGGAGAGAAGGGAGGTGAGGTTGGAGGGGGCAAAGGGATGGACAGCCTTGAAGCCGAGAGTGAGGAGTTTTTGCTTGATTTGTAGGTTGACAGACAACCACTGGAGAATTTTGAGGAGAGTAGGGACATGCCCAGAGCATTTCTGTATAAAGATAATCTGGGCAGCAGAGTGAAGTATAGACTGAAGCGGGGAGAGACAGGAGGACGGGAGATCAGAAAGGAGGCTGATGCAGTAATCCAGTTGGGATAGATGAGAGATTGAACCAGCAAGGTAGCAGTTTGGTTGGAGAGGAAAGGGCGGATCTTGGTGATGTTATGGAGGTGAGACCGGCAGGTTTTGGTGACGGATTGGATGTGTGGGGTGAATGAGAGAGTGGAGTCGAGGATGACACCACGGTTGCGGGCGACAAGTCAAAACTCACCTGTGCTGGGCAACAGTGGCATGGGAGAGAGTCGAAAGAGGAGACTCAGGTTTACCGTGTGGAAACTTTGGTGTTTTTACCAAGGAAACTCTGTGGGTACAATACTCGAAACTATTGCAGGGCGTTCTGGGAGAGCTGTCGCTATGGTCTGGACATGACTCATTCATTCATTCATTCATTCAATTCAATTGTATTTATTGAGCACTTACTGTGTGCAGAGCACTGTACTAAGTGCTTGGGAAGTACAAGTTGGCAACATATAGAGACGGTCCCTACCCAACAGTGGGCTCACAGTCTAGAAGGGGGAGACAGACAACAAAACAAATAAGCAGCGTGGCTCAGTGGGAAGAGCCCGGGCTTTGGAGTCAGAGGTCATGGGTTCAAATCCCGAGTCCGCCAATTGTCAGCTGTGTGACATTGGGCAAGTCACTTCACTTCTCTGTGCCTCAGTTACCTCATCTGTAAAATGGGAATTAAGACTGTGAGCCCCTGTGGGACAACCTGCTCACCTTGTTACCTCCCCAGCGCTTAGAACAGTGCTTTGCACATTGTAAGCGCTTAACAAATGCCATCATTATTATTATATTAACAAAATAGAATAAATAGAATAAATATGTACAAATAAAATAGAGTAATAAATACATACAAAGATGACAACAACAAAATGGAGTCATGATACTTGTTATCTCTTCCCCTTAGACTGTGAGACAGGGACTGTATCTGAATTGGTTACTGTATCTGATCTGATTATTTTGTATTTACTCGAGTGCTCACTACAGTGCATGTTAGCTAGTAAGTGCTCAACAAGTACCATAATCATTAAATTATAAAGATGATGATTAGCATAAATGTATCATTCCTGCCTAAAAGAAATGGAATAGAAAGGCAGATATAAATGATTTACAAATAGTGAGAGGAGGAGAAAGAGCAGTTACATTAAATACAATTTAAATACAGTTACAGTTAAATGCGATTGATTGATTACATGTTTTGGAAAGAGGATTGGAGCCTGTTGTCGGCAGGGATTGTCTCTCTTTGTTGCTGAATTGTACTTTCCAAGCACTAAGTACAGTGCTCTGCCCACAGTAGGCGCTCAATAAATACAGTTGAATGAATGATTAGATGAATAAATTAAAATAAACGTTGTGAAGGTAGTGTCTCATGTTCATTCATTCATTCATTCATTCAATTGTATTTATTGAGTGCTTACTGTATGCAGAGCACTGTACTGAGCGCTTGGCAAGTACAAGTTGGCAACATATAGAGATGGTCCCTACCCAACAGCAGGCTCACAGTCTAGAAGGTTGGGAACCATAGAAAAGCCTTGATCCTGGGAACTCATGAAGAATTGATTGTATAGCATGGATCGTTCATGCAGTGCCCCTCCCTCTCACTGTCCTTCCAGTCATCTTAAACCATATGAATACTTAACATGATTTTACACAAATTTTAGTGGATAGCCATTACGAAAGTAGGTTTCATTTGGAAGATGTGTGATAATGGCAGAACGAATTTCAAGGATAGCAACTATCACACTCCTCCTCCAGAGGTCCTTCATTGCCGTTGTTAAAGGAGAATACTGGGTTTTAGCGTGACATCGGTAGGACATTTGTTTTTGTTTTATTCGTATTTTAATTACATCATTGAAAAGATTACATCATTGAAAAGCCACAAGAAGCAGCACACTAATCAGCTGTGTGACTTTGGGCAAGTCACTTAACTTCTCCGTGCCTCAGTTACCTCATCTGTAAAATGGGGATTAAGGTTGTGAGCCCCACATGGGACAACATGATCACCTTGTATCCCCCAGTGCTTAGAACAGTGGTTTGCACACAGTAAGCGCTTAACAAATACCATCATCATTATTGTTATTATTATTAATAATTGAAGCGCTGATAATGCTGGAGCCTCACATCAACAATGACGGGAGGGCCTTGGTCTTGGAAATGGCAGGGAGGAATTGTTTCTAGAGCAGCAGTCATTCCCTCTCTCTGTCGTCCCAACTGGTCATGTTCCTGTTGAGGCACAGAGTGCACAAAGGGCACACAAAGGACTTTGGCGTACTTCCCAAGCGCTTAGTACAGTGCTCTGCACACAGTAAGCGCTCAATAAATACGATTGAATGAATGAATGAAGAACCCATTGACAGCCAAAGTGACTGCAGTATAAAGTTGTTCCTGTGAGGCTGTGCCATGATGCCTCGGTAGCCATTACAGGCCACGTGTCCCACATAGCTAGCCAGGAGTTTTTCAGGATTTCTGCCAGGACTGTCCATCTTCCCAAATGCTCCAGATGGTTCTTCAGTCAGAATCCATCACTTGTGATGGCAGCCAGCATTCCACTACATCGAGAACCAGGACTAGAGCCAAACTTCCTGAACCCTTGAGCCATTCCTGGGAAGCAGCGTGGCTCAGTGGAAAGAGGTCCTGACTTCTAATACCAACTCCGTCACCTTTGGGCAAGTCACTTCACTTCTCTGTTCCTCAGTTACCTCATCTGTAAAATGGGGATTAAGGCTGTGAGCCCCACATGGGACAACTGGATCACCTCATATCCCCCCCAGAGCTTAGAACAGTGCTTTGCACATAGTAAGTGCTTTACAAATGCCGTCGTTATTATTATTAGAGCCAAATCTCCTGAACCCTTGAGCCATTTTTTTTTTTTTTTGCACTAGAATGGTTCTGGGGTTTTAAGCCTCATATAAAAATGAATTTACAGAATTACTGGGAAAATCTGCCCCATTATTCATTCATTCATTCAATCGTATTTATTGAGCGCTTACTGTGTGCAGAGCACTGTACTAAGCGCTTGGGAAGTCCAAGTTGGCAACATATAGAGACGGTCCCTGTCCAACAGTGGGCTCACAGTCTAGAAGGGGGAGACAGAGAACAAAACAGAACATATTAACAAAATAAAATAAATAGAATAAATATGTACAAACATATATACAGGTGCTGTGGGGACGGGAAGGAGGTAAGGCGGGGGGGATGGGGACCGGGAGGAGGGGGAGAGACAAGTTATTTTCCCTCTCAGGGTCGCACCAGGAGAGTTTCCAATACTCTACCAGTCTCGTCTATGGGAGGAAGACTCAAGTAGAGACATACCCTTTCCATTCCTAGCTTGGGCAGTGGCTAGTGAGTGGCAGGTAATCTGCTACAAATCAAAACTCACCTGTGCTGGGCGGTAGCAGCATGACAGAGTCGAGGGTGGAGACTCACGTTTACTGTGCAGAAAGAGGCAATGGTAAACCACTTCCGTATTTTTACCAAGAAAACTCTATGGATACACCACCAGAACGACTGCAGATAGAAAGCGGGGAATTCCGGGGAGAGATGTGTCCGTGGTGTTGCTATGTGTCGGAAACAACAGCATAAGACAAGACAAGTTATTTAGGAGGAGCTAACATATTTTAAAATACTAAAAAGAAAATATACAGCAAATAAATTGTAATTTTCTCATCCAGTAGAAAATCATTTGGGGGCTATCAAGGATGTCTGCTGCTACTTCAGCTCACATCTCATGCCCCTATCTTTCACCTGATGAGGACGACTTAGGCCCAGAATCTCCCCTGACCTCCAAACGATAGACCAGTGACTGCGTTAAGCTCTTTAATAATGAGGACATTTATTAAGCACTTACTACGTGCCTGGAACTGTGGTAGATACAAGTGGACTAATATTTCAGTCACTATTTAAAGGAGGAAAAATAAACCTGGAAGGAGGACTGTCTTTTCTTGTTCAAACAGTTCAGCAATGTTATTTTATTTTATAATGGCATTTATTAAGCGCTTACTATGTGCAAAGCACTGTTCTAAGCGCTGGGGAGGTTACAAGGCAATCAGGTTGTCCCACAGGGGGCTCCCATTTTACAGATGAGGGAACTGAGGCACAGAGAAGTTAAGTGACTTGCCCAAAGTCACACAGCTGACAATTGGTGGAGCCTGGATTTGAACCCCTGACCTCTGACTCCAAAGCCCGGGCTCTTTCAACTGAGCTACGCTGCTTCTCAATAGCCAATTAAATGAATGTAATGGTCTTTTTCTAAACATTCCTGACTCAAGTACTACTGAAATATCCATCCCAAATCTCCTTCCCCATTCCAGCCCAGTCAAGCTGTTTTCGTCATTGTTCCTAATGATCCTTTTACTGTTTCAGACAAGAAACCTTAGTGAGATAAATGCAATAAGAAATGGGCGAATGGACATATGCAGAGTTAGAAATGTATTTTCTGAGTGGTTGGAAGTAAGTCAAACAGTACTGATGGGAAACAGATTTAAATGCACATATACAGTTGGTTTTCATGGTACAAAGACAGCACTTCTGACAGTGAGAAAACTTCTGTCTTTGTAAGGGTCTTTTTATGGGATTTGTGAAGGACTTGCTGCATTCTCTTCTAAGCACTGGGGTAGATGCAAGTTTATCAGACTATCCTGTCCCACGTGGGGCTCACAATCTAAGCTGAGGGAGGTGGCTTTAATCCCCATGTTACAGGTGAAATAACTGGGACACAGAGAAGTTAAGTGACTTGCCCATGGTCACACAGCAAGCAATTTTCAGAGCCAGGATGTGTGTGTCCTTTCCACACACGCTCGATGAAATGTAGCGAGGCATTCTTGACGTTCCTTTGACATTCAGCGTGAACTCCATATTCCCGGATTTAGCTGCTTGGACTTCTGGGATGGCAGTGGAATGGTTCTGCCGCTTTTCTATCAACAGGAGACCAAGATAGGGCTTTTTTTCAGGACTGGGGAAAAAGAAAAGGACATGCACTGAATTTGCAATAGTGGTGGTGGCTTGGGTTGCCATAGCCCCACTCTCTCACCTGGGTCCTGGGGGATGGCTGGTAAGGAAAGAAGGTGCAGCCTGAGGTTATGGACACAAAAATAGTTTTCTGTCAGTGATTTTGCAATTTTCAGTGGTCTCGGTAGTTGTTTTACTCCAATGGTTTAGATTGCTATGTCAGAAGGCTAGAAAAACAGCGTGGCTTAGATATAATAATAATAATAATGGCATTTATTAAGTGCTTACTATGTGCAAAGCACTGTTCTAAGTGCTGGGGGAATACAAGGTGATCAGGTTGTTCCACGGGGGGCTCACAGTCAATCCCCATTTTCCAGATGAGGTAACTGAGGCCCAGAGAAGTGAAGTGACTTGCCCAAAGTCACACAGCTGACAATTGGTGGAGCCGGGATTTGAACCCATGACCACTGACTCCAAAGCCCGGGCTCTTTCCACTGAGCCATGCTGCTTCTCTACTA
This sequence comes from Tachyglossus aculeatus, assembly GCF_015852505.1. Lineage (NCBI taxonomy): Eukaryota > Metazoa > Chordata > Mammalia > Monotremata > Tachyglossidae > Tachyglossus > Tachyglossus aculeatus. The sequence goes on along the minus strand of NC_052079.1, from coordinate 21,645,290 downwards.
CTTAGAGGAAAGAGCCCGGGATTGGGAGTCAGAGGATGTGGGTTCTAATTCCAGCTCTGCCACTTGTCTATTGTGTGAGCTTGGGCAAGCCACTTAACTTCTCTGTGCCTCAGTTACCTCATCTGTAAAATGGGGATTAAGATTGTGAGCCCCTTATGGGACAACCTGATTACTTTGTATCTACCCCAGGGCTTAGAACGGTTGGCACATAGTAAGAGCTTAACAAATACTAGGCTGTGAGCCCATTGTTGGGTAGGGACCATCTCTATATATTGCCGACTTGTACTTCCCAAGCGCTTAGTACAATGCTCTGCACACAGTAAGCACTCAATAAATACAACTGAATGAAATACCATCATTATCATTATTATAGTTACGATGAGGATTAAAGGCGAACCTCATGGTGAAACATCATCATTGCTCATAAGTGAACCTCACTGTCACTATCTTCTTCAAATATAAAGATGACTATATTATTCATAATATGTTGCAATAATAAAATGTTCCATAATTCATGCATATTTTATGCTATATATAGTACAGTGCCTAGTTTTTATGTCACAGTATATACATGTGATATATTACAATATCATCTATATATAGAGAGAGAAGGAGAGAGATAGAGATAGAGAGAAGGAGAGTGGGAAAGATGAACACAGTCTAATTACCTGTACTACAAAATAAACAAGACAAAATAAACCATCATTTTTTTTTTGCAAAAACATAAGACTTCATCCTAACTTCTTTCAAAGAAAAAACTAAACAAATTCAAATAACCCAGATGTGTTCGTGTATTAGTTAGTATAATACAATCAGTTTCAAATGCTGATTCTTAGATTCCTCCTCCTAGGACCTATGGGCCTGGGAAATATATTGTTTCCTTCTTAAGTAACTTAGTGGGCTTTTTGTTTTGTTTCTCTTTCAACTCTTCAAATTTTCTGTGAAATTTGCTCTTTGAATAACATTTTTTTCTAAATGTTCTTCCCCAGAGAAAAACACTTTCATGCAGAGATGAAGGCATTTTAAACTGTGCATTCTACATTCCCCTCAGAGATAACCCTTTGTATAACTGTATTAGACCTGGAAATAAAGTGAGGAGGCATATACACCAGACTATTTTTATCTAGTTGGTTCATTTTCAATGGCTTATTCACTTGAGCCTAATTGCAATATTCACAATATACAAAGGAGAGGTTCTGCAGAATGCAGTCTTATCGCATACCCCTTGTAGCCTGAGGACTTGCCAACTTAGAATCAATCTGGATTTAGGTCAAAATAATGTACTTTTGTAGGGTTATTGCTATAGACAAATACATAAAATTACAAAACTTGATATTCCCCTTCTTGGGCTGGGTCAGGTGATCTAGTGAGGTATCCTAAAGTTTTTTAATCCTATGTTTCAATTCTGTTGTATATCTCCAACCATTCTTTGGATTCAGTGATGACAGTAAGATTTTATTGTTTGTACAGGTGAAGTTTGTAAGATCAATGGGTGACTGACATTCCATGTGCATGCAAATATTTCCTTGTATAAACCATCAGCTTTTCTACCCACAGAGGATTCTGTTTCCATTTCTTCCTCTTCATGTCACAATCTTCCTGAAGCCTTTGTTCTAGAAGTTCCCCGCTTTCGATTGCTGCTCCCCAAACTAACTTGTTTCCTACTGTATATTGCTTTGCCACAGCAGTTTGAGATTTTCCTTCATGGCAACATTAAAGGGTTTCTTCTGTCCATCTTTTCTTTTCCATTTACCCCATTTCAGCTCCCCGTAAGACCATTGTTTGGGCATTCTGCTGTCATGCACTCTCCTGCCTAGCAAAATGTGATGGGGCCAGCAAGACTGTTGTGGACGGGGAACGCCTCTGCCAACTCTGCAGTATTGTACTCTCCCAAAAGCTCAGTACGATGCTCTGCACATAGTATTCATTCATTCAATTGTATTTATTGAGTGCTCACTGTGTGCAGAGCACTGTACCGGATGCTTGGGAAGTACAAATCGGCAACTTATAGGGACGGTCCCTGCCCAACAACGGGCTCACAGTCTAGAAGGGGGAAACAGACAAAAAAACAAGTAGAAAAGTGTCAATACCATCAGAATAAATAGAATTATGGCTATATACACATCATTAATAAAATAAATATAGTAAATATGTACAAATAAAATAAATACAGTAATAAATAAGTAATAAATAATAAATAAATAAGGGCCTTCATATCCTGTCCTTAGCAATGGTATTTATCAATCAATCAATCAATCATATTTATTGAGTGCTTACTGCGTGCAGAGCACTGTACTAAGCGCTTGGGAAGTACAAGTTGGCAACATATACAAACGGTCCCTACCCAACAGTGGGCTCACAGTCTAGAAGAGTGGGCTCACAGTCTAGAGCACTTTATAGAGCACTTACTATATGCTGCTTCAAGAGAAGCAGTGTGGCTCAGTGGAAAGAGCCTGGGCTTTGGAGTCAGAGGTCATGGATTCAAATTCTGGCTCCACCAATTGTCTGCTGTGTGACTTTGGGCAAGTTACTTAACTTCTCTGTGCCTCAGTTACCTCATCTGGAAAATGGGGATTAAGACTGTGAGCCCCCCGTGGGACAACCTGATCTCCCTGTAACCTCCCCAGCGCTTAGAACAGTGCTTTGCACATAGTAAGTGCTTAATAAATGCCATTATTATTATTATTATTATTATTATTATATGCAGAGCACTGTCCTAAAGGCTTGGGAGCATACGTTGGAGTTTTCGTTCTCTCCTTTTGCCCCCTCGCTCCCAGGCTTCGCCCTCCCACCCCTCGCCAGGCTCCTAAGTGCTTAGAGCAGTGCTTTGCACATAGTAACCACCTTACCTCCTTCCCCTCCCGATAGCACCTGTATATATGTATATATGTTTATACATATTTATTACTCTATTTTACTTTTACATATTTATTCTATTTACTTTATTTTGTTAATATGTTTTGTTTGGTTGTCTGTCTCCCCTTTCTAGGCTGTGAACCCGCTGTTGGGTAGGGACCGTCTCTATATGTTGCCAACTTGTACTTCCCAAGCGCTTAGTACAGTGCTCTGCACACAGTAAGCGCATAATAAATACGATTGAATGAATGAAAATATGTACAAATTATTTCCACTCCTCTTGACCAACTGCTAAAAACACATCTTCCTCTGAATGACTCTGCTACTTGGCCAAAGATAAAGTGTCTTAGCATATGTAAGGTCTCAGAAAGAGAACAGAGCATGTGGGAACCTCAAATCAGAGACAGAGAGAACTAGAACTCTGTCCCTATCTCTCTCTCAGCTTTGCTAAATGCCACATTTACCCCAACCAAAAATAGTAAGCACTCAATAAATAACTTTTGTGTAATTATGATGGTAATGAGAATGAATGTATAATACAACAGAGTTGGCAGACATATTCCCTGCCCAGAGATATTCTCTAATCTAGAAGGGAGAGGTAGACATTAATATAAATAAATAAATTATGGATGTGTGCATTAATGTTGCGGTGCTGGGATTTAGTGAGAATCAGAGGTTCAAGTTCACAGATCCATGTACATATATGATGCAGAAGGGAGAAGGAATTGGGTAAAGAGGACTTAATCTGGGAAAGTCTCTCCTCACCCCAGGCTTTAAAGCACTCAATCACCTTGCTCCCTCCTACCTCACCTCACTACTCTCCTTCGACAACCCGTCCCACACACTTCGTTTCTCTAATGCTAACCTTCTCACTGTGCCTCCGTCTCATCCCTCTCTCCGCTGACCTCCTGCCCTCATTTTGCCTCTGGCCAGAAACGCCCTCCCTCTTCATATCAGACAGATACCTGCTCTCCCCCACTTTAAATCCTCATTGAAGGCACATCTCCTCCAGGAAGCCTTCCCTGATGAAGCCCTCCTCTCCTCTTTTATGACTCTCTTCACTCTGACTTGCTCCCTTCATTCATTTTCCCTCCCATTCCCATGATAAATATTTAATCCATTCATCCAGCGCTTAGAACAGTGCTTTGCACACAGTAAGCACTTAATAAATGCTATCATTATTATTATTATTATTATCAGACAGATAACTGCTCTACCCCACTTCAAATCCTCATTGAAGGCACATCTCCTCCAGGAAGTCTTCCCTGACTAAGCCCTCCTCTCCTCTTCTACGACTCTCTTCAGTCTGACTGGCTCCCGTCATTCATTTTCCCTCCCATTCCCACAACAAATATTTAATTCATTCATCAGACAGATACCTGCTCTCCCCCACTTCAAATCCTCACTGAAGGCACATTTCCTCCAGGAAGTCTTCCCTGACCCAGCCCTTCTCTCCTCTTCTATGACTCTCTTCACTCTGGCTCCTGCCATTCATTTTCCCTCCCATTCCCATGGCAAATATGCATATATATTTAATACATTCATTTATTTATATACATTAATGTCTATCTCCCCTTCTAGACTGTGAACTTGTTCTGGGCAAGGAATGTGTATTGTACTCTCTCAAGTGCTTAGTACAGTCACTTTGAACACAGTAAGGGCTCAGTAAATATGATTGAATGAATGAATGCACGGAGATGTGCTATTCATAAGACTTTGAAGGTGGTAAGAGTGGTGATCTGGTGTATATGGATGGAGGTGGGAGTTCCAGGCTAAAGAGAGGATGCATGAAAGGGCTTGCTGACAAGATAGATGACACTGGGGGACAAGAAGCTAGCTTGTACTAGAGGAGTGAAGTACACAGGCTGGGCTGTGGTAGATCAGTGAAGTTAGGTAGGAGGGGATAAATAATCGATTGCTTTAAAGTCTTTGATAAGGAGATTGTGTTTGATGCAGAGGTGGAAGAGCAACAACTGAAGAGTGGGCAGACGTGGACTGAATTTGTTTTAGAAATATGATCGGTGCAGCAGAGTGAAGTGTGGACTGGAGTGGGGAGAGACACAGGGCAGGGAGGTTCAGTGAAGAGGAAGTAGTCAAGTGGGGTAGGGCAAGTGCTTGGATTAATAATAATAATGATGGCATTTGTTAAGCACTTCCTGTGTGCTAAGCACTGTTATAAGTCGCTGGGGTAGATCCAAGGTAATCAGGTTGTCCCATGTGGGGCTCACAGGCTTCATCCCCATTTTCCAGGTGAGGTAACTGAGGAACAGAGAAGTTAAAGGACTTGCCCCAAGTCACACAGCTGACAAGTGGCAGAGGCGGGATTAGAACCCACGACCTCTGACTCCCAAGCCCGGACTCTTTCCACTAAGCCACGCTGCTTCGCCAGTGGGTGGTGGCAGTGTGTTAGCAGTTTGGAGAGGAAAGGGCAGATTTCAGTAATGTTGTGAAGGTAGAATCTACAGAAGTTGCTGACATTGAATATGTGGGTTATGTGAGAGAGATGTGTCAAGGATAATGCCGAGGTTACAGGCTTGTAAGCGAGGGAGGATAGTAGTATTGTCTACAGCAATGGGAAAGGAATGAGGTAGCATTGCCCAGTGGGTAAAGCATGGGCTGGGAGTCAGAAAGAACTGTTTTAATCCCCGTTCAGTTACTTGAGCTGTGTGACCTTGGCCATGTTATTTACCTTATGTGTGGTTCAGTTACCTCATTTGTAAAATGAGAATTAAAACTCTAAGCCCCATGAGGGACAGGGACTGAGGCCAACCTGATAACAGTCCCTGACTCATATTATTATTATTATTGTTATTATTATTATTCCTGAAGGTGCCTGACTCGAATTATTATTATTATTATTATTATTATTATTATTATTATTTTGGCATTTGTTAAGTGAGATTTCCTTTTTATAGATTGAACAGGCCTCATCCAATTTTCCAGTCCCACTTTTTTCCACTGGTGTTGGAAGAAGGATACAGTAAGCTTCCTCCAATTCCTTCCCCTCCCCACAGCACCTGTATATACGTTTGTACAGATTTATTACTCTATTTATTTTACTTGTACATATTTACTATTCTATTCATTTTGTTAATGATGTGCAGGCACTGTACTAGGGAAGCAGCGTGGCTCAGTGGAAAGAGCACGGGCTGGGGAGCCAGAGGTCGTGGGTTCTAATCCCGGCTCTGCCACTTGTCAGCTGTGTGACCTTGGGCAAGTCACTTAACTTCTGTGGGCCTCAGTTCCCTCATCTGTAAAATGGGGATGAAGACTGTGAGCCCCACATAGGACAACCTGATTACCTTGTATCTACCCCAGCGCTTAGAACAGTGCTTGGCACATAGTAAGCAAAGATTGTGAGCCCTACGTGGGACAACCTGATTACCTTGTATCTACCCCAGCACTTAGAACAGTGCTTGGCACATAGTAAGCGCTTAACAAATACCAATATTATTACTATTATTATTACTAAGTATTGGGGTGGATACAAGCAAATCAGCTTAGACAGAGTCCCTGTCCCACGTGGGACTCACAGTCTCAATCCCCATTTTACAGATGAGGTAACTGAGAGACAGAGGAGTAAAATGACTTGCCCAAGGTCATACAGCAGACAAGTGGTGGAGCTGGGTTTAGAACCCATGACCTTCCAACTCCCAGACCTTTGTTCTATCTGCTATGCCAGGCTGCTTCCCATAATAAGCGCTTAACAAATACCATAAAGAACAGTGCTTTGCACATAGTAAGCGCTTAATAAATGCCATCATTATTATTATTCATTCATTCATTCATTCAATCGTATTTATTGAGTGCTTACTGTGTGCAGAGCACTGTACTAAGCGCTTGGGAAGTCCAAGTTGGCAACATATAGAGACGGTCCCTACCCAACAGCGGGCTCACAGTCTAGAAGGGGGAGGCAGAGAACAAAACAAAACATATTAACAGAATAAAATAAATAGAATAAATATGTGCAAGTAAAATAAATAAATAAATAGAGTAATATAAAGGCAGGGGGAGAGATAAATCAATCAATCAATCGTATTTATTGAGCACTTACTGTGTGCAGAGCACTGTACTAAGCGCTTGATGACAATGTTTGGGTGGGAAGATAAGGAGCTCTTTCCTTTTTATAGATTGAACAGGCCTCATCTGATTTTCCAGTCCCACTTTTTCTCCACTGGTGTTGGAGGAAGGATACAGTAAGCTTCCTCCAATTCCTTCCCCTCCCCACAGCACCTGTATATATGTTTGTACAGATTAATTACTCTATTTATTTTACTTGTACATATTTACCATTCTATTTATTTTGTTAATGATGTGCATCTACCTTTATTTCTATTTATTCTGATGGCTTGACACCTGTCCATATGTTTTGTTTCGTTGTCTGTCTTCCCCTTCTTGACTGTGAGCCCGTTATTGGGTAGGGACCGTCTCTATGTGTTGCCAACTTGTACTTCCCAAGCGCTTAGTACAGTGCCCTGCACACAGTAAGAGCTCAATAAATACGATGGAATGAATGAATGAATCCAACTGTGATGCAGTCAGTCGTCATTGTGGAGTAGTTTCAAGATCTTAAAATGTTTTCCTATTGAGGAAGTACCTCTGAAGATGGCTAAGCAACTTGTTCCCTCCTTGTTTGTGGATTTCAGCTGGAATAACGATCCGGGAGGTTTACCAGTCTTCCAAGCTCTGACTTCAGTAAAGACTTTATCTGGGGTTTTAGTCAGAGCCAGGTCTTCATATATTGGAAAGCAAACTATTTTCCTCCAATAGATTGTAAATTCCTTGAAGGCAGGGACAATGCCTATTAATTTTACTGTTCTCTCCCAACCGCTGAGTACAGCGCTGTACACAGAGCAATAATGATAATAATGATGGCACTTATTAAGCACTTATTATGTGCAAAGCACAGTACTCAGTGAATATTAGTGGTGAACTGACTGAAGGAAAGATAGGGAGAAGTTGAAAATTTAACTATGAATGACATTGTTAGTGGCAGTAAACATGGTCAATCAGCGTTAAGGATCCTAGCATTTATGAATTTATTCACACCCTACTTCAAATTATGCTGTCTCCCTTATTGGAGCATTGGCTCTTTGGGGGCAGGAAAATTGTCATTTTGTAATTCTTTAATTCATTCATTCATTCATTTAATTGTATTTATTAAGCGCTTACTGTGTGCAGAGCACTGTACTAAGCGCTTGGGAAGTACAAATCGGCAACGTATAGAGATGGGCTACCCAACAAGGGGCTCACAGTCTAGAAGGGGGAGACAGACGACAAAGCAAAACATGGAGACAGGTGTCAAAATCATCAGAACAAATAGAATTAAAGCTATTCATTCATCATCATCATCATCATCATCAATCGTATTTATTGAGCGCTTACTATGTGCAGAGCACTAAGCACTTGGGAAGTACAAGTTGGCAACATATAGAGACAGTCCCTACCCAACAGTGGGCTCACAGTCTAAAAATTCATTCATTCATTCATTCATTCAATAGTATAGAGAGGCAGCATGGCTCAGTGGAAAGAGCCAGGGCTTTGGAGTCAGAGATCATGGGTTCGAATCCTGGCTCCACCACATGTCTGCTGTGTGACCTTGGGCAAGCCACTTAACTTCTCTGAGCCTCAGTGACCTCATCTGTAAAATGGGGATTAAGACTGTGAGCCCCCATGTGGGACAATCTGATCACCTTGTATCCCTCCCAGCACTTAGAACAGTGCTTTGCACATAGTAAGTGCTTAACAAATGCCATTATTATTATTATTACTCTGCACACAGTAAGCGCTCAATAAATACAACTGAATGAATGAATGAATAAAATGAGGATTAAGACTGTGAGTCCCAGACAACCTGATTACCTTGTATCTAGCCCACGCTTAGAACAATGCTTGGCACATAGTAAGTGCTTAACAAATACCATCATTATTATTATTATAATTATTTATTGAACACTTACTGTGTGCAGAGCACTCTAGTAAGTGCTTGGAAAGTACAATTCAGCAATAAAGAGAGACAATCCCTGCCCACACCAGGCATACAGTCTAGAAGGGGGAAGACAGATACCAAAACAAGTAAATGGGCATCAATATAAAAAAAGAATTTTATATATATATATATATATATATACATACATACATATATGTATATATATATTATATATAACAAGACAAACAGGCATCAATATGAACAAATAGAATTATTGTGGAAAGAGCTTGGACTTTGGAGTCAGAGGTCATGGGTTCAAATCCCGGCTCCTTCAATTGTCAGCTACGTGACTGTGGGCAAGTCATTCAACTTCTCTGGGCCTCAGTTACCTCATCTGTAAAATGGGGATTAAAACTGTGAGCCCCACATGGGACAAACTGATGACCTTGTAACCTCCCCAGCACTTAGAACAGTGCTTTGCACATAGTAAGCGCTTAACAAATACCATCATCATCATGGGCTCAAATCCCAGCTCCGCCAATTGTCAGCTGTGTGACTTTAGGCAAGTCGCTTAACTTCTCTGGGCCTCAGTTACCTCATCTGTAAAATGGGGATTTAAACTGTGAGCCCCACGTGGGACAACCTGATTACCTTATATCTAGCCCAGTGCTTAGAACAGTGCTTTGCTCAGAGTAAGCGCTTAACAAATGCCATCATTATTATTATTTATTATTAGTCCAGCACTTAGAACAATGCTTGGCACATAGTAAGTGCACAACAAATACCATCATTATTATTATCATTGTTATTATTATTATTACTATTTATTGAGCACTTACTGTGTGTAGAGCACTGTAGTAAGCGCTTGGAAAGTACAATCCAGCAATAAAGAAAGACAATCCCTGCCCACACCAGGTTTACAGTCTAGAAGGGGGAAGACAGATATCAATATAAGTAAATGGACATCAATATAAAAAAATAGAATTTTAGATATATACATATCAAGACAAATAAACCGGCATCAATATTAATAAATAGAATTAAAGACATATATATATATATATATATATATATATATATATATATATATATATATATATATAAGTGCTGGGGCAGGGGGGAGAGCAAAGTGAGTGAATCGAGATGAGGCGGAAGGAAGGGGAAGCTGAGGAAAAGGTGGGCTTACGGGGGCTTGGGGCTTAAACTCCTAAACACTCAGTACAACAAATATTACTATTATTATTACTACTACTAGTAGTACTATGATTACTACCACTAGTGTACACTCTTGTTGTCAGGAAACATTTTGTTTTGTTATTCTGTGCTTTCCAATCATCTAGTACAGTGCAACACACCAAAGAGCATCATGGCCTAGTGGAAAGACTACAGGCCTGGGATTCAGATGACCTAGATTTGAATCCCAGCTCCACTACTTGTTTGCTGTGTGACCTTGGGTAAGTCATTTAACTTCTCTGTGCCTCAGTGACCTTATTTGAAAAATGGGGATTAAGACTGAGCTCCATATTGGACTGTGCCCCGTCTGATTTGCTTGTAGCCAGCCCAGCGTTTAGTACAGTGCCTGACACATAGGAAGCACTTAACAAATATCACTATTAACAATTAATCCTGTCTCTCCCACTTTCCTGCTTGTGTGACCTTGAGAAACTTGCTTAACTTCTCTGTGCCTCATTTTCCCACCTATGAGCCCCATGCAGGACAGGGAAGTTGTCCAATCTAATTAATTTGGATTTGTCTCAGTGTTTATAACAGTGCGTGTCACATAGTAAGTGCTTAATAAATATAATGATGGTAATACTAGTAGTAGTAATAATAATACTAATAAAATAAGTGGGTACTCAATGAATGTTACTACTACTACTAATAATAATGGTATTTATTAAGCACTTACTATGTGCAAAGCACTGATCTAAGTGCTGGGGAGGTTACAAGGTGATCAGGTTGTCCCCCGGGGGGCTCACAGTCTTAATTCCCATTTTGCAGATGAGGTAACTGAGGCACAGAGAAGTTAAGTGACTTGCCCAAAGTCACACAGCTGACAACTGGCAGAGCCAGGATTTGAACCCATGACCTCTGTCTCCACAGCCCCTGCTGTTTCCATTGAGCCATGCTGCTTCTCTGATAATTGCAGTAATTGCTATGTGCTTACTCTGTGCAAGCAGTGTACTATGTGTTGGTAAATATACTAGATACCCAGGTCAGATACAGTCCCTGTCATATATGGGGCTCACAGTTTAAGTAGGAGAGTGAACAGCTATTTAGTCACCATTTCAAAAATGAAGAAACTGAGGCACAGGGAAGTTAAATGACTCGCCCAAGTTCACACAGCAGGCAAATGGCAGAACCACTCAGCGCTTAGAACCGTGCCAGCACTTAGTGCTTTGCACATAGTAAGCGCTTAATAAATGCCATTATTATTATTATTATTATTATAATCCAAGCCCATGTTCTTTCTTCTAGGGCAAATATTACTGCTCAGTTAGTCAGGTCTGAGTAACTGTCAAAAATCTGGATCCTGAACCAACTTCTGCCATTCATCCCTTCAATCGTATTTATTGAATGCTTACTGTATGCAGAGCAGTGTAATAAGCACAATATAACCATAGAGCAGACACATTCCCTGCTGAGTGAGAACCAGGACGTAGCATTCCCATTAAATATATTTGGGAAATACGTGGGGGGAGTGCGGGGAGAGGGGACAGCATGAGGGGTGAGGATGAGTTGGATGGGAGTGAGTTGTTGAGGGGTGCTGGGACAGGATTAACAGGAATGAGATGGGGAATGAGGGTAATAATAATAATAATGACATTTATTAAGCACTTACTATGTGCAAAGCACTGTTCTAAGCTCTGGGGAGGTTACAAGGTGATCAGGTTGTCCCACGTGGGGCTCACTGTCTTAATCCCCATTTTACAGATGAGGGAACTGAGGCCCAGAGAAGTGAAGTGACTTGCCCAAAGTCACACAGCTGACAATTGGCGGAGCCGGGATTTGAACCCCTGACCTCTGACTCCAAAGCCCGGGCTCTTTCCACCGAGCCACACCGTTAATCTAAGCACTTACCCTATTCAGCCTTGATTACTGCCTCAGGCTCCTTGTTGGCCTCCCTGCCTTCTGTCTCTCCCCACGGCAGTGTATACTTCAATCTGCTGGCTGGATTATTTTTCAACAAAAAGATTCAATCCGCTCCTACAGTGGTTTCCCATCCACCTCCACATAAAACAGAAACTTCTTACCATCAGCTTTAAAGAACTTAATCACCTTGCCCCGTCCTACCTTAATTCTCTGGTTTCCTGCTACAACCCAATCCACACATTTAGCTACTTTAATGCCAAAGATGCCTTGATCACATCTATCTCAGTGCTGACATCTCGCCCGTGTCCTGGACGCCCTCCCCCTTTAGACTGTAAGCCCACTGTTGGGTAGGGACTGTCTCTATATGTTGCCAACTTGGACTTCCCAAGCGCTTAGTACAGTGCTCTGCACACAGTAAGCGCTCAATAAATACGATTGATGATGATCTGACAATGACTATTCCCCACCTTCAAAGACTTATTCAGAACATATCCCCTCCGAGAGGCCTTCCCTTACTAAGCTCTTATTTCCTCTTCTCCCATTCCCTTCAGCATCACCCTTTAACTTAGATTTACACCCTTTATTTTCCCCACCTTCGGGCCCACATTTGATATTAATGTGTGTCTCCCCCTCTAGACTGCAAGCTCCCCGTGGGCAGGGAATGTGTCTATCAATCCTGTTATACTGTACTTTCCCAAGTCCTAAGTACAGTGCTCTGCAAACAATCAATCAATCAATCAATCAATCAATCGTATTTATTGAGCGCTTACTGTGTGCACAGCATTGTACTAAGCGCTTGGGAAGTACAAGTTGGCAACATATAGAGACAGTCCCTACCCAACAGTGGGCTCACAGTCTAATTGCAAACAACAATTTTTATCATTAAAGCACATAACGTATGGTCTAATAATGACATTAGAAGTGCTGCAAAGTGGACAGGTATTCTTCAGGAAAAAGCGTATGCTTTCAATATATACTTTCCCTTTCTCCTAAAACTAAATACTTCTTCTTTAGCTTATATACAATGTTTAGAAACTGTCTTAAGAGAATATATTTGTTTAAGCAGTAAACGTGATTCTAGATCACATCCCTTGCCCCCTTTTCCTCCTACCCTGAAAATAAAATGTAATTTCAATATTGTAGGGAGGTGTAAGTTCTGTCAGTTGCTCACAGAATCATCACTTTGTAAATTAGAAGTTGCGGCTGCCCGCATCTCCCACTTGTCTAGATCATAATAAATACTTTGAAAATTTCCATATATCTTTATGAACTGTCCATAAAATGGAAATGCCTATTTTCACACTTTCCCATTAAACATTCATGAACAAGTCCTTGGGTGAAAAAAAAGAGTAAGTTCTGTGTTGTATAATTCATTTTTATTGTTTTTTAAATTTTTAGATCTTCCCAACTAATTTGTAATAAAAAATGAGAGAAGTGACTTTCTCTGAAATTGTATCCAAAGTTGCCATATGCAAGGCCTAACATTTCAAATCCCTGCTGTAGCTTTACAGAGAAGCACCGTGGCTCAATGGAAAGAGCCCGGGCTTTGGACTCAGAGGTCATGGGTTCAAATCCCGGCTCCGCTACTTGTCAGCTGTGTGACTCTGGACCAGTCACTTAACTTCTCTGGGCCTCAGTTACCTCATCTGTAAAATGGGGATGAAGACTGGGAGCCCCCTTGGGACAACCTGATCACCTTGTAACCTCCTCAGCTCTTAGAACAGTGCTTTGCACATAGTAAGTGCTTAATAAATGCCATTATTGTTATCATTATTTAGGGGAAAGAATACTTTTTTGGGACTCAGGAGTCCTGGGTCCTAGTCCTGTCTCTGCATGAAGTAGATAATTGTTGGGGCTAAGCCATAAAGTGTGAAAGAGTCTGACCAAAGACCCATTTAATAATAATAATAATAATAATAATAATAATAATAGCATTTGTTAAGCGCTTACTATGTGCAAAGCACTGTTCTAAGCGCTGGGGAGGGGAAACAAGGTAATGAGGTTGTCCCATGTGGGGCTCACAGTCTTAATCCCCATTTTACAGATGAGGTAACTGAGGCTCAGAGAAGTTAAGTGACTTACCCAAGGTCACACAGCAAACATGTGGCAGAGTCGGGATTCGAACCTATGATCTATGACTCCAAAGCCCGGGCCCTTTCCACTGAGCCATGCTGCTTCTCTAAGCAGCATTTAGATCATTTGGTGAGACAGACGGGCCCGGGCTGGCTTAGGTAGTCACCTCGCCCCCAGCCCCGCAATCCCACTGTTGGGTAGAGTCCATCTCTATATGTTGCCAACTTGTACTTCCCAAGTGCTTAGTACAGTGCTCTGCACACAGTAAGCGCTCAATAAATACGATTGAATGGATGAATATCCACCTGTATTTATTTTAATACCTGTTTCCTCCTCCAGTCTATAAACTCCTTGTGGGAAAGGATCATCCGTTTTATGGTACTCTCCCATCTGGCCAATACCATGGCGAAGTGAATAGAGCAGCGTCCTGGGAGTCAGAAGGTCATGGGTTCAAATCCCATGTGACCTCGGGCAAGTCGCTTCATTTCTTTGTGCCTCAGTTACCTCATTCGTCAAATGGTGTTTGAGATTGTGAGCCCCACGTGGGACAGGGACTCTGTCCAAGCTGATTTGCTTGTATCCACCCAGCGCTTAGTACAGTGCTCTGCACACAATAAGCGCTCGACAGGTACCATAGTTGTTAATACAGTACTCAGCACACAGTAAATGTTCTCTAAAATCACTTATCGATTAATAGGAATCTTGAAAAACTGCTGGCTAATTAAGACCTCAAAAATTACAGTGGCTATCAAGCAACCCACCCGCTGGATTATGTCACTGCAGCACAACATCGGTTCAATTCAACTCAATTCAGTTGTATTTATTGAGCACTTACAGCATGCAGAGCACTGTACTAAGTGCTTGGAAAGTACAATTCAGCTACAACACTTGGCTAGGCACTTAGGTTACGAACGGGTCTTGCGTGGAAAAAGCCTAGATGAGTGTCAGTGTGCCGCATTCCCGTCCACATCTGCACTCAGTGCTCCCCATATGCCCCAGAAGTAACATGACATTCATTCATTCATTCAATCGTATTTATTGAGCACTTACTGTGTGCAGAGCACTGTACTAAGCGCTTGGGAAGTACAAGTTGGCAACACAGAGAGACGGTCCCTACTCAACAGTGGGCTCACAGTCTAGAAGGGGGAGACAGAGAACAAAACAAAACATATTAACAAAAGAAAATAAATAGAATAAATAAGCACAAATAGAGTATTTATGAGAATGAGAAAGTGTGACTGGTATTATCTCTTTAATCCATTATCACTATAATCAATTCTTCAGGGCAGGTTAACATCCATCATTAATGATGCATTATCTAGAGCATTTCTGATGGCATTTTCAAAGATGTAATTAAAAGAATGATATTATGGTATTTGTTAAGCACTTACTAAGTGCAAAGCAATGGACTAAGCACTGGGATAGACACAAAATAAGCAGATAAGACAGTCCCTATCCCACATGGTTCTCCCAGTTAAATGGAGGGAAAATAGGTAATTTATCCCCATTTTATAGATGAGGTAAACGAGGTGAAGTTAACCGATTTACCAACCCGACGCAGACACAGCAGACAAGTTTCAGAACCAGGATGAGGAACCAGATCTTGCGATTCCGAGATCTGTGCTCTTCTCACTGGACCACACTGCTTCTCACGCTGCTATCCTGATCCCAGACAAATGTCAAGCCAGTCAAGTATTCTATATTTACAATGGCACCGAAAGAAATTTGGAGGAAGAGTGTGTTTGTTGCCACCCTTGAAATTCGTCCTCAGTATTAGGAATATACCTTCTGACTTACGTCACCCATGTGAAACCTCCTTTGATAACCTGTGTAAATTTACTCTTCATATTTATTTGGTTTGAAATGGAAAACTGAGTTCAGACTGGAAATTACGTAGATGGACTCATTCTCAGATAATATTTTGAATGCTCTGCTGTACATTTCAATTTCTCATCTCGTCCCCAAAACTCTCCACATTCACAAGATGCCTATGTGGAAAAGAATAGTCCTAAGGTTATTTATTAAGCAACTACTGTGTGCAGATAACATAATAACTTCTGGGAAAAATGCATATGAATTAGACATGATCCCTGGCCTTCGAGGGGCTACAATCTTGATATAAGGTGGGGAGGGATATGTGGAGGAGTCCAAAGGCCGTGGGTTCTAATCCTGGCTCTGCCACTTGTCTGCTGAGTGAACTTGGGCAAGCCGCTTCACTTCTCTGTGCCTCAGTTACCTCATCTGTAAAATGGAGATTGAGGCTGTGAGCCCCACGCTGGACAGGGACCGTGTCGAACCCAATTAGCTTGTATCCACCCCAGCACTTAGTACAGTGCTTGGCATATAGTAAGCATCCTATGACACTTAAGGACCACTCTTCAGTGTATTTATGGTGTGGCTTAGAGGCAAGAGCCCAGGATTGGGAGCTAGGGGACATGGGTTCTAATCCTGGCTCTGCCACTTGTCTGTTGTGTGATCTTGGGCAAGTCACTTAACTTCTCTGTGCCTCAGTTCCCTCATCTGTAAAATGGGGGTGAAGACTGTGAGCCCCACGTGGGACAACCTGATTACCTTGTATCTATCCCAGTGCTTATAACAGTGCTTTACACAAAGTAAGCGCTTAACGAATACCATCATTATTATTATTATTATTACCTTGTATCTACCCCAGCGCTTAGAACAGTACTTGGCACATCGTAAGTGCTAGACAAATACTAACATTATTATTGTTATTATTATTATTATTAAGTGCTTACTCTGTGAAGAGTATTAAGAGTTTAGGGGAGTAGTATAAAGTAGGCACAATTTCTACCCTCAAGACACTTACAATCTAGTAGGGGAGATGATAGATATTAAAACAGAGTACTGTTAGGGTGGTTGGCTTTGAGGTTGGAGGTTTAGGTATGGATATGTACAAACTGTGTGTGTTGGGAAAGACTGAAAGGAGCAAGGGGGATGAGGAGGGGCCGTTTTGGACAGTGAAATAGAAGTGGAAGAAGCACAAAGGCAAGTGATGAGATGAGGACAGGTACTGGCAGCTGCGGGGAAAGACACAGCAGTGGAAGAGGGCAACCGGACTGCAACAGGAACAACAGGTCATCAAAACCGTGGACCTAAAAGAACAAAAATAGTGCCAGGAGGATTGAGAGCAGCAATCGAAGAGGAACAAGACGACTGGCCTGCCTCTCTAGATGAGCAGAGAGGGGTTTTGCAGACACAGAGATCACAACAGCTGAGCTGACCTCCTGTGAAGACCGAACAGACCCTGATCCAAAAACACCCCAAAATATGAAGACAAACTCTATAACTACCCCAGAGTATCCCAAAGGGATGTCGGCACTGAGGATACCCCTCTTTAGGCCAGATCCAGGAGGAGCATGGGTGCAAGGGGGGACTTGAAGCAG
Organism: Tachyglossus aculeatus; assembly: GCF_015852505.1. NCBI lineage: Eukaryota > Metazoa > Chordata > Mammalia > Monotremata > Tachyglossidae > Tachyglossus > Tachyglossus aculeatus. The sequence continues at coordinate 21,627,935 of NC_052079.1, read as the reverse complement.
CATGGCTCAGTGGAAAGAGCCTGGGCTTTGGAGTCAGAGGTCATGGGTTTGAATCCCGACTCCGCCACACATCTGCTGTGTGACCTTGGGCAAGGCACTTAACTTCTCTGAGCCTCAGTTACCTCATCTGTAAAGTGGGGATTAAGACTGTGAGCCCCACGTGGGGCAACTTGATCACCTTGTATTCCCCCTCAGCGCTCAGAACAGTGCTCTGCACATAGTAAGTGCTTAACAAATGCCATTATTATTATTATTATTCATGAAATAATGGTGGTCCTTCTCTCTCTCTCTCTCTCTCTCTCTCTCTCTCTCTCTCTCTCTCTCTCTCTCTCTCTCTCTCTCTCTCTCTCCTCCCCCCTGCCCCCTATGGAGTGAGGCTTCTTTGAAGGTTAGAACCAGTGGTCAGGGGGCCAGTGGAGAATGGCGGTCCTCTAATACGCCCATTTCCGGAAAACAGCTAAGCTTTAAACAGCTTCCTCTTTCAACTCATTCAGTCACTGAATCACCGGTATTTTTTGAGCACTTATGGTGCAGTTCACTGTACTATGCGTCTGGGAGACTTTAAGTGGGCAGAGAACATGCCCACAAGGATCTTGCAGTCTAGAGAGGAGCTTAAGGGAACTGGGATACCTGGATGTTGGGCTGTTGGGGCAGGGGGTGTTCATTGCTCTGTTGTGGGGGGGGGTTTCTCTTCCATGAAACTCTGGTATGTTGATGATGGAGTCCAGCTGTTGGCAACAATTACAATGAGGAAGAGATAACGGAGTTTAAATATGTGTATGAAAGGGCTACAGCGTGGGAGGGATTGAGTTCCCAGGTGCCAACGGAAGATGGAAGCATTGAAGTGACAGTAGGTGGGGGCAAATAAGGTGGTGAGTTGAGAGATCAATCAGGGAAGACCATTTTGAATATGTATAAATTTGCCAGCTCAAAGTGTGAGGAGCTATGGGTGTGTATATGTGTGTGTGTGTGTGTGAGAGAGAGAGAGAGAGTATGTATATGTGCATGTGTGTGGAGTCATGTATTCGTATGATTGTTAGGAGGAATGTATGTTGTGATGGCATTAGGGAACATAGTAAGCACTGAACAAATACCATTATTGTTATTATTATTATTATTACATGCCAGCAGATAAACAATGAATCAATAAAATTATTGCTGAACTGTAGTACCTAAGCACTTAGTATAGTGCTCTGCATACAGTATATATGCTCAAGAAATACAATTGAATGAATGAATGATTTGCCTGTAGTAATAATAATAATAATGATGATGGCATTTCTTAAGCGCTTACTATGTGGAAAACACTGTTGTAAGCGCTGGGGGGAATAGAAGGTGATCAGGTTGTCCCACGTGGGGCTCACAGTCTTAATCCCATTTTACAGATGAGGTAACAGGCACAGAGAATAGTTTCATTCATTCATTCATTCATTCATTCAATTATATTTATTGAGCACTTACTGTTTGCAAAGCACTGGACTAAGCACTTGGGAAGTAGGGAAGCAGCGTGGCTCAGTGGAAAGAGCCCGGGTTTTGGAGTCAGAGGTTTAACATGGCATAAACAAATGCCATCATCAGCGTGGCTCACTGGAAAGAGCCCGGGCTTTGGAGTCAGAGGTCATGGGTTCGAATCCCGACTCCACTACATGTCAGCTGTGTGACCTTGGGCAAGTCACTTCACTTCTCTGATCCTCAGTGACCTCATCTGTAAAATGGGGATTAAGATGTGGGACAACTTGATCACCTTGTATCCCCCCCCAGCGCTTAGAACAGTGCTCTGCACATAGTAAGCGCTTAACAAATGCCATCATCATTATTATTATTATTATTATTATTATAGAGAAGTTAAGTGACTTGCCCAAAGTCACACAGCTGACATGTGGCAGAGCCGGGATCGGAACCCATGACCTCTGGCTCCCAAGCCCGGTCTCTTTCCACTGAGCAACACTGCTTCTCTTGTAGAAACACCTTGGATCTATTAAGCTAACATAAGTGATTCAGGGTAAATCTTGGAGTGTCGTAAGATCCAAATCCTGTGTTGGGACATTAGCCACTTGATATTCACCCCCACCCACAGCCCCACTGCAACCCCACAGCACTTAAGTAGATACATTTAAAATCTCTCATTTTCCTTATCTGTAATCCTCTAGATTGCAAACTCGTTGTGGGAAGGCAACATGTCTCTATTATATTGAACTTTCCCAAGCCCTTAGTTCTGAACTCTGCACAAGGGAAGCACTTCATAAATAAGTATTTATTATTGAGAAGCAGCGTGGCTCAGTGGAAAGAGCCCGGGTTTTGGAGTCAGAGGTCATGGGTTCAAATACCGGCTCCACTAATTGTCAGCTGTGTGACTTTGGGGAAGTCTCTTCACTTCTCTGGGCCTCAGTTACCTCATCTGTAAAATGGGGATGAAGACTGTGAGCCTCCTGTGGGACAACCTGATCACCTTGTAACCTCCCTAGCACATAGAACAGTGCTTTGCACATAGTAAGCACTTAAGAAATACCAACATTATTATTATTATTACTGATTAATTAATTCATTCATTTTAATGTCTGGCTCACCCTCGGCAGATGCTCACTGTGGGCATGGTTTTCTTTTACAAATGGTATTATAGTTTATTCTCCTTGTGCTCCATGCAGTAAGTGCTTAATTAATGCTACTGATTGATTGATTTGGTAAAATCTCTTTAAAACCATAATCTTTTGTTCATTTTTTTTCTTAGTTTATCATTGTCAGGAGATCTAGATATTATCTTCTGATAGCCCAGTTTACTCCTTAATTGTTTTAATCGAAAAGACCAAATTAGTTTGAGTTGCATCATTACCACAACCTCCTTGATTTTGGAATTCGTGATAGTTTCCAGGAATATCAAGCTTTCTCAAGTCTATCTAGCAAAACGGTTTGCTGTGGTACTATTCACTGTATTTCTATAAGTTGAAGGTAATTTTTTTACCTTATTCAAGCTTTGCTTCTGTCTCTGTTTTATTTGGCAAATGATCAGTGAAAAGTCTGAGTCTGATAATAAAAGAGCTGAGTAGTACCAGCAGAATTGTGCGGGCAAGCTTCCCACATTGTGTAGTGTGTTTGGAGATTATTATCTGTCCCAAGATCTCAAGAACATCAAAACCACTCTCAGATATTTAGGAAAAAAAAATATAACCATTAGCTGGAAAAAAAGAAATGAAATCCGTTGTAGGTTATTGAAGAAGTAAAAGGAAAAAAGAGTACTTTGTGTTCACTTATGCAAAGAGGAAAGGGAGAGTTGGAAATCAGCCAGTCCACTTAGGCTTTGTACAGCAAAACTGAGTAAATTTGGTAAAAATAGGACCTAAATTACCTGGAGTGGCTGTCCATAGTATCAAATTGATCAGGTAATTCCCAGCTCTCATTTCTTTTTAAATGGTGCCAACGCAACCTGTTGCTTACTTTTTAATAGTTGTTCTCTTCCTCATCCATCAGTATTTATTCAGTATGTATGGTTATAATTCCACAGGATGGAGTAATTGAGTAAAGCAATATAGAAGGGGCAGCATATGTTCTAAGGAAGTGCAAATTTCAATCATGTGTCACAGCAGAGTTTTGTAGGTTGTTAGGTCGATGTCAAGAAGAAATGAGACACCTTGTACTTCCCAAGAGCTTAGTACAGTGCTCTGCACACAGTAAGTGCTCATAAATATGACTGAATGAATGAATGAATGAACTGCATATTATCATGAGCTGAACCATTTCTGTATTCACTGAACGCATTCTCATCTGTATACTTCAAAGCTTCAAATACATGCTAATCTCAGTCCCTTTCTCTTGAAATATCAAATACAATGACTCCTGCAGTTTTATTTGACAGTTTATTCCCCTATTAGTTTAAGTATTTGCTAGATTTTTTTTAATCTGGGGAAATTATCTGCTTAAATAATGACTAGGGAGTTTTCCATGCTTAGTAAAGTTACGCCACATTCTTAGTTCCATTCTGTCTATTGTAAGAATTTTCTGTGAAAGCAAACCTGAACCTAGTTAACTGCATTTATTGAGCCCCTGCTGTAATGGTTTTATTTTTCAATGATTCTATAAGCAAGGTGAAATTTGTATCTGAAATTAGGCTCAAATAAAGAAATCCATGAAAGAAGCATTTTATTGGTTCATGATATATGAATATACAAAATCCTCAGCTGAAACTTCTGAACCTTTACCTAGCACTTCATTCCTAGAAGGGTAGAAAAGTGAATACTTTTTGAGCAATATAACAAGAAGTGAAATGGCAAAATATATTATAAAATCCATTCCCACTGCATTTTCCACAGGGGCAAAGTTATAGGCAATTCTGCCACTCCAGGTTCCCCAGGCAGTAAGTCTGTAAGCAAGGATTTTTCAGACAAGCTAGAAACAAAAATTGTAGTTTATAGGTATTTCATTTAAAATTACTTCCATTCCCCGCCAAGGACTATTTCTTAAAGGAGAAAATTAAAATCCCATAGGAGATATTTGAAACAGAATAGACCATTGGAACATTGCTTTACCAAACAGCCTATAAACAGGGGTCTTCAGTGGTCACCATGACATAAATAGAAAGAGAGAATAAATTCTTCATACAGCGAAGCAGAAAATCACATCTGTTCTTTATCCAACCCAGTACACCCCATTTATTAATGTTGTTCTTTGCAATGGAAAGTCCAGTCAATTAGCATGTAGAGACAGGCTTCCATAGGGGTAAGACAGACATCATATTTATCAAAGGAGCATACTTAAATTGGGAAAAAATGGCAATATTTTTTTTCTGCCACTTTCTACCAGCAAAAATACCAGCTACTGGAGATCACTTTCAATTCCCAATACTTAAAATGTGAAAGGTAGAATTAAAATAAATTGAATAGGTAAATTAATCATCAAGGGAGATGTCATGGTACTACTAAATGTAGATATCATTTATGGCCAGCAAAAGGCTAGTTTCGATGTTAGGATTGGTCACATATGCCTTTCCCCTAAAAAGAAAAAGAAAATCTACCACTGTTCTAGTCCATTTTGGAAAAGTTGCAGCTTTGTTGAATCAAGGTTAACATGTGTGTTGCTCATCTGTGATGCTAATCCACTACACTCCAATAGCTGAGGACAGCTCATTTCAGTGTGCATTCCATGTTTTTTGATGTGGAAAAAAGGTGTAATACTACTTACTACATTAAAATCATGTTTTCATCTCATTAACCTTCTTCCAAAATTCTACAGCTAGAAAATTCTCTGTTATGCATACAAAGCACACATTCCCAGAGAGGTATAGAGGTCTCCTTTTGCATATTCTAAAACTAAAGCCCCCTAAAATTGGCCATTTCCTCTGGAAGGGATATATTTTGCTGCCCTCATTTCTCACAGGGCCTTTTTTTAACCTATTCATGCTGAGATCCCTTACCAAAATCTTTGATCGCTTGAGCAGATGGTAGAGACAACCTCCTGGGTATGGCTGGCCAGGTTGTTTGGGATGCTTTAAAATAACAAATACACTAAAAACTGAATATGGAACTCTAAAGAGGTATTTTACACTCAGTGTAAAACCAAGTTGTAGGTAATGCTAAAAAAAACCCGAAATTTAAACAATCAAGCGATCAGATCATGGGTGGTGTTACTGAGCCCCAAACTCAGGATTAAATACCAGTTGGGTAGCATGCTGGAAAACCCCTTTCTCTCTTCATTTTTCTTTTATAAATTCCATTGTCCTCCCCTGGTTCAGCTCAGGCAAGGACTCTGTGTACCATTCTTTAGCATTGTCCTCTCCCAAGTGCTTAGTACAGTGCTCTACTCAATAATAACTACCATTGATCAATTGATTGATTAAGCAGAAGTGTGGTTCCCCTCTTCTCCACAATGGAGTAGAGTGTGAAATTGTGAAAATCCGTCAACACCCACTGCAGTCACATATATTAAATTAATTTTCTGCTTTTTGCCTGGAGGAAAGAGGAAAGAGGAGGACTTGTACCGATTGCTTTCCAAGTGCCAATGTTCACTGTAAAATGTAGATTCATTCATTCAATCATATTTATTGAGCACTTACTGTGTGTAGAGCACTGTACTAAGCGCTTGGGAAGTACAAGTTGGCAACATATAGAGACAGTCCCTACCTAACAACGGGCTAACAATAATGTGCAGACTGGATTCCAGCAACAGGAAGGCATTAGGCCTGGTAAGCTGTTTTGTTGTTGTCATTGTTGTTGTTGTTGCCCCCTTCTTTGCCTGAACTAGACACAAGGACAGCTAAATCAATCAATCAATCAATCAATCGTATTTATTGAGCGCTTACTATGTGCAGAGCACTGTACTAAGCGCTTGGGAAGTACAAATTGGCATCACATAGAGACAGTCCCTACCCGATAGTGGGCTCACAGTCTAAAAAGTTGCCTCCGCTCCTGGATTTTTAGCTTCTGTGATGTAGTGTGTGTTTTTATCACTCAATTTGCTACCTATCGGAGCCCTCTCCACCCTGAAAGCCACTTAATAGTGGGTTTGCTTCCTTCTTCAGATGTGATTTTATGGCCACAACATCCACACGGTCCTCTCAGCCTCCTTGGTGTGTGCCACCCATTCAAGCTCACTCCCAGCAACTGTTTCAGGTAGTAAACTGTCCAACATCCTCTCTGCTCAGATGCCTTACAAGGTGTCTTTCTAAAATCGATCCATCAGTGGTATTTATTGAGTGCTTCCTTTGTGCAGAAGACAGTACTATGTGCTTGGAAAACTACATTATAGCAGAGAGCATAGATGTGTACCCTGCTCATAGCAAGTTTACGTTCTTTTGGTTTCTGAAATTGCTAGCTCCCTCCCTCTTGTCCAAATCTTCCCCACTACTTGGCTGTGTTCCACTAAGGTATTCACGTGAGTGACTGATATCGTATGGAATGAATTCTCCCTTTTGGAGAGTGTGATGGTTAATATAAAGTTAGTTCACATCTGGTCCACCCAGAGAGACTTTAAGTCTCTGTGCTGTACCCTGCAGAGGGGATATCATTAATGTAAGAAGTTGTCACTGACCTGAGGCATGAATAGGAATAAAGTCAATCACACTGCGGATAAAAGAAGGAGGAGGGGTTAACTAGTTAGAGGACAGCCATTTCGGAGAGTTAGTGACAAGGAGGAAGTGACAGTGAGGAATATCATCAGAGCTCATCCGTTTTCTGGAAATCCTGAAGGAAGGGCTTGAAGGCTAAAATCAAATAGAGTCAGTCAATCAGTGATTTGTATTCATTCATACAATCGTATTTATTGAGCGCTTACTGTGTGCAGAGCACTGTACTAAGCGCTTGGGAAGTACAAGTTGGCAACATATAGAGACGGTCCCTACCCAACAACGGGCTCACAGTCTAGAAGGGGGAGACAGATAACAAAACAAAACACGTGGACAGGTGTCAAGTCATCAGAATAAATAGAAATAAAGCTAGATGCACATCATTGTGTTCAGAGCTCTGTACTAAGCACTTAGGAGTGTAAGCTATAACAATATAACAGATATGTTCCCTGTCCACCACGAGCTTAGAGTCTAAAGGGGAATAATTGTGGTATTTAAGCACTTAATATGTGCCAGGCACTGTACTAAGCTCTGGATTAGATACAGGTCCTGTCCCACGTGGGGCTCACACTCTTAATCCCCATTTTGTAACTGAGGCCTAGAGAAGTTAGGCAATGCCCAAAGTCATACAGCAAACTAGTGGTGGAGCAGAATTGGAACCCAGATCCTTCTAACGACTGCAAATTCCTTGTGGGAAAAGATCTAATCTAAAGATCCAATTCTACCGTACACTTCCAAGCAACATTGCATGGAGGTAAACTTGGCATTATCCTTGACTCCCCTCTGTCATTCAACCCACATAGTCAAGCCATCACTAAATCCTGTCATTTCTACCTTCACAACGTTGCTAAAATCCACCCCTTCCCCTTCATCCAAACTGCTACCATGTTAATAGAAGCACTTATCCTGTCCCACCTTGATTATTGTATCATCCTCCAAGCTGACCTCCCTGCTGCCTCCTGTCTCTCCTCACTCCAATCCAGACTCCACTTTGCTACCCGGATCATTTCCATACATAAGCATTCAGACAGTGTGGCTCAGTGGAAAGAGAAGCAGCGTGGCTCAGTGGAAAAGAGCCCGGGTTTGGAGTCAGAGGTCATGGGTTCAAACCCCGGCTCCACCAAATGTCAGCTGTGTGACTTTGGGCAAGTCACTTCACTTCTCTGGGCCTCAGTTCCCTCATCTGTAAAATGGGGATGAAGACTGTGAGCCCCCTGTGGGACAACCTGATCACCCTGTAACCTCCCCAGCTCTTAGAACAGTGCTTTGCACATAGTAAGTGCTTAATAAATGCCATCAAAAAAAAAAAAGAAAGAGCACGGGCTAGGGTTCATACACATGTCTGCTGTGTGACCTTGGTCCAGTCACTTAACTTCTCTGAGCCTCAGTTACCTCATCTGTAAAATGGGGATTAAGACTGTGAGCCCCACGTGGGACAACCTGATCACCTCATATTCCCCCCCAGCGCTTAGAACAGTGTTTCACTCATAGTAAGTGCTTAACAAATGTCATTATTATTATTATTATTGTTATTCAGACCTTGTTTCCCCACTCCTCAAGAAACTTCAGTGGTTGCCTATCCACCTCTGCTTCAAACAAAAACCTTTGGCTTTAAAGCTCTCAAAAAAAACCTTGCCCCATCCTACCTCACCGTCTTACTCTCTTATTATAACCCAGCCCACAGACTTCGTTCTTCTAATGCTAACCTTCCCACTATAACTCAATCTCATCTATCTCTCCGCCAACCTCTAGCCTGAATCCAACCTCTGGCCTGGAACGCCCTCCCGCCTTCTATCAAATAGAGAATTGATCTCCTTGCCTTCAAAGCCTTTTTGAAATCACATCTCCTCCAAGAAGCCTTCCCTGACTAAGCCCTCCTCTTCCCCAACTCCCTTCTGAGTCTCCCTGAATTGCTCCCTTTATTCATCCCCCCACCCAGCCCCATGGCATTTATGTATATAGCTATAATTGATTGATTGATTGATTCATGTATATTAATGACTCACATTAATATACATGAATCAATCAATCAATAATAGCCATATAAGCAACGTGGCTCAGTGGAAAGAGCCCGGGCTCTGGAGTCAGAAATCATGGGTTCAAATCCCGGCTCTGCCACATGTCAGCTATGTGACTTTGGGCAAGTCACTTCACTTCTCTGTGCCTCAGTTACCTCATCTGTAAAATGGGGATTAAGACTGTGAGCCCCCCGTGGGACAACCTGATCACCTTGTAACCTCCCCAGCGCTTAGAACAGTGTTTTGCACATAGTAAGTGCTTAATAAATACTATCATTATTGTTATTATTGTAAATGAGACTGTGAACTTACTGTGTGCAGGGAATGTCAGTTGTTATATTGTTATATTGTACTCTTCCTAGACCTTAATACAGTGCTTGCAGACAGTAAGCACTCAATAAATATGATCGATTGAATGAATGAAGGCACTGTTCTAATGGAGTGGGAAGTATCCCCTTTTAGGTAAAATTATCAGCCTGTAAAACTAAACATTTGTTAACAGTTTTAAGTGTTGTTCTAATATCCTATTTTGGTCATGCCTATGCTGAAATTGAAGAGCTATTGTTGGGTAGGGACCGTCAAGTGCCAACTTGTACTTCCCAAGCGCTTAGTACAGTGCTCTGCACACAGTAAGTGCTCAATAAATACGATTGAATGAATGAATGAATGAGTGAATGAATTTAGGGCCTACTTGGATATTTTGCTGCCACTTAGCTGCCTCACCTGGCAAACTCTTGTTAATGTGAAACTCATTAAATACCGATTAAGAACACTAACCCCTACAGTCTGTGTGAGGTAGGGACCGTCTCTATATGTTGCCGACTTGTACTTCCCAAGTGCTTAGTACAGTGCTCTGAACACAGTAAGTGCTCAATAAATACAATTGAATGAATGAGACTCACGAACATCAGGAGCATGCTATTACAGGAGAGAACAGGGAAGGCTATTCTTCAAACTCCAGCTATCAAAGCTCCATGTGGTCCAGGGACAGGGTTCAACTTGATCAGCTTGTACTACTGTAAGTACAGTGCCTTACACATATTAAGCACTTTATTTAACATTAAACAAAAGGGTTTTTTTAAAAAAACCCAAATCTTGTTAGCTGGACCCCAGAGGATTGCCATTAACTATCATCAGGGTGTGCTCATCTAGAAAACCAAGAAATGATGGCAGAAGGAAGCAAGAAGTAGTTGGGTTTTTTTACATTATATAGTATTTGTTAAGCGCTTATTATGTGGCAGGTACTGTACTTGTGCTGAGGTAGATATGAGATAATTAAGTGGGACACAATCCCTGCCCCACATACGGCTCATTGTCTTAATCCCCATTATTTAATAATAATAATAATTACGGTATTTAAGTGCTTACTATGTGCCAAGCACTGTTCTAAGCGCTGGGGTAAATACAAGGTAATCAGATTGTCCCATGTGGGGCTCACAGTCTCAGTGTCCATGTTACAGATGAGATAACTGAGGCACAGAGAAGTTAAATGACTTTCCCAAGGTCCCACAGCAGACAAGTGGTGGAGGCTGGATTAGAACTCAGGTCTTCTGACTCTCAGGCCTGTGGTCTTTCCCCTAGCCCATATTGCTTCTCTTATTCTTTGTCCTCTTTTTTTCCACACTCGTTTGCACTTCTGTTTTTCCAATTGTCCATCTGCATCTTCTTCTGTCTCCGAGCCTGAGGTTTCCAATAATTTCACTTCGTCCACCCACTCACATTTTACATGAGGTCATCCAAACACCCTATTAAGTGTTTCGCTTCCTTTGTTCTTTCTTAGCATGCTGTATCCAAATCAAAAACTTTGGGATGATATTTCATTTAGCTCCCATTTGCAATCTTGCGAATCCTTTCAATTATTTTTACAGAATAGTTTCAAGATTCTAAGTTTTTTTTTCTTACTGCTCCAATCTCCTGCTAATAGATGGGCACTCTCTTGCTCTGACAAGTACCACATTTGACTCCTTGGCTTCTCTACTGTTAACTGCTCTCTGCTCTAGTGAATTTGCCATTGAACACGTCTTCTTCTTCTTCAGTTCATTCCTCTATTCATTCCTTTTCATTGGCTTCCAAAGGTTTATATCTTTTCAAAGTTTGAGTTTTTCTGGGCTTGTTCTGATTTTCTTTGTCCTCACCTACCACTGACCTCATTTTTTCTCTCCAATTTTGCGTCTTTTTTCTTTGACATGGTGGGATGCCTAATTGTTTTTCTTTCCCTCTCTCACCTCGAATGCTTTCTTTGATGATGCTCCCTATGTTTTCCAGACTCCCCATTTTTCCTTCTAAATGCCTGGTTCTTTCAAATGCCTCCTGAAAATCCACTTCGTCTTTGAACTTTTTTAATGCAGATAGTTACCCTTAAGAAAGCTGCAGAAGTTCAATTATATCTCTAAGCTGCTTAGGTCATTTGTGAATTTAACATTCTGAGAGCCCTACTGAGAGCTCACCTCCTCCAGGAGGCCTTCCCTGACTGAGCATCTCTTTTTTTCCTTTCCTCCTCCTCCTCCCCATCACCCCACCTCCCTCCCTCTGCCCTACCCCCTCCCCTCCCCACAGCACTTCTATATATTTGTACACATTTGTTACTATATTTATTTTATTTGTACATACTTACTACATTAATTTCATTAATGATATGTATATAGCTATAATTCTATTTATTCTGGTGGTATTGACACCTACCTACTTGTTTTGGTTTCCTGTGTCTGTTTCCCCCCCTTCTAGACTGTGAGCCCATTGCTGGGTAGGGACCATCTCTATATGTCTCTGATTTGTACTTCCCAAGCGCTTAGTACAGTGCTCTGCACGCAGTAAGTGCTCAATAAATACGATTGAATGAATGAATGAATAATGTCTCTAAATTGGGACTGGGGTTTCACTTGTCCTGGAAGACTCCGAAAAAATCAAATTCACTGAAAAGAATTGAATGCATTTCCAGATTGGTTTAATTAAATAAAATTCCATAATGAAGGACCCAAAGTTATAGAAGGAGAAAACGTAAGGAATATGTGATATACAAAATAAACTGTCTTCTAGACAGTCTAGAGTGGGGGAGACAGACATCGATGCAAATAAATAAAATTACATATACATACAGAAATGCTATGGGACTGGGAGGGGGGAGAACAAAGGGAGCAAGTCAGGGTGATGCAGAAGGGATTGGGAGATGAGGAAGAGAGGGGCTTAGTCTAGAAAGGCCTCTTAGAGGAGATGTTTTGAAGCAGCGGAGAGTGAATTTTGGATTGGAGGAGGGAGGGTATTCCAGGCCAGAGGCAAGACATGAGCTAGGGGATAGCAGCAAGACAGGAGAGCAGATGATGATGATGGCATTTGTTAAGTGCTTACTATGTTCCAAGCACTGTGGTAGATACAGGGCAATCAGGTTGTCCCATATGGGGCTCACAGTCAATCAATCAATCAATCAATTGTATTTATTGAGCACTTACTATATGCAGAGCACTGTACTAAGCGCTTGGGAAGTACAAGTTGGCAACATATAGAGACGGTCCCTACCCAACAATGGGCTCACAGTCTAGAAGGGGGAGACAGAGAACAAAACCAAACATAGTAACAAAATAAAATAAATAGAATAGATATGTACAAGTAAAATAAATAAATAAATAGAGTAATAAATACGTACAAACATATATACATATATACAGGTGCTGTGGGGAAGGGAAGGAGGTAAGGCGGTGGGGTGGAGAGGGGGAGGAGGGGGAGAGGAAGGAGGAGGCTCAGTCTGGGAAGGCCTCCTGAACTGTTCTTTTAGACTGTGAGCCCACTGTTGGGTAGGGACTGTCTCTATATGTTGCCAATTTGTACTTCCCAAGCGTTTAGTACAGTGCTCTGCACATAGTAAGCGCTCAATAAATACGATTGATGATGATGATATTCTAAGCATTGTGGTAGATACAGGGCAATCAGATTGTCCCATATGGGGCTCACAGTCTTAATCCCCTTTTTAAAGGTGAGGTAACTGAGGCACAGAGAAGTGAAGTGACCTGCCCAAAGCACACAGCTGACAAACGGCTGAGCTGGGATAGTGAAGAACGGACTCGAGTGGGGAAAGACGAGGCTGGGAGGTCAGCAAGGAGGCTGATGCAGTAATCCAGGTGGGTTAGAGTGATTCATTCATTCATTCCTTCAATCGTATTTATTGAGCGCTTACTGTGTGCAGAGCACTGTACTAAGCGCTTGGAAAGTACAAGTTGGCAACATATAGAGATGGTCCCCACCCAACAGCGGGCTCACAGTCTAGAAAGGGGAGATAGACAACAAAACAAAACATATTAATAAAATAAAATAAATAGAATAAATATGTACAACTAAAACAGAGTAATAAATACGTACAAACATATATACAGGTGATGTACAAACATACATACATATACACAGGTGATATACATATATACAGGTGATATAATAATGTATTAATAATATAATATAAGAGAAGCAGCGTGGTATTGAGCGCTTACTGTGTGCAGAGCACTGTACTAAGCGCTTGGGAAGTACAAGTTGGCAACCTATAGAGACGGTCCCTACCCAACAGTGGGCTCACAGTCTAGAAGGATTGTATTTATCCGCTGTGTGACCCTAAGTCAGTTAGCTCCTCTATGCCTCGGTTTCCTCATCTGTAAAATGGGGATAAAGATTGCGAGACCTCTGTGGGATGTTGACTGTGTCTAAATTGATTATCTTATATCTACCCCAGCGCTTAGTACAGTGCCATGCACATAGTAAGTACTTAACAGATACCATTAAAAAAAAAACCCAAAACCTTAAACATACCTTATGGTTTTACTGGTCTTTGAATCTGTTGCTGTGAATGTTCTATTCGATTGCCGCAGTGCCTGGAACATAGTAAGTGCTTAACAAATACCACAAAAAATAAGGAAGCAATATATTAGGCCAAATATATTTTAAATTTTGTAGAGAAAATAGAATTACTAAAGAAAATTAGTTGTTTTCTTTCAAGTGGTGGTTTAGGCGTCCTTACCTGCCTGAGAGCAAAGGAAAGAATAATGGAGGTGCCTGGAAACCTCAGAAAGAGATGGACAGAAAATGAATCCTAGCTCTCTCACCGAGCCCTTAGTCCAGGGATTGTGGATTGGCTGCTAATCAATAATGATGAAGTGATGGTGATAAAATGTATTGTAAGGAAGAAGGGGGTCCTTTCAGTGAGAAGAGACTTGGCCCTTTAAAGCACTTCATGGCAACTATCAGCGACTCAGGTAAATATTACTTAATAATAATGATAATAATGGCATCTGTTAAGTGCTTACTATAGGCCAGCCACTACACTAAGAACTATGGCAGATACAAGATAATCACGTGAAACATAGCCCCTGTCCCACAAGGGGCTCACAGTCTAAATATGTGGGAGAACAGGTGTTGGATTCCCGTTTTACAGATGGGGAAACTGAGGCACAGAGAAGTTAAGTGACTTGCCCTAGGTCACATAGCAGGCAAGTGGAAGAACAGGGATTAGAACCCAGATCCTCTGGCTCCTAGGCCTATACTCTTTTTATTAGGCCGTGCTGCTGCTCAGCTTTGAAGTGCTTTTCTACTTAATAATAATAATAATGATGGCATTTATTAAGAAGTCACTATGTGCAAAGCACTGTTCTAAGTGCTAGGGAGATTCAAGGTGATCAGGTTGTCCCACGGGGGGCTCATAGCTTTAATCACCATTTTACAAATGAGGTAACTGAGGCACAGAGAAGTGAAGTGACTTGCCCAAAGTCACACAGCTGACAATTGGCGGAGCCGGGATTCGAACCCATGACCTCTGACTCCAAAGCCTGGGCTCTTTCTGCTGAGCCACACTGCTTCTCCTTACTTAGTTAAGGAATGACTTTTGGATGGCTTTTAGAAGAGGTCAGGAAAAGGTCGCTCTGACTTGAATCCATAGAAACCGTATAGAAAGGAAGAAACTGCCATTGTGGCAATTTAACAATTGTTTATGATTATTGGATGGATAAGCGCTTAGTACAGGACTCTGCACACGGTAAACGCTCAGTAAGTACGATTGAGTGAATTTAGGCAGCTGCCAGTTTTGAGAATTAGCTGTCCTTCAAAATCTTTTTTTGATTCTCGCTTGCCTCAAAACGTAATATCTAGAAATAGGGGAAAATAACGGACAGGGTGGTTAAAATCCTGTGATAAGAAAATAGCTTTCAATCAAGTTATTTCCTGAAGAGAGTCACATGTTTAAATCAGAATATTCGCAATGTCAGTGGTGGAAGGGGAACAGGAGAAAAAGAAGCAAAGCAGTGTATTTTTAATTTTGTACATTTCAGAAGTTAAAATCAAACTCCAAAAGCAATATTGATCTAAAACTATGACATTCTGAATGAAACCTTGAATTCACAGGGTGTTCTTGAAAAAACTCAAAGCTCTTCCTACTTAAAAAGGAAAATAAAATGCCTGATCAAAGCAATCTAAAACGGAGCTGACAACAGGAAAACTACAATGTAAATATTTGGGAATATTTCATTTTTATTTCATGGCTGAAAGAGGAAGAATGGGAACCGCGTGTTTCCTTGAAAAATTCTCCAAGAAAATGAGCGATAATGGCTAAAGAAGGTAGGCAGCCCTGGCCATGGATGAGTAGGAAAAGCCATCCTCATCTCAGCATCCTCTGGAAGATATTCCCAGCCGAAGTCCCCTGTGGCTTCCTTCCTGAGGAACAACACACACAGGTATGCTTCCTGTACCCCACTTTTATTCTGCAGTGCTCTGCACACAGTAAGCGCTCAATAAATACGATTGAATGAATGCAGGGGCTGAAAAGCAGTGTGCTATAGTGGTTAGACCAGAGGCCTGGGAGTTGTGGAATGATGTGCATTTAGCTTTACTTCTATTTATTCTGACGACTTGACACCTGCCCACGTGTTTTGTTTTATTTAATTTTGTACATTTCAGAAGTTAAAATCAGACTCCAAAAGCAATATTGATGTAAAACTATGATATTCTGAATGAAACTCTGAATTCAGAGGGTGTTCTTGAAAAACCCAAAGCTCTTCCCACTTCCCAGAAGTCTCCCCCTTCTAGACTGTGAGCCCGTTGTTGGGTAGGGACCGTCTCTCTGTTGCCAACTTGTCCCAAGCGCTTAGTACAGTGCTCTGTACACAGTAAGCGCTCAATCAATCAATCAATCGTATTTATTCATTCAATAAATGCGATTGAATGGATGAATGATGTAATGAAACTGCCATACTTGAGCTAAGGTGCCACAGCTTCAGGGGGTAGAAACATAGGCCGAGGGTAAAGCAAAACTTTTTGGAGGAACAATGTTATTATGAAATCCCTCCAGTTTAGTCGAATAGCTAATATGTAATAATAGTAATAATAATAATAATAATAATGGCATTTATTATGCACTTACTATGTGCAAAGCACTGTTCTAAGTGCTGGGGAGGTTACAATCACTCTTGTTGAGTGGAATTGTTAATAGGAAATCCCTGAATCCTTGGTAAGTGGCTGAATTTAACTGCTGACTATTGAGTGTGTCAATAAGCCCTGGCTCCTAAAATAACCTTATTTAAGAATCAAGGTGCCCATGTTAATGATTGAAAAATGCATGTAGGAGAAGGGGGGCTATTATTTGGATATAGATGTAACCTGAAAAGTGTCTTCGGGGTCTTACACTGACCCCCTCCTTAGGTGTGGTGTCTGACCATCCTGCAGAATAAAATTCGGAGACCGTCCGAGTCATGCGTGCGTCTCATTGACCATGCAGAGCAACCAACAGGCAGAATTTTACATGCAACAGAGTCAGGAGATCACGGGTTCTAATCCTGCCCCTGCCATTTGTCTGCTGTGTGACCTTAAGCAAGTCACTTTCACTTTTCTGTGCCTCAGTTACCTCATTTGGAAAATGGGGATTGAGACTGTGAGCCCCACACGGGACAGGGATTGTGTCCAACCCCATCTGCTTATATCCACCCCAGCGCTTAGTACGGTACCTGCCACATAGTAAGCACTTAACAATACCACAATTATTATTATTATTATTGAACATCTAAAAGGAATGGAGGAACAGGGAAGTTAAGTGATTTGCCCAAGGTCGGTCAATTAATCAGTGGTACTTATTGAGCACTTACTGTGCGGAGAACACTGTACTAAACACTTAAGAGAGAACAATACAATAGAGTTGATAGATACACCTCCTCCCCAAAAGGAGCTTAGAATCCAGACTCTGACTTCCAGCTCTGTGTTCTTTCCACCGCTTCTCAAAATTGCAGTCCTATCTTTATATAGCTTTTTCTTCAGCCCTTTTTTGTTTGATTTTGGTCCATTTTTAAGCGACTGTGAGGGGAATGCAAGAGAGGGGAAGGAAGGATGGGGGAAGAACGGTGCTTAAGGGAGTTGGGAACATGAGCCCACTGTTGGGTAGGGACCATCTCTATATGTTGCCAACTTGTACTTCCCAAGCGCTTAGTACAGTGCTCTGCACACAGTAAGCGCTCAATAAATATGATTGAATGAATGAATAAGGGCCTCAGTTGCCTGCCTGTCCAGGCTTGGTTTCTTTGAATGGAATTTCTTAGGTGGATATTTTTGCCAAGCCTTTGATTATCGAGCTAAAATTTATCTCATAGCTCATCTTAGTTTAGAATGATATAATATTCATTAATTCATTTCATTCATTCAATCGTATTTATTGAGCACTTACTGTGAGTAGAGCACTGTACTAAGCGCCTGGAAAGTACAAGTTGGCAACATATAGAGACGGTCCCTAATCCCACAATTTAGGTAGATAACAGATCCTTGAACATTATAAGCTGAGAGTTATACCTCTGCTTATCTAAATTCCTGTTGTTCTTAAAAATTACCTAGCACTTTTCCTGTTCTTGATGCTGTGTTTGAGCTGCAGACATAGGATGCAACATATGATGAAATCTTTAAAGTCCGTCTCACATGAAATTTGTATATTTCTGCCACCTCCAATGTGTTTCTAACTTCACTGTGAAAAAGAATGCGTGAAAGACTCGGGTGACAGAAAAGACTCTGGGTGACATTTGTCTTGATGAGTTAGCGATGTTACATCTGTTGGGTACTGCAAGTGGTAACTGAGCCCTTTACAAAAATGTCATTTCGAGTTTAGTCTAATAAAACAATTTAAAAATATTAGATCTTAACTTTTTAGTCTTTTCCCATTCAGTGACCATATAAGTTTGTTTTCCCCATCATATATTTTCCTTTATTAATTCAGAGGATGTGAAATATTGTAGCTGCCCACAGCAACTTAACTTACAATCTCAGGGCTGTGAAACACAGATCAATATCACACAGAGGCTGTAATCAACATGCAGATTAATGAACAGGGCCATCTTCTCTGGGGAACAGTAGAACAAAGACCAGTTGAGCATTTTAATTGCTAAGTTACTGCTAAATCTCCATTCCCTATCAATCTCCATCCATTATGACCATTGATGCATAGCCGACATTAAGAGGAAAACAATAAGATAATGATTTAGAAGTGCTAGGGTGCAAATGAATGGTTAGCACTGGGGGGAAAAAATGTGTCTGTAATTATTGTGTAGCTCAGACAAAGAGAACTGAAGCATTAGTTCTAAATTTCATTGTTTCCAGGATCTGACCTTCCTCCATTTAGCCAGAGTTAGAGTTAATGGAACTAATAGCTTAGCAAAAGGTTCTTTTGAATAATCTTTTCCTATCTATTTCAGTGTATGTTTGAATTATGACACCAAACTAATTCACTTAGTGCACAGATCTGTGGAATCACAGGAAATAGAAATAAAAATCATCCATCAGGTCACCCATCTAAAATGTGATATTTATTTACAAAGAATATCTTGAATTCCTGGACAAACTGTAGCAATTAACTTCAACACTTTCCCTTAGGTTCCGTGATCATAAATACGGGCATTCCCCATGGTATGGTAAATTCTGCTTCTCAAAAATGCATCTTTATCGTAAATGGTAAAGTCAGCAGTGTGGCTCAGTGGAAAGAGAGCGGGCTTGCGAGTCAGAGGTCGTGGGTTCGAATCCCAGCTCTGCCACTTGTCAACTGTATGACCTTGGGCAAGCCACTTAACTTCTCTGTGCCTCAGTTACCTCATCTGTAAAATGGGGATTAAGAATGTGAGCCCCAAGTGGGACAAACTGATCACCTAGTATCCCTCCCCCAGTGCTTAGAACAGTGCTTTACGCATAGTAAGCGCTTAACCAATACCACCATTATTATTATTATTATGAATTAGCTAGGAATAGTTCCCAAACCAACCCCAGAAAGATGACTGAGCCCTTGTAGATAAGTGATTTTCACTGTAGGTCCTCCCCTCGATGTTATGCGTTTGCTTGGCCTAATGATACTCGTCGGAGAGCCAGTCTTGGAGTTTCCGAGAACTAATGTTCTCCCTTGAACTCCCTTCAAGGCCCTACTGAGAGCTCACCTCCTCCAGGAGGCCTTCCCAGACTGAGCCCCCTCCTTCCTCTCCCCCTCCCTCCATCCCCCCCGCCTTACCTCCTTCCCTTACCCACAGCACCTGTATATATGTATATATGTTTGTACGTATTTATTATTCTATTTATTTTACTTGTACATATCTATTCTACTTATTTTGTTTTGTTAATATGTTTTGTTTTGTTCTCTGTCTCCCCCTTCTAGCCTGTGAGCCCACTGTTGGGTAGGGACCGTCTCTAGATGTTGCCAACTTGGACTTCCCAAGCGCTTAGTACAGTGCTCTGCACACAGTAAGTGCTCAATAAATATGATTGATTGATAATGTAGCTGTGCTTTAGGAGGTGTCCTTGAATACTGGCCATATGCAGTCTCAAGATCTGTACTGTTGGAGTGTGGGAAGGAGTCATCCCACTGCCTTGCTTATAGTGGATGGTTGTCAGCCCCAGTGCTTGAGCACTGAGTTCCTTTGACGGGGGCTATGCACTTGAATTCATTCATTCATTCAATCATATTTTATTAATTGAGCACTTACTGTGTGCAGAACACTGTACCAAGCACTTGGGAAGTACAAGTCGGCAACATACAGAGACGGTCCCTACCCAACTACAAGCTCACAGTCTAGAAGGAGGAAACAGACAACAAAACAAAACATATGGACAGATGTCAAGTCATCAGAACAAATAGAATTAAAGCTAAATTCATTCATTCAATCGTATTTATTGAGCGCTTCCTGTGTGCAGAGCACTGTACCAAGCGCTTGGGAAGTACAAGTTGGCAACCTACAGAGATGGTCCCTACCCAACAACGGGCTCACAGTCTAGAAGGGGGAGACAGACAACAAAACAAAACATGTGGACGGGTGTCATCAGAACAAATAGAATTAAAGCTAAATTCATTCATTCAATCGTATTTATTCAGCGCTTCCTGTGTGCAGAGCACTGTACCAAGTGCTTGGGAAGTACAAGTCGGCAACCTACAGAGATGGTCCCTACGCAACAATGGGCTCACAGTCTAGAAGAAGGAGACAGACAAGAAAACAAAACATGTGGACAGGTGTCAAGTCATCAGAACAAATAGAATTAAAGCAAAATTCATTCATTCAATCATATTTATTGAGCGCTTACTGTGTGCAGAACACTGTACCAAGTGCTTGGGAAGTACAAGTTGGCAACATATAGAGACGGTCCCTACCCAACAATGGGCTCACAGTCTAGAAGAGGGAGACAGACAACAAAACAAAACATATGGACATATGTCAAGTCATCAGATCAAATAGAATTAAAGCAAAATTCATTCATTCAATCATATTTATTGAGCGCTTACTGTGTGCAGAGCACTGTACCAAGTGCTTGGGAAGTACAAGTTGGCAACATATAGAGACGGTCCCTACCCAACAATGGGCTCACAGTCTAGAAGAGGGAGACAGACAACAAAACAAAACATGTGGACGGGTGTCAAGTCATCAGAACAAATAGAATTAAAGCTAAATGCACGTCTCAGCTAAATGTCTGGGTGTCTCAGTAGTAGAACCACTGGCAGCAGACTGAGAACCTTCCCCCGTTCACACTCTGTCCCTGCCTGGATGCCCCCTTTTCATCTCATTCATCATTGCCGTACTCCGGCCATGCATCAGGGGAGGGAGAAAATACAGGGACTCGTCTCGCTCTAATGCGGGATTCGGCTGAGGGAGGTGAGAGTTTGGCATGGAAGTTGGGGAAGATCGTCCATGTTGGAGAATTAAGGGGAAGGGGGGTTGGGCAGCCTGAGGTGAGGGGGTACTTCTGGGGTACACCCCTGTGGAGGCAGGTTGGGAAGCAGTGGGGCAGGAGAGAATGAGGGGTGGGGATCAGGAAAAAGCAGCAATAAGAAGAAGTGGAAGGCTGGACTGGGCAGGCCAAATGATGTGGACATTTTCCCTGGCTGGTTCGTGCCTCCTCTCATCCACCTCTTTCCAGGCCTTTTCTCAGAGTGAGTTGAGGTTGACTGGATTGGGTAGGAAGTATCCCTCCCGCACCGTTCTCCCTGCAACGGTGGATTGGGTGTCGGGGGAGGTTGGAGGCAGCGACCCAGGGCTGAAGGACACAGGGAGGGCTGGGGCTTAGAGATACTTAGCTACTAAGTATCTAAGTACTAAGTATCGGGAAGCAGCGTGGCTCAGTGGAAAGAGCACGGGCTTTGGAGTCAGAGGTCATGGGTTCGAATCCCAACTCCGCCACATGTCTGCGGTGTGACCGGGGGCAAGCCACTTAACTTCTCCGAGCCTCAGTTACCTCATCTATAAAATGGGGATTAAGACTGTGAGCCCCACGTGGGACAACTTGATCGCCTTGTATCCCCCCCAGCGCTTCGAACAGTGCTCTGCACATAGTAAGCACTTAACAAATGCCATCATTATCATCATTATTATTATTATTACTAACAGAGCGATGAAAAGACAATTGGATAGAAAAGAGATATGCTTCACCTGCTGGAGAATTTGTAAGGATATGTTGCCAACTTGTACTTCCCAAGCGCTTAGTACAGTGCTCTGCACACTGTAAGCGCTCAATAAATACGATTGAGTGAATGAATTTGATAATCGAAAGTGAATTAGTCATTTATCCTCTGAAAGGAAAGCTAACAAGGGATAGGGGCATGGCTGTAATAATAATAATGGTGGTATTTGTTGAGCGCTTACTATGTGCCTGGTACTGTACTAAATGCTGGGGTAGATACAAGATGCTCAGGTCCACAAGGGGCTGACAGTCTAAGTAGGAGGGAGAACGGGTATTGAATTCCCATTTTGCAGATGAGAGAAGTTAAGTCATATAGCAGATCAGTGGCAGAGCCAGGATTAGAACCCAGGTCCTCTGGCTCCCAGATTTGTGCTTTTTCCACTAGGCCACACTGTAGGGTATTTTTGCATATGCAGATCACAAGTACGAAGTGCTTGAGAGCAAATAATGAAAGCAGAAAATCACATTTCTTGTCCTTAAAAGCTTACGATCATTAGACACAGACATATACAGGTTGGGAACATTTATTGGGAACAGGGAGGAAAACAGACACAACTGATAGCAACCAAAGAAAGCAAAGATGTTATAATGATAATAATAATAATGATGGCATTTGTTAAGCACTTACTATATGCAAAGCACTGTTCTAAGCACTGGGGAGGTTACAAGGTGATCAGGTTGTCCCACGGGGGGCTCACAGTCTTATAATAAATGTACGATAAATGGTATAAATAAACCATTCATAATAATAATGATGATGGCATTTATTAAGTGCTTGCTATGTGCAAAGCACTGTTCTAAGCACTGAGGAGGTTACAAGATGATCAGGTTGTCCCACAGGGGGCTCACAGTCTTAATCCCCATTTTACAGATGAGGTAACTGAGGCGCAGAGAAGTTTAGTGACTTGCCCAAAGTCACACAGCCGACAAGTGGTGAAGCCCGGATTTGAACCCATGACATATGACTCCAAAGCCCGGGCTCCTTCCACTGAGCCACGCTGCTTGGTACACAAGAAGTGTTAAGGTGGCTGAGGGGGGTTAGATGGGAAAATGCCTCTAATTTTCCTGAAATTCCCTGTCTCACTTTTTATCGCTCCAGTCATGTTTCCAATTTCTCCCCTATGCTTTTCTTTAAAAAAATGATATTTGTTAAGCACTTAATGTGTGCTATGTTCTGCACTAAGCCCTGGGGTAGATACAAGATAATCAGGGTGAACATATGTTGCCAACTTGTACTTCCCAAGCGCTTAGTACAGTGCTCTGCACACAGTAAGTGCTCAATAAATACGATTGAATGAATGAGTGAACACAGTCTCCCATATGGGGCTCATAGTCTTACTTTGAGGGATTAGAATATGTACATATCCGTAGCTTATTTTAGTGTCTGGTTCCCCCTCTGGATTATGGACTCCGTGTCTGCCAGCTCTGTGATGCTGCGCATTCCCAAGCGTTTAGTGCAGCGCTCTGCACACAGTGGGTGCTCAATAAATACCACTGATTGATTGACGGTACCTCCAGGCATCCTTTGGCATCTTCTAGAGACAGGAGAAGGGGCTGGATGAACCGTGGAACTCATCCAGGATAAAATCACTTACATTTTTGTGATATCAATAAATAAACCATGTGGATTCGTGATCAGTTGATATTAGATTTCTACCTCACGAGAAACATGCTGGGTTTGTTTGTAACTCTATCCTCTATGAGCATCTTATAAAAATATCTTGGTCTTCCCCTGCCACTCGTCGCCGAGGGGCAGGTTCGGGAATCAGAGCAGGAAGATAAAGAGGCTGCAATCAAGGGCAGAGCTGTACAAAATTTATTTGTGTGGCGAATTTAACTTCCCTTTTGGGCAGAATATGACTATTTAATTATTTGGATGTGGTGAATTGAACTTCCCCTTTTAGGAGGAATGTGATTATTTAATTATACTGGGGTTTCCCTATCTGGAGGAATATATTTATGCATTGCTTACACTGGGTGAAACACCTAGCTCCCACCCACGAACACTTGATGATGATGATGATGGCATTGGTTAAGCGCTTACTATGTGCAAAGCACTGTTCAAAGCGCTGGGGAGGATACAAGGTGATCAGGTTGTCCCACGTGGGGCTCCTGGTCTTCATCCCCATTTTACGGATGAGGGAAGTGAGGCCCAGAGAAGTGAAGTGACTTGCCCAAAGTCACACAGCTGACAAGTGGCGGGGTTGGGATTAGAACCCACGACCTCTGACTCCCAAGCTCGCGCTTTTTCCACTGAGCCACGCACTTCCCACCCAGGAGGAATTCATTTATGCTTTACCTGCCCTTAGTGAAGCATCTAGCTCCCACAAACTCTTCCCACCCATAAAGAATCCACTTATGCACGCTCGTACGTGGTGAAGCACGTAGTTCCTGTCCACGGACGCTTCCCACTTGGGAAGAATATATTTATATGGTACCCGCATTTGGCAAAGCAGTCCCACGAGGTTTCAGTAGGACATTCACTTATCCCATCGCTCTTCACTTGGGGCAGGCAGAGAGGGCATCCCACTCTCTGGGCAGAGGTGACACACAGCCGGCTGCTGCAAATCTCGATCCGCCGTCCCGAAGGTTGGAGGCACCTCTGCTTATCCAGTCGCCACCGCTTCCCTCCTCTCCCCAAACTTTATTTGGATGACATGGGGGCGAAGGATACCTTCTGCATTCCTGGACTGGGATGTGTATCTAGCAGTTTCCGTCGCAGGGGCAACATCCCGCCCGCACTTCCGAGATCTGCTTCAGTGGCCCGGAAAGTTACGAGAGCATTTGATCTTGTTCACCTTGGGATACCCCGCATATCGCCCCATTTACGAGCCACTGTAGCCCCATTCATGAGGCAGGCGAAATACATAAAGTACGCCAGCATTTTTCCAGCCTGCCTTTCCCTCCCCGCATTAACTCTTGTTTAAATAAATCATCATGAAAGGCAGAGTTTTTAATCTCCTTCCCTGCTGTGCTGGTGGGAGAATGGGGCGATCGATATTATCATCAATCGTATTTATTGAGCGTTTACTATGTGCAGAGCACTGTACTAAGCGCTTGGGAAGTACAAATTGGCAACACATCGTATTACGTACTACTCCTACGTAAAATGTGCGGGCCAGTCTTATGTGGGACCTGCTTAAATTGCATCTCCCCCAGTGCTTAGAATAGGGTGTGATACATAATAATAATAATAATGGCATTTGTTAAGCGCTTACTACATGCCTAGCATTTTTCTAAGTGCTGGGGAGGATACAAGGTGATCACGTTGTCCCACGTGGGGCTCAGAGTCTTTATCCCCATTTTACATTCTGTACATTATGTATGTAGTAAGCGCTTAACAAATGCCATCATCATCATCATCATCAAGTGTTCGTGGATGGGAGCTAGGTGTTTCATCCAGTGTAAGCAATGCATAGATAGATTCCTCCAGATAGGGAAACCCCAGTATAATTAAATAATCACGTTCCTCCTAAAAGGGGAAGTTCAATTCACCACATCCAAATAATTAAATCATCATATTCTGCCCAAAAGGGAAGTTAATACACACATACATAATGTACTACATAATACAAAATAATGTACATAGTACTTAACTAGTGCCATAATGACAATAATGATGATGATAATAATAATATTTAACTGAGGACTGGAGAAGTTAAGTGACTTGCCTAAGGTCACTCAGCAGACAACTGCAGACTGAATTAGAACGCAAGCCTGTGCTCTTCTCACTAGGCCATGCTGCTTTTCACCTCTTCTTTTTTTTTTAGTGGTATTTGTTAAGTCCTTACTATGTGTCAAGTACTATTCTAGGCCCTGGGGCAGATACAAGTTATCAAATAGGACATAGTCCCTCTTCCACATGAGATTCACAGTCTAAGGAAGAGGGATATTTTCTACTGATCTCCCTGCCTTTTCCGCTCTCCTTCTACCTGTTCCTTCGTTTGTCACGCTTTGCCCCAGTAAATAACTTCCTCTTCCTACTTCTTCTCATTTTCCTTTTTTAATCACTTTCTTGCCCAGTACTCATGGGATTCCCCCGTTATTCCGTTAGATCTCTCTCTCTTCTCGCAGTCTTTTTCTCCCCTTTTCTTCCATGCTTTGAAGCCCCACCCAACTGCCACTCTCCCACTCTAGTTCACTTTCCATTTACATTTCCCAACTGTTCCTCTCATCATCATCATCATCAATCGTATTTATTGAGCGCTTACTGTGTGCAGAGCACTGTACTAAGCTCTTGGGAAGTACAAGTTGGTCCCTCTTGGACCCTCTGACTCTGTCTCTTTTTCTTTCCTCTGACAAATGATCCCATCAATAAGGGGATAGGCGGTGGGTGGAAGAAGGGAAGACCTGTGTGTTGATCCTCACTGCTGGGGTTCTCAGGATACCAGTGTGGCTCAGTGGAAAGAGTCAGAGGTCACGGGATCGAATCCCAAATCTGCCAATTGTCAGCTGTGTGACTTTGGGCAAGTCACTTCACTTCTCTGTGCCTCAGTTACCTCATCTGTAAAATGGGGATGTCCCTGTGGAACAACCTGATCACCTTTAACCTCCCCAGTGCTTAGAACAGTGCTTTGCACATAGTAAGAGCTTAACAAATGCCATCATCATTATTATTATCATGTTTGGGGAATAAGGCGCTTACAAGACAGAGGTGGGTGGCGGCAGGAGACAACAGGCTATGGAAAAAGCCTTTTCCCTTGGATAATGACTGGGATCGTGTATGTGGTCCCAGATCACTGCACTGGCACTCCTATGGATGGATGGAATATTTTGATATAAAGATGAAAGTGCTCAGATTGCAATGGGAGACTCCAAAACAAGATAGATCCCTCTTGGGAAGGTATAATGCATTCATTTTCAGAGAGACTATCACCCTGCTGTCTGTTACATAATCCCCCTTTCATCATCTCAGGATACTGCATTATGACACCATTGCATTGGCTGACCTCTAATGACCCCTCTTACTTGTGCATCTTTTCTCAAGTATCTCCTTTCCACTTGGAAATTCCATTTTGCTGATGATTTTTTTGGAAAATATATTAATTGGCCTTTCATTTTCCTCTCATTTCACTGAAAATGCATTCTGTTTATTGATCAATGATATATTCCTTTATATGCTCTGCCTTTCTTGGTGTTTTCCAAGCTTTTTAGTGTAGAAACATCTGGCAATAAAGTGAATATTCCTGTTGCTTTCATCATCATCATCATCATCAATTGTATTTATTGAGCGCTCACTATGTGCAGAGCACTGTACTAAGCGCTTGGGAAGTACAAATTGGCAACATATAGAGACAGTCCCTACCCAACAGTGGGCTCACAGTCTAAAAGACTGTATTGTATTATTTGTACAGATTTATTACTCTATTTATTTTCCTTGTACATATTTACTATTCTATTTTGTTAATAATGCACATCTAGCTTTATTTTATTTATTCTGATGACCTGACACCTGTCCACATGTTATGTTTTGTCTGTCTCCCCATTCTAGACTGTGAGCCCGTTGTTGAGTAGGGACCGTTTCTATATGTTGCCAACTTGTACTTCCCAAGCACTCAGTACAGTATTCTGCACACAGTAAGCGCTATAAATCCGATACAAGCGCAATAAATCCGATTGAATGAATGAATGAATGAATTATGTTGCTAGTGGTTTGCCAAGTCACATTACATGCTCTCATCTGACAGCTAAATGACCTGTGCTTAAATGTCTAGACTCTGCTCAGAATTTAATCAATTTATGAAAAGTTTTCAGTGAGAACGAGTATGTTTCTGTTATGCATCCTTATGTGAACACTGAATTGTTTAAATTCCCCATCTTTAATTACTGATGCCCAGTTACGTTATTATTAGATCCTGTACATGAATAAACAGTGTTGATTACTATATTTATTCTCTTTTTAACTAAGTAGGATGGAATTTATAAAGCGCATAATATGCACCAAGAATTGTGCTAAGCATTGAGGTAGTTGCAGGATAGTCAGGTCAGAGACAGTGGATGGACAGGGAAGGAGTAGGATGGAAAGGTCTGGAAATTCAAACTCTGCATCACACCATTAAGGATCAGAGAAGCAGCATGGCTCAGTGGAAAGAGCCCAGGCTTTGGAGTCAGAGGGCATGGGTTCAAATCCTGCCTCTGCCAATTGTCAGCTGTGTGACTTTGGGCAAGTCACTTCACTTCTCTGTGCCTCAGTTCCCTCATCTGTAAAATGGGGATTAAGACTGTGAGCCCCCCGTGGGACAACCTGATCACCTTGTAACCTCCCCAGTGCTTAGAACAGTGCTTTGCACATAGTAAGTGCTTAATCATTGCCTTCATCATCATCAAGGAACAATAATTAAAGCCTGATTTTCTGTTTGGGGCTATGGGAAGGATATATAAAAGGAAAAATGACTTTGCTTATTGACCTCTTGCTGCCCAGATACAGCAAATTCACACTTGGTGAATAAAATGCTCAGATCTAATGTACCTTGTACTTCCCAAGCACTTAGTACAGTGCTCGGCACGCAGTAAGTGCTCAGTAAATACAATTGAATGAATGAATAATGTACAAAAAATTGACAATCCAGAGGGGATTTGGAAATGGGGAGGCAGTGTATCCTCTTGGAAAGAGCATAAAATTAGGAATCAGTAATAGGGAAGCAACGTTGTCACTTGCCTGCTGTGTGATGTTGGATGAGTCACTTAACTTCTCTGGGCCTTAGTGTCCTCATCTGTATATTGGGTATTAGAATATCTGATCTCCCTCTTGTATTTCCCCCAGGACTTCCCCAAACACAGTGCTTGACCCAAAATGAGCACTTGCAGAAGCAGCGTGGCTCAGTGGGAAGAGCCTGGGCTTAAGCGCTTAATAAATGCCATCATTATTATTATTATTATTATTATTATTATTATTATTTTTGGGAGTCAGAGGTCATGCATTCTAATCCTGGCTCCGCCGCTTGTCAGCTGTGTGACTTTGGGCAAGTCACTTCACTTCTCTGTGCCTCAGTTACCTCATCTGTAAAATTGGGATTAAAACTGTGAGTCCCCCGAGGGACAACCTGATCACCTTGTAACCTTCCCAGTGCTTAGAACAGTGCTGTGCACATAGTAAACACTTAATAAATGTCATTATTATTATTATTATTGTAACCTCCCCAGGGCTTAGAACAGTGCTTTGCACATGGTAAGTGCTTAATAAATGCCATTATTATTATTATTATTACTTAATATCATCATAGCAATTATGACAACTATTACATCTTCTAGACTGTTAGCCCGCTGTTGGGTAGGGACCGTCTCTATATGTTGCCAACTTGTACTTCCCAAGCGCTTAGTACTGTGCTCTGCACACAGTAAGCGCTCAATGAATACGATTGAATGAATGAATGAATCATTGCCCCATTTGGGGGCAAAATTTGAGCAACCCCCAAATAGGGGAAGGGCTATTATATTACATAGGGAATGAAACCTTGTGGTAAAGGGAGCACAGAAATAGAGGAGGAAAAATGGGGAGAAAGAAGAGATGGCACTTAATTTTTATTGTCCTCTCCCAAATGCTGCAAGCGATAGGCATTTCATTCCCCCGGACCACCTCCTTTTCCTACCCCAAAATTGATATTTCAACCCAATCCAATATCTGCCGGCATTCTGACCCTCCTCGTCTTTCTGCCACAACCACTCTCACTGCTTTCAAAATTTATCTTTTATTTTGTCCTCAAAAACAGAAGGTCAGAAGGGGAAAATTATACAGTGGAGGCAATTATCTGAGGGAATATGATATTTGTGAAGTTATCTAAGTATCGACAGTGAAATTCTATCCATATGTGTGATCCAGACTGTTGTTCTCTCCCCCACACTATGTCATATGTGGATCAATCCTTGCCGTGCCAGGGGAATTCCTTCCTGCAGGCCTTGTCGCTACTTTCAAGCTTGATATGCCAACCTTCCTATAAAACCTTTTCTCAATAATAATAATAATAATAATGGCATTTGTTAAGTGTTTACTATGTGCAAAGCACTGTTCTAAGCTCTGGGGGGGATACAGGTTATCCCAAGCTATTCTCAAGGAGAGTCACCTCACTCCTGATGGCTTCCTATTTCCACATGTACTTTTCAGGGGTGATTTTTGTATGTCAGCTGGTCATATGATTAATTGGCCTCTGCTCACAACCTGTAGCTGGTTCAGTCGAACAATTCATCACTGGTATTTTTGGAGTGCTTATTGTGTGCAGCGCACTGTTCTAACCACTCGGGAAAGTATAATATAATAGATTTGATCATTCTGATCCCTAGGCCCCAGGGGTTTACAGTCTACAGGGAAGACAGACATTAAAATTAATGACAGATAGTAGAAATAGTAATGTATTTACATATATGTGGGGCTGGGGTGAGTATCAAGGGGCTTAAGGGGTATGCAGCAAACAGCATAGTTGTTAAGCGCTTAGTACAGTGCTCTGCACACAGTAAGTGCTCAATAAATATGATTGAATGAATGAATGATGGTGAAAGGAGGGCAGGTAGGGGGAATAATAATAATAATAATAATAATAATGGCATTTATTAAGCGCTTGCTATGTGCAAAGCACTGTTCTAAGCACTGGGGAGGTTACAAGGTGATCAGCTTGTCCCACAGGGGGCTCACAGTCTTAATCCCCATTTTACAGGTGAGGTAACTGAGGCACAGAGAAGTTAAGTGACTTGCCCAAAGTCACACAGCTGACAATTGGCAGAGCCGGGAAATGAGGAGTTAGTCAGGGAAGACCTCTTGGAGGAGGTGTGATCTTAGGAAGGTTTGAGGGTGGGGAGAAGGGTGGAATATTGGATACGAAGGGGGAGGGAATTCCAGGCTAGAGGGAAATGTGGGTAAGGGGTCGTAGGCGAAACAGATGAGATCGAGGTAGAGAGAGTTACCTGTTTCTCTTTCATCGCCTCAGGCCACTTCAAAAAGTGCACTGAGAGGGAACACAACTCTCTCAGAAATGAAATAGAGGCTCTTTGCCAACAGTTAAAGAATTGAACAATCTGCAGGGAGCAGGGAACAGGAAAGGGTGAAGAGACTGCTCACCTCGTGGCAGTTTGGAGACTTTCCCAACATGTTTTCTTGCCAAATTTACTCCCCAGAACAACGTGAGTGTTCAGACACCCAGAGGCATTCCCAGGGTGCTATATCCCCCCTTTATTTTCCCCTTCCAAGGAAAAAGACAGTTTTGAGGACTCACCGTAAAGTAACCTCAGTTTACCACCACGATTCCTTGTCCTTCTAGCTTAGCGATCCAAATGGCATTGGAGTCACCTGGGGATCTATCTAGCCCATCATGCTGCAAGAAGGCCGGTTGCCGGGAGTTCAGCGGAGTTGTTCTCCCTTCTTCTCCGTTCTGTCTTAGATGGGACTATAGCTTCACACCCGCTGCGGTAAGTGAATCAGTTTTTAATTAGGTTCCCGCAGCTAAGTCAAGTGGTTTAGCTTCAGTTAGATACAGGACCTAAATAGCTCTCCGTTTTCAGGATCAATATTAGCCCAAAACAGCTTGGATATTTGAACAACAGGTCTGAAAGGAAACTCACTAGCAAACACCCAGCCTTAAACCGACATGTTTTTCAAAAGGGGTGACTTGTTCTCTTCCATATGTCCTCTTAATTCTTTACAAGTATTTCTGGTATTATTTCATCCATTGACATCGTGGGTGAGCGTAAGAAACGGTGTGGCTTGAGAAGCAGCGTGTCTTAGTGGAAACAGCCCGGGCTTGGGAGTCTGAGGTTGTGGGTTCTAATCCTGACTCCGCCACTTGTCAGCTGGGTGACTTTGATCAAGTCACTTAACTTCTCTGGGCCTCAGTTCCCTCATCTGTAAAGTGGGGATGAAGACTGTGAGACCCACGTGGGACAACCTGATTTCTTTGCACTTAGTGCCTATCCCAGTGCTTAGAATAGTGCTTGGAACATAGTAAGCTCTTAACAAATACCGTCATTACTAGAGAAGCAGTGTGGCTCCGTGGAAAGAGCACAGGCTTTGGAGTCAGAGGTCATGGGTTCAAATCCCTGCTCCGCCACCTGTCAGCTGTGTGACTTTGGGCAAGTCAGTTAACTTCTCTGAGCCTCGGTTACCTCATCTGGAAAATGGGGATTAAAATTGTGTGAGCCCCCCTTGGGACAACCTGATCACCTGGTAACCTCCCCAGTGCTTAGAACAGTGCTTGGCACATAGTAAGCGCTTAACAAATACCAACATTGTTGGTAATAATAAACATTATTAATAATAAACATAAAATAATAAACATTATCATTATTATTATTATTAGTGGATAGAGCATGGATCTGAGAAGCGGGGGGAAGGACCTAGGTTCTAATCCTGGCTCCACTGCTTGTCTACTCTGTGACCTTGGGCAGGTCAAGTGACTTTCCTGGGCCTCAGCTACTTCATATGTAATATTCATTCATTAATTCAATCGTATTTATTGAGTGCTTACTATGTGCAGAGCACGGTACTAAGCGCTTGGGAAGTACAAGTTGACAACATATACAGTCGGTCCGTACCCAACAAGGGGCTCACAGTCTAGAAGGGGGAGACAGACAACAAAACAAAACATGTGGACAGGTGTCAAGTCATCAGAATAAAATAGAAATAAAGATAGATTATTATATGGGGATTAATATGGGGATTAAGACTGTGAGCCCCATGTAACTGTGAGCCCACTATTGGGTAGGGACCATCACTATATGTTGCCAACACAAGTTCCCAAGCACTTAGTACAGTGCTCTGCACACAGTAAGTGCTCAATAAATACGATTGAATGAATGAATGTGGGACAGGGACTTTGTCCAACCTGACTCACTTGGCTCAGTGGAAAGAGCCCGGGCTTTGGAGTCAGAGATCATGGGTTCAAATCCCGGCTCTACCAGTTGTCAGCTGTGTGACTTTGGGCAAGTCACTTAACTTCTCTGGGCCTCAGTTCCCTCATCTGTAAAATGGGGATTAAGACTGTGAGCCCACTGTGGGACATCCTGATCGCCTTGTAACCTCCCCAGTGCTTAGAACAGTGCATTGCACATAGTAAGTGCTTAATAAATGACATTATTATTATTATTATTACCCCAGCTCTTAGAACAGTTCTTGACATGTAGTAAGTGCTTAACAAATATCATTATTATTATTATTATTGCTATTATTATCCTTCTTAGAGAACTCTCACGAGGCTGAGGAGGGTCCTGACCTCTGGACTCTCCAAATGGAGCGAGCCTTTTCCTCCAGCCTGGGCCTAGGATCTTTCAGCCCCAACTAATTTAAATGGTGGATCTTCTCCTACTGGCCTGACCACTCCCCCTTTCCTTCATCTCCACTGTGATTATCTCTGCTCCAGATCATGCTGTCCCCCAGTGACTTATTCCTTATGTGAATGAATTTCCCTTTGGAGGGGCAACCATAAGTAAATGGGTTCTTATTTCCGAGTGTGTGTGTCCATCACAGATTCCAAGGGTAAACTGCTGGTCAAGAATTCTGGACTGCTGGGGAGGCTAAATATGTATTAAATTTCCCTTTTCTCTTGAATGTGAATTGTTCTGTCATTTTTCAGTGGTCTCACACAGTAGTGTCCGTTCTTGAGGGTAGGGATCATGTCTACTAATTCTATTCTACTCTTCCAAATACTTAGTACAGTGCTCTGCACACAATACATGCTCAATAATGATGATGATGATAATGATAATGATAGTTTTGGTATAAAGTGCTCAGTATGTACTAAGCACTGGGGGAGATACAATGAATTAGCTGAATAAATGCTAATAATTGATGATTCATTCAATCATATTTATTAAGCACTTGCTAGGTGCAGAGTACTGTAATAAGTGCTTGGGAAAGTACAATACAAAAGTAAACACTGACATTCTCTGCCCACAATCAGCTCACAGTCTAGAGGTGGGGAGACAGACGTCAATACAAATAAATAAAATTACAGATATATACATAAGTGTTGTGGGGTTGTGGGCTGAGGGGGGAAAAGGGAACAAGGAAGGGAGCAAATCAGGACAACACAGAAGAGAGTGGGAGATGAGGAAAAGTGGGGCTTAGTCTGGGAAGTCCTCTTGGAGGAGATGTGTTTTCAATAAGGCTTTGAGGTGGGGGAGAATAATTGTCTATCGATTTTGAGGAGGAAGGGCGTTCCACACCAGAGGTAGGACGTGGGCCAAAGTTCAGTGGTGAGACAGGTGAGATTGGGGCACAGTGAGAAAGTCAGCATTAGAGGAGCAAAGTATGCAGGCTGGGTTGTAGAAAGAGAGAAGCGAGGTGAGAGGAGGGCTCATTGTGATGGAGTACTTTAAAACCAATGGTGAGGAGTTTTTGTTTGATATGGAGGTGGATGGGCAATCACTGGAGACTTTTGAGGAGGGGGGTTACATGTCCTGAACAATTTTGTAGAAGGATGATCCGAGTGAAGTATGGACTGGAGTTGGGAGGTCAGCAAGGAGGCTGATGCAGTAATCTAGGAGGGATAGGATGAGTGATTATATTAACGTGGTAACAGTTTGGACGGAGAGGAACGGGTGGATTTTACCTGCGTCGTGAAGGTTGAACTTACAGGATTTGGTGATGGATTGAATAGATGGATTGAATGAGAGAGTCAAGGATAATGCCGAGGTTATGGGCTTGTGTGATGGGACGGATGGTGGTACTGTCTACAGTGATGAGAAAATCAGGAACAGAACAGTGTTTGGGTGGGAAGTTAAGGAACTTTGTTCTGGACATGTTAAGTTTGAGGTGATGGGAGGAAATACAAGTAGAAATGTCTTGAAGGCAGGAGGAGATGCGAGCCTGGGGAGAGGGAGAGAGGTCAGGGGAGGAGATGTAGATTTGGGTATCATCTTCATAGAGAAGGTGGTTGAAACCGTGGGAGTGAATGAGTTTTCCAAGTTCTCCAACTCTGATTTACACTTCAGTGTTGCATTTGTGAGGTACCCGGGAGACTGGTATCCCCTAGTGTAGAGACAGTAGCCCTGTGTTTGAACAGGATACTGTCTGGATGCCCCAAAAGAAGTGCATTGTATAGCTGAGTCCCTGGAGCTTCATGGGGGAGGATTTAGCAAATACATGTCATATGCCAGACAGTCACATACTGGAGTCCTAAAAGCAACTCAGGTATGCTGTTCAGAACATAGACGATTGTTTCTAACATGGTGAACTGATTTAATTTGCTTTCTGCTTTGTGTGGCATTTAAGAATGATTGTACATTTTCATGGCCACCATGAGCTTACAGTCTAGAGGGGGAGAAAAACATTAATACAAATGAATAAATTACAGATATGTGCATAAGTTATGTGGGGCTCAGGATGGGGTGAATAAAATTCAAATTACAATGCAAAGATGAAACAGAGGGAATGGGAGAAGAGGAAATGAGGACTTGGTTCGGAAAAGTGTTTTGGAGGCTTTTAATAAGCCTTTTAATAAGGCTTTGAAGGTGGGGAGAGTGATCCATGTATTGGATATTAAAATGGAGAGAGTTCCACGTCAGAGGCAAGAAGTGGGTGAGAGGTAGACAAGATAGAGATACAGTGATTGTACACTGATTGTACACTTATTGTACACATGATTGTACATGTGAATTCATTCATTTTGAAAACTCAGTCATGTGGGTAAACAACTTTAGACATACATCTCACCTCTTTGTAATCCATCTGATTTGCCTCCACCTGTTAACTCACTGTTGCTTCAGTTGTCCCTTATATCCTGTTTCTTAACATTGATTTCATTAAAAGTGAAAGTTTAGACTGTGAGTCCTAGTGGGACAGGGACTGTGTCTGAACAGAGCAATCAACCAATCAATCATATTTATTGACTCCTTACTTTGTCCAAGCACCGTACAACTGTATAATATACTGTATAATACAACATAATTGATAGACACATTCCCTGGCCACCATGAGCTTACAGTCTAAAGGGGGAGAAAGACATTAATACAAATGAATAAATTACAGATATGTGCATAAGTGATGTGGGGCTCAGGATGGGGTGAATAAAAGGTTCAAATTATAATGCAAAGATGAAACAGGGGGAATGGGAGAAGAGGAAATGAGGACTTGGTTCGGGGAAAGTGTTTTGGAGGCTTTTAATAAGCCTTTTAATAAGGCTTTGAAGGCGGGGAGAATGATCCATGTATTGGATATTAAAATGTGGAGAGAGTTCCAGGTCAGAGGCAAGAAATGGGTGAGAGGTAGACAAGATAGAGATACAGTGAGTAGGTTTGCGTTAGAGGAGAGAAGCGTGTGGGCTGGGTTGTAGTTGGAAATGAGGAAGGTCAGGAAGAATGGAGCAAGGAGACTGAATGTTTTAAAGTCTACGGCAAGGAGTTTCCATTTGGTGCAGAAGTGGAAGGGCAACCCTTGGAGGTTCTTGAAGAATAAGGACTGATTGGTTTTGTAGAAAAATGATCCTGGCAGCAGAGAGAAATATGGACTGGAGTGGGGAGAGACAGGAGGCAGGAAGGTAAGAAAGGAGTCTGATGCAATAATCTAGGCAGGATAATAATAATAATAATGATGGCATTTGTTAAGCGCTTACTATGTGCAAGGCACTGTTCTAAGCGCTGGGGGGGATGTAAGGTGATCAGGTTGTCCCACGTGGGGCTCACAGTCTTAATCGCCATTTTACAGATGAGGAAACTGAGGCTCAGAGAAGTTAAGTAACTTGCCCAAGGTCACACAGCAGACGTGGTGGAGCCGGGATTCGAAGCTATGACCTCTGACTCCAAAGCCCGTGCTCTTTCCAGTGAGCTACGCTACTTCTCTAAGGATAGGATAAGTGCTTGGATTAATGGGGTGCCAGTTTAGATGTAGAGGAAAAGACTGTTTTCAGTGATGTCGTGAAAGTTGAACTGACAGGATTTGGAGACAGATTGAATATGTGGATTGAATGAGAGAGATAAGTTGAGAACAGCTCCAAGGGTATGGGTTTATGAGACAGGGAGGATGGTAGTGCTGTCTACAGTGACGGGAAAGTCAAGGGGTGGACAGGGTTTTGGTGGTAAGATAAAAAGTTTTGTCTCGGACATGATGAATTTGAGATGTCAGCAGGTCATCCAAGCAAAGATGTCCTGAAGGCAGGAGGAAATATGAGACTGCAGAAGAAGAGAGAGATTAGAGATGTAGATCTGGGAATTATCTGCATAGAGGTGGTAGTTAAAGCCCTGGGAGTGAATTCATTCATTCATTCATTCAATTGTATTTATTGAGTGCTCACTGCGCACATAGCACTGTACTAGCACTTGGAAAGAATGATTTGGCAACAAATAGAGACAGTCCCTACCCAACAATGGGCTCACAGTCTGGGGCGGGTGAGGGGGCGGTAATCCAGATTTCCACCAGCAGTGCTCTGCGGCTTGTGCTCCAGTAGCGAAGGAAATGGACTGAGGGGGTGATCCAGGATTGTAGCTAAGTGGTACAATATAGGTGAAGGGATAAGGGCATATAGACTAAATGGGGCTTAATGACTTGAGAAAATTGAATACAATAAAAAAATTGGAGGTCTCTGTGCGGGAACAGGATGGATTTGCCTGGAGGGGTTGTGTGTGAGAGAAAGTAGGTGAGGAGGCTGTGGATGGATAGAAGGATTTCAGAGTTGGTGAAGAAAGAGACGGTACAGTGACTAGAGATGATGAAATCGAGTGTGTGTTCAAGTTGCTGAGTGGGTGAGATGGAGTGGAGCAGGAGGTCAGTGAAGTGAGGAGCGATACTGACTTTCTATTCACCAGGATATCAAAGTCCCCAGGGATCCGTGTAGGAATGGAGAAAGAGAGAAGAGAGAAAAGGATCAAAATGGCTCAAAAATTGGATGTTGGTCCTCAGGGGCAGTGGAGACTATGACTAGATAGAAGGTGAATGACATGTGGGTTTCAAATGAAGGGAAAGACAGAGTTGGGTGAGAAGGAATCCCACTCCTCCCACTTTCCCAATGGTAGAAGATAAGATCCCCCCTAGATAAGTGGCAGGGAAGATGGTGTCGTCTGGGGAAAGCCAGGTTTCAGTGATGGCGAGGAGGAGCAGTGATTGGGTCTGGAACATGTCAAGGATGAAGGAAAGCTTTCCTATGATGGAGGGGGGTTCCACGGGACACGCTCAGCTGTGGAGGGAGTCTGGGGGGAGGGGGAAGCATGAGGGGTAGAGAGGTTTGGATTGGAGAGAGTTGATGGGTGGTTGGTATGGGCAGAGGGGTGTCACTGACAGGATATCTGGGATGGGGTGGGAAGGAGGAAGTGGGTGGCCGAAGATGTGAGGATGGGTTGGAAGGAGTGGAATGGGGGTCGTGTTTGCGAAGGAGGACAGGGATGGGATGATTGGAAGGAGTGGATTAAGGTGACATTATGGGGTCTGAGATCTTTAAGGGTTATAAGCGAGGTTGCCTACCAGATGATCTTGTATTTCCCCCAATGTTTTGTACAGTGTTTGGCATAAGAATGATGATAATAATAATAATAATAATGACAAAAACGCCGTCAAGAATTTCCTTTCATATTTGGGCAGATCAAAATCACACACATTTTTGATTGGTCTTTTAGCAGAGAAGCAGCATGACCCAGGACGGGCCGTAAGTGTACGGGCTTGGAGTCAAAGGATGTGGGTTCTAATCCTGCTTCGCCACTTGTCTGCTTTGTGACCTTGGACAAGTCACTTAACCTATCTGTACCTCAGTTCTCTCATCTGTAAAATGGGGGTTAAGACTGTGATCCTCATGTGAGACAGGGACTGTGTCTAACCTGATCAGCTGGGATCTACCCCAGCACGTAGAACAGTGCTTGGCACATAGAAAGTGCATAACAAATACCATAATTTTTGTAATTATAACTTTACTACTACATTTTTGGATGTTATCTCAATAGAATTGTCACTAGTTAGGCAGGATTTGTGTATCACAGTTTTGATCGATATATTTCAACTTCAACATCTGAAGATAGGACCATAGGGTTGCAAGATAACTTAGACAAGGCTATTACTTCCAGGTAAGGGGATACTAAGTAATGTCCAGGACAGAAGGATGTCTATTTGTTTGTTAGAGGTCCCTGGGGATGAAGATTCCTCACCAGCCGATGGACTGTTCCTGTATTTTATCACACCGACAGGAAGTTTTATTTTTTTAAATGGTATTTGTTAAGCACTTACTATGTGCCAGATACTGTAATAAGGTCTCTGGGAGGTACATGATCATCAGTTTGGGTACAGTCCGTGTCCCACATGGGACTCACAGTCTTAAGCCCCGTTTTAGAGATGAGGAAACTGAGGCACAGAAATATGAAGCAACTTGCCCAAGGTCACACAGCAGAAAAGTGGCAGAGCTGGGAAATTCTTTCTTATGTCAACCAAGAATTAACACCCATTTCCTCTTGTTTGCCCAGCTGTGCATAATAATAATGATGGCATTTGTTAAGCGCTTACTATGTGCAAAGCACTGTTCTAAGCGTTGAATATGGAGAGCAACTGCCTGGCCTCCTCCCCATAGAACCTAATCAAATGATTAAAATGAGGTTTATTAAGTGCTTACTACGTGCCAAACTCGGCAGTAAGCACTGGGGTAGGTACAAGATAATCAGGTTGGACAGAGTCACCATCCCAAATGGAATTTACCATCTATGAAGGAGGGAGAACAGGTTTTGAATCTCCATTTTACAGATGAGGAAGCTGAGGCACAGATAACTTAAGTCTCAAGGTCTCAGAGCAGATGATCGGTGGAACCAGGATGTGACTCCAGGCCCTCTGATTACCATGCCCACACGCTTTCCACTAGGTCAAGCTATTTCACTGTTGAATCACTCCTTTGGTTTCGCTTCAGTTTTTAAGCCGCTACAGGTCCCTTAACGAATCTTAAGACCTATTTTCCAGCCGTTTTGTTGGAAATAATTGGAAAGCTGAGGAGCATGAGCCAGAAAAAAGGAACACCATCATAGTATGTGAGTCACTAAAGGAGTGCCAAGTTATAACCATATTGCAGCCTGAACAAATAAGCAGCAAGGCTTAGTGAAAAGAGCACGGGCTTGGGAGACAGAGGACGTGGGTTCTAATCCCAGCTTCACCACTGATCCGCTGTGTGACCCTGGGCAAGCCACTTAACTTCTCTGTGCTTCAATTACCTCATCTGTAAAAGGGGGATTAAGAGTGTGAGCCCCATATGGGACAACCTGACTACCTTTTTTCTTTCCTGGTGCTTAGAACGGTGCTTGGCACATAGTAAACACTTAGCAAATACCATAACTATTATAAACTAATCATCATCATCATCAATCGTATTTATTGAGCACTTACTATGTGCAGAGCACTGTACTAAGCGCTTGGGAAGTACAAATTGGCAACATATAGAGACAGTCCCTACCCAACAGTGGGCTCACAGTCTAAAAGGGGATTAGTCTAAAACTAATCCCAAAGAATGTGGAAGAATGGAATTAAGGTTGGGGGTGTGGTGTTCCCCACATCTGGTCCCGTTCCATTCTGTTGGACCCACGGCTCTGAGAGTTTCCAGTTGGCCTCAGGTGTGGAAGACCTTTGCAAGAAGGAAGGGATAGGGACAGCTGTTGTGGAACAAGGTTGGAAAACACAAAATCTGTTTGAGTTGCTTGGTTGCAGGGTGTGTGACTAAATCAGGTTGGGTGAAACACAGGGTAACCAAAGGGAAGGAGGATTGAAAGAATTGTGTGATGTGTAGGGTGTGTGGGGACATGGAGTCAAAGAGTGGGCAGAGGGAGGATGGATTGACTAAATTAAAATAAATGGCATGCATCTCTGCCTCCTGCTTCTCGCTCTATCTCTGTCTCTGTCTCTCTCTTCCCCCCGCACCCCCGGCTACCATGGCCTAAAGAAAAGGATT
Organism: Tachyglossus aculeatus; assembly: GCF_015852505.1. Classification (NCBI taxonomy): domain Eukaryota; kingdom Metazoa; phylum Chordata; class Mammalia; order Monotremata; family Tachyglossidae; genus Tachyglossus; species Tachyglossus aculeatus. The sequence goes on along the minus strand of NC_052079.1, from coordinate 21,587,115 downwards.
GTGAGTCAGGAGACCGAGTTTCTAAATCCAGATCTGCCACTTGCTTGCTGTATAACCTTATCTGTGCCCCAGTTTCCTCACCTGTAAAATCAAGATTTAATATCTGTTCTCCCTTCCGCTTAAACTGAGAACTCCATGGGGGGGCAGAGACTGTGTCTGATCTGATAAAATTACATGTGTTTGGGGCCTAGAGCTTAAGAAATACCATTATTCTCATTCAAAATGTCTATGATACAATAGTGTTACACAAAAACAATGGAAGAAACAGAAAAATATCTTAGGTGTTACCGTGAGAGGAAAAGCAACAGAAACATTTCAACAGACACTAAGGTAATATGCAGTACAAGTCCTTCGGCTAAAATATCACAGATGACCTACTCCTTAGTACAGAAAATGATCACGCAAATTCTGTAGTACAAATATCACTAGGATCACACTGGAAGACTGGCTAGCTCTCTCAATTCTTGTCTTTTATATTTTTTGCCCTCCTTTCCTTTGATGACTGTCGTGAGTTTCCTCTCAACTTATTCTTGGGCTGTGACCCCCTTGGCTGCTAGAGACGCTGTCAAATTCTCACCAGGTGCTTTGTACATAGTAAGCACTTAAGACATATTATTGCCACTGCATTACTACCACTATCCTCCCTTCTGAAATCTGAAAGACAGTTACTCTCCCCCCCCCGTTCAAAGCCTTATGGAAGGCACGTCTCCTGCAAGAAGCACTTCTTTCCTCTTCTCCCACTCCCTTCTGCATCACCCTGACTTGCTCCCTTTATTTATCCCCTTTCTCAGCCCCTCAGCACTTATGCACATTATCTGTAATTTATTTATTTATATTATGCCTATCTCCCCCTCTAGACTGAAAACCCACTGTGGGCAGGGAATGTGTGTGTTTAATTGTAGTGTACTCTCCAAAGCACTTCCCTACTGTACTCATAGTACGCACTCAATAAATATGATTGAATGAATGAATACACTAGAAGAGACTTTTGTTCTCTCCTCAGAGGCCACTTGAGATGCTAAAGGATTTTCCTACTAAAACAAGACAGCCTGGATTGCATTCTGCTGCCTTAAAATTCATTCTGATGCTTCATCATCTAATCATCAAAGAATAAATCTTCAATAGCTGGGCAGATTCATTACTTTAAAATTTCAAAAATGCAATCCATGTCACGGAATTCTGTTCCCTGAACTGAGAGTGTTCCAGAACAGAAGGAAAGGTTCAAACATTTAAATTGAACATGAACAGCCTGACATCCACATACTCATGGAGTGTTCTTCCACCATGAAGCAGATGCATCTAATGGTGAAATTTACCCATGGGGGAAACAGACATTAAAATAAATTATGGATTTGTACATAAGAATTGGGGGGGGGGGGGGCTGAGAGTGGGGTGAATATCAAGTGATTAAAGAATACAAATTCGAGAGCAGGGTGATGCAGAAGGGAAAGAGAGAGTAGAATAAATGTGGGCTTAGTCAGGGAAGGCCTTTTGGAGTGGATGTGATTTTAATAAGGCTTTGACGGTGGGGAGAGTTGTTTCCATCCCTCTGCATCTGACCTCTTGCTCAAATCTTTTCCCTGACCTGGAATTCCTTTCCCTCTTTCCAGTTTACCAACCCAACACTCTTACCAAGTTCGCTGTCTTTTTGAAATTACGTCTCATACAGAAAGTCTTCCCCAGTTATATTTTTCTACCCCTAGGTTATAACCCAACTTCCATTTCAGACATTCTGCACTACCTGCAAACTTCTGTACTCACAACTGCCCCCCTATACACATCTATAATAATAATAATGATGATGGCATTTATTAAGCGCTTACTATGTGCAAAGCACTGTTCTAAGTGCTGGGAGGTTACAAGGTGATCAGGTTGTCCCACGTGGGGCTCACAGTCTTTACCCCCATTTTACAGATGAGGGAACTGAGGCCCAGAGAAGTTAAGTGACTTGCCTGAAGTCACACAGCTGACAAGTGGCAGAGCTGGGATTCGAACCCATGACCTCTGACTCCAAAGCCCGGGCTCTTTTCACTGAGCCACGCTGCTTCTCTATGGACATCTATGGACAAGCTGCGCAATTTAAAGATTAATTTATGTACATTTATATTTCTCTTCCTCCTATTTGTTAAGTATTTCCCATGTCTGTCTTCCCCTCTAGTTTGTAAGATCCCTAAGGGCAGGATTATATTTATTATCTCTTGTACTCTCGAATGCTTAGTATAGTGCTCTGCCCTTAATTGTTGCTGAACAATTTATTTATGGTATTCGTTAAGCACTTCTTATATTCCAAGCACTGTTCTAAGTGCTGGGGTAGATACAAGTTCATCATATTGGACACAGTTTCTGTTCCACATAGAGCTCACAATCGAAATTGGAGGGAACAAAACACTACTGACTGATTATATGAATTGTGAACAAAATTATGGTTGGGGTAATCTTCAAGAAAGATCAGGCTGAAGGATCCACTGAGCTTGGGCTTACTGTAGATGAACATCTGAATTCTCGAGTAGTTCCATGAACAATATCTGTTTGTTTTTAACAGAAAAAGGCAGAAAGTTAGCATCGAGTCCTGGAATTGTGTTCCGTCTAACAGCATAGAAGCAATGTCTGTTGCAGCGTGCCTTCAATAGGTAAGAAGAGTAGACACCAAGATAATGCCTTACCAAACAGCTGTTGAATTGTGAGCTGAACTATAGGAACCGAAGTGAAGGCAGAAGAAATATTTCAAATACCATGAAGCAAAACCCTAACATGATATGGTATAGCTATAGGTAGCTGGGAGAATAATAATAGTAATGATGGTATTTGTTAAGTGCTTATTATGTGAAGCACTCAGAGAAGCAGCGTGGCTCAGTAGAAAGAGCACGGGCTTGGGAGTCAGAGGTCATGGGTTCGAATCCTGCCTCTGCCACATGTCTGCTGTGTGACCTTGGGCAAGTCACTTCTCTGAGCCTCAGTTACCTCATCTGGAAAATGGGAATTAAGACTGTGAGCCCCATGTGGGACAACCTGATCACCTTGTATCCCCCCAGCGCTTAGAACAGTGCTTTGCACATAGTAAGCACTTAACAAATGTTATTATTATTATTATTATTATTATTATGTGCCAAGCACTGTTCTAAGCCCTGGGGTAGATACAAGGTAATCACGTTGTCCCACGTGGGCTCATAGTCTATTAAGACTACCCCCATTTTACAGATGAGGTAACTGAGCCACAGAGAAGTTAAATGGCTTGCCCAAGGTCACACAGCAGACAAGTGGTGGAGCTGGGATTTGAACTCATGACCTCTGACTCCCAAGCCCATGCTCTTTTCACTGAGCCATGCTGCTTTTCAAGCACAAACCCAATATGCAGCAATTAAGTACTCATTAGAATAATAATAATAATAATGAAGGTATTAAGTTCTTACTATGTGCAAAGCTCTGGGGAGGTTACAAGATGATCAGGTTGTCCCACGGGTGGCTCACAGTCTACATCCCCATTTTACAGATGAGGGAACTGACGCACAGAGAAGTTAAGTGACTTGCCCAAAGTCCCACAGCTGACAATTGGTGGAGCTGGGATTTGAACCCATGACCTCTGACTCTAAAGCCCGGGCTCTTTTCCACTGAGCCACGTTGCTTCTCTAGAAGTGAACCTTAGAAGCGAAGGTTTCAGGTAATTGTGGTACCAAAAGGCAGAATTGAAAATGCTACCATTCATTCATTCATTCAATCGTATTTATTGAGCGCTTACTGTGTGCAGAGCACTGTACTAAGCACTTGGGAAGTACCAGGCACTGCAGATACCAAATGCAACAATAAAAACCAGGATAATAATTTCACACTGATTTTTAGGAAAGAAGTGTTGGTCACCCACTGGATTGTTCTTTCTATCATACTTAGGCATGGTAAAACTCTTACCACTGTTAGAGTCATCTTGGACCGTGAAAGAGTTTCAAAAAAGATGTTTAAAGACAACTACTTGTCAGAAACATCAATCGCCATTCGTATTTATTCAGCACTTACTATGTGCAGAGCACTGTACGAAGTGCTTGGAAGAGTACAACGCAACAATATAACCAACACATTCCCTGCCCACAGTGAGCTACGTAACTGCTGTGGGGTAGAGAGAGGAGTGAGTTAAAGCAGTAATCGAAATGCAAGGGTGACACAAAAGGGAGAGGGAGTAGAGGATATGAGGACTTAATCAGGATACACCTCTTGGAAATATGATTTTAATAAGGGTTTGATCTGTCAGATCTGAAGGGGGAGAGAATTTCAGAGCAGAGGCTGGACATGGGCGAAGGGAACATATCACCAACCTACTTTTATGAAATAAAGCTAAGAAACAGTTTGGGAATTTCAGAACCGCTGATATTTTTGCCTCTTTTTATTTATAGATTTACTTTATTTTAGTGAATTTTTTTACACTCGGATATTTATTCTCTTTAACCTATTGGATTGCTAACACCAACTCCCAATTCCCCTTTTTCTCTCAATCAATTTCTTTCTATTAGTAGGACTGAGACCTGGCTGTGTTTTTCTGATTCTCTAATCTTGAACAATAGCATGCTCTTCTTCTAATTTAAGAAGTTTGGAAACAGTTCAATATTTCAAGACAAGATGTACTGGATCGCTACAAATGGTCAGAATATTTATGTTATCTAATGAGTACAATGTGCTACATCTTTACGTTTGGTAATAGGTTTTTTGTGTTTTTTTCGTTTGGCATCCATTTAGTTAGGATAATGTACCGGATCTTTTTATTCATTTCAATTTTGTATCTGCTACAGTATATTTAACCACTCTCATTAATGGCTTTCTTCATTATAGCCAGATGTTTGCTATAGTAGAGTTGTTTAAATTTCATATGTATTTCCACTTTGAATTAAATCAATAGTACGATTACTTTTTCATTAATTTTCATGATAGTATTGCTATTAATTCTGGCACACTTTGCATTTAAATTGTTCTATACCCTCATTTATTTTCATAGTTCCTTAAAGGCTGAAGTGCTCCCCAAACCTCAGTTTTGCTCCTCGAAGCTCAGAGATTAGCAATTAATTATTCCTTTTGCTATTCCTTTCTAACTCAGTGAGAGAAGCAGCGTGGCTCAGTGGAAAGAGCCCGGGCTTTGGAGTCAGAGGTCATGGGTTCGAATCTCGACTCCACCACATGTCTGCTGTGTGACCTTGGGCAAGTCACGTAACTTCTCTGTGCCTCAGTTACCTCATCTGTAAAATGGGGATTAAGACTGTGAGCCCTATGTGGGACAACCTGATCACTTTGTATCCCCCCCAGCGCTTAGAACAGTGCTTTGTACATAGTAAGTGCTTAACAAATGCCAACATTATTATTATTATTATGAACTCTGGACTGGGCCTAAATGCACTGTGGGAAAACTGGCATTTCTACTCTTCCACTTATGTATATCTGAGGCTAGGACAAAAAGATAAAAACACTCTCTTGCTGACTCCTAGATTAATTAGAGTCAACTGATCAAAGCATTGCAATGATACTGCTGCCTCCACGGCACTTGAGGCCGTGACTGTGTTGTCCTCTATAATTTTCTAGTTTAGGGTTGGTAGAGTGATGTTTCCTGCAGTCAGTAACGTGTTTGATTGATTGATTTTTCCAGCAATGGTGGAAGTGGTGATGGTGGTGGTTATAATAATAATAATAATAATAATAATAATAATAGCATTTATTAAGCGCTTACTATGTGCAAAACACTGTTCTAAGTGCTGGGGAGGTTACAAGGCAATCAGGTTGTCCCACAGGGGGCTCACAGTCTTCATCCCCATTTTACAGGTGAGGGAACTGAGGCACAGAGAAGTTAAGAGACTTGCCCAAAATCACACAGCTGACAATTGGTGGAGCCAGGATTTGAACCCATGACCTGTGACTCCAAAGCCCAGTCTCTTTCCACCGAGCCACGCTGCTTCTCTATGTAACACCAACTGCATTCGCAGGATTGTGAAGTTAGGAATGTTGGAAGTCCCATTTCTAAAGGCTGGGATGAATGTCAAGGAGACCATCTACCTTATACCATATATCGGAGAATGCTGCTTCCACTGAGAAGCAGCATGGCTCAGTGGAAAGAGCCCGGGCTATGGAGTCAGAGGTCATGGGTTCAAATCCTGGCTCCACCCCTTGTCAGCTCTGTGACTTTGGGCAAGTCACTTCACTTCTCTGGGCCGCAGTTACCTCATCTGTAAAATGGGGATGAAGACTGTGAGCCCCACGTGGGACAAACCTGATCACCTTGTAACCTCCCCAGTGCTTAGAACAGTGCTTTGCACATAGTAAGTGCTTAATAAATGTCAATATTATTATTATTATTACCTCCAAGTACCCTGGTTTCCCCTTCAGAGACAACTGTACTGGATGAATCGTTGGCCTGATACTCTACTGCCATTCTCGTGTTCTCAGTTTAAGCTTTGGTTGGACTCTTTTTCACAAAAGTATTGGGCTTCCTGTCCTGGAAAGAACAAGGAGAGTTCAGAGAAAATGTTAAAAGAACAGTGGAATAATAAATTGACTCAGAAGCAAGATCAATTAGGAAAACTAAAGGATAGCGTATCTGGAGCCTGAGGAGCAACTTATTAACTATCCAAGTATATAAAGAGTTCTTATAGGGAGGGTGGTGACCAGCTGTTGTCTACTTTCTCTCAACACAAAAAAAGCTGAAAGAAGACTAAATTTCAGTAAGAAGATGTAGGTTAACTATAAGTAAGGGTGTCCTGATGGTGAGGAGAGTTGAGAGGTTTTCTGAAGAGGTTTTGCTGGAATTTCATCCTCTGAACGTCGTTAAAGTTAAATACTTATGAAGTCTGGGTCTTCCTGAAAGTGGAAAGACCGATGAGATGGGCTTTTCAAGACTCAATACAAGCCTTTGATTCTAGACCTTTCCTTTCCCCAAAGGAAAATCTGACCCTCAGCTTCAAGAAACTCCTTTCCTAATTCTGTTCCAAAACCTTCACAGGATCCATCTTTTCAAATGCTTTCCAATTTCCTCTAGCAGTAAAATTGTTCTTGCCAATTTTTATTGATTATATTTTGGCCTAGAACTATTATCCCATAACAAAAGCTAATGCACAGAATCATGGGTTTAAAAAAATGTTTCAACCAATCAATAGTATTTGTTGAGTACTTCCAAAGCTCATTTTGGGAGAGTATAATAGATTAGTAGACATTATCCCTGTCCTCAAGGAACTTTAAATATGATGGAGGCAGACATTAAATTGCAGGCAGGTAAAAGCAGCAAAGTTTAACAATTATATACATAATCAATCAATCAATTAATGGTATTTATTGAGCACCTAATGTGTACACAGCACTGTACTAAGTGCTTGGGTGAGTACAATCCAATAGTTTTTTATACACATTCCCTTCTCACAAGGAGCTTACAATCTAGATGATCCTTGTCCTCAAGGAGTTTACAGTCTAGGCGAAGCCTCAGGTTTTTCAGAGTGCCTCTAAAAGTTAAGTGCCATGCTCTGCACATCATAGGTACACACAAATTAAGCACCATCAATGATTCATTGTTATCATTGTCATTATCAACAAGAGTATTCATCAGGGGAGGTATTCTGTGAATTCAAAACCTGTTCAACCTTAGATTCCCAGGGTCTTTCTTCCTGAACAAATAGGAAATTGGATCTCTGAATTGCTGTGAGGAGTGTGTTTCAATTCCCTGGAGTCTTTCACAGAGCAAGGACTCAATAAACACCACTGATTGATTGATTGATCGATTGATAACGGTAACGTTCAGTATTAGTGCATGGCCAACAGTGTATAGTAATAATAGTAATAATAATAATAGTATTTGTTAAATGCTTACTATGTGTCAGGCACTGTACTAAGTGTTGGGGTAGATACAAGCAAATCAGGTTGGACATAGCCCTCTCTCACATGGGGCTCACAGTTTTAATCCCCGTTTTACAGATGAGGTAACTGAGGTACAGAGAAGTTAGGTGACTTGCCTAAGTTCATACAGCAGACGGGTGGTGGAGCTGGAACTAGAACCCAGGTCCTTGTGATTTCCGGGCCCACGCTCTAGTCACTGGACCATGCAGCTTTCCTATCCAGTTTGGTCTAACCAGCTTGATTTCCTGGATGGCAAAAGAAGCAGCTTTGAAAGGAGGTGTCTGCTGTGTGATCTTCGGGGAGTGACTTGACTTCTCTGTGTGTCAGTTCCCCCATCTGCAAAACGGGGAATCAACACCTGTTCTCCCTTCTATTTAGACTGTGAACCCAGCGATTAGTATAGTGCTTGGCACATTTTATGCACTTAACAAACGCCATTATTATTATTATTGTTATTATTATTATTATTATCATATCTGGGTGACTCATCCATCCTTCTTTTAAGCAATAGAGGGGCCTTACCAATCCCATCAGGAATCTCATCCCCTGCTATGAGAAGCAGCATGGCTTAGTGGAAAGAGCCCGGGCCGGTGCTGTTCTCTTATTGTGGGCAGGGAATGTGTCTGTTATATTGTTGTATTGTACTCTCCCTAGCCCTTAGTACAGTGCTCTGCACACGGTAAGGACTCGATAAATAAGATTGATCGATTGCCTGATTGAGACTCACTTCTCTGGAGTTCTATCAGCTGGACCCCAACCCTTCAGCATATCATAACCTTCACCTGGGATCATCTCCAATCCCACTGAGCCTTGTGTCCTTTCAGGCACAAAGCTCCGAGCATTCCCTGTATCCTGCTGTCCCAGAAAAATGCCTCTAACTTCTTCCTTCAAATGGCTAAGAGTTGTACTCATCCACAACAACCTGGCCTTGTTAATTCCTTTACAATCCTTCCCTGTTATTGGCTCATTTTTAAGCCCATACCATAGAAGTCACCATAGCTGTCAATTAAACTCTCCTGGTGGAGGGGAGAGGGTCAAGAGTCTATCTCCTGGCTTCCTCTTCCCTCTTCTGAGTGTGAGGGCCAATTAGAATGACATTCACAGGTAGATGATGAAGAAGGAGGCCTGATGAAGAAGATTAAAGGGGCTTTGCAATTGGGCAAAGAGGATATTGATCTTTGGGTTGACACCTTACATGCTTCTGGAAAGGGAACTGACTTGATCTCTGTGAATAGTTGGAGAACCCAGTAGACCCCAGATGAGGGGCCTGGATTCAGAAACACAAGAGAGTGAACTCTCAAGCACTAGTGTTGGGAATTTAAGATATCTGGTGAGAGGTCCAGCAGTTAAAGGGATGTATCTGTGTGCTTGAGAACATGATTAAATCAATAATGGTATTCATTGAGACATAATCCCTGCCCTTTTTTGTTAAAGTACTTCAGGTGTGATGTCATTGACCTTATAATAATAATAACAATGGCATTTATTAAGTGCTTACTGTGTGCAAAGCCCTGTTCTAAGCGCTGGGGAGGTAACAAGGTGATCAGGTTGTCTCACGGGGGGGTCACAGTCTTCATCCCCATTTTACAGATGAGGTAACTGAGGCACAGAGAAGTGAAGTAGCTTATCCAAGGTCACACAGCAGACAAGTGGCGGAGCTGGGATTAGAACCCACGACCTCTGACTCCCAAGTTTGTGCTCTTTTCATTAAGTCACGCTGCTTCTCTGAGCAGGAGCAGGGACCGCCTCTAGTGAAAATCAGAGTTTTTTCAAAACAATCTATGCTGTAACCTGATAGTTAAATCTTCTGGAGATGAGTCGAGCAAATCTGCTGAAATTGTGAAGGAGCCTCTGGGTTGAAGGGAAAGATGTCCAGAAGTTTGTTTGAGTGGCCTAGGGGTGTCTTCTGTGGGGAGAGCCTCTTAACTGGATTGCGGTGACTTCACAGTTTGGGGATTAACTGCAAATTCATTTGGGGGCTTTTAAAATATAAGTCCAATCACTTTCTCTTCTCTCAGCAATCCTGTGATGTGGGGGTGCTGTGATTGAAATCATTTAAAACTATTTTGCCTTGGAATACAACACATGGGAATATCTGGGCGAATATGGTCTGAAATGGTGAGCCACAAGCAGGATCACTGGGGTTAGAAGGCATAGCGAAAGAAAATCCGATTAACTTTGTGTATTTTTCAGGGACTTGGAGAATGGGTGAAATCTTCAAGGGCTTAGAGGGATCATGTTAGAAAGATGAAAGATGTAAATGTGGTTTTTAATGTAAATCATGTCTGTAGAAAGGCCAGGAGGTGGAAATTTTTTTAAGTGGTATTTGCTAAGCACTTGCACTGTGGTACATACAAATATAATGAGGTTGGATGCCCTTTTCCTTTCCCACATAGACTCTAAGCCTAAGAAGTAGGGAGAACAGGAGTTTAATCCCCATTTTACAAATGAGGAAACTGAAGCACAGAAAAATTATGTGACGACCACCATCACACAGCAGGAAAGTGGCAGAGAGAGGGGTTTAGAACCCACATCCTCAGATTTCCAGATCTGTGAGCTATCCATTAGGCCACTCTGCTTCCGTTCCGTTGTTATCATGCAAAATCAGAAACTGATCCTCCCTATGTTGTAGGACTACTGGGATGAAGTGATAAAGTTTGGATTTGTTGAAGGTGGTCTCTTAGGCTAGTTTGATACAGATCATCACTTCTGTGTCTGGCTTGTGTACTTTCGATAGTTCAAATCACTCTAAACCCTCTTTGATATATCTCATCGAAAATGAATCTCTATTACAGTACAGAGAAATTGATTTGCGAATGGTGCTCTGTATATCATCTTTAGCTGTGTAATTAAGGGCATGGAAATGTGTATAAAGTCCGGATGCCTGTTTATGTTTGTAATGTGTTTCTCAGAAGAATTTGTAAGGGTCTGGAATTTACCCATGAAATCATCACTCACTCATGAGATGCATAATTACAGTCATCTGAAGTGAAGCTAGGGGAGACATTTTAAGACTCCTGATTCTAGGGGTAGTCTTCAAGAAAAAGGACTGAGTCATATTTCAGAGAAACATCAAATATGCATTGTTGCAGAATATAAGTAGAGAAGAATGATAAGCATCCATTTTCAATAATTGCAGACTGGAGCCTGTTCTAGTTGGAAATGTGTTTTTCCTAGCCATTATTTGGTTAAGATTATTCATTCATTCATTCATTCAATCGTATTTATTGAGTGCTTACTGTGTGCAGAGCGCTGTACTAAGCGCTTGGAAGTACAAGTTGGCAACATACAGAGACGGTCCCTACCCAACAGTGGGCTCACAGTCTAGAAGGGAGAGACAGACAACAAAACAAAACATATTAACAAAATAAAATATATAGAATAAATATGTACAAGTAAAATAAATAAATAAATAAATAGAGAAATAAATGTGTACAAATAAATAAATATGTACAAACATATATACATATATACAGGTAATACATTATAGGTTACATTACATTACAGGTTTACAGATTATACATTAAACATTAATGTATAATCATTAAGCAGTGTGGCTCAGTATAAAGAGCCCGGGCTTTGGAGTCAGAGGTCATGGGTTCAAATCCTGACTCCACCAATTGTCAGCTGTGTGACTTTGGGCAAGTCACTTCACTTCTCTGGGCCTCAATTCCCTCATCTGTAAATGGGGATTAAGACTGTGAGCCCCCCTGTGGGACAACTGATCACCTTGTAACCTCCCCAGCGCTTAGAACAGTGCTTTGCATGTAGTAAGCACTTAATAAATGCCATCATTATTATCATCATCATCAATCGTATTTATTGAGCGCTTACTATGTGCAGAGCACTGTAGTAAGGTCTTGGGAAGTACAAATTGGCAACATATAGAGACAGTCCCTACCCAGCAGTGGGCTCACAGTCTAAAAGGGGGGATATAATAATAATTATAATTATTTTTATAATTATTATCATAATTATTATAATATATCATATTATATATTGTATAATATATAATATATGGAATAATATATTATATATTATGTAATATATAATATATAGAATATATAGAACAATATATTAATATATAAATATATATAATATATTATAGTATAATTATATAATCATAATTATAATTATTACATTAGATTATACATTACTAGGTTTTACCAAGACTATCAGATTAGGCGGAACCAGAATCTGAACCAGGGGAAATGATCAAGTTGGATACCCCAGTCATGCAGAAAATAGCCCATGCAGAGATAGTCACTCAATTCTGGTTCTGGCCTTCCCTTCAGGGGGCTGAGCTAGGATGGAAATTGGAACCCTATGAAAGACCCTTGGAAGACCACACTTGGATGAAGATGAAATTGGAGTAATCCAAGGAGAGTTTATTCATTCATTCATTCATTCATTCAAATGCATTTATTGAGCGCTTACTATGTGCAGAACACTGTACTAAGTGCTTAAGATACTAAATTTATATAACTGAGACGTTATTTGTAAATCTGGGGTTGGTTAGGGAAAATTGGAAGGAAATATTCCCATGTACTATGCATGGGAATTGTGGCTGCTACTGTAATCATCACGATTCTGGCTAAGGGACTGATGCCCCCAGGTAAGGTGTGGGGCATAATCGGATTGCAGCAAATAGGAGCTGGCCTAAACTAAAACAGTGCGGAATATGGGTGAGAAAGATGGAAATAAACCCTCTTCAACCAAATGCTCAGGGAAAGCTATAAATGAGTCAGAGAAATCACCGGAAGGCTGGGTCCCAAAGTCAGGCACTAATAAATAAAATCACTAACTGCTCTAATTGTTCAACTTGATGGATTTTGTGAATCAATGATGCCTCGGTCTGGGTTGCAGATGATGGTTTTGGTAGGAGGAGACCAGCATGGGGACTGTTGGAAAAGAAAGCTTCAAAGAGTTCAAAGCTTGACGAGAACAGTGGTTGACACATAGTAAGCGCTTAACAAATACCATTATTATTATTATTATTATTATTATTAGTTATCTCTGGTGGACAGTAGGTGGTAGCTAGAAGCGTGGGGAAAGTGATAAGAAAGGATGCGGCATTATCAAAATTCTGTAGTTAATAATGATGGCATTTGTTAGGCACTTACTATGTGCAAAGCACTAATCTAAGCACTGGGGAGGAAACGAGGTGATCAGGTTGTCCCACGTGGGGCGCACAGTTTTAATCCCCATTTTACAGATGAGGTCACTGAGAGTAGTTCAGTTATTCAAGGGAATAGTAGCAATAATTGTAGTATTTATTAGGCACTTACTATTTGTCAAGGACTGAACTGAGCACTGGGGTAAATCAGATTGGTCACCATTCCTGTTTTATGTGGGGCTCACAGTCAAAGTCAGGGGAAAAACAGGTATCGAACCCCCGTTCAATAACAGATAAGGAAACTGAGGCACAGGGAAGTTAAGTGACTTGTCCAAGGTCACAGAGAGTTAAGAGGTAGAGCCAGGGTTAAAATGCAGATCTTCTGATTTCCAGGCCAGTGCTTCTTCCAGTACACCATGCTGCCTCTCTGGGAATTCGGAACTCCTATATATGCAAGATTATACTCTAAAACAGGGACAGACAACTCTTTGGGAAGTCATAAGAGAAGTAGCGTGGCCTAGTGGAAAGAACACGTGTCTGGGATTCAGAGAATCCAAGTTTTAATCCAGGCTCCACCACTTGCCTGCTGTGAGGTCTTGGACAAGTCACTTAACTGCTCTGTGACTCAGTTTCCTCATCTGTAAAATGGGGATTAAATCCTACTCCCTCCTACCTAAACTGGGAGCCCCATGGAGGACAGGGACTGTGTCCGAACTGATAACCTCGTTTCTAACCCAGCACTTAGAACAGTGTCTGGTACATAGTAAAGATTTAACAAATACCATCATTTATTATTATTATTATTTGAGAACAAGACACAGATGAAACTGAGAGGGTGGGAATGGAGGTATGCATGGCTTAGTGGAAAGAGCATGGACTTTTGAGTCAGAGGTTGTGGGTTCTAATCCTGGCTCCGCCACTTATCAGTTGTGTGGCTTTGGGCAAGTCACTTAACTTCTCTGTTCCTCAGTTATCTCATCTGTAAATGGGGATTAAGACTGTAAGCCCCATATGGGACAACCTGATTATCTTGTATCTATCCCTGCACTTAGAACAGTGCTTGGCACTTAACAAATACCATAATTAATTAATTAAGGTGGTTTACAGGGAGAAGCAACTCAGCATGATTATCCCTACTTGGTTCTAAATCAGCCTCACTGCAATAATAATAATGCTAATAAGTGTGGCTTTTTAAAATCACTCTTCTAGACTGTGCGCCCACTGTTGGGTAGGGACCGTCCCTATCTGTTGCCAACTTGTACTTCCCTAGCGCTTAGTACAGTGCTCTGTACACAGTAAGCGCTCAATAAATACGATTGAATGAATGAATGAATGTAACGAGCACCGTGGCAGATGTAATGCCATCAAATCACAGTTGATTTAAAAACCACACAGTTCCCATCCCACATGGAGGTCCCACTCTGAGAGAGAGAACAGGTATTTAATTCCCATTTCACAAATGTGGAAACAGCCACAGAGAAGTTGTGATTTCCTGTGTGAACAGGAGGTAAGTGGTGGAAGTAGGATTAGAATACAGGTCTCTTGATTACCAGTCCTGTGTTGTTTCCATTAGACCATGATACTGGATTAATCACTGCTCCCAGAGTCCATGATAGGAAGGATTTCTAAGAGCGGAGGGATTGGCAGCCAAGTCTGTGAATAGATCATCACCGAGGCTCAGGACCCTGAACTGGATTAAATAGATTGGTCAATCGGATTTTTCACACTCCTGCCATAGGAGGACACCTACCAGTGGATATTGCCAATGATTTTAAATCACTTTTCAGAATTCATTCAATCGTATTTCATTCAGTTGTATTTACTGAGCACTTACTGTGTGCAAAATACTGTACTGAACGCTTTCAGAATCCAAATCTTGACAATTAGCATGAAGAAGATAAGGGTTACGGTGCCCGACGGCACCTGACATGCTGTCCACTCATCAAAAGAGAAGCAGCGTGGCTCAGTGGAAAGAGCACGGGCTGTGGAGTCTGAGGTCATGGGTTCGGATCCCGGCTCCGCCAATTAGCTGTGTGACTTTGGGCAAGTCACTTCACTTCTCTGTGCCTCAGTTCCCTCATCTGTAAAATGGCGATTAAGACTGTGAGCCCCCTGTGGGACAACCTGATCACCTTGTAACCTCCCCAGCACTTAGAACAGTGCTTTGTACATAGTAAGCGCTTAATAAATGCCATTATTATTATTATTAAAGGACCAACATCAGGGACACAGCATTCATTCATTCAATTGTATTTATTGAACGCTTACTGCGTGCAGAGCACTGTACTAAGCATGGGAAAGTACAATTCAGCAACAGAGACAATCCTGGCCCACAGTGGGCTCACAGTCTAGAAGTGGGGAGACAGACATCAAAACAAGTAAACAGGCATTGATATAAATAAATAGAATTATAGACATATATATATACACATGATTAATATAAATAAATAGAAATAAAATAGAATACATTTAAGGTGTAGTATAGAGAATCTTCAGTCTATGAACACTGAGGGGAGAGGGGGACGAAGGATACTTTATTGACACACATCATGGAAAAGTATTGTTGTCCAGGCAGAGCACAGGACTATAAGCACTCAGGAAGGTACAGTACAATAGAGTTGGTAGATACATTTCCTGAATATAAGGAGTTTATAATCTAGTTCATTCATTCATTCAATCGTATTTATTGAACGCTTACTGTGTGCAGAGCACACGCTTGGGAAGTACAATTCAGCAACAAATAGAGACAATCCCTGCCCACAACGGGCTCACAGTCTAGAAGCGGGGAGACAGACATCAAAAACAAGATTCCTCTCAGGGACGCACCTGGAGTTTCCACAACTTTTCCAATCTTGGCTATGGGAGGGAGCGTCAAGCAGAGGCCTCTGAGAAGCAGTGTGGCTGAGTGGAAAGAGCCTGGGCTTTGGAGTCAGAGGTCATGGGTTCAAACCCCGGCTCTGCCAATTGTCAGCTGTGTGACTGTGGGCAAGTCACTTCACTTCTCTGTGCCTCAGTTCCCTCCACTGTAAAATGGGGATGAAGACTGTGAGCCCCCCATGGGACAACCTGATCACCTTGTAGCCTCCCCAGCGCTTAGAACAGTGCTTTGCACGTAGTAAGCGCTTAATAAATGCTATTATTATTATTATTATTATTATTATTATTATTATTATTATTATTATTATTATTATTATTCCAATCCTAGCTTGGTCAGTGGCTAGCAAGTGGAAGGCAATCTGCTACAAGTCAAAAATCCGCTACAAGTCAAAACTCACTCATGCTGGGCTGGGCAGCATGGGAGAGAATTGAGGGTGGAAACTCATCTCTACTGCCTGAAAGATGGCATTAATTCATTCAATCATATTTATTGAGCACTTACTGTTTGCAGAGCACTGTAGGAAGCATTTGGAAAGTACAATTTGGCAACAGATAGAGACAATCCCTACCCAACAATGGGCTCACAGTCTAGAAGGCGGAGACAGACAACAAAACAAAACAAGTAGACGGGCAGCAATAGCATCAAAAGAGATAAACAGGATTATAGATATACACACATCGTTAATCAAATAAATAGAATAATAAATATGCACAAATATACACAAGTGCTGTGGGGCAGGAAGGGGGTAGAGCAGAGGGAGGGAGTAGGGATGATGGGGAATGGAGGAGGAGTAGAGGAAAAGGGGGGCTCAGTCTGGGAAGGCCTCCTGGAGGAAGTGAGCTTTCAGTAGGGCTTTGAAGGGGGGAAGTGAGTTAGTTTGGTGGATGTGAGGAGGGATTTTTCCCAAGAAAACTCCATGGATACACTACCAGTACGATTGCAGATGGAAAGCAGGGCGTTTTTTTTAAATGGTACTTATTAAGCACTTACTATGTGCAAAGCACTGTTCTAAGTGCTGGTGAGGTTACAGGGTGATCAGGCTGTCCCACAGGGGGGCTCACAGTTTTCATCCCCATTTTACAGATGAGGGAACTGAGGCCCAGAGAAGTGAAGTGACTTGCCCAAAGTCACACAGCTGCCAATTGGCGGAGCAGGGATTTGAACCCATGACCTCCGACTCCAAAGCCCGTGCTCTTTCCACTGAGCCACGCTGCTTCTCTGGGAGAGATGTCGCTATAGGTCGGAAACGACTCGACGGCATAAGACAAGATAGTCTAGATGGGAGACAGACACCAAAATGACACCAGTGGCACCATAATTCATTTGGCCTCAGAAAAAAAGTCAGTGTTTCAGTGGGAAATTAGCCCTCTCTCTTCATGACAGGCAAAATCTGTCTGTGTCCCCATTCCTCTGTGCTGTCCCCAAAACCCTCACATCAGTACTGCCCTTTTGAACCTCCTATTCATTCATTAATTCAATCGTATTTATTGAGCGCTTACTGTGTGCTGAGCACTGTACTAAGCGCTTGGGAAATACAAGTCAGCAACATATAGTGACAGTCCCTACCCAACAACGGGCTCACAGTCTAGAAATGGCACCCAGAAAAATAAGAGAGTTTAGGGGAGAAAACTTGTGGGTGAAAGTTTAACCTGATAGGCCAGAGCTTATTCCTAATTCTCAAGGTGGCCTACAGAATGATGATTATAATAATAATTATGGCATTTGCTAAGCGCTTACTATGTGCTGTTCTAAGCATGGGGGCGGATACAAGGTGATCAGGTTGTCCCACTTGGGGCTCACAGTCTTCATCCCCATTTTACAGATGAGGGAACTGAGGCACAGAGAAGTGAAGTGACTTGCCCAAAGTCACACGGCTGACAAGCGGCGGAGCCGGGATTAGAACCCATGACCTCTGACTCCCCAGCCCGGGCTCTTTCCACTGAGCCACGCTGATTATGATATGTGTTAAGCTCCTACTATGTGTCAGCACTGTTCTAAGCACTGGGAGAAATACAGACGGCATGCACCTTTCCTCATAGCTGTCCATGAAAACTTCTACTTTTTAGAATATTTTGATGTCCTTCTTATCGTTACTTTCATCTTCATTCATTCATTCATTCAATTATATTTATTGAGCGCTTACTGTGTGCAGAGCACTGTACTAAACGCTTGGGAAGTACAAGTTGGCAACATATAGAGATGGTCCCTACCCAACAGTGGGCTCACAGTCTAGAAGGGGGAGACAGACAACAAAACAAAACATATTAACAAAATAACTTGAATAGAGTAGATATGTACAAATAAAATAGAGTAATAAGTACTTACAAACATATATACAGGTGCTGTGGGGAGGGGAAGTGCAGTCCAGTGGAAACAGCCTGGAGCTTGGGATGTGGAGGAACTGGGTTCTAATCCTGGCTCCACCACTAGCATCATGTTTGATCGCAGACAAGTCACTTAGCTCCTCTGAGCCTCAGTTTCTCCACCTGTAAAATGGGGATTCAGTCCCTGTTCTCTCTTAGACCGTGGCCCTCTTGTGGGACAGGGACTGCGTCTGACCTAATTATCTTGTATCTACTCCAGTGTTCAATAACAGTGCTTGGCACATAGTAAGCGCTTAACAAATACCACAGTTGCTGTTATTCTTGGGAGTCAGAACTTATTATAGCATCCTCTGCTCTACTTGGGTCACAGATGGCTTAGATCACATTCTTCATCTATTTGCTGAAGAACAATCACTAGGTAAATGAGAACAGATGTAAAGAAACATTTCCTTAGGCCTTCACGCTACCCTCTGGCCTAATTAATCCTGACATTGCGACCATCATAATTTGAACTGAATCAAAAGAATGAAATAACAGATTTCTCTCTTAGCAGATATGTTTATATTTTCCTCAATAACGGAGTTATTCTCTCCTTGGGGACTCCTCTTAATACTGCTGAAGGAAATATGAGTTTGATATTTCAGTCCTCTTAAGGATTGTCACTATATTTTAGCCATGTGACTGGCATTAGAATTCCAAATTGTCTGTTGTTGAGAATCTAGTGTGCTACAACTTTGGGGAGCCCGTTAATAATATATAAGGCTCCTTATACATAATTTATATTAAAGGATGTCTTAAAAGGCTTTCTCCTTATAGGTAATCTGCTTACAGAAATGCTTTATTAAATTATTTATGCTTATTTGGGTCCACAAAATGGACAGCCAAAGTGAACAGCCTTTTCATAAGAACAGGTACTAAAACCAATTATTAACAAGATAGCATCAGGTCCTGAGAATCACGTAACTCATTGTTTACCTTTTAATCAAAGGGAAGAACATCTTAATGACTCCTGCATTACTGCTGCTAGATTTCCATACCAAGAATAAAAGACATGTGTTTTCAGTAGATGATACACCACTGATGACAAGCAACAAATGAACCATGAATACACCAATAAAAAATGCCAGCCCAGAAAGTTTATCTCGATTTTCCTACTATCCTGTACAGCAAACGGCAAGGGAATCACTTCTCCCTTTCCAACGTACTTCCACTAAACCACAATAGTACTAACGCTACATTAGGGAACAATACCATACTATTAAATATAGGGCATACTCAACAATTGAGGAAATTGGGAAAGTTATTACACTTTAACATATAAAAAAATGTTAAAGATTAGACTTCACCTAATCACCTCGAGAAGTCACAGGGTGTAGTGGGTAGACCGTGGGCTTGGGTTCTAATCCGGCTCTGCCACTGGTCTGCTGTGTGACCATGGGCTAGTCACTTAACTTCTCTGTGTCTCATTGTCTGGAAAAAGGGGCTTGAGACCCTTACTGTTATCTCTGCCATGGCACCTCTGGTGGATGCTTGGATCTCAGGTGACAACTGGAGGCCACAATGGGAGAGAAGGTAGGGCGAAGGTGTGGAGAAGGCCCAATCAATGGTATTTATTGAGTGCTTACTCGGTGCAGACTAAGCGCTTGGGAGAGTACAATATAAAAGAGTTGGTAGACACATTCCCTGTCCACAGTGAACTTCCAGGTCAAACCTGGCCCCAGGGAAGGCTGAGAGGGAGGTGGCAACCGGCTTTCCAATTCTGGGGCTAATGACACACTGTCGGGACTCAGGTGTCCAAATGTCAGGAAGTCTCTTGCTAGAAATCCGGTAACTAGATACATTTCTAGACTGTGAGTCTGCTGTTGGGTAGGGACCATCTCTATATGTTGCCAACTTGTACTTCCCAAATGCTTAGTACAGTGCTCTGCACACAGTAAGCGCTCAACAAATACGATTGAATGAATGAATGAATTGCTTCTGTTTCCTTCCCGTGCATCATCAGGAAGGAGCAGATCAGCAAGTTCAACTGTAGACATTTGTACGTGTTTGAGTGTAGGCCTCTAAGGCACAGGAGACCGAATCAGCAAGCTGAACTGTAGACATTTGTATGTGTTTGAGTGTAGGCCTCTAAGGCACAGTTATCTGTGTAAAACTGGGCCTATCCCACTTTGACAACTGCATGTTCCTCCTTGCTGACCTCCCTCCTCAATCCAGGACATACTGCACTCTGCTGCGTGAATCGTTTTTACTATGACGAGGGTTCAAAGACATGGAGATTTTTGAGGAGGGGGCGACATGCCCAGAACGTTTCTGTAGAAAGATGATCTGGGTATCACTATATTGCCCTCGCGGAGTTAATATATTTGCCAATGATGCTCCATAGCAAACCTGAAGTTACTAAACCCAGACCTCTTAAATAAATACCTTTAATATTTGCTGAGGTAGGATAAGGTTGATCTGTTTGCTGCCTTGGTTCCTTTATGCATTTTTTTTGGCTGTATTTTTTGACTATTTTTTTGGCTGTAATAGTAACAAATGTTACTATTAAGTAACAATAAGTTGTTCTTACTGTAAAAGCTGGCTCTGGACCTATAAGTGTTGTTCCATTTTTCCACCTTGGTTCTACTAGCTATTTTCTTTGGTCCCATTCATTCAATCGTATTTATTGAGCACTTACTGTGTGCAGAGCACTGTGCTAAGCGCTTGGGAAGTACAAATTGGCAACATATAGAGACGGTCCCTACCCAACATTGAGCTGACAGTCTAGAAGGGGGACAAGGAAACTTTGGATGTTCTCTGAAACAAGGGTGAAAAGCAGTGATATAAAGGCCTAAGTACTATTTCCTCACCTGGAGAAAGGGGGATTCAACACCCGATCTCCCTCACCTCTAGACGGTGAGTCTCCCGTGGGGCAGGGCCAGCACTCGATCGTGTTGCAAATGATCTACCCCCACACACATGTAATTCAGCTCTTGGCCTTGACTAGTGCGTAATAAATGCCACGGTTACTATTAAGAAGCAGGGTGGCTCGGTGGGAAAGAAAACAGGCTATGGAGTCAGATGTCATGGGTTCAAATCCCGGCCCTGCCAATTGTCAGCTGTGTGACTTTGGGTAAGGCACTTCACTTCTCTGGGCCTCAGTTACCTCATCTGGAATATGGGGATTAAGACTGTGAGCCCCCCCGTGGGACAACCTGATCACCTTGTAACCTCCCCAGCGCTTAGAACAGTGCTTTGCCCCTAGTAAGTGCTTAATAAATGCCATCATTATTATTGTTATTATTCAAATAGCTTTCATAAGTGAAGAATATTTTTCTTTCTGTATAAATTTGTCTTTGAAATAACTATTTTCTGTGAGCCCACTGTTGGGTAGGGACCATCTCTATATGTTGCCAACTTGTACTTCCCAAGCGCTTAGTACAGTGCTCTGCAAACAGTAAGCGCTCAATAAATACGATTGAATGAATGAATGAATAAAAAAATTGATCAGATGTACCCATTATTTAACGTGAGGAAATTACACTGAAACAAATCTGTTTTCTGTTTCAAAATTTAAATCTCGGGGAAGGTACTAAGGTGCATTCTGAGAGGCAGCAAGCCTCTGGCCTAAGCCCTCAGTCTCTGCTTCTTTTTGTTTTACCTATACACCTGTTTCTGTACCCCTTAAGTGCCTTGATTTTCACTGTACTCCCACAGCATTTATATACGTATCTGTAATGTCTCTCTTTCCCTCTAGCCTATGAGCTCTCTGTTGTATTATACTCTCCTAAGTGCTTAGTATAGTGCTCTGCACACAGTAAGCACTCAATAAATACCAATGATTGATTGACAGGGATTGTATCTACTAACTATTGCAGTGATGAACCAGTGGTGTGTATTGAATAGTCACTGTGTTCAAAGGCCTTCCCAGACTGAGCCCCCTTTTTTCGTATCCTCTTCCCCATCGCCCCCACCTCCTTCCCCTCCCCGCAGCACCTATATATATGTTTATACAGATTTATTACTCTATTTATTTCACTTGTACATATTTATTATTCTATTTTTTTGCTAATGATGTGCATCCAACTTTATTTCTATTTGTTCTGACAACTTGACACAAGTCCACATGTTTTGTTTTGTTGTCTGTCTCCCCCTTCCAATCAATCAATCAATCGTATTTATTGAGCGCTTACTGTGTGCACAGCACGGTACTAAGCACTTGGGAAGTACAGACTGTGAGCCCATTTTGGGTAGGGACCGTCTCTATATGTTGCCGACTTGTACTTCCCGAGCACTTAGTACACTGCTCTGCACACAGTAAGCTCTCGCTAAATACGATTGAATGAATAAATGTGTGCAGAGCATTGTACAAGCACTTTGGAGAGTACAATACAATTGAGTAGATAAAAACATTCACTGCTCACAAAGAGCTTTGAATCTAGACTGGGGAAGGAGACATTAAAATATATTTCTGCCCCTTTTAACTGTTTTCTCCGCCCCTGGCCTACCATCCCTGTCATTCCATGCCTGCCTCTCAATCAATCAATCAATCGTATTTATTGAGCGCTTACTGTGTGCAGAGCACTGTACTAAGTGCTTGGGAAGTACTCCTTACCCTACCCCCACTGACAGGGCCTGAGGGCTTCACTGGTTTCTCATTCCATCTGAAGCCAGCCCTGCATTTGCGATCAGTAACAACCTTCCAGTCCTGCATTTTGTTCTTTGTCTGGAGGAGCGAGAGAATTGCTGGATGGTGAGAGCGTGCAGAGTAGGGAAGGATGCAGAGACTGTGAGAGTGTATTATGCTCTCTTAATAATAATAATGATGGCATTTATTAAATGCTTACTATGTGCAAAGCACTGTTCTAAGCACTGGGGAGGTTACAAGGTGATCAGGTTGTCCCACGGGGGGCTCACAGTCTTAATCCCCATTTTACAGATGAGGTAACTGAGGCACAGAGAGTCAAGTGATTTGCCCAAAGTGCCGCAGTTGACAATTGGCAGAGCAGGGATTTGAACCCATGACCTCTGACTCCAAAGCCCGGGCTCTATCCACTGAGCCATGCTGCTTCTCTTAATCATCACAGCTACAGAGAATTGCTAGGTTAGTCTCAAGACAAATAACAACCTTAATTCTCCCTCTGCTTCACACCCCACAAAATGGATATACTTCTTTGCCTTCACAAATGCTATCTCTTTCCGTACTGAACATTTGTTCAATTATCTAATTCCTCTATAGGCCTGTCTGCATCATTTCCCACCTTACCTTTTAAACTCCTCAATGCAGGGGCCACATCATTTTAAATTGCTTCATACCTTTCCATGCTCACTGTGGCTTAATGGATATTTATGAGCATAAGGGGAATGATCCTGTTCGCCTTCAGAGAGGTGACCACATATTTTGATATCATCGATTTTGTTTTGGAAAAAAAAAAGCAGTCCGCAATGGAGTTAACTGCTTCAGATATCAATATTCTTCCAAAGCAAATAATCTCCATTTGGCTAGAAGATAATATTCTCTGTAATTTATTGGGATGGCTGCATTTGGTTCTCTGCCTTCAGGGAACCAACACCCACAAAAATACTTTCAACCACTTAATAAGGGCACAGCAGCATCAACTGCTCTGCTCTATCAGCGTTCTCTTGCTATAACTAAACTGATTTAGCTATCTTGAGGTGGTCACCAAGACCCTCCTCGGGGTTGGAGTCATTCGAATCAGAGTCAAAGTGTCAAGGCAGCATGGGCTAGGAAGTTAGAGGACCTGTGGCTCTTCCCATGCCTTCATTATTACCTTGGGCAAGTCACTTAACTCCTCCATGCCTCAGTTTGCTCATCTGTAAAATGGGGATTCAATACCCGTTCTGAACCCCTTGTGAGGCAGGGACTCTGACTTGAATATCTTCTATCTACCCTAGAGCTTGCCGCATAGTAAATGTTTAATAAATACCATTGTCATTATCCTACCTGACAGTTTCCCCACCTGCCACTGGATTGAAACCAAGCTGGATGGGAGTTCTGGTTCTGTGCAATCTAGTCTATGAACTGAGGCTTAAGGATGCCCTGAGGGATCGGGTGACTGGAGTCAGAGCTGCTTCTTATCCACCAGGAAACTCTTTTCAACAGGCTATGAACATCATCAAAAGTTTTTGGAAAAGTCATCCAGGACTACTGTATCTTACTTCTGGGCTTCAGTGATCAATACATCAAAAAATAAGCAAATGATTATGGATCACTTTGCAGAATCAACCTAGCTCTGTGGGAGAAAAAGGAGCCTGAAGGTTCTTGAGGTTCTATCCCATCCTTCATCCTCCCTCCATTCTCCTATTCCAGCCTAATATACTGGCAGTGCAACGAACACTGTTACCTCAAAGCTCGGGAGCCATTTCATTTTTCTCCTCTATTAACTATTCACTCATTCATTCAATCGTATTTATTGAGCACTTACTGTGTGCAGAGCACTGTACTAAGCGCTTGGGAAGTACAAGTTGGCAACATATAGAGACGGTCCCTACCCCAACAGCGGGCTCAGTAAAAGCAAAACATGCACCTTCTGTATCAGGGGAAGACCCCCTCTTGCAGCTATTAAGCAGACTTCCTCCTAATAGGATACAGCTGGAAGGAGCAGAGAAACTAGAGGCACCAAGAATGCTACTCTCCTCCCCGTTTCTGATGTGAAAATCTCTCTCGCTCTCTTTTCATGGTATCTGATGTGTTGACAATGTGGCAGTTAATCACTGGGGTATATGCTACATAATCAGGTTGGACACAGCCCCTGTCCCACAGGTGTTCACAGCTTTAATCCCCATTTTACAGATGAGGTAACTGAGACAAAGAGAAGTTAAATGTCTTGCCCAGAATCCCACAACAGACGGGTGGCAGAACCCAGATTAAAACCCAGGTTCTCTAACTCCCAGGCCTCTGATCTTTCCACTAGGCCATGATGCATCTCTCTTCTTAAAATATTTTTTTCTGAAAGCTTTCTGGTTCGTAGGCTAGCTGTCCTGAAGGCCAGACCCAATTGAAGGGCTTCCCATCTGCAGGGATGCCTTGTGAGGAAACATTTTAGGGCTTTGTGAACAGGGGATTTAGGCCATCCCACCACCATTTTGCAGTAGATTACCTCTTGTCACCTCATCGGCTGCTCTGCTGACAAAGTGTGATTAGTACACCTCCTTCTGCAAAATACATGGAATAAAGACTCTTTCCTATGTGCTTGGCAGAAATCACTGCATTTTGGAGAGAAGAGCTCCTTCTACTCATTAGCATCTCTTCTGCAGAAGTATGGGCCTTTGGAAAGAGCCCGGACTATAGTTTTCAGTGAGAGGCAGCAACATCTGAGGTTTTGTTTTATCTGTTCATATAGAAAGTCAGAGGAATCAAGTTCTAATTCCATCTCTGCCAATTGCCTGCTATGTGACATTGGGCAAGCCTCAGTGCTTCTGTAAAATGGGGACTCATTACACGTTCTCTCTCTCCGTCTTAGGCTGTGAGCCTCTAATGGGACACAGATTGTGTCCGATCTGATTATCAGTATCCCCCCCCCGCCCCCAACACTTAACAAAGTGCTTGCCATGTAGAAAGCATTTAAAGAAGTACCACAATCATCATTCTGAATGAATCCGTGGACGCATGTTTTGGGAATATCACACAAAGTGTTCTCTTCGAGCTGCTGCTTCTCTGGCTTATTAACCAGTTTTACTGGACATCTTCAGTGCTTTCTTCAGCCCTCTTGTGACTGGAACTTATACAGCTACGTAGTAATTATTGGTGGACACCAGCTGTGTGCTTTCTGACTGCACAAAGCATTGATCGAAGTTACATTAGCCAAGAGGAACCCACTCAGGGTTCACATTGAAGATACAGATCCAGCAGAGTGGTCATAGGCCAGGGAACCCTACCCACAAAACGGTATATCCACATGGAATACTTAAACCCAACTATTTCACTTGTGGACCTTTTGGGAAATGCTTAATGATGATTCCTGAGCTTTTAGCAATGGCCAGACCTCAAGAAAGCTTGGGTTATTCTCTGGGATAATTTGTTGAGGGAAAGCATGACCACAGACTCTTCTGAGACCCTGAAGGCAATTTATAACTAGCAAGGCCCCTAGCTAACTAAGCTTGTGGTGAATCACGAGAAGATAATTCATGAAGCAGTTATTGAAGTTATTCCTGCGTCTCCACTCAATTCTCCTTTGTTCTCGGTTAATCATAAAGTCCATCTAACACCACTTTGGTTAAGCAAAGAGCCCAGTTACTCTGATACACGGCGGGGGGGAAAAGCAGAAACTCGAGTTGTAACATGTTGGCCATATCCAACTAACTACACTGAGGCAATTTCTCAGATGAATTTAAAATGTGTGCTAACACTCAAAGAATGAAAGTAACCCACTGCAGGTACTAGCAGTCTCCAACAGTCACATACACATAAACACAACCTCCAGCCTTATCAGGGTTGGCACTAGAAAGGACACTCATTCCATTTCAGCCTGAAGTATATTCTCCGTAGGAGGAAGCCTTTGAAACAATTCTAGAGAAAGAGTCGCTTTGAATGAAATATACCCCTTCTCCTGTTGGAAATTCTATTGTTTCTGGCCCTGAACTCAGTTATAACTGTAACTCAGAACTCATGCTTTCGATAGTTCTGTGGATTTTAAAGGAACAGCATTGACCTAAGATGTAACAGATCCCCGGGCTTTCCTCAGCAGGTACAAGAAAAATTAAAAATTGAAGTTACCATGTAAAATATATCCTAAAGGTTTTTGACGAGTCATGAGCTTCTGGTTTAGATATGTTATTGCCAACCAAACTGTATCTTAGTAAAGATAGAGGGGAAATACAGTTTATAGACTAGAAATAGTATTCATTTTTCCCCCTTCTGAAGCCCCCAATTAAAGCTGAACATTTTTCATAACTAGTGATCAAGAAAGGTTTTGTAGGTGGGTAGAATGCAGTTGGAGAACGTATAAAAGAAGGAAAAGACATAGATGTTGCCCTTGAACAGAAGTGTATGTGTGTTTGTGTGTGTGAGTGTGTGTTGGGAGAGAGAGTGTTTTCCAAGCTCGAAGAAGCCAATGACAGGAAAATTTACTCATGGGTGCACGTTTACTTGGAAAGTCCACTGTGGAATCAATCAGTCAATCATTTGTATTTATTGGGTACTTACTAACAGTGCTTGGCACATAGTAAGCGCTTAAATGCCATCATTATCATTGTTATTTATGTGCAGAGTACTGTATTAAGAACTTGGGAGAATCCAATACAACAGAACTAGCAGATATAGTTCCTTCTCATAAGGAACTTAGTCTAAAAAGGGAGACAGACATTACTACATTTACAGTCCCACCCCTACTGTGCCTCACAAAAACTGTCTTTTGTGTGCCATCTCTTTTCTTGCGTGCAACACCTGACACCATTTTTGGTTTTACCTACTTGCCTCATGATCCTTCAAAAGTCTGGCTCAAAATAAGCTGCTCATTTCTGGATTTTAGTGAGCCACGCTCATCTATCTACAGATAGTTTTCAGGGAGGGGCAGCAGCAGCTGACGGTTTGTTTTATTCCGTTTGTATAGCATTCCATTCCTCTTCCAACCTTTCAGTTTCCCCACTTCGGCACATCGTCTACGTCAGTGCTGGGCAATTGACTAAATTCCAGGACTTCAGCATTCATGGTCCTGTTTGGCTGTTTAATATTAAGTGTAGCCTGGAACTGTTCAAGAAATCTGATGTTGCATTTCGAGGAATCCAGGTCTCGCAGCTGAGGAGCTGGTTTTACAGCTACATAAACCATAAATTTGGCATGATGTCTAAAAACCTACTATTGTCACACTGTTTGACAGTCTCCATTCTTGAATTGATTTTCTACTTCCCTGTCTATTATTGCATCACCGATGAGTGTGATGCAAAGGACGTATAATTTTGTAAAAGTGCTTAGCTTTGGGTTTTAGATTTTGAGTTGTGTGAACAGCTTTCCTGTTCTAGGCTGATGTATCACAAGACCTGTCTCTGAGTTTGTCATCGGCCCTATTTAGGAAAGTTCTGTTTATCTGAATGGAGACTAGAAAAGGTTTCCTGATCATTTTCTTAGTCTTCTTCTTGCTCCTTGTTTTCTCAAAGCAAATGGACAGCTCTCCATTTGTGGAAAAATCAGAAATAATAGACACACACAAGAGAGGTAATTCAATACCAGTAATTAGGTAAATAAATAAAATAAATAGAGGTGAGTCAGTGATAATGTGGAAGGGGTGGTATGACAGGAAAGGTGAGATAATTTACCATGGAATTATTTGAAAGGAGGGAAGGATGTGGTTTGGTGAAGCTAAATGGGGAAGACATTCTAGGTGGATATCTGCATCTTCTCTCTTCCTGCCCTTCCTCCCTTAATCCCTCCCTCCTATTTCTCTCCCTTCTCTCTCTCTCTCTCTCTCTCTCTCTCTCTCTTTCTCTCCTCTGCCCTCTGCCCTCCAGGATTTTGAATTTAACCAGGGAACCTTCTCTTCCACCTCCTCACCTCCCATTACTAAGAGGATTTATTATTAATAAGAATTATAAGAAGAATCACATTGTTGTTGTCCTTCCTAATGCTTAGGGCTGCCTCAGATGAAAAGCATCATGGCCCAGTTGAAAGAGCATGGGCCTGGGAATCAGTTGACCTGAGTTCTAATCCTGGCTCTGCCACTTACCTGCTGAGTGACCTAGGGCAAGTCATTTAACATCTCTGTGCCTCAGTTTCCTCATCTGTTAAATGGGGAGTCAATACCTGTTCTACCTTTCCTTTAGATTGTGAGCCCCTTGAGGAGCAGGAATTGTGTTCAATCGAATTAGTTTGCAATATTCCAATGCTTAATACACTTCATGGCTCATAGTAAGTGCTTAGTAAATAGCAAATTATTTGTTTTCTCGCTAAATTGTAACCTCCATGAGGGTAGGAAACGTGTACTATCTCTAATGTACTCTACCATGTGCTTAATATAGTCTTGTCTCATGCTGTCGAGTCGTTTTCGACCCATACGGAAACCACGTCTCTCCCAGAACGCTCCGCTCTCCATCTGCAACCGTTCTGGTAGTGTATCTATAGAGTTTTCTTGGTAAAAATATGAGAGTGGTTTATCATTGCCTCCTTCTACTTAGTAAACTTGAGTTTCGGTCGACTCTCTCCCGTGCTGCTGCCGCCCAGCATGGGTGAGTTTTAACTTGTAGCAGATTACCTGCCACTCGCTAGCCACTGCCCAAGCTAGGAACGGAATGGGTATGCCTCTCCTTGACTCTCCCTCCCATAGCCGAGACTGGTAGAGTACTGGAAACTCTCCAGGTGCGACCCTCAGAGGGGGCTTAGTACAGTATCCGGCACAGAAGAAGTGCTCAATAAATACTATCCATAAGCTGATCGATTCCTTCTACATCTGTAACTTTTCTTCTATAATCAATTATGGAGTTTTCAGAAATGATTTTAAACAAGTCCCAGTTGAATTTACTAATGTCTGACAGTCCTTCTATACCTGTAACTTTTCTTCTATAATCAATTATGGAGTTTTCAGAAATGATTTTAAACAAGTCCCAGTTGAATTTACTAATGTCTGTACAATGGCACAACTTTCTGTGGTAAAACATTTCACACGTACTATGCAAAGAAGTACTTTCAAACCTACCCACTTAAATCTTTGATGCTGCCACTCTCCTTGGTGTTGTTGCAACTGGTATGTAAAAAATTTTGTATCCACCTTGCCCATCCCTAAACTCGTAAACCCTGCAAGCAAGTGCCCTCTTAGCCTTTATCTTCTTGAAATGAAGAACTCAAACACCATTCAGAAGTTTCTCATGAAAGGAATTCCCCCTCACTACAAATCCAACAAACCAAAGCTCTTTTCATTTTCAAAGTCTTCCGTCTTCTAAACACATCCAGGAAACCTTCCCCAACACATTCGTGGAACCCCAGTCATATCAACAGAACACTTACCCTAACATGTAGTAGAGTGCAATAGAATAAGGAAACATAAGACTCTTGCAATCTAATGGGTGAGGCAGTCTACCACCTCTTGTATTTTAGTCTCCCAAGTGCTCTTAGTGTTTCTGCACACAATAAGTGCTCAATAAATATAATTGATTGAGTTATTAAAATGAATTACCAGTAGAAGTAACCTGCACATAAGTTCCATGGGGGTGGGAGGTGGGGTGAGTACCCAAATGCTTATAGAAGAGGTATCCACGTTCATTCATTCAATCGTATTTATTGAGCGCTTACTGTGTGCAGAGCACTGTACTAAGCGCTTGGACAGTACAATTCAGCAACAAATAGAGACAATTCCTACCCAACAATGGGCACGGATGACTCAGTAAGGATGCATGGATGACTTAGGCTAAAATGAGAGATTAGTAGGGGAAGACTTCCTGGTCATGATGCCAATTTATTAAGGCTTTGAAGATGAGGACAGTAAAAGTTTGCTATATGTGAAGGAATTATATTCATTATGTTTTATGTAATATGTTTTCATCCATTTATCTATTTGAGGCTTTATCTAGTTTTTTGGATTTGACTCTTTGTCGGCCCAAGTTTGCCTTCTCAAATGTTGACAAGAAGCGCCTTCAGATCTTTGGTCTATTAGAGCCTTCTGGATGGTGGAAGTCATGTTCAAAAGATCATTTTAATGCTCTTGTAACCTCCCAAACACTTACTACAGTGCCTTGCGTACAGTAAGTGCTCAATAAATGCAATTGATTGACTGATTGATGGATTGCCATCTATGAAAGATGCTCCCTTTGTCTGTGAAGTCGGTTGTCCTATCTGGAAGCTACAGTGGTGACATGATTTCTTCCCATGGGGCCTTATAATCAACATCATCATTATCATTGTTAATATGAAATATGTGAAGCACTCACATCCTGTAGTTTGGGGGCAATGATGAATTTTTTTATCTAATCAACTTTGGCCACCCACCACCAGTATCACATCCTTTGCCACAGATTTTCTAGGCATTTCTTTTTTAATAATCATTGGAGAAACAAGCTTCGTTTTCCTTCAAATTCATTTTTAAAGTCTGGGTTATTTTCATATACCAGTCTTGATGGTACTTCATTGTATATTCGCAGGATTGAAGATTGCCTGATAGTGTTTCAGAGAAGTGCCAATATGCTGTTGATATTAATATTTGTAGCTGGAGTCTCTTCTTCTAATAGGGTTGCATTGGGCACGTGATGTGTGCACATAATTGAATGAAACATCAGTTGGTGGTATTGTTTGAGCACTTCCTGAGCACCGTTCATCTGTAAAATGGGGATAAAAACTGTGAGCCCTAGGTGGGACAACCCGAATGCCTTGTATCTACCCCAGTGTTTAGACCAGTTCTTGGCACATAGTAAGTGCTTACAAAATACCATAATAATAATTATTACTAAATTCTTGGAAGAATACCATGATCCCTGCCCACAAGGACCTTACAGTTTAGGGGGGGTAGATAGACATGAAATTAAATTACAGCTAAAGGAATAAATTGCAAATAGATAGAACATGTGAGAAGAATCTGTAACAGTAAGGATATTCAAACAGCTCCCGTTTGGTAAATGCGCCTCAGCTTTCCACACCACCAGGCTGCCAGACTATCCTGATGGGAACCCCTCTTGCCCCTTCTCTGGACATCCTGGACCTTGCTACTGGCCTTCCCTGCTCCAGCAGGAAAGACGCGAACAGTGGGAGTACATATCTTCCATAGAAATGATAATCATGGCATTGATTAAGTGCTTCCAATTTTCTAAACCCTGGGGTAGATAAAATGATATCATAATGGACATTGTTCCTACCTCTCATGAGGCTCACAATCTATCTTATCCCCATTTTCCAGATGATGAAACTGAGGTTGAGAAAGATTAAGTTACTTGACCAAGGAAACACAACAGGCCAATGGCAGAGGGGTACTAAAACCCAGATTTCCTTCCCGCCAGTGTTTGGCTCTCTCCACTAGGACTCACTGCTTCCTGCACAACTCTGCTTCTTACTCTCTAATCTGCCTGGTCATTTCACCGGCAATTTCACTCTGTCCTTTCCCTAAATGTGGGCGACTCCCAAGGCTCTATTTTGCCTTGAGAGATAAGCACCGATGTCTTTCCTTCTCAATAACCTCACACCTCCCCTAGCTCGAGAGTATCTCTAAATAGATGACTGCCTAGCAACTTCAGCTCAACATATCCAAAATAAACTCTTTCCATATCCTCTCTTCCACCTCTTTCAAGACCATAACCTTAGAATTATCCTCTACATCTCTCACTGTCTTTGACCACTGTTAAAGTTTAAAAGGCAGTAGTTAAATCAACTGAGGTTCAGAACTGCCAGGGCCAGGTTTAGTGATCTGAAAAAAAGAAATCAGATATAAAATATTTTAGCCATGCAGCTGCTCTGAAGGCTTTGCTAGGGGAAATCTCTAGACAGAGGATTTATTCTAAATTAAACTCCCAAATTAACTCACCTAACTCTCTCTCTACTCTAGGAATAGCTTAAAGTGAGAGAAACAATTAACCATGTGGAAATTTCTTCTGTCTTGGATTCAGTAGAGTCTGGAGGCAGACAAGCACGTCACAGAACAGCACAGTTTTTTTTCAGCCACCCTCACACACATGGCTGTGATTCTTCTGCTGTTCACATACAATTCAAAAAAATAGGACATCCAATCTATCTCTCTATCCTTCCATCCATTCTCCTTTCTCTCTCTCTCTCTCTGCCTCTTTTTTCTCTCTCTTATTTCTTTCTTCCTTTCTCTCTTTCTGATTTTCACTCTGTTCCATCCCTCCTTTCTTTCTCTCTTGCTCTCTCTTTCTTCCTCTTTCTCTCGCTCTTGCTCTCACTTTCTCTTTCTTCCTTTCTCTCTCTCTCTTGCTCTCGCTCTCTCTTCCTTCCTTCCTTTCCTTCCTCTCACGTGCCCCATTTCAGCTTACCAGTTAACAGCTGTTGGAGTGTTCAACTGTTATTCCATTTCCTCCCATATCCCACCCAGATTTTTATTGTCAAGCATGTTTTTTAAGATTAGTAGCCTAATTTTATTGAGTATTTGGTTTATGAGCCTTTATTGCCTCTTAATGTTGAGGATGCTCATTAGGGATACAATAATTTCATGAGGTACATGGCGGTCTGTAATAATGGAGGTGATTGGACAGCACTATAGCTGTCGAGCTTCAATTTGGTCTGAGTCCTAGTGTTTTGTTTCTGCCCCAAACTACTGAACAGTTTCCCCTGGGATACACTGTCCTTTTAGTTTGATTATCTGCATCCTTTTTTTAAAAATGCTATTTTGTTAAGCACTTACTAGGTGTCAGGCACTGAACATGCCTATCACTGCATAAAGTATCACCTACGTAACAGGAAATTATGTTGGCATTCACTTCCATGTTTCTTATGAAGATCTTTGGTTTGTGTGAGCTTCCTGTTACAGACTGATAGATTGGTTTTGTTCTGATAACATCAGGTGACAACATTGGGCCAACTCTATAAACTCTACGCTTACTAGGTATGAGTGCTGAATTAACACTCAACCACATTTGGCAACTCTTGAATAACTATTTCAAGATCTTTCAGTAATGCCTTTGGACTTAATAATGATGACATTTAAGCACTTACTATATGACAAACACTATTCTAAGCTCTAGGGTAGATACAAGATAATCAGGTTGTCCCGTGTGGGACTCTCAGTCTTAATCCCCATTTTACAGATGAGGTCACTGAGGCACAGAGAAGTTAAGGACTTGCCCAAAGTCACACAGCTGACAAGTGGCAGAGGCAGGATTTGAACCTATGACCTCTGACTCCCGAGCCTGTGCTCTTTCCACTCAGCCATGCTGCTTCCCAGAACATAATAATAATGACATTTATTAAATGCTTACTATGTGCAAAGCACTGTTCTAAGCGCTGGGGAGGTTACAAGGTAATCAGGTTGTCCCACGTGGGGCTCACAGTCTTAATCCCCATTTTACAGATGAAGTAACTGAGGCTCAGAGAAGTGAAGTGACTTGCCCAAGGTCACCCAGCAGACATGTGGCATCACCGGAATTCAAACCTGTGACCTCTGACTCCAAAGCACGTGCTCTTTCCACTGAGCCAAGCTGCTTCTCTCAGATATGTATTTGAATGCAACACCCATGTCCCTGATTAAGAGAAGCAGCATGATTAAGAGAAGCAGTGTGGCTCAGTGGAAAGAGCCTGGACTTTGGAGTCAGAGGTCATGAGTTCAAACCCTGGCTCCACCAATTGTCGGTTGTGTGACTTTGGGCAAGTCACTTAACTTCTCTGGGCCTCAGTTACCTCATCTGTAAAATGGGGATGAAGACTGTGAGCCCCCCGTGGGACAGCCTGATCACCTTGTAACCTCCCCAGCGCTTAGAACAGTGCTTTGCACATAGTAAGCACTTAATAAATGCCATTATTATTATTATTATTATCCTCTTTCAAGATTGCAGAGAATAGATTAAACAGAACTGGGAATGTTCCACAACTCTAATTTATCCCTCTGGTGATAAGGAAATGCATCAGACAGAGCTCCTCCAGCTGTGACCTCACCAGCCATGCCATCATGCTGCAAACTCAGAATTTAGATGAACTGCTCAAGCCAGTCAAATTTGCTATGGATGGTAAGAGATGCTTTTTTCAAGTTTTGAAAACTGTATCATCTTAGTGCTGCTCCCTGTAGTTCTCCTATAATGGTCTTTCTGCAAAGATCAGCTGTGTGGCTCAGTGGAAAAGAGCCCGGGCTTTGGAGTCAGAGGTCATGGGTTCAAATCCCGGCTCAATCAATCAATCAATCGTACTTATTGAGCGCTTACTGTGTGCAGAGCACTGTACTAAGCGCTTGGGAAGTACAAGTCGGCAACACATAGAGACAGTCCCTACCCAACAGTGGGCTCACAGTCTAGAAGGGGGAGACAGAGAACAAAACCAAATATACTAACAAAATAAAATAAATAGAATAGATATGTACAAGTAAGATAAATAAATAAACAGAGTAACAAATATGTATTGGCAGCTGTGTAACTTTAGGCAAGTCACTTCACTTCTCTGGGCCTCAGTTCCCTCATCTGTAAAATGGAGATTAAGACTGTGAGCCCCCCATGGAACGACCTGATCACCTTGTAACCTCCCCAGCGCTTAGAACAGTGCTTTGCACATAGTAAGTGCTTAATAAATGCCATTATTATTATTATTATCATGTCTGATAAATAAAATTAATGTCTAACACCACATTCCAGTTCTAGACATGTGCGTTCTCTGCCAATCTTCAAAAAACAGTCTTGAAGGTCTCCGGTTAGGATCATGCCATAAATACAAAGTCACTAAACTTGTGACAGTATGATGTTTCTTCTTTCTTCCTGAAGAATGTCACACTATCAATCAAACATTGATATTTATTGAGCACTTATGTGCAGAGACACGACATGATTCCTGCTCGTGAGGAGTTTACAATCCAGTGGAATGAGACAGACCTTACAGATAGCTGAAACTGGTTAAGTATAGGACACGGAAAGCATCTTAAGTATGCAGTTTTATGCAAAAGATTTTTTAAGTGTCAAAGCAAAGTGTCCCCTCTAAGCTTATAGATTTCAGTGTGCATTTATATCACCGAGCCCAGTTCCTTTGTTATTTTCCTGATTTTGCTATAATGATTTACTCAATAGTTGAAGCAAGTTCCATGTTTTCACAGATTGGTAGGTTCTCTTTGATAGTTAGGAGTGTTCAGGAGAATATTAAAGTCCTGTTAAGCGTCTCTGCAGGATCCTCTCCTTGTCTATGATGAGGCTGGAGAGATATTTGCTTTTCAGAAGTGCTGTGATGAGGTATAAAGAGACATATAACCTCTACATTAACGTGCAGAAGTCTTTAATTTGATGCTTGTATGCATCATCTCGTGTCTCTTCAGTTCTTACATTACCGATACAAATGTTAATGTGAGCAGGGATCATCCCAATGCTATTTGCCAAGTAGGCCCTAATAAAATATTATTGATTAACTTAATTTGAATGAATGGTTTTACAAAACTCTCTTTCCATGGTTAAATGAGGTCAATCTATGATAATGGATACTGGAATATGAAGTATAGGTAGAGGTGGATTTACCGATTTGCAATAGTAACTATGGTATTAGTTAAGTGCTTACTATATGACAAGTACTGTTCTAAGCGCTGAGGTAGATACAAGGTAATCAGGTTGCCCCACAGGGTGCTCACAGTCTTAATCCCTATTTTACAGATGAGGTAACTGAGGCACAGAGAAGTTAAGTGACTTGCCCAAAGTCACACAGCTGACAAGCGGCAGAGCCAAGATTAGAACCCACAACCTCTGACTCCCAAGCCTGTGCTCTTTCCACTAAGCCACACTCTTCACGTGGCAATGTCAGATGGACCACATATTGGCAGAGATTTTAATATGGTTTTCCTTTGTCTTAACCATTTTTTTCCGAGTGTGAGTTTTCAAAGTCCCATGTTACTAAAACCCAAAGATTTTTTTCCCTCGGCTCTTCTCCTACCTTTCTATTTTTAGTTTAAGATTCAGCACCAACTGAAGAAGACTCTGACCACTCAGTGCTATTATAATCCAAGAAATATATCAGATTTCACAACTCAAGTTTAAAATGCTTATAAATAGCTATGGGCCTCACCCACAAATGGAGGGCAGCGTTTTCTCAGAAACTAGAAGTTTCAAAGTAGAATTTATCTTTCCCATGACCATCCCATTTGCCTATTGTATGACCTCAGGTAAGTCACTTAACTGCACTGTGCCTCAGTTTCCTGATTTTTACACTGGGGATTCAATACCTGCTCTCCCTCTTACTACTACTACTACTACTACTGCTAATAATGTTGGCATTTATTAAGCGCTTACTATGTGCAAAGCACTGTTCTAAGCGCTAGGTGGTTACAAGGTGATCAGGTTGTCCCACGGGGGGCTCACAGTCTTAATCCCCATTTTACAGATGAGGTAACTGTGGCACAGAGAAGTGAAGTGATTTGCCCAAAGTCACACAGCTGACAGTTGGCGGATTCGGGATTTGAACCCACGACCTCTGACTCCAGTAAGCCCCATTTAGGACAGGGATTGTGTCCAACCTGATTATCTAGTATCTATCACAGTGCTTAGATCAATCAATCAATCATATTATTGAGTACTTAATTTGTTCAGAGTACTAAGCCTGGCATACAGGAAGAATGTAACAAATATTAGTAGTAATAATAGTAATAATATTGGTATTTGTTAAGCATTTATTATGTGCCAAGCACTGTTCTAAGCAGTGGAGTAGATACAGGGTAATCAGAGTGTCCCACGTGGGGCTTGCAGTTTTAATCCCCATTTTACAGATGAGGGAACTGAGGCACAGAGAAGTGAAGTGACTTGCCGAAAGTCATACAGCTGACAAGTGGTGGAGCTGAGATTAGAACCCATGACCTCTGACGCCCAAGCCTGTGCTCTTTTCACTAAGCCACACTGTTTGTTGTAGTAGTAGCAGTAGTATATCCTGAAGTAAGTGACTCTGGTTAAAGATAAACTCTTTTGCAATCAGCATGTAGTTGATTTTTTATTTAACTCATCTGTGAGATGAATAAAAACAATAAAAGTAGAATTAGAATTTCTCCCTCTGAAGGTTTGAGTTAACCATTTCTCATCAGCTCTATTTGACTATAGGGCCTGTGAACTCTAAATTCTTTGCTACCAAGGATCCCGTCTATTTGAACTCCGATACGTTGCGCTTTCCCAACCACTTAATGCAGTGCTCTGCACACGGTAGAAGCTCAATAAATTTCATTAATTGGTTGATCCACTAGTGATTCTTTGCTAACAATTGGTGGATATATGCTCTAGGTAATGGGAGGCAAGTCATTTACTAAAGAAGGCCTTTTCTTAAGAACTTCTTGTTTGTGTTGGCCAACAAAATACCAGATTGCTCATCCTCAGGAGAGGGAACAGCAGAGCCTAGTGACAAAACCACAGGAAAGTCTAGTCGCTGCTATGCCAGTGGCCTGCGGTCTGATATGGATCAAACACTTCACCTCCCTTGTCTACAGTTTTCTCATCTGAAAAATGGATTTAAGATCGCTATAATATCTGCCTTTAGAACCCCATGTCAGGGGTTCTGGGCATCCGATGATTCTTGCCATCGTGAAGTGAAGGGGTTGAGCTATAATCCAACATGGCACCACCTCCTCCTGCCAGCCGTATGGTGCAATCTGAATTATCTTACTACTGAAATCTGTGTTTCTTGCTTTGCCTTGTTTCTCCTGAGTTTGGAAATTTCTTTTTGCTTAGCTTTTAGGAAAAAATGAGAGAAAAAGCTTAACTCACACTGAGTTTTGCTATTTGGTAGAGTTTCTTGTGAAGGTTTGGAAAAGAAGTTAGAAATGTTAGTCCTAAACAAGGACAGAGATTTGCCGTTGATTTCCTGGTTCCCACCAATAATCTTCCCCAAAGCAGCATGTAGTAGAGTTGGTTTAAAATATGTAATCTGCTTGGTTCTGCTTCCTGGTCATTTTGCCGGAGACACAGTAAATACATTTTAAGCATTTCATTCAAATTGATACCATTTTCTCCTGCTATCAGCACATGCTTTTTAATTTGGTTTTTAATCTTGCACTCTAAGCCACAAGAAGGAGGCACTTTATTAACATATTCTGTTGGAACTAACTTGAAAGTGATACAAAATGCAAGGCTTTCCTTCCAAAGCTTCTTTTAATATTTCATATTCTTGTTCATGACAGAGAGTACTAACTGACATTTTTTGACCTTTTCACTGTGTTATAATTTGAATGTCCGAGCAGCGTCATTCAGTAGAAAGAGCACGGGCTTTGGAGTCAGAGGTCATGGGTTCAAACTCCGGCTTCTCCAACTG
This sequence comes from Tachyglossus aculeatus, assembly GCF_015852505.1. NCBI lineage: Eukaryota > Metazoa > Chordata > Mammalia > Monotremata > Tachyglossidae > Tachyglossus > Tachyglossus aculeatus. Next base: position 21,548,116 of record NC_052079.1, on the reverse strand, counting down.
TCAGCTGTGTGACTTTGGGCAAGTCACCTAACTTCTCTGTGCCTCAATTACCTCATCTGTAAAATGGGGATTAAGACTGTGAGCCCCCCGTGGGACAACCTGATCACCTTGTGACCTCCCCAGTGCTTAGAACAGTGCTTTGCACATAGTAAGTGCTTAATAAATGCCATTATTATTATTATTATTACTCTTCACCTTTCTTTGTCCTCACAACCTGGTTCAACATCACTAGAGTCAACAGCCAATCAGAATAGAAGCCATTTACAAAGTTTAAGTATGGACTAAACCATAGATCATTTTTAGTTTTCAAAACTTTTTCTCTATCATTACTTGATATCTTTTTCTAATTCTCCTTCCAAGTTTTTCTCCTTTTGAAGATGATTGTCACCTTCATTTCCTCATTCCTTCTAAGTTTTGTTTACATTTTTATATTTCGCCTGTGACAGTTTAAACCAGCATGAATACCTCTTTTGTTGTCAAAGATTTTTAGTTTATGTATGACATTTTAGTTTTCATATTTATTAAGTGCCAGCTACTACCTAGTTAGGGATTTTATTCCCTGCTTGATAAATGCCAAGCTTCCTGCTAAATCCCAGGGCAGACACAGACATAACATATTAGACTAGTTTCTTACCTACACAGAACTCACAGTCGAGGTGGGGAGATGCAGGTTAAAGGACTATAACGTTGGATTGCAAACAACAGTAAGAAAATAGTTGCTGAACAAATATGACAATATTAAGACAAGTGAATGAACAGTTCTTGGAGGGGGTGGTCTCCAGACCTCACACTGATCCAGGGAAACGTCCCTCAGTTTCCATCCATCATTAAAAACAGGTTGCAGGTTATAAAGGAGGCTGATCCCGCCATTGAGATGCCATGGCTTGGGGTGACCACCCAATCCCTAGTTTTATTGGGGTTTCAATCAATCAATCATTCAATCATATTTATTGAGTACTTACTGTGTGCAGAGCACTGTACTAAGTGCTTGGGAAGTACAAGTTGGCAACATGTAGAGACGGTCCCTACCCAACAGTGGGCTCACAGTCTAGAAGGGGGAGACAGAGAACAAAACAAAACATATTAACAAAATAAAATAAATAGCCTGGGAATCAAATAAATAGCCTGGGAATCAAGCAGTTATCTCAAGTCCTGCCCACCCTCTGTCCACCCAGGGAATGGAACTAAAGGTGCATGGTATCCTGGGCACTGAGGAAGCTGGTCTGCACATAGAAGCTGCGTGGTTCAGTGGAAAGAGCCCGGGCTTTGGAGTTGGAGGTCATGGGTTCAAATCCCGGCTCCGCCACTTGTCAGCTGGGTGACTTCAGGCAAATCACTTCACTTCTCTGGGCCTCGGTTACCTCATCTGTAAAATGGGGATAAAGACTGTGGGACAACCTAATCACCTTGTAACCTCCCCAGCACTTAGAACAGTGCTTTGCACAGAGTAAGCGCTTAATGCATGCCATCATTATTATTATTAATAAATACCATGGGTTGATTGAAATGAAAAAAAATCTTTGCAGTTTATTAAAAGGTTTATTTCTTGCAGAATATGTGTATTTTAACACTGAGCCTTAAAAGGTACAGATCCAAGGGCACGGATGACACAGAAGGGAGAGGGATTCAGGGAAAAGAGAGTCCGATTCAGGGAAGGCTTCTTGGAGGAGATGTGACCTTAATAAGGCTTTGAGGGTGGGGAGAGTTGTGGTCTGGCATATCTGAAGGGGAAGGGAGTTCCAGACCAGAGGGAGGACATGTGAAAGGGGTCAAAGACAAGATGTTGGTAGCATAATTAAATACAAATTAGCATTTGTATTTAATGCACGGGCTTGGGAGTCAGAGTTCATGGGTTCTAATCCCGGCTCCGCCACTTGTCAGCTGTGTGACTTTGGGCAAATCATTTAACTTCTCTGAGCCTCAGTTACATCATTGTAAAATGGGGATTAAGACTGTGAGCCCCACGTGGGACAACCTGATCACCTTATATCCCCCCCAGAGCTTACAACAGTGTTTCACACATAGTAAGCACTTGGCAAGTGCCATCATTATTATTATCATTATTTGTCCTGAATCTATCAGAATAATTTGTGTGAAAATGGAGTCCACTTACCTCTCTCTCTGAATATGTATCTTTTTTTCAATCGCATACACAATAGGTTATTATTTTCAATTTGTAGAAACCTTTCAGATTCATTAAGATTTCATTATAGACTTAAAGAGGAGAGAGAGAGAAGGAATTGCTTTATGTGAAAAGACATTTCTCTGTAGTTTGCTCCAGATGACTGATTGCTAGAGAGCACAAGAAAAGATAATATGATTTGTTAAGGAAAACCAAACAATATTTTGGACAACCTCATCATTAGATTGTTGCCACAATGCTTACAGTGCATTGCATTATATTTGTAGTACCCACTGACTGAGACACACCCCACTGATAAAGCCTTTATGTGTTTCAGTTGAACACTAATTTACTGCCATGAAGCAAATACAGTTCAAGTAAGTCCAAAGAGACAAACCTTGTTTTAAGCAGACAAATCTAGGAACTGTTCCAAACTGAAAAATACGAGCTCTCACAGGCACTGGCTTTGTGTTAGCCGATTTTATTCTAGGGATAAGCACAAAGATCAGAAGCAATCCTGAAAAGTCTTATATTTTGCATATTATTCCTTTCAACATTAAAGGCATAATCACTGGTTTGTAGATTCCAATTAGAAGTCTAATTGAATATCTTGAATAGAAATTGATTTTTTAATGTGGTTTGATTAGCTGGTTTTGGGTTTTTTTTTTTAGGTGATTGCCTAGAACAAAAAACAAAATGTCTTTGAAACACAGGCATTTAAAAAAGCACACCCAACTACAGGGACATAATAAGGCTTACCTTGTGACTTATAAATGACCAGGGCAAAGTTGCTATTTCATTTAAAGTTCCAAGAAAGAAAACAAGCAAGAAACGTTTACATATTAATATATTTTTTCCCTCCTGCATTCTGGGGTCTGAATCAATCAGTCATATTTATTGAGTGTTTACTGTGGGCAGGGAGCTGTACTAAGTGCTTGGGAGTACAAACAGCAATATAACAGACATGTTCCCTGCCCACAATGGGTTTACAGTCTAGAGGGAGTGATAGGCTTTAATATAAATAAATTAAAGTTATGCACACAAGTGCTGTGGGGCTGGGGGTGGGTAAAGTGAATTAAGGGAGAAATTCAGGGTGACTCAGGTGGGAGGGGGAAAAGATGAAATGAAGGCATAGTCAGGGATGGTCTCTTGGAGGAGATGTGCTTTCAATAAGGCTTTGAAGGTGGAGAGAGTTAATTATCTGTTGGAAATAATAATAATGATAATGATGGCATTTATTAAGTGCTTACTATATGCAAAGCACTGTTCTAAGCGCTGGGGAAGTTACAAGATGATCAGGGTGTCCCATCGGGGGCTCACAGTCTTCATCCCCATTTTACAGATGAGGTAACTGAGGCACATGGAAGTTAAGTGACTTGCCCAAAGTCACACAGCTGACAATTGGTGGAGCCGGGATTTGAACCCATGACCTCTGACTCCAAAGCCCTTGCTGATATGAAAAGGGAAGGCATTTTAGGCAAAGGCTGGGACATGGGTCGTGGCGAGATAGATGAGAGATTAATAACAATGGTACTTTTCAAGTGCTTACTATGTGCCAAGCACTCTTCAAAGCATGGGAGTAGATAAAGTTAATCAGGTTGGACATAGTCCCTGTCCCACATGGGGCTCACAGTCTTAATGCCCATTTTACAGATGAGATAACTGAGGCCCAGAGAAGTTAAGTGACTTGCCAAAGGTCACATGGCAGACAGTGGGCATAGTTGGAATTAGAACCCAGGTCCTTCTGACTCACAATTCCATGCTTTATCCACCAAGCCATGCTGCTTCTCAATGGGTTAATAATAATAATAATAATAATAGCATTTATTAAGTGCTTACTATGTGCAAAGCACTGTTCTAAGCGCAGGGGAGGTAACAAGGTGATTGGGCTGTCCCACAGGGGGCTCACAGCCTTAATCCCCATTTTACAGATGAGGTAACTGAGGCCCAGAGAAGTTGAAGCGACTTGCCCAAAGTTATACAGCTGACAATCGGTGGAACCGGGATTTGAACCCATGACCTCTGACTCCAAAGCCCGGGCTGTTTCCACTGAGCCATGCTGCTTCTTGTCAATGAGTGGGTTGGCATTACAGGAGCAAAGTGTGTACTGGGTTGTAGTAGAGAATAGTGAGGTGAGGTAGGAGAGGGCAAGGTGACTGATTAATATCTGAAGATTTCCTTGCTTTCATCTTCCCATTTTACTGTTTCAAAAACAAAGGCCATATCATCCTCAGGGGTTACCCTGAGGATGGTTTAACTTTCTCTGTGTAGCAATGAGCATCTATCTTCCAAATACAGTGCATTTTTGCTTTTCGATAGTATATTTGAAAATGGTCTTCTGTGAGAAACAGCTACAGAATCAATCTGCTATCTATAATGCATGATTCAAACCACTGATTATTATTATTTCATTAAGCCAAAAGAATGGGAATAAAGTGAAATAACTGATGGCTTACTGCTGGCCAATACCAAAGGGAGTCATGGGAGAGCTTGGTAATCATTGAAAGCACTATAGAATGGGAGTACTGATTTTCCATTCTTAGGGATGTAAATTCTTTATTGATCTGTTTTTCCTAGCTTTCCCAATTTATTTTCCCCTTATGGGTTTCTAAATATATTTCATTCAAGACTTCCTGTCTCTAATTTGGGCAAAAAAAAAAAAAAAAATGGAGTCCTGACTAGCAAGTTCAGGGCATTCTCAAATGATAAAAAGCATCATGTTTTCTATGTTCAGTCCCTATCATTTTTTTTTATTCCACACACGTATTCAATTTCATCTGAAAAATTTTTCTGGATTCCATTTCTGGAAGGAGGTACAATTTATAGTGGAGCAATTTATGAGTTGGTCGTAAATACTTTTCTATATTATGACTTTGGCATGTTTTTGGTTCTGTCCACAGCTGCTCCTTGGCAGATGTTTCCCCAGACATTTTGAAGTATTTTAGAATAAAGTCTTTCCTTAGTACACCTAGGATAAGCTCGTAAGAGCATCAGAGTTGTTGTTTCATAGTTACGGGAAATGTCTTTGGGTTCTAAAACTTATTATGCACTATAGAGAAATCCTATCACACTGAATCAGACAGAATGATGCATCATGAGTTGTTTCATTGAGAAGTTTCAGGGTAATTTTTTAGAGACTCTAGACAATAATTTAGGAATCACAATACCACCAGTGTTAAAGTGTTCTTCATTGCCTAAACCACTTAGTTACTCTACACAAATCTATTACAAAACCCACTGTAAGTTCTGTCTTACAGTTCTTATTCATTCATCAAGAATAAAATATCAACATCAGCTGTATTTATTATATGCATAGCTGACTACTGAAATCCTGGCAAAAGCAGTCTAAATAAAAGAGGTAATTCCTGCTTTTTGGAAACTGAAAGTCAAATGGGGAAGATAGCTTGATAAATATTGACAAAGCTATAGTGAAAGAGTGTAAAAATAGATTTAGATGAACACTAATGGACAACTCAATAATAGATGAATAGATATGTTTGCAATAGTGTTTAGGTGGTTGAGGGAATGGCAGGATCTCAAAGGTCAAAGATAATTTTGGGACTGCTTTCTGTTGGTTGTAGGGTTTAGAAGGAATTTGAAAGGCGAGAGGGATAGCCTAAGAGGAAATGATTTAATAAAGGTTTAACAAATCAGTCATTAATAATAATTATTATGGTGTTTGTTAAGTGAAAATTTAGAGAAGTAGTGTGGCTTAGTGGAAGGAGCCCGGGCTTGGGAGTCAGAGGTCATGGGTCCTAATCTGGCTCTGCCACTTATCAGCTGTGTGACTTTGGGCCAGTCACTTAACTTCTCTGTGCTTCAGCTGTAAAATGGGGAAGAAGACTGTGAGCCCCACGTTGGACAACCTAATTACCTTGTATCTACCCCAGTGCTTAGAAATGTGCTTGGCACATAGTAAGCACTTAACAAATGCCAAAATTATTATTATTATTATTATTATTATTATTATTATTATTATGAGACAGGCACTGTTCTAAGCGCTGGGGTGCATACAAACAAATCAGATTGGACACAGTCACTGTCCCACGTGGGTCTCACAATCTCAATCCCCATTTAACGGATGAGGTAATTGAGGCACAGAGAAGTGAAGTGATTTACCTAAGGACACACAGCAGACAAGTGGCAGAGCAGGGATTAGGGGACTGTATTAAGCACTTGGGAAAGTGTAATACAGTAGAGTTAGTAGACAGAATCTCTGCCCACCTGAAGCTTCACAGGGGGAGACAGACATAAATTACAGATAGGAGAAATATATAAGTATATGTATAGTTTATATATATATAGTATATAGAAGTAGAAGTATATAGAAGTATATGAGGATGTTTATATTTACATTATATAAGTGTTGTGGGCTGGGGTGAGAATCAAAGTGCTTAAGGGATACCCAGCCAAGTGGATAGGCAACACAGAACGTAGGGGAAATGAAGGCTTAATCAGAGCAGGTCTCATGGAGGAGATGTGAGTTTAGGAGGATTTTGAAGGTGGGGAGAGTGGTGAATGCGAAGTAGGAAGGAGTTCCGGTTATACGGGAGGATGTCAAAGATCAAAGTGCAGAGAATAAGGTGGGGTTAGATGAATGGAGTGCGAGGATTGGGTTGTTGCCTCAGTGAGGTAGGAGGGAGAGAGCCGATTGAGTGCTGTAAAGCTAATGGTAAGTAAGGAGTTTCTATTTGATGTGGCGTTGGGTGGACAACCATTGGTGGTTTTTGAGGAATGGGGAAATATGAACAGAACATATTATCAGAAAAATGACCTAGGCATCTGAGTGAAGTATGGATGGAGAGGGGAGATAAAAGAGGCAAGGTGGGAAATGCTTGGATCAGCCTGGTAGCAGTTTGAAGGGAAAGGAAAGGGTGGATTCTAGAGATGTTACCTTCTCTGTGCCTCAATTTCCTCACCAATACAATGTGAGCCCCATAATAATAATAATGATGACATTTGTTAAGCGCTTACTATGTGCAAAGCACTGTTCTAAGCGTTGGGGAGGATACAAGGTTGTCCCATGGAGGGGGGAGTCCACAGTCTTAATCCCCATTTTACAGATGAGGTAATTGAGGCACAGAGAAATTAAGTGACTTGCCCAAAATCACACAGCAGACAATTGGCCATGACCTCTGACTCCCAAGTGCTCTTTCCACTGAGCCACGCTGCTTCCCATGTGGCAATGGGACTCTGTCAGACATATCGCTTAGTATAGTGCTTGGCACATAGTAAGCACACGTATATTACAATTATCATTATTGATATGACAGTAGAGAGTGAGGGAATTGGCTGAAGTGAAGCCAGAGAAAAGAGCTGATACATAAGGAGTAACTCTGTGAAATCCTGTTCGACCTAACTAATTTTTGGTGCAGTGCTCTAAGGTCCCAAATTCTGCCCAACCCAGTATCTTTGAATGGTTCAGGTGTGTAATTAATTATTTAATTGGCAATTTTCAATTGCTCACATTAAATGCTAATGTTCTGGCTACCAGCGTCTGAGGTTAATGATGCACTTTTAAAAAATTCAGTAGGCCTCTAAAGGTGTGACTACCAAAGAGCATAACACGTTAAGTGTTTCAAAGACTTGACCTATTCAGCCTCATGAAGTTATGTTGTCCTTTGCACTCCCGAATTCTGGTCACTTAATAATAAGGGAAGCAGTTGGCAGAGCTCCTAGAGCTCTGGTCAAAGGTCTAAGAATGGATGGGAGGCATGAAGTCATAGTTGAGTATGTGTAACAGAGAAAGAAAGGGGGAGAGAGAGAGAGAGAGAGAGAGAGAGAGAGAGAGACAGAGACAGAGACAGAGAGACAGAGAGACAGACAGCATGGCCTAAAGGAGTAAGGACAGGACTGGGATACAGAGAACTCGGGTCTAATTTTTTTTAATGGCATTTATTAAGCGCTTACTATGTTCAAAGCACTGTCCTAAGCGCTGGGGAGGTTACAATGTGATCAGGTAGTGCCACAGGGGGCTCACCGTCTTAATCCCCATTTTACAATGAAGTAACTGAGGCACAGAGAAGTGAAGTGACTTGTCGAAAGTCACATAGCTGACAAGTGGCGGAGCCGGAATTTGAACCCATGACCTCTGACTCCAAAGCCCGGGGTTTTTCCAGTGAGCCACGCTGCTTTTCTAATTCTGGCCCTGTCGCTTGCCTGTTCTGCTATCTTGGGCATGTCACTTGACTCTCTATGCCTCAGTTACCTCATTTGAAAAATAAGCATTAAGACTGTGAGCCATGTGAGACATGGACTGTGTTAAAAATGATTAGCTTGTACCCACCCCAGTGCCTGAATTACAGTAACTGGCACAGAGGAAGTGCTTAACAAATTCCACCAAAGTCACTCAACTGCTCCTTGCCTCAATTTCCTCATCTATAAAATGGGGATTCACTCCCTGCTCTCCTGCCCACTGAGAGAAGGGAAGCAGCATGGCCCAGGGGATAGAGCACGGGCCTGGGAATCAGAATGACCTGGGTTCTAGCCCCAGCTCTGCCACATGTCTATTGTGTGACCATGGGCAAGTTGCTTATTTTCTCTGTGCCTCAGCTACCTCATCTGTAAAATGGGGATTAAGACTGTGAGCCCTATTTGGGACAGGAACTCTGTCCAATCTGAATAGCTTGTATCTACCCCGGCACTTAGGACAGTGCTTGACACATAGTAAGCACTTAATAAACACTATTATTATTATTATTATTACTATAATTATCATTATTATTAAGACTCTGAGGCCCATGTGGGATAAGGACTTTGTCTAACCTGGTTATCTTGTATCTACCCCAGGGCATAGCACAGGGCTTAGCACCTGGTAAGTGTTTAAAAATACCACAATTATTATTATTTTCATTTCCATCTGCGGGAGGCAAGTGACACAAAGATATGCTCCCAAGTAGAGAAGCTCACATTGAGGAGAAAAAGAGTAGGCGAATCAATAAGTCGACGGTATTTATTGAGTGCTTTCTGTGTACGGAGTTGGGAGAGGACAATACAATAGAGCTCTACAAGTTTCTTACAGACTAGAAGAGGAGACGGACATTTAAAATAAATTACAGATAGGGAAAATGGCAAAGTATAAGGATACCCACGTAAGTGCGATGGGGCTGGGGTATCAAAGTTCTTAAGGAATACACTGATGAATACAAATGTAATGCATAATGGATGGAATTTAGATAGTTTCCTTTGGTTTCCCATCACATCCAAGGGCTCAATGGAAAGAGTCATTACCACAGACAATGTGGTAATGTGGCTTTGGAGTCAGAGGTCATGGGTTCAAATTCCGGCTCCACCAATTGTCAGCTGTGTGACTTAACTTCTCTGTGCCTCAGTTACCTCATCTGGAGAATGGGGATTAAGACTGTGAACCCGCCATGGGACAACCTGATCACCTTGTAACCTCCCCAGCGCTTAGAACAGTGCTTTGCAAATTGTAAGCGCTTAATAAATGCCGTTATCATCATCATCATAAGGGAGGGTGAGTAGGGGAAATGAGAGCTGAGTCAGGGAAGGTCTCTTGGTGGAGATAGGATTTTAGTAAAATTTTGAAGGTGGAGAGGGTGGTAGTATGTCCTATATGAATGTGGAGGGGTTTCCAGGCCAGAGGAAGGCCAGGAGCAAGGAGTTGTTTTCAGGATAGGCGAGACAGAGGAACAGAGAGTAGTTTGGCATTAGAGAAGGAGAAGAAGATAAGTTAAAATAACAATCCCACTATCCTGAAATTCCACTATGGCTGCCCTAACAATAATAATGATGGTATTTGTTAAGTGCTTACAATGTTCCAAGCACTAAACTAAGCACTGTGGTAGATACGCGGTAATCAGGTTGTCCCACATGGGGCTCACAGTCTTAATCTCCATTTTACAGATGAGGTAACTGAGGCCCAGAGAAGTGAAGTGACTTGCCCAAAGTCACACAGCTGACAAGTGGCAGAGCCAGGATTAGAACCCATGACCTCGGACCCCCGAGCCAAATCAGAGCTGGTAGGTAGTCCTTCTCAGAGGCAGAGTCTCTGGGGGTTAGTAACAGGACTGGTGGTTGATTTCCAGTTTAGCTGGCTTCTTCAGTCATTAGAACAGTTTCTCCAATGCAGTCTAATATTGGGGGGCATCATAGAAGATTCTAGTAAATCCTGAGAGTCCCAGAAAAGGCAATAATAATAATAATAGCATTTATTAAGCACTTACTATGTGCAAAGCACTGTTCTAAGCGCTGGGGAGGTTACAAGGTGATCAGGTTGTCCCACGTGGGGCTCACAGTCTTAATCCCCATTTTACAGATGAGGTAACTGAGGCACAGAGAAGTTAAGTGACTTGCCCAAAGTCACACAGCTGACAAGTGGCAGAGTGGGATTTGAACCCATAACCTCTGACCCCCAAGCCCATGCTCTTTCCACTGAGCCACGATAAAGAGGAGTCTGCGTTCAAGGGAAGGGGAAATAAAGAAGCGCTGTGCCACCGGAAGAGGCTCAAAATCAGCGACCCTTGAAGCCAGTCCAACCTTACGTATAGAAATCTTCATGAACAAATTTGCCAATTATTGAGTGCTTAATGAGCACTCAATATTGAGAGAAGCTATTGAGAGAAGCAGCGTGGCTCAGTGGAAAGAGCCGGGCTTTGGAGTCAGAGGTCATGGGTTCAAATCCCGGCTCCACCAATTACCAGCTGTGTGACTTGGGCAAGGCACTTAACTTCTCTGGGCCTCAGTTACCTCATCTGTAAAATGTGGATGAAGACCGTGAGCCCCTCGTGGGACAACCTGATCACCTTGTAACCTCCCCAGGGCTTAGAACAGTGCTTTGCACATAGTAAGTGCTTAATAAATGCTATCATTATTATTATTATCATTACTGTGTGCAGAGCAACTGGGAGGGGAAAATGCAGTATAGCTCCATGAGGAGCTTACAGACTAGAGGATCTTGAGGCACTTCTACAAAGCTAATTAGTCCCACCATAATGTGTACTAACAGTCAATTTCAGCATTTCTAGAGAAGGGAGCGCAGGGTGAGGGAAAGAAGCATAGTGGTGATCATGTCGGGGCAGCTGTTCTCCCACCTTCCCTTCTCCCACAGTTTCTGATATCCATTTCCCCAGAGGTTTTGTCTTGCTATAGAAGGAAAGGATCATGTCGGGGCAGCTGTTCTCCCACCTTCCCTTCTCCCATAGTTTCTGTTATCCCTTTCCCCAGAGGTTTTGCCTTGCTATGGAAGGAAAGTGGGACTGAAAGTTAGGAGACCTGGAAAACAGAGTGCCTGCTGCCGTGAGAAGGAAGAAACAGTGCTTGTTGACTTCTCACTGTACTCAGCACCTGTGGTTCAAAACCAAACAAGATTATGTCAGTGACATGGGGGACTACTCAGTGTACCACTAAAGCACTTTGATAGTCACCCCAGCCCCACAGCATTTGTGTCCATATCCTTGTACTCTGCCATTTCCCCATCTTTAATTTATTTTAATGTCTATCTTCTCCGTAAACTCCTTGGGAGCTCCAAAGTGCTTAGTCCTCTTTTCTGCACACAGTAAGCACTCAGTAAATACCACCAACTTATTGACTCTACTACCCTTTGTCTCACCACCAGTCATCATCATCATCAATCGTATTGAGCGCTTACTGTGTGCAGAGCACTGTACTAAGCGTTTGGGAAGTACAAGTTGGCAACATATAGTCAGTCTGCTCATAGTGACCACACAGCCGATTTGCCCTCCAAACAGATCCTGCCTGGAAGAACCAATAAGAGGAGAAGGAAAGAGGAGCAATACCATAAAAGAAGCATAAGAGGAGCAAATCATAAGCCAATATTTTAATTGGCAGTACCCTAACAACAAAGGTTTCCAAGAGCCCTTTATTTTTCATGGCCTCCATAGCTTACCAAGCCACAAACCTATCATTTGCCATAAACTAGAAAGAGAGGGGGCTAAGTTGTTCTTTGCTTGATTCAACAAAATTAATTTTAGGCCCTTCTTGGGGGCGGAAATAATATCTACCAACTCTTACACCGTAGTTCTTCAAACACTTAGTATAGTGCTCTATAACAATAAGTGCAAATAAGTATTACTGATTGCTTGATTTGTTGATTATAGGAATTTACCCAGTGTTCAGTCATTGAATTAATCAAGAGTATCTCTTCTGTGCCTTCTGAGATTTAGACATCTATCCTTAGCACTTGTATGTGTTTGTATTCAGGTGCACTGACAGGAATTCCTTATGCAATGGAATAGTTGCATTCCTGCAAATCCACATGTTGTCAAACAATTATATGGGTTGGTTGATTGTGTCAATGGTTTATAAAAGTTACTGTGAACATGGCTCAAAAATGATTCAACTAATGAGAAGCAGAGTGGCCTAATGGTTAGAGAAGAGCATGGTGGTCTGAAGGACCTGGGTTCTAATCCCAACTCCGGCACCTGTCTGCTGTGTGACCTTGGGCAAATCACTTTACTTCTCTGGGCCTCAGTTACCTCATCTGTAAAATGGTTTCAGATTATAAATCTCAACGGGGACAGGAACAGTGCCTGACTCATTGAAAGTGCTTAACAGATACCATTAAGGAAAAAAAAGATAGAAAAGAAAGAAAAATACATAACTACATGAAATTAGATAAGATTATGTAAGAAAACAGGTTCCTAATGTTTGTTTCAAGCAGTTTGTATTGTATATCACCTCTTGGCCATTTCTATAGCCATTAGCATAGCGAGGGGAACCAGTTTGGAGCAACTAAATATCTGTTTCCAGTATACATGCATATAGTTGTCCTTTGTTGATGAAGAAGACCCCACTGATGGTAAATTTCACTTATGAGTGCCTGCGTAGCTGAAATTACCAATGCAGTACAAATAGCCCTGGTCACACTGTGTACATAAAAATACTGTCCCCTGCTGTGTTGTCATGTTTGATGTTTTTAGCATTTGGCATTGCTTTCTGTTTTGCTTCCTTATCCCTTAATCTTACAAAACTCTTACTCCAAAAGAGACACTCTTCTCTTGATAGTAGGGCACAATCCTGGGCTATGCTTGCCAATTGAATCTTAGCCTTCAGCTGGGATGCAGTATTGCAGTAGAAGTAGCAGTATTTATTGAGTGCTCATTGTGTGTATAACACTAATAATTTGATTTGTTGTGTCCTTAAAAGATTTCCTCTGCCCTCCCCGCTTTCATTTTCCCAATTTCAGTTCTCCATTCAGCAATTTTTGGGTTATCTTCTGTTATTCATTTTCTTCCATGTCCAGCCACGTAGCCGTGTTGTGGTGAGTAAACATAGTTTCCAGTGAGCAGTGACAGAACTGGTGCAATTGGTTCTCTGTGCATGGCTACCAATAGTTAATGGAAAACGTTGTTACCATTAGAGCTTTTCATTCTGTTGAAAGCTCAAAAACCCCGTTGAAAGGTGTTTTTAAAGAAGCATTTTGTCTAGTTGCATGGTGTGAGCAAGGAATTGGAAGTAGAGGAGTGCAGAACAGGACCCAGAGAGGAATCCTTATTTTAGGAGGAATGAGGAATGTGAGCTGGGATGTTGTAAGAAAAGAAAGCCGATAAACATAAGGGAGAGAGCTGATAGAGTATCTTTAAACCAGTGATCCGGAGTTTCTCCTTGATGTGGAGTGGACTGAGTAACCGTTGGAGGTCTGGGAGGAGAGGAGTGATGTGAGAAGAATTAAATTATAGGGGATGATCATTGCAGCAGATTGAAGTAAGGATGGAGAGAGTAGAAACAGGCAGCAAGAAAGAGGCCAAAATCAGAGTATGAAGGAAGGGGAATGTTAGGAAGGGAAAAGGGATAGAATTTAGGAACAGACTAAATGTAGGAGTTGAGAGAGAACAAGACCTCAGGAAGGCATTCCTTAACTATTTTGCCCCTCCCCACATTCATTCATTCCATCACTTTAGCCAACTCATCACTTCAACATACTCACATATGTGTTTAATACTGATTCATTGACCCATTCAGATGTATTATTTCACACTCTCTCGCACTTCAAATTATGTTGATTCGATTTTCCTAGTAAACTAAACTTCTTGAGGGCAGTAATCAAATTTAAAATTTTGTATATCACTCTAGGTCCAGTATCAGGTTAAATAAACACTTCAGGGTCTCCTATCCTCTTGCAGCTCTAATTTGGGGCAAGGGAGATTCTGCCTCTGCTTCTCACTCCAGAAGCATTTCTCAGCCTGGTAATTATTTTCAAAAATGATGTTGTCTGCCTAAACAGACAGAACTTGAGGAATTGGTGGATACTAATGCAGAACCATTAGCCCTTGTTTTTCCAAGCCCGTGGAAAAATCTCTGAGGTTTGAATAGTCAACTCTAGTCAGTGTAAAGAATAATCTTGGAAATGATATAGCAGGTAGTGTAAATTGATCTGTAGGGAAATGCTAGAAGATACAAATTGCCTCCACCCAAACATATACAATACCATGAAACTCCCCAATATGATAAATTGGAACAAAGAAAATTACACTTTCATCTTTGAACACGATAGGTTATATTTTTCTTCTATTGTATCAACTACTCATGTATTCACAATTTGCCTGAGCACTTCAGTACACATCGACTTTCAAATCCTATTTTTTAACCACTAGCTCACGTGCGTACCCACTTCTTCTTCCTCCTATCTGTAAATTATTTCAGTGTTCCCACTAATTTCCTTGAGAATACGTATTGGCCCCACTGACTCTACACTCCCAAATACTCATTGCAAAGCTCTACATACACTAGGAGTTCAGTGAATATTTTTAGTTAATTAAATGCTTCCCCTTGTCTATATATCCTATCTACCTTTTAATAATGGTTTTAGTTCCATCAAAATAATATAGGGTTAATGAACACCAACCTATATTCAGTCTATTAGCATTTATTTACCACTTGGGATGATAAAACACTGAAAGTGGCCACCACCGAAGGATGTTGAGGTGCCTTCATTCATTCATTCAATTGTATTTATTGACCTCTTATATATATGTACATATAATTATAATTCTATTTATATTTCATTCATTCATTCAATCATATTTATTGAGTGCTTACTGCGTGCAGAGCACTGTACTAAGCTCTTGGGAAGTACAAGTTGGCAACATATAGAGACGGTCCCTACCCAACACGGTACTAAATGCTTGGGAAGTACAATTCAGCAACAGATAGAGACAATCCCTGCCCACAGTGGGCTCACAGTCTAGATGGGGGGAGACAGACATCAAAACAAGTAAATGGGCATCAGTACCATCATTACAAATTAATAGAATTATAGGTATATACATATAGACCGTGAGCCCGTTGTTGGGTAGGGATCGTCTCTATATGTTGCCAACTTGTACTTCCCAAGCGCTTAGTACGGTGCTCTGCACACAGTAAGTGCTCAATAAATACGATTGAATGAATGAATGAAATATAAATAGAATTATAATTATATGCACATATATATATATCCAAGTGCTATGGGCTGGGGGCGGGGGGGGGGTAAAGGGGGTGAGTCGGGTGATGGGGAGCAGAGGAAAAGGGGGGCTTAGTCTGGGAAGGCCACCTGGAGGAGGTGAGCTTTCAGTAGGGCTTTGAAGAAAAAATATGGAACGCTTCACGAATTTGCGTGAAGACACCGTGCAGACACTGGTCTCATCTAAGGTGGTTTAATGCCCTTTTTGGAGACCCAGGGATCAGCAGTAAAGCTCTTGAGGTCCCATCAGGTTCTAGTCTGTGTTTCTATGCTTCTCCCCGACTCTGACCGATACCTCATTGCAGGATGGGGGTTTAATCAGTCACAAGTTGAAGAATACTTTCCTGGGCTCTACTATCAGTCATGACACATAGCCTTGTCGGGGACTGGCTCAACACAAATCCTGAAAATAGTAATAGTCATTGTAGGGTGTGTAGGATTAGTAGCAAAAGGAGTCAGAATAGTGGTAGTGATAGTATTTATTAAGCACTTGCTGTGTGCAGAGCACTGTACTAAGGGCTGAGAGATTCATCCATTCAAGCATTCCCCCTTCTAGACTGTGAGCCCACTTTTGGGTAGGAACCGTCTCTATATGTTGCCAACTTGTACTTCCCAAGCACCTGGTACAGTGCTCTGCACACAGTAAGCACTCAATAAATATGATTGAATGAATGAATCAGATTTATTGAGTGCTTACTGTGTGCAGAGCACTGTACTAAGTGCTTGGAAAGTACAATTAGGCAACAGAGAGAGACAATCCCTATCCAACAATGGGCTCACAGTCTAGAAGGGGGAGATGGACAAAAAAACAAAACAAAACAAGTAAACAGGCATTATGGGAATTAGACAGTCCCTGTCTGGTCATTCAAAATATATGCATAAATGTGGGAAAAGGACTGGAGACAGACATAAGAGAAATGATGAACCAATAAAGCACAATACAGATTCCAAAAAAAACCCAACGCAATAGGATGTTGTGGCGAAAGGAGCAGAATTTCAGATTTCTCATGGCTCAGAGCCAAACCCTTAGCTACCTATAAATTATCAATCAATAGGGTTTACTAAGCACTTACTATGCAGAGCACTTACTAAACACTTGGGAGAATACAACGATGCTGATTTTTGATCACCTATTATTGCAGATGTGCCTTATCAATCAATCAATCTCATTTCTTGAGCATGAACTGTGTGTGGAACGCTTTTACTATTTCAGAGAGTACAGTATTACAGAACTGGCAGTCAAGTTCCATGTCCAAGAAAAGTTTACCATCTAGAGAAGGGTTTTTATTTGGTGCTTTAATTGCCAAAGCACCTTACATTAGTTATTTTAATTTGCTTCTCACAACACCCCTGCAAGGTAGGGTCCAGGTATTATTGTTACTCCCATTTTACAGACGGAAAGTCTGAGGCACCGGGAGGTTAAATGACTTGTCCAAGGCAGGTGACAGAGCCGGGACTCTTTAATTCTATTTGTTCTGACGATTTTGACACCTGTCTACATGTTTTGTTTTGTTGTCTGTCTCCCCCTTCTATCATCATCATCATCAATTGTATTTATTGAGCGCTTACTATGTGCAGAGCACTGCACTAAGCGCTTGGGAAGTACAAATTGGCAACATATAGAGACAGTCCCTACCCAACAGTGGGTTCACAGTCTAAAAGGGGGAGACAGAGAACAAAACCAAACATACTAACAAAATAAAATAAATAGAATAGATATGTACAAATAAATTAAATAAATAAATACATAGAGTAAAAAAATATGTACAAACATATATACATATATACAGGTGCTGTGGGGAAGGGAGGGAGGTGAGATGGGGGGATGGAGAAGGGGACGAGGGGGAGAGGAAGGAAGGGGCTCAGTCTGGGACTAGACTGAGAGCCCGTTGTTGGGTAGGGACTGTCTCTAGATGTTGCCGACTTGTACTTCCCAAGCGCTTAGTACAGTGCTCTGCACACAGCAAGCGCTCAATTAATACGATTGAATGAATGAATGAATGAATGACTAGAACCTGAGGTCTCCAACTTCCAGGGCCAAACGTCTATCACTGCACCACACTACCTCCCCACATCACATTGTCTTACGTATACTTATGAAACTTTTGAGAAGAAAATGTACCTTTAGCTAAGGAGGTTTTGTTGTAGATAGATTGGGTAAGGAGCCCCTCAGAGCGCTCAATTAGTTATTGCACTGTTTATTATTATCTCTGATTTTAAAAAAAAGACTCCCAGGATGGTAGAAAGGAAATCACTATCTGTTCCAAGATTATTTTACTGTCTGCCTCCCACCCTTTCTGCATCAACAGTGACTCCAGACCATTAGCTTTAAGGGACTTGATCCACTCTCTTCCCTCTCCACATCTTTGCTCCACTCCTATCATCAGTCATACTTGTCAGCTGTGCGACTTTGGGCAAGTCACTTAACTTCTCTGTGCCTCAGTTACCTCATCTGGAAAATGGGGATTAAGATTGTGAGCCCCACATGGGACAACCTGATCACCTTGTATCCACATCCTTGCTCCACTCCCATCATCAATCATACTTGTCAGCTGTGCGACTTTGGGCAAGTCACTTAACTTCTCTGCGCCTCAGTTACCTCATCTGTAAAATGGGGATTAAGATTGTGAGCCCCACATGGGACAACCTGATCAGCTTGTATCTTCTCCAGTGCTTAAAACAGTGCTTTGCACATAGTAAGTGCTTAATAAATACCAAAATTATTATTATTATCGGTATTTATTGAGCGCTTGCTGTGTGCAAAGCATTAATAATAATAATAATAATAATAATGATAATAATAATAATAATGGTATTTGTTAAGTGCTTACTATGTGCAAATCACTGTTCTAAGCTCTGGGGTAGATTCAAGGTGATCAGGTTGTCCCATGTGGGGCTCACAGTCTTAATCCCCATTTTACAGATGGGTAACTGAGGCCCAGAGAAGTTAAGTGACTTGCCCAAAGTCACACAGCTGACAAATGGAGGAGCCCAACAAGACTGTGAGCCCGTTGTTGGGTAGGGACCATCTCTATATGTTGCCAACTTGTACTTCCCAAGTGCTTAGTACGGTACTCTGCACACAGTAAGCGCTCAATAAATATGATTGAATGAAAGAAATACATTTGTTCAATGGAAAGGGACATGGCTTAGTGGATAGAGCATGGGCCTGGGACTCAGAAAGACCTGGGTTCTAATTTCTGTTCTGCCACATGTCTTCTGTGTGAACTTGGGCAAGTCACTTTACTATTCTGAGCCTCAGTTACCTCATCTGTTAAATGGAGATTAAGAGTGTGAGCCCCATGTGGGACAGGGACTGTGTCCAACCTGATAAACTTGTATCTCCCTCAGAACTTAGAACTGTGCTTGGCACATAGTAAGGGCTTGAAAAGCACCATAATTATTATTGTCAGTATCAGCCCTGGACCCATTAGTCTGGGAAATGGAACACAATCAACTCTGAATGCTAACGAAGACTGCATCTCTACACTGTGAGCCCGTTATTGGGTAGAGACTGTCTCTATGTGTTGCCAACTTGTACTTCCCAAGTGCTTAGTACAGTGCTCTGCACACAGTAAGCGCTCAATAGATACGATTGAATGAATGAATGAATAGAGTAACGCAGGGATTATGTTAATTCTAAGTGAATTCATCACTAAGGCCTCTGAATTTCAAAAACATTCAACTCATGATGGTCAAGGACTTTCTCAGACTTGGGGGCTTCAACTGGAATCCCAGGACATCATCCTCCCCATTCCACTTCCGTTAGACATGAATGATCCCCATCCTCCCTCCACTTCTTTAATAATAATAATAACGATGGCATTTGCTAAGCGCTTACTATGTGCAAAGCACTGTTCTAAGCGCTGGGGGGATACAAGGTTGTCCCAAGTGGGACTCACAGTCATAATCCCCATTTTACAGATGAGGTCACTGAGGATCAGAGAAGTGAAGTGACTTGCCCAAGGTCACACAGCAGACATGTGGCAGTGCCAGGATTTGAACCCATGACCTCTGACTCCCAAGCCTGTGCTTTTCCCACTGAGCCACACTGTTTCTCTTCTTTCCTACCCACTTCCCCCCAACTTCATCCCCACTCGTTGCATCATCCTAGGACTCCTTGATGCTTCCTTTCTCCTCAGGTGCTGAATGGCCTCCCTTCGCACCCACAACCTGTGGGTCCATAGGAAACCACCCCCATGCCCAAGGTCTGAGCCAGCAATTCGCCCATGAACAGAGATTTCATTCAAGTTTGGCTTGGAACCTGCTGTGGCCGGCTTACAGCTCACCTTTCCTGGGATATCGTGGCTCAGCGGAAAGAGCCTGGGCTTTGGAGTCAGAGGTCAAGGGTTCAAATCCCAGCTCTGCCACTTGTCAGCTGTGTGACTTTGGGCAAGTCACTTCACTTCTCTGCACCTCAGTTACCTCATCTGGAAAATGGGGATTAAGACTGTGAGCCCCCCATGGGATAATGTGATCACCTTGTAACCTCCCCAGTACTTAGAACACTTCTCTCATATAGTAAGCGCTTAATAAATGCTATCGTTATTATTATTATTATATGCAGAGCCTCACAGACAAGATACAGTTGAGCAGAGGGGTATAAAAGACTTCTTCACATAGTCTAATTTATTATTATTATCATTATGGTATTTAAGTGCTGTTAAATACACCAAGAGCTGTTCTAAGCGCTGGGGTAGATACAGGGTCAACAGGTTGTCGTAAGTGGGGCTCACAGTCTTAATCCCCATTTTACAGATGAGGGACTTGAGGCCCAGAGAAGTAAAGTGACTTGCCCAAGGTCACACAGCAGACGAGTAGTGAAGCTGAGATTAGAACCCATGACCTCTGACTCCCAACTCTGTGCTCTATCCAGTAGGCCATGCTGCTTCTCGTATTTCCCTGGAGAGGTGAAAATTATAGTGCAAGCAATGTTCTCACCTTGCCCTAGAGGTTACAAAGCCCTGTGATGCCAAAATATTTCACAAAGCTTCCAGAAATATTCTCACGAGGAGAAGAGCAGAGATGTTACTGACAATAAGGAAGCAGCATGGTCACAGATGCTGCTAGTCAGAGGCCCTGGGTTCTAATCCCGGCTCTACCAATTATTTGCCGTGTGACCTTGGGCAAGTCGCTTCACTTCTCTGAGCTTTATTTTCCTCATCTGTAAAATTTGTTCTCCCTCCTGTTTAGACTGAGACTCATGTGGGTCCACCCTGATAACTCTAACCCTAACCCTAACCTAACTCATTGTGGGAAGGGAATGTGCATGTTTATTAATAATAATAACAATAATAATAATAATAATAATAATAATAATGGTATTTATTAAGCACTTACTATGTGCAAAGCACAGTTCTAAGCACTGGGGAGGATGCAAGTTGATCAGGTTGTCCCACGAGGGGCTCACAGTTTTAATCCCCATTTTACAGATGAGTTAACTGAGGCACAGAGAATTTAAGTGAGTTGCCCAGAGTCACACAGCTGACAAGCGGCGGAGCAGGGATTTGAACCCAGGACCTCTGACTCCAAAGCCTGTGCTCTTTCCACTGAGCCATGCTGCTTATTGTTGTATTTTGCCCTCCCAAGCACTTAGTACAGTGCTCTACACACAGTAGGCTCTCAATAAATATAAGCGAATGAATGAATAACCTTATAATCTATCTCAGAGCTTAGAACAGTGCCCGACACATAGTAAGCACTTAACAAGTGCAATAATAATAATGACAGCCCCGCTATTTCTTTTCCCTTTATCCCCTCTCAAGGATCTTCGGGAATACTGCATGGGACATTAAGACAATGTTTTGAGGGGAAGTCTGATCCATTATATGCCTCAGTTCTTTTTAACCAAAGAGAAGTTGACATCCTTGTTTGACAAAACACTCCTGAATAATGCCAAAGTTACCTCTCCCTTTAAAGCTCAGACTATCAATGGTATTTATTTAGTGCTTACCTTGTGCAAAACACTGCACTAGCTCATTGAGGAATTTGATTATTTCTAGAATTGTCGTTTATGTTGATCATTTCTTGAGGATAAAAATCATTGAGATTTTAGGATAAGGACAGTAGCTCTAAAAAAAGACTTTCCTCTGGATTATTTGGTTTAAATCTGCTGACCAGGGGCCTCAGTGTAGCATGTGCCTTTTCAACTTGATTTTGAACAGCCAAAGGTTAGGAGATATTGTTTGAACATGGATAATGATGATAGATTTTTGTGGCAAAAGTCGATTTTTGCTTTATTGGCATTTTTATAATGTTTAGGATGTATGTAAGAAAATAAACCACATAGTAATGTACATGGAGCCACCTGGACAGTGAAGGGATCGTAGCTTATAATAATAAAGCCATTTGTGAAGTTCTTATTATGTGCCAAACACTGGGGCTTATTAGCAGATCAGACATAGTCCTTAGTAGATAGTCGAAGAAGGAGGGAGAACTGGTATCTTTTCCCCAGTTTACAGATGATGAAATTGAGGCAGCAAAAAATTAAATGATTTGTTCAAGGTCACACAGCAGAGCCAGGATGAGAACCCAGATTTCCTGCGTCCCAGGCCCATGTCTTTTCTGTGTCTTTTCATAGAGGAGCAGTGTGGTTCAGTGGAAAGAGCATAGACCTAACTTCTCTGTGCCTCAGTTCCCTCATCTGTAAAATGGGGATTAAGACTGTGAGCCCCTCGTGGGACAACCTGATCAACTTGCATTCTCCCCCGTGCTTAGAACAGTGCTTTGCACATAGTAAGTGCTTAATAAATGCCATTATCATTATTATTATTCCACTAAGGCACACTACTTCTCCATGGAATGTGAAGCAAATCATTCACTCACATTCAACTCATTGATTTTGCTCAAAGGAAATCTATGTGTTTTTGGTTTCCAGTTAATCCCTAAATTAGGCCTTGGGTAAAATTAAAAAAGGTCATTGACTTTGAACAATGTACAGTAAATATCAATGTGTAATAACTGTTCAGTGTAATTTAGAAAGTGTGAAATTGAGCATTTTCAACTTTTCAGTAACCATTGGAAATCTCCTGTCCATTGAACTTGTCTTTGATGCTGAAAGTGAAGGCATTGGAAAGGAAGAAAAAGGAAAATATGTTTTTTCCAACACAGTAAAAAAGAAGAGCCGGACTGTGGAAAATCTTCCTTGATTTTACTGGACCGTGAGGACGCCCAACAGAAAGCTGACCAATCTTGAGGTGCAACTTTTATTTTTTGGAAGTTGTTAAGCACTTACTATGTGCCAAGCACTGTTCTAAACATTGGGGTAGATACAGGGTAATCAGGTTGTCCCACATGGGGCTCACACTTTTAATCCCCATTTTACAGATGAGGTAACTGAAGCACAGAGAAGGTAAGTGACTTGCCCAAGGTCTCACAGCAGACGAGTGGCGGAGGTGGGATTCGAACCCACGTGTTCTTTCCACTAAGCCACGCTGCTTCTCTTGTGGAAGGCTTTTGTCCAGACAATTGGCAATCCCACCGTCACCTCTGTGGTGGCTTGGAGGGCAGGGAGCAGGCTCGGGTAAAAATTATAATAATAATTATGGTATTTGTTAAGCGCTTACTATGTGCCAAGCACTGTTTAAGTGCAGAACCCTGCAGAGAAGGCTAGGCTGAGTGACTCTGGTACAGGATTATTCTCCGGGAGCGGGGTTTGCTCCCTGCCTTTCCCCTCCTTTGGGGTCTGGACGGAGCAGGGGTCATGAGGAACTGCCTGAGCCTCACAGGCATCCCAGAGCTTCCCAGGAACTTGGGAATCATCAAATGAGGATTCATCAGAGCCTACAGTCTCCCCTTCCTCATCTTACCTCCCACCAAGGGATCTGCAGCCCAGAATAGCCCCCAGACTTCCCCAGGTCTCAAGCATGTTAAAGACACTGTGCCACCACTACTACGAAACAAGCTGACTGTATATTGGAGGAATAATTATGGTATTTGTCAAACATTTACTATGTGCCAGTCACTTTACTAAGCGCTGGGGTAGATACAAGCAAATTGGGTTGGACCCAGTCCCTGTCCCATGTGGGGCTCACAGTCTCAATCCCCATTGTACAGATGAGGTCACTGAGGCCCAGAGAAGTAAATATTATCATTCTCAAAGAACTCAGCCAGGTATGGTTGTCTGTCCTGTTTCTGAGGGAATAGTGAACATGTCTTTCGATGGTGACGTTCGGGCCGACCCCTTCACAAGGAGTCAGGTTGATTGTCCACTGCTCCCCAAGATGTTCATGATTCTGTTCACTCTGCCTAACTAGTTGACCGCCACTTATGTTCTCTTCCAAGCCTCCGTCTCTCTGTCCTGTTCCTCTCCAACACCCACAACATGGCGGACAATGGAGGGATTGGGTTAGGAAGGGAGTCTGTCAATTAAGTGAACATATTCATTCATTCATTCATTCAATCGTATTTATTGAGCACGAACTGTATGCAGAGCACTGTACTAAGCGCTTGGAAAGTACAAGTTGGCAACATATAGAGACGGTCCCTACCCAACAGTGGGCTCACAGTCTAAAAGGGGGAAGCATACTGACCTAAGCATTCCAAGAGGCTCTTCTGATAATAATAATAATAATGGCATTTATTAAGCACTTACTATGTGCAAAGCACTGTTCTAAGCACTTGGGGGATACAAGGTGATCAGGTTGTCCCAAGTGGGGCTTACAGTCTTAATCCCCATTTTACAGATGATGCATTTATTGAGTGCTTACTCCATGCGAAGCACTGTACTAAGTGCTTGGGAGAGTACAATAGAGGTAGCAGAAATATCCCTACTCTCTTTAGCCCTGTTCTCATTTAAGTCAGTTTTGTGCCTCATGTTAATCATGTCCCACGCAATTTGAGAGGAAAACAGAATTTGTAGAGCAAAGGTACCCTGAAGAAAATGCACCTGGGCCATGAGATGTCATCTCTCTCATCTCTCACCTTCCAGCACTGAACAACTCACAGTAATTAGCGGTGACAGTCTTAAACAGAATTTCACACTGGGGTTTGGATCAATGATTCTGAATATTTAATGCTATTTAGAGAGTTTCTAAAATAGAAATGAAATGTACTTCTCCAACGGGTAGTTCCTTCGATCGCATGTCTTGTGGTAATTTTCCTTTCATTTTTTTTTCCTGTGGATTCCTCTCAATCAGAGCAAATAAAATGTCACCAACTTTTCAAGAAGCCAAAACTGTAACATAAAAGTTGTTGAAAGATAAAAACAAAACAAATACATTTAAAGGAAAACTCAATTCACCAGAAACCCTATGGTTTCAGTGATGGAATTTGGGAAAGCTGATTTTATTGCTGTGCTGTGCAAAGAAAACTGCACCAATCTGTAGTTTCACAATCCTTGTATCTCCAGGTAGATTTCTAAAATTGTCGGTCTATAAAATGTCTCTCTTCTTGTTCATCTTGCCCCAACAGGTAGAGAGGCCAGATTCCCACAGTTCAGGCTTTCAAAACCAGCAGCATCATTAAATGAGAGTGGCTCTTTGAGAAACTAAGGCAAAACTAAGTCCTAGAGATGAAAGCTCTTCTTGGCTCTCGGGACCCTTAGAAGCTGTCCAGATTCACAATCCTCTGATGAAACATGGAGCATTAAACACTACCCCAAGCCCCTGGTACAATCAGCTGTCCTCCCTAGCTGAGAAACTTCAAGAAAGAGTGAAGAGGTGCTTTCTCCAGCCTAAGAGCCCATTATTGAAAAACCTTTCTAACAGAAATACAAAGCAAGCAACCTTGCTGGAAAGTTCTACAAGCCCATGATCCAATTTGTTTCCTGGTGGTGAAATTTTAAACATTTTTTCCACTCTAAAGCCGTTATCAATTTTAGCGAACTTCATGAAAGAGTCTTACTCTGTAGTATTCTGTGGTTTTTCCAGCTTTACAATATTTAATATAGCAAAATGGCAGCAATTACGAAGGATACAAATGCATTCTGCAAGTGGCAGTCATCGCAATAACGTATACTATTCCTTGACCATTGATTCCCATTAAATTAATAGATATATAATTATATTTTCCCCTAATATCAAGTTCTTCAAAAGCACAAACATCACGTTATTGATCAGTGATATTTATTGAATTCCTAGTGAGTGCGAAGCTCTGTAATAGGACAACAGAAGCAAGAACTGTCTTCCCTCACGAACCTCACAATTTAAAGGGAGAAGCAGATGGACAAAAGAGTATTTATAGACAAGGTGCTCGGCAGCATGTAAAAGGAAGTATTTCAAGTATATGAGCATGAAAGGAAATAGCAGGATAAGTAACTGAAAGAAAATTCAAATTGAAATATACATATTTAAGCATTTACATGGTGCCGAGGAAAGGAATCAAATGAAACACAACCACTAAGGTAGGCAATTGGGTCATAGTGAAACTGATTAATCTATGTACATACATGGATTATTTGACAAACCATGCTATTTACATGAGTCTTTTCTTTTTCATTACATAATCCATACTATTATCTTTAATTTGGCAATTCATCCATATTCCACAATGAAGTAGAGAACAATAGGTAAATCACAACTGAACCTTTTTCTTGGCTGTGTTGAACCCCAGGATGGGTCTCAGATTAAGCCCCCTTTTCCTTAGCTCCTCTTCCCCCCAGCCATCTTGCCCCAACTCACTCTCTTTGCTCTCTCCCCTCCCGGCCCCACAGCACTTGTGTATATATGTACCAATCTGTAATTGTAAATGGCATATATGTAACTGGCATATATGTTGCCAACTTGTACTTCCCAAGTGCTTAGTACAGTGCTCTGCACACAGTCAGCACTCAATAAATGTGATTAAATGAAATGAAATGTAATTCTATTTATTTATATCAATGCCTGTTTTACTTGTTGTGGTGTGCGTGTGTGTGTGTGTGTGTGTGTGTATATATATATATATATATATATATATATATATATATATATATATATATATATATATATATATGTAATTCTATTTGTATTGATGCCTGTTTACTTGTTTTGATATCTGTCTCTGCCCTTCTAGACTGTGAGCCCACTGTTGGCTGGGATTGTCTTTGTTGCTGAATTGTACTTTCCAATCGCTTGGTACAGTACTCCGCACACAATAAGCGCTCAATAACATGATTGAGAACGGGCCCAGGAGTCAGAAGGCCATGGGTTCTCATCCCAACTCCGCCACTTGTCTGCTGTGTGACCTTGGGCAAGTCACTTCACCTCTCTGGGACTCAGTTACCTCATCTGTAAAAGGGCGATTGAGACTGTGAACCCCACATGGGACAGGGACTATGTCCAACTCAATTTGCTCGTATCCACCCCAAAGCTTAGTACAGTGCCTGACACATACTGAGCACTTTATAAATATGATCATCATCATCATCTCTCCTAGATCCAGGCTCTGGAATCTACATAACAGGAGTTATGGCTAGTTTTGGGGTAGGTGGGGATTTTTGAAGGGGGTATCCACACCATGAAATGGCAGGGGGTGGGGAGAGCATTGTGAAATTTTAGATTGATATTTGCATTTACAATCAGTTTCAACTATCTCACATGTAGACTTATAGGTCATAAAACTGAACTGCTACAGCATTCAGCATTTGGGCAGATCATCAGGGGGATTAATTCTCTGGAGAAAACACTAACGCTAGGAAAAGTCCAGGGAAAACGTGGAAGAGGCAGACCAGCGGCTAGATGGATAGTAACCGTAACAACGATAATGGAAGAACTGTTAACAATGTTATGGATTATGGAAGAAGACAGGACAGTCAGGAGAAAATATATCCATAGAGCCACAGTGAATCAGAAATGACTCGATGACATTTGATAACAATAAGCAGCATACAACATTCCTAGTCTCGGAAGGTTCTGGTTCTTAAGATTCATGAATACTAGCAATGTAGCCTGAAGCACATATATTGAAAAAAAATGGGGTCCAGTAGAGACTTTGGAGGAGGAATTTGGGGAGGCAGTGGGGTTTTAGGAGAGAGCTTGGGCCCTGGGAGCCAAGAGATGCCCAGCTAATCCCAGCTCTCCCACTTGCCTGCTGAAAAATCAAGTCAGTTATCCTCTCTGTATCTCAGTTTCATCATCTGTAAAATCCCTGTTCCCTTTACCTCAAACATTGATTCTATATGGGATGAGAACTATATCTGAAACCAATCAATCAATTGTATTTATTGAACACTTAATGTTTGCAGAGCACTGTATTTTAGTGCTCGGGAGAGACTAATATAACAGAGTTGGTAGAGACATTCCCTGCCCACAGCAAGCTTATAGTCTAGAGGGGGAGACAGATATTAATATATGAAAAGATTGAATTATGGATATGAAAATATACGTGTTGGGGCTGAGTGAGGGGTAAATAAAGGGTGCAAATCCTAGTGATATGATTATCTTTTATCTACCTCAGTGCTTGGGACAGAGTAAGTGTTTAATAAATGATATCTCTGTTAAGTTGTATGGTCCAGATGCTGAATACAGATGATGCTCTTTTGTGATGAAGGTTAGCATTCAGGGACTTTTAGCACTTATGCATTTATTGATTTACATACTCCATTGAATTACTCGTTTTTTAGTTTTACATGCTCTGGGTATTATCAGTTTCTGTACTTTTCTTCCTGATCCCCCTCTATATATGCTATTTATAATAATAATAATTATGATATTTGTTGAGCATTTACTCTGTGCCAAGCACTGTTCTAAGGACTGGGGTAGATCCAAGGTAATCACGTTGTCCCACATGGGGCTCATAGTCTTAATCCCCATTTTACAGATGAGGCAATTGAGGCACAGAGAAGTTAAATGGCTTGCCCAAGGTCACACAGCAGACAAGTGGCGGAGCTGGGCTTAGAATACACGTTCTCTGACTCTCAAGCCTGTTCCCTTTGCAATAAGCCTTGCTGTATTTGTGACCTGCCTCTCTACCCCCATTAAATTGAAAAATCAAGAGCAGGGACTTGAGTCTTCTACTTTGACATCCTGTGTGTTCAATAAATATCACTGAATAAATGAATGAAGATTCACTGAAAGGACAACAGGTTTTAATATTTAGCTAAAATGAGAGGGAGGGTTTTCTCAGCTGTGGCCCAAAGTGTGAAGACAAATGATGTGATTTTCAGGATGGCTTCTCTGGAGTGAATCCTAAAGATGTTAATTTACTGGGACCAGAGTGCAGGATTCCCCTTTTATTTTATTTGCTGTGTTTCCTCCAGGGAAAAGAACCTCAGCCCTTGGAGTTGGGGTCTTGAACTGTAAAGAACTGAAGTGAACCTCTTCTGAAAATACAGACCTAAGGAAGTTCACAGTCACCACACCATCCTGCACTACAGAGCTGCTTTCTAATAAATAGGGTGGAAAGATTTTCTTTTCAGTTCCAAATCAATACAAAAGCCGGAGGCGAGAAGGAATCCAACCACCGACTCTACTGTTGTGGCTCTTCTTCTCCTTCTTTATGTGTATTATATTGAAGATATACATTACAGGTTCACAGTTACCAAGAGATAACGTGACTGAATCCTCTAAATCAATATGTACCTGAGAGTTTTTCCAATGTTATTTCCAAATATCTTAGTGACCTTCTCTGCAACGTATCATACTAAGGCTGACAAGCTGATATTTAAATGTAATTATTCAATAAATAATGCAGCAAAATTCCAAATTAGTTTGCATTCAGTTTAGTAGAATCACATATTTTATAGAAATCTCTGGTAATCACAATGATAGCAACCTCTGATGTTTTGCATGAAACATTAGTATCAACAGAGAAGACATTTGAATAAGTACCGCAGTTGATTTCATTAATAACTGAAAATGGTGTTAGAATATTTGTTATGCCAAAAATAGAGAGGATAGTGATGCTAAACTGAGCCTCATCCTAATGGGCCCACTTATTTATTTTTAAAATGGCATTCGTTAAGCACTTACTAGGCACCAGGCTCTGTACTGAACGCTACGGTAGATACAAGATACTTAGATTGGACACAGGACACAGTCCTTCTCCCACATAAGGCTCACAGTCTTCATCCCCATTTTACAGATTAGGTAACTGAGGCACAGTGAAGTTGAGACACGTCTAAGGTCACACAACAAACAACAGCCAGGATTAGAACTCAGGTCCTTCTGACTCTCAGTCCTATGCTATTTTCACTAGGCCACACTGCTTCTCCAGTAGACCATATTAAACCACATCTGAATTGTATGACCTCTTCTCACTGGACCATCCATACAGCGAAGCAGGACGAAACCCCTGGGGTCACTTGCTCTCATCCTGCTAATCCAGATATTAACATGTAAATGAGGATTTTGTTCCCTGATGGAACTGTGCTCAAAACCAAGACGTATTTTGAAAAGAAAGGGGGACAAATGGTAACTGTTTTAAGAAAAATGATCAGAGAAAGGAAGGCAGATAAGAAAACATTCCAGGACTCCCTAGATCAACTGGAAAAATGGGGTTCACTGAATTCCACCAAAAGCTAATGGCGTTTAATAATTTAAAATAACCATAACAGTGGAATAAATGTAATAATAATAATAATGGTGGTATTTGTTAAGCACTTACTATGTGCTTCTAAGTGCTGGGGGAGGATACAAGGTAATCAGGTTGTCCTACGTGGGGCTCACAGTCTTAATCCTCACTTTACAGATGAGGTAACTGAGGCACAGAGAAGTTAAGTGACTTGTCCAAAGTCACAGAGTTGACAAGTGATGGAGCCAGGATTAGAACCCATGACTTTTGACTCATAAACCCATGATCTTTCCACTGAGCAACACTGCTTCTCAAAAGCCCTGTACAATATTTATAATTAGTGACTGTGACCAGAACAGAGTCTAAAAATACAATGAATTTGGGAGATGATCAAGTTTAGGTGACAGCAAGATTGTTGAACAATATACCTGATAAGCAATTGTCCATAAATCATCTTAGTCATAGGTAAGTCAAAGATCTTTTTTGTTGTTACTGCTGCCCTGTGAAGGAGAAAAACATTCCATCTGTATGGTTGTTATGGTGACATAACCAGTCTAAACTTTTTGACCAGTTCTTTACAAGTAGTTACACAGTCTTACAAGGGTCTTGCCCCATTTTCTGCTGTGAAAAGTATTGCTTAGGTTTCCCCAGCTACTCAGACCATTTATGCAACGTGTTGATTTTCATACCAAATGAGTATCATTGAAAACCTGCCACTTTTGTATGAAGTAAGAATGTTTCCATACAGCTCGTGAGCTACGTCTCTCAGAAGGGTTTCAAAACAATTTCAAAATACTGACATTCTTTCTTGACATAAAAGCATTTCTGAATGTACCAACATGACAGCTTTAATTTGCACCCATTTCTTGCGCACCACATTATAATGATAGACAGAATCACATCTGCGTAGCATGGGTTATTTCACTGATATGCATTCTTCTGGGAGAAAATGCATTTACGTGATCACTAATTAATTCTCATTATTTTATCTGTGTAATTTCAAGCGCTCATTCTGCCTCTTTAAATGTTTCCAGAACATTAATTTAGGTGGGAGCTTACCTGACTGCAAGGCACTGTCACACGAGTGCAGATTTTATCAAGGCGACAGTGCCTGCAGTTGAAGAACATTTATGGGAGGTGAAGAGCTCCTAGAATCTCCAGGACAAAAACAGTGAGCTCTTCACCTCCCATAAATGTTCTTGAAAATAAAGTAATTACCCATGAAATTTGGGAAACACAATAACATACCCCTTGACTCCTGGAGAATGGAAATGGGAAGGGCAACTTCTTTAGCTAGTTGCTTTGTAAAGCAGTCAGAACAGAGAAGAATATTTTCTCCCTCCGGGCTGGGGTAGTAGAGCTTTTCAATCCCTAGTGCTCCTGAACCTTGATCTTTCTCAGAGTAAGGGTTTGGGAGTCTTCTGACCTCTAAAAAATTGTTCTGCTGGCAATGAAAACTGAGGCACCCTAAACACTCTCCAAATGCGAGGGCATGTAATTTGATGAGCATATCATTCAATTTTTTTTTTCCAGAGAAGAAATAAGTGCTTCTTTAATGCAACAAGAGGTGATATAAAGAAGTGTGGAATAAAAATCAGAGGCCAACTGTAGTCCATAATGTGAGCCATAAAATTATATTGAAACTGTAATCAATGCCAAGACCTTTACCAGTACCATCACTTGGCTATCTTTTCGACAAACAGAATGTCTTCTAAAATCCTGACTAGGTAATCATTTCCCTTGTCTGGGTGATTTCAGGTTCCGAAGCAAGAGTATCAAGCTCCCTGACATGTTTGCCTGGTAAGATAATTATTAAAGAGATATTAGAGACAAAAGGAAATCATCGTGCATTGAAATGGAAATAGCTACGTGTCTAATAAAAGACCTGACATTTCTATGCACCAAATCAGACTAGCAATCCAGGTTTCCATATGAATATGAAATTGGATCTCAGTTCCCGAAAGGAACTCTGAAACAATGGGGAGTACTAGTGTCACCTCCTACTGCAATCTAGCCTGCACACTTCGCTTTTTCACTGTGCCCCAATCTCATCTATTTTGTCTCCCATCCCTTTTCCACATCCTCTCTCTGGCCTGGAACTCCCTTCCCCTCCATATAAGCCAGAACACCACTATCCCCACCTTCAAAGACTTACCAAGGTCATCTCCTCCAAGAATCCTTCCCTGAATAAACCCCCTTTCCCCAGATACCTCTCCCTTCATTGTTATCTTTCCACTTTCCTCTTTGACCACTGGACAATTGATATTCACCCCTCCCTCAGCCCCACGGCACTTACTTGCATATCTATAAATTTTATGTTATAAATTATTCATTTATATTAATGGCTGTCGCCTTCTCTAGACTGATGCTACTTGTGGTCAAGGACCATATGTACAAAGTCCATTGCATTATATTCTCCCGAGAGCTTAGTACAGTGCTCTGCACAGAATAAACCCTCAATAAATACTACTGATGGTGATGATGGTCCTTAAATTGGAAATTGATGATTCATAAAATTAATCAAAGGCTTGATATTCTAAGTATGAAACGAGCCACCTATTAGGCTGGATATCACATTGTGAATAAATCATTTTTGCTCAGGATTCCATATTTTTGTATTTGTCAGCTAAGGACATCTGCCCCATCAGCCTTCTCTGCACTGTCTGGTTCCCACCCACAATTTACTGCTTCACATCCCTGTGTTCAAAACTCAACCAACCCTATCCTGGCAACCTGGGCTACCCCTCTCTGTATAACTTGCCTATCTTTTCTACGCTAACTCCTTCAAGTCCTAGCTATTTTTAAATAATCATTTTGTCCCTGGAGGGTCAGAATCAGACTAAAGGGGATCGAGTGGTGTGTAAAATCGAGCCAGCTCTCTGCTACTTGGTGAGTTGGGGGCTTACAGAGGGACCCGGCTAACATTTTCCTCAAGACTTGACTAGGGCACCAGGGACTTATTTGTTCAAAAGAAAATAGGAGAGGACTGGGAAAGGCAGGAGTCGAGCTTGGGACTTTAAAAGTGGGGAGAAGAACTGCCCTTATGAGGCAGAGTTGGATCAGAATGGCACAGGAAGGAGGGAGCTGGGAGGGGATTATTAGAAGCTGTGCGATGATGTAACTTTAGGGAGGGATTTATATGCACTGTGGTCTTTGACCAGTTAGTGCATGGAGCAAATATGTAGTTGTCCTTCACATTAGAAGAAGATACTGCTGGTATTGAAATTTACCTATGGGTGAGTATGTTCCTGAAAAGCCAATATGGGCCCCACAATCCCAGCCACATTATGCACACAGAAACATTGTCCCTTATTGTGCTGCCACGCTTAATGTTTGTGACACTAGGTATGGTTTTCTCTTTTGCCTCTTTGCCTCTCATTCCTTCTGAAGCATTTGCTTGAAGAGAGCCAGCCCTTTCTTCATAAATCCAAGTATCTCTTCCTTTCTTGAGCTAGAATCTAGTTTTCGATAAGGAATAGGTGATCATTCCTATATTGTTGAATTTCTGATGTTCAAACATTTTTACCATTTGAATCCTTAACTATGTGATCAGTGGTTGCCCAATTCTCATTCAAGGTGTGCGTGCATATTCTGTGAACCTAGAACTCACAAACCCCTCTCAGGGTCACACCTGGAGAGTTTCCAGTAGTCTACCATTCTCGGCTACAGGAGGGAGAGTAAAGCAGAGGCATTCCCATTTTATCCCTAGCTTGGGCAGTGGTTAGCGAGTGGAAGGCAATCTGCTACAAGTCTAAACTCACCCATGCTGGGCAGCAGTGACGTGGGAGAGAATTGAGAGCGGAGGCTTGACTTAACTGCGTGGAAGATAAACCACTTCCATAGTTTTACCAAGGAAATGCTGTGGCTACACTACCAGAAAGTTTGAAGATGTAGAGTGGCGTGTTCTGGGACAGATGTGTCCGTGGTGTCACTATGGGTTGGAAACGACTCAACGGCGTAAGACAAGAACTCACAATCCTTGATCACGTTCAAAATCTCAGAACCACAGAATAGTGTCCTCTTACTAAATTCAATCCTGAGAAGGCCTCTACTTTGGCAGTAAAGGGCTGAGATCACTAGGACCCTGGGATTATCTGAACTCTAAACTGACACAGATGACATGGGTCATTTAGGGGAAAAGGAACCCACCCTTCCCAACTTCAAAGCCTTATTAAAATCCAATCTTCTCCAAGAAGTCTTTTCTGACTAAAGTCCTCATTTCTCCTACTCCCTCTCCCTTCTGTGTCAGCCTTGCAATTGGATTTATATCCTTTAAGCATTTGATATTCACCCCCTCATCAGCCCCACAGCAGTAATGTACATATACATAATTTATTTTATTGTCCGTTTCCCCCTCTAGACTGTAGCTCCTTGTGTGCAGAGAACATGTCTACAAACTTGGTTGTTTTTTTACCCACCCACGTGGTGAGTACAGTTCTCTGTACCACTGATTGATGGATAGGTCCATTGTCTGATCGCAGAAGCATTCTAAGTGTCTATAGCTATTTCTACTTTAATCATTTTTTTATCATTTTTGCCCTTGTTCTTATCAATAAAAAGAATATAGAATAATTGGCCATGAATGATTTGGGTTGTGATTAACTGGAGATATGTAAACTATAGGTGTCCCTGTGTGAAATTCTAACCACCTTGTACTTCTTAGAAAGCCCGACCATGAAGGGCTCAGGTATGGGAATATGAATATTCTCTCCTGCAACTGTTTCCTTTATGCTCTAGAAAGATGCTGTCATCATAAATGCCTCAGGGAAACATTAATTTGATTAGTGCTTTATAAACAAAGAACAAATTCAAGTCAGATCTGCTGGCAATATCTGGCAATATTTTTTTTTAATGATGTCTCTTAAAATCATGGGCTCTTTTTATTCCTTGAGTTCTATTTTAAAAAATCAGGGTTTTGTTTTAATTAACCACTACAGTACTGCTTCTCGCTCATTAGCATCATGAATTTTAAAATGTACAGTTTGTGTCGGAGACTTTGGTCTATTATCTCTTGGCTCACTGTTCTGTATTTTTGTTAGACACTTTGGATTTTTGCAGCTGAAGTCCTCTGGTGAGTTCTGTCCCTTTCATTTTGAAAGGAGATGATGCTACATCATAAAAATTATATTTACCGGTGCAGTAAAGTGACAGATAATGGAGGGCAGCACTTCACCCAGAAAGTGACCAAATCTACTTATAAAAATTTCTTGTCTGGCATTTGTAAAATTTTCTAACATATCACCACCAGCTGTCTGAGCATTACAGAGGTTTCAAGAAG
Organism: Tachyglossus aculeatus; assembly: GCF_015852505.1. NCBI lineage: Eukaryota > Metazoa > Chordata > Mammalia > Monotremata > Tachyglossidae > Tachyglossus > Tachyglossus aculeatus. Next base: position 21,512,863 of record NC_052079.1, on the reverse strand, counting down.
CTGCAAATTATGAGACTGCGTGCAATCCCGATGTTGCAATTAGATGCAGTCTTTGGAGTAAAAAAATGAAATAAATGAATTGCACCTGGTTTATGGCACCATGGGAAAGAAAAAAGCTTTAGCATCAGTGCCTTAAAATATGATTTCTCACAGAAATGTGACTAATGTACTTATCGACATTTCATAGTCTTCTCTATCGGGATACCTCCTTAGAGAGCACGTATTCTCTTGCTGGAGCTTGAATCGGGTTTGTCTTTAGGAACAATCTGTCAGTTGTTATCTAGGGAGTGTGAGCCTTTCCTTGATTATTGAAATAATCTGGCTGTATAACTTAACTTGGCTTCCTGGTCTCTAAAATGTGATAGCAGTAATGCTGCTTTACCCTCTTCTGGCAATTAAAGATTTCCTTTCTGTAATCATTACTAATTAAGATCTTAAAGAATTTACTGTTTTAATATTAAGGGATTTTCTATTTAGGCTAGAAATTCCCACAGGATGTTAGAAAGACTAGATTAGGGAAATTGTTGGATCTTACGACATTGGAAAATAAGGTTAGTTTTCCTTGTCAGATTTTAAATTTTCCTAGGCATAGCAATTGCCTATGAGAATTCTGGTGCACTATATTTTCTTTCTCCATCAATCAATCAATCAATCAATCGTATTTATTGAGCGCTTACTATGTGCAGAGCACTGTACTAAGCGCTTGGGAAGTACAAATTGGCATCACATAGAGACAGTCCCTACCCAACAGTGGGCTCACAGTCTAAAAGGGGGAGACAGAGAACAGAACCAAACATACCAACAAAATAAAATAAGTAGGATAGAAATGTACAAGTAAAATAAATAAATAAATAAATAAATAAATAAATAGAGTAATAAATATGTACAACCATATATACATATATACAGGTGCTGTGGGGAAGGGAAGGAGGTAAGACGGTAACAAACACACCATGCTATTAGATGGTGTGTTTCACCCTTTTATAGAAAGCAAATACTTTGCGCTCTGGGGTGATGTGCGTGTTTTCTCAAAAACGAATAAAAATACTAGTTTTAAATACACGAGGTTGAAACAGGAATTTGAAAGAAAACAGAAAATATAGTTAATATTTTTAAGTGTATTTCAAAGAGGTCTTTATGACAGTGAATAGGGAAGCCAGGGGAAGAGTAGATGAGCGAAAATAGCCAAGAGACAAAAAGAGAATTGTTGTAGGCATTTTTTGCCCATCTAAGAAAAATTCAAAGATGGGGCAATTTTCTGAATGCCGGAATAGATAGGGCGACACATGGAAGTGTCAACAGTATGGTTTTCTACAGCATTAAAACTACAAAACAAAACATATCTTTAACCTACCTGATCAAGAATGCCAAGCTCTCTGAGGGTAAGGAAACTCTTCTTTATTTGTCCTCTAAAGTACTATCACATAAGCACTCTGATATTTTCAGTAGTGTTGAAAAAATTTTCATTTCCATGGATACACTCCATGAGAAGCAATATGGCCTAGTGGGAAGAGCATGGGCCTAGGGGTCAGAGAATCTGGGTTCTAATCCAAGATCTATCATTTGCCTTCTGTGTGACCTGGGGAAATTTTTTTGACTTCTGTGTGCCTCAGTTTCTTCCTCTGCAAAATGGGAATTAAATGTCTGTTCTCCCTCCTACATGGATAGTGAGCCACATGTGGAACCTGATTATCTGGTGTCTATCCCAGCACTTAGTACAATGTTTGATGCATAGTAAACACTTAACAAATACCATTATTATTATAATTATTACACGCCAAGGATTCACACTCAAGATCTTACATTTGTGTCATCGGGTCTTCCTGGAGAGCTCATTTTGAGAACTGGGAAAATCCAAGAATCCATATTGTTCCTGTTCTTAAAATCCTGTATGAGCTAAATGTAAACCAAAGAGGAGGCAAGTCAACTGAAGAACTATTTGTGTTGCAAAGCAAAAGAGCATTACTAGTGTTCTGGTCATTCACACAGGACTTAATACAGTCATTGATTTACACTGTGTATTATGGTTAAGATTGTAATTGCTACTTGTGGCATCCCTGTTTATATACAGTCTGCAGTATCTCTAAAATATGTTCCTTCCTAAAACAACTCTATACTCTAATAAGATACTGTGAAATTGTTTTCCATTGGTGTTTTATTATAAAGATTTTTTGTTAACAAGATGCAGCCAATGTTCCCTGTTAACTGAATCAGGCTAGATAATTATATCTGACCATTTATTTCTAGGACTTTTGCTCCTTTTACCTAAGGATAATTAGACCCCAAAGGTCTGATTCTTTTTTATTTTTAAAGGTGAGACAAATTACCTGCAGTTAATTGAAAGCTTTGAAACCTATGCTTAGGTATTTTTTTTCAAAGAGATAGGTTCAGAACAATTAGAGTTTAGCAAAATTCAGTGAGTGTTCATGATTCTTCAAAATGATTGAAGAAAATAAGCTCTTTGAGTTTTCACCACCAGAATTCCTACCTCCTGAGTTCTTTTCAGAGTAAAATGGGTGGGGATGCTCGAGAGATGAACCCTAAATACCTAATTCAGTTACATAGTTGGTACCAGAAGATTTCTAACAGTGTTCTCTTCTCAAATTTCCCCCAAAACCCTACTCCAGTGACTCATCAAATACACTGATCCAAACGCAGGAAGACTAGGCTCCTACAAATCGTGTTCTTGGGCTAATTGTCATGCTAACAAGTTCAGCAACATATATTATCCCCCCTACGGTGGACTAAAAAAAGTGAACCACTGTCTTCAAGCATGATTAAACTGCACTCTCTTTACTGGAAGGAAACACAATGTGGGCGGGGAACATGTCTTCCAACTTCCAATTGTACTTTCCCAAACGTTTAGTTCTGTGTCCTGGACAGGGTAAGTGTTCAAGAAATACTATCGATTGATTGACGTGAGTGAGTGTAGGTGAATGGAAAGAGTTCCCTTGGCCCCTCTGCCTGGAATGCCAAAACTTCAAGACCTAAAAATGTTATTTCAAGGAGAGGATCTGCCTAAGAATGGGACTATGCCTCCTTTTTTCTCAATTGCTCACTACTTTGAAAATATGCAGAGTAAAGAGAAACAACATCTGTAAATCCTACCTGGGAAGAGGCAGTCAATCTATTCCACAATTAGAATGGATAAGTGCTGATAATAATAATAATAATAGCATTTATTAAGTGCTTACTATGTGCAAAGCACTGTTCTAAGCACTGCCTAATTAATCTTACTGTTCTATCTATTAGAAATGGAGACATGCAACTTATCTTCCTGCAGAATCATAAAAATGCTAATCTCTTAGTAACTGAAGTCTCAAGTGAACAAATATTGGACAGCCAGGGGACCCTTTGGTCCTCAACCTGTTCTCACTTTAGGAAATGATTATTGCTTTAATGATAATATCAATAATAATAATAATTATAGTATTTGTTAAGCACTTACTATGTGCCAAGCACTGTTCTGAGCACTGGGGTAGATACAAGGTAATCAGGTTGTCCCACGGGGGGCTCACTGTCTTAATCCCCATTTTACAGATGTGGTAACTGTGGCACAGAGAAGTTAAGTGGCTTGCCCAAGATCACACAGCAGACAGGTGGTAGAATCGGGACTAGAACCCACATCCTCTGCCTCCCAAGCCTGTGCTCTTTCCACTAAGCCATACTGCCTTCTCCCACATCGGAGTAATAGAGTTAGGTTATGCAGAGTTGTGTCCAACTTTTCCCCAGCAGAAGATGAGGTTTTTAACTTATGATTAGAAAAACAACTGGTGAAAGACCTAAACCTTTTTAGACAGAAGAGAGAAACCATCCTCCCAGAAAGTGCTCTGCCTCCCCATGAAGAAAGGGGACAGAGGTTATGGTGGACTTGTTCTCCGAATTAAGTCCTCCACGTGGTGATTGATTTGTGCTAGCCAGGGTCAGAGCCTGGGGCTCAAAAGTTGCATTTGGCTTTTCATGATAGCAGATGGGGCCCCCAGTCCACAGACAGACTTGAAATTGCTAAGGAGACACCATTAATTCCCCACAAAACTTTTTGGGCTGTGCCCCATCCCTTTGATCAGGAAAAGAGCAATGGAAAGGATTGGGATTGTGGCTTTATTCTTTGGCTCGCACCAGAGGGATTTAGTCCTCTCCTGGTTGCCCATCATCTTCAGTGGCAAGACAAGCGAAATCCCTCCACCTCTTCCCCATCAATCAATCAATCAATCAATCGTATTTATTGAGCACTTACTGTGTGCAGAGCACTGTACTAAGCGCTTGGGACATACAAGTTGGGAACATATAGAGGCGGTCCCTACCCAACAGTGGGCTCACAGTCCATCAGCATCTATCCAAGTAGCAGCCATGCTGAGGCAGGGCCTCCTCCCCTCCCCACCCCTCCCGCCCTACCTCCTTCCCCTCCCCACAGCACCTGTATATATGTTTGTGCAGATTTATTACTCCATTTATTTTACTTGTACATATTTACTATTCTATTTATTTTATTTTGTTAATATGTTTCATTCTGTTGTCTGTCTCCCCCTTCTAGACTGTGAGCCCGCTGTTGGGTAGGGACCATCTCTATATGTTGCCAACTTGTCCTTCCCAAGCGCTTAGTACAGTGCTCTGCACACAGTAAGTGCTCAATAAATATGACTGAATGAATGAATGAGAAAGCTCAACTCCCCACCACGGACTTCGGATGTTGTGCCCAAAGGCAGCATCAGTGGTTGGTTTCATGCTAGTAAGGAAGTGTAGCACCAGGTATAAGAACAGTCACTGAGGTGAACTAAATGAGGACAGGAACCAAGAAGAATGTGTGGGTTGGGAGTGAAAGATTCAGTCCCACGGAAGTCAAGTTTAGAGGGGCCACGGTGACATAAGAACTGGAAGAAGCAGTGTGATGTTAACAGTGACAGGAAAGACAGAGGAAAGATAGAGTTTGAGTGGAAAATGAGTACTTTTTTTAACCAAGATAGTTAGTTGCAGTGTTGATACGATGGGTGACCAGTGAAGCAGCATGGTTTAGTGGATACAGCATGGCTCTGGAGTCAGAGGGTCATGGGTTCTAATCCCGGTTCCACCACATGTCTGCTGTGTGAGCCTGGGCAAGTCATTTCACTTCTCTGTGCCTCAGTTACCTCATCTGTAAAATGGGGATTGAGACTGTGAGACTGTGTACCACGTGGGACATCATCACCATCATCATCATCAATCGTATTTACTGAGCGCTTACTATGGGCAGAGCACTGTACTAAGCGCTTGGGAAGTCCAAATTGGCAACATAGAGAGACAGTCCCTACCCAACAGTGGGCTCACAGTCTAAAAGGGGGAGACAGAGAACAAAACCAAACAGACTAACAAAATAAAATAAATACAATTGAATGAATGAATGAATGAATAAATAGACAGGCACTGTATCCAACACAATTTGCTTATATCGACCTCAGTTCTTAGTACAGTGCTTGGCACGTAATAAGAGCTTAACAAATACCATTAAAAAAATAATAGTCATGGACCCACAAACCACTGTGAGCTCTTTCAGCAGGAGACCCTGTCATATTCCCAGTTGACTAGTACAAAGTAACAATCAATCAATCATATTTACTGAAAGCTTACTGTGTGCAGAGCACTGTACTAAGCGCTTGGGAAGGACAAGTTGGTAACATATGGAGACGGTCTCTACCCAACAGTGGGCTCACAGTCTAGAAACAGAGACCAATGGGGATAGGAAATGGAAGCACCATTTGTATAGTGAAAAGAAGTGGAATAGAAAGAAGGGATAGTCGATTCCACTATGAACCAGGAGGCTAGTGGGCCAAAAACCACATTTCCCCAGTATCATCTCCACCTTTTAGGGAAATTTCTCCCCTGACCTCCCCCACCTTGCAAAACAAAAAAACCCCTGGAAGATACCAAAAAACTAACGTATAAAGCAAAACAAAACAAAAAACCAATCGCATTTCTTGAGTGCTTACTGTGTCCAGAGTTGACTTGAAAAAGTACAATATGAGAGTTGGTAGACACATTCTTGCCCACAAGAAGCTTACACTCTAGAGGGGAAGACAGACATTAAAATAAATTATGGATGTATACGTAAGTGCTGTGGGGCTAAGTGTGGGGTGAATGAAGAGTACAAATCTAAGTGCAAGGGTGAAAAAACACACACAACCTGAGAGACAAATAGCTTATCTTCCTTGCTGCCTTTCCACCTACTGAATCCGACCCTAGCTTCCTAACAATCTTGAGACCAGGAAGCAGAAGTGTGGCGTATCAGTCACTACGGGCATCAAACATGACTACACAACAAAATACAGCCTTTGTGTGGGCACAATGCAGCAGGCCCCTTGGGTCCTATTTGGCCTTTACAGCTATACATGCCCAAGGTTGAATTTTACAATCAGCAATGTCTTTTTTGAGTATGAAGGACAACTTTATATGTAGACTGCAGTCATAATTCAGCTGATATACAGAGCATTTATTGCTTAGAAATTTCCCGCTGAACCAGAATCGAAACGACAGTGTCCAGAAAAATTGTAACAATAGATACCACACCCACTGCTCCTTTGAAACAGAAATGTTCGAATGTTGGCTCTTTAAGGTGTTCTCTCCAAAATATGTATTGCAGAGTGCTCAGAATTGTAAATGGTGAGAGAGACCCTGTGGAGTTCAAGACTTTTAGGACAGAATGACCTAGCCACCTCATTTATTGAGAAAATTTAAACCATTAGGTGTGAACTCCCTAAAATCTCTCCTGCCCCTTTCCAGTCCCTACTTCAGTTTCCCGCCTTTCCCAGCAGTATCTCAAGAGGAGATTTCCTGCCTTTTCTCAAAATCCACCCCTCCAACTGGGCCTCCAGCCCCATCTCTTAGCACCTATCAAAACACTTACCACCTCCCTTCCGCCTGGGCTTGGGAGTCAGAGGACGCGGGTTCTAATCCCGGCTCCAACGTTTCTGCTGGGTGACACTGGGCAAGTCACTTCACTTCTCTGTGTCTCAGTTACCTCATCTGTAAAATGGGGATTAAGACTGTGAGCCCCATGTAGGACAACCTGATTATCTTGTATCTACCCCAGAGTTTATAAGAGTGCTTGGCACATCGTAAGCACTTAACAAATACTATAATTTAGAGCAGCGTGGTTAAGTGGAAAGAGCCCGGGCTTTGGAGTCAGAGGTCTTGGGTTCAAATCCCGGCTCCACCACTTGTCAGCTGTGTAACTTTGGACAAGTCACTGAACTTCTCTGTGCCTCAGTTACCTCACCTATAAAATGGGAATTAAGACTGTGAGCCCCCCGTGGGACAGCCTGATCACCTTGTAACCTCCCCAGCACTTGGAACAGTGCTTTGCACATAGTAAGTGCTTAGTAAATTCTGTCATTATTATTATTATCCATTCCCTCATCATCCCTTCATCATTCTCTCTCTGCCTTTGTTCTGATTATCATGTTTTCCTGTCCCATCCACTACTTCCACAGCTATCTCTGTCCCTGCGACATCTGGTCTCTAAAATAAAATAATTCCTTGTGCATCTTCTACTTGATAAGAAGTGCAGGGCCCCATGACCCATCTCAGTGATTCAAGATAGTGTCTGGTGAACAAGGCCACAGGTGTGCAACCTTCAGTTGCATGGAATTCAACTAGCCAGAAAGCCTGTAAGAAGTCATCTCCTAGGACCCCAGGGCCTCAGTTTCAAAGGTAAGTGAGACATTCACACCTCCGATGATGACGATGGCATTTGTTAAGCGCTTACTATATGCAAAACACTGTTCTAAGCGCTGGGGAGGTTACAAGGTGACCTCCGATCCACTGAACCAACCAACCCACTGTCCTGCAAGAGCCCATCTGGGGCCTCTCTGGGCCTCCATCTGTCCAGAGTCTCTCCTCTTCCTCTTTCTATATTCCCAGTCCTGTCGGCCCAAGTTTCAACATGCGTAAGGGCCGTAGGAGCAGGGGAGGAGGGGAAGAACAGGGTTTTGCACATATGTTTTGCATTTTGGGCCTGGCTAACAGTATGATTTAGTGAAAAGAAAGCTGGTCTGGGGGTCAGGAGACTTGGATTCTAATCCCAGCTCTGCCACTTGTCTGTTGCGCGACCTTCGGCAAGTCACTTAACTTCTTTGTGCCTTGATTTTCTCTTGGTAAAAGTTGGAATTAGATACTTGTTTTCCCTCCCTTTTGGGGTGAGATAGATGTCATGGGAGTCCCAGAATCAGACAGTAGGGAACAAAATAATACTAATGATTATGACATTTGTTAAGTGCTTACTTTGTGCCAAGCACTACAGTAAACACTGGGGTTGATACAGTATGCAGATTGGACCAAGTCCTTATCCCACACAGGGCCCACTGTCTGTTGACAAATGTCACAATCATTCCCAACTGTCTGATCAGCTCTGTGTCCCTCATCCATCTATCTCTCTCCCTCTCCTAGTAGCCCCTTTCTGGCTTTATCTATCCTTTACTGTATGATAACCCTCCTTTTCCTTTCTCAGTTGTCTTATTCCCCATCATTGAGTTACTAATTACTAGGTCACGGTTAACTGATTGGTAAGATAAGTTAATAGATGCAATTTATCTTCCCATTTCCATAGAGTCCATGATTTCTTTACATGATTCAGCATCACCTCCCCTTTGAAATCTCCCTTGTTGCCCAGATTTTCATAAATTGGAGCTTCTCTAATGAGCTTCTACAAATTCTTATCAAATGTTAATTTTTCCCTGTGTGGCTTAGTGGAAAGAGCATGCCTGGGAGTTAGAAGGACCTGGGTCCTAAACCCAGCTCTGCCACATGTCTGCTGTGTGATCTTGGGCAAGTAACTTCACTTCTCTGGGCTGTACTTGCTTTATAATAATAATAATAATAATAATAATAGCATTTGTTAAGTGCTTACTATGTGCAAAGCACTGTTCTAAGCGCTGGGGGGATACAAGGTGATCCGGTTGTCCCACATGGGGCTCACAGTCTTCATGCCCATTCTGCAGATGAGCTGAGGCACAGAGAAGTTAAGTGACTTGCCCAAGGTCACACAGCAGAGACATGGCAGAGCTAGGATTAGAACTCTGGTCCTTGTGACTCCCAAGGGCAGGACATTTTCCACTTAGGCCACAGTGCTTTTTCTCTTCCCCTAAATCCAAATAATAATAATAATAATAATAATAATAATAGTATTTGTTAAGCACTTGCTGTGAAATTAAGTCACACAGCTGACATGTGGTGGAGCCGGGATTAGAACCCATGACTCCCAAGCCCATGCTCTAAACCCATCTTTCATTCATTCAATTGTATTTATTGAGAGCTTACTGTCTACAAAGCACTGTAATAATAACAATAATGGAAATTTAATGCGCTAACTATGTGCCAAGCACTGTTCTAAGCACTGGGGGGGATAAAAGGTGATCAGGTTGTCCCACTTGGGGCTCACAGCTTTAATCCCCATTTTACAGATGAGGTAACTGAAGCTCAGAGAAGTTAAGTGACTTGTCCAAGGTCACACAGCTGACAATTGGCAGAGCCGGGATTCAAACCCATGACTTCTGACTCCCAAGCCTGGGCTCTAATCCCATCTTTCATTCATTCAATTGTATTTATTGAGTGCTTACTGTCTACAAAGCACTGTACTTAAGCGCTTGGGAGAGTACAGTGAAACAATAAACAGACACATTCCCTGCCCAAAAGGAGCTTTTAGTCTAGAGGGGGGAAGACATTTATTTATTAATATAAATAAATGAATTACAGATGTGTGAAGTGCTGTGGGGCTGGGAGGGGAATGAATAAAGGGAGCGAGTCAGAGTGACGACGACGCAGAAGAGAGTGGGAGGAGAGGAAAGGGGGACTTAGTGTTTCTTGGAGGACATGTGCCTTCAATAAGGCTTTGAAGAGGGGGAAGAGTAATTTTCTAGTGGATCTGAGGAGGGAAAGAGTTCCAGGCCAGAGGCAGGATGTGGATGAAGGGTCAGTGGTGAGATAGATGAGACTGAGGCACAGTGAAAAGGTTAGCTTTATCAATCAATCAATCAATCAATCGTATTTATTGAGTGCTTACTATGTGCAGAGCACTGTACTAAGCGCTTGGGAAGTACAAATTGGCAACACATAGAGACAGTCCCTACCCAACAGTGGGCTCACAGTCTAAAAGGGGGAGACAGAGAACAGAACCAAACATACCAACAAAATAAAATAAATAGGATAGAAATGTACAAGTAAAATAAATAAATAAATAAATAGAGTAATAAATATGTACAACCATATATACATATATACAGGTGCTGTGGGGAAGGGAAGGAGGTAAGACGGGGGGATGGAGAGGGGGACGAGGGGGAGAGGAAAGAAGGGGCTCAGTCTGGGAAGGCCTCCTGGAGGAGGTGAGCTCTCAGCAGGGCCTTGAAGGGAGGAAGAGAGCTAGCTTGGCAGATGGGCAGAGGGAGGGCATTCCAGGCCCGCTCCTTTAGAGGAGCGAAGTGTGGGCTGGGTCATAGGAGAGTAGGGAGGTGAGGAAGGAGGGGGCAAGGTGATTGAGTTCTTTAAAGCCAACAGTGAGGAGTTTTTGTCTGATGCAGAGGTGGATGGGCAACCACTATAGTTTCTTGGGGGAAATCATGTCCTGAATGTTTTTTTTTTTAGAAAAACGATCCAGGCAGCAGAGTGAAGTATGTACTGGAGTGGACCAAGACAGGAAGCTGTCTTCCCCCAGCCTTACCTCCTTCCCTTCCCCACAGCACCTGTATATATGTATATATGTTTGTACGTATTTATTACTCTATTTATTTATTTATTTTACTTGTACATATTCTATTTATTTTATTTTGTTAATATGTTTTGTTTTGTTCTCTGTCTCCCCCTTCGAGACTATGAGCCCGCTGTTGGGTAGGGACTGTCTCTATATGTTGCCAACTCGTACTTCCCAAGCGCTTAGTACAGTGCTCTGCACACAGTAGGCGCTCAATAAATACGATTGAATGAATGAATGAATGAATGAATGAATGAATGAATGAATGAATGGGAGGTCAGCAAGGAGGCTGATTCAGTAATCCAGGCGGGATGGGATGAGGGATCGTATTAACAGGGTAGCAGTTTGGATGGGGAGGAAAGTGTGGATTTTAGCGGTGTTGTGAAGGTGATGGATTGAATATGTGGGTTCAATGAGAGGAGTCAAGGATAATATCAAGGTCATGAGCTCGTGAAACTATCACACAGAGCAGAGACTCTGGTTGATATTGCTGTATGCGGTATGTGTATCCCAATGTTTTGGTCTCTCTCCCTCTACTTCTAGATGATTATTGCATTATCTTCCTCACTTGAGGAAGATATCCTCCTTTCTGGAGAAGCAGCGTGGCTCCGTGGAAAGACCCCGGGTTTTGGAGTCAGAGGGTATATATGTATATACCTGTATATATGTTTGTATGTATTTATTATTCTATTTATTTGTTTATTTAATTTGTACATATTTATTCTATTTATTTTATTTTGTTAATATGTTTTGTTTTGTTCTCTGTCTCCCCCTTCTAGACTGTGAGCCCACTGTTGGGTAGGGACTGTCTCTATATGTTGCCAGCTTGTACTCCCCAAGCGCTTAGTACAGTGCTCTGCACACAGTAAGTGCTCAATAAATATGAATGAATGAATGAATGAATGAATGAATGAATGAATGAATGAATGAATGAATGAGAGGTCAGCAAGCAGGCTGATTCAGTAATCCAGGCGGGATGGGTTGAGTGATCGTATTAACAGGGTAGCAGTTTGGATGGAGAGGAAAGTGTGGATTTTAGCGGTGTTGTGAAGGTGATGGATTGAATATGTGGGTTCAATGAGAGGAGTCAAGGATAATATCAAGGTCATGAGCTCGTGAAACTATCACACAGAGCCGAGACTCTGGTTGATATTGCTGTATGCAGTATGTGTGTCCCAGTGTTTTGGTCCCTCTCCCTCTACTTCTAGATGATTATTGCATTATCTTCCTCACTTGCCTTCCAGCCTCTCCCCTCTCCTTTCTAGAGAAGCAGCGTGGCTCAGTGGAAAGAGCCCGGGCTTTGGAGTCAGAGGGTATATATGTATATACCTGTATATATGTTTGTATGTATTTATTATTCTATTTATTTATTTATTTATTTTGTACATATTTATTCTATTTATTTTATTTTGTTAATATGTTTTGTTTTGTTCTCTGTCTCCCCCTTCTAGACTGTGAGCCCACTGTTGGGTAGGGACCGTCTCTATATGTTGCCAACTTGGACTTCCCAAGCGCTTAGTACAGTGCTCTGCACACAGTAAGTGCTCAATAAATACGATTGAATGAATGAATGGTCAGGGGTTCAAATTCCGGCTCTGCCAGTTGTCAGCTGTGTGACTTTGGGCAAGTCACTGAACTTCTCTGTGCCTCAGTTCCCTCATCTGTAAAATGGGGATTAAGACTGTGAGCCCCATGTGGGACAACCTGATTACCTTGTAACCTCCCCAGCGCTTAGAACAGTGCTTTGCACGTAGTAAGCACTTAACAAATGCCATTATTGCCATTATTATTACCTGCTACACAGGTCAGCCATTTTCTTGATGCAATTAACAGTTGACATCTACGCTCTCCTCCAAACTCTCCACTAGCTCACTGTATCTCCACATGTTAAATAAAAATTTCTTTATCTAAATGCTCTCTTCACCCCCTAGAAACTGTCTTCACTCCTCCCTACCAATCTTCCAGCTATATCTGGCTCTCAACTCTCCCACCTCCCGTTCTGTTCCCTTAGCTTTTAAGTCTGTCCCTGCTCTTATCAGGCAGATGACAGCTTTCTCCACATTCAAAGTACACCTAAAATCGCACTTCCTCCAACACATTTTCCCTAATTAACATCCCAAGATCCTAATACCTATCAGATCCTTCAGCCAACTCTAGCACCTAGTAATTTATTTATATCCTCCTTAACACTCGTGTATATAAGGGGACTCTATTTCTCTAGACTATTGTCAATCATTTGCTACAGTCCACTGCTTCGTGGATACTCAATAAATGTAATATGACCACTCATACCAATACTACTATTACCACTATCACTACTAATCAATCAATCAATCGTATTTATTGAGCGCTTACCATGTGCAGAGCACTGTACTAAGCACTTGGGAAGTACAAGTTGGCAACATCTAGAGACAGTCCCTACCCAACAGTGGGCTCACAGTCTAAAAGGGGGAGACACAGAACAAAACCAAACCTACTAACAAAATAAAATAAATAGAATAGATATGGACAAGTAAAATAAATGAATAAATAGAGTAATAAATACATACAAACATATATACATATATACAACACATACATATATACAGATACTAATACTATCTTAATACTACTACTTTGCGCTACTTCCTCTAATTTTCTTTTATGTTGCCTTTGTGTTTAATTTTTCAACTTTCCAGATAAGTCTGTCTCCAGTACTTTCTCCCCTCCTAATCATCTTAGATTTTGAGATCCCTGAGTGCAGGAAACGATGTCTAATTCCCATTCTTTTCCATCCCTTAGTAGAGGGCTTTACAAATAAAAAGTGCTTAATTAATACCATTACTAAAGACAGAACCATATGTTTCCAAAATATATTTTCCAGAGATAATAGCTACAGAAAATAAAACAATTTCCAAATAAATACATTTCTGCTTTTGATCGCTGTAGATTCTTAGCTGGAGTATGAGATTTTTTAAAACAGTTTGATTATTTTACTATAATGTGCATTCTTGGAGCTATCGCATAATTTTCAGTTCCCATTACTTTAATCAGTGAATTAATCCATTGTGGTATTTGTTAAGCCTTACTACACGCTGAGCACTGTTCCAAGTGCTGGGGTAATGATAATAATAATAATAATAATAATAATAATAATGATGGTATTTGTTAAGTGCTTACTATGTGCCAAGCACTGTTCTAAGCACTGGAAGGATTCAAGGTGATCAGGTTGTCCCACATGGGGCTCACAGTCTTAATCCCCATTTTACAGATGAGGTCACTGAGGCCCAGAGAAGTTAAGTGACTTGCCCAAAGTCACACAGCTGACAAGCGGCGGAGTCGGGATTAGAACCCATGACCTCTGACTCCCAAGCCCGGGCTCTTTCCACTGAGCCACACTGCTAATCAGGTGAGACACAGATCTTGTCCAACATGGAATTCAGTATAGGGAGGGAACACAGGTAATGAGTCCTCATTTTACAAATGAGGTAACTGAGGCACAGAGAACTGAAGTGACTTACCCAAAGTCACACAGCGGCCAAGAAGCAGAGCTGGAATTCAAACCCAGGTCCTCTGACTCCCACACGCACTAGGCCGGGCTCCTTCCTATTAAACTAAATAAATGATGAAAGGGTTGCAAGGTGATCTTGATTAAAATAATCAGGTATAAAAGAATGGAAACGCTATGAAGAATGTTTTAAACCATTCACAGGTTTCTGTTTAGCTCAGAAAATAAATGGCTTTCCTGTCTTTATCACCATTTTAATCGCTTTAGACATATCATTCATTCATTCAATCATATTTATTAAGCACTTACTATGTGCAGAAAGATGTACTAAGCGCTTGGAAAGTACAATTAGGCAACATTTAGCCCTTTCCATAAATCCAGGAGCTTTGGTGCCATTCGATCTTCATTTTGAATTGTACTTAAGCAGCCTAAATCAACAAAGAAAGTGAAACTTGCTGTCACACATCCATGATTGGGGTGCCATTTGCATTAAAGGCATTTGCTGGGCATAAAAAGTTGTCTGGGGGTTCTATCGATTCTACCATGCCCGAAGTGAAGGGGTTGAACTATGGTCCAACACTGCTCTATTTACTTATTTATAAATATACTCTATTTATTTATTTATTTATTTTATTTGTACATATCTATTCTATTTATTTTATTTTGCTAGTATGTTTGGTTTTGTTCTCTGTCTCCCCTTTTACACTGTGAGCCCACTGTTGGGTAGGGACTGTCTCTATATGTTGCCAATTTGTACTTCCCAAGCGCTTAGTACAGTGCTCTGCACATAGTAAGCGCTAAATAAATACGATTGATGATGATGATGATGATGCTCCACCTGCCCCGCACGGTTTTGGTGTCTGCCCCAAGCCCATAAAACTATAATAATAATCATAATAATGGCATTTATTAAGTGCTTACTATGTGCAAAGCACTGTTCTAAGCGCTGGGGAGGTTACAAGTGATCAGGTTGTCCCACATGGGGCTCACAGTCTTAATCCCCATTTTACAGGTGAGGTAACTGAGGTGCAGAGAAGTTAAGTGATTTACCCAAAGTCACACAGCTGACAAGTGGCGGAGCTGGGATTTGAACCCATGACCATTAGACTCCAAAGCCCGCGCTCTTTCCACTGTGCCACGCTGCTTCTCAGGAAGGTTTGTGCTACCCGAGGTCAGTTTACACTGCTTGCTTGCTTTGAGAGGTGGGAAATCATAATAGTAATAATAATGGGATTTATGAAGTGCTTACTATGTGCAAAGCACTGTTCTAAGCGCTGGGGAGGTTACAAGGTGATCACGTTGTCCCACGTGGGGCTCACAGTCTTAATCCCCATTTTGCAGATGAGGTAACTGAGGCCCAGAGAATAATAATAGTATAATTATAATAATAATGGCATTTGGTAAGTGCTTACTATGTGCAAAGCACTGTTCTAAGTGTGTGTGGGGGGATACAAGGTGATCAGGTTGTCCCACAGGGGCCCCACAGTCTTAATCCCCATTTTACAGATGAGGTAACTGAGGCACAGACAAGGTAAGTGATTTGCCCAAAGTCACACAGCTGACAATTGGCGGAGCTGGGATTTGAACCCATGACTTCTGACTCCCAAGCCTCTTTCCACTGAACCACGCTGCTTCTTGCAGCTCCTCAGGAAGGTTTGTACTACCCGAGGTCAGTTTGTACCTCTTTGCTGCTTTGAGAGGTGGGAAATAATGATAGTAATAACAATGGGATTTATGAAGTGCCTACTATGTGCAAAGCACTGTTCTAAGCGCTGGGGAGGTTACAAGGTGATCAGGTTGGCCTACGGGGGGCTCACAGTCTTAATCCCCATTTTACCTATGAGGGAACTGAGGCACAGAGAATAATCATAATAATAATAGTAATGATGGCATTTGTTAAGTGCTTACTATGTGCAAAACACTGTCCTAAGCGCTGGGGGGAATCCAAGGTGATCAAGTTCCCCCATGAGGATTTTACAGTCTTAATCCCCATTTCACAGATGAAGTAACTGAGGTGCAGAGAAATTAAGTGACTTGCCCAAAGTCACACAGCTGACAAGTGGCAGAGTCAGGATTTGAACCCATGACCTCTGACTCCCAGGCTCTTTCCACCGGGCCACGCTGCTTCTCAGGAAGGTTTGTGCTACCCGAGGTCAGTTTGCACTGCTTTCCAGCCTTGAGGGGTGGGAAATAATACTAGTAATAAAAATGGTATTTATTAAGTGCTAATTATGTGCAAAGCACTGTTCTAAGCGCTGGGGGGGATATAAGGTGATCAAGTTGCCTCACAGTCTTAATCCCCATTTTACAGGTGAGGTAACTGAGGCACAGAGAAGTTAAGTGACTTGCCCAAAGTCACACAGCTGACAAGCGGCGGAGCCAGGATTTGAACCCATGACGTCTGATTCCAAAGCCCGCACTCTTTCCACTGAGCCATGCTGCTTTTCGCAGCTCCTCAGGAAGGTTTGTGCTGCCCGAGGTCAGTTTGCACTGCTTTCCTGCTTTGAGAGGTGGGAAATAATAATAGTAATAGTAATGGGATTTATGAAATGCACAGCAAAGCACTGTTCTAAGCACTGGGGAGGTTATGAGGTGATCAGATTGTCCTATGGGGGGCTCACAGTCCTAATCCCCATTTTACAGAAGAGGTAACTGAGGCCAGAGAATAATAATAATAATAATAATAATGGCATTTGTTAAGCGCTTACTATGTGCAAAGCACTGTTCTAAGCTCGGGGGGGCGGGGGGGAGAAATACAAGGTGATCAAGCTGTCCCACGGGGGGCTCACGTTCTTAAGCCCCATTTTCCAGATGAGGTAACTGAGGCACAGAGAAGTGAAGTGACTTGCCCAAAGTCACACAGCTGACAGTTGGTGGAGCCGGGATTTGAACCCATGACCTCTGACTCCCAAGCCCGGGCTCTTTCCACTGAGCCACGCTGCTTCTCACAGCTCCTCAGGAAGGTTTGTGCTACCCGAGGTCAGTTTGCACCGCTTTCTTGCTTTGAGAGGTGGGAAATAATAATAGTAATAATAATGGGATTTATTAAGTGCTTACTATGTGCAAAGCACTGTTCTAAGCGCTGGGGAGGTTACAAGGTGATCAGGTTGTCCCACAGGGGGCTCACAGTCTTAAACCCCATTTTACAGTTGAGATAACTGAGGCACAGAGAATAATAATAATAATAATGATGGCACTTGTTAAGAGCTTAGTATGTGCAAAGCACTGTTCTAAGTGCTGGGTGGGGATACAAGGTGATCAAGTTGTCCCACAAGGGGCTCACCGTCTTAAGCCCCATTTTACAGATGAGGTCACTGAGGCGCAGAGAAGTTAAGTGACTTGCCCAAAGTCACAGAGCTGACAAGTGGTGCAGCCAGGATTTGAACCTGTGACCTCTGACTCTCAAGCCTGGGCTCTTTCCACTGAGCCACTCTGCTTCTCTACTTACTATGTGCAAAGCACTGTTCTAAGCACTAGGGGAGGATACAAGGTGATCACATTGTCCCACGTGGGGCTGATAGTCTTAATTCCCATTTTACAGGTGAGGAAACTGAGGCTTAGTGAAGTGACTTGCCCAAAGTCACACAGCTGATAATTGGTGGAGCTGAGATTTGAACCCATGACCTCTGACTCCAAAGCCTGTGCTCTTTCCACTGAGCCACGCTGCTTCTCTACTTACTATGTGCAAAGCACTGTTCTAAGCGCTGCGGGAGGTTACAAGGTGATCAAGTTGTCACTCGAGGGGCTCACGGTCTTAAGCCCCATTTTAAAGATGAGGTCACTGAGGCCCAGAGAAGTTAAGTGACTTGCACAAAGTCACACAGCTGACAATCGGTGGAGCGTGATTTGAACCCATGACCTCTGACTCCAAAGCCCGGGCTCTTTCCGCTGAGCCACGCTGCTTCTCGCAGCTCCTCAGGAAGGTCTGTGCTACCCGAGGTCAATTTGCACTGCTTACCTGCTTTGAGAGGTGGGAAATAATAGTAGTACTAATAATGGGATTTATTAAGTGCTTACTATGTGCAAAGCACTGTTCTAAGGTCTGGGGAGGTTACAAGGTGATCAGGTTGTCCCACGTGGGGCTCACAGTCTTAATCCCCATTTTAATAATAACAATAATAATAATAATAATGGTATTTGTTAAGTGCTTACTATGTTCAAAGCACTGTTCTAAGCGCTGGGGGGGATACAAGGTGATCAAGTTGTCCCACGAGGGGCTCATTGTCTTAATCCCCATTTTACAGGTGAGGTAACTGAGGCGCAGAGAAGTTAAGTGACTTGCCCAAAGTCACACAGCTGACAAGTGGCGTAGCCGGAATTTGAACCCATGACCTCTGACTCCAAAGCCCGGGCTCTTTAATAATAATAATAATAATAATAATAATAATGGCATTTATTAAGTGCTGACTATGTGCCAAGCACTGTTCTAAGCGCTGGGGAGATTACAAAGTGATCAGGGTGTCCCATGTGGGGCTCACAGCCTTAATCCCCATTTTACAGATGAGGTAACTGAGGCCCTGAGAAGTTAAATGACTTGCCCAAAGTCTCACAGCTGACAATTGGTGGAGCGGGTATTTGAACCCATGTCCTCTGACTCCAAAGCCCGGGCTCTTTCCACTGAGCCACACTGCTTCTCTACTTACTATGTGCAAAGCACTGTTCTAAGCGCTGGGGAGGTTACAAGGTGATGAGGTTGTCCCACAGGGGGCTCACAGTCTTAATCCCCATTTTACAGATGAGGTAACTGAGGCACAGAGAACAATAATAATAATGGCATTTGTTAAGCACTTACTATGTGCAAAGCACTGTTCTAAGCGCTGGGGAGGTTACGAGGTGATCAGGTTGTCCCACGGGGGGGCTCACAGTCTGAATTCCCATTTTCCAGATGAGGTAACTGAGGCACAGAGAAGTGAACTGACTTGCCCAAAGTCACACAGCTGACAATTGGCGGAGCTGGGATTTGAACCCATGACCTCTGACTCCCAAGCCCAGGCTCTTTCCACTGAATCATGCTGCTTCTCGCAGCTCCACAGGAGGGTTTGTGCTACCCGAGGTCAGTTTGCACTGCTTTCCTGCTTTGAGAGGTGGGAAATAATAATAGTAATAATAATGGGATTTATGAAGTGCTTACTATGTGCAAAGCACTGTTCTAAGCGCTGGGGAGGTTACAAGGTGATCAGGTTGTCCCACGAGGGGCTCACAGTCTTAATCCCCATTTTACAGAAGAGGTAACTGAGGCACAGGGAATAATCATAATAATAATAATAATGATGGCATTTGTTAAGTGCTTACTATGTGCAAAGCACTGTTCTAAGCGCTGGGGAGGATACAAGGTGATACAGTTGTCCCACATGGGGCTCACAGTCTTAATCCCCATTTTACAGGTGAGGTAACTGAGGCACAGAGAAGTTAAGTGACTTGTCCAAAGTCACACAGCTGACGGTTGGCGGAGCCGGGATTTGAACCCATGACCTCTGATTCCAGAGCCCGGGCTCTTTCTACTGAGCCACGATGCTTCTTGCAGCTCCTCAGGAAGGTTTGTGCTACCCGAGGTCAGTTTGCACTGCTTTCCTGCTTTGGAGAGGTGGGAAATAATAATAGTAATAATAATGGGATTTATGAAGTGCTTACTATGTGCAAAGCACTGTTCTAAGTGTTGGGAAGGTTCCGAGGTGATCAGGTTGTCCCACGGGGGGGCTCACAGTCTTAAGCCCCATTTTACAGATGAGGTAACTGAGGCACAGAGAATAATAATAATAATGATGGCATTTAAGCGCTTACTATGTGCATCTAAGCGCTGGGGGGAACACAAGGTGATCAGGTTTTCCCACATGGGGCTCACAGTCTTAATCCCCATTTTCCAGATGAGGGAACTGAGGGTCAGAGAAGTGAAGTGACTTGTCCAAGGTCACCCAGCAAACATGTGGTGGAGGCGGGATTCGAACCCATGGCTTCTGACTCCAAAGCCCGGACTCTTTCCACTGAGCCACGAGGATCCTAACTAGCTAAGGATCCTAGCTTAGCTCCTCCAAAAGTCTCTTCTCCCTCCTGCCCAAGGCCACCCCTTGCCCCGAAAGCCTGGTGATTTTTGTAATTTAAACCATGCATAGAGACTTCCAAGAGGTTTTGCCCCGGCTCCGCCAATCGACAGCTGTGTGACTTTGGGCAAGTCACTTAACTTCTCTGTGCCTCCGTTCCCTCATCTGTAAAATGGGGATTAAGATTGTGAGCCCCCCGTGGGACAACCTGATCACCTTGTATCCTCCCAGCAATTAGAACAGTGCTTTGCACATGGTAAGCGCTTAACAAACACCATTATTATTATTTTGTCAAGTGCTACTTTATGGGATTATCCTGAAGGATGTCACCTGATGGACATTTTGTAGAGCAAAATCCGCCAACCCGTCATGTGACGTTTGTCATACAAAGATATCAAGACGGGTTTACCCCTCCTCTCCGGGTTCCCAACCTCCAGCTTCTCCCCATTCATTCATTCATTCAATCGTATTTATTGAGCACTTACTGTGTGCAGAGCACTGTACTAAGCGCTTGGGAAGTGCAAGTCGGCAACACATAGAGACGGTCCCTACCCAACAAAGGGCTCACAGTCTAGAAGGGGGAGACAGACAACAAAACAAAACATGTGGACAGGTGTCGAGTCATCAGAATAAATAAAAATAAAGCTAAATGCACATCATTAACAAAATAAATAGAATAGCAAATATGTACAAGTAAAATAAATAGAGTAATAAATCTGTACAAACATATATACAGGCGCTGTGGGGAGGGGAAGGAGGTAGGGCCCAGGGGGACGGGGTTTTGGGCTTCCGATATGCAGCTGGCCAGATTATCTTCTTAAAATAGATAATTTTAATAGATAATAGATAATGGTCACACAGCTGACCATTGGTGGAGCCGGGATTTGAACCCATGACCTCTGACTCTAAAGCCTGGGCTCTTTCCACTGAACCACACTACTTCCCCTGTCACACTGCCCTCCTGGCTTTCACTCGTATTATTTTTTTAAAATGTCACCTGGAAAATGTCTCTTCTCTTTTCTTTTTAATGGCATTTGTTAAGCACATACTATGTGTCAGGCACTAATAATAATGATGGTATCTGTTAAGCGCTTACTATGTGCCAAGCACTGTTCTAAATGCTGGGGTAGATACAAGTTATCAGGATGTCCCACGTGGGGCTCGCAGTCTTTATCCCCATTTTACAGATGAGGTAACTGAGGCACAGAGAAGTTAAGTGACTTGCCCAGAGTCACACAGCTGATAAATGGCGGGGCTGGGATTAGAACTCATTCATTCATTCATTCATTCAATCGTATTTATTGATCGCTTACTGTGTGCAGAGCACTGTACTAAGCGCTTGGGAAGTACAAGTTGGCAACATATAGAGACGGTCCCTACCCAACAGTGGGCTCACAGTCGAGAAGGGGGAGACAGAGAACAAAACAAAACATATTAACAAAATAAAATACGTAGAATAAATATGTACAAAGAAAATAAATAAATAAATAGGGTAATAAATATGTACAAACATATATACTCCCAAGCCCAGGCTCTTTCTACTAGGCTTCTTCTCTAAATTTGGTGCCTCATCTTTGGGAAGAGGATTCACAGAAAACACCGGCATCAGAGATGTGAGTATGGAAACGAAGTCTTGGAAATATTTGGAAAGTGAAAGGAACAGTGGAGTGTCGCTCTGCGGTCTTTCAGGGACACACTGCTATTTTACCAACAAAAGCGAACATGATTTCTCCACGTCTAAAATCCATTTTGTTTGCTGCCAAAAATTCATTTGTAACCCACTTATTCGGATCTCTGTAGAAACAGTTCTGGAGGACAGTATGTCAGATCACCAGAGGGGAATAATGGGATAGAGAAAAGAGGGCAACGAAAGTGCTTCGTCAAGTGTGTGTGAAGTTGATGAAGTCTTAACAGATACCGACTGCACTTTACCAGCATAGAACCTCAATTACTAGTTGTTTCAAAATCCTTTCTCTCCAAAACCCTGCATTTTGGTGGTATTGCCCGTGGCCTTCATTTTCCAATTCTGGGAGAGAATTGGCTTTTCTCTGTTGTGCTTTTTCCAACCTTTGGTCCCCTTTCTTGTGGATAAGCTCTGACGCAATTCATAATCACCGTCGTAACATGCGTTTATCATTGGCAAAGGTTCTGCCCTGTAAATGAATTACTGTAATGGCTGTGTCATGAAATAGCAGCTCATTATCCTCCTCCTCCTCCACCTTCTCCACTAAGCAGGTCAATGACAGTGAAAAGTGTCCCTGACAAAGGAGTGTCCTAAAGGAATTCAAGGAAAAAATTGAGTTTTTCAGCTTTAGATAGGCTAGGCATTGAACTGATTCCCAATTTATATAGCATATTTAAATGGTTATAAAAAAACCTTGATTTTAGAAGGCCCCCATGCATGCTTGTTCTGCTCAACCCTAGGTTATGGTCTTTACGTAATAATAATGGAATTTATTAAGCGCTTACTATGTGCTGTTCTAAGCGCTGGGGAGGTTACAAGGTGATCAGGTTGTCCCATGGAGGGCTTCCAGTCTTAATCCCCATTTTACAGATGAGGTAACTGAGGCTCAGAGAAGTTAAGTGACTTGCCCCAAGTCACACAGCTGACCATTGGTGGAGCTGGAATTTGAACCCGTGACCTCTGACTCTAAAGCCTGGGCTCTTTCCACTGAGCCACACTATATCCCCTGTCACACTGCCCTCCCATCTCTCACTCACCTCTCCATCCCCACAAACACACACACACTCACACACAATCTAACATCCCCCTGTAAACCTGATCAGTTGTTCAGACTTCTCCCGTCCACCTAGAATGCCAGTCTCCTTCAGCGTCTTCCAATCTTGACCATTCCCCGCTCCAAAAGTCTCCATTTTACAGAAGAGGAAACTGAGGCACAGAGAAGTTTAAGTTATTTCCCAAAGGTTACACAGACAAGTGGCAGAGCAGCATTAGAACCCAGGTTCTTCCAACTCCAAGCCCCATGGTCTATCTATTAGGCTTCACCCTGCTTCAAGTTGTTTATTATTTATATTTTCTTACTCTCATTTATATCAGCGTGGAATACTGGTACCAGTACTCGAGAAGCAGTGTGGCTCAGTGGAAAGAGCTTGGGAGTCAGAGATCATGGGTTCTAATCCCGACTCTGCCACTTATCAGCTGTGTGACTTTGGACAAGTCACTTTACTTCTCTGTGCTTTAGTTGCCTCATCTGGAAAATGGGAATCAAGACTGTGAGGCCCATGTGGGACAACCTGATTACCTTGTATCTCCCCCAGCACTTAGAACAGTGCTTGGCACATAGTAAGTGCTTAACAAGTAGCAAAATTATTATTGTAATTACTAGTACCAACTCTGCCACCCGCCTACTGTGTAAGCTAAGGCAAGTCACGATTTTTCTATGCCTCAATTTTCTCATCTATAAAATGGGGATGAAATATTTGTTGTTCCTCCTCCTTAGACTTTGTGCCCATTGTAGGAAAGGAACAATGTCCTATCTGATCATCTTGTATCAGTCCCAGTGTTTAATAAAGTGCTTGGCACATAATGAGGGCTTAACAAAGATTATTATTATTATTATAATAGTTAATACATATTTCTCAATTCTTATGACTATCTCCTCATTAGACTGTAAGCTTCTCAAGGTCAGGGATTGTGTCTATTTCTGTTGTATTCTCCCAAGCACTTATTTTAATGGTCTGTCCAGAATAAGTACTCATAGCTACTACTAATCAATCAATTCATGTCTCTATTTCTCCTTATACTACTACTAATAATAGTGATAGAATTTATTAAGTGCTTACTATGTGCAAAGTACTGTTCTATGCACTGGGGAGGTTACAAGGTGATCAGGTTGTCCCACGGGGCTCACAGTCTTAATCCTCATTTTACAGTGAGGTAACTGAGGCCCAGAGAAGTTAAGTGTCTTGCCCAAAGTCACATAGCTGACAAGTGGTGGAGCCGGGATTTGAACCCATGACCTCTGACTCCAAAGCCTGGGCTCTTTCCACTGAGCCACGCTGCTTCTTATAGGATTGCTTACTCAATCAAAGGATTGAGAAGAGAGAGTGTGTTTTTAAATTGTTGTATGTTTCCAAGACAAGTGTCTGCACGCAAGGGCAATTGTGAGCCCCATGTGGGATGATCTGATTACCTTGTATCTCCCCCAGCGCTTAGAACAGTGCTTGGCACATAGTAAGTGCTTAACAAATACCAAAATTATTATTATTAGTACTAGGCAACTAGCTTCCACACTTAGTCCCTCTACCACACGGGACTCACAGTTTAAGTGAGAGGTAGAACAAGCATTTCATCCCCATTTTACAAATGAGGAAACTGAGGTACAGATCATTGAAGTGACTTGCCCAAGGTGACACCGCAGGTGACTAGTAGAGCTGGTATTAGAAACCAGACCCTTTGACTCTTAGCCCCATGCTGTTTCCATTAGACCACCCTGCTTTCCATTGATGGAGTGCTTACTATATGAGAGCAGTTTTCTAGGTACTGGGGGGCGCTTATGAAGAAATTAAAAGAATTGTCAATGGTTTATCATTAGAAATATTAATCAATCGATACTATATGCAGAAGACGGAACACTTGGAAGAGTACAATAATGTCATCTGTGCCCTTGAAGTTGTGATAATTAGGCAGGGGATGCTGACACTAAAATGTTACAGATAAGAGGAGGAGGGAAAAGGGGATAATAATAATAATAATAATGGTATTTGTTAAACACTTATTATGTGCCAAGCACTGTTCTAAGTGCTGGATACATACATGAGTTAGTGCTTAAATAATAGGGTTGGTAAGATATGTATGTAAGTGCTACAGGAAGTCATGAGTACCCAGTTCTGAAGTAGTAGTTGAGAGCACATAACACAGGGAGCTCAGAAATTGATTGGGAAAGAACTCCTTGACACAATGTGACTTCAGAAGGCCTTTGTGGATGGGTAGAGCTGTGATCTGTCAGATTTGAAATGGGAGAAAGTTCCAGGCAAGCAGAAAGGCGTGGGAACGAGTTTGGGAGCAGAAGAAATGAGAATGAGGCACAGTGATTAGGTGAGTTTGGAAGGAAGGAAGAGTGCAAATTGGGGACAAAGAAGAGAGGGGATAGAAAGAGGGAGAGATCTGATCAACTGCTTTGAAGCCAGTGGACAGGAGTTAATACAGAGAAAAATGGTTAACTGTTGGAGGTGTCCGAGGTGTGTGCAGAACAGTGTTTAAAAAATGATTTGGGCAGCAGAGTGAAGTGTGGACTAGAACAGGGAGATACTGGAGGCAGAGAGATTACTGAGGAAGCTGCTTCTGTAGTTGAATCTTGATGAAACTAATGCCTGGGCCAGGATGGTGGTTGTTTGGGTGGAGAGGAAAGTGAAGGGTCTCGGATATATTGTGGAGGAAAAACCAAGAGAGACACAGCCCCTGTCCCAAATGTACTTCACAGTCTAAGGAGGGAAAATGGGAACTGAATCCCCATTTTACAGTTGATAAAACTGAGGCTGAGAGAAGCTTAGTGACTTGCCCAAGATCACACAGCTGGCAGGTGGAGGAGCCAGGATTAGAACCCAGGTCCAGGCCTTTCCAAATAGGCCATAATGCTCCCATGCTTGATAAACGGGATAGTAGATATGATTTAAATTTTTACAGGGCCTCACAAACTGAGCGCAGTGGGCATAGGGATCCTGAGATCCCTATTGTATTAAAAACTTCTTGAGGGGAGATTACAGAAACCTTGGTTTATGTGGCTAATGTACATTCCTCTACTGCTTAAGTCATTGTTCTGTTCCCCCTGTAGAGTGGAGGCTCCTTATTGGGCTCGTGGCTACATCTACGAACTCTGCTGTATTGCACTTTCCTAAGGGCTTTGTACAATTCTCTGCACACAGTAAGCACTCACTGATGGACTGTTTGCTACGTGCTGCTAATGAAGGATGATGACGATGATGATGATGATGATGACAGCCATCATGTCAGAATCTCTGCCTCAAATCTTAGGCATAAGTATAGCTTTCAAGGGTGTGATGAATCAAACAATAAGGGGAAGCTGTACTCCTCAGAAATGAATATATTACGAGTGTCTTGTCTAGTTCAGGATTCTGAGGATTTGAAATGGAATCAGAGAATCTATATGTAACTGTGGGGGGAAACTGAAGCTTTCTTTTCACATGAAATCAGATGTGCGACTGTCAGGAAGATGGATTTGGATGAAGGGGAAAGCATACAATGGAAATGAATGAGAGAACCAGTCAGAGTCTTATCTTAGCCATATAGTGTGCATTTTCAAACACCTTGGAATATTGGGTGATTTGTGTTTGAGGGTGACATGATTTTAGTTGCTTTATTTTTAGTGATTTGTAGAATCACTACGGTTTCAATATACATAATAAAGTGTTCTTGGGGAAGATAAATGCCGCCCAGAGGTATCTGGGTGCCCTGAAACTGCCTTCTCTTTCCTCTTTAGTTGTGATATCATTTCCCTTGTGTACCCCTGCAAGTCACAGAGTTATTTGAAGTGATTTTTCTCAGTCTGTGCATCTCTGAGAGAGGAGGACAGAGAGCAAACGAAAAATTCTAAGCAGGGTGGAATTAGACTTTTGTATACAGGGGGTGGATAATCCTTGTTGCAGATGGTCTGTACTCTTCTTGAGTATGTGTTGGGGATTGGGAGAGAGAGGAGAGGGCCAGCCATGAGCTTGAGCTTTGTAGTTTCCAGTCTTAGCAGACGATATTGCATCAAGGAGCTGAGAGAGCTTGCTTGGTGAGCTGGGCTAGTGATGTCCACACCAGCTCAGTGCCCCATTGCTGGCCTTGAAGGTTGTAGCTTTTTTGGTTCTGCCCCATTAGGTCTTTGGCTATCAGGTGGCCTGAAAGATTTCTAGCCTCAGCAGCTTGGCTCTTGCGGAGAAAGCCCTCTGAAAATGCTGAAAACCTTTCCACTTGCTCTCCTACAGCAGATTTAGTCCATATCTGCAATTTTTAATTTATGATGATGTCTTGTCTCCTCTTTAAGCTCACTGTGGGCAGGGAATGTGTCTGTTATATTGTTGCATTGTAATAATATTATAATTATTATATTATATTATTTTATTTATTTATTTAAATATTATTTTATATTATCCCCCTTCTAGACTGTGAGCCCACTGTTGGGTAGGGACCGTCTCTATATTTTGCCATCTTGTACTTCCCAAGCGCTTAGTACAGTGCTCTGCACACAGTAAGCGCTCAATAAATACGATTGAATGAACGATTGAATGAATGAATAATAATAGTAATTCTGGTATTTGTTAAGCACTTAATGTGTACCAGGCTCTGTACTAAGTGCTGGGGTGGTTACAAGCAAGTTAGGTTGGATACAATCTGTGTCCCACATGGGGCTCGCAGTCTCAATCCCCAATTTACGTCTGTGGTACTCTCCCAAGCACTTAGTACAGTGCTCTGCACACACTAATCACTCAGTAAGTACAATTGACCGACTCATATGATTGACTGACTAACTTTAGTAGGGCGTTTTAGCCTCAAACTGCCAATCTAAGCTGCAAGAAGTATTCTTGAAATTTCCTGACTTCGGGGATTTCTGGTACACCGGAGGCTAAGAACAGTGCTTTGCATGTAGTAAGCGCTCAATAAATGCCATCATTATCATTATTATTATTAATATGGAAAATAAAGTGTCAACTCTCTGGGGGGTGTCCGTTCCTAGGATACACTGGACAAGTGATGCTGTCTGATTTTCAACCCTCTCAAATGCCTAGGCCCTGAACTATCATCCACTGGAAGTATACCCCATCTCATCCTGCTAATGATGTGGAAAGTGATGCGAAGACCTGCTGGCAGAGCTTGGAGTACCACTTCTGTTGTCCATTTGCAAAGGTTATGCGTTTTTATTTCCTTCTGTCTTAGGCAATCACCTTCTGCAAATTATCTTTCTAAAGGAAAGATAACTACCTGCCAAATTGAATTTCCATACCTTCTTTAGTAGTGCATTAGGATTTACCTTAATGCCTCTAAACATTCTAAGGTCCCCCATAGTATTCAATAATGGCAATCAATGGCATCAAGTGGATGCTCAATAAATGCCACTATTATTAATATGATTATATGGCAGCAATTTATAAAATCACCAAACCTTCCCTCATATCCTTCCAATAGTTTCAGGCTATAGAGCTCACTGAACATTTATTTTATAGAGATCAGCCCAGAAACACTGAGGAACATCTTTGAAGAACTTTCTACAGAAATTTTATATATCTATAAATATCTATATATATAGATATATATATGAAATACATGCATGTATATACACACATATAAGTATTATATGTCTATATATAGTATAAAGTATAGTATATATATGTCTGAAGAACTTTCTACAGATATTATATATATATGAAATACATACATATGTATACACACACATATATATAAGTATTATATATATATATACATATATATAATTTCTGTAGAAAGTTCCTAAATATTTCAATTATATATATTATATGTATAATATATATATTGAAATCCACTCAAAACTGAATTTTAAGGTAAAATCGCTTTGGCCAAAGAGAAAATTATTTGATTTATCCTAAAGCCTTGTAATTGGATTGGAGTATGCTGTTTTGACTTTTACGCTAGTCCCAACATGAGATCAGGTTGCCTTTTAATCACTCTGTTGGAGAAGGGAAGAGAATGTTATTCTCATGCATTTTTCTCTTTCCTAGGAACTCATTCAGAATTAACAATAGTTTCTCAAGTGAAAAGAGAACACAATAGAAAGAACTTGAACATTATTTACTTTGGCCTTGTCTCTCTATGACAGGAAATTAAGAAAACGATGGATTACAAATTACTGTACAAAATTTTATTATCAGAAGCAAAATTCAAATTTGCTTTGCTTAAAATACAGAAGTTGAAGACTCTCATATAGAAAAAAAACACATTTTCAGTCCTAGGTTAGGATGGAGTAAAAATTTCATGTGGAAAACATACTGATTAAATATTTACTGAATAGTTTCTAAAGACATATCATAGAAAACATTTTACTGGCAAACCAACACAAAATCATTTATTTGGTAAAGGCTTTAGTTGCATGGTGGTGTCTTGTATTTATTAATCTTTAAGTAATGCTGTATTCTTTTTCCTAAAATCCTCAAATTCTAGGACAAGTATATTTTGTTTGGCATATGTATCATTCTGTTCATTTTAAGAGTGAGTTTAGTTAAATCATTAATTATTTAATATATGAATGAAGATAACCCTCTGGACTCAAGAACAACAGCAAACACATTTTACAATCAATGAAAAGATGGTCAAGGTAACACTGCCACAGAACAATATAGTTCAGGTAAAGTTATTCCCCACCACCACTTAATTATTTGAATAACTGTATAATTCTAAAGTCTGCTTTGAAGATGTATACCTGGTCTAGATTTCAACAGATGCCCACCATGATGTATCACTGATATACTGATCTACTTTTCCCAAACTTCTCCTGCTGTATAAACACTAATGGGATGCAGAAAGACAACATGTAGTGTCACTATTAAGCTACTTCTAAGTGGATGGTTTACGCTACCTCTTTTGAATTAGAATCACCTATCTCTATTTGAGAAACATAATGGAAACCCATTTGCCCATTTTTAAATTTTTAAGTAAGTCTGAATGACATCAATCGGAAAATGAGGCATGTGAACGTGAGGAAAAACAAATTCATTCATTCCGTATTGCATTTTCTGCAGTAATATTAAAAGAGGAGTCCTCCACTTCTGTGGACACAGTGGGAAAATGTAGGATATCGTCTCTCCCTCACATTGATGGATACAATCTCACCTTCAGAGTTGTCCTCTTCAAACTGAACGACAATGCCAATACCCTTTGTCCACACAGTACTTTAAGAAAGGTGATAATAATAATAAGCAAAATGTTAGCCTAGGCAAAAATCCAATCATATAGTGAGTCTAATACCCAAGACGTTTGTTTTCAGCCTTTCCACTTTCTCAATTATTGAAATCTTTTCATTTATAGGAGTATCATGCTAGCTGATGATGAAGCAATATCTCTGCACAGCTCCTATACACACTAGTTTGAAATGTTTTCTGAGGTAATTTCAATTTCTTGGAAAGGAAACTAAAGCACAGGTCCAAGCTCTTATTCAGCAACGTATTTCTTTCAGGCTGAATATTTAGATGACTCTTTTGGGTCCCATATCTCCAGTTACTAAGTACACTGCTTTTATTCTCTCAGTAGAGGACTGAACATAAGATATTAACAATTCTATATTTCCATTTCTTGTTTGAGTCCCCTCTGAATCAAATATGAAACAAAAATTTTGCCCTTTGGGGATAATGAGCCCCCCTCATGATGATGCAAATAAAGGGCTCTTAAATTATTTCCCTCTACCCCCGACCCACCTAAATATATTTTATCTTGGATTACTTTTGAGCCAAAATCATATACTGCGGGGAAGCAGTGTAGCTCAGTGGAAAGAGCATTGGCTTTGGAGTCAGAGGTCAGGAGTTCAAATCCCAGCTCCGCCACTTGTCAGCTGTGTGACTTTGGGCAAGTCACTTAACTTCTCTGTGCCTGTTACCTCATCTGTAAAATGGGGATTAAGACTGTGAGCCCCCCGTGAGACAACCTGATCACCTTGTAAACCTCCTCAGCGCTTAGAACAGTGCTTTGAACATAGTAAGCGCTTAATAAATGCCATCATCATCATCATACTGCAGAAAATAAATATGGTTGAAACAATGCTCAGAACTGGACAAAATCAAGAAACGGAGAAGCGTAACCATAATCAGATTCAGTATAAGAGCTTGAAAATGGACAAATAGGTGCTCTTAAAAAAGAGACCTATATGCATTATTAAGTGAAGTTCGCAGTATAAACTGACCAGAATTGTAGTTCACTGGATTAATTAACAAAGAGTTAGGAGGGTACCAAAATGTATATTCTGCAAGCAACGGTCTTTGGAAAGCAATTTCTATTTTCACGGTGTGGTAAACATTATCCTTTGCATTTTGATATAATACCTGATCCTACTTCAGGCATTTATATAGTGGATTGTGATGACAAAGCAACTTGTAAAGATAAATCTCAAACAAGGGCCACATTTTATCATAAGTTCTGGCTCCTGAAGTCCTTATATAAGGTAAATTGTGTTCAATCTTCATTTCTCTCAAGCTAATATACTTATTGTAGCCAGTTCTCATCTCTCCCATGGCTGACACAGTAAGCACTCAATAAATACGATTGAATGAATGTCACTAGAGGCAGGGTGAGGACGATTAAAACTTGTACATATTTACTATTCTACTTATCTTGCTAATGATGTGCATCTAGCTTTACTTCTATTTATTGTGATGACTTGACACCTGTCCACATGTTTCGTTTTGTTGTCTGTCTCCCCCTTCTAGACTGTGAGCCCGCTGTTGGGTAGGAACTGTCTCTATATGTTGCCAACTTGTACTTTCCAACTTGTACAGTGCCCTGCACACAGTAAGCGCTCAATAAACATGATTAAATGAATGAATGAGCTCTTGATCACACCTTGCGTCCTGTCTGGAACTTCTCTCAGGGTACTGAGAGTTCGCAGCGCTCCCCATCTCCCCAACTTGTACTTCTCAATTGCTTAGTACAGTGTTCTGCACACAGTAAGCGCTCAATAAATATGATTGACTGAATGAATCTTCAAAGTCACTCTGAGACCACATCTCCTTCAGGAGGCTTCCCCCTAGCAATCTCTAATCTGCCTACTTTCTACCTCATAACTGCAAATTCAGCCATGAGTCCTAGGTATTTAATTCACCACAATCCCTTCAGCACTAACTGGCATATCATATCATGTACTGCGTCCCTTATCTGTAATATTTGAGTCCATATCCTCTGTTAGACTGAATATACATGATGAGGGGAGGGATTGTGTTCTCCAATTCTAGTACTTTAGAACAGTGCTCTGCACACAGCAAGCACTCAGTAAATACAATTGAATGAGTGAATGAGTGAGAGGAAAGGAGATAATGGAGGGGATCTTCCTTTTAATAACCTAGTGGGAACTATCTCCCCCATTCCCCACTCACCAACAGGAGGTGAAGAGAAATTAGGGTCACAGCACTCCAATCCTTCCACAACTTCCCCTTCCTTCATCCCCCCTCCCAGCCCCACATCACTTATGTACATATCTGTAATTTATTTATTTATATTAATGTCCATCTCCCCGTCTCTAGACTGTAAGATCATTGTGGTCAGGGAATGTGTCAGTTTATTGTTGTATTGTACTCTCCCAAGTGCTTAGTACAGTGCTCCATGCACAACTTTCCAAGCACTTTAGTGCAGTCCTCTCAATAAATACGATTGAATGAATGAATGAACAATAAGTGCTCAGTAAATACAGTTGAATGAACAAATGAATGAACAGTGCTCTACTCCCCGTAAGCCTTCAGTAAATACTATTGATTGATTGAATTACACATATTAAAGGCAGGACTTTTTAATACATAGGAAGGGGATTTTTCTGATTTTACAAATCTGTCAATTACACTAAGTGATCCAAATAGGCCGTATTGAATTATTGTGCACATATTTGAATGTTAAAAGCAGTATATTGCAGCATATCAATCAATGGTATCTCTTGAGGACCTTCTTAGTGCAAATAGGCTGTTCTAAGAACTTGATAGAGCATTACTGAAAAAAATTCCCTTGATAGAGCATTACTGAAAAAAAATTCCCCTCTCTCAAGCACTTTATATTTTAATGGCATATGCCTACGTAGATTAGAATGGGCAACAAAGATTTTAACAAATAGGGAGCCAAAATCCCAACCAATATCGAGAAAATGCTAAGAAATAGCTGCAACAGTTTACTTCCATCAGTTCAGTCCTGATCCCACATACACTAAATCTCATGAAACCAATTCCAAAAAGCTGAAAATATTATTCCAAATACTTGTAAAAAGCCATATGCCATGTAAGTATCATGAAGTGCTATAAAACACAACACTGAAATTGTATTTCAGTAACAACACTTGACATGACCTCAGTCTACGAGTCTACCTTGAAACATGCTATGGAAAATTTCATTAAACAAACTATTTGGACCAGTTAAGATGGCATACTGATGCTTAAGCAAATTGTATTTTTGAAATTTAGTAAACCCAATCTGTGTGTGTGTTAGAGAGAGAGAGACAGAGAGAGAGAGAGAGAGAGAGAGAGAGAGAGAGAGAGAGAGAGAGAGTATGGGTGACCATTGTATATATATATGTATATATATGTATATATATGTATATATATATGTATAAATATATATATATAGAGAGAGAGAGAGAAGCAGCATGGCTCAATGGAAAGAGCATGGGCTTTGGAGTCAGAGGTCATGGGTTCAAATCCCAGCTCTGCCAACTGTCAGCTGTGTGACTTTGGGCAAGTCACTTGACTTCTCTGTGCCTCAGTTACCTCATCTATAAAATGGGGATTAAGACTGTGAGCCACACATGGGACAACCTGATCACCTTCTGTCCTCCCCAGCGCTTAGAACAGTGCTTTGCATATAGTAAGCGCTTAACACATGCCATCATTATTATTTATATATTTAATTTTAATACCATTGCTACAGAATGGCGTACTCTTCCTTGAAGTATATTATCATCATTACAGTCACAAATACTTGCAGAAACAGTATCTGGAGAACTTTCTGTGAGACTAAAGCATTTCATGAATTAGTATCATCGGAAAATCTAACACTGCATTCTCAGTAACTCTGACCTGCTGCATTTGTAAACTGCTTCAAATGTTTTATAGGGTTGAAGTAGTTTAAGCTACTTTATACCATATTGCCGAATACACCACAACATTTGTGAATTTTCTATAAAATTGTTGCTGTTTACACCGCCACAGTACTAAATTCACAATCTTGAGATAGCAGAGAAAAAAA
Organism: Tachyglossus aculeatus; assembly: GCF_015852505.1. Taxonomy (NCBI): domain Eukaryota; kingdom Metazoa; phylum Chordata; class Mammalia; order Monotremata; family Tachyglossidae; genus Tachyglossus; species Tachyglossus aculeatus. The sequence goes on along the minus strand of NC_052079.1, from coordinate 21,478,700 downwards.
ATCAGGATAATAAAGTTCAAGTGCCTTTATGGACTTGAGGCTTAGAAATTAGGAAAGTTTAAAAGTAATTAAAAATGCCAATTACATATTATCCAACACATTTCAGTTCTCTTTTCATGATTTCAAAATATGTCGGTGCATAATAGATTATGATGACAAGGAGAAATCATTTAGTTTACACATAAACAGTGAACAAAACTAACAATCCATATTTTCATGAAAACACTATTTGTCAAACAGGACATAAGGAAATAGAGTGAAAAAAAAATGAAAAACGCTTAAATGTATTATTTTACAAGAATTTTCCAGAAGGGAGTCCTTTGTTCATTTTTAATTGAACATACCGTATTGATTTTAAATCGCCAAGAAGGTGAACCCTGGTGGATTGTGATGCTAAGTGAATGAAATTGGGTATTTTGACAGAATTATGACCTTAACTAGAGAAATGCTACTGTCATAACTCTAAGGCAGAACGATGATCAGAAGACGTTAAAATAGGCATTATTCGTCCAAACAAGTACACACCGCAGACTTGATACTTTGTGGTTAAACAATTTCTCAAAGACGCTAGGCTACTTAATGGGCAACTAAAATACCAAAAGAGAAACTAATATGCGCTATTTCACTCCAATTAAAAAGAAAAATTATTCATTACGATTCCATTACTACTAATGAATGCATTCTGTATCATTCATTTCACAAAATTTTTAAAAGAAGTTTTGACTATTTCCATTGCATTCTTCTTTTGGTAGTAAATTATGATCACATCCTAATTTATTACCAAAATTAATACAAAATAATTACACCAACATATTCAATAGATTGAAATTAATGGCCTATTCTCCCTAAGGAATGTATTTGATAAGTCACTAATCAAATCATTTGCAAATGCTCAGATTGGGGGTAAATAGAGTGGTTGGAATAGAAAGCTTACATCTCACATCTTCTTTTGGACACGACTTCAAATTGATATGCTGATTTTTAAGACAGTTGGCACATTATGTCAAAAAGGCTTCCTTATACTGTACTGGGGTTCTCCAAGATAAGCATTTAAAACCAGTGTGTATTTCATAAATGAACAGCGTTGAAAAATTCAGCTGGGGGTGGTGAGAGACGTTAAAAATTGAACTTTGAACGAATGCTTTATAACACGCTCGGGGGACTGTCTCCACTTTTTTAGGAACTTCAAATCTCATTCATTAATCTTTGTGTTTTGAATAGTAATTAGTCAGATACTGACATTTGTTTAATGGCCGGCAACGAGATCTGGAAAGATGGAAAACATTACAAAGGGAACAATCTACAAACAATAAATGTAACTGGAATTTGCTAGAGAACGTATTAGCTTGGTGTTTGCCACCAAGAAGCTGAAAAATGCCCAGATTTGTACACCGACATCTAGGTGGAGTTTGGGCAACCAACATTTTGCTTGGATAGTATTATTTGAAGTAGAGATATCCTCTCCATCCCCACTTCCCTATCACACTTCGCTACCAACCTCTCCTTCACATACTCTTCCACTGCCAAAAGGATGGCCGCAAATTTGGGCTGGATGGCCAATTTTAGGCCAATGAAAAACTTCACTTATTAACAAAGAAGACACCTTCACTCTTAAAAGATGGCACAATCGGTGTAGAAGATCATTAAACATTAACAGATTCACTGAGATATTTTGCCTAATGGAGAATTAACACACACACACACACACATAAACACACACTCACATGTACTGCACACAACATACCTTGGCTACTTAGAGTGAAACACAAGGAAATAAATTAAATCAGAACATTCAGACTCTCAGCATTGACCAATAGAAATATGTATATATGTTTTACAAAATGTAAGCATTGATTAAAATAATGCCTGATGTTTGGGTTGGACAGAGATTATGTTTGTGGACAAACTCTCTAAAGCACTCCTATTAACATGCATTCCATTATTTCATTATAGGGAATGTCTTACTTGACAATCTGATTTGTTTCTACTTCATGACTTTGAACCAAAATAAGACCTCTCATTCCATAAGAATCAACCACATGAGGTTGGAGGAGTCATTTTTCAGCCTCATCACCTGGGATACTTTCAAAATTTAATGTAAAATTTGTGAATAGTGATGACAGTTCCACTGATCAGAAGAAGTTCACTCTTTCGCACGTGTACATACTGTGCAATATATACTGTGTTTGGGGTGTTTTCCCACAAACGTATATGTATCCAGAACTTATATATATTTTATGTATACATCATTTGAACCCAAAGAACAAGAGTTGGCATCTCAATAATAATTGATAGACAATCCAAGTGCTGATTTATTATCCATTAGATTATACTGCCCCAGTGTTTGGAGTCTGATAGATTTCCCTTTCCATTTCCTCTTGCTTTACAACACTGATTGTCACAGATCTTCTTTGTGCTTTTTCATAATGCCCATCCTTGATAGAACAGAAATCTGCATACAAAACGTGAACATCGTTAAGTGAGCATGCTGCAATACGAGCAGGACCGTACGACCATGCATAAAATACTCTTTCCCCAGACGGAAACACAGACATGCGCCACTAAATATATTTGGTCCTTTACAGTGAGGCCGGAAAGCTGAATCAAACACCCCTGCCTCCACTTTCAAGAGTTTCTTTCCAGGTTACAGAGGGCAAGGTGGAAAAAAAAAAAACCCAATCCACCCAAGAAAAACCCGCTCCCACAAAACACCCTGAAAATCCGATCTCATCTTTGTCATTCTGATACCGGACTCTCCCAGCACTCTCGGTGATGCCTCTTCTTTCGCAACACTTTGTGCTGAACTGTTTGTAAGAACTCAGTGTGTCAGGGCTGTTCCTAGCCACTGGAAAAGCTCCTCTTTGTAAAACATCTTCCATCGTACGTTAGCTTCTACTGTTTCCACAGCCCGTGAAAAAGAAGCAGCAGCTCCTCCTTCGTAGCTCTTCATAAAGGTCTTTAGCTGGAAATGCAATTGTATAGGATTAAACCTGGATAAATTGGAATGGATTGGACCCTAAACAGGCCACACCTGGTGAATAGTGTCAGATCCTCCACCAGTACATTTAGGATACGGCGCATTTTTTCCAATGAAATGCTAGTTGAAAATAGGCTAGACCCACTATGTGGAATAGTTTCGTACCTGGAGTAAAATAACAGGAACCAGAAATGCTGCATTTCATTAAAATAGCATTCAATTCAGCTTTTAAATAAAAGTTTCAACTGGAAAGCCACCCAGAGACTATTTCCTAAATAAATATTCGAAGAGTTATAGCTAATTGTTAATAGTTTGAATGACGCATTCATGTTATATTATTGCCAGGACTAAGGATAATGAAAAGGACATGGGCAAGCACGCTCAGATATCATGGGACGCCACTGTAGCAGGGAATGCCCAAGCAGAAAATTCAAATGAGGAACAATCTCTGCATTGTGAACAGTTCAGAAAAGATTCTCTCCACTTCCTCGTTAAAGAAGTTGTGTGAAGGAACTGACATTGTCTTTTATGTCAAGGCTCAAGCTGGGAATTTAGATAAGTGGGCCAAGTGTGTTGGTTGTCTAATGATGTTGAGATCCTTGGAGGCTAACGTGGATCTGAGGTGGAGGAAGTCGGATTTGCTTTGCCCGGAGCCCTCAACAGTCACTTTAAAATATTTGGGAGAGGAGAAAAGTCAGAATTCACTGCGTGGCAAGTTCAAAGGGTAAACATTTCCTGAAGGATGATGGGATGAATGTAATAATTTGCTTACATCCTTTCTTGGACCCTGAACGATTGTTTTCTGGGGGTCCAGGCTGGGCTTAGGAGTTCCAGTCTTCACAAAGCTCTGGACTAATCTTACCTGCACAATCTCATGGGGTAGTGGTTAGAGCATGGGCCAGGGAGCTAGAAAATCATGAGTTCTAAACCTGACTTCATCACGTGTCTGCTGAGTGACCGTGGGCATGTCTCTTCTCTGTGCCTCAGTTACCTCATCTATAAAATGGGGATTGAGACTGCGAGCCCCATCTGGGACAGGGACTGTGTCCAACCGATTTGCTTGTAGCTACCTCAGCGCTTAGTACAGTGCGTGGCATATATTAAGCACTTAACACCATAATTATTGTTATATATTATCATTATTATCTTTTCCTGCTAAACACTGGCCATTATCCTATCTACCATGAGACGAGGAGCAGCATGGCCTAGTGGAAAGAGCACAGGCCTGGGAGTCAGAGGACTGGTGTTCTAATCCTGCCTCAACCACTCAAATGCTGTGCACCCTTGGGCAAGTCACTTAACTTGTCTGTGTATCAGTTTCCTTATCTGTAAAATGGGAATTAAATCCTACTCCCCGGTACTTAGACTACCGAGTCCTATGTAAGATGGGGACTGTGTCCAACTTCAATCAATCAATCAATCAATCGTATTTATTGAGCGCTTACTATGTGCAGAGCACTGTACTAAGTGCTTGGGAAGTACAAATTGGCATCACATAGAGACAGTCCCTACCCAACAGTGGGCTCACAGTCTAAAAGGGGGAGACAGAGAACAGAACCAAACATACCAACAAAATAAAATAAGTAGGATAGAAATGTACAAGTAAAATAAATAAATAGAGTAATAAATATGTACAACCATATATACATATATACAGGTGCTGTGGGGAAGGGAAGGAGGTAAGACGGGGGGATGGAGAGGGGGACGAGGGGGACAGGAAAGAAGGGGCTCAGTCTGGGAAGGCCTCCTGGAGGAGGTGAGCTCTCAGCAGGGCCTTGAAGGGAGGAAGAGAGCTAGCTTGGCGGATGGGCAGAGGGAGGGCATTCCAGGCCCGGGGGATGACGTGGGCCGGGGGTCGATGGCGGGACAGGCGAGAGCGAGGTACAGTGAGGAGACTAGTGGTGGAGGAGCGGAGGGTGCGGGCTGGGCAGTAGAAGGAGAGAAGGGAGGTGAGGTAGGAGGGGGCGAGGTGATGGACAGCCTTGAAGCCCAGGGTGAGGAGTTTCTGCCTGATGCGCAGATTGATCGGTAGCCATTGGAGGTTTTTGAGGAGGGGAGTAATATGTCCAGAGCGTTTCTGGACAAAGATAATCCGGGCAGCAGCATGAAGTATGGATTGAAGTGGAGAGAGACACGAGGATGGGAGATCAGAGAGAAGGCTAGTGCAGTAGTCCAGACGGGATAGGATGAGAGCTTGAATTAGCAGGGTAGCGGTTTGGATGGAGAGGAAAGGGCGGATCTTGGCAATGTTGCGGAGGCAAATAACTTGATTATTTTTCACCGACCCCAGTGCTTAGTACAGTGTTTGGCACATAGTAAGTAGTTACCAAATATCATAATTACTTAGACTGTGAGACCCCTACGGGACGGGAACCGTGTCCAACCCGATTAACTCGTATCTGCCCCAGTACTCAGAACAGTACTAGACACATAAGTGCTTAACAAATACTGTAATTATTATAGCTATTATGCCAAATCATCAGTATGAGCAAACGAATCATGCCATCAGTCTAGACAACTGTCTATATTCAGAATAACGAGCTGTGACTTTATCCTGCACGGGAACAATAGTGTTGGTTCTTTGGGCTACACAGTTCATCATTATGATCCATTTCACTTCATTCAAGAAAGAACAGTGATCATTACCCAAGATGCAAGCCAGGACAAGATCCCCCTTTTTCCCAGACTGAGCCCCCTTTTTTCCTCTCCTCCTTCCCCTCCCCACAGCACCCGTATATGTGTTTGTACAGATTTATTACTCTATTTATTTTACTTGTACATATTTATTGTTCTATTCATTTTGTTAATGATGTGCATTTAGCTTTAATTCTATATGTTCTGATGACTTGACAACTGTCCACATGTTTTGTTTCGTTGTCTGTCTCCCCCTTCTAGACTGTGAGCCCGCTGTTGGGTAGGGACCGTCTCTAGATGTTGCCAACTTGTACTTCCCAAGCGCTTAGTATAGTGCTCTGCACACAGTAAGCACTCAATAAATACGATTGAATGAATGAATGAATGAATGATCACAATAGTGATGGTGTTTGTTAAGTAAAATAACTTACTGTGTGTCAAGCACTGTTCTATGCACTAGGGTAGATACAAACTAAGAGAAGCAGCATGGCTCAATGGAAAGAGCCTGGGCTTTGGAGTCAGAGGTCATGGGTTCAAATTCCAGCTCTGCCAATTATCAGCTGTGTGACTTTGGGCAAGTCGCTTAACTTCTCGGTGCCTCAGTTACCTCATCTGTAAAATGGGGATTAAAATTGTGAACCCCCATGGGACAACCTGATCACCTTGTAACCTCCCCAGAGCTTAGAACAGTGCTTTGCACATAGTAAGTGCTTAATAAATGCTATTATCATTATTATTATTATTATTATTTGGCCAAAGTCCATGTCCCACATGGGTCTCACAGTCTTAATCTCCATTTTATAGATGCAATAACTGAGGCTCAAGATGTGAAGTGACTTGTCCAAGGTCACCCAGCGGACAAGTGCCAGAGCCGGAATTGGAACCCAGGTCCTGCTGACTCCCAAGTCCGTACTCTATCCATTCATTCATTCATTCAATCGTATTTATTGAGAGCTTACTGTGTGCAGAGCACTGTACTAAGCACTTGGGAAGTACAAGTTGGCAACATATAGAGACAGTCCCTACCCAACAGCGGGCTCACAGTCTAGAAGACTATCCACTAGGCCATGTTGCAGGAATAGGGACAGGGTGGCCTAGTGGAAACAACATATGACTGGAAGTCAGGAGACTTGGATTTCAATCCTGGCTCCATCACTTGCCTGCTGCATGATAATAATGATGATGGTATTTGTTAAGCGCTTATTATGTGCAAAGCACTGTTCTAGGCGCTGGGGAGGTTCCAAAGTGATCAGGTTGTCCCACGGGGGACTCACAGTTTTAATCCCAATTTTACGGATGAGGTAACAGGCCCAGAGAAGTTAAGTGACTTGCCCAAAGTCACACAGCTGACAGTTGGCAGAGCCGGGATTTGAACCCATGACCTCTGACTCCAAAGCCCGGGCTCTTTCCACTGAGCCACACCTTGGGCAAGTCATTGAACTTCTCTGAACTTCAGTTTCCTCATCTGTTAGTGTTCTCACTCTGCCTGTTCTCACTCCACTTTAGACTTGTGACCTCCATGGAGGAGAGGGACTGTTCCTGATCTGACTATGCTGTATCTACCCCAGCATTTGGCACAGTGTTTGGCACAAAGTAAGTGTTAAACACATAGTAAGCATTTAACAGACACCAAAATCATTATTTGGATTGAGTTTTCCTACAGTGCTGAGAACTAAATTTATTTTGTGATTTTGGAGATCCGGTTCTACAGTGTACATTCATTTTAAAAGATGTTGAGGAGTCAGAGCTATTCTGTTCTGTGACCACAGATAGCATCTGTTCTTTTTATTAGGCATCTCAAAATTTGAGATACAATAACTAATTTGTGCCGTTTTAAGTGAACCAGACTTGGCTGAGAAACTGTGTATGGCTCAGAACTAGCTAATACCTATACTGCAAAAATAACTTGAGAGCATTTCCTTCTGGCAGCATAACATACCTTTCCCTTCTTAACCAGTGGAGTCTGACCAATGCTCTCCCTGAGTCAAAATGGGGCAGTCAAAATATGGACAAAGTATGCAACAGATTCTCCCTCGGAAACACATGAGTGCGGTCTCAGAGTTGGCAATGTCGCTGACCCAAAGTATCAATCCATATGTAAACCCAATTATATTATTTCTTGGGTATCAAAAAATATAGACTACCCAATTGCCTAGAGAACATGAACACCTTAAATAAAGCTTTCTGGGTCATCAATGTTTCTGAAGCATTGGACCAAAGAGAGGTTAGGCACAAGCAGAATGGCCCCTTATTCTGAGAAAAGTCCATCGTGGAACAAGGGAAAAGAAGTGGAATCCAGGCCTTGTGAGAAGCCTTTATCATGGGCAGGCTAAGGAAAGCAGGAGGGAAGCATGATGTAGAACTGAAAAGTTACAAAAGAAAAAGCTACTGACAAATATCTGAAGAGGGAGAATTAGACAGGCTTATATTTGGAGTTGAAAACAGAGACAGAAACTCCAGGTGGTCAGGCTGATCAGTAATTGGGAACGAGAACTGCCGCTGCGGGGAGTGTGGGAGAATTAAGAGAAACCTCTGTAAAACCAACAAAAGAGAAACCAGAAAACACCAAAGAAAAGTGTTTGTGAACTGACACAAACCAGTCATCACAGGAAAAGTGAAAAACAAAACAAGAAACAAAACAAGAAACCACATAAGAAAAATAGAAAAAGCGGAGCTTAGAAGAGCCAGAGATAAAAAGGAAGAAAGCATTTTCTAATATGCTCAGAGAGGAAATTGGGATATTGGGATATTTCTACTAGAATCTCACTCAAATGATATCTCTTTCCCAAAGGACAGCTCTGTGTGTGTGAGAGAGATGGAAGACGGTGGAAGATGATGTTTAATATATTTAACTCCTAAATAGAAAAAACAAACTTGGTTTAATTACTTTTGTACAGTAGGTATCCAATCAAACTGCCCAAAGAAATAAATGATATAATCCTTAGGTGTTGAGATGTGGGTTTTAACTGCCGGAAATTTAAACCTGCTCCCCTGAGATGGTGCATGTTGGCCAGAAAAATCAGAGCCATTTTCCTTTCTCTTTGAGAAATGTCTCAGCCTTTAACTTTTAACTTTAACTTGGATGGTTATTGAAGTGGCTGGGCAGGATGGCAATAATATACAATGGTCTGGGAAACTTGAGACTCTGCTGAATATTCCATGCCTATGTTTATTACAACACGATTCGGCCTTTTACGGACAATATAGGAAGCCTGTACTTTTGTAAAAAATCAAACTTCAGACCCAAACACAACAGTACAACCAACAGAAAAAGACCAGGACATCCTAAATGATTTGTCTGTGGTTTAAACGACCACAAAATCCCTACCTTGCACCCAAAGAATAGCTTGCTCATTTAGAAAAGGCCTCGCCCATTCTGAGAGGTGGGAGAAATGTATATTTTGGGTAAATGGATGTTACGCCGTATTGATTCCCCAACTCTCCTAGGCCTTGCATGAAGAACCAGCAGTCAATGGATGGAAAGAGAGGATGGAGTCGAGAATAGTGCTAAGGTTTGCAGGATTGAAAGATGGGGAACATGGTGATGTTGTTCACTGATGGGAAAGTTAGTTGGAAAATGGGATCTGGGAGGGAAGATGAAGAGTTCAGTTTGCTGTATATTGAGTTTGAAGTGCTGGCAAGACAGCCATTTGAACAATGCATTGCACATAGTAAGCGCTTAAAAAATGCCATCATTATTATTATGTAGAGATATAATAATAATAATAATGGCATTTATTAAGCACTTACTATGTGCAAAGCACTGTTCTGAGCACTGGGGAGGTTACAAGTTGGTCAGGTTGTCCTACGGGGGGCTCACAGTCTTAATCCCCATTTTCCAGATGAGGGAACGGAGGCCCAGAGAAGTTAAGTGACTTGCCCAAAGTCACACAGCTGACAACTGGTGGAGCCTGGATTTAAACCCCTGACCTCTGACTCAAAAGCCCGGGATCTTTCCACTGAGTCACGCTTCAGCTTCCAGGGCGTAGTTGACTCCCTGGAAGCAGATGAACTTCAGAAAGGAATGACCATAATCTGAGAGGAGAATCGTACCAAGAACTAAGTCTGGAAGGACTGTCAGATGATGATAATAATTATAATAATAATAATAATTCTTAAGTACATACTATGTGCCAGGCACTGTACTAAGCCGTGGATACAAGCAAATTGAGTTGGACACAGCCCCTCTCCGACATGGGCTCACAGTCTCAATCCCCATTTTACAGATGCGGTAACTGAGGCCCAGAGAAGTGAAGTGATTTGCCCAAGGACACAGAGCAGACAAGTGGAAGAACCAGGATTAGAACCCCTGACCTTCTGATTCCCAGGCCTATGCTCTATCCATTATGCCATTGAGGCAGAAGAAGAATTGCTCAGAGAGACTGAGAAAGATCATCCAGAACCATGAGAGAACTTCCTGAGAAGGAAGACCTGAAGGCAACCAAGAGGCCAAAGAGTATTAGGATGAAGTAGAGACCATTAATTTTTTTTAAATGACATTTTTAAAGTTCTTACTATGTGACAGGCAGAGTACTAAATGATAATGATGGTATCCCTTAAGCGCTTACTACGTGCAAAGCACTGTTGTAAGCACTAAGTGGTTCCAAGGTGATCAGGTTGTCCCACGGGGGGTTCACAGTTTTAATCCCCATTTTACAGATGAGGGAACTGAAGCCCAGAGAAGTGAAGTGACTTGCCCAAAGTCACCCAGCTGACAATTGGCGGAGCCGGGATTTGAACCCATGACCTCTGACTCCAAAGCCCGGGCTCTTTCCACTGAGTCATGCTGCTAAATGCTGGTGCAGAAGCAAGATAAGTGGTTTGGACACAGTCTCCCTCCCACACTGGGAACACAGTCTTAATCCCCATTTCACAGATGAGGAAACTGCGGCACTGAGAAGTTCAGTGACTTGCCCAAGGTCACACAGCAGGTACATGGTGTAGTCAAGATTAGAACCCAAGTTATCTGGCTCTCAGGCCCCCGCTCCTTCCCCTAGGTCATGCTGCTTCTCAGACTGACAAGAGGGAAGTCATTGGTGACCTCAGAGAGCATAGTTCGTTCATTCATTTATTCATTCAATCGTATTTATTGAGCGCTTACTATGTGCAGAGCACTGTACTAGGCGCTTGGGAAGTACAAGTCGGCAACATATAGAGACGGTCCCTACCCAACAACGGGCTCACAGTCTAGAAGGGGGAGACAGATAACAAAACATGTGGTCAGGTGTCATCGGAATAAATAGAAGTAAAGCTAGATGCTCAATTGTATTTATTGAGCGCTTACAGTATGCAGAGCACTGTACTAAGTGCTTGGAAAGTACAATTCAGCAATAAAGAGAGACCATCCCTGTCCACACCAGGCTTACAGTCTAGAAGACTGTATAGTCTTGATAGAGTTAAGAAATAAATTAAGCAGCGTGGCTCAGTGGACAGACCGTGGGCTTTGGAGTCAGAGGTCATGGGTTCGAATCCCGGCTCCACCACTTGTCAGCTGTGTGACCTTGGGCAAGCCACTTAACTTCTCTGGGCCTCAGTTACCTCATCTGTAAAATGGGGATTAAGACTGTGAGCCCCACGTGGGACAACCTGATCACCTTGTATCCCCCCCAGTGCTTAGAACAGTGCTTTGCACATAGTAAATGCTTAACAAATACCATCATTATTATTATTATTAAATAGGAGCCTGAAACCTAACAGAAGATCAAGAAGGGAGAGGGAGGGGTGATGGCAACTGTATGGAAATTGTTCAGAGAGTTTGATCAGGAATGGAAAGAGGGAGGTGGCAAGATAGATGGTGCAGTGGATTGTGAAAAAGGGTTTTAGGACAGGGGAGCTCTGGATGTGTTTGTGTTCCAAGAGGATAGAGCCATCAGAAAGTAAATGATCGAAGTTAGAGTGCCAGGAGAGAAGAGGAGTATGTGCAAATGTTTTCAGAAGATAAGACACGGGTACAGAAGCACAGGTAGAGGGGATGCACTTTGAAGACAGATGGGAGATTTCCTCCATCATTTAAATGGACTAAAAATGAAAATAGTCCATTTAATTGTTCTTTCATACTTTTTATTTAGGCTCTAAAAGAGGTGACTATTTCATTTTCCCTTTTAATGCCTAAAAAGAAATCCAATGCCTTGAAAAAAACCACTTTAAAAAAAAAATGGAAATGCACGATACCAAAGTGAAAATGTAAGACCACGCTATTCTAATCAGGGACATATCACCACGATGTCCCCTTGAAACACATGGGATTGCTGGACAGCAGGGTTAGTTATCCTTGGAAATGTGGGCAGAGTTTAAGGATGGAAAGGGAGACCCTGGATACCTCAAAATGAGCCGGACAGGCTGAGGGGCCTGCACTGAGTCTCTGCAGTGGAGCTCTGCATATCAGGTTGGAGGACAGTTTTTTTCCTGGTGATTCACGTTCATGTGTTCTAGACTGTGAGCTCTTTGTGGGCAGGGAATGTGTCTGTGTGGCTCAGAGAAGCAGTGTGGCTCAGTGGCAAGATAATGGGTTTGGGAGTCAGAGGGCGTGGGTTCTAATCCTGGCTCTGCCACTTGTCACCTGTGTGACTTTGAGTGTGGCTTAGTGGAAAGAACACAAGCTTGGGAGTCAGAGGATGTGGGTTCTAATCACGGCTCTGCTGTGTGACTTTGGGCAAGTCGCTTAACTTCTCTGCGCCTCAGTTACCTCACCTGTAAAATGGGGATTAAGACTGTGAGCCCCCGTGGGACAACCCCATTACCTTGTATCTAGCCCAGTGCTTAGAACAGTGCTTGGCACAGACTAAGTGCTTAACAAATACCAACATTATTATTATTATTATTCTCAGCACCTCAATTTCTCATAAAACTTTTCATTATAATAATTGAACAGTGGCACACACTGTTAGTGAGCTGTTTCTTAATGGGGTTTTTTATACGTACCTAACCTATGTGCTTGACTGTAGTTTTTTTTAAGAATACAACTACAGAGAGCTCACCTAGAACACAGAGACTTTTGTTCTTGAAAAACCCCATGTTACATAAAAATTGTGTCATGTTACCTACTGTACCACAGCAGACTGGATCCAGGCATATTTCCTTAATTACTGAACATCCTATTCCTATCTATTCCTATTCCCCAGACTGAGCTTCCTCTCCCCCTCCCCACCCCCCCACCTTACCTCCTTCCCCTCCCCACAGCACCTGTATATATGTATATATGTTTATACGGATTTATTACTCTATTTATTTTACTTGCACATATTTATTCTATTCATTTTATTTTGTTAATATATTTTATTTTGTTGTCTGTCTCCCCCTTCTAGACTGTGAGCCTGCTTTTGGGTAGGGACCGTCTCTATATGTTGCCAACTTGTACTTCCCAAGAGCTTAGTACACTGCTGTGCACACAGTAAGTGCTCAATAAATAAGATTGAATGACCTCATCTGTAAAATGGGGATTAAGATTGTGAGCCCCACGTGGGACAACCCAATTACCTTGTGTCTACCCCAGTGCTTAGAACAGTGCTTGGCACATAGTAAGCGCTTAAGAAATACCATCATTATTATTACTCTCCCAAGGGCTCTGAGCACAGTAAGCACTCAATAGATACCTTTGATTGATTGACGGGGGCAGGGTGACGCTTTTGGAAATCTACAGATTGATTCAAACCCCTCATTTTGGCCAATAATTTAAACCTCCTCTAACCTTAACTGAGAATGCACTAGGAAATTCAAAAATCATATTTGTCAGCGAAAAGTTAAAATTTAACATTCGACTTGAGCCAACCGTCTGCTTCTGAGTTAAATCCAGTATCAAGGGACAGAAAAAAAATGTGTTTGTTTTGGCAGAGTAGACGTGAAATTGATACCGACAGCCTGCTTTCACTGAACATTTTTTCTCAATTAATGAAGCCAGGCACAACCCCTTTTTACAGACACAAATTCATCAGGCTCCCTCCAATCCTCCTTTAGAATGTGTGGACAGAGTCATGCTAGGAGATACAACAGTAGCCCTCAATTCCTTTCAGGGTTAATTCCTTCATTTGCTGCAGAGTTACGCTGTTGTTTTTCAGGATGAAGAGGTCAGAGGTTAGAGAGTACAAGGACAAATCTTTTTGTGCTGCCCTCTCTCCTAAAATTTCTTGAACAGTAGATTCAGTTTTCTACTCTCAGGACTAGAAAGAGCGTTAGTATAATGCTCTTAGTATATTACTATAGAGAGAGAAGCAGCATGGCTGAGTGGAAAGAGCCCGGGCTTGGAAGTCAGAGGTCATGGGTTCAAATCCCGGTTCCGCCGCTTGGCAGCTGTGTGACTTTGGGCAAGTCACTTAACTTCTCTTTGCCTCAGTTACCTCATCTGTAAAATGGGGATTAGGACTGTGAGCTCCACATGGGACAAACTGATAACCTTGTATCACCCCCAGTGCTTAGAACAGTGCCTGGCACATAGTAAGCACTTAAATACCATCGTTATTATTATTATTATAAAACTGAGAAAAACACTAGTATAAACCCAGACATCAAGCTTGCTTATTTGAATTTATACACACATATCCCCCCCGGCCCCCTTCTCTCTGTCTCTCACTCTCTCCGCAATTCTGGACTGCTTCCACTAATAAGATGTGGAAATATATTTGCTAGACTTTTTGATGAATTCCCTCAAGATGACCACTTGGCAGGAGCTAGACTAGTGAATTGAAAGGCCCAGAATTGAGAAATTAAATTAAATAGCTTGGGACTAAACTTTTTCACCTGTTTGAATGAAAAAGAGGTGAATAGAAAAAAGAACATAAAAGAACTTCACATAAAAGAACTCCAGTTTACTGCAGAACTCACTGGCATTTCCCTTTCTCCTTAAGGGCTAAAATAGCAGTATTTGTTAATCTCTGACTCTGTGCCAAACACTGTACTAAGGCCTGGGGTAGAAACAAGTTAATCAAATCACAAACAGTTTAAGGGGAAGGAAGAATGGGTATTCAGTCCCCATTTCATAGATGAGGAAACTGAGGCACAGAGAAGTTAAGTGACTCACCCAAGGTCACACAGCAGGTTTAGAACCCAGTTCCTATGACTCCCAGGCATTTCCCTTCACTCTTCAGTACTTTAAATTGGTGTGTCTTTCAGGCACATGACTCATAGTGCAATTTATTCATGTGAACCCCTAAAGGGACTCAAACATGGGCACCAGTATTGATTTCATGCTTCTCTTTCCAGACAGTTCCAAGATTTTTGATAATATCTGATGCCTTGGTGGAAATGTGAGCTTTCATTTTTACAGGCGATTCAAATAAGTATGCAGGATCCTCTATACCTATTCATTTTTTGAGAAGAAAGTGCTGTGTTTCAGCAATAAATGATTTATGTTTGTCTTATCAAAATAATTATTGAAAATAAAACTCTAAAATGAGCCTTTCACCTGAAGTCTATTCTAAAATGGGGTGAGGGAGCTGGCAGGTAGGTCATTAAAAAAAAAGAATGAAAAATGAATGTAAATCTGTTTCTTCTGATATATTCAATGATTAGAAAGGAGAGAGAAAACAAAATGCCATTTCCAGTAGATCCACAAAAAAGTACTAGAACATTAGCCATAATTTAAAAATATTTACCTCACTGAGTTCACCTTCAGTATTCAGAAATTCTGTAACTCCACTGATAAGTTTGGAATTCATAAATAATGCTTCTCCGTATCTTCGTAGGAAAAAGAAAAGAAATACATTAGTGTAAAAAGATACTATTGAATGAGAAATATGATTATAAAAAACTCCCAATCTTTTCATGGGTGCTGACCCACATTAATTTCTATCAGTCTGGGACATGGTCTGTTATTTCTAGGCCAAAGATGAAGACGAGGTCCAAGTTAGAACTCAAACTCTTTGGCTGCAGTTGTTTAAAAATACTTCAGACTGTACTAATCCGCTTTAAAATTGAAATGATACCTTAGAAAGCTTATTTGGAAGCTCGTAGGCATCTGCTTCAGTTTTAAAAAAATAACACTTTAAAGACTTCAAACATACACTAGGCCACTGTAGATCAAACGTTTAGTAGAGTGCTCCTCAAAAGTAGGTACTCAGTAAATACCATTGGTTGATTTGGTGAAAAGAAAATTCAAAGTCTGCGCTGAATGACATTTTGGAATGACATTTTAACATTGTGACATTTGTCAGCCAACAGCAGCTATTGAATGTCACTGGGGCTAAATCCAGTAGTGTATTTTGGATTATTCAGATAGGCTAAACACCCTATTTCTTTCTTCTATTGGTAATTAATTCAAGTGTTTGTCTTTCCCACTACAGTTAAGCTCACCTAGGTTAGGGAATCACTCAAACTAATTCTTTTGTACTCTCCCCCCTGTTTAGTATAGTGCTCTGTACAAAGTAGAAGCTTA
This sequence comes from Tachyglossus aculeatus, assembly GCF_015852505.1. Taxonomy (NCBI): domain Eukaryota; kingdom Metazoa; phylum Chordata; class Mammalia; order Monotremata; family Tachyglossidae; genus Tachyglossus; species Tachyglossus aculeatus. The sequence goes on along the minus strand of NC_052079.1, from coordinate 21,462,723 downwards.
GAAAATGTTACTGATGGATTGATTGACGCTACAGTTGAAGTTCAATACCATGTCTCCTCCATCCTAAAAAAACCTCCCTCGACCCCTTGGCTCCCACCAGTTATCACCCCATCTCGCTCCTACCATTTCTCTCCAAACTCCTTGAGCAAGTCATCTATACCCACTGTCTCAAATTCTTCTCCTCCAATTTTCTCCAATCAATCTGGCTTCCATCCCCTTCGCCCCACAGAAACCACCCTCTCAAAGGTCACCAATGATCTCCTTCTTGCCAAATCCAACAGCTCCTACTCCATTCTAATCCTCCTCGACCTCTCAGCTGCTTTTGACAGTGTGGACGATCCCTGGATACGTTATCCAACCTTGGCTTCACTGAGGCTGTCCTCTCCTTGTTCTCCTCTTATCTCTCTGGCTGTTCATTCTCAGTCTCTGTTGTGTGCACCTCCTCTTCCTCCTACCCCCTAACTGTGGTGGTCCCTTAAGGTTCATTTCTGGTTCCCCTTCTATCCTCCATTGACACTTGATCCCTTGGAGAATTCATTCTCTCCCACGGCTTCAACTACCATCTCTATGCGGATGATACCCAAATCTACATCTCCTCCCCTGACCTCTCTCCCTATCTCCACGCTCTCATCTCCTCCTGCCTTCAAGACATCTCTACTTAAATATCCTCCCATCACCTCATACTTAACTTGTTCAAAGCAGAGCTCTGTATCTTCCCACCTGAACCCTGTCTCCTCCCTGACTTTCACATCACTGTAGACGGCATGACCATCCTTCCCGGCTCACAACCCTCCTGTCTCTCCCCACTCCAGTCCATGCTTCACTCTACTGATGAGATGATCTTTCTACAAAAACGTTAAGGACATGTCACCCCTTCCTCAAAAACCTCCAGTGGTTGTCCCTCCACCTCTATATCAAAGAAAAACTCCTCACAATTGGCTTTAAAGCACTCCATCATCTTGGCCCCTCATACCTCACCTCTCTTCTCTCCTTCTATAACACAGCCTGCATACTTTATTCATCTAGTGTTAACCTTTTCACTATGCCCCTATCTCGCCACCAATTCTGCCTCTGGCCTGGAATGCCCTCCCTCCTCAAATCCACCAGACAATTACTCTCCCCCTCTTTGAAGCCTTATTTAAGGCACATCTCCTCCAAGAGGCCTTCCCAGACTAAACCCCACTTTTCCTCATCTCCCACTCCCTTCTACGTTGCCCTGACCTGCCCACTTTGCTCTTTCCCACCCTCTGAGCCCCACAGAACTTATGTATGTATCTGTAATTTGATTTATTTGCATTGAAGTCTCTCTCCCCTATTCTAGATTGTGAGCTCATTGTGGGCAGGGAATGTCACTTGCTTATTGTTGTATTGTACTTTCCCAAGCGCTTAATACAGTGCTCTGGACTCAGTAAGTCCTTAATAAATACCATTGAATGAATGCAATCCTGGCCTTTGGAAAATTCCAATTTAAAAGGGATACTGGAGACAATAGCCGACTAAACGAAAGATAAAAACATAGTGGCTGGAACAAATGAACATATTGTTATGATGCTTGTCAGCTTTGTGACTTTGGACAAGTCACTTTCATTCATTCATTCAATCGTATTTACTGAGCGCTTGCTGTGTGCAGAGCACTGTACTAAGCACTTGGGAAGTACAAGTTGGAACTTGACTTCTCTGTGGTTCAGTTACCCCACCTGTAAAATGGGGATTAAGACTGTGAGCCTCATGTGGACAACCTGATCACCTTGTATCTCCCACAGCGCTTAGAACAGGGCTTTGCACATCGTAAGCGCTTAACAAATGCCATCATTATTATACAGAGATGCAGCGTGGCTCAGTGGAAAGAGCACAGGCTTGGGAGTCAGAGGCCATGGGTTCAAATCCCAACTCCGCTGCTTGTCAGCTGTGTGACTTTGGGCAAGTCACTAAACTTCTCTGGGCCTCAGTTACCTCATCTGTAAAATGGGGATTAAGACTGCGAGCCCCACGTGGGACAACCTGATCACCTTATATCCTTCCCAGTGCTTAGAACAGTGCTTTGCACGTAGTAAGCGCTTAACAAATGCCTTCATCATCATGTTATGATGTTGATTATTTTGGTCACCCCCTCCCTCCTCCTTATAAACTTTTCTTTTGAAACACTTCAGCTTGCAATGTAACCTACTCACTGTCCCTCACTGTCAGCTGTCAACTGTCACCTCACAGCCAACCTCTTGTTTTCACCCTCCCCGTGCCTGAAGCCTCCCCCCCTTTCGTATCTGACTGACCAAAGCTTTCCCATTTTCAAGGCCCTTCTGAAATAATATCTCTCCCAGGAGGCCTTCCCTGATTAGTTTCTCATCTCCCCATTCCACCTCCCCCACTAATGTCACTTCAGCAATTGCGTATCCCCTAAACACTAGGGTACCCCCATCTCCTCTTCCCCCCCAATAGCACCTACAGTATATATCTTATGAGAAGCAGCCTGGCATAGTGGATAGAACATGAGCTTGGGAGTCAGAAGATCATGGGTTCTAATCCAGGCTCTGCCAGTTGTCTTCTCTATGACCTTGAGCAAGTCACTTCACTTCTCTGGGCCTCAGTTACCTCATCTACAAAATTGGGATTGAAACTGTGAGCCCCATATGGAAAAGGGACTCTGTACAACCCGATTTACCTGCTTCCACCCCAGTGATTAATACAGTGTATGGCTCATAGTAAGCACTTAACAAATACCATAATTATTATTATATCTTTAAATTAGGTTGCTTCCCCCTAGCTGTAACTTTAGTGTCTGTCTCCCCTGCTAAATTGTAAATCCCTTGAAAGCAGGGATCATATATAATAATAAGAATAATAATGGCATTTATTAAGCGCTTACTATGTGCAAAGCACTGTTCTAAGTGCTGAGCACTGTTCTAAGTGCTCTATTGTTTTCTCCCAAATGCTTAGCACAGTGTTTGTTACAGCATACGCTTGCAATAAATAATAATAATGGTGATATTTGTTAAGAGCTTACTATGTGCCAAGCACTGTTCTAAGCACTGGGGGGGGATACAAGGTGATCAAGGTTGTCCCACATGGGGCTCACAGTCTTAGTCCCCATTTTACAGATGAGGGAACTGAGGCCCAGAGAAGTTAAGTGGCTTGCCCAAGGTCACACAGCTGACAAGTGGCAGAGCCAGGATTCGAACCCATGACCTCTGACTCCCAAGCACGTGCTCTTTCCACTGAGCCGCACTGCTTTGTTGATAGACTGATTAATCTGTCATGCTGGGTTGGACATAAGGAGCAGGGAGAGCTAAGAAGGAGTGTGAATTAAGGCAATTGTGGTGCCCTGAGTCAATTGATGCAAAGCTTTAGAATTTACTGATGTCCCATTGATCAGACTGGGCCAGAAATGCCTCTCCTTAGGAAAAAAACAGCTGCCTGAAGTATAATTCTCCTATACAGAGTTCTAATTTCCCTTTGCATTTACAAAAATGTAAATAGCAGCAATCAGCTGCCGCTTTGCATCTTTCCAGTTTGTAAGTAGCCACCCGCAAACATCAGATATCAATCCATTTATCATTGGTATTTACTGGTTAGAATTAATAATATATATGGGAGATGACAGAGTATAATGATATGTATACAAGTGCTGTGGGGCTAAAGATGGGGTGAGTATAGAAGTGCTTAAGGAATACACCCTTCAAGAACATAGGCAACATAAAGGGGAGGGAAATTAAGGAGGGAAATTAGGGCTTAGTCATGGAACGGGATTGGATTGGAGGAGGTATAATTTTAGTAATGCTTTGAAGATGGGGAGAGTGTTGGACTATCAGCTACGAAGGGAGAGGGGGTCTCAAGCTAGAATGTGGGCAACGGGTTGGGAATATCATCGATGAGACTGACGTACTCAATCGCAAGTACTGAACAGTAAGTAGGTTGGTGTGGTCATAGAGGGAGAATAGTGAGGTAACGGAGGAGGCCGAGTGCCTGAAATCCAATTGTAATGAGATTCTGTTTGTTAAGAGATGGATGGGCAAACATTTGATGTTTTTGAGGCTTGGAAAGACATGGGCTGAATTTAAAAAAAAAAGATCTAGGTGGCAGAGTGAAGTATGGGCTAGAGAAGGGAGACTCAGTAGTTAGAGAGGTCAGCAAAGAGACTGAAAGCAATTAAGGTGTGATTTGAGAACTGCTTTTATCAGCATGGTAGCAGTTTGGATGGAGTGGAAAAGATGGATTCTAGAGATGTTGTGAAGGTAGAAACCATGGAATTTGGTGACAGATTGAATATGAGGGTTTAATGGGAGAGATGGGTGGAGGACAATGACAGGGCTATGGTTTTGTGAGATCAGGAGGATGGTGGTGTTTTCTACAGTGATAGCAAGGTCTGGGGGAAGATGGGGTTTGGGTGGTAAGTTGAGGAGTGATGTTTTGGACATGCAAAGTTAAAGATGCCGGCAGGGCATTCCAGTAGAGGTGACCTGAAGGCAGGAGGAAATGCGAAACTGCAGATAAGGAAAGAGGCCTGGGCTGGAGAGATAGATTTGGGAATCATCTGCATTAGATAATAATAATAATAACAGCATTTATTAAGCACTTACTATGTGCAAAGCACTGTTCTAAGTGCTCGGGAGGTTACAAGGTGATGAGGTTGTCCCACATGGGGACACAGTCTTAATCCCCATTTTACAGATGAGGGAACTGAGGCCCAGAGAAGTGAAGTGAATTCCCCAAAGTCCAATAGCTGACAAGTGACGGAGCTGGGATTTGAACCCATGAACTCTGACTCCAAAGCCCGGGCTCTTTCCACTGAGCACCACTGCTTCAAGATGATAGTTGAAACTGAGGTAGCGAATGAGTTCTCCAAAGGAATGGGTGTGTGGTGAGCAAGAGTGATTCCATCTTGTCACATAGAAGATTATTTGACCCACGTGAGCAACAAGGACAAAGGAGGAAATTAGGGAGAAACTGAATTATCTGGTGAAAAAGTGTTGCAGAGGACCTGAATGGCTGGGAAGGAACAGAATCATTTGCAAAGGGGCTTGAGGAGGGACTAAACTACACTTCTGGGCAGGAAAAAGACTCGAGGGAGTCGAGAAATCAAAGATCTCTGTGAGAGAATAGGACAGTTTTGCAGACATGGGGTGTGTGGGAGGAAAGACCCAGGAAACATTACATTTCACAACAGACCAAGAGAGGAAACCCCAGCTTTATTCATTTTCCAACTACGTAGCTCTTGAGAAAATGTAAGCTGGCAAAATATTTTGATGGTTAGTAATTTATTTGGTACTCATAAGGCTGACGTGTACAATGACTCCCAACTATTCATATGCAATTTTCCTAATGCCAACTTGCTCCTTGGAAGTAATTAATGCACCCTGAAGCAGCATAGCCTAGTGGAAAGAGTACGGGCCTGGGAGATGGAGGGCCCGGGTTGTAACCTTATTTGCCGATTTCTTGTTGTGTGAACTTGGGCAAGTCACTTAACTTCTCTGTACCTCAGTTTCCTCAACTTTAAAATGGGAATTAAATGCCTGTTCTCTTTCCCACTTAGACTGTGAGTCCCATGTGGGACAGGGACTGTCTCTGACTTAATTAACTTACATCTACCCCAGTGCTTAGAATGGTGTTTGACACGTAGTAAGCATTCATTCATTCAATCGTATTTACTGAGCGCTTACTGTGCGCTTGGGAAGTACAAGTTGGTAACATATACAGATGGTCCCTACCCAACATCGGGCTCACAATCAAGAAGTACTTAACAAATACTGTAAAATCAAAACCCAAAACCAAAACTTTTCCCTTAACTATTTCAGGTCAACAGTCTGAATCAATAAGTGACTGATTCAATGCTCTAAATTGCACCCAATTGACTCAGAAGAGTTTAAGCAGTTTTCAGATACAAGACTTAATAATACCTGACTTGCCTAAGTCTCGGAAGAATTGGATGAACCATTAGGGAAGTATTCCTGAAAATGGAAGAGCTAATTTATAAGAGGAACTTTCATTTAAATACACAGCTGGTCTGGCATTCGGGAAGAAAAAGAATGTTTATATCCAAGCGCTTAGTACAGTGCTCTGCACACAGTAAGCGCTCAATAAATACGACTGAATGAAATGAATGAATGAATACGAGTTTTAGAGGGGAAGACAGGTGATTTACTATCTAGAACATCAGTGGGGGAAATCGTTGCTGGAGAAGTCGCAATTCCAATGCCCTCTGCATCTGTCCATGATTATTTTCCCAGGGATTAGTATTTTCACGAAACTTCACTCACGGTAATATGCCCACACATCCGGAATCTGTAAGCTCCTTGACAGTAGGGAGACTGTCAATGGTATTGTGCGTTCTCAAAAGCATAGCATGTCCAATGGCTGCCCATCCACCTCCACATCAAAAAGAAACTCCTCACCATCAGCTTTAAAGCACATGATCATTATGCTCACTCCTGCTTTTTCTTGCTCATTTCCTAGTAAAACCAAGCCCTCACAGCTTGCTCCTCTAGCACCAACCTATTCACTGTACCTCAGTTTTTTCTCTCACCACCAACTTCTTGTCCACGTCCTACCTCTGGCCTGGGATGCCTTCCCTCTTCGTATGTGACAGACTATCACTGTCCCCACCTTCAAAGTCTTTATTGAAGGCACATCTTCTCCAAGAGGACCTCCCCAACTAAGTCCTCAATTCCCGCTCCGTTCTGCATCGCTCTTGTACTCAAATTTGCATCTTTTATCCCCCCCTCCCTCATCCCCACAGCACTTACGTACTTGTCCATAATTTATTTATTTACATTAATGTCTGCATCCTCCTCTCGTCTGTAAACTTGTAATAATAATGATGGTATTTGTTGAGCGCTTACTGTGTGCCGACCACTGTTCTGATAATGGGCAGGGAATGTATCAACCAACTCTCTTATATTATTCTCTCCCAGGCACTTAGTACAATGCTCTGCACAAAGTGAGCACTCAATAAATGCAATCAGTTGATTGATTGATCTGCGCACAGTTAAACTCAATAATTATTGTTTGATTAATTAATATTGAGCAGTTTGAACCATGGCCTCCTGAGCATATTTTGCACTAACATTTCAACAGCGCTTCATCTATTACTATGAATAAAATATTCAGAGAAAATATTGTGTATAAATAATGTAGAAAACACTTCAAAGACCAGTTTAGCAGTCATCTGTTAATACACAAAAACATTTTATGAAGAAAATTATCGTGTGTTTAAATTTCCTGTCATTTTATGAAATGTTTAAATAGTCCAAAAACATCATATAAATAGCCAGTATATTGCATTGATCTGAGTTATAAAGATTTAAATATCATATTAAAATAAAACAAATAAGAAATGAAGACTGAAAGATAAAAACATGAATGAAGATGCCTGGGAACAAGACCTTCAATGTCAAATGAAAAATCTACAATGATTCATACAAAATTAGATAGGATTCCTAGGCCAGAAAAATGTACTCCATGTGCGTCATGGTAATTATTTTCTAAGAGTGCTTGAAACTACCTTTCCCAGAAAATTCCAATTTTCCAATCAAAATATAACTGCAAAATAAAATTTTGAGTTATTTTTGCCTACATCAAGTACTTGAGATGTAAGCAACTTCAAGTGATTCAATCAAGTTCCCTAAATGTTGCCACTCGCAAGGAGGTTTTTCAAAGAAAATCTACTAATAGTATCCTATTTATCCTCAGTTACGTTCTTGGTGTCGGCAAATTGGCACTAAAAGAGCAGTGTCGGGAAAAATTCCAGCATTTCTGGGTTCTAAAGCAATCCCTGGCCCCCTCACCCTAAATCATCTGAAATTCAGTGCTGAAACTCCACATTGCCCTTGGCTACTTTTCAAGTCACTGGGTTGGCCACCCCTGCTATACGCACACCCCATCATGAAAGATTGAACTTTTAGTTCTACCTGGTATTTAATATCTTCCATTTCTCCCTGAAAAACTTCCAGGCAAGATCCCTGCCGTGTGGATTTCGAGCTACGTGGATTATGACGTCGATCGCATCTTGATCCAAAACCACTTCCGAGTTCAGAGACAGGTTCAGAAGTCTTTAAACAATAGAATTGGAGAATAGCTCAGTCAAGTCATTTCACAGTTTCTTTCACAGTTTAGCACTTGAAACCTGTCAGATAAGTGAAAATAACTTCTAGAGGACCTACTCCTGTCGATGTAATGTCTGTTAAGTAAGTTCTTCAGGCAAAAAAATAAATAAATAGAACAGTCATTTGGAAATGTGCTTCAACTATCACTTAGGAGATCAGCCACCCACCTATTTAACAAATTTCTATCATCACTGCAAGTTAAGGCCTCCAACAGTATTTTCTTCTCCGATACTGCTGTGGTTGAATGGAATTTCATCCAAATGAACTCCCATACATCTTCATCCAGGAGAGAAACTCCTGTACAGTAGACGATGTCTCTGACATTCAGAGGAATTCTAAAGAAAGCGGAGGTTTGCCGTTAATGAAAAGTTTTCTAACAATGAAAATAAAGACAATCACTGTGTTTTATGAGGTGACAAGTAATATTCCAAATGACATTCTGGTGACAGGACCCTTACCTGAAAGTGTACTTTTTTTTCACTGATAATTTTCAAACTAATAATTTACAAGAAATCTTCTGATGACTATTGGAGCCCAATTCTCCAGATGGCTTCAGAGCGAGCATTTGCAAATCTAAGGAGACACCTTCCTCTTTACACACACACACACACACACACACACACACACACACACACACACACAAAAACACACACAGAGCTCTCTGATATGATGTAGTTTCCCTAAAAGGTGGCACAGGGAACATTGTTAGTTTTCACAATGTAGTAACTTAGAGTGGGTTGGGAATACAGGATCCCCCATGCCTCTTGGGGCTTTTTTTCCAGGTGGACAGGGGCTTTCATTCTGCCCTCTTCCCTTTCCTGATCCTGAAGTCATGCCCAGGGTAACAAGGAAGACTTCTCTGGTATAAATCTGGCACATCAGAGAGCAGGGGAAGGACAGCCAAAGTGACATCTTGAAGTATTCTCCCAAGCACTCCTTGAAGGTTGACGTGTAAAATAGAGGGAAATCTCTCCCTTGCCTTTTTTATTGGTGTTACAATGAAACAAAATTGGTTTTGTTTGGTAAATTGGATTGGATTGAATTGGATTGGATTGGTAAATTCTCCTCCCACGCCCCAACCCTGGGTCAAAACATGTACCACAATACACAATTAATAAAGACAAAATAAAAGAACAAAAAGAACTGGCGAGACTTCCACTGATTGGAAAAGTGTAACATTTAAACCTCCATATCAGGCCCCACATCAGTATGTCGAATAATAGTCAAATTTTTCTCTAATAATAATGGTATTTAAGAGTTCACAAAGTGCCAACCACTGTACTAAGCACTACAGTAGTTGAATGATAATCAAGGGCTCACAGACGTAGTAGCCTCTGAAGTCACATTTTGCATCTAGAAGAGTTTTATTAGTACCACCAGTGAGTTGAATCCTCCTCCATACTAACTCAGTGGAGATAGCTAGAAATCACTTAACGTAGCTAGAAATCACTAACTTCTTGGGGGCTCAGTTACATCATGCATAAAATGGGAATTATATCCCTCTTCCTCCAATGTAGACTGCAAGCCCCACTTAAGACGGGGACTTTGTCCAATATGGTAAACTTGTATCTACCCTAGCGCTTAGAATAGTGCTTGACACATATAAAGGTTAACAAATACCTTAAAAAACTAAACTTCAGTAACCACAAGGAGCATGAGGAGAAGAAATGCTGCAAGTACATTTTCAATACAAACTCAGAAATTGCAGCCTAGCTGTGGATGCTGGAAAACCATTGCAGACTGACCACTTCTGCAGATGAGTAACTCACTTAAAGTCAAGAGCCGGACACACTCTGTAATGCCACAACATGGGGTTTGGCCACATGTTTTGGTAGACACTTTTTTAGAGAATTAATGTAGATATGCCTAAAAATGTGAACCTGTTAAGATACCAAATGCCACAGCGTTAGAAGGAATGGTTTGTGCACATGAATACGACATCAGATCAGGGCAGTACTACAGAACAAGATTTCCTTGATGCAGTTTGGCATAAAGGCAGTTTGTGAGTCTATTTATTAAGTCCTTAATGTGTGCTTGGAAGAGTAAATTAGAAAAATAAAACAGAGTAGATAGACACATTTTCTGCCCAAAACAAACTTACAATTTCAATGGTTTGCTTTCATGTGTGAACAGGGTGGAAAGAATCACAGAGTATCCCCCACCGACATTAACGGATAGTATTTCTGTTACATTACCTCCTTGCCCTCCCCACAGCACCTGTGTATATATATATATATATATATATATATATATATATATATATATATACACAGGTGCTGTGGGGAGGGCAAGGAGGTAATGTAACAGAAATATATATATTATATATATTATAATATATAATATATATAATGTTTGTACATATTTATTATTTATTACTCTATTTATTTTACTTGTACATATTTATTCTATTTATTTTGTTAATATGTTTTGTTTTGTTGTCTGTCTCCCCAGTCTAGACTGTGAGCCCGCTGTTGGGTAGGGACCGTCTCTATATGTTGCCACCTTGTGCTTCCCAAGCGCTTAGTACAGTGCTCTGCACACAGTAAGCGCTCAATAAATACGATTGAATGAATGAATGAATGAATGAAAGGGTAATGACAGATAGCTTTTGAATCCCACAAATGAAACTTAGAAATCTTGAGGAGACAATTTCTTTTGACAATCCTCAGCTTCAGACAGTCATAGCAATTGGAGGGTTGTGTACCACCAGCTAGAGTTGTATACCACAAAGACCTTAATGTATCCATTTTTGATGACCTGCAAAACATCCTAATAGTACTTATTTTGGTGGGATGTTGACTATTAGAAGATATCAGGGTAGCAAGACAATTTACAGCTCTGATACTCACTCATTCATTCAATCGTATTTATTGAGCACTTACTGTGGGCAGAGCACTGTACTAAGCGCTTGGGAAGTACTATATTACTCTTCCAAGCACACATTAAGCACTTAATAAATACACTCACAAACTGCCTTTAGGCCAAACTGCATCAAGGAAATCTTGTTCTGTAGTACTGCCCTGATCTGATATGCATTCTAATGTATTGATTTTATATTATTATTATTATCATTGTTATTTTTGTTATGTGCTTACTACGTGCCAAGCACTGTTCTAAGTGCTGGGGTAGATACAAAATATGGTAAATGCCAACAATATAAATTTCAGTTTTTCTGGACCCCTAATTATCTCCAAATTTTTAAAGACATGTGGCACCATTTTGGAGATTCCATTTCTGCAGTAGACGGGGATACAACATGATTTATCCTTCTAGTGATGGTACTCTATTGCTGAATGGCCTGTGGAAAACATCCTCTGGACTCAAATGTATATTTAGCTTTAAAAAATGTGCTGGTTTTAACTGCAACCACATGTCATCCACTTATTTTGTATGAGATAGGTTCTAAGCAACCTATATATTGAAATTAACTGAAATATTATGTAATTGGATTAAACTTCTAGGCCACCTCTGCTGTTTCCATTTTTAAGCATTAACATGATGGATAGTTAATAGGGATAATAAAAATTAACTTTTAAAGGCATAAGAGCTCATTATATCACTTTGAATTATTTTCTTTGACTAATCCAGTGAGTTACTTAAACTTATTTATCTTCTTTAAGGGTTTGGTTGAGCTCAATGCTCAATGTGTGGTGGAAATTTCTCAGGCTTAAAAATGAAATGCTTTGGGGAAAAGGTTAAAATGTAATGAAAAAATATTAAAAGGATAGATTTTACCATAATGAATTGAAACTTATTTAAGTGGGGTAAGAACAGAGTTTTAATTAATAGGCACAAATTTATTGAAGTGGATTTCTAACCATCTGAAGTACATTTGTAAGTCATGAGGGTACTTATCTACACAAACTATGTTCTCATTTCCTAAAATTTAATTACACATATTTTAGACATTTTTTTTCATTAAATGTAAGCTTAAATACCACCGCATGAAATTATGTCTGACAAAATGAAATGGGGATTAATTTTTCTTCTTCATCTCCCTAACATTGGGAAGCTTAATTTAAAACTTGTTATTCTTAGCAATTATATCATTAGATAGGTTAAATTATGAGAAAAGCACAGCACAAAATGTAGCAAACAATGCTTTTCGTTTCCTTAGAACAGGAGGGTTGTAATCTTACCCTTTTGAGGCAGCACAATTCAGTGGAAAGAGAAAAGGGTTGGGAATCGGGAGTCCCAAATTTTAGTCCCAGCTCTGCCACTGGCCTGCTGTGCAACATTGGGCCATCGCTTAACCTCTCTGGTCCTCAGTTTCCTCATCTGTCAACTGGAGATTAGACTGTGAGCTCCTTGTGTGACTGGGATTGAATTGGATAATCTTGTATTTACCACAGCATTTGACACATAGTAAGTGCTTGATAAACTATAACTCTATTTATTCTGATGGTATTGACACCTGTCTACTTGTTTTGTTTTGTTGTCTGTCTCCCCCTTCTAGACTGTGAGCCCGTTGTTGGGTAGGGGCCGTCTCTACAGGTTGCCGATTTGTACTTCCCAAGCACTTAGTACAGTGCTCTGCACACAGTAAGCGCTCAACAAATACGACTGAATAACGAATCGAATAATAGTAGTAGCAGTACTACTAGCCTCACATTCATTGTCGTATTTATTGAGTGCTTACTGTGTGCAGAGCACTGTACTAAGCGCTTGGGAGGTACAAATCGGCAACATATAGAGACAGTACCTACCCAGCAACAGTCTAGAAGGGGGAGACAGACAAAAAAAAAAACAGCGGAAAATGAACAAGTAGACAGGTGTCAATACCATCAGAATAAATAGAATTATAGCTATATACACATCATTAATAAAATGAATAGAGTAATAAATATGTACAACTATACACAAGTGCTCGTGGCTCAGTGGAAAGAGCACGGGCTTTGGAGTCAGGGGTCATGGGTTCAAATCCCGGCTCCACCAATTTTCAGCTGTGTGACTTTGGGCAAGTCACTTAACTTCTCTGGGCCTCAGTTACCTCATCTGTAAAATGGGGATTAAGACTGTGAGCCACATGCGGGACAACCTGATCACTTTGTAACCTCCCCAGCGCTTAGAACAGTGCTTTGCACATAGTAAGCGCTTAATAAATGCCATTAAAAAAAAAGTGCTGCGGGGAGGGGAAGGGGGATGGGCAGAGGGAGGGAAGGAGGAGGAGAAGAGGAAAAAGTTGGGGGGCTCAGTCTGGAAAGGCCTCCTGGGGAGCCGGGGGACAGCCCCACCCTTCCTCATGGGTTTAGTTATAATAATGATAATAATAATAATAATAATAATGATAATAATAATAATAATGGCATTTATTAAGCACTTACTATGTGCAAAGCACTGTTGTAAGCACTAGGGTGGTTACAAGGTGATCAGGTTGTCCCACAGGGGGTTCATAGTCTTCATCCCCATTTGACAGATGAGGTAACTGAGGCCCAGAGAAGTAAAGTGACTCGCCCAAAGTCACACAACTGACAAGTGGAGGAGCCGGGATTTGAACCCATGACCTCGGACTCCAAAGCCCGGGCTCTTTCCACTGAGCCATGATGCTTCTCCAATTAATATGGTGCACTGTACTAAGATCTGGGGAAGTACAGAACAACGAACTGAAACAATCTCTGCCCACAAGAGGCTTACATTCTAAGAGGGGAGGGAATGCCCCATAACCGCAACTGGCAAAACTGTAAAGACCAACACTGTTGCCTCCAAACTTGAGAATTTCTATGTGGAGTAGCCCCCAATTCCCTGAAAATTCCAGAGAACAGAAGATGCACTAGCAGACGCAGTAAAATAGGCCCTTCCCTCCGAGGCAGAGTCAGAGCTGAGCCAGGGCAGGGAAAAGAAGGGAAGGTTCAACTTTCATCTTTCTCTTTCTCTTCCTCCTCCTCCAGTTCCCCTACAAGCTCCACAGTACTTTTCAGGGTCCAATGAGTTAAACGTGCCTGGACTAAAGCACAGCCGAAGCAGAGAAATGTAGGAGAAAAAACACAGAATGAGTCACAGGACTTGGGTTCTAATCCTGCCTCTGCCATTTGATTCATTCAATCGTATTTATTGAGCACTTACTGTGTGCAGAACACTGTACTAAGCGCTTGGGAAGTACAAGTTGGCAACATATAGGGACGGTCCCTACCCAACAGCAGGCTCACAGTCTAGAAGACTGCCATTTGTATGCTCTGTGACCTTGGGCAAGTCACCTAACTTCCCTGTGCCTCAGTTTCCTCAACTGCAAAATGGGGATTCAATAGCTGTCCTCCCTCCTAGTCAGACTGCGACCCCCACGTGGGACAGGGAAGGTTCCTATTCTGATTAACTTGTATCTACACCTTGTAACCTCCCCAGCGCTTAGAACAGTGCTTTGCACATAGTAAGCGCTTAATAAATGCAATCATTATTATTATTATTACACCATTCATTCATTCATTCAAGTCATTCAATCGTATTTCTTGAGAACTTACTGTGTGCAGATCAATGTACTAAGTGCTGTGGGGAGTGAGTAAAATATGACGATAAACCAACACATTCCCTGCCCACAACAGGCTTACCGTCTAGAGGGGTAGACAGACATTAATATGAATAAATAAATAAATTACATATATGTATATATGTATATAAGAAGCAGCATGGCTCAGGGGAAAGAGCACAGGCTTTGGAGTCAGAGGTCATGGGTTCAAATCCGGGCTCCGCCAATTGTCAGCCGTATGACTTTGGACAAGCCACTTTACTTCTCCGTGCCTCAGTTACCTCATCTTGTAAAAATGGGGATTAAGACTGCGAGCCCCCCGTGGGACAATCTGATCACCTTGTATCCTCCCCAGTGCTTAGAACAGTGCTTTACACATAGTAAGCGCTTAATAAATGCCATCAGTAGTACATAAGTGCTGTGTGGCTGGGAAGTGGGGATGAATAAAAGGAGCAAGTCATGGTGATGCAGAAAGGAGTGGGAAAGAGGAAAGGAGGGAAGGCCTCCTGAAGGAGATGGATGTTCAATAAGGCTTTGAACAGGTGGGAGAGTGATTCTCCATTAGATTTGAGGAGGGAGGAAATAAAATAAATAGAATAGATATGTACAAGTAAAATGAATAAATAGAGTAGTAAATATGTACAAACATATATACGTATATACAGGTGCTGTGGGGAAGGGAAGGAGGTAAGATGGGGGGGATGGAGAGGGGGACGAGGGGGAGAGGAAGGAAGGGGCTCAGTCTGGGAAGGCCTCCTGGAGGAGGAGAGCTCTCAGTAGGGCCTTGAAGGGAGGAAGAGAGCTAGCTTGGCGAGAAGCTTAGCTTCTCACAGTTTTCACTGTTCTCACCCACACTTATCTCAGTGCTTTACACAGTAAGGACTTAATATATACCCTGAAAATTAAGAAATTAATCAATAATTAAAGGATTCCCATGAGACTAAACCCAGCTGGGAGCTGGTTATATTTCCCCAAGAATAAGGTAGACCAGATGCTCTGTTTTCATTTCAGAGGCCGAAGGGACGAGTGGGTTAGGTAACTTGGATTCGAATCCCAGCTCTGTCACTGGCCTGCTGGGAGACCTTGGGCGAGTAATTTAACCTCTCTGTGCCTCGGTTCCCTCATCTGTAAACTGGGGATTAGATACTTGTTCTCCCACCACCTTGGATTGGGAGCTACATGGGACAGCTGTTTCCAAACAGATTATCTTGCATCTACCCCAATATTTAGTTCAGTGTTTGACCCCTAGTAAGTTCTTAATAAAAGTTATTATTACAATTATTATTATTTCGTTTGGACAGCTTGCTTTCTTCAGGAGTCACTGTGCCCTAGAATGTCCCATCTCTAGACTCCGAGCTTGTTGTGGGCAAGGAAACATGTCTACCAATTCTGTTATATTGTGCTCTCCCAAGCGCTTAGTACAGTGCTCAAAAAATATGGCCTTTCCTTGCAGTTAATGACAGGTTTCCTTTCAGTTATCCATAAAAGGAAGCAACTTGTTCTCCCTACTGAAAATACCCTGTTATTTATTGAATATTTTATTGGGTGCAGAACACTATACTAAGATCTTGAGAGAGTACATACAATATCACCTAGATATGGTAATACATTCATTTAACTTTTCCTAGTGACTTTGTAGAAATCATTGCTACTATGAAACATTCATACCTCTACTTGAGATATGGACACCTGCATGTACAGATTTCAGTAGTCCTGGTGAGTAAACTGTTTCCCAGCACTTAGTACAGTACCTGGCACATAGTAAGCACTTAACAAATACCATTATTATTATTATTCCCTGGGATGAACAGTGTCTATGCATCAGGGTACCTACAGGAAAAGAGAGCTGGAAGCAAGTCTCAAAAGGATCATTGCCTTCTCAATCAATCAATCAATCAACTGTATTTATTGAGTGCTTACTATGTTCAGAGTAGTGTACTAAGCACTTGGGAGAGAACAATGTAATAGAATTAGTAAACACATTCCCCGACCATAATGAGCTTACTCCACAGGGATCTAATTTGAAATCCACCAGGCTAAACTTAAATCTGTATTTCATATCCCCAGCAGATGATAGGAAAGGAAGAAAAGAGAAAATGACCAAAACAAAGCATATTTGTTACTAAAAATTAGATCTTTTAGCATTCACTGGTAGTAATAATAATAATAATAATGCATTATTAAGTGTTTACTACGTGCAAAGCACTGTTCTAAGCACTCAGGAGGTTACAAGGTGATCAGGTTGTCCCAAGCGGGGCTCACAATCTTAATCCCCATTTTACTGATGAGGGAACTGAGGCACAGAGAAGTTAAGTGACTTGCCCAAAGTCACACAGCTGACAATTGGCAGAGCCGGGATTTGAACCTACAACCTCTGACTCCAAAGCCCGGGCTCTTTCCACTGGGACAGCTGGATAAAATCCACAATCCAGAACGATTGCTGTTTACTATTCTTTAATTGGGTGTGTTGACAACATGGATCTTAGCCAGATACAATAGGTTTGGGGCTATGCTACTTTTGATGCTTTTGAAATCATTAGGACCCTGCCTCCTTAAATTCCTCTCTTAAATGCAAAGCAAAGAAGAAGTTTTGAAATAAACTGATTGGAGCTGAGCAAATCATTTCTTAATATTGCTAACTGCTGAACACTCAAAGTGGCATGTAGTAAAATCTCTCAGTTAAGCTGCTCCAATACAGATTTTCTTCATAGGCTTTTTATATTCATAGCTCATTTGGTTTTATACACTCCTGCCAAATATGCCAGTGGGTATAGTTTACCAACTACAGCAAAAACACAATAACCTAGCATTCTCAACAAATGCCCGTGAATAAGAAAAAAAGAGAATCCCACTTTGTGAGCTATTTGACCTCAGAAGAAATTTAAGCTACGATGCATTTAGAAATGTATAGCATTTGATCGTCGAACAGCCTGCAACGTGACTTGATGACATCTTGGGAATTTGGACTACTCTATTTAGTTGCCAATGAACGGCTCAACCGAAATAGGGGAGACACTAGAAAAGGAGCTCTAAACATTGCTATCAATCAATCAGTTGTATTTGAGTACTGTCTATGTGACCAGAATTGTACTACGTGCTGGACAGAATATAATGTAACAGATTTGGTAGACATATGCCCTGTCCACAAGAAGCATACAATCTAAAGCGCTTAGAACAGTGCTTTGCATGTAGCAAGCGATTAACAAATACCATCATTATTATTAAAGGGGAAGACACATTAAAATAAATTATGGATATGTACAGTAGTAATGTGGGGCTAAAGTTAGGATGAACAAAGGATACAAATCCAAGGATATGTTACACAGAAGGGAGAGGAAATGAGGGCTCAGCGTGGGAAGACTTTTTGGAGGAGATAAGATTTTAGTGAGACTTTGAAGGTGGGTAGAGTGAACCTCTGTTAGATATAAAGGAAGACAGAGTTTCAGTCCAGAAACAGGATGTGGGCAAGGGGTGGGAAGTGAGATAGAGGAGATCTAGATATAGTGTGTAGGGTGGCATTAGAGGAGTGAAGTTATAATCCTGGGCTGTAGAAAGAAATCAGTGAGAGGTAAGACAAAAAGGGGCCAGGTGATTCAGTGCTTTAAAGCCAATGGTAAGGAGTTTCTCTAATAATAATAATAATGGCATTTATTAAGTGCTTACTAAGTGCAAAGCACTGTTCTAAGTGCTGGGGAGGTAATAAGGTGATCAGGTTGTCCCACGGGGGGCTCACAGTCTTAATCCCCATTTTACAGATGAGGTAACTGAAGCCCAGAGAAGTTAAGTGACCTGGCCAAAGTCACATAGCTGACATGTGGCAGAGCAGGGATTAGAACCCATGACCTCTGATGCCAAAACTCGGGCTCTTCCCACTGAGCCACGAACTTCAGTGCTTTGGGGCCACAGAAGGGATATAAGGTAGGAAGATTAGAAATGAATTAGGATAGGGCTCTCCTCAGACCTCCTCCCAGCTGAAGTAGCTCCCAGAATTAGGGAAGAAGGGCCTGTATCCCCAGTAATGTCCACAGGCTTTATTTTTCTGGGCACGTGTTTATTCCGGGGACCTGCCTAGTGGATGCGAATCACTCTACCCCTCGGTCCGGCCTTTATCCTGGCTGAAATTAGCTCCTCTGAAGGACAAGAGATCATTCAGAATCCATTCAGCTATCCTCCCTTCTGAGGTTGGCTCCGGGTGGCTGGGAGGAGTCTTCTCCTCCTCTCCTCCCTCAGCTTCCCAGAAAAATGCATCCCTGTCAGGCAGGAGACCCCTACATGGAGCTCAGAGCAACCGGATTCATTCATTCGATCGTATTTATTGAGCGCTTACTGTGTGCAGAGCACACAGTGATAGATCGGTAATAGACAAACTGGAAGGCTTTTTAATGAGTAAATTAGGTAAAAGATGTATAAGAATTCTGATTACAAATGTCTTCTCCTTTCTTCTAACACATTTCCCTTCTTCCAGCATCCTGATACTTTGGGTCTACTGGGCCATTCCCCTCTCAGCCTCTCTTGGGAAATCCTAAATTTCAGATTCACCCCCTCTGAATCCTTCCCTAAGGGCTTTTGGGTGCCAGGGTGAAACGGTTGCCAATCTACACAATTGTTTCCCCTTCTCAGGGGTAGGAACCTCACTCCTCAGGGATCCTCGCTTCCTAACCTCTCCATGGAAAACAGCTTTGCCTTTGTCCTGTCCAGGAATGCTCAGTTCCAACTCTGAGGGGCTTCTTTTCCCTAATTAACTAACCCCATCCTCTTTTTCCAATTCCCCCTATGATTGCCTGAGTCATCAGCTAAGCATTTGGTTCTTAATCTACTCAGTTTCCCTCAGGAGTGCATTTCCACCTGCTCTGAGAGGTGGAGAATTACTCTTGGCCTCCTGGTTCACCCTTCCTGAGCTGGGAAGGGTGAAGGGAAGCAGGGGAGAGTGGCAAGGACCAAAACATCAGGTTTGGCACTGTCAGAGAATCAGATGCCAAACCCACTCCTGTTTTCCCTGGAGAGAATGGAGGAGTGGAAGGTAATGGCGTGGAAAGGTGGAAGGGCAGAGAAGAGGAAGAAAAGAAAAGGAAGAAAAGGCCAAGACCTGCTCCTTGCTGATGGTTGTTGACCAGATGCAACGAAAGGGAGAGAGGAACAGAGGTGATGGACCTAGGTCATGTCTGGTGGGGGTGAGAAATGGGAAGCAGGAGAGGCTCCGTTCAAATATGTTTCCCAACAGAGCTTCACAAGAGATCTGACAAACTGCAAGATCCCTCAGGGATTATCTGGTGGAGAATTTGGTGCCTTTGTTCCTCAGCATCCAGCTGGGTCTAATGTCAGATGCCAATGGCTTTGCCGTGAGCTGGAAGAGGGAAGAAGTGTTTGATCCTTTGAGGAAGAGGTTGGTGGGAGGAAAAGCAGATCAAAGTGTGGGGAAAGTCTGTGGTAATTCTGTTTAGCCAGCCTAGTCTAACGGTGGTACAGAATGATATAATCTACAAAAGGGTTGATAAAAGGACCGAAGGTTTTATCAAATCAATCAACAAAAGGCAGCTGAGGGGTGAGAGCTTTTACAGAGATGTTACTCCAGTCATCTGGGGAAGGGCCAAAGCCTACCAATTTAAAAAGACTGCAGACTGAAAACTCCTTTTTTAAGGTATTTTTTAAGTGCTTACTCTGTGCCGGGGACTCTTCCAAGTGCTGAGGAAGATACAAATTAATCGCGTTGGACACAGTCTATGTCCCACATGGGGCTCCCGGTATTAATCCCGATTTTACAGATGAGGTAACTGAGACACAGAGAAGTTAAGTGACTTACCCAAGGTCACACAGCAGACAGGTGGCAGAGTGGGGATTAGAACGTAGGTCCTTCTGATTCCCAGGCCCGTGTCCTATCTACTAGGCCACCCTGCAGGGATCATGTCTAAATGCCTAACAACTCTTTTATATTGTACTTTCCCAAACACTTATTACAGTGTTCTGCACACAGCAAGTATTCAATAAATACCATAGATTTTTTGAATAATTAATAATAATAATAATAATGATGGTATTTATTAAGCACTTACTATGTGCAAAGCACTGTTCTGAGCGCTGTACTTCCCAAGCACTTAGTACAAGGCTCTGCACACAGTAAGTGCTCAATAAATATGAATGAGTGAATGAATGAATGAATGGGGAGGTTACAAGGTGATCAGGTTGTCCCACGGGGGGCTCACAGTCTTAATCCCCATTTTACAGATGAGGTAACCGAGGCCCAGAGAAGTGAAGTGACTTGCCCAAAGTCACACAGCTGACAATTGGAGGAGCAGAGATTTGAACCCTGAACCTCTGACTCTAAAGCCCGGGCTCTTTCCACTGAGCCACGCTGCTTTTCTAACTTAATTAACTGAAAAGCGCCCTAAGGTAGAGGATGTGGAATTAAGATGACTAGACTGGCTGAGGAGCTTTTAGAGTATTGGTGCTGATAGGTTCGGTGGGAACCATGGACGGAGGAAGAAACTAAAAATAGTTTCCTGAACATAAATGAACTGAACCTTAACAGGAAAAAGAAAGATGCACCGTTTGGCTAGCAATGTATGTGAAAACCCGAGGGTATGATCCAGCATGAAGGTGGGAAAGCATTGAGAAAACATGCCCAAGGGAAGGATGTACAGGAATAGAAACACAAGAACACCTATTGGAATGCCAGGAGGGGAAGGATTTTTGGAGAAACTGGGCACCAAAAGTAAAGAATGAAAAATCAAGGAGCCTGATGTACAAGAAATTTTTGGAACAAAACCCTGGATCTGGTAACAGAGGACTTCAATGGATATTAATTTGCTACAGAGAATAAAAATGAGGGATCTTTCAGAAGAAAGCATAGAAGCATACTTGAGGTCCTGGAAAAAGTAATGCAAATATTATCTTAGGAGATGGTATTAAATGGTTGGTATTTTTAACATAAAATACAAACATCTAGTGACTTCTGAGGAGCTTTCCCTGCCCCAAACTGTTATGTATGGGGCCAACTGTGTGTGGAGAAACAGCATGGCTTTGTGGAAAGAAAACAGCCCTGGGAATTAGAGGACTTGGGTTCTAACCCCCACTCTGCTCTTTGTCTGCTGTGTGACCTTGGGTAAGTCACTTGACTTGTCTGTGCTTAAGTTTTCTCAGGTGTAAAATGGGGATTCAGTACCTGTTCTCCCTTTTTCTTAGACTTTGAGTACTATGTGGGAAAGCGCTTCCCAAGCACTTAGTACAGTGCTCTGCACACAGTAAGCGCTCAATAAATACGATTGATTGTGGCTGATCTGATAGTACTGTATCTACCCTAGCATTTAACACGTTTGACACATAGTAAGCACTTAGTACAAACCACAATTATTATTATTATTATTATAAGATAGAGTGACTATCATAGCTCCCTGGAGAAGATGTAATCTTATAAGGATTTTACTGAGGGGGAGAGTTGTAATCTGCCAATATAATAATAATAATGGCATTTTTCTTAAGCGCTTACTATGTGCAAGGCCTGTTCTAAGCACTGTGGAGGTTACAAGGTGATCAGGTTATCCCACGGGGGGCTCACAGTCTTCATCCCCATTTTTCAGATGAGGTAACTGAGGCCCAGAGAAGTGAAGTGACTTGCCCAAAGTCACGCAGCTGACAACTGGCAGAGCTGGGATTTGAACCCATCACATCTGACTCCAAAGCCCAGGCTCTTTCCACTGCTGCTTCTCAAAATGAAAGTAGGCGTTCTAAGCAAGGGGGATCACATGAAGAAGAGGTCGGTGGCTGTAGAAATGAGAATAATAATAATTGGGGTAGTCATTATGTGCCCCTTTCAGGGTCATACCTGGAGAGCTTCCCGTACTTTCCCAGTCGCTCCTATGAGAGGGAAGTCAAGCAGAGACATACCCGACTGGTTCCTAGCTTGGGCAGTGGCTAGCAAGTGGAAGGCAATTTGCTACAAGTCAAAGCTCACCTGTGCTAGCCAGCAGAGGCGGGGAGAGAATCAAAGGCAGAGACTCAGGTTTACTGCGTTGAAGAAGGCAATGTAAACCACTTTCATATCTTCTAGACTGTGAGCCCACTGTTGGGTAGGGACTGTCTCTATATGTTGCCAACTTGTACTTCCCAAGCACTTAGTACAGTGCTCTGCACATAGTAAGCGCTCAATAAATACAATTGATTGATTGATTTCACCAAGCAAACTCTAAGGATACACAACCAGAATGATTGCAGGTGGAGGTGGGGCGTTCTGGGAGAGATGTGTCCATGGACTTGCTATGGGTTGGAAATAACTCCACAGCATAAAACAAGATTCGTAGTGCTTGTGGGGTAATCTAAGCACTTATCCTATTCTGCATTGACTACTGAATAAACCTCCTTGCTGACCCCACTACAGTCATTCCTCTTCTCCCCACTACAGTCTATTTTTCACTCTGCTGACCAGACCGTTTTCCTCCAAAACTGTTCAGTACATGTCTCCCCACTCAAGAACCTCCAGTGGGTCCACCTCCGTGTCGAACAGGAATTCCTTACCACTGGAAAGTGCTCAATCACCGTGCCCCCTCCTTTCTTACCTCCCTAATTTCCAACTACAACAGCCTGCGCACTTCCCAAGCACTTAGTACAGTGCTCTGCAAACAGTAAAGCGCTCAATGAATACGATTGAATGAATGAATTTTACAGATGAGGCAGCTGCGGCACAGAGAAGTGAAGTGACTTGCCCAAGTCCCACAGCTAAGTGTGTGATTTGTCACACTTCAAGAGAAGCAGCGTGGCTCAGTGGAAAGAGCACGAGCTTTGGAGTCAGAGGTCATGAGTTCAAATCCCAGCTCTGCCAATTGTCAGCTGTGTGACTTTGGGTAAGTCACTTCACTTCTCTGTGCCTCAGTTACCTCATCTGTAAATTGGGGGTTAAGACTGTGATCACCATGTGGGACAACCTGATCACCTTGTAACCTCCCCAGCGCTTAGAACAGTGCTTTGCACATAGTAAGCGCTTAATAAATGCCATTATTATTATTATTATTCACTCCCCTGGTACTAACCTTCCCATTCTATCTTGATCTCGATAGTTCTACCTCACTGCAGACCTCTCACCCACATCCCGCTTCTGGCCTGAATTCCTTCCCCCTACAAATCTGACATACAATCATGGTCCCCACCTTCAAAGCCTTATTACAATCACATCTCAGTGGAAAGAGCCAGGGGTTTGGAGTCAGAGGTAAGGGGTTCAAATCCCAGCTCCGCCACCTGTCAGCTGTGTGGCTTTGGACAAGTCACTTAACTTCTCTGGGCCTCAGTTACCTCTTCTGTAAAATGGGGATTAAGGCTGTGAGCCCCCCCAGGACAACCTGATCACCTTGTGACCTCCCCAGCACTTAGAACAGTGCTTTGCACATAGTAAGCGCTCAATAAATGCCATTATTATTATTATTATTATCTCCTCCAAGAGGTCTTTGCTCTATTATAGTGCACTCTTCCAATCACTTAGTAGAGTGCTCTGCATGCAATAAGCATTCCATAAATACAGTTGATTGATTGAATAATGTCACCTCCTCTAAACTATAAGCTTCTTGTCCTCAGGGAATGTGTCTATCGACTCTTTTGTATTATATTCATTAATTCATTCAATCATATTTATTGAGTACGTACAGTTTGCAGTGCTCTGTACTAAGCACTTGGGAGAATACACTATAACAGTAAACAGAAACATCCCCCGCCCAGAGTGAGCTTACAGTTAGAGAAGCAGTGTGATTCAGTGAGAAAAGCCTGGGCTTGGGAGTCAGAGGTCATGGGTTCTAATCCCGGCTCCACCACTTGTCAGCTGTGTGCCTTTGGGCAAGTCACCTAACTTCTCTGTGCCTCAGTTACCTCATCTGTAAAATGGGAATTAAAGCTGTGAGCCCCCATGGGACAACCTGATCACCTTGTAACCTCTCCAGAGCTTAGAACAGTGCTTTGCACATAGTAAGCGCTTAACAAATGCCATCATTATTATTACTATTATTCTCTGAGCCTCAGTTACCCCATCTGGAAAATGGGGATTAAGACTGTGAGCCCCACATGGGACAACCTGACTACCTTGTTACCCCCCAGTGCTTAGAACAGTGCTCGGCACATTATAAGCGCTTAAAAAATGCCATTATTATTATTAGAGATTCAATTCAGTTTAGTTGTATTTACTGAGGGCTTACGGTAAACAGAGCACTGTACTAAGCACTTGGAAAGTAGAATTCAGCAATAAAGAGAGACAATCCCTGCCCACACCGGGTTTACAGTCTAGAAGGGGGTAGACAGACATCAAAAAAAGTAAACAGGCATCAACATAAATAGAATTATCGATATAAACACATCAAAACAAGTAAACAGGCATCAGTTGCTCTCCCAAGTGCTTACTACAGTGCAGTCAGTAGGTATTAAGTAAATACCACTAACTGATGGATCTGGTAAATAAATTTCTGAATATCAAGAAGGATTGATTGACTGATAGAAGGTCAATCTATCCCATCGCTCAGTACAATGTTTAGTAAATAGTTAATAAATTGTTAATATTTTTTATATAACTGTTATATATCTGAACTAGAAGGAGAAAAAAAATAAAGAATGAGGTCATAGGTTCATAGAGAAGCAGCATGGCTCAGTCAAAAGAGCCCGGGGTTTGGAGTCAGAGGTCATGGGTTCAAATCCCAGCTCTGCCAATTGTCAGCTATGTGACTTTAGGCAAGTCACTTCACTTCTCTGGGCCTCAGTTACCTCATCTGTAAAATGGGGATTAAGACTGTGAGCCCCCCGTGGGAAATTCTGATCACCTTGTAACCTCCCCAGCGCTTACAACAGTGCTTTGCACATAGTAAGTACTTAATAAATGCCACTACTATTATGATGATGATGATGATGAATACAGACTGGGGAGTTCAATCATTCATTCATTCATTCAATCGTATTTATTGAGCACTTACTGTGTGCAGAGCACTGTACTGAGCGCTTGGGAAGTACAAGTTGGCAACATATAGTGATGGTCCCTACCCAACAACGGGCTCACAGTGAGAAGGGAAGGGAAAGAGAAAGAGACGTTGGAGAGAGGTGGGAAACAGGTGGAAAGGAGTAAGGGAGACTGGGATACAGTAATAACAAAATACGCTAAACTTCACTATTTCTGTGTGTTTTAAAAACACTGTTTAATAGATGAAGATTCCAGTTGCCATGAATTGACTGTTCAATGTCAAACAGTGCCTATCAGACAGGTGTTGTAATAGTTTGGACTGTTCAATATCAAACAGTGCCTATCAGACAGGTGTTGTAATAGTTCTTCACCTTAACTTCAAATACTTTATCTTTCTACACTATATATTTATGAAACTCCAAGCCAGAGGTACCCATAAAAGTTTGAGAAGAAACCACTTCTAACAAAAACAGCACGATTACCCAATATGTCAGGAAATAGCTAATTGCCCAGCAATTGCCCCAAAATGCAAACTAGGTTAAATCATCAGAAAGTGTGAACTGGTGTTCAGATCCTTACAGCTTCCTATATTAAATGTGAGCTAAAAATGAATTCTTAATGAACAGAGAGTGCCCAACAACCACTGCATCTCATCTCGCATGTATTGACCCACACCTCAAGTTAACTGCTATATTATCATCATCATCATCATCAATCATTTTTATTGAGCACTTACTGTGTGCAGAGCACTGTACTAAGCGCTTGGGAAGAACAAGTTGGCAACATGTAGAGACAGTCCCTACCCAACAGTGGGCTCACAGTCTAAAAGGGGGAAATCCAGTGCCTGCTAATTGGACAGGTGCTGAAGGTATGGTTTATTAAGGAAATTAATAGTGTTGCCTGAATTAGGAAAATAGATAATTACCACTTAAATTTCCAGTTTAGATTTGAAAGGTAAACAAGGATAATGATGATTATTGGTTGCTTTTCCAAAAATGGGAACACTTTTGAGTTCACTGGGATCTAAATTCATTCATTCATCCATTTAATCATTTACTGAGCACTTACTGTGTGCAGAGCACTGTACTAAGTGCTTGGGAAGTACAAATCGATAACATATAGGTACAGTCCCTACTCAACAATGGGCTCACAGTCTAGAAGGGGGAGACAGACAACAAAACAAAACAAGTAGCTAGGTGTCAATACCATTAGAATAAATAGAATTATAGCTATATACGCATCATTAATAAAATTCATACAGTAAATATGCACAAATAAAATTAATAGAATAATAAATATGTACAAATATATACAAGTGCTGTGGGGAGGGGTAGAGGGTAGGGCGGAGGGAGGGAGGAGGAGGAGAGGAAAAAGAGGGGGCTCAGTCTGGGAAGACTTCATGGAGGAAGTGAGTTCTCAGTAGGGCTTTGAAGGAAGCAAGAGAGCTAGTTTGGCGGATGTGTGGAGGGAGGGCATTCCGGGCCAGAGGAAGGACAATGAGGCACAGTGAGGAGGTTAGCGGCAGAGGAGCAAAGCATATGGGCTGGGTTGTAGAAGGAGGGAAGGGAGGTGAGGTAGGAGGGGGCGAAGCGATGGAGAGCTTTGAAGACCAGAGTGATTTTTCTTGATTCGGAGGCTGATAGGCAACCACTGGAGATTTTTGAGGAGGGGAGTGCCATGCCCAGAGCGTTTCTGTACAGAGATAA
The DNA here is from genome assembly GCF_015852505.1 of Tachyglossus aculeatus. Taxonomy (NCBI): domain Eukaryota; kingdom Metazoa; phylum Chordata; class Mammalia; order Monotremata; family Tachyglossidae; genus Tachyglossus; species Tachyglossus aculeatus. The sequence goes on along the minus strand of NC_052079.1, from coordinate 21,435,543 downwards.
TCCGGGCAGCAGACTGAAGTATAGACTGCAGCGGGGAGAGACAGGAGGATGGGAGATCAGAAAGGAACAGAGATCAGGAAGGATCAGAAAGGAAAGGATCTCAATCAACATTCCTAGTAGGTTGCATTAAGTTGCCCTGGAGAAGGCTGATCAACCCCTGTTCATAATAACCTCACTCATCCCTAATTTATGGAAATGATAGTTTTTCTACTTATCCTTGAGCACTACGAATGATATCCAAGTCACGTACATTTCACGGATTTTCTATATCAAAGACGTGAATCTGTAAGTGTGCGTGTCTTGAACAAATGTGGCTTGCCTTCTACTCTGCTGCACTGTGAAGGGTATAAAGGTTAAGATGGCTGGTTCCCATGCTCAAGGAGACATTTCGATGGTAATTTTGCTATTTTTTTAGTCAGAACCACAAGGCTGTCATAGCTAGGGAGTGTGAGTAATGTGCTTCTTCACACATGAAAGGGCTACCGAAAATCATCTGAGGTAAAGGAAGGTAGCAGAAAACATCTTAATTTTTTAGCCAGGATCAGCTTTCATTATAGAGCTTTCTCTAAATTGACCTAAATCTTGAATCTGTCAACCTTTCCAAAATACGAACTCCCAATTTCCACAGTGAAGAAACTTTCAAATGTCCTCTGTGACATCCTGGTAACTCCAAACTACATCAGACTGTGGGGGGAGACAGGGAAGGATGGGAGGAGTCCCTAAAGTAGACATCCTGTGGCGAAATTACAATGGCTAGATCTAAAGGCCCTGTTTTTTAGGTGACATGATTCCAAACAGACTGATAAGCCAATGATGCAGGCCCCACACAAGGCTATACACTCCATTTCAGCAACGTCCACTATGCTTCAGAATTGCCGAAACAAGTTCTAAACTTAACTCCTCATCTTCTCTCCCAAACCTTCTCTCTCCTTGACGTTCCCATCACTACTGATGATACCACCGACCATCCTCCTTGTTTCATAGACACAGACCCTTGGGGTTATCCTCAATTCACTTCTCTCCTGTAACCTTCATATTCAGTCATCAAATTCTGTTGTTTATGTCCTTGAATCTCTGGAATTTGACTCTTCTTTCCTTCCAAATTGCCACTGTGCTAGTCAAAGCACTATGCTGGGGCTAGCATTTCAGCCTCTGAATCAACTGCCTCTCTAACCTCCCTGCCTTCAGCCTCTCCTCTCTAGAGTCCATACTTCACTGCTGGCTGAATCATTTTTTTTAAGAAACCGTTCTGCCCATCTCCCCACCCCTCAAATACCTCCAGTGATGGTCCATCACTCTTCCCATCAAGAAGAAACATCTAAACAGTCAGTTCAACAGCAATCAGCTCTCTCCACCCCCTACTTATCCTCACTCTTCTCCCATCACAACCCAGCCAATCAATCAATCAACCGCATTCACTGAACGCTTACATTACCGACTAAGCCCTTGGGCTGAATCATTTTTAAGAAACAATTCTGCACATCTCCCCACTCCTCAAAAACCTCCAGTAATCGTCCATCACTGTTCCCATCAAGAAGAAACACCTAACCAGTCAGTTCAACAGCACTTAATCAGCTCTCTCCACCCCCTACTTATCCTCACTCTTCTCCCATCACAACCCAGCCAATCAATCAATTAATCGTATTCACTGAACACTTACGTTACTGACTAAGCCCTTGGGAGAGTTCCATATACCATGCTCATGACCCACAAGGAGTTTACGGTCTAGAGGGGGAGATAGGATGTTAAAATAAATTACCGATCTGTACATAAATGCTGTGGGATGAGGATGGGTTGAATCAAGGGCACAAATAGAAATGAAAGGGCAACACAGAAGGAAGAGGAAATAGGGGAAATAAGAGCTTAGTCAAGGAAGGTCTCTTGGAGAAGATGTGCTTTTCATAAGGTTTTCAAGGAGGGGAGAGTGATGACCTGTGAATGTGAAGGGGAAGGGAGTTCAGACATGAGGTAGGACATGGGGAAGGGTTTCGTAATGATGGCATTTATTAAGTGCTTACTATGTGCAAAGCACTGCACTAAGCGCTGGGAGCAAGACAGATGAGGTTGAGATACAGTGAATATATTTTGGCATTAGAGGAACAAAGTGAGCATGCTAGGTTCTTGTAGTAATGACATTTGAATACCAACCTACCCACTGTGCCTCGCTCTGGTCTCTCTTGTTGTCAACCCCTTATTCACACCTTCCCTCCCATCTGGAACTCCACCCCCTCTTCATATCTGACAGACCACAATTCTCTCCAGCTTCAAACCCCTGATCAAAATGATATCTTAGCCAGAAAATCTTCCCTGATTAATCTTTCGTATCCCCACTCTATATTCCTTCCCTTCAAGGTCACCCACGCACTAAGCCCTTAGGTTGTCACTCTCCCATCCCCTCTCCCCACACTCCATTTGTAATTATTTTAGTGTCTGTTTCCCCCACTTACAAGCGTTCAATCAGGTACTGTGCCTACTGACTCTACTGGACCCTCCCAAGCAGTTAGTAAGTCACTTTACTTCTTTCTACCTCAGTTTCCTCAACTGTAAAATGGGGATTCAATATCTGTTCTCTCTCCTACTTAGACTGTGAGACTGTGACAGGGACAGTGTCTGAACTTGTATCTACCCCAGCGCTTAGAGCAGTGCGTTACTCCTAGTAAGCAATTAACAAATACCATAATTACCATTGGAGTAGAACTTGGGAGAGTTCCACATTGCATGCTCATGACCCACAAGAAGTTTACGGTCTAGAGGGGGAGATAAGATGTTAAAATAAATTACCGATCTGTACATAAATGGTGTGGGGATGAGGATGGGTTGACTCAAGGGCACAAATAGAAATGAGAAGCTTCATGAGAAGCAGCGTGGCCCAGTGGAAAGAGCGCAGGCTTTGGAGTCAGAGGTCATGGGTTCAAATCCAGGCTCCACCAATTGTCAGCTGTGTGGCTTTAGGCAACTCACTTCACTTCTCCGTGCCTCAGTTACCTCATCTGTAAAATGGGGATTAAGACTGTAAGCCCCCTGAGGGACAACCTGATCACCTTGTAACTTCTCCAGCGCTTAGAACAGTGCTTTGCACACAGTAAGCACTTAATAAATGCTATCATTATTATTATTATTATAGAGCAGAAGGTCATGGGTTCTAATCCCAGCTCTGCCACTTGTCTGCTGTGAGATCTTAAGTGGGCAAATCACTTAACTTCTCTGTGCCTCAGTTACCTCATCTGTAAAATGGAGATTGCGGCTGTGAGCCCCACGTGGGACAGGGACTGAGTCGAACCCAATTTGCTTGTATCCACCCCAGTGCTTATTACAGTGCCTGGCACATAGTAAGTGCTTAGTAAATACCAGAATTATTAGTATTATAGAACAGTGTACTCTGCATGGAGTAGGTGCTCAATAAATACTATTGATTAACTGAAATATCTTATTCTGTAAGCTCACAAGTGGTTCTCCTTCCTTTGTGGTAGGTCGTTCTGACCCTTCCCCAGATGGCTGAACGCTCAGGATAGGGGAGTCTTTCTGTGAACACCAAATAAGGGGGTCCCCCAGCAGACATGTGAGGGGTGTAACAAACTACACAAGTCCAGACAAACCTGGAGCGAAAAATCCAAGAGCTTTCTTTGATTTTCTTTATTGTTGTCCTTTATTCAAAGCTCATGCTGTCGTTCATTTTCTATAGGTTTTGCATTGGGCGAGAGTGGTGGTAAGATCTAGGATTAGTGTCTCTGGGGTCTGCCAGGAGCTGTCTGGCCAATTGAATGGGGGATCTGTGTCAGAATCCTCCTTTTGAATCGGCTGGCTCCCTGGGAGTGCGACTAGATTCTGTTGACTGATGATGATTGGGTAGGATGTCTTTTTCCAGCAGATCTTTGGAAGATAGTCAGGTGTGGAGCTAAATTGAATAATAATAATAATAATAATGGCATTTATTAAGCACTTACTATGTGCAAAGCACTGTTCTAAGCGCTGGGGAGGTTACAAGGTCATCAGGTTGTCCCACAGCGGGCTCACAGTCTTAATCCCCATTTTACAGATGAGGTAACAGGCCCAGAGAAGTTAAGTGACTTGCCCAAGGTCACACAGCTGACAATTGGCGGAGCCGGGATTTGAACCCATGACCTCTGAGTCCAAAGCCCGGGCTCTTTCCACTGAGCCACGCTGCATCTCTGTAGAAGTAGAAAGGCATGCCTATATCAGAGCTTAGTTTGGTGGTGAGCATGACTTATTTTGACAGGTAGCCTATCCTCTTGGGTATTTTCATCTGCTTCCTGCTGAAGGCAACTCCTTGTAGGCGGGATGAGAGGCCTTTCCTACTAGCCAAAATATTGTCCATATACACCGTGGATGCCCCCCAACTACATACCCTTCTTGGTGCTCATCTGGGGCTTCAGAGAAGGCTAGAGTTGGAAAGGATCTTTAGACATCACATGGTTTTGCCTCTTGCTTTCAAGCGGAAGAAATGGATGTCCAGTTTCTTCCAAGATGAAGCAGCCACAAACCTCCTAGTGACCTGCTCCACTTTTTTATCACCAAAATAGTCAAAAAGCCTCTTTGGTTGGCCATTGTATTCCCTCCCGCATGAATTAAAATTTATTTCTCCTGATTTGGTCCTCAGTGGACATGTTTCTCATGAAAGTCTTCATGTACCTGAAGAGAATTATTGTTCCTACTTAGCCTACTTTTCTTTTGGCCAAACAACTTTGCCTTTGAATTTTTCTCACAGGACCTATTTTCCATATTTTAATTATTGCTGTTACTTTTCTCTCAATCTTTGCAATTTACCTGCATGCATTTTACAGGAAAGAGACAAACTGGTGCTAAGTGCTGAGGTGGATATAATGCAATCAGATCAAACAGTTCCCTGCCTAGTGGAAGCATGGAGCTGGGAGTCGGGACACCTGGTTTTTAATTCCCAGCTCTGACGCTTGCTTGGTGACCTTGGCTGAATGCTTTCTGTCTCAGTTTCCTCATCTGTAAAATGAGGATTAAATGCCTGTTCTTCCTCCCCCTTAGAACATGAGCCCAGGTGGGACAGGCACTGTACCTGATGTGATTAATTTCTATCTACTCATTCATTCAATCGTATTTATTGAGTGCTTACTGTGTGCACAGCACTGTACTAAGCACTCCCGGATTCAGTATAGTGCTTGGCACATTGGAAATGTCTAATAAATACCACTGTACCCTGTTCAGATTGTAAAGCATTGAAGTCCTCTTCTAGACTGTGAGCCCGCTGTTGGGTAGGGACCGTCTCTATATGTTGCCAACTTGTACTTCCCAAGTGCTTAGTACAGTGCTCTGCACACAGTAAGTGCTCAATACATATGGTTGAATGAATGAATGAAAAGATTGCAAAGATTGTAAAGCAGAAAAGCAGCGTGGCTCAGTGGAAAGAGCATGGGCTTTGGAGTCAGAGTTCATGGGTTCAAATCCCGGCTCTGCCGATTGTCAGCTGTGTGACTTTGGGTAAGTCATTTCACTTCTCTGTGCCTCAGTTACCCCAACTGTAAAATGGGGATTAAGACTGTGAGCCCCCCATGGGACAACCTGATCACCTTGTAACCTCCCCTGCTCTTAGAACAGTGCTTTGCACATAGTAAGTGCTTAATAAATGCCATCATCATTATTATCATTATTATTAAAGAGGGCAGTGAGTAGTGGAGAGATTGCTTCCTAATTCTTACATATGATGTTCCTTTTGCTAAGTTGCATTTATTACAGCCATCTCATTTCTAACCTATTCAGCTTCTGGTTAACTACGATTATAACTGTCCTGTTATTCTTTCTTGGGAATCTGTCTACTCTGGGACCTCACTGGGTCACCCTTCATGTCTGAATCAACATCGATGCACTTAGCACTAGGATGGGAGTGAATCAACATCGATGCATTTAGCACTAGGATGGGAGTGACATCATTACTATTCATTTCCTCCGCTGTTGGGGGGTGCGGGAAGCACGTGATGCTTAGGACAGGTTCCGAAAAGCTCGGCTAAATCTCTTTCCATTTCAGGGATCGTAAATAACTCAGTGGAGTTGATGAGAACTCAGTGGTGTGCCATGGAGTTGGAGGGAGGAGGCATGGGGGTCAAGGGACTGAGGTTCTAACTCTGATTCTGCAATTGGCTTCCTGTGCAATCCTGATAAGTTACTTAAATTCTCTGCTCTTGTCAACTTCATATCATGTGTCTGCACCTCTGTTTCTCCATCAGTAAAATGAGGATTAAATGTCTGTTCTTCCCCTCCCACACGTGAGATTGTGGGAGAGAGACTGTGTCTGATCTGATTGCATTTAATCTCCCCTAATGCTTAGCACAGTATTTGGCACGTATCAGAAGGACATGACAGCCACTTGTCAGCTGTGTGACCTTGAGCAAGTCACTTCACTTCTCTGGGCCTCAGTTACCTCATCTGTAAAATGGGGATTAAGACTGTGAGCCCCATGTGGGACATGGACTGTGTCCGATATTAGTTTGTATCTACCCTGTGCTTAGAACGGTGCCTAACGCAGAGTAAGAACTTAACAAATATCTTCTTTATTATATCACTTAACTAATACCACAATTATAGGCATTCATCCAAGGTTTTTGCCTCTGCAGTAAGAGTAATAAGGTTGCACAGCTCTCCTACAACCTGGTGACTCTGCCTTGGAAACAAGCTAAGCCCAGCCCCTCTTCAAGTGAAAAATCAGGGCTGTGTCATGGCAATATTCTCCCGGGCTCGCTCTCTCCCAGAGTCAGATTCTGCCCTTACTTTCCTATGGAATCATCTGAAATGGTGCACACAAAATAGTGATTTTGGTCTCAGAAGGCCAGATTCTCCCAGTTTGGTCCCAGTAGAAGATACGATCGAGCACTGGGAATGTACCTATCTCTCCGGCTGATGTTTCCAATCGCTTGAAACAGAGCTGTGGACCCAATAAATACTCAATAGGAACTAAGGAATAAATGAACAAATGACTGAATGAAATAAATATTCCTTGGAAACTTTGGGAAGTTGTGATCAATCTCCCTGGTCATGAAGGGCATCCTAAAATGCATTGAAATCTAAATTTACAATAGACTACCTAGTGCTCGGGAAGTGGTTTTGGAATTAGAAGGACATTTTGTTCAGTCTGCAAGTGTTCCTTCTCATTAAAACTCCCTACATTCCCATACTTCATATTGAGACATATTCTCCCAACGCACAAAGTACTGTATCAGTTATTAAACGTAGTACTCTGTGAGTTGCCCACTAAAATATGTTTGCTTGGCTATTATACCCTGGTGAAACAGCTAGCAGTTAGAAGCCGTTCCATCACTTCCTTAACAAATCACTGGGCATTATGCCTTTTTAAAACGACATGAAAGTTTAATGTTGTTATGACTGGAAATGACACAGTAGTACTCAAGTATTTGCTGGAATGATTTTTTAAAAAAGAACAGAACTAGTGTTGGCAGTTCTGTGAAAGGAACAACGCTGAGGAATATTTTCAGTTAAATCAAATGAGATTCTTTTAAAGGCACGTTTGTACTATTCAAAAGCTCACGATTAACTAATGTAGAACAATTTGAATAGATTTTTATTTATATTGACAATCTGGGGCTTGGTTGGGAATCAGGAATTCCTGCCCATATCCAGGAGTTTCTGACCAGTGAAGATTCAGAACAGCAAGAGAATCAGCTGAGGAGATACGAGGGAAGTGAGGGAAATGGAACAGATTTCGAATAATAATAATAATAATTTTGGTATTGGTTAAGCACTTCATAAGTTCCATGAATTGAGGTAGATACAACCCAATCAGATCAGACACAGCTCCCGTTACACTTAGGGTTCACAGAGGGATGGAGAACAAAGCATTTTATTTACATTTTGCCCATGAGGAAAGTGAGGTCCAGTGGATAAATTATTTTCCCAAGGAAGCACATCCAGAAAGTGGCAGTGTCAGAATTAGAACCCAGGTCTCCTGACTTCCAAGCCAGCACTCCATGTTTTAGGTCCCACTGCTTCTCCCTATATAACTAACCCCGATCTTAATTAGGGAAGCAGCGTGGCTCAGTGGAAAGAGCCTGGGCTTTGGAGTCAGAGGTCAGAGGTTCAAATCCCGGCTCCGCCAATTCTTAGCTGTGTGACTTTGGGCAAGTCACTTCACTTCTCTGGGCCTCAGTTACCTCATCTGGAAAATGGGGATTAAGACTGTGAGCCCCCCATGGGACAACCTGATCACCTTGTAACCTCCCCAGTGCTTAGAACAGTGCTTGGCACATAGTAAGTGCTTAATAAATGCCATTATTAGTATTAATTTGTCCATTAGCACTATTAATGTCATGATTCCAGTGGTCCTGTCATACCCCATTTCTGCCACCAATATGGTTCAACTCGTTCTCCAGTGCCATTGGCCCACATCACAGCCCGGGTCCTTTTTCTAATAGAACTAGGAAATGCAAAGACAGTTCCAGGGTAAAGTCCATAACGCTTAAAAAAGATAGTAAATGACCGAATATTTCTGTTCCATGTTAGAATATTATCTATACCGATTCCCATGGAGAATTCATTCACTCACATGCTTTCAATCACCATCTCTAGGAAGATGATTTCTAAATCTCCATCTTCAGCCCTGATCTCTCTCCTTCTGTGCAGTCTCACATTTCCTCCTGCCTTCAGGTCATCTCTAGTTGGGTGTCCCACCAACACCTCAAACGTAACATGTCTAAAACAGAACTCCTCATCTTCCCACCCAAATCCTGACCTCCCCTGACTTTCCCATCATTTTAGACACTCGTTCATTCATTCAATCGAATTTATTGAGTGCTTACCGTGTGCAGAGTACTAAGACAAAAAACACCAACCTCTCTATCCCACAAGCCTGTAAACCCGGCCTTTTCCGTGACTCATCTCTTTCTTTCAATCTACATATTCAATCTGTCCCTAAATTCTGTCACTTATACGGAGTTGGTAGACATATTCCCTGCCCACAGTGCGCTTCCAGTCTGCCGTGCTCTGCACACAGTAAGCGCTCAATAAATACGATTGAGTGAGTGAATGCAGACAAGATTGAGATAAGTGAGTAGTTTGGCTTTAGAGGAGCAAAGTGTGCAGGTTGGATTGTAGTAGAAAAGCAGTGAGGTAAGGTGGGAGGGAGAAAGATGATTTAGGGCTTTGAAGTCAGTGATAAGAAGTTCCTGTTTGCAGAGGAGGATGGACAGTCACTGGAGCTTCTTGAGGAGTGGGCAAACATGGCTTGAATTTTTTTTAGAAAAACAAATCAGAAAGCAGAGTGTAGTGTGGGCTGATGTGGGAAGAGGAGGAAGGCTGGGACGTCAGCAAGGAGGCTGATGTAGTAATCAAAACAGGAAAGGATAAGTGCTTACATTAATATAGTAGTAGTGTGTAGGGAGAGGAAAGGGTGGATTTTTGTGGTGTTGTAAATGATGAACCGACAGGATCTGGTGACAGATTGAATATAATAATAATAATAATGATGGCATTTATTAAGCTCTGTTCTAAGTGCTGGGGGGATACAAGGTGATCAGGTGGTCCCACGGGGGGCTCAAAGTCAATCTCCATTTTACAGATGAGGTAACTGAGGCACAGAGAAGTTAAGTGACTTGCCCAAAGTCACACAGCTGCCAGTTGGCAGAGCGGGATTTGAACCCATGACCACTGACTCCAAAGCCCGGGCTCTTTCCACTGAGCCACGCTGCTTCTCGGTGGAATGTGTGGGTTGAATGGGAGAATCAAGGAAAACGCCAAGATTACAGGCTTGTAGGATGGTGATGCTGTTTGTGATCAGTGACGGGAAAGTCAGGGAAGAACCTGATTTGGATGGGAAGATGAGGAGTTCTGTTTTGGACATGATGAGCTGAAGTGTCATCAGGACATCCAAATAGAGATGTCTTCTAGGCAAGAGGAAATATGAGAAGGCAGAGAAGGAGAGATATCAAGGATGGAGAGGTAGATTTTGGAATCAGCTGCAAAGAGATGGCAGTAGAAACCGTGGGAGCAAATCATGGTGTAGATAAATAGAAAGGGACCCAGAATTTAGGGATTCCTACAGTTATGGGGTGGGAGGCAGAGGAAGAGCCCACGATAGAGACTGAGAATGAGTATCCAGTGAGATAGGAGGAGAACCAAGGAAGGACAGTGTCAGTGAAGTCAATGCTGGGTAATGTTTCCCAGAGAAGGGGGTGTTTTTTGGTTTTTTAATGACAAGTATTAAGTGCTTACTATGTGCAAAGCACTGTTGTAAGCCCTGGGGGGAATACAAGGTGATCAGGTTGTCCCACGTGGTGCTCACAGTCTTCATTTCCATTTTCCAGATGAGGTAACTGAGGCACAGAGAAGTGAAGTGACTTTCCCAAGCCACACAGCTAACAATTGGCAGAGCCAGGATTTGAACCAATGACCTCTGACTCCAAACCCCGTGCTCTATCCACTGAGCCACACTGCTTCTCTGACAGTGGTTGACAAGTATTGAAGGTATCTACATCTCCAGCCCTGATCTCTCTCCCTCTCTCCAGTGTCATATTTCCTCCTGCCTTCAGACTTTTATACTTGGATGTCCTCCCATCATTTCACACTTGACATGTCCAAAAGAGAGCTCCTCATCTTCCCACACAAACTCTGTCCACCCCATGACTTTCCCATCACTGTAGACAACACCACCATCCTTTCTGTCTCACAAGCCCATAACTTTGGTGTTATCCTTGATTCTTCTCTCTCATTCGACCCACATATTCAATCCATCACCAAATCCTGTTGGTTCCACCTTCACAACATCACTAAAATCTGCCCTTTCCTCTCCATCCAAACTGCTACCATAATAATAATAATAATGATGATGATGGCATTTATTAAGCACTTACTATGTGTAAAGCACTGTTCTAAGTGCTGGGGAGGTTACAAGGAGATCGGGTTGTCCCACGGGGGGCTCACAGTCTTAATCCCCATTTTACAGATGAGGGAACTGAGACATAGAGAAGTGAAGTGAGTTGCCCAAAGTCACACAGTTGACAATTGGCAGAGCCAGGATTCGAACCCATGACCCCTGACTCCAAAGCCCGGGCTCTTTCCACTGAGCCATGCTGCTTCTCATAATAATAATAATAATAATGGGCATCTAGCTTTACTTCTATTTATTCTGATGACTTGGCACCTGTTTACATGTTTTGTTTTGTTGTCTGTCTCCCCCTTCTAGACTGTGAGCCTGTTGTTGGGTAGGGACCGTCTCTATATGTTGCCAACTTGTACCTCCCAAGTGCTTAGTACAGTGCTCTGCACCCAGTAAGTGCTCAATAAATACGATTGATTGAATGAATGCTTACTACATGCCAAGCACTGTTCTAAGCGCGGAGGTAGATACAAGGTAATCAGGTTGTCCCACGTAGGGCTCACAGTCTTAATCCCCATTTTACAGATGAGGTAACTGAGGCACAGAGAAGTTAAGTGGCTTGCCCAAGGTCACACACCAGATACGTGGCAGATCCGGGGTTAGAACTCACGTCCTCAGACTCCCAAGTCCGGGCTCTTTCCACTAAGCCACGCTGCTTCTCACTTTAATACAATCCCTCATCCTATCCGACCTGGATTACTGCTTCAGCCTCCTTGCTGACCTCCCAGCCTCCTGTCTCTTCCCACTCCAGGACATAATTCACTCTATTCCCCGGACCATTTTCTTTAAAAACCTTCACGCCTGCCTCCTCAGAAAACTCCAGTGTCTGTACATCCACCTCCATATCAAACTAAAACTCCTCACCAACGGCTTTAAAGGACTGTATCATCTTGCCTCCTCTTACCTCGCCTCGTTTCTCTCCTCTGCAACCCAGCTCACAGATTTCATTCCTCCAGGGCTAAACTTCTCACTGTGTCTTGATCTCACCTGTCTCACCGACAACGCCTAGACCACACTGTGCCTCTGGCCTGGAATACCTTCCCTCCTCAAATCTGACAGACAGTGACTCTCCCCACCTTCAAAGCCTTACTGAAGACACATCTCCTCCAAGAGGCCTCCCTTTTCCTCATCTCCCAATCCCTTCTGCATTGCCCGGACTTGGTCCCTTTTCTTTTCCCCCTTCCCAGCCCCACTTCACTTATGTACCTATCTGTAATTTTATTTATTTGTATTAATGTCTGTCTGTATTAATGTCTGTATTAATGTCTTTTAGACTGTGAGCCCACTGTTGGGTAGGGACTGTCTCTATATGTTGCCAACTTGTACTTCCCAAGAGCTTAGTACAGTGCTCTGCACACAGTAAGCGCTCAATAAATACAATTGATGGATTGATTGTCTCCCTCTAGACTGTAAACTCACTGTGGGCAGGGAATGTCACTGTCTATTGGTGTAGTGTACTTTCCCAAGTGCTTAGTACAGTGCTCTGCACTCAGTAAGCACTCAATAAATACGATTGAAATTGAATCATTCAATCATGAATCATTCAATCGTATTTATTGAGTGCTTACTGTGTGCTAAGCGCTTGGGAAGTACAAATCTGATAAGTCAAGGAGGATTAGGATTTGGCAAGAAGGAGATCGTTGGTGACTTTTGAGAGGGCAATTTTGGTGGAGTGAACTGGGTGGATGCCAGATTGGAGGAATGGAGGGGTTCAATAATAATAATAATAATGATGGCATTTTTTAAGTGCTTACTATGTGCAAAGCACTGTTCTAAGCGTTGGGGATGATACAAGGTGATCAGGTTGTCCGAAGTGGGGCTCACACTCTTAATCCCCATTTTACAGGTGAGGTAACTGAGGCCCAGAGAAGTTAAGTGACTTGCCCAAGGTCACACAGCTGACAAGGGGTAGAGCTGGGATTCGGACCCATGACCTCTGACTCCCAAGCCCGGGCTCTTTCCACTGAGCCACGAGGAAAGAATTGGAGGACAAGAGGTGGAGGCAGGAGGTGTAGACATCTCACTCAAGGAGTTTGGAAAGGAGGGAGATGAGGCAGTAGATGGAAGGAGCCATGGGGGTCAAGGGAGGGTTTTTTTAGGATAGGGGAGACATGAGCTTGTTTGAAAGCGGTGGAAATGAAGCTATTGGAGAGTTGGCAGCTGAAGATAGCAGCCATGGAGGGAGGGGACAACCTTTTTGATAAAGGATGGGGGTCAGAGATGCAGGTGGCAGGGGTGGATTTTGAGAGTAGGTGGAAGATCTCATCTTAAGATATTCCTGGGAAAGTTGGGAGAGTAGAAGAAGGGGCAGGACGAAAGAGGGACTGGAGAGGAACAGGGAGGATTTTAGGGAGATCATGCCTGATGGTTTCGATCTTCTCTGTAAAGAACATAGGGGCAAGAGATATCTGAGGTGGGGTGGCAGGGGGTTTGAGGAGGGAGATAAAAATCTGAAACAACCACCAAGGGCATGGGAGTCAATAAAATGGAGAATAAAATATTGCTGGGCAGAGCAGAGACAGAGGATGACCTTGGGATCAACGAGGTAGGCCTGATGTTCTAGATTTCCACCTGCAGCACTTTTCAGCTTGTACACAGGACTGAAGGAAGCAGGCTTTGGAGGTAATCCCGTTCTGTGGATTAGTGATATGAGATCGGGAAAAATAGTCAAGGGAAGATAGTTTGGGTGTGGAGACTAAATGAGGCATAATGACTTCAGAAAATTGACTTGAGACACTGAATTGAGAAAATACTCCTCAAATAGGTCTTATTTGCCCACGGCCTTAAATTCCACTCCACCAATACTCTTCTTTGATCTTCTGAAGTCTGGCTTTCAGCTTCTTCACCAAAGTGACACAGTTCTCGCTAAGCTCGTCAGTGAGCCCCTTTTAGCCAAGATCAAAAAGCCACATGCCAACCTGATCTTTCTTGAGCTCTTTGCTGCTTTTGATAATAATAATAATAATGATGATGATGGCATTTATTAAGCGCTTACTATGTGCAAAGCACTGTTCTAAGTGCTGGGGAGGTTACAAGCTGACCAGGTTGTCCCACATTGTGCTCACAGTCTTCATCCCCATTTTACAGGTGAGGGAACTGAGGCACGGAGAAGTGAAGTGACTTCCCCAAGATCACACAGCTGATAAGTGGCGGAGCCGGGATTTGAACTCATGACCTATGACTCCAAAGCCCGGGCTCTTTCCACTGAGCCACGCTGCTTCTCCTATGGACACTCACTCCTTCTTAAAATGCTTGAAGAACTCACCTTTGCTGACACAGTATTCACCTGGTTCTTCTACGTCTCTGATAGACTCTTTCATATCATATCTTTCATATTCATACTGCAGGTATTCTACAAGCCTCTGTTCCGGGTTCTTTACTCTTCTCATGCATACTTACTCTCTCAAGGATTCATGCACTCAGATGGTTTCAGCTGCCATCACTATGCAGATGACTCCCAAATCTATTTCTCTAGTCTTGACCTATCATCTGTCCTGCAATCGTACATCTCCCCTTCCCTCCAGGACATCAGCCCTTAGACGTCCTGCTAGAACTCACCATGTCAAGACCTCTACAACTCTCATCTTTCCCCTTCAACCCATCCTCCTCACACCTTTCCCGTCCCAGTTGATGATATCACCATGTTCCTCATCCCACGAGACCTCAATGTTCCAGGCGCCGTACTAAGCCCTGGGGTAGATACAAGCAGATTGGGTTGGGCAGAGTCCCTGTGCTATGTGGGACTCACGGTCTCAATCCCCATTTTACAGATGAGGTAACTGAGGCCCAGAGAAGTGAACTGGTTTGCCCAAGTTCACACAGCAGACAAGTGGCAGCGTCAGGATTAGAACCCATGACCTTCTGACTCCCAAGCTTATGTTCTATCCACCGTGCCATGTTGCTTCCCTTGAAAATATATTTATATATAATATTTATATATTGTGTTTACATTTATATATAATACAAACATTATATACATGGGAATATAAATATTGTATAAGGAATATAAATAGGAATAGCATATAGTAGTGTTCAGCAATTAGAACACTGCTCAGCACTTAGAACGATGCTTGGCACATACTAAGCACTTAACAAATACCATCGTTATTATTGCTATAATATAATAATAATATTATAATAATTCTAATAATCATTACTATAATAATAATAATGGCATTTATTAAGCACTTACTATGTGCCAAGCACTGTTCTAAGCACTGGGGAGGTCACAAGGTGATCAGGTTGTCCCACGGGGGGCTCAAAGTCTTAATCCCCATTTTTCAGATGAGGTAACTGAGGCCCAGAAAAGTTAGGTGACTCGCCCAAAGTCACACAGCTGACAATTGGTGGAGTCGGAATTTGAACCCCTGACCTCTGACTCCAAAGCCTGGGCTCTTTCCACTGAGCCATGCTGCTTCTCATAAATATATTATGCTGTAGTTATAACAAATACTATAGTATTTCTTGTATTTGCTACTTGTGATATATTTTATACGTATGTTTGTCTCACATTAGTGTATAGGCTCCCTGTGAACAGGGAACACATCATTGATCCATAATAACAATAAAAATAATGAGCATAACTGTAGTATTTGTTAAGCACATGTTTTGGCCAAGCACCGGGGTAAATGCAAGATTATTAGGTTGGATACAATCCCTGTCCGACACAGTACTCACAGCCTAAGTATGGAAGGAAACCAGGAGTTGGATCCCCATTTTATGGATAAGGGGACCCAAGAGACAGAGAAGCAAAGAGTCTTCTCCAAGGTCCCATATCAGACAATAATAATAATAATTATAATAATGGCATTTGTTAAGCCCTTACTATGTGCAAAGCACTGTTCTAAGCGCTGGGTGGATACAAGGTGATCAGGTTGTCCTGCATGGGGCTCACAGTCATCATCCCCATTTTACAGATGAGGTAACTGAGGCTTCAAGAATTTAAGTGACTTGCCCAAGGTCACACAGCAGACATATGGCGGAGCCGGAATTCGAACTCATGACCTCTGACTCCAAAGCCCGTACTCTTTCCACTGAGCCACGCTGCTTCTCTGGTGGAGCTGGGATTAGAACCCAGGTCCTGTGACGCCCGGGCCCAGCTCTTTCCACTTAGGCCATGCTGCTTCCCTCTTATTTCTTTATTCTGTGCTTCCCAAGTACATAGTATAGTGCACCACTTGATGTGGCTGATCAATAAATTCATTCATTCTTTCATTCAGTTGTATTTATTGAGCACTTATTGTGTGCACAGCATTGTACTAAGCACCTGGAAGAGTACAGTCATGGCTCAGCGGAAAGAGCCCGGCCTTTGGAGTCAGAGGTCATGGGTTCGAATCCTGTCTCCACCACGTGTCTGCTGTGTGACCTTGGGCAAGTCACTTAACTTCTCTGAGCCTCAGATACCTCATCTGTAAAATGGGGATTAAGACTGTGAGCCCCACGTGGGACAACCTCATCACCGTATATCCCCCCAGGGCTTAGAACAGTGCTTTGCACATAGTAAGCGCTTAACAAATGCCACTATTATTATTATTATTACAATTTAACCATAAACAGGCACATTCCCTGCCCACAAAGAGCTCACAGTCTAGAGAGGAAAACAGACATTAATATAAATACATACATTATAGATACGTATTTAAGTGCTGTCGAGCTGGGAAGGGGGATGAGTAAAGGGGGCAAGTCAGGGTAATGCAGAAGGGAGTGGGAGAAGAGAAAAGGGGGGCTTAGTCAGGGAAGGCCTCTTGGAAGAGATGTGCCTTCAATAAGGCTTTGAACGGGGGGAGAGTAATTGTCTGTTGGATAATAATAATGATGGTATTTGTTAAGCGCTTACTATGTGCAAAGCACTGTTCTAAGCACTGTGACGATCCAGTTGTCCCACGTGGGGCTCACAATCTTAATCCCCATTTGACAGATGAGGTAACTGAGGCCCAGAGAAGTGACTTGCCCAAAGTCACACAGCTGACAACTGGCGGAGGCGGGATTTGAACCCATGACCTCTGACTCCAAAGCCCGGGCTCTTTCCACCGAGCCATGCTGCTTCTCTATATGAAAAGGATATGACAACGGCAGACGTTCCAAGCAAAGGGTCTGCGGTGAGAATACATGAGACGGAGGTACATTGAGAAGATTAGCGTTAGAGGAGCGAAATATGTGGGCTGGGTTGTGCTAACAAGCGAGGTAGGAGGGGACGAGGTGATTGAATGCTTTAAAGTCATTGGTGAGGAGGGTTTCTTTTTTGATGGAGAGGTAGATGAACACCCACTCGAGTTTCTCGACGAGTGGGGAAACACGTCCTGAACATTTCTGTAGAAAGATGATCAGGGCAGCAGAGTGAAGTATGGACTGAACTGGAGAGAGACAGGCGGCTGGGAGGTCAGCACAGAGAATGATACAATAATCAAGGTGGGAGAGTCTAAGTTGTTGTATTATCATGGTAGCAGTTTGGGTGGAGAGGAAAGCGTGGACTTTAGCGTGGCTGTGAAGGTGGAACTGACAGGATTTCGTGATGGATTGACTATGTGGTTTGAATGAGAGAGAGGCCTCGAGGATAATGCCACCAGTACTACTGCTACAGCTTCTAAGAAAGACGCAGAAACAGAATCCCCGGCTAATTTGGGAATGCCAGCACTTGGAACAGTGCTTTGCACATAGTAAGTGCTTAATAAATGCCATTATCTTCATTATGAGACCCCTAAATCCAGCTGAAGGACACTTAGCCTCAATAGAATGCCTTTACTGTGACTCATATTGTCACCATAAGAAACAGAGAATATTATAAATTATTAATTGATCACTAATATACATTTTGAGTAATGTCTGCCTCGGCTCTACTATTTGTTCGTCTCCCCAGACTGTCAGCTCATTGTAGGGAGGGAATGTGCCAACAACTCTGTTGTATTCTACTCTCCCAAGTGCTCCGCACGGTGCTCAATAAATAACATTGATGATGATGTTATTGAGAGGAGTCATCTCCCTGTCTCCCCTGACATCAGGGATAACTCAAGGGGAACATTTCAGGGCTTGGTCAGTTCAAAAACTTGTCATGTCTTAGGCCGACACGTCGTTTCCAACCCATAGCGACACCATGGACACATCTCTCCCAGAACATCCCGCTCTCCGTCTGCAATTGTTCTGGTAGTGGATCCGTAGGGTTTTCTTGGTAAAAATACAGAAGTGGTTTACCACTGCCGTCTCCCGCGCAGAAAACTCGAGTCTTACCCCTCGACTCTCTCCGGTGCTGCTGCTGCCCAGCGTGGGTGAGTTTTGATTTGTACCAGATAGCCTTCCACTTGCTAGCCACTACCCAAGCTAGGAATGGGATGGATAGGCCTCTGCTTGACTCTCCCTCCCTTAGCCGAGACTTCTAGAGTACTGGAACTCTCCAGGTGCGACCCTGAGAGGGAACTTCAAAAACTAGGTCACCTAAATAGAAGTTCACAGGCCAAAATGTAACTGGCCTCTTTTTCTCCGTCTTTCCGCCGTAGGAAATGAAACCCATCAGGCAGGCACTTTCAAATTGTGTTAGCATTACTGGAGGCTATGAGAATGAATTAGGTGATCCTTTCAAGTCTCTTTAAACCCCATGGTATACATATATAAATGATATACACTTTAGCTTGATTGTCAAATGTTTATCAACCAATTCACAGTATTTATTGGGCATCCACTTGGCTATTGCTTAAGGAATGATACCTACATATAAAACTAACCCCATATGACGGTTCCTTATGAATATTTTAAATTGGGTATCCTATGGTTTTTTGGAGACAACTTACATTAACTTTAGATAAACATCTCTGTGCTTTTCTGAATCTGGGCAAAATGTATTCCAGAGAATAACATGCTCTAACCTTTTCTTTGGGAAGCAGCAAAACAAAATTATAGTATAGGATACCATGACACCTTATCGGCCCACATCTAAATAACAACAAAAAGTACTAAAAATAGAAGAATCAGTATTGATTGTAATATAATTCACTAGAACTTTATATTTCACTGCAACCATAAACAAAATTCTCAAAATGAAAATAACTGCCACTATTCTATGGGAAAACGACAACTTCCACTTCAGTTAAGGTTGAAAATGCTTCATTGAATTTTAAATTTGTCTCATTGAGCCAAGAATGGTACACATAATAAAATTATACTATTCACTGAATCAATCAATCATATTTATTTCACTGAAACATCAAAAAACTAAATGGGCTAGCCACTTTTTAAGTAATGCTTAAAATGCACTATTCTGTAAAACAGCTCAAATGGAGAACTAAAATTGATTACATCCTTGTAAACATAAAAGTATGTTTAAGATTCAATAAGACTCTGTAGGAGAGTTGTGAAACCATTTCAAAACCAATGGAAGACTATTTCAATAGGTATATATTATTACAAAAATCATCTTTGTATTTACAGACATTATATGATTAAAATAATCCATATAAAATGCACTCTATTTTAAGGGAGTTTATCACTTGAAAATACAAGTAACAAAAATGAATCATCAACTGAGTTAGTTTTAATACCATCTAACTACACAGTAGGATGGTATCTCAAGAGATTGATTGGAATATCTCCTTGATTTCAAATAGATAAATAACTAACTCATTCACAATAAGATCTCCAAGAATGGGAACTCTTTCAGTTTCCCGTATAGTTCATTCTAGGGCTTTAATCATCCTGCTAATCAATAAGCTTTTCCTTCTGTCCAAAATCTTCTTTCTCATTGGGTATGGAAAACAATCAGTCAGCATTTTCCCCTTAAAAGCCTTCAAATATCTGAAGGCAATCATTGTCTCCCCTTTTAGCCTTCTCTTCTCTATGTTCTCTCTCCTTTCAACCGCCTACAGAAATTTTGTTATGAATGAGAGAATATTTTTTAAAAAAATGATTTCAAGGTTGGGTGCATGAAGAGTTGGGTGAAACAGTGATGTTGCTAATGCTGATGGGAAAACAAAGGAAGAATCAGGGTGTCAAAAGGATTTAGTGGGAATTTTGTTCTAAACATCCGGGTTGGAGATGGAGATGGACAGTTCCAATGAAATATTCCAGGTATAGATAGTAGATGAGACCGGAAAACAGAAACGATGTCAAAGGTGAAGAAATAGACTTGAGTAATAGTCTCAAAGAGATGATTATTGAACCTGGGTGAGTGGATGGGATCCTCCAAAAACTTAGTTCCTGGGGTTAGAAAGGGTCTCCAAAATGCAGCTGTTTGGGACACAGACACTGAAAAGAGTGAAGTGGCAAAGAGGATCCAGAAGTCCAGCAGTTGGGGAGGGAAACAAGGGAAAACTTGGGCTTTGCAACTGAGATCAGAGAGGCAACCAAAAATGTGGAAGGCACAGAAAGATTGGATGGGGTTGTCAGAGACATCAAGGAGAGAAGACTTAATGAAGTGACACAAAATGTAGGGGCTGGGGGGGAGAAAGTTGCAAGAGAAGAAGTTAAACTACTGGATGTTTTCAGCATCCTTAAGAATTTTAAACAAGAACCGGAGAAAGGACACGGGATCAATAGTTAGAGGGGCGGGAACAGATTTTGAAAGATTTGAAAATAGAGGAAGTTTGGAGACTATCTCAAGGTGGAGAGTTAGGAACCAGAGGAGAGGGAGAAGTTGAAGATAGAGGGAATAAGGGGGAAATTTTTCCTCAAGGACCAAAACAACAAGATGCAATATGTATTTATATGAAAGTGTTATTGTAATTGCTTTTGGTCTAAGAAATGATTTAGCTATCAAACAATGCATGTACTGAGTAGGTTTAAAAACAAAACATCTGTGTTATTCATCAACAAAGTGAAGGTAGTCTTGATCATTTCAGATCGTCATCATCATCATCATCATCATAATGTTAATAATTATTTCTTGTTAAGTGCTTCCTCTGTGCCAAGCACTGATCTACCACTGGGGTAGATACACATTTATCAGGGTGGACACAGTCCCTGTCCCACATGGGGTTCACAGTCGAAGCAGAAAGGAGTAAGATTTAATTCCCATTGTACAGACAAGGTAACTGAGGCCCAGAGAATTAATTGATGGTATTTATTGAGTGCTTACTGTGAGCAAAGCACTGTTACTAAGCACTTGGGAAAGTAAAAAGCAACAATGAGATTACATTCTAGAGGGGTAGACAGATATTATTATAAATCAGTAATTCGTAATATATGATTTAAAGATATGTACACAACTGCTGTGGGGTTGAGGATGAAGTGAATATCAAATGCCTGAAATTCACAGATCCAGTGCATAGACTAAGCAGAAGGGAGAGGAAACCAGGGAAAAAAGGGTTTAATCGGGGAAGGCCTTTTGGAAGAGGTAAGATGTAAATACTGTTACTGAGGTGGGGAGAGTGGGGTCAGGCATATACAGAAAGGGAGGAAGTTGAGCCCACTGTTGGGTAAGGATTGTCTCTGTTGCCAAATTGTACTTTCCAAGTGCTTAGTACAGTGCTCTGCACACAGTAAGCGCTCAATAAATACGAATGAATGAATGTGGGAGAGGCGTCGGCAGTGAGATAGATGAAATTAAGGTGCAATGAGTAAACAGGCGATAAAGTAATAATAATAATAATGATGACAGTATTTGTTAAGCGCTTGCTATGTGCAAAGCACTGCTCTGAGCACTGGGGAGATACAAGGTGATCAGGTGTTCCCACGTGGGGCTCACAGTCTTAATCCCCATTTTCCAGATGAGGAACTGAGGCCCAGAGAAGTGAAGTGACTTGCCCAAAGTCACACAGCTGACAATTGGCAAGGTATACAGGCTGGGCTGTAGTAGGATTCAGTTAAGTGAGGTAGGATGAGGCGAGCCAATTGAGTGCTTTATAGCTGATGTTAAGGATGTTTTTTATGTGGATATGGATGGGCAGGATTGGAAGTTCTTGAGGAGTGGGGAGACATGGACAGGAATTCTTAGGAAAACGATCAGTGCAACAGAGTGAAGTATGGACTGGAGTGGGAAGAAAAAGGAATCAGGGAGCTCAGTGAGGAGGCAGATGCAGTAATCCAGGTGGAATATGATAAGTGCTTAGATCAGCAGCGTGGCTCAGTGGAAAGAGCCCGGGCTTTGGAGTCAGAGGTCAGGGGTTCTAGTCCCGGCTCTGCCAATTGTCAGCTGTGTGACTTTGGGCAAGTCACTTAACTTCTCTGTGCCTCAGTTACCTCATCTGGAAAAGGGGGATTAAGACTGTGAGCCCCCTGTGGGACAACCTGATCACCTTGTAACCTCCCCAGCACTTAGAACAGTGCTTTGCAAATAGTAAGCGCTTAATAAATGCCATTATTATTATTATTATTATTATTATTATTATTATAGCATGGTAGTAGTTTGGATGGAGAGGAAAGGGTGGGTTTTAGCAATGTTGTGAGGGTAGAATTGACCGACTGAATTTGTGGGTGAAATGATTTTGTGATTTGGTGACCGACTGAATATGTGGGTGAAATGAGAAGGATGAATCAAGGACAATCAAACAAGCAGCGTGACTCAGTGGAAGGAGCATGGGCTTTGGAGTCAGAGGTCGTGGGTTCTAATGTCGGCCCCGCCACCTGTCAGCTGTGTGGCTTTGGGCAAGTCACTTAACTTCTCTGTGCCTCAGTTAACTCATCTGTAAAATGGGGATTAAGACTGTGAGCCCCACGTGGGACAACGTGATTACCTTGTATCTCCTGCAATGCTAAGAGCAGTGCTTTGCATATAGTAAGCACTTAACAAATACCATAATGGTTATTATTATTATCATTCATGTTTTTTAAGTGCTTACTGTGTGCAGAGCAGAGCCTGGGCTTGGGAGTCAGAGGTTGTGGGTTCTAATCCTCGCTCTGCCACATGTCTGCTGTGTGACCTTGGGCAAGTCACTTAACTTCTCTGAGCCTCAGTTACCTCATCTGTAAAATGGGGATTAAAAGTGTGAGCCCCACACGGGACAATCTGATCACCTGGTAACCCCCCAAGTGCTTAGAACCGTGTTTTGCACATAGTAAGCACTTAACAAATGCCATCATTATTATTACTGAGCACTTGGGAGAGTACAGTATAACAGAGTGGATAGATATGTTCTCTGCCCACAGTGAGCTTACAGGATAGAAGGGAAGACAAACATCACAGCGAATGTGGCTGTTTATTTTTATATTGTACTCTTCCTACCACATAGTTCAGTGGTTTGCACACAGTAAGCACTCGATAAATATGACTGAATGAACTGAATGAATGTATTTTTACATAAGTGCTGTGGGGCCGAAGGAAGGGTGAATAAAGGGTGAAAAGCCAAGGCAAGGGCGAAGCAGAAGAGAGTAGAAGAGGAGGAAATGAGACTAGTTGGGGAAGCCCTCTTGAAGGAGATGGGCCTTCAGTAAAACTTTCAAAATGGAGAGAGTGATCGTCCGTCGGATTTGATGAGTGAAGGCGTTCTAAGCTAGAGTCAAGATATGGATGAAAGGTGGGTGGCAAGATAGATGAGACGGAGGTACAGCGAGTAGGTTCGTATTTGAGAAGTGAAGGAAGGATGTGGGATGAGATGTACGAGAAAATCTGGGTGGTAAGGTAGGAGGGAGCAAGGAGTTTGAGTGTTTTAAAGCCAATGGTAACAGTTTCTGTTTGATGCAGAGGTGGATGGGCAACCAGTGGAGATTCTTGCAGAGTGAGACAACACCAATATTAAAGGCTTGTGATATAGAGAGGACAGTAGTATTGTCTACAATGATATGGAAGACAGGGTTTGTGAAGGAAGATTAGGAGTTCAATTTTATACATATTTAGTTTGAGGTATCAGAGGGACATACTCTGTCCCTCTGTAGTACTGTCCTGAAGGCAGGAGGAAATGTGAGATTTCAGGCCAGGAAAGAGGTCAGGGCTGGAAATGTAGATTGGGAATCATCTCCACAAAGATGGTAGTTGAAGCCAGGGGAATGAGTGAGTTCTCCAAGGGAAGGGGTTTAGATGGAGAATAGATGGGGACTTAGAATTGAGCCTTGAGGGGACCTCCCCATCAGAGGGTGGAAGCAAAAGAAACTGAGGAGGAACTGTCAGAGAGATAGGAGGAGAACCATGAGAGGACAGTGTCAGTGAAACCAATGTTGAGAATGTTTAAGGAAATGGGGGTGGTCTACAGTGTAGAAGGCAGCTGAGAGCCTTAGCTAAGTTAAGTGCTTAGTACAGTGCTCTGCACACAGTAAGCGCTCAATAAATACGATTGAATGAGAGGTCTAGGAGGATTAGGATAGAGTAGAGGCCATCAGATTTGGCTAGAAGAAGGTCACTGGTTACCTTAGAGAGGGCTGTTTCCATGAAGGTGGGGGCAGGGAGCCAGATTGGAGAGGATCAAGGAGAAAAGTGGAGGAAAGGAAGTGGAGACTATAGATGGAAACACCTCTCTCAACAAATTTGGAGAGAAGGAAAGGAAGTGGAGACAGTGGATATAAACAACCCTCTCAGGAAGTTTGGAGAGGAATGGTAGGAGGGAAATGGAGTGCTAACTGGAGGGACCCAGAAGAGTCAAGAAAGGGTTACTTTAGGATAAAGGATACATAAGCACTCAATAAATAAGACTGAATGAATGAATGAATAAGCATGTTTGAAAGCAGTGGGGAAGAAGCCGTTAGAAAGTACACAGTTGAAGATGGCAGTCAAGGAGGGAAGGAGGGAGGGGCGAAGTGAATTTAAAAAGGTATGAAGGGATGGGGTGAGAAGCACAGGCTGAGGGGTTAAATTTAGAGAAGAGATGAGAGAAGTTAAGTGATTTGCCCAAGGTCACCCAGCAGACGTGGAAGAGCCGGGATTCGAACCCAGGCTTTCTGACTCCTAAGCCCTTGCTCTTCCAACTAGGCCATGCTGTTTCTCTAACGATTTTAGTGTTTTATTTCTTACCCTATAACTCCTTATATTTCTATATTCTTTAACCAAGAAGTGATGTTATGTGTAAGAAAAAAAATGTCTAAAATATTGGAATTTTAGCTAAACTGGCTTAAATTAGGCCAGATGTACGATATTTGGAAGGGAATGAAATGGGCATCATCCCCTCTCAGGGTCACACCGGGAGAGTTTCCAGTACTCTACCAGTCTCGACTATGGGAGGGAGAGTCAAGCAGAGGCATATCCATTCCATTCCTAGCTTGGGCAGTGGTTAGCAAATGGAAGGCAATCTGCAACAAGTCAAAACTCATCTGTGCTGGGCAGTAGTGGCACGGAAGAGAATTGAAAGCAGAGATTCAAGTTTACTGCATGGAAGGAGGCAATTCTTCCATATTTTTACCAAGAAAACTCTATGGATACACTATACGATTGCAGATGGAGGTGGGGCATTCTGGGAAAGATAACAATAATTATTATTATTATAGTCTTTGTTAAGTGCTTACTATCACTGTTCTAAGCACTGGGGTAGATATAATAATAATAATAATGGCATTTATTAAGTGCTTACTATGTGCAAAGCACTGTTCTCATAATAATAATAATAATAATGGCATTTATTAAGCGCTTACTATGTGCAAAGCACTGTTCTAAGTGCTGGGGAGGTTGCAAGGTGATCAGGTTGTCCCACGGGGGGCTCACAGTCTTAATCCCCATTTTACAGACGAGGTAACTGAGGCCCAGAGAAGTCAAGTGACTTGCCCAAAGTTACACAGCTGACAATTGCCAGAACCGGGATTTGAACCCACAACCTCTGACTCCAAAGCCCGTGTTCTTTCCTCTGAGCCATGCAGCTTCTCTAAGGTATATATATATATAAGGTAATTGAGTTGTCCCACATGGGGCTCACCGTCTTAATCCTCATTTTACAGATGAGGTAACTGAGGCACAGGGAGGTTAAGTGGCTTGCCCAAGGTCACACAGCAGACAAGTGGTGGATGCCAGACTAGAACCCATGTCTTCTAACTCCAAGCCTGTGCTGTTGCCACTAAGCCACCCTGCTTCTCCATGGCAACGTTGTGGGTCAGAGATGACTCGACAGCATAAAACAAGACTAGTAATGGGCATCAACTGTTCAGATCCTGGCAGAAAATGAGAGGTTTAAGAGCCACAACTTCTAGGAGGGGGTAAACCAACATAATGTAGTCACTTCAACAGATTGAGACAAATTATTATCATTAGTAAAAATTGTGACGCTTCAAGACCTCCAGGACTAAACTCTGGTCTGTATCACTATCTCCTTCATAGTTGAGTACCGATACCCTAAAGCCATTCTACCCAGGCTGGAGATGGCGTTTCCCAAAAAAAAACAAAGAAAAAAACAAACAGATGAGCTTCTGAGATTTCTGGTCTGAAACCTGCACAGAGGAATTGATTCTCATGCTAGTAGCTGCTATAGCAGCACTCTAATTCTCTCATTAGGGCAAGGGGGACAAGAAGCAGGGTGGAAAGTAGCTGCAGCAGATTGCAAACAGAATGTGGGGTCCTAAGTCAAATTAGCCAGGCCCAGGCAGGATTGGGACTGAGATACAGGTCCTCTGATTCCCAGAGGAGTGCTCATTTTACTGGGCCCCCAGCTGATACTGGATCTATCAGCTCCTTCCCATCTCAAATCTACCCACGCGTGTTGATAAATATGAATAGACAGAAAGGAAATAATACCAGACACAAAAGATCAGTTGATATTGCCTAATGGAACAAAGGCAAAACCGTGAGATAGGGGGCCTGGGTTTTAATCCTGAATTTACTACAAATTGGCCGTGGATCTTGGATAACTGCTTCAGTATCCTCGTCTGTAACATGAAGGAAGTCACATATGACCCTTGTTCCTTGATTCTGTTTGGGTCGAGAGGTCAGCCATTGAAGCCAGGTTGCTTGGGAGCGTCATTTTCAAGTCTCTACTGCCCTCACTGCTGCTTTCCACTGGAGCTCTCCCCACTCACAGGAGTAAAGTGTAGGTGATGAAGATGGAGAATGTGCACACATTACAGAACGCTGAGAGCTTTCTGTTTACCAGGCCCAGTAATGTTGGGGGAGAAGGAGGGAAGAGACGAGTCATCGGGATAGGTCTCTGAGAAATTTTGCCAAGTATCATTTTCAGCATGCGTTGCATTCAGAACACTGTATTAGGTGATTTTATAGAGTAAATGTGGAAGATAAGGTCTCTGTCCTTGAGGAGTTTACGATCCAACAGAGGATGTAAACTGCTTTCTTATTCCCTAAGCAGATGGCTACTGTTTGTTACATCTTGCCTGATTGCCTGAGGGGTACTGTTTGTTACACTGAGGACTTCGGGGAGGAGGAGATGAGCTCTAGTCTGTGAGCTCGGTGTGGGCAGGGATTGTCACAGTTTATTGTTACTAATAATAATAATAATAATAATAATAATGACATTTGTTAAGCGCTTACTATGTGCAAAGCACGGTTCTAAGCGCTGGAGAGGATACAAGGTGATCAGGTTGTCCCCCGGGGGCTCCCAGTCTTAATCCCCATTTTCCAGATGAGGTAACTGAGGCATAGAGAAGTGAAGTGACTTGCCCAAAGTCACACAGCGGACAAGTGGCGGAGCCGGGATTTGAACCCATGACCTCTGACTCCGAAGCCCGGGCTCTTTCCACTGAGCCATGCTGCCTCTATTCTATTGCACTTTCCCAAGTGTTTAGTACAGTGTTCTGCACACAATAAGCGCTTAATAAATATGATTGCCTGTTACAACTGGGACCTCAGCTGGGCTGGCTGAACTTCCCAACAGAACTCAGCCAAAGATACACCTATGGAGGTGTTTCGTTTCATTTTTGATTTTTGTTAAGCACTAACTATATGCCAAGCACTGTTCTAAGCTCTGGGGTAGATACACGGTAATCAGGTTGTCCCACGTGGGGCTCACAGTCTTAATCCTTATTTTACAGAGGAGGTAACTGAGGCACAGAGAAGTGAAGTGACTTGCCCAAAGTCACGCAGCTGATAAGTGGTGGAGGCGGGATTGGAACCCACGACCTCTGAGTCCCAAGCCCAGGCTCTTGTCACTAAGCCACGCTGCTTCTCAAGTCCGAAGTGCCTTGCCTAGCAGACGAGCGGCAGAGCTGGCAGCAGAACCCAGGCCCTTCGGACTCCCAAAGCCGCCCTCAGTTCACTGGGTCAGTTGCCTGCCTTTTCCCTGAAATAATAATAATAATGATGGCATTTATGAAGCACATACTATGTGCAAAGCACTGTTCTAAGCACTGGGGAGGTTACAGAGTGATCAGGTTGTCCCATGGGGAGCTCACAGTCTTCATCCCCATTTTACAGATGAGGTAACCGAGGCCCAAAGAAGTGAAGTGACTTGCCCCAAGTCACACAGCTGACAAGTGGTAGAGCTGGGATTTGAACCCATGACCTCTGACTCCAAAGCCCGGGCTCTTTCCACCGAGCCACGCTGCTTCTCTATGGTTCCCATTCTTTACGTTTCCCATTCTCTATGGGAATGGTTGAAACGTATGTTCTGCTCGTCTGAGTTCCGGGATATGAGTAAGTGACATTGTGGGAACTCCACCTTTCCTGAGTCTGGGATGAGGAGGGGACAGGAGGTAGTAAGGGGATGGTTGCCATGGGGATGACATCCCCTGTCCCCTCACCTCAGAGGTCAGACCCCTGGTTCTAGCTTCTTTTCACCCATTTCCACCCTGCTGCATGCATTCTGGAGTCGAGCAGCGATGAGAGCTACCCCCGACCCTCCCTGGATGCCTTCTTTCCCCTCCTGCTCCTCAGCGCTCAGCCCTGTGGTGGCAAGGACCTGGGTTTTGATCAGCTCATTCATTCATTCAATCATATTTCTTAAGTGCTTACTGTGTGCCGAGCACTGTACTAAGCGCTTGGGGAAGTACAGTCTAGAGCTCATCTCCTCCTCCCCCCAGCCCTCGGGACCAAGTCCAGACTATTTCTCCCACTCCCTGCTGGATCTATGGAAATATAGGTCCTGAAAAATCTCCAGGGGCTGCTGCCTGTTTTTCCTGTCAAGGAAAAACTTCTCACTCTCGGCTTCAAGGCTGTCCATCACCTCGCCCCCTCCTACCTCACCTCCCTTCTCTCCTTCTCCAGCCCAGCCTGAACCCTCCGCTCCTCTGCCGCTAACCTCCTTACCGGGCCTCGTTCTCGCCTGTCCCGCCATCGACCCCCGGCCCACGTCCTCCCCCTGACCTGGAATGCCCTCCCTCCACACATCCACCAAGCTAGATCTCTTCCTCCCTTCAAAGCCCTACTGAGAGCTCACCTCCTCCAGACTGAGCCCCCTTTTTCCTCTCCTCCTCCCCATCTCCCCCGGCCCTACCTCCTTCCCCTCCCCATAGCACTCGTATATATATTTGTACAGATTTATTACTCTATTTATTTTACTTGTACATACTCTATTTTGTTAATGATGTGCATTTAGCTTTAATTCTATTTGTTCTGTCGACGTGTTTTGTTGTCTGTCTCCCCCTTCTAGACAGTGAGCCCATTGTTGGGTAGGCACTGTCTCTATATGTTGCCGACTTGTACTTCCCAAGCGCTTAGTACAGTGCTCTGCACACAGTAAGTGCTCAATAAATACAATTCAATGAATTAATTCAGGCTCTGGGGAAGCATTAGAGAGGATAGGAATTTGGAATTCTGCAGGGGTCTGACCCTTGCATCTTGCTCCCTTCCAGCAAACTCAGATGGACTGCTGACAGGCTTCAGGACCGGATTGATGCTGGTAGCTCTGGTACATAACAAATCAATAATGGCATCTTTCAAATCTGCCCGCCACCTAAAGCTCAACATGTCGAAGACTGAACTCCTTGTCTTCCCTCCCAAACCTTGCCCTCTCCCTGACTTTCCTATCTCTGTTGACGGCACTACCATCCTTCCCGTCTCACAAGCCCGCAACCTTGGTGTCATCCTCGACTCCGCTCTCTCATTCACCCCTCACATCCAAACCGTCAGCAAAACCTGCCGATCTCAGCTCCACAACATTGCCAAGATCCGCCCTTTCCTCTCCATCCCAACTGCTACCCTGCTCATTCAAGCTCTCATCCTATCCTGTCTGGACTACTGCATCAGCCTTCTCTCTGATCTCCCATCCTCGTGTCTCTCTCCACTTCAATCCATACTTCATACTGCTGCCCGGATTATCTTTGTCCAGAAACGCTCTGGGCATATCACTCCCCTCCTCAAAAATCTCCAGTGGCTACCAATCAATCTGCGCATCAGGCAGAAACTCCTCACCCTGGGCTTCAAGGCTGTCCATCACCTCGCCCCCTCCTACCTCACCTCTCTTCTCTCCTTCTACAGCCCAGTCCGCACCCTCCGCTCCTCCACCGCTGATCTCCTCACCATACCTCGCTCTCGCCTGTCCCGCCATCGACCCCCGGCCCACGTCATCCCCCGGGCCTGGAATGCCCTCCCTCTGCCCATCCGCCAAGCTAGCTCTCTTCCTCCCTTCAAGGCCCTGCTGAGAGCTCACCTCCTCCAGGAGGCCTTCCCAGACTGAGCCCCTTCCTTCCTCTCCCCCCTCGTCCCCCTCTCCATTCCCCCATCTTACCTCCCTCCCTTCCCCACAGCACCTGTATATATGTATATATGTTTGTAAATATTTTTTTTACTCTATTTATTTATTTATTTAATTTATTTGTACATATCTATTCTATTTATTTTATTTTGTTAGTATGTTTGGTTTTGTTCTCTGTCTCCCCCTTTTAGACTGTGAGCCCACTGTTGGGTAGGGACTGTCTCTATATGTTGCCAATTTGTACTTCCCAAGCGCTTAGTACAGTGCTCTGCACATAGTAAGCGCTCAATAAATACGATTGATGATGATGATGATGCTCTATCCTGGGAGAAGCAGCATGGCTAGTGGAAAGAGCATAAAATGGGGATTGGAGGATCTGAGTTCTAATTCTGGTTCTGCTACTTGCCTGCTGGTGACTTTAGGCAAGTCACTTAATTTTTCTGTAATTCAGTCCCTCTTATCTGTAAAATGGGGATTAAATCCACGTTCCCCCTTCTCTCAGGCTGCGGGCTGCATATGGGGCAGGTACTGTGTTCAGTCTGATTATTTTATGATTTTCCCTGTACTTAGAATAACGCTTGGCATATAAGAAGTAAGCACTTAACACATACCACAATTATTATCATAACAAACTGATACGGCATGCATACAGTGGGAATAGAGAAAAAGTAGATCCGAGTGTCAGAATATCTTAGATGTATAATTATTTGTGGTTTTTGTCTCCCCGAATCGTCTAAGGTTATTAGTTTGTGAGTAAGGACTGTCTTCAATTTATGTGGCATCTCCTTTGTGTATGCCCAAATACATATTACAAAGCTATACACCATATAGGCCCTCCACACATATTGGTAATGAATGAATAAATGAATGAAATATAGTTGAAGATAAAACAAGTTAATTGATATCGAAGTGGAAAAATTCAACAGACTATAATTTTCAGCCTAGAAGCAGTGTCAGTAACATCACCTTCCACAATAAAAACTGCAATATATGCATGTGTGCAGACATGCCTGATTTATAGTGAAGGTCAGTTATGCTATATCCGATAACGTTATTTTAAAAAGCATATATCATCCTCCAAATCATGGTTATGGAGTCATGGCTTTATTTACTGATTAAATTCTGCATCCAGCCTACCCTTCCAATTTTGGGGTGTTTAACTGTGCAAACTTAATGTTGCTTTAAGACAGCTATTTCCAAGTAGTGATTCAATGGTAGGAACGACACTGCAGTCTAAATTTTCCCTGTTCCGTCTTAGGCCCATTACATCTTGCTTTATTTTCACTGACTAGTGAGAATAAGTGATCCCTGTTCTCTTTATGATCCTCTCCATGTATTTGCAGTCATAATCACCTCCCTTAGGTCTTTTCTTTCAACCTAAAATTCCCAGTCCTCACAATCTTATCTCGTAAGTCTTGTTTTCCCAGCCTTTTATCACTGTTGTTGTTCTCCACTGAATTCTGAGCAATTTGTCTGTCTTTTTGAAATGTGGTTCTCTGCTGAACTTAGTCTCCCAATTGTGGCCTAACGAGACTTGAATCGAGCTCAATACCTTTTTCATGCCATCATCATTGATACAGTCCAAAACACCGCGGTGTTCGATTTTGGGGGTGGCCGTGATCAGAATGTTGAATAGGTCCAACTTGTCATCCACTGTAACTTCTGGATTCTTTCCTGTGCTGCTACTGTCTATCCCTACAATCACCAAAAAGAAATTGGAATAACCAGATTCTCTCACCCTGCATAGTGATAATTGTGTTTGTTAAACATTTACTCTATACCAAGCACTGTGAAGATACAAGATAATCAGGTTGGACTCAATCCCTTTCCCTCCTGCAGTGCACAGACTAAGTATGAGGGAGAAACCGCATGAACTTCTATGCCTTATCATTTGAATGATTTTCTCATTTTGTTACTGCATCAAGTTTATATCAATCAATCTATCGATGGCATTTATTGAGATCTTACTATAATAATAATGATGGCATTTGTTAAGCGCTTACTATGTGCAAAGCACTGTTCTAAGAGCTGGGGGGGATACAAGGTGGTCAGGTTGTCCCACGTGGGGCTCACAGTCTTAATCCCCATTTTACAGATGAAGTAACTGAGGCTCAGAGAAGTGAAGTGACTTGCCCAAGGTCACCCAGGAGACATTTGCCGTCGCCGGGATTCGAACCCATGACCTCTGACTCCAAAGCCCGTGCTCTTTCCACTGAGCCAAGCTGCTTCTCTATGTGCAAAGCACTATACTAAATACTTGAGAGAGTACAATACAACAGAGTTGAAAGACATATGCCCTGCCCACGAGGAGCTTACAGTATTATATGATGGTGATGGTATTTGTTAAGCACTTTCTATGTGCCAAGCACTGTTCTGAGCTCTTGGACAGGTACAAGGGAATCAGGTTATCCCACATGGGGTTCACAATTTCATCCCCATTTTCCAGATGAGGTAACTGAGGCACAGAGAAGTTAAGTGGCTTGTCCAAAGTCACACAGCAGACAAGTGGCAGAGCAGGAATTAGAACCCACATCCTCCAACTCCCAGGCCCAGGATCTTTCCACCAAGCCGTGCTGCTTCTCTAATCTAATTTTATATCTAATCTGATTTCCCAAGTAATCATAACCCCAGAAAGGTTTGTGAGCCTGATTAGTCTATTTTGCTTTTTGAATCTCAGTATTTCAGTTCTTAACCTTTAATTCAGTTTCTTTCACTTTCTTAACCTGTATTTTTTAATGGCGCCCAACCCCGAGGAATCATGGGGCCTTCGGACTCTTTTGGATGAAATCACCTTGTTGGCCTCAGGAAAAACGTTCAATCCAGCATCACAGTTATTGCAGAATCATACTTCCATCCAAAAAGACGAATGTCAATTCATTTCCCTTATTTAGATTTCTATTACGTTCAGATAAAGGGCTTATGCAGTAGCAACTACTTGAATGAAATGCAAAGTACAGTTAAAAAACATGAAACTTAGCAAAGGTGGGAAGCATAGTGTGGCTGGGAAATAGCAGGCCTTTCTAAATGAATAAACTAATAAATGCTTTTCATTCATTTATTCTATTTATTGAGCACTTATTGTGTGCAGACCACTGTACTAAGTACTTGGCAGAGTACAGTACAACAATAAACAGTCACATTCCCTGCCCACAGTGAGCTTACAGTCTATATGTTGCCAGCTTGTACTTCCCAAGTGCTTAGTACAGTGCTCTGCACACAGTAAGCGCTCAATAAATATGATTGAATGAATGAATGAATGAATAGACGGGGGAGGCAGACATCAATACAAATAAATAAAATTAGAGATATATACATAAGTGCTGTGGGGCTGGGATGAGGGAAGAGCAAAGTGAGCACGTCAGGGTGATGCAGAAAGGGATTGGGAGATGAGGAAAAGTGAGGCTTAGTCTGGGAAAGATGATAAAACCTCTTGAAGGCGGGGGGAGAGTAATTGTCAGATTTGAGGAGTGAGGGTTTCCAGGCCAGAGGCATCATGTCGGCTAGGGGTTGTCGGTGAGACAGGCAAGATCAATGCACAGTGAGAAGGTTAGTACTAGAGGAGCAAATTATGTGGGTTATAGAAGGATAGAAATGAAGTGAGGCAGGAGGGGGCAAGGCGATGGAGTGTTTTAAAGCCAATGGCGAGTAGTTTTTGCATGATGTGGAGGTGGACGGGAAAACACTGGAGCTTTTTGAGGAGGGGCGTGATGTGTCCTGACTGTTTTTGTAGAAAACTGATCTGCGCAGCCGAGTGAAGTACGGACTGGAGTGGGGAGAGTCAGGAGGCTGGGAGGTCAGCAGGGAGGCTGATGCAGTAATCTGGGAGGGATAGGATGAGTGAGTGTATTAACGTGGTGGCAGTTTGGATGGAAAGGAAAGGATGGATTTTAGCGGTGTTTAGCTTTTGCATTCTATACTCTTCACTTATTCCTACAGTTCCAGAATCTGGGCCCACTCTAGTTCAAGCCTTTGTCATTTCATAGCAAAACTGCATTATCAGCCTCCTTTCTAGTCTCCCTGCCTCCAGCCTCTCACCACATAAATTTATTCTACGCAACCTCACTTGGCACACATCTCCTTATTCCTCCTATAGTTAGCTTTCTCCCTCCACGTACGGTGGAATTTGCTCCTAATTGGTAGATTCAGGGCTCTCCACTAGCTGGTTCCATAATTATAATAATAATAATGGCATTTATTAAACGCTTACTATGTGTAAAGCACTGTTCAAAGAGC
Organism: Tachyglossus aculeatus; assembly: GCF_015852505.1. NCBI lineage: Eukaryota > Metazoa > Chordata > Mammalia > Monotremata > Tachyglossidae > Tachyglossus > Tachyglossus aculeatus. Next base: position 21,401,025 of record NC_052079.1, on the reverse strand, counting down.
TGGGGAGGTTACAAAGTGATGAGGTTGTCCCACGGGGAGCTCACAGTCTTCATCCCCATTTTACAGATGAGGGAACTGAGGACCAGAGCAGTTGAGTGACTTGCCCAAAGTCACACAGCTGACAATTGGTGGAGCCGGGATTTGAACCTATGAGCTCTGACTTCAAAGCCCAGGCTCTTTCCACTGAGCCACGCTGCTTCTCCATCTTTCAACTTACCAGCTTTCGGCTCCCTGGTTCATTCTTTGCTCCTCCCAAATTGACTTTCTAACTGTATCTTGTTCTCAATTTTCTAGCCATTCACAATGATTCCACCCAGTCTAGAAATCCTCCTTACCCCAAATCCACCAGACCCCCGGCTCTCTCCATTTTAAACCCATCCTAAATTTCCCCTCGTTTTGGAAGCCTTCCTCAATTGAATGGACAGCATCCCAGTCGCCTCCACCCAACACACGCCCTTAGTGCTTGTAAGTTGCATCCCTTCTTTTAGCACTCATGTACATAGGTATAAGTTTACTTTAAAAAAATATATATAGATAGTTATGGCTATCTGTGCATTCAGTTATTTGTTCTTCAGTTATTTGGTTTCATCCTGATGTGTTGGTATGGCTTCCCACTTTATCGTTGTCCTTCCTTCTGCTTTCACTATCTTTAAATGCTGCTTTTTTCCTTTCTCCCCAGTAGTCTGTGATTTCTTTGAGGATGGGGAATACGAGTCTGACTTTTTTTGTATACTCCCCGGCAATCAGTAAAGTTCCTAGCACTCAGTAGGCATCAATAAATACCACTGATTGATGATGTGGTCAATGGAATGAATGATAAATGAGGGATTATTGCAGGTCAGATGGGAGATAAATTGTTCTCCAGTTTCACTGAGTCCAGGGCAGGAGCAGTGCACTGCATTGCCCAGTTGACAGAACACAAGTGGAGAGTCAGAAGGATCTGGGTTACAATCCCAGTTCCACTATTTGCTGTATGACCTTGGAGAAGTCACTTAAATTACCTGTGCTTCCATTTCCTGACTTGTAAAATGGGGATTAAGACTGTGAGCCCCTCGTGGGCCAGGGATCATTTCCAACCCGATTAGCTTCCGTCTTCCCCTACACTTAGTACAGGGCTTGGCACATAGTAAACACTTACAAATACTGTAAAAGAATGACCTTAGGTTATAGTGAGAGAGACTCTACGTTATCAAACCATTGATTAAAGTGTATGATAGACTCTCTTTTGCAGAAATCGTTTTGGAAATCTAGGGCCATTCTGGTGCAATTCTGCCTCCACACAGAACATAAGATAGATAACTATTAAAGGTCTCTTCCAGCCCATTAATTAAAACATAATACTAAGACACATCTAACAAAAGAAAACATATTAAGCCGATTTTTCATACAGAAATATTTTTTTCTGATACATTAGTTACAAGATCCCAGGCAGTTTAGAGCCAAAAACCTCATCTTGAGTACTTTCTAATCCACCACATTCTACCTCCTTCACTTAATTATGATTATAAAATACATTTGTGGCTATTATTTTGAAACTAAATAATGAACCTGCAGTATCCCAAAGCGCTTTATTGGGAAAGCACTATGTTTAATCTTCTCACAAGCTATCTGGAACCACAGATGAGATTTATGAGCAATAAAATTCCTGAATTGCATGAGATTTCTGTTCAAGAATCCAGACTCTTTGGAGCCTAGAATCAATTCAAGGCAACCAATAGATCAGATAGATCAGAATGATCAAGGCTGGTCAAGCCCCCGAAATACAATCCTTTCACAAGTGATTTTATATTTCCCATTCCACTTCTTTACCAAGGGTTACTAGAGTTCACCAAAGATATCTGAAGCATAAAGACTTAAATAAAGATCAGTGATATAACTTTGCAATAGCCAGTCTTTCAAGACACATGTGCTGAACTGAAAGGGGAAACGCTCAAGCAAGGAGGGCAGAAGTCGGAATGAAGCTAAATTTCCAACAATGTAGGTGGCTAGGACACACAGTCAATCTTATCATCGCTAACCACTGCACAATCTCTACCTTCGCCAACTCCGAAATCCCTCAATCTGACAACAACCTCCTCTCCCACAGACCACCTCTCCATAAATCTGTACTATTTCCCCACAGAGACCTCCGATCCCGAGACCCCATCCAATTTTCTTAACTCACCGTGCCCCAATTAGCTTCCATGCCCAAACTACCCACGCTTGATGATCAAGTAGACATTCTCAACACTACCATCTCTACGGAACTCAACTCACTCACCCCCCATCCCTTCATCGATCTCGTACCACTAACCCACAGCCCTGGATCACCGCCCCAGCCCGCCTCATTCTCTCTTGTGCTCCAGTCGCAGAGTACCGCTGACGGAAATTTAAACATCAAGCCGATTTTGTCCACTTCAAGATTATCCTTGCATGTTTTAACTCTCCCTTCTCCTCTGCCTGGCCAAACTATTTCTCTACCTTTACTGACACCCATGCCCATCTTAAGAAATCGTCTCCTGTTCGAGATATTTAACTCCCTCCTCAGGCCCCCGGTCCACCCACCTCTCCCATCCCTTACCCTCAGTGACCTGGCCACCTGCTTAAGAAAACTGACACGATCTGATATAAGCTTCTGAAAATCACCCTTGCCCTTCCTCATCCCCTCCCCATTCCAGCCCCCTCTTCACCTTTCCCATCCTTCCCAGCAGTATCTCTAAAGGAGATCTCCCACATGCACATAAGAACCCACTCCTTCACACCATAACAGAGCTCTCGCCCCCTCCTTTCTTCCCTCCCTAACAGTCATCTTTACCTTTCGCTCTTCAATGGCTTCTTCCCCACTGCCTTCAAACATGCCTACATCTCCCCATCCTAAAAAAACCCTCCTTTGACCCCACGGATCCCTCTAGTTATCACCCCATCTCCCTCCTACCATTCCTCTCCAAACTCCTTGAGTGAGTTGTCTACATCTGTTGCCTCAAATTCCTCTTCTCTAATTCTCTCCTTGACCCCCTCCAAGCTGGCTTCTGTCCCCTTCGCTCCACAGAAACTGTCCTCTCAAAAATCACCAATGATCTCCTTCTTGCCCAATCCAATGGCCTCTAATCCATCTTAATATTCCTTGACCTCACAGCTGCCTTCGTCACAGTGGACAACCCCCTTTTCCTGGAGATGTTATCCAACCTTGGCTTCACTGAATCTGTCCTCTCCTGGCTTTCCTCTTATCTCTTTGGCTGTTCATTCTGTCTCCTTCGTGGGCTCCTCCCCTGCCTCCCATCCCTGAACTGTGGGCGTCCATCAAGGTTCTGTTCTTGGTCTCCTTCTATTCTCCATCAACACCTACTCCCTTGCTTCCATGTCTTCAACTACAACCACTGTGCAGATGATTCCCAAATCTACACCTCTAGCCCCGATCTCTCTCCTTCTCTCAGGTTTCACATCTCCTCCTGCCTTCAAGACGTTTTTATTTGGATGTCCTGCTGTCACCTCAAACTGAACATGTCCAAAACAGAGCTCCTTAACTTCCTATCCAAACCCTGTCCTCCCCTGACTTTCCCATCTCTGTAGAAGACACCATCATTCCTCCTGTTTCACAAGCCTGTAACCTTGGCGTTATCCTTAACTCCTTTCTTAACTCATATTCAGTCTGTCCCTAAATCTTGTCTTTCCCACCTTCACAACATCACTAAAATCTGCCCTTTCCTCCCCATCCAAACTGTTACCACTTTAATATAGTCACACATTCTATTCCGCTTGAATTAAACAGTCAGCCTTCTTGCTGATCTCCCAGCCTCCTGTGTCTCGCCACTTCAGTCCAGTTTTCACTCTGCTGCTCGGATCATTTTTCTACAAAATTATTCAGGACAAAACACCCCTCCTCTCCTCAACAAACTCCAGTGGTTGCCCATCCACCTCGGTATCAAACAAAAACTCCTCACCATTGACTTTAAAACAGTCTAACACCTTGCCCCCTCCTCCCTCACCTACCTTCTCTCCTTCTACAACCCAGCCCCTCCACTTCTCTCCTCTAGTGCTAACTTTCTTTCTCACTGTGCCTCAATATCACCGGTCTCACTCCCGACCCCTAGCCCACATCCTGCCTCTGGCCCGGACCACCCTTCCTCCTCAAAACCGACAGTTATTCTCCCCTCTTAAAAGCCTTATTGAAGTCATATCTCCTCCAAGATGTCTTCCCGAAATGAGCCCCACTTTCCATCCTCTCCCACTCCGGCATCACCCTGACGTGCTTCCTTTGCTCTTCTCCTTTCCCAACCCCCCAGCACTTATGTAAATATGTGTAATTTTATTTATTTGTATTAATGTCTGTCTCCCCCCTCACCCCCAAGTCTTTAAGCTTGTTTTGGCCAGGGAATATGACTGTTTATTGTTCATTCATTCACTCAATCATATTTACTGAGTGCTTACTCTATGCAGAGTACGCTTGGGAAGTACAAGTTGGCAACATATAGAGACGGTTCCTACCCAACAATGAGCTCACAGTCTAGAAGTTGTTGTACTGTGCTCTCTCCAATGCTTAGTACAGTGCTCGGCACCCAGTAAGCAGTCAATAAATATGATTGAATGAAGGAAGGAAGGAAGGACTCGTGCATTGTGGAGTGATCACTACAGCAGGTGGATTAGCCTGCCAGGCAACAACTGGTAGAGGGGTTGCTCTCCTCCAGAAAAGACTCTGTAAAGCTCTGGACGCCAAAGGCTCCAGATGTGAGACAGACCCAGAACTGGACAAACTCATTATAATAATAATAATGATGATGATGATGGTATTTGTTAAGTGCTTGCTATGTGCGAAGCACTGTTCTAAGCACTGGGGGGGATACAAGGTGATCAGGTTGTCCCGCGTGGGGCTCACAGTCTTCATCCCCATTTTACAGATGAGGTAACTGAGGCCCAGAGAAGTTAGGTGGCTTGCCCAAGGTCACACAGCTGACAGGTGGTGGTTCACTTCATTAGTGAGCCAAAGAATTATCCTCAAGGGCAAACAATGTGGTCGATCAGTCATACACCAATATTTCCAGCCACCATCACACACAAAGAATGGATTTTACAATCCATAGCATTTACCATCCCAGCTATTGAGTGAGTGAACTACATGGGTAATTCAATTTCTATTAAATTCAGACATTACTCAATATAAACAACGATTGTTTCTCTTCCGTAGACAACTGATTCTTCCCCTCACCCACCCCATTTTCTTGAACTACAGTTCTTTACACTTCTGGATTCAATTTAGATTCAGAAACTGGCATTCCTATTTAGATTTAAAGACAGTTTAGAAATGAGTCTTTAAAAGTGTTCAATATCTCCTATAATAATAATAATAATGATGGCATTTGTTAAGCGCTTACTATGTTCAAAGCACTGTTCTAAGCACTGGGGAGGATACAAGGTGATCAGGTTGTCCCACGTGGGGCTCACAATCTTAATCCCCATTTTACAGATGAGGTAACCGAGGCCCAGAGAAGTGAAGTGACTTGCCCAAAGTCACACAGCTGACAATTGGTGGAGCCGGGATTTGAACCCATTACCTCTGACTCCCAAGCCGGGGCTCTTTCCACTGAGCCACGCTGCTTCTCCTTTCAAAACTAAATAGTTGAGCCAGAACACAGCGTACTGGGATTTGATGCCCTTTGGCTTAATTTGTTCTTTAAATGTTACGGTGGCTGATTCATTATTTTTAAAACATTCAGCTGCCGTTGCACATTTTCCAACATACCTCCGCAGTGTTCCGGCACGGAGAATCTACAAGTAAGGCGATGTTTTGTGGGAAATGCAGGAAATTGTTCAGCGTACCTGTTCCTGTTGCTGGAAATCCAGTCGGAGATGAGAGTTGAAGCCTGTTGATGACAGTGCTTGCTGCCAAAACTACAGGCCAGCATGATGACTTCTCTGCGTAACTCTCTGCTCATTACCGAGAGAAAATAAGAAATGAAATATTTAAATGCCATTGATTAAGCTGTCAGTCTCAAAACGATAGAGCATGCAGCACGATATGAGCGTGAGACGAGGGAAAAAGACTCAGAAATAATAGGTTGCTGGATAAGTTCCATTGAGTAGCATCTAGGTTAAACTCGCCATATTTCTGCTGTGTAAACATCATCACAATAAAAATCACGGGTTCGCATCCCATCACCACCGAGGAAGACAGAGTTAAAATTAAACCATAGCGGGAAACGGTCTTGGTTCTCAAATATGTGGCAGTTGGAACTGTTCTTCTCAGCAGCAGTCCTCCCAGGGATAGAAATAAAAGACGCAGAATAAAAGATAGGCCGTCTCCTGCTGCTAAGTCACAATCATTCTGGCACTAGTTTATTACTACAGCTTTGGGGGATCAGGAAGGAATAAGAAAATAAAACTGTACTCATGTTGGTAGGATGACTGAACAAGGGATCCATTTAAATGGTTCGTTGGCCATCCAAGCTTGATGTACATTGATGCGACTTGCTTTAAAATATATTCCTGAAAGAAAAACAGTGTAAATATATTGCAGTGTGAATCTTTAGACATTTAGCTTTTTAAATTCAATTCAGAATATCTCACGTTAAAAGAATTATAATCAATCTATTAAAATATTCTAATGATCTGCATATTTAGTTAACGAGGATGAAATGCTACTTGGTTTTTGGAAGGTTAGTGTAGAAATAAAAATAGTAATAATAGTAGTAGTAATAGTAGTAATTATAGTAGTAGTAATGATATTTATTGAGCATGCGCTGAGTGGGGCTAATGTAACTAGGACAGTCTTGACTTCAAAACAGACTGAATAATACATATTGTCATAACTTGGAGAGATATATTTTTTCACAAATATCAAAGAAAATCAATAGCTGTGTCCACACATATGCACACATAAAATGAGAAGGATAGACTCATAGGCATGCGTATATACACATCTATAATTTAGGCATATTCCCTAAAAAGCATTTGGTAAAAGCAGCTAGACAGTTACAACTCCTGACACTAAGCGCATTTTTCAGTTTAATGGGACAGTATTTCAGTGTCAAGACCCACTCATTTCCTGGAATGTTTAAATATCAATAGCAGTGTAATATGTGTTTTCCACCTTATTTTGACATGGGCGCTTTCATTTTCTGTAAGAGATAGAGTTCTGTCCCCAAAGCAAGGCAAATTATTCACTTGCCACTGGAAATGAAGTATAAGGCCTAAAATATTGTAGTTTTCAGGAGTGAAAAACAAATATAAGCAGAGATAATTCACTTTAATTTTATAGAATTTTTATGCCTACATTCTTGTGTGCTTGGGGGAATGAGACTATGACTTGTTCTAGCAGATGAAAATTATGCTAGGACTGAAATATTGCACTTTTGTAATATCTGCTTTAAGGGCTCAGACAGAAGTAATAGTGATAAAGTAGCCTAACTCTTAATATCATCATTTTTATTTATTAAAATTCAATTACTTTTATGGTAGCACATAATGACTACAAAACCATCAACTCTAATGAAAATTTGGGAATGTAGATGTCTCCAACAAAGTGATTTGTCATTAGCTCTACCTCATTTGAAACAATATCAAAATTGGGAATTGGTTGCAAGAACAGTTTAAGGAATGAGGATTGTTCTGTGAGATATAGGCTGGGATCTAAAATGAGTATTATAGAGAGGATAACATGTGGACGAATTGTTATACACACTCACATATACACAAAATATATACATATGGATGTCCTGAATCTGTATCGGTGATCAATAATTCAAAATCAAAAGTATCTAAAATCCCTTACCAGAATCAGTCCTATCCCAAATCGAAATCAGTACTGAGTGTTACTCTAATCTATGTCAATAAAAATAGACCCATATACAAAGTAGGTGTCAAGTTTAGGTCATATTTTCAGGTAGAATTTAGGAATATTCATCCTGTCTCCCTATCCGTTTGGACTATCAATTTTTTCCTGCTCCTGTCATCCCCACTGACTCAATTATGAATGAGTTTCTGCCTCAATGTGGATTTTATGTTCTCAATTAAGGGAGTCAATTGAATTCACTATGATCCTGTGGATGGAAAAAAGAAAGCGCAGCCCTCCAACTATCTGCATCTCCAAACTCCCTTTCCCGACATTGTCAAACCCCAGTGAACAGCTCTGTGCCTTTGAGGAAAAAAAAAAAGAGTGTGGTGGGGACAAAGGAGGGACATGAGTGGAAACACTTTAGTTTCTTTGTTGAAAACTTGTTTGTATTCGTCTGTTTCAGATAAGTCAGGACTGTTCTTTTTTAAACCCCAAAACATGGCCAAATCAATAGTAAAATTAATAGGAAATTAATCACTCTTAGTTACAGTAACCAGCTGAAAACCAGTTCATCTTTGGACGGTAGAGGAATACAAAATGGAGCTTTTTACATTGAAGACATTGTAGTTCTCCGTGCGATCCAGTAATTTATCTAGAGGATAAAGGGCTCGACTGGCAGCGTGCCAAGGAAGAAAATCCTTCTCCTCAGAAAGGTATCTGATAATCTCCAGAGGAATATTCTGAGGCAAGTAGCCAGCTCTGCATTGACAAAAAAGTTCATGCTAATTACGATACACCAAGAAGGGACACGATGTTGCAAAAATTAGAAATTTTACCCAAAATGAAAGACAGAAAGCATGATAAATTCATCACATTATCAGAAAAACCAAGTCAGTACTGTGAAAAATGATATTTCAGACACACTAGGTGTCTTTTAAAAATACATCCAATACATCCTTTAAAAAAACGATCAATATGTAGGTATAAGAATGATGAGGTAATAAAACGTACAAAGCATTCTAATGATAGCAAGCATGTCACCAAAAGGAAAAGTTTTGTTCCCCAAATTTCCTGAAATCTGAACAGTATTAACAATTTCTGATATTGTCCTTCTCAGGACACACTCAGAGATCACAGCAATTGAAAAGAATTGCTTCTGGAAGTGACTTTCTTTACTAGTTTCTCAGTGTGCCTCGAAAAAAGATACCTCCACTGAAGCAGCTACTGATTGTGACTGCATTAATGTTTCTGTGATTAAATGATTTCAACATATTGTTATATGGTTTAAAATGGATCTTACACTGAAGCAGCTACTGATTGTGACTGCATTAATGTTTCTGTGGTTGAATAGTTTCAACATTTTGTTAGAAGTTTTAAAATGGATCTTAAACTTTAACTTGGAAAAAAATATCCCAACTGGGGAAACAAATATTTTTTCAAACTGTAAAAGAAAATAAGTTGGATTTCTTACAGCAGTTGGCTAACACACATATTAAGGGTATAGTAGGTTTTCATATATTCATTCATTCAATCATATTTATTGAGCTCTTACTGTGTGCAGTGCACTGTACGAAGCACTTGGGAAGTACAAGTTGGCAACGTATAGAGACGGCCCCTACCCAACAGTGGGCTCACAGTCTAGAAGGGGGAGACAGACAACAAAACAAAACGTATTAACAAAATAAAATAAATAGAATAGTAAATATGTACAAGTAAAATAGAGTAATAAATCTGTACAAACTTATATACAGATGCTGTGGGGAGGGGAAGGAGGTATGGTGGGGGGATGGGGAGGGGGAGAGGAATGGGGGGGCTCAATCTGGTCCTATTAACATATATTAATAACATATATTAATATGGGCTGATAACATATATTAATGTATGTTAATAACATCGATATATGTTGATAAGAAGTATTAATATATGTTGGTAACATATATTAATAGCATATATATATACAACATATACATTAATAACACATATTAATGTTCAAATCCAGCTGACGTCACCCTGGGAATCATTGTCAGGCTCTTTAGAAAATATTGAAAAGCAGCTACTTTACATTGACTAAGTTTACCAAAATGAGGTGGGAATCATTGGCTGCACCAAAATAATCTGCATCCATATTCATTTCCTCCGTCTCTTTCATGGATGTTTCGATTCAGTGCAGTAATAATTGAAATTTGGGAACAGTATACTTAGTTCAGCATGCTTTCCCTAGGCATTTTGGCATTTTACCCATCAGGATACTGTGTGACGTGGTGTTGGAAGATACGTTTTGGCGCATATATGCTGTTTTGGATGTGGGAAGTATTGACACAAACCTCTCACTGTAGGATAACTGGATGTATGTTCTGTAGTTTGGCCAACTGAATGGCTTTAGCATGTTCACAGACATGTGCACTTCATCCCTGATACTCTGCACACTTTGATAGGCCTGGGCAGTTTGATGAATATATAGTGGGAAAATAATCAAAGTGACTTCATCTACTAAATTAAATTTGTCTCTGTCTTCATTCTATCTTCATCGAGGCCAGGAACAGCAGTGTGGCTTAGCGGAAAGAGCACGGGCTTGGGAGTCCAGAGGTCATGAGTTCCAATCCCGACTCCGCCGCTCGTCAGCTGTGTGACTTTGGGCAAGTCACTTAACTTCTCTGTACCTCAGCTCCCTCGTCCGTAAAATGGGAATTAAGACTGCGAGCCCCATGTGGGAAGACCTGCTTTGTATCTACCCCAGTGCTTAGAGCAGTGCTGGGCACATAGTAAGTGCTTAACAAACATCATAATAATAATAATAATATTTTTTAAATTAAACAACGTGAAATTCATTCATTCAATCGTATTTATTGAGCACTTACTGTGTGCAGAGCACTGTACTAAGCACTTAGCACCGTACTAATGAGTGTCACACCACTATACTAAACACTTGGGAGGAATTAGCTAAAATTGAAGTGAAGGATTTGGCCCCCTGACTTCAAAAAGCTTACAATCTAATAGGGGAGATGAACAGATGAATTGCACAAATGCTGTACGAATAAGAGAAAAAATATCAGTCAACCAGAAACAGAAAAGCATTTAAAATATGTTCAAGGAGGTGTGGCATTTAAAAGTGTTTCGAGGGAAAGCAGGGCTGATTTCTGGTAGACTTGGAAAGGAAAGGACTTCCAGATCCTGGGATCAGTATGAATAAAGTGTTGGAGGTGGAGAAGATAAGACAAAAATTGGGCCAGGAACAACACACCACAACAAAATTTTCGGCAGAGAAGTAGCAGGTGAGGATAGTCCGATTAAAAAAATAATCATGAAAAGAATATTCCACACTCCTATTTAAAAGCCTGACCCAATAACAGTTCCACGAAAGGGAAAAGGCGTGAGCCAGGGGTTGGAAGTGGGAAAATTAAAAGTATAGCAGGAAAGTGTGAGTGCTGGATATACTGAAGAAGTAATATGTTGGAGGCAAAGCGGAAACAGTGTGGCCTAGTGGAAAGAGCAGGCCTGGGAATCTGAGTTTTAATCCAGACATCACTGCGTACTTGCTGTGTGACAGTGGGCAAGTCATTTCACTTCCTCTGCGCCTCAGTTCCCTCATCTGCAGAATGAGGATTCAATACCTGTTCTCCCTCCTTACTAAGACTGCGAGCCCCATGTGGGACCTGATTATCTTGTGCAATGCTTGACATACAGTGAGCGCTTAACAAATACCACAAATATTATTCATTCATTCATATTTATTGAGCGCTTACTGTGTGCAGAGCACCGTACTAAGCACTTGGAATGTACAATTCAGCAACAGATAGAGACAATCCCTACTCAACAACGGGCTCACAATCTAGAAGGGGGAGACAGACAACAAACCAAAACACATAGGCAAGTGTCAATACCATCAAAATAGATGAATAGAATTAAAGATATATATAAACATTGTTATTATAGAGATCGGTGAGGATGAAGTGGTCTCAACAGGAGATGACAAGAGCTGGGAACAGGGGGCTGGCTGTCAGGGTGAAGAGGAAAGGGGGGATCTGAAAAACATTGAGGAGGACAAGCTAGCAGGTTGTGGCGTCAGACGGAATGGGAAAGACTGAAGAAAGTGGAAACAAGATGGCATCAAGGTTGAGAGCTTTTGAAGAAGAGAGAGTTCAGTGATAGGATGGTGACATTAGGAGGAGGGGTAAGTTTAGGAGGGAAGGCGAAGAGCTCAGTTTTAGTCATGCTGTGCTTAAGGTGCCAGTAGGTTATCCACCTGGAGATATCTCCAAGGCAAGAGAAATCAGGAACCAGAAGGCGGGTGAGAAAGTAGAAACCGAAGACTTTAGAGCATGTTATTTCCTTAAGGGAGTCAGTGTCACTGTGGAGCTTCATACTCTACTTTAAACAAAAGTTCTGTGTGTGGAGAGGAGCCAGGACACTGGTTGTTTGATGACCGATGGGGCAGTGGTGGTGGTTTGCAGCATGCAGTGAACCTGAGGAGTCTTATTTAAGAACACACCGCTCGTCCTGATTGAAAAAGGAAATGGCAAAGTTGTCTTCGACACTGCCTGTCTCATCCCCAAAAACTACATCTCCAGAAGACTGTACCTGATGTAAGTTAATTATTCTTGTGTGGTGATAACAGAGCTAACAAATGTTAATAATTGTGATATTTTGTTAAGCACTTACTATATGCCCACAACTGTACTAAGTGCTGGAATAAATGCAAGTTGACCATATCAAACACAGTCCCTGTCCCACATGGGACATCTAAATAGGAGGGAGAATAGATATTTAATCCTCACTTTACTGAAAAGGAAACTATGACACAAATAAGTTGTGTGAGCCCATTCATTCATTCATTTATTCCTTCAATTGTATTTATTGAGTGCTTACTGTGTGCAGAGCACTGTACTAAGCGCTTGGGAAGTACAAGTTGGCAACATGTAGAGACGGTCCCTACCCAACAGCGGGCTCACAGTCTAGAAGGGGAAGACAGACAACAAAACAAAACAGTAACAAAATAAAATAAATAGAATAGTAAATATGTACCAGTAAAATAAATACAGAAGGACAACACCATTGCTCATAAACTGGCCAGATATGGTATTTATTCATTCATTCATTCACTCAATCATATTTATTGAGCACTTACTGTGTGCAGAGCACTGTACTAAGTGCTTGGGAAGTACAAGTTGGCAACATATAGAGACGGTCCCTGCCTAACAACAGGCTCACAGTCTAGAAGGGGGAGGGAGACAGACAAAACAAAACATATTAACAAAATAAAATAAATAGAGTAGTAAATATGTACCAGTAAAATAAATAGAGAAGGACAACACCATTGCTCATGAACTGGACAGATATGGTATTTATTAATTTATTCATTCATTCATTCAATCATATTTATTGAGAGCTTACTGTGTGCAGAGCACTGTACTAAGTGCTTGGGAAGCACAAGTTGGTAACATATAGAGATGGTCCCTACCCAACAACGGGCTCACAGTCTAGAAGGGGGAGACAGACAACAAAACAAAATGTGGACAGGTGTCAAGTCATCACAATACATAGAAATAAAGCTAGGTACATATCATTAACAAGAGAAATAGAATAGTAAATATGTACAAGTCTTAATCGTCCTCACCCTGCCTCTAGTGACATTCATTCAATCGCATTAATTAATTAATTAATTCATTCATTCAATCGTATTTATTGAGCACTTACGGTGTGCAGAGCACTGCACTAAGCACTCGGGAAATACAAGTTGGCAACATAAAGAGACAAAGAGACGAGACATAACATGACAAACTCCTTGAACGAGTTGTCTACACGCGCTGCCTCGAATTCCTCAGCACCAACTCTCTCCTCGACCCCCTCCAGTCTGGCTTCCGTCCCCTACATTCCACAGAAACTGCCCTCTCAAAGGTCACCAATGACCTCCTGCTTGCCAAATCCAACGGCTCATACACCATCCTAATCCTCCTCGACCTCTCAGCTGCCTTCGACACTGTGGACCACCCCCTTCTCCTCAACACGCTACTTGACCTTGGCTTCACAGACTCGGTCCTCTCCTGGTTCTCCTCTTACCTCTCCGGTCGTTCATTCTCAGTCTCTTTTGCAGGCTCCTCCTCCCCCTCCCATCCCCTTACTGTGGGGGTTCCCCAAGGTTTAGTGCTTGGTCCCCTTCTGTTCTCGATCTACACGCACTCCCTTGGTGACCTCATTCGCTCCCACGGCTTCAACTATCATCTCTACGCTGATGACACCCAGATCTACATCTCTGCCCCTGCTCTCTCCCCCTCTCTCCAGGCTCGCATCTCCTCCTGCCTTCAGGCCATCTCCATCTGGATGTCTGCCCGCCACCTAAAACTCAACATGTCCAAGACTGAACTCCTTGTATTCCCTCCCAAACCCTGCCCTCAAGGAGAAAGAAAGCTGATTAAAGTGGGAGATTCAATGCAAGGGTGGGAAGCGCTACCTAAAATTATGGAAAAATGGAATTGGACCTCATAGGGTTGGAAAACTAAATAGCTGGGGTTTATGTCTATTCAGTGGGTATGCCAAATGCCAGCTTGTCATCCCTAATGCACTCTTTGGCCTCCTAATTAAGAAAATGACATTCTGGATGCACCCAAGGCATCAACAAGGGCAGAACATAAATTCTACAATCGTCTGTCAGTAGGATTTAAGAGACGTATGGATCCCAGAAGCCACGCAACAGGCCAGGTCTGGATCAGCCATGGATATTTCTGTTCCAAATTCAAGGTCTCAGTTCATCCAATAAATCAAAGAGTTGCATCTTGTCCATCAGGAAAGCTAGATAGCCAGCTCTTGGAAAATGAAGAAATTGTCAAGACGCTCTGTTACAATGTCATGATAATACTAATGATGGTATTTATTAAGCACTTTCTATGCACCAAACGCTGTTCTAAGTGCTGGGGTAGATGCAAGGTAATCAGGTTGGACACACTCTCTGTCCCTCAGGAGGCTCACAGTCTTAATTCCCGTTTTACAGATGAGGTAACTGATACGCAGAGAACTGAAGTGACTTGCCCAAGGTCACTCAGCAGACAAGTGGCGGAGCCGGGATTAGAACCCACAACCTCTGACTCTCAAATTCAGGCTCTTGCCACTAGGCCAAGCTGCTTCTTGAATGTCATTCATTCATTCATTCAATCGTATTTATTGAGCGCTTACTGTGTGCAGAGCACTGTACTAAGTGCTTGGGAAGTACAAGTTGGCAACATATAGAGATGATCCCTACCCAGCAGCGGGCTCACAGTCTAGAAGGGGGAGACAGACAACAAAACATATTAACAAAATAAAATAAATAGAATAAAATATGTACAAATAAAATAAATAAATAAATAGAGTAATAAATACGCACAAACATATATACATATATACAGGTGGTGTGGGGAGGGGAAAGACGTAAGGGATTGTCTCTATATGTTACCGACTTGTACTTCCCAAGCGCTTAGTAGGGTGCTCTGCACACAGTAAGTGCTCAATAAATACGATTGAATTGAATTGAATAGCTGTCCTACGGTATATTCTATCAATCAGCCATATCTACTGAGCACTGATGTGCTCAGAGCACTGTACTAAGCACTTGGGAGAGTACAATGCAACAGAATTGGCAGCCACATTCCCTGCCCATAATGAACTTACAGTCTAGAGGAATCAGGCATTTAGCAAGTAATTAGAACTATGGATAGGGTAAGAAGACATCTTCAAGACCAGTTTGAATAAAGTGACTTAGTTATTTAAACTCCTGCAGCGAAGTCGGAAATGCAGCAGTACCCTGCAGCACCTCAAGATTATAGACTGTGAGCCCACTTTCTAGACTGTGAGCCCACTGTTGGGTAGGGACCGTCTCTATATGTTGCCAACTTGTACTTCCCAAGCGCTTAGTACAGTGCTCTGTACACAGTAAGCGCTCAATAAATACGATTGAATGAATGAATGAATAATAAAATGGAAGCCTACAGAAATGAAAAATGAAGAGCAATCTAACACCCACCACCATAGATGAAATGCCACTGAAATAAGTTGTTATTGTTATAATTATTACAATTATCATTCTTCTTATTATGGCATTTTCTAACTTTATTCAGTGCCAAGCACTGCGGTAGACACAAGACTGTGAGCCCACTGTTGGGTAGGGACTGTCTCTATATGTTGCCAACTTGTACTTCCCAAGCGCTTAGTACAGTGCTCTGCACACAGTAGGCGCTCAATAAATATGATTGAATGAAAAGATGATCAGATCAGATACATCCCTGGTCCACATGAGATTCACTAAGTGGAAGGAGGAATAATAATAATAATTATTATAATAATGGCATTTATTAAGCGCTTACTATGTGCAAAGCACTGTTCTAAGCACTGGAGCACTGTTCTGAGCACTGGGCACTGTTAATCCCCATTTCACAGATGAGGAAACAAAGCCAAGCAACTAGCCCGAAGTTACAACTTCAGAAAAATAGCAAAGCCAGGATCAGAACCCAAGTTCTCTATCTCCCAAGCCTGAGCTCTTTCCATCAGCCTCATTGCTTATCTAACCAATATGAAGACTAGAAGATTAGAAGATAGAAGATAGAAAACCACCTGCATATTCAAAGCCAAGAAAAGTGACAATCCTCCCAGATATTACAGGAGTCCTGCAGAGATCTAATGTTTCCATTGGTACAAGTTCTTCCTCAACATGTAGAATGCTCAAAAAATGCTACCAAAGATGGCACCAAGAAGAATGAAGTTTCCATGACAGGGGAGCTATCCTTTGTCTAAATAATAAGTATGGAAAACCAATTTTCTTATTTTGACCGGCTGAGTGGCCTTAAAAAGAAGTCACTACAGTGCCTGGCACATAGTAAGCACTTAACAAATAC
Organism: Tachyglossus aculeatus; assembly: GCF_015852505.1. Taxonomy (NCBI): domain Eukaryota; kingdom Metazoa; phylum Chordata; class Mammalia; order Monotremata; family Tachyglossidae; genus Tachyglossus; species Tachyglossus aculeatus. The sequence goes on along the minus strand of NC_052079.1, from coordinate 21,384,417 downwards.
CACAATCATTATTACTGTTACAATATAATAGAGTTGGTAGTTACATTCCCTTCTAGACTGTGAGCCCATTGTTGGGTAGGGACCGTCTCTATACGTTGCCAACTTGTACTTCCCAAGCGCTTAGTACAGTGCTCTGCACACAGTAAGCGCCCAATAAATACGACTGAATGAATGAATTCCCTGCCCTCAAGGAACTTACAGTTTAGAGGTGGGGAAACAGACTTTAAAGTGAATTAAAGTAAGTTTGGTGGGGCTGAGGATGTGATGAATTCCAAGTACTTTAGAGGGTACGGATCCAATTGCATAATTGCCAAAGAAGGTAGAGAGAGTAGGGTTTAGTCAGAGAAGCAGCGTGGCTCAGTGGAAAGAGCCCGGGCTTCGAAGTCAGAGGTCATGGGTTCAAATCCCGGCTCCACCACTTGTCAGCTATGTGATTTTGGGCAAGTCACTTCACTTCTCTGTGCCTCAGTTACCTCATCTGTAAAATAGGGATTAAGACGGTGAGCCCCCCATGGGACAACTTGATCACCTTGTATCCTCTCCAGCGCTTAGAACAGTGCTTTGCACATAGTAAGCACTTAATAAACGCCATTATTATTATTATTATTATGGGGATTAAGACTGAGCCCTACTTGCGACAACCTGATCACCTTGTGTTTCCCCCAGCGCTCTCCCCAGCGCTTAGAACAGTGCTTTGCACATAGTAAGTGCTTAATAAATGCCATCATTATTATTATTATTATGGGGATTAAGACTGAGCCCCACGTGGGACAACCTGATCACCTTGTGTTTCCCCCAGCGCTTTTAACAGTGCTTTGCACACAGTAAGCGCTTAAAAAATACCACCATTATTATTATTAGAAGACCTCTTAGAGAAGATAGGATTTTAGTAAGTCTTCGAAGGAAGGGAGAGTGGTGTTCTGTTATATATGAAGAGGAAAGGATTTACAGGACAGAGGAAGGATGTGAGCAAAGGGTTGGTGGAAAGAAAATAATGTTTACGGTATTTGTTAAGTGCTTATGAAATAATAATAATTATCATGGTACTTGTTAAGCGCTTACGATGTGCCGAGCACTGTTCTTATTCATTCAATCATATTTATTGAGTGCTTACTGTGTGCAGAGCACTGTGCTAAGCACTGGGGAAGTACATGTTGGCAACATATAGAGACGGTCCCTACCCGACAGTGGGCTCACTTAGATAAATCCTTGTTCTCTTAGAGCTCATACAGCCTTATCCAGTACTCCACACCTGACAGGTCTATGTGACAAGTGACACCATAATTTCTGGGGAGGGTGAATTCTCATTTTCATTCAGCGCCCCCGGGACAATACAGAAGTGACATTTGGATATAGTGAAGGAGCAGGGCAGAAAAAATGTTAAATTCGTGCCATGACTCCAGTCAGAAGGCCACAATCAGGAGAAACCTGACTTTCAAGAACCCCCTTTATTAATAATAATAATAACGATGGTATTTAAGTGTTTACTATGCGTCAAGCACTGTACTAAGCACTGAGGTAGCTAATCAGGCTTGACACAGCCCGTGTCCCACATGGGGCTCACAGTCTTAATCCCCATTCGATAGATGAGGTTACCGAGGCTCAGTCGAGTGAAGTGACTTGTCCAAGGTCACACAGCAGACGGGTGGGGGGGCTGGGATTAGGCACTAGGACATGCCGTTTCTTGGGGCCGGACCAGAAGAAGGATACATAACTAGAGAAATGACGTCTGCCCTCCTGTTGCCAGAAAGATTGGGATTTGAGGCGTCTGTCTGGAAAAGAAAAGTGGGCTCTATATGTGGCAAATTCATCCCTGCAGCTGAGCCCTCTCCCCTCCTGCAAACAAGGCAGAAGGGAAAGTCGGTTACATTTTTGACGTTTTAAGCTCCATTCTCATGCGGGGATAGAGCTGCATAGTTAGTAGTTTCCTCTTTGACAGCACATCTCCACCCATGCCGTTTCGTTTCATTGAACAAAAGCGAAATTTATAAGGCTGTTTGTGATTTCGCAAATAATTGATTAGCAACCTGCACTTTTAAAAAGGGAAATGCTGGGTTAAAACCTGAGTTGGTTGATGTAGAAGTGCTGCATTGTACTCCTCGCTAAATAAAATGAAAATATATATTACCCAATGGTTTGTAAAATTGCTTAGTGGTTCTACCGTATCGAGGAACCACAAATCCAGCTCCAAATGTAATTCTTATCCTGGATTTCCTGACTTTGTTCCATTTATCACAGCTTTTCAGTATTTTGCAATAAAAAAGCTTTCTTCCACATTACACATACATACATATATATATACACATAAATACAAATCTATATGTATATATTATACATACAGATTCTTCCCATGAGAAGATGCATATACAGAAATGAGTCAAATAATTTAGCTGGCTGAGTCAACTAAAATTCCATAAGTCATTTTTCCTACTGGGAGAAATTTCACTAGGACACTCAATCCTGCTTTCAGAGGCTGATAAAACACTGCATGTCACACTAATAATAATAATAATAATAATAATAATAGTATTTTTTAAGTGCTTACTATGTAAAAAGCACTGTTCTAAGCGCTGGAGGAGATACAAAGTGATCAAGTTGCCCCATGTGGGGCTCACAGTCTTAATCCCCATTTTCCAGATGAGGTAACTAAGGCACAGAGAATAATAATAATAATAATGGCATTTATTAAGCATTTACTATGTGCAAAGCACTGTTCTAAGCGCTGAGGAGGTTACAAGGTGATCAAGTTGTCCCATGTGGGGCTCACAGTCTTAATCCCCATTTTCCAGATGAGGTAACTGGGGCACAGAGAAGTGAAGTGACTTGCCCAAAGTCACACAGTGGACAAGTGGATTAGAACTCATGACTTTTGACTCCCAAGACCAGGCTCTTCCCACTGAGCCACACTGCACTCCCTCAGGGAAGTGTGCACAGTAGAGGAGTCAGAAACTAGTTCCGTCCCTAGAATAATAATAATAATTGTGATCTTTCGTTACACTCTTACTAGATGCCAAGCACTGTACTGAGTTCTGGGGTAGATTTGAGATAATCAGATGTGATGCAGTCCCTGTCCCACATGGGAACTAACAGTCTAAGGAGAACAGACTATTTAACAGAGGCCCAGAGAAGCTAATGACTGGCTCAAGGTCACACAGCAGACAAGTGATGGAGCTGGGGTGAGGTCTCCGGGGATTTCTGACCCCCGCTGCTGTGCTCTTTTCACTAGGCCACACGTCTTCTCTATACCGTGTGTGGAGAGTTCGAATGTTTCCCTAGTCATATGCCGATCCAAGTGCAGCAGCAATCAATCAATCATATCAATCAGTGCACAGAGCATTGGATTAAGCGTTTGGGAGAGTACAACACAACCGAGTGGGTAGACACATTCCCTGCCCACAACAAGCTACACTCGGGCCATGGCTCGCAGTCCCGTAACAGTGGCGGTGCTCCCGTAATCTAGGTATGCCAACCCCAGTCACTGCGAGGCCACATCCTCCCCACCGTCGAGAAAAACGGGATGTGGGGACAGGCGCCAACCTATTTTCCCAGTAGAAATTTAGCTCCCTTGTGTGGGGGGCTTGGCTGAATCCTTCAGAAATCCCAAATAATAATAATGATGGCATTTATTAAGCGCTTAGTACGATGCATGGCCTCAGGAGAAATGGGGAAAATTGAATATCTGAAAAGCCCAGAGATAACAAGGCCTAACATTACAATAATAATATTGATGATGGTATTTGATAAGCGCTTAGTATGTGTGAAGCACTATTCTAAGCACTGGGGGGATACAAATTAAGCAGGTTGTCCCAAGGGGGGCTCACAGTCTTCACCCCCATTTTACAGATGAGGGAGCTGAGGCCCAGAGAAGTTAAGTGACTTGCCCAAAGTCACACAGCTGACAATAATAATAATAATAATGATGGCATTTATTAAGCACTTGCTATGTGCAAAGCACTGTTGTAAGCGCTGGGGAGGTCACAAGGTGATCAGGTTGTCCCACGGGGGGCTCACAGTCTTAATCCGCATTTTACAGATGAGGTAACTGCGGCCCAGAGAAGTTAAGTGACTTGCCCAAAGTCACGCAGCTGACGAATTTGAACCCACGACCTCTGACTCCAAAGCCCACGCTCTTTCCACCGAGCCACACTGCTTCCCAGATGGGGATTTTCCATCACTATTCCAGCTGAGACAGTTTTCGGATTTACTCTCCTTTCACTGTACCGCTACTAGAATTAGAGAATTAAGGAGATGAGTCCGAGGGTCAGAGTAACCTAAGGTTTATCTCCTTGTGGGCAGGAAACTCGTTTCTCGCTTATCAATCGATCGATGGCATTTATTGACGGCTTACTGTGTACAGAGTACTGTACTAAGCCCTTGGCAGAATATACTACAACAGAATTGATATTCATTCATTCAATCGTATTTATTGAGCGCTTACTGTGTGCAGAGCACTGTACTAAGCGCTTGGGAAGTACAAGTCGGCAACACATAGAGATGGTACCTACCCATCAGTGGCTCAGTCTAGAAGGGGGAGACAACATGATAGACATGTTTCCTTGCCCACAGCGAGCTGTTTATGTTATACTTTTCCAAGCCCTTAGTATGATGCATGGCCTCAGGAGAAATGGGGAAAATTGAATATATGAAAAGCCCAGAGATAACAAGGCCTAACATTATAATAATAATATTGATGATGGTATTTGTTAAGCACTTACTATGTGTGAAGCACTACTCTAAGCGCTGGGGGGATACAAGGCAATCAGGTTGTCCCACGGGGAGCTCACAGTCTTCACCCCCATTTTACAGATGAGGTCACTGAGGCCCAGAGAAGTTAAGTGACTTGCCCAAAGTCACACAGCTGACAATAATAATAATAATGATGGCATTTATTAAGCGCTTACTATTTGCAAAGCACTGTTCTAAGCACTAGGGAGGTTACAAGGTAAGCAGGTTGTCCCACAGGGGGGTCACAGTCTTCACCCCCATTTTACAGATGAGGGAACTGAGACACAGAGAAGTTAAGTGACTTGCCCAAAGTCACACAGCTGACAATAATAATAATAATGATGGCATTTATTTAGCTCTTACTATGTGCAAAGCACTGTTCTAAGCACTAGGGAGGTTACAAGGTAAGCAGGTTGTCCCACAGGGGGCTCACAGTCTTCACCCCCATTTTACAGATGAGGGAACTGAGGCACAGAGCAGTTAAGTGACTTGCCCAAAGTCACACAGCTGACAAGTGGTGGAGCTGGGATTAGAACCCATGACCTCTGACTCCCAAGCCCAGGCTCTAGCCACTAAGCCACGCTGCTTCCCTTAATAACAGAGATAGAGGAAGAGAGGAGTTAGGTAAGCTACTAACATCCTCCTTAGCAACCTAGTTCATTTAAATCCTGTAGTGAGAAGAAACGGTGTGTTTATTGGAGGTAATAAAGGATGGATCAAGACCCTCTAGGGGAGGTAAGAGAGGAGACCTTGGTGGTCTTTGAGGGACCATGGATTGTTTAAAGCCCCCTCTCTACTGTAGGCTCCTTGTGGACAGGGAACCTGTTTACAAACCCCTTTATACCTTCCCAAGTGCTTCGTAAAATGCTCTGCACGGTAAGCCCTCAATAGCTACATTTGATTGATAGATAAATAATTCTGGCTGGATGTTGATTTTGCCTTTAATTTACTTAGGAATTCTTTTCTCTTTAATAATAATAATAATAATGGCATTTCTTAAGCACTTACTATGTGCCAAGCACTGTTCTAAGCGCTGGGGAGGTTACAAGGTGATCAGGCCATCCCACGGGGGGCTCACAATCTTAATCCTCATTTTACAGATGATGGAACTGAGAAGTTAAGGGACTTGCCCAAAGTCACACAGAGGCACTGAGAAGCGAAGTGACTTTGGCGGAGCCGGGATTTGAACCCATGACCTCTGACTCCAAAGCCCGGGCTCTTTCCACCAAGCCACGCTGCTTGTTATAGTAAACTCCCACTCACTGACCTGGTCAACTAGTCAACTAGATCTGCTCAACTAGTAGAGTTGAACCTGAGCTCTGGAGGAAAATTGTCACCAGGGAATAAGACACGTGATTGCTCAGTCTCAGGGGGCCACCTCGGAGGGCTACATCGCCTCTGGACCCACTCGCCTCACGTCGTGGCTACCATTAGATCTTCAGCTAATTGGTGAGGGTCATGGGCAATGGAGACTTGCTTAAACGCCATGCTCTTTGCGAAAACCTCTTCTGATTGGCACCAACTCATAGGGGAGGGAAAAAATGGGTAAGGCTCAGGGGGACCATCCAAACTAGTCACCCCAGCAAATGCTACTCTGTGCAAAACTCACGTACTTGAAGGAAATACGCAAAACGAAAAGCTAAGATTCATACGGCAACCAGAAAATCAGGTCTCATTTTTCTCCGCTAACCTGTTCCCTATGGATTGATATTATGTCCTCGTTCTTGCCCGTCCCGCCATCGACCCCCAGCCCACGTCCTTCCCCTGGCCCGGAATGCCCTCCCTCCACACTCCCGCCAAGCTAGCTCTCTTCCTCCCTTCAAAGCCCTACTGAGAGCTCACTGCCTCCAGGAGGCCTTCCCAGACTGAGCCCCCTTTTTCCTCTTCTCCTCCCCATCCCACCCCACCTCCTTCCCCTCCCCACAGCACTTGTATATATTTTCACAGATTTATTACTCTGCTTATTTTACTTGTACATATTTAGTATTCTATTTATTTTGTTAATGATGTGCATATAGCTTTTGACACCTGTCTACATGTTCTGTTTTGTTATCTGTCTCTCCCTTCTAGACTGTGAGCCTGTTGTTGGGTAGGGACCATCTCTGTTGCTGACTTATACTTCCCAAGCGCTTAGTACAGTGCTCTGCACACAGTAAGCGCTCAATAAATACAACTGAATGGATGAATGAATGACTGTCCTCAGGATAAAACTTGGAGAAGCCGCAGGGCCCGACTACAGGCAGAAGAACTTCAGGGAAAGTGAGACACTTTCAAGGTTCTTCAACTAAACCCTGAGAGCTTGGCTTCACCCAGGAACAACTCCTTATTGCTATGAAAGATGCTGATTCTGCCTCTTTTCCCATTAGAGAACTGTAGTCTTTCTTTTTCTTTCTTCCCCAGAAATTTCCCTGCCCACCAACAACAGGTGACGTGACCTGATTGAATATTTTGGAAAACAGCCCAATTCCAACCAGCAAGGTATTGACTGAAGTGCACTAGCGCATAGTACCCCAGTCCTCTTGATAATTTGAAAACTTCTAACAAAATAGTGTGTCTTACAGGGACAGGAAATGATGTTTTTCAAATACCGTAAAAATGAAAACTCTTCATTTGCTGTGCCGATGGGAAATCATATCCATAGTTTATTTTATAGCAGCATTATCATGACATCGATTCTGCCTCTCACCAAGTTGGTTCATAAGGATGACCATAGCTAAGGTGAGAGAGTGTGTTCATTTTGCCCGCATCATGAAAGGTGGAAGGTACTCAAACGCTCAGTACAGTGCTCTGCACACAGTAAGCGCTCAATAAACACGATTGAGTTGAATGAAAAGCAAGCACACACCCCCTCACCTAAATCTCTACTTAGCTGAGCTCAGCATTTCCTCTCCTATTTCTTGAGTTGAGAAACAAAATCATGTGGGCACATGGATCCTTTAAGAGAACTTCTAGTCATTCATTCATTCATTCAATCGTATTTATTGAGCGCTTACTGTGTGCAGAGCACTGTACTAAGCCCTTGGGAAGTACAAGTTGGCAACATATCAAGACGGTCCCTACCCAACAATGGGCTCACAGTCTAGACATAAGTGCTGAGGGGCTGGGAAGGGGGATAAATAAATGCAGCAAGCCAGGGAGATGCAGACAGGATTGGGAGAAGAGGAAAAGAGGGCTTAATCAGGGAAGGCCTCTTGGAGGAGATGTGCCTTCAACAAGGTTTTGAAGCGGTGGAGTCATGGTCTGTCGGACATGAGGAGGGAAGGTGTTCCAGGCTATCGGGGAGAGGTTGGTGGTGAGAGAGATGAGGTGATAAGTGATAAGGGGAGTATTAGAGGAGTGAAGTTGGAGTAGGAGAATAGCAAGATGAGGTAGGAGAGGGAAGGTGATTGAGTGCTTTAATGCCAATGGTGAGGAGTTTCTGTTTGATAGGGAGGTGGATAATAATAATAATAATAATAATAATAATAATAATAATAATGGCATTTATTAAGCATTTATTATGTGCGTTGTTCCAAGCGCTGGGGAGGTTACAAGGAGATCAGGTAATCAAGGTGACCAAATGAGTAGAAAAGCTACAGACTTAACTAAGGCCAGGACAATGCCAAAGATCAGCGAAGGTCAAAAAACTATCTCAAGTGCGAGACAAGGTAACTTGTGTCTCGCAAAGCCCATCCTAAAGACTCGTCTTATGCCGTTGAGTCGTTTCCGACCCATAGCATCTCCACGGACACATCTCTCCCAGAACGCCCCGCTCTCCGTCTGCAATCGTTCTGGTAATGGATCCATAGAGTTTTCACGGGAAAAATGCAGAAGTGGTTTGCCGTTGCCACCTTCCGTGCAGTAAACTCGAGTCTCCACCCTCGACTCTCTTCCATGCCGCTGCTGTCCAGTATGGGTGAGTTTTGACATATAGCAGATTGTCTTTCCCTCGCGCCCCTGCCCAAGCTTGGAATGGAATGGGTATTTTAAAGGGAACAGATCCAATCCACTCTGCTCGACTCTCCCTCCCATAGCTGAGACTGGTAGAGAACTGAAACTCTCCGGATGCGACCCTGAGAGGGGTATCCTAAAGACTAAACCAAGAAAAGACTAACCCCAAGAAGAGTCCTATCCCTGGCTATGAAAGGAAAGAAGTGTGCCATCAGAATTAACGGGATTATTTTAGCAGAGTAGAGAGGCATTAAGAAGTAAGGAAATGCCTTAGCCAAAAGATTTTGTATATGATCTTCAAATTGCCTTTGTGTTTTGCAAGAATTAAGGACAGAAAAACTATATTACCCCATCAGTGTGTTACTCAGCTGTTTCCTGACCTTGGCTTGTTCTCTCCACTCAGCTACTAATCTCACGGATAGATCTGGCGCATTCATTTTCCCCGTAGGGACAAAGTACCAAATGGTGGCATAATTGCCAAGGGAAAATTATTACTCTGTTCTAAATGATTTCCATCATAAATCCCAAACATTCAAACAGGCTCTGTCGCAAAAACGACAGGGTGGCTAGATAGAAAAGGGTCCTCATTCACAGTTACCATAAATCCTGAAGCGCCACAAACCCACCAAAGTCATTTTGGATCATGTTTTTAAATCAAAATTAGAAAGCCGAGCTGGCGGTATACTGCTGGACATTGGTAAAAAGATGAAAATGAGTTGATGTACTTGCCATGGGCTCAGCAAATGCCCACGCATCTGTTTTACACTGAATGTGTACAATGTGACAAGCTTTGTTTATGTGCGTTTTTGGTTGCAAAGAAAAATACTTGATTTTTAATCCACAGGATTATCACTCTTTATCATTATCATTCTCCTAGACTGTGAGCCCACTGTTGGGTAGGGACCGTCTCTGTATGTTGGCAACTTGTACTTCCCAAGCGCTTAGTACAGTGCTCTGCACACAGTAAACACTCAATAAATACGATTGAATGAATGAATTCTTTGGAGGGAAGAGATCGGGGCTAACAACTCCATTGTGTCATTAATAATAATAATAGTAATAATGATGGCATTTATTAAGCGCTTACTATTTGCAAAGCACTGTTCTAAGAGCTGGGGAGGTCACAAGGTGATCAGGTTGTCCCACGGGGGGCTCACAGTCTTCATCCCCATTTTACAGATGAGGGAACTGAGGCCCGAAGAAGTTAAGTGACTTGCCCAAAGTCACACAGCTGACAAGTGGCGGAACCGGGACTGTTCTATCCCAAGCACTTAGTACAGTGCTCTGAACACAATAGTCACTCAATAAGCAGTGTGGCGAAGCAGAGTGACCAAGTGGAAAGAGCACGGCCCTGGGAGTCAAAGAACCTGGGTTCAAATTCTGGCCCTGCCACTTCATTCATTCATTCATTCAATCGTATTTATCGAGCGTTCACTATGTGCAGAATACTGTACAAAGCGCTTGGGAGGTACAATTCAACAGAGAAGCAGCATGGCTCTGTGGAAAAGAGCCTGGGCTTTGGAGTCAGAGGTCATGGGTTCAAACCCTGGCTCTGCCAATTGTCAGCTGTGTGACTTTGGGCAAGTCACTTCACTTCTCTGGGCCTCAGTTTCCTCATCTGTAAAATGGGAATTAAGACTATGAACCCCACGTGGGACAACCTGATCACCTTGTAACCTCCCCAGTGCTTAGAACAGTGCTTTGCACATAGTAAGCGCTAATAAATGCCATCATCGTTATTATTATTAAATAGAGACAATCCCCACCCACAATGGGCTCACAGTCTAGAAGGGGGAAGACAGATTCATTCATTCATTCAATCAATCGTATTTATTGAGCACTTATTGTGTGCAGAGCACTGTACTAAGCGCTTGGGAAGTACAAGTTGGCAACATATAGAGATAGTACCTACCCAACAGTGGGCTCACAGTCTAGAAAGGGGAGACAGAGAACAAAACAAAACATATTAACAAAATAAAATCAATAGAATAAATATGCACGAATAAAATCAATAAATGAATAGAGTAATAAATTTGTAAGCGCTTGGGAAGTAGAAGCTGGCAACATATAGAGATAGTACCTACCCAACAGTGGGCTCACAGTCTAGAAAGGGGGGACAGAGAACAAAACAAAACATATTAACAAAATAAAATCAATAGAATAAATATGCACGAATAAAATCAATAAATAAATAGAGTAATAAATTTGTATAAACATATATACATATGTACAGGTGCTGTGGGGAGGGGAAGGAGGTAAAGTGGGGGGGATGGGGAGGGGGAAGAGGGGGAGAGGAAGGAGGGGGGCAGATATCAAAACAAGTAAACAAGCATCAGTAGCATCATTATAAATGAATAGAATTTTAGAAATATGCACATCATTAATAAAAATAAATAGAATTATAACTATAAATATGTACATATCTACACAAGTGTTATGGGGCGGGGGGGTGTAGAGCAGAGAACTTGGGGAGAGGATTGGGAGCAGAGAAAAAAGGGGGGCTTAGTCTGGGAAGGCCTACTGGAGGAGGTGAGCTTTCAGTAGGGCTTTGGCGGATTTGAAGTGGGAGGGCATTCCAGGCCTGAGGCAGGACGTGGGCTGGGGGTCGATGGCGGGACAGGCGAGAACGAGGCCCAGTGAGGAGGTTAGCGGCAGAGGAGAGGAGGGTCCGGGCTGGGCTGGAGAAGACGAGAAGGGAGGTGAAGTAAGAGGGGGCAAGGTGATGGACAGCTTTAAAGCCAATAGTGAGGAGTTTTTGCTCGATACGGAGGTTGATAGGCAACCACTGGAGATTTTTGACGAGTAGTGACATGCCCAGAACGTTTCTGTAGAAAGATAATCTAGGCAACCGAGGCCCAGAACATTTCTGAAGGAAGATAATCCAGGCAACCGAGTGAAGTATAGACTGAAATGGGGAGACACAGGAGGTTGGGAGATCAGAAAGGAGGCTGATGCTGCAATCCAGTCGGGATATGATGAGTGATTGTACTAACATGGCTTTTAGACTGTCACAGTCTTTTAGACTGTGAGCCCACTGTTGGGTAGGGACTGTCTCTATATGTTGCCAACTTGTACTTCCCAAGCGCTTAGTACAGTGCTCTGCACACAATAAGCGCTCAATAAATACGATTGATGATAATATGGCAGCGGTTTGGATGGAGGGGAAAGGGTGGATCTTGGCACTTGTTTGCTGTGTGACCTGGACAAGTCTCTTCATTTCTCTGTGCCTCAGTTACCTCATCTGTAGAATGGAAATTGAGTCTGTGAGCCCCATGCGGGACAGGGACTCTGTCCAAGCTATTGTGTATCTATCATAGTGCTTAGTACAGCGCCTGGCACATAGTAACAGCTTAACAAATACCACTAAAAACATCACTGATTGACTGACTGATTGATTGGATTTGACAGTAGAGATGGAACTTCTAGCATCTACGAAGTTAGAGACTTCATATGACTCCAAAGGAAAGGGAAAGTTTAAATTCACAAGATACTAAAGCAAAGTATTAGGGGTGGGTGGTTATCTGTGATTCTCCCAAAATATCCCTTCTTAACTAGAGATAAGCAAAACATCTGCTTATCTCATTCAGCTTGGCATTTTCTTTCCTTTAAGGGTGCCAGTTGTAGGATCAGACTCCGTTCCGAAGTAGGAAGAATTCCAGTCAGGGAATTGCCGGAAATCTTTGCAGGTGAAAAGCATGAGCTAGAAATATTTTGACTTCTGGATATGATAGGTAAAGAGGTTCCTTCATTCAGTAATTCCCCGTGACGAAGAAGGATTAATATCTTGAAATAGATACCTCTTCCCACTGAAAATCACCTTTGGGGATGCACATATGTTACTCAGACCATTAGTACTTTGTTCTTCTTCTACCCAAGACACCACAGGTTGCCTATGATGAAGACGACAGCGCTCAATGGACCCCTGTTTCTGGGCAAAAATGTGAAGCGACCAATTACTCTGACACAAACCTATTGGCTTAATTGAAAATTGCCTTTTTAATTAACCACTTTCTCTTGTCTTGGACACATTTGGGAAGGTGAAACTTTACAGAAACATATATAGAAGTGTTGCTCTCCACAACAACACAGAAAATGTAAAAAGTACATACAAAAAGACTATTATGAACAGAACGTAAGCCTTTAAATGGCTTGATTCCCTATTGGATTTCACGCATTGTGGGGAAGCAGTGTGGCCTCCTGACTACAGCACAGGCCCGAGAGTCAGAGGGACCTGGGTTCTAATTCTGGCTCCGCCACTCGGCTGCTGTGTGACCTTGGGCAAGTCACTTCACTTCCCTTTGGCTCAGTTGCCTCATCTATAAAATGAGGATCGAGACTGTAAGTCCCACGTGGGACTTGGATTGGGTCCAACCTGATTAGCTTGTATCTACCCCAGCATTTAGAACAATAATAATAATAATGATGGCATTTATTAAGCAATTACTATGTGCCAAGCACTGTTCTAAGCGCTGGGGAGGTTACAAGGTGATCAGGTTGTCCCACGGGGGGCTCACATTAATCCCCATTTTACAGATGAGGGAACTGAGGCTCAGAGAAGTTAAGTGACGTGCCCAAAGTCACACAGCTGACAATTGGCAGAGCCGGGATTTGAACCCATGACCTCTGACTCCAAAGCCCAGGCTCCTTCCACTGAGCCACACTGCTTCTCATAGTAAGTGCTAAACAAACATGATTCTTCTAAAAAAACATGAGGGAAACCCTTGCTTACTGTGGAGAATTAGACAAATGAAGACACTTTTCTTTCAAGTTGCAATGTCACCTCCACTATCAAAAACTTCAGGAAAAGACCTTATATTGGCACCAAATTGTCCATTCATTCATTCAATCATATTTATTGAGCACTTACTGTGTGCAGAGCACTGTACTAATTGCTTGGAAAGTACAAGTCGGCAACATATAGAGACGGTCCCTACCCAACAACGGGCTCACAGTCTAGAAGGGGGTCACAGACAACAAAACAAAGTACGCGGACAGTTGTCATCAGAATAAATAGAAATAAAGCTAGATGCACATTATTAACAGAATAAATAGAATAGTAAACATGTACAAGTAAAATAGAGTAAAAAATCTGTACAAAATCTGTCCACCATTCTTGGTTCAGACAGCTTCACCCTGATCTTTCCAGTGCCATTGAGTTAATAATGATGACAACGGTAAAAAGATATAGCTTTAATAATTTGGCTAAAAAGATAAGTATTGATCAATTTTGCATTCTCCAAAGTGTTACTGTAGTGACTGTTCTCTCCCAAGTGTCTAGAACGGTGCCCCGAATACAGTAAGCAGAGCACAGGCCCGGGGATCGGAAGGTCCACTTGTCTTCTGTGTGACCTTGGGAAAGTCATTTCCCTTCTCTGGGCCTCAGTTACCTCATCTGTAAAAGGGGGGGATTGTGACTATGAGCCCCATGTGGGACAGGAACTGAGTCCAACCTGATTTGCTTGTATCCACCGCAGCGCTTAGTACAGTGTCTCGCACATATTAAACAAATACTACAATTATTACTGTTATCATTATTAGTAGTAGTAGTAGTAATAATAATAATGATGGCATTTGCTAAGCACTTACTATGTGCAAAGCACTGTTCTAAGCGCTGGGGAGGTTACAAGGTGATCAGGTGGTTCATTCATTCATTCAATCGTATTTATTGAGCGCTTACTGTGTGCAGAGCACTGTACTAAGCGCTTGAGAAGTACAGATTGGCAACATATAGAGATGGTCCCTACCCAACAGTGGGCTCACAGTCTAGAAGGTTGTCCCGGGGGGGGCTCATAGTCAATCCCCATTTTACAGACGAGGGAACTGAGGCCCAGAGAATCAATCAATCAATCGTATTTATTGAGTGCTTACTGTGTGCAGAGCACTGTACTAAGCGCTTGGGGAGTACAAGTTGGCAACATATAGAGACAGTCCCTACCCAACATTGGGCTCACAGTCTAAAAGTGGGAGACAGAGAACAAAACCAAACATACTAACAAAATAAAATAAATAGAATAGATATGTACAAGTAAAATAAATAAATGAGAAGTGAAGTGACTTGCCCAAAGTCACACAGCTGACAGTTGGCAGAGCCGGGATTTGAACCCATGACCTCTAACTCCAAAGCCCAGGCTCTTTCCACTGAGCCACGCTGCTTCTCTCCACCACAGCACTTAGTACGGTGTCTGGGACCATCTCTATATATTGTCACCTTGTACTTCCCAAGCACTTAGTAGGGCGCTCTGCACACAGTAAGCGCTCAATAAATACGATCGATTGATTGATTGATTAAACAAATACTACAATCATTACTATTATTAGTAGTAGTAGCAGTACTGATAAGCATTCAATAAACACCACATGGATTGATTGCTGCAGTGATTATTCTTTAACTTGAATATGTCTGATTAGGTGAATATAGAGGTGAAAATACCCACCTTCTAACCTCCCTGATTCGAAAATCTTATTACAGTGTGAAATACTGAGGAATGGCCCAGAACGAAGACCCCAGGAGGCACTAAACAAGATGGGTCACCTCATAAATTGGGCAGTTGGCAGGGAACCTGCTGGGGTCATTAGCCATTGGCCACACACGGTTCTGAATTCCCCTATATGTGACTATATAATGGTAAACTCTCTGTAATCCCTCCTCCCCAAATCTGTTCCCCTCCAGAAGCCTGCTGCACGGCAAGGCAGGGGGGGAAGCTTAGCAGCTGGGATTATCTGAAAAGGCAATCCGTGCCTCAGGAAACAATCTGCAAAGAAACAGTTGGCAAGTTCCCGAAGACAAACTGTTGCATTGCTTTTCCCTTTCTCTTGGCCCTTGTATGAGAACATCTCCCTATATCTCTGCATCACACCCCATTTAGGGGACATCTATCTTCCTTTCTCCTATGGTACTTTTTCTCCTTAAACCTGATGTTTAAGGAGAAGTTGCCAACTTGTACTTCCCAAGCGCTTAGTACAGTGCTCTGCATACCGTAAGCGCTCAATAAATACGATTGAATGAATGAATGAATGAATTAGGCCTGGCCCCTAATCCTCAAGGGGCTCATAATCTAAGATTGATAGCAAGAAGAAGAGATGGGCACCAGACACAGGAGGATCCATGAGAGAATGGAACCACAAAAACAATATGGATAGTAAGGGCAACGATCTTCGCGACAAGAATGGTAGGGAATTATGACTAGAAAAGCCGAATCTCCAGCTCCGTGAGGTTCAGAATCCAACCATCACAGCTGCAAAAACCAATGTCCTCCTGACGGGGGGCAGATCAAGGACAAACTAGGCCTCGAGGCCAGATGTCAAGAACACTAATAATGTCTTTCCCACCCTGGGGAGCAGCTGGAAGAGGAGCCCTTGGAGGGAGGGAGGGTCCAGTTTGTGGGAGAAAAAGCCAGGACCAGGCTGGGACTCTAATGGGCAGTGCTGCATGAAGTAAAAACTGGGATAAGGCCAGGGAAATGGTCTCTGTCCCCTAATTCCTGTGTCAGTACGGGAATAAGGGGGAGGTCCCCCATTAATGGAAGCAGCCCACTCGCCCCTGGGCCGGGGACTTCTTGTCCCCTCCCTCGTTGGAGCTAAATCTGGTTAACCAAACAGCTGCTCCGTGACAGGTGATTAGTCAGTTGTATTTATTGAGTGCTTACTGTGTGCAAAGCCCTGTAATAATAATAATAATAGCATTTATTAAGCACTTACTATGTGCAAAGCACTGTTCTAAGCACTGGGGAGGTTACAAGGTGATCACATTGTCCCACAGGGGGCTCACAGTCTTAATCCCCATTTTACAGATGAGGCAACTGAGGCACAGAGGAGTGAAGTGACTTGCCCAAAGTCACACAGCTGACAATTGGCGGAGCCAGGATTTGAACCCATGGCCTCTGACTCCAAAGCCTGTGCTCTTTCCACTGAGCCACGCTGCTTCTCTAAGCACTTGGCAGAGTACAACACAACAATATAACACATTCCCTGGGTAGGGACCGTCTCTATATGTTGCCAACTTGTACGTCCCAAGCGCTTAGTACAGTGCTCTGCACATAGTAAGCGCTCAAAAAATACGATTGAATGAATGAATTCCCTGCCAACAAGGAGCTCACAGTCTAGGGGGGAGACAAAAATCAGTAGAAATACATTAGATGTGGACAGAAGCAAGTCACTTAACTTCTCTGTGCTTCAGTTACCTCATCTGTAAAATGGGGATTGAGACTGTGAGCCCCCCGTGGGACAATCTGATTACCTTGTGACCTCCCCAGTGCTTAGAACAGTGCTTTGCATGCAGTAAGCGCTTAATAAATGCCATTAAAAAAATAGTGCTGTGGAGCTGGGTAGTTTTCTCTACAAACACCAAATGCCAGCTAATAAAAGCGACTCTTGGGATTATAATATTTACTCTGGGCTCCCATGGGCTTGAGTTTGGGCTGCGCACCTACCAAACGCTTCAAACAGACTAGCCTGTAAGCTCGCTGTGGGCAGGAAATGGGTCTATCTGTTATATTGTACTCTCCCAAGTGCCCAGCATTCATTCATTCATTCACTCGTATTTATTGAGCGCTTATGCTCTGCACCTAGTAAGCACTCAGTAAATACCACTACTCGTACTTCTGGCCGTTAAAAGTTTGGCATCCCTCCCCGGGCTGACCTCGGAAGTGCCCAAAGTCAAACGAAAATCTCTGCTCAATGTTAAGGACAAAGGAAGCCAACCTACTATATAGTTAGTATATATCTATATATACTAAATATATAACCTACTATATATACTAAATATATATACATATATATACATATATACATATACGTGTATATATACATATATATAGAGAGAGAGAGAGAGGGAGAGAGAGAGAGTAACTAGGAATAGAGTGGTTACAAGAGACATTATGTTCTAATTGTATTTGTTAAGCACTCACTTTGTGTCAAGCACTGTTCCTTCTAATCGCTGGGGTAGATAAAAGTTAATGATGTTGGACACAGACCCTGTCTCTCATGGGACAATCTAAGGAGAATAGAGAATAGAATCCACTTTATAGATTTTAAAACTACACTAAGACCAAACCTCAAAAGATGAGGCTTAGCTGTGGACCGTTAGGCGTGAATACTACAATAATCAATCAATCATTAGTATTTATTGAGTGCTTACTGTGTGATGAGCACTATATTATGGACTTGGGAGAATAACAATACAAAAAGAGTAGATAGACCCAATTCCTGCCCACAGAAGCTTACAGCCTAGATGGGGAGACAGGCATTAAAATAAATTACAGATGGATATGTGCAAAAGCATTGTGGGGCTAGGGTGAAAATCAAAGTGCTAAAGGAGGTGGCCGGTTAATCTAGAATATAGTAATTAGAAATCAATCAATGGTATTTATTTAGCACCTACTGTGTGCAGAGAATTCAGAATTAGTAGACCCAATCCCTGCAGTCAATAAGCTATCAATCTAGCAGGAGGAACTAAAATTATAGAATATTATTATTATTAAGTGTCATCGAGTCATTTTGATTCATAGCGACTCCACGGATATATTTTCTCCAGAACATCCTGTCCTCTGCCGTAATCCGCAACCTTTCAAACGGTTCATCCGTTATCCTTGTTTGGTCTCTATCCATCTAGCTGCTGGTCTGCCCCTTCCACGCTTTCCCTGGACTTTTCCTAGGATTAGTGTCTTCTCCAGAGAATTAGTCCTCCTGATTATGTGTCCAAAATATGCTGATCGAAGTCAAGTCATTTGGCCTGCCAAAGACCACTTTGGCTTAATTGGCTCCAAAATCCATTTGTTTGTTTTACGGGCAGTCCATGGTATTCGCCAAAGCCTTCTCTAACACCACATTTCAAAAGAATCAATGATCTTGTATCCTGTTTTTTCACTGTCCATCTTTCAGATCCGTACATGTCACTGGAAACACCGCAGAATTGACAATTTGTATTTTTATTACTTTTTTGTCTATTTTTGTGACAATTGTTACATCAGTTTCCCAAGCACTTAGTACAGTGCTCTGCACACAGTAAGCGCTCAATAAATACGACTGAATGAATGAATGAATGAATCAGCATATTTCATGACTTTTTCAAGGATCTTCATAGCAAATCTTCCTAACGTTGATCTTCGGCTTATTTAATAATAATAATAATAATGATGATGATGATGGTATTTGTTAAGTGCTTACTTATGTGTGAAGCACTGTTCTAAGCACTGGGGGGGATACAAGGTGACCAGGTTGAGAGTCCCACGTGGGGCTCTCAATCTTAATCCCCATTTTACAGATGAGGGAACTGAGGCCCTGAGAATTTAAGTGACTTGCCCAAAATCACACAGCTGACAAGTGGCGGAGTGGAATTAGAACCCACACCAAGTCAGGGCTCTTTCCACTGAGCCACACTGATTCTCTATTTCTTGACTACTTACTCCCCTATTATTGATTATCGATCCCAGGAGGGAAAACCTGTCAACTATTTCAATCTTCTCTCCATCCATTACAAACGTAGTAAAACGGAAGGAGTATAAATGATGTATATTATGCTGATGATGCTACCCTACTAGCAGAAAGTGAAGAAGATCTGAAGGGCTTATTATTAAAAGATACGGGATACAGCAAAAAGACTTCCCCAGGGCCACAAAGCAGACAAAGTACAGAGTAGTTATTAGAAACCAAATGCTCTGATTCCAAGGTCCGTACTCTTTCCACTAAGGCACACTGCCGTTCTGCTATAACCTTCTTCCGATTATGACCTGCCAAAATTCTGCTACTATTGCCATCCAAATATCCACACTATACAACGGTTAAAACAGAGCTCTAGGTCTTTAAAAATGACTTTTTTTCTTACTCTTTCCTGCTTGAGATTACCCTCTTTGTTCAAGGTACAGCAGATTCTTGGTAATCCTGCTAAGACTGTGAGCCCACTGTTGGGCAGGGACCGTCTCTATATGTTGCCAACTTGTACTTTCCAAGCGCTTAGTACAGTGCTCTGCACACAGTAAGCGCTCAATAAATACGGTTGAAGAAGAAGAAGAAGAAGAAATACGATTAAATGAATGAATGAATGAATGTATCCTGCTCACTGGAACTGTATTGTAGTTATTAATATTAAGGCCAAAATGAAGATGTAATCATTTCTACATTTCTTGCATAGGAGCTTGGTCATAGAAACAAGAGTATGCCAATTTTACTAGAAAAAGTGAAAGGCCAAATCTATCCTCTCTATACAGACATTTTATACAGACATAATGTCTATACAGACATTTTTGAAGCACTGACTTGTTAAAAAAAAAAACCCATCAGAGAGAAAATATCTACATCCCTGAGTTTTGAATTGGAAGTATCTAATTTAGACAAAGATATATTGATTTCTACTGGAAGGGGATAATGTCAACAATGCGGATATCACTGGTGTCAAGGTCTGTTAATTACTAAGTGCAAATCCAATAATCATTTCTTCTGCCTCATACTGGGTGTATTTCCCAATTCAATCACGGAGATGAAAGTGGTTTAATTATGCTAAATTTTGTTTGAATAATTGCATATTACTTGAACATTTTTGATATTAACTCTGCTTACAACGCTGTAGGAGCTTCAGAAATAAAGTTCACCTCCTCCAGGAGGCCTTCCCAGACTGAGACCCCCTTTTCCTCTGCTCCTCCTCCCCTCCCCATCGCCCCGACTTCCTCCTTCTGCTCTAGCCCCCTCCCCTCTCCACAGCACTTGTGTATATGTGTACGTATTTATTATTCTATTCATTCTATTATTGATGCGTATGTATCAATAATTCTATTTATTCATATTGATGCTTGTCTACTTGCTTTGCTTTGTTTTGGTGTCTTTCTCCCCCTTTCTAGACCGTGAGCCCATTGTTGAGTGCATAATCCACAGCAAAGGATGGTATCCTTTATGTCCAAAGAAATCCAAACTCCCAAGTACTTCCCCAACTCCTTCCCCTAGTTCCCAGTTCAACAAGAAGTCCTACATGATAAGCAAGTTTCTCTTTCTTTTGGTGACATGTGAGAAATGGAAATCCTCTTCTGGTGATGTAAATGCCACTAATTTCTCCTCCTTTTGATGATAACCTGTGGGAACCTGCTAATTGAGAGGTCCTTTCTTTGATGCTGGTAGAAATGAAGCTTGAGAGGCAGTTTCTGTGAAAGCTGTGTGGTATCTTGCTGCTATTATTGCCCCTCTCCCAGCCTCACAGCACGTAAGCACCTACCTGTAATTTATTTATTTATATTAATGCCTGTCTCTCCCGCTAGACAGAAAGCTCACTGTGGGCAGGGGATGTGTCTGTTATATTGTACTCTCCCAAGTGCTCAGTACAGTCTCTGCACACAGTAAGCACTCAATAAATACACTTGACTGGCATGCTGGGTTCACCGTGACCCACTGTGAACAGTACAGAAGGGAAGGTAGAGAGAAAAAATACTTTATATTGCCCTCTGCTTCGCTTAGTTGGATGTGGCTTACTGACAATCCCTCCCACAACGTGTGCATGTAAAATAATGACGGTATTTGTTAAGCGCTTACTATGTGCCAAGCACTGTCCTAAGCGCTGGCGTAGATACAAGGTAATCAGGTTGTCCCACGTGGGGCTCACAGTCTTCACCCCCATTTTACAGATGGGGCAACCGAGGCACCGAGAAGTGAAGTGACTTGCCCAAAGTCACACAACTGATAAGCGGCGGAGCCGGGATTAGAACCCACTACTTCGGACTCCCAAGCCCGTGCTCTTTCCACTAAGCCACGCTGCTTCTCTGTAAAAATGTAGATGTACAGAGCACCAATGCATCTGTCTCCACAGTCCCTGATCCAGTTTTGGGTTCGACTCCTAATGGCAAATTATTTTAGCGTCTCTTCCAAGATATCCAAGCTAATTCTAATGGCCGTACATCAGGTTGACCTGTGTTTTGCTGTCTCTGAAGTGTCTTTTCCTTGATCACATTGTTTCCAAAGCATTTCTTCCACCCATTCATTTAATGATAACAAATTCAATTCACCATAGAGGAGCTGTTTCGGTATCCTTTTTTTATTATTCATTTCATTTTTTAGTGACACTTGCTAAGCACTTACTCTGTGCCAGGCGTTATTCTAAGCGATGGGATAGACGCAAGGTAATTAGATTGGACACAGTCAGTGTCCCATATGGAGCTCACAGTCTTAACCCATCTTACAGAAGAGGTAACTGAGGCACAGGGAAGTTAAGTAACTTGCCCAAGGTCACACAGCAGACAAGTGGCAGAGCCAGGATTAGAACCCAGGACTTTTCGATTCAAAGGACCATGCTCTGTCAACTAGGCCTTCCTGTTGTCATTCTCTTCACATTCCCTGCTTATTCAAGAAAAATGTTCATTACTGTAAGAAGTTAGGTCAATTTTGTAAAGGAATTTTCCAGAGGAAATGTAGTCTTTTGGCCTGATTCTGCACAGGATAAATATAAACAAACACCAAGCTAATGTTTGTTGTAGTTCTCACACAAGCCAAACTAATGACTTTGAAGCCACATAGCCCACTAATTTTGCCTCATAGCCTGCCTTAAGAATCTACTGATTTGTGCTAATAATAATAATAATAATGGCATTTATTAAGCACTTACTATGTGCAAAGCACTGTTCTAAGCACTGGGGAGGTTACCAGGTGATCAGGTTGTCCCACGGGGGGCTTACAGTCTTCATCCCCATTTTACAGATGAGGCAACTGAGGCACAGAGAAGTGAAGTGACTTGCCCAAAGTCACACAGCTGACAATTGGCGGAGTGGGGATTTGAACCCATGACTTCTGACTCCAAAGCTCGCACTCTTTCCACTGAGCCATGCTGCTGCCCCTGCACTTTCCCATTCCTCGAATGCAAAATGCAAAGAGTTTCTTAGTCTAGAA
The DNA here is from genome assembly GCF_015852505.1 of Tachyglossus aculeatus. NCBI lineage: Eukaryota > Metazoa > Chordata > Mammalia > Monotremata > Tachyglossidae > Tachyglossus > Tachyglossus aculeatus. Next base: position 21,361,902 of record NC_052079.1, on the reverse strand, counting down.
AATAAAATAATTTTGTAGTATAGCCGTACTTTTGGATTTCATTCTTTTTATTGGGAACAAATTAGTTAAAGATCATAAGGTCAATGGAAAACCTTGGTGAATGATCAGAAATGAACATATTTAAGATCTTGAGAGAAGTCAATACAATTTTAAAAACAGAACTCCAGGAAAGAAATGTTAATGGGCTTTGAACTGTAGTAAAAGAAGAATCAGAGAGGATGATATCTAAAAGTTCAAAAGATACCTCTGTTCTTCAAAAAGTGAATTTTATAGATTGAGGATAAAACGACACAAGAAACAGTCACGGGGCAAAAAGATACCAGCTTCACTAACTCCAAAATCATATATAAAGAAACCGGATGGACAAATAAAAATGCTACAAAAATTAGATTCTTAGAAAAACAAAAAAGTAAATAGTAAGATTGTGTAGAGCAAAATTAGAAACACTAAAGCGTAACCCTTTTCGTAAAACGATAAAATAATTCAGTTATATTAGGTAAAGAAGAGGATCAAGGTAAGTTTCCCGGCCTCAACAATTGCCCTTAGATGTCACAAATGAAACTAATAATAATAATAATAATAACTATGCACTGTTCTAAGCACTGGGGTAGATACAAGGCGATCAGGTTGTCCCATGCGGGGCTCACGGTCTTAATCCCCATTTTACAGATGGGGTAACTGAGGCACAGAGCAGTTAAGTGACTTGCCCAAAGTCACACAGCTGACAAGTGGCCACGACCTCTGACTCCCAAGCCTGGGCTCTTTCCACTAAGTCACACTGCTTCTCTATTAAACTGATATTAAGCTGATATTAAGCGCATGTCTGTGAAAAAGTAGAGGCGTGCCATTTTTTCTCATTGATGCCTTTTCCAAACAGAGCAAATGTGGACATTTGACCGTGGTAAAGCAGCAGAAGGAACTGGGTTCTAATCCCAGCTCTTGTCTGCTGTGTGACTTTGGGCAAGTCACTTCACGTCTCTGTGTCTCAGTTAATCCATTGGGGATTAAAATTGTGAGCCCTATGTGGGACAGGGACTATGTCCCACCCAATAACTTTGTAAGTAGCCCAGCACTTAACAGAATGCCTGGCATATAGCAAGCATTTAAAAAATTGTCACTATTATTATTAATTATTATTATTATTAAGGACCTGGGTTCTAATCCCAGCTCTGCTACGTACTAATAATAATAATGGCATTTATTAAGTGCTTACTATGTGCAAAGCACTGTTCCAAGCGCTGGGGGGGATGCAAGGCGATCACATGGGGCTCACAGTCGGAGAAGCAGCGTGGCTCAGTGGAAAGAGCCCGGGCTTTGGAGTCAGAGGTCAGGGGTTCAAATCCTGGCTCCACCAATTGTCAGCTGTGTGACTTTGGGCAAGTCACTTAACATCTCTGTGCCTCAGTTACCCGATCTGTAAAATGGGGATTAAGACCGTAAGCCTCTGTGCCTCAGTTACCTGTAAAATGGGGATGAAGACTGTGAGCCCCCCGTGGGATGACCTGATCACCTTGTAACCTCCCCAGCGCTTAGAACAGTGCTTTGCACATAGTAAGCACTTAATAAATGCCATTATTATTATTAATCCCCATTTTACAGATAAGGTAACTGAGGCCCAGAGGAGTTAAGTGACTTGCCCAAAGTCACACAGCTGACAAGTGGTGGAGCCGGGATTTGAACCCATGTCTTCTGACTCCAAAGCCTGTGCTCTTTCCACTGAGCCACGCTTTCTCATGTCTGCTGTGTGATTTTGGGCAAGTCACTTCACTTCTCTGTGTCTCATTTACCTCATCTTTAAAATGGGAATTAAGACCGTGAGCCCTGCGTGGGACACGGACTGTGTCCAACCAGATTACCTTGTGTCCACCCCAGTGCTTAGTACACAAGGTAAGCGCTTACCAAATATCACATCCAACTTGTACTTCCCAAGTGCTTAGCACACTGCTCTGCACACAGTAAGCGCTCAATAAATACGATTGAATGAATGAATGAATGAACATCATAAAAATAAATCCTATTTGCTGTGGAAAATTAGAAAACTAAACTCAAACGGGAAAGAAATATTAAAAGCATCAAAAGAAATCTGAGGGTATCTAAATCAGCACTTGTAAATTTTGATTAAGGACTTGTATCGTCAACTCTCCCTCTCTTCCTAATTTACATGTTATCTCATTCCTAGTCTCCCTAGTTGTCCGTCCCAAACTAACCTCCTTGCTGTATATTATCCAATCAGTCAATCAGTGGTATTTACTGAGTGCTTACTGTGTGCAGGGTAATAATAATAATAATAATAATGGCATTTACTAAGCGCTTACTATAATAATAATAATGATGGCAATTATTAAGCGCTTACTATGTGCAATGCACTGTTCTAAGCGCTGGAGAGGATACAAAATTATCAGGTTGTCCCATGTGGGGCTCACAGTCTTACTTCCGTATATATGTATATATGTTTGTACATATTTATTACTCTATTTATTTATTTTAGTTGTACAGACTTATTCTATTTATTTGATTTTGTTAATATTCATTCATTCATTCAATTGTATTTATTGAGTGCTTAGTGTGTGCAGAGCACTGTACTAAGCGCTTGGGAAGTCCAAGTTGGCAACATCCAGAGACGGCCCCCACCCAAAAGCGGGCTCACAGTCTAGAAGGGGGAGACAGACAACAAAACAAAACATATTTGTTCTATTCATTTTATTTGGTTAATATGTTTTGTTTCGTTGTCTGTCTCCCCCTTCTAGACTGTGAGCCCGCTGTTGGGTAGGGACCGTCTCTATATGTTGCCAACTTGTACTTCCCAAGCGCTTAGTACAGTGCTCTGCACACAGTAAGCGCTCAATAAATACGATGGAATGAATGAATGAATGACTACTTCCCATTTTCCAGATGAGGTAACTGAGGCACAGAGAAGTCAAGCGACCTGCCCAAGGTCACACAGCTGACAAGCGGCGGAGCCGGGATTAGAACCCATGACCTCTGACTCTCACTGTACCAAAAGAGTACAAATACAAGAAAGTTAGTAGATATGACTCCTAAATTCAGGGAGCTTAGAGTCTGTTCTTTACTCTGTAGTTTTTCCCTCTGCCATCTTGTTCATGCTGTTCTGCTGCCGTAGATCATCTCCTTTCCCCTAATCCGACGGACCAAAATTTCCCCTAACTCCCTTAAAACTCTTTTTCCAACAAGATTTTCTTAAATAACTCAACACCTTAAGACACAGTAACTCATTAATCATCCCTACCACTCATCCATTTTTTTCATACCTTCCTTCAGCATTTATATATACGTTTGTCTGTGGGTGTGCGTATGCTCAGTTGTTCAGTAAATGTATTTATTCTGCTGACCTTTTTAATATAAATATTTTACATATTTCCCTCCTGTTGGAGTGTACGCTCTTGTCAACAGAGAATGCGCATCACATTGTAGCTCTACTTTCCCAGATATTTAGCACCAAGTGAAGCGGCGTGACTCAGTGGAAAAGAGCCTGGGCTTTGGAGTCAGTGGTCACGGGTTCAAATCCCGGCTCTGCCAACTGTCAGCTTTGTGACCTTGGGCAAGTCACTTCGCTTCTCTGTGCCCCAGTTCCCTCATCTGTAAAATGGGGATGAAGACTGTGAGCCCACCGTGGGACAACCTGATCACCTTGTAACTTCCCCAGTGTTTAGAACAGTGCTTTGCACATAGTATGTGCTTAATAAATGCCATTATTATTATTATTATTATTATTATTATTAAGTGAGTACTTAATAAATGCCTTTCACAAGCACTGGAGTGCTAATGGAGTTCATGGATGGGATTCTTATCATTAATTTTGAAACCGAGTAATCATAGATAATTGGGGAAAGGGGAAATGTATAATGTATAAGAAGCGTGGCTCAGTGGAAAAGAGCACAGGCTTTGGAGTCAAAGGTCATGAGTTCAAACCCTGGCTCCACCAATTGTCAGCTGTGTGACTTTGGGCAAGTCACTTGACTTCTCTGGGCCTCAGTTCCCTCATCTGTAAAATGGGGATTAAGACTGTGAGCCCCACGTGGGACACCTGATCACCTTGTAACCTCCCCAGCACTTACAACAGTGCTTTGCACATAGTAAGCGCTTAATAAACGCCATTATTATTATTATTATAAGAACCAGTTTAGCAACAGTATTTGAGAACAAACTAGAATGAACCATCAAACAACCAACTGGAAGATCGTCGCAGAGTTGCGCGCAACTGACAGCTTTTGTGAGTAATTTCAGACCAATTTAATCCCTTTCTAGGTTAAAGTGGCACAAAGAAAAGGCTAAAGGAAAACTATCCCGTCTGCCTGAACGTCAGTTCAGTTCAGATTCCAGTTCACATGACAGTTTTATTAACAAGCCGATAAATAATATTGGCCCTGCTACGGTTGAGTTGATATACAACCGGCTCAGTGGTTATATAGATAGGATAGATATCAATAGTTCAGTATCCACTTGGGACTGCCCTTCTAGTGGTGTCTGACAGGAACCAGTTCAGCGATGGAGTGATTCAATATCTACAGGTGCACCGAGTTTACTAGGTGCAAAGCACTGTTCTAAGCGCTGGGGAGATTACAAGGTGATCAGGTTGTCCCACGGGGGGCTCATAGTCTTCATCCCCATTTTACACATGAGGTGACTGAGGCCCAGAGAACTGAATTACAGTGCATAATCCAGTGCATAATTACAGTGCATAATCCAGTTTTTAATAATAATCATAATAATAGCATTTATTAAGCGTTTACTATGTGCAAAGCACTGTTCTAAGCACTGGGGAGGTTACAAGGTAATCAGGTTGTCTCACAGGGGGCTCAAAGTCTTCATCCCATTTTCCAGATAATAATAATGGCATTTACTAAGCGCTTACTACGTGCAAAGCACTGTTCTAAGCGCTGGGGAGATTACAAGGTGATCAGGTTGTCCCATGGGGGGCTTACAGTCTTCAGCCCCATTTTCCAGATGAGGTGACTGAGGCCCAGAGAAGTGAAGTGACTTGCCCAAAGTCACACAGCTGACAGTTGGTGGAGCCGGGATTTGAACCCATGACCTCTGACTCCAAAGGCCGGGCTCTTTCCACTGAGCCACGCTGCTCTCTTCTATAACCCCTCTGACCTTTCATTCTTCTAAAGAGTCCATGTCTTTTCCTCCATATTCCTCTCCCAAGCTCCTACCTCTCCAAAGCGTACGGTTTCTGCCACCATTGACTGTTCAGAGAAGCAATTAATCAATCAATCATATTTATTTAGAAATTACTGGGTACACAGTGGAGAACTAAGAACTTGGGAGAGTACAATATAACAGAGTTGGTAGATACGTTCCCTGCCCACAAGGCGCTTGCAGTCCAGAGGGAGAGATAGACATTAATATAAATAAATTAAAGATACATATTTAATTGCTGAGAGGTTGAGCATGGGATGTATAAAGAGCATAAATCCAAGTGCTTCCTTCCTGCCCAAAAGTATCTCCATTCCTTCTCCACGGAGCTCCACTCTCCATGCTTCCCTCCACTTTTCCAGGCCCAGGAATCCAGAATCGGGCGGAGGCAAGAACGGCTATTCCTTCTCCCCTTAGGATACTAACTGTTCTGCCACCACAGATGAAGATGAAAACTGATTTAATAATCACATTCGAATTTATGAAGAATTCCTGGGAAGCACACTGCCAAGCTGTTCTCCACATCCCCTTAGGAGCAGCAAGAGCAAAAGCATTTAAATTAGACCTGGCGGGATTTTTATTAGCTGTGAAGTTGAACTTAACTATCGGGGCAACAAAATATTGGAATATATGCTTCGCCTTTGAATTTGAAGATGATATCACTGATGGTGAAGTTCATTATGAATGCATATGACCAACAAAGAATCCACCATCCTGACCACATTGGCCACACAAAAAGGCCGCCCCACGTTATATCGCTGCACTTAATATTTGTGATACTTATTCTGGGTTTTTTTTAGGCCTGCCTGTCTCTCTTTCCATTCAAAGCTTCTGCTTAAAGAGAGCAACCCCTTTCTTGATAATAATAATGATGGCATTTATCAACGTGAAAACCACTGTTCTAAGCGTTGGGGAGGATACAAGGTGATCAGGTTGTCCCACGGGGGGTTCACAGTCTTGATCCCCATTTTCCAGGTGAGGTAACTGAGGCCCAGAGAAGTGAAGTGACTTGCCCAAAGTCACACAGCTGGGATTAGAACCCATGACCTCTGACTCCCAAGCCGTGTTCTTTCCACTGAGCCACACTGCTCTGTCATTCATCCTCCTTACACGTGGACTAGTCGAAAGATCAGTGTGGCTTTTAGTGGAAAGAGAGGACCTGGGGAGACAAGGGACTGGGTTCTAATCTTGGCTCCGCCGCGTGTCTACTCTGTGAACTTGGGCAAGTCACTTAACTTCTCCGTACCTCAGTTACCTCATCTGTAAAATGGGGATTAAATCCTTTTCCCTCCTACTTAGACTGTGAACCCCATTTAGGACAGGGACTGGGTCCAACCTGAAGAACCTGAATCTAAATAAGTGGGCTTATTATTGAATCCGACTAAAGGGGATCTAGCTATTAAAAGTAATTAATGATGGATCTGTGGGGGACGGTTGATTATCAAAGTGCCTAAAGGCACTTGAATCTAAATAAGTGGGCTTATTATTGAATCAGATTAAAGGAGATATAGATAGTAAAAGTAATTAATGATGGATTTGTGGGGGACGGTTGATTATCAAAGGGCCTAAGGGGTGCAGACATAAGGGCATAGGCTAAACAGAAGGGGAGGCTTAGTCAAGGAAGTGAGGGTCATTATTATTATTATTATTATCATCATCATAATAATATTTGCTAAGCACTTATGGTGTGCAAGCATTGTTGGAAGCACGTGATAAGTACAAGTTAATCAGTTTAGACACGGTCCCTGTCCTGTATAGGAGACATAGTCTAAATAGAACGGAGAACTAGTATTGAGTTCCCATTTTACAGACGAGGAAACCGAGGCCTGAAGAAGTGAAGTGACCTGCCCAAAGTCACACAGCAGGCAACCTTGCTAGCCAGGATTAGAATTCAGGGTTTCTGATTCCCAGGTGCGTGCTCTTTCCACTAGGCCACCCTGCTCCTTTAGCCTCTTGGAGGAGACATGATTTTAGTAAGGCGATCGTTCCCCCCGTCCCACAGGACCATAACCCTGGTGGTTTCCTGGACTCATTTCTCTCTTTCAACCCACATATTTAACCTGTCACTAAATCCTGTCGGTTCAATCTTCACATCACCGAAAATAAAGAGTTTGGAGTGGGAGGTCATGGGTTCAAATCCAGCTCCGCCACTTGTCAGCTGTGTGACTCTGGGCAAGTCACTTCACTTCCCTGGGCCTCAGTTCCCTCATCTGGAAAATGGGGATGAAGACTGTGAGCCCCCCGTGGGACAACCTAATCACCTTGTAACCTCCCCAGCGCTCAGAACAGTGCTTTGCACATAGTAAGTGCTTAATAAATGCCATCATCATTATTATTATTGTTATCCAAACTGCTACCGTGGCAATCCAAGGACTCATCCTATCCCATCTTGAGGACCATATTTGTTCATTCTTTCAATCGTAGTTATTGAGCGCTTACTGTGTGCACAGCACTGTACTAAGCGCTTGGGAAGTACACGTTGGCAACATATAGAGACGGTCCCAACCCAACAACAGGCTAACATATCGACGTCCTTGCTGAGCTCCCTGCCTCCTGTCTCTCCCAAGTCCAGTCCATAGTTCACTAAGGTGTCCGGATCATTTTTCTACGAAAACATTTACACCATGTTTCCGCCCTCCTCAAGTACCTCCAGTGGTTGCCCACCTCCCTCCACATCAAACAGAAGTTCCTTTCCGTCGCCTTTAAACGATAACAGTAATTATGGCATTTGTTAAGCGCTTACTATGCGCCGAGCACTGTTCGAAGCGCCAAGGGAGATACAGGGTGATCAGGTTGTCCCACGGGGGGCTCACAGTCTTCATCCCCATTTTCCAGATGAGGTATCTGAGGCAAAGAGATGTTAAGTGACTTCCCCAAAGTCACCCAGCTGACGAGTGGTGGGGCCCAGATTAGAACCGGAGAGAAGTAGCGAGGCTCAGTGGAAAGAGCCCGGGCTTTGGAGTCAGAGGTCATGGGTTCAAATTCCGGCTCCATCACTTGTCAGCTGTGTGACTTTGGGCAAGTCACTTAACTTCTCTGGGCCTCAGTTCCCTCATCTGGAAAATGGGGATGAAGACTGTGAGCCCCCCGTGAGACAACCTGATCTCCTTGTAACCTCCCCAGCGCTTAGAACAGTGCTTTGCACATAGTAAGCGCTTAATAAATGCCATCATTATTATGACCGTGAGCCCACCATGTGACAACCTGATTACCTTATATCATCCTCAATGCTTAGAACAGTGCCTTGCACATAGTAAGTGCTTAATAAATACCATTATTATTATTATTATTATTATTATTATTATTATTATTATTATTACCACTGCTTAAAACACTCAATCACCTTGTCCCCTCCTGCCAACCTACTCACTGTAACTCAATCGTTTCTATCTCGCCACTGACCTCCCACCCACATCTTGCCTCTGGCAGGGAACTCCCTCCCCCTTCGTATCCGTGCATCTAGCTTTACTTCTATTTATTCTGACGACTTGTCACCCGTCCACATGTTCTGTTTTGTTATCTGTCTCCCCCTTCTAGACTGTGAGCCCATTGTTGGGTAGGGACCGTCTCTCTATGTTGCCAACTTGTACTTCCCGAGCGCTTAGCGCAGCGCTCTGCACACAGTATGCGCTCAATAAATACAATTGAATGAATGAATATCCAACGGACCATCAATCTCCCCACCTTCAAAATCTTATTACAAGTACTTCTCCTCCAAGAGGCCCTAAGCCTCCATTTCCTCTTCTCCCACTCCCCTCTGCGCCCCACCTTGCACCTTGGATTTGTGCCCTTTATTTACTCCTCCCTCAGCCCCACGGTATTTATTAAAACACCCGTAATGTATTTATTTATATTAATGTCCGTATCCCCTGTAAGTTCAGTGAGCGTAGGGAATGTGCCTACCAACTCTGTTATGTTAGACTCTCCCAAACACTTAGTACAGTGTTCTGCTCACAGTAATTGCTCACTAAATAAGATTAATTGATTGAGGGATTTTGAAGAAAGGGAAAGTGGTGGTAATAATAATAGTAATAATAACGGCATTTATTAAGCGCCTACTATGTGCAAAGCACTGTTCTAAGCGCTGGGGAGGTTCCAAGGTAATCAGGTTGTCCCACGGGGGACTCACAGTCTTAATCCCCATTTTCCAGATGAGGGAACCGAGGCACAGAGAAGTGACTTGCCCAAAGTCACACAGCTGACAATTGGTGGAACCGGGATTTGAACCCATGACCTGTGACTCCAAAGGCCGGGGTCCTTCCACTGATCCACGCTGCTTCTCTAAGTGGTACTAAGGTAGATATAAAGCTATGAGATTAGACACATTCTTTGTCCCACATAGGGCACATTATCTATTTGATCCCCATTTTCCAGCTGAAGAAATTGGGACCCAGAATGGTTGATTGACGTGCCCTAAGTCACACAGTAAGCCAAACACAGAGATGGGGCCAAAACCCTGCTCTCCTGATCCTGTTACATATTCTTTCCATTTGGCCATACTATAACTCTAAAAAATTTCTGATTCCAGGGTTCAGGGAACTAAAAGAAACCCTGGTAGCTGCAAAAAGAGAAATGTGTGTCTTCAATTTGGGTAAACGTCAGTGTCGTACTAAGTTATAAATGGACATTATCTTGGGGAATCAATCAATCAATCAATCGTATTTATTGAGCACTTATTGTGTGCAGAGCACTGTACTAAGCGCTTGAGAAGTACAAGTTGGCAACATATAGAGACAGTCCCTACCCAACAGTGGGCTCACAGTCTAGAAGAATCTGTATGGATTTACTCTTGAGATACTACTAAAGTTTTGTTTTGTTGTCTGTCTCCCCCTTCTAGACCGTGAGCCCGCTGTTGGGTAGGGACCGTCTCTATATGTTGCCGACTTGTGCTTCCCAAGCGCTTAGTACAGTAATTGATTGATGCATTTTGAAGAAAGGGAAAGTGGTGGTAATAATAATAATAATAATGGCATTTATTAAGCGCATACTATGTGCAAAGCACTGTTCTAAGCACTGGGGAGGTTACAAGGTAATCAGGGTGTCCCACTGGGGGCTCACAGACTTAATCCCCATTTTACGGATGAGGGAACTGAGGCACAGAGAAGTGAAGTGACTTGCCCAAAGTCACACAGCTGACAATTGGTGGAGCAGGGATTTGAACCCATGACCTCTGACTCCAAAGCCCGGGCTCTTTCCACTAAGCCACGCTGCTTCATATCAACAGCTGTTCCCCTTCTCATCAACCCAGTCCTCTGTTTACTTGTAAACATACCTCTCTTTACTATCAAGGACCCACTTTCAAATCAGCAGTTAATTAAGGGAATCACAAGATTAAATAGTTATAATAATAATGATGGCATTTATTAAGCGCTTACTATGTGCAAAGCACTGTTCTAAGCGCTGGGGAGGATACAAGGTGATCAGGTTATCCCACAGGGGGCTCACAGTCTTAATCCTCATTTTACAGATGAGGTAACTGAGGCACAGAGAAGTGAAGTGACTTGCCCACGGTCACACAGCTGACAGTTGGCGGAGCCGGGATCTGAACCCATGACCTCTGCCTCCAAAGCCCGGGCTCTTTCCACTGAGCCACGCTGCTTCATATCAACAGCTGTTCCCCTTCTCATTAACCCAGTCCTCTGTTTACTTGTAAACATACCTCTCTTTACTATCAAGGACCCACTTTCAAATCAGCAGTTAATCAAGGGAATCACAAGATTAAATAGTTATCTTCTCTGGGCCTCAGTTACCTCATCTGTCAAATGGGGATTAAGACTGTGAGCCCCCCGTGAGACAACCTTATCATGTTGTAACCTCCCCAGCGCTTAGAACAGTGCTTTGCACATAGTAAGCGCTTAATAAATGCCATCATTATAGCTCACCTCCTCCAGGAGGCCTTCCCAGACTGAGCCCCTTCCTTCCTCTCCCCCTCGTTCCCCTCTCCATCCCCCCGTCTTACTTCCTTCCCTTCCCCACAGTGCCTGTATATATGTATATATGTTTGTACATATTTATTACTCTATTTATTTATTTATTTTACTTGTACATATCTATTCTATTTATTTTATTTTGTTAATATGTTTGGTTTTGTTCTCTGTCTCCCCCTTCTAGACTGTGAGCCCACTGTTGGGTAGGGACCGTCTCTACATGTTGCCAACTTGTACTTCCCAAGCGCTTAGTACAGTGCTCCGCACACAGTAAGCGCTCAATAAATACGATTGATTGATTGATTGATTATTATTATTATCATCCCTGCAGAAGGCCTCTCCTTTAACCCTTAAACTTCTTTGAATTCACCACGGATCCCTCAGTTTCCCACTCCCTTCTCCTGGAAACATTTTCCAACCTAGGCTTCACTGACACTGTCCTCTCCTGGTTGCTCTCCTATCTCTCTGGCTGCTCATTTTCAGTCCTTTTCACGGGCTTCTCTTTTGTCTCCCACACCGTAACTCTGGGATCAATCAATCAATCAATCAATCGTATTTATTGAGCGCTTACTGTGCGCACAGCACTGTACTAAGCGCTTGGGAAGTACAAGTTGGCAACATATAGAGACAGTCCCTACCCAACAGCGGGCTCACAGTCTAAAAGAGCCCAAAACTCAGTTCAGGGTCTCCTTCTATTTTCCAATTATTACCCACTCCCTTGGAGGACTCATTCGCTCCGTGGCTTTGACTGATGTCTCTGTGCGGATGATTCCCAAATCTACATCTCCAACCTTGATCAATCAATCAATCAATTATATTTATTGACAGGTCCTAAGTGCGTAGCACTGTTCTAAGCACTTCGGAGAGAACACTCCAATAGAGTAGAATAGAAGTGGTGTGGCTTAGTGTCAACAGTATAGGCTTGGGAGTGAGAGGTCGTGGATTCTAATCCCGGCTCCACTACCTGTGTGCTCTGTGACCTTGGGCAAGTCACTCAACTTCTCTGTGCCTCAGTTACGTCATCTGTAAAACGGGGATTAAATGTGTGAGCCTCATGTATGAGAAGCAGTGTGGCTCAGTGGAAAGAGCCCGGGCTTTGGAGTCAGAGGTCATGGTTCAAATCCCAGCTCTGCCAATTGTCAGCTGCGTGACTTTGGGCAAGTCACTTAACCTCTCTGGGCCTCAGTTCCCTCATCTGTAAAATGGGGATTAAGACTGTGAGCTCCCTGGGGGACAACTTCATCACCTTGTAACCTCCCCAGTGCTTAGAACAATGCTCATGCACATAGTAAGCGCTTAATAAATGCCATTATTATTATTATTATATGGGACAGGGACTGTGTCCAACCAGATTATCTTATATCTATCCCAGCACCTGGAACAGTGTTTGCCACAGAATAAGCACTTAACAAATGCCGTAATTATTATTAGTAGAGTTAGCAGGAAAGTTCCCTGCGCATTAATGAGCTTACAGTCTAGGAGAGACAACGTTAATGTGAATAAATGGCTTTCCATCTCTGCCTTCAGGACATCTCTACTTAATAATAATAATGATGATGGCACTTATTAAGTGCTTACTATGTGCAAATCACTGTTCTAAGCGCTGGGGAGGTTACAAGGTGATCAGTTTGTCCCATGGGGGGCTCACAGTCTTCATCCCCATTTTACAGATGAGGGAACTGAGGCCCAGAGAAGTGAAGTGACTTGCCCAAAGTCACATGGCTGACAAACGGCAGAGGTGACATCTGAACCCATGACCTCTGACTCCAAAGCCTGGGCTCTTTCCACTGAGCCCCTATCAGCACCTGAAGCTTAACATGTCCAAATGAGAACTCCTCATATCCCACCCCAAAACTGCCCTCCCCTTGACTTTTTAATCACTGTAGACATCACCACCATCCTCCCTGCCTCATATGCCTGTAACCTTGGTGGGATCATAATAATAATAATGATAGCATTTATTAAGCGTTTACTTTGTGCAAAGCACTGTTCTAAGCCTTGGGGAGGTTACACGGTGATCAGGTTGTCCCACGGGGGGCTCACAGTCTTACTCCCCATTTTACGGATGAGGTAACTGAGGTACAGAGAAGTGAAGTGACTTGCCCAAAGTCAAACAGCTGGCAATTGGTGGAGTGGGGATTTGAACCCATGACCTCTGACTCCAAAGCCCGGGCTCTTTCCACTGAGCCACGCTGATAATCAACTCATCTCTCTCACTCACCCCACATATTTAATCTATCCCCCAATCTTGTTGGTTCAACCTTCACAACATCACCGAAATCCACCCTTTCCTCTCCATCCAAACTGCTTCCATTCATTCAATCGTATTTATTTAGCACTTACTGTGTGCAGAGCACTGTACTAAGTGCTTGGGAAGTCCAAGTTGGCAACATATAGAGACAGTCCCTACCCAACAGTGGGCTCACAGTCTAGAAGGGGGAGACAGACAACAAAACATATTAACAGAATAAAATAAATAGAATAAATATGTACAAGTAAAATAAATAAATGTTAATCCATGTTAATCCAAGCATCTATCCCGTCCCTCCTTGACCACTGCAACTCTAACTTCCCTGACACTTTTCTCTCCCTAACTTTAGTCCTCACTTCACTCTGCTGCTTGGATGTTTCTTCGACTTTAACCCATCAGACCATGTTTTCTCATTTCTCAGGGACAACCAGTCGTCACATGTCCACCTCTGCATCAATAATAATAAGAAGAATGATAATAATGATAGCATTTGTTAAGCGCTTACTAATAACGATAGCATTTGTTAAGCGCTTACTAATAATGATAGCATTTGTTAAGCGCTTACTATGTGCAAAGCACTGTTCTAAGCGCTGGAGAGGTTACAAGGTGATCAAGTTGTCCCACGGGGGGATCACAGTACTTTCCAAGTGCTTAGTACAGTGCTCTGCACATAGTAAACTCTCAGAAAACACTATTGGATGAATTAGAGAAGCAGCGTGGCTCAGTGGAAAGAGCGTGGGCTTTGGAGTCAGAGGTCTTGGGTTCAAATCCCAGCTCCGCCAATTGTCAGCTGTGTGGCTTTGGGCAAGTCATTTAACTTCTCTGCCCCTCAGTTACCTCATCTGTAAAATGGGGATTAAGACTGTGAGTCCCACGTGGGACAACCTGATCACCTTGTAACCTCCCCAGCGCTTAGAACAGTGCCTTGCACATCGTAAGCACTTAATAAGTGCCATTATTATTATTTAAAGCACTCAATAAGTTCTCCCACTCCTACTTTACCTCACTGATTTCCTCTCCACACTCCACTCTTCCAATTCCGATCTGCTCACTGGACCTCGATCTTTTCTATCGTGCAGCCAAGCTCTTACCCACATCCTCTCTTTGACCTGGAATTCCCTCTCCCTTCATATATGACAGACCACCCTTCTCCCCACTTTCAAACCTTTATTGAAATCAGATCTCTCGCCTTCTGCATCTAAGCCTTTATTTCCCTTTTTCCCTCTCCCGTCTGTGTCACCAATGCTCTTCAAAGCCTCATTGAAATCAGATCTCCTCCAAGAGGCCTCCTGTGACTAAATCTTTATTTCCCTTTTTCCCTCTCCCGTCTGTGTCACCTATGCTTTCGAATCTGTACCCCGATCCCCAAAGCACTTACGTACTTATCCATAATTTAGTTTCATGTCTGCCTCCTCCTCTAGACTGTAATCTTCTTGTTTCCCATAGTGAAGATGCAGCAAACGTCGTTGCTGGATTGACTGATTGCTTTTAAAACTGTTGGAAATGACCTAGGTGATTGAGTTAGTGGCCCTTTCAAACAAAACTAAATATCAATTTTAGTTTTAGCTATTTCCAACACCTGTGGGATAGAATGTCATTTGATCATGCTATGTGCCTAAATAATTTTTGATCTCCACCTTTCATAATTTCAGCAGCGGCAAATAGTTTACAAGAAGACACCCCAATTTAACGGGTTACACAGGTGTTAATTAAAGGGAGAAATTCCCGCAGCTCTAACCTTATGTGGGAAAATTATTTTTTCTCGAATATTTCAAAGGTGAAAGAAAAAGAATCTTACAAGGGGGAAAATGATCTCCTTTTAAAAAATATTTTAATGGTGAAAGGAAGCTGTTACCATCGCTATAATGAGATTTTCAAAAATCAGTCCCCAGAAAATTATATGCCTTTTCCAACCGCAAGCCTTATCACACATCATTTCTCTTTAGAAAGAGAGTCCTTCCAATATCAGTGTAGTTTGCTAACCTGTGGCAAAGTAGCAATAATTGGTGCCTGGGGACGAAGACCAGAGCTTCTCGCTTCTCTTCAATTAATCACTGGTGCAGAGCACTGTACTAAACCCTTGGGAGAGAACAATACAATAAACTTGGCAGACGCGATCCCTGCCCACAAGGAGAACTTCTCTTCTCTTCCCACCATATGCTCCAGATTTGTATCCAGTTTGCTGACTTCTATATTTGTTCTCTTACGTGACAAGACACGCTCTATTGCAAAAAGTAATAGACTAATCACCATCCCTCCGCCCTTTCACGCTACGTGCTAGCTTTTGAGCACAATCAAAATTAAGCAATGCCACCGCCTAGTTTTACCAGCTTCCTAATACAGTACTTTTATACTTTCAGATCTTGGGAGAGAGCCTGATTATTATCCTGAGGCACAGGGAAGTTAAGTGACTTGCCCAAAATCACACAACTGACAATTGGCAGAGCCATGATTTGAACCATTGACTTTTGACTCCAAAGCCCGGGCTCTTTCCACTGAGCCACGCTGCTTCTCTACCCAACGACGGACTCACAGTCTAGAAAGGGGTGATAGACAACAAAACAAAACAAGCAGACGGGTGAAAATTCTCTCCAGGCAATCGTCTTGTTTCGCTATCAGTGTGTTGGCTGCTTTCTAACAGCTGTTTAGGGCCCTGTTAAGTGCCACCTGTGACTATCCCCATTCCTGTTGCCAAAATACTCCCAGTTCTCTTGTGCCAGAGTCCCTAACATTCCTTTAACTGCTCCAGGCCAGTCAGCAGGGGAAAGGCTGATTCCTAGAAGTCCAATCAACCCCCTCTTCCTCTGGGAAATGGCCTGGAAGGATTGGAAAGGGGAGAACTCTGTCATGGGGACCTGAGGCCTTATTCCATCTGTTCATCGCTGTTCAGACCAGTCTCCCATTCTTACTGGTGTCTCTTCCTTGGGGGATGAGGAAAGTCATGGGGAGGAGCAGTGTCTTGGTGCCAGTAGAGTGGCACCGCTTCCCCTTCCCTGGGCCACAACCCAAGCTCCCCTGCACCCTCCATCAGGGTCATCTCTATCCATGTCTCCCTCCTCCTACATCCTCATCTGATATAGCTTGCATCCCTGTTTTTGCTGTCCATGGCAAGGAGGATATATTGGCCTTAAGGAAGTCATCTGACTTCTGCGTCCTCACTCATCTGTAAAGTGGGGATGAAATATCTGTTCTCCCTCGTAATAATAATAATGACATTGGTATTTGTTAAGTGCTTACTATGTGCCAAGCACTGTTCTATGCGCTGGCTTAGACTGTGAGCCCCATGTGGGGCAGGGACTGGGTCTAACCTGATTATGTGCACTGCACAGGAGAGGGTTTGACACATATCAAGTGAGTAGCAAATACAATTCATTATTATCGTTATCCACACCAGAGGTCTCAGGGATTGGAAATGGGCTGTGGCGGTGGTTGCAATTCATCCTGAATGAGAAACGTACCAAGAAGCTGGTGAATCAGCTGTAGTGGAGATGCCATGAGGGCTTCCTAGAAGTAGCAAGGGTATCAATCGAGCACCTGCTATGTGGAGTGCACTAGATTAAGCACGTGGGAGAGTGACAACGGAATCCTGAACAATGTCCCTGCCCACAAGGAGCTTACACTCTAACTGGGGAGAAAGAAAGAAAAAAATAGACTCAATCAATCAGTTGTATTTATGTGCTTACTGTGTGCAGGTTGCAATTACTAAGCGCTTGGGAGAGAACCATATAACAGAGTCGGTCGACACATTCCCTGCCCACAGGGAACTTACAGTCAAGAGCGGGAGAAAGATATTAATATAAATCAGTTAAATAACCGGTAGGAACATAAGTGCTGTGGAGTTGAGGGAAGGGTGAATAAAGGGTGCGAATCCTAGTGCAAGGGAGATGCAGAAAGGAGTGGGAGAAGAGGAAATGAGGATTTAGTTGGGGAAGCCCTCTTGAAGGAGATGTGTTTTTACCAGCGCTTAGAAGCGCTTAACAAATACCGTCATTATTATTATTATTATTATTAGTTTCATTACTGAAGGGAGAGTTGAGGAGGGACAGGGAAGGAATGGGGCAATAGCTCCAGTGGAGCTTGTGGGGGAAGATGGCAGCTACTCATCCAGCTGCTGCTGTTACTGCTGAGCTTCTGGTGCACTGGGCTAAACCAGGGCAGGTGGATTGGTGAAGAAAATCAGTCCATCAGTAATATTTATTGGGTGTTTACTATGTGCAGAGCACTGTACTAAGCATGTAGGTGAGCACAACACAACAGACGCATTCCCTTCCCGCAACAAGAGGAAAAATAGAACAGTCCACCCCCTAGACTGCCCCCAAAATTAGGGATGGGGGAGTCTTCAGCTGGGCCCTTTCCTTCCCCAACACCATTCATTCTTTCAGTCGTATTTATTGAGCGCTTACTGTGTGCAGAGACTGTACTAAGCGCTTGGGAACTACAAGTTGGGCCACTTGTACTTCCCACCGCCTATTAGTTCTCACCCTTAGGAGCCACAAAGCTTGAAACCAAGGCTGGAGTGGGTGGGCTGCCTGAGGGGAGACAAGGCAGTGACAGCACTTAACCTCGGTCATGCCCTATTGAAGACGCTTCCTCTATGCCTCCCCTTCTCTTACCCAATAAATCACTCCAACTCTTTCACAGGTGAGTGACTTTTCCCTTTCTTTCTCCTCCCCAGTCCCTCTCCCCCGGTCTCTAGAGGAGATCGGAAGATATCGATGGAAGAAAGTCATTGTTAAAGTGACAATCGCTTGTCAAATTCTACTGGGAGTCTGTCAACAAATGACAGTGACAATGATGGATTTAGACAAAACAAGGCTATTGTAGACTCTTCTGAATCCCACTGATTGTGATGGCAGTGGACGGGAAGAGAAGGGACATACACTTGGGGAAGGAATTCTTTGTTAGCAAGCATATATAGTCAAGCTCAGCCCTCAGATCTGCAAAAAATATTTTTACAGGCTGTAAATAACTACTTATCACTACTTGATTACAAAATGTGGTCAACAACATGTGAACTGCCTAAATTAATGGAACTCTAATTATATATTCATCCAGAATATGCACAGGATCTGAAAATGAAACTATTCAACCGGACATGAAATAATGTGTTTAATTTTTAGATTTACTTTAATCTCAAATTAAATTTAGAATCACAAGGTTTTAATGTTGCCCAGATTTAAGAAGAGGAGGTCTGTCCAAATGTTCATCTAATTACATAACTATTCAAATAGTATTAATACTGATGCCCTACTATTGTGTATCCTTAAATCATTCTAGAGAAGGTCAGTAGCTATGCTAGACAAAAAACGTTCAATGAGTTACAATAAACTATTTAAAATATATATATATATATATATATATATATATATATAGATATAGATATAGATATATATAGATATATATAGATACGAAAATTAGCCAGGATTAAAAATGCTGAATGTTGATTTAAGTAGATGTGACTTTTGGAGCTGTTCATAAGGGAAATTGGGGGACAAATTATTAATATGCAGAATGTTGAACTGAATTTGCAGCAAAAAATGATTGCCATATCAAAATCAGAAATGTCTTACTGCAATAATTTCAAGTGGTGAAAAGGTAACGGTATTTATGATTCTTCCCCCAAATACAAGGGCTGCAAATGGAGAATTTTTTCGTAGATGTTCTTCAAATTTAACACATGTAAAGTGCTTATCTAAGCAGAGGAAATTTAAGCCACATATATTTATGACTGAGGAAAATGAAAAAACCTACCTGGCGAGATTGAAGGCGTCATCGATCAAACCCGCTCGGTTACTGATGGAGAGAACCTGAGAGCCAACCAGAAACACGGGCCATTTAGGTAGGGAAAACAAGAGTTCATACTGACCTGGGTCAAGTAAATCCAGAGCTTACCTCATGGTTCCTTATTAGTTGGTTAATTAATAATCTCCAATTTCTTAGGTCATAGTTGACCCTAAAATAGCCAGTTTGATTAATGTTCCCCAGTAACCAGTTTCCTTTCTTCAGAGAAGAGATTATGTGATTTTCTACAAAAAAAAAAAAGATTTTTAAAAGGAAAACAGGGTTTTAAGAACTTTAAATACCTCAAGTATTTATTCGTTCAATCGTATTTATGGAGTGCTTGTTGTGTGCAAGAAACTGCGCTAAGCGCTTGGGAAAGTATAATACGACAATAAACAGACACATTCCCTGCACACAGCAAATTCACAGCACCATTACTCTTTCTAAGTTTGCAAATAGGTGATGGATATATATATTCAGTTATTCATCAATATCACAACCGCTCACATACCTACAAGCTAATAGTCCATTCTGCAGCTCTCTCAATTCATTACTCTCTTAAAAACAGAAAGCTTAGACCATTTTTCACCAAGACTACCTCAACTATTATTATTTTTTTATAATGGACCTGCCTCTCCTTGAAAAATGGTCCAAGCGCCATTTTCCTTAACAGGTGTAAAAAATAATATTTAAAATTAACATGCAAGGTAGATTTCTGTAGTCATGAGAAGCAGCTTGGCCTAGTGGATAGAGCCTCGTGGGAGCTAGGAGGATCTGGGTTCTAGTCCCGGCTCCCATAATAACTCATCTGCTGTGTGACACCCTGGGGAAGTCATTTAACTTCTCCGTGCCTCACTTAACTCATCTGTGAAATGGGGACCGTGCACCGCATGTGGGACGTGGACTGTGTCCAATCTTACGGCCTTGTATCTACTTCAGCACATAGAACAGTGCTGGACACGTAGTTTCTGTTTAATGAATGCCATAAATAAATGGAAAAGACGGATGTATAGTTCTTAGGGATGATCCTGGGGTGGAGAACTGCCTGGTGATGGAACATGAAAAGCAGTGGAAAGAGCCCGGGCTTTGGAGTCAGAGATCATGGGTTCAAATCCCGGCTCCGCCAATTGTCAGCTGTGTGACTTTGGGCAAGTCACTTCACTTCTCTGGGCCTCAGTTACCTCATCTGGAAAATGGGGATGAAGACTGTGAGCCATAAATGCCATCATTATCATTATTATTAAGTCTGCACTTGGAACTAATGACTCACGGTTTGGCACTGAGGCGCAGTAGAAGAAAGTGGAAAGGACAGTTTCAGGAGCAGGGCTCCAGTAGCAAGAAGGCAGGTAATAATAATAATGGCATTTGTTAAGCGCTTACTATGTGCAAAGCACTGTTCTAAGCGCTGGGGAGGTTACAAGGTGATCAGGTTGTCCCCCGGGGGGCTCACAGTCTTAATCCCTGTTTTACAGATGTGGTAACTGAGGCCCGGGGAAGTGAAGTGACTTGCCCAAAGTCACACAGCAGGTAGTAATAATAATAATAATGGCATTTATTAAGCGCTTACTATGTGCAAAACACTGTTCTAAGCACTGGGGAGGTTACGAGGTGATCAGGTTGTCCCATCGGGGGCTCACAGTCTTCATCCCCATTTTACAGATGAGGCAACTGAGGCCCAGAGAAGTTAAGTGACTTGCCCAAAGTCACACAGCAGGTAGTAATAATAACAATGGCATTTATTAAGCATTTACTATGTGCAAAGCACTGTTCTAAGCACTGAGGAGGTTACAAGTGATCAGGTTGTCCCATGGGGGGCTCACAGTCTTCATCCCCATTTTCCAGATGAGGCAACTGAGGCCCAGAGAAGTTAACTGACTTGCCCAAAGTCACACAGTTGTGGGATTTGAACCCATGACCTGACTCCAAAGCCCATGCTCTTTCCACTGAGCCAAGAGAGTACTTCTTCCCTTCCCTTCCCTTCCCTTCATGGCCTCTGGAAGTAGTGTCTCTATAGCAGCCAATACGTCCTGGGATTTACAGTCCTCTAAGGATTAGTGACATCTATAAAGTCACAGATGAAAGAATTCACGTGATTATGTAGTGCAAGAAAAAATGATAAGGACTAAACATGTGTATATGTCATTCAGTATTAAATATAGTAATGCATTTGGGAGATGTATTAAGGTATTCAATATCATCCCTTTAACACTAGGAGTAAACAATGAAGATATGCATTGATATGGATTATATTACGAACTGGGAATTCAATCATCTAGATTAACTATTTTCAAATATAAAAATCAGACCAAAAATCAGCTGCACGTTACATAAGAATTGAAAACATTTCCTCATTTGGTCAGGTTTGTCCCAATAATTGTGATGCTGTATTACCAAGTGTACTATGTATAAATTGATTAATAACTATGAATATCTAGGTAGTGCCATACTATTTTTACGGGGATGAAAAGTGAAAACCAACAAAACCGCAAAGATACAATACACCTACAACTCTGAAGTGACATCTTTATAATCCTTTAATTAATCCATGAATATAGGGTTGAATTCAATAATTGCGATGCTGTTCTATTACCAAGTGTACTATGTATAAATTGATTAATAACTATGAATGTCTAGGTAGTGCCATACTGTTTTTACAGGGATGAAAAGTGAAAACCAACAAAACCACAAAGATACAATACACCTACAACTCTGAAGTGGCATCATTATAATCCTTTAATTAATCCATGTATATAGGGTTGAATTCAATAACTGCAATGCCGTTCTATTACCAAGTGTACTATGTACAAATTGATTAGTAACTATGAATATGTAGGTAGTGCCATACTATTTTTACAGCGATGAAAATTGAAAACCAACAAAACTGCAAAGACACAATACACCTACAACTCTGAAGTGGTGTCATTATAAACCTGTAATTAATCCATGAATATAGGGTTGAATTCAATAATTGCAATGCCGTTCTATTACCAAGTGTACTATGTAGAAATTGATTAATAACTATGAATATCTAGGTAGTACCGTACTATTTTTACAGGGATGAAAAGTGAAAACCAACAAAACCACAAAGATACAATACACCTACAACTCTGAAGTGGCATCATTATAATCCTTTAATTAATCCATGAATATAGGGTTGAATTCACTGAGATAAAATGAATTAAAATAATATAATGACGGTATTCGTACCAAACTAGACTTCAGTTTCAATCGTCCAAAGAATAGGAAATAGAGAGCTATTGTCCCTTCAACAACCCTAACTCCGATCTTTTCCCACGGGGAACGCTTGAGCAAAGAGGTGCTGTGATAAATCTTAAAGATACCAAGTTAATATGGGGGAACTCATATATATTATCTGATGGATTAAAAAAGTCCTCCCCTTACACAAATGTTATTAATACTTCCTTTCCTCTTCTTGTAACCTCTGATGGACTAAGCAGAGGGAAGACGTTATTAGCATTCACTCTGCTCAGCAACTTGGAAACAGGTAAATTCTGCCAACATTTCAATTGGGGAGCAGTTTCTTTTGAGAAAGTGTGGGGAAAACAATGGAATGACAAACTGTCACAGGAGACTTGGAAAAAGTTTGAGAATCATTGAGCATTAGCTGCCTAACTTTGGGGAACACCAATTTGATGTTGCTTTTTTCTCCTTTGGCTTCCTTGCTTATTATACATATACTTTTTCAACCACAGTGGAAAAGAAAAATAAAAAGAAAGAAAGAAAAGGAGATTAAACATCTCCAAGCACTAAATGATCACTGAACAGAAGGTGGTAATGAATCATCCTCCATCTCTTTCGAAGATAAAACACGCGGGGGCCCGGGATAGCGCTACAGTGTAAAGAAATTAGGTGAATCAAGGAAAAGTTTCCTGAGAGTTAACGGTGGGTTGGGCTGTGTTAATGGTAATTTAGGAGCTCTTCTGAAGAGAAAACATGCATAGAGGAAAAAGACATAGACAAGGTGATCTTTTAAGGTTCCCAAAAGCCTCTCGTTCAAGACTGTACCTCTTCCTAGCAGGAACTTTATGAGATTTGGAGTGATGGGAATTTGTATGGACTATTTCCTTTGATTGCTGTACTACTTTGCTGTATTTTGCTTGATTGAAAATGGTGTTCCGATTTTGACATGGCACGTTATACATTTAAAAACAACTAAAAATTTTACTTTGCCCTCCTGAGGAGATCCAAT
Source organism: Tachyglossus aculeatus (assembly GCF_015852505.1). NCBI lineage: Eukaryota > Metazoa > Chordata > Mammalia > Monotremata > Tachyglossidae > Tachyglossus > Tachyglossus aculeatus. The sequence goes on along the minus strand of NC_052079.1, from coordinate 21,338,573 downwards.
GTGCAAAGGAAATATGCAATTTAGTAATGGGATATGCAGTAACCCCAATTAGATGATTTTCTGTCCTGTACAATTTTGAACAACAATTCTTTCCTCTCCTTTTTACAACTCTCTTCCTTTGCAGTGCATCTGAAGCAATTGAACTGGGCTTCAGAGCACCTAAACAATTACCAAGGATTAATTCTGGAGAAATAGTTCAGGAAAACATATGGATTCTTATCAGGGAAGAAAAAGAAAAAAAAAATGTGTATCTTTACCTGATTTGTTAGACACCCATATAATTGTTTCTGATGAGATGTGACTTGCATTTCCTACTGCAATTGTTAATGGAATCTGCCACAGGTAGCTGAAAAATAACAGAAGACGGCTAAGAAGAAAGAGCCAAGTAATTTTTCTCTGTTACAGAATCAGAGATCAAGGAAAAAATATCAGAATACATTCTCAGCAAAATTGTAAAGGCCTTGCATCGGTGAAGTTAGTGTTAATTGAAAACCCAGGGTTTCATTATCTCCTACATAATGAAGGAGGGAAGCTTCTTACAAATGGTAGTGCTTTATGTTTGATTTCAACATGAAATACCATAGATTCCTTGACTTACACAAGTTTGGACAAAGCAATGCTCTAGTCTTAAGAATTAAAAACGGCTAGATCCTACAGAGGAGTCTTTCCCCAGATTTCAGTGCCAAAATAATCTCGCACAGTACCTGGGGACTAAATATACAGTCCTGGTAAATTGCAAATGGATGTCAAGTCCTTTTCTTCATTTTTTATTTAATTTTCATACACCCCTGCAAAGTAGCCCATATAAACCACCCCCATTTTAGAGATGCCAAGGCCAAAATTAGAATAGGAAACAACCTATCAAGATTTCTAGACCCTATCTTTTAATATGACTCTATATGTTGCCGATTTGTACTTCCCAAGCGCTTAGTACAGTGCTCTGCACTTAGTAAGCGCTCAATAAATACGACTGAATGAATGACTGCATATTTCTTAATAATAATAATAATAATGATGGTATTTGTTAAGCGCTTTCTATGTGCCAAGCACTGTTCTAAGCACTAGAGTATTCATTCATTCAATCGTATTTATTGAGCGCTTACTGTGTGCAGAGCACTGTACTAAGCGCTTGGGAAGTACAAGTTGGCAACATACAAAGCAATCAGGTTGTCTCACACGGGGCTCACAGTTTTAATCCCCATTTTACAGATGAGGTAACTGAGGTACAGAGAAGTTAAGTGACTTCCCCAAAGTCACCCAGCTGACAGGCTGTGGAGGCGAGATTAGAACCCACGACCCCCAACATAAATATGTCTATCTCTTGAGCATCCTGTACCAGCGTAGGACATTCACAGGCATTACCATGTTCTTATAAGGCACTTTTGCACATCGAGAGAGAGGACCTAAAAAAAAAATCATTGTTTTGTTCTGGATTCAGATCATAGTACATCAAAGATAGAGCTTAAGGAAGGGCTAGTATGGAAGAGCGGAGCATCCTCAAAAGTGTAGCTCTGGGAATATTACCCTGTAAAGGGCTAGGTATTAAATATCTTTAAGTGCTGTCATTAGCCCCCAAAGAAAATAGAACTACCACTGTGAATGTATTCAACTTCATATTCTTCTAAATGACTAAATTAGAGAGGTCCTGATAAAATCGGTAGATTCCATTTGCATCAGCCCCTAAAAATGCTGTTCAATTCATAATCAGCATGTTACTTACAGAAAATGCTATATAATTTAAAGACACTTACTAAATGGTATATTCTGCATCAGGTAACTTTCTCGATACAAATAATAGCTAATTATATAGTGCTTGGCTTACCCAAACTGAGGGATTAAAAGTGCTTTAAGTATATATTCCATTTTATTTAATCTTTGAAAAAAAAGGATATGTTCTTGGGTAAGCCTAATATGAAAGGAGTCACACAGTACCATATTGCACATATCTTCATAAGGCAACAGAGAAGTCGCCTAAAATCAATCAATCACATATTTATTTAGTGCTTATTGTGAGCTGTTTGGAACAGTACATTGTAAAAGAGTTGGTAGATACTCTGCCCACATTGAGCTGACAGTATACAAGGGGAAATAGGTATCTATATAAATAAATTGTGAATATTTACAGTAGTGCTACGGGGCCGAGCGAGAGAGGGGTGAATAAAGGGTACAAATCCGAATGCAAGGGTGACACAGAAGGGAAGGGAGAAGATTGTGGGAAGCAGAATGGCATGGGGGAAAGAGGACAAGCTTGGGAGACAAAGGACCTGGGTTCTAATTCTGGATCTGCCAATTGTTTGCAGAGTTTCCATGGGCAGGTCACTTATATTCTCTGTGCCTCAGTTTCCTTGACTGTATAATGGGGATTGAATACCTGTTCTCTCTCCAATTTAGACTGTGAACTCCATGTAGTTCAGGGACTGTGTCTGATCTAATTAGCGTGTTTGTTACACTTAGAAGAGTGTTTGTCACATAGTAAGCACTTAACAAATACCACTTAAACCGGAGGAAAATGAGGACTTAATCGGAGAAGGCCTCTTGGATGTGCTTTCAATAAGGTTTTGAAGGTAGGGAGAGTGATGATCTTGTTGGATATGAAAAGGGAGGGCGTTCCAGTCCAGCGGCAGGATGTGGAAGGAGATCGATGATGAGGTAAAGATGAAGCAGCAGTGGAAAGAGTCCGGGCTTTGGAGTCAGAGGTCATGGGTTCAAATCCCTGCTCTGCCAATTGTCAGCTGTGTGACTTTGGGCAAGTCACTTCGTTTCTCTGGGCCTCATTTACCTCATCTGTAAAAAGGGGGTGAAGACTGTGAGCCCCCGGTGGGACAATCTGATCACCTTGTAACCTCCCCAGCGCTTACAACAGTGCTTTGCACATAGTAAGCGCTTAATAAATGCCATAAATAAGACCGAAGTGAAGTGAGTGGGTTAGTATCAGAGTAGTGATGTGGGTGGGCTGGGTTGTGGAAGCAAATCAGGGAGGTAAAATGCGGGTGGTTAAATCCAATGGAAAGTAATTTCTGTTTGTTGTGGAGTTTGATGGGCAATCACTGGAAATTCTTGAGTGTGAAACCACGGACTGAATATTTTTGTAGATAAATGATCTCAGCAGCGGAGTGAAGTATGGACTGGAGTGGGGAGAGACAGAAGGCAGGGAGGTTGATGCAGAACTCGAGGCCGGATAGGGTAAATGCTTGGATTAAGATAGAACGGTTTGTATGGAGAGAAAGGGCGGGTTTTAATGATGAACCCTCAGGATTTGGTGACAGATTGAATATACGGGTTGAATGAGAGATGGATCGATGGTAACGCCAAGGTTACGGGCTTGTGAGACTAGGAGGATTGTGATGCTGTCTACAGCGATGGGAAAGTCAGAGGGAGGACATGGTTTGGGTGGAAACATAAGGAGTTCTGCTTTGGACATGTTAAGTTTGAGGCGTCAGTAGGACAGTAATGTAGAGGCCGCAGAGAAGGAGAAAGATCAGGGCTGAAGATGTAGATTTAGGAATCATCTACAAAGAGATGGTAGTAAGCCATGGGAGTGAATGAGTGTATATGGAGAATGGGCATAGCTGGAGAATAGAAGGGAATCCAGAACAGAGCCTGGAGTGATTCCCACAATTAGAGAGTGGAAGGCAGAGGAGGAGCCCACAAAAGAGACTGAGGATAAGCACCCCGGGATATAGGAGGAAACCAAGGAGAGGATAGATTGAAGAAGATTAAGATGGCATAGAAGCCACTAGAATGGGCAAGAAGAAGATCAGTAGTGACCTTTGTGATGGTTTCTCTGGAGCAAAGGGGGAGGAAGCCAGGTTGGAGGGGCTTAAGGAGAGAACTGGAGGAGGAAGAACTGGAGTCTGGGAGTGTACACAACTCGCTCAAGGAGTTTGGAGAGACTGTAAGCCCACTGTTGGGCTCTAAATGTTGCCAACTTGGACTTCCCAAGCGCTTAGTACAGTGCTCTGCACACAGTAAGCCCTCAATAAATATGATTGAATGAATGAATGAATGAATGGAGAGGAATGGTAGGAAGGAGATGGGGCGGTGACTGAAGGGAGCCACGGAATCAAGAGAGGGTTTATTTTTAAGAATAGGGGATAACTGGGCCTCACCTGCATTCTTATTAACATTAAAAATAAATAGTAGACAAAATCTTTTTTTTTCAGACTCTTCCATGTAAAGTAGAGATTTTTCAATATATCCACATAAAAATCAAAGGCAGCAGGACAAATCTGCTCTTTCTGGCTCTCTGACATTTGTTGCCTGCATGTTGAATTCTGTATTTCCCAGGTGGTAGAAAAATTGGAAGTTGTACAGCACAAGGGAGAGGAAAGGTACAGCTTTTCAGGTTGGGCAGCGGGTGGGTCTTTTATTATTATTATTTTCTCTTAAAATTGAAGTTGGTTCTTGAGGATTTTCCCAGTGGAACTGTTGTTTCAGGGAAGATCCCTGGGGGAAACCCACAAGGAAGCAACTATGAATTTACTAAATAAATAGAAAGCCACAGTCTCCCACGGGGGCCATTGCTGAGGGGATGAAAAAGTCTAGGCCAGCTATCCGATGATGAATTTCTACAGTCCCAGTCTCCATTACTGGAGCTTAAAATGGAAGATTTTAATGACCACTGAAGGATTCTGCCTGCTCATTTTGAAATGAAATAGTGGGAAGTAGCATGGCCAAGTGGATAAAGCAAGGCCTGAATGCTAGATAACCTGTCTTCCAATCCCAGTTCAGTCACTTGCGTGCTGTATGACCTTGGGCAAGTCACTTAACTTCTCTGGGCCTCAATTTCCTCAACTGCAAAATGGGGTTTCGATACCTGTGCTCCCTCCTACTTGACTGGGAGCCCTGTGAGGGACAGAACTGCACCCGCCCTGAATAGATGGTATTCCGCGCTTAGTACAGTGCACTGCACACAGTAAGCGCTCAATAAATATGAATGAATGAATGAACACCCCAGTGCTTTGCACACAGCATTTAATCATTACTCCTGACAGTAAAAGCTCGTGTTTAAAAGATCGCCTAAATGGTATTCAAAATAGGTCTACTCCTGCCGTTTTCAAACGGTGTGTATTTAAGCAGACATTTTCCAAATTCATCATATTTCATTTCAAAAGACCCAAAGACTTTTCAGTAAATGCTCCCTATATTTCAGGAGATGGAGACAAACCCCCTGAAATATTCACGGCAGCCTCCTTGACTATACTATTTTTAAAGTAATTCAATTTTCTCAAACCCCAACTCATTCTATACTTTGCAGCATCATTTTCTTCTAGAAAAGCTGACAAGGAGCTTAAACATTAAAAACGATGAACGTACGTTCTGAATGAACAGGATTTCTGGCAGATGTGGTCATTTATTTCTAATTCCTCAGTTATTTGCATTTTCTTTTAAAGATGTAGTTTTACAAGAGCATTTGGTGCGGAGAACATTCTTGATAGAGCATAGTGCTTCAGCAAATTAAATGCTGAATGATACAAGATTTTGGCCACCGTATTTTAAGCAATCAAGTTTGATAACTTTTAAAGAATTAAAAGAAGATTTTTGACAAACTAATGCCTGACACTTTCATTTAATATTTTCTAGACTCTGATTCCTGTGGAAAAGATGACCTGCTGTTGGGTTTGATGTTTGGAATCGCTCTGTTAGGTGATATTCCCTTTATGAGTGTTTCCTCTGGCTGAAAAGGGTTATTGAAGAACATGGGAGCTGATTCTCTTAGCTTACCCTCCATGCTGAAGGAAGGCCATTCATTCTGGATATAATAATGATAATAATAATAATAATAATAATAATAATAATAATAATAATAATGGCATTTATTAAGTACTTACTATGTGGATGGATGTTATGGATGTTATGTTGCCAACCTGTACTTCCCAAACACTTAGTACAGTGCTCTGCACACACTAAGCGCTCAATAAATACGATTGATTGAATGAATGAATGAATGAATAAATGAATGAATGAATGTTTTCTGGGCAATGTTTTTCGGGATCCAGGTAAGCCAGAAATCCTGAAAGGAGCAGGTATTCTCCAACCCTTTGGAATGATCCAACTTGAATAGTTCCTCCGTCCATCAATCAATCAATCAATGGTATTAAGTGCTTAGTATGTGCAGAGCACTGTAGTGAGCACTTGGGAGAGGACAGTACAACAGAGATGGCCGACAAGTTCCCTCCTCACAGTGAGCTTACAGTCTAGAAGTGATAGACACTGTTAAAGAAACACCATCTCCACTTCCATGTGCACAGAAGACTAAGTTCTAAGTTTTTGAGGAAGAGTATTGGTGGGATCTGAATCTGTATTTTCCATGTGACTTGTGGACACCAAGGAAAATAGTGCTATACTTGAAGTCAGGTGATTGGCCGTACTCAAGACCAAACCGGGAACATGGCATCTGAAATTGACGTACAAGTTGATTTGAGAGTCGAGAAGGAGAAACAGAGTGGCTTAGTGGAAAGAGCACAGCCTTGGAAGTCAGAGGACGTGGGTCTGCCACTTGTCTGCTGCTGACAACTTCTCTGTGCCTCAGTTACCTCATTTGGAAAATGAGGATTACGACTCTGAATCCCACGTGGGACAAACTGATTACTTTGTATCTACCCCAGCGCTTAGGACAGTGCTTGGCACATCTAAGCGCTTAACAAAGACTGTCATCGTCATCATCGCAAGGATAGATGGCACTCCACTAATATGAACTCCAGCCTCCTCTCAAAGTGGGACTCGAAGGGAGAGGAGAGAATAAGAGAGATACCACTGCAATTGATGGGAAAATGCTACATTATCAATAATTCAATCAATTGTATTCATTGAGGGTCTACTGTGGGCAGAGAATAACTGTCTGGAAGGGTATACTAAAATAGGGTGGGTAGACTGGTTCCCTGCACACAAGGGAAATGGGCATTAAAATAAATTAGGGATATGAACATAAGTGCTGTAGGATAAGGGTGGGATGAATATCAAGTACTCTCCTCCTCTGCAGTCTCGCATTTCCTCCTGACTTTAGACATCTACATCTGGATGTCCCACAAACACCTCAATATTAGCATGTCCAAAATAGAATTTCCCATCTTCCCACCCAAATCCTGTCCTGCCCAAGACTTTCCCATCATTGTAGACAACATCATTATACTCCCTATCTCACGATCCTGTAACGTTGGCATTATCCGTGACTCAACTCTCTCATTCAACCCAAACATTTAATCCATCATGAAATCCTGTGTTAGCGTCACAACATCTCTATAATCCTCCCTTTCCTCTCCAACCGACCTGCTACTACGCTGATCCAAGCACTCATCATTTCCTGCCTTTACTACGGTATCTCCCTCCTCGCTGACCTCTCTGAGTCCTGTCTCTCCCTTTTCCAGTCCACACGTCACTCTGATGTCTGGGTTTTTCTGAAAAAACGAAGCATTCCATCCATAACTTTCCACGCCTCAAAAACGGCTGTCTATACACAGCCACGGTAAATGGAAACTCCCTACCTCCAGCTTTAAGCCACTGCATCCACTCTTATCTAACTTCGCTGATTGTCCACGACTACCAAAAAACACACCACTCATCTAATGCCAACCAAATCTCTGGATCTTGATCCCATCTATCTTGCCTTCAACCCCTTGCCCCCATCTGTCTCTGGCCTAGAATTCCTTCTCCCTTTTATTTTATTTTGTTAATATGTTTTGTTTTGTTGTCTGTCTCCCCCTTTTAGACTGTGAGCCCGTTGTTGGGTAGGGACTGTCTCTATATGTTGCCAACTTGTACTTCCTAAGCGCTTAGTACAGTGTTCTGCACACAGTAAGCGCTCAATAAATACGATTGAATGGATGAAATCGGACAGTCCGTCGCTCTCCCCACCTTTAAAACCCTCCTAAAATCACATCTTCTCACAAAGTCCTGTCCAACCTAAGGCTTTTCTCTGCCATTTCCTCTGCACCGATACCCCAGTGCCACAATATTTACGCAAATATTATTGCTCTCTACTATTTCCCCTATTCCTAATCTTGTGGGCAGGGATTAAACCCACCAATACTTTTGTAGTCTTCACACACCATAAACACTCAGTCAATTCCATTGACAGATCAAAGTGCATAACTGACGCAGAAGCCGGGGGGAATAGGGAAAATGAAGGTTTAGCTGGGGAAGGATCTTTGCTTTTCGTAAGGCTTTTTCAGCATATTCAGCAATAGAACTTTTTAAAATCCTTTTCATTAACACAATGAAAAGGCAAATTACAATGTAATGGAATATTGAAGGGGAAAAAAAACGAAAACCGTTTAAAAGACTCACACACGTACCTATCGGATAGCTCATTTAGGTCCTTGGTAACTTTGGTTAATTCACAATACTAAATCACCTGATCTAGCCTTGAAGAGAGTAGAAACAGCAAATCAGACAAGTGAAGCAGAGAAGCGAAGCAGTGAAGAAGCGAAGCAGTGTTGCTTAATGGATAGAGCACAGGCCTGAGAGTCAGAAGGTCTTGGGTTCTAATCCCATATCTGTCACTTGTCTGCTGTGTGACCCTGGGCAAGTCACCTCACTTCTTTGGGCCTCAGTTACCTCATCTGTAAAATGGGGATTAAGACAGTTAACCCAATGTGGAACGGGGACTGTGTACAACTTGATTTGCTTATAACTACCCAAGCACTTAGTACAGTGCCTGGCAAACCCCAGTTATTATTATTATTATCATTATTAAAAGGGATAAGACAGAATTAAAGTTCTTATGGAAAAAAACTGGTTTGCAGCTCTCCTGCAAGTTATCCTAAGCACTTAGCTTTACTTATAGAATAAAGAATATAAAAATATACCATCCAATGGCACAAGCAGCATTAGTTCAGATATTTCAGTTACACTACTTCTCATTTTTTTATGGTATTCATTAAGCGCTTACCATTGTATTGTACTAAGCACTGGGGTAAACGCGAGTCTAATCAGGTTGGACACAGTCTTAATCATGATTTTACAGATGATGGAACTGAGGCAGAATGAAGTAAAATGACCTGCCCAAGGTCACACAGCAGACAAGTGGAGGAGCTAGGATGGGGAAGCAGTGTGGCTCGGTGGAAAGAGCCCGGGCTTGGGAGTTAGATGTCATGGGTTCTAATCCCAGCTCTGCCGCTTGTCAGTTGTGTGACTTTGGGCAAGTCACTTAACTTCTCTGGGCCTCAGTTACCTCATCTGTAGAATAGGGTTTATGACTCTGAGCCCCCTGTAGGACAACCTGATCACCTTGTATCCTCCCCAGCACTTAGAAAAGTGCCTTGCACATAGTAAGTGCTTAACAAATGTCATTATGTTATTATTATTATTCAAACGCAGCTCCTTTATTTCCCAGGACTGTGCTCTTCCCACTAGGCAACACTGCTTCCCAACTTCTTGGAGTTAATTATGAAGAACGGCAGGAATTATTATCCACCACTGTCTCTCGCATTGCTGTCAGTGGAGAATTGGTTGAAACCTGGAATCACCATTTTCAGTATCAAATCCTAGACTTATCTCGTTTCCTTTAGTACTATACCCTGTGTATGATGAGCATAAAAGTTTTCCCATTTAAAGTAAAAAATGAAGTCGGCTTAATGATGATAACTTTCTTTCCTCTAATGGATAATGGACCTAATAATAATAATAATAATGATGGCATTTGGTATGCACTTACTATGTGCAAAGTACTGTTCTAAGCGGATACAAGGTGATCAGGTTGTTCCATGTGGGGCTCACAGTCTTAATTCCCATCTTACAGATGAGGTAACTGAAGCTCAGAGGAGTTAGGTGACTTGCCCAAGGTCACACAGCAAACATGTGGGTGAGTCGGGATTAGAACCCATGACCTCGGACTCCCGAGCCTGGGCTCTTTCCACTGAGTCAATCAAAAACAGTCTCCAAATCTCTGTGATCTAGACAGAAGGTAGAGACAACACCCGAAACTTCATGATAAAGGAAGAAGGGTAACAGGAAAGAACTCCAAAGGAATACCAAATACTTCATTTTATACGGTAGTTAAATGATCAAATTTTCACTAAAGGTGGGAATATCAGTTTATAAGAGTTCTGCATTAACATTATCGGCAAAAACGCACGTTGGTTTTTCTCGCTGTGCACTAATAATGTTGAGGACACGGCTGTCCTTTGTTTAGTTTTTCACTCGGAGGGGATTTCAAAAGAGAATTAAGGAGTTTAGGTAGTTCTTGAGTGTAAGCTCCTTTGAGGCAGGGATCGTGTCTACTGCACCCTCTCAAGAACTTAGGGCAAACAAATGATCTGTTCAGGGTCACCAATCAATATACCCCATCGATTGAATGATTTAAAGTTTTGCATTGCCTGTGCTGGGAAACTTTCTAGGAAAAGTTCAGGAAATAAATCAATCAATCAGTGGTATTTCAATCAGTGGTATATTTGGAATTCTTTTGCCCCAGAAATATTACTAGATTCAGAAGGGGTTTGGAAAAATTCACGGATTGAAAGTCTAATGGGTCTAAGGGGTGATTAGAAGGTAAGTTAGAGAATTAGAGGAAAAACTTAGAGACACAAGTCAATCAGTCCTATTTATTGAGCACGTGGGAGAGTACAATATAATAGAGTTGGTAGACGTTCCCAGCCCACAATGAGCTTCCAGTTTAGAGGGGGAGACAGACATCAATATAAATAAATTATAGATATATACATAAGTGCTACAGGGCTGAAGGAGGGGTAAATAAAGTGTGCAAATCTTAGTGCAAAGATGATGAAGAAGGGAATGGGGGAAGATGAAAATGAGGGCTTAGCCCCTTGGAGAAGATAGGCTTTTAATATAGCTTTGAAAGTGAACCTCTGTGGGATATGAAGAGGGAGAGAATTCCAGGCCAGAGGCAGGAAGTGAGCGAGGAGTCAGCAGCAAGAGAGATGAGATTGAGATGATGATAGCATTTATTAAGCACTTACTATATGCAAAGCACTGTGCTCAGCGCTGGGGAGGTTACAAGGTGATCAGGTTGTCCCACGGTGTGGGGGGAGGGTGTGCTCACAGTCTTCCTCCCCATTTTACAGATGAAGTCACTGAGGCGCAGAGAAGTGAAGTGACTTGCCCAGAGTCACCCAGCTGACAAGTGGCGGAAGCAGGATTTGAACCCACGACCTCTGACTCCAAAGCCCGGGCTCTTTCCACGGAGCCACGCTGCTTCTCTGAGAGACGGTGAGTAGGTTGGCAGTCGAGGAGAAATGTGTTTGGGCGGTTTGTAGCAGGAAACCAGGGAAGTGAGGTAAGAGGGGGGAAAGGCAATCATTCATTCAATCGTATTTATTGAGCGCTTACTGCGTGCAGAGCACTGTACTAAGCGCTTGGGAAGTACAAGTTGGCAACATATAGAGATGGTCCCTACCCAACAGCGGGCTCACAGACTAGAAGACTGTGAGGGAGGTGAGGTAAGAGGGGGAAAGGCAATCGTTCATTCAATCATATTTATTGAGCGCTTACTGTGTGCAGAGCACTGTACTAAGCGCTTGGGAAGTAAAAGTCAGCAACATAAAGAGACGGTCCCTACCCAACGATGGCATGTGTTTCAAAACCTGCGGTGTAGAATTTTTGTTTGATGCAGAAGATGGAGGTTGTTAAGGCGTGGGGAAATATGGACTGAATGATACATTCAGTCATTTTTTTTTCATTTTTTTACATTAATACATTTTTTACATTCATACATTCTTTTTTCGTTGTTGAATGACAAGGAGGGTAACCATCACACATTTCTTTCAAGTTTTCTTTGGAGGAGGGATACTGGATTGGATGAAGCATTGGTCTAATCTCACTGATAACATAAATAAAGTCCTATGACCATCCTATGATATTTCGGTCCTGTTCCTTTAAACAGGTCAATTCCCTTCCTTTAAACAGGTCAACTCCCCCTTTATAGCCGATATTTCATATCAAATAGGTTGGCCAATTGGCTTGTCCTAGTGAAAAGAGCACGGGCTTGAGAGTCAGAGGACGTGTGTTCTAATCCTGACTCCACCACTTGTCTGCTGTGTGACCTTGGGCAAGCCACTTAACTTCTCTGTGCCTCAGTTGCCTCTTCTGTAAAATGAGGACTAAGAGTGTGAGCCCCACGTGGGACAACCCAATTACCTCGTATCTACCCCAGCGCTTAGAGCAGGGCTTGGCACATAGTAAGCACCTAACAAAAACCGTCATTATTATTCTCACTAACTAGTCATTTTGAGAAAGTCCCATTAGAAGATCCCTTAGCTTGTAATATTCCCTGTCTAAAGTTAATAATCAAATGCCTTTGTAATAGCCATACAAGCTAGGTGGGATCAGGGTCAGACAGGGTGAACTGAGCCATAGGGATGGTAAGTAATTTTCCTAAGGGGAAATATGTATATATGTTTGTACATATTTATTACTCTATTTATTTTACTTGTACATATTTATTCTATTTATTTTATTCTATTCGATTTATTTTATTTGGTTTATATGTTTTGTTTTGTTGTCTGTCTCCCCCTTCTAGATGGTGAGCCCGCTGTTGGGTAGGGACCGTCTCTATATGTTGCCAACTTGTACTTCCCGAGCGCTTCGTACAGGGCTCTGCGCACGGTATGCGCTCAATAAATACTATTGAATGAATGAATGAATAAGGGATCATAACGCTCAGTTTTTGAAAGAGGACAAGCTGGAATCCTCATCCAATCTCCTTGCCACGGGACTCCGTGACCTTTCTTCTTTCATGGTGTTAATCTCTAGTTATTGATTCCATGCAACTTGTGCCTTAGTGGAATGAGAAGGGGATTAGGAATCAGAGGACTAGGATCCTAATCTCAGCTCGGCGTGCCGTGGCTATACCAGTTAATTTCTCTGTGTTTCAATTTCCTCATCTGTGGTATGGTATCTGTTCTCCCTTTCCTCTAGACTCTGAGCCCCATAGGATACAGAGGCTGAGTCTGACCTAATTAATTGGTATGTACCTTAGCACTTAGTACAGCACTTTAATAATAATAATAATAGTGATGGTATTTGTTAAGCACTTACTATGTGCAAAGCACTGTTCTAAGCACTGGGGAGATTACAACATGATCAGGTTGTCCCATGGGGGGCTCACAGTCTTAATCCCCATTTTACAGATGAGGGAACTGAGGCACAGAGAAGTGAAATGACAATAATAATAATAATAATGATGGCATTCATTAAGCACTTACTATGTGCAAAGCACTGTTCTAAGCACTGGGGAGGTTATAGCGTGATCAGGTTGTCCCACGGGGGGCTCGCAGTCTTAATCCCCATTTAACAGATGAGGGAACTGAGGCACAGAGAAGTGAAGTGACTTAATAATAATAATAATGATGATGATGGCATTTATTAAGCACTTACTATTTGAAAAGCACTGTTCTAAGCACTGGGGAGGTTACAACGTGATGAGGTTGTCCCACGGGGGGCTCGCAGTCTTAATCCCCATTTTACAGATGAGGGAACTGAGGCACAGAGAAGTGAAGTGACTTATTAATAATAATAATAATAATGGCATTTATTAAGTGCTTACTATGTGCAAAGCACTTTTCTAAGCACTGGGGAGGTTACAACATGATCAGGTTGTCCCACGGGGGGGCTTGCAGTCTTAATCCCCATTTTACAGATGAGGGAACTGAGGCCCAGAGAAGTGAAGTGACTTGCCCAAAGTCACACAGCTGACAATTGGCGGAGCCGGCATTTGAACCCGTGACCTCTGACTCCAAAGCCCGGGCTCTGCACACTGAGCCACGCTGCTTCTCCTTGGCACATAGCGTTTAATAGAGACCTCAGACGGTTCTCTTTTGGCACATCTCAATGAGAGAGTTCAAAATGCTTATTAGCAAAATAGAGAAAATTGCCTTCATTTTGAATGCTCTGCTCAGGGTATGCACTTTAAAATATTCCCGAATAGCGCGTGTTGTATCTAAGGTGTGTTTGTGTCTTGGAAGGGAGTGAAGGGTGGGATTGAACGGAAGAGAATTGGGAGAAATGCAAAAAGCAGATACATATACAAAACAGACATCCGACTTTCTTTAGTTACAATATCTCAATGCTGTCCTTCCAATTCTTCTAAAAATGCCTTTTGCTTCTGTTGAAATGGAAAACTTTGAACAAGTTTAAAGTACGGTGTGTTAGTAAGAAGATGTTTTAGAAGTACCTGCTATTTCCAAGGTCGGGATCCTTGATTTTAGCACTGATGTCATAGATAAAGTGTTGTTGGGTAATTGTTATGATATTATCTGCTGTTTCATTTCCCAAGATGGTGACAACAGGATAGCCCATCTGGAGTGTCCACTGATCCATTACTTCTTGGATATTTACATATTTTCCATTCCTTCTTAAAGCCTTCAAAATTAAGATTTTTTAAAATGGAATTCAGTAAATTATCACTAACAATTAGGGATTATTACTTTTTACTGTAAAAATGACCCCCAAATTCCTAATGTTCAAAAACATCAACGATGACATGTCCTGGGAAAAATAATTATCTTCATCCTCAACAATCATCCAAATAGAAATAAAGTCAAATGATTTAGAAATATTAAGCCTTAATGTAATGGACGATCAAACAGAGTGTTTCATATGTATAGCAAGGACCCGGCCAGTCACTGTTAAATAGCTGCAATTTGTGGAACCTTTATGTACAGAAATGCCATGGTTTTACACCTTCAAAACACTTATCTTTAACAGGCATTAATATCAGGTTTTTTTTTCCATAGAAAGCACCACGTTGTTTTTAAGAAAGTTTGTGCTAAAATGTGAGAGTATGCATACTCCGTCTATGTTTTTTGGAAATATGTGTTATCTTTCTTAATGCTTTCTGAAATAAGCAGCCACACTTAGAACCGGGGAAAAAATATGACACAGGGGAAATGTCAACCCAATTAAAATCTTTCTCACTAATACTGCCCTCACTTTAACGTACCCACTGACTTTAGGACTAAAAATTTCTAAAATTATTTTACCTCCGACAGTGCATTCCAAAGATCATTTCTGGCAGCATTACCGTATTTATGGATGGTTAAATAGTCCTAAAAATATAAAAATCACTAGTTTTAAAACATATCGAGCAAGTTAAAATTACTGAGACATCTTCACGTGTTGAAGATATATGGGCCGAAGTGGAAGAATCTTAAAACCAAGTGAAACGAAAATTATAAAGACAATCGAAATATTCAAAAGAAATTTACCCACATCACCAGCTCTTAACCTGTACTATTTCATCGAATACTATTTGATGCCTTTTAACGTTTATATATTGCCCTAATCAATTCCTAGGTATTTCTCCCGTATGTCTCTTCCTTTGCTTCTGTAGGACATCGGATAACGACCGTCAAGAAAGCGTCAATTTGGTCGGAAGCTACTATATCGTGAAGTAGTTAAGAAGGAACGTCAACATAAGAAGTCAAAAACCTCTTATCGGGTGCAGTGCTGCTGACTTGTTTTCTCTTCCTTATTGTGTCTACTTAGGAAAGCAGAATGTAATCACCGTAGAACGTAATATGCTAAAGCATGTTTGCTTTATTAGAAGTTATCGCACCCCACGTATCAATGAAGTGGAATTTCTAAGAATATAGTGTTTGCCTCTTTACATGAGTTATCAGAATATTTGGTTCGTCGAATTGGTCAGCCTGTGACCTAAAGTTTACTCTTCACTCAGCTACCGAGCCTGGATCTAGATGTTTATATGTTCCCTTCAGCCAACTGAAGACCAAAATTTGGGGGCTGGGGGTTACTTTCTCAAGGAAGACAGGACTTTCTTCACAGTGGCTTTTCTGTCCTTGTGTGTCTCGCTGTAGAGAAGTGGAAAGCTACTGTATAAATGGTCCCTACCTGTCACTCTCTGCTATTTGGGGTTTCCTTAATAAATTCTAAATTGAGAGTTAGCATATCAAATTGGCACTTGTGATGTCACCGCTTCACGGGAAGGACTTTCATAGCTCTGCACTTCTTAAAGCCCTCCAACTTAGACTGGCAGGGAGTCTGTCCAAATTGACTATCTTGGATCTACCCCAGTATAGGAAGCACTTAACAAATATCATTATCGTTAGAGAAGCAGCGTGGCTGAGTGGAAAGAGCCTGGGCTTTGGAGTCTGAGGTCACGGGTTCAAATTCTGGCTCTGCCAATTGTCAACTGGGTGACTTTGGGCAAGTCACTTAACTTCTCTGTGCCTCAGTTCCCTCATCTGGAAAATGGGGATTAAGACTGTGAGCCCCCCGTGGGACAACCTGATCACGTTGTAACCTCCCCAGCGCTTAGAACAGTGCTCTGCAAACAGTAAGCACTCAATAAATACGATTGATGATGCTTTGCCCATAGTAAGCACTTAATAAATGCCATTATTATTATTAAAGAAAATAAAGTGGGGGGGGGGGAATCCTCCCACAACCTAGATTTGAGGGAATCAACTAATCAATAGTATTTATTGTGTGCTTACTGAGTGCTGAGCACTGAACTAAGTGCCCTCTCCAAGAACTAGCCTCAAGAGGAAGTAATAAGACTAATTGGTAATTTAAACAATCAAAGGTAATTACTGATCATTCATTCATTCATTCAATTGTATTTATTGAGCGCTTACTGTGTGCAGAGCACTGTACTAAGTGCTTGGGAAGTACAAATTGGCAATATATAGAGATGGTCCCTACCCAACAGTGGGCTCACAGTCTAGACGGGGGAGACAGAGAACAAAACAAAACATATTAACAAAATAAAATACATAGAATAAATATGTACAAATAAAATAAATAAATAGAGTAATAAATACATACAAACATATATACACATACACATATACCCATTGCAAGTATATCTACATATCTACAGAAAAAAAACCACTTGATTACTGATAAATATTTACCAAGGAGCTCTGTTTTAGATATGTTAAGCTTGAGATGTCAACGGGACATCCAAGGTATAGGTGTTCTGAAGGCAGGCGGGAATGCAAGACTGCAGAGAAAGAAGGAGGTTGTGGCTGGAAAGTAGATTTGGTGTTAAGATAGTAGTTAAAGCTTTGGGAGTGAATGAGTCCTCCAAGGAAGTAAGCGTAGATGGACACCAGAAGGGGACCCAGAACTGAGCCTTTGGACACCACACAGTTCATCAATCGTATTTATTGAGCGCTTACTATGTGCAGAGCACTGTACTAAGCGCTTAGGTTAGTTAGGAGTAGGAAGACCAGTAAAGGAGCAACCAGCAAAGAAGCACAGGAAAGAGCAGCCAGAGAAATATGAGGAGGACTAGGAGAGGACAGAATCAGGAAAGTCAAGGTTTGGAGAAGGGGGTAGACCACAGTGTCAAAAGCAGGTAGAGGGGTCAAGTAGAATTGGGACGGAGAAGGGTCCGTTAGATTTGGCAAAGAGGAAAGTCATTGGTGACCTAAGAGAGAGCTGTTTCAGGGGAGTGGTCAGGGGAGGAAGTAGGATTAATAACTATAATATAATAATAATGGTATTTGTTAAGCGCTTACTATGTGCAAAGCACTGTTCTAAGCGCTGGGGAGGTCACAAGGTGATCAGGGTGTCCCACTGGGGGCTCACAGTTTTTAATCCCCAACTTTCAGGTAACTGAGGCGCAGAGAAGTTAAGTGACTCGCCCAAAGTCACACAGCTGACATTTGGCGGAGCTGGGATTTGAACCCATGACCGCTGACTCCAAAGCCCGGGCTCTTTCCACTGAGCCACGCTGCTTCTCTGATTACAGTTGGAAGGTGGAAGTTGGAAGAGGGAAAGTGTAGGAAGCTGGAGTAAACAACCCCTTCAAGGAGTTTGGATAGGAAGAGTCAGAGGGAGATGTGGTGATAGCTCGAGGGTGCAGTGAAGTTGAAGGAGGCTTTTTTTTTTAAGATAGGAAATATGAGGGGATGATTTAAAGTGGAGGGGAAGGAGCCAGTGGGGAGAGAGAGCGGTTAAAGATGGTGGCCAGGGACGGAAGAAAGGTTAAAAACAAAACTTTCTTGCACTTCACAATGTGCTACAGTGCTGTCCATGTACTCACTCATTGCAGGCCTTGCCCCAGTGGGAGCATAACTGGCAGGGTTTTCATTCTTTCAATCGTATTTATTGAGTGCTTACTGTGTGCGGGTTGAGACCGTGTGAATTCTGCAGCATAAGTCGCTAGCACTAGAATCAACTCCTCTGCACAGGTTCTTTGGGACTGAGGCTCGTCTGTCATTCCAGTGCAAGATTCTGTCACCACTACATTTCGATTTGCTTCTGTAACTTCATTCTGTTTTGTAGCACTGAATTTTATTTTATTTATATTGTTCTAGCAGTGTTTTGGGTCTGCCAAACACGCTAGTCTTAGCAGTGGTCATATTCCAATTTAGCTACTGAATCTGCCTCTTACACAGATCTCCTGGCCTCCAGTCTCTCTCCTCTGAGGTCTGTATTTCAGTCAGCTGCCCAAATTATTGTCCTAAATCATCATTCTGCATAGATTTCCCCACTCTTCAAAAACCTCCTAACCTATCAGTTGTCTTCCCCTTGTTTAGGCTTACTCGTCTCCCACTATACCCCCTGCTCACAAGCTTCATTACTTTCATGTCGACTTAAACAACCAAGTGACTGTCTCCGATCTACTTAACAAATCACAATTATTGTAATTACTGGGCCTCGTTCTCATCTCATACTCTTTGTCATACCCACTCTCTCCCCTCACATCAAGCAGACATAGAAATAACAGTAGTATGCATTAAGCATTTACTATGTGCCAAACATTGTACTGAGTTCTAACAAGATCATCAGGTTAGACATGGTCCCTGAGGGGAAGGGAGAACAGATATTTAATCCCCATTTAACATGTGAGATAACTGAGACACAGAGAAGTTACGTGAAGTGTCCAAGGTCACACAAGTGAGCGACAGATTAGGGATTAGAATTCATGTATTTCCCCACTAACTACCACGTGAGCATTTCTGTATCACCTAAGCTTTTGGGTGCCCCCTTTACTTATATGCAAATCTTTAATCTCTTTTGCTTCCTCCCTCCTGTAATTTATTTTTCTCAGTCTTCCCTGCCTAAGTTGTAAGCTCCTTGTGAGTAGGGATCGTCTCTACTAACTTGATTTAATTCTTTTAATCATTTAGTACACTCCTCTGTACAAAGTGAGCCCTCAATAAATACTAGTGATCGATTGATTTACAAGGAACACATTAATGCCCTTTACATTTTTTCTTCTGGGAAATTATAGGTCATGAGCAAATGCTTTCTTAGCATTCTATTTTCCTGGAACTAATTACGAACAATAACTGATATATACTAGAGTCCATATTGATTTTATCACTCATATTATCTCAAGTATTGAGATAATTCTTTTAAAGTGCCAAAAAATGATTCTGACATACTTGACGTTATCCCTGAAACTCTCCTTAACTATGGCTTAATATGCCAGGTTTAATCAATAGTATTTATTTATTAAGCACTTATTGTGTGCAAAGCACCACACTAAGTGCTTGGAGGAGTACAGCAGAAGAGAAACACATGTTTACAGCCCTCAAAAAGTTTAAAAACCTAATGGGGGAAGCAGGCAGACACAAGTTATTTACAAATAGTGGGAGCGGGGAAAAGAACAAAGTTAAACAAAGTAGCCGTGCAAAGATGTCGAGATGAAATAGAATAAATACTTAAATAATCAACTGAATATATTCATGTACAAAATCGCTGAGGACGAGAATTAATTCATAAGTCGTAGGGATCGCTTTGGGGTTAATGCAACCTGGGATGCTGGAAATGAATTCCGGAAGGCATCGTGGAGGAGGTGGGATTTGGCAAGGGCTTTGAGGATGGGGCACGCTGTGATAGAAGAGATCTGTGTGAGGAGGGCGATCCAGGCTGGGGGAACAGTGGAAGTAGTTTAAATTTGGAGAATAGAGCATGAGGGAGTTAGAAGGTAAGCTCAGAAGAGTCAAAGTGTGTGA
Source organism: Tachyglossus aculeatus (assembly GCF_015852505.1). NCBI lineage: Eukaryota > Metazoa > Chordata > Mammalia > Monotremata > Tachyglossidae > Tachyglossus > Tachyglossus aculeatus. The sequence goes on along the minus strand of NC_052079.1, from coordinate 21,318,687 downwards.
TTTGTGAAGTAAACGGTGAGGGAAAATGCGGTATGTTGGAGGAGAGCCTTGGAGAGAATGGTTAGGAGATTTTGCTTGATTAGGAAGGAGGTGGGTGGCCAGAGAGGATTTCAAGCCTTAGTAGAGGCTTTATCTGATTGAGAGATTGTGTTTCAAAGGTTGACTAGCTTGAAAATCTCAGCTGTAAAAATTCAAGTTGGCTCCCTTTGCCCCTAGCCAATTCTGTTCCTTCTCTTTCCTCCCTACCAAGCCACAGGGAATGCTAGAAATGCCTCTACAATTATGGAATGAATGGAAAAACTGGAGCCAATATTTGGAAATTTACTTTATAGAAAACTTTTCAGGCAGATAATTGCTCTCCATTTCAAGAGATGTCCCAATCAGGTAAAATAAATCCCAACTTCATTTACCTACATTCATCATACTGTCTAGGCACCAGTTTTTGTGCACTATGCGTTCAATTATCCCCCACTCCTTCCTTGCATAGCCACATTGTATTTATTCAGTTTCGATTATTGGTCATGCAATTTCCCAGTATTCAAGATAAATAAACTGAACTAAAAACACTTCAGAGACTGAATCAAAGTTTCCCCCTTCATCTGAATTGCTATCGTTTTCCCCCACAAAGTGTGATATGAAACAAAACTGTAATTTACATCCCAGTGAGGGAAAGAGGAGAAATTTTGCTGACTCTTAATTGTGGAGTGGGATATTTCCAGAATAATTACAGCTCAGGAAGCAGATTTTCCAACATACAAATTTTAGCACCTGTGACAAATTTAGCTCTTATCAACCAACTCATAGCACAATAAGTTGCAAGTCTTATTTAATTATGAGCTAGAGACTATCTGCAACACCGAATTAGTTAATTATAAATGCCCTAATCAATGTCATCAGAAAAACATCAGTGGGAACAGCTAATGCTACATGAACAAATAATCTCAATTACAGTTTAAAACGGCATCTGAAACCTTTCTGTACTTAATGTAGGAACCAAACTACAAATGGCCCACCTCTCTGTCATTCAACCCACCTAGAGAAGCAGTGTGGCTCAGTGGAAAGAGCATGGGCTTGGGAATCAGAGGTCATGGGTTCGAATCCCACTTGTCAACTGTGTGACTTTGGGCAAGTCACTCAACTTCTCTGGGCCTCAGTTACCTCATCTGGAAAATGGGGATTAAGACTGTGAGCCCCACGTGGGACAACCTGATCACCCTGTATCTCCCCCAGTGCTTAGAACAGTGCTCGGCACATAGTAAGTGCTTAACAAATACCAAAGTTATTATATTCAATCTGTCACCAGTTCCGGCCAGTCCCACTTTCACGACATCGCTAAAATCTGCCCTTTCCTCTCCATCCAAACTGCTACCACATTAATATATTCACTCATCTTATCCCACCTGGATTACTGCATCAGCCTCCTTGATGACCTCCTGTGTCTCCCCACTCCAGTCCATACTTCACTCTGCTGCCCAGATCATTTTTCTACAGAAACATTCAGGACACGTCATCCCCTCCTCAAGAAACTCCAGCGACTGCCCATCCACCTCTGGTATCAAACAAAAACTCCTCTCCATTGGCTTTAAAGCAGTTCATCATCTTGCTCCTTTCTACCTTGCCTCGCTTCTCTCCTTCTGCGTCTGGCCCGGAATGCCATCCCGCCTCAAATTCGACACACAATTCCTGTCCTTGGCTTCAGAGCTTTATTGCAGGTGTATCTCCTCCAAGAGATCTTCCCAGTCTAAACCCCACTTTTCCTCACCTCCCACTCTCTCTGCATCACCCTTGACTTGCTCCCTTTGTTATTCCCCATTCCGAGCCCCACAACACTCATGTACATATCTGTAATTGTATTTATTTATACTGACGTCTAACTCCTCCCCCAAACTGTAACCTCACTGTGGGCAGGAAATGTCACTGTTTATTGTGATATCATACTTTCCCAAGCACTTAGTACACCGTTCTGCACACAGTAAGTGCTCAGTTGACACAACTGAATGAATGAATCACTAGTATTAAATATAGACTTTCAAAATTTATGTGTAATAGACAATTCAGCAAAAGTGCATACTGCTTTTATTAACCCATTGCTATTATAAGGGAGGTAGGAAGGACTGAATTTCATTTTATCAGAATTTACACTAACTCGTACGAAAGCGAAAAGTATTTATTTTATGTTTTATATTTGGTGCAGTTCCCTGGAAGGTATTCAAGATGCAGGGAAAAATATGATAGGGTAAAGAAGATATTTTTTCCATACCTGTAGTTTACACAAAATCTTAGGTATTTCCCTAGTCCATCCCTGCCTTGCCTGCAAGATTTGGTCCTTCAATAATGCCATAGTAATCTCCCCAATATGCTCACACTACAATATCAATTTTATAATGCCTGAACTCAGGGTTAAATCTTTATAGGATATAGAAAAATATACCTGAGTAAAAGCATAATAATAGTAATATGCAGGGGCTGTTCTAGCAGAGAACTCCATTATTTTCCTTCTCTGTTCCCTACAGGCTTTCATATGATAATGCTACAGAATAATCAGCAGCAGTGAAGTAAGAAAGTGAAGTAAGACTACCTTCTGTCCTTTGTCTTTGAAGCTGACACTACTATATGTGAATGTACCTTTTGACTGAACTCTTTGTGGGCAGGGAACATGTCTGCTAACTCTGTTGTACTCTCCCAAGCGCTTAGTAGAGTGCTCTTCACACAGTAAATGTTTAATAAATACCAACGATTGATTGGAGGGAAAGGCTGATTTACAACTGACAAAATCACATTGCGCTTGCATAAAGGTAGTTTACTGCAGTCGACTTGCCATGGCCCTCCACCGGGCTAGTCCAGGAAAGTGTTTCTTTTGAGAAATCAAAGTTTTCCCGGGCCCATAGTGCCTAGCTAACGTGGAGTATGAATATGAAAATATGAAGAGAACAAACTCCACACGTCTTAATTATGTATTTTTCCTTCCCTTTCTTTCACTCTCTAAAATTAGAACTTCAATTATCAATGGCCCCCTAATTGTCAATATTTTGTACATTGGAAGTAGCAGTCTCACTCAAAAATGGTGCACAAACTGATCCAGGTGGCAGGAGGACATCAGAGAGGTCACGCCAATTCCGCTTCTTTTATGTGGTCTCCCACTGGCCAAGAAAAGGGGCCTCATAAGGAAGACTGGTTGTTTTGTTATCTGATTTTTACCCTAACTGGTGAGAATCAGAGCATGGGTTTTTAGGTTTTTCGATTTTTAAACCCCTTTCAATACCTTCCACAATTTACCTCTCTTGCCTGAGACGGGGCCTTGGGTAAGTCATGTAATTCTAGACTGTGAGCCCACTGTTGGGTAGGGACCGTCTCTAGATGTTGCCAACTTGTACTTCCCAAGCGCTTAGTACAGTGCTCTGCACACAGTAAGCGCTCAATAAATACGATTGAATGAATGAATGTAATCTCACTGTGCCTCGGTTTCCTCATCTGTAAAACGGAGGAACCAACACCTCTTCTCCCATCTTCTCCCTCTTCTCTTGGAGAAGCAGCATGGCTCAGTGGAAGGAGCCCGGGCTTTGGAGTCAGAGGTCATGGGTTCAAATCCTGCCTCTGCCAACTGTCAGCTGTGTGACTTTGAGCAAGTCACTTAACTTCTCTGTGCCTCAGTTACCTCATCTGTAAAATGGGGGTTAAAACTGTGAGCCCTCCATGGGACAACCTGATCACCTTGTAACCTCCCCAGTGCTTAGAACAGTGCTTTGCACATGGTAAGCGCTCAACAGATACCATCATTATTATTATTATTAATGGTATTGATTGACCACTTTGTGCAGAGTCTTGTACTAAGTACTTGGTAGAGTGCAGTACAGTTGGAGGACTTAATCTCTGCTCTTGAGTATACAGTCTAAAAACAATAAGAATCCCAATAAACTGTAAGTTCTTCCAGTAGTTTTGCTTAACTTTTGTTGCATAGCGCTCTTCCAAATACCTAGAATGATGATCAGCTCACAGGTACTCAGTAAATACCGTGAGTCACTGATGGGCAGGGACTATGTCTACGAATTCCATTGCATAATATTCCCCTAGTACAGTGCTCTCTATATAGTAAACGCTCAATAAATATTGCTGATTGATTGCTGGATGCATGGATGAATGAGCTATAAATTCTCAGTAGGGAATATACGGGAAGAAAAGGGAGGGGATGTACAGGAGTAAATGATCTGAATAAAAAGATCATAAAGCTTACCAGTTCCTGGGATAATTATGGTAGAATTGGTTAGAAATTGTTGGGGCCTGAAATGCAAATTAAGTGGAAGTGCGGAGAAATGCAGGGAATTAAGCCTTACAGAGAATCCGAAAGAGGTATATTGGGATTGGATTTTAGCTGGTGAATGCAGACGAGTAAAGTCAAAGAAGTGAAGCATTACAAAATTCAGATCTTCCTTATTTTTTAAGTCAACACACACTAAGCGTGCCCGGGGAGAGCCAGGAGTGATGAGATGCATTAGAAAACCAGATTAGGCAAAATGAATATGCCATTGAAAACTCAGCTTAGCAGTGGCAAGAAAATAGAAGCCAAGTTCATTAGCCGATGACTGTAGCTGAGTTGCATTTGAAAAGAAGCCAGGTCATTTTATCAGAAAATAAAACAGATTTCTGTAGAAGTATTTTTGGCTGGCTTTTTAGCTATCCTAAATTTAACTTCCGGAACGTTTTTTAATAAGAATTTTGTGTTGGGGCTAGGATATTTTTCATCATTGCCTCAATATACAGACTAAGAGCATGCATGGATATTTCTCCAGGAACAAAAAGCTATTTCATGTTATTTAAAATTGATAACTGCACTTAAGATTCATTTATCACAAAAAATGAAGAGTCCAGTAAGAAGTTATGAGTATAAATAAAATGAAAACATATAAATGAAGCAGCGGGAAAGCAGAGTGGCCTCCTGGGAAGAGCACAAAACTGGAAGTCAGGAGATTTGGGTTCTAATCCTGACTCTGTCATTGGTCTTCTGAATGACCTTAGGCAAATTACTCAAATTACTCTATGCCTCTGTTTCCTCATCTTTAAAATGGGATTTCAATACTCATTCTCACTTCCTCTCAGACTGTGAGCTGCTTGTGGGACAGGGACTGTGTCTGACAATAAGTGCTCAATAAATATCATTAATTAGTGGATCAGATTAACTTTAGGCTTAGTATGGCACTTGCTCATTCATTCAGTTCATTCAGTCGTATTTATTGAGCTCTTACTGTGTGCAGAGCACTTGCTCCATATTAAGCTCTTCATAAAAGGATATTATTAAAACGGTGAAGTAATGACTTTCATTCATTCATTCATTCATTCATTCATTCATTCAATCGTATTTATTGAGCACTTACTGTGTGCAGAGCACTGTACTAAGCGCTTGGGAAGTACAAGTTGGCAACATTTGATGAAAATACTACAGATTATATTGCTTCTTCATAAAGAGGAAGGATTGAAGGAGGCAGAACCTGCTCTGACAATTTTGTTATTCATGTGTCAAATTGGCATAAAAATCTGTCCTACAGCCCCCTAGGATGCGGGGGTAGGGAATCCAAAAAGTGAAGAAATTGCGGGTTTATGCGATCGGTGATGGAGATTTTCAACTGATGAGCAAACTAGGGCATCAGAATCATAACTATGGTATTTGTTGCGTACTTACTATGTATCTAGTACTGAGCACTGGGGTAGATTTAAGATAACCAGCTTGGACATAATAATAATAATAATAATAATAATAAAGGCATTTATTAAGCACTTACTATGTGCAAAGCACTGTTCTAAGCGCTGGGGAGGTTACAAGGTGATCAGGTTGTTCCATGGGGGGTTCACAGTCTTAATCCCCATTTTACAGATGAGGGAACTGAGGCCCAGAGAAGTGAAGTGACTTGCCCAAAGTCACACAGCTGACAAGTGGAGGAGCCGGGATTTGAACCCGTGACCTCTGACTCCAAAGCCCGGGCTCTTTCCACTGAGCCACGCTGCTTCTCATATAAGGACACAGTCCTTATATCACATGGGACTCTCAGTCAAAGAAGGAGGAAGAGTAAGGATTACATCCCTATTTTACAGATGAGGAGAGTGAAGCCCAGAGAAACTGTGACCGGCGGTCCCAAGTTGACCCCGAAGTACCATCCACCTCAAGGTCAAATGCTATCTCGTGACCACCTGAGCCAGCAGACAGAACTCGGAAGTGAGGATGGGATCCCTCCTCCAGAACCCAAACTCCTAGATTGACAGCCCAAGTCGGGACTACTGAAGGTGTCCTTACCCCTGTGCTAATCAAATTAAGCATGAAAAGGGGGAGGGCAGAGATTAGATAAACTGAGGCTGGGAGCTGGAGTGGCCTAGGAACACGTGATAAATACCTGCGGCCTCTGACCTTCTGTGCAGCGAATCGAGACTTGCTACAAGTCACCTCTGCCCATTCATTCATTCATTCAATCGTATTTATTGAGAGCTCACTGTGTGCAGAGCACTGTACTAAGCGCCCAGAGCGTGAGATGCCCACTCGGCCTGAACCGAGTGAGGAGCCGTGGGAAGGGTGAGTAGCCCGTCCCCCCTGAATGCTCATGGGACGGGAAGCCAGGCTTTTCACCATGGATGTGTAATGTATAAGCGGATTTGTGCCAAGTGGGAAGTGCTCGTGGGTGGGAGCTATATGCCTCACCACGTGCGAACAAACCATAAGGGAATTCCTCCTGGGTGGGACCTGGGTGTTTTTGTCATGCGCAAGTAACAGATAAGTATATTCCTCAGCGCTTAGAACAGTGTTTTGAACATAGTAAGTGCTTAATAAATGCCATCATTATAATAATAATAATAATAATAATGGTATTTGTTAAGCGCTATGTGCAAAGTACTGTTCGAAGCACTGGGGGGGATACAAGGTGATCAGGTTGTCCCACGTGGGGCTCACACTCTTAATCCCCATTTTACAGACGAGGGAACTGAGGCACGGAGAAGTGAAGTCACTTGCCCAAAGTCACACAGCTGACAGTCGGTGGAGCTGGGATTTGAACCCACGACCTCTGACTCCAAAGCCCGGGCTCTTTCCACTGAGCCACGCTGCTTCTCTAATAAAGCTCTAATATCCTGAAATAATCATACTCCTCCCAGAAGGGAAGTTCAATTCGCCGCATCTCAAATAATCTAATTCAATTTGCCATGTCTAAAATAATCAAATAATTCAATTCGCCTTGTGGAATAAATTTTGTATAAAACTCAGGCTTTCTGTCCCTGGTCTCTCTGTGTCTCTGTCTCTCCCTCTCACGACACCGATTCCCAAATGATCTCTGTCTCTGTCTCTCTCTCACAACGCTGATTCCCAAATGAACTCATTCCCGGGCAACGGGTGACGCCTTCCCATGGTCTCACAGCTGGGAAGTCGCAGTATTGGTATTAGAACTCAGGTTCTCTGCCGCACAGGCTCCGTGACTTCCAGCAGGCCACAGGCGGTGGGAGACAGCCTCAGCCAGAAGCGTGAAAAACGTCTGGCAGTGTGGCAGACACAGATGGTAGTGTCAAAATTTGTTCTGGTCGTTTCAGCCTCAAATGGATCCTGTGCTCTTCTGGGTACCGCATAATGTTCTGCACCCCTCCTCGCCTACTCTCTTGTTGTCCCCTGTGCCCCATAAGGAACATAGTTGGCACGGTTGAGAGAACATCATCGCAATAATCAATTCATTCGGTGGGTTTTAGAGCTTCAGGTTTTCCCGTCAAAAGGCTCGCGATGATGGGCAAGTCCAAGTCCAAGTCTAGAGATGGGCAGAGGGAGCTGCTAATGGAAGGCAGTGTGACAGTGATGGAGGCATCACCGCTCCCCACAAACTGGGCGAGGGGAAGAAAACGATCCCCCGAAATTGTTTTCCGTAACCCCTGACTTGTTGGTCAGTCACGACCAGCCGGTCTCCCACCTCAGGGGCAAGAATTTACGGACTAGAACTCATTGTCGACCCCTTGGTCACTTTTACTTGTACATATTTATTCTATTTATTTTATTTTGTTAATATGTTTTGTTTTCTGGTCTGTCTTCCCCTTCTAGACTGTGAGCCTGCTGTTGGGTAGGGACCGTCTCTATATGTTGCCAACTTGGACTTCCCAAGCGCTTAGTACAGTGCTCTGCACACAGTAAGCGCTCAATAAATAGGATTGAATGAATGAATGAATGAACCCTTCCTCTTTTCTGAAACTCTGTCCACATCCAATAGACCCCCACTCTCCCCATCTTTAAAGCCCTACTGAAAGCCTATCTCCTCCAAGCAGCCTAACAATAATAATAATAATAATAATAATGGCATTTGTTAAGTGCTTATTATGTGCCAAGCACTGTTCTAAGCGTTGGGGGGGACACACAAGGTAATCAGGTTGTCCCACGTGGGGCTCACAGCCTTCTTTAAAAGATGTTGAGAAAATCAGGAAATCCCCCAGTGTTTACTGGCTTTACTAATGTCTCACCTCCCCACCTTATTTTCCCTCCCTTTCATTCATTCAGTCGTATTTATTGAGCACTTACTGTGTGCAGAGCACTGTACTAAGCGCTTGGGAAGTACAAGTTTGCAACATATAGAGACAGTCCCTACCCAACAGTGGGTTCACAGTCTAGAAGACTCCCTATTCCCTTGAGTGTTTCCCCCCTAACACTTTGATGTTATTCCCCCAACCCCAGTCTCACTGGCACATAAGCAGTGTGGCTCAGCAGAAAGAGCCCGGGCTTTGGAGTCAGAGGTCATATAATAAGTGCTTAATAAATGCTGTCATTATTATCATTATTATTATTATTATTATTATTATTATATCCTCATACTCTGTTGCTTCTTCTAGCTGTAATTTATTTTAATGTCTGTCTCCCCTTTTAGACTATAAACTCCTTCAAGGCAGCGATCACGTCAACCAACTCTGTTGCACTGTACTCTCCCAAGCGTTTAATATAGCACTCAGCACAAAGTAAGCACTCAGCAAGTACCATTTATTGATAGGCTGATTGATTTCCGCTTCCCAAAATGTTTGAACACGGTCGGACAACGACAACTGTCTCAAGTGGAGAACTACGGTCTGGGCAGGTTACTCCCCTCATCAAAAATCTCCAGTGGCTGCCCGTCAACCTACGCATCAAGCAAAAACTCCTCACTCTCAGCTTCAAGGCTCTCCATCACCTCGCCCCCTCCTTCCTCACCTCCCTTCTCTCCTTCTCCAGCCCAGCCCGCATCCTCCACTCCTCTGCCACCGCTAACCTCTTCACTCTGCCTCGTTCTCACCCGTCCCGCCGTCAACCCCCGGCCTACGTCCTTCCCCTGGACCGGAATGCCCTCCCTCCACACATCCGCCAATCTAGCTCTCTCCCTCCCTTCAAAGCCCTACTGAGAGCTCACCTCCTCCAGGAGGCCTTCCCAGACTGAGCTCCCTTTTTCCTCTCCTCCTCCCCATCCCCCCCACCCTACCTCCTTCCCCTTCCCGCAGCACCTGTATATATGCTTGTACAGATTTATTTTACTTGTACATATTTAAAATTCTATTTATTTTGTTAATAATGTGCATCTAGCTTTATTTTTATTTATTCTGATGACCTGACACCTGTCCACATGTTCTGTTTTGTTGTCCGTCTCCCCATTCTAGACTGTGAGCCCGCTGTTGGGTAGGGACCGTCTCTATACGTTGCCAGGTTGTACTTCCTAAGCGCTTAGTACAGTGCTCTGCACACAGTAAGCACTCCCTCCCTCCTACTTAGACTGTCATCCTCATGTGGGACAGGGACTATGTCTGATTAACTTGGATCTATCCCAGCGTTTAGTATAGTTCTTGGCACACAGGAAGTGATTAACAAATACCACAACTACTTGAAAAAATGAACTGTGATCATATTGTTCTTTTCATCCTAATATTTATGGTATCCCATCTATCTGACAAATATAGTGTGATAACTCTGAGACCCACCATGAATTGAGGGGATAGTTATTTCATGAAAGTGTGAATGTGGGCCCGAAGTTGTCAAATAGCATCTTCATACTATTGCGTGATGTTTTTATGGGAACCCAATTTATTTATTCATTTTTTTAGTGATGACTAGACTTACTAGACAGTGCTAGTCTATGTAACTCCAGGTCAACTGTTATGTTGCTCTCTATCCACACCTCATTACTTCACACTGATTTGCATAAGCAATTTCCACCCGGATAATTGGATTCAAATGTATCGAGTTGTAGGTTACCCCTTTGGAAAACAGGAATAAAATGGAACTCAAGAACAGTCTGGATTGATTTATCCCTCTATCTGGTAATACCTTCCCCTGAGGCACCCCCATCTTATCCTAATTCTTTATTTTTCAGCAGGAAATTATTTGCTCTCTGACTTGGACTAGATTTTGTTTAGGGGTCACATTTACTTTAGGCATTAAATAATATGTTTGCTTCACAATTTCATTTCCCTAGTGTTGACTAATAACAGCATAAATAATGATACCACTAGGCTCAGATCATTAAAACAGTATCATTTTGTTTCAAAAGAAAAAGCAATAATGTTATATACTAATTATCTTGAATAGCTCCTGAGCCAATCGATGTTATCTGAATGTTTTATAATTGTAGTTGTGCAATTGAACTGCAGAAAAAAATAAGAAAAAGAGAAAAAGTAATTACCAAGCTCAAAACAAGCAGAAATGGAGCAGAAACAGTCACTGAAAATGGCTGATCAACAAAAACCATCACCTGTATTACTTCCGTTACAATAAAGCTCTAATACTTTCACAGGAGTAGTAATGTGCTAGAGGAAACTAACCTGAACTGATTAAACAATAAAACTTGTGTGCTCGTTACTTTTCCTTTCAGAAATAAATTTAATCCCTAAATAAGCATGTGTGCCATATTGACAGAAAATTAACTTCCATGCATTTAAATAGCGTGCACTCAAAAAATATGTTCCTGAGTTAAAGGATTCTAATGTGAATACTATTAGGAATTATTTAAGTGTGCAGTTAACACTTTGCCCCTCAAACTGATATATTTGTGCATTTGAGGATTCCTTAGAAGGAAAAGGATTTTTTTTTTTTTAATCTACCTGATATAAATTGATCAGTGGTGTTTACTGTGTGCAGGAGTACAATGTTAAGGGAGAGTGGATTAAAAATAAAAGAAATGGCCCGTGTCCTCAAGGATCTCACAAGGCATTAGGAGAGATAAGCAGAACAAAATCTTTATAAATAGTGGAGGCACGGAGGAAGAGCAAAGCTACAGATGGTAATGATAGCAGGAGTATGGAAATATGAGTAGATGAATAAATATAAGTAGCCCATTAGCATAAGGTTGCCAATTACATTGATTCAATTTGGGGTAGCAGAAATTAATTAGGGAATATTTACTGGAGAAGGTGGATTTTCAGTAGGGCTTTAAAGAAGGTGAATGATGCGATTTGGCAGACTCGGAGGGAGGGAGCTCCATTCAGGGTGAGAAATGTGAGCGGTGGAACGGAGGAGGGAATATACTTCTATTGTATTTTTCAAGAACCTAATTCGGCTAAGTTGGCACTCAATAAATACTATTGATGATGACGAGAATGAAGACGATGAAAGATAAAGAATGAAGAGATAACTGGAGCTAACTCTCCTTGAGAAGATCAATGATGATTAATGAACCTAGTTAGAAACGGGAGGGGGCTTGGGTTTCTAAGACCACAGGCTGAAGTCTGAGACAATTGACGGAAAGTGGGGGAATGTTTTCAGTATTGGTGATCATCGCTGGCTTTTCCTGATCTGCAGTCCTGAAGTAGAATTGAGATAAACTCCAATAATCTCGAGGCTTACTTTGAGCTAGCTGAAAGATCACCATCCCTGATGCCAATAAAAGTGAGATTAATTAAGGGATCAACCCCCAAGCGACTACACGGGTGACTGAAAGAAAAGTATGTTAATTATATCAAATATAAGGAACGGGAGCCTAGGAAATGTCATTACTAGGTCAGATCAATATAATTCTGTCTTTAACAGTGGCAATATTATGCCTTAAGGAACCGTGCGGTGGTTGCACTTTGGAAGATTAAAACTAATGCTGCTAAAAAACTTTTTTTTTAACGGTATTTGTTAAGTGCTGACTATGTGCCAGACACTGTACTAAACACTGGGGGAGACACAAGTTAACCAGGTTGGACACAGTCGCTATCCCACAGTGGGCTCGCAGCCTTAATCTCTATTTTACAGATGAGGTAACTGAGGCCCAGAGAAGTGAAGTGACTTGCCCAAAGGACACACAGCAGCCGAGTGGTGAAGCTGGATTAGAACCCAGGCCCATGCCCTCTCCTTTAGGTCGTGCTGCTTCTTTAAAAAGCTTCCACAGAAGCAGTGTGGCTTACTGGAAAGAACACTAGCTTAGGAGTCTGAGGTTGTGAGTTCTAATCCTGCCTCTGCCCCTTGTCAGCTGCATGACTTTGGGCAAGTCGCTTCACTTCTCCGGACCTCAGTTACCTCATCTGTAAAATGGGGATTAAGACTGTGAGCCCCACGAGGGACAACCTGATTACCTTGTATCTCCCCCAGCGCTTAAAACAGTGTGTGGCACATAGTAAGCACGTAGCAAAAACCATCATTATTACCAGTGCTTAGAACAGTGCTTTGCACATAGAAAGTGCTTAACAAAAACCATCATTATTACCAGCACTTAGAACAGTGCTTTGCACATAGTAAGCGTTTAACAAATGTCATCATTATTATTCCATCTGTATCCTTAACGTAGCCTTGAATTTCTTCCTATTCAAACCCTGGGGTCCCTTGACTTTCAAATCACTGTAGACAATACCTCCAGATGCCTGAAACCTTGGCAGTATCCTTGATTTTTATCTCCCTGATGACCAATCGATAGTAAGAACGTTGCTGCTTTGGTTATTATTACTCTTAATTACTTTAATATTGTTACTCTATAATATTATATATTATTATTATTATTATTATTGCTCTATTTTACTTGTACGTATTCTGTTTATTTTATTTTGTTAGTATGTTTTGTTTTGTTGTCTGTCTCCCCCTTCTAGACTGTGAGCCCACTGTTGGGTAGGGACTGTCTCTGTATGTTGCCAACTTGGACTTCCCAAGTGCTTAGTACAGTGCTCTGCACACAGTAAGCGCTCAATAAATACAACTGAATGAATGAATGAATGAAATTAATGCTCTCCACACCACTCTCTCTACTGAACTCAATTTATTCTCTCCTCTACCCCTTCGTCACTCTTGTACCACTAACCCACAGCCCTGAATCATCCCCACAGCCCATCTCCTTCGCTCCTGTGCACGAGCCACAGAGAAGTGTTGGTGGAAATTGACACATCAGGCTGATCTCATCCTCTTCAAGGCTATCCTTAAGTGCTTCAACTCTGCCTTGTCCTCTGCCAGGCAACATTATTTTTCCATCTTTATTGACACCCATGCCGGTTGTCCTCACCAGTTGTTTAACTCCCTCTTCAAACTCCCTCTCCCTCACTAGCCCCCATCCCTGGTGCCCAATGACCTGGCCACCTACCTGCCAGAGAAAATTGAAACCACCAGGCATGATCTCCCCAAAATCTCCCCTGCCCCTCCCCAGTCCTTCCCCCCCCTGCCCGTTCTTCAATATTCCCATTTTTTCCCAGCAATATCTAGAGGAGATCTCCAGCCTTCTCTCAAAATCCACCCCTTCACCTGTGCATCTGACCGCATCCCTACACACTTTATTAAAAAATTCTCTTCCCTCCCTAATTGCCACCTTCAACTGTTCGCTCTCCAGTGGCTTCTTCCCCGTTGCTTTCAAACATTCCCATATTTCTCCTATCCTAAAAAAAAACCCTCTCTTGACCCCATAGTTCCCTTCAGTTATGGACCCATCTCCCACCTTTGATTCATCTCCAAACTCCTCGAGCGAGTCATTTGCGCCCACTTTCTCAGAATTCTCTCCTCCAATTCCATCCTTGTCCACCCCCAATCTGGCTTCTGTCCCCTTCACTCCTTAGAAACTGCTCTCTCAAAGGTCTCAAATGAACTCCTTCTTGCCAAATCCAAGGGTCTCTAGTCTATTCTCGACCTCTCACCTTCTCCTGGAAAATCTTCACTGGCACTGTCCTCTCCTGGTTCTCCTCCTATCTCTCCGGCCACTCCTTCTCCGTCTCTTTCATGGGCTCCTCCTCTGCCTCCCACCCTGTAACTGGGGGTTCCTCAAGGTTCAGTTTTCGGTCCTCTTCTATTCTCCATCTACCCCCACTCCCTTGGAAAACTTATATGCTCCTATTGCTTCAACTACCACAGCTATGAGGATGATTCCCAAATCTACACCTCCAGCCTTGATCTCTCTCCCTCTGTGCAGTCTCACATTTCCTCCATCCTTCAAGACATCTTTTCTTGGATGTCTCACCCTCATCTCAAACTGTCTAAAGCAGGGCTCCTTATCTTCCCACCAAAACCCTGTCCTCCCCCTGACTTTCCCATCACTGTAGACGGCACCACGATCCTTCCTTTTTCACAAGCCCATAACCTTGGCATTATCCTTGACTCCTCTCTCTCATTCAACCCACACAGAAGCAGCGTGGCTTAGTGGAAACAGCTCAGGCTTGGAAATCGGATGTCATGGGTTCTTAATTCCGGCTCTGCCATTTGTCAGCTGTGTGACTTTGGGCAAGCCACTAAACTTCTCTGTGCCTGTTACAAATAGCCACTTTTACTAGCACCGACAGATTATGATTGAAACACTCATCTATAAGGAAGGGATCTGGCAACAACCCTGGAAATTTACAGATCACAGAAGGGGCTCCACAACTTTCCAAAGAAATCTTTCAGAAGACTTTGGTGAATGTCTTCTGCTTCAGTGAATTGTTAACACCTAGTTTCTCAGTCTGGTTTAAATTAAGCAGTGCTTATCACCCCCCCAGGATGGGTAGTTAAATGGAAGAGCCTCAAATATCCAGAGCAGATCTTGGAAAAGGGTGATTGTTAAAATTAAGGCAATTTTGACCTTCTGAAAATTACGGTGTTTTCAACAGTCTCACCAGTTGGGTACGAATGAGCAAACATGGAATTGCAGGAAGAATGTACAAAACTTCCCCCACACTACTAATAATAATTATGGTATTTCTTAAGCACTTACTTTGTGCCAGGCGCTGTACTAAGCACTGGAGTGGATGCAAGCAAATTGGGTTGGATACAATCCCTGTCCCACATAGTTCTCACGGTCTTATTCCCCATTTTGCAGATGAGTAACTGAGGCACAGAGAAGTGAAGTGACTTGTCCACAGTCACACAGCAGACAAGTGGCAGAGCTGGGATTAGAACCCATGACACTAAAAAGGCTGGAAGTAGCAAGATCTACATAGTCACTACTCATAGCATATTCAGTTTCCAAAATGAGCCAGGAAAAAATTTACAAGGACTGTATCAACTCTTATGAAACCCAACCCCACCGAACTTAATGTAAATATCCTTATATTCTACTTAATTTCCCCTATTTGTAATTTATTTTAATGTCTATCACCCACTGTAGATTGTTAGCTCCTTTTGAGCAGGGATCACACCTACCGACTCTGTTATATTGTATTTTCCCAAGTATTTAGTCAGCGCTCTGCACACAGTAAACACTCAATAAATACTAATTGAGTGAGTGATTGGTTGACGAATTACCAGTTTGGACAATGGAGGGCAGAAATGGGAGTGTCAGAGGGCCTGGGTTTTAATCCTGCTTCCACTACCTTTCTGCTAAGTCATCTTGGGCCAGTCACTTAACTTCTCTGTGCCTCAGTTGTCTCAACTGTAAAATAAGGATTAAGACTGTGAACCGTATGTGAGATAGGGACTGTGTCCAACCCAATTATCTTTTCTGTGAGCCCACTGTTGGGCAGGGACCGTCTTTATATGTTGCCAACTTGTACTTCCCAAGTGCTTAGTACAGTGCTCTGCACACAGTAAGTGCTCAATAAATACGACTGATTGATTGATTGATTGATTTACCCAGTTCAGCACTTAGTACGGTGCCTGGCATACAGTAAGCACTTAATACCACTAAAAATAAAATAAAATAAACCTTGCCTTGCAGTAGGCATTTGGTGTGTGGCACTTCATGCCTGCATTAGACTGCAGTAGAATGAAAGGGACCAAAATAAAACTGGGGAGGATCAAGAAGGGAGTTGGAGGGGAGGAAATGGAAGCAACATTTATAACCTGTTTATAACCTGTTAAAGGAGTTTGGACAGGAATGGGAGGAGGAAAATGGGGTGCTATAACTGGAGGGCACAGTGAGATTCAGAAGAGATAGAGCAATAATTTGAGGCAATGTGAAATAAATTAATTCCAATTGAGGAGGCAGATTCTGACTGTCCCAGTGGATTTTATGCCAAAATATGCTGGAAGAATGAATTAGGGGAGGTTTATGCATTCCAACAGTGAGGCCACATTGCAGTACGAATTAGCATTAGACTAGTCCAAGGGGAAACTGGGTAAATACTCAGTCCACACATTTTGGAGGAAGCAGGAAAGAGGCAGCCAGCAGTTGTATATCTAAACTCCTTTTCTGAGTTTTCCGCCTCTACTTAACCAACACTCTGTGGAGAATGACCCCAATTCCTAGAAGGCTTCACTCTGGAAACTCTGCATTTTACAGAATTAGCTACTTGAAGGTAATACTTGCCTTTGCAGATAGCACTGTCAACTCTAGCCTTTCCTAAATAATAGCATTTTGAATTTGTACAGCACTTTCATTTATTTAAAGAACTTCTTTTTAATTAACCATCACATTTTGTCACTGCAACACTTCAATGAGGAAAGAGACAGGAATTCAGTTTCGGGCATTTTAAATTTGAAGTACTACTACTACTAATAATAATAATAATGGCATTTATTAAGTGCTTACTGTGTGCAAAGCACTGTTCTAAGCTCTGGGGAGGTTACAAGGTGATCAGTTTGTCCCAAGGGGGGCTCACCATCTTAATCCCCATTTTACAGATGAGGGAACTGAGGCACAGAGAAGTTAAGTGACTTGCCCAAAGTCGCACAGCTGACAATTGGCAGAGCCGAAGTTTGAACCCATGACCTCTGACTCTAAAGCCCGGGCTCTTTCCACTGAGCCAGGGGACCGACCTGTAGAGGTGTCCTGGAGACAGGAGGAATTGGAGAGAATGAGAGAGGTCAGGACTGCCTTTCTGCAGAGCTCAAGCCAGGGAGAGAATAAATTTGCCAAGGCAGTGAGTGTAGTGTCAGAAGAGAAAGGGACCTAAAGCAGAACTTTGAAGGAGACCCAAAGCCAGAAGAGAGGAAACAGAGGAGAAGCCCATGAAAGAGTCTAAAGGAATGGTGGCCAGAGAAGATAACTAGGAAAGAAATGAGCACATAAAACCAAAGTTACAAAGTATAACAAGGAGAATGGGGTATTCCACATCGTGGAAAGGAGCCAGGAGGCTGAAGAGGGTTACATTGGATTAGTCTGTAAGATCTGTCAAAGTGGAACTCATTAGTGACCTTGGAGAGAGTGGTCTCAGCAGAATGAAAGGGACCAAAAACAAGATCGTAAGAGGATCAAGACGGGAGCTGGAGGGGAGGAAATGGAGGCAGCATATACAACCTGTTTATAACCTGTTCGAGGAGTTTGGACAGGAATGGGAGGAGGAGGATGGGGTGATATAGCTGGAGAGCGCAGTGAGATTCAAGAGATAGAGCAGTAATTTAGGCAATATGAAATATATTCGTTCCAACTGGGGAGGCCGGGCTGGATGCAAGAAAAAGCAAGAACTTGGATTCTGACGGTCCCAGTGGATTTTCCGCCCGAATGTGCTGGAAGCATGAATAAGGGAAGGTTTATTCATTCCAACAGCGCGGCCACATCGCAGCATGAAGTGCCCGTTGGAGAGGCCATCCCCCCAACTATACATTGTAAATCTTAATGCACAAGTGGCGTTCATTTATCACTGAGGCACAGGGACCTACTGTAAACTAATCTAAACCGCTGATGATACACTAAATCAGGTTGAGTGATGAACATAAAGCAAGCCGCCAGTGACATTTAGAGGATTCGGAGCCGACTGATCAATGAACTGTCAGTGAGCAAATGAAATGCAATGTTGACATGACACCTCCCACACCAAGTTTTGAAATAATCACAGCAAGGATTAGAGAAGCAGCATGGAAAGAGTGGAAAGAGTGGCTTTGGAGTCAGAGGTCATGGGTTCAAATCCCGGCTCCGCCACTTGCCTTGGGCAAGTCACTTCACTTCTCTGTGCTTCAGTTTCCTCATCTGGAAAATGGGGATTAAGTCTGTGAGCCCCACGTGGGACAACTTGATTACCTTGTACCTACCCCAGTGCTTAGAACAGTGCTTTGCACATAGTAAGTGCTTAATAAATTCCATAATTATTATTATTATTATTATTATTATTATTATTAAAGGATAAGTACAAGTGAGTTAAGGTGGCATAGCCTCCAGTGGAAGTGTAGGGTAAGGGAGAATTGGTGTAAACACTTTAATAATACCAATAATAATAATGATGGCATTTATTAAGCACTTACTATGTGCAAAGCACTGTTCTAAGCACTGGGGAGGTTACAAGGTGATCAGGCTGCCCCACGGGGGGCTCACAGTCTTAATACCCATTTTACAGATGAGGTAACTGAGGCACAGAGAAGTGAAGTGACTTGCCCAATGTCACACAGCTGACTTTAGGTAGGTATAAACACACAGGTACAGTGGAAAGATGGCAATTCACTGGGCTCATTAACATAATGTATCAAGAGACTTCATGGCAGCAGAGAGGAGGTTCTGAAGATGGCTAGAAAGCAGTAATCCTCTCTGGACAAAATAGTGATTCAGGATCTGTCAAATACATCAATTTGCTCCTGGAAATGAAATTTCATTTTTATATCCCTCATGCCCTGATACTTCCCGAATAACGACCTTCCCCTGAGCTCAGAGGTGGGCCGAGTGACTACGGAGCGGAAGAATTACAGTTGATGATCCAAACATCCTCTTTAGCTCTCTGCCTGGGTGTCTGTGGAGTTGTCATTGATCTTTGTTGCAGGAAAGATACCTTTCTCAGACAGCTGATAGTCATAAATGAGAACCTTGAGAAATAATCATCGCATCCAATGCATAGAAGTGTCTCTAAGGAAGTAGAATGAAAAAGCACAGGGCTGGAATCAGAGGCCTGAGTTCTAATCCCAGCTCTGCCACTTTGCTGTGTGAGTTTGCTGTGTGAGTTTAAGTCACTTAACTTTCTGCGCCTCAGTTTCCTCATCTGTAAAATAGCAATTCAATCCTACCCCTTCCTAATAATAATAATGATGGCATTTGTTAAGTGCTTACTATGTACCAAGCACTGTTCTAAGCACTGGGGTGGATACAAAGTGATCAAGTTGTCCCCCGTGGGGCTCGCGGTCTTAATCCCCATTTTACAGATGAGGTAACTGAGGCACAGAGAAGTGAAGTGACTTGCCCAAAGTCACACAGCTGACAAGTGCCGGAGATGGGATTAGAACCTGTGACCTCTGACTCCAAAGCCCGGGCTCTTTCCACTGAGGCATGCTGCTTCCTACTGTGTCCAACCTGATTATTCGGTATTTACCTCAGCACTTAATACAGCACTTGGCTCACAGTAAGAGCTTAACAAGTACCATTATCATTGATATTGTTATTGAGGAGGAACATGCAGAGAAAATAAGCAAAATTATACCAGTCTATTAACCTGTCAAAATATTTCCTAAATGAAGTGTCATCTTTGGATCAAAGCTTTAAAAACTTCAAAAATGTTCAGAGGCGAAAATGAACCCTGGTCTTTGATGAAATGTTTTTTCTGTGTTGTGTTAACTACGTCTATATTTTTGCTGATATTTATATATTTAATTCTTGATTTAGATTTTATCTTTCAGTACATTCTCATAAGACTTAGAATTATAGCACTAAAATATGACCTGATCCCAGGTGTATTTTCTTTAAATTTCTAAATGAAAAGCTTACTAGGAACAGATAAGATGGATTGTTCTCTCTGTCTTAGCCTAATTGTATTTCAGGTGAACATCAATTTATTTTAAAGGACACTTCTAAGTAGCAGAATGCATCATACATAATTCATCGGTCAGAGCTACCAGTAACCCGATTTACTCAGCAGATTGCAACGAAATGAGGGAATACTATTGCTCATTATATTTTTGTGTTTAAAGCTTAAGGACTATTCTTTTGCTGTGCATTGCTGCTTAGGAAACTTAAGTTGTAATATTCAGAGTGATGAATATTGCACAGGAATTATTTTAAGGGAAAAAATTAGCTTTCAAAATATCTCGAAGAGCACTTCACGTTTCACAGAGGTAAACAGAAAACATAAGGTTTTAGATTAGGAAACTAACAAAAATATGATTAGATTGTCTTTGCCTTATGTTTTTGAGTGAGGCTGGTACGGTTCGTCTTTATTTTCATAGCACAATTTAAATGCAATTGAACTAGATTTTTGTCAGCAAACTCTTTCAACACGCATTATTTGGTTTCTTACACATTTGAAAATTACTTCAACTTGGCAGCGCACATCAAGTGGAAGCGAAAATTGTATAGCAGTTAAAGTTCAACCAGTTAACACTCTCAGAATTGCACCCACAAATTCCAATCGTCATTTGGAAGACTCTTGTTCAAGTCTTAATGTTTTCAGTCAAATTCGGCCATACTGAGTTGGTGAATTCCCAAACCTTGAAAATAATAGACTGACAAAGGCAAAGGTAAGACAGTATGCAACAGTAAACATTTCACCTACCTGTAAGCCCCGCTGAAACAGGGAATGGCCCATAAAATTGGCAACCATCCTAATTAAAGCTGCACCCTGTAGAAAACAAAACCAAAAAGGAGGGATTTTACTTTCACACGGCACCTTCCTTTGTTCTTCTCTGGGTAAAAATGACCATTTTCATTTGTCTATTGGGGTAGCTAAGGTGTATGCAGCTGGAAAAATAAATGATTTTTAGGCAATTTCTTGAGGCTAGTAATATGACAAAATTACCTGATAATTTCAAAGATTACTGTAGTGTCAGGCCACAAAACTACCACCAATCTCTCAAACTTCTAATCTTTCTCGAAGGAATGGTGCAGCCATTGACCTGGTCCCTGAAGGTTTTAAGAAGTATATATTCCATTTTAATTAAAACGTTAACCCGCAGTTAGGCTGGCTTGCCTCAAGCTCAGAATCCGTGCTAATTTTCTTGACTGCGTTAAATGTTTGTATATGCAAAAAGAGGAAGTAGATGAAAAATCTTCCAGAGCACAGAAGAATTCATAGTATAGTATTCTAAGTGCTTAGCACAGTACTCTAAGCACTTAGGACAGTGCTCTAAGCGCTTAGTACAGTGATCTGCACACAGTAAGCACTCAATAAATTGATCGAATGAATCAGAATGTAGAAAAAGCCTACCAAGTACTTTTCTCAAAATACTTGCTAGACAAAAGTGATCTGCACACAGTAAGCACTCAATAAATTGATCAAATGAATCAGAATGTAGAAAAAGCCTACCAAGTACTTTTCTCAAAATACTTGCTAGACAAAAATTAAGCGATGTATTCACTCCTTAATTATCCAAGGTAGGGCCAAAATATCTGTGTGTAAGTCGCCCCAGATCAGAAACACGTGGGGCAAATTAGGCATCAATGAGAAATGCTTTTTAAAATTTCCATTTTCATTAAAGATTAATATTATAATTAGGAATCTATAAATGGAAATTGGTTTAGATTTTCTCGAGCTTACGTCATGCGATAAAAAGTGAAAATACAATCCAATCGACACCTCAGTCCAAGGCACAGAAGAGGATCCTCCTTTTGTTTTAGATACTCAAGTTGTGTCATTCATTCATGCATTCATTCATTCAATCGTGTTTGGTGGGCACTTGCTGTGTGCAGAGCGCTGTGCTGGGCGCTTGGGAGGTGCAGGTTGGCAACATATGGAGACGGTCCCTGCACAACAACGGGCTCACACCCTTCCCACAGCACCTATATATATGTATATGTGTTTGTACATATTTATTACTCTATTTATTTTACTTGTACATATTTATTCTATTTATTTTATTTTGTTACCATGTTTTGTTTTGTTGTCTGTCTCCCCCTTCTAGACTGTGAGCCCGCTGTTGGGTAGGGACCGTCTCTATATGTTGCCAACTTGTACTTCCCGAGCGCTTAGTACAGTGCTCTGCACACAGTTAGCGCTCAATAAATACGATTGAGTGAATGAATGAATGAATGAATGAATCTTTACAAAGAAATTTACCCTTGAAGGTGTGACTTCTGAGTTATCTCTTTGCCTTACTAGCTTTCTTATGATATTGCTAATAAGCAGAAAAATATCACGCTGGAGAGGGAAGAAAGAACTAGGAGTTTGAACGTCTGTCTCCCCCTTCTAGACTGTGAGCCCGCTGTTGGGTAGGGACCGTCTCTATATGTTGTCAACTTGTACTTCCCAAGCACTTCTTACAGTGCTCTGCACACAGTAAGCGCTCAATAAATACGATTGAATGGATGAATGAATGAATGAACCCAAGGATAATCCATTCTTGAATAACTGAAAGTTGGTAGTAAAGATCAATTTATCCTAAAGGTTCTTGTTGATTTGGCTTACCACACGGATAGACTGCCTTGTCAGATAATGATGATGTAATAATAACCATAAAAATAATACTATTTATTAAGTACTTGTTTTACGCTGCCGAGTCGCTTCTGAACCATAACGATGCTATGGAGACGTCTCTCCCAGAACGCCCCATCCCCATCCGTGATCTCTCTGGTAGTGTATCCATAGTGTATCCATTCTTTGTAAAAATCCAGAAGTGGTTTACCACTGCCTCCTTCTGCTTAGTAAACTGAGTCTCTGCCCTCGAGTCTCTGCCCTCAAGTCTCTCTCATGACACTGTTGATTTTTGACTTGTAGCAGATTACTTTCCACTTGCTACTCACTGCCCAAGCTAGGGATGGAATGGAGTCTGTTTGACTTCCCCTCCTGTAGTTGACACTGGTAGAGTACTGGAAACTCTCCAGATGGACCCTGAGAGGGGATTAAGTGCTTACCAGGTGCCAAACATTGTCAATAACACTTGGATAAATACAAAAAAAAGCAGTTCAGACAAACTCCCTGTCCCACCTGGGGCTCACTGTCAAAGAGGGAGGGAGAATGGGTATTTTAATCCCCTTTTAACTGAAGGGGAAACTGAGTCACAGAAAAGTGAAATGCCTTGTCCCGTGTTTGCACCACAGGAAAGAGGCACACCCAGGACTAGAATCCGAATCTCTCGACTCCCTTAGGAATATAAAAAGGGAACTGATATATGTATAGCCTACCTCAGAAACTCTGAAAAAAAAGGCTGCTTTTGTTAGTATTATTATTTTCCTTTTTGCTGATATTTAAGTTCCAGAATCATCTAGGAGAATCCGTTCCACCTACTCACTGAACTCCAATATAGCAATTTCAAAGTCAATTTCATAACCGTTCTCTGGAAAGATGATACTTGCTAGGAGAGGGGGAAATAGATGAAAATAAGGGTGATCTGAGATTCAATAATCCAAGAATACAGCAAAAATGTGGTGATTCTGTTTATTTTCAATGAAAAATAGGACACTTTGAGTGGCCTTATCCAAAATTACGAGGCTATTAAGGGAGTTATAAGGTGGCTAAAATGAGGAGTTCAAACATAACTACCTGATTGAAATGTTGGGAGTGTAACTACATGTAAACACACATACAAATATGCACATATTTTTTGCAAGTCTATGGAAGACCACCTATTTATAATATGAATTTGTATCGAATTAGAATTCCCTTTATAATCCATCAGCTCTCTGTCCTGACTGCCTAGGCAGATTCAACTCCCATTCACTTTCAATATAATGCACCCAATCCCAGGGCTAATATAATAATAATGGTATTTCTTAAGTGCTTACTACGTGCAAAGCACTATTCTAAGCGCTGGGGTGGATACAAGGTGATCAGGTTGTCCCACGGGGGCTCACAGTCTTAAGCCCCATTTTACAGATGAGGGAACTGAGGCTCAGAGAAGTTAAGTGACTTGCCCAAGGTCACACAGCAGGCATGTGAGGGAGCATTGGGATTTGAACCCATGACCTCTGACTCCAAAGCCCGTGCCCTTTCCACTGAGCCACGCCGCTTCTCTAATATTTCTCTTTGGCAGCTTGTCTGACCTTTGTCATGTGGGGAGTGGGATTTGGAAATACCAAGGTAAGCAATCAGGTTTCTGCAGGACCAAATATTCATCTTCCAATGATGTAAGCACATTTTACTAGGCAGTGATGACTTTATCTCTCATCAAGCTTTAAAATCCATCAAGTTAGCATGCTCCCATGGCAAAGGAGCCCAAATAGCAACTTATTTTCAGTATGACACAGTACACTTCTAATATGGGGGGTCAGAACCAATACTTTTTAAAAAAGCCAACATTAAGAAGTTTGGCAACATCCTAATTGAAATAAAAATATGGGGCATTTTAACCAAGTAGATATAGCTACATCTATTTCAAGTAAAATGCATGTTTTCTGATTAAAATAGTACCAGTTTTCTTAAGTCTGGGTTATGCTTTGGTCAAAATAGTAGATGAGCTCTGGCCCTAAGGAATTAAAAAATGCTTACTTTGTGGGGTTATATGACAAGAAAATCCCCAAAATTCAAATGATTTTAGGGTTCAATGTGATTTCAATAATAATGACAATAATAATGGCATTTATTAGGCGCTTACTATATGCAAAGCACTGTTCAAAGTGTTGTGGAGGTTACAAAGTGATCAAGTTGTCCCACATGGGGCTCACAATCTTAATCCCCATTTTCCAGATGAGGTAACTGAGACCAAGAGGAGTTAAGTGAGTTGCCCAAAGTTACCCAGCTGACAATTGGCGGAGCTGGGATTTGAACCCATGACCTCGGACGCCAAAGCCTGGGCTCTTTCCACTGAGCCACGCTGCTTCTCAAGCTCTGCATCAAACAGAAATTCCTTACCCTTGACTTTAAAGCACTCCTATCTAACCTCTCTGATCTTCTACTGCAATCCAGCCTAAATACTTCACCGCTTTAATGCCATCCAACTCACCTTACCTTGATCATGTCCATCTCACTGCTTCCCACATTCTGCCTCCAGCCTGGAAATCCCTCCCGCTTCACATGTTGTGGGTGATCGCCCTTCCCCACCTTCAAAACTTGACTAAAATCGCATCTTAATTTTAGTCAGATGGCAGCCAGCTTCATTTTTCTTTTTACGCGGAGATTTTCTTTTCACACCCTCAGAAATGGAGTCTTTTGAAAGGTTTGACTTTCTTGATTTCAGCAGCGGATAGTCGTCCCTCCCTTTACTTCTCAATCTATTTCCTCAGGGCCCAGGGCAGCAGGTGGGGAGCCACACGGTGCGGGGATTTGGGCTTCTCTGATGGTGGTCTATTGGGTAGCCAGGATCAGGGCACCCAGGTTGTGTATGTGTGTGTTTGTGTGTGTGCGCGTATGTGTTTGGAATAGGGAGAGGGAACAGATGGGCAGCCCAGGTTCAGCTAACCACACGTGGGCTCATCATGGGATAGCGGAGAACTTGGTCGATCCCGAGAACTGGGGGCCGGAAAAGGGGGAGTTGGAGGGCCAGAGAGCTGGCTGCAGGGATATGGCAAGACCTAAAAGAGAGGAGGGCCACCCACGGAGCCTGGAAGTAGCTACTTCCATTTAGGAAAGACTGTGCCTTCCTGGGCCTAGACATAGATGCCTTCCAGTAAGGAGAACCAATGAACATCCTAAAAAAAAAAAAAAAAAATTATAATAATGGCATTTATTAAGCGCTTACTACATTCAAAGCACTGTTCTAAGTGCTGGGGAGATTACAAGGTGATCAGGTTGTCCCTTGGGGGGCTCCCAGTCTTAATCCCCAGTTTACAGATGAGGTAATTGAGGCCCAGAGAAGTTAAGTGACTTGCCCAAAGTCACACAGCTGACAATTGGTGGAGCGGAATTCAAACCCATGACCTCAGCCTCCAAAGCCCGGGCTTTTTCCACTGAGCCACGCTGCTTCTCTATTTTCTCAGTCTAATTTTATTTTAAGAACTTCAGGGGGCACTGTTTTTCATCACAACAATGATTCTTCGGTCAGAAATGTTTTTGAAACATGGGAACAACACATGCACACACTAATTGTTCAGGGATTTAGACAACATTCTTGTATTGAATGTCACCATCTTGAGGGAAGGAGTCATGTCTTGGCTTCACTAACGCTGTCCCCTCCTGATTCTCCTCATCTCTCTGGCTGTTGATTTTCATCTTCTTAGGAGACTCCACCTCTGCTTCCCACCCCCTAACTGTTGGGGTCCCTCAGGGAGTTCTGACTCCCTTTCTAATCGTCATCTCCATCCACTCCCTTGGAGAACTCATTTACTCTCAAGGCTTCAACCACCACCTCCATGCAGATGTTACCCAAATCTACATCTCCAGCCCTGAACTCTCACCCTCTCTGCAGTCATGCATTTCCTCCTACCTTCAAGACATCTCTACTTGACTGTCCCCCTGTCACCTCACACTTAACATCTCCAAAGTAGAACTCCTTATTTTCCCACCCAAACCCTGTCCTCTGGTGGACTTTCCCATCACTGTAGACAGCACCGCCATTCTTCCTGTCTCACAAGCCTGTAATCTTGGCTTATTCTCGATTCCTTTCTCTCATTCAACCCGCGTATTCAATCCATTACTAAAAACCGTTGGTTCGATCTTCACAACATCGCCAAAACCTCTCCATCCAAAGTGCTACCATGTTAATACAATCATTCCTCCTATCCCACCTGGATTACTGCATCAGCCTCCCAACCTCCTGTCTCTCCCCACTCCAATCCATACTTCACTCTGCTGCCCGGATCATTTTTCCTCAAAAACATTCAGGACATGTCTTGCCACTCCTCAAAGAACTCCAGTGGTTGCCCATCCATCTCCACATCAAATAAAAACTACTCACCATTGCTTTTAAAGCATTCAAACATCTTGCCCTCTCCTATCTCACCTCGCTACTCTCCTAATACAACCTAGCTCACCCACTTTGCTTCTCTAATGCTAGTCTTTTCACTGTGCCTCAGTCCCATCTATCTCACTGCCAACTCCTTGCCCATGTCCCGCCTCTGGCCTGAAATACCCTCCCTCCTCAAATCCAACACACAATTTCTCTCCCCCCATTCAAAGCCTTATTGAAGGCACACTAAGCCCCCCTTTCCTCTTCTCCCATTCCCTCTGCACCGCCCTGACTTGCTCCCTCTGTTTTTCCCCTCTCCCAGCCCCACAGAACTTATGGACCTATCTGTAATTTATTT
Organism: Tachyglossus aculeatus; assembly: GCF_015852505.1. Taxonomy (NCBI): domain Eukaryota; kingdom Metazoa; phylum Chordata; class Mammalia; order Monotremata; family Tachyglossidae; genus Tachyglossus; species Tachyglossus aculeatus. The sequence goes on along the minus strand of NC_052079.1, from coordinate 21,291,391 downwards.
ATTTCCATCAATGCATGTCTTCCCCCGCTCCAAACTGCAAGCTCATTGTGGTCAGGGAATGTGTCTATTACTGTATTGTACTCTCCCAAGCACTTAGTACAGTGCTCTGCACACAGTAAGCACTCAAGAAATATGATTGAATGAATGACTGTGTGCTCACTCCAGTATACAGTGCCAAGAACTTAATGCAAGGCTCTAACTTATCGATGGATTTTTTTGATTAATAATATCCTAATCGCTCTTAAAGAGCAAATCTTTCTTTACGGATTTAGGCAATCTCTGATTGAAAAACTATATGAAATTGAGTTTATCCAGAAAGACACCACATAAATGAATTCTAGAACAAAAAATGATGGCATACAGGCAATGAAATACATGACTTTCGAAGTCTTGTGCTGGTAAATGTCATAAAGTAAACATGCAATGGAATCACGACAAATTATGTTGGAACGAAGTATGAATGGAAGCTTCCCTACCAAGATCTGTTAAACATACGCATGGTATGTCGGTGTTTATTTCAGGCACATCAGTGATTCAGATGGAAAGCAACGAGCAGTTAATGCAGCCAATTATGCAGTTTAGCCAATACAGTAAATGTTTTTACCTTACACCTGACCAAACAGGAAGCGCAGGTAAACTGTAGTCCAACGGCTACCGATCGAGACACTGGGTTATTTAGGGTAGAAAAGCTTAGACTACTGCGTCACTGTCAGAGAAGAAGCTGGGAAAGTCCAGGTGTACATATAGACACTGCCCACAAATCTGTACAGGACTGACATGACAGTGGACAGTTGGGAGCCAGTTGGGAGCAGGCCCGTTTGTGGCAATAATGAGAGTGTGGCTACTGTCTTTGAGCAGAGACATCAGAAAGACTGACATTTAAAAACCTTTTGGCATCCCTAGTATACAATAAGGGACCGCCTATGAATGAATGCATTGTGTTGCTAATTGAAGGTTGTCATCTTGTTAAAATACAGACAGCATCCCTTTTACCAGAGAGACTGTAAAAACCTGAATTTGTCGTTTATACGCTCATCCAGTTCCTTCATTATTGAGCCTCTTCTGATTCAGGGTTTCCTCCCCTGTTGCCTGCCCTGATTCCTAGACTTTCTGCTGCAGTTTCCTGTCAATGAATTCAAATAATGCAGTCTCACGCAGCTGAGAATTTCAGTTGCATACTCTTTAAAGATGAAGGGCAGCTATGTGTAGTCAGAACACACTCCTGATTTATAGTAACTGTGGTATTTATTAAGGTGTAACAATGAGCCAAGCACTGTGCTAAGTACCGGGGTAGATACTTCCCAAATCTATAATTCCAGTCCTGATCTCTCTCCTTCTCTGCAGTCTCACATTTTCTCCTGCCTTGAGGAAATCTCTACTTGGAAGTCTTGCTTACACCTCAAATTTAACATGTCCAAAGCAGAACTCCTCATCTTCCCAACCCAACCCCGGCTTCCCCTTATCTTTCCCGTCACTGTAGACAACACTACTATTCTCCCTACCTCACAAGGCCATAACCTTGGCATAATCCTCAATTCGTTCAACCCACATATTCAATCTGTCTCCCTCAGAGTCCTGTTCTCCCCCCTACTTAGACTATGAGCTCATCGGATTACATCTCTCTCCGTGATTAGTTCAGTGCTTGGAACAAAGGGCTTAAAAAATATCACAATTATTATTAGTATTATTATCTGTCTCCAAATCCAGTTGGTTTTACATTAAAGGCCCTGTTAATATCTGCTCCTCCCTTTCCAGTCAAACTGCTATTATGTTGATCCAAGCACTTATCATATCCCACCTTCTCACTGACATCACTCCCTTCTGCCTCTCCCAACTTTGGTTCTTAATTCACTCTGTCGCTTGGCTAATTTTTCTGGAAAACTCTCAGACCATATCTCCCCACTCCTCAAGAACCTCCAATGATTACTTCCACATCAAACAGAGCATTAAAGCCCTCAATCAGTCTGTCCCCTCCTACCTTATCTCGCTGATTTCCTATTATGACCCAGAAAACACACTCTGCTCCCCTAAAACTACCCTAATACCTCAATCTTGTCTAATTCTCCACTGAGCCCTTGTCCATATCCTAGATTTGTTCTGGAACTCCCTTCTCCTTCATATATGTCAGACCACCACTCTCCCCCGTTTCAAAACCTTATTAAATTCACATCTCCTTCAAGAAGCACCCTTGGTTAGGCCTTCATTTCTCTTACTCCCTCTTCCTTCTGCATGGATCTCCATCCGTTAAGCTCTTGATAATCACCCCACCCTCAGGCCACAGCAGTTATGTACCTATCCATAATTTATTTTAAAGACCGTTACCCCCGCTAAACTGTAAGCTCCTTGTCTGCAGGGAATAATAATAATAATAATGGCATTTATTAAGCACTTACTACATGCAAAGCACTGTTCTAAGCACTGGGGAGGTTACAAGGTGATCAGGTTTTCCCACGGGGGGCTCACAGTCGTAATCCCCATTTTCCAGATGAGGGAACTGAGGCCCAGAGAAGTGAAGTGACTTGCCCAAAGTCACACAACTGACAAGTGGCAGAGTCAGGATTGGAACCCATGACCTCTGACTCCAAAGCCCAGGCTCCTTCCACTGAGCCATGCTGGGAATGTGTCTACCAATTCTGTTGTACTGTACTCAAGTGTTTAATACAGTTTTCTGCACACAGAAGGCACTCAATAAATACCACTGATTCAGTGGTGTGGTAAATCAATCATCAATCATATTTATTGAGCGCTTACTGTGTGCAGAGCACTGTACTAAGCTCTTGGGAAGTACAAGTTGTTAGCATATAGAGACAGTCCCTACCCAACAGTGGGCTCACAGTCTAGAAAACAAACAAAATGGTAAACAAAATGCTGAATATAAGCTTATGATAAAATCCTTAAAATTTTATAAATGAATACACCTTTGGTAAACAGCCCAATATCTGCTAAAACCTGACAAAGTAAGTATCTACGGTTATTGCAATGGTTAAGTGTATTAGCTATTCCTGATCTGATATTAAAAAATAGACTTTTCCTACGAGAAAATAAAAAAGGCAAGCATCATTGGCCTTGCTCTGTTGAATATATAAATGAGATATTTTATTCAACCATGATGCTGGAATGCAAAAATTGCAATACAGAATATAAGAAACAGGTACTAATCCATTCATTATACACAACACTCCTTGGACCTTTGGAGTACTGAAATGCAGTCTTGTTCTAAGAACCAGAGCTAAAGAGGGATGAGAAGAAGGTTCTGGAGGTGATTTAAGGGATAGAAAAGTTAAGTGAAATGACATTATTTAGCTGGAAGACAAGGATCAAGGATGGTTTGATAGGGAGAATGTCAAAAGTCTGCAAAGAGTGCAATGAGCACCTGTTCTTCATATAGAGAAGCAACATGGTTCAGTGGAAAGAGCCCGGGCTTTGGAGTCAGAGGTCATGGGTTCAAACCCCGGCTCCGCCACTTGTCAGCTGTGTGACTTTGGGCCAGTCACTTAACTTCTCTGTGCCTCAGTTACCTCATCTGCAAAATGGGGATTAAGACTGTGAGCCCCCGAGGGACAACCTGATCACCTTGTAACCTCCCCAGCGCTTAGAACAGTGCTCTGCACATAGTATGCGCTTAACAAATGCCATTATTATTATCATTATATCCAATGAAGAAGTGGAAACAGGTAGAAGAATTTTAACCCGCAGTGTTGAGTTTAGATTTAAGGAAATATTTGTGTAAGTGAGGGTTGAGAAGCTCTAGAACAAGTCACTGGGGGGTACTGTAGAATCTGTTTTTACTCTCTTTAAAACTATAATAGAGATTTCCTACTGCCTAGGATTATCTATAAAGGGCCCTGTCTAACGGCAGAGGGCTGACATAGATGACCTTTATTCTAACCCTATGTCAGAGAAGGAATAGTGAGGGAAAGGATCAGAAGCTGAAATTTCAGTAATAGCTCAATGTCAGAAGTACACTTTGACTTCCTATTGTCATCCTTATCTTGCAAGATTCTTTATAAGCCTTTATCTCCTGTTCTTGTAATCCTCCAATACCAGTAAAAGCACACTGTAATACTCTCCACAAGCTAATGCCATGACAGGAGGTTTAAAATTTGTTGAGATCTCCAACTTTAAGAACAGTTCACTAAAGAAAATAATTTTGAGCTTAAAACTGTAGGGATTCAAGAGTTTGTGGCTCAGCGGAAAGAGCCCACGCTTGGGAGTCAGAGGTCATGGGTTCTAATCCTGGCTCCGCCACTTGTCCGCTGTGTGACTTTGGGCAAGTCACTTCACTTCTCTGTGCCTCAGTTGCCTCAGCTGTAAAATGGGGATTAAGACTGTGAGCCCCATGTGGGACAACCTGATTACCTTGTATCTCCCCCAGTGCTTAGAACAGTGCTTGGCAAATAGTGAGCGCGTAACAAATACCATCCTCATCGTTATTATTATTATTCATTCAGCAGCATTTACTGAATGTCCTGGCGGGCAGAGCATTGTGTTGTACCGACTCTGAATTTGCAAGTCCAAATCAGAGGGAAAGCCTCCAGGAGGCCAGAGGAGACTGCGATCTAATGAGATAAAACACAGCCGAATATACGACTTATGTACTGTGGTCAAAAATGACAATGCAACTGAGGCTTATACACATTAAAAGTGCTTGGTGCAGACCCTACAAATACAAATTCACTGAGGTAGCCCTTACACCCTCCCTCCTGCTTGGAACTCTCTTTCCATTCATATCCAACAGACAACCAAGTAAAATCAGAGCTGCTCCAGGAAACCTTCCCTGACACACCTTTCAACTAATCAGTGGTATTTATGGAGCATTTATTGTGTTCAGAGCACTGTACTAAGCACTTGGGAGAGGACAGTAGAATTAAGCCATGATCCCCACTGTCAATTCATTCATTCAATCGTATTTATTGACTGCTTACTGTGTGCAGAGCACTGTACTAAGCGCTTGGGAAGTACAAGTTGGCAACATATGGAGACAGTCCCTACCCAACAGCGGGCTCACAGTCTAGAAGGGGGAGACAGACAACGAAACAAAGCATGTGGACCGGTGTCAAGTCGTCAGAATAAATAGAAGTAAAGCTAGATGCACATCATTCCAAAACTCCCAGGCCTGTGGTCTAACCACTACGCCATGCTGCTTCTCAGCCCCTGTATTCATTCAATCGTATTTATTGAGTGCTTATTGTGTGCAGAGCACTGTACTAAGCGCTTGGGAAGTACAAGTCGGCAACATATAGAGACGGTCCCTACCCAACAATGGGCTCACAGTCTATAAGGGGGAGACAGACAACAAGACAAAACAGGTAGACACGTGTCAAAGTCGTCAGAACAAATAGAATTAAAGCTATATGCACATCATTGACAAAATAAATAGAATAGTAAGTATGTACAAGTAAAATAGAGTGATAAATCTGTACAAATATATATACAAGTGCTGTGGGGAGGGGAAGGAAGTAGGGCGGGGGGGATGGAGAGGAGGAGAGGAACAAGGGGGCTCAGTCTGGGAAGGCCTCTTGGAGGAGGTGAGCTCTCAATAGGGCTCTGAAGGGAGGAAGAGAGCTACCTTGGCAAGATGTGTGGAGGGAGGGCATTCCAGGCCAGGGGAAGGATGTGGACCGGGGACTGACGGCAGGACAGACGAGAGCGAGGCCCAGTGAGGAGGTTAGTGGCAGAGGAGCGGAGGGTGCGGGCTGGGCTGGAGAAGGAGAGAAGGGAGGTGAGGTAGGAGGGGGTGAGGTGATGGACAGCCTTGAAGCCGAGAGGGAGGAGTTTTTGTTTGATTCGTAGGTTGACAGGCAGCCACTGGAGATTTTTGAGGAGGGGAGTGACATGCCAAGAACATTTCTGCACAGAGATGATCCGGGCACAGAGTGAAGTATAGACTGAAGTGGGGAGAGACAGGAGGATTGGAAAGGATTTCTCTCCCTTCTGTATTACTTGTGTACTTGAGTCGGTAACCACTAAGCACATAAGTACTCATCCAGTGTCCCAAAAGCTTATATCCTTAGCCTTAAAGTCAATTGCTTCTCCTTCCTGCAATTCATTTTAATGTCTGTCTCTCTCTGCTACTTGATTGCAAGCTCCTTGAGGGCAGGAATCATGCCTACTTACTCTACTGTACTCTCCCAAGTGCTTAGTACAGTGCTCTGCACACAGTGGACGTTCCATAAATACCGCTGATTGATTGACTGACTGGTTGAAATACAGGTGGGAGATGAAGGGACTAGAATACTCACAGTCTGATGGGCTAACATGGAAAGGCTTAGCAGAAGTGAGTTTTAACAGAGTATTAAATGAGATGAAAGGAGGTGAGAGAGCAGGAGAAGTGGAATTAGCACGTGAGAAACACAGAAACCAATTAGGAGCTTGGAAAAGTGAGAGGAGCCAAGAAGAAAGCAAGCATGGCCAGGAAGAGGAACAGCTAATGAAGTTTCTTGAAGAGAAGATTTAGGAATTTGGATTCGGAGAACGTGATCACTGGAGTCACTGGAATCTTCCAAGCATGAAAGGAATGAGCACATTTTTTTTCCCTAATCCCATAACATGCTGTCAACAGATTTTACTTAAAAATCTGGAGAAACACCCCTAAAAAGCTTAGTGCAGAATCCTTATGCTTCATTCCCGCACTGATTGTAAACTCCTTGAGGGCAAGGATCATGTCTACTTACTCTATTGTCCTTTCCCAAGTGCTCAATACAATGCTCTGCACAGGAGCGCTACCTAAATACCTTTGATTGATTTTAATACTAAAAAGAAAGTGCAATATTCTTAATATTATATAAAATAGATTTCTTCTACTCCCAGGATACAGTGAACAGGAAGCTCTAGACTGTAAGCTCCTTGTGGGAAGGAAATGTGTCTACCAACTCTGTTGAACTGTACTCTCCTAAGTGCTTATTACAGTTCTCTGCATACAATAAGCACACAATAAATACCACTGATTGATTGCTTGATTGATCGGTAACACAATGCTGTTGTATATAGCCTTTATCCATGAGGAATCCCCAAGTTTTTCAGAAATTTCACACACAAAATGACCCAAGAACAATTAAAATACTCATGTGTGGTGGCCACCTTAAGTATTTGTGTGTGTGTGTGTGTGTGTGCTGCTATTCCTCATATTCAAAGAAAACACTAAAATGTGTGTGAGCCTGAAATGTTGAATGTGGAACCCATAGCCTTGAGTTCATTGTACACACAAAAACCCTGTTCTTGCTGAGTAATTATGTTCAATGTTTGCAGCATCTAGCACTTCTTTCAGCTCTGTCCCCTTGTCACTCATTCCCTTCTAAGCTTTTGTTCCAGAAGAGTGGTTTCCTTTCTTGATAGCATCTATCCTCAACAGATGAGTCTCAGTTTTCAGCTGGGACGTAGCATTGTCTGTGGCTTTGTTTTACCATGTCCTTAAAACATTTTCTCTGCCCTCCTTGCTTTCAGTTTCTCATCAGCTGTTCGGGTATCCTGTTGTCACACTTTCTCCTCACGTCCAACTCAGGAATTTCAGACAGAGATGACTCAAATGATCCTCTGAGAAAGGTTACAAGGAGAGGTCAGCTCTATCTGAGAATTTCAGGAATGTGTCAGAGTGAGCAAGTGTCACTAGAAATAACCATAAATAAACCACGTCCTTGAGATGGACTTTGGCACTGTGCTTTTCCTGTGAATTTTAAAAAAAACATACAAGTTGCTTCATCTTCCAAGCAAAGTGTCGCTGGGAACCCACTTAGAGAAGCAGTTTGATTCTGCCCCAAGCCTCTCTCACAAGTTCTGACTCCAGTGACATGGACAAAAACCAGGTCTATTTTTTCATTTAGAACTCAGATGAGAAAATCTTCAAGGATGGGCAAACACAAGAAGTTGCTTGTCCATCTTGGAGTTGAAAAACAGCACTCTACAAAGTAAGTAGCATTTCTCCAACTCCATCGCATTAAACATTGGACTTCATAACCAGAAATATCCCATCAGATTCGTAATAAATCAAACGTACATTAGAAAGGAGTGTCAATAAACGTAGCGATTAATTCAGAGGGAATGTACTAACTAGATTCACCTCCATCATTTTGGAGAAATTAAAAACAAACTAAAACCAAGGGCAGCACCGTGGCTCAGTGGAAAGAGCCCGGGCTTTGGAGTCAAAGGTCATGGGTTCAAATACCGGCTCTGACGCTTGTCAGCTGTGTGACTTTGGGCAAGTCACTTCGATTCCCTGGACCTCAGTTCCCTCATCTGTAAAATAGGGATTAAGATTGTGAGCCCCATATGGGACAACCCAATCTCCTTGTATCCTCCCCAGTGCTTAGAACAGTGCTTTGCACATAGTAAGCACTTAATCAATCAATCAATCAATCGTATTTATTGAGCGCTTACTGTGTGCAGAGCACTGTACTAAGCGCTTGACAAATACCAAAATTATTATTAATATACATTTCCACCTTTCACTTGTCTCATTCAATCACCTTGGTACTATTGTTCAACAGAAGGCAAAGGAAATATTTCTGGAACTGTTCTATCTGAGGGAGAAGGATGAAGTGAACTAACAGAACCATCCTCACTTCCATTTCTGTTTCTCGAACCTCAGACAAGGGGATTAGAGAGTCGATTCTCCAAAGTGTCCCGGAATGAAGTTTTATCCCAACTTTTCCAGCTGGCATCTGTTTCTGCACTGCATCTCTTTCACTGAGGAATAATTCTTCTTTCCAAGTCTCCTCCCTTGAGATGTGAAATTGATCAATCAAATTTATTGAGTACTTACTACGTGCAGAGCATTGTGTTAAATGTTTGGGAGAGTACAATACCACAGAGTAGGTAAACTTCATAACTTCAGTGCGAACCTAGTTCAGACAAATGGTGCTCGTGGGTTGGGTCTCACCACTTGATATCTCTTAGTGGAAGCCAGTCAAGTTGGAGCAACTTCTCATCATGAACAGATGGATAACTCCTGCCTCCCGGATTTGATGTTATTAGTCAAGAGAAGTATATGTGCTTCCTATCCCTAAAGAGGTTGTGAATGGATTTCAAGATCTAAAACGTAATTTCTGGAGAGTGAGACAGAATGGCAAACGATTTATCACCTGTTCCAACTTCCAGTGATGAAGAAATGGAAACATCCTCAACTTCTCAGTACGGAAAGGAGAGATATGCAATCCCCTTAGATAATAGTAATGAATTAAGAATTACGGTATTTGCTAAACACTTACGATACGACAAGCACTGGGGTGGATATAATTTAGTCAGGTTGGACACAGTCCCTCTCTCAAATGGAGTTCATGGTTTAAATAGAGAGAATAGGAGTTAGTGCTCAGAACAGTGCTTTGCACATAGTAAGTGCTTAATAAATACCATCATTATTATTATTAATCCCCATTTTACATATCCATGCACTTTGATCTGTGACCTTTGGACATTTGATAATTGCCCCATCCCCAACCCTACAGCATTTCTGTATATATTTTTAAATTATATATTATAAATTACTTTTCCATTTATATAAATGTCTGTCTCCCCCTCTAGGCTTTAAGCTCATTATAGACAGGGAACGTGTCCCCTAATTCTGTTGTGCTGTACTCTCCCAAGTGCTTAGTACTATCCTCTGCATATAGTAATAATAATGATGGCATTTGTTAAGTGCTTACTATGTGCAAAGCACTGTAAAGAGCTGGGGGAGATACAAGGTGATCATGTTGTCCCACGTGGCACTCACAGTCTTAATCCCCATTTTACAGATGAGGTCACTGAGGCCCAGAGAAGTGAAGTGACTTGCCCAAAGTCACACAGCTGACAAGTGACGGAGGCGGGATTTGAACCCAAGACCTCTGACTCCCAAGCTCGGGCTCTTTCCAAGGAGCTACGCAATAAATACCATTGATTGATCAGTTGATTACACATAAGGTAACTGAGGCACAGAGAAGTTAAGCGACTTGCCCGAGGTCACACGGGAGACACGTGGCAGAGCCAGGATTAGAACTCAAGTTGCTCTTTCCACTAAGCCATACTACTTAGATGCCTCAGCCAACACATAAATAGTGACCACATAGAGTGGAGTGTATCATTCCCATCTGGGAATTCACTATTTTAATTCTGATTATGTTTGCATTCCATCTTATTGATGGGAATATTTACATTTTATCAAATTTATCTCAATGACAGCAATCCATACCTCAATCTCCCAATTCAGTGAATGGTTGGAGCCATTTTGTCAATATCCTATACGGCTTCCCATTCCATGCCATCCCAGGGCCTCCATCCCATCCTACCTTGCTCCATTTTGACCGGATTGACAGAAGTAGACAATTCCCTTCCCACCCTTTTTCTTAAATTGGGAAGCAGCACAGGGCAGTGGAAAGAGCACAGGCTGGGACTCAGAAAGTCATGGGTTCTTATCCCGGCTCTACGCCTGTCTGCTGTGTTACCTTGGGCAAGCCACTTAACTTTTCTGTGCCTCAGTTAACTCATCTGTAAAATGGGGATTAAGACTGTGAGCCCCACGTGGGACAATCTGATACCTTGTATCTACCCCAGCATTTAGAACAGTGCTTGGCAAATAGTGAGCACTTAACAAATACTATTATTATTAAATTGCGAGTCCCCTGAGGGCCAGGGATCACGTCTAATTCTCAGTCCTGTATACTTTCCACATGTTTAATACAGTTCTCAGTGTTCAGCTAGTGTTTAAGAACGCGCCACTCTCCATCTGCAATCATTCTGGTCGTGTATCATGGAATTTCTTGGTAAAAATACGGAAGTGGTTTACCGTTGCCTCTTTCCGTGCAATAAACTCGAGTCTCCACCCTCGATTCTCTCCCGTGCTGCTCCTGCCCAGTACATGTGAGTTTTGACATGTAGAAGATTGCCTTCCACTCGCTAGCCACTGCCCAAGCTAGGAATGGAAGGGGTCGGCCTCTGCTTGACTCTCCCTCCCGTAGCCGAGACTGGTAGAGTTCTGGAAAATCCTCACCATAATCCTCCCTCCTTCAAATTTCAGCTCACAATTTTCCAAGACACATTCCTGTTCATTTCCTTATAAATTTAAGATGAATTTCACCCACTCGACTCATCCTTGGAATTGCTAGGTTTACTATATGTACTTTTGTTCACATTCTGTATAATCAGCTGCAATAATCATCCACAATCACAATCTGTATAATCATCCATGTTCACAATTTAGTCCCTTTAGGACAATGAAAAAAGTATTCTTTAACAAATACCTCTACATCCTACCTGTTCCTGAGATTCCTTGTTCTAATATAGAACAATAATAATTGAGAAGCAACCTGGCTCAGTGGAAAGAGCACGGGCTTGGGAGTCAGAGGTCATGGGTTCGAATCCCTGCTCCGCCGCTTGTCAGCTGTGTGACTCTGGGCAAGTCACTTCACTTCTCTGTGCCTCAGTTACCTATAAAAGGGGGATTAAAACTGTGAGTCCCTCATGGGACAACCTGATCAACCTATATCCTCCCCAGCGCTTAGAACAGTGTTTTGCACATAGTAAGTACTTAATAAATGCCACTAAAAATATATGGTGGCTATGATCCTGACACAGCACTTACAAGTGTCTTTATTTTCCAGGAGGTTGGCGTTTAGTTGTCCTTTGGAATTTCCTGGCTTTTCCCACTCCAGTCCATACTTCACTCCGCTGTCCGGTTCATATTTCTACAGAACTGTTCAGTCCTTCTTTCCCCACTATTCAAGAACCTCCAGTGGTTTGCCAACCACCTCTGCATCAAACAGAAACTCAGCTCTAAATAATAATAATAATAATGATGGCATCTGTTAAGCGCTTACTATGTGCAATGCACTGTTCGAAGCGCTGGGGAGGCTACAAGGTGATCAGGTTGTCCCCGGGGGAGGGAGGTTTCACAGTTTTAATCCCCATTTTACAGATGAGGTAACTGAGGCCCAGAGAAGTCAAGTGACTTGCTCAAAGTCACACAGCTGACAGTTGGCAGAGCTGGGATTTGAACCCATGATCTCTGACTCCAAAGCCCGGGCTCTTTCCACTGAGCCACGCTGCTTCTAAAGCAACTCAATCACCTTCCTTCATCTTACCTCACCTACTCTCCTATTACAACTCAGCTCACACACTTCACTCCTTTATTTCCAACGTATTGGCTTTAATCTAATTTTGTCTGCCTCTGCCCTGAAACAACCTCCCTCCTCATATCTGTTAGACCACCACTCTCCACACTTTCCAAACCTTATTACAGCACATCTCCTCCATGGGGCAATCCCCAACTAAGCCCTATTTTCCTCTTTCCCAACTTCCTCGTTCATTTGTTAATTCAGTCGTATTTATTGAGTGCTTACTGTGTGCAGAGCACCATACTAAGCGCTTGGGAAAGTACAATACAGCAACAAAGAGAGATAATCCTTGTGGGCATGGAACGTGTCTCCCAACACTGTAATACTGTGCTCTCCCAAGTACTTGGCACAGTGCTTTACACACAGCAGCGTGACTCAGTGGAACGAGCACGGGCTTTGGAGTCAGAAGTCATGGGTTCAAATCCCTGCTCCGCCAATTGTCAGCTGTGTGACTTTGGGTGAGTCACTTAACTTCTCTGGGCCTCAGTTACCTCATCTGGAAAATGGGGATTAAGACTGTGAGCCCCCCTGTGGGACAACCTGATCACCTTGTAACCTCCCCAGCGCTTAGAACAGGGTTTTGCACATAGTAAGAACTTAATAAATTCCATTATTCTTCTTATAGAGTGTGAGCCCGTTGTTGGGTAGGGATTGTCTCTATCTGTTGCTGAATTGTACTTTCCAAGTGCTTAGTACAGTGCTCAATAAATATGAATGAATGAATGAATATGATTGATGATTGACTGATAGACTGGTTGATCGAACGAGTCTTCAATGTCCAGTGTTTTGGATCAAATGATAGCCCAGATTTGGAATGTGTAAGATCAAATAATTAGTCAGTCAGAGACCCCTCCAGAAGAAGGATTAACCAGTCCGTCTCTGTGACCTGTTCTCCATTCATTTGTCTTGTTATGCTTAATGCTGTGATGTTGGCCGCCGTCTACAGTCCGTTGACAAGTAACAGTTACAGTCCATCTCTGGAGATAATTGCTGCTATCATGGGTCAGTAGTGACCTGATGTCCCATGCTAAGATAGATCTATTCTCTCCATTCCTTGATTTTTCTCTTCAATATCACAGACCAAGAAGAGTTGCATTGGGTACAATCCTCTGGTAATCCATATTCGGAAGTGGTGGGGCAGGAGATGGTTACTTCATCTCTTCCAACCCTTCCTCTATCCAGATTCATTCATTCATTCATTCAGTCGTATTTATTGAGTGCTTACTGTGTGCAGGGCACTGTACTAAGCTCTTGGGAAGTACAGATTTACAGTGCCACCCTCTTTAGGGCAGCTCAGATACCCAGGGAGTGGCCATGTGTCACAGCTGCTTCCTCATGACCTGCGGAGGTCCTGAGGGCCTTATATGTTGAGATTGGCTTTGAGTTTTTAATTTTAAATGGTCCATCTATTGACTTCTGGAGGTCTCAACCTTTCCTCCTTTAGACTATGAGCTCCTGTGGGCTGAGGTGATTCCATGCATTCTACCCAATGCTTTGATATGAAAGTGCTTTCTAAATTCATTCATTAATTCATTCAATTCATTCAATCGTATTTATTGAGCGCTTACTGTGTGGAGAGTGCTGAGGACAATCAATCAATCAATCATCTGACACATTCCCTACTCACAAAGAGCTCACAGTCTAGAGGGGGAGGCAGACATTCCTATAAATAAGTAAATAAATTACATATACACCCAGATATATACATATATACACAGTCACCCCCTTCTAGACTGTGAGCCCACTGTTGGGTAGGGACTGTCTCTATATGTTGCCATCTTGTACTTCCCAAGCGCTTAGTACAGTGCTCTGCACACAGTAAGCGCTCAATAAATACGATTGATTGATTGATTGATTGATATGTGCTCTGGGAAGGGGAGATTCGAGGACTATGAATCCTGAGGAGCCTGAAACTCTGCTCTTCTAGACAGGTACCCTCCCTCGTTTTCAACTAAATATTGTTTCCTAGGGCTTAATAAAGTGATTTGCAGATAGTAGACACTTACTAAATACTATTACTACCCCTGCTACTAAAAGCAAGAAGCAGGAAAGGCCTAGGAAGATATTACATGCACTTCAAATGCCCCACAGTGCTGAACTACCCCTGAGCTTCCAATAGGAAAGAAGATGGACTGGTATTTATTAAGCATTTACTCTGTGCGAGGCTCTGTTCTAAGGCCTTGGGAGTACAGGAGAGTGAGTAGAGACAAGAGTGGAAAACCTCACAGTTTAAAAGTCTTAAATTGACTAACAAGCTTCTGATATTTACATTATTTCATTCCATTTGTCCCCCACTTCAGAAATTACGGCGTGGCTGCAAACTGTCTTCAGTTCATTGTAGAATGAACCCACAATGCTGAGTCCCAAAACCGAAGATGTACTTCTTCAGTGGAGAAGAAAAACAGCTGGAAAAATGAACATTAAGTAAAACTGGAAAGGAATTTTTCAAAATTTCGAGAATTCTCCCATTTACTGGATCCTGCTACACAATTTCGAATTGTATTTTGTCATCTGTTCTTCAGTTTTTGATGAAAATATGTGATTGGTGAGGGTGGGGAGTAGGGTGCAGGAGAAACTGGAGAAGCAGCGTCGCTCAGTGGAAAGAACATGGGCTTGGGAATCAGAAGTCATGGGTTCTAATCCCGATCCTGCCACTTGGCTGTGTGACTTTGGGCAAGTCACTTAACTTCTCTGTGCCTCAGTGACCTCATCTGTAAAATGGGGATTAAGACTGTGAGCCCCACATGGGACAACCTGATCACCTTGCATCCCCCCCAGCACTTAGAACGGTGCTTCTCACATTATAAGTGCTTAACAAATACCATCGTTATTATTATTTATTATTCTTATTAAATCACCCATTACATTTAACCTTGACAATCCTATGCCAAAAGCAAATTTATCCCAGAGTGCCTTTCTTTGCTTTAGAGCAAATCCTAGCAAAGCCAAACCCAGTACTGAGAGAGCCTGATCTTGTTCATGTTTTGGGATAATCTCCCATCCTCGGCAACTATTTAGCCCATAACATTTTACCAGATTATGAGGAACTGTTAACTGTAAATGGAAGAGTGAGAAAATCACTTTTCAAAAACCTGAAGAATTGGTAAATCTCTTTCTCTCTGTAGCACTTTCTCCCTAATAATTTTTATGGATTCCCCTAACTTTCCTCTTCTCTCAGGCAGTGTGGCATACAGCTCACGTACTTTAACTCTGCCCTCTTTTCTGCCTGGCAAAATTATTTATCCATCCTTATTGACATCTGTGCCCATCACCCTCACCAGTTGTTCCAGATTTTTAACTCTCTCCTTAAACACCCTGTTGTCCTGCGTCTCTCATCCCTTTTCCCTAATAACCTGGCCACCTATTTTATAGAGAAAATCGACTCTATCAGGGGTGACCTCCCTAAAATCTCCCCTGTCCCTCCTGCCCTTACCTCCCATCTTTCCCAGCGGTATCTCTAGAGAAGATCTCCTGCCTTCTTTCAAAATCCATCCCCTCCACCTGCACATCTGACCCTATCCCTTCACATCTTATCAAAATACTTGCCCCTCCCGTCTTCCTTCCCTAACTGTCATCACCTTCAATTCTTCACTCTCCAATGGGTTCTTCCCCTCTGCTTTGAAACATGTCCATGTCTCTTCTGTCCTAAAAAAACCCTCTCCTAAACCCATGGCTCCCTCCAGTTATTTCCCCATCTATCTCCTACTATTCATCTCCAAACTCCTATGAGGTTTACATCCACTGTCTCAAGTTCCTCTCTTCCAGTTCTCTCCTTGACCCCCTCCAATCCAGCTTCCATCCCCTTCACTCCACCGAAACTGCCCCAACAAAGGCCATCAGTGATCTCCTTCTTGCCAAATCCGATGGCCTCTCCTCCTCGACCTCGACATTTCTATTTGGATGTCCTCCTGCCACCTCAAGCTAAGCATATCTCAACCAGAACTCTGTAATCCCCACCCAACCCTGTCCTCCCCCTGACTTTCCCATCATTGTAGATGGCACCACCACGCTTTCTGTCTCACAAACCCGTAACCTTGGCATTATCCTTGTCTCTTATCTCGCATTCAACGCACATATTCAATCCATCACTAAATCCTGTCAGTTCAACCTTCACAACATTTCTAAAATCCACCCTTTCCTCTCCATCCAAACTATCAAGCTAATCCAATCACTTACCCTATCTCTCCTTGATTATTGTACGAACCTCCTTGCTGACCTCTCTGCCTCCCATCTCTCCCTACTCCAGTCCATAGTTCACTCTGCTGCCAAGATCACTTTTCTACAGAAACATTCAGGCCATGTTTCCCCCCTCCTATAGAACATCTGGTAGTTGCCCATCCCTCTCCGTGTCAAATGGAAACTCTTCATCATTGGCTTTAAAGCAGTCAATCACCTTGGCCCCTCCTATGTCACCTCATTATTCTCCTACTATAACCCAGCCTTCACACCATGCCTCTAATCCTTTCCTTCTCATTAGAGAAGCAGTGTGGATCCGTGGAATGAGCACAGGCTTTGGAGTCAGAGATCACGGGTTCAAATCCCGGCTCTGCCAATTGTCAGCTGGGTGACTTTGGACAAGTCACTTCACTTCTCTGGGCCTCAGTTATCTCATTTGGAAAATGGGGATGAAGACTGTGAGCCCCCCGTGGGACAACCTGATCACCTTGTAACCTCCCCAGTGCTTAGAACAGTGCTTTGCACATAGTAAGTGCTTAATAAATGCCATTATTATTATTATACCTTGATCTCACCTAGCTCACCACCAATCCCTCTTCCACATCCTGCCTCTGGACTGGAACACTTTTCCTCCTCAAATTCAACAGACAATTACTCTCCCCACCTTCAAAGCCTTATTGAAGGCAGATCTCCTACAAAAGAGCGTCCCCGACTAAGTTCCCCTTTCCTGTTCTCCCACTCACTTCTGTGTCGCCCTGATGTGTTACCTTTGTTCTTCCCCCTTCCCAACTCCACAGCCCTTATGCACATATCTGTAATTTATTTATTCAGATTATTTTCTGTCTCCCCCTCTAGACTGTCAGCTCACCGTGGGCAGGGAATGTGTCTTTTATATTGTTATATCAGCCTCTCCCAAGTGCTCCAAGTACAGTGCTCCGTACGCAGCAAGCTCTCAATAAATATGATTGACTGAATGACTGACTGGTTGACTAGGGAAGTTGAAACTTCATTATTCATTCAATCGTATTTGGTGAGCGCTTCCTGCGTGCACAGCGCTGTACTAAGTGCTTGGAAAGTACAATTCGGCAAGTAATAGAGACAATCCCTACTCAACAAAGGGCGCACGCGCAACTTTTTAGTTCACCATATCCACGTGTTCCATGCTCAGGGGCATGACTTGACTTCAGTCAAATATCCCGTAGCCTAAAGTGAGGACTTGACTCCAGCTTTGAGCTGCTGCTAAGTTGAGACGGGCTGTGGGGAACTCAAGGGGACCAATTCCTAAGACTGGGATTTTCTCAAGTTAAGAAATCGGAACTCTACTCTACTCCAAGGTCTTCAGTCTTTCCCCCTGATAGTTTTCTTAATTATAGTACCAATAATAATAATAATAATGACATTTATTAAGTGCTTAATATGTGCAAGGCACTGTTCTAAGCACTGGGGAGGTTACAAGGTGATCAGGTTGTCCCACGGGGGGCTCGCAGTCTTAATCCCCATTTTCCAGATGAGGGAACTGAGGCACAGAGAAGTTAGGTGACTTGCCCAAAGTCACCCAGCTGACAATTGGTGGAGCCGGGATTTGAACCCCTGACCTCTGACTCCAAAGCCCATCCTCTTTCCACTGAGCCACGCTGCTTCCCTTTTTGAGACACTGCTTTCTAATAAAGTTGTCTTATGCTGATTTATCTTTCTGAATTTGCATTTCCCTTATAGCCCTCATGCATTCCTAAATTCTGCTCTGCTTGCTGAGTTTTTTCTGGCTAGTTTGCATTACCTGAGCCCTGGAAATTCTACCTTAAAATTAATATTTTCCCAGATTCCTCTTCTTTCCGTCACTCTCTTGGCATCTCTACTGTCTCTGCTTTTCTCAATTTTTTTAGTATATTATTCCTTGTCAGGCTGTATTGCACTAAATAATTTTTAAAATAAAGGATTTTTCTATTGAATTTTCCATCCTTTGTTCTCTGGGTGCTAATGTGTTTCTACCGATGCAGCTAATGCTTTCCTTTTTGACCTAAACAACTACCTTCCTAAACCATTCCTGCTGTGTGTTTATAAAGACCGAGCCATAGATTTCCGGGTAATGGTAGCAATCTGCGTACTACTGATGATCTTAATTAAAACTGTAACTTTGGGCCCTTCTTGATGGTATTTATGGAAAGGCATGCAACCTAGGCTTTAAAAACCGCTGGAATTAGGAGCCAACTATTATTAACAACAGTAACTGGGAAAGCATTTCCAATTTGTAGAATTAGTGTCTCACTACAGCTCAGTTTTGTTGACTAGGCTCCTCATATCTCCAGGTCTTGGGCTGTCTGCTATTCATCTGGTGTCATTGCTGCGCCCATCTGGCCCCAGAAAACATGAGAAATGGCTGGAAAGTGAATCAGCAGCAGTACTTCAAACTTTTAAAGTCCATTTTTCCAAAACACTCTAGAGACAGAGGTAAAGCGATCGTTTCATACTCAATCATGTGAGAGGGGCTTCTGGGGGTGAGGGGCTCCTGGGAGTTGGGTGGTTAAGGGAGTAATTATTATTATTAAGTGCTCACTGCCAAACACTCTACTAAGTCCTGCGGCAGATGCAAGAATCAGATCAGACAGAATCTACGTACCACCCGGGACCTAGTCTAAATGGGAAAGAGTACAGGTATTGAACCCCCATTTTACAGGTGAGGAAACTGAACCCCGGAAGTCAAGTGACTTCCCCAAGGTCAAATATCAAGCAAGTGGCAAGAAAATGAGAATGACTTGAGAAAGAGGAGAGAGGTCAAGTTTGAGAGAAGGAGAGCAGCAAAGAGACGAAAACAAAGATGGGGGCAAACATCCACTTTACGTCCTATTTACTCACCGAGATGACAATAATAATTGTGGTATTTGTTAAGCGCTGGGGGAGATTCAAGATAATCGGATCCCACATGGGGCCCATGGTCTAAGTAGTAGGGAGGTATTAAATCCCCATTTTGCAGATGAGGGAACTGAGGCCCAGAGAAGTTAAGTGACTTGCCCAAGGTCACCCAAGTTCTCTGATTCCCAGGCCTGTGCTCTTTCCACTACGCAACACTGCTTCTCATTCATGTGGAGCAGGCAGCGTCAGCGGCAGATCACTGCAGGAAACAGCTAGCCAATTCTGCCCCATATCTACAGTCCTTGCCACATAGTAGGTGATTACTGGTATCACTATTATCGTTATTCCTCTTATTATTCGCTATTGCCACCAAGATTACCGCTGCTACTTCTCGTTAAGCACTTACTGGGTGCTAAGTACAATACTGAGTGTTGGAGTAGATACAAGATAATCAGGGAAGACCAAATCGCTGAGCTATGTGAGGCTCGAAATCTAAGTAGGAGGGAGAACCGGTCATTTCTGCTGCAGTTACCCTCTACAATGTGCCAGCAGGAGTTACAGAATTAATAGCAGGGAGGCACGTGGTGGCAAAAAACCTCTAGAGACGTGCTTGAGGAAGCAAGCGCTTAGTACAGTGCTCTGCACACAGTAAGCGCTCAATAAATACGATTGATTGATTGATCTGTAGCATTAGTGGAAGGGCCAGAAAAGCAAGTTTGTCCATGGTGAGTGGAGAGGATGGGCTGTTTGGGTCATGGACTAATTTATATCAGGCACAGATATTTCTCTTTAGTTTATAAACATCTTTGGTTTTGTCAAATAAATGAAGGGGGAGAGAGAAATTTGGAAGGGAGAGAGAGTATATGTCTTGAAGACAACAAAGGAAACAATCAAAATGCACTAAAGTGAGAAAACATAAGTGAAAGGGAATGGTTTTCAAAGGGGGAGCCGGCCAGCTACGTATGAAACAAAAAGAACCTCCATCAGCAAAGTTCTCGAATTAAAAATTTAGTTGTTAAGGGGCAGAACCATTATTGTATGCAGAGTACTGTACTAAGCACTTGGGAAGTACAAGTCGGCAACATATAGAGACGGTCCCAACCCAACAACGGGCTCACAGCCTAGAAGAGGGAGATAAACAAAACCTGTAGACAGGTGTCAAAGTCGTCAGAATATGCACATCATTAACACAATAAATAGAATAGAAAATGTGTAAAAGTCAAATAAATAGAGTAAATTAATAGTTCTCGATTAAAAATTTAGTTGTTAAGGGGCAGAACCATTACTGTATGCAAAGTACTGTACTAAGCGCTTGGGAAGTACAAGTCGGCAACATATAGAGACGGTCCCGACCCAACAACGGGCTCACAGTCTAGAAGGGGGAGATAAACAAAACAAAACCTGTAGACAGGTGTCAAAGTCGACAGAATATGCACATCATTAACACAATAAATAGAATAGTAAATGTGTAAATTAAAAATTTAGTTGTTAAGGGGCAGAACCATTTAACAGAGAAATATCAATATTATCTCCTCCCCCTGGATGCTTCTTCCTCATCAGGGCAAGGGGCATTTCACTTCCATTATATCTTAATATCACGTCCTATCTAGCGTAATGATAGCACAATGTCAGAGTCAAAGATGAACATCACTGGTAATGAAGAGGAAGATAGTCATAAAAAGTACATTCCACCCTGGAAACTCTTCTGAGGAATTGTTTGTCACAGATATTGGCAGAAAATACACAGATTGATGGAAATTATTTTAGGCTCTGCCAGTTCGCCTAAGAGGATTTTTTGTTCCCTTTATCATTTGAACTGCTAAATTTTCCAACTAAAAAAAGATTAATATAGGTATGAACCAGGAAAAGGAGGTCCTGGCATTATCTTGGTCTCCATTTTACACTGGACCACTCAAATCTTGTTGCTTCAAGAATCACGAAGCTAGAGTCAGGGTGAGGCAAAAGCTGCTGAGTTGCTCTGTAGCATCTAAGAGAGAAAGTCTTCAATAATGATCATAATTGTGGTATTTGCTAAGTATTTGTTATGTGCCAAGCACTGTATTAAATGTTGGGGTAGATACAAGAATCAGATTAGGCAGAGTTCCTTTCCCATATAAAATTCACAGTCTTAAATGGGAAGGAGTACAGGATTAGAATAATGGTGCTCTGACATTGTCTACTGTGTGGCCTTGGACAAGCCACTTAACTTCTCTGTGCCTCAGTTACCTCATCTGTAAAATGGGGATTAAGATGGTGAGCCCCATGAGGGACAGAGACTGTGTTCCACCAATTTGTTCGTAGCCACTCCAGCGCTTAGTACAGTGCCTAGCACATAGTAAGTGCTTAATAAATACCGTAATTATCATTATTATTATCCATTCATTCATTCAACATATTTATTGAGCATTTACTGTGTGCAAAGCACTATACTAAGCTCTTGGGGAGTACAATACAACAGACAATGGACATATTCCACATGCCCACAACCAGCTGACAGGCTAGAGGGACCTCCTCCCCAACCCCCGCAGCCCTACCTCCTTCGCCTCCTCACAGCACCTGTATATATATTTGAACAGATTTATTACTCTATTTATTTTACTTTTACACATTTTCTATTCTATTTATTGTGTTAACCATGTGCATATTCTGACGACTCTGACACCTGTCTACATGTTTTGTTTTGTTTGTCTCCCCCTTCTAGACTGTGAGCCCGTTGTTGGGTCGGGACCGTCTCTATATGTTGCCGAAATGTACTTCCCAAGCGCTTAGTACAGTACGCTGCATACAGTAAGTGCTCAATAAATATGATTGAATGAATGAATGAATGAGACATCAATTAATATACATACATATATACCTGTATACATATGAAAAGGAAGGAAGGAAGGAAGGAAGGAAGGAAGGAAGGAAGGAAGGAAGGAAGGAAGGAAGGAAGGAAGGAGGGAAGGAAGGAGGGAAGGAGGGAAGGAGGGAAGGAAGGAAAGAAGAAAGGAAGAAAGGAAGGAAGGAGGGAAGGAGGGAAGGAAAGAAAGAAGGAGGGAAGGAAGGAAAGAAGGAGGGAAGGAAGGAAAGAAGAAAGGAAGAAAGAAAGAAAGGAAGGAAAGAGGGAAGGAGGGAAGGAGGGAAGGAAGGAAGGAAGGAAGGAAGGAAGGAAGGAAGGAAGGAAGGAAGGAAGGAACAAAGAAAGAAAGAAAGAAAGAAAGAAAGAAAGAAAGAAAGAAAGAAAGAAAGAAAGAAAGAAAGAAATTTTGTACTGTACTCTCCCAAGCACTTAGTACAGTGCTCTGCCTGCAGTAAGTGCTTAATAAATACAACTGACTGGCTGACTGAAGAGCTGCTATTACTAGAGAAGCAGCGTGGCTCAATGGAAAGAGCACGGGCTTTGGAGTCAGAGGTCATGGGTTCAAATCCCATCAGCTGTGTGACTTTGGGCCAGTCACTTAACTTCTCTGTGCCTCAGTTACCTCATCTGGAAAATGGGGGTTAAGACTGTGAGTCCCTCCATGGGACAACCAGATCAGTGCTTAGAAGTAAGCATTTAGTACAGTGCTAAGCACTTAGTACAGTGCTCTGCACATAGTAAGTGCTCAATAAATACAATTGAATGAATGAATGAACAGTGCTTTGCACATAGTAAGCACTTAATAAATGCCATTATTATTATTATTATTATTACTACTCTGGGCTATGAGCAGGGTCTCAGATTGCATCAAATGACTGGGAGAAGATTGTTGGTCTGCAATAATAATGATGATGATGATGGCATTTGTTAAGCACTTACTATGTGCTGAGCACTGTTCTAAGCACTGTAGTTGAACCCCTTTGCCTCAGAACTGGAAGGATTAATAGGCTGCCCAGACAAGGAGCCAGAAGTACTTTTTTTTTTTTGATGGCATTTATTAAGCGCTTACTATGTGCAAAGCACTGTTCTAAGCACTGGGGAAGTTACAAGGCGATCAGGTTGTCCCTCGGGGGCTCACAGTCTTAATCCCCATTTTACAGATGAGGTAACTGAGGCACAGAGGAAGTGAAGTGACTTGCCCAAAGTCACACGGCTGACAATTGGCAGAGCCGGGATTTGAACCCATGACCTCTGACTCCAAAGCCCGTGCTCTTTCCACTGAGCCATGCTGCTTCTCTAAGTACTTGGGTTCTAATCCCGGGTCTGCCACTCGTCTTCTGCGTGACCTTGGGCAAGTCACTTCTCTGTGCCTCATTAACCTCATCTGTAAAATGGGGATAAAGACCGTGAGTCTCATGTGCGACGGGGACTGTGTCCAATGTGATTAGCTCATATCTACCCCAGGGCTTAGAACAGCGCTCAGCACATAGTAAGCGCTTAACAAATACCATCATTACCTCTTACGTAAATTGCGCCAGTGTCTCTGACGCGAACCAAGGGACTACAGCCGACTGAGGTGGTGGAAACGAACGTTGGCAGGGATAAAGTGGGCAAATTTATGGGATGAGTGAAGGGGAAAGTAGTTGAAGGGAAGGGAGAAGGGCAGGTTGGGTCTGTCTGTCTTCCCTTCCCTTCATCTGGGGAATGAGTTAAGTTATAGAGTTAGAAGGAGATCGCCAGACTAGAGGATTCAAGACAAAGTATAAGCGATTGTGCATTGGAAAAGCTGTCTTTGATTGGACAGAGTGATCCTGTCTGGGAGGATGAGGAGCCTGATGATTACTCTTTCCCAGGGAAATGTACTTCTATTTTCCCTATGGTTACTGTAATTGTGCTTGATTGCTTTTCATAATGATCATTCTTATTGAAGAATGTCTTGTAATTGTTTTTTTCTGTGGGTCTGCCCTCACATGCCAACTTGTACTTCCCAAGAGCTTAGTTCAGTGCTCTGCACACATTAAGCGCTCAATAAATATGACTGAAATAATGAATGCCCTCCCCACCCCCAGGTCTACTTTAGATTGCGCTCCCCTGTGGGTTCAAGAAAATTATATGAATTATTTGGAGAAGCACCATGGCTTAGTGGAAAGAGCATGGGCTTGGGAATCAGAAGATATGGGTTTGATTCCTAACTCCACCACATGTCTATATGTATATATGTTTGTACGTATTTATTACTCTATTTATTGATTTATTTTACTTGTACATATTTATTCTATTTATTTTATTCTGTTCATATGTTTTGTTTTGTTCTCTGTCTCCCCCTTCTAGACTGTGAGCTCACTGTTGGGTAGGGACTGTCTCTATATGTTGCCAACTTGTACTTCCCAAGCGCTTAGTACAGTGCTCTGCACACAGTAAGCACTCAATAAATATGATTGAATGAATGAATGAATGAATGTCTGCTGGGTGACCTTAGGCAAGCCATTTCACTTCTCTGTGCCTCAATTACCTCATCTGGAAAATGGGGATTAAGACTGTGAGCCCTACATGGGACAACCTGATTACCTTGTATCTACCCCAGCGCTTAGAACAGTGCTTGGCACATAGTAAGCACTTAAGAAATGCCATTATTATGATTGTTATTTATCCTTCCCCAGAGCTTAATGTGGTGCTATGTATAAGGTGAGCAAGCACTCAATAAATGCAATAAATACATATATAAACCATTTTTTTTAGTAAGTTTTTATCGATAAGACAGTGTCACAACATTTAGTAAAAGAACCATTAGCAGTTTGTGAATATAACCACCACAAAAAAGCAGACACACGCACAGAGAGATCTGGGACAAGTTATTTAGATAAACAAAATGATCAATTTGTAGCTTAGATTACAAAAGATCATTTTGATTAGTTTTGGACACAAGCAAAGACATACACAATATACCTACCAAAACACAACGGAAGAGGAATATTACTCACTAAAATTAATTATCCATGTGTCCGATTTTGTGTAAAGGACTTTTTTTGAAAGATTTTCTTTTAGGAACACTTTGGGGGAGAATTCCCACTGAGTTACAGGAGATGGAAACTGTGCATTAGATGATCAAAGTTTTGTTTTTCTTTCTAAGTATAGGGTTTCCAGAACTGGCTGATATCAAATTTATTGAGTAAGAAAGATTATATTAGCAATATATATTGGCTTTATCGTAGCTAATTTAGTTGAAAATATTTTGTAAAGTAACTGTTCTGCAAACTGAGTGCTCCTTTAATTGAATTTGTTTTACAACGTATAAATTTGAACCTTCCTAAACTGAAATGAGGCTTTTAACTAAACTAGAAATTGTTTATGTAAGCTTTAGGGTAGCATCACACCGAAGATAGGAAGGAGTTATTTTTAAAAGAGAAAATTAGTGAGCATAAATAGAACTAATCAATAAACAATTTAACACCCTTTTATTTACAAATTATAAGCTCATGTTGATAATGTAGTTCAGCAGAGGAGAAATATGAGCAACAAAATCAATATTTCAGAACTTCAGATGAAACGTTTCTGAGAGCAAACATGGTTGTTCCCAACCAGTGCACAAATGAGATTCAATTTCATTCATCTTTCCCAAATTCCCAGGGCTCAGAGCTCAATCGTAGGTTCTGCGCTTTGAACGCGGAGCAGCTAATGAGCCCAAATTCTCCCCAGGTGCACTCTCAGATCAGGCTAGCAATGCCAAAGGGGACAGTACTACCGAGAGAGAGGAATAGCCATTTAGAAAGCGTGATTTTTATACGAAATGCTCGCGAAGACCAGCTGTTTGAAAGACAAAAAAACTACTGTGGCTAACCCGATTCCCTGGGAAACGCTTTCAACACTTTCTCATCTCCTCAACCAGCATTTGGATGCCACTCATGTGGTGTTCTCAGAAGCTCAGGGCCTGGGGCAGGTGTCTATCAATCAATCAATCAATCAATCCATCGATCAATTGTATTCATTGAGCACTTATTGGGTGCAGACATTGTACAGAGCACTTGGGAGAATATAATGAAATAGAGGGGGTAGACATTATCCCCGCCCAAAAGGAGCTTAAAGAATGGAAGGGGAGACAGTCATTAAAATCAATTACAGGTGGAGGATATCGAAGAGCATAAGGCTACTTACATAAATGCTGTGGGACTGAGGATGGGGCAAAAATCAAAGTGCCTAAGGGATAAATATCTAAGGATGTGTGAGCCCCCCGTGGGACAACCTGATCACCTTGTAACCTTCCCAGTGCTTAGAACAGTGCTTGGCACATAGTAAGTGCTTAATAAATGCCATCATTATTATTATTATGATGATGATGATGCAGAAGGGAGGACAAATCGGAGAGATGAGGGCTTAGTCAGGGAAGGCCTCTTGAAGAAGATTTGATTTTAATAGGTTTGTGAAGATGGAGAGAGTGGTGTCTGTCAGATATGCAGACAGACAGAGAAGCAGCATGGCCCAGTGACAGGATCCAGGGCTTGGGAGTCAAAGGACTAACCCCGGTTCTGCTACCTGTCTGCTGTGTGACCACAGGCAAGTCACTTCGCTTCTCTGTTCCTCAGTTACCTCATCTAGAACATGGGGATTGAGAAGGCGAGCCCCAGATGGGTCTGGACCTGCGTCCAACGTGATTACCTTGTAACCACCTGAGTGGTTAGAACGGTGCTTGGCACATAGTAAGCTCTTGATAAAGACCATTATTATTATGAAGGAGGAGGAAGTCTCTGGCCAGAGTGAAGGAGGACGTGAGAAGTCAGATAGATCCGAGGTAAAGAGGGGGCATTGGCATCAGAGGAGTGAAGTTTGTAAGCTGGGTAGCCATAGGAGATGGGTAAAGTAAGGGTGGGAGGGGAAGAACGTATTGTGCTATCTGGCTCCTTTCTACTGGAAGCCACCACTAAAATAGAGTTCCAGGTTCAGAGTGAGACTTTGCTTAACAACAGTAGGTGTTGAGATTAATTAATTCATTCTTCTATTCATTCACACGACTCCAATGAGTCCCCACTGTTTACAGACCACAAGTCCTGGCCGTCCCAGCAGGGTGAGACACCCTGGATGCTTTTTGGAGTGGACCAAGTCATTTCCAGGCAGCAGACTTTCACACGCAGCTAGCAGAAGAAGTGTTGTATTGCTCAGAACAATGCTACATACTACTGTCAGGCTGACTGGTTTCAAGGATGGGACACCAATCCTTGAAACCAACCGGTCGGGAACTAACAAGGTATCCCAGTCCTCAAAACTCTACCTGAAGCCTGTTTGGAGATATCCTTTTGAAGATTCTCCTGCATGAAGGGGAAAGGAGATCTTACAAAGTAATAAATCAGGCCTGACCCAATATATGGATAATAAAACTGTCAGCCCATTAACAGACACTTGGAAAAGCCAGTATATGGGACATAGATAGGTGCTAAAAAACACTACGTGACAGCGACGGGTTTGGATTAAGCCACTAGTCCAATCGAAATTTGAATTGGGTCGGTAAAAAGCTCAGTCAACAGTGAATCAAAACCAGCAAATTCTAGTTCAACAGGAAATATTTGAAATCGAGTCAAGTGAAAATGGGCAAAGCAAATGCAAATATAAAATATAAGAAGCACCTTGCAGCAAACCTGAGCACCAGGGAACATAGAAAGCAAACACACAACAATTGCAATAGGTTCATGAATACATAAACCATGACAGAAATGATTCTGCTGAAGGAGAGATTTTTATCGATTTGAGTTCCAGTCAAAGAACATGTTCAGTGAAATGAAGCAAGGAGGACATTACTGGCTGGTATTAGTTATGGTATTTTTATAACTGCATGAATGATAAGTGTAAGAGTGACCTGACGTTTTATGGGGAAACAGGGCTTCCTAAGCCTGCCGTTTTATAGGTGGGGTTGCACTCTTAGAAACATTACTCAGGATGAGGATTTATAATGACAAACCAGAGCAAAGCTCCTCTCAAGAGAAGAGTGATTGCCCCTGAGAGAACATTTTTTTTTCCCAAGGTCACCAACTATTTCCCTGACATTAGCTAAGGAGAGGGCAGTTTATCTTCTCTCACTCCAGACCAAACGAAAATAATAAGCAACTTACAATATTTGGAATTATCTCGAAGGCCAGAAGATCAAAACCTAATCCCAAATGATGAAACTTTTCTTTAGCTGGGGTCTTCAACTATCCCACCTCGCTCCTGATGTCAGGCCAAATGCTACTTGAGACTAAGAAAACTGAAATAGCTGGGTGGATTTATAGCCCGTGCAGCTCAACATCTGAAATGGATCTTGGGAAGCAATTTTGGAGGGACTGTGCGAATTCAATTTATAGTATTTATTGAGCACATACTGTACGCAGAACACTGTACGAAATGCTTTGAGATAATATAATAGAATTTGTAGAAATCATCCCTGACCTCCAGGATTTTTTTTATGAAATTTGTTAAGCGCTTAGTGGTGGAAAACACTGTACTAAACACTGGGGTAGATACAAGTTAATCAGGTTGGACACAGTCCATGTCCCTCATGGGGCTCGCAGCCTTAATCAGAGAAGCAGCGTGGCTCAGTGGAAAGAGCCCGGGCTTGGAAATCCGAGGTCATGGGTTCAAATCCCAGCTCCGCCACTGGTCAGCTGTGTGACTTTGGGCAAATCACTTCACTTCTCTGGGCCTCAGTTACCTCATCTGTAAAATGGGGATTAAGACTGCGAGCCCCCCGTGGGACAACCTGATCACCTCGTAACCTCCCCAGTGCTTAGAACAGTGCTTTGCACATAGTAAGCATTTAACAAATGCCATTATCATTATTATTCTGAATCCCCAATTTACAGATGAAGTAACTGAGGCCACAGAGAAGTTAAATGACTTTCCCAAAGTCACACAGCAGATTTGCAGAAGAGACGGGATTAGAACCATCTGACACCACTAGACTCCACTGATCGATTGATTAATTCACTTCCCAGATCTGGAATCTCAACAGCCAAGACATTGGAACTCAGGATCGGTCATTTTTCCTGATCTCAGTCCAAAATCTGTGGTTTCAGGTCAAAGCTTAAAGTTTAAACTTTCAAGTACTTGACATTACTTTTCAAATATGTCCCTGGGGTAAAAATGAATTTTAAATTCAAAGTTGAAAAAACATAACTACCCCCAAAAAGGCAATTCATCAACGTAGAAAACACATACCTGTCAGCAAGAAAGCCTGAACAGACCTGTACATTTGGATAAGCGTAATTGCCCAGAAAAACCTCAAACAGGGTCATAGAAATTAACAACTTCCAAGCATCGCTCTTCAGAGAATCTCAAAATCGTTTCCAAAACATTAATTTCTTAATCCTTCCAATCCAGTTAAATACTGAAAAATATCCCCCATTTTGCAGATAGAGAGGTTGAGGCATAGACTGATGACGGAAGGTACCCCAGATGACTCTGGAATTAAATATAATCTAAGTCCCTGGCTCTCGGCTCACTGCTTCATGTTCCTCCACTGGATAAAGGGAAGTAATGACTACAGAGAAGGAATGTAATCTGGATAACACATTGCAGGATTTCTAGGGAAATGGCAAGTCACTTGCAGTTTTCTCTATTCCCACCTTTTTATAAGCGATCCAGTCAAACACCCTGTCGATGTCTGTCGCCTGCAGAACTTCCTGTGATACCGGATGTGAACTGGCCAAACCGTCGAGTAGCATCACTTCGTGTAGGACATCCGTCAGAAATCTCTGCTTTTCCTGCAATACAGCACATGGAGTAATATCATGGGTGACTCGGAGACACGGCTACATGTTCATGAAAGTGTGAAAATGATGGGCACCAATTAAGAACAATGACTCTTCCCATTCTTCAAAAGGAGGAACCGATTCCAAGCGAGATTGTTGGGAAGGCAAATTCAGGGACAATTTTTCTGCAAAGAAAATGGCAGTTCAAGACACAACATAAAATCAGCTGATAGGCTAGAATCTGCTCTGAAAAAGGGTGAATGGAGGAAGCTAATGCGAGTAAATTTGAACACAGGGCAACTCAGGTTATAATGAAGGACGAACAAAATGTTTTCAACGCATTGCAATGTAGAAACTGTTGTATTTCCACTCCAAAACATTTGGTGATTCTGTTATTGAACTTTGAAGTGCCAAGGAAATCCACGACCATAAATTCTGAATGATTATTGAAAGAGGTGTGTGAATCTATATTTTGTGGTGTACTTTCATTTAACTGTTACGATTCATGCTATTTAATCACCCATATTCTGACAGCTGTGATCATGTGAATGTGCCTCATAGGTCCGGTTTAAATCCAACACATTCTACCGATATTTAGAAGAAAAAAATCCCGATGCCCTCTCAATGCTATGACGAGTCAGGAATGACAAACGGTCAACTTTCTGAGGATTTCCTCTTCATGCACCATGGGCCTTAATCTGTATTCATCCCTCAACCTAAACACCTTTTTCATGACTGAGTGAGAGCAGCAGGAGAATTGGGCCTGTTGGCTCAAGTTTTTAACAACCAAATTGTTACTTGCTGTCTTCGACTCTTTGAGAAGCAGCCGGAAGTGTCAAACCGCAGACTGAAATTGCCAGTTATACCTTCAAATCTGGACTTTCAGAAGCAAGACAAATTGCATAGAAGGAAGTGTGGGTAATAGTTATTTTTAATCATACATATGAACCAATCACACATGAATTTTCAAACTGTTCATTTAAAAGATCTGAATCAGTGGGGAGACTTCTATTCAATGCCTACCTAATGCATTAACTTGCCCTACAAACACCTTTTTAAATGAAGCATCAATTAGAAAGCGTTTTCCAGATGGAGAATTAATTGGCATGAAAATCTACGGGATACAGGGCTAATGTTTCTACTTTGTAAGTTTTCATTTGAGTATTCAGTTCCAAAGATATTCATAACAGTGACTTCAAATGATCTGTTATTGGAGACATTTTAGTGTTTATGTATGATAAAATGGTAATACAAAACAAATGATTCCAGCATGCCTTGATAGACTATCAATTGATATAACTATCTCCTTGATAGGCATTTTTGAAAATGTGCAACGGATTTCAGAGATAGAATCAAAGCGGAATTGTGGGTGAGAAACATGTGTGTTTAAAAAATATTTATAAGACTAGAAAAGTCGAAAGCTGTTTGATGAATAAATAAAACCAACCAAAGATTCAGCCCAAAGCAACAATGCCTATTTTACAATCAGCAGAGTGAAACTTTTAGCAAACAGTGCCATTTATACCACCGGGGAGACTTTTCTAGGAGTCTTTCTCCAATGCTGTTAAATACGGTTTGCCTAGTCCCCTCCAATCTATCATTCATTCATTCAATCGTATTTATTGAGCACTTACTGTGTGCAGAGCACTGTACTAAGCGCTTGGAAAGTACAATTCGGCAACAAATAGAGACATTTGGGCTCACAGTCTAGAAGGGGGAGACAGACAACAAAACAAAAGAAGTAGACAAGTATCAATAGCAACCTGATATGCTTGTATCCACACCAGCGCTTAGTACAGTGCCTGGCACATAATAACCCCGTAACAAATACTACAATCATTATTGTGATTATTCAACATTTCTATTCCTCTGAATTGTTTCTGCTTTGGAGAAAAATTCAATCAACAATTCAATCTATCCCCACCCCAGAATCTTTCAGCAAGCAGCAGATTCTCACAGAGAATGATTTGTGATGGGGTCTGTTCTCCTCTCATACAGGATTGTTTTCTAGGAGAAGCCGGCCTTAAGGAAAACTTGCATCACTGTGCATATGCTTTAACTGATGCTCTGTGTAGGCACGCAACCATTTCTTCCAACATAATATTCTATCTAGACAGATGCTCATTTTCAGAAGAACTGCTGTCGCATGCTATCCCAAAACAGGTAATGAAAACACACCCTGAAAAGAGAACTGACTGCATTTGAAAACTGGAGTGCATACGCTAAAATATGGAGTGGGAGCAGAATACCCAACTAAGCCTTCATCTTCCCTATTCCCTCTCCCCTCTTTGCCTTGGATCTGTACCTTTTAAGAACCTTAATATTCACCCCACCAAGTTAAGTGACTTGCCCAAGATCACACAGCAGCACTTATATACTGTGAGTCCACTGTTGGGTAGGGACCATCTCTATATGTTGCCAACTTGTACTTCCCAAGCGCTTAGTACAGTGCCCTGCACACAATAAGTGCTCAATAAATACAATTGAATGAATATACATATCTGTAATTTACTTATGTATATTAATGTCTAGCTCCAACTCTCGACTGTAAGCTTCTTGTTCATTCGTGCATTCATTCGATCGCATTTATTGAGTGCTTACTGTGTGCAGAGCACTGTACTAAGCGCTGGGGAAAGTACAATACAACAATAACAGTGACATTCCCTGCCCACAGTCTAGAGTCGGGAAGTCATCAATACTAGTAAATAAAATTACAGCTATGTATACAAGTGCTTTGCGGCTAGTACGGGAGAAGAACAAAGAGAACAAGTCAAGGCAGTGCGGTTTAGTGGAAAGAGTATGGGCTCTCCCACCTGTCAGCTATGTGATTTTGGGCAAGTCACTTAACTTCTCTGTGCCTCAGTTACCTCATCTGTAAAATGGGGATTAAGACTGTGAGCCCCATGTGGGACAACCTGATTACCTTGTATCTACCCCAGCGCTTAGAACAGTGCTTGGCACATAGTAAGGGCTTCACAAATACCATCGTTATTATTACCAACTCCGTTGGACTGCACTTTACAAAGTGCCCTGTACAAGCTCAATAAATGCCACTGATTTTTAAAGAATCTTGAATCTTGAACAAATAAAAGTGAGAATGTTTTTAGGCAACAGCCTGAGTTTGACACATCTGAAAACAGTTGCTGGGATGGAATGGGCTAATGAAAATCATAATAATAATAATAATTATTATGGTACTTGTAAAGCGCTTACCATGTGCCGAGCGCTGTACTAAGCGCTGGGGTGGATACAAGCAAATCAGGTGGGACACAGTCCCTGTCCCACGTGGGGCTCACAGTCAATAGGTTCAATGTTTATGTTTATAATAATAATAATAATGATGATGGCATTTGTTAATAATGACGGCATTTTTGCACTGTTCAAAGCGCTGGGGGGGGATACAAGGTGATCAAGTTGTCCCACGTGGGGCTCACAGTCTTAATCCCCATTTCACAGATAAGGGAACTGAGGCACAGAGCAGTTAAGTGACTTGCCCGAGGTCACACAGCTGACAGGTGGGGGAGCCGGGATTAGAACCCACGACCTGCGACTCCCAAGCCCGTGCTCTTTCTACTGAGCCACGCTGCTCACATATGCATGTTTATATGCATATAAAATGTGAGCCTGCTGTTGGGTAGGGACCATCTCTATATGTTGCCAACTTGTACTTCCCAAGTGCTTAGTACAGTGCTCTGCACACAGTAAGCGCTCAATAAATATGATTGAATGAATGAATGAATGTGATAATGTATATGTTTAATGTTCAATATAAGTCCCATGTAAGAGTACAGTAAAAAAAGTATTAATGCCTGATTGATGATTAAGGAATTTTCCATACGGAATAATGGACAAGTCTCTGTTCTGAGGCTTCAGGATGCAGAACTTGCATGAAGGAGTTGATTAACAGTGCATTTGGTCTGTACAGTCCCATACGCATTTCATCTCTGTCATTTGTGTTCTCGGGGGGCATGGAGGCAGGGGTGCAGCATGCTACGAAGTGCATTTAGAGAAGGAGGGGAGAGGAGGTAGAATAGTTTAAGGAAGAGGAGGGAGTTGGAAAGCCAGAGGATTAAGACCTGACTGCCCAGGGGAGGGAGGAGTGGCAGAGATGTCCTAGAGAGATGATCAGGAAGAGGAGGTGGAGCTGGGGCAGAGATAGTTATTGAAGTAGGAACTCTGAAAGAGACAGGAAGACGGGCAGTAAAACACACTCTTTTAGTATCACAATAAAGAAATGTCCGATAAGGACCCTCATCAATAATCAGTGGCAACTTGGGTTAAGCGTTAAACAAATGCAGGGACTCAATCATCTATTACAATCAGCTTATGATGCCTAATATATTTAATGGGATACGTGAAGAGAGCTAGGAAGAAAGCCAACCAAAATTTATTTTTTATTATTCAAAGAGAAAGCGCATGTTGGGGACTCTCGCTAATGAACAGCCAAAAAGATGGACACAGATCAGATACCTAAAGTCATTTCAGAAGAGCAATTCATAAGGAAAAATTCAGAACAGTAGGGATGAACATCAGCTATCATTAAGATAGCTCATTAGCAACTGCAAATCACTAAAAATTGATTTACTGGTTCACGAAAGCTGGAACATCCATTTATGCACATTAGTGGTCACACCAAATGTTGCCCAAAATATTTTCTCTGATTAATTAAAGTTTGGAAAGCAATTTTCGTTTATTCTGTAGGGATCAGTGGCTGGGGGAAAGGAAATCATTTTGGAAGCCTTCAATCTATCACTGTAAATTACATGCAGATTATCACCAGATTGGCTGATAAATTATGTTACCACGTATTCTTCCCCACCCCAATGATAGCAAATGGTAGAGCGTGTATTAAGTGTGTTTGTCAGCAGAAAAAAAACAAAAATGATCTCTTGAAAAATATCCAACTCTCTCCATATTTCCCTTCTTTTATATTTATTTTTAAACACGGTATTGTGTATAGTTCCTGACTAATTTTCAGCTTGGGGTAAAAATAATATACCTGACCACAGATTTCTAGAATTCTCCACAGTGATGCTCAAGGATGGAATGGAAAGTATGGAATCTGGTGTCAGAATATGATTCCAATCATCTGGGAAATCTTTCCAAAAGTTTTTAAGTTTTGAATCAAAAGTTTGATCATAAGTTTTGAATCACACATATTGGTCCTCCCGTATGCTGATGCCTGGATTCTAGAATCACACACACAAGAGAAGCAGCATGGCCTAGTGGAAAGAGCACAGGCTTGGGAGTCAGTGGATTTAGGTTCTAATCCCAGTTTTCCTTCTTATCTGCTGTGTGACCTTGGACAAGTCGCTAAACTTCTCTGTGCCTCAGTTACCTTATCGGTAAAATGAGGATTAGGACCGTGACCTCCTTGTGGGACATAGACTGTGCCCAACATGATTGTCTTGTATCACTCCCAATGCTAGGTGCAGTGCTTAACAAATAGCATTTAAAAAATGTATGCTTAGGTGATTATAAACCTCTTATCTGAATCAACAAAGTGCTATGATTGATAGTAAATCTGAAGAAGAATAAAATTATGTACCTACATACAACCAAGAATCTAAATGAATGACAGAGATGTGGTTTCTCTCACCAAATTGTTAGCGGGGAAACCCATCGTCGAATGATGCAAGTATAGACAAGGAAGTTTACACTAACACCAGGAAACTAATGCATCAGTCAGAGGCTCAGAGTGTGGGTGACTGCATGAGTGCAACTAGAAACTCAATCAGCCTTTTCAACACACTCCAATTTCACTCTCAGCAATGCTCTGCACATAGCAATCACTCAATAAATACTATTGATGATGATAATAATGATGATGTTGATGATAAATGTCTAATAGGTGCCATTGTTAAGACTGTTCGTGTATTCATGATGTCATTCATTTGGAAGGCAGAAATGATTACTGGTTGATTCCCAGCTGATGTTTAGCCCATAAAGCTGAACAGGAGACAATCTTTACTGTCTAACTATCCAATACCAGGGGAATCTAATGACTCCTCCCTTACACTGAAATCTCCCATTAAGATAAGACTGCCAGATTCTGTAACCAATGTAATGAGTCTCTCCAGATACCCATGAAAACACTGTTTCTCTTCATTGCTATGGATAATTGTTGGAACATATGCGCTAACGGTGGTGGCAGAATAAATTTGCTTTAGAGGCAGGCACATAGTCAGTCCCTTATGCCTTTGGGCGGATAAGGAGTTGGCCTGTCTGATTGTACATCCACCACCTGAATGATGTCCAGCTGAAGGAAAAAAACTTCTCCAGGAATAAAAAGATGTTCCTCTGAGCTGTCATTCATCAGAAAGTCTACTCTTGCCCAGTATTGAAATGTCAAATCTGGATCCAGCCAGTTCATGAAAAATGTGTAGCATCCTTCTCTGTGGACAACTCTTATTCTCATCATCATGGCATTGTTACACTGGTACAATGACTGTCTTTAAAATATTATTATCGTTCAGGTTCAAAAAATCTAAATCTATTTTTTTCTATAGGTCCACAAAGACCTTCTGAACTTGTGGGCGAATTACTGGAGCCTTTCAGATAAGTTTCCAAAGAGTTCCATCCTCTTTTGTGGTAGCAGTAGGAAAATATATATATATCTCATAGTTCACCAGGTGAGCTTTCTTTTTCTCATTTCTATGCTCACCATCATGGCCTGCCCCCAGCATCTTTTCATTTCCAAAAGCCACTGAGGTTTTCTGTGAAGCCAAGAGGGAGATAAACTTGAGCTTTAGTTTTGTTATTACACAGGGGCTTGGGACACCTAAAGCTAGATATGAAATAGCCAAACACATCTCATAATATTCATCTATGTGTGCCTTGTAGACTGAGATTTGGAAATTTTTGCCAGAAGAATGGAACTCATTTTCTCCCAGAGCTAAGTGGGTTAAGTTCCCTTTTCAGATTTCAGAATATGTGAGCCAATATGGCCTCGTACTAATGTTAGCCCAAGATTCAGCTTGAATTTCCCATCTTGGAAAACGTCAGTTGCTGCCAATTTATTGGTTTGTTTTGAGATTCTCGAGGAAATGCACAAGGAAAAATCCTTGACATTATCCACCCCTACAGAGAGTCCTCTCAGGGAGATTTTATTTCAGAAAGGAGGGCCATTTATCTCATTGCTATGTTTTAAAATATCCAAATCCACCTAATAATTTAAAGGCTTATGCAACACAGAGATGCTGGGGTGAAAGGATTTAGAAACTTCAGAATTGTGAAGATTTCCAGGTTGAAGGTTAAAATGTTACTACGTAAGTAAAATTGTTGTAGAGAATCGGGTTGGTCATCTATGTGTATTTCATTCAATCGCATTTATTGAGCACTTACTGTGTGCAGAGCACTGTACTAAGCGCTTGGGAAGTACAAGTTGGCAACGTACAGAGACGGTCCCTACCCAACAACGGGCTCACAGTCTAGAAGGGGGAGACAGACAACAAGACAAAACATGTCCTCTCCCCCTCCTCCCCCTCCCCCCCGCCTTACCTCTTTCCCTTCCCCACACCACCTGTATATATGTATAAATGTTTGTACGTATTTATTACTCTATTTATTTGTACATATTTATTCTATTTATTTCATTTTGTTAATATGTTTTGTTTTGTTGTCTGCCTCCCCCTTCCAGACTGGTGGGTCTAGAATGAATGAATGAATGTGGAAAGGTGTCAAGTCGTCAGAAAAACAACCACCAAGGCAAGGAACAAAGAAGGGGTCCCGACCTCGTGAAAAGTTCACCTCAGCCCCTGGACACATCAGGATCATTTTTGAGAAGGGAAAAGTAAGGCAGAATGCTGAGAGGGGAGGAAGGAGGATGGGAGGAGTCTCTAGACTGTAAGCTCATTGTGGGCAGGGAAAAGCATCGACAAAGTCTGTTGTTCGATACTCTCCCAAGCACTTAGTGCAGTGTCCTGAGCTCAGAAAGTGCTCAGTAAAAATGACTGGCTGATTGATTGATACATCCAGACCTTTCTAAACGTTAAAGGAAGGGAAGAGCTTACATACAGGCATCCTAGGTGACGGCGTGGTTAGCGTCCCCCCACGGCTTTGGGGTGGGAGGGGTAGCAGCAGTAGCTCAGCCTGTCCCTCGGAGGTAGAAAGGAATCTGAGATGGAGCCAAGCAGGTAGCTCGATGCCTTGCCCATTTGGCAACAAGACATGGCCCCCAAACTGACCTGAGAATCAGCGTGGTTGCCATGGTCCTCAATGTACATTAGTAAGTGTCAGAACTCATCTCAACGCTGACCCAACTCCCATCCCAGTTGCTGGCTGGGAAAGCCTCCCCTCACCCTCACGTCATGAGGCCCACCCAGCCCGGCCACGGCAAGCCTCGGTAGTGGGAAGCGCTTAGTACAGTGCTCTGCACACAGTAAGCGCTCAACAAATACGATTGAATGAATGGATGAATGAAGGCAGCCAACCAAGATGGAGGGCAAGGAGGGGATGGCAAACTCACATGGACGCTAAGGAGGGGGCAGGAGGAGTCATTCATTCAATTGTATTTATTGAGCGCTTACTGTGTGCAGAGCACTGTACTAAGCATTGGGAAGTACAAGTTGGCAACGTATAGAGACGGCCCCTACCCGACAGTGGGCTCACATTCTGGGGGTCGCGCTATTAACTGCAGCAGCGGGAGGGCTGCAGGTTGAATAAGGAAGCACCACGGCAGTGGGCAAGAGTCAGATCGTAGCCCCATGAGATCTGGGAAAGAGATATTTCACACCCCTTTGTTCTCTGGATCTGGGGGTGATGCAGCCTGGGGATGATGACCTAATGAGTTCAAATCCCAGCTCCGCCACTTGTCAGCTGTGTGACTTTGGGCAAGTCTGTGAGCCCACTGTTGGGTAGGGACTGTCTCTATATGTTGCCAACTTGTACTTCCCAAGCACTTAGTACAGTGCTCTGCACACAGTAAGCACTCAATAAATACGATTGAATGAATGAATGAATGAATGAAAGTCACTTAACTTCTCTACGCCTCGGTTCCCTCATCTGTAAAATGGGGATTAAGACTGTGAGCCCCACGTGGGACAACCTGATCACCTTGTAACCTCCGCAGCGCTTAGAACAGTGCTTTGCACATAGTAAGTGCTTAATAAATGCCATTATTATTATTATTGTCAGTGATGGTGGCACAGGATGAGGAGGAGAAGGGTGATACAGTGACCACACTGCAGGCAGGACACATTTTAGTTCTTTGGGTACCTATGCTGACCTATGCTCCCGAGCACTGAACTGGGCTCTTGAGAGAGTGATAATGATGATGGAGTCTCCCATAGAAAGAGGATAGATGATTTTAGAACCGTGGAAGACTTCACAGAAGAACCTGCTCAGAAGAGAAGCAGCGTGGCTCAGTGGAAAGATCCCAGGCTTTGGAGTCAGAGGTCAGGGGTTCAAATCCCGGCTCTGCCAATTGTCAGCTGTGTGACTTTGGGCAAGTCACTTCTCTGTGCCTCAGTTACCTCAACTGTAAAATGGGGATTAAGGCTGTGACTCCCCCGTGGGACAACCTGATCATCTTGTAACCTCCCCAGCGCTTAGAACAGTGCTTTGCACATAGTAAGCGCTTAATAAATGCCATCATTATTATTATTATTGAGTGGGTTACGTACCCTCTTACCTCCCGCTCCCTTCCCTCTCTTTTCTCTCCTCTTAACTTATCCCCACCCCATCTGCTTCCTTCTTCTTCTTCACCTTTCCCTCTTTCTGCCTTCCAACTTTCCCCAGTTTTCTCTCTCTCCCCACATTTTATCTCCCCATTTTGTCCCGTCAGATCCCTGTCCCTCAAGTTCCATCCCTCCAACCCGTCACCTCCCACGCTCAGCTCTTAGCTAAGATTGCCTCCATCTTCAAAATTAAAACTGGGCACTAAGGCGTCCTCTACTAGTTCCTGTATTCCCCAGTGCCTTGATAGTACTGAACTCAGCAGCAGAAACAGGAGTAATGGAGTCGGGAATGGCCATGGGGAAAGCTCCCACCACTGTGAAAATGGGACCCCAGGGCATTGCCTCACAGAACTGGCATTAAGGAAGCAAATAAATTTCCTTCACATCTTCATCACTTTGGGAAAAGCAGGCGGCCATAACTCGACTATCTTGTGCTTTCCATCCAGAATGAGGCAAGAAGAGCTGTCAAGAAAGCTGTGCTTTTTTGCTCCCTTCCAGCAGCCGCGGGGTCTGAGAATTCCTATCATCTTCACCGGGCTCCATGACTGAGATAGAGTTCTTCCTTGACCCCAGAACCAAGCAACAATGAGCTGTGTACCCCACATCCAAAACTGGTATTCCTTCCTAAACCCTTCCATAAACCCATAATTAATAATTACAGAATTTGTTAAACCCTAATATTAATAATAATAATGGTCTTTGTTAAGCACTTACTACTAATAATATTAATGGTCTTTGTTAAGTGCTTACTACTAATAATAATAATGGTCTTTGTTAAGTGCTTACTACTAATAATAATAATGGTCTTTGTTAAGCCCTTACTACGTGCCAAGCACTGTTCTAACAGCTGGGGTAGATATAAGGTAATCAGGTTGTCCCATGTGCGGTTCACAGTCTCAATCCCCATTTTACAGATGAGGGAACTGAGGCACAGAGACGTTAGGTGACTTGCCCAAAGTCACACAGCTGACAAGTGTGGAGCCGGGATTCGAATCCACGTCCCCTGACTCCCAAGCCCAGGCTCTTTCCGCTAAGCCATGCTGCTGATGCCAAGGACTGTACTAAGCACTGAGGTACAATATAATAATGACACACACGATCCTTGCCCCATATGGGGCTTAGGTAGGAGGTAGTAGGATTTAATTCCCATTTTATAGATGATGAAGCAGAGGCCGAATGAACGTAAATGACTTGCCCAAGTTCACACAGTAGGCAAGTGGGAGAATGGG
The DNA here is from genome assembly GCF_015852505.1 of Tachyglossus aculeatus. Taxonomy (NCBI): domain Eukaryota; kingdom Metazoa; phylum Chordata; class Mammalia; order Monotremata; family Tachyglossidae; genus Tachyglossus; species Tachyglossus aculeatus. The sequence continues at coordinate 21,250,819 of NC_052079.1, read as the reverse complement.
ATTAGAACTCAGATCCTCTGAGTCCCAAGTCAGTGCAATTTCCACCAGTCCATGCTGATTCCCCAACTTTGTCATCTTTATTGATAACAGTATCATGCTCCCTGTTCCCAAAGCCTGCAACTTTTATGTCAAACTCAACTCTTCACTGCTTTCAGCTCTAGTATTCAATCTGCTTCCCAAACATTTCCCAAATTTCCTCCATCCCTTTCCTCTCCATCTAAGCGACCATCACTGTGGTTTAAGCATTGGTCATGTCACGGGTGGGCTACTGTATCTCCTCGCTGGTTTCCCAGCCTCCAAACTATCCCTTCTCCTTCCATTCCCCCTGCTGCTAACCAAATTATCTTCCTACAAGCCACATATCCCTCCATTCCTTAAATAATAATAATAATAATGGCATTTACTTACATAGCGCTTACTATGTGCAAAGCACTGTTCTACGCACTGGGGAGGTTGCAAGGTGATCAGGTTGTCCCATGGGGGGCTCACAGTCTTTATCCCCATTAATAGTAATAATTGCATTTATGAAGTGCTTACTATGTGCGAAGCACTGTTCTACGCACTGGGGAGGTTACAAGGTGATCAGGTTGTCCCATCGGGGGCTCACAGTCTTTATCCCCATTTTACGGATGAGGCCACTGAGGCCCAGAGAAGTTAAGTGACTTGACCAAAGTCACACAGCTGACAACTGATGGAACCGGGATTTGAACCCATCACCTCTGACTCCAAAGCCCGGGCTCTTTCCACTGAGTCACGCTGCTTCAAAACTCTCAAGATATCTCCACATCAAACAAAAGATGGGAGAAGCAGCGTGGCTTAGCAGAAAGAGCCCGGGCTTTAGAGTCGGAGGTAACAGGTTCAAATGCCGGCTCCGCCAGCTGTCAGCTCTGTGACTTTGGGCAAGTCACTTCACTTCTCTGCGCCTCAATTACCTCATCTATAAAATGGGGATTAAGACTGTGAGCCCCCTGAGGGACAACCTGATCACCTTGGAACCTCCCCAGTGCTTAGAACAGTGCTTTGCACATAGTAAGCACTTAATAAATGCCATCATTAAACAAAAACTCCTTGCAATAGGCTTAGAGGCTTTCTACCAGCTCTTTCCAAACCTCGCCCCTTCCTAACTCCCCTTCCTTCTCTCCTACATTCCAGCCCGCACACTCCGTCCTTCTGATGCAAACCTTCTCACTGGGCCTCAATCTTGACTCTCCCGCTGCCAACCCCCGGCCCATATCCTACCTCCCACCTGGAACGCCCTCCCTACTCAAATCTGCCAAACAATCACCCTTCCCCACCTCCTCCAAGAAGCCTTCCTAGACTCAGCCCCACTTTTCCTCAGCTAACCCTCACTTCCGCGTACCTTGATTTTCCCTCCTTTTGATCTTCCCCTTCCTCACCCCACTGCACATATGTGTATATAAATATATACACATATTATTGCCTAAGTTACTGCATAAAAACATATATGTTTTTTATTGATGCCTATTTACTTGTATTGATGTCTGTCTTCCCTGCTTCTATCTGTGGGTGGGGATTGTCTCTCTTTATTGCTGTATTGTACTTTCCAAGCGCTTAGTACAGTGCTCTGCACACTGTAAGCACTCAATAAATACGATTAAATGAATGAATGAAGGAAGGAAATATTGGCTCTCTTCACCCACTATTCCCTAGCGCGTACTCTTTCCTCCTTCCAGGTTTACCTTCTAACCATCCAGCTCACGGCTTACTCTCCCCAGATCCTTGATTATGTTGTTTCTCTAGGCTGGAGCACTCAATCTTTCACTTTTTAAGCCTCAGCTCTCCCCATCTTCCATTTCCTAAACTTCCACCTCTTCTATTAAACCTTTCCAGAGTAATTCCCACTACCCCACACTACCCCAATAGCCACCCCTCGCTACCCAAGTATATATGTAATATATAATATACATATGTATATTAAATTTTACATTTAATTTACATTCAATTCTTCATTCTGATACTCAGGTTCTAATCCTGGTTCTACTGTGTGACCTTAGGCAAGTCATTTAACTTCTCCTTGCCTCAGTTTCCTCCATCATCTATAAAATGGGGTTGCAATACCTTTTCTCCCCCTTAAACCATGAGCTTCATGGGGGACCTCAGCACTCAGTCCAGTGCTTGGTGCATAGTAAATGTTCAACAAATATCATCATCATCATCATCATCATATTTCAACCTGACATCTATTCTACTTTCTAACAGATATTTGTTCTTCCTACTCCTGCTATTTTTAACCATTTGGTGGGCTTGCCTCTGCCATTAGTTTGTAAGTTCTTCATGGCAGAGAACTGGGCTTTTATTTCTGTTATGCTTTTCCAACCCATCCATAGAGCAGGTGGGGCCCGATTAATATTACCACTACTTTATTCATCCTTATTCAACCCAGATGATCATGGGATGAGGCTCTGGGATCACCCTGCTTTGGGCTGGTGATGGTGGATTTGGCTTAGGCAAAGGAAGAAAAGGTTTGTGGCAGCAGGGGTAAACAACCTGCTCTTTTTTTCTTTCTTTCTCTCAATCTTCCTCCTCTCCCCCTTGCAATCCCCATTTTTCCCATCGTTTCTCCCCCCTTTTACCCTTTTTCCCTCCGTCTGTCTTTTCCCTTCCCTGTCTTCCCCTGTTCCTTCCCCATCTTTTCTTTCTCCCTCGTCTTTCTTCCTTTCCTCTTCCCTTCTTTTCATTCCTATCCTTCATTGTTCAACTCATTCAGAAATCATAGGGTTAGAGGAAATTTCCTTTCCTAGGAAGAAAACTGGTTAAAATAAAGAAATTTGCAAATGGCTGCCCTTAGGAAGGGGAAGGATAAATAGTGGAGTCACCTTTGGATCTGTGCTGACAAATTCATACATTATCTGGAAGAGGGAATGTGCCGTGAAATCTCCAAGTTTACAGATGACACCAAGCATTCTCGGGTGATGAATCCCATGAAGATGGGAAAATATTGCCGGAAGACCTCATAAAGCTGAGTGACTGGGCCAAAAAGAAAAAAAAAAACCCAGCAGATGAGCTAGTGACAGATAATGCAACTAAGGAAAAAAAATCCAAATGACAACTACAGGATGCTGGGCTCTGAGTTATCTGTCATGATTCAGGAAAGAATCATTGTTGACTGTTCATTTAAATCATGGGTTCAGTTTGCTGTGACAGCTCAAAGGCCAACAGATGGGGGGCATAATCGGAAAGTGGATAGAAAAAATAATAAAATGCAGAGTTCTGACTATACGAACCATAGTATGCTCAGACCCAGGTTACTCTGGGCCATCCATTAGATCGTAAACTCTTTTAGTCTATGTTTCCAAGTTCCTAGTCTAGTACTCTAAGACAAAGGAAATGACCACTAAATGCTGATGATTGTGATAATGAAATCTAGTCCCTCATTTTAAGAATAGTGAAACAAAGCTAAAGAAGTCTGGTGAAGGGCAAACAAAATAATCCAGGAGATGGAGAAATTTCTGTGTGAGAATAAAGTGAAAAAAATTTGCCTTAAGACAAAAGTCAAGAAAATATAAATATGCATGCTCTATTATTATTATTATATTTGTTAAGCACTTACTATACATTTTCTAAGTGTTGGGAAAGATACAAGTTAATCAGGTTGAATATAGTCCCTGTCCCACACGGGGTTCACAATGTAAGTAAGAGGTTAGTAGGATTTAATCCCCATTTTACAGATGAGAAAAATGATGCACATACAAGTTAGGTGACTTGTCGAAGGTCACACGGCAGGCAAGTGGCAGAGCCGGGATTCGAACTCATGACCTCTGACTCCCAAGCCTGGGCTCTTTCCAGTAGGTCATTCTGCTTCCCAACTAGGCCCCACTGCTTCTCTTATATCATGGGGCTTCCTGATGAAATTCACCTAATGAAAATGTGTGTAATACTTCTGGCTTAATTGATCACACATGACTGCACACAATAAATCAATATTATGTCTCCTATGTGCAGAGCATACTTCCTATATTTGGAAGAATAGATACGAATTAGAAGGCACAATCACTGTCCTCAAGGAGTTTATAGTCCAGCGGGGGAAACAGATGCTTAAATACACTATAGATAGGGAGAATTAAAGAGATTATAAAATGAAGCAGCGTGGCTCAGTGGAAAGAGCCCAGGCTTGGGAGTCAGTGGTCATGAGTTTGAAACCCGGCTCTGCCAATTTTTTTTGTGGCATTTATTAAGCGCTTACTATGTGCAAAGCACTGTTCTAAGCACTGGGGAGGTTACAAGGTGATCAGGTTGTCCCACGGGGAGCTCACAGCCTTCACCCCCATTTTACAGATGAGGGAACTGAGGCTCAGAGAAGTGAAGTGACTTGCCCAAAGTCACACAGTTGACAAGTGGCAGAGCCGGGACTTGAACCCATGACCTCTGACTCCAAAGCCTGGGCTCTTTCCACTGAGCCACGCTACTTCTCTAATTGTCAGCTGTGTGACTTTGGGCAAGTCACTTAACTTCTCTGGGCCTCAGTTACCTCATCTGTAAAATGGGGATAAACAATGTGAGCCCCACGTGGGACAACCTGATCACTTTGTAACCTCCCCAGTGCTTAGAACAGTGCTTTGCACATAGTAAGTGCTTAAATAAATGCCATCATCATTATTATTATTATTACTAGGCCACACTGATATCAGAGCACTGTGCTAAGCATTTGGGAAAGTACAGTACAAGAAAGTTGGTAGAAATGATCCCTGCCCATGATTAACTTACAGTCTAAAGAGGGAGGCAGACATTAAAATAAATTAGAGATAGAGGAAATGGCAGAGAGTAAGGATATATATGTACTGTTCTGTGGGGCTCGGGAAGGGGTGATTACCAAGTTCACTCATTCAATTGTATTTATTAAGCTCTTACTGTGTGCAGAGCACTGTGGTTAGTGGTTTGGGGGTTCAGATCTGAGTGCCTAGGTGAAGTATAAGTGAAGCCAGGTAGGAGAAATGTGGCCTTAGTTGAGGAAGATCTTGGAAGACTTCAGATAACCTGATTATCTTGTATCCTCCCAAGGCTTAGAACAGTGCTTTACACATGGTAAATGCTTAACCAGTACCATAATTATTATAATCGTTACATTTATCATCAATAATAATAATAAAATTAGGTCTTGTATCCTCCCAAGGCTTAGAACAGTGCTTTACACATGGTAAATGCTTAACCAGTACCATAATTATTATAATCGTTACATTTTGTTACTCTATTTATTTATATATTTATTTATTTATTTAACTTGTACATATCAATTCTATTTATTTTATTTTGTTAGTATGTTTGGTTTTGTTCTCTGTCTCCCCCTTTTAGACTGTGAGCCCACTGTTGGGTAGGGACCGTCTCTATATGTTGCCAACTTGTACTTCCCAAGCGCTTAGCACAGTGCTCTGCATACAGTAAGCGCTCAATAAACACGATTGATGATGATGATGATTTACCATCACTAATAATAATAAAATTAGGTCTCTTAAAGGAGATGTCATTTTAGGGGGGCTTTGAAGATGGAAACAGTGGTGGTGTGTTGAATCTAAAGAGGGAGAGATTTCCAATCAAACGATTAACAATCAGTGGTATTTATTAGGCACTTACTATGTGCAGAACACTGTTTTAAGTGCCTGGGAGAGTATAATAAAAGAGAATTATCAAATTAGCAGGTGCGGTCCCTGACCATAATGGGCTTAAAGTTTAAAGGGTACTTAAAGTCCAGGCCAGAGGCAAGCTGAGGGTAAATGTCTGGCTGCAGGATAGAGGTTTATAAAATAAGTTGAAATTAGAGAGCAAAGTGTGTGGATTGGGTTGTAGAAGGAATTCAGTGAGTTGAGGTAGGAGGGGCAAAGCTGTGTGACTTTGGGCAAGTCACTTAACTTCTCTGTGCCTCAGTTCCCTCATCTGTAAAATGGGGATGAAGACTATGAGCCCCCCGTGGGACAACCTGATCACCTTGTAACCTCCCCAATGCTTAAAACAGTGCTTTGCACATAGTAAGCGCTTAATAAATGCCATCATTATTATTATTACAGGAAAAGTGACGGCAATTTGGCTGGAGAGGAAAGGGGGGTTTTAGCCATATTCTGAAGGTAGAAATGATAGGATCTGGTGACAGACTGAATACGTAGGCAGGACGAGAGAGATGAGTCGAGGACAAGGCTTAGGGTATGGGTTTCTGAGACAGGGAGGCTGGTGGAGTTGTCTACAGTGATGAAAAAGTCAGGGAGTGGACAGGGCTTAGGTGGAAAGATGTTTCTGTCAAAGACAGAATACTGGACTGGATGGACTATTGGCCTGACTCTGTAGTGGCATTGTTTATTTATTTCAAAATGTCTAGTGGTGTTCTCAACTTCTTGGGGAATCTAAAAAAATGTTCTAATATCTACAATTTTTTTTATTGAGAAACCTATTACATTTTAACAGGTAATTTCAGTTAGAGCCCATCAAAAATATACTGAGCCTAATGGTAGAATTCTTTGTTTTTCTAATTCCAGGACTTCCAAGGAATGAAGTATGAAGCTAAGACCATTTATTAGGGTTTGAGGCAATACGCTTAAAGAAGCTCTGCGTATGTAGTGTGAAATTTAGTTTAATGTTCCCCATTAACAGGTATTTTTTTGCCCAGGTATATGTGCAAAGAAAAGATTTAAAAATCATTGTTGATATGTAGAGAAGCAGTGTGGCTCAGTGGAAAGAGCACGGGCTTTGGAGTCTGAGGTCATGGGCTAGAATCCCGCCGCCGCCACATGTCTGCTGTGTGACCTTGGGCAAATCACTTAACTTCTCTGAGCCTCAGTTACCTCTTCTGTGACATGGGGATTAAGAGTGTGAGCCATGGACATGAGACATGACTGTGTCCAACCTGTTTAGCTTGTATTTAAGTGCTCAATGTATGTAAGTGCTCAATAAGTACGATTGAATGAATGAATGAATGAATGAATGAATCTACCCCAGTGCTTAGTACAGTGCCAGGAACATAATAAGCACTTAACAAATGCCATTAAAAAAAAATAAGAAAAAAAGTGAACCCACCCTGCCCCTCACCACCAGTATTCCAGTTGAGTGATGGTGCTCTCCTGACCTCCAATTCATTTAGAGTAGGAAGAACATTGCTCCACTTTTTACTGAAGATGTTAATTCGCTTCAACAAACCCTTTATAAAAAATTTTCAGGAACAAAAATATATGTTAAACAAATACAGAAATAGTGTGCCATTTCCATCTCTCTGATGAAAAAGGAAAGAATTCAAAGAGTGCCATCAGGAATACATGGTATCCTGACCCACACAATAAAGTTGTCATCAAAGCCAATTATCCTAAAACAAAGATTGTCCCACCCTAAGAAATGCATTCTCGGGTTTAGAATCCCAACTGTTCCAACAAACTTTCCTTGATTAATTTCTCTGAGCCGTATCATTCTTTAAGCCAATTTTAGCAATTATGAACTTATTACATCCTCCTCAGCTCTTATGATGAGATACATATTCAGGTATTTCTTATTTGCAAATTTTTTTATGTTTGCCACTCTTGCTAGAATGTAGAGAACATGCCCCTTCTTTATTCTGTACTTCTGTACAGCACCAAATAGACACTTTACTGTTATTACTACTAGAAAAGGAGGTCCTTAAGTTATTCAACACTCCTGTTAGGTTAATGAAACATTATTTCATCACAGTGATATTCAAGACTTAACTTCCAAAAGTAATGCCTACCCAGTGAGTAAGCTACAGCTGATTGCTATTAAAGCAGTACACATTTTACATAGCTCTTATTTTTCTAGCATTAAGTGGGCAACGAGCTCATTTTACGCCGCAAAATCTCCAGGGTTTTTCACTGCTATTCTTTTTAAAGCCAAAGGACAGTTTCTCCAGACAATTGGAATTCTATTTCCATCCTGAAACCACGTCATTGGCGAAGGACCACAAAAATAGAGTTTGCAATTGAGGAGAAGAAAGAATATGCTTTCCAAATTCCCTTGCTTCATTTGCTACCCCATATCCCAGAACCTAAGCAACCCCTTTCGATCTACCTAATGAGCCTGTTACGCCTGTAGGAAATACTTTTGAGGCAAAAACCAGTTCTTCTGTACTGTTCTTCCAGATACATCATGATGTTATGAAGAGCAATAGTGATCGTGTATCCAAAAACAAAAAATTGGCGCCTTATACTGGGTAAAATATTATGAGCTGTTTTACAGTAAAAACGAAGGGCTTTTCTTATTGCTTTTTGAAAGATGGTTTAGGTAAAGAATGGATCAGACACTTCACTCTGCCAGCCAACACATGTAGCTGCTCCGGATGTCTCTATTTAATTTTTAAAAGTCTTTAAGAAACGAATGTCGACTGTCATTGGTATACTAACCTACCATTGCATAGCCTACTTTTCTAAATTATTCGAATGAATTTCAATATCATCTTAAAGTTCAGTATTAGGAGAATGCTTCTGAGGCACCTCTCTATCAACGGGAAAAGATTCAGATTCTGCGATCTAACTCTTCATCTATCTTCTCAAGCCGTGAGTGTTTCGCTTCTCCCACGTCTTTTAAATGTTAAGGACGTTAATTGTGTCATTCGCCCAGTATGTTCACTTTACATAAATCCTCAAAAATGATCTTCAAGACGGCCTCTACAGGAAGCCTATTCTAAATTTCAAGGAACTCATTCGTGGAGAATTTAGGAGATTCAGAGATAAAATTCAGCATAAGAGTACTGAAGTTAATGGCATTTCACTATACCATAGCTCTTTAAACTCCTATCAGATCCCAACACTATTATAATTGCACTTTAATTCAAGACATGTTTTTCATAGGGATAAAAAGAATGAGCTTTATCAGAGCCGAAGTGAATAAAAGTCAAGAAACTTGCCAACTTTCTAATAAAGCAACTTTTTTTATAATGAAATTGCAAATCAGAAATTATTTCTATCACGATAAAAAAGTTTAATGTGAAATTTAGGAAGAGACTTACCTAAAATCATGGTATATAATAATAAAATAAAATCTATAATATTCTTAGCTCCTTTAGACACTTCTTTTTTCATATTACTTGTTTCATAACACTTAAAATACTAAATCTCACTTCTAACGGTATTTTTTAAATGATTTCAATCATTGCCTAAATAATTTCTTCTGCAAAAAGCAAGTGAACAAAATAAAAGAATTGATCATTTAAAAAAAATTGAACATACACTTTTACACCTACAGTGTACAGTATAACTGAATCATTCGATTCAAAAATATGTGTCAATTGTACAGTACTTGGATGTTCTCAGAGGACTGAGACACTTTATTTTAAAAACTTTTTACCCAACCAAGGTCAACAGATACCTTAGATTTATTTTTCTTCCTGTGATCCTATAGAGTATGGGTAGCTGGCAAATAATTTGTTGAGGGATAGTAAATTTTTGCAACTTCTTTGCATGATCAACATATTTACACTTTATGTAAAGTGTAAAGTGCAGTTTTTAAGCAATTTCCTCTTTGAGCAGTACTCATATGAGGATTCTTTTTTCCATTTCATTGACTTGGGAACATTTAACATCAGAGATTTAAAAAAAATTTGTGTTAGTTGAAAGTGCCTTACATAGCTCTCCCACAAATATGACCTCTGATACTCTTTACTTTTTTAAACATATGAATCCTTGGAATAACACCTTAGGAAATTTATCACCTTTGTGAAGCATCCTGACAGTCAGTCAGTGATTGAAGTTATGCACGGTGCTTTGGTCAAAGGAACTAGGGAAAAATTTCACCATAAACTGCAGAGGTCAAAGAAGTAAGAAACAAAATATTAAAATCACTTTTTTTCATTTACATTACATGTTCCAGGCTTCCTGCCTCTGGTGTTTTTCTATCATCGTAATGTAACGTACTAATAAATTTAGAAAAAAACATGATTATGATCCATTTTACCAAGACTAGGAATATTCTGATTTTGCTATTCAAGAGTAGTAATCTGAATTCCCCTACACAGGGAATGTAGGTCATTTCAAGCCTAAGGTTATGAGAAATTTGACCTTGTTTCTTGTAATAGATGAAAAATAGCTCTGTTAAAATGCTGTCAAATAAGCCTACCTTGACTGGTTTTTGTTTATTGGACATATGATATTTGTATGCACCATTTACTATTTTACGGCAATCTCTGAATGGACCATAAAACTAATGCAACAGAAAACCCATCTTAACTCAGTCTCGTGAACTGTTCAGAAAGCACAACCTTACCATATTCCAGCCTGGGTAGAGGTAGTCTGTACCAATAAATTCAAAGTAGTGTGCAAAACCTTCTTTCAGCCATACGTCTTCCCACCAAACTGGAGTCACAAGGTCGCCAAACCACTATAAGGGAAATTTAATTATATCACATCAAAAATGCTACAGCAAAAAGATTAACCAAATTGAGTTTAATTAAATTGTGACATTAGGGGAATATTTATTTCAAGAGCTACACAGACCTTTATTAGTGCGAATGCCATTGATATTCTATCAAACTGCACTGCTCTGAAAAAACTCCCCAAGCTATTTCGGTCGCTCGGAGCGACCGAAATAGCTGTAGCTTAATGCCACCAAGCCTTTTTTGTGTCAATCAGAAATCATTGACCAAGGTTAGACAACCAGAAAATGAGGTTGAATTAACACTCTGATCTCTATCTGAAATCGAAGCAATCAGTAGAGCCCTGAGTTGGCTTGTAAAAACACTCCGAGATATTTTGTGACCTCAGCTTTAGACTTTTTTATGAGAAAAAACTGCATGAAGAGGTTGTACTAAAGGAGACAGACTGGAGAATGGAATGGGTTCTGTCCAAATTTTGTTCCCTGCCATAGCCAGAAATGGGTCCCGGGGCCTGCAGAAGTTCATTACCTTACCAAACACCAAACTTATCAGAAAATGATCCAAACGTTACTGAAAGTAGATTCCAATTATAAAATGCCCTGTCACAATATTTCAAAATAATTTTGCATCTGAGGGGGCCCTAGTAGCTAGCAGGATAGGGAGGTGAAGCCCAGGATTTCTGGATTCCCAAATCACAGGAGGACTGATAGACCACCAATCCTACTTCCCCTCACCATCAGCTCTGTCAGGACCACTGGAGAGCATTCAAATCTGCTCCAGTTAAGGGAAACTTTGGGGAATTTTATTAAGGTCACGTTGGTAGACATGTTCCCTCCCCCCAAGTTAACGGTCTAGAGAGGGAGACAGACGTTTATGATTTTTTTTACACCAGTTTTTGGTAACCCACATTAACTTGAACTCATTTCGAGGTATTTCAGCTCAAAGCACAAATGAATCCATGTTAATATAATTGAATCCATGTTAGTATAATTATTAATATATTATAATAATATATATATCTGTTTTCAAGAGACAGATTCAGACTACGTTGCTGTGCATGGAAAGGTTTCTCCTTCCAGTAGCTTAAAATTAGTCAATCAATCAGGGGTGTTCATTCAATCGCATTTATTGAGAGTTTACTATGCGCAGAGCACTGTTCTGTGTGGATAGTCAAATAAGAATTGGGAATACTACTAAAGGATTTCATTTGAGATAATAAAATGGATCTGAAATAAATTTTACCGTGAGTGTTTACTACTGGATTTACTAATTTTCCATTTTTAGCATAACAAAAGTACCCGTCATTTGCAAATAAAGGTCTGTGTTGGAGTATGAAAAAGACTCCCTGTCAAAGTTTCGGGACACTAAAAATAACAAAATGATTTCAACTAACGAAAATTTTGACACACATACAAAGCCCAGCCTGGATCTGGAAGCGAAGTAATAAATCATTTTTTGTTCCAGAGTGTTTTAGTGAATGCAAAATAAGCATACTTGGATTGGTCCTTTATATTCCAAGATGCCCTACTATTGGCAAGATTCTAGACGTGGGTAGTTTTGTGTGCTGATGTGTTTGCTACTTTCAAGGCCTGTCTCATTTTTTAATTTTCCTCTTGATATCCTGATCATTCTGAAGCTGTGCCTCTCTAGGTGGCCATAAACTAGAATGTTCCATCTGCTGCTATAGTTCCTCAGTCTCACAGCTAGACCACATTGTCCGAGATGCTTCATTATGCTTTAAACTATTTATCCTGCCCTTCTTACTTAGACAAACCCCACTTCAATTAGCCATAACCCTCCATTAACCTCATGTGTCTTGCTTACTGAAGCCTCTTTGGGTTGACTTTGGCTAGTTCATTCTCATCAATAGAGACTGTGAGCCCGTTGTTGGGTAGGAACAGTTTCTTTATGTTGCCAACTTGTACTTCCCAAGCGCTTAGTACAGTGCTCTGCACACAGTAAGCGCTCGATAAATACGATTGAATGAATGAATCAGTAGCATTCATTGAGCATACACTTGCTGAGTGATTGGGTGAACTCCAGTCCCGTACTATTGATGAGTCTGTCTTGATGGTTGCTGTTAACTATGGCTTCTAGGTGAAGTTGAAGCCATTCCAGAAACCACATGTTATGTCAGTGTCCCGCCATCATTATGGCTTCCTTTGGAAGTTTAATATCCAAATGGTATGACATTCTATTAATCTCCCAAACTGACTTTCTTGATTCAGACTTCCCAAGTGTTGTTGGCTAGAACCCTACCGAAGTAGTAGAATTCAGTCACAGCTCAATCGCTGGTGAAAAATGTGGTTTTGAGCGAGGATTCCTCGGTGCTGTTACCACTCCATACTGTTATTAAGGTTTATTATCAGTCCACGTCTCTATGTATATTGTGAAGTGGTTCGCGATCTTCGGCGTAATTTTTTTCTGTAAATGTCCCAGGGCACAAGCTTCAGCCTTCAGAACCTTCTTGTTGACCTTCTCAGTCTCAAAGATTTTAATCGTGCCGACCTATTGTTCTGGAAGAGTATCCTAGGGAATTTGGGGAATTCTGACTCCGGCTTCCAGATCGCACTTGCATTCTTAAGCACGGAGGTGTAGAATTAGGTTCAACAGAAATAGAGACTGCCTTTCTCCACTGGGTAACAAGGAATGAGTCTGAAAAGGTATTACTAGAATAAAATCTAGTGATGGAATTTTGGGACCCTCTCCAGGGAGTCAATATGCTGAGTAATTGTCAATCACTCATTCATATTTATTTATTAAGCGCTCACTATGTGCAGAGCACTGTTCTAAGTGCTGGGGAGGTTACAAGATGACCAGGTTGTCCCACAGGGGGCTCACAGTCTTAATCCCCATTTTACAGATGAGGTAACTGAGGCCCAGAGAAGTTAAGTGACTTGCCCAAAGTCACACAGCTGACAGTTGGCGGAGCCGGGATTTGAACCCATGAGCTCTGACTCCAAAGCCTGGGCTCTTTCCACTGAGCCATGCTGCTTCTCAAGTGGTACTTATAGTAGTACTTATTGAGCACTTACTGTGGGCAGAGCACTGTACTAAGCACCGTACAATACAACCCAGAGTGGGGAGAAGAGGTAGTAGGGACCCTCCTTCCTCTCCCCCTCCTTCCCCTCCCCATCCCCCCAGCCTTACCTCCTTCCCCTCCCCACAGCACCTGTATATATGTATATATATTTGTACGGATTTATTACTCCATTTATTTTACTTGTACATATTTATTCTATTTATTTTATTTTGTTAATAGGTTTTGTTTCATTCTCTGTCTCCCCCTTCTAAACTGTGAGCCCACTGTTGGGTAGGGACCGTCTATATATGTTGCCAACTTGTACTTCCCAAGAGCTTAGTACAGTGCTCTGCACACAGTAAGCGCTCAATAAATATGATTGAATGAATGAATGAATACCACATGGCGCAGTGGTTGGAGCACAGATCTGGGAGACGGAGGTCAAGAGTTCCGATCCCGACTGCGCTGCTTGTCTGCTGCGTGACCTTAGGCAAGTAACTTCGGTTCTCTGTGCCTCAGTTCCCTCATCTGTCAAAGACTGTGAGCCCCATGTGAGACAGGGAGTGCATCCAACTTGATTAGCTTTCATTCTACCCCAGCACTTAGTACAGTGCTTGGCACACAATAAGCACTCAACAAATAACAAAAATAGTAGCTCTGTACAGGACCCTAGAAATTCATGTGTGTGGGTTCCTCATCTTGAAGTCTCAGGATCAAGGCTTATTTGTTTTCTTGACAGGAGACTCCATCAATGCTATAATCAATGCTATGCTGTTGTCTAAAATAGATATATTTATAATAATTATAATAATAATAATAATAATAATAATGGTATTTGCTAAGGACTTACTATGTGCCAGGAACTGTTCTAAGCACTGAGGTAGATAATAATAATAATGGCATTTATTAAGTGCTTACTATGTGCAAAGCACAGTTCTAAGCACTGGGGAGTCTACAAGGTGATCAGGTTGTCCCACGGGGGGTTCACAGTCTTCATCCCCATTTTACAGATGAGGGAACTGAAGCACAGAGAAGTGAAGTGACTTGCCCAAAGTCAAACAGCTGACAATTGGCGGACCTGGGATTTGAACCCCTGACCTCTGACTCCAAAGCCCGTGTTCTTTCCACTGAGCCACGCTGCTTCCCCAAATAACAAAAATAGTAGCTCTGTACAGGACCCTAGAAATTCATGTGTGTGGGTTCCTCATCCTGAAGTCTCAGGATCAAGGCTCATTCAATTCATTCAATCGTATTTATTGAGCGCTTACTGTGTGCAGAGCACTGTACTAAGCGCTTACTTGTTTTGACAGGAGACTCCATCAGTGCTATAATCAATGCTATGTTATTGTCTAAAACAGGCATATTCATAATAACAATAATAATAATTGTGGTATTTGTTAAGCACTTACTATGTGCCAGGAACTGTTCTAAGCACTGAGGTAGATAAAAGACATAGTCCCTGTCCCACATGGGGCTCAGAGTTTTACTTCGCACTTCACAGATGTGGCAACTGAGGCCCAGAGAAGTCAAATTGAGTTGCCCAAGGTCACACAGCAGACAAGTGGCAGACCCAGGATTAGAACCCAGGTTCTTCCAGCTCCCAGGACTGGGATTTATCTAGATTCTTCTCTCATAGAAGCGTGAGATATTACGCTGATTAGGGAAGGTACTAATGATTTTAAACTGGTATCTGTTGCAGTCATTTAGCAGGAAAGGACGACAACTATTTTGTGTTCTGATTTCACGTTAGACCTTTGTGATCCAAGGATTTGGTTTCAGGTCTTGGTGTTACAATCCACACTTAGGTGGAAATTCCTCATGGTGACCAGTGCGTCTTCTTTTGGGGAATAATAAAATATCTCCGCCTCCTGTCAGAATCTTCCTTTTGGTTTCAGGAGTCAGCAAATAACAAACATGACAAACAAGGGCTCAAAGTCTTAATCCCAATTTTACAGATGATGCATCTGAGGCAGGGAAAAGTTAAATCACTTGCACCAGTGGAAGAGGCAGAATTAAAACCCAGGCCCTTTTATCTCTCAGGCCCATGCTCTAACTAATTGACATGCTCATAATCAAAACAAATAATAATAATAAACTGTGTTAATCCCCCATTTTACAGATGAGGGAACTGAGGCACAGAGATGTGAAATGACTTGCCAAAAGTCACACAGCTGACAATTGGCAGAGCTGGGATTTGAATGCATGACCTCTGACTCCAAAGCCCGGGATCTTTCCAGTGAGCCACACTGCTTCTCTATATAGGTATTGCTTCTCTATATATTGTGTCTCAAATATAGGTATTAATACAGACTCCAGGGACTTTGTTGGATGGCAGTGTCATCACTGACAAAATAAAACTCAAGAAATATTGTACTTTCTAGGCAATGTATCCTTTTTTTTAAAATGTTTTCATTGATAATGTCATTCAAGGGACATGTCTTCTCATAAATCCCAATCTCTCTCCTTCTCTGCAGTCCCTCCTTTTCTCCTACCTTCAGAACATCTCTACTTGGATGTCCCATTGACGCCTCAAAACGTAACATGGCCAAAACAAAACTCCTCATCATAACACCCAAACCCTATCCTCCCCTAGACTTTTCCATCACTGTAAACAACATCACCATCCTTTCTGTCTCACAAGTCTGTAACCTTGGAATTATCCTCGACTCCTCGCTCTCATCAACCCACATATTCAGTCTGCCACTAAATTCTGTCGGTTCAACCTTCACAACGTAGATAAATTCTGCCCTTTCCTCTCCATTCAACTATTTTGGCATTAATTCAAGAACTTATCCTATCACACCTTGATTACTCTCTCATCAGCCTCCTTGCTGACCTCCCTGCATCCTGTCTCTCCTCACTTGGGTCCTTACTTCATTTGGCTGCCCAGATCATTTTTCTATGAAAATATTCAGTCCATGTTTCCCCACTTCTCAAGAGTGGTTGCCCATCCATCTCTGCATCAAACAGAAACTCTTTACCATCCTCTTTAAATTGCCCATCCATTTCTTCATCAAACAGAAACTCTTTACCATCCTCTTTAAAGCACGCAATCATCTTGAACCCCCCTACCTTACCTCGATGTTTTCTTACTACAACCCAGGCGACACAGCTCTCCTCTACTGCCAACCTACTCACTGTACCTTGATCTCATCTATCTTTGATCTCTTGTCCACATCCTTTCTCTGACTTGGAATGTCCTCCCTCTTCACATTCGACAGATGCCGAATTTCCCCACCTTATTGAAGACACCCCTCCTCCAAGAGGCCTTCCCTGACTTAACCCCCATTTCCTCTTTTCCTTCCTCCCTTCTGAATCGCCTTAGTACTTGGATCTGTACCCTTTATTCACTCCTCCCTAGACTCCACAGAACCTATGCACAGTCGACAATAATGGAAACAACTGGTGAATTAACATATTTGAATGGATTGAATTCATAGATTTATAAACTCGCTCGAGATTTTCAGTGAGTTTATAGAGCCTACATGCATTTATTACTTGGTTTCCTACCTGATGGCATATCTCATGAACGATGACCATCGTGACGTCCAATAAATAAGAAATAGAAGAAACACTGGGGTCCAGTAGTATTCTCTGCTCCACAAAAACACTTAGTCCCCAGTTCTCCATAGCAGCATACGGGTGTTTAGGCACAGCTAAAAGATCTAGAAACAGAACAAAATTGTGTTTTGGAATGTTTTCAAAGGTACAGAAGGCTAAAGTCAACAGAGGAAAAATTCAGATATCCAAAGGAGTCACGTTTTTCTCAGCAATACTTCAAAAAGAGATTCACTGATGTCCTCTGAAAGAAAAAAAACTGATTTACTTCAGGGAATATTTCACATTGTCTTCCATGTTTTCACTTGAGTGATTTAAATGAACAAATTTTCTATTTTGCTATTCATATTTTATTTTACTCATATAATGTTACCCGCCTAGTCATGTGAAAGTAATAGCCAAAAATCTGAATCTCACATCCATTGGGTTGAGTAAGGAGTTATTATATGAATGAGGAAGTCTGAAAAAATATGAACTCAAAAATTGTCCAAATTTTAAAAGGGAGTACAAAAGTAACGTCCTGAGCAGAGATCCATATTGTTTCCACATTACAAGTTTAATCTGTTTCTTGCTTGATACGTTCAGGGAACTGCTTAGAAGAACAAATCTTCGAAGAAACATCAGAGCACAGTGCCTCACCTTCAGAAGTGGATAGTTGGTGGAAGGAAGGAGAAAGAAGTTGGTGGTGGGGAGGCAGAGGAGAAATTTCTAAGTATTTTCTGAATATCGTCATGCATTTAAGCCTCAAAATTCATGTTAAACAACAGCAGGAATATCTTTCTGGTGGTTCTCTCAGAGAGCAGCACAGTTGCACAAAGATAAAATTAGTTCTACCAAGTGGTCACCAAGCTGTATTCATTCAATCGTATTTATTGAGCGCTTACTGTGTGTGGAGCTCTGTCCTAAGCATTTGGGAAGTACAAGTCGGATGCAAGCTAAAGAATTCTACTCCGAACTTCACTAGATATTCAGATAAAGTTAAAGAGACAAGATGAGAAAAAGATAAAGTTTGCACTCAGCAACTACATTTTAAAATAGGATTAGGTTTTAGAATAAATATGCCAAGAATCAGACAATCGAGGTAATGAAAAATACAACTTTTATTTGTAGTCAGAGTGCAATGTTTCTTTTCTTGACTGTACACTTTAAGGAAGAACAGAGATAAGCCATAGTTTTATCTAGATCAAGAATATACATTTGGCTTGGAATTTATTTTTTGACAGAGCTTGAGAGCAGCCAAAAAGGAAAACAAAATGCTGGAGCCCATCAGGAAACAAACAAAAGATAAAATGAAACATAGTTTGGCCATTCTCTATGTTTACGGTACACTCACACCTAATTTGGGGTGCCAAGCCTGGTTGCTGTGTATTTAGTAAAGACATAGGAGGGGGGTAAAGTTATCAAAAGTTCTCTAGGTGCCTAGGTTGGGCAAGGAAGTTTCCTCTTGAGAATCAACAGAAAAAGGTTGGAACCCTTTAGTGTAGAAAGGTAGGCCCTTAAAAAAGGACATGTTTCATGTTTACAATATCCTAAACAGAGTGCAACAAACGAACAAGAAATTGCTGACCCCTTGTTCCTCACAACTCCAAGTCTCTCACACAAAAAGAAAAACCATCCCTCAAACTCACCACACCACGCGGCCATTTTCCCAGCTCTTTCCTCCCATTCTTGTCCACATTTCTCGATTAGGTTAAATGCATCTGCCGCCTCTATTTCCTCTCCCCTTCTCAATTCCTTGCCATCTGGATTTGCCCCATTAACAAAACTGAAATAATTCTAAATTGGTTAGTCAAAATCCACCTAATCCACTACCTTTAATGATGTTGGCTGCTCTCTTCTACTAGCAACTCTAGCCATGGTTTCACCAAAAACCAGATCAGAACCAGTAATCAGGAGGGCACCAGACAAGGAAGACATGTGTCTCTTTCTTTGGGTTTGATTTTTTTTTCCTTCTAATTCTATGTTTTCTTCTGGCCGTGCCCAGGAAAGGAAGACTCCTGGGAATCCTTGTTCTCTTTTTCCTTCTTTGACTATCTCCAACTGGCACCTTCATTATCAAACTTCTTCTAATTAGCAAAAGTCTAAGCAGCAGCAGCGGATGCCTTAAAATAATAATAATTATGGTAGTTAAGTGCTTACTATGTGCCAAGCACTGTTCCAAGTACCAGGGTAGATAGAAGGTAATCAGGTTGTCCCATGTGGGACTCACAGTCTTACTCCCCATTTTACAGGTGAGGTAACTGAGGCACAGAGAAGTGAAGTGACTTGCCCAAGGTCACACAGCAAACAAGTGGCAGAGGTGGGATTAGAACCCATGTCCTCTGACTCCCAAGCCCATGCTTTTTCCACTAAGCCACGCTGCTTCTCTTAATTCAATTCTCTAATTCTTTAATTCTCTAATTAATTCAACAACTGTCTACAACTGGCCAAAATGAACAGGGTTTGCATTTCTTTCTACTGTGTGGTCTTCCACTGGCCTGACACAGTAAATAGGGCATAATAATAATAATAATAATAATAATAATAATAATAATAATAATAATAATAATGGCATTTGTTAAGTGCTTACTTCATGCAAAGCACTGTTCTAAGTGCTGGGTGATCAGGTGATCAGATTATTATCTAGAGCCATAAATTGGAAAACGATTTTCCCCTAACCTAACCAACCCCCTTCTGTTTTATAATCTTGCATTTCTTTCTAGTTTTAGAACATCGTCACAATGGCTGAGCTACCTGCAACTCAAATTTGAGATAATAATAATAATAATAATAATGGTATTTGTTAGGCACTTACTATGTGCAAAGCACTGTTCTAAGTGCTGGGGAGGTTACAAGGTGATCAGATTGTCCACGGGGGGCTCACAGTTTTAATCCCCATTTTGCAAATGAGGGAACTGAGGCACAGAGAAGTTAAGTGACTTGCCCAAAGTCACACAGCTGACAGAGCTGGGATTTGAACCCATGACCTCTGACTCCAAAACCCGGGCTCTTTCCACTGAGCCACATGGCTAAAGCTAAACTCCTTATCTTCCCTCATAAATCTATGCCTCCTCTTAGTTTTCCCATTGCAATGCACAGAACAACCATCTTGGAGAAGCAGCGTGGCTCAGTGGAATGAGCCCAGGCTTTGGAGTCAGAGGTCAGGGGTTCAAATCCCGGCTCCGCCAACTGTGAGCTGTGTGACTTTGGGCAAGTCACTTAACTTCTCTGAGCCTCAGTTACCTCATCTGTAAAATGGGGATTAAGACTGCGAGCCCCCCGTGGGACAGCCTGATCACCTTGTAACCTCCCCAGCGCTTAGAACAGTGCTTTGCACATAGTAAGCGCCTAATAAATACCATCATTATTATTATCATTATCATTATTATTAACGATCCTCTCTGTCAAGGAAGCTTTCGACCTTGGAGTAATTTTTGATTACTCATTGTCTTTCATTCATTCATTCATTCAATCATATTTATTGAGCGCTTACTGTGTGCAGAGCACTGTACTAAGCTCTTGGGAAGCACAAGTTGGCCTCTCATGCAGCGATCTGTCTCTAAAGCCTGCAGGCATTTCCTTTACAATATAATCAAGATCCACGCCTGTGGCCATAATCTGTGGTCATGATCTCTGTCCAAGCCCTTTTCTCCTCCCACTTGTACTGTTTCAGCTGTTTTATGTGACTTGTTATCTATAACCTGTCCCTCTTCAGCCCAGACAGGATCATTTTTCTAAAAAGCATCACTCCCTTCCTCCAAAACCCACAGTGGTTGCCCATTTCTATCCTTAGCAGCCAAAATGTACTGGTCGTTGACTTGAAGGCTCTTCATCCGTGATCTCTTCCTAATCAATCAATCAAGCAATCATATTTATTGTGCACTTACTGTGTGCAGAGCACTGTACTAAGTGCTTGAAAGAGTACAATGGAATAAATAGAGTTCATAGACACCTTCTTTGCCCACGACGGGCTCACAGTCAAGAGGGGGAGACAGACATTAACATCAATAAATAAAAAATGAATACGTGTATAAGTACAGTGGGGTCGATGGAGGAGTGAATAAAGGGAAGCAGCGTGGCTCAGTGGAAAGAGCCCGGGCTTTGGAGTCAGAGGTCCTGGGTTCAAATCCCGGCTCCGCCAACTGTCAGCCGTGTAACTTTGGGCAAGTCACTTAACTTCTCTGTGCCTCAGTTACCTCATTTTGAAAATGGGAATGAAGACTGTGAGCCCCCCGTGGGACAACCTGATCATCTTGTAACCTCCCGAGCACTTAGAACAGTGCTTTGCACATAGTAAGCACTTAGCAAATACCATTATTATTATTATTATTATTCTCTGGGCCTCAGCTATGTCTCCTGTGAAATGGAGATTATTGACCGTGAGCCCCACGTGGGACAGGGGTCGTGTCCAACCTCATTTGCTGGTATTCATTCATTCAATTGCATTTATTGAGCACTTACTGTGTGCGGACCACTGTACTAAGAACTTTCATCCCCGGACTTAGTACGGTGCCTGGCACATCACTAAGCGCTTAACAAATACCGTGATTATTATTATTATTATCTTTATTTTTGTATCTACCACAGTACTTAGTACAATACTTCGAACAGAGTACACGCATAAATACCATTCTATGATGATGATTATTACCTTTATTTTTATACCTACTGCAGTGCTTAGTAATAACAATAACAATAACGGCATCTGTTAAGTGCTTACTATGTGCAAAGCATTGTTCTAAGCGCTGGGAAGGATACAAGGTGATCAGGTTGTCCCACGTGGGGCTCACAGTCTTAATCCCCATTATGCAGATGAGGTAACTGAGGCACAGTGACTTGCCCAAAGTCACACAGCTGACAATTGGCGGATCTGGGATTTGAACTCATGACCTCGGAATCCCAAGCCTGTGCTCCTTCCACTGAGCCATGCTGCTTCTCCAAGAACAAGAGTAAAGCACATAACAAATACCATTCTGATTATTCTCAACTTTAATTCACCTAGATAATCAGAGATCATTCAAACTAGCAAAAATAAAACTGGCAATGAATTAAGAAATCAGTCAGTAGCATTCACTGAACACTTATCCTGTGCAGAGCACTGCACTAAATGTTCTGGAAAGTTCAATGTAGTTAACACATAGAATGCCTGCCTTCAAGAACAAGAGTAAGCACATAACAAATACCATTCTGATTATTCTAAACTTTAATTCACCTAGATAATCAGAGATCATTCAAACTAGCAAAAATGAAACCAGCAATGAATTAATAAATCAGTCAGTAGCATTCACTGAACACTTACTCTGTGCAGAGCACTACACTAAATGTTCTGGAAAGTTCAATGTAGTTAACACACAGAATGCCTGCCTATAAGAACAAGAGTAAGCAAATACCATTCTGATTATTCTAAGCTTTAATTCACCTAATCAGAGATCATTCAAACTAGCAAAAATCAAATCAGCGATGAATTAATAAATCAGTCAGTAGCATTCACTGAACACTTACTCTGTGCAGAGCACTACACTAAATGTTCTGGAAAGTTCAATGTAGTTAACACACAGAATGCCTGCCCGTAAGAACAAGAGTAAGCAAATACCATTCTGATTATTCTAAGCTTTAATTCACCTAATCAGAGATCATTCAAACTAGCAAAAATGAAAACAGCAATGAATTAATAAATCAGTCAGTAGCATTCACTGAACACTAACTCTGTGCACAGCACTACACTAAATGTTCTGGAAAGGTTAATGTAGTTATCACACAGAATGCCTGCCTATAAGAACAAGAATAAGCATATAACAAATACCATTCTGATTATTCTAAACTTTAATTCACCTAGATAATCAGAGATCATTCAAACTAGCAAAAATGAAACCAGCAATGAATTAATAAATCAGTCAGTAGCATTCACTGAACACTTTGTGCAGAGCACTACACTAAATGTTCTGGAAAGTTCAATGTAGTTAACACACAGAATGCCTGCCTATAAGAACAAGAGTAAGCACATAACAAATACCATTCTGATTATTCTAAAGTTTAATTCACTTAGATAATCAGAGATCATTCAAACTAGCAAAAATGAAACCAGCAATGAATTAATAAATCAGTCAGTAGCATTCACTGAACACTTACTCTGTGCAGAGCACTACACTAAATGTTCTGGAAAGTTCAATGTAGTTAACACACAGAATGCCTGCCTAATGTTCTGGAAAGTTCAATGTAGTTAACACACAGAATGCCTGCCTAAAAGAACAAGAGTAAGCAAATACCATTCTGATTATTCTAAGCTTTAATTCACCTAATCAGAGATCATTCAAACTAGCAAAAATCAAACCAGCAATGAATTAATAGATCAGTCAGTAGCATTCACTGAACACTTACTCTGTGCAGAGCACTACACTAAATGTTCTGGAAAGTTCAATGTAGTTAACACACAGAATGCCTACCTATAAGAACAAGAGTAAGCACATAAATACCATTCTGATTATTCTAAGCTTTAATTCACCTAGATAATCAGAGATCATTCAAACTAGCAAAAATGAAACCAGCAATGAATGAATAAATCAGTCAGTAGCATTCACTGAACACTTACTCTGTGCAGAGCACTACACTAAATGTTCTGGAAAGTTCAATGTAGTTACACAGAATGCCTGCCTATAAGCTTACGATAAGGCACTTAGAACAGTGCTTTGCACATAGTAAGCGCTTAACAAATGCTATCATCATCGTGATCTAGCACGTTCGTTACTAGGCAAGTCTAAAGAGTTGTTATGGGGACCATTTCTGGACAGCTTCCAGTTTTCCTGAGTAGAGTTATTAAAGTTCAACCTTGTCGACACAAAGAACCCAAGTAATTAATGGCCTTCCTTGCTGACGGAAAAGCAGTGAATTCTAGTACAATGGGGTGTCTGGTTCTTGACATGGCTCAGAACAGGATTAGTAAGGCAAGGTCTGGTCTTGGGAAAATAAAGGCTTTGTAAGAGAGAGCCACTTCACAGAGCAACAGGACGACACTTCTCCAGATCAGAGAAGTGAATAATTATTCATCGTCCACACCGTTGGGGCTCAAGTGAACTAGAAACTGGAGGCGGGAGAAATGGTTTCCAAGGGAATGCTACCAGAATCTCTGTCATAGAAGCAGTCTCATTTGCTGTTTCTGAAAAGAATCAGCAGACCCCCAAATCAACCTCGTAATTATCAGGTTGTAGATTATACACTTTAAGAGCTTAGAATTCACCGTCCTCTTCAACTGAATTGATTAAAGACCTATTCTGAACAGAGCATTGTACTAGGAGCCTGGGGAACATATAAAAGAGATATAGGACAAGATCCCTGCCCTTGTTAATTTTACAACCTAATGGAACATCACTATAGCATAAGTTAATAGGTCTTTCAGCATCGTAGTTCACCTGAATCCTGAACGGTAACAAAATTCATCTAAACTAACATTAAGCATGCTTTCAAAAAGGGGTTTCCTTTTGTCTCTTCATTCCTTACACTCAGTCATTCCTGTTCTGATTACTTTCTGAAATGAAATCATGATGACTGTTGAAGGATATTTTGAAGACAAACTATGTATTTGACGTTGCTCACTCTCTCATCCAAAATTTCATTAATCACCCAGATACGCTGGCCTTCCTGCAGAATTCGACAAGCAAAGAGGCATCTGTGTGAGTTCTCTCAAAATATGGAATGGTAAAGAAATGCTACAGGACTTCACTGAAATGTCCAGTTGAAAATTCCCAATCTGTTCCTTTCTCCTTTTTTACCAGTAGAGAAAAACAAAGTTGTAAGGCATACCACTTCTTTTCAACCTATTAGATTCATCCATGTTTATGAATGTAATAAGAAACTGAGAAGTTGTTGTCTAAATAGACTTTTCCTCCCCCAGGACATTCTAACAACTCAACAGGTTACGAGCACTGTCAGAAGTCTTTATGATAATCATCCAGGAATCCAAGATGACAGGCAGAGGTTTATAATTCTCTTGGCAGAATAAGCACAGAGATACAGACAGAATAAAACTATAGTGGACCAATCTATATCCTGAAAAACTAAATATAAACAAACTACAAACAAATCCAACCTGATTAACCTGTCTTTATCCCAGTGTTCAGAACAGCATTTGCCACATAGTGAGCCCTTAACAAAGACCACAATGATAATTATAATAATGATAATAACCAAAAATTTTCATCGGCAATCCAGAATGCAATGATGTCATCCGACCACGCTACCAAGGCAATGTCCTTCCCAAACTATTGACAGAGTGGTAGAAAAAACTAAGAAGTGTAACATGACTATTAGAAGATTGATTTTGTGACTTGTGAGCATCAATTTTATACCCATTTGAAGGAGGTCTATAATTCTGCAAGTGCAATCCAAGTTTTCTATCTGTCTGAAATGTAGACAGATCACAGAAGACAGCATTGGCTTCTTTGGGAGTTTTGCCAGAGTAATCGAATAATAACTAATAATGGTGGTATTTGTTAAGCTCTAACCACTGCACTAAGCACTGTGAGAGATACAAGATAATCAGGGTGGACACAACCACTTAGCTATACTAAAAAACAAATGGCAGGTAATGTGTTCTGACGACTTGACACATGCCCACATGTTTTGTTTTGTTGTCTGTCTCCCCCTTCTAGACTGTGAGCCCGTTGTTGGGTAGGGACCGTCTCTATATGTTGCCAACTTGTACTTTCCAAGTGCTTAGTACAGTGCTCTGCACACAGTAAGCGCTCAATAAATACGATTGAAAGAAAAAAAGAAAAGGTAATTTGTCTACTAACTTCTGTACTGTCTCAAGGGCCTAGTATAGAGATCTACACACAGTGCGACTCAATAAATACCATCAGTTGATTGATAAAATAAGAATAATGAGGTTTTGGCATAGCTGACATTATCAGTGAGGCAATGCTCATCCCACCGCAGTTTAGCTAGACAGGATCACGGAGAAAAATGAACGATAGGAGGATTCCAACAGATGCGATGGAGACAGCCATAAGTTTCCACTCCGCCCCAAGAATAGAAGGCAGAACAAACATTGTAAAGGCAGTGATACTGTTAGCTGACTTTGATAGCAGACAGACAAGGCTGGCATATAGCAATCGAGAGAAAACTCTGCTCTCCTTGAGCAAAAGCTTCAGGAAAAAGGGGATAATAAAAATCAGCCTTGAAATCACTGCAAGGTCCTACAAGTAGCCATACATTATTACATTATTAGCACAAAGAACTGTCTTTAGATGCACATAATGAAAACTGGATTGCCAAGAAGATATCAGTCCTTGCAAAAGAAACCACACCCATGGATATAGTTCATGGTTTGTATCATAATCTATAAAAATGCAGATAGCTCACAATCTCTCTTTCTCTCTCTTTACACATATCACTACTGTATCATTACTGTTTCTGATATTTGTCAGTTGCTAATTTTGAGCAAAACACTTAACTAAAATGCTGGAGAAGGTACACAGATATTGACTCGGATAAGGTCCCTGACCGATAGGGAGCTCACAGTTGCAACTGTGAGGAAGGACAGATGTAATGAGGAAGAAGTAATAAGGTCAACCCAGCTTCTTTAAAAAGTGAAACTGCCCTCTCTAAAGTCACCAATAACCCCCCCTTCCCAAATCCAACAGCCTCTATTCCATCCTAATCCTCCTCGATGTCTCATCTGCCTTCAACACTGTGGCTCAACCCCCTTCTTCTGGAAACTTTATCAAAATCGGACTTCAATAAGACCATCCTCTCCTGTTTTTCCTCCCATCTCTCTGGCCACTTCTTTTTCTCCTTTTTTTTAAATGGTATTTGTTAAGTGTTTACTATGCGCCAAGCACTGTACCTGGGGTAGATACAGGATACTCCAGTTGGACACAGTCCCTGTCCCTCATGGAACTCACAGTCTTAATGCTCATTTCACAGATGAGGTAACTGAGGCACAGAGAAGTTAAGCGACTGGCCCAAAGTCACACAGCAGTCAAGTGGTGGAACCGGGAGTAGAACCCAGGTCCTCTGATTCCCAGGTCTGTGCTCTTTCCACTGGGCCACGCTGCTTCTCAGTTTTTCACATTTCCCACTTGGCTAAAATCTACTTCTCCAGCCCTATCTGGATAATAATAATAATAATAATAATAATGGTATTTGTTAAGCGTTTACTATGTGCAAAGCACTGTTCTAAGCGCTGGGGGGGATACAAGGTGATTAGGTTGTCCGACATGGGGCTCACTGTCTTAATTCCCATTTTCCAGATGAGGTAACTGAGGCACAGAGAAGTTAAGAGACTTGCCCAAAGTCACACAGCTGACACTTGGCGGAGCCGATATTTGAACCCATGACCTCTGACTCCAAAGCCCGGGCTCTTTCCACTGAGCCACACTCCTTCTAAAATAACTTTCAGTCCACATATCCCCGGTCCTCAAGAACCTCCAGTGGTTGTCCATCCACCTCCACATCAAAAGGAAACCCCTTACCATCGTCTTTAAAGTATTCAGCCACCTTGCCCCTTCCTCTAGTACTTCAGTGATTCCTTATCACAACCACACATTCTGCTCCTCTAATGCCAATCTACTCACTGGATCTTGTTCTCATGTATCTGAAAGCAAACCCCAAACCCATTTTCTCCCTCTGGCCTTGAATTCCTCTCCCTCCATGATTGTCAGACCACCACTGTCCCCAACTTTAAAGTCTTATTAAAATTACATCTCCTCCAAAATGTCTTCCCCAACTAAGTACTAATTTCCTCTATGCCCTCTATGGTTTTTTTAATTTGTTAAGCAGCTACTATGTGTCAAGATCTGCTCTAAATTCTGGGGTAGATACAAGTTAGGTCAGATACAGTCCCTGTCTCATAAGGGTTTCACAGTCTAAGTAATCCCCATTTTGCACTTGAGGAAACTAAGGCACTGAGGTGTAAAGTGACTTGCCCAAATTCACCCAGCAGGCAAGCGGAGAAGGTTGGATTAGAATCCAGGCCCTTTGGCTTCCAGGCCCATACATTTTCCTCTAGGCCACGCTGCTTTCCAGTGTGAAATTCCTTTACAGTCTACATGCAGAAATAATAAATGTCTCTCCACTACTGTTTAAGCATTATTGAAGTAATTCAAGAGTTGTCACAGTATTTATATACAAGAGGAATTTGAAACTATGACTATGAGTCTTTGCGGGAGGCTGCAGAAATAAAGTGTGTGTTTTGTTGACTGTGGTAGTGGCTTTCTCTTTTTAGAGAAGTATTTGTTCTTTTTTTCTTCTTAAAACACCCTATAGCAGGCCAACTCCTTCTGCCAACTTCAGAACTTCAAATTTCTCTCTCCATTAGGGTCATCATCATTGTTGCTTTCATCATCTGCCTCTTCCTCCTTTTCCTCTACTCTCTCTTTCTCTTCTTTCTCCTCTTCTCTCCAGCTTCCCTTTCTCCTCCTTTCTTTCTCCTCCTTCTTTCTCTTTCTCCTCCTTCTTTCTCCTCCTTCTTTCTCTTCCTTCTTTCTTTCTCCTCCTTCTTTTTCCTTCTTCTTTCTCCTTCTCCTCCTCCTTCTCCCCCTTTTCTCTCCATCTTCTTCTATTCCTTCTCCTTCTCCTCCTTTCTTCCTCTCTTTTTCTCCTTCTTCCCCTTTTTCTCTCCATCTTCTTCTATTCCTTCTCCTTCTCCTCCTTTCTTCCTCTCTTCTTCTCCTTCTTCCCCTTTTTCTTCTTCTTCTCCTCCTCCTCCTCCTTTTCCTCCTTTCACATTTATAAGTCCTTTTATTTTCATAAAAATTGATATAAGACATTTAAATCCAAAGATGTTACATGGTGGCAGAGAAATTGTAACTTCTTACTCACTTCTCTGGGCCTCAGTTACCTCATCTGTAAAATGGGGATTAAGACTGTGAGCCCCACGTGGGACAACCTGATCACCTTGTATCTCCCCAGTGCTTAGAATAGTGCTTCGCACGTAGTAAGTACTTAACAAATACCATCATCATTATTATTATAATCTGTTTTGGCATATTACAATAATTCGTTAGACTGTTTCAGGTAAATGAAGTCTTCACTGGGCCTTGATTCCTCTGAATGAAGTCAGAAAAACTCATTGACGTTTGCATCATCCATTTTTCATTTGAGTTGCTTGTCTAGTTCCACAACTTCGTGAGTTACCTGATTGAAAATGTGAAAAGAACTGCAGGTGGAGTTTCCTCCGGAATTTCCTCCAAGAGGTCACTGCTTAATAATCATGATGGTATTTTTTAAGCGCTTACTATGTGCCAAGCATTGTTCTAATGTCAGTCAAGGTGGAGAGAAGCCTAGTTCTCTGTAGTGCTGGGCCAGAATGACTGGGCCAATTGGAAGAATGTGTGGGATGAAACATCGACCAGCATAAGTTGTAGCCCCAGGGTGGTTATTTCATGGAATGGTTGCGACTTAGAATAATAATAATAATAATAATAATAGCATTTATTAAGCGCTTACTATGTACAAAGCACTGTTCTTAGCGCCGGGGAGGATACAGAGTAATCAGGTTGTCCCACAGAGGCCTCACATTCAATCCCCATTTTACAGATGAGTTAACTGAGGCCCAGAGAAGTGAAGTGACTTGCCCAAAGTCACACAGCTGACAAGTGGTGGAGCCGGGATTTGAACCCATGACCTCTGACTCCAAAGCCCGGGCTCTTTCCACTGAGCCACGCTTCTTCTCTGGGTGATGACTGTGAGCCCCACATGGGACAACCTAATTACCTTGTATCTACCCCCAGTGCTTAGAACAGTGCTTGGCACATAGTAAGTGGTTAATGAATGCCATCATTATTAATATTCATGGCTTGTACAAACTTAGTTTCTAGAAACAAAAACTTAAGGCATAAAGAGGGTCAGGAAGTGTCCATCTTCTGTCACAGGGAATGAAATTCAAGGTTTGTAGAAACACAAACAAAAAATAATTATCAGCATGTTTCCAACGGACTGCACTCCAGTTTACTACCTTCAGCCCTGGGATTCATTCATTTATTCATTCAATCGTATTTATTGAGCGCTTACTACGTGCAGAGCACTGTACTAAGCGCTTGGGAAGTACAAGTTGGCAACACATAGAGAAGGTCCCTACCCAACAACGGGGGATTTCATACACAATATTAGTAGGTCATTAGCATTACAAGGGGAACTTAATTGCGGCTGTCTATTGTCACAATTAAATTCCTTGTGTAATGCTAATAACCTATTGATATCATAATGTGATACAACCTCAATACCTACTGCCCTGAAAACCTTGGTTATTCAAAATTATGTACTATGAGAATCAGAATGATTTACAAAAAAATTGAGTCAGGTATTCAGAGCTGCAGTTGGAATATCCATGGTCATTAGGGAAAGACATTGGTGAATAAAATTTCCCCTGCATTGTGAATCGACTTCCACTAAACCATTTCCAAAAGGCTTTCTGACCCAGAAGTCAGGAAAACCATCAATTTTCTTTTCATTTTTGATGGCTGCCACTTCCAATCTAATTCCGAATTGTAGAATCCAGAAAAAGCGTTTTTCTATTCATTGTTTTTTTCTATTACAAAAGGGAACAAGTCTCTGTAACTGCATTCTTTTATCTGTAATTTATTTTAGCTGATAACCCACTTGATTATAAGGTTCTTGAGGGCACGGATCATTTTTTTTCCCCCATGGTAAATTTTAAGTGCTTACTCCGTGCCAGGCACTGTACTAAGCACTGGGGTAGATACAAGCTAATCAGGGAGAGCACAGTCGGTATCTCACATAGTGCTCACAGTTTTTTGTTTTTTTTTTTTAACGTAACTTGAGGCACAGAGAAGTTAATGTGTTTTTGTTTATTTTTGTTGGGTTTTTTTTATGGAAATGATTAAGTGCTTACTATGTGTCAGGCCCTGTACTAAGTGCTGGGGTAGATACAAGCTAATTGGGTTGGCCACAGTCCATATCCCTCATGGGGCTCACAGTCATAATCCCCATTTTACAGATGAGATAGCGTGGCTCAGTGGAAAAGAGCCTGGGCTTTGGAGTCAGAGGTCATGGGTTCAGATCCTGGCTAAGCTGTGTGACTTTGGGCAAGTCACCTCACTTCTCTGGGCCTCAGTTACCTCATCTGTCAAATGGGGATGAAGACTGTGAGCCCCCCGTGGGGACAACCTGATCACCTTGTAACCTCCCCAGTGCTTAGAACAGTGTTTTGCACATAGTAATTGCTTAATAAATGCCATTATTATTATTATTATTATGAGGTAACTGAGGCATGGAGATGTTAACTGTCTAGACCAAGTCACATAGCGGACAAGTGACGGAGTGGGGATTAGAACCAGCTGTTGGGTAGGGACCGTCTCTATATGTTGCCAACTTGTACTTCCCAAGCGCTTAGTACAGTGCTGTGCACACAGTAAGCACTCATTAAATACGATTGAATGAATTAGAAGCCAGGCCCTTCCGACACCCAGGCCCGTGTTCTATCCGAAAGGCCACGCTGCTTTTCAAGTGACTTGCCCAAGGTCACCCAGCAGACAAGTGGCTGAGCTGGGATTATAACCCATGACCTTCTGACTCTTGTGCTCTATAATAATAATAATAATGATAGAATTTATTAAGCGCTTACTATGTGCAAAGCACTGTTCTAAGCCCTGGGGAGGTTAACAAGGTGATCAGGTTGTCCCATGGGGAGCTCACAGTCTTCATCCCCATTTTACAGATGAGGGAACTGAGGCCCGGAGAAGTGAAGTGACTTGCCCAAAGTCACACAACTTATAAGTGGTGGAGCCGGGATTTCAACCCATGACCTCTGACTCCAAAGCCCGGGCTCTATCCACTAGGCCATGCTGATCTTGTCTACTTAACTCTACTATACACTCTTTCAATCTCATAGTCAAGTGGTTTGAGAAGTGGAAAAAAATCTAGTGGAAAAAGCCTGGCTCCAGGAGTGAGAGGAACTGGGATCTAATAATGATAATGGTATTTGTTAAGCGCTTACTATGTGCAAAGCACTGTTTTAAGTGCTGGGGGGGGACATACAAGGTGATCAGGTTGTCCCCCGTGGGGCTCACAGACTTAATCCCCATTTTCCAGATGAGGGAACTGAGGCCCAGAGAAGTGAAGTGACTTGCCCAAAGTCACACAGCTGACAATTGGCAGAGCCAGGATTTGAACCCATGACCTGTGACTCCAAAGCCCGGGCTCTTTCCACTGGGCCACGCTGCTTCTCTACGCCAATTTTGCCACTTGCCTGCTATATGAGGTTGGGCAAGTCCCTTATTTTATCTGTGCCTCAGTTATCTCATCTGGAAAATGGGGATTTAATATTCATTCATTCATTCATTCAATAGTATTTATTGAGCGCTTCCTGTGTGCAGAACACTGTACTGAGCGCTTGGGTAGTACCTGTTCTCTCTCCTCTGGGCCCCAGTTCCCTCGTCTGTAAAATGGGGATGAAGACTGTGAGCCCCACGTGGGACCACCTGATCACCTTGTATCTCCCCCAGCGCTTAGAACAGTGCTTTGCACATAGTAAGCATTTAATAAATGCCATCATTATTATCATTATTATGACTGGGAACCCCACGAGGGACAGGGACTGTGTCCAACCTGATTAGCTTATATCTACCCCAGTGCTTAGTACAGTGCCCGGCACATAGCAAGTGCTTAACAAATACCATTAAAAAAGAAGTACTTCTGATTGAGAAGCAGCGTGGCTCAGTGGAAAGAGCACGGGCTTTGGAGTCAGGGGTCATGGGTTCAAATCCCGGCTCTGCCACTTGTCAGCTGTGTGACTTTGGGCAAGTCACTTCACTTCTCTGGGCCTCAGTTACCTCATCTGTAAAATGGGGATGAAGACTGTGAGCCCCCCGTGGGGCAACCTGATCACTTTGTAACCTCCCCAGTGCTTAGAACAGTGCATTGCACATAGTAAGTGCTTAATAAATGCCATTAATATTATTGTTATTGATTGAAAACATTAACTTGTGGCTGGAAAGGGGGTTAAAAGTGTTAAAATTTTCAATAATGCTGCTCTTGAAGATGGTCAGCTTTTTAAAATATAACCCACTCCACTCCTCCCCTTCTCTTGCCCCAGTCTTCACATTTTGTGTTTTGTGACACCTTGTCTTATGCCGTCGAGTCGTTTCCGACCCATAGTGATACCACGGACACATCTCACCCAAAATGTCCCGCTCTCCATCTGAAATCATTCTGGTAGTGTATCCAAAGAGTTTTCGCGGCAAAAAATCATTCACATCTCTTACTGTTGGGTGTTACTTAATGTAGCCATTGCTAGAAACAGGGCGCATTAGAAGGAATTATGTCTTTGTTAAGTCAAATGTTTTATAAGGCACTTTTGATTGTGATCTATGCCTAAATTACCTCAGAAATGAAGTGCACACTATTGCTTAAACGTTACAGTAGACTCATAATCACTCTGGAACTCTCCTGATTCAATAATTCAAAGTATCCTGAGCTCTGTGCCAATAACTGAAGAAACCGTCTGTTGAACAGACAGACTGTAAGCATTTCAAAATCACCAGGTCCCCACTGGCACAGCGTGAAATCAATTACACAAATTAAAAAGCAGCCTGGCCTAGTGGAAAGAGCACAGCCCTGAGAATCCAAAGAATTGGGTTCTAATCCCGGCTCTGTGTGACTTTCGGCCACTCCCTTAACTTCTCTGTTCCTCAGTTTCCTCATCTGTAAGTGGGGAGTTGATACTCGTTCTTCCTCCTATGTAGACGATTCACCCCATGTGAGGCAGACGGCGAACAACCTGGTTAACTTTCGTCTGTTCCAGTGCTCGGAACAGTGCTTGATGCACAGTAAGAATTTAACAAATGTAATAATAATAATAATAACAATAATAATAGACTGTGAGCCCTTTGTTGGATAGGGACCGTCTCTATATGTTGCCAACTTGTACATCCCAAACACTTAGTACAGTGCTCTGCACACAATAAGTGCTCAATAAATACGACTGAATGAATTGAATGAATAATAATAATCTGACTGAAATGAAAAATATTCAGGAAACAAGTTCATCTGAAATGCGAGATGTAAGTACCAGCAGCCTTTAGTTCCAAACATCAGATTAAGCATATTCAGTGTATGAGGAAGATACACTTTAAATGTTATTGGTAACTATGAAAATAGTTCATAATTGTAATCATTCGACTCCGTACTCAACCATTTCTGCTTTACTTTGGTAACTGTGCTCTCGAAGAACGCTTCATTATGGGAAAATTCCATTATAGTAATTATCTATTCAGTGGGAATTAATAAGTTAAGAGGATGATGGTTCAGAAATACCATCATGACTGACATATTTTGAAAAGAATTCCTATATTATTGATAGGCTCACTAATAGAATGCTTTACATCCTTGTCACTTACTGTTATTTTACCCTATTAATTACTGTAAAATTGGAAAGAACACAAAGAAATGCAAAACTGATTAAGGCTGCGGAATAATAATTGTGATATTTGAGAAGCAGCGTGGCTTAGTGGAAAGATCCCGGGCTTGGGAGTCAAAGGTGATGGGTTCGAATCCCGGCCCTGCCACTTGTCAGCTGGGTGACCTTGGGCAAATCACTTCACTTCTCTGGGCCTCAGTTACCTCATCTATAAAATGGGGATGAAGACTTTGAGCCCCACGTGGGACAACCTGATTACCTTGTATTCCCCCCCAGCGCTTAGAACAGAGCTTGGCACATAGTAAGTGCTTAACAAATGCCATCATTATTATCATTATTAACCAGGTCACACCCAGAAGGACTTGTGTTGTGGCAAAAATGTCTCCTAATTCTTCCATTACGTTACATCCAAATCCCACACTGAAAACATGTTATAGTAAAAATGCCCAAAGCTTACAAATTCTGCTGTACTGAACTCTTTCAAGCATTTAGTAATTTTTTGCATATAAGAGGTCACTAAATACCTCTAATCGATGGATGAGATTTTCGGGAATAATGAAATGCATGGATAAAAAAAAATACTCCATCTGATCTGACACTTTATAGCTAACATCCATTTGTAGACTGCAAATTCCTTAAATAGCATCATTGAAGCTGTGACCATAGTCAGCCAGTAAAAAGTATGTACTGAACATCACCATACTGGCCATTGTGGGAAACCAGAAGAATCAATCAATCAATCAATCAGTCATATTTATTGAGCACTTACTGTGTGCACAGCACTGTACTAAGCGCTTGGGAAGTACAAGTTGTCAACATATAGAGACAGTCCCTACCCAACAGTGGGCTCACAGTCTAGAAGGGGGAGACAGAGAACAAAACAAAACATATTAAAAAAATAAAATAAATACAATAGATATGTACAAGTAAAATAAATAAATTGAAGAAGAAGAAGAATTGTGGGAAACTGTGCAATGAATTCATTTTTCTCTTTAATGAATGTACTTGTTTTCACCTAATTGCACTATTTTCTATGTTTAAAATAAACTCTTAAATGGTTAAATTCTGTTATTATTCCTATTTAGATAGTAAGAATATGCTCGTATACCACAGAAATACTTGCTTGTAAGTGTACTTCAAGGTTACAGTTTGCTAATTGATTTTATTGCTCTTTTATTACAGGGGTCATGTTTTATTAAAGAGAAAGAGGGTATGAATGCATATCAGGATACCATGGTTTCCCACAGGTTGCAATTTTCTGGCTAAAGCTTGGTCTTAAAACTCCCAAATGAATGAAAGAATGAAAATAAAGAAGAATCGACTTTTTTATGTTCAGCATGATAATGGCTATGTTGAAAGCCAAAACAACAACATAAAAAGAAAACCTAAAAACCTAGCTTGCATTTATAAGCAGCACTTAGAGTTGACTTTGGAGATGTCAGCTTGTGCAAACTGGTTAAACTACTTTGACCAGTTCTTTTCAACTCTTTAGCTTATAGACGAGAAGCAGCATGGCTCCGTGGAAAGAGCACGGGCTTCAGAGTCAGAGGTCATGGGTTCTAATTCCGCTTCGCCACTTATCAGCTATGCGACTTTGGGCAAGTCACTTAACTTCTCTGTGCCTCATTTACCTCATCTGTAAAATGGGGATTACGATTGTAAACCCCACGTGGGACAAGCTGATCACCTTGTATCCCCCCAGCGCTTAGAACAGTTCTTTGCACATAGTAAGCGCTTAATAAATGCCATGATTATTATTATTGTATCCCCCCAGCACTTAGAACAGTGCTTTGCACATAGCAAGCACTTAACAAATACCATTATTATTATTATTATTGTAGATAGAGAGCTAATGGAGAAAATAAAGAAGGTTGTAGAAATGAAAAGGATCTTGTTTCAAGTAGTCCATATTATTTGAGACATTTTCTGACACTTTTCTGTTATCTGCTAACAGAAAACCACTAACCGCACCTATTCTTTCGGACAACTCATTTGCTCCCACGGCATCAACTAGAATGTCTATGCAATCTCTAGCTCTGATGTCTTTCCTTTTCTGCTGCTTCCCTCTGCCAACTCCTTTCCCAAGTCCTCCTTGAATTCACTTCCCCTTCATATCTGACAAACCTCCACTCTTCCCATTTTCAAAGCCTACCTACAAACCCCACTTCTTCCAAAAAGCCTTTCCTGACCAATTGACCCCTCATTTTCCCAACTCTTCACCCTTCCTTCTCCCCATCCTAGCTCCACCGCACCTATGTACATATCGTGTATTGTATTTTCTGTCTTTCTGACCAGACTATAAGCTTCTTTTATAAAAATTAGTATTCGTTAAGCTCTTACTATGTGCCAGACACTGTACTAAATGCTGGGGTAGATACCAATTAATCAGGTTGGACACAGTCCATGTTCCACATGGGGGTCACAATATTAATCCCCATTTTATAGATGAGGGAACTGGGGTACAAAAAAGTGACATGACTTACCCAAGGTCACACAGCTGACAAGAGGCAAAGCGAGGATTAGAACTCCAGTCAGGAAGCATATCTACTCTCTTGTACTGTACAATAATAATAATAATAATAATGGCATTTATTAAGTGCTTACTCTGTGCAAAGCACTGTTCTAAGTGCTGGGGAGATACATGTGAGTCCCATGGGGGGGACTCACAGTCAATCCCCATTTTACAGATGAGGTAACTGAGATCCAGAGAAGTAAAATGACTTGCCCAAAGTCACACAGCTGTCAATTGGCTGAGCTGGGATTTGAACCCATGACCACTGACTCCAAAGCCTGTGCTCTTTCCACTGAACCACACTGCTTCTCACAATCCCAAGTGCTGAGTGCAGCGTTCTGCATACAATAAGCGCTCAAAAAATACCACCGACTGAAGTAATAATAATAATAGTAGTAATAATAATAGTGGTAGTTGTTAATTATGTGACAAGCACTGCAGTAGACAGATGATAATCAGGTGGGATAAAGTCCTTGTGCTATAAGGGGTTCACAATTTAATGGGATGGAAGAACAAGTTTTAAATCCCCATTTATCAATGAGGAAACTGAGGCACTGAGATGTTAAGTGGCCTTCCCAAGGTCACACAGATAAACTGGAGTGGGCCAGGATTTGATTCTGGTAAGAGAAAAAGTCCTGGAATGCTTGTTCTAGTATTAAAAATATTTTCAGCTGTGGCTGTAGCAATCCTTTCGCATACTGCTTCAGGTGATCTCAGAGTTACGCTATGATTGTTTTTATGCCTTAGTTTAAGTCCCGGGATTTTCCATCCCAAGGGACCTCGAAAATTAGAGAGCAGTCCCACCTTGCAGGAAGCAGCAGAAAGTTGCCGCACATGGAATTTTTCAGTTTTAAGAATCGAAATGAAACATTCGTCTACTCGTTAATGATAAATAAAAAAATTACAAGACTGATGAGGGTTACCCAAAACTGATGACTTCTATTTGTAGCATGCTTATATATGGTAAATGCAGAAAAAGAAAGGATGGGTTAACTCATTTTTTCCAGGTAACAATTAGAAATAGGCAGCAGTTTAGCAGAAAGAGCACAGGCTTGGGAATCAGAGGTCATGGGTTCAAATCCCAGCTCCGCCACTTGACAGCTGTGTGACTTTGGGCAAATCACTTAACTTCTCTGTGCCTCAGTTACCTCATCTGTCAAATGGGGATTAAGACTGGGAGCCCCACCTGGGACAACCTGATAATCTTGTATCTCCCCCGAGCTTGGAACAGTGCTTGGCACATAGTAAGCGCTTAGCAAATACCATCATTATTATTAAATAGGAAGGACTTTCTTTTGAAAATATACCCACATCCAGGCTATAATGACTTCTGATTATGCTCTCAGTTTGTTAAATTGAAAGCATTTTCCAGCATGCAGGAAGAAGCTTTCTAATGCTGGAATGAAAGGAGGCCTGAATACAAACCAAACCAGAACAGCATGACAGTCAGTAAGCTACACATATGTATGAATGCATAATGATAATAATAATAATAATAATAATGGCATTTGTTAAGCACTTACTATGTGCAAAGCACTGTTCTAAGCACTGGAGGGGGATACAAGGTGATCAGGTTGTCCCACGTGGGGCTCACAGTCTTAAACCCCATTTGACAGATGAGGTAACTGAGGCTCAGAGAAGTTAAGTGACTCACCCAAGGTCACACAGCAGACATGTGAAATTGCCGAGATTAGAACCCATGAACTCTGACTCCCAAGCCCGGGCTCTTTCCACTGAGCCACGCTGTATGTCCAGGGCATTCATTCATTCAATCGTATTTATTGAGCGCTTACTGTGTGCAGAGCACTGTACTAAGCGCTTGGGAAGGACAAGTTGGCAACATATAGAGACGGTCCCTACCCAACAATAGGCTCACAGTCTAGAAGGGGGAGACATTACCTAACCTTCCAAACTCTCAGGGAATATCTACCAACCCAAACCTACTAATAAGTAAGACAAAATTCTGGTAAATCA
The DNA here is from genome assembly GCF_015852505.1 of Tachyglossus aculeatus. Taxonomy (NCBI): domain Eukaryota; kingdom Metazoa; phylum Chordata; class Mammalia; order Monotremata; family Tachyglossidae; genus Tachyglossus; species Tachyglossus aculeatus. Next base: position 21,212,085 of record NC_052079.1, on the reverse strand, counting down.
GGAATCTGAAATCTGGTAACCTTTATTGTTGTTGTCCAGATGGGGTCCATCTTCGTTTAAGGTAAATGGAGACTTCTCTGGATATTTGAAGATCACAACAGTGCCCTTCTGTGTCCATCTACCACAGCATAGGTCAAGTCCTCTGACCGCAGAAAAATCAACCAAAATATGGCCTTAGCATGACTTTAGTTCAGACCATTTGAGGAAGTCACCACAATAGTCACAGCCATGAAAAATGGATGAGTATTTGGTTCATTCATTCATTCAATCATATTTATTGAGTGCTTACTATGTGCAGAGCACTGTACTAAGCACTTGGGAAGTACAACTTGGCAACATAATGGTTCTGATGGTATTTCCTTAAAAGCTTATAAGGAATAAAATAATTAACTGTGCCTAGGATACACTCAATTAATCAATGCATTAATAGTGATTATTGACTGCAGAGCACTGGAATAAGTGCTTAGGAGAGTTCAAAAGGGTTAAAAGATCTGATCCCCGGGTGGGGGCGGGGAGGGGCGGGAGCAATGGCGGCCCGAGGGGCACTCGGCTGTGTGTGGGGACAGTTGCTTGAGATGAGGAAAGCTAAGTGACTTGCCCAAGGTCACACAGCAGACATGTGGCGGAGCCGGAACTCGAACCCATGACTTCCGACTCCAGAGCCCGGGCTCTTTCCACTGAGCCACGCTGCTTCCCCGTGAAGTGAAGTGACTCGCCCAAAGTCACCCAGCTGACAATTGGCACAGCCGGGATTTGAACCCACGACCTCCGACTCCAAAGCCCGGGCCCTTTCCACTGAGCCACGCTGCTTCTCATAAAACGCCTCGGACTTCCCAAGCATCTAGGACAGTGCTCTGCATCTCCATCCTCTCCATCCCCCCCATCTTACCTCCTTCCCTTCCCCACAGCACCTGTATATATGTATATATGTTTGTATATATTTATTACTCTATTTATTAATTTATTTACTTTACTTGTACATGTCTATTCTATTTATTTTATTTTGTTAGTACATTTGGTTTTGTTCTCCGTCTCCCCCTTTTAGACTGTGAGCCCACTGTTGGGTAGGGACTGTCTCTATATGCAGCCAACTTGTACTTCCCAAGCGCTTAGTACAGTGCTCTGCACACAGTAAGCGCTCAATAAATATGATTGATTGATTGATTGATTGATCCCTGTCCTCAAGGGGCTCAGTCTCCACTCTGTACCATCTGTGTGTTCACCCTGGGAAGAGGAGCCTTAAAAATCCCAACCTCAAGCTGAGTGTGCCTTGTCAGCTGTGTGACCTTGGGCAAGCCACTTAACTTCTCTGTGCCTCAGTTACCTCATCTGTAAAATGGGATTAAGACTGTGAGCCCCAAGTGGGACAACCTGATCACCTCGTAGCCCCTCCCCAGCGCTTAGAACAGTGCTTTGCACATAGTAAGCGCTTAACAAATACCACCATTATTATTATTATTTCACCATTTTGTCACCTGTTTTGTGCAAAGGCTTAGGTCAGCCAAACAAGGGCTTGAAGTTTCTGTGAATTTCCTCTTTCTCCCTGTTAATTCCAGTCATTCTCTGATCAATCGATTGCTTGCAATTTATACGATGGCAAAAGTAATCTTAAAATGCTGAGAACAGTGCTTTGCACATAGTAAGCGCCTAATAAATGCCATCATTAAAATGTGTACGGGAATGTTCTGATAGGGCCATGTTCGGTCTTTGGGATCCCCAAGAATTGCTGTTCCCACATGACACAATCACTCCACGCCGAGTTATACACAATATTGTGTGGAGGCAGCTATCCTTAGCTGATCCAGAGCCGACCGCCACACATCCCACCTATTAAAAACAAATTATAAACGGATAGGCGTAAGAAAGTTAAGGTTATTTAAAAGTCGACACGACTGAGACGGAGGAGACTTAGTCAGAGGATACCTCTTAGGAGCTGTGGCGTTTTAGGAGGACTTGAAAGGAAGAGTGGAATTCATTCATTCAATCATATTTATTGAGCACATACTGTGTGCAGAGCACTGTACTAAGCGCTTGAGAAATGGATTGATTAAATCTGAGGGAGATGGAAGAGACTTAGTCAGAGAATACCTCTTAGGAGCTGTGGCGTTTTAGGAGGACTTGAAAGGAAGAGTGAAATTCATTCATTCAATCGTATTCATTACTTTTATTTATGTATTTATTTATTACTGTGTGCGTATTTATTTATTATTTATTTACGTATTTATTACTGTGTGCAGAGCACTGTACTAAGCGCTTGAGAAATGGCTTGATTAAATCTGAGGGAGACGGAAGAGACTTAGTCAGAGAATACCTCTTAGGAGCTGTGGCGTTTTAGGAGGACTTGAAAGGAAGAGTGGAATTCATTCATTCAATTGTATTTATTGAGCGCTTACTGTGTGCAGAGCACTGTACTAAGTGCTTGAGAAATGGTTTGATATGAGGGAGACGGAAGAGACTTAGTCAGAGAATACCTCTTAGGAGCTGTGGCGTTTTAGGAGGACTTGAAAGGGAGAGTGGAATTCATTCATTCAATCGTATATATTGAGCGCTTACTGTGTGCAGAGCACTGTACTAAGCGCTTGAGAAATGGTTTGATTAAATATGAGGGAGAAGGGAGCTTCATATAGGAGGAAAAGCACTGTTCTAAGCACTAGGGAGGTTACAAGGTGATGAGGTTGTCCCACGGGGGGCTCACAGTCTTAATCCCCATTTTACAGATGAAGTAACTGAGGCACAGAGAAGTTAAGTGACTTGCCCAAAGTCACACAGCTGACAATTGGCAGAACCGGGGTTTGAACTCATGACCTGTGACTCCAGAGCCCAGGCTCTTTTCCACTGAGCCACACTATTTCTTTAAGGAGGGTGGGGCAGAGTGGCAGGGAGCAGCAAGTTTGATGGATACTTAGTGGGGGATCATGCTTCCCCAGTGATTGGGAAATAATAATTATGGTATTTGTTAAGCACTTACTATGTGCCAAGCACTGTTCTAAGCCCTGGGAAGCAATTGCAGGAAGTATTGGATGGGTTCTATCCAGAATCCTTCTGGCCAGGTTACTGTAAACTATAAAATTAACCATACTCTATCTTAATTCAGTATATTCAGCATAATTGAAGCAGCATGGCTCAGTGAAAAGAGCCTGGGCTTTGGAGTCAGAGGTCATGGGTTCTAATCCTGGCTCCTCCACTTATCAGCTGTGTGACTTTGGACAAGTCATTTAACTTCTCTGGGCCTCAGTTACCTCATCTGTAAAATGGGGATGAAGACTGTGAGCCTCCCGCAGGACAACCTTGTAACCTCCCCAGCGCTTAGAACAGTGCTTTGCACATAGTAAGCACTTAATAAATGCCATTATCATTATTATGATATGGCTTCAGACTAAAAGCAGGACAGACAAGACTGAGCCCATTGTGGGCAGGGATTATCTCTCTTTATTGCTGAATTGTACTTTCCAAGCGCTTAGTACAGTGCTCTGCACACAGTAAGCGCTCAATGAATACGATTGAATGAATTGAATGAATGCCTGATCTTTGCAGATCCAAGAGAAAGTCAGCAGGCAAACACCAAGACCGCCATACTTCCTTTTTAAAAAAAGATTTTTACAAAAGAAGACTCTTCTTAAGCAATTTGTAACCAAAGACAGAAGTTGAAAATGTTATCTGGCCCTACTCCCCATCACCGTTTAAGTAAAATAGAATTGGGTGGAGTCCAGTTTTTTTTTTAATATAGTTTAGGGCATATTCAAGATACAATACGATCACCCCTATCAAATGGGCAAGGCCCAAACTTTTTATCATCATTTCAAAATCTGACATTTCCTTCCATTGCCACTATTTCGCCTACCTTTTATTTATTCAAAGATGCATCCACATTGTTGCGTAAACTGCATCTGATTTTGAGGTTGTTGCTGATTGCAGATGCAAGCAGAGAAAGAACATCCTGAGGAGGGTCATTTTATTCGACTGCTGCACTAGATTAACATTTGTTGAGCCTTTTGTATGGCGAAAGAATCATCAAACACTTAGAGGAAAGGAAAGACATTGTACTTTATGGTCTATAAGGTTTTAGCAGCAACTGCAATATTGCTGCAATTTAGCAGCAATAAAAAATATGCTAAGTATCTAATTCAAAGGAACTAGTAAGATCCCAAGACTCAACAAATATTAGTTGGTGTTAATTTCATTCAAAATCAAATGGTTAGCTGCACACCTTGAAAGTAAAAAAAGTCACTGGGATTACTTGCTGATCTGTTTTATAGCATTTTATTGAGGTGCAGAGTGTTACCTAACATCAACCCTCATAAACAATGGATCCATTTTCTGACAACAACAATTTTAGAATGCATTGTAAAATTTTAAGTTTCCTTGGGAAATGTGTGAAGGGTGGAAATGACAATACACTCAGGGAGGTAGGGGTGGAAAGCAAAGAAGAACTAGGTGGCAGAGATGTGGAAGGAGACTATATGATGTCACTCTGAACTACTGAGCCATTACGCTTATGTGCAGCAAGTTTACTGTTAAAAAAAATGCAGCCTTTATCGATTTATTCCTGGGCATGGTTATTAAATGACTTTTAGCGTTTTAAACCCATAATCCATAATTCACAGATTCGCCATTTAAAATAGCACCAAATCATTCAGGGCTGAATAGAAAAAATGAATTTAATAGCCCATCTAGGTTAAATTATGTATCAGCTGGGATGTATTGATCAGAATAGGAACAGTGCCCTTCATTTAAAAGAATCCCGGAATGGTGTTTTATAAATTTCTTCCTGAGAGTCGGAAAGACCCACCTTTGCCAAATCTTTCGATTTAAAAGTACACTGTGACCTTTATTTCAGCACTCCCCCGACAAGTAATCAATTACTTGTGTTCTAAATATTCCAGAGTTCATCGAACTTCATATCAATAAATGAAACCCAGAAAAGACTAATGAGGCAAAGGTGGATCTGAACCCCTTGGTATTTCAACCTACCTAAATAGCATCAATACAGTGGATAGCATAAGACATATTTTACAGGGACATATGCATTCTGCACCCTTCCCGATGGGGAAATCTTGTAAAGGGGGATTTTTGTACCATCACAAAATGTTGTTCCTTACATGAATATTCAAAAGACTGACAAGGAGGAAAATTGCCAGCAGCCATTTTTCTAACTCCACAGTAAATAGTACACAAGTATTATATAGATCAAAACAATAAGTAGCTGATTGCTGCACTTTTTGCCAATAGACTTCCATTCCATTTTGTCTGTTTCTCTTAAACCTGTGCTCATTCTCCCAAACTCTGTTGAGGAATGATAAAAATGGGCTGCATAAAGCAATATTTATAATGCAATTTCAAAATCACTACATCGCTCCTGATGAAGGATATAATTATGCTTTCCTCAAGATGACAATGGAATGTGACACCTTAGTATAGAGCTGTAAATGTTTTACCTCTGTTGTGAAGAAAAGTGAAAATGGAAAATGTCATAAAATCCCAAGGTTTGTACAATTGAAAATTATAATAATAAGATTCAAAACAAAAATAGGCCAGAGACTTTTTAAAGGGAAAAAAAGCACAGTCAGTTCAAGTCTCCCTCCTGAATCTGATCATTTAAATTAAACTGGAAATTTGAAACTCTCTTTGTTACTTACAGAATTGAAAATTACAACAGTGAAGGCTACTTATTTCAGTCTCAGATTGAGAGACTATGCGTATTCAACACGCCTTGATAACTGTGAAAAGGTTGGGATGATCAAAATAATCAATCACATATTGTTTTCTTCATTCATTCGTATTTATTGAACACTTACTGTGTGAAGAGCACTGTACTAAGCACTTGGGAAAGTACAATACAGCAATAAACAGGTGACAATTCTTGCCCTTCTTCATTCATTCATTCATTCATCCATATTTACTGAGCATTTACGGTGTGCAGAGCACTGTACCTTAGTACAATACAGCAATAAACAGGTGACAATCCTTGCCCACAAGAAGCTCACATTTCATTCATTCAATCGTACTTATTGAGCACTTACTGTGTGCAGAGCACTGTACTAAGTGCTTGGGAAGTACAAATCGGCAACCTATAGAGACGGCCGCTACCCAACAAGGGGCTCACAGTCCAAATCCAACGGCTCATACTCTGTCCTAATCCTCCTCGACCTCTCAGCTGCCTTTGACACTGTGGACCACCCCCTTCTCCTCCACACGTTATCTGACCTTGGCTTCACAGACTCCGTCCTCTCCTGGTTCTCCTCTTATCTCTCCGGTCGTTCTTTCTCAGTCTCTTTTGCAGGCTCCTCCTCCCCCTCCCATCCTCTTACTGTGGGGGTTCCCCAAGGTTCAGTGCTTGGTCCCCTTCTGTTCTCAATATACACTCACTCCCTTGGTGACCTCATTCGCTCCCACGGCATCAACTATCACCTCTACGCTGATGACACCCAGATCTACATCTCTGCCCCTGCTCTCTCCCCCTCCCTCCAGGCTCGCATCTCCTCCTGCCTTCAGGACATCTCCATCTGGATGTCCGCCCGCCACCTAAAGCTCAACATGTCGAAGACTGAGCTCCTTGTCTTCCCTCCCAAACCTTGTCCTCTCCCTGACTTTCCCATCTCTGTTGACGGCACTACCATCCTTCCCGTCTCACAAGCCCGCAACCTTGGTGTCATCCTCGACTCCGCTCTCTCATTCACCCCTCACATCCAAGCCGTCACCAAAACCTGCCAGTCTCAGCTCCGCAACATTGCCAAGCTCCGCCCTTTCCTCTCCATCCAAACCGCTACCCTGCTAATTCAAGCTCTCATCCTATCCCGTCTGGACTACTGCACTAGCCTTCTCTCTGATCTCCCATCCTCGTGTCTCTCTCCACTTCAATCCATACTTCATGCTGCTGCCCGGATTATCTTTGTCCAGAAACGCTCTGGTCATATCACTCCCCTCCTCAAAAACCTCCAATGGCTACCGATCAATCTGCGCATCAGGCAGAAACTCCTCACCCTGGGCTTCAAGGCTCTCCATCACCTCGCCCCCTCCTACCTCACCTCCCTTCTCTCCTTCTACTGCCCAGCCCGCACCCTCCGCTCCTCCACCACTAATCTCCTCACCGTACCTCGCTCTCGCCTGTCCCGCCATCGACCCCCGGCCCACGTCATCCCCCGGGCCTGGAATGCCCTCCCTCTGCCCATCCGCCAAGCTAGCTCTCTTCCTCCCTTCAAGGCCCTGCTGAGAGCTCACCTCCTCCAGGAGGCCTTCCCAGATTGAGCCCCTTCTTTCCTCTCCCCCTCGTCCCCCTCTCCATCCCCCCGCCTTACCGCCTTCCCCTCCCCATAGCACCTGTATATATGTATATATGGTTGTACATATTTATTACTCTGTTTATTTATTTATTTATTTATTTTACTTGTACATTTCCATCCTACTTATTTTATTTTGTTGGTATGTTTGGTTCTGTTCTCTGCCTCCCCCTTTTAGACTGTGAGCCCACTATCGGGTAGGGACTGTCTCTATGTGATGCCAATTTGTACTTCCCAAGCGCTTAGTACAGTGCTCTGCACATAGTAAGCGCTCAATAAATACGATTGATTGATTGATTGATTTTGTTGGTATGTTTGGTTCTGTTCTCTGTCTCCCCCTTTTAGACTGTGAGCCCACTGTTGGGTAGGGACTGTCTCTATGTGATGCCAATTTGTACTTCCCAAGCGCTTAGTACAGTGCTCTGCACATAGTAAGCGCTCAATAAATACGATTGATTGATTGATTGATTGATTGATTGATAGAAGGGGGAGACAGATAACAAAACAAAACAAGTAGAAAGGTGTCAATTCCATCAGAATAAATAGAATTATAGCTATATACACATCGTTAATAAAATAAATATAGTAAATATGTACAGATAAAATAAATAGAGTAATAAATATGTACAAATATATACAAGTACTGTGGGGAGGGGAAGAGGGTAGGGTGGAGGGAGGGAGGAGGAGGAGAGGAAAAAAGAGGGTGCTCAGTCTGGGAAGGCCTCCTGGAGGAGGTGAGCTCTCAGTAGGGCTTTGAAGGGAGGAAGAGAGCTAGTTTGGAGGATGTGTGGAGGGAAGGATTTCCAGGCCAGGGGAAGGACGTGGGCCGGGGGTCGAAGACAGGACAGGCGAGAATGAGGCACATTGAGGAGGTTAGCAGCAGAGGAGCGGAGGGTGCGGGCTGGGCCGTAGAAGGATAGACGGGAGGTGAGGTAGGAGGGGGCGAGGTGATGGACAGCTTTGAAGCCGAGAGTGAGGAGTTTTTGCTTGATTCCTAGGTTGGCAGGCAACCACTGGAGATTTTTGAGGAGGAGAGTGACATGCTCAGAGAATCCGGGCAGCAGAGTGAAGTAGAGATCGAAGCAGGGAGAGACAAGAGGATGGGAGATCAGAAAGGAGGCTGATGCAGTAATCCAGTCGGGATAGAATGAGAGATGGCTGGAAGGGGGGGGAAGAGCAAAGGGATAAATAAAATTACAGATATGGACATTAGCGCTTTGGGGCTGGGAGGGGTGGAAGAACAGAGGGAACAAGTGCTATGTACAAAGCACTGTTCTAAGCACTGGGGAGGTTACAAGGTGATCAGGTTGTCCCATGGGGGGCTCACAACCTTAATCCCCATTTTACAGTTGAGGGAACTGAGGCACAGAGAAGTGAAGTGACTTGCCCAAAGTCACACAGCTGACAAGTGGCGGAGCCGGGATTTGAACCCATGACCTCTGACTCCAAAGCCCGGGCTCTTTCCAAAATCCCACAATATTGTAAGTTAAGACAGAAATACAGCACACTGCTGATTACAACAATAGTTAACTACTCCATTTCCATTCTGACCCAACATCACAGCAGGTGGTGGAAGTTTTGCCAGTCACTCACACTTTAAGCCCAAAGGCAATGGACTCACATTCCCTTTGCAGACTTGGCAGAAATGATTGCAGCAGATATATTTTAAAAAAAAAATAGCAAAACGGTCCCCTGCTCCAAAACCAAATGGCCAGTGGCCATCTACTTCTTTATAGTAGTGGTCTCCCTCTCCTTCCTCTAATAATAATAATAACAATAATGATGGCATTTATTAAGCACTTACTATGTGCAAAGCACTGTTCTAAGTGCTGGGGAGATTACCAAGTGATCAGGCTGTCCCACGGGGGGCTCACAGTCTTAATCCCCATTTTATAGATGAGGGAACTGAGGCACAGAGAAGTTAAGTGACTTGCCCAAAGTCACACAGCTGACAGTTGGCGGAGATGGGATTTGAACCCATGACCTCTGACTCCAAAGCCCGTGCCCTTTCCACTGAGCCACGCTGCTTCTCTAATTGCCTCAATTAAAACTACCGCATCTTCACATTAGTGAACAACAATTCTCATTGTTAATGGCAGAGGCCACGTTTAATAAACCAGTAAGAATCATAAAAATGAACAAAAAGGTCTTGCTTCACTTAATTCTGTTTTTAGGCACAATGGGCATATTATTTCATATTTGGTTATGTAATATTAATGAAAACAAAACATTTCAAAATGTCAGATTTCTCCATTTACGGTTCTTTGAGTCTACCAGTGTTTGATTACTCAGTGGGCTTGCTCTGTAAGAGTGGAAAATGTCATGATGTTTGGACACGTACTTTCGTATTTCTTAACTTTGGAATTAGCTAGCCTGATCCTCAGACTCCTACTTTACGAATACACTTCATCATTATCCAAATTTTGTAAACGTGAAGGCACTCCTGAATAGATAAGTACAGATGCAGCTGTCTTCAAGCGTATGAAGAATAACCAGCTGCTTTTAATCTCTAAAGAGGATAGACCAAGAATCAAGGGGCTTAAATGGAGTTAGATATGAAAAATAACTTTCTGACAGAAGGGCTGATAAATGTTGTAATGGATGCTAAGAATGGCTCTCTAAAAATCTTTAAGAATCTATTGTTACTCTATGAAGTGATTAAGTGTGTTTGGGGCTTTGGAATCCCTAGGGGTATTTCAAACCCTTCAGGGGGCTTCTTTCTTGCCATTCAGATAAAATATTGGGAATCCAGAACTCAGGCCCGTGAAAAGAGACTGCTTTGCTTAGTGTCTTGAGATTATTTCTAGCTGCTCCATCAGAAGGAGAGCTCAGCTTTGAAGATGATTTCTCTCTGTGTGGGAATGGAGGTGTGCGTGGTGGAGAGATTATAGGAGAGGAAGTTAGAGAAGCGTTGCAGCCCCAGATTAGGAGTCAAGGTTCTGATCCTGGCTCTGTTTCTTGCCTGCTGTGTGACTTTGGGCAAGCCACTTAGTTTCTCTGTGCTTCAGTTTCCTCACATTTAAACTGCAGGTTAATTCTCCATTCTCCCTCTCCCTTAGACTGAGTCCCATGTGGGACAGGGACTGTGTTTGACTTAATTCTCTTATTGTGCCTTCCCCAGAGTTTAGGTCAGTGCTTAATAAATACCATTATTATTGAGTTACATAAGGGCAATATCTGTAATGGGAGACATCTGAGGGGAGTTTTCAGTGTATCTTTGTTACTGTAGGGGTATCAATTAATCAGCGGTATTTATTAAGCACTTACTGTGTGCAGAGCACTTTACTAAGTTCCTGGGAGAGTACAATAGATTTGGTGGACTTGATCTCTGCAACAAGAAGCTTGCAATCTGGTGGGGGTACAGACATTAAAATGAATTACAGATAAGGGAAGCAACGGAGTATAACGATATGTACGGAAGTGTGGTGGGAGTGAGGTGAATATCAAAATGCTCCACGGAGAAACAAACCCAAATGCATAGGTGAACAACAGAGGATAATCAGGTTGGGAGATGAGAGGTTAGTCAGGGAAAGCTTCATGGAAGAGATACGATTTTAGGAGGAATTTAAAGATGGGAAGAGTGCTAGTTTGTCAGGAATGAAGTGGGAGGGAATTTCAAGCAGAACTGAAAATGTGAGCAAGGAGTGGGGGGTAGAGAGAAAGACTAAGATCATGGTGAACTAAACTGCTGTTAGAGAAGTGAAGTGTGCTAGACAGGATGAATAATAATAATAATGGCATTTACTAAGCACTTACAATGTGCAAAGCACTGTTCTAAGTGCTGGGGAGGTTACAAGGTGATCAGGTTGTCCCATGGGGGGCTCACAGTCTTGACCCCCATTTTCCAGATGAGGGAACTGAGGCCCAGATAAGTGAAGTGACTTGCCCAAAGTCACACAGCTGGCAATTGGTGGAGGCGGGATTTGAACCCGTGACCTCTGACTTCAAAGCCTGTGCTCTTTCCACTGAGCCATGCTGTGTCTCATTCATTCATTCATTCATTCATTCAATCGTATTTATTGAGCACTTACTGTGTGCAGAGCACTGTACTAAGCGCTTGGCAAGCACAAGTTGGCAATATATAGAGACGCTCCCTACCCAACAGTGGGCTCAGTGTGGGATGAAGTGGGAAAGGAGCCAAAGGTAAATAGATAGGAAAGAGATTGAAGGCTTAGCCAGCAGACTGGCCATTTGGATGGAGAGAAGGGGTAGATTCTAAAGATGTGTAAGTAGAGCTGACAGGAAATAGTGACGGACTGAACGTGGCGGTTGAATGGGAGAGATGAGGCAAGGATAATGCCAAGGCTGCAGGCATGTTAGGCGGAGAGTAGGGTGGTGGTGGTGTCTACAGTGATGGGAAAGTGATGGTGTGGAAAGAAGGTCTGGGTAGGAAGATGAGGCGTTCTGTTTTGGATATGCTAATTTGAGGTGTAGATGAGACATCAATCGATTAATCAATGATATGCATTGAGTGCTTCCTTTGTGCATTTGAGAGAGATGATTGACTTGATCCCTGCCCTCGAAGAACTGTCCTGAAGATATGTAGAGACGGTCTGAAGGCAGGAGGAAACACATGATTGCAGAGAAAGATAGAGGACAGGGCTGAAGAGGTAGATTTGGAAGTCATCTACATAGAGATATTAAATCCCTGAACTTTAGTAATGCAGTAAAGATAATGGTTGGTTCATTTGCTTTAGAAACCGTTGTGGGTGTCAGGAATTACTGACCCATCATGATTATCTTGCCTTCCTTTGTGCATTTGAGAGAGATGGTTGACTTGACCCCTGCCATCGAAGAACTGTCCTGAAGAGACATAGAGACGTTCTGAAGGCAAGAGGAAACACATGGTTGCAGAGAAACAGAGAGGACAGGGCTGGAGACGTCGATTTGGGAGTCATCTATATAGAGATATTAAATCCCTGAACTTTAGTAATGCAATAAAGATAATACTTGGTTCATTTGGTTTAGAAACCGTTGTGGGTGTCAGGAATTACTGACATCATCATGATCATCTTGCCAGACCCCACAAGGAGTAACCATGAGCCTTGAAGAGAGTTGGCCTCCAGGCTCTTTGGAGGACAAGAGACGTGGTCGGCTTTTTTCTAAATATTCTCATTTCTACATGGAACCAGGAAAGTGAGGCTGTCATGCCAGTGAAATTCCCGCCAGGGAAGTTTAGAAAAAATGAAACAGTCAGAGCATGGCTTCGGGCTGAAGAAATAGATTTGTTACTGATTGAATTGAAAGGTTGCTATGAGAGCAGATCGAAAGAAATAAGGAAAGGTTGAAAGATCTGTCTGAGGTTCCAAGTAACTGTTGAAGGCAATGAGGAAAATTAGAAATCAGTTATCGTCATCACCAGAATTTATTGAGCAAGTAGGGTAGGTAAGACATGATACTAGTTGTTTGGAAGAGTACAGCAGAAATAGAAGATATGGTCCTTGACTTCAAGGAGTTTATAAATCTTATAATCTATTGGGGAAGTCAAGTGAAGGAATAGCTATAACCAGGAGCAACAGTAAGGAAAAAGAATAAATGAATAAATGGAATAAATAAACCAATATACACGTAAGTGAAATGGTGTTTGATGGAATAACCTGGGATTTGCCAGCAAATAGTAATAATAGTAATAATAATGGTGTTTGTTAATCACTTACTATGTGCCAAGTATTATATTTACAGCTGGGGTAGATGTGAGGTAGTCAAATCGGTTTCAATCCCTATCCCTCAAGGGGCTCACAGTCCTAAGACTATTTAGTCCCATTTTACAGACGAGGAAACTGAGGCTCAAAGAAGTTAAGTGATTCGTCCAAGGTCAGACAGCAAGCAAGAGGTAGAGCCAGAAATAGAGCCAATTCTGACTTCAGAGCTTTGGCTCAATCCACTAGGCCACGCTGCATAGAGAAGTCTGGAGGGAACTGATTCCGTATATTTGGCCAGGAAGCTCGGAAATGGAAAGAATGGGTCAGCTCAAAAGATAACTCGAGGCTAACAAAGCATATATGGCGAGCAGAGAAGGGGAAGATAGGAAGGAGGCAGAGGGTTGAAATATTTGAAGGCAGTAGTCATGAATTTCTATTTAATTTGGAGGAAGTGAGTGACCATTGGAGGTTTGTGATGTGGAAAGGAATATATGCAGAATGGCGTTTTAGGAAGGTGATCCAAAACACAGGGTAGAATGGGCTGAGGAGGACAAAGACTGGAGACAGGGAGACCTCTAAGAAGCCTGATTCAATAGCCCAGCCAGGGGGTGATGGAGAATTTGGACTAGAGGGATGGGGAGGACGGGGCAGATTAGTAGGCTTTAGAGGCACACAATGTGGGAATTAAAAGACACAGAGGCCTCACCAATATTGTGAGTTTTTGCAAGAGAAAAAAGTTAGTGAAGAAGTGAAATCTGTGCCACGTGTTCAAAGATCCTGTAGAGGAAAGAGGCAAAGAGAAATGATGATAGTTGCAGGGTACAGCGGTTTTCTTTTCTTTTTCTTTTTTTTGTTTTTTTTCGTTAGTTTTTTTTAAATGAAGAAAATTGAGTGTGTTTGAAGACTGAGGGGAAGAAGCCAGAGGAGAGTATGCATGGTAGGAGTGAACGTTTCTGAGTGGTTAGATGGGATGGGAGGTTCAGTGCACATAATATGCTGAAATTAACTAAAGAACTATGTGTCGAGCACTGTATTACGTGCTGAGTGAGACAGTTAATCAGGTTGGACACAGTCCCTGCCCCACATCAATCAATCAATCATATTTATTGAGCACTTACTCTGTGCAGAGCACTGTACTAAGAAGAGCTTGGAAGAGTACATTATAATAATAATAATAATAATAATAATAATAATAATAATAATAATGGTATTTGTTAAGTGCTTACTATGTGCAAAGCACTGTTCTAAGCACTGACAATATAGAGTTGGTAGAAATGCTCCCTGACCACAAGTTAGAGGGTAAGACAGACATTAATTTAATTAATTTAAATAAACATACTACAGATATGTACAGAAGTTCTGAGGCAGGGGTGAATAAAGGGAGCAAAGCAGGGCAACGCAGAAGGGAGTGGGAGAAGAGGAAAGTAGGGCTTAGACAGGGAAGACCTCTTGGAAGTGATGAGCCTTCCTTAAGGCTTTTGAAGGTGGGGAGAGTAATTGTCTATAGGGTATGAAGAGGGAAGGCATTAGAGGAGAGAAATGTGAAGGCTGAGTTGTAGGAGGAGAGTAGTGAGATGAGTTAGGAGGAGCCAAGATCGTTGAGTGCTTTAAAGCCGATGGTAAGGAGTTTCTGTATGATGCAGAGGTGGATGGGAAAACCCTGGAGGCTCTTGAGGAGTGGAGAAATATGGACTGAACGTTTTTGTAGAAGAATGATCTGGATAGCAAAGTATGGATGGGTGTGGAGAGAGACAGAAGGCAGGAAAGTCAACAAGGAGGCAGATTCTGGAGTTAAGAAGAGAAAGGATAAACTGTTGGATTAACTTGATAGCAGTGAGGATGGAGAGGAAAGGGTGGATTTTACTGATATCATGAAGGGTGAACTGCCAGGATTTAGTGACAGAATGAATATGTGGATTGAATTAGAGAGATGAGTCGATGATAATACAGGTTACGGGCTTGTAAGACAAGAAGGATGGTCATGCTCTCTACAGTGATGGGAAAATCAGGGGGCAGACAGGGTTAGGGAGGGAAAATGAGGAGATCTGTTTTGGACATGCTCAGTTTCAGGTGTCTTTGGGACAACAATCCTTGTTGAGATGTCCTGAAGGCAGGAGGAAATGTGAGACTGCAGAGAGGGAGAGGGGCTGGAGATGTAGATTTGGGAATCATCCATATAGAGGTGGGAGTTGAAGCCTGTAGAGTATATGAGTTCTCCAAGGAAGTAGGTGTAGATAAGGAATGGAAGAGGACTCAGAACTGAACCCTGAGGTCCTCCCACAGTTAGGAGGGGGGAAGTAGAGGAAGAGCCCGCGAAAGTGATTGAGAATGAGCCTCCATGGAGATAGGAGGAGGACAGTGTCAGTGAAGTCGAGGTTGGATGATGTTTCAGGATAATGGGGTGATTGACGGTGTAAAAGGCAGCTGAGAGGTCAGGGAGGAATACGTTGGGGGCTGTTGGATTTGGCAAGAGAAAGACTTGTGACCTTTGAGAGGGCAGATTCTATGGAGTGAAGGAAAAAGATGCCTGAATGGAAGAGGTGAAGGAGAGAATTGGAGGATAGGTACACAACTCAGGGAGTTCAGAGAGGAAAGGTAGGAGGGAGATGGGACAATAACATGGGGCTAAGAGTCTAACTAAATGGGACAGAGTATTTGAATAATGCTTTGGCAATTGTCATTTTAAGCTTAAATATGATCTCCTAGTAAAGGCATCACAGAAAGGTTCCTTGAAGTCAGGGGTTGCTTTTACCAACTCTTACACTGTACTCTCCCAAGCAATTCATCTATCAATCAATGATGGCTATTGAGTGTTTAATGTGTGCCGAGCACTGTACTGAGCACTTGGGAGGGTACAATAGAATAATAATTATGGTATTTGTTAAACGCTTACAGTTCTATGCACTGGGGTAGGTACAGTGTAATCAGGTTGTCCCATATGGGGCTCACAGTCTTAATCTCCATTTTCCAGATGAGGTAACTGAGGCACAGAGAAGTTAAGTGGCTTGTCTAAGGACACACAGCAGACAAGTGGTGGAGCTGGGATTAGAACCCATCTCCTCTGACTCCCAAGCCCCTGCTCTTTCCACAGAGCCACGCTGATTAATTGATTTAAGAATAGACAGGAGAACTCTTAAGAAACAGCTGAGGAGGAGGAGATTGTGGAAGATAGAAAGTGCTGAGGAAGTGAAATTGGCCCTTTTAGAACTTCTCTTTTGGTGCCATGCGTCTTTGGAGAGGGAGGGATCGGAGAGAGAGAGAGAGAGGAGACAGAGACACTGGTGGCTTCAAAAGAGAATTAAAGAAAGAAAAGCTAAGAAATGAGCATGGGAGAGTGGATAATGAATCTTCAGGAACTGAGGAAAATCTCCCACAGATGTGGCTGGGAAAACATACCTTTGAAAAAAATCAGGGGTGCAGGTCAGGTTTAATCATAACCATTTAAATTATTTTTCTTCTTTGAGAAAGTGGATCGCTAGCAAAATCTCACTTCCATAGAGGTGGCCCATTTTATTTATTGTATAGCCTTAATGTATATAATTCAGTGAATGACAAACCTCCTTCTAAACTCCTATCATTTCCTCCACTCATGTATTCAGTGTGAAAATCACTAGCTGTAGCATATAATAGGCTGAAATAGGAAACAGCCTCTTAATATTTTCTTGGTTATTGGCATTTTACATCTTGAGCCTCAATACAATCACCTGATAAAAGTAGCATAGTCGCTACCTGGAGGATAATGGCAGGCAACCTCGAAGAAAAACCTATAGGCTTACAAATGGAAAGGAGACACGGAGTCAGGGCGAGTCAGCGTGGATAGGGAAGTGACAAACTATAAGAGCCCAATTCAAGCCTCAGCTATGAACAAAATCAACATGAAGAGCCTTGAGGTGGCACTGAAAAAGGTGGGAATTGGAGAGCAAAATTGATGTCACAAAAGCACAAAAATCATAGCCTAGTCTCAGAGAAACAGTGTACCTTTAAAGTGAAAAGAGGGAATCAGGAAAGTATGCAGAAGCGGTATATAAAATGGCATTCAATAGGCCACTGCTCTGCACAAGCGAATTATTTATAAATAATGAAAAGCCACCTGAGGTTTGACACATCTTAGTAGAATTGGTGTAAATTCTAATCCCAGATACTTCCAGGCAATTTAACCTTGACCGTTCCATTAGAAAGTCACTGTATCTGGCCTTCTGGTTGGAAAAGGAGATTACTGGGACGAAGTTTTGTTCTTCATGTGGGTACACAAGTGTGGCCACCGTGGCTGAGAAACATGAACAGCCATTGCGGCCTTCCCTCCCACCATCAGAAGTCCCTGCTCCCATCACGCTCTGTGTGCACTGGGCTAGGGATAAAACCTGCTCTCACGTGTTTTCAAACCCCTTCACCAGACCGGCATCCATGATGTCTCCCCAAAACTATCTACCGGCTCTTGCATAAAAGGAGACTCCATCCTGTCCCGCCTTCCACCATCTTTGGCAGGGAAGAGAAAACCCCCCGTAGCGTGAGGCCTCCACAAAGCCTTGGGAAGACCAGTGGCTGTTTTACCAGGCAGTGTGACTGCAGACATGTCCTGAACTTCGAGTCTCAAGGAGCCTTAAATTCTCCTCCTCTAGCCATAGCACTCTACCGATTTTATTTTATTTTGTGTATTTATCTGTGTTGGGTCTCAGCGCTTCCCCATTCCTGTTGGTTCTCTCCAGTTCCTTCCCCGCGTTATATTCTTAGGGAAGCAGCATGACTGAGTGGAAAGAGCAGGCCTGGGAGACAGAGGACCCGAGTACTAATCCTAGCTTCACCCCTTGTCTGCTGTGTGACCTTAGGGAGGCCACTTAACTTCTCTGTGCCTCGGTTCTTTCGTCTGCAAAATGGGCATTCAATACCTGTTCTCTCTCCCACTTCTAATGTAAGCCCCATGTGGAACCCTTCTAGACTGTGAGCCCACTGTTGGGTAGGGACCGTCTCTATATGTTGCCAACTTGTAATCTTGTATGATAATCTTGTATTCATTCAATCATTCAATCGTATTTACTGAGCGCTTACTGTGTGCAGAGCCCTGTACTAAGCGCTTGGGAAGTACAAGTTGGCAACAACTTGTAGCTTGTAGCTACTTCAGTGCTTAGTACAGTGCTTGGCACCGAGTAAGGCCATAATAAATGCTACAAATATTATTATTTTTAGATTGTGAACCCTCAGAGGGAAAGTGAGCATGTCTAATTTCTACCTGTATAATCTCTCGCAGTGCAGGACTCTGCAGAGAGTAAGTGCTAAATCAATACTGTTACCACTATTACTAAAGTGTGAGATTGACTTGTGGATGCAGAATTCCCTTTGCGATAATGTTGTATTGGCTACACATAGTCAGAGGGGAAAGTATGCTGTAACAGTTAAGTACAATGGAAAGAGCACGAATCCCAGAATTAGGTGACATGGGTTCTAATTTCAGTTCTGCCACTTGCCTGCTGTGTGTCCTTGAACAAGTTTTATAACTTCTCTGAACTTCAGTTTCCTCATCTGTAAAAAAAGGATAAAACACTGGTTCTCCCTTCTCCCTAGATTGGGAGTCCTGGGTGGGATAGGGATTGTGACTTCTCTGACTCTCTTATATCTTCCCCAACACTTATCAGGTAGTAACTGTTTAACCAACTCTACAATTATCATTACTATTATTATTATTGCATAACCACAATAATTTAACAAGTGCTGAATGATCTTGAAGTAGATCCTTTCTTATAATATGTTCTTGTGTGTCCTACTGGTAAATAGGCACCCAAGCACACAGTAAGCACTCAATAAATATGACTGAATGAATGAAAGCAGGCAAGGACAGATTTGAAGTGGACAAGGTCAGTCTATGTTGCCAACTTGTACTTCCCAAGCGCTTAGTACAGTGCTCTGCACACAGTAAGCGCTCAATAAATACGACTGATGATGATGATGATATATGGATTTCCACTGCAGCCCTCTGCATCTCTTGCCCAGAAGGTAAGGAAGTTGATTGTGGGGGTGACTGGAGGTTACTGGAACAAGATGGGTGAAGGAATAGGGGAGTGAGTTGGGTTCAGTAATAATAATAATAATAATAATAATGGTATTTGTTAAGCCCTTATTACGTGCCTAGTACTCTTCTAAGCGCTGGGGTAGATTCAAGGTGATCAGGTTGTCCTTCGTGGGGTTCACAGTCTTAATCCCCATTTTACCGATGAAGCAACTGAGGCACAGAGAAGTTAAATGACTTCCTTGATCGATACAAGATAATCAGGTCAAATGCATTCCTGGTTCCCACATGAGTCTCCCAGACTAGGCTTTGAATTCCCATTTTACAGATGAAGAAACGGAGGCTCAGATCAATGGAATGACTTGCCCAGGTTTGCAAAACAGACAAGTTACAGGATTAAAACATAGTAAATGCTTAACAAACACCATAAAAAAAGAAGCAGGCTATACTGCTTATGTCACCCCTGTAAGATGACAATTTTTCAGGATCCCTGAAAAATCATTTCTCAGTTACCTGTCACCTCGGTACCCTGGGAAATTGAAGACTTCAGAAATGGGATAGGATTGAGGAAATGGAATTTCACCGTCTCCATTTCCAACACTTAGTCTCTCGATTTCAGCATTTCAGAGTGAACATATAAATTTCCCTATTAAATAACAGCCTGATTTCTGTTGGATGGGTAGTGTTTAAGAGATCTGTGAACAGTAGATAGACTCTGACATCATAAAATCCTTAACCTATTGAATCACATCCCTAGAAAAACAAAAGATATAATAATAATAATGGCATTTATTAAGTGCTTACTATGTGCAAAGTACTGTTCTAAGCAATGGGGAGGTTAACAAGGTGATCAGGTTGTCCCATGGGGGGCTCACAGTCTTAATCCCCATTTTACAGATGAGGTAACTGAGGCACAGAGAAGTTAAGTGACTTGCTCAAAGTCACACAGCTGACAAGCGGCAGAGCCAGGATTTGAACCCCTGACCTCTGACTCCAAAGCCCAGGCTCTTTCCACTGAGCCACGCTGCTTCTCCAGTGAACTCACTTGGACAAGGTAAAACCCACGTTAAAGATAACCCAATCTGAATCCTCTTGGGCAAGCTTTTGTCTAACCATTGGTTCTTTAAATAAAATGACTGGAGAGACCATAAATAAAATTCTGATCTTTCCTCATAGGCATTAGAAATCAGATTAATCAATTCTTGAGCTTCAGACCTCTCATCATAAATAATACTAATGATGGTATTTGTTACGCGCTTATTAGGTGCCGAGGACTGTTCTAAACACTGGGGGAGATACGAGGTTATCAGGTTGTCCCAGGTGGGGCTCACAGCCTTAATCCCCAGATGAGGTAACTGAGGCACAGAGAAGTTAAGTGATTTGCCCAAAGTCACCCAACTGGCAAGAGACACGTATAATATGAGATTATAAAGAGATGAATGATATAAGACAGCGGTAACTGTACTTCCCAAACGCTTAGTACAGTGCTCTGCACACAGTAATCGCTCAATAAATACGATTGAATGAATGAATGGTAATAACAGATTTCAATAAAATATACAAAAAGCTAGCAAATGAGCAGGAAAGGGCTCTTACAGTTATTGGATTAAAAAAGAGGTTACAGGGAAAAGTTGTGGAATGTGCTTTTTTAGAAGCCTTTAAAATAACATGTTATTCATCCAGACTCATCTATGGTTTAAGTGAAATGTCACCTGAAGTTAGGGTAAAGGGCTAGCTAACCTCTGAAGTGGCTCTCCACCCCCCACAACGCTATATAAAAAGCATTATCTGCGACAAGAGGTAGTAGTAAAAAGTAAAAAGTAGTAATTACTGAGATTGGAAATGGCTGGGGCTGGCAGCTACTGTGAAAAGGTTTCCATGCCTCTTTGCGATGCCATTCTATTCCTTTCAGTATCTGTGTAGATATAACTGTCATTCAATACTAGAAAAAATACTTTTCTGTATAAAATCAGTTACGACAGCAAAGCAATTATCCTAATTGGGAAATTTAGTAATATAAATTCCAGGATGACACATGAATTGTCAACACAATTAGATTCCTTTTGAAAAGTCACGGCAAAATAGGGAACGCTGAAATTTTTTTGATGTAGCTTTTTAGCACAGATCAGAAGTGGGGTGAAAATTTCCATTGAGATTGTTATCGATTCCTACCCATTGCAAGGGATAATAAAGATACCATAGAGAGCAGAACTAAGTTTATTTCTTCAAAAATCACTAGGAAGCAGTACTAAGCACTTTACTAAGAGCTGGGAGAAAATACAGAGGTGGAAACTAAAGATGTGTCCCGCCCCTCATGGGGCTCAAAATCTAAAAACTCGGTAGAGTAAATGTGAGAAAAATCCAGGTATTTATTTAATTTTTAGTCCAATATTCATTTATTCACTCAATCGTATTTATTGAGCACTTACTGTGTGCAAAGCACTGTACTAAGCAATCTTCACATGTACACACTGTGGAAAGCATTGTTGTTTTAGCCAAACTGATTACGTGCTGATAAAAATCTCACCCTCGGCTGTGTCAAGTTTGAATAAAAGGACTGTGATACACACATACACACATATACGTAACTCCACTTAGTGTGTCTCTAAAATGACTTATGAACTACTAAATATGAGTTTTAATGGGGACACGACGGAAGACTTAAGAAACAGCGGAAAACTAAAATACCGATTAAAAGTTGGTCAGTGGATGAATTGTCACGGTGTCTGATTTCATTATAAACTTTATAAGCTGACCAAATATCTTTTTTTCAGAAAATTGGAAGAGGAATGTGCTTTCTGCTTTCAAGAAGCCAGGCTCCTCAAGACGGGGAAGGTGTGGGGATATTTTCCTAAACCCAATCTCAGGTCCCTGAGAGCTTCCAGTGAATGGCTGGGCTCTGGTTCTGCCATTAATATTTACTTTTCAGCTCCAAACCAAAGCAGCCAGAGCAATTTCCTCCTTATTTGAGTGGGTTCAAGGGATGGTGATGAAGGTTTGGTTAAAGGGCCCAGCCTCGGTCCTAGAGAGTACCCCATAAGGAAGAAATAACGTGAAATTAATGGTAGTAATGCAGGCACAGACTTTGATTTGCAGCTCAGGAGGGGCCTGGGAACTTCAGTGCTTACAGTTAACACCCCGTGTTAGTCACTTTGGAAGAGAGCTAACTTGTCTGCTGTGTGACCTTGGGCAAGTCACTTAACTTCTCTGGGTCCCAGTTACCTCATCTGAATAGGGGGATTGAGACTGTGAGCCCCATGTGGGACATGGGACTGGGTTCAACCCAATTTGAGGTATCCACCCCAGCACTTAGTGTAGTATCTGGCACGTAGTAAGCACTTCATAAATACCATTATTACTTTTATTATTATTAACTTATTCAAAACTTGAGGGAATGCACTGCAGCTGTTAGTATCTAAGAATATATCATCATCTCTGCATCCTCTGGACTATCAGCTCCTTATGGGCAGGAAGCCTGTTTACCAAATCTCCTATATTGTACTCTCCCAATAATAATAATAATAATAATAATGGTATTTGTTAAGCGCTTACTATGTGCAAAGCACTGTTTTAAGCGCTGGGGAGGTTACAAGGTGATCAGGTTGTCCCACGGGGGGCTCACAGTCTTCATCCCCATTTTACAGATGAGGGAACTGAGGCCCAAAGAAGTGAAGTGACTTGCCCAAAGTCACACAGCTGACAATCGGTGGAGCTGGGATTTGAACCCACGACCTCTGACTCCAAAGCCCGGGCTCTCCCCACTGAGCCACGCTGCTTCTCTAGTCACACGGCTGACAAGTGGCGGAGCCGGGATTAGAACCCATGACCTCTGACTTTGAGCCCCACGTGGGACAACCTGTGGGAAGAGTTAGTAGCGTGTGCCTGGAAGTAGTGGGAAAAGAAAACGGAAAGAGGAGCAGGAGGCGGCGGGTAGATAATTGTGAAATCGGTGGCCAGAAGTTTCTGTTTGATACAAAGATTGAGAGACAGCCTTTAGTGGAGTCACGTGTTGGGTTTTGAGCAGCATTTAAGGAAGATGATTCAGGCAGAAGTGTAGGATAAATTGAAGAGGAGAAAAGAGTGGAGTTAAGAAGACAAGTAAACGGGCTAATGGAATAATCCAGTAATAATAATAATGATAATGATGGCATTTATTAAGCGCTTACTATGTGCAAAGCACTGCTCTAAGTGATGGGGAGGCTACAAGGCGATCAGGTTGTCCCACGGGGGGCTCACAGTCAATCCCCATTTTACAGGTGAGGTAACTGAGGCCCAGAGAAGTGAAGAGACTTGCCCGAAGTCACACAGCTGACAAACTGGCGGAGCGGGGATTTGAACCCATGACCACTGACTCCAAAGCCTGGGCTTTGGAGGTGACAAGCAAAGAGGTGACAGTAAAGAGGTGACAAAGGCTTTGATCAGGTTAGTTGCCTTAACGGTGAAGGAGAAGGGAAGAAGAAGGATTGGTCAGAGAAATCACAGGGAAAAAGCAGTCAGATTTAGAAATAGATTTAGTTTGGGCAGTGAAAGGTAGCAAGGAGTCAAAAATGACATCAAGGTTTCAACCTTCTCGGACAGAGATAAGCTTGGTGTTGTCCACAAGCGCTTACTACAGTGCTCTGCACACAATAAGCGCTCAATAAATACGACTGAATAAATGGAAAATGTAGGTTTTAGGAAACAGGTTTAGGAGACAAAAAGAGTTCACTTTTCACCACACTGACTTTCAGGTTACTTGTTTGGAAATGTCCTCGAGTTAATGTGCTTTCCTAAGTGCCTAATTTACTACCAGAGAATGACTTTAGGTACTGGGAAGTTTAAGCTCTGTACACCCAATAAAATAGGACACCAGTCATACGATAACCAAAAACCTTCACTACTCAATTCTCTAAGAGATGATCTATAAAATAGACCCATCTATAATGTATTGAACACCTTGGGGGCTGATTCGAGGAGGTGGTTCTTAATTTAAGTAGTTCTAATAATAGAACAAAAATTGATGATAATTATGTCATTTGTTAAGTGCTTATTATGATAATGATGGTCTTTGTTAGGTATTAACTATATGTCAAGCACTGGGGTAGATACAAGATAATGAGATTGGACACAGTTTAATCTATGGTAGAGGGATAACAGATATTGAATCCCTGTTTGGCAGGTGAGGAAATTGGCACACAGAGAATTTGAGACATTGCCTATGGCCAAACAGAAGAAAAGTGGCAGAACGATGATTTGAACTCAGATCTCCTTCCAATCCTGTGCTCTTTCCACTGGGCCACACTGCTTATTACTTTTACATTTAAATTTATTGGCAAGCTCTTGGCAAGCTTTCAAGGGGAGGGGCTGATTAAAAATAGTCACCTTTCCAACTGATTAAAGGATGTTTTCCACCATGGCCTTCTAATCTGTTTGCACCCAAAACACCTCAGCAGTCTATTCACCGTGGCCGTAGTAGTAATTCCTCAAAGTGCCTCCTAAGTACCTGGCAGGCATACAGATTTTGCTAAAATGTCTCTAATATTAGAAGTGCTTAATAGATATGATAATTACTCATTGCTATTTACCCCTTTAGGGTAAATAACTGGCATACTGGGAATATTAACATTATTTAAAATTGGACTTGGAGCAGAGGAAGTCTACTTAACCTATTTATTAAAAACAGTCCTTAGAGATTTCCTAATTTCCTAGGAAATGAACTTGGGAATTGAATGGAAATCCCCAAATTGATATGCATAAAATTAAGCATATGCATTTGCTTATCATCTCATTATGTCTTCCCCAGCACAAACACACAGCACACACACACAAAACACTTTTCAGGGGCTTCTGTAATGTTAAGAAATCACACTGATTAATAATACTAATGTGCTATTTACAGAACCATGGTATTAACAGCCCTGCTTCTTTACTCATTATGGCTCACCAGATTAGACCGATTTATTAAAGGGTTGCACTATCAATGCTTAGTATCCACACTGCTAGAAAAGCATTATTGTCCCCATCTAAACGTCGGTCATCTTTCGTTTCATTTTTTCAACGAGAAATTATCATTCATTCAATCGCATTTATTGAGCGCTTGCTGTGTGCAGAGCACTGTACTAAGCGCTTGAATTATCCTAAGGCGTAAGACGCAACTTGGTTTAGGTGATCCTAGATTTAGAGTATAAGAAAAGAGAATCCCTATGTGCTGTGAGAATTCGGCTCTCAACCAATCCAAATGCCCAGATTCCCTAATATTCCCAGTTGCAAACGTTGCGTAGATGGCGGTGATTTCATATGGGTCCAGCAGAAAGGGAAAGTGTATCCCTTCCCTCTTCCCACTGAATCTTTATAATGAGTTGATCAATCCTAATGCCCAGGACAGCCTTTCTCTGCTTCTCTTCATCAGTGCTCCATCTACTTTCAACAACCGGATGCAATTCCATTTCCAGTACTGATTAAAGTGTGTCCTAATCACTTCCTTATTCCTTCCTAAACTATTTTGAGTCCTTCTGGACCAAACGCTAAATTGAAGTGAAACGCTGTCCCGCAGATGGATGATATTGGTGCCATGAGGCCGCCACCCACGAATGTGAGCTTTCTTGAGAGAATCTTTCACACCTCTGCACATTTTGTCCATGAAAAAGGCCGCAGTGAGTTGCATCCAAGTGTGCGGTACACAATGCAATAAGGAACACTTACAAATATGTGTGTTTTCCTGATAGAAGAGATACGTCAATCATTTTTTCATTTCGATTTCAGTATTTAAGCTGCTGGAGCAGGCAAACTGGAGTGATTCTATCATACTTTTCCGTGTCCTCTGCCAAAAGAGCCTGGCTCACAGTGCTCGGCACAGAGTTAGCACCTTATAATGCTACTGATTGATTTGATGGAAGTCAGTTAATCAATCAATCGGCAGGAAGCTGGGCACACATTTTCCTCAAGGAATTTACAATCTAAATAAATAAGAAATAAAATAAATTATGGTACTTGTTAAGTGCTTACTATATGCCAAGCACTGTTCTACGTGCTGCGGTAGATAGAAATTAATTAGGCTGGACACAGTCCCTGACCCATGTGGGGCTCACACTCTTATCCCCATTTTACAGATGAAGTAACTGAGGCACAAAGAAGTTAAATGACTTGCCCAAAGTCACCCAGCAGACATGGGATTGAATCAGGATTAGAATCCAGGTCTTTTTAATGGGGGAGACAAATAGACCAAATGTATTTACATCGAATTAACTATTTTATTAGCAATAGCATTAAAATAACACATTCTCAGAGCTGCTTCAGAAGTCCCTGTAGGCAGAGTAGTCCTAGAGGAACTTGGAATATCATATCGTGATGAAGTTTCCACAATTGGAAATCTGACAATCACATGAAGAAGTAAAATTTGAGGCAGTCTACGATCATTAACTTGGTAACAAGTTACCAAGGCTGTGAGCCCGCTGGTGGGTAGGGACCATCTCTATATGTTGCCAATTTGTATTTCCCAAGCGCTTAGTACAGTGCTCTGCACACAGTCAGCGCTCGATAAATACGATTGAATGAATGAATGAATGAATAACACGCATCTCCAACGCTGAGTAACATCATTTACCCGGAGACTGCTTATGATTCCGGACAGTTTCTTAAAATAACCTGCTCCTGATGCTATTTCTGTCATAGTTTAACTCAAACCATTCACAAACTTTTTGTCTTTTTCTTCACTGCAGACGGGTGAAAACGAAGCTTTAAAAATTTAAATTTCACATCACCCACAAATGTGCCTAATGAGACTATTGCTTTTCCCGATTGGGTTCTGAGAGACCTTGGACAAGTCACTTAACCCCACTCGGACTCAATTTCTTCATTTGTATAATAAGAATGATAGTGATATCGGCCTCTTCCCACTCACCAGGGTGTTGTGAGGATAAAGTGGGTTCATAATGTGGAAAGGAAAAATACTATCTAGGAAAATATAAAGAAAACACATCTACAGAAAGTTCTCAAAGGAGATCATCAGTCCCTCTTATGTTGTCTAGATGTGGTCCTGGAGAAGCCTGCAGGGTGATCTTTAAGGCTCCTTTAGGCACAATGAAAAGAGGTGATTAATCAGTTTGTACTAAGCCCGTTGTTGGATAGGGACTGTCTCTATCAGTTGCCAATTTTGTACTTTCCAAGCGCTTAGTGCAGTACTCTGCACACAGTAAGTGCTCAATAAATATGATTGAATGAATGAACCAAGTGTTTGCGGGGGTGGAAACAAATCCCTCCCCTTTTTCTGGAGCAAACTTTTCCCTACTATAGCATTTAAGTGAGAAGAGGAGAAGACTTAAAGCAACTGACATCTTCTACATCTGGTCTGTAAAACCAATACTTCCACATTCTGGTTTTGGAGTGGGGAGGAAAGGGGCTTCTGATGATGCTCATTTAACCCCCGGGCACACACGTCTCTTGGCCACAAACATCATTCCACTCAACATTATAGGACTACCACCATCCCACCCACTGTAGCCCCCAGAGTTATTCCCAAAGAAGAGATGAAGCCATCCTCTATGGAGTTGGGTCCCATGCTGCAAATCCTGCTGCAAATCCCGCTGCAAATCCCTAAACTCGTCTGAAATACTGATAGAATTCCCAGATTTTACGGCACGCTTCTCAAGGCCAGAAACTAGGGAGGGGGTGTAGACGGAGATATTGGCACTGAGAGAATGCACGGGACATCAAACTCGTCAGTCATTCAGGAACATACGCAGCGTGGCTCAGTGGAAGGAGCCCGGGTTTTGGAGTCAAAGGTCATGGGTTCAAATTCATTCATTCATTCAATCGCATTTATTGAGCGCTTACTGTGTGCAGAGCACTGTATTAAGCGCTTGGGAAGTTCTAGTCCCGGCTCTGCCAATTGTCAGCTGTGTGACTTTGGGCAAGTCACTTAACTTCTCTGTGCCTCAGTTACCTCATCTGGAAAATGGGGATGAAGACTGTGAGCCCCCCATGGGACAACCTGATCACCTTGTACACTTCCCAGCGCTTAGAACAATGCTTTGCACATAATAATAATAACAATAGCATTTATTAAGCACTTACTATGTGCAAATAGTACATAGTAAGCACACATAGTAAGCGCCTAATAAATGCCATTATTATTATTATTATTATACCTGTGTAAGCTCACTATGGGCAGGAAACACGTCTGCTAATTCTCGTCTTGTACTCTCCCAAGCAATTAGAGCAGTGCTCTGCATATAGTAAGTACTCAATTCATACCATTGATTGATTGATTGATTGATTGATTGAGAAGATGATCAGGTAAAACATACAGGACCAATTCTACAGATTGACTGTCTCCCCCTTTTAGATTGTGAGCCCACTGTTGGGTGGGGACTGTCTCTATATGTTGCCAACTTGTACCTCCCAAGCGCTTAGTACAGTGCTCTGCACACAGTAAGCACTCAATAAATATGATTGATTGATTGATTGATTGATTGACAACACTCCCACAAGACACAGTGCCCTCTGAGTCCCACCCCCCAACCACGGCAGCAAAGCAATGCTCAATCCAACATTCATTCATTCATTCAACCGTATTTATTGAGCGCTCACTGTGTGCAGAGCACTGTACTGAACGCCAAGTTGGCAGGAAGGACTGAGGGTCTCGGGGACTCATCCGGCTCACCTCCACGTCACCTGCAGGGCTGTTTGCTCTAGCAAATTCCGCAGCACGGGAAATCACTCTCGCACGCCCGGAAGAGGAAATTGCCAGTGACGAATGATTCCTTCAGCCGTGGTCATCTAAGACAGAAGTCAACTTCCAACGTGGAAGACGGCTATATCTGTACTCACCGACTGAGCCATCGGTCACTCCGTAAGCATCCCGTGAGAGCCCCTTCCCTGCATAATTTTTTACTCGGCTCATGGTGCGGATTAAAAAAATAGACCTGTCCTCGCCCCCAACAGATCTAATACGGGAGGTGAGCAAGAGCGAGTCCCCAGCTAAAGTAAATATTCTGGAGAATAAATGGGTGCACGTAGTGGGTTAAGGATGAAAACGTGGCAAATATGTCTCTGTAGCATCTCTCATTTCCTCCAGCAAGTTCAGTTGCTTGATCGTTGTTTCGTCCCGTCTCCGTGCCCTTACGCTTCCTACTCAGTGTTCTTTTATCATCTGCCGTGGCACATTTTTATAGACTTGAATCCGGGCTCCACCTCCGTGTCTATGCAGCAATGCCTGGGAGCTAAATGACTGGCCCGAAGTCACACAGCTGGCAAGTGGCGGAGCCGGGATTTGAACCCGTGACCTCTGGCTCCAAAGCCCGGGCTCCTTCCGCCGAGCCTCGCTGCTTCGCTTCTAGATTGTAAGCTCACTGCGAACAGGGAATGGGTCTGTTTATTGTTATACTGTCCTCTCCCAAGCGCTTAGTATAGTGCTCTGCACACAGTAAGTGCTCAATAAATATGCTTGTCTGACTGATTGACATCCTCCATCTGGCTTGGAATGCTCCTTATTTTAATAATAATAAATTACTCTATTTATTTAACTTGTACATATCTATTCTATTTATTTTATTTTGTTAATATGTTTGGTTTTGTTCTCTGTCTCCCCCTTTTAGACAGTGAGCCCACTGTTGGGTAGGGACTGTCTCTATGTGTTGCCAACTTGTACTTCCCAAGCACTTAGTACAGTGCTCTGCACACAGTAAGCGCTCAATAAGTACGATTGATGATGATGATGATGATAATAATAATAAAGCAGCGTGGCTCAGTGGAAAGAGCCCGGGCTTTGGAGTCAGAGGTCACGGGTTCAAATCCTGGCTCTGCCAATTGCCTGCTGTGTGACCTTGGGCAAGTCACTTAACTTCTCTGTGCCTCAGTTCCTTCATCTGTAAAATGGGGGTTAAGACTGTGAGCCCCCCGTGGGATAACCTGATCACCTTGTAACCTCCCCAGCGCTTAGAACAGTGCTTTGTACATAGTAAGCACTTAATAAATGCCATTATTATTATTATTTATTAAGTGCTTACTATGTGCAAAGCACTTAGTGATGTGCATCTAGCTCTATTTCTATTTGTTCTGACGACTTGACACCTGTCAACACGTTTTGTTTTATCGTCTGTCTCCCCCTTCTAGCCTGTGAGCCTGTCGTTGGGTAGGGACCGTCTCTAGATGTTGCCGACCTGGACTTCCCAAGCGCATAGTACAGTGCTCTGCACACAGTAAGCGCTCAATAAATACGAGTGAATGAATGAATGAATGAATGAATAGTAGGGTGAGGTTAGCCTTAGGAAATTGTGCCACAGGAGATAATAAAAAGGTGGTAGAGAAGCAGCAAAGTCTAGCGGGGTGCGGGTGGTCCTGGGAGCCAGAGCATCTTCAAGACTGTGAGCCCACTGTTGGGTAGGGACCGTCTCTATATGTTGCCAACTTGTACTTCCCAAGCGCTTAGTACAGTGCTCTGCACACAGTAAGCGCTCAATAAATTCGATTGAATGAATCTGCGTCCTATATCTGGCTCTGCCACTTGACCTGCTGTGTGACTTTGAGCAAGTCACTGTTCTTCTCTGTGCCTCAGTTTCGTTATCTGTAAATTGGGGACGAAATACCTGTCCTTGCTCCTATTTAGATTGGGAACCCCATTTAGGGCAGGGACCGTGTCCAGTCTTCTAGACTGTGAGCCCACTGTTGAGTAGGGGCCATCTCTATATGTTGCCAACTTGTACTTCCCAAGCGCTTAGTACAGTGCTCCGCACACAGTAAGCGCTCAATAAATACGATTGAATGAATGAATGAACCTGAGACTGTATTCGACCTGATTATCTCTGGTACCTACCCAGTGTTGAGAACAGTGCTTAATGTGTTTAACAAAATTATTATTATTATTGTCGTTGTTAAGTGCTCACTCCGCATCTTGAAGCGGCACCGCTCAGTGGAAAGGGAACGGGCTTTGGAGTCAGAGGGCACGGGTTCAAATCCAGCTCCACCAATTGCCCAGCTGTGTGACTTTGGGCAAGTCACTTCACTTCTTTGGGCCTCAGTTACCTCATCTGGAAAATGGGGATTAAGACTGTGAGCCCCCCCCCCGTGGGACAACCTGATCACGTTGTAACCTCCCCAGCGCTTAGAACAGTGCTTTGCACATAGTAAGCGCTTAATAA
This sequence comes from Tachyglossus aculeatus, assembly GCF_015852505.1. Classification (NCBI taxonomy): domain Eukaryota; kingdom Metazoa; phylum Chordata; class Mammalia; order Monotremata; family Tachyglossidae; genus Tachyglossus; species Tachyglossus aculeatus. The sequence goes on along the minus strand of NC_052079.1, from coordinate 21,181,049 downwards.
ATGCTATTATTATTATTATTATTATTATTATTATGCCCTGAGGAAGATCAAATTAATCAGGTTGGACACAATCCTGGTCTCACACGTAGCTCGCAAACTAGGTAGGAGGTAGTAGGATTTATTCCTCATTTTATAGTTGAGGAAACTGAGGCACAGAGAAGTTAAGCATCTTGTTCAAGGTCACACAGCAAACATATGGTGATGCCGGGGTTAGAACCTAGGCTGCTTCCCAGGATCACGCTCTTTCTACTAGGCCACCCTGCTACCATGGTTGTGATAATTATTACATGGGGATGATTCTCCAGAACAAAATCTAGGGCTTGGGGGAGAAGGAAAATAAATTCTGGTTCTTAAATCACTCTCCGACTTACAATTAAACAGAAAATAGGGAACTTTCCATCTGTTGTCTCCAAATAAGAAAATCTAAGAGAGCAGTAAAGATACAAAAATGGATTTCATCATTTCAAACACAAAGGTAGGATGATTTCAAACTGAAAAGCTGACAGGAACAAATAGGTATAATTTGGTTTATAGAATCTTACAAAGCCAGGAGAAAAACGAAGGCTGTAGTTCATTCATTCATTCACTCATTCATATTTATTGAGCGCTTACTGCGTGCAGAGCACTGTACTAAGCGCTTGGGAAGTACAAGTTGGCAACATATAGAGGCGGTCCCTACCCAACAATGGGCTCACAGTCTAGAGGCCGTTCTTTCCTCCTGAAGAAAATAAAAGATGCTGTCAGGAGAATGCAGTCCTATGCAGGTTTTCCCTGATTTTCCCTTCACTGTAATAATAATAATAATAATAATAATGGCATTTATTAAGCACTTACTATGTGCAAAGCACTGTTCTAAGCGCTGGGGAGGTTACAAGGTGGTAAGGTTGTCCCACGGGGGGTTCACAGTCTTCATCCCCATTTGACAGATGAGGAAACTGGGGCCCAGGGAAGTGAAGTGACTTGCCCACAGTCGCACAGCTGACAATTGGCAGAGCCGGGATTTGAACCCATGACCTCTGACTCCAAAGCCGGTGCTCTTTCCACCGAGCCACGCTGCTTCTCAAGCAGCACCATCCTTCCTGTCTCTCAAGCTTGTGATCTTGGAGAAGCAGGGTGGCTCAGTGGAAAGAGCCCGGGCCTTGGAGTCAGAAGTCATGGGTTCAAATCCCTGCTCTGCCAACTGTCAGCTGTGTGACTTTGGACAAGTCACTTCACTTCTCTGGGCCTCAGTTCCCTCATCTGGAAAATGGGGATGAAGACTGTGAGCCCTCCGTGGGACAACCTGATCGCCTTGTAACCTCCCCAGCGCTTAGAACAGTGCTTTAGATATAGTAAGCGCTTAATAAATGTCATTATTATTATTATTATTATCTTGGCTTTATCCTTGACTCTTCTCTCTCATTCAACCCACATATTCAATCCATCGCTAAATCCTGTTGGTTCACCCTTCACAACATCGACAAAATCCACCTTTTCCTCTCCATCCAAACTGTGGCCACATTAATCCAAGTACTTATCCTATGCTGCTCTGACTATTCTATCAGCTTCCAGGCTGACCTCCTGTCTTTCCCCACTCCAATCCATAATTCACTCTGCCTCCTGCATTGTTTTTCTACAAAAACGTTCAGTCCACGTTTCCCCACTCTTCAAGAACCTCTCATCGTCGCCCATCAGAATCTGCCTTCATTCATTCAATCGTATTTATTGAGCGTTTATGGTGTGCATTCATTCAATCGTATTTGTTGAGCGCTTATGGTGTGCATTCATTCATTCAATCATATTTGTTGAGTGCTTATGGTGTGCATTCATTCATTCAATCGTATTTGTTGAGCGCTTATGGTGTGCATTCATTCATTCAATCGTATTTGTTGAGCGCTTATGGTGTGCATTCATTCATTCAATCATATTTGTTGAGCGCTTATGGTGTGCATTCATTCATTCAATCGTATTTGTTAAGCGCTTATAGTGTGCATTCATTCATTCAATCGTATTTGTTGAGCGCTTATGGTGTGCAAAATAGGGGAGACATAGGCATAATAATAATAATAATAATAATAATGGCATTTGTTAAGCGTTTACTATGTGCAAACCACTGTTCTAAGCACTGGGGGGGATACAAGGTGATAAGGTTGTCCTACGTGGGGCTCACAGTCATCATCCCCATTTTACAGATGAGGTAACTGAGGCTCAGAGAAGTTAAGTGACTTGCCCAAGGTCACACACCAGACATGTGGTGGAGCCGGCATTCGAACCCATGACCTCTGACTCCAAAGCCCGGGCTCTTTCCACTGAGCCACGCTGCTTCTCAGGTTTGAAAGCAGTGAAGAAGAAGCCACTGGAAAGTGAACAGTTGAAGACGGTGGCTAGTCAAGATGGACAGAAAGGATACAATACAGTGCAGAAAGAATCAATCAATCAATCAATCGTATTTATTGAGCGCTTACTGTGTGCAGAGCACTGTACTAAGCACTTGGGAAGTACAAGTTGGCAACATAAAGAATACAACAGATACATTCTTGCTCACAGTGAGCTCACGGTCTAGATGGAGAGACAGACATTAATATGAATTTAAAATGACCAAATAATTTACCGATATAAACATATATGCTGTGGGGAAGGAGGAAGGATGAATGAAGGGAGGAAGTAAGAGCGGTGCAGAAGGGAATGGGAGAAGAAGAGAGGAGGGCTTGGTCAGGGAAGGCTTCCTGGAGGAGATGTGCCTTCAATAAGGCTTTGAATAATAATAATAATGGCATTTATTAAGCGCTTACTATGTGCAAAGAACTGTTCTAAGCACTGGGGGATACAAGGTAATCAGGTTGTCCCATGGAGGGGTCACAGGCTTCACCCCCATTTTACAGATGAGGGAACTGAGGCCCGGAGAAGTGAAGCAATTTGCCCAAAGTCACACAGCTGACAGTTGGCGGAGCCGGGATTTGAACCCATGACCTCTGACTCCAAGGCCCAGGCTCTTTCCACTGAGCCATGCTGCTTCTCCAAGCTCTCCTTCATAATTGCTCTCCTTCACTTCAAAGGAGAAGTGAAGGAGAGCAATTATCTGTCTCCTATGAGGAGGGAGGGCATTCCAGGGAAGCAGTAGGATGTGGGAAGGACGGAAGCGACAGAAGAGATCAAGGCACAGTGAGAAGATTGGCATTAGAGGAACGAACTGTGTGGGCTGGGTTGTAATAGCGTGGCTCCGTGGAGAGAGCCCAGGCTTTGGAATCAGAGGTCATGGGTTCAAATCCCGGCTCTGCCACTTCTCAGCTGTGTGACTTTGGGCAAGCCACTTCACTTCTCTGGGCCTCAGTTACCTCATCTGGAAAATGGGGATTAAGACTGTGAGCCCCCTGTGTGATCGCCTTGTAACCTCCCCGGCACTTAGAACAGTGCTTTGCATGTAGTAAGCGCTTAATAAATGCCATCATTATTAGTAGTAGTAGGAGGAGGAGAGTAGTGAGATCATCATCATCATCATCATCAATCATATTTATTGAGCGCTTACTATGTGCAGAGCACTGTACTAAGCGCTTGGGAAGTACAAATTGGCAACATATAGAGACAGTCCCCACCCAACAGTGGGCTCACAGTCTAAAAGGGGGAGACAGAGAACAAAACAAGACCAAAACAAGAACAAAACCAAACATACTAACAAAATAAAATAAATAGAATAGATATGTACTAATAAAATAAATAAATAAATAAATAGAGTAAAAAATATGTACAAACATATATACATATGAGGTAGAGATGAGGTAGAAGGGGGCAAGATGATTAAGTGCTTTAAAGCCAAGAGTAAATAATGTTTCCAGGAGAAGGCGGTGGTCCACAGTGTCGAAGACAGCTGGGAGAAGGAGGATTAGGATGGAGTAGAGGTAATTCGATTTTTCAGGAAGGAAGTCATATGTGAACTCAGAGAGGGAAGTTTTGATGGAGTAAAGTGAGAAGCAGCATTGCCTAGTGGATAAAGCGTAGTCCTGGGAGTCAAAAGGACCTCTGTCTTAATCCTGGCTCTGTCACTTGTCCGCTGTGTGATGTTGGGCAAGTCACTTAACTTCTCTGGGCCTCGGTTACCTTACCTGGAAAATGGGGATTAAGACTGTGAGCCCCACGTGGGACAACCTGATTATCTTGTATCTACCCCAGCATTTAGTACAGTACTTGGCATATAGTAAGCACTTAATGAGTGCACTTAAAAAAAGGTAGAAGGGGGAAGAATCTGGATTGAAGAGAGTCAAGGAGAGAATTGGAAGAGAAGAAGTGGAGGCAGCAGATGTATTTGTTTAGCGCTTTCTATGTTCTAAGCACTGGAGAAGACACAAGATAATTGGATTGGACACAGTCTGTCCCACACAGGGGTCACGGTCTTAATTCCCATTTTACAGATGAGGGAACCGGGACCCTGAGAAGTGAAATGACTTGTCCAAGGTCACACAGCAGACAAGTGGTGGAGCAGGGAACAGAAGCCATAACCTTCTTACTCCCAGGCCTTTGCTCTAACCGTTAGGAAGGAGTTTGGAGTGGAATGATAGGAGGGAGAAGGGTGAGATCTGGAGGGAGCGGTGGGGTTTTTGTGAGAGGTTCTGTGGGAGGTTTTTGTGTTGTTTTTGAAGGATGAGGAGACATGGGAATGTTTGAAAGCAGTGAAGAAGAAGCCACTGGAAAGTGAACAGCTGAAGATGGTGGCTAATCAAGATGGACAGAAAGGAAAGAGGGCAATGAATCGATTATAACACTTCCATTATTTTAAGCTAAAATGGGCTTTAATCGCTGTCTTCCAAAAATTTCAGAGATTGAGGGCCAGGCGTAGGGAGGTATTTAAGCCAAGGCACATATTATAATGTTATGGAGAAGCAGCGGGGCTCAGTGGAAAGAGCCCGGGCTCTGGAGTCAGTTGTCCGGGGTTCAAATCCCAGTTGTCAGCTGTGTGAATTTGGGCAAGTCACTTAACTTCTCTGGGCCTCAGTTACTTCATCTGTAAAATGGATTAAGACTGTGAGCCCCCCATGGGACAACCTGATCACCTTGTAAGCTCCCCAGCGCTTAGAACAGTGTTTTGCACATAGTAAGCACTTAATAAATGCCATTGTTATTATTATCACTTGGTTTTTAATAGGCATACTTGAAGATTTGAGGGAAGCAGCATGGCTTAGGGGAAAGAGCCCGGGCTAGAGAGACAGAGGTCATGGGTTCTAATCCCAGCTCTGTCACTTGCCAGCTGTGTGATTTTCGGCGAGTCAATTAACGTCTCTGGGCCTCAGTTGCCTCATCTCTAAAATGGGGATGTAGACTGTGAGCCCCCCATAGGACAACCTGATCACCCTGTAACCTCCCCAGCACTTAGAACAGTGCTTTGTACATAGTAAGTGCTTAATAAATGCCATTATCATTATTATTATCTTAAATTGAGAGAGCCCTAAAGGAATTCTGGCATTAAAATTCAATAGTGCTATCCAAAGAATGCTGATTGAAGGATATTGCCGGGTAACTCTGTATATTTCATAATATTTATGGCTCTCTCCTTGAGTAGGTCTGCTTCAAAGGATAAAGATTTGTCTGTCCATTTCAAACATGACATACTGATGATGATAGCCTACCTATGCATGTGACTGATGTGAGATGTCCACCCTCTTCCTCATTGTGTTCACGAAAAGATCTGAGTTACGGGTTTGATCTATGCAGAGTTTATGTCAAGAGTTTGGGGCCATCTGTTGGTATCCCGATCTTCACATTGCTTCAGCTCAAGGAGAGTGAGCGTTATTAAAAATATCTGCCCCCGAACAAGTTGTCAGTCGGCAGTGGTCTCCCGGCAGCCTATTATTATGTCACATTGTCCAAAACTACGTTTCGGTGGTCTTAATACAGAAGACAAATCCCACTTATTGAGCAATTTCACCAACATCCCCTACAGACCAGATCAAGTAGCAAGCAATTAGTGCAGAACCAAAGCTCCTAGTGTGGTGTTCAGTACACAGTAAGCACTCAATAAATGTCACTGACTGATTGGTTCATTGCCAAGAATGAAATCCTAGAATGCTCATAGCAATCCAGCTTTGCTGGGAAGATCATAGATGATTGATTGATTGATTGACTGCAGGACACCAAAGAAGCTACTCTATGATGACAAAGACATGCTAATCTCAAAGCAAATCCATAAACTGACACACCAGAGTGAACACTGTCTCTACTTTTTTTATGTGAAATGTTTTACAGCAAGTTAATTACTACCAATTTTTGTTATATCTCAGGTTTGTGTGTCTTTGATTTTTATAGACCCTTATTCTTCTTCTGGGGATTTCCTTTCACAATACTACAAAAGAAAATTCAGTGCTGGAAGGAGACATACCAAGGAACTGTATTCAGTAACCAAAAGCGACACCCAATGCAGGTTTTCTCCTTTTTTCTGCACACAATCACTCGCTTTCATGCCGGGAACGAACGGTGGTTGTTCCAGAAATACAGGACTGAAATGATTCCATGACAGATTGGAGCATTTTGTACTACTTCCTTCTATACAGGGGAAATCCTTCAAGATGGTATGATAAATAAATTGTTTACACTGGCTACTGATCGGTTGTCTCAAGCATTGAATTACTAGGTCAACCGATCTTCCAACCGGGACAGTGCCACGGGAGAGAGAGGGGGCATCTTTTGAGATGCTCCATATGAGGGGAAGGGACCGTGCGCCCGGGGCGGGCAGACTGTCAAATGGATATGTGAATCCGTGCAGTTTTCTCTGAAAGTATAGTTTATCTGTCCCCCCTGCCGCCCTTCCGGGGGACAGAAAGGAGTTGGAGGGGCTGTGAGGGTGAAGAGAGCTGCAATCATGTGTAATTTCCGCTACTGAACCAGGGAACAGAGAGTCTGCATTGGCACGGCAGTGGGGACAAGATACATTTCCTCACTCATCAGCCCAGACTCTGGAGTGGCAGTCAAAAGCAGGGAAGCAGGAAAGCACCTTCCTGTCACCCCCTGGACCCTCTGGTCCCGCCCCTGAGATGGACAGAGACAAAATGAGAAGGTCATCTTTGTTTTCTTTTTATATTACAAACCAACCGAAATTAAATCCCCCAAGGCCAGCAGCAATGTGGGGAAGGAGTGACTTCCTCTCTCTCTGTGTTATCCTGATTTGCTTCATTTCTTCATCCCCACTCCCAGCCCCACGGCACTTCTTTCATTAGAGAAGCAGCGTGGCTCAGTGGAAAGAGCCCGGGCTTTGGAGTCAGAGGTCATGGGTTCCAAACCCGGCTCCGCCAACTGTCAGCTGTGTGACTTTGGGCAAGTCACTTCACTTCTCTGGGCCTCAGTTACCTCATCTGTAAAATGGGGATGAAGACTGTGAGCCCCCCATGGGACAACAGGATCACCTTGTAACCTCACCAGTGCTTAGAACAGTGCTTTGCACATAGTAAGCGCTTAACAAATATTATCATTCATTCAATTTTATTTGTTGAGCGCTTATGTGTGCAGAGCACTGAACTAAGTGCTTGGGAAGTACAAATCGGCAACAATTTGTTGTTGCAAATGGGAAACAAAGAATATACACTTCTGATGTACATACCTGTAATTTATTTATTTATATTAGCATCAGTCTCCCCGTTTAGACTGTAAGCACACTGTGGGCGGGGAATGTGTCAGTTGCATTGCTGTTTTGTACTCTGCCAAGTACTTAGTGCATTGTTCTGCACACAGTAAGTGCTCAACAAATACAATTGACTTACCAATTGACTGACTTTGGCCACTGGCCTGCCCAGTGGGGCCATGCCTGGGCCTCCATTCTTTCATTCAATCATATTTATTGAGCGCTTACTGTGTGCACAGCACTGTACTAAGCGCTTGGGAAGTACAAGTTGGCAAAATATAGAGACGGCCCCTACCCAACAATGGGCTCACAGTCTAGAATGGGGAGACAGACAACAAAACAAACCACGTAGACAGGTGTCAAAGTCGTCAGAACAAATAGAATTAAAGCTATATGCACATCATTAATAAAATAATTAGAATAGTAAAAATGTACAAGTAAAATAAATAGAGTAATAAATCTGTACAAATTTTCAGGCGGGAGGTGGGTCACTGAGTGGCAACAGATTGCATTATATGATTGTCGGGGGGGAGGCGGTCCCATGTTTGGGTTATAATTCAACCCTTCCACTAACGATTGGTAGATCTGATAGGATGCCCAAACAAATCTGTAATCCAATTTAATGCCTCTTCCGCAATTTGCGGACTCACTGAAACCCCTCTAAAGCCCTTGAAGAGATGACAGTGAAACAATATCATCTTACAATATTTGGACATAGATGGGTACCTGTGAGAGGGAAAGAAAGAGGGAAGGGAAGGAAAGAGAGAGAGACAGATAAAGGGAGGGAGGGAGAGAAGGAGAGACAGGGAAGAGAGAGGGAGAGAGGAAGAGAGATGGGAGAAGGGAGAGTGGGAAGACTGAAAGAGAGAAAAAGGAAGTAACAGAGATCCATTCTTGGGAATTAAAGATGAGTTCATGCATTCATTTATTCATTCAATCTTATTTATTGAGCGCTGACCGTGTGCAAAGCACTGTACTAAGCACTTGGGAGCATATACTATAATAATAAACGGACACTTTCCCTGGACACAACAAGTTTACACTCTATTAAAATAATAATAATAATAATGGCATCTGTAAGGCGCTTACTATGTGTAAAGCACTGTTCTAGGCGCTGGGGAGGTTACAAGGTGATCAGGTTGCCCCACGGGGGGGGCTCACAGTCTTAATCTCCATTCTACAGATGAGGGAACTGAGGCACAGAGAAGTTAAGTGACTCACCCAAAGTCACACAGCTGACAAGTGGCAGAGCCTGGATTTGAACCCATGACCTCTGACTCCAAAGCCCAGGCTCTTTCCACTGAGCCACGCTGCTTCTCTAGAAGTCTAGAGGGTGAGATAGATGTTAATATAAATGAATGAATAAATAAATGATAGATATTGATGAGGAGATATTTTAATAGGTGTGCGGCTTTCTCTGTGTGTGTGTGTGTGTTGTGTCTGTATACGAAGAGTAAGACATGTGTGACTGAAAATACCCGCCACATCATGCGGATTCAAACCCAAGTATTCTGAGTTCCAAGTCTACGCTGGAGTCCATTAGACTCCACTGTGCGTGTAAAGATTACCGCTTCTGCGTTTTTGCATGTTACCTCAGGGCCCGGCACTATTTTCACTCCTTTCTTTTGGTGACAACATTTCCAAAGCCCCTGCTCCAAGACAGTGACTCCATTTCTGATGGCCGCTCACTAGATTGGCCTGTCTTTTGGGGCTGCCTTCCATCTGTCCACCGCTACTCCACATCATTATAGGTTCTGCTTCTTTCTTGTATCTTTTAACGTGTCGTCTATTCTCCCTGTTTCACCTCCCTTCAGTTTAACCCGGAACGTCTGTGTATCCTGGAGAAGCAGCGTGGCTCAGTGGAAAGAGCCCGGGCTTTGGAGTCAGAGGTCATAGGTTCAAATCCCAGCTCTGCCAATTGTCAGCTGTGTGACTTTGGGCAAGTCACGTAACTTCTCTGTGCCTCAGTTCTCTCATCTGTAAAATGGGGATTAAGACTGTGAGCCCCCCGCGGGACAATTTGATCACCCTGTAACCTCCCCAGTGCTTAGAACAGTGCTTTGCAAATAGTAAGTGCTTAATAAATACCATTATTATGAGAAGCAGCGTGGCTCAGTGGAAAGAGCCCGGGCTTTGGAGTCAGAGCTCATGGGTTCAAATCCCAGGTCTGCCAATTGTCAGCTGTGTGACTTTGGGCAAGTCACTTCACTTCTCTGGGCCTCAGTTCCCTCATCTGTAAAATGGGGATTAAGACTGTGAGCCCCACGTGGGACAACCTGATCACCTTTTATCTCCCCAGTGCTTAGAACAGTGCTTTGCACATAGTAAGCGCTTAATAAATGCCATTATTATTATTATTATTATTGTTGTTATTATTATTATTATTATTATTATTATTATCCTGTCATCAGTTGGGGTCATTTGTGCCTGGTTTACCACTCTACCACTGCTGACTTCTCCCTCACACCCTTTCCCCTTCTGAGAACTCCCTCCCCCTTCAGAACCGCAGTTCTCCCCATCCTCAAAGCCCCCCAGCCTGGGAAATCACAACTTTCCCAGGAAGCTGTTCCCAAAGTTATCGATGGAATTTATACAAGCTATTGACTGATTTATGCTGGTAGACTGACTACTTTCCAGGAAGTTCATTCATTCATTCAATCAATCGTATTTATTGAGCGCTTACTGTGTGCAGAGCACTGTACTAAGAACATAAAAGGAAGTTCATTTTTGCCATTCCTCAATATTAAGTCCACCACCTAGGCAACGTGGAACCAATTGCTCAAGAAGCCTGTGTTAAGTATAGATGTACAGCCACAAAAAAGTCGCACATTACATTACCCCTGTATTTCTTCAGTTTGGCCTGAATCTTGATACCAAGTTGATCTGAAACCTTAGACCCTCTCAAAGAACTCTAGGTTTCTTAATAATAATAATAATAATAATAATAATAATAATAATAGTATTTGTTAAGCGCTTATTACGTGCAAAGCACTGTTCTAAGCGCTAGTGTGGTTACAATGATCAGGTTGCCCCACGGGGGGCTCACACTTTTAATCCTCGTTTTACAGATGAGGTAACTGAGGCCCAGAGAAGTTAAGTGACTTGCCCAAAGTCACACAGCTGACAGTTGGGGGAGCAGGAATTTGAACCCATGACCTCTGACTCCAAAGCCCGGGCTCTTTCCACTGAGCCACGCTGCTTCTTGACTGAGTTTTCTGCTTCTTTTCCTTTCCTCGCATTACTAGACAATCTGCTACCAGGAACAGAATTCGGTGACGACATTTAACTCTGTGTCACAGATGGCCATCTTTGGTAACGCGAAGGATTTGCCAGGGGCCGGCTGGTAATCGTCCCTGACGCTCTGTTACACTCTGCTGATTCTAAGAAGCGGTTCGCAATCATCAGCGTGTCTTTTGGAGAGTGCGCAGTCATCACCATAGAGGCCCTCTTGTTTGAGTGATTCAAGGACTCTGGAGGATGCTTTGAGCCTGTAGAGTCCCAAGTGCTTCCGAGAGGAGCGGAATCTTATTCTGACACCAGCCTCCTCATTCCTTTGTTGTTCCTCTAAGATTGGGTTGAACAAGACTGGACCTTCCCTTTATCCCTGATTTACCTCAGTGCTGATGAGAAATTAATCTGAACACACTCTTCCAATTTTGAGGCAAATCCTATCAATGTGAAGTAGTTATTTGCTCTCGATCGAATTCTAGGACTGGCCAAGCATTTTGTGTAGAAGATAGATGCTAGTTCTAACTGAATTAACCACTCAATCCGGCAATCAATCATATTTATTGAGCAACAACTGTGTGCAGAGAACTTTACTAAGAATCTGAGAGAGTAAAATAGAATTAGTACTTATGACACCTGCCTTCAAGGAACCTGCAGTCTAGCAGGGAAGACAGACACTGAAATGAATTCCATCAAGGAGGAAATAGCCCCCCCGCCTTACCTCCTTCCCCTCCCCACAGCACCTGTGTATATGTATATATGTTTGTACGTATTTATTACTCTATTTATTTTATTTGTACATATTTATTCTATTTATTTTATTTTGTTAATATGTTTTGTTTTGTTGTCTGTCTCCCCCTTCTAGACTGTGAGCCCGCTGTTGAGTAGGGACCGTCTCTATATGTTGCCAACTTGTACTTCCCAAGTGCTTAGTACAGCGCTCTGCACACAGTAAGCGCTCAATAAATACGATTGAGTGAAATAAGAGAACATATGAAATACTTATATAAGTCCTACCGGGGGTTCATTCAATCTGTGTGCAGAGCACTGTACTAAGCGCTTGGAAAGTACAATTCAGCAATAAAAAGAGACAGTCCCTGCCCACACCAGGCTGTGAATTCTTCAGTGATAAGATATTTAAGATATGACAGAAGTGTTCCGGAGGAGGAAAAGTTGTGAATATTAAGTGCCTGGGTGATGTAAAAGTACTGAAGTGGCAGTCGATATAATTTAGGAAAAGTAGAAATGAATTCAAGGTGTTGGTAGAGATACTCTAAGGGCAAGAGGAAATGTAAGATTGCAGCGAAGGAGAAAAAAATAGGACTAATGGAGCAGATTTGGGAATCAGAGTTTCAAAACCCTGAGAAACAGCATGGCCTAGTCTGGGAGTCAGAGGGCCTGGTTTCTAATTCCACCACTTGTCCGCTGTGTGACCTTGGGCTAGTCACTTAACTTCTCTGTGTCTCAGTTCCCTCATCTGCAAAATGAGGATTCAATACCTGTTCTCCCTCCTACTCTGATTGTGAGCCTCATGTGAGACTGAAATATCTTGTATCTACCCCAGCACTAAGTACAGTTCTTGGCACATTGAAGTGCTTAACAAATACCCAAATTATCATTATTATTATTGAAGTCATCTGCATTGAGGTGGGAGTTGAAGCAGGGGGAGCAGATGAGCTCCCCCCGGGAGTGAGAATAAATTGAGAAAAGGGGACCCAAAACAGAGCCTAAAGTCAGAGTGTGGGAGTCAGAGACAGAGTTAGCGAAAGAAATAGAGAAAAATCAGCCACGGGTGGCTAGAGGAAAATCAGTAGAGGACTGTGAGAAAGAAACAACGTGTAAGATGCTTCTGCCAAGTCTATGAATACTGAATACTGATGGATTTCGAAGGTCATATCCGCAGTGTCCTACGGTAATCTGTAGTTGTGTTACGATTCTGGAAGTGTATGATTATCGGTGTTCGTCAGGAGCCCGTCCTGAGGGACTCTGGCAATCTTCGATTGCCCAATGATGGGGAAATTTTGCCGTCTCCTGCCATTCAATCAATCAATCAATCGATCGTATTTATTGAATGCTTACTGTGTGCAGAGCACTGTACTAAGCGCTTGGGACTTACAAGTAGGCGACATATAGAGACAGTCCCTACCCAACAGTGGGCTCACAGTCTAGAAGGGGGAGACAGAGAACAAAACAAAACATATTAACAAAATAAAATAAATAGAATAGATTTGTAGACATAAAATAAATAAATAGAGAAATAAATATGTACAAACATATATACGTATATACAGGTGCTGTGGGGAAGGGAAGGAGGTAAGGCGTTCCATACGATACACAGTCCATGCATTATGCGGTGCATGTAGCAGAATGTCATGAAATTCATTCGATCGTATTTGTTGAGCGCTTACTGTGTGCAGAGCACTGTGCTAAGCGCTTGGGAAGTACAAATCGGCAACATACAGAGACGGTCCCTACCCAACACTGGGCTCACAGTCTAATAATAATAATAATAATAATAATAATAATAATAATGTTGGTATTTGTTAAGCGCTTACTATGTGCAAAGCACTGTTCTAAGCCCTGGGGTAGATACAAGGTAATCAGGTTGTCCCACGTGGGGCTCACAGTCTTCATTTCCACTTTACAGATGAGGGAACTGAGGCCCAGAGAAGTTAAGTGACTTGCCCAAAGTCACACAGCTGACAAGTGGCGGAGCCGGGATTTGAACCCACGACCTCTGACTCCAAAGCCCGTGCTCTTTCCACTGAGCCACGCTGCATCTCTAATCTAGAAATAATATGAAGCCCAACTGCACCCCTAAATCTAGGGTATTTTTCCAGTGGGAACCTCTGAAAACCCCCTATTTGTTCAGTTTCATTGTGAGACTATAAGCCACTTTCAACTCCAGCAGAAGGAAGCTGGCCGCTTCCTAATTTTTAATCATCACCACCTTGCAGCAAAGCTCTCTCATTGTGTTCCTTGAGGCCCTTGCTTACCGCCCAAAACTAACCCTGTAACTTGGAATTCTGGTGGTATTTCTCCAGGGTTCCTTACACTGGGAAAGAACCTGTGAAGGAAACTAGCAGCACATTTCCTCCCCGCTGTTGGTGTGGGGTCCAAGCCCTTAGTACAGTGCTTTGCGCACCATAAGCGTTCAATAAATATGCTTGAAGGAATGAATGCCTGTTCGTACTTCCCAAGCGCTGAGTACAGTGCTCTGCACACAATAAGTGCTCAATAAATACGACTGAATGAATGAATGAATGAATGAATGGTGAGCAGACCATTCGTTGTAGTATATCGTCCTCAGTCATGGGGGATGTGCTAAAGTGGTATGCTCCCAATAAAGATCTATTATTATTCAATCATATTGATTGAGTGCTTACTGTGTGCAGAGAACTGTAATAATAATAATAATGGCATTTATTAAGTGCTTACTATGTGCAAAGCGCTGTTCTAAGCACTGGAGAAATTACAAGGTGATCAGGTTGTCCCATGGGGGGCTCATAGTCTTAATCCTCATTTTACAGATGAGAAAATTGAGGCACAGAGAAGTGAAGTGACTTGCCTGAAGTCACACAGCTGACAGTTGGCAGAGCCGGGATTTGAACCCATGACCTCTGACTCCAAAGCCCGGGCTCTTTCCACTGAGCCATGCTGCTTCTGTACTAAGCACTTGGGAAGAACAAGTTAGATGTAACTCAATCCTTTCCAAAAAGATTTCGCTAGCTACGTCATCAAAATACTCCAGGCATTTGACATACACAGCACTAAATGAGAATACAGCATCTCCATTCCTATTTTAATCAATTCAGACTGGAATTGTTGTTTAGGCAATGAAAGTTTAAATAATAGGCATTGAGGTAGATACTATCGCTTTCTTTCCATCGTGACCCTGACTGCTCGTTAACAAATACATTTCTATGAAAAATGCTCTTGCCATTTTATCTAGGAATGATCAACAACCTAAGAGGAATTATTTCTAGCAGAATAAGGGAAGGAACTCACCAACACAGACTGCTTATTGAACAGGAAAAAGATGTCTGAAATAAACTTTAGTTGGAGATCTTAATTTGATTATCAAGTTTTAGAGAGACCTGATAAATGTACTTATTGCTCCCCCTCTGCATGATATCAAATTCTGGATTATCCCTTGATAGCTTCCAAATTGTCATTTGAAATAAGCAAATATACTAAAATCGTGCCTCATCTCTTTCACTGCCAAACTTTGATTCATATTCTTCTTTTTGTCTGGAACTCTGAAAGGCACTGTTCTTCCCATCTTCAAGGCCCCACTGAAATCCATCTCCTCCAGGATGCCTTCCCTGATGAATTTCTCAACCTCCTGTCATTCTAACACTTCCAAATCACTTAAGCACTTGGGGATTCATCCCTCTGCCCTAGTAACACTGATAGATAAGTCTAGCAGGGGAGACAGACATTAATTAAATATAACTCTATTATAAGCTGTAATTGCTTTATACAATACTGTGCATAGAGTAAATGTCCAATAAACGAGTCGATTGATTGATACTGCAGCGGGGCATCCCAACCACCCTAAATCTAGCTGAATAACAAATTTCTACAGAATTTAGACACATGGCCTGAAACTTTGCAACAGCTTTTCAAAGCAGCCTCATCAGAGCAAAAAAAAAACCCAAGTGACCAAGGAGGTCACGAAATTATGTCCCCGTGAAATACAATTTACAATTTATATTTACAATTTAGTACATTTGCTTTCTTTTAAATGACAATTTGGAAGCTATGAAGTGATAAGCCAGAATTTGATAGCATGCAGAGGGGGAGCAATATGTATATTTTTCAAGTCTCTCTAAAACTCTAGACTGGGAGCCCGTTGTTGGGTAGGGACCATCTCTATATGTTGCCAACTTGTACTTCCCAGGTGCTTAGTACAGTGCTCTGTAAGTGTTTACACAGTAAACGCTCAATAAATACGACTGAATGAATGAATGAACAATTTAATAAAGAGCTCCAACTAAAGTTTATTTCACACATCTTTTTCCTGACTACAATTCAGGAAGTTCTCTTAAAACATGGGGGCTATGTTCTACAACATATTTTGGAAAAATCACATTACAGTGAGAATGCTTTAGGGGATACATAGGCTTAAGATATCACTTTTGACAGACATATTTTGGTCCAATTCCTATATCACTGTTACGTCATCCACGAGCAGCTTGCGAATCCAGCCAACAGATAGCCAAATGTAGGCCCAAGTAGCTAACTCAATTATCTTCACATGATACCGGTGCTCAATAAATATTGATGATTATGATAGTGATGATGATGATGATTGTGATAGAAGAAGAACAATGAAAAGGGCTAATTCCAAAAGACTGAACCATCATAAATTCCTCCTAGATCCTCATGAACTTGGCAAAGGGGATACTTATCAAAGAATATGTCAGGGAAATCAGCATAAGCAGAGAGCCGTCAGATAAGTGGGAGGACAGGAGGCTGAAGATATTCAAAGGCCACAGGGGCAAAGAAAATAAAACCACGGACTTCTACATATTTCAGAAGAGCGTTTAAGGGATTACACTGGTTAAGCCAGTCACTTTGACAACACAGCGTCAGTCATGTGAACATTGGACTACATTTCAGGAAGTTCTCTTAAAACATGGGGGCTATGTTCTACAACATATTTTGGAAAAATCACATTACAATGGGAATGTTTTAGGGGATACATAGTTCTAAGATATCACTGTTGACTGACATATTTTGATACAATCCCTATATCATTGCTATATCCACCACTAGCAGAATTCTTTACACCCTTGCCACTCATTTATATTTTACTGGATTAAATACTGTTGAGTTGCAGAAACGCAACGCAACACAAATTACTACACTGCATAGTACAGCAAGGTTGAGGTGGGATCCGGGAAGAGTAGAAGCAACGTGGATCTGCAAATGTACAACTATTTCTTCCTACATCAAACCTGTTTTCCCAACTCATTGATCATTGAGGACTTCTACTGTGGGAAAAGACATTCCTGCATTCTTCCATACTGTGTTATCCAAATGTTGTAATAAAGACACATGTTATAGCAGAACAAGGGGCGTAAGGATGATTAATGCCTATTAATGGTCACTGAGCAATTTAGGAAATTTAGGAGGAATAATAAGATTTTTACTCCAATAGACACTCCACCTTTCTCTTCCACTGACTGGTTGTCGGGAAGCAATCTCACAGCTTGCTGCCTCATAGATCCCAGGGAGAGCCTTAAATTGATTCTATCGCTTTAAGTAAAAGTTTTGTCTCTCCCACGCCTCAAAAACCTCCAATGGTTAATAATTTTGGTATTTGCAAAGTGCTTAGCAAAGCAAAGCAGCACGGTCTAGTGAAAAGAGCTCAGGCCTCGGAGTCAGATGACCTGAATTCTAGATCCTCCATTTGCCAAGTCACTTAACTCCTCTGTACCTTAGATTCCTCATCTGTAAAATAGCAAATACCGATTTAAAAACAGCAATTGGATTCCTATTCTCCCTTCCACTTAGATATGGGAAGTAGCGTGGTGTAGTGATTCACGGGCCCAGGAATCAGAAGTTCAGGAATTCTATTGAGCACTTACTGTGTGTGCAGAGCACTGTAATAATAATAATAATAATAATAATAATAATAATAATAACAATAATAATGGTATTTGTTAAGCGCTTACTACGTGCAAAGCACAGTTCTAAGTGCTGGGAGGGTGGAATACAAGGTGATCAGGTTGTCCCTCATAAAGCTCACAGCCTTCATCCCCATTTTACAGATAATAATAATAATAATATTTGTTAAGTGCTTACTATGAGTCAAGCAGTGTTCGAAGCGCTTGGGAGAAAGCACTTATGTATATATTTATACTTCTGTAATTCTATTTACCTTGATGCCCGTTTACTTTTCTTGATGTCTGTCTCCCCCTCGCTATAATAATAATGATGTTATTTGTTAAGCGCTTACTATGTGCAAAGCACTGTTCTGAGTGCTAGGGTAATAATAATGATAATGATAGCATTTATTAAGCACTTACTATGTGCAAAGCACTGTTCTAAGCGCTGGGAAGGTTACAGGGTGATCAGGTTGTCCCTCGGAGGGGGGATCACAGTCTTAATCCCCATTTTACAGATGAGGTAACTGAGGCACAGCGAAGTTAAGCAACTTGGCCAAAGTCACACAGCTGATAAGCGGTGGAACTGGGATTAGAAACCACTACCTCGGACTCCCAAACCCATGCTCTTTCTACTAAACCACAGTGCTCCTCTAGACTGTGAGCCCGTTGAGGGCAGGGATTGTCTCTCTCTATAGCTGAATTGTACTTTCCAAGCACTTAGTACAGTGTTCTGCACACCGTAAGCGCTCAATAAATATGATTGAATGAATGAATGAATAATTCCAGCTCTGCCATTTCTCCGCTGTGTGACCTTGGGCAAATCACTTCACTTCTCTGTGCCTCAGTCACTTCATCTGTAAAATGGGGATTGAGAATGTGAGCCCCACGGGGGACAGGGACTGTGTCCAACCCAATTCACTTGTATCCACCCCAGCGCTCCATAGAGTGCTTGGCACATAGTAAGCGCTTAACAAATACCATAATTATTATTAGACTGTAAACTCTATGTGGGCTAGAACTGTGTCCAACCTGATTATGTTGTGGCTCAGTGGAAAGAGCCCGGGCTTTGGAGTCAGAGGTCGTGGGTTCAAATCCCAGCTCCACCACTTGTCAGCTGTGTGACTTCAGGCAAGTCACTTCACTTCTCTGAGCCTCAGTTCCCTCATCTGTAAAATGGGGATTAAAAGCATAAGCCCCACGTGGGACAACCTGATTACCTTGTATCTACCCCAGCGCTTAGAACAGTGCTTTGCACAGAGTAAGCGCTTAACAAATACCGACGTTATTATTATAATTATTATTATTCCAGCATTTGGCCTATACTAAGAGCTCAACAAAGTCTGCAATTATAATTATGTAAATATAATTAGAGAAGCAGCGTGGCTCAGTGGAAAGAGCCCGGGCTTTGGAGTCAAGAGGTCGTGGGTTCAAATCCCGGCTCCGCCACTTGTCAGCAGTGTGACTTTGGCAAGTCACTTCACTTCTCTGGGCCTCAGTTCCCTCATCTGTAAAATGGGGATTAAAAGCGTGAGCCCCACGTGGGACAACCTGATTACCTTGTATCTCCCCCAGCACTTAGAACAGTGCTTTGCACATAGTAAGCGCTTAACAAATACCGCCGTTATTATTATTATTCCAGCATTTGGCCTATACTAAGAGCTTAACGAAGACTGCAACTATAATTATGTGCCAAGAACTGTACTATGCACTGGAAAATATTGTAGTAAAATTGTGGTTGCCCATCTATCTTGACATCAAGCAGAAACTACTCAGCATCTGCTCTAAGGCGCTCTATCAGTTCTCTCTTTTTTATTTATCGTCACGCCTCTCCCTCTACAATCCAGCCCACACAGCTTCTCTAATCCCAATCTACTCACTGTGCCTCACTCTTGTCTCTCTCAGCTTCGACTCTTGTTCACGCCTTCCCTACTGCCTGGAATTCCTTCCCCCTTCATTTCGGCAGACCATCACTTCTCCCCATATTCAAAGCCTTACTAAAATCGTATCTCCTCCAGGAAGCTTTTCCTGACATATCTCTCATGTCCTCACTCTATTTCCCCCTCTACTTCCTCAACTATGCACTTGAGTCCGTTTCCCCTAAACATTCAGGTACTCACTCCACCCCATCCCCCGGAACCACTCACGTACATATACTTAAACTCCGTTTCTTCCCCTCTCTGTAATTTATTTTAGTGTCTGTTTCCCCGGCTGGAGGGGAAAGCTCCTTGAGGATTGGGATTGTGTCTGCCAACTCCATTGTATTTTCCCAAGTGATTAGTATAGTGCTCTAAGTACTTTTCCAAAGAATTGTATTATTATTTGTGCATATGTCTTTCTACAGGAAAGAAAAAATGCTATTTCTCAAGTTTCAAGGGCCATTTCAGGTTGGAGGTAAAATTGGAGTACTTTGGAGTACTTGGAGAGTGATCATCTCACCGGATTTCCATATTTTAGAACCTGACCTGAGCTAAATGCAAATATATAGCAGTTAAACTGGCATGCCCTATTCATCTTCAATACCAGTATGAGATACAGTAGGTTTTGTGTACAGCGAAGACCTCAAGAACCTGTAGTAATATTTCCTCTCTTCTGGGCTTAAAGCAGTAGACCCTATTATTTTTCCTCCTGTTTATTTATTCATCTGTAATATTTGTAGTAGTCAATCAAAATACGATTGAATGAATGAATGAATGAATAGTAGGGATAGTCCTCCAGGAACACCCGGCCACAGTTTGGTCATTTTGGTCATCCCCCTGCCTTTTCCTCTGCTCCTCCTTTCCTCCTCATCGCCCCCACTCCTTCCCTCTGCCCTACCCCCTTCCCCTCCCCACAGCACTTGTGTATATTTGTACACATTTACTACTCTATTTTATTAATGATGTGTATATATTTATAATTCTGTTTATTTTGATGGTATTGCCAAGGAAGTGCCAAGACTGTGAGCCCGCTGTTGGGTAAGGACCGTCTCTATATGTTGTCAACTTGTACTTCCCAAGCGCTTAGTACAGTGCTCTGCACACAGTAAGCGCTCAATAAATACGATTGAATGAATGAAAAAGCAAGCGTTGAAAAAACTACAGCTACTCCATACATTTACTAATGGACAGATCTGCTTTCCTACTTATTTCCTCCTGAACCCAAACAGTGCTTCTTCCTGTGTGTCCCCAGGCACACTGACAGACACTTATCAATAAAGCCCAAATTAGCTGATTAATATGTAAATGATGACATCAACCTTTCCACTCAATTGTACGCAATTATTTTTAATAATTATTTTTCATTTTGATGAACCGCAAACCTTGAATACTATTAAAGTGAAAAATATAAGTAATCAATTACTCATAAAGTATCTTAACTAGGCAACTTCTTGGATATCTTTATGACTTCTAATTACTGGTTGTATAAATTAACCTAGCTTTTTTTATTCGGGGGCCTGAAGAAACAAACCTAATGACTGCTCATTAGTTGAATCCTCATCTTTCTAAAGGGCTTTAAAGAGTTTTTTTCCCACGGTCTCTTTTTTTATAGCTATGTTGTCAAAAGCCACGTGATTCAACAGTAAAATTCGGTAGCTAGAGTAGGAAAGGATTTCATTTCCAGTTTTCACCACTGACTCTTGATCCTTCATTTTCTATCTGCAAAATTGACACAATAATTTGTTCCCTCTACCTTCGGGCTGTTATAGGGATTAACGAGTTAATGTTCAAACGTGTTTGGAGAGCCTCCAATGGATGCTGTTCTGTTATCTCTGTGATTAGGTATACTTCAAAAGATGGGCAAATCAATTCTTCGGTCTCTGGGGGAAATAATGTAACTGCTTCTGTAGCCACACTTTATAACAAAACTAGTGAAGGAACAGGAAACTGATAATGGAAAGAAAAAGCGAGACAACTACTCGCAAGATGGCAAGATGGATAGACGGCGGGCCTGGGGATTAGAAGGTAATGGGTTCTAATCCTGATTCCGCCACTTGTCTGTGGTGTGACCTTGGGCGTCACCTCGCTTCTCTGTGCCTCAGTTACCTCATCTGTAAAACGGGGAATTGAGACTGTGATCCCAGTGTGGGACTGTATCCAACCTGATTTCTTTGTATATATGTATATATGTTTGTATGTATTTGTTACTCCATTTATTTATTTTATTTGTACATATTTATTCTATTTATTTTATTTTGTTAATATGTTTTGTTTTGTTCTCTGTCTCCCCCTTCTAGACTGTAGCCCACTGTTGGGTAGGGACCGTCTCTATATGTTGCCAACTTGTACTTCCCAAGCGCTTAGTACAGTGCTCTGCACACAGTAAGCGCTCAATAAATACGATTGAATGAATGAATGAATACCTACCCCAGCACTTAGAACAGGGCCTGTCGCGTAGTAAGCGCTTAACAAACACCATAATATTATTAGTATCATTGTTAATAACATCAAATCAGAAAAGGAGATCAAACCTAGTGATATCCGATATATTATTTTGATAAAAATCACCCTTTATTCCCCTCGATTGTAATGTCTTTTTAAAATTTTTCCACGAAGGTAGGAACTCTATTAAGATATCTTATTTGGAAAAGACAATGTGATGATGGCATAGATAAATTTAGACTTGCCTCATGCAAACTGTGTCAGTTGATTAGAATCTGTGGGCTGGCAATTTGGGCCCACCTCTATTCTTTGCTTTCCTGTAGGCTACTAACGCACATATATTTACCCAGCATAGTAACTATCCCCTTCCCAAATGATCTATTCCCTGTTTGATAGCTGTCCTCATTCATGAAACAGAGTCAGGTTTTTCCCGCTTCATATGCCGTGGAGACTGGCATTCCTGCCCTCCCTCATTTTGGGGTGTCCCCCGGATGCCCATAGGAAAGTTGCAGGTAAGGATGGGGAATTCTTGTCTGAATATGTGTTCGGGTCAGGTGTGACTAAATCTAGCCGGGGCTACGTTTAATTAATAAATCAGCAACTGCCACTGCCGTCGTTAGACTTCCTAGGGAAGCGTTGGCCGGGACCAGTGTTGCCTAGTGGATTCTAATCTGGGTTCTAATCCTGCCTCTGCCAACTGGTTGCTATGCAACCTTGGGCAAGTCATTTAACTTCCCTTTGCCTCAGTTTCCTCAACTGGAAAATTGGAGCTGCTGTCCAAGCAGACTGTGAGCCCGTTGTTGGGTAGAGACTGTCTCTATATGTTGCCAACTTGTACTTCGCAAGTGCTTAGTACAATGCTCTGCACACAGTAAGCACTCAATAAATACAATTGAATGAATGGAGTCAATTTCCTGTTCTCCTACTTAGACTGTGAGCCCCACGCGGGACAGGGACTATGTCCAACCTAATTAACTTGTACTCACTTCAACTCAGAACAGTGTGTGACACATAGTAAATGCTTAACAAACATCATTTATAGCCCAAGAGGCCTTCCCAAACTGAGCCCCCTTTTTCCTCTCCTCCTCCCCATTCCCCCCACCCTACCTCCTTCCCCTCCCCACAGCACCTGTATATATATTTGCACAGATTTATTACTCTATTTTACTTGTACAAATTTACTATTCTATTTATTTTGTTAATGATTTGCATCTGGCTTTAATTCTATTTGTTCTGATGACCTGACACCTGTCCACATGTTTTGTTTTGTTGTCTGTCTCCCCACTCTAGACTGTGAGCCCGTTGTTGGGTAGGGACCGTCTCTTTATGTTGCCGACTTGTACTTCCCAAGTGCTTAGTACAGTGCTCTGTACACAGTAAGTGCTCAATAAATACGACTAAATGAATGAATGAACAAACTGAACCCAAAAATGACAAGGCTTCATCCCGGCCTGAGGCCAAACCATCTTCCCCGCCATAACCTTTTTCCACTTCTCCAGCTTCCTTCTCCTCTCAGTCCTTCCCACTCCTTCCACCCTCGGTTCATGCCACGTCGTCCCTGGGGACATTAGCAAGGCATAGCTGGCATGTTGATGGTCACCTCGCTGAGAAAGTAGAGAGCTGCACAGGGCCGCCAGAACCATCACCTGCCCTACCGCTGTGACAAAACACCCATATCCACCCCTCCTTCACAAAAATAGACTTCTTATTCAGCCTGACTCAAAATGAGCCTCAAAATGACCACCAACTCCCTTGTTGCCCCCCGTAATCCAGTTGGGTCACGACTAGCAGGGATGAAGAGCGTAGTGGTGTTGTACAAATCCCTCGCTCT
This sequence comes from Tachyglossus aculeatus, assembly GCF_015852505.1. Classification (NCBI taxonomy): domain Eukaryota; kingdom Metazoa; phylum Chordata; class Mammalia; order Monotremata; family Tachyglossidae; genus Tachyglossus; species Tachyglossus aculeatus. Next base: position 21,157,433 of record NC_052079.1, on the reverse strand, counting down.
ATAATTAACTCCTTCAATTGGGTTTTCAGCCCTGACCTGAACAGAAGCCCACAAGATACATCATCATCCCCATTTATTTGCTATCAGCCAATTTCAAGATCCTCTTGGTCAGGGAAAGCTTCTGCTAATTCTGCTGTAATGTACTCTCCCAAATGCTTGGTACCGTGATCTGAAGATAGTGTCTTTCTTGTCTTACTCTGTCAATTTTTCTCTGACCTGTAGCGACTTTGTGGAGAAGCAGCGTGGCTCGGTGGAAAGAGGCCGGGCTTTGGAGTCAGAGGTTGTTGGTTTAAATCCCGGCTCTGCCACTTGTCAGCTGTGTGAATTTGGGCAAGTCACTTTACTTCTCTGGGCCTCAGTTACCTCATCTGTAAAATGGGCATTAAGACTGTGAGCCCCCAGTGGGACAAGCTGATTGCCTTGTAACCCCCCCAGTGCGTAGAACAGTGCTTGGCACATACTAAGTGCTTAATAAATGCCATTATTATTATTATTTTTTTTATTATTATTATTACTATATCTCTCCCAGAACGCCCCACCTCCATTTGCAACCATTCTGGTAGTGTATCCGTGGAGTTTTCTTGGTGAAAATATGGAAGTGGTTTACCATCGCCTTCTTCCATGCAGTAAACTTAAACTTGTGTTTCCACACTCGACTCTTTCCCACGCACAGGTGAGTTTTGACTTGTAGTAAATTGTATATATGTATATATGTTTGTAGATATTTATTACTCTATTTATTTATTTATTTTACTTGTACATATCTATTCTATTTATTTTATTTTGTTAGTATGTTTGGTTTTGTTCAATGTCTCCCCCTTCTAGTCTGTGAGCCCACTGTTGGGTAGGGACTGTCTCTATATGTTGCCAACTTGTACTTCCCAAGTGCTTAGTACAGTGCTCCGCACACAGTAAGCGCTCAATAAATATGATTGATTGATTGATTGATTGCTTTCCACTCGCTAGCCACTGCCCAAGCTAGGAATCGAATGGGTAGGGTTCTGTTTGACTCTCCCTCCCATAGCCGAGACTAGTAGAGTACTGGAAACTCTGTGGGTGTGATTCGGAGAGGCTCTGAACATAGTTAAGTCCAAAATAAAGGCCATTGATTGATTGACTGTGGTCAGGGATCGCTTCTACCACCTCTTTTGTTTTGTATTTTCCCAAGCACTTAGAAGAGTGTTCTCTGCACACGAGAAGTCCTCATTAAACACCACTGGTTGATTGAACTGGACACTGGGATATTCCAATTATCAGAAAGTTAATTCAGTGAACAGCATCCTATTGTGCTCGTTTTTTTAATTAGATGACTACTGTCGTCTGCGTTTTCCTTCCATTCTGAGGACTTGCTGTAATAATAATAATAATTAATAATCATTATGGTACATGTTAAGTGCTTACTATGTGCCAAGCACTGTTTTAAGCACTGGGGTAGATATAAGCTCATCAGGTTGGACAAAGTCCATGTCCCACAAGGGATTCACAATCTTAATACCCATTTTACAGATGAGGCAACTAAAGAGCAGAGAAGTTAAGTGACTTTCCCAAGGTCACACAGCAGACAAAATAGTGGAGCCAGGATTAGAATCCAGGTCCTTCTGACTCCGGGACTCCTTCTGGCAGGTGTTGATTGACACCTTCTTCAGTCCTTGGTTCAGTTATTCTTCTTAGGAGTTTTCCCAAGTGTTTTTAAAACCAATATAAACAATTTTTTTCAATGGCCTGTTGAATTATTCTATTCACTAGGCACTCAGGAATCCCCAGTGTACTATTTTTAGTGACTTGCAATGTGCTCTTCTTATTCCTCTCTGCCAAAATTTGCTTAATTCTCCAAATGTAGGTAACTGAAATAAAAAATTGAATCCCTTCCAAACAATTCTATTTCTTTTTCTAATAAATAAGAGCAAAACCCGCTATCATTTTTTGATGGATATATTGTTTTTCAATGTTCTTTACATGCCTATTTTTCGCAGATGCATTCACAAACATCTTCAGGGCTTGAAGAACAGCAGAGTTTTTATTGCATAGAAAAATTTGGGTTTCTCATTGTAAATGTTTGTTCTTCTTTTGTACTTTGCCTCCTCCTTATTTTCTCCTTTCTCCCTCCACCTGTTTCCTTTCCCCTTCCCCCCTTCTTCTCCTTAAATTTTTAATTTGCATAAAGGAATAATGTAGATATTTTCTTACCTGGCTAATTTTATGGGTTGTGGTCAGAAATAATCTAAATTTAGGTTAGAGACTCAGGGAAAATTTTGCTGCTGTAAATGGTAGTTTTAGCAATTGGGAAGATGTTTCTGAATAAGTGACCTATTTTTCTGTAGGGTGACAGATAAAATAGAACTTTAACTATTTCTGATCATGAAGTTACTCATGGTGCTTTTTTGTGAGAACAAGAGTGCCCTACCTAGTAATTTTTCGGAGAGGAAATGAATGTCCACTCTGCTTTTCAAAGTCATGATTTACTTCTTTCCCAAGCAAGTCTCTCCTTCATTGCCTTTCCTAGCCGAAACACTCACCGCCCACTTTGATATTAAGCACTTAACAAATACCAGAGTTATTATTATTACTGCCCTCTGAGCTAGAATCCAGGTTCTTGACTTTTTCCACAAAATTTTTCTGTTTATGGGCTCAGACTCTAAGGGGGAGGGAGAACAGGCATTTATTCCTCGTTTTAAAGAAGAAGAAACTGAGGCACAGAGAAGACGAAATGGGTAAGGGGCAGGGGAGAGAGATGGTAGAGATCTCCAGTGCTTAGAACAGTGCTCCAGTGCTTAGAACAGTACTTTGCACACAGTAAGCACTTAACAAATACCATTATTAATATTATTATTATTATCTTTGAAGCAAATGGTGTTTGATTTGGAAATTCAGCGAGGCAACAGAAGGAGGCAGAGGTGACAATTGAGCCAAGCAGTGATTCAGGATGACAATCCATACAACATTGTAATGTTGTATTCCTTGTAATGTTGTAATGTTGTATTCCTTCATTATAATGAAAGAACAAACATAGCTTAGTGAAAAGAGCATGGGCCTGGAGGTGAGAGGACATGACCGTCTCTATATGTTGCTAACTTGTACTTCCCAAGCGCTTAGTATTCATTCAATCGTATTTATTGAGCGCTTACTGTGCGCAGAGCACTGTACTGAGCGCTTGGGAAGTACAAGTTGGCAACATAGAGAGACGGTCCCTACCCGACAGTGGGCTCACAGTCTAGAAGGGGGAGACAGATGACAAAACGAAACATATTAACAAAATAAAATAAATAGAAGAAATATGTACACAGTAAGCGCTCAATAAATACGATTGAATGAATGAATGAATGAATACCAGCCCTGCCACTGGTCTGGGTGACCTTGGGCAAGTCACTTCTCTGTGTCTCAGTTTCATCAACTGCATAAGGGGAATAAAATATCTGTCCTCCCTTCCCTTTAGATTGTGAGCCCCTTTTAAGACAGGGGTTATATCAGTTCTTTTGGTATTGTGTCGTCCCTGGAGCTCACTACTGCGGTTAGCACATGTAAGCGCTTAACAAATGTAGATTTTTTTTATTATTATTAGATTACAAAGGGAAAAGACTGGAGGCTGGGATACCAGCAAAAAGGCTAATGCCAAAGGATAATGGAGGCGAGACCAGAGCTTTTACCCTGGGGTGGAAAGGAAGGGTGCTTAGAACAGTGCTTTGCACATAGTAAGCACTTAATAAATGCCATCATTATTAGTATTATAAGGCTGGAGATGTTGGGCAGGAAGAATCTGCAGAATTTGCCAGTAGATTGAAAGCGAGAGTTGAATGAGAGCAAAGAGTCGAGGATGACCCCTCGGTTGCGGGTACATGAATTACCTGAGGTGTTCTTGTAAGCTACATGAGAAGCAGCGTGGCTCAGTGGAAAGGAAGGGTGCTTAGAACAGTGCTTTGCACATAGTAAGCGCTTAATAAATGCCATCATTATCAGTATTATAAGGGTGGAGATGTTGGGCAGGAAGAATCTGCAGAATTTTCCAGTAGATTGAAAGCGAGAGTTGAATGAGAGCAAAGAGTCGAGAATGACCCCTCAGTTGCGGGTACATGAACTACCTGAGACGTTCACGTACGCTACATGAGAAGCAGCATGGCTCGGTGGAAAGAGCGTGGGCTTGGGAGTCAGAGGGCATGGGTTCGAATCCCGGCTCTGCCACTTGTCAGCAGGGTGACCTTGGGCAAGCCACTTAACTTCTCTGAGCCTCAGTTACCTCATCTGTAAAATGGGGATTAAGACTGCGAGCCTCACGTGGGACAACTTGATCACCTTGTATTCCCCCCCAGTGCTTAGAACAGTGCTCTGCACATTGTAAGCGCTTAACAAATGCCATTATTATTATTATTATTATTATTATGAGAAGCAGCATGGCTCAGTGGAAAGAGCACGGGCTTGGGAGTCAGAGGGCATGGGCTTGAATCCCGGCTCTGCCACTTGTCAGCTGGGTGGCCTTGGGCAAGCCACTTCACTTCTCTGAGCCTCAGTTACCTCATCTGTAAAATGGGGATTAAGACTGCGAGGCCCACGTGAGACAACTTGATCACCTTGTATCCCCCCTCCAGCGCTTAGAACAGTGCTTCACACATAGTAAGTGCTTAACAAATGCCATCATCATTATCATTATTACCTTTCTTTGGAAAAACTGTATAAATCAATTAGAATTGTACAAACTGGCAGGTGTAAACAGGTTACAACAGTACAAGATCGAAAGAGCATGAAATCCTATGAAGTTATAAAACATCTCATCTTGGTTCTGTAGAGAAGGAGCATAGCGTAGTACATAGAGCACGGGCCTGAGAGTCATGGGTTCTAATCCTGGCTCCATCACTCATCTGCTGTGTGACCTTATGCAAGTCATTTTACTTCTCTGCACCTCGCTTACCTCATCTGTAAAATGGGGATTGAGACTGTGAGGAGCCCCACGTGGGACAGGGACTGTGTCTAACCCGATTAGCTTGTGTCCACCCCAGCACTTAGCACAGTGCCTGGCACATAGTAAGCGCTTAGCCAATACCAGAATTATTATCATTATCATTACTGCTCTCTGAGCTAGAATTCAGGTTCTTAACTTTTTCCACAAAATTTTTCCATCCATGGGCTCCGACTGTATGGGGGAAGGAGAACAGGCATTTATTCCTCATTTTACAGATGAGGAAACTGAGGCAACAGCAAAGTTAAATGACTTGCCCAAGGCCATACAGCAGACAAGTGGCAGAGCTGGAATTGGAAACAAAGTCCCCTGACTCTTAGGCCTGTGTTCTTTCCACTATATCATGCTGATTCTCAATACTACTTCTCTTAATCCATTAATCGATTCATAAATGGTATTTGTTGAACACTTATACTGCACAGAATACTATACTGATTGCTTGGCCAAGTGCAATATAGGTGGTAGACATGATCCCTGACCTCTAAGAAATCACAATCTAGTGGGGAAGACTAACATTAAAATAAATTACTGAGAGGGGAAGCAGCAAAGCAAGGGGCTATGAACCGTGGGAGAGTCAGGTTTAAGCTGATTCTGGCTTCCTTCCTTCCAGTTCTAGTCTTAACATCAACCCTGAGATGCTCTTGAGAATTTTCTCAATTTTTCAGTAGAAGAAATGGCAATAGTAATGAATCAACTAGTGAGTGAGAGACTTCTAGATTTCAGTGAGTTCCTTGAGCCACGGAATCAAGATTCCTCCCAGAATATCATATTGTTTGTCAGAAGGGATTTCATGAAGTGATTTGGTCCAATACCTCTGTGTCCTCTCCCCAGACAATTAAATTAAGTCATTCACTATTCATCTTATTTCTAAAGATACCCAGCAAGGGCGATTCCAAAATCTGTAGAGAAGAAATTTCTCCTAAAATCCAAATTGTCCCTAGAATATCATCTAGAGCTATCCCTTCATAAACCTGAATTATTAGTCATAATGAGCAACCCTGACATCTTTCCAAATAGGTATAATAAGCCATAAATAAGCTAAATGTGTTTACCTTTTAACAAGGGTTTTTTTTTGTATTTTTAATCCAACTGATGAGGATTACAACAAAGTACCAGGAAGCGATTCTCTGCAATTTGCATAGAAATTACAGGTATGCAGTCCTGATTTTAATAATTTCCCCACATGAGCTTTCTCTGAATTGTACAAAGTGGAGGGATGAAGGGGGACAATCAATTAATGGTGTCATTGAACATCTATTGCGTTCCAAGCCCCTGAACTAAGTGCTTGAGAGTGTATAACAAAAATAAAACATTTTCATCTTCCGTAAGACCAACCCCTTGGTCAAACTCACACAACTCTAAGACCAGAATCAAAGAAATCTTCAAATGCCAGATTTATAAATGACAAACTAACAAAATACTGAATCCACTTCAAGATTTCTTAGCACTCAATTGAACTCCCCATCAATCAGTCAACATCATGATACACTGATGAATTATAAATGTACAATGGATTTGTTAAGTGCTTACTATGTTCCAGACACTGTACTAAGCACTGGGGTAGATGCAAGTTCATCAGCTTGGATGCTAAGAAATTTTGAAGTGGATTCATTCATTCAATCGTATTTACTGAGCACTTACTGCGTGCAGAGCACTGTACTAAGCACTTGGGAAGTCCAAGTTCCTTGGCACATAGTAAGCGCTTAACAAATACCATCATTATTATTATTATTTATACATCTGGCATTCACAGTCTTAATTCCCATTTTACAGAGGCACAGAGAAGTTAAGTGACTTGCCCAAGGTAGCAGAGCAGACAAGTGGCAGAACAGGGATTAGAACCCAGGTCCTCGAACCCCAGGTCCATGCTCTATCCACTGTCACACTGCTTCTCATTATTATTTGACAGATTAATAATCATTAACATTTTGGATTATGATAAATAACACATCACCAAGCAATATTTAATATATGAAATTCATCATCGCTTATGATGAATCACACCTTCCCAGAAAGGCAGGGAAACACCCAAAATAAGCAAAAGAAAAACAAATCAAAATTAAATCGTTATCCCTCAAATTTCCCCTTGATGTATAAAAGGTCTTTTGGACTAGCTCTCCCTCTTTTAAAGCTGTCAGAGTCTTAAAATGAGACTTTAAAAGCATCAGAAAGCCCCTGAGGATTCATTTTTAAATATCATATCGGATTTGCCCTGTTTAATGACCACGTCCTTAAAACCTCTTTCAATTTTGAAAATGTTGATAGGTTGTCACATTTCAAAATCCATTTTTAATGACTTGGAAACTAAAGCATTAGATCCAAAACATATCCCTTGGAATTTCAAATTTTGATGTCCCTTCTCAAAATCCCATATTCAGTCCTGAGACACCATGGTACTCAGAAGCCCAGCTGAATAGATTTCTGTACTTGTAAATCCCATAATCAATCATCAGGATGTACAGAAGCTACTCTTTTGAAAGTAAGAAGAATTCTTATTGCTGTTCTATAATAAACTTGTATTATTTTGAAAAGCTATAGTTGATGCACATATAAAGTGCTGAGGATGGGGTGTGGGAAGTGAATCAGGGAAGGCTTATCAGAGGAGGTGAGATTTTTGTAGCACTCAATGTGGGGACGGTCGTGAAACTGTACGCGAATGTTCTCTGGACTTGGTAATATTTTACTAGCTGCGCATCTGATCGTTTTGCGACTTCTAATTGTTATCGCGTGGTGTCTAACTTGGAAATGGCCAGTGGAAAGGAGGAGTATTCCTATCAATGCCAATTAGCACCTGAATAAAATCAGCGAGTTGATTTTTACTTCACCGCCAACCTTATTAAGGCAATTCAGTTTTATTCAGAATGATTTAACCTACCAGGAGAAAAAGAGAAAGGGGTCCCTGCCATCCTCCCCTGGCCTATTCAAGAATAGCTGCAGGGTGAACAGAAGCCATGGCAGAGCTTCATGCACAGAGACTTGGGGGAATGAAAATTAAGCTCCTTTAAAAGACAACTCTTTCCCCAGGGGCACCAAAACTTAGCCCCTCTCCAAACTGCTGGATTTGTTTATTGTAATATCTAGTGTTGTGTATAATTCGGACTCACCCTAGTGATATCCCCAGAGTTTCTGCTAGAACAAAGCCCTCTCTTCCCCCCACCATTTTCCGATTTCCATATATTGGTCAAGGATGCTCAGTTGGCTTGCCATTCAATCACTTGAGATTGTGCTTTCACTGTGTCTTTAAAAATGTTTCTTTTTTCCTAGCATTCAATCCATCAATCAATCAAGAGTATTTATTGAGCTGTTACTGGTTTCAGCTCCTCTGCTCCACTCTATCATACGGCAGTTACTTGGAGATAATAATAATAACGATGGCATTTATTAAGCACTTACTATGTGCAAAGCACTTTTCTAAGCACTGGGGAGGTTACAAGGTGATCAGGTTGTCCCACGGAGGGCTCACAGTCTTAATCTCCATTTTACAGATGAGGTAACTGAGGCACAGAGAAGTTGAGTGACTTGCCCAAAGTCACACAGCTGACAAGTGGCTAATACTGTCATCAACCTCCAACCAAATCCCAATGAGTAAAGTTTGTTCATTTCATTAATTCATTCAATCGTATTTATTGGGCGCTTACCGTGTGCAGAGCACTGTATTTAGCGCTTGGGAAGTACAAATCGGCAACATATAGAGATGGTCCTTACCCAACAACGGGCTCACAGTCTAGAAGGGGGAGACAGACAACAAAACAAAACAAGTATTTTATTTGTACATATTTACTATATTTATTTTAATAATGATGTGTATATAGCTACAATTCTATTTATTCTGATGGTATTGACACCTATCTACTTGTTTTTTTTGTCTGTCTCCCCCTTTCTAGACTGTGAGCCCGTTGTTGAGTAGGGAACGTCTCTATATGTTGCCAATTTGTACTTCCCAAGCGCTTAGTACAGTGCTCTGCACACAGTAAGCGCTCAATAAATATGATTGAATGAATGAATGAAAGTAGACAGGAGTCAATACCATTAGAATAAATAGAGTTATAGCTACATACACATCATTAATAAAATAAATATAGTAAATATGTACAAATATAATAGAGTAATAAATATGTAAAAATATATACAAGTGCTGGGGGTGGGGAAGAGAGTAGGGCAGAGGGAAAGAAGGGGGGAAATAATAATAACAATCTTTGTTAAGCCCATACTATGTGCCAAGCACTGTTCTAAGGGCTGGGGGAGACACAAGGCAATCAGGTTGTGACACATGGGGCTCGCAGTCTTAACCCCCATTTTCCAGAAGGGTAACTGAGGTCCAGAGAAGTTGAGTGACTTGCCCAAAGTCACACAGCAGACAAGTGGCAGAGCTGGGATTAGAGCCCACAGCCTCTGATGATAATAATAGTAATAATAATGGCATTTGTTAAGTGCTTACTATGTGTGAAGTACTGTTCTAAGTGCTGTCTGTGCTCTTTCCACTGTCACACATTAATAATTAGCTTTATTTTTCCTAAGTCAAGGGGAAAAACTTTACGCCATGAAAACCCCACCTGGATCTGCAGCCTTGGGCTGCCCTCTTGTCTCAGCCAACGTCCAGTCTTGGACGGCAGGGCTGGGCGGGAGAAAATTCCAGCTTTTTGGAGCTTCCCTGCAGCTGGGCCCCAGTTGGAAAGGACTTGGGCAGCATTCCAGGCCCACCTGCTCTCCATTCCTGGAATCGGAACGGGGCGGGATGGCCATACTGCAGTGGTCAGTTGCCCACGGATAAGACACGGACTCTTACGTCCCATTCAGCTTTGCCTCAGGGGATGGATTAAAGCTTCCAACAGGCTGGTGATGCCGTCAGGCCAGATTTTTCCTGTCCTCAGGTGCCACCGTTGTTTCTAATTCTATCTGGCCATTTGAGGTAAGATTCACTGACCATCCGCTGCAGTATTCTGATGCCTAAAGTGGAAATGGAATATTTGGAGGAACCTTCCGTAATAATTGTGATTGTGGTATTTGTTAGTACCACAGTAACTATGGTTACTCATGGTTACTAATGGAAATGGTAATGACATTCATTAAGTGTTAATGATTAGTGAAGCATTTTACTCTGCACTGGAAAAAAATTCTAATCCAGGGACTTTGACATTTCCTATCCAGCAGGGAAGGTGCCTTCCAACTCTGTTTTGTTCTCTGTCTCCCCATTCTAGACTGTGAGCCCGCTGTTGGGTAGGGACCGTCTCTATATGTTGCCAACATTACTCTATTTATTTATTTGTTTTATTTGTATATATTTATTCTATTTTTTTATTTTGTTAATTTATTTTGTTCTCTGTCTCCCCCTTCTAGACTGTGAGCCCGCTGTTGGGTAGGGACCATCTCTATATGTTGCCAACCTGTACTTCCCAAGCGCTTAATACAGTTCTCTGCACACAGTAAGCGCTCAATAAATACAATTGAATGAATGAATGCTCTCCCAAGCACTTAGTACAGTGCTCTGCATACAGCGTGGCTCAATGGAAAGAGCACGGGCTGCGGAGTCAGAGGTCATAGATTCGAATTCCGGCTCCACCAATTGTCAGCTGTGTGACTTTGGGCAAGTCACTTCACTTCTCTGGGCCTCAGTTACCTCATCTGTAAAATGGGGATTAAGACTGTGAGCTGGTGACAACCTGATCACCTTGTAAACTTTCCAGAGCTTAGAACAGTGCTTTGCACATAGTAAGCGCTTAATAAATGCTATCATTATTATACAGTAAATGCTCAATAAATACCAGGGATTAATTGATTGATTGACTCAAACGTGGTGCCTGGCTAAAGGAGTTTACAATCCAGAGAAAGTGGTTGGAAAGAGAGGGCTGGATGGAAAGTCAGGGGAACAGTCTGTCCAACAGACTGAGATAATTACAGAGAAATATCTCAGCAGTAGGAAGAATGGTTCATTACTGTTGGCCGGGAGGGTGAAATGGGATGAATCTCAGAGGAGAGGAGGATAAACACCACTCCAGGCAGGGCTACCCTTGGTCTCAAAAGAGTCTGAATCTTCCTAACATTCCAAATATTGGGAGGATGGTTTGGGGGAATCCCTAAGTTTACCTCCACATCCTCATTTCCCCTCAAGGAACAGATAATGGATAATTGATCTAGGAATATCCTTTGGGGATGGTTCATTCCATTGGCTTACCACACTGTGTGAAGGAGATTCCTCTGGACTGTTTTGAACTGACTAGCTTCAGTGTTCAGTGTTCCTCTCACACTATTGTTGCAAGATTTAATAAAAGATTCTATCTTCACTCTCAATTTTGTGAACTTTAATCATGCCACTTTAGTTTTTCTGGGCAGAAGCCCAAACCGTTTTCATCTGGTAATAGTAGCCGAGAAGCAGCATGGCTCAGTGGAAAGAGCCCAGGCTTGGGAGTCAGAGGTCATGGGTTCAAATCCCAGCTCCGCCGCTTGTCAGCTGTGTGACTTTGGGCAAGTCACTTCACTTCTCTGGGCCTCAGTTACCTCATCTGTAAAATGGGGATTAAGATTGTGAGCCCCACATGGGACAACCTGATCACTTGGTATCCTCCCCAGCGCTTAGAACAGTGCTTTGCATATAGTAAGCGCTTAACAAATGCCAAAATTATTATTATTTTAGTAGTAGTAGTAGTAGTAACCATAAAAGCATTTATTAATTGTTTACTGGGTGAGGGGCACTATATGAAGCACTGGGAAAGAAGACACACGTGGGCATTTAGACACAGTTCCTAGATTTCAGTGGGGCTCACAATCTTAAAAGATCTGCTAGATTGTAATCTTCTTGAGAGCAGGGATATTGTGTACTTACTGTATTGCACTCTCCCAAGCACTTAGTACAGCGCTTTCCAAACTATAATCAATCAATGTTATTTACAATACTACACTATATTCAGTATACTATGCGCAGTAAGTGCTTATACTATATGCAGAGCACTGAACTAAGCACTTGGGAGAGTACAATACAACAGAATTAGCAGACATATTCCCTGCCCATAAGGATTTTACAGCCTAAAGGGGGAGATAGATGAGAATATGAATAAATAATTTATAATATATAATTTAAAGATATGTACACAAATGCTATGGGATTGTGGGTGGGGTGATTATCAAACGTCCAAAGGTCACAGATCCAAGTGTATAGATGATGCAGAAGGGACAGCAAGCTGAGGAAAAGATGTCTTGCTGGGGAAGGACTCGGAGCAGATGTGAATTTAATGATGTTTTGAAGGTGGAAAGAGTGATGGTCTGGCATATATGGAGGGGGAGGGCTTGATAGGGCTTAATAAAAAACTCTCTTCCCTCCCTTACCCTCATATTTTTCGACTGTGAGCCCCTTCGGGGCAGGGAACTTCCTATGGAGTCTCCTCTAGAGTATTTTTCCAAGGGCTGAGTACTAAATACTCTTACTACTAAAAGGCCAACCAAATGTAAGACATTATCAGGAAGGTGATAGGAAACAAAGCAAGTGTTAAAGTTTTGCCATTCTATAAAAACATGCCACAGCTATCCTTGGAAAACTGAATATGGATCTGGCTATTGCATCTGGAGAATGCAATAGAGCTGGAGAAGAGATGGAGTGTCACCTAGATGATCAGAATGATAGAGAATCATCTAGTGAAGGATAAAACCAGGCGCAACATGTTTCCACAAAACCTCGGAAGGCTGTTGATGTAGCTCTGGAAGTGCTTTGGAATCTGAGACACAAGGAAGACTGAATTCTGCTCCTCTAACCACACCACTGTTATTTCGTTTCTTTTTGGGGGGGAATGGTGCAGTTTATGGTATTTCTTAAGCACTTACTATGGGTCAGGCATCGTACTAAGCGCTGGGTTAGATAATCAGATAAGATTAGCCCCTGTCCCTGTCCCAAGGTGACCCCAGGGTGCCCACCCTCAAGGTCAAACGCTATCTCGTGACTGCCCCACGTGGGACAACCTGATCACCTTGTAACCCCCCCAGCGCTTAGAACAGTGCTTTGCACATAGTAAGCGCTTAATAAATGCCATTATTATTATGGAAACGCTTGAGAAATTACAATTCATTAAAGTTGGCAGACACAATCCCTACTCATAAGTAGCTTACAGTCTAGTGGAGGAGAGCAAACATAGTAAAGATACAACAAAGCACGGAAGCAAATAATGTGGAAGAGCAGAGGCAGTTTATAGACCAATGTGACAGGTGACGAACATGGAAAGTTTTTCCTCTTGAGCAGAGACTTCCCAGTGCCAGAATAGCAAGCACTTAGAACAGTGCTCCAGCGCTTAGAATGGTGCTTTGCACATAGTAAGCGCTTAATAAATGCCATTTTTAAAAAAAGGCAGGGACAAGGATAATAATAATATTAACTGTGGTACTTGTTAGGACCTTACTGTGTTCCAAGGTGAACTGGGGCATCCAACATCTGCAAGTTGAAACGCTCTCTCGTGACTGTCCGAGGTAGGAAAGTGGAACTCGGAAGCCCAGGCAGGCACGGCTCCCATGACCCAAGTCACTGAGCACCCCTGGCCAGAAATACAGGTGTCTCTTGTCATCATGCCAAACAAATAAATTAAGGAGGAACGGGGTCGAGAGAGACATAGAGATTGGACAAGCAAAAACTGGAAGCCAGTACATCCCCAAAAGATAGGTAACAAATACCTGCTGCCTCCGAAGTTCTGGGCGGCGGATCAAGACTTGCAGAAATTGACTGCTTGTAGATTCTGCTCAGAGCGAGGGATTCATTCATTCAATCGTATTTATTGAGCACTTACTGTGTGCAGAGCACTGTACTAAGCGCTTAGTACATAAATAAATATATGCGTGCAACTAATAAGCGATTCCTCCTGAGTGGGAAGTACTTAATTGGCCAAATGCGGATAACTAAAGATAAGTGTAGTCCTCCTGAAAGGGAATATTCAATTCGCCATGTAGAATAAATTTTGAGTGGCTCAACCTTTCTGACTCTGGTCTCCCACTCTCACTGTCCAATCCTTGCAACTGTTCCCACGCGATGGATGACACAAACTCTATACCAAACGAGGTAGATACAAGATAATCAGGTCAGACACTGTTTCTTTCCCATATGGGACTCACAGTCTAAGAGGAAGAGAGAACAAGTATTGAATCCCCATTTTAGAGATGAGGAAACAGAGACACAGAGGAGTTAAATGACCCACCCAAAGTCACAGGGCCCAAAAGCAACATTAAAGGCAAGGAGGAAGGTAAAGATAACACTAAATCAGTGATTTCAAAGAAAAGTCAGCACTGATTCAAATCTTTCCTGAGGTAAACAGTCATTGTTCCCTTTAGTCCTAATTTGGGCTGTTTCTTTCTGGGTGAATTACTCACATATTCTTGTTAAAGTTAATCTGCCATTTTCTGGTGCCCTTACATGGCTTGACAATGTGTTCTTAGAGTTTATCTACACTTCACCAGGGCAGGAAATCTTAGTGTGATCTTTAAACGTTGAGATTTCAACACACAATCCCCCTTAATAATAAGTAATTCATTATGGTATTTGTTAAGCACATACTATGTGCCCGGCAATGTACTAAGCACTGAGGGTGGATACAAGCAAACCAGGTTGGACACAGTCCCTGTCCCACGTAGGGCTCACAGTCTTAGTCCCCATTTTACAGATGAGGTAACTGAGGCACAGAGAAGCGAAGTGACTTGCCCAAGGCCACACAACAGACAAGTGGCAGAACCGGAATTAGAATGCATGACTTTCTTTCTCCCAGGCCCATGCTCCATCCACTATGCCATGCTGTTTCCCCCTTCCACATCATTTATAAAGCTGTTAAATAAAACAGGTCCTACGGCCCAATTGCTTAAGGGATTCCAATATTTTCACTTCTGCATCCTGAAAAGACACTCTTTATCCCTACCCCCTGTTCCTTTACTTGATAGTTTTCATTTGCTACAGAATGCTCCCTGGATCACTTAAAAGCCTATTTAAAAGCCTTTGGGTTGAAATCTTGTCAGACCTTTTGAAAATATTATATTCCTTCTTTTCCTCTGCGATCGCAGGGTTTACATTACTCCTGACCGCTATGGAGAACTCTGCCAGAGTAGCAATGTATGATTTTCCTCTAACAGAACCTGGTTTGCCTTTCCCTTAAACTGGTTTTTTTCTAAGTGCTCATTAATCCTAGACTGATTTATACATTTTACAAACGTTCAGGCCTGTCACCGCTCTCCTCAAAAATCTCCAGTGGTTGCCTATCAACCTCCGTATCGAACAAAAACTCCTCACTATCAGCTTCAAAGCTCTCCATCACCTTGCCCCTTCATACCTCACTTCCCTTCTCTCCTTCTTCATCCCAGCCCGCACACTCCGCTCCTCTGGGGCTGACCTTTTCACTGTACCTCCATCTCTCCTCTCTCGCCGCCAACCCCTGGCCCACGTCCTACCTCCATCCTGGAATGCCCTCCCTCCTCAAATCCAGGAATAACTCTACCCCCTTCAAAACCTTACTGAAGGCACACCCAGACTAAGCCCCCATTTCCTCAGCTCCCCCTCCCTTCCACATCACCTTGACTCCCTCCCTCTGCTCTTCCCCCCTCCCTGCCCATCACTTATGTATTTATGTATAGATCTATAATTGTATTTATTTATATTGATGCCTCTTTACTTGTTCTGATGTCTGTCTACTCCCCCCCTCTAGACTGTAAGCCCGTTTATGGGCAGGGATTGTCTCTCTTTATTGCTGTATTGTACTTTCCAAGCATTTAGTACAGTGCTCTGCACACAGTAAATACAACAATGAATAAATGAATACTTTCCAGCCATATAAACAAGACTCTCTGGCCTATAGTTCCCAGGATTCCTATTTGAGTCCCTCTAAATAGAGGGGAATTCCACCGGCCATATACTAGTCCTTGGATGCAGTACCCATTTGTATTAGCCATTGACACCAATTTGTTATAGTTTTTGCCAGTAACGATAATAATAATAATGGCATTTGTTAAACGCTTACTATGTGCAAAGCAGTCGGTAGTTCTCCGGATTCCAAATTGAGTTCCTTTAGAACTCTCAATTGTTTGCCATCTAAGCCTGGTGATTTGTTTACAGCTACCTGATCAATTCAGTATAAAACATCCTTTGTAGTCACCACAATTTAATTCAGTTCTTTTAAACTGTCACAAGATACAACATGGGGAGGAGGGGGGGAAGAGATCGCTTTAACATCTTACTCAGTAAAGACTAAAGTCATCAAACCTCTTGCTAGCCAGCTCCTTTTCATCCCTAATGGCACCTCTTTTCCACAGTCATCAAATGGCTCACTAATTCCCGAGCCAGCCTTCTGCTTTTGATATATTTGAAGAATGTCTTTATTATTAATTTTGGCATCCTTCCATGGTACCCCTCAAATTCCGTCTGGTTTCAGCTAATACCCAGTGTGCACCTAAGCAGTCACTGCTTGTCACCATTCTTCTTATCCTCGCTCAGGGGAGCTTTTAATATTTTAAAGGACTTTTTTTTTCCTAATGTTAACCATTTTTACTCCACCAGCTAGCCATTCAGCTTTTCTGTTTAGTCACCTGGGGTATGTTTATTGTTGTTCCATGGTATACTTTACCTGGGTCCCTAATATGATGTTTTAAGAGCTTCCAGACTTCCCCTAGGATTTTTTTCTCCTCCTTTTTGGATTTTTCCCAAAGTCTAATGATAATTATGGTATTTGTTAAGTGCTTACTATGTGCCAAGCACTGTTCTAAGCACCGGGATAGTTACAAGGAAATCAGGTTGTCCCACGTGGGGCTCACAGTCTTAATGCCCATTTTACAGATGAGGTAACTGAGGCACAGAGAAGCTAAGTGGCTTGCCCAAGGTCACACAGCAGACAAGTGGCGGAGCCGGGATTAGAACCCACATCCTCTGATTCCCAAGCCTGTGCTCTTTACATTTTCCTCTAGAATCTAAGATCTCTAGGGAATGTACCTACCCACTTTTCTGTATTGTTTTCTTCCAAGAGCTTAGTACAGTGCTTTCCGCACAGTAGAGACTCAATAAACACCAATGATTATTGATTGATTGATTTTCCCTATGGTTTTCATTTTTAAAATCAAATATCCTTGTGAAAAGGGCAAGGACTTTTTTTGATTAGAGATGCTCTATATATTGCAGAATATACTTCAGG
The DNA here is from genome assembly GCF_015852505.1 of Tachyglossus aculeatus. Classification (NCBI taxonomy): domain Eukaryota; kingdom Metazoa; phylum Chordata; class Mammalia; order Monotremata; family Tachyglossidae; genus Tachyglossus; species Tachyglossus aculeatus. The sequence continues at coordinate 21,140,351 of NC_052079.1, read as the reverse complement.
GCGAACCCAACAATAAAAGACTGATAATTATTGTGTTGGGAGGACAATGGATTCCCCCAAATAAGCTCCCTTTAGAGTAAGCTAGTCACTGTTAACACAAACCCTCCTCATACTTATTAACCTTAAATTCATTCACGTCCCGAATTTACATCCTGTTATCCTTCATTTCTGAAAATAGTTCTGCAGAAACTGTCCCAACCCAAAGTGTTCTCTGAAGACTGAAATACAATCTGTAGAAAGGATCTACTTAAAACAGAATCTGTGTCTCACTCTCCCAAACAGACCGCACGGTCCTCAAGCTGACCCAAGCCAATTACAAATCTAAAGCATTTCAAATCTGAAAAAATATTTTCCATCTGTTTTTCAAAAAAATTGCAGGGTCTCAGCAGCATTTAATAACTGTGGTAGTTCTTAAGCGCTTACTGCTTGCCAAGCAACAAACTAAGACCTGGGGTAAATACAAAATGAATAGACTGGACACAGTCTCTGTCCCACATGGGGCTCACAATCAAAGTGGGAGTGTTGACCTATATTAAATCCCCATTTTATAGATAAGGAAACTACAAATGGTGCAGCTGGAATTAGAACCCAGATCTCCTGATTCCTAAGCCCACGATCTTTCTTCTAGACCATCCTTCCTTATTATTTCTGGTCAGCAAATAATTCTGAAAGATTGTAGCTGAATCACTGTTGCACACCCAGAAGTACAGCAGACTAACAAAAGACTTACTCAAGGGTCTCAATTGTGAATCCTCATGCCATGACATTGTTAATTATGGTTCTAGTTATGAAAACCTGATGAACCCTATAATAGTAAATGAAATTTCCTGAGAAGCACTGTGAATCAAATAAACGGACAATGTGGGAGGCAAATTAGATTCTTGCTAACTTGTTATCCATTGAAACATAGTCTTCAATTTTAGGATCTGCGTTTTTTCCAAATACACAAAGTTTTATTCTCGAAAAACTGCTCTTTAAGGAAACTCACATTGGAATTTTTACCCATGTTTGATGCCATGGGAATGCAGGCATTCACAGAACCATTTTTCCTGACACCACACTGCAGTGAATTCAAATAGGCTTGCACAAGCCAGAAGACAACTTTCAAATTCCCCAATTTTTTCGGAAAATATTATCTGGGTATCAGAGTCAAGAGTGGACTGGAGAGGGGAGAGACAGAAAGCAGCGAAGTTAGCGAGGAGGCTGATGGAGGAATCAAGGAGGAAAATAAGTCCTCAGATCAGCGTTGTAGCAGTTTGATGGAGAGGAAAGAGTGGATTCTAGAGATATTGTGAAGATAGAACCAACAACATTTGGTGACAGACTGAATACATGGGTTGAATGAAAGAGATTCATTCATTGTACTTCCCAAGCGCTTAGTACAGTGCTCTGCACACAGTAAGTGCTCAATAAATATGATTGAATGAATGAATGAAAGAGATGAGTTGAGAATAATGCCAAGTTTATGGGCTTGTGAGAAAGGGAGGATAGTGGGACAGTCTAAAGCATTAGGAAAGTCATGGGGAAGACAGGGTTTGGGTGGGAAGATCAGTCAGTCAATCAATCAGTTGGATTTAATGAGTGCTTACTGTGTACAGAGCACTGTACTAAGCACTTGGGAAAATATAATATATCAATAAACAGACACATTCCCTGCTCTCAACGAGCTTACTGTTTAGAAGTGGGGAGACAGACATTAATAGAAATAAATAAACTACAGATATGTACACAGAGGCAGGGTGGCTCAATGGAAAGAGCATGGGCTTTGGAGTCAGAGGTCATGGGTTCAAATTCCGGCTCCACCGCTTGTCAGCTGTTTGACTTTGGGCAAGTCATTGAACTCCTCTGTGCCTCAGTTACCTCACCTGGAAAATGGGGATTAAGATAGTGAGCCCCACGTGGGACAACTTGATCAACTCGTAGCCTCCCCAGTGCTTAGAACAGTGCTTGGCACATAATAAGTGCTTCATGAATGCCATCGTCATTATTATTAAAGCAGTGTGGCTCAATGGAAAGAGCCCGGGCTTGGGAGTCAGAGGTCATGAGTTCAAATCCCAGCTCCGCCGCTTGTCAGCTGTGTGACTTTGGGCAAGTCACTTAACTTCTCTGTGCCTCAGTTACCTCACCTAGAAAATGGGGATTAAGATTGTGAGCCCCGTGTGGGACAACCTGATCAACTCGTAGCCTCCCCAGCGCTTAGAACAGTGCTTGGCACATAGTAAGCGCTTAACAAATGCCATCATTATTATTATTAATTCCCATGTTACCAATGAGGAAGCTGAAGCACAGGAAAATTAAGTCACACAGCAGGCAAGTGACAGAGCCAGGATTAGAATCCACATCAGTCAATCATAATTATCGAGCATTTACTGTGCACAGAGCACTGTAGTAAGCTCTTGGGGGAGTACAATGCAGCAGAGTTGGTAGACACATTCCCGGCCCACATGGAGTTCTTCTGACTCCAAGCTCTATACTTTTCCACTAAACAGTGTGGCTTAGAATGAAAGAGCCGGGCTTGAGAGTCAGAGGTTGTGGGTTCCAATTCTGACTCCGCCACTTGCCAGCTATGTGACTTTGGGCAAGTCACTTAACTTCTCTGTGCCTCAGTTCCCTCATCTATAAAATGGGGAATGAGAGTGTGAGTCCCATGTCGGACAACCTGATAATCTTGTATCTATCTAGAACAGGGCTTAGCACCTAGTAAGCGCTTAACAAATACCATCACCATTATTATTATGATGATGATTATTATTCTCAATCTACCCAAATATGCAAGGGTGCCTGAAAAAAAAATCAGTGCAAGATTGACACAATAATATATATTCACTTCCCTACAGGATATTTTTTTATGTCAGATTGCATTCTCCTGTTCACTCATTATTAGTGAATGCAGTCTGACATAAAAAAATATCCTGTCTCTTCCAACCCAGTCTCCCACTAAACCTTCTTGAGGTTGGTTGTGACAAAAAGCAAAATGTATCATGTTCATAAATTAGCCCCATGAAAATCCGGGCTATGAATAATACAGTCCCTGTTGGTTTCAACTTTGTGTCTTTCACAAATTTCTGTAAAATATTCGGTATACCTTAGAGAAACAGTCAGATGTCTATGCTGTCAATTTCTCTTCTTTAATTTCATCCCCAGGAAATTATAATAAACTATTTGGATTAAATGGCCGAGTTTCCTTCGAAAAATACTTTCTGGCTTGCTTCACTTGACTTGTGGTTCCTCGCCCACAGTTGCTGTACTTATAAAGCATACAAATGATAAGTAAAGCATTTAGGTCATCTAAAAAAATGAAAGAACCATAATAGAAATTTTGGAAAAATCTAAAGAATGATTGAATAATAATGTGCTTTTCCTACAACTTAGATTTGTTTACTGAAACCCACACTATCTACAAAAGCAGCCTTTTAAACTTAACAATGCTGAGTGCCCCTGCCCTATGTTTTGGAAAAATCAGATTCAGTTGGCATTTTCAAGTATTTCCCTGGAATAATCTTCATAAAAAAGGCAGGAACAAGCCCCTTTGTCTTTGAGAGTGCAAATGCTCCAACATGGGGATTTTTGGTGAATTTTGGGATACCCTTAGAACAGTGCTCAGCACCTAGAACAGTGCTTTGCACATAGTAAGTGCTTAACAAATGCCATCATTATTATACCCTATTGGTGAATATTACAGCTACAAATGTCTGAAGACAAGTGAAGATGACACAACTACAATTTATTAAGAAAATAGTTATAAATAGATTCATTCATTCAATCGTATTTATTGAGCGCTTACTATACAGTTATAGATTCATTCATTCAGTCAATCGTATTTATTTAGTGCTTACTGTGTGCAGAGCACTGTACTAAGCGAAGAAATGGCTAGTGCAAAAATTTGGTAGGTATCTTTCTTTTTTCATTAAGACACCACTGAAGGTATTAGTGCTTAGAACAGTGCTTGACACATCTTATCTTATGCTATGGAGTTGTTTCCGACACGTAGCGACACCACGGACACATCTCTCCCAGAACGCCCCGCTCTCCACCTGCAATCGTTCCGGTAGTGTATCCGGGTAGTTTCCCTGGTAAAAATCCAGAAGTGGTTTACCACTGCCGCCTTCCGTGCAGTAAATTCGGGTCTCCACTTTTGACTCTCTCCGGTGCTGCTGCTGCCCAGCATGGGTGAGTTTGGACTTGTAGCAGATTGCCTTCCACTCGCTAGCCACTGCCCAAGCTAGGATTTGAGTGGGTAGGCCTCTGCTTGACTCTCCCTGTCATAGTCAAGACGGGTAGAGTACCAAAAACTCTCCAAGTGCCACCCTGAGAAGGGAGCTTGGTCCATAGTAAGCGCTTAACAAATACCATTATTATTATTACTGAACGCACTGCATGCAGAGCAATGTGCTAAGCAATTTGTATACAGTTGTAAATCCCTCCCCCTAGATTGTAAACTCCTTTTGAACAGGGGTCTCGCCTAGGGATCTGTTGGAGTCTCCCAAGCGTTTAGCAGCGTGGCTCAGTGGAAAGAGCGTGAGCTTGGGACTCAGAGGTCATGGGTTCGAATCCCGGCTCAGTCACTTGTCAGCTGGGTGACCTCGGGCAAGCCGCTTAATTTCTCTGTGCCTCAGTTACCTCATCTGTAAAATGGGATTAAGACTGTGAACCCCGTGTGGGACAACCTGATTACCTTTTATCCCCAGCGGGCAGGGGCTGTGTCCAACTTGATTTGCTTGTATCCACCCCTGCGTTTAGTACAGTGCCTGGCACAAAGTAAGCGCTTAACAAATGCCACAATTACTATTATGAGAAGCAGCGTGGCTCAGTGGAAAAGAACACGGGCTTTGGAGTCAGAGGTCATGGGTTCAAATCCCGGCTCTGCCAATTGTCAGCTGTGTGACTTTGGGCAAGTTACCTAACTTCTCTGTGCCTCACCTCATCTGTAAAATGGGGATTAAGACTGTAAACCCCCAGTGGGACAACCTAATCTCCTTATAACCTCCCCAGTGCTTAGAACAGTGCTTTGCACATAGTAAGCACTTAATAAATCCCATCATTATTATTATTGTGCATATATCTACAAGTTACATATTATAAATTATTTATTTATATTGATGTCTGTCTCTGCCTTTAGATTGTAAACTCAATGTGGGCAGAGAACGTGTCTATCAATTCTTGTATTGTACTCTCCCAAGTACTATGTACAGTGCTCTGCTCACAGTAAGTGCTCAATAAATACCACAGATAATGATGACGATGATGATGTATTCAATTCGCATTTCACAGATGAGGACTGAAGCACAGGGAATAATAATATTAATCATGATGGCATTTGTTAAGCGCTTACTATGTGCAAAGCACTGTTCTAAGCACTGCGCGGGGGGATACTAGGTGATTAGGTTGTCCCACAGGGGGCTCACCGTCTTAATCCCCATTTTGCAATTAAGTTAAGGGAAGTTAAGTCACACAGCAGGAATGTGGCAGAGCCAGGATTAAAACCCAAATCAATCAATCAATCAGGACACTGTACTAAGTGCTTGGGAGAGTACAATTCAGCAGAGTTGGTAGACAATTCCTAGCCCACACGGAGCTCTTCTGAATCCAAGGCCTGTACTTTTCCATTAGGCCACATCGCTTCTCAAACTACCAATGTGTGCAAATGTGTCTTTAAAAAATGATACACAAATGACACCATAGTATATATTTGCTTCCCTATATAAAATGAGTGTGGCAGAAGGCAAATCTAATGTCAATACAGTAGAAAAGTTCATTCAATAATAACGAGTGAACAAAGCTTTTTAGGAGGGAATATTGCATAGTTCAACTGAGAGCAAAGTAGAGAAACATAATCCTATCTGCTATAACTCAAAAGCTACCTAAGAGGTTACCTGAAGCTGTAAATGTTGATAATTACTTTTCTGAACAGGTCAGAAGAAGATACGAGGTTTATTTTCATTCAACCACTTGGCCCAGGTGCTGAATTTGCAAGCAAAAACCCTTGGTGAATTTCGTATTCAGGCTTCATGCTGAGAAATCCCAAACTATTTTCATGTGGGGTGAAGAACAGACTCGTCTTTCATGCGAAGAATTATGATCAGGTATTTATGCCCTAGGTACTTCAAAGGGTGATTTCAATATCACGAATACTAATTGAAAAGTTGTCAGGAGTCTAGAAAAACCCAAGCCTTTACCAATCATTCAGTGCCAATTGACTGGCGAAGACAAAGTAACTCACTGCTAGATCATGCTTATTAAATATGTATGTGGACACCCAGTTATAAGAATATCAATTACTTTATCTACCTTCCTTCTAATACTGATAACACTTCATGGCAAGCTAGTTCTTGAATGAAGTAGACCTGTACTCCAGAGAAAAAAGGCTGGAGTGCAAACTCTAACACTTCTGATCAAGCAATCGCTTTATTCTTGCTGTCGACAAATACTTTCTTCTCCTTCTTGATCAAACATGTTCTTGGGAAAGAGGAAAATAAAGAAAGAAGAAATAACTACGCTGTATAATAGTCCAGTGTGAGGAAAAAAAGAAGTAACTGCAGAAATGTTAGAGGCTTATTTTTTTTGTAGTTCTTTGAAGACAAGCGGCTGCGTCTGACAGTCAACGCAGTATCAGTAAGTTATAAAAAGAGCTAAATGTATTAAGGCCCATTAAAGAGAAAAGAAGTACATAAGTATATAACAGCATATGACTTCCTTAAATGTTGCAAAGTTTATGCTTGGTAAATTGGTTTTTTTAAAAAAAATTCGGATTCTGCCTCTTGCTGAGCCATCAAAATATCAACATAACTGAACACATGTAGCCTGAGGGTTATCTAATGAAAGTAAGGCAGACATGCTGGCAGCAGAAGAGCAGAAATGAATCACGCAGACTTTTTCTTCTAGGGATTTACAAAGAGGACCTTAAAGTAGGAGTACAAAAAGCAAAATAACGCCCCTGCCTTTATCTTCTCAGAAGAATCAGGAATGTTTACGTTCACGATCCTTAAAACTTGACCGGAGAGGGATTTCACCATTAATCGTGTTATTCCTATTTATTCTTTAGACTAGATTCCACCTTGAGTAAGCTCCTGGTCTAATTTACTAATTAAACAAAGACTTACCTAATTTAGGCAGGGAATAGGGCACTTTAAAGTAATCTTCATAAAACTCTATAAGCCTCTTTGTTATATGAAGAGCATAATCCCCAGATCCTCTTCTTACTGCATCAGGTCTTGCATATAATCGTACCTAATTAAAAATTAAAAGAGACAAAAAGAAAATTAAGTGACTTTAGCCTTCACATGTCAAACTTCTGTCAGGACTGCAAAGATGAACTGCAAAGGGAAGCAGTGTGGCCTAGTGGAGCCTGGGAGCTAATCTAATCCTAATTCTAATCCCAGCTCCACTGCTTGTCTGCTGTGTGACCTTGGGCAAGTCGCTTAAGTTCTCTGTTCTTCAGTTTCCTCAACTGCAAAATGGGGATTCAAGAGCTGATCTCTCAGTTGGACTGTGGAACAAGGGGCTGTATCTGGCCTGATACATTTGTATCTATGAGAAGCAGCTTGGCTGTGGGAAAGAGCCCGGGCTTTGGAGTCAGTGGTCATGGGTTCAAATCCCAGCTCTGCCAACTGTCAGCTGTGTGACTTTGGGCAAGTCACTTCACTTCTCTGGGCCTCAGTTCCCTCATCTGTAAAATGGGGATTGACTGTGAGCCCCCCGTGGGACAACCTGATCACCTTGTATCCCCCCAGCGCTTAGAACAGTGCCTTGCACATAGTAAGCGCTTAATAAATGCCATCATCATTATTATTATTATTACCCCAGTGCTTAGAACAGTGCTGGACACATAGTAAGCACTTAACAAAATCCAGAAAAAAAGATATTCACCAACATTCCTTATTCTCACAGAACTCACTAGTGTTGTGCATTTATCCATCAGGCTTATGTGGAAGGACCCAAATTTGGATAATTAAAGTTACAGAGCTGGGAAAGTGATGATTTCCTAGTTTTAAGTGTTGCCAATTAAAGGTTTATCATACCTGTGGAAATAAATATTCCAGTCAATCTCTTCCAAGTGTTTGCTAGAGATATGATGGTACAGTGGATTAGTAACAATGGGCCTCTGCCAGCTTTGAAAATGGGCAGGAGGCCGAGGCTCAGTAGGGGAGAGAGTTCATGATTTGTTAAAGGCGCATTTTAGTAAACCCAGGCATCACTACCAAGCTGAGAAAAACATCATTCTTTTCTCTGGCACTGACATCATTATCCTGGAAGGGCCAACTAAATCGCAGATGCAACCATTTATAAAGTCTTTCATGTAAATAGGCCATTAAACGTTCCTCAAGTCACTCCACAACTGCTTCAGACCTCTACAGCCAAAAGATGTAAATAAAATAAAGTTCTGCATATTTCCAACACAGCTCACATAGTTAATATTGATTTAAAAGAAATATGTTTGCATCGTATCGAGTACTCAGCTGGAAAAGGCCTGAGGAAATGTTACACAAAAGCCTTCACAAAGCATAAAAAAGTCTGAAAGAAAATGAGCTTTCTTTCTGTCCACAGAACCTATTTATTCATGTAGTCTTTTTCTTTCCGACAGCCTAAAAAGCATTTTCACATATTCATTCTTTAATTCTCACCTTATCCCTGGGAAGAACACATTTACATTCCCATTTTTGCAGATAAGAAAAGGAGAGACAGGAAAAGGGTAAAGGATTGTCCTTTATGACTGAGGGAGCAGCAGAGTTTAGCACTTGCTAAATAGTAAATATTCTTGCTAATGACTCTACAAAGAAAAAAAGAAGGAAGGTAGGGCGGTGCCCCTATCATTGCCGTTAGCTTTAATACTAATTATGTTCAGCAGCGTGGCTCAGTGGAAAGAGCCCGGACTTTGGAGTCAGAGGTCATGGGTTCAAATCCAGCTCCGCCAATTGTCAGCTGTGTGACTTTGGGCAAGTCACTTCACTTCTCTGTGCCTCAGTTACCTCAACTGCAAAATGGGGATTAAGATTGTGAGCCCCCCGTGGAACAACCTGATCACCTTGTAACCTCTCCAGCGCTTAGAACAGTGCTTTGCACATAGTAAGCGCATAATAAATACCATCATTATTATTATACTCTACTATTTCTCCTATCTGCAGTATATTTAACATCTGTCTCCCTCTCTGGACTGTAAACTCTTTGCGGGCAAAGGTCACATCTCCCCACTCGGGTTTTAGTTTCCCAAGTGCTTAGTAGAGGGTAAGAATAATAATAATAATAATAATAATAATAATAATGGCATTTGTTAAGTGCCTACTATGTGCCAAGCACTGTTCTAAGCACTGGGGGGGATACAAGGTAATCAGGTTGTCCCACATAGGGCTCACAGTCTTAATCCCCATTTTACAGTTGAGGTAACTGAGGCACAAAGAAGTTAAGTGACTTGCCCTAAGTCACAGTGCTGACAAGTGGTAAAGCCGGGATTTGAACCCATGACCTCTGACTCCCAAGCCCGTGCTCTTTCCACTGAGCCACGCAGCTTTGCGCACAGTACACACTCAGTAGAAACAATAATAATTGTCACATTTGTTAAACACTTACTGTGTGTCAAGCACTGTATTAAGTACTAGCTGCATTAGAAGCATTGTGGCTTAGGAGAAAGAGCACAGGCTTGGGAATCAGAGGTCATGGGTTCTAATCCCGACTCTGCTGCTTGTCAGTTGTGTGACCTTGGGTAGGTCACTTAACTTCTCTGTGCCTCAGTTACCTCATCTGTAAAATGGGGATGAAGACTGTGAGACCCATGTGGGACAAGTTGATTATCTTCTATCTACCCCAGTGCTTAGAACAGTGCTTGGCACATAGTAAGCGCTTAGCAAATACCAAAATTATAATTATTATTATTAAGTACTGGGGTGGATAGAAGCAAATTGCATTGAACACAGACACCGTCCCACTTGGGGCTCACAGTCCCAATCCCCATTATACAGATGAGGGAACTGAGGCCCAGAGAAGTGAAGTGACTTGTCCAAGGTCACACAGCTAGCTGACAAGTGGTGGAGGCAGGATTAGAACCCACAACCTTCTCTAGCCACCACTCCATGCTGTTTCTACCATTGATTGACTGCTTGACTGATTGACAAATGGGTTGAAATGGCTCCGAGCATTGAAGGTGGGCTTGTGGGGAGACAAGAAACAGACAAGCAATTCCCTGTTCCACATGGTGCTCATAGTCTAAGTAGGAGGGAGAACAGGTATTCAATTCCAATTTTCTGATGGGGAAACTGAGGCCCAGAGAAGTCAAGTGACTTGGCCAAGACCACAGAGCAGACAAATGATAAAGCCGGGATTAGAATCTGTGGAAAGTGATGTAATGGAACTGCCATACCTGAGCCAAGGCCCCACCATTTGGTGGGAACTTTGCCCTTAACTGAAGTAACACCTTTCTGAGGAATATGAAGGGAATTTTTTAAATGTTAATAGAAAAGTTGAAAAGGTTCCTTCCTGTTTGGAGAATCCTTTAGAGTGGCTGAATTTTACTGCTGACCATTGAAAGTGTGTCAACAAGCTCTGGTCTCTGAGAATCAGATAACCTTATCTGTGTCAGTGATTGAAATGTGCATTTAGGGGAGGAAGAGGGGCTATTGTCTTGGGTATAAATGTAACCTAATAAGTGCCTTCGGGGTTTTACACTGATCACCTCCCGAGGTGTGGTGTCTGACCATTCTGCAGAATAAAATTTGAAGACGTTCTGAATCATGTATGTGTCTCACTGACCATGCAGAGCAAAGAACAGGCATGATTTTATATGCAACAAATCCAGCATGACCTAAAGGGAGGCCATCTGTCAATCAATGGTATTTATAATAATAATAATAACGGTATTTGATAAGCGCTTACTATGTGCAAAGCACTGTTCGAAGCGCTGGGGAGGTTACAAGGTGATCAGGTTGTCCCACAGGGGGCTCACAGTTTTAATCCCCATTTTACACATGAGGTAACTGAGGCACAGAGAAGTTAAGTGACTTGCCCAAAGTCACACAGCTGATAGCTGGCAGAGCTGGGATTTGAACCCATGATCTCTGACTCCAAAACCCTTGCTCTTTCCACTGAGCCACGATTTGTTAAGCATCAAGCACTGCTCTAAGTGCTGGGGTAGGTACACGATAAGCAGGTTGTCCCACTTTGGGCTTACAGTCTTAATCCCCATTTTACAAATGAGGTAACTGAGACACAGAGAAGTTAAGTGACTTGCCCGAAGTCACACAGCTGATAAATGGTGGAGCTGGAATTAGAACCCATGACCTTTGACTCCCAAGCCCATGCTCTTTCCACTAAGCCATGCTGCATCTCTTTACTTATATTTACTGAGTACTGACTGTGAGCAGAGCACTGTATTAAGCACTTGGGAGAGTACAATATAATAGTGGATAATAATAATAAAAATAATAATGGCATTTATTAAGCACTTACTATGTGCAAAGCATTGTTCTAAGCACTGGGCAGGTTACAAGGTGATCCTGTTGTCCCACAGGGGGCTCACAGACTTAACCCCCATTTTACAGATGAGGGAACTGAGGCCCAGAGAAGTTAAGTGACTTGCCCAAAGTCACACAGCTGACAATTGGCGGAGCCGGGATTTGAACCCGTGACCTCTGACTCCAAAGCCCGGGCTCTTTCCACTGAGCCACGCTGCTTCTCAAAGGATAGACACATTCCTTGTCTACAGCAGCCTTACAGCATTGTAGCCTAGTGGATAGAGCACAGGCCTGGGAGTTAGAAGGACCTGGTTTCTAATTCCTGCTCCACCACTTGTCTGCTGTGTGACCTTGGGCAAGTCACTTCACTCCTCTGTGCCTTGGCTACCTCATCTGTAAAATGGTGATTAATATTGTGAACCCCAGAAGCAGCATGGCACAGTGGATAGAGCCCAGTTCCGGGAATTCGTTCATTCATTCATTCAATCATATTTATTGAGTGCTTACTGGGTGCAGAGCACTGTACTAAGCGCTTGGGAAGTACAAGTCGGCAACATATAGAGACGGTTCCTACCCAACAACGGGCTCACAGCTAGAAGGGGGAGACAGAAAACGAGACAAAACATGTAGACAGGTGTCAAAATTGTCAGTACAAATAGAATTAAAGCTCTATGCACATAACAAAATAAATGGAATAGTAAAAATGTACAAGTAAAATAAACAGAGTAATAAATCTGTACAAATATATATACAAGTGCTGTGGGGAGGGAAAGGAGGTACGGCGGGGGGGATGGGGAGGAGGAGAGGAAAAAGGGGGCTCAGTCTGGGAAGGCCTCCTGGAGGAAGTGAGCTCAGAAGGTCATGGGTTCTAATTCAGCTCTCCTATTTGTCTGCTGTGAGATGGTGGGCAAGTAACTTAATTTTTCTGTGCCGCAGTTACCTCATCTGTAAAATAGGGGTTGAGCCTGTGAGCCCCACCTGGGACAGTGATAGTAGCTAACCCAGCTTGCTTGAATTTATTCATTCATTCAATCATATTATTGAGCACTTACTGTGTTTCTCAGTTCAACCTTCCCTTTCTCTATCATCCCCTACTGCTCTCATCCCACTCTATCTCCTTTGCTCCCAATCCCTCACATTTCCCTCCTACTTGTTCCCTTCACTTTTCCTTTTCTCCCTTCATGCAAACGTCTCTGTCCCCACTCACCTCTCTATTCTTATTTCATACCCTTCTCCCCTCTTTCCCTTTATGTAGTCCCTTCTCCTTTCTTCTCTTCTTCCTCCCCATCCCCATTCCCCTCAGCTTCCTCTTTATCTCTCCTACCTCCTGCTCTCTCTCTTTGCCGAATCTTGTTTGACTTTTTGACCTTCCATCTCAAATGGGACTTGCTCTGGGCATCTGCTTGTTTCTGATTTTCTTTTTAGAAAAGCACAGTCCCTCCAAGCAGCTTTCCTTCCTATCCACAAGGGGAGTGGATTTCCTTAGGCTGCCTCTTTTATATCTAGTAACTTTGAAAATATTTTTTTAACAACTGGCAAAGACAAGGAAGGGATCTCCTTTACAGCTTTCACCCAATCATGCAATTTCATCGGGCACTTTTTAATGAATTAGCCTAATTTCCACCTTCTATAGCTTTCTATTTGACCTTTGGCTGCTGCAAGGGTTTTTTGTTTAGCTAACTTGGAATCACCTTACCATTCCTGCCCTTCCTCTACACATTCATACCTTCTTTATCCATTAGACTGTACAGAGATTAGGGCTTCCCTAGCCCACCAGAATCTGTTTGGACATTTTCTCAGTGATGAGATCTGCCTGTATGGAGTCGATGTGGTCAGGGTATCAATCAATCACTCATTTATTCATTCATTCAATCATATTTATTGAGCACTTACTGTGTGCTCAATACAAGAATACAAGACAAGGAAGGGATCTCCTTTTCAGCTTTCACCCAATCATGCAATTTCATCGGACACTTTTTAATGAATTAGCCTAATTTCCACCTTCTATAGCTTTCTATTTGTACTGTACTTTCTATTGTACTATACTAAGCACTGTACTAAGCGCTTGGGAAGTACAAGTCGGCAACATATAGAGACGGTCCCTACCCAACAATGGGCTCACAGTCTAGAAGAACGGGCTCAATCACTCAATAGTATTTATGGTGCAGAAGACCACATTAAACACTTAGACTGAAGAGACACAGTCCTGGACTTTAAGGGAGGGAGACAGTGGGAATACAGTCACCAAAACAATTTACAGAGTGGAGGGAAAAAGGGAAAAGGGGATTCGTTAGTAGAGTAGTATTTAAGTAAGTCACTATGTTCAGAAATCTATGGATAATAATAATTATAAATAATAAATAAATAATGATGGCATTTATTAAGTGCTTACTATGTGCAAAGCACTGTTCTAAGCACTGGGGAGGTTACAAGGTGATCAGGTTGTCCCACGTGGGGCTCACAGTCTTCAGCAGCGTGGCTCAGTGGAAAGAGCACAGGCTTTGGAGTCAAAGGTCATGGGTTCAAATCCCCGCTCTGCCAACTGTCAGCTGTGTGACTTTGGGCAAGCCACTTAACTTCTCTGTGCCTCAGTTACTGCATTTGTAAAATGGGGATTAAAACTGTGAGCCTCCCGTGGGACAACCTGATCACCTTGTAACCTCCCCAGCGCTTGGAACAGTGCTTTGCACATAGTAAGTGCTTAACAAATACCATCGTTATTATTATTATTATCCCCATTTTACAGATGAGGTAACTGAGGCCCAGAGAAGTTAAGTGACTTGCCCAAGGTTACACAGCTGACGGTTGTAAGTACAACAGGGCACAGTTGTAGCAGAAGAGACAAAATAATAGTTGGGGGATATAATCTGAGGGAAAGTGAAATTAATTGGGGAGGGCTTCCAGGAGGAGATGTGATTTCATAAGAGCTTTGCAGATAAGAAGAGCAGAGGTCTGGCCAGTTTGAAGGGGGAGCAAATTCCAGGCCTGAGTGAGAGAGACGAGTGATTAGGAAGAGAGCAATCTGAGTGTAGAGGGAGAGGAGACTGGATAAGTAGAGGAGAGGAGAACTGAGACATTATACTGTCAATTTGCTATCTGTGAAAAGTTCACTTTGGAGCTGAACTTATCAATTTGGGTTGTTCAGATGGAGCAAATCAACTGGATAATTGTTCAATCCTTCCTAGCCAGGCCGGGCAACGGATTCTTTTAATCAGGACGAGGCAAGCGTGTAAAGGATTTCGAGGTCAATAGTTCAGATTGAAAGTTTGGGGAAATTAAGAGATTTCTGAGGAAAACGGTAACCCAGTTAAAGTGGCACTTTAGGAAGGTGATTTTGGCTGGAACATAACCCGTGGAGACAGGAAGACAACGGAGAAAGAGATGGTAATGCACGGATAAGATATACTGAGAGCATAACCCAAGCCTATAAGGGGAACCAAAAAGAATATACTCAGAGTTCTTCAAATTCGATACCTAAAAAACCCTAATTGATCATTCTATAAAGACGAGGGACCCAACCCGAAGGAGAGCAAGCAGAGGATTTTGCAATCTAAGACACAGTGAGAGAACTGCCCATGAAGAGGAAATAATTGAGGTACTGAGATATAAAGCCTGCCTTCTGGGCAGTGCCAAGCAGCCTTTGAAGAGGGGAAAGGAGGACAGTCAATATTTGTGGATACAATATTTTATATCAACCTTGAGCCTTTATCTGTCTTTCTTGTTGTTCTTGAGTGTGGCACTCACTTCTGTCATAAAGACCACTGCAGTCTTTGGTAAATTACTAAAGAGATGTACTAACAGTATTAGTGGTGATAGTAATTATCATTACTATCATAACTGTCTCCCCCTTCTAGACTGTGAGCCTGTTGTTGGGTAGGGACCGTCTCTATATGTTGCCAACTTGTACTTCCCAAGCACTTAGTACAGTGCTCTGCACACAGTAAGTGCTCAATAAATACAATTGAATGAATGAATTAATTATTAAGCACTTACTGGCTGTTAAGCACGAAGAAATAACATCCTGTCTACTTGTTTTGTTGTCTGTCTCCCGCTTCTAGACTGTGAGCCCATTGTTGGGTAGGAACCGTCTCTATATGTTGCTGATTTGTACTTCCCAAACGCTTAGTACAGTGCTCTGCACACAGTAAGCGCTCAATAAATACGATTGAATGAATGAATGAAATTAGACTTAAAAATAAGGAAGGAAAGGGGTGTGAGAGACACGTAAAGAGGAAATCAAACTATAAAAACACAAAATCAGTATAAAAGGCAAAATATATTATTATTCATCTACATCCTTGTTTTCAGAAATCCCAGGTTTACAGAAAGATAGGTGCTACTTCTAAAATAACGGCCAAAAGGGCTAAATTTAACAGAAGGCACAGTAAGCATTTGTTATCAATCAGTGGTTTTCATCAAGTGCTTACTATGTGGAGAGCACTCTCCTAAGCACCTGGGAGAATATAAAGTTATATTTTAAAACTCTAGGAAAGTAAATTTTAGGTTACTTTTACGGCCTTCCCTTGTCTTGGAGGCAGTGGGTTGGAATCACTCGAAATAATTGACTGTGGTGGGAATGGATTCAAGGCACAATCAAAGGAGACATTATAAGAACTACATCAATTTCAAATGCAGCCATCACATTAGAAGAACCATTTTCTTGACGCATGATTTAACATTATCAACCTTTTTATTAAAACCACGTTTTTCCAACATAGAATCTGATATTATATATATGGTTCTGACCCTCAAGTTTCTTCAAAAGACCCTTCTCTGCGGACCTGTCTTTGACGCGAGGGACCATGTCCTTTACACACGGCACATCGTAGGTGCTCTACAGACACTTGGGTTGCCTGATTGATAGAGGAATTAAGAATTCTATCCTTCACGTTTTTATTAAGTGCTTCCCTTCATTGCACTCTGGGCTGCATTTAAAAAACTTCTTCCCTGTTCTACATACTTGCCCAAGAATCTCCACTTCCAATTATCTGGCCTTTCCCTTAACTCCCCAAGAATGTGATATTTACTGGTTTTAGGGCTTGAAAATTTCAGGCTGGCAAGAATAAAGGAACACTGGGGGCCATAAAAAGGAAATAAACTTGGCAAATACATGCCCTCTCCGGTTATAAAATTCAATGCTTCTAAGCTAGACTATCTTTCAATGGGCAGCCGCTTAGGGCAGTGGAATTTGTATCTTCTCACCTGTTCAGGCTCTTCAATGTTCCCCCAAATCCGATCATCCATTAACATTTCCTTAGCACCCCGAGGGAGTTGCACATTCTACTGCATTTGCAAAATCCCCTCCAGAGGCCATCTGGCTGGGTGGAGAGTAGCCTTCTTCTGAATTGGCATCCCCAGAGCATTCCTAACTTTCCTATGGTTTTAGAAAAACTATCCATCTATAAATCAATAGCATTAATTGATCATCTACAGTGGACAGAATGTTGTCCTAAGGACTTGAGGGATTACAATAGAATTAATACTCTGGATACACACCCTCCAGGAGGGTACAATATAGCAAGGGGAGACAGACATTGAAATAAATTACAGATAGGAAGAAGTGAGGCTTTGTCAATAGCATTTATTGATCATCTACAGTGGACAGAGTGTTGTCCTAAGGACTTGAGAGATTACAATAGAATTAATACTCTGGATACACACCCTCCAGGAGGGTACAATATAGCAAGGGGAGACAGACATTGAAATAAATTACAGATAGGAAGAAGTGAGGCTTTGTCAATAGCATTTATTGATCATCTACAGTGGACAGAGTGTTGTCCTAAGGACTTGAGAGATTACAATAGAATTAATACTCTGGATACACACCCTCCAGGAGCTTACAATATAGCAAGGGGAGACAGACATTGAAATAAATTACAGATAGGAGGAAGTGAAGCTTTGTAAATGTAAATGGGGGAGAGTGGACCGTGGGGACTTGAGTGCTTAGGTTGGGGCTGACATAGCAGTTGGGGGGGATAGATATTAGAAATAATCAGGGAACGCCTCCGGGAGGAGATTTGATGCTAGAAGGACTTTAAAAATGTTAAAGGGAGAGTCGTGGCCTATTATATCATGGGGTGGGCAATGTCAGACAGTGGAGAGGGCATGACCAAGATGGCGCATAGCAGGAGAGATGAGAATGAGGCATAAGGAATAGGTTAGCTTGAGAGGAGCAAACTTATTTATAGTTTATAGGGCTTACAGGGATCTCAAGTTTCAGAGCAGAGGCTAGAAAGGAATGGGAGGTTGGTACCTAGCCCATTGTTAGGAGGAGAAAAACAGAAGGGAAGCAGCATGGCCTAATGGAAACAGCTCACACCTGGGAGTCTGAGGACCTGGGTTCTAATCCCAGCTCTACTGTTCGCTTGTTCGGTGACCTTAAGTCACTTAACTTCTCGGACCTTAGTTTTCTCATCTGTAAAGTGGGAATGAAATCCCTGTTCTCCCTCCTTCTCAGACTGTAAACCCCATAAGGGGTAGGGACTGTGTCTGACCTGATTTTCTCGTATCTACTATAGTGCTTGGCATGTAGAAAGGACTGCACAAACAGCACAGTTATTATTAAGTCTTGAATGGCTTCGCTTGCAGGGCCTGTGGGAATGATTACTCCCCTCAGGACTCAAGGAAACCCATGAATTTAGTTCAACTGTATGAGTCAACAACGATGGTCTAAGATCTTCAGACAAACCCTTTTCCATTCATCTACTGGGAAAGAGAGCTGTCAGACACTAAGGTATAATCAGACGATGCACAACTTTAAAAGAAAAATTATTTTTCTTCCTGACAAAAGAGGTGAACTCAAAGCATTGTTGCTATTTTGAACTCAAATAACAACGTCTTTCTGATGTCAAATCGTCTTTGCTGGTCGGAATCATTTAATGAAGTTTGAAAAGGCTGGCATAAAGTTCAATTAAAATGTCAACAATTGGAGTTTTTAGCAGAGTTGAGTCCTCAAGAAGGCTTTGGAGCAGATTATCATTGTGGGGGGCAGGGGAAGGAAAAAAAATGATCTGGAGTCTTTAGCTATTAAGCTGCATTAGTTTAGGGAGGGTCGAATTTATTCCTGAGCATCACAGCAGATTGACTCAATTCATAAACAAATGCAACTAATTCAAGGTTAGTTTCTACATACAGTGGCTCATTTTCCCTATTTAAAATACATTGCCTCTAAAATACATGATGTAATTTTAATATTCCCAGTTTAATTTATGCCCCAGGGGTCAACAGAGGTAGCAACTGTGATATAAGGATGCATCCTTGATTTTCTAGAGGTATGACTGTTTACCATGGCACTCTGGTCACTTTCACTAGGTGGCTTTTTGGAAACAAAATATTATACCACAGAGAGGTTTTTTTTTTAATCTGCTCCGAGAATATTCTCATGCTACCTTCTCTATACTCACCATGTATAATAACGATCATCATCATCATCATCATCATAGATTACTTTCACACTACGAAAGCTAAGCCCTGTACTAAACACTAGGTAGTTAAGCCAGTCAAATAAGACACAGTCCCTGTCCCACATTGGACACACAGTCTAAGGGAGAGGGACAACAGGTGTTTAATTCCCATTTTATGGATGAGTGTCTGCTGTGGGACCTTGGGCAAGTCCCTTGGTCTCTGTGCCTCAGTTACCTCATCTGTAAAATGGGGACTGGTACTATGAGCCCTACGTGGGACAGGGACTGTGTCCCACACAATTTGCTTCTATCCACTTAGTAGAGTGCCTGTCCCACAGTAAGCACTTAACAAGTGCCACAATTATTTTTAAGTTAGATGATTTGCACTAAATCACATAGCAGGAAGGTGTCAGAGCTGGGATTACAACCTAGGTCCCCTAATTTGTACCTACCTATCCCAAGGCTTAGAACAATGTTTGACATACAGTAAGTGCTTAGCAAATGACATTAAAAAAACCCAAAAAAACAAAAAACCTCCCAGTCCTGGGCACTTGCGGTTAGACCATCCTACTTCTAAACTGCAGTTACTTTTTCTCAATATCTTCCATAATGGCTGTACTCCCTAAAATCCTTTGAATTGTTTTTTTTTTTTTTCCCCTTGGTAAAAGGAGAAAAGATAACGAGGCTATGGAGACTGCCAAATCTACTCAGAAATAAACACCTTTTCTTGATCTCAAATTCATTATACAGCAGGGACAATCACTAAAATAGGCTGGCAAAATATTACAATGTGCTTTGTGGATACCAAGGGAACTACTTATCATTGTAAAAAGGCTACTTTCAACAGCGCTTTCAGTAATCACATATAATAGCACATCGGAACCCTTTTGAGGCTTCAGTATTAGAGCTACAACAAATATTTGATAAGAATTAACGTTCAAAGAAAAACCATCTTGGAGTCACCAGAAGATCACTGATCATTTTAGTAGTATGATCGAAAAAGAAAGCCACACACACACAGACACTCACACTGCAATACTATTGCATTAAAATGCAAAATCTGCCCAGAAGAATTCTGCATATGAAGAGCCAATTGACTCCAAAGCCATTTTTTGAGCATCAGGATTTTAGAAAGGGAAATTAACTCCCTCATTCAGCGGTAGTCAATCATATAAAAGAGGGAAAAATGAAGCTTGGATGAGATCTGACAATTTAGTATCCCCATCTTTTCCCTTCCCCCAGCTCATCTTTCTTCTTCCCCATCTGCCACCCAAAAGTCTACCGAACGAAAACAGCTTTTAAGAAAAGATCGCCCATTCAGGTTGCATCAGGGTCAAATGGAAACGTTCACCTCGGCTCCCCCCATAACCAAGGTAGGCTTTCTGAGAGCAGAGATGGCCACCTTTGAGCTGGAGCAATCAACACAGCCACAATTATGAAATAATACTCCACAAGCAATTTAAAGAAATGCTTTGAGAATCGCTTTCTCTGACTGTTGTCAATATGCTATAATCTTTCCACCTAGTTTGGGGCAGAAGTTATTTTCTGGACCAGGGATTCATTCCCTTTAACCCAGTGAAACATTATGGGCAAGTCACTTAACTTCTCTGGGGCTCAGTTTCCTCATCTGTAAAATGGGGATGAAATACTTGTTCCCTTCCCTTTTAGAGCAAGAACCCTACGTGAGACGAAGACTGTATCTGAACTGTATTTAACTGAACTTTAATTCTATTTGTTCTGATGACTTGACACCTGTCCACATGTTTTGTTTTGTTGTTTGTCTCCCCCTTCTAGACTGTGAGCCCGTTGTTGGGTAGGGACCGTCTCTATATGTCACCAACTTGTACTTCCCAAGCGCTTAGTACAGTGCTCTGCACACAGTAAGCGCTCAATAAGTACCATTGAATGAGTGAATGAACTGTATGTAAAGTATCTACTCCAGTGCTTCGTACAGTGCTTAGCGCATAGTAAGCACTTAGCAAATAGCACAGTTATTATTATTGTTGTAGCTGTTGTTGCTGTTTATGGGTACTAACCTATTTTTCTTCTATTTTAGGTTTTATTACTAGACCAAAAATGCTAAATTTTCAGTTATTCACACACTTCACAGAATACCCTAAAAGTATAACTACGGAAACTGAGAAGCAGAATGGCTTGGTGGAAAGACCATAGACCTGGGAATCAGAGGACCTGAGTTCTAATCCCGCCTCTGCCAATTGCTTGTTATGTGACCTTGGGCAAGTCATGTGATTTCTCTGTGCCTCAGTTTCCTCATCTCTTAAAGGGGGATTCAATACCTGATCTTCCTCCTACTTAAGACTGTGAATCCCATGCAGGTCAGGGACTGCGTCCAACCTGTAACCCAGCATTTAGAACAGTGCTTGACACAAATTAAGCACTTCACAACATAATAATAATAAAAACTAAGGAAACGATGTAGCGTTTTCCAGAACACTTTCCATCTGCTGTAAATTATTAAAGATTTCTTTACAGCTTCTCCTTGTCTCCTCAAAGCAATGTCTTTGTGCTTGGTTGTGCTCTATTTTCCTACTAGAAAATCCGGGTGCACTCATTTTTTAACCGGTCAATCAATCATATTTATTGGGTGATATGCATGGGACACTCTACTAAGCACTTGGGAGATTAGTGTGGTTCAGTGGAAAGAGCCCGGGCTTTGGAGTCAGAGGTCATGGGTTCAAATCCCGGCTCTGCCAATTGTCAGCTGTGTGCCTTTGGGCAAGTCACTTGACTTCTCTGTGCCTCAGTTACCCCATCTGTAACATGGGGATTAAGACTGTTATCACCCCCGTGGGACAACCTGATCACCTTGTAACCTCCCCAGTGCTTAGAACAGTGCTTTGCACATAGTAAGTGCTTAATAAATGCCATCATTATATAATGGAGTTGGTACACTCATTCCCTGCCAACAAGAAGCTGCCGGCAGAAACCGTGGGAATAGTTGCTTCCCTTGCATCAAGGCTTTGTGAACGTTAGGAAATAAGGACACAGAGTTGAAAACAGAGTCCCACCCAAGGGACAAGCTCATTAATGCAACAAGGATTCTACTTAATTGCAGAGATAGAGGAGGATGTATTGATCATGTGTCCGTCTTTTAGCCGCGCAGACCTGTGTAATATCCTCTTTGAAAGTGAAGGGCAGTGTTATTTACGGAGGCTAGGCGATGCACACATTAAACCTTACGACACGACAAAGGACAGCCTTTTTGTGTGCACAATGTGGCTGGGATGATGGGTCTTAAATTTGGACTTTTCAGCCACAGACAAACTCATAAGAAGCTTTGCTTCACCTATGCTTTTGAGCCTTAAACACACTGACACTAACCCCAGCCCCGCTGCATTTATGTAAACATCCTTATACTGTACAATTTCTCTTATACGCAATCTAATTTAATGTCTGTCTTTCCCTACAGATTGTAAACTCTTGTGGGCAAGGATTGTGTGAACCAAATCCATTGTACTGAATTTCTCTAAGTCCTAGTACTGTGCTCTACACATATTAAGCACTCAATAAATATCATTGATTATTGATTAATCAATGGTGTCTTCTTTGAAAATAGACAACTATCGATATGGAAGCAAGAGGGAATAAATGCATGGTTGAGTGGAGTTGTGGGAGAGAGGAGTCGAATATTTATTTATTTATTTTACTTGAACATATCTATTATATTTATTTTATTTTGTTAGTATGTTTGGTTTTGTTCTCTGTCTCCCCCTTTTACACTGTGAGCCCACTGTTGGGTAGGGACTGTCTCTATATGTTGCCAACTTGTACTTCCCAAGCACTTAGTACAGTGCTCTGCACACAGTAAGCACTCAATAAATATGATTGATTGATTGATTGATAGAATAAGTGTGGAAAATACACACTCACTGCTGTATTTTGTTTTAATGTTACTTGTTTAGTGCTTACTACACGTCAAACATTGTCCTAATTGTTGGGGGTAGATACAGCAGCATCTGTATGATGAGATGAGAAGCAGCGTGATTCATTGGAACAAGCCCAGGCTTGGGAGTCAGAGGTCATGGGTTCTAATCCCGGCTCTACCACATGTCTGCTGTGTGACCTTGGGCAAGTCACTTAACTTCTCTGAGCCTCAGTTCCCTCATCTGTAAAATGGGGATTAAGACTGTGAGCCCCACGTGGGACAACCTGATCACCTTGTATCCCCCCAGTGCTTAGAACAGTGTTTTGCACATAGTAAGCACTTAACAAATGCCATCATTATTATTATTATACAAATTAATCAAGACAGATATGGTCCCAGTATAACTTGGAGGGAGACCATTTATTGAATCTCCATTTTCAGGTAAGGAAACTGAGGCATAATGTTAAATGACTTGCCCAACATCACATTAGAATAATAATAATAATTTTGGTTTTTGTTAAGCGCTTACTGTGTGCCAGGAAAGCACTTAGTACACTAAGGGCTGGGGTGGATACAAGAAAATGAGGTTGGACCCAGTTCCTGTCCCACATGGGGCTCACAATCTTAATCCCCATTTTAGAGATGAGGCAACTGAGGCACAGAGACATGAAGTGACTTGCCCAAGGCCACACAGCAGAAAGGTGGCAGAGCCAGGATTAGAACCCTCAACCTTCTGACTCACAGCCCAGTCCTCAGTCGCCCAGGCCCAAGTTTTATCCACTAGGCCATGCTGCTTCCCAATCTATGATGGAGAAGCCAGAAGTTTTGTGCATTTCCAATCTTTCCACACTCCCTCTGATCTTCCTAACTACACATGCAACTTCCACCTTGAAGGGCTATCGCAAATCCTTAAATGTTTATTCTTTCATTCAATCATATTTATTGAGCATTTACTGTGTACAGAGCACTTGGGGGACTACAATATAACAATAAACAAACACATTTCCTGCCCACAATGAGATTAGTCTAGAGGGGAGTTTATAGTATAGAGGGGAAAGCAAATTGGGTTGGATGCACTCCCTGTCCCACGTGGGGCTCACAGTCTCAATCCCCATTTTACAGGTGAGGTGACTGACTGTGAGCCCACTGTTGGGTAGGGACCATCTCTATATGTTGCCAACTTGTACTTCCCAAGCGCTTAGTACAGTGCTCGGCACTCAGTAAGCGCTCAATAAATACGATTGAATGAATGAATGAATGAATGAATGAATGAGGCACAGAGAAGTGAAGTAACTTGCCCGGGGCCACACAGCAGAGAAGTGGCAGAGCTGGGATTAGAACCCACGACCTTCTGACTCCCAGCCCCATGCTCTCTCCACTAAATCATGGATCATTAGGCGCTATTCCAAAACGGTTTTATGATCTCCCACTCCTAAATCACTCACAGTAGATTTTCTCTGGGACTGGACACAACTTGATGGAATTTTTTTTAATAATTCAAAAAATTTCAAAGCCACCAACAAGCACTTAAATGACCTAAGGGACCATCAGATTACTGAGGTGATCCATATTGGATCTTCCATTTGGAAAAGGCAAGGCAATTTGGGAAAACTACAAAGAATCAGGGTTGGCTATCACTTGCTGCTTAAATTCCCAGACGGCGAGTCCCTCGAGGGACAGAAACTATTCCACCTTTGCATTCTTAGAGCAGCCACCTTGTGGGTCAAGTCAAATTTTCAGCCCAACATGTGGGGCCATTAGCTTCGCAATGGAGCCCTTTCCTGTGCTAGGCTCAATTCCAACAGATGATTTACTAGACTGTGAGCCCACTGTTGGGAGGACCGTCTCTATATGTTGCCAACTTGTACTTCCCAAGCGCTTAGTACAGTGCTCTGCACACAGTAAGCGCTCAATAAATGCGATTGATTGAATGAATGATTGTTTTGCACATAGTACGCATTTAATAAATGCTATTATTATTATTATTATTATTATTATTATTACCACATGGAGCTTACCCAACTAAAAGGGAAAGAGAATGTGTGTTTTAGCCTTATATTACAAATGAGGAAATGGAAGCAGGGAGAAGTTAAGTGACTTGTCCAATGTCACACAGCGGGCAAGTGGCAGAACCAAGGCTAGAATCTAGGTCATCTGACAACCAACCCAGTGCCCAGGCCACTAGGCCACCCTGCCTCCACCAAAGCCCTTGAAAGAAAATGAATCTCTCTCCAGTCACTGGGGCCCTTCTTGTGTACGTCCTCCTTCCAGAAGCGAGAAGTCCCAGGGATGACCACACTGTCTGACCTTCCTCAGTGCACGTTTCTTGCTGCTATTCCTTAGACCCCGTCTAAGGGTGGCATCTGGAGAGTTTCCAGTACTTTACCAGTCTCCACTACAGGAGGGAGAATCAAGCAGAGCCATATCCATTCCTTCCTAGCGTGGCTACAGAACGGAAGACAATCTTCTACAAATCAAACCTCACCTGTGCTGGGCAGCAGCGACATGGGAGAGATTCAAGGGTGGAGACTCAAGTTTACTACGCAAAAGGAGGCAATGGTAAACCAATTCTGTATTTTTACCAAGAAAACTCCATGGCTACTCTACAGGAACGATTGCAGATGGAGGTGGGGTGTTCCAGGAGAGATGTGTCCATGGCATCGATATGGGTCGGAGACGACTCGACGGTATGACAAGATTCCTCTGTCTGACAATGCTTCACCAATGTGCCCAGCTGTCCAATGGACACCGATCACACTCCTAGGTAATTACATCATCAATCGTATTTATTGAGCGCTTACTATGTGCAGAGCACTGTACTGAGCGCTTGGGAAGTACAAATTGGCAACATATAGAGACAGTCCCTACCCAACAGTGGGCTCACAGTCTAAAAGGGGGAGACAGAGAACAAAACCAAACATACTAACAAAATAAAATAAATAGAATAGATATGTACAAATAAAATAAATAAATAAATAAACAGAGTAAAAAATATGTACAAACATATATACATATATACAGGTGCTTTGGGGAAGGGAAGGAGGTAAGATGGGGGGGATGGAGAGGGGGAGACCATGATTACACCATGATTTCCCTCAGAACCACACAAACTGCCACTGTCATGGCAGTTCTGGACCTCATATACAATCCTGGATCACCCAAAATTCCTTCTGGAAAATTCAGTCAGTAAAAATGGCACTTCTTGGTGGTGCTATTGGAAATTATAGAAAACTATTTTACACCCGGCACAGTAGGTAGTAGAAGAGATACCATAAACATTTTGACAATAAGCTAATACCTAATGTTTCACTTTCAGACAACAGATGAAATCAGCACAGCTGAAACCAAACAATTTATGAGATTTCTTCCCAAACACCTTTCAGCAAAATGCTTATACCGGGGAGAACAGATTCAAGAGAGAGGTTGCTTATTCCACTGCAGGGAATATGAATACATATATGTTTATTCATTCATTCATTCATTCATTCAATTGTATTTATTGAGTGCTTACTGTGTGCAGAGCACTGTACTAAGCGCTTGGGAAGTACAAGTCGTTAACATATAAAGATAGTCCCTACCCAACAACAGGCTCACAGTCTAGAAGGGGGAGACAAACAACAAAACAAAGCACGTAGACAGGTGTCAAAGCCATCAAAATAAATAGAATTATAGCTATAATAGAATATATATAGCTTTAATATAATGCACCTACACACAGTATATAAAGAAAAGATTATCACTGAAATAAATTTTAATGAAAAATTTTAGAAGTTTGCATAGAAGAATCTACCAGATGTGGTTTCTCCAAGCAAAATACTCATAGGAAATGGTGGCAAACAAAATTTCTCAAGGCTTACCCAAAAAACATTCGATAGCCGATCTTAGCCCTACGCAAGGGAAGTTCTGCCTATGATATAAAACCCATAGTGGAAACTAAATGGGATTATATCAATAAGTGCAGCTAATATTAATGGACCAGAGGGCTGAGTTCCCCGAAGCTAGAAACGTGTCAGAAAGGAAAAGACATGCAATTCAACTTGAAAAAGAGAAATTTATTAACCATGAAATAGGGAAACAAGAAATCAAACTTCCTATATACTACATCCTTCTGCAAAAAATGAAGAAAAATCTATGCAATGAAAAGTTTGCAACTCCAAACAGGCATAAAGAGACAAAAATAGATGGAAAATAGAAAGGAAAATCTTGCCAAATTCCAGGAAAAAATACAAGAATTATGTTATTCCTCATACTAGCCCGTTTCATTTAAAGGTTATCTATGCTCAAGAGCCCTGTTTTTTATGACATTCGTTAAGCACTTATTATTGCCAGGCACTGTAGTAAGAGCTAGGGTAGATAGAAGATAAACAGGTTGGACACAGTCCGTTATCTGTATGGAGCGCACAGCTTTAATCCCCATTTTACAGATGAGGTAACTGAGTCACAGAGAAGTGAAGTGACTTACCCAAGGTCACACAGCAGACAAGTGGCGAAGCCTAGTTAAAACCCAGGTTCTCTGACTCCGTGGCCTGCGCTCTTTCCACGCTGCTTCTCACCTGCTTCTCTAATTTGCTCCTAACATATAATTCCTTGACTGGGTACTTTTTCTGAGGGAGAAAAATTTGATGCTCAGAAACCTCCTTTCATTTCTCTTTTTCAATTCCAAACTGGTTTCCTTCACATCATTTCCCCCCGGGGATAGTCACTGCCACCCTGATGTTAGAGTAAAGGGAAAGATGAAGGGAGCCAAAATAAAATTCAAAGACTGCAAGGAAGAGGAGGGAAAATGGATGGTCTTAGTCAATTAGAGAGTGATTTACATCGCAGTCTCCCAAATGCCAAAGATCAAGGCTTCAGCCAGCATCAAAGTGATTAACCACCAAACCAGTCTTCAACAGAGATTCAAATGGGGGATGGCAGAGGTATACACTCTGAGAATTTAGATGGGCAAATAGAGAGGCATTCTACTACTTCATAAATTCGAAGCGATGAAATCCATCTGTAAACCTGGGGAAGGATTAGCGAACCCTTGAGAAAAGATGAAAAATCATTGATTTTGTTGGATCCAACAGAGAACACATTACACAGATATTCGTGTGTTGCATCAGAAAGACATGTATGTATTTATGTGCATATCTATACATAGAGAAGCAGCGTGGCTCACTGGAAAGAGCACGGGCTTTGAAGTCAGAGGTCATGGGTTCAAATCCCGGATCCCCCCCCTCCTTCCTCTCCCCCTCCTCCCTCTCCACCCCCCCCCCCCCCGCCTTACCTACTTCCCTTCCCCACAGCACCTGTATATATGTTTGTACATATTTATTACTCTATTTATTTATTTATTTTACTTGTACATATCTATTTTATGTATTTTATTTTGTTAATATGTTTTGTTTTGTTCTCTGTCTCCCCCTTCTAGACTGTGAGCCCACTGTTGGGTAGGAACCGTCTATATGTGTTGCCAACTTGTACTTCCCAAGTGCTTAGTACAGTGCTCTGCACACAGTAAGCGCTCAATAAATACGCTTGATAGATAGATTGATTGATTGACTGATCTGCCAATTGTAAGCTGTGTGACTTTGGGCAAGTCACTTAACTTCTCTGTGCCTCAGTTCCCTCATCTGTAAAATGGGGATTAAGACTGTGAGCCCCACATGGGACAATCTGATCACCTTGTATCCCCCAGTGCTTAGAACAGCGCTTTGCACATAGTAAGCACTTAACATATGCCATTATTATTATTATTATTATTATTATTATTATTGTTATATCTTTATCTGGATTCTAATCAACAAATCAATCAGTGGTGTTTATTTTGGGCCCTTATTCTGTGCAGAGAAATGTACTGAAGTTCTTGGAAAAAGTACAATATAATAGAGTATGTAGACACCACCCCTGCCTTCAAAAAGCTTACAATCTAGTGGGAGATGAGAAGAGATTGTACCCCTGTGTAGGTAGAATAGAAAAGACTAATGTTTAACAGTCCATTTCATATTGTGTGACTACAGAGAAGCAGCGTGGCTCAGTGGAAAGAGTCCAGGCTTGGTTTTCAGACGTCGTGGGTTCAAATCCCGGCTCCACCAATTGTCAGCTGTGTGACTTTGAGCAAGTCACTTCACTTCTCTGTGTTTCAGTTCCCTCATCTGGAAAATGGGGATGAAGACTGTGAGCCTCTCGTGGGACAACCTCATCACCTTGTAACCTTCCCAGCACTTAGCACAGTGCTTTGCACATAGTAAGCGATTAATAAATTATTATTATTCAGTGCTTAGAACAGTGCTTTGCACACAGTAAGCACTTAATAAATGCCATCATTATTAGAAAGATATCGTGGCTGTTTTTGAGATCACTCCTTGCTCTCTCAATCTTGCTAAAGGAGAACAACCCCATCTCCAGATTCTTGCAACCATCCACTACTTTCGTTAAACACCTCAATACTGCAGTGCACATAAGTACGTAGCAGGCGAGGGAGAGTAATCAATCAATTAATGATATTTGTTAAGCACATTCTATATGCAGAACACTGTAGTAAGCACTTGGAAAATTACAGTTCAATAGAGTTGGCAGACACGATTCCTGCTCACAAGTAGCTGACAGTCTATTGGGGGAGAGCAGAGAAAGCATAATAAAAATATAATGAAGCGCAGAAGCAAATAATGTGGAAAGACCAATCTGACTGGCAGCAGATATGGAAAGTTTTTCTTCTTGAGCAGAGACTTCACAAAGTCTGAATAGCAAAACGCAGGGACAAAGATTATAATATCCGTGCACTCATTCAATCGTATTTATTGAGGATTTACTTTGTGCAGAGCACTGTATTAAGCACTTGGGAGAGTACAAAGTAACAATAAATAATAATAATAATAATAATAATTATGGCATTTATTAATCGCTTACTACGTGCAAAGCACTGTTCTAAGCGCTGGGGAGGTTACAAGGTAATCAGTCTTAATCCCCATATTCCAGATGAGGTACCTGAGGCACAGAGAAGTCAAGTGACTTGCCCAAAGTCACACAGCTGACAATTGGCAGAGCCGGGATTTGAACCCATGACCTCTGACTCCAAAGCCCGGGCTCTTTCCACTGAGCCATGCTACTTCTCTGACACATTCCCACATTCCCTGCCCACAATGAGCTTACAGTCCATAACTGTGGTTTTTGTTGGGACCTTCTTGTGTGCCAAGCCCTGTACTGAACGTAGGGGTAGAAACAAGTGCTTTGCACATAGTAAGCGCTTAATAAATGTCATCAAAAAAACCCAACAAGATGATCTGTTCAGGCACAGTTCCTCTCCCATATGGGCCTCCCGGTCTAAGAAGAAGAGAGGGCAAGTATTGAATCCCCATTTTAGAGATGAGAAAATCGTGGCATAGAGAAAGAAGTTAAGTGACTCGCCCAAGGTCACATAACCGAGAAGCAACTTGGCCTAGTGGAAAGAGTATGCTCCTGGGAGTCAGAGGACCTGAGTTCTAATCCCAGTTCCACCACATGTCTGCTTGTGTGATTTGGGCAAGTCTTTTAACTTGTGTCTCAGTAACCTCATATGAAAAAGAGGATGAAGACTGTGAGCCCAATGTGGGACATGGACTGTATCCAATCTGATTAACTTGTATTTACCCCAGTATTACCCTCTTCGGGGTCACACCTTGAGAGTTGCCAGTACTTTACCAATCCCAGCTACAGGAGGGAGAATCAAACAATGGCATTCCCATTCCATTCCTACCTTGGCTAGTGGCTAGCAAGTGGAAGGCAATCTTCTGCAAGTCAAGATTCCCCTGTGCTGGGCAGCAGCAGCATGGGAAAGATTCGAGGGCAGAGATTCCATATTTTTACCAAGAAAACTCCATGGACACACTACCAGAACAATTGCAGATGGAGGTGGGGCGTTCGGGGAGAGATGTTTCCATGGTGTCGCTATGGGTTGGAGATGAGGACAGCATAAGACAACAAACCCCAGTGCTTAGTACAGTGCCCGGTACATAGTAAGCACTTAACCAATACCATTGAAAAAAAAAGACGTGGCAGAGGTGGAATTGGAACCTATCTCTCCTGACTTCCAATTCTGGTGAAAGATCCATCACGGGTTACCAGAAGGATGGTTTGGTATATTAGAGAGTGTCTATCTAACAAACAGAACGGAGGTGTTGGATGGCTGTAAACTCGTTGTGGGCAGGGAATACATCTGTTTATTGTTATATTCTACTCTTTCAAGAACTAGTAGAATGTTATATGTATATGTATATGTTGCCAACTTCTACTTCCCAAGCGCTTAGTACAGTACTCTGCACACAGTAAGCACTCAATAAATACGATTGATTGATTGATTGATAGTAGAAGCAGCATGGCTCAGTGGAAGAGAGCTCAGGCTTTGGAGTCAGAGATCAGGGGTTTAAATCCCGGCTCCGCCAATTGTCAGCTGTGTGAATTTGGGCAAGTCACTTAACTTCTCTGTGCCTCAGTTCCTTCATTTGGAAAAGGGGGATTAAGACTGTGAGCCTCCCCGTGGGACAACCTGATTACCTTGTAACCTCCCCAGCACTTAGAACAGTGCTTTGCACATAGTAAGTGCAAATGGCTTAATAAATGCCATTATTATTATTATTATTATTATTAATACGGTTCTCTGCACACAGTAAGCACTCGATAAATGAATGAATGAATGAAGATAGAACATAGAGCTTGACTGGACTGGAACTCACAGTGCTACTTCTCAGATGATTATGAATCCAA
The DNA here is from genome assembly GCF_015852505.1 of Tachyglossus aculeatus. Taxonomy (NCBI): domain Eukaryota; kingdom Metazoa; phylum Chordata; class Mammalia; order Monotremata; family Tachyglossidae; genus Tachyglossus; species Tachyglossus aculeatus. The sequence continues at coordinate 21,108,897 of NC_052079.1, read as the reverse complement.
CATTCAAGAAACACTCGATTTCTTTTTTTATTTTACGGCATCTGTGAGGTGCTTACTATGTAATAATAATAATAATAATAATGGCATTTATTAAGCGCTTACTATGTGCAAAGCACTGTTCTAAGCGCTGGGGAGGTTACAAGGTGATCAGGTTATCCCATGGGGGGGCTCACAGTCTTAACCCCCATTTTACAGATGAAGCAACTGAGGCACAGAGAAGTTAAGTGACTTGCTCAAGGTCACACAGCAGGCAACTGGTGGAGCCGGGATTTGAACCCATGACCTCTGACTCCAAAGCCTGGGCTCTTTCCACTGAGCCACGCTGCTTCTCTATGTGCCAGACACTGTATTAAGCACTGGGATAGATACAAGATAATCAGATAGGACACAACCCATCTCCCACAGGAGCCTCACAGTCTTCATCCCCGTTTTACAGATGAGGGAACCGAGGTACAGGGAAGTAAAATGAACTGTCCAAGGTCACACAGCAGACACGTGGTCAAGTCAGGATTAGAACCCAGGTCCTCTGACTCCCAGGCTCTTGCTCTTCCCACTAGGCCACCCTGCTTTCCCAGTAAGGTGCTGGTTCTGGACTGAAACCTTTAGCTGGACATAACTAAGAGATCATACGAATTGTAAATTCGAATTGCTTTTCGGCAGTGAAATTTTCCTCCCTCAGAGCAGTAGATCAGAAAATGACCCTAGACACTACAACATTTAAATACTTCCAGGATTTAAAAAAAGAAAGCTGTGGGAAAGCTGTCCCACAGGAAAAAAAGGAGAGACAGAAGTGTGGGATCTATGGCTAGTCCATCTGCCGCGACACTGTGTTCTCTCCTAGCTTCTCTTTGCAGTTGTCTGACATTAAGAAAAGAGTGGTTGTCTAGAAGTCATTTATTTCCTTTCCGGTGACCGAGTCACATTCCTCCTGTAAAACTTTGGTCGTGGCTTCACTCCCAGGAGAAATTAGTTTGGTTTATTTAAGCTAAAACAAGGTTAATTCTGATGCAATGTAGATTCATTATTCATCTAACTCATCCCTTTCTTCTCACATCCACCCCACTTGCCCCTCATTAGCCAATTGATTTTTTGCAACATAGCTAAGGGAGAGAAGTCACTACAGCAATTATCCAGATGGGCAGTAGAGATACTAAACCCAGATTATGGCTGTGGGAATGCTCAGACCATCTACTTATTATTATTTTTTCCACGTGTAGACAAAGAAATCAAACTGGATAATTGATTCTTCATCCCTAATATTTTCTCTGATTTCCTTGTATAGCGATAGCCTGAGTTTCCCATTTTGATATGCACAGATTTATCATTTGGAAAGGGGGAAAAAAAATCTTGGCCCAAAGAGGGATTCTCCTTTCCACAGAAGCACTGCCAACTACACAGGGAGTCTGGCAGATTTCACGGTTTCGAGGATGGACAAATCAGATAGAGTTTCAGTTGTGCTTCAGAAGATTACACTTGAACCTCATAGAGAAAAAACATAATCATGATAATACTTTTTTATCCATACTAAGGTAGTTTTAATCCATTTTGAGAGTCTGTGTATTGTTGAGGTAAAGAAAAGACCACTGTTAGAACCAGGTTAACTGCACACTGGGCCAGAGGGGGTGGGTACCTCACCTAAAACTCATTTCTTGGAAGTACGCATTTCCATGGCTTCAGCTAACAGCTTTATGTGGATGATTCCCAAACCTATCTTGCTAGCCCAAACTCCTCTCCCAATATACATTCTCTCACTTCCTTTTGTCTGCAGGATTTCTCCCATGGCTAGGCCACCTGCACCTCAAGCTCAGTGTGTCTGAAACTGAACTCGTCCTCTTCCTTCACCTAACTCTCCCACCGCAGTAGACGACACCACCAATCCAAAATATCAATCGATGGTACTTATTGAGTGCCTACTCTGAGCCTCGTACTAAACACTTGGGAGAGGCAATGCAACAAAGCTGATAATAATAATAATGATGGCATTTATTAAGCACTTACTATGTGCAAAGCACTGTTCTAAGCGCTGGGGGAGATACAAGGTGATCAGGTTGCCCCAAGGGGGGCTCACAGTCTTAATCCCCATTTTACAGTTGAGGGAACTGAGGCACAGAGAAGTGAAGTGACTTGCCCAAAGTCACACAGCTGTCAAGTAGCGGAGCCGGGATTTGAACCCATGACCTCTGACTCCAAAGCCCAGGCTCTTTCCACTGAGCCACGCTGCTCGTCATCATTATGAAAGACACATAATAATGGTAGTATTTGTTAAACACTTACTATGTACCAAGCACTGTACTAAGCACTGAAGTAAATACAAAATTATCAGGTTGGACATAGTCCCTGTCCACACGGGGCTCACAGTGTAAAATTGGAGGGAGTAGGATTTAATCCCCATTTTACAGATGAGAAACCTGAGGCACAGAAAAGTCGTGACTTGCCCAAGGTTACACAGAAGACAAGCGGCAGAGCCAGAACACATTTCCTGCACACAACAAGCTTATGGTCTATGGGGGGAAACACATTAAAATAAATTACAGATTTGTACACAAGTGCTGAGGGGCTGAGAGTGGCAAATACCATGTTTCATTCATTCATTCATTCAATCGTATTTATTAAGCGCTTACTGTGTGCAGAGCACTGTACTGAGTGCTTAATGATCAAGATAGATGATGCAAAGGAAAGTCTCTTGGAAGAGATATGATTTTAATGAGGCTTTGGAAGGCAAAATAGAGGAACAGTGATAGCTTGGTGTTAGAGAACCAAAATGACCAGGCTGCTGCATTGTAGGAAATCAGCGAGGCAGTTTAAGAGTGGATGAGCAGATTGAGTGCTTTATAGCTTTGACTCCTTACCATCTCTAATCTCTCTCATTCAGTCTGACAATAAAGCCTGTTGGTTATGGAGAAGCAGTGTGGCTCAGTGGAAAGAGCATGGGCTTTGGGGTCATGGGTTCAAGCCCCGGCTCCGCCAATTGTTAGCTGTGTGACTTGGGGCAAGACACTTAACTTCTCTGGGCCTCAGTTACCTCATTTGTAAAATGGGGATGAAGACTGTGAGCCCCCCCGTGGGACAACCTGATCAACTTGTAACCTCCCCAGCACTTAGAACAGTGCTTTGCACATAGTAAGTGCTTAATAAATGCCATTATTATTATTATATTCCTCCTCAGCATTTCCTGGAATCATTTCTTCCTCTTCATCCCAACAGTCACCACCCTGGCCCAGGTGTTTTATCACCATTCTTCCTGCTCTAGCCTCTCCTTTCTCCAATCTGGGCTTCACTCTGCTGCTGTCTGCAAGTCACTTCACTTCTCTGGGCCTCATTCTCCTCATCTGTATAATGGGGAATAAGACTGTGATCCCCATGTGGGACAGGGACGGTGTCCAATCCGACTTGCTTGTATCCACCCCAGCGCTTAGTACAGTGCCTGGTGCACAGTAAGCGCTTAACAAATATCACAATTATTATCATTATTATCTTTCTGGAATGTGGCTCTGCACACATCTCTCCTCTCTTCAAAAACCTTCAGGGGTTACCCGTTGCTCTCCACTTAATAATAATAAATAGTAATGATGACATTTATTAAGCGCTTACTATGTGCAAAGCACTGTTCTAAGCATCAGGGAGCTTACAATGTGATCAGGTTGTCCCTCGTGGGGCTCACAGTCTTAATCCCCATTTTGCAGATGAGGGAACTGAGGCACAGAGAAGTGAAGTGACTTGCCCAAAGTCACACAGCTGACAGTTGGTGGAGTCAGGATTTGAACCCATGACCTATGACTCCAAAGCCCGGGCTCTTTCCACTGAGCCACGCTGCTTCTCTTCAAATGAAATTCCTGAATATGGGCTTTAAGGCACTTAATTATTCACCCTTTTTCTCCTTCTACACCCCAATCCTGATTCCTGATTCTCCTACCTCTGCTTTCTGTTGCATTTTGATACATATTAATTTACATACTGTACTATTTAAGTGCCTCTCTCTCCTACTTATAAGTTAATATTGGTCTGCTTCACTAAATAGATTGTTAGTGCCTTTGGGTAGAGATCATGCCTCCTATCCTCCTATTTCTTTTATTCTCTCCAAAGTATTTTTCACACAGTAAGCGGTCAATAAGTGCTATTGATTAATTGAGTGATGGAATCCTGTTACTACATCATTAGTTTCTTGATAAATGAAGAGAAACTTGCTTTGAATGGTAGAGCCGAAAACATCCGAACATCGTTAGCATTTCACACTTTTGGCATGAAAAACTCTTTCCAGTAATCTCTGCTAATCCAAGAATCCACTTGATGTCCGTTTCTTTCTTGCTCAGATAACATGGCTGAAACGTGCAATTCCTCTGAGGAATTTCCATTTCTGGATTTGGGCAGATTGGGTAACTATTTCAGCAAAAAGACACTATAATTTCCAGAAGGTCTACACCACAGGTTTATATATCTGCAACATAGGCCAGGACCTTTAGTTCTCTTATAAATTGAAAAGAAATAAATGAACACCTTACTACAGAAACAGCCTCTGGACTTAATCCTAGGAGTGCATATCAAGGGATCCACAGCCTCCTTCAAACACAAGTCATGCCTGAGTCTAGACTAGCCCTATATAGAGAAGCAGCGTGACTCAGTGGAAAGAACCCGGGCTTTGGAGTCAGAGGTCATGGTTTCAAATCCCGGCTCTGCCACTTGTCAGCTGTGTGACTTTGGTCAAGTCACTTAACTTCTCTGTGCCTCAGTTACCTCATCTGTAAAATGGGGATTAAGACTGTGAGCCCCCCTGTGGGACAACCTGATCACCTTGTAACCTCCCCAGTGCTTAGAACAGTGCTCTGCACATAGTAAGTGCTTAATAAATGCCATCATTTCTCCCCCTTCTCCCCCTTCTAGATTGTGAGCCCACTGTTGGGTAGGGACCGTCTCTATATGTTGCCAACTTGTACTTCCCAAGTGCTTAGTACAGTGCTCTGCACACAGTAAGCGCTCAATAAATACGATTGAATGAATGAATGAATGAATCATTATTATTATTATAAAGATAGATAGATCTGGGATTCCAATCAACTTTAGAGTTCTCTGTGGGATGGTCTTTTCCTAGTATCTCCTTAACAGCACTCTACCCTTCAAGGGTCCCCTACCCCGAAATCGACCCAAAGCTTGCTTTTTATAGATCTATGAAGCTAATCCAACTTTCATGGCAGAGACCCTCTTGTTTGGCAAATTCCCCAACATTGATGATTTAAGAGGTGAATTTGCAAAGCAATTTCTCAATGATAAGGCTCACTTTCAGGAGACAGGATCCCATTTCCTCTAGCCCCAACTTCACCTCCCCAGGGATCACCCATTTATCCCCGGTTTTCCTGGAGCTGGAAACCTCAGACTAGGAATCAGATCCTGGGAATAAGAACTTGGTTAGTGTGTTTGAGAGAAGAAGTTTGGCAGGGAGTTGGGGCTTGCTTGAGTGGTTCGCCACCCCTCAGTTGGCAGAAGGAGGAACTGAAGGAAGTTCCTGATATCCCTTTTCTGGGGGTTTTTGCTTTAGAAAGTCGTAAAGAAAGAGCACAGGACTGGTAGTCTGAAAATCTGAGAAGCAGCGTGGCTCAGTGGAAAAAGCATGGCCTTTGGAGTCAGAGGTCATGGGTTCAAAACCCAGCTCCGCCACTTAGCTGTGTGACTTTGGACAAGTCACTTAACCTCTCTGGGCCTCAGTGACCTCATCTGTAAAATGGGGATTAAGAATGTGAGCCCGCTTTGGGACAACCTGATCACCTTGTAACCTCCCCAGCACTTAGAACAGTGCTTTGCACATAGTAAGTGCTTAATAAATGCCATTGTTATTATTATAATTACCTGAGAACATGAGAATGCCTTCTGCCATGCGATGCAGGAATTAGTGGGTACTGAATGTCACTGGGGACAGACTGGGAATAAGGTCCTGGAATGTGTGTTTGAGGGAGTTTGAGGGAGTTGAGAGTGTGTTTAAGCGCTTAGTACAGTGCTCTGCACACAGTAAGCGCTCAATAAATACAATTGAATGAATGAGAGAGGACATTTAGCTGGTGGTTTGGGAAAACACTCAGTGAGACTGGAAACATGAAAAGGACCCTGGATCCCCATCCACACTCCCAGCTGCCCCCTCCTTCTACCATTCAACCAGAGAGAAGCAGTGTGGCTTAGTGGATAGAACATGGGCCTGGGAATCAAATCCCAAATTCGAATCCCAGCTTCACCATTTGTCTTCTGTGTGACCTTGGGAAAGTCACTTAACTTCTCTGTGCCTCAGTTACCTCACCTGTAAAATGGGGATTAAGACTGAGAGCCTCACGTGGGATATGGTTTGTGTCCAACCTGATTCACTTGTATCCACCTGACGCTTAGTACAGTGCCTGGCACGAAGTAAGTGCTTAATACCATAAAAGAAGAAGGGACTTGCATCACTAGCATGTGGGAACGTAACCAGGAGATTTTCCCACCAATCAGATTCAGCCTAGGCTTGGTGAGCTCTCAACCAAGTCACCGTATTTACTGAGTGCTTTTAGTGTGAAAATGCTGTACTAAATGCCCAGGAGAATACAGTATAAAGGCAGATTTGCCCACCAGTCGGATCCTGCCTGGGGAAACCAACCAGATGAGGGGGCGGGAGGAGCAGATCAAAGTTGCACAGAAGTCTTTTATTGGCAAAGGAGTCATGGATTAGCAAAATAACCCCTATCTTGTACCCCTTTGTCCAGATTTCCTGGACAACAGAAAGGCTGGTGTCAGTTCCTGGGACATGTTGGTTCTGAACTAGAGGGGAGGGCATTCTTGGAATGTGAGAAAGGGAGGGAGAAGGAGTTGGAATGTCAACCCAGGCTAGGGGAAGACTCTTCACCTCACGCAGTCCGAACCGATCTTGATTAATGGGTTTGCTCTGGCCTTTCAGTGCCCTCAGACCTTTCTATCAGTCTCTCAAAGGCTGGGAGGTGGGTAAAGGGAGGGAGAAATGAGGAGCATTCTGTGAGACCCTGGAGAATTAACTATTGTTCCATCTCTCACTTGGCATGATTTAAAATTTACCACATATGTGTTTCAAGTAGGGAACGATTACTGTAATAGTGGTGGCAGGCCTCATTTGCACAATCAATGCCAATTTCTAGTATGTTCTTTTCCAACAGGCAAAGGATGTGAACCTCAGGAAATACTTTGGCACCCGAGCTTCGGGAGCCAAATAAACTTTGCCTCACTAAAAGTGAAGCAGCGTTGCTCAGTGGAAAGAGCATGGGCTTTGGAGTCAGAGGTCATGGGTTCAAATCCCGGCTCCGCCAATTGTCAGCTGTGTGACTTTGGGCAAGTCACTTCACTTCTCTGTGCCTCAGTTACTTCATCTGGAAAATGGGGATTAAGACTGTGAGCGACCCCCGTGGGACAACCTGATCACCTTGTAACCTCCCCAGTGCTTAGAACAGTGCTTTGCATATAGTAAGCACTTAATAAATGCCATTATTATTATTATTATTATTATTATTATTAGAGTCGGGCCTTCCGTTGATAATAAACATCTTGAAGAGAAAGACATTGCATCTATCCAATAAATAAATATAGCACAAAAGGCCTCAAGTAGTCCTGTCCGATACTTTATCTGAAAACAGAGTTCAGTATCACTTGTTCCATAAGGCATTCCGAACTTCTTTTCTGCCCCAATTAGTTGAAACTTCCTGAAGATCTGCAATTTCCTCCAGTTGCTTTAGTTCTGGAGCTGAGTCAGGATTTGGTTGTTCTTGATAAAACGTTTCCACCGATCCCGTGCTCCATCAGTAATAGATTGTTCAAGCTGAGGTTCTTGTTCGGCAAGCTAATGACGGCCAGGTGTTCCCAGCAAGAGAGCCTGCATTATTGACTCACGATATCATTTTTATGAACACGCTCTGAGATGGCAACAACAGCATTCAGGTTCCTATTGGAGGGATTTGCATTGGGGATTGCATGGGAAAAGCAGGGGGCAACCGTGGATCTCAATCCAGAGACATGTCTGGCCCTGCCTGGCCCGAGTTCAGGATTCCTTCTGTAAGCCTGATCTTAGGCCACATGGGGCTCTTCCTATAACTCTGCTGCTTGGTGGCTCACTTCTCTGTGCCTCAATTCCCTCATCTGAAAACTTGGGATTAAGACTGTGAGCCACATATAGGACATGGACTGTGTCCAACCTGTTTAACTTGTATCTATCCCTTCCGCCTGCACAGCCAAGCACATCCAACCTCATCCCTTCACACCTTATAATAACAATTTTGGTATATGTTAAGCACTTATTATGTGCAAAGCACCTTATCAAAACACTTGCCCCCTCTCTCCTTCCCTTCCTGACCACCATCTTCAACGGATAACTCTCTACTGGTTTCTTCCCCACTGCTCCAAAACTCATGTCTCCCCTATCCTCCTTGGCCCTCCAGTTGTCACCCCATCTCCCTCTTATTATTCCTCCTCAAACTCCCTGAGCGAGATGTCTATACCCGCTGTGTTAAGTTCTTCTCCTTCAATTCTCTCCTTGACCCCCCTCCAATCTGGCTTCCATCCAATTCACACCACAGAAACAGCCCTTTCAAAGGTCACCAATGATCTCCTTCTTGCCAAATAATAATAATAATAATGTTGGTATTTGTTAAGCGCTTACTATGTGCCAAGCACTGTTCTAAGCGCTGGGGAAGATACAAGGTCAGCAGGTTGTCCCACATGGGGCTCACAGTCTTAATCCCCATTTTATGAGGTAACTGAGGCACAGAGAAGCTAAGTGACTCGCCCAAAGTCACACAGCTGACAAGTGGCGGAGCCGGAATTAGAACCCACGACCTCTGGCTCCCAAGCCCGGGCTCTTTCCACTAAGCCACGCTGAATGGCCTCTACTCTGTCCTAATCTTCTCCAACCTTTCAGCTTCCTTCGACTCCTCTTTCTCATTCAACCCACTTATTCAATCCATCACTTAATCTGGTCAGTCGCACCTCCACGACATCGCTAAAATCTGTCCTTTCTTCTCCAACCAAACCGCTACCGTGTTAATACAATCACTCATCCTACCTCGCCTGGATTACTGCATCAGTTTCCTTGCTGACCTCCCAGCCTCCCGTCTCTCCCTTCTCCAGTCCATATTTCACTCAGAGCCTCGATCATTTTTCTTCAAAAACATTCAGGCTATGTTTCCCCACTCCTCAAGAACCACCAGTGGTTGCCCAACCACCGCAGCATCAAACAGAAAATCCTTACCATTGTCTTTAAAGCACTCAATCTCTTTGCCCACTCTTCCCTCAGCCGGCTGCTCTTCTACTCACTTCACTCCTCTGATGCCAATCTACTCACTTTACCTTGATCTTGTCTATATCACTGCCAACCTCTCGCTCACATCCTGCCTCTGGCCTGAAATACCTGCCCTTTTCACATCCAACAGACAATCACTCTCCCCACCTTCAAAGACTATTTGAAGAGCCATCTCCTCCAAGAGGCCTTCCCTGACTTCCCTCATTTCCCACTCCCTTCTGCATTACCCAACTTGTACTTCCCAAGCGCTTAGTACAGTGCTCTGCACACAGTAAGCACTTAATAAATATGATTGAATGAATGAATGGATACCCTGACTTGCTCCCTTAATTTGCTATCCCCTCCCTCAACCCCACAGTGCTTATTCACACATCCACAGTTTATTTATTTATATTAACATCTATCTCCCCCTCTAGACTTTCAGCTCATTTTTGGCAGGGAATACACCTGTTCTATTGTTATTTGTACTCTCCCAAGCTCTTAGTACAGTACCCTGGACACAGTTAAGTACTCAATAAATACCAATGATTGATTGATTGATAGTGACAGAAATGATGATATAAATTATTTGCTTTAAAATACTCTTAGAAGCAACTTTGACTACAAATCATGTCCAAATTATGCTTTCGTACACTGTACCTTTATTCCATAATTCACCTAATAGGAGACATTTGTGCTGTATACACAGGGTTTTTTTCTCTTTTTAATGATATTTGTTAATAATAATAATAATAATAGCATTTGTTAAGCGTTTACTATGTGCCAAGCATTATTATTCTAAGCGCTGGGGAGGCTACAAGGTGATCAGGTTGTCCCATGGGGGGCTCACAGTCAGTCCCCATTTTACAGATGAGGTAACTGAGGCACAGAGAAGTGAAGTGACTTGTCCAAAGTTACACAGCTGACAATTGGCAGAGCCAGGATTTGAACCCATGACCACTGACTCCAAAGCCCGGACTCTTTCCACTGAGCCACGCTGCGTCTCATAATTCACCAAGTAGGAGACACTTGTGCTGCTTACACACTTTTTTTTCCTTTTTAATGGTATTTTTTAAGCATTTACTATGTGTCAGGCACTGCTCTTTAACACAGGTGTTCCCTAGTTGCAAAACCCTTAATGAAGGAGAGCACATGCTGACTGTTCATTAGCTCTGTACCTTTCTTGTGAGTAGGGAATGTGTCATTCCTTTTTTTCTTCCGAAGCCCTTAGTAAAGTGCACACTTAATAAATATTGCTACTACTCACCGTGCCCTATGCCACAGCTCTGCACTTTGCAGAAGCACACAAAACATTTCTTCTGACACTGCAGCTTGCTGAATCCAAACAGGCTTGCATTGTCTGACAAATATACTCTAATTCCCTGACAATATTCTAGACAAAATGCCTCGTGAATGCATGCTTTGTGGCAGAAATGAGTGTATTCTCCTTCACTCTGAAAATTTCTAGGTAGTTGGCATTATCTTCGATGATCCCAAAACACTAACCAGAATGCCAGTTTCCTACTTCTTTCTTAATGCAATCCAAGATGTTATTGTTAATTCTGAATCCACTGTACTTCAATCATTTTCCCCCATAGGCTCTCACCGACATTGAAATCAGCCCAAATATTTCTGTTATCCCTTGAATTTAAAGAAGCTAGACTAAGGGAATTTTATCTGGAAGCCAGTAGATTAAGAGCACACCCAAACACAAGTGTACATATTTGTACATCTCTTGTACATATTTGCTATTCTATTTATTTTATTTTCTTAATATGTTTTGTTTTGTTGTCTGTCTCCCCCTTCTAGACTGTGAGCCCGTTGTTGGGCAGGGACCATCTCTATATGTTGCCAACTTGTACTTCCCAAGCTCTTAGTACAGTGCTCTGCATGCAGTAAGCGCTCAATAAATACAATTGAAAGTGATTTGGAAATGTCCGATGACCCAAATTAATATCTAAATGTTAGTGCATTTATCACAGCGTGGCTCAGTGGAAAGAGCATGGGCTTTGGAGTTAGAGGTCATGGGTTCAAATACCTGCTCCGCCAATTGTCAGCTGTGTGAGTTTGGGCAAGTCACTTACCTTCTCTGTGCCTCAGTTACCTCATCTGCAAAAATGGGGATTAAGACTGTGAGCCCCCCCTCGTAGGACAACCTGATCACCTTGTAATCTCCCCAGTGCTTAGAACAGTGCATTGCACATAGTAAGCACTTAATAAATGCCATTATTATTATTATTATTATTATTATTATTATTACATTAGAGAAGCAGCATGGCTCAGTGGAACGAGCCCGGGCTTTGGAATCAGAGGTCAGGGGTTCAAATCCCGGCTCTGCCAATTGTCAGCTGTGTGACTTTGGGCAAGTCACTTAACTTCTCTGTGCCTCAGCTACCTCATCTGTAAAATGGGGATTAAGACTGTGAGCCCCCCATGAGACAACCTGATCACCTTGTATCCCCCCAGTGCTTAGAACAGTGCTTTGTACATAGTAAGCACTTAATCAATCAATCAATCAATCAATCAATCGTATTTATTGAGCGCTTACTGTGTGCAGAGCACTGTACTAAGCGCTTGGGAAGTACAAGTTGGCAACATATAGAGACGGTCCCTACCCAACAGTGGGCTCACAGTCTAGAAGGGGGAGACAGAGAACAAAACAAAACAGATTAACAAAATAAAGTAAATAGAATAGACATGTACAAGTAAAATAAATAAATAAATAAATAAATAGAGTAATATTAACAAATAACACAATACCATCATCATCATCATTATTGTTATTATTATTAATATAGTCTCAGTGAATAGACAACCAAACTTTCGTAAGGACAGAATTTCATTCGTTCATTCAGTTGTACCATCATCATCATCATTATTATTATTATTAAAAATATAGTCTCAGTGAATAGACAACCAAACTTTCGTAAGGACAGAATTTCATTCGTTCATTCAGTTGTATTTATATTAAGTGCTTTCTGTAGGCAGAGTACTGTACTAAGTGCTTGGGAAAGTACAATACAAAAATAAACAGTGACATTCCCTGCCCACAGTGATCTCACAGTCTGCAGCGGTGGAGACCAGCAGCAATACAAATAAATAAAATTACAGATATATGCACAAGTGCTGTGGGGGCGGAGGGGCAAAAAGCGAGTAACTCAGGGTAATACAGAAGGGTGTGGGAGATGAGAAAAAGTAGGGCTTAGTCTGGGAAGGCCTCTGGAGGAGATGTGCCTTCTGAAAGGCTTTGAAGGTGGGAAGAGTCATTGTCCGTGGGATTTGAGGAGGGAGGGCATTCCGGGCCAGAGGCAGGACGTGGGCCAGGGGTCGGCGGCGAGACGGGAGAGATGGAGGCACAGTGAGAAGGGTAGCTCACGAGGAGCGAAGTGTGTGAGCTGGATTGTAGAAGGAGAGAAGTGAGGTGAGGTAGGAGAGGGGCAAGGTGACGGACTGCTTTAAAGGCAATGATCAGGAGTTTCTGCTTGATATGGAGGTGGAGAGACACCCACGGGAGATTTTTGAATTATTGATTAAAAGTAGGCTTAATCATCAATGCCAAGGAACATCTTTTCTGGTCAATCGAGTCCCTGATTATTATTATTTTATATTATTATCATTATTGTTGGCAGTAGTAGTAATAATAATAAAAAAATGCCTTATTTCATATATTCCTTCCCCTCCCCACAGCGCCTGTATTTAAGTTTGTACGGATTTATTACTCTGTTTTACTTGTACATATTTACTATTCTACTTATTTTGTTCATGATGTGCATCTACCTTTACTTCTATTTATTCTGATGACCTGACACCTGTCCATATTTTTGGTTTTGTTGTCTGTCTCCCTCTTCTAGACTGTGAGCCCATTGTTGGGTAGGGACCGTCTCTATATGTTGCCAACTTGTACTTCCCAAGCGCTTAGTACAGTGCTCTGCACACAGTAAGCGCTCCATAAATACAATTGAATGAATGAATGAATGCCAACTTGTACTTCCCAAGCGCTTAGTACAGTGCTCTGCACACAGTAAGCGCTCAATAAATACGATTGAATGAATGAATGAAATAGCACTTTTATTCCCAAAGTGCTCTTTCTCATTACTTCTCTGGTTTTTATCCTCAGAGCATCCCTGTTAGATAGGATAAAAAAGGTATTATTCATTTACAGATGAGGAAACTGAGGCACAAAGAGGTTAAATCCTTTGCTCAAGGTGACACAAGGCCAGTGGCAGAGATGGGACTGGAAATCGGATTCTTCAATGCCCACGGCTGTGTCCTTCCTTCCACGGGGCAGTGTGGCCTTCTGGAAACAGTTTTTGCCAGGGATTCAGGGGATCTGGCCCTTGCTCTACCACTTGTCTGCTGTGTGACCTTGGGCCAGTCGCTTAACTTCTCTGTCCCTTCAGTTTCCTCACCTGTAACATGGGGATTAAACATTTCTTTTTCCTATCCCTTAGACTGAGGAACAGGGACAGAGACTGTTTTTTATGTGATTATCCTGTATTTAGTCCAGTGCTTGGCTTAAAGTACTTAAACAAACACCACAATTATTATATTATTATTATAGAGAAGCAGCATGGCTTAGTGGAAATAATAATAATAATGATGATGGCATTTATTAAGTGCTTACTATGTGCAAAGCACCGTTCTAAGCTCTGGGGAGGTCACAAGGTGATCAGGTTGTCCCACGGGGGGCTCAAAGTCTTCATCCCCATTTTACAGATGAGGTAACTGAGGCCCAGAGAAGTTAAGTGACTTGCCCAAAGTCACACAGCTGACAATTGGCAGAGCCGGGATTTAGTATGGGCTTGGGAACCAGAGGTCGTGGGTCATTATCGCGGCTCCGCCACCTATCAGCTGTGTGACTTTGGGCAAGTTGTGCTGAATTGTACTTTGCAAGCACTTAGTACAGTGTTCTGCGCATGGTAAGGGTTTGATAAATATGATTGAATGAATGAATCTGTGCCTCACTTACCTCATCTGTAAAAGCAGCGTGGCTCAGTGGAAAGAGCCTGGGCTTTGGAGTCAGAGGCTTTGGGTTCAAATCCTGGCTCCGCCATTTGTCAGCTGTGTGACTTTGGACAAGTCACTTAACTTCTCTGTGCCTCAGTTACCTCATCTGTAAAATGGGGACTAAGACTGTGAGCCCCCCGTGGGACAACCTGATCACCCTGTAACCGCCACAGCGCTTAAAACAGTGCATTGCACATAGTAAGCGCTTAATCTATGCCATCATTATTATTATTATTATTATTATAAAGTGGGGATTAAGACTGTAAGCCCCAAGTGGGACAACTTGATTACTCTGTATCTACCCCAGCGCTTAGAACAGTGCTTGGCACATAGTAAACGCTTAAATACCATCATCATTATTATCATTATTACTATCATTAACACAGTAAAACTAAGGTAACAGTAAATACAATAAGACAGAAGCAGTATGCCCTAGTGGAAAGAGCATGGACTGGGTGTCAGGGGACCTGGATTCTAATCCTGCCTCTTTCACTTGCCCACTGTGTGGCCTGTGTGCCTGCTCTGTGCCTCATTCATTCAATCGTATTTATTGAGCGCTTACTGTGTACAGAGCACTGTACTAAGCACCACATCCGTAAAATGCGCCTCAGTTTCCACATCTCACTCCCCCTTAGACTGTGAGCCCCGTGATGAACAGAGACTGCCCAATCCGATTAATTTGTATGTACCCCAGAGCGCTTGGCATAAAGCAAGTACTTACTAATGTAATAATAATAGCAATAATAAATGTCATTTATTATTATTATGTTACTATTATATGTGCAGTAGAACATTCCAGACAAAGGACTGGTTTTCAAGCTCCTCACTACTGGCTCCCTAGCTACTCAGGCAGCCTAGAAGAGTCCAACAGACCCAGCCATAACCTTCAAAATATTCTAAAAATCGCGTCTCTATCCACCCTGCTCTGTCTAAACAAGCTGGGGACCCTCCAGATGCACGAGGGATGGGATGTAAATGTTTCAGACCACTTCTATGGCCCAGAAATGGCTCAGACTATGCAATATCCCTGACTTCAGACACTTCCAGCCTTGTTTTATCTAGGCAAGGGCCTTGCAGTTGGGAGGTCATGGGTTCTAATCTCAGCTTTGCTTCTTGTCTGCCATGTGACCTTGGGAAAGTCCCTGCACGTCTTTGTGCCTCAGTTACCGCATCTGCAAAATGGGGGCTCCCCATGGGACAGGGGATGTGTCCAACCTGATCTGCCTGTAGCCGCCCCAGTAAACACTTAACAAATACCACAATTATCATTATTATTATATTATTAGGCAGATCAGGACCACCCACTAAATGGACTGCAGGTAGGAAGAGTGTCTTTTACTGGCTTTAAAAAAATGAAAGTGGAAGGATCATTCTTGATTATTCTTTCCTTTCTTCACTTATCAACAATCCCATTGCGTCATTTCCTTTCAGTTATCTCTCTTTATTTGTCGTATCTGCTTATCTACCATCTGTGATTTTGTCTTCTTCCAGATGAACCAGACTGTTAGCTCCTTGTGGACAGAAATCATGTATTCTGTTTCCGTTGTGCTTTCCCAAGTGCTTAGAACAGTACTACACTCTCAATAGTTCAATCAGTGGTATTTATGGAGCATTTGCTGTGTGCAGAGCACTGTACTAAGATCTTGGGAGAGTACAATACAATAATAATAATAATGGTATTTGTTAAGTGCTTACTATGTGTGAAGCACTGTTCTAAGCACTGGGGGGGATACAAGGTGATCAGGCTGTCCCACATGGAGCTCACAGTCTTCATCCCCATTTTACAGATGAGGTAACTGAGGCACAGAGAAGTTAAGTGACTTGTCCAAAGTCACACAGCTGACAAGTGGCGAAGCTGGAATTAGAATCCATGACCTCTGACTCCCAAGCCCGTGCTCTTTCCACTGAGCCAAACTGCTTCTCTAACAACAAATACAACAACAACAACAATACAACAAAGTTGGTAGACATAATAATAATTATGATACTTAGTAAGCACTTTCTATGTGCAAGTCACTTAACTTGTCTGAGTCTCAGTTACCTCATCTGTAAAATGGGGAGTAAGACTGTGAGCCCCACGTGGGACAACCTGATCACCTTGTAACCTCCCCAGTGCTTAGAACAGTGCTTTGCACATAGTAAGCACTTAATAAATGCTATCATTATCTATGTGCCAAGCACTGTTCTAAACCCTGGGGTAGATTCGAATTAATCAGGTTGGACGCAGTCCGTATCCGAAATTGGGCTTATATTCTTAATCCCCATTTCTTACAGATGAGGTACCTGAGGCCCAGAGAAGTTAAGTGATTGCCCAAATCAATCAATCAATCAATCGTATTTATTGAGCGCTTACTATGTGCAGAGCACTGTACTAAGCACTTGGGAAGTACAAATTGGCAACACATAGAGACAGTCCCTACCCAACAGTGGGCTCACAGTCTAAAAGGGGGAGACAGAGAACAGAACCAAACATACCAACAAAATAAAATAAATAGGATAGAAATGTACAAGTAAAATAAATAAATAAATAAATAAATAAACAGAGTAATAAATATGTACAACCATATATACATATATACAGGTGCTGTGGGGAAGGGAAGGAGGTAAGATGGGGGATGGAGAGGGGGACGAGGGGGAGAGGAAGGAAGGGGCTCAGTCTGGGAAGGCCTCCTGGAGGAGGTGAGCTCTCAGCAGGGCCTTGAAGGGAGGAAGAGAGCTAGCTTGGCGGATGGGCAGAGGGAGGGCATTCCAGGCCCGGGGGATGACGTGGGCCGGGGGTCGACGGCGGGACAGGCGAGAACGAGGTACAGTGAGGAGATTAGCGGTGGAGGAGCGGAGGGTGCGGGCTGGGCAGTAGAAGGAGAGAAGGGAGGTGAGGTAGGAGGGGGCGAGGTGATGGACAGCCTTGAAGCCCAGGGTGAGGAGTTTCTGCCTGATGCGCAGATTGATTGGTAGCCACTGGAGATTTTTGAGGAGGGGAGTAATATGCCCAGAGCGTTTCTGGACAAAGATAATCCGGGCAGCAGCATGAAGTATGGATTGAAGTGGAGAGAGACACGAGGATGGGAGATCAGAGAGAAGGCTGGTGCAGTAGTCCAGACGGAATAGGATGAGAGCTTGAATGAGCAGGGTAGCGGTTTGGATGGAGAGGAAAGGGCGGATCTTGGCAATGTTGCGGAGCTGAGACCGGCAGGTTTTGGTGACGGCTTGGATGTGAGGGGTGAATGAGAGAGCGGAGTCGAGGATGACACCAAGGTTGCGGGCTTGTGAGACGGGAAGGATGGTAGTGCCGTCAACAGAGATGGGAAAGTCAGGGAGAGGACAAGGTTTGGGAGGGAAGACAAGGAGCTCAGTCTTCGACATGTTGAGCTTTAGGTGGCGGGCGGACATCCAGATGGAGATGTCCTGAAGGCAGGAGGAGATGCGAGCCTGGAGGGAGGGGGGAGAGAGCAGGGGCAGAGATGTAGATCTGGGTGTCATCAGCGTAGAGATGATAGTTGAAGCCGTGGGAGCGAATGAGGTCACCAAGGGAGTGAGTGTAGATTGAGAACAGAAGGGGACCAAGCACTGAACCTTGGGGAACCCCCACAGTAAGAGGATGGGAGGGGGAGGAGGAGCCTGCAAAAGAGACTGAGAAAGAACGACCGGAGAGATAAGAGGAGAACCAGGAGAGGACGGAGTCTGTGAAGCCAAGGTCAGATAGCGTGTTGAGGAGAAGGGGGTGGTCCACAGTGTCAAAGGCAGCTGAGAGGTCGAGGAGGATTAGGACAGAATATGAGCCGTTGGATTTGGCAAGCAGGAGGTCATTGGTGACCTTTGAGAGGGCAGTTTCCGTGGAATGAAGGGGACGGAAGCCAGACTGGAGGTGGTCGAGGAGAGAGTTGTTGTTGAGGAATTCTAGACAGCGCGTGTAGACAACTCGTTCAAGGTCCAAAGTCACAAAGCAGACAAGTGGTGGAACTGGAATTAGAATCCATGACATGTTCCCTGCCTACAGTGAGGTTACAATCTAGAGGGAGAGAATGTAAGTGCTCATTAAATACCAGTGATTGAATGACTGAGCAAGTATCTCACAACTCTCTCCCAGATTCTATTTTTAAACCTTGCTGAGGATTCAAGATGTTTCTGCTAAAGTAATCTGCCACTCCCAGACCAAGTCTATAAAGCCAAAGTGAAGCAGAGATGTGAAACAATTACCTGTGTAATTTAGACTAAAATTACCCATGAAAGTTCTGGGTAGCTGTCTTGGATAAGCGATTGGATAGTTTGGAAACAAAGCCGTTTCCTGGGTAGTCCGGAAAATTAGCAATTGGGTTGCTTATTTGCTGAGAAAAGACAGTTTAATGAAAAATCCACAAATTGAGTAATGGGATACATAAACATTACAAGGGTACTTTATTTTTAGTTGAAATGTAGCCCCTTAATTTGTCCTGTTTTACCTGTTCTAACTAAAAGAGAGTTGGGACCTGAATTATTCAAATAATTGTTATTATTCACTTTGTCTCGACTTTGGAGATCTGGCAACAATGAAGCCCATGATTTTGCTGCTCTAGAGGTTTTGGCAAGTGCCTCGTTCCTGATTTGTGAAAGTGTTCAGCATCCAATTGCCCTGTTACCTCCATTCCTGAACTGGCCCCCGGCAATTAGCTGCTCCCAATTTCTTCTGCAGACACTTCTGTTTGCCTAAATCTACACTAACGGTCCCTGACTGCAGTAGAACAGAGGTACTGTTTCAACACCTTTGAAAGTTGCCGTTGAGAAGGGCTAATTTTGCACAACTCCCATCTCAAGCTAACCTACACAATGTCTTGTTCTCTTCTCACTTACTGTAGGACCTCTTTCTCAAACTCCTTCCCCACTGCCTGGAATTCCCTCTCCCTTCATATCTGACAGGCCAGTGTTAATCCCAGCTCGTAAAAACAGATCTCTTCTAGGAGGCCATACTCAGTTAATCTCAAATCTCGCCTCTTTATAACCCCCAACTGCCATTTCAGCCTTTTCTCACCCCCCTAAGCATTTAAGTACAGGCGTATCCCACGGTGAAGCAGCCATATGATGCTCAAAAATGAGGATGTATTGTAATGTCCATATAATAATAATAATTAGTATTACAGTATTCGTTAAGCACTTACTATGTGCCAGGCACTGTACTAAGCGCTGGGGTGGATACAAGCAAATCAGGCTGGATACAGCCCCTGTTCCACGTGGGGCTCACAGTTTCAATCCTCATTATACAGATGAGGTAACCGAGGGCCAGAGAAGTGCAGTGACTTGCCCAAGGTTACAAAGCATAGAAGTGGTGGATCAAAGTGGGGTATTTTTTCCTACAGATTAGAAATTGGGAATAATAATAATACTTTTGGAGTTTGTTAAGCGCTTACTATGTGCCAAGCACTGTTCTAAGTGCTGGGGGAGATAAAAGGTAATCAGGTTGTCCCACATGAGCCTCACAGTCTTAATCCCCATTTTACAGATGAGGTAACTGAGGCACAGAGAAGTTAAGTGACTTGCCCAAAGTCACACAGCTGATAAGTGGCAGAGCCGGGATTGGAACCCATGACCTCTGACTCCCAAGCTCTTTCCACTGAGCCACACTGCTTCTCTGAATCTTGCCAAAACCCCTGGAAAACTATAATGAGATTTTTTTCTGTGCTATATACTGTTACATAAGGCATAACTAACCTACTGAAATACCATTTAATCTTTACTAAAGTAATTCAAAGCAAACATCATAATGTTAACTAAATGCATAGTGGTGGTATGATTACAGGTCTCACTTATACATATTTATTCTATTTATTTTATTTTGTTAATATGCTTTGTTTTATTGTCTGTCTCCCCCTTCTAGACTGTGAGCCCGCTGTTGGGTAGGGGCTATCTCTAGATGTTGCCAACTTGTACTTCCCAAGCGCTTAGTACAGTGCTCTGCATACAGTAAGCGCTCAATAAATACGATTGAATGAATGAATGTATGAGTTTCCGGAGACTGCAAATGCAGAAGCTCTTTCTACTGATTGGAGGTGTGTGCTGTTTCAACTTTAAGGGAGAATATGTCCAATTTAGCTTGAACTATTCTTCTTGCTTTCATCAGTATCTTCTAGCAGACCCCTCTCCCCATCTTTGCATTCCTCTCTCGGTCAGGGTCTTCTCGAATCATCTTCAGAAACGCATCTGCTTTCTTTAAAATTGAAGTTAACTATCTTAAAAACTAAATTTGATTTCTTAAAACCCAAACCCGGTGGTGGAGAGACCATAATTTCTTTATCTGGCGTTTTGCCATGCAGTATTGGATGGAGGAAGGATTAAACCATAACTTCTGTGTCCCCAGGAGGTGTGTATATCACCTGAGGTGTTTGTAATCTGGGATATGCCTGTATTCACAAACCCTCCTGGCCATTTACCTCCATATCACATAAACACTATTGCTTCCTCCTATCACTAATTGATTAAAGTACCTGACTCCCCATCTTTGAGGGTATTGATTACAACTGAGGTCCAGAGAAGTGCTGTGACCTGTGTGACTTCGGGCAAGTCACTTCTCTGGGCCTCAGTTACCTCATCTGTAAAATGGGGATGAAGACTGTGAGCCCCCCGTGGGACAACCTGATTCATTCATTCAATCGTATTTATGGAGCGCTTACTGTGTGCAGAGCACTGTACTAAGCACTTGGGAAGTACAAGTTGGCAACATATAGAGACGGTCCCTTGTGATCACCTTGTAACCTCCCCAGTGCTTAGAACAGTGCTTGGCATATAGTAAGCGCTTAATAAATGCCATCATTATTATTATTTTATTTATTTATTTATTTATTTTGTTAGTATGTTTGGTTTTGTTCTCTGTCTCCCCCTTTTAGACTGTGAGCCCACTGTTGGGTAGGGACTGTCTCTGTATGTTGCCAATTTGTACTTCCCAAGCGCTTAGTACAGTGCTCTGCACATAGTAAGCGCTCAATAAATACAATTGATGATGATGATGATTATTATTTGCTAATTTATACTGACCTTTGTCAAGTGCTTAGTACAGAGCTGCATTTACGAGACCCTCAATAAATCCTATTAATGGAGTGACTTTTTCCTGCCAAACCTCCTCCTCAATTCCCTTCTTTGGCTTCACTTGAAAGACCTACTTGAAAGGGCTTTTTCGTTTTATTTTTTTTTCCTGTTCTTTTGTTACCTTAACTGTAGAGAAATAAAACTTTTCCATAAAAGTTGTGGGCTGCTCAAGGCCAGGACGGTAAGCAGCCGGGACATGTTGAGCGCTGCCTGTTAACTGATTTTATTTCCTTTTCGCTGCTCTTGCAGCTAAGTCATTTATCTTTAAGTTAGCAAGCAAGAAATGGGAAATAAAGAAATGTATGTTTTATTTAAAGCAGTGGCTGGCGCTAGATACAATGGGGAAAAAATTGGCCCTGCCCGCCACTGATTTCATTTCCATCCCACTGCACTGACAGCAAAGCTATTTATCTGTTTGAGCTCCTCTCCTTTTCATCTGCTCTTCCCGGTTTCTGTATTATTTTTTTTTTATCCATCATGCCAGTTCCTGAATGCCGATGAGGAGAAATTGACAAAATTCTAAATCGGTGATAAGTTAGGGACTGAGCACCACAGCTGACCTTTAATTTGGAGAAACGTTGGAAGGGAGAGAGAGAGGGAGGGAAGGAGAAAAGGAGGTTAGGGAGGAAGAAAGGAAGTGAGCGAGAGAAGGGGCCATGCTGTTGGATAAGCCAGGATCTCCCTTGGAGAGAACAAGCGAAATTTCCTTCGACCACTGGATTTTAATAAATGCTACTTTTATCTTCTGTTTGTTTGGGGTTTTAGTGCAGCGTAGGATGAGATCTCTGTGGCCAAAATCACCCCACAACAGTTTCAGCAAGCTCGTCTCCCCCTCTAGACCGAAAGCTTTTTGTCGGTGGGGCTCGTGTCTACAACTCTTTAGTATTTTGCTCTCCTTAGTGCTTAGTACAGTGACCTGCACTCAGTAAGTGCTCAATAAATGTCATTTATTGATTGACTGACTAATTCTACAGCAGTCTCTTTGGAGGAGCACTGTGTCTTAGTGGAAACAGCCTGGGCTTGGGAGTCAGAGGTCATGGGTTCAAATTTTGGCTCCGCCACTTATCAGCTGTGTGACTTTGGGCAAGTCACTTCACTTCTCTGGGCCTCAGTTCCCACATCTGGAAAATGGGGGTTAAGACTGTGAGCCCCACTTGGGACAACCTGATTACCTTGTATCTCCCCCAGCGCTTAGAATAATAATAATAATGATGATGATGGCATTTATTAAGCGCTTACTATGTGCAAAGCACTGTTCTAAGCACTGGGGAGGTCACAAGGAGATCAGGTTGTCCCACAGGGGGCTCACAGTCTTAATCCCCATTTTACAGATGAGAGAATTGAGGCACAGAGAAGTTAAGTGACTTGCCCAAAGTCACACAGCTGACAATTGGCAGAGCCGGGATTCGAACCCCTGACCCCTGACTCCAAAGCCCGGGCTCTTTCCACTGAGCCACTCTGCTTCATTAGAACAGTGCATGGCACATAGTAAGCGCTTAGCAAATACCAAAATTATTAGTATTATTATTATTAATCCCGACTCTGCCGCTTGTCAGCTGTGTGGCCTTGAGCAAGTCACTTCACTTCTCTGTGCCTCAGTTACCTCATCTGTAAAATGGGGATTAAGACTATGAGCCCCACTTGGGAGAACCTGATTACCTTGTGTCTACCCCAGTGCTTGGCACGTAGTAAGCACGGAACAAAAACCATTATTAATTATTATTACTATTATTCCTCCCTCTGATTCCATGGAACCGAATGCTGTGACAACATCTAGAACATTGAGAAGCTTGTAGCTGTTTATTTCAAGTATCCTGAAGCAGTTAGGAGCCAAATGATAATAATAATAATAATAATAATAATAATAATAATAATAATGCTATTTATTAAGCACTTACTTTGTGCCAGGCACTGTTCTAAGCGCTGGGGTAGATACAAGATAATTGGGTTGGACACAGTCCCTGTCCCACATAGGGCTCCCAGTCTTAATTCCTATTTTACAGAGGAGGGAACTGAGGCCCAGAGAAGTTAAGTGACTTGCCCAAGGTCACACAGCCAACAAGTGGCGGGCCTGGGATTAGAACCCATGACCTCTGATTCCCCGAACTGTGCTCTTTCCACTAAGCCAAGCTGCTTCTCAAAAATGAATGGTCCTGCCAACTACTGCTTTAGCTAATTATCTCACTGTTCTTCTTCCATGATTGTCAATTTTTTCAATTTCCTCTTATTGTTTTCATTCCATTATTTTTGGTAATTTATTCCTATTTTCTCCATGTTTGTCATGCCCCTCTTAGATGGCAAGCTTATTGTGAGATGGGGACTTAATCTTAATGTTTATCTGCCCCAGTACCCTGCATAGTATTTACCACATAGAAAACACTTAATAAATAGTATTATAAATTATAATAACAACAACAATGATAGTGTTGCAATGAAATTAATATCCTATAAGGCAGAAGCCAGAAATTTTAATGAAAGGAAGAAAATCAGTTATATCATTTTCTTTTTTTCTGTTAGAAAGAGCACAACATTGACCTGTACTTATGCTGTGAGCCCCATGTGGGACAGGGACTATGTTGAATCTGCTCATTTTAAATCTATCCCAGCATTTAATGTAGTGTTTGACACATGGGAAGTGCTTTACAAATATCATTGTTGTATGGTATAATATTATGTTGTACTGTTGTATTGTTATATTTTCTCCCAAGCACATACTACAGTGCTCTGCATACAGTAAGCACTCAGTAATTATGATGGACTGATTATTATTGCTATTATTGATTTGTATAGATTCCCTGGGAGAATAGCTGTCACGTGAAATCTGAGGGGGGAAAATTGCTATCTGGTTTCTAATGCTTAGTGTTTAGTGCATTTACTACCACACTATTATTTATCTAGTTTTCATGGCCTGTGCCAAAAAATTCACAGTTTACAATTCAGAATCAAATAGAATGGTATCAAGAGTCTGAGATATTCAAAACTTTAAACCCGGAAAATTTGAATTCATTTTTGGTTATATATTTGATCATTGAAGATATGCGGTTTTCCTCCTTGATATTAGATCCCAAACATTTTATCTCTATTCTACTTCCTGGATTCTAAAAGGCCAAAATAAACAAACAGAGATAATCAATTCTTAGGGGGATTATTCATCATCTTCCTTATAGTGAGAGAGCTTCATTTTAGATGCCACCAAGCAAATTATCAGATGAATCAGGATTGAGACATTCCAGATGTAGCGGTTTAGAATTGGAATTTACTATTGCAAACTCAGTACTAGTGGACGCTTTCCAGTAATTCATTTTCCGATAAATAGCTTTTCCTCGGGGAGATGTGTGTTGTCATGATCAGCGCTTAGAACAGTGCTCAGCGCTTTGAACAGTGCTTTGCACATTGTAAGCGCTTGATAAATGCTATTATCATTATTATTATTATTATTATTATTATTATTATTATTATCAGCAACAATTACCAAGCCCCTCATTTAGGAGGAGACCTGTGCTGAATCCCTATTCCATGCAGTTTTTTGTCTGTCTTCCCTGTTACAATCTAAGCTCTCTGTGGGTAGGGAACATATCTGTTGTTTTTGTTGTACTTAGACTTGGGCATTTCTCTCAATAGTTGTTTAATAAGTACTATTACTCTCAATCAGTCGATTAGACGCTTACTGTGTACAGAGCACTATAGTATGCATTTGGGAAAGTACAATAAAACAGAATCAGTAGACGAGCCCCCTGCCCACAAGGAGATTACAGTCTACAGGGGGAGACAGACAAGGAAATACATTACAGATAGGGAAATAATAAGGCATATTTAGATTACTGTGGGGCTGGGGCCAGTATCAAAGTGCTTAAGGGGTACACAATTCTAAGCTCCTATTGTGTAATGCGCACTCTGTTGTGGTCCTGTTTGTACAGCACTATTCTAAGTGTTTGGGAGCATACAACAGAAGGGAATTCAAGGAACTCCATCGATCTCACCAGTGAGAACACAGAAACAGTTTCTCCACCTTCCCCATCTTAGCCAGAAGGCAGTGCTAAGCCCAGGGCAGGACTTAGAGTTTGAAAAAAAAGCCAGCATACAAAGATGGTTTATCCTATCTACCACCTTCATGCTATCAATCAATTAAATAATCAATTTATTGAGCGCTTACTAAGTGGGAGAGTGCAAAACAACAGAATTAGCAGACCTGTGCCCTAACAAGCTTACGGTCTAGAGAATGCTATCTGGTCTTCGGTTTTGAACACCAAAAATAAAATCGGTTTTGAACTCTAAATCATTTTTCCTTCCTGCCGTGGCTTAGCTAAGCGGTCATTCATTCATTTATTCATTCAACATATTTATTGAGTGCTTACTGTGCGCAGAGCACTGTACTAAGCATTTGGGAAGTACAAGTTGGCAACATATAGAGACGGTCCCTACCCAACAGTGGGCTCACAGTCTAGAAGGGGGACACAGAGAACAAAACAAAATATATTAACAAAATAAAATAAATAGAATAAATAAGTACAAATAAAATAGAGTAATAAATACGTACTTACATATATACATATATACACGTGCTGTGGGGAGGGGAAGAATGTAAGGCTGGGGGGGGGATGGAGAGGCGGAGGAGGGGGAGAGGAAGGAGGGGGCTCAGTCTGGGAAGGCCTCCTGGTCATTTAATAATAATAATGATAATAATAATAATGGCATTTATTAAGCACTTACTACATGCAAAGCACTGTTCTAAGTGCTGGGGAGATTACAAGGTGATCAGGTTGTCCCTCGGGGGGCTCACAATCTTAATCCCCATTTTACAGATGAAGTAACTGGGGCACAGAGAATAATAATAATAATGGCATTTATTAAGCACTTACTACGTGCAAAGCACTGTTCTAAGACTTGCATAAAGTCTCAAAGCTGACAATTGGTGGAGCCAGAGTTTGAACTCATGGCCTCTGGCTCCAAAGCCCGGGCTCTTTCCACTGAGCCACGCTGCTTCTCATTTGTTGTCAGACAAGTCAGAGGTCTGTTTTCCCTTTGGTTCTTCAGTCAAAGATATCCACTCTGAGCGGCCTAGTCCCAGCAGGCCCTCACTAAACACCTTAGAACTTCCAAAATAGAGAGCAGGAACTCTGCTGTTAAAGCAGCTCCTTCCCAGGACCCCAAGCAGCCGATACAAGCCTGAAAACACCATCATCATCATCATCAATCGTGTTTATTGAGCGCTTACTGTGTGCAGAGCACTGTACTAAGCGCTTGGGAAGTACAAGTTGGCAACATATAGAGACTGTCCCTGCCCAACAGTGGGCTCACAGCCTAGAAGGGGGAGACAGAGAACAAAACCAAATATATTAACAAAATAAAATAAATACAATAGATATGTACAAGTAAAATAGAGTAATAAATATGTACAAACATATACACATATATACAGGTGCTATGGGGAAGGGAAGGAGGTAAGATGGGGGGATGGAGAGGGGGAGGAGGGGGAAGAAGAAGCCACGGATGGAAGGCGCCAAGGACCTGCAGGCAGCAGCTGAAGGCAAGAGCAGTGGAAAGATCATGAAGAGATTTAGCCGCTTACGAGCCAAATGTAGTGGCATTAACTCCATCCTAAATGTCAAGTCATGCATGCAGACAAACAGGGTGGCAAATCTGGTCAGCGGGGTGGGATGCGACAGAGAGAAGAGAAGCAGCGTGGCTCAGTGGAAAGAGCACGGGCTTTGGAGTCAGAGGTCCTGGGTTCAAATCCCAGCTCCACCAACTGTGAGCTGTGTGGCTTTAGGCAAGTCCCTTCACCTCTCTGTGCCTCAGTTCCCTCATCTGTAAAATGGGGGTTAAGACTGTGAGCCCCCCGTGGGACAACCTGCTTACCCTGTATTTCATTTAGAACAGTGCTTGGCACATTGCACAAATACCATAATTATTCATTATTATTATCGTTGTTATGTGCTGTGGGGCTGGGAGGGAGGATGAATAAAGGGAGCAAGTCAGGGCAATGTAAAAGGGAGTCTAAGAAGAGGAGAGGACGTTTTATTCAGAGAAGAAGACTTCCTGAAGGAGATGTGCCTTCAATAAGGCTTTGAAGTAGAGGAGAGCAATTTTCTGTCTGATATGAGGAGAGGGGTCATTTCAGGGCAGAAGCAGAATGTAGACCAGAGGCAGAACGTGGATGAACCACGAAAAAGATGAGATCTAGGTACATTATGGTTAGCATTAGGAAATGAAGTGTGTAGGCTAGGTTGTAATAATAATAATAATAATAATAATAATAATAATAATAATAATAATGGCATTTGTTAAGCACTTACTATGTGCCAAGCACTGTTCTAAGTGCTGGGGGAGATACAAGGTGAATAATAATAATAATAATGATGGCATTTGTTAAGCACTTACTATGTGCCAAGCACTGTTCTAAGTGCTGAGGGAGATACAAGGTGATCGGTTGTCCCACGTGGGGCTCACAGTCTTCATCCCCATTTTACAGATGAGGGAACAGAGGCACAGAGAAGTTAAGTGGCTTGCCCAAAGTCACACAGCAGACGAGTGGCAGAGGTGGGATTAGAACCCACGTCCTTGCCTCCCAAGCCCGGGCTCTTTCCACAAAGCCACACTGCCGTGACCTCATGATCCACATTGGCCAGGAAAGCCCCGGGATATCAGACATTTTTGAAGTCCCAATAGAGGTAGGAGAAGGGTTCTTCAACTCCTCCCCAAACAAGGATTTCTGGGAGACATCCACTCAGTTCTACCAGAACGTATATTTTTGCTCCCCGGACTGGTTAGATCATGTTGGTAGAATTAGAAAACATTCTCCTGGCATTGAACATAGTAAGCGCTTAATAAATGCCATTATTATTATTAGGAGAGTTGTAGTAAGAGAGTAGCGAGGTGAGGTGAGAGGGGGCAAGGGCTCATGTTCTTAATCCCCATCTTACAGATGAGGAAACTGAAACACAGAGAAGTGAAGTGAACCAAGGTCCCACAGCAGCAGACAAGTGGCGGATCAGAATTAGAACCCACGTCCTTTGAATCCTAGGCCTGTGATTTACCTACTAGTATTTTAAAACACTAAACCACCTTGCCCCTTTCTATCTGCTACTCTCTTACTACAACCCATCTCTCACCCTTGGCTCCTTTAATTCTAACCTTCTCCCGGCACCTCAGTCTCATCTGTCTCTCTGCCAACCCCTCACCTACTTCAAATCCAACAGATAATTATTGCCCCCCACCTTCAAAGCCTTTTTGAAGGCACACACATCTTCTCCAAGGGGCTTTCCCTGACTAAGCCCCCCTCTCCTCTTCTCCTACTCCCTTCTGCATCACCCTGGCTTGCCCCCTTTATTCATCCCCTCTCCCAGCCCCACAGGACTTATGTACACATCTGTATTTTATTTATTTATATTAATTTTCGGTCTCCCCCTTTTCATTCATTCAATCGTATTTATTGAGTGCTTACTGTGTGCAGCACACTGTACTACTACTACTAGTAATAATGATGGTATTTGTTAAGCGCTTACTATGTGCAAAGCACTGTTCTAAGTGCTGGGGAGGTTACAAGGTGATCAGGTTGTCCCACGGGGGGGGGCTCACAGTTTTAATTCCCATTTTACAAATGAGGTAACTGAGGCCCAGAGGAGCGAAGTGACTTGCCCAAAGGCACACAGCTGACAGTTGGCGGAGCTGGGATTTGAACCCCTGACCTCTGACTCCAAAGTCCGTGCTCTTTCCACTGAGCCACGCTTGGGAAGTACAAGTTGGCAACACATAGAGATGGTCCCTACCCAACAATGGGCTCACAGTCTAGAAGGGGGAGACAGACAACAAAACAAAACATGTGGGCAGGTGTCAAGTCGTCAGAACAAAGCTCTTGACTGTAAGCTCGTTGTGGGCATGGAATATGTCTGTTTTTATAGTGCACTCTCCCAAGTACGGTGCTCTACACGTAGTAAGTGCTCAATAAATGCGATGGAATGAACGAATGAATACTAAGCTATGCTGCTTCCCATTTACCAGGATCCTGCCATCACAACATTGCTGTGGGCTGTGAGGCTTGGCTACAGTACCAGTGGCATATCAAACAATTTAACTAATTCCATCTGTGCTGCCTGAAGCTGCATGTAAGTGCCCCCCTACCTCCAGCCCAACTTTACACTCTGAGCCTCATGTGGAATGAGGACTGTGAGCCCGTTGTTGGGTAGAGAACGTCTCTATATGTTGCCAATTTGTACTTCTCAAGTGCTTAGTACAGTGCTCTGCACACAGTAAGCGCTCAATAAATACGATTGAATGAATGAATGTCTGTGTCCCATCTGATTGTATCGCATCTACCTCAGTCTCTAGTACAATATTGGGCACATATTAAGCACTTTGGAATACCATGATGATGATAATGATGACGAAGATGATAAAGTAATGTGGAGAGATCTCATCCCAAGCCCTGAGGTCCTACGAGGTTGCAAGATCACAGACACTGAGGCGATGACGATCTGCGCTCATTTGTGGTCCCCTGATTCGAATGGTAAGTAAAAGGATTCCTAAGATGATGTTCTGTGGAGAGCTCAGTAAAGGGGCATGGTCCAGAGATGGCCAGAGAGAAAGGTACAAAGACAGTTACTGAAGACCAACTTAAGGGCATGCTCTCTTTTGACACTGATGTTTGGGAACCTTTGTGGCTCAGAGCTCTGAAGTCGAGGCTATTCATTCTTCAATCAATCAATCTTATCAATTAATAGTATTTAGGTGTTTGCCTTGTGCAAAGTACTCTACTAAGTATTTGTTTAGAGTACAATAAAGTTAGTAGACATTAACCTTGCCCTTAAGGAGCTTACAATCTAGTGGGGAAGGCAATCAGATAAGTAGTAGTAGTAAGTAGTAATAATAATAATGATGATGACATTTATTAAGCGCTTACTATGTGCAAAGCACTGTTCTAAGTGCTGATGAGGTAACAAGGTGATCAGGTTGTCCCACGGGGGGCTCACAGTCTTCACCCCCATTTTACAGATGAGGTAACTGAGGCCCAGAGAAGTTAAGTGACTTGCCCAAAGTCACACAGCTGACAATTGACGGAGCTGGGATTTGAACCCATGACCTCTGACTCCAAAGCCCGGGCTCTATAGTAGTAGTAGTCGAAGTGAAGCAGAGAAGCAGCGTGGCTTAGTGGGAAGAGGATGGGCTTGAGAGTCAGAGGTTGTGGGTTCTAATCCCGCCTCCGCCACTTATCAGCTGTATGACTTTGGGCAAGTGACTTAACTTCTCTGTGCCTCAGTTCCCTCACCTGTAAAATGGGGATTAAGACCGTGAGCCCCATGTGGGTCTACCTGATTACCTTGTATCTACCCCAGCGCTGAGAACAGTGCTTGGCACATAATATGATAGCATTTATTAAGGACTTACTATATGCAAAGCACTGTTCTAAGCATATAGTAAGCACTTAACAAATATCACTATTAGTAGTAGTAGTAAGTAGTAATAGTATTCATTCATTCATTTAATCGTATTTATTGAGCACTTACTGTGTGCAGAGCACTGTCTAAGCCTTGGAAAGTACAATTCAGCAATAAAGAGAGACAATTCCTGCCCACACCACATTTGCAGTCTAGAAGTGGGGAGACAGACATCAAAACAAGTTAAACAGGTATCAATATAAATAAGTACAATTATAGATATATGCATATATACAAAAGTGCTAAGCGAATAGCAGTGCCGGGGAAGGGAGGGGGAGCTGAGGAAAAGGGAGGCTTAGTCTGGGAAGGCCTCTTGGAGGAGGTGAGCCTTCAGTAGGGCTTTGAAGGTGGGGAAGAGTGATTGTTTGGCAGATTTGAGGAGAGAGGGCATTCCAGGCCAGAGGTAGGATGTGGGCCAGGTGTCGTCGGCTGGACAGGCGAGATCGAGGCACAGTGAGGTTAGCACCAGAGGAGCAGAGTGTGTAGATTTTAATAATAATAATAATAATAATAATAATGGCATTTATTAAGCGCTTACTATGTGCAAAGCACTGTTCTAAGCGCTGGGGAGGTTACAAGGTGATCAGGTTGTCCCTCGTGGGGCTCACAGATTTAATCTCCATTTTACAGATGAGGGAACTGAGGCCCGGAGAAGTTAAGTGACTTGCCCAAAGTCACACAGCTGACAATTGGTGGAGCCGGGATTTGAACCCATGACCTCTGACTCCAAAGCCCGTGCTCTTTCCTACTGAGCCACGCTGCTTCTCAATAAGCACTTAACTGTCTGCAGAGCACTTTACTAAGTGCTGGGAGAGAAAGCAAAGATGGGAATTAGACACCATCCCAGTCCCTTCCAAGGCTCCCAATCTAAGAATTTAAGTTGGGGGAAGGGATTTTAGTTTAAAGATGTGAAAGTAAGTATCTGGGTTGGGAGGAATGGGGAGGAGTGAATATTCAATAGATTATGTGGAAATGTTGAACTGGCAATAGCAGGGAAAATAGTGGAGATGAAAAATTAATCAGGGAGAGATGTGATTTCAGAAGGGCTTTGAAGAAGCAGTGGTTTGCCTGAAGTAAAGGGGGATGGAGTTCTGGACAGGAGGGAGAGCATTAGCGAGGGTTCAGTGGTGAGAGAAACCATAACAAGGCTCTGTGAGAAAGTTGCCGTGAAACAAACAAAGTGGGGAAAAAGCTCATTGAATGTACTGAAGGCAATGATCGGTTTTTGTTTGATGCGCAGAAAGATTGTCTCCCCCTTTCATTCATTCATTCATTCATTCAATCGTATTTATTGAGTGCTTACTGTGTGCAGAGCACTGTACTAAGTGCTTGGGAAGTACAAGTTGGCAACATATAGAGACAGTCCCTACCCAACAGTGGGCTCACAGTCTAGAAGGGGGAGACAGACGACAAAACAAAACATATTAACAAAATAAAATAAATCGAATAAACATGTACAAATAAAATAAATAAATAGGCTCACAGGCTTAATCCCCATTTTCCAGATGAGGGAACTGAGGCACAGAGAAGTGAAGTGACTTGCCTAAAGTCACACAGCTGACAAGTGGCGGGATGAAGTGGTGGGATGAAGACTGTGAGCCCCCCGGGGGACAACCCGCTCACCCTGTAACCTCCCCAGGGCTCAGAACAGTGCTTTGACACATAGTAAGCGCTTACTAAATGCCATCATTATTATTATGACCCCAGCGTTCAGCACAGTGCCCGACACAAGGTGAGCGCTCAGCGAATGCCCTGAAAAACAAAAGGAACGGAAGGGGACTACTCACTCCACGTTCTTCAACCACTGGAGAGGGTTTATTTATTTATTTATTTTACTTGTACATTTCTATCCTACTTATTTTATTTTGTTGGTATGTTTGGTTCTGTTCTCTGTCTCCCCCTTTTAGACTGTGAGCCCACTATCGGGTAGGGACTGTCTCTATGTGATGCCAATTTGTACTTCCCAAGCGCTTAGTACAGTGCTCTGCACATAGTAAGCGCTCAATAAATACGATTGATTGATTGATTGATTGATTGATTGATCATGAACATGCAGTTGGTCAAAATCGTGCACATGATGATCGTGCTGAACACCAAATGTATCAAAATTCTTCTAGACTGTGAGCCTGTTGTTGGGTAGGGACCGTGTCCATATGTTGCCAACTTGTACTTCCCAAGTGCTTAGTACAGTGCTCTGCACACAGTAAGCGCTCAATAAATATGATTGAATGAATGAATGAATGAATGGGCAACAATTGGAGATCTTTGAGGAATGGCGAGACATGCTTAAAATTATATTTTAAAAAATGATCTGGGCAGCAAAGTGAAGTAATAATAATAATAATGTTGGTATTTGTTAAGCACTTACTATGTCCCAAGCACTGTTCTAAGCACTGGGGGGATGCAAATGATCAGGTTGTCCCACGTGGGGCTCACAGTCTTAATCCCCATTTTCCAGATGAGGGAACTGAGACCCAGAGAAGTGAAGTGACTTGCCCAAAGTCACACAGCTGACAAGCGGCAGAGCCGGAATTAGAACCCACGACCTCTTATTCCCAAGCCCGGGCTCTTTCCACTGAGCCACGCTTCTTCTCTGTATGGACTTGAGAGATATTAGTGAAGGATATGACAAACTCATTGCCACCAGAAAGAAGAAAAAAGATTAGTTGAAAGGTTAGCTTTTAGTGGTGCACATCAACCAAGGAGAAACCTTCTATGCCCTATCTGTGGGCATTCACATGCTTCATGCTTCGGCCTCTATGCCCATTTCACAGCACACCAGAAGTGACGGGACCAAGTGAGACTCATCCATCATTTTTGTCTTTATTCTAATCACCATTTTTTCCCCATGTTTTTCTCTGACCTAGATAAAATGTTACACCCTAGTGAAGATCCACTTGTATCTAAGTTCTTAAACACATTTAATAAAATATCTGCTCTAACTGAAATAAAATGATTATTTTTTAACTTAAAGGAAACTCCGTGATTTTGCTGTTGGTAATTTTTGCTTCCTTTCCCAAGAATTTTCTTAGCAATTCATGAGGCTCATTAATGAAGCACAAATAAATTCAGAAATCCATCTTTAAATAGTTTAACGATAATGGCATTTGTTAAGTGCTTACTATGTGCAAAGAACTGTTCTAAGCACTGGGGTAGATACAAGATAAGCAGGGTGTCCTACATAGGGCTCACAGACTTCATCCCTAATTTACAGATGAGAGAAATGAGGCCCTGAGAAGTTAAGTCACTTGCCCAAAGTCACAGAGCTCATAAGCAGCAGAAGCAGGATTAGAACGCGTGACCTCTGACTCCCAAGCCCAGGCTCTTTCCATTAATCCATGCTGCTTTAGCCTTACACATTTAGCAAACCAAGGGAGATAAAATTTGTCTTTGAAAAGACCAGCTTTCAAACTACAAGTGTGACTGTTCAGTACAGTTAAGGGCTCGGAAAAGAAATTCAAACTGTATCTGCTCTTTTTAAATTCTATTCTGAACTAGGATTCCGTTTCTAAGCCATTGTTGGATAGATTCCCCACCTAAGCTTTCATTTCCCCTTGAATCAGCCCACCCTCAGCCCCACAACACTTTTGTACCTCCCCCTAATTTATTTATTCATATTAATGCCTGTCTCCCCCTCTAGACCACAAATTCCTCATGGGCAGGGAACACATCTACCAACTCTTTTATATTGTACTCTTCCAAGTGCTTAGTACAATGCACAAAGCAACTGCTCAATAAATATGATCGATTGGTAGATGGATGGACTTTGCCCATGGATTCAATCTCAGGTGGAAACCCAAAGTGGGGGATGAATGGCGATGGCGATCAACCAATTCCTCTCTTCCACCCTGCAGAATTCAGTCTCTGGGAGGAAAGCCATTAGCTTCCATCCCATAGCTGTTGGCTCTGATGCAGTGTGAGCAAAAGAACTCATCCATCCCTTGGAGCTGGAGAAAAACCAGACTGAAGTGGACAGGTTGTGGTTTTCCATCCTGGCCCGTAGACCAGCAGGGGCCTGGGAACAAATTAAAAGCTCTTCTCCCTCTTTCTCTTTCTCTCTTTCTCCCTCTCTCCCTCACACACCCCATGGCCAGGTTGGAAGCTCTTCTTGTGCCAATCAGACTCCAGGTTTCTCTAGCCACTGCTGTACTCCAGAATAATACTAGGGTGGCACTCCTTTCCTCTATCAGGCTCTGAGTTAGCTGAGAGCTCTTTATTCCCCATTAGGAGTTAGGGTTGACTCCCATCGCTGGAAACCTTCCCTCCTAAAGGCCCAAGAGATATCACATAACCAACTGTAAGGCCATATTGGCAGAATGAACAATAAATGCTTAGACACAGCACTGAATATTCTGGCCTTGCTTAATTTCCTTTATTTTAATCTTACATTGTTTGAATGTGGCTAGCTAGTTTCCCTTAGCTACCCATGGGCAATTTGCTGTTTAAGGCAATAACGATCTGGGTATCATCTAGAAAAAAGTCAAGCAAAGACAATGCTTGAAACCACCTTGATAGGCAAAATGAAAAAGAAGGGAAGGTGAAAGGAGAGGCCAAAAAATTGTCAGTATTTAAGGAGAAGCTAGTTCTTTAATAGACCATTATCTAGTCAGACAGCCCAGTACTGAATTTCACGTTTCTTCTTGCTATTTGACTTTTATCCCATGAATAGATGACCACTACCGAGAGCTAGGCGATTCCTATAGGATTTAAGGGAGTTTAAACAAAGTATTCGAATTTGCCTTATGTAACACGAAGTGAAGAGCCTCCATAGTGGTATGCAATAGGTTTTATGGTGGTGAGAAACATAACCTCTTCTACTTTAATCCACCCCAGTTAGTTCACAGCCAATTTCATCATACCCATGCTGCAGGTGGGCAAAATGATAAGATATTAAGCTTGCATTTTGGCAGAATACTGCGTGAATCCAAACAACTGTAAAACCAAGGCCCAAGGACCTCACTCACAGCTGGCTCAACACAATTCGATTGGAAAGGAAAGCTGCGTAATGAGGGTCTACAGTCACCCTGCAGCCTGCAAGTTTCTTGTGGGCAGGGATCGCTTCTAAACTGCATTATACTGAACTCTTCCAAGAGTTCAATACCGTGATCTACCCAGGGTAAGCACTCAATAAATACTATTGATTAAATACGGTTGATTTAGACGGAGGAAGTTGAAAACAGAATCTAGGGTTTCCGATTCCCACCCGACAGGTTTAAACCTCAAGCCGTGAATCTGTCCCTCCCCTGAAAAGCTGAAGATAAGGAATATAGACATAGGCTACCTTGTGAACTGATCTGTACAATGCCATAAATATGCCACATATGGTTCTCACGCTTGAGATTATTCCCTCCAACTCTCCTTTTCCTCTGTACTTCCCCCTGCCCCCTTTCCTTTCTCTCTACTTCTGAAGAAGTCTTCTCTGCTTCAGGGAGTCCTGAGACCCTAAGGGGGATGACAGTGACTGCCAAGGAGAGAAGGAATGAGGTAACTCCCTAAAGACCTGCCCATAGGCTCCGGGTCACGGTGGGCCACCATCAGATCAAAGTGAACTAGAACTCTTTCACAAAGAGAAACTCGATCACTCCTTGAAAATGACATTAGAAGATCTATTTCAGCTATTCAGTGGAAAAAAAAGTCACCCGTTACATCCTTCCCTGTTGTGAGATTCATTGTAAATCTCCCCCTAACATGATTCTGACAATGAAAGTAAATTATTTTTAAATTTAACTTATTTGTATATGAACCAAGGAATACTTCAGGACTAAATCATAGGGAACACATTTGAACGTGTGGTTTTTTTTATGGTTTCTGTCCCATGAAGGTAGAAACTCACTGTTTTCATGGTTCAAAACATAGTACTATGAAATTAGAACATTCTAGATCCCAACTACAGCACTTAGTACAGTGTTCTGCACACAGTAAGCGCTCAATAAACATGACTGAATGAATGAACTAAATAGAAATGAAAGGTGAAATTGGTAAAGATGAATTTGCCCCATAATTTGGAACTTCAGACTTTCAGTATATGCAAAGTGGATATTTTTTACAAATTTGTGGGATGTAAGTGGTGAATATTCTTCACAAAAATTCACTCTGTGAGAGTTTCCTAGATTTCACATGTAGAACCTTTGGTCTCCGAGGACATAAATATATTTTAGAACACTGCTACCTTTGGTAAACAGATCATGCCCGTTCAGGTAATGTTCCTTTGCATCACACTGCATTTGGGAAACAGAATGAAATGCCCAGTGAGAAAACCTCCGTTTGGTTTAGCCTGGGATATCAGACTTGAATGCTGGCAGAACACTGCCTGTATCCATGTTAACTGTAAAACTAAGGCCTGACCTCACTCACAGCTAGCGCAACACATTTCGATTTGAAAGGAAAGCTGTATATATCTTTCCCGACTAAATCACATATAAAGGGGAAAAAAAAAAACCAGTTACTTGTCCATTTGCTGTAACAGTAATGCCAAAGCAACATTTAGCATAATGAAAATGCCAAAGAGAGTAAAGGTGTCTGACAGTAATGGTGTTCTAACAAAATCGCCATGTGTACTTGCTCCCGCAGATCAAAAGCTCACTCGTTCAGTCAGAAATGAAAGTCTACTCCAGCAAATAATGGTTCAGCTGATGAATAGCAGGGTGAGCAGCAATACATAGAAACAAAGAGGCTAGACCCCCATTTCTCACCTCAGGCCCCATTTGGTTCTGCAGCAGAGGAACGAACCCACTGAAAGCTCTGATTTGCAGATTATCTCTTCGGGGGCGGAAGCAAGGGCACTGAGAAATTTAGCTGGCACGGCACTTGTCTCTGCACTGCCTGATTCCCTGCAGCATTTTGAAGGTGCTATTGCTGGGACCGCATGACAGGATACCAATAAAAAGACAAATGAAATCTACAGTTTGAAGGCACAGGGTCCTCACTGATTGAACACTTTCCTCTAGAGGAATTTAGAAATCTATTGTATATTGTATTGCCAATGTCACGATACGAAATTCCCCTGAAGCATAAATTCCCCGCTAATGTTAGTACACTATCTTTCCCACTGTCTCCACAAGACACGTCAGGAAAAAAGCAACCTGAACAAACTTAATCAATCAATCAATCATATTTATTGAGCGCTTACTGTGTGCAGAGCACTGTACTAAGCGCTTGGGAAGTACAAGTTGGCAACATATAGAGACAGTCCCTACCCAACAGTGGGCTCGCAGTCTAAAAGGTGGGCTCACAGTCTAAAAGCTTAATAGCTCATGGTCTCACATGTTCAACTAATTTAACTGTTGAGGCCTTTTCAGTCACTCCCCAGTTTTCAGTCCTGTTGATCTGGGTCTTTTTAAAATGAATCATTTCTGAGGATGGGGAAGGAGAGCATCCACATGAAAAGAAGAGCAAAGATGGCTACCAGCATGTGCGGAAGTGGCCACGTGGAATATTCAAGGCCACGTGGAATATTTCAAGCAGCCAGCACCTTGGGAGGGTTAGAGGTATTACGCCAGCCCTGCCAGGTGCCACCCTAAAAAACCCCGCTTACTTCACTTTCATTCATTCAATCGTATTTATTGAGCGCTTACTGTGTGTGGAGCACTGTACTAAGTGCTTGACTTATTACCAGAATCCGGACATTGTGAAGACCTATAGATGATTGTGATGGATCTTCCACACTCCACTCAGGGTAAAATAAGGTAATTTTATCACGTGCTATTCAGCTCCGTTGAAGAAAAGAGACTATTAAATTTGAAAGAAAACATTTTTGTGGTCGGTGTGATGGATTACCAGAATAATTCCTTGGGGATTTTAATTGGCTTCTTGATTTTTCCCCTTCTTTTGGGGAAAAACAAAACCGAAACCTCTCCCTTCTCCCCACTTCACTTCCTTTAATTTTTAGCTGACTATGGGGGTTCATTGTGATAGTTCTGGCATTTTCCAAGATAATTAAAGTTTGATAATGATTGGTGGAAAATAATAATAATAATAATGGTATTTGTTAAGCGCTTACTATGTGCAAAGCACTGTTCCAAGTGCTGGGGGGATACAAAGTGACCAAGTTGCCCCACGTGGGGCTCACAGTCTTAATCCCCATTTTACAGATGAGGGAACTGAGGCACAGAGAAGTTAAGAGACTTGCCCAAAGTCACACAGCTGACAAGTGGTGGATACGGGATTTGAACCCATGACCTTTGACTCCAAAGCCTGAGCTCTTTCCACTGAGCCACGCTGCTTCTCTATTCTAAAGAATATTCTAAAGAATATTTTAGAATTCTCCCAAGGTGCTGAGGCATGATTTCAGTATAAAACGGCCATTGGCTGTAAAGCTTAAAGAAGAAGGAGAGATCAAATATAAAATTGGCAGGGTCATCTTCAGAAGACAGTATATTCGGCATCCACAAACCTTAAGCCAAGCCACAGGTGGTTCATTGGGATCAAATGTGAAGCTATTTATAAGGAGAAAATGACCACAGTGGTTTCTTCTTCAGAAAGGAAGGTAGCTACGTCACCAAAGCCCCAGTGAGGACTGCCAGCTAAAACAGGATTAGTATTTTACTCTACCTTGAAATGACACTTTACTTTCTCAGACTGTCAACATGGTTATTTACAGACAATGCAGAGAGTGAAACTATTGATCAACTACTGTTGATATTTAACGTTGCGATTCGGGGATCATGCAGAAGACAGATGATTTTGTCACTACAACGGCTTAGCTTGCACTTTGGGGATGTTATTTTTTTTTTATTTCATCGAGTTACTGGATCAGTTCAAGGGCCAATAGGCCACTAGATATAACTAATAGATATATCTTTAGTCCACCTGTAACTAATATGATTAGGAAGAAGGAGGTCCTAGTGGGAGGTTCTGTTTAAATATCAAAGGCAAAATAGAGGGTAAGGCCTAGGGGAGTTCTTCTCCTAGGGTTTGTGCTCCTAGAGTAATGGAAGTATGTATCAATCAATCAATAGTATTTATGGAGTGCTTACTATGTGCAGATCACTGTACTAAGCACTTGGAAAAGTACAACATAATTAGCAGGCATGTTCCCTGCTCATAATGAGCTTATGTTTCAAAGCAAGGCATTATCTGAGTGAGGTGTGGGACAGTGGATGTATCTCCTGTAATTCTCTCTGAATGCTGTCTCTCACTCTCCACTACCATGTGTGTTAGAAAGATATAGTTTAGGAAGAACTTTGCAGACAGCGGGGTAAGCCGCTGGCATTTGAGGAGCAATAGTAGCAGAGCTGTAGTTCAAAGGTGACACTGACAAAAGAGAAACTATATTCATACCTGTGAGTCCTTGGATTAGAATCTCTTACCCACTTTAGCCATGGACTTTCAGTAATGCAAAGTTTCCTAGTCTCTTATTCCGCTGAGCATTGCTCAGACACCAGTGGTTAAGAAGGAAAAATATGTCCTAAAGCTTGAGAGCTTTAGCAATAGACAGAGACCAAGTGAAAAGATGAGGAAAAAGAAAAACAATGCGAGAGGGAGTATTAACTGACGGAAATGCCAAAGGAAAAAAAGAGATGTATTTGACATATGGGTCTGGGGATGATCTTAAAGATGGGGATTTATAAAACTTAGCTGGGAAAATGAATACTTGAAGTTATTAAAGTTTAGCTTGAGAAGGAAAATTGTAATTCAAAGTAAATTTCCTAGGTTAGAAATTCTTTGGATTAATGATGGAATGATTCGTATAAGCCATATCAATCAATGACTCAATGGTATTTGAGTGCTTGTTATGTGCAGAGCACTATACTGAGTGTTTGAGAAAGTATAGTACAGTAGAGGTGGTAGATAGTCTGCAAGGCATTTACTTTCTATAGGGATACAGAGAGAGAGTCTAGCGGAAAGGCAGACATTAAAATAAATTATAAATTAGAGAAATAGCAGAGTGTAAGGATATGTACATAGTGCTGTGGGGAAGAGCATCAGGGTGAATATCAAGTGCTTAAGGGATAATGGATTATAATAATAATAATAATGGCATTTATTAAGTGCTTACTATGTGCAAAGCACTGTTCTAAGCACTGGGGAGGTTACAAGGTGATCAGGTTGTCCCATGGGGGGCTCACAGTTTTAACTCCCATTTTACAGATGAGGTAACTGAGGCACAGAGAAGTTAAGTGGCTTTCCCAAAGTGACACAGCTGACAGAGCAGGGATTTGAACCCATGACCTCTGACTCCAAAGCCCAGGCGCTTTCCACTGGGCCACGCTGCTTCTCCTCTTAGGCAAGGCAGAGGGAAGGGGGGCGGTGTGTAGAGGAAATGAGAACTTACCCAGGGAAGGCTTCCTGGAGGAAGCCTTTAGGAGGCTTCGAAAGTAGCAATAGTGATGGGCTGTAGGAGATGGAGTGCTAAGTACAGTGCTCTGCACACAGTAAGTGCTCAACAAATACGACTGAATGAACTGAATGAGGTATACCTATTTGGGTATACCTTAGCCTCTGTGCTCAAAGGAAATGTCACTGTGAAATGTGTCTGTGGGGAAATATATGCGGCTGAGAAGGCCGATGCAGAATTTAGCTCTCTAAACACAAGGTGCACACACCTCTGTATTTTGCTGTCATGTCTGTTTTTGCATAGTGCTGTTTTCACTTTTGGCTCTATTCTACCAATCCTTTCTTGATTTTAATGGCCACGCTGGTCTGTTGGCTGCAGTTGCCTCCATCCAACTTTTCTGCTGAGATACAGCATGGTGTGAGGCTTTGTTTTACCGTAGCATTTAAACATTTCCACTCTCCTCCTTGCTTTTGGTTTCTGGCTTTCAGTTCAACAGCAGCTGTTTGAGTATCCTTCTATTCTTCTCCAACCACACCAGCTGTGCCGAGGTGAGCTCGATTTTAATTTTAGGAGACAGACCCTGTTCGAGCACTTCAACATCTGTGAAGCTCCTTGATCTCGAGTATAGCCCGTAAGTGATGCTGAGAATGACGTGTCTGTGGGGAGTATAGTCACAGAGAAAGCTGACCAGCACTACAATTCTGTGGATTGCCAATCCAATCTGATGCTTAATATCACTTTCCTGGCATATTCTGTTTGACGATCTTCCAAAGGATGTGCTAGATTAAAACCCAAGTCCTCTGACGCTGAGGCCTGTTATCTTTTCACAAGGCCATGCCTCTCTTCCTGTTCTACTTCTTTTGCTAACACTGCATCATTTCCCCTCTAGACTGACTATAAACTCCCTGTGGACAGGGAACAGATCTACCAAATCTAATATATTGTACTCTTCCAAGGACTTAGTACAGTGCTCTGTACACAGTAAGCACTCAATAAAAGTCATTGATTTGATTGCGGCCTAAGGGTGTGATGTGTAATGTGACAGCATTTAGCTTACAGTTCCCTGCACGTAGTAAGCGCTCATTAAATACCACTGATTGATTGTGAGTTTTAATATGGATTTCTCCCTCAGGCTCACTGATATATTTCGTTAATTTTCTTTAAATGTATAGTCAATCCACGGGGCCCAGCTAATTTGGCAAAAGGACCTTTAATCATTTGTGTGTCTTGGGGAAGCCGTGTGGCTCAGTGGAAAGAGCCTGGGCTTTGGAGTCAGAGATCCCGGGTTCAAATCCCAGCTCTACCAATTGTCAGCTGTGTGACTATGGGCAAATCGCTTCACTTCTCTGTGCCTCAGTTCCCTCATCTGTAAAATAGGGATTAAGACTGTGAGGCCCCCGGGGGACAACCTCATCACCTTGTAACCTCCCCAGCGCTTAGAACAGTGCTTTGCACATACTAAGTGCTTAATAAGTGCCATTATTATTATTATTATTATTATTATTATATTCTTGAGTGTACATCTCTAAAAGGAGGCAAGCAGCATGGCTTAATAGAAAGACCACGGGCATGGGAGTCAGAGGACCTGGTTTCTAATCCTGGTTCTGCCCCTTGCCCGCTGTGTGACTTTGGGCAGCTCACTTAACTTCTCAGTGCCTCAGTTTCCTCATCTGTTAGATGGGATTTTGCTACCTCTTCTCCCTCCTATTTAGACTGGGAGTCCCATGTGGGACAGGAGCTATGTCCAACCTAATTATCTTGTATCTACCCCTGGGTCCAATACAGTGCTTGACAGAATAAGTACTTAACAAGTACCATAATTGCTCTAAAGCCAAGGGTGGGGAGTTTCTGTTTGATGCGGAGGTGGTTGGGCAGCCACTGAAGGTTCTTAAGGAGTGGGGAAACAGGAAGTATTTTTTTTTAAAAGATCCAGACAACAAAGTGGAGTATGGATATGAGTGGAGTGAAGCAGGAGGCGGGGAGGTAAGCAAGGAGCTTGATGTAGTGTGAAAAGCAGCATAGCCTGGTGGATAGAACACAGGCCTGGGAATCATTCATTCATTCATTCAATCGTATTTATTGAGCACTTACTGTGTGCAGAGCACTGTACTAAGCGCTTGGGAAGTACAAGTTGGCAACAATCAGAAGATAATGGGTTCTAATCCCAGCTCCGCCAACTGTCAGCTGTGTGACTTTGGGCAAGTTGCTTCACTTCTCTGTGCCTCAGCTACCACATCAGGAAAATGGGGCTTGAGACTGTGAGCTTCATGTGGGACAGGGACTTAAGAACAATTATTAAGATCAATCATTTGTACAGAACAATTCTTGACTATCATACATGGCATTTATTGAGCTCTTACTGTGTGCAGAGAACTGTACACGATACACTTGGCAGAGTACAATTATAACAGAGTAGGTAGAAACATTCCCTTTCCTGACTGTCTCTGGGACTTTATAAGGCTCAAAATATATTTAGGTGAAAGAATTTCCCAGAGGAGTTGAAGTGTACTCTAACACTTTTAACCAGGTTTCTTCTTGCATCCTCTTGCATGGCTTCATGGAGTAAATTGAACATGACCTGGACAACTGCACATTCCTATTTTATCCTACTTGGGATGAGGAACGAATGAATGAGTCAATAAAGCATCTCCAGTTACGATACACCCAGCTATACCATCACCAAGTTGTCTCAGAATAGTGGCTTTTCAGGACAATCAAATTTGTTAAGGAATTGCTATTACCGGAGTCCAGAGCTACTGATGGTTCCAAACCCTTTTTTTAAAATGGTATTTGTTAAATGCCAGGCACTGTACTAAGCACTGAGGTAGATACAAGCTAATCAGGTTGGACACAGTCCACCTAGAGAAGCAGCGTGGCTCAGTGGAAAGAGCCTGGGATTGGGAGTCAGAGATCATGGGTTCTAATCCCGGCTCTGCCACTTATCAGCTTTGTGACTTTGGGCAAATCACTTACCTTCTCTGTGCCTCAGTTAACTCATCTGTAAAATGGGGATTAAGACTGTGAGCCCCATGTGGGACAACCTGATCACCTTGTATCCCCCCAGCGCTTAGAACAGTGCTTAATAATCCCACATGGGGCTTCATCCCCATTTTACAGATGAGGGAACTGAGGCACAGTGACTTGTCCACGGTCACACATCAAACAAGTGACTCTCAGGCCTGTGCCCTATCCACTAGGCAACACTGCTTTTTTAAGAGACCAAAAATCCTTTGGTCCCTTGGACTTTCAATCCACTCTCTCCTGTATCTCAGGGCTTTCAGGAAATTTCAAATAACTAGCTGCTGCCCCAGATTCACGAGATAAGTATAGGTGACTTTGTGCTAAATTTGTAGAAGAAAAGGGTTCAGTGGTCCAGGTACCTCCCTTTTTCTTCCACTCGGAGCGGGGAGCAAAGAACCCAAGCTGCCTGGCAGTTGTCAAAGATGAAAAAAGCAATGATCAAGTCCAGTGTTATGTCAAATAGTCATAGCAATATAATTCTGAAACCAGGGAGGGATAAACCAAGAGATTAAAAAGTCAGGGAAAAGTTTATATCTCCAAATAAATTTACAGTAATAGGAATCTCTGGGTCAAAGGAGTGATGCTGTATATACTTTCAATAGCACAGTTCAACTAAGTTTCTTAATTGAAAGTATGTCAGGTTCTTCATAATATGAAAAACCTTTCTTGAAATATTCCAAAACCTGGCAGAAAGCACTCTAAATGAAGAAAAAACAGGTATATCAACCTATGTCTGCACAAATATGATGTGTGTCACTCAAACTAATATCAGCAACATCTCTGCCTAAGCAATTGC
The DNA here is from genome assembly GCF_015852505.1 of Tachyglossus aculeatus. Classification (NCBI taxonomy): domain Eukaryota; kingdom Metazoa; phylum Chordata; class Mammalia; order Monotremata; family Tachyglossidae; genus Tachyglossus; species Tachyglossus aculeatus. The sequence continues at coordinate 21,064,057 of NC_052079.1, read as the reverse complement.
ATTTTCACTCAGTAAGATATAACTCCTATGGTAGGTGGACATGGATAGCATTAATTTGCCTGTCAGGTTTTTTTGGAAGCATATAGTTCTTGCCTGGGCTGAATCAGTGGCTAAAGTTTACTGTTTTTATTATTTTTGCTTTGAAGAATCACACTCATCAGTGGTACTTCAGTACTTACTGTGTGCCAAGTACTGTAATAAGTGCTTTGGGAAAGTACAATACAACAGATTTGGTAGACATTCCCTGCCCATGGTGTTTTTAGTTTCATTAAAATACTTTAATCAATTCCAGACGAAAATTCATCTGCTCAAAGAATTATAACAAAAAATGAAAGATGAGGCATCCTGACAATAAGCCACTTGGACTTTGCACAATCTGCAAACAGGTTTGTGCATTTGCTAGAACATCCATTTTTCTTGCTGCCAGGCACATGGAATTGAATGCAACAGATCTGCAAGTTGTTGATACAGCTAGCTGAAAACCAAAAAATCTCCTTCTCTTCTCCTGAGATTTTTCTTTTAGTGATATTTCACTTCAAATCACAGCACGGAATTGGTGTCAATAAAATACATTTTGCATTTAAATATTATATGTATCAGAAGTGCTGACCCAGGAAATTATGGGGGTTTTTTTTATTTTTCGTTTTTCTTTAAGTAAGCGCTCTAATGTTCAGATTTAGCCTGGACATTTAACTTACAAATTCAACCAGGAAACTAATAACAAGAGATTGCAAGTTTGTGATTTACATATATTTTACTGAAGTGCTGGCATATTCCATTTTATTTGGTGCTGAATAAAGAGTTTTTTCTGAGCTGCACACTGCATCATTTCTGAGGGTATTTTTCATCTAAAAATAAATGGTTTGTGTAAGCTTTAAAAGGCCTTTTTGACATGCATGCACAAAGAAACTAAACTAAGATAGATACTGAGAGGCGTAGAAATTGAGTTTTCTCAAAATACATCCTCTGAATTTGTGATTTTTGCACAATCACTAGGATTTCAATAAAGATATGCAGATCTATACGTCTTCTAAGCTAAATGTTGCTGAAATATGCACTGTTTACAGAGGATGATAAATCATATTTGCATTATGTTGCAACATAATGCAAATATGCATAATGCATATTTGCATTATGTTGCCAACTTGTACTTCCCAATCACTTAGTACAGTGCAGTGCACGCAGTAAGCGCTCAATAAATACGATTGAATGAATATTTGCTCAAAAACAGTTTTCTTTGAAAATAATCTGTTCAATTTTTTCCACATTGAAAAATATTGCCAAGAAAAAAATTGCTAAGCGAATATCCCCTTTAACCAATAGGCAGGATTTAAAGTCTGAAGGATTAGCTGCAGGACAAGTGTTAAAATGTCCTCAGTGTTTGAAAATAATAAGGACTAGAATGCATGCCTCTTTGAATAAAAATGTGTTCTCTTCCAAAATTGTGTTTCAGGTGCCTCGAAATTATGAGATGGAAATAATAACAACTGTGTGCTGAACACACAGATTAGGTCAGTCAGTGTCTGAGGGGAAGAAAGAAAATAGATATTTAATCCTCACAGATGAGTAAACTGAGGAACAGAGAAGTCAAACACTTTGCCCCAAGTCATACTGTAGAACAAGTGGCAGAATTGGGATTAGAACCCAGATCTCATGACAATCAGGCCTTTACTCTTTCCACTAGACTACCCTGCTAATACTTTTGAATCCTTATTACCCCAGCTATTATATCAACTGTGCATTATCTAGACTTTCTGCTATCTGTAATCAGAGCTGGCCAAAAATATAAAGAAATGATAAGAATCTCAAATTTCATAAAACGATGTCACACCTTAAAATAGTGATTACATTCTGGTGCCCTTATTATCTTATTGAAACATAGGAGGATTTTATTTTAATCTTACCACTCAAATGTCTGAGAGAGAAATCCCATTAATCCTGAGGCTACCGGAAAAACTATAGTCATCTGACACATAAAAGGAGTTCTGGGAAACTTTTTTTAACGCATACCACATTGTTATATCATAACTTGGTTATTCACTCATGAAATGCAATTAATGTACCACTTATTTTGTTATTATCTTTAAAATTATGGTTGAGTGCACTTGTTAGTAATTAAGACCAGGCTAGAGAAGAAAGGGACATCATTTTACAGGAAATGCCTGACCCGGTAGCCACCATATTTACTGTAGGATGTGTGAACCTCTAAATATAGAAAATGAAAAGCTGTACTGTTATTTGTTGAACAATCGGGCAAAATCGTAAAATGGGTGTTTGGTGTACAGTATCAGTCCTAAATTTCTACACAGAAAAGATGATGCACCAGAAGTGATGTTGAGATCTTCAACCAGGAAATTAAATCATCATCTACCCCATCTTGCTGCAATTATTCCTCCCCTACTCTATTCTATACCTATGTCACTCCCTGACTTTTATTGCTAGGTACGCTAATGTTATATACTCCTCTATAGCTATACACACATATCACCCTACTGTGTTCCACTTTCATCTCTCTCGCTTTCCCTTCTTGCATGGAACTCCCTCCCACTTCACAACAGACCCATTGTTGAGAAGGGATGGTCTCTATTTGTTCCTGAATTGTACTTTCCAAGTGCTTAGTACAGTGCTTTGCAATCAATCAATCAATCAATCAATCGTATTTATTGAGCGCTTACTATGTGCAGAGCACTGTACTAAGCGCTTGGGAAGTACAAATTGGCATCACATAGAGACAGTCCCTACCCAACAGTGGGCTCACAGTCTAAAAGGGGGAGACAGAGAACAGAACCAAACATACCAACAAAATAAAATAAGTAGGATAGAAATGTACAAGTAAAATAAATAAATAAATAAATAAATAGAGTAATAAATATGTACAACCATATATACATATATACAGGTGCTGTGGGGAAGGGAAGGAGGTAAGACGGGGGGATGGAGAGGGGGACGAGGGGGAGAGGAAAGAAGGGGCTCAGTCTGGGAAGGCCTCCTGGAGGAGGTGAGCTCTCAGCAGGGCCTTGAAGGGAGGAAGAGAGCTAGCTTGGCGGATGGGCAGAGGGAGGGCATTCCAGGCCCGGGGGATGACGTGGGCCGGGGGTCGATGGCGGGACAGGCGAGAGCGAGGTACAGTGAGGAGATTAGTGGTGGAGGAGCGGAGGGTGCGGGCTGGGCAGTAGAAGGAGAGAAGGGAGGTGAGGTAGGAGGGGGCGAGGTGATGGACAGCCTTGAAGCCCAGGGTGAGGAGTTTCTGCTTGATGCGCAGATTGATCGGTAGCCATTGGAGGTTTTTGAGGAGGGGAGTAATATGTCCAGAGCGTTTCTGGACAAAGATAATCCGGGCAGCAGCATGAAGTATGGATTGAAGTGGAGAGAGACACGAGGATGGGAGATCAGAGAGAAGGCTAGTGCAGTAGTCCAGACGGGATAGGATGAGAGCTTGAATTAGCAGGGTAGCGGTTTGGATGGAGAGGAAAGGGCGGATCTTGGCAATGTTGCGGAGCTGAGACCGGCAGGTTTTGGTGACGGCTTGGATGTGAGGGGTGAATGAGAGAGCGGAGTCGAGGATGACACCAAGGTTGCGGGCTTGTGAGACGGGAAGGATGGTAGTGCCGTCAACAGAGATGGGAAAGTCAGGGAGAGGACAAGGTTTGGGAGGGAAGACAAGGAGCTCAGTCTTCGACATGTTGAGCTTTAGGTGGCGGGCGGACATCCAGATGGAGATGTCCTGAAGGCAGGAGGAGATGCGAGCCTGGAGGGAGGGGGAGAGAGCAGGGGCAGAGATGTAGATCTGGGTGTCATCAGCGTAGAGATGATAGTTGAAGCCGTGGGAGCGAATGAGGTCACCAAGGGAGTGAGTGTAGATTGAGAACAGAAGGGGACCAAGCACTGAACCTTGGGGAACCCCCACAGTAAGAGGATGGGAGGGGGAGGAGGAGCCTGCAAAAGAGACTGAGAAAGAACGACCGGAGAGATAAGAGGAGAACCAGGAGAGGACCGAGTCTGTGAAGCCAAGGTCAGATAACGTGTTGAGGAGAAGGGGGTGGTCCACAGTGTCGAAGGCAGCTGAGAGGTCGAGGAGGATTAGGACAGAGTATGAGCCGTTGGATTTGGCAAGCAGGAGGTCATTGGTCATTGGTGCACACAGTAAGCTCTCAATAAATACAATTGCATGAATCAGACAGACCATCACACTCCTCATTTTCAAAGCCCGACAAAAATCACATAAAAATCATAATCATTATGGTATTTGTTAAGCGCTAACTATGTGCCAGGCACTGTACTGAGTGCTGGGGTGGATACAAGCAAATCAGGTTGGACACAGTCCATGTCCCACATGGGGCTCCCAGTCTCGACCCCCATTTTTACAGATGAGGTAACTGAGGCCCAGAGAAGTGAAGTGACTTGCCCAAGGTCACACAGCTGAGAAGCAGCGTGGCTCAGTGGAAGGACCAAGGGCTTTGGAGTCAGAGGTCATGGGTTCAAATCCCAGCTCCGCCAATTGGCAGCTGTGTGACTTTAGGCAAGTCACTTATCTTCTCTGTGCCTCAGTTCCCTCATCTGTAAAATGAGGATTAAGACTGTGAGCCCCCCGTGGGACAACTGGATCACCTTGTAACCTCCCCAGTGCTTAGAACAATGCTTTGCACATAGTAAGCACTTAATAAATACCATTATTATTATTATTATTATTATTATTATTATTACTGTACTAAGCGCTGGGGTGGATACAAGCAAATCGGGTTGGACACAATCCCTGTTCCACATGGGGCTCACAGTCTCAATGCCCATTTTTACAGGTGAGGTAACTGAGGAAGCCCAGAGAAGTGAAGTGACTTGCCCAAGGTCATACAGCAGACAAATGGCGCAGCCGGGAATGGAACCCATGACCTTCTGACTCATGGATACACTATGCCATGATTCCTGTGCTTCCCTGACTAACCACTCATCTCTCCAAGCATTTCTCCCTCCCTACATGCACTCGAGTCTGGATAATAATAATTTGTTAAGCGCTTACCTTGGGTCAGGCACTGTTCTAAGCCCTGGGATAGATACAAGGTTATCAGGTTGTCCCACGGGTCAATCTTCATCCCCATTTTACAGATGAGGTAACTGAGGCCCAGAGAAGTTAAGTGACTTGCCCAAAGTCACACAGCTGACAAGTGGTGGAGCCGGGATTTGAACCCAACCCACCCCTACCCTCCCAGGACTTATAAGCTTATCCTTATTCTCTGTTCCTTCCCCTATCTGTAATTTACTATAATGTCTGTTTTTCCCACTAATGTAAGCTCCTTGAGTTCAGAGATAGTTTCTACTTATTCTATCCCACTCTCCCAAGCACTTGATGCAGCGTTCTGCATACAGTAAGCACTCAATGAATAAAATTGATTAATATACACAGACTCTTCTTCAATCCCATCATGTTGCTACAGCATGCGGATGTGGCTTCACAGATCTACTCACAATCAGTTGTCTCTCATATATTATTAAGATAATTTGCTCAGGGGCTACTGCATCTGCTACTTGCTAAAAAGTATGATCTTTCTTTGAAGCTTGCTAGATATTAAACTCAGTGCTAAATGCTAGGGGACATTCAGAAGCAGCATGGCTCAGTGGAAAGTGGTCATGGGTTCAAATCTTGGCTCCACCAATTGTCAGCTGTGTGAGTTTGGGCAAGTCACTTAACTTCTCTGTGCCTCAGTTACCTCATCTGTAAAATGTGGATTGACTGTGAGCCCCCTTTGGGATAACCTGATCACCTTGTAACTTCCCCAGTGCATAGAATAGTGCTTTGCACATAGTAAGTGCTTAATAAATGCCATCATCATTATTATTATTATTCAGGAACAGGGGAGTCCACAGTTTTTTCAACTGTGGGCCACGAGACCAAAAATCCACTTATGTGTGCCCCGTATTTTTTTGATAACAATGCTGAAGTATAGCTTGCTAGCTATTAAAAAATATGGCTTCTTTTTTATGCTATTTGTTAAGCAGTCCTCCAGAGTTGCACAAAGCAGTTCTGCACAAAGTATTCAATAAATGAGTTTGACTGTCTGACTTTCTCTGTGCCAGTCAGTGTTCTGCGTAATCAGGCTAGGCACAGTCTGTGTCCCACATGGGACTCACAATCTTAATCCCCATTTTACAGATGAGGTCACTGAGGCGCAGAGAAGTGAAGTGATTTGCCCAAGGTCACACAGCAGATAAGTGGCGGGGCCGGGACTAGAAGCCGAGCCCTTCTGACTCCAAGCCCATGCTCTATCCACTAGCCCACGCTGCTTCTTACCAGTAATAAAGCAAGCACTTAACAAATATCATTAATAGTCAAGTTTAAAAAATTGTTCAATCAACAGTCAAGCAGTTTCAAGCCTGGTGCAAGCAATTGTTTGATTGTGACCAAGTCAATGAGAATATTTAAAATTAATCAATCATATTTATTGAGTTCTTACTGTGTGCAGAACACTGTACTAAACACTTGTGAGAGTACAATTCAACAGATTGAACTATTCTCAAGAACTGGGGGTTTATTCAATCGGCACATCTTGATTCTGTCTGGGCCTTCAAACTAACTAATAAGGTTAAAAACTTTTCTATAAATCTTGGCACAGCCAAAATCAGTCATCCTGTGGACCTCGTTTAGCCCTCATGTCATATGCTGGACTTCCTTCCTACAGATAATCAGATCAGAAGCAGTGTGGCTTAGTGGATAGCGCACGAGCCTGGGGGTCAGAAGGACCTGGGTTCTAATCCCGGCTCTGTAGTTTGTCCGCTGTGTGTGGCTCAACTTCTCTGTGCTGCAGTTCCCTCATCTGTAAAATGGGGACTAAGACGATGAGACGCACGTGGGACAGGGACCGTGTCCAACCTGATTTGCTTAGGCAAAAAGAGTGACTTAGTGGAAAGAGCCCGAGCCTTGGAGTCCAAAAGACTTGGGTTCTATTCCTGGCTCTGCCACATGTCTGCTGTGTGACCTTGGGCAAGTCACTTCATTTCTCTCAGTCCTGGGTCCCTCATCTGTAAAATGGAGATTAAGACTGGGAGCCACACGTGGGGCAGGGATTACGTCCAACCTGATTACCTTGCATCGCCCCAGTGCTTAGAATAGAGCTTGGCACACAGTAAGTGCTTAATAAATACCACAATTATTATTATTCGCTTTATTATCAGCCACAGTTCCTGTGCCATTCATTCAATCATATTTATTGAGCTCTTACTGTGCGCCGAGCACTGTACTGAGCATTCAGGGCTCACAATCTAATAAAAATAATAACAGTTATACCTGTGATGCTTCAGAAGCACTTATTATATGCCAACCACTGTACTAAGCTCTGGGGTAGATCCAAGATAATCAGATCAGACTCAATCGCTGTGCTATATGGGGTTCACAGTCTAAAGGAAAGGTATCTCCTCTCCATGCTACAGATGAGGAAACTGAGACCCCGAGAGACAAAGTGACTTGCCCAAAGTCACACTGCAGGCTGGTGGTAGAGCTGGGTTTATAAACCAGATTTCCTGAGTTTCTATATATATTTTAGCTGCGTTGCATGTTATGCTACAGGCCATCCCAGATCCCACCCTGCTTCCCCTCATACCCCATATCCTCTTTGCTAGTACTGGTGAAAGTGGCGTTTAAAAGGACTTGGAAAAGCATCGAGACAGCTGTTTTGCCATCTTTAAGGGATTCACCAAATAGCAGGATTACTGTCTACAAAGGTGCATTTCTCTGTGGAACCATCTGATTTACACAGTTCGGTATTACCAACTCTGTAGCGTGTCAGTTCACATCAAAGGAGGATCGGCCCTTTTTCTGGGCAGCTAGCATCATCATGCAGCTTCCTGATATTCTATGATAGCATTTATTATTTTCTTCTTAATTAATCAATAATATTTATTGAACCCTTGCCTGTGTGCAGAGCACTGTTTGGGTTTGTTTGGTTTATTTTCTATTTGGTATTGCATCAAAAAGATGAAAAATGTCCATGGCAGTACTCCGGTGTGCCTGTTTGGAGTGAGTAATGTATTGCCTACTAAACTTTCTAAAAATCCATTAACTTAGAAACCAGAATTTCCAAGTTCCTTTCTGAAACACCAGTTATCTGGAACAGCTAATGTTTCTCCTTAAGTGCTCAACACCAAGCGGAAATGGCAAATGCTTTGGAGAATATAAAGCACATAGTACCCGAACAAACTTTTCAGGCATACGTAGGATAAGTTTAAACATAAATTAAAATATTATAAATACCATTGATTTTACCTTTTAGTTTGCTGTTTAAAGAATGCTCTTCATTATGTTATCTATTTGGCATGCTAATTCCATAGAATCTTTTAATTAAAAATATTTGTAAAAGTAAACGAAGTAGTCTCCAAGGACGTTTTCAAGAATATGGAAGCCGACGACTCTATATCGAAAATCATTTTGATTCAGTCTGGCTGAAAGTAGATGAATGAACTAGAAAAGACCCTTGAGATTCTTCCCAAGCATCAAATATAGTGCTAGGAATCCTGGAGACTCCCAGTTAATATTTGCTCACTGACTGAATAGACTTCCAAACCAAGTTCAATTCAATTCAATCGTATTTATTGAGCGCTTACTGTGTGCAGAGCACTGTACTAAGCGCTTGGGAAGTACAAGTTGGCAACATATAGAGACGGTCCCTACCCAACAGAGGGCTCACAGTTTAGAAGTTCTGTTCTGTTCTGTTTTTCTTCACCATCATGCCAGTTTTTCTGTTTTTTTCAGGTTCCACTTCCAAACCAAGGATTCTAATAATAATAATTGTGGTATTTGTATAGGACTTACTATGTGCCAAGCACTGTGCTAAATTCTGGGATAGATACAAGATAATCAAGTTGAACAGTGCCCTTAACCCACACGGGTCTTACATAGTCCAAGGGGAGGAAGAATAGGTATTGTATCTCCATTTTACATATGAGGAAACTGAGGCCCAGAGATCTCATAGCAGGCAAGCTAAGAGCTGGGACTAGAACTCAGGACCCAAGACTCCTGCCTCCGAGGCCTGTGCTCTTTCCACTAGGCAATGCTGCTTCCCTGCTTCTGATATTCTTTTTTGTCAAATATCATCAGCATAATTACCATCATCAATGCCATAGGCTGTAACATTAGAGGGCCTACAATGTAATGAGAAGCAGCGTGGCTCAATGGAAAGAGCCTGGGCTTGGGAGTCTGAGGTCATGAGTTCAAATCCCGGCTCCGCCAATTGTCAGCTGTGTGACTTTGGGCAAGTCACTTAACTTCTCTGTGCCTCAACTGTAAAATGGGGATTAAGACTTTGAGCCCCACATTGGACAACCTGATCACCTTGTATCCTCCCCAGTGCTTAGAACAGTGCTTTGCACATAGTAAGCATTTAACAAATACTATTATTATTATTACTATTAATACTCTGTTGGACGCTTGGGAATCAGCACAGAAAATGGAATAAAAGGCAGTCCCTGTTGACAATACATAAGCGATTTAATATTAAGCATTTGAAGACGTGCTGTTCCGTCACCTATATTTCATACAGTTTTCTATTCCACCTGGCTCAAACACCTCTTGTATTAATAATCATTCCCTGAATTTACTGTGGGCTGTACTTCCCTGAATTTATCGTGGGCTTTACCTACTAAGCGTTCACAGATTTCATCTATCTTTATAGCTGTTCAATGAAATGGGCTATTCCTAGGAGAGGATGAAGACGGACAATTGTCCCAGGCCCTCTGCCTTAAAGGGCCCCTGGTGAGCCCCAGATCGGCCAGTGTATTGACCTAAAATCAGCTAGCAGGACGGCCGGATTGATAATAACAATGATGGTTTTTGTTAAGTGCTAACTGTGGGTCAGCTACTGCTCTAAATATTGGGGTAGATTCAAGCTAATCGGTTTGGACACATCCCTATCCCACATGGAGCCCACAGTCTTAATCCCCATTTTACAGATAAGGTAACTGAGGCTCAGAGAAGTGACGTGACTTGACCAAGGTCGCACAGCAGACAGGTGGCAGAGTCCGGATGTCATGGGTTCAGCCTGGTGGGGATGGAAGGGCATAGTTTAAGGAGTATCACTATTACTAAGAGAAGCAACGTGACTCAGAGGACAGAGCACGGGCTTGGGAGTAAGAGGTCATGTGTTCTAATCCTGGCTCTGCCAGCTGTGTGACTTTGGGCAAGTCACTTAACTTCTCTGTGCCTCCGTTCCCTCATCTGGAAAATGGGGATTAAGACACCCCATGTGGGACAACCTGATTACCTTGTATTCCCCCCAGTGCTTAGAACAGTGCTTGACACATAGTAAGTGCTTAACAAATGCTATTATTATTATTATTATTATTAAACCTCTTCTGGGAATTAGTTCTGTTCCTTAAACTCTCCCTTCCCTGTAACCTGGACCAATTGGCATGCTCCTAGGAATGGCCCTAGAGTAAATGTGAGTAAATTACTTTTATACCCGGTTTAAGTAGAGCCATGAAAATGGGAGAGATTACAAGCTTTGCCAAATTCCGATGGTAATAATCAGTAACTGAAACTTTCATCTTCTTACCTGAAGTCTGACACTCTCTCACACATTCATTCATTCATCCATCCATGCAAGAGCATGTTATTGTGTTCAGAGCACTGTACTAAGTGCTGGGGAAAAGTACAAGGAGTAAAATTAAATGACACTACATACTAGAGACCTCATGACATCTTCTTGGGTTTTCACTGTCCAAGAAGCAAAGTAACCGCTCAATAAATACCACTGCTGCAAGATCCTGTGAGGAGATTTCACTTTGCCAGAATCATTAAGAGTGCTGACGAAGCCTGGTGAATTTAGTTTAGTATTATAGTTTTGATTAAGAGCTTACTCAGTGTTTACTGCTCTCACTTCTGCTCCCCAAATGGGGCAAGATGACCATGGTTTTGGTGACCTAACCACTCCTTGCCCAAACCTTCCAGGAAGACATGCAGAGGCATGGTAAGGTCTCTCTTTGTGTCTTTCCCGAAGTCTGGTCTCCCTACATGGCTTTTCCATAGCCTGCTTTCCCACATTGCAGGGAAAAGGGCAGAAACTAACTTACTAAAAAAATCCCTTTCTCTAGGGCAGGGTTTAGCTCTGAATGATGTGGAGACTGTTCAGCGTTTCCACATAGACTACTCAGAAGATGTACTCTGGCACAGAACTCAACAAGGGTAGAACAGAAAACAATGAGGGCTTCTTGATTTCCTCTACACTGGGGCACAAATTTGTATCAGTTCCTGGTGTTTCTACCCAATCTGTTTTTCTTCACCATTATGCCAGTTTTTCTGTTTTTTTCAGGTTCCCCAAGTCATCCTGAATCCCAGCAACATGGCAAGAAAAATCATTTTTGGTGCCATTTGATCAGAACATACGGACAAGTACTGGTTTCAGACACACACAAGTTCCTCCTCGCAAAGACCTAATAGAGGGGCCTTGCATTTCCCAACTAGCCATCTGGCCCTGATAAGGAAATGGAGAAGTATCAAGTAGGTGGCAACGGCTGAGGACAAGCAGTACTATTCACAGCTCTGTGATCTATTTCCACATCCAATATCAGCTTAATAAGAAGCTCCAACTTTTCTTAATAATGAAAGGGGATTAGCTATTTATTCTGACGGATTCTATGTGGTCTCATTAGGAAAGTCCTGGGTTCTAATCCCAGCCCTGCCACTAGTCTGCTGTGTGACCTTACGCAAGTCACCTAACTTCTTAGTACCTCAGTTTCCTCATCTGCCAAATGGGAGCCCCATGTGGGGCAGGGTCTGTGCCTGACCTGATTAACATGTACGGTGTAATGTAGCAAAGTGCTTGGCCCAAAGCAAGAGCTTAACAAATACTATGATGATGATGATGACGATGAAATCTCGTTTGGACCTTGTGGGGTAACTGTAGGGTAGCAGGACTCATGTCGCCTCTCACATCTTCCAGATCATGTGAATATAAAAGATTTAATTGAAGAGAGGGACTCTTTTTAAAGTTACATGCAAAAAGGGTAACTTTTTTCTTAACCCAACAATCTTAAGCAATGACAAGTAATTAGCTAGAGAAAGTTAAGTCTTCCTAGCTTATTTGCCTGGATGTCTTGTCCACAGGCTGGATCAGGAATTACTGGAACATTTTGAGTTCTGATTTCATGCTGTCACACCACTCTGTTCATAGTTCCCACGTTACAAACAGCAATGTCCTCTCAAAAAGTATGTGAAGGGGTGATATCGCCACATATTCTCTTTCCCCTATCCGTAATTTATTTTAATGTTTGCCTTCCCTCACTAGATTGTACGGTCCTTCCGTTCATTCATTCAGTCCTATTTATTGAGCACTTACTGTGGCAGAACACTATCCTAAGCACTTGGGAGAGTATAGTAATAATAACAATAATGGCATTTATTAAGCGCTTACTTTGTGCAAAGCACTGTTCTAAGCGCTGGGGAGGTTACAAGGTGATCAGGTTGTCCCACGGGGGGCTCACAGTCTTCATCCCCATTTTACAGATGAGGTAACTGAAGCCCAGAGAAGTTAAGTGACTTGCCCAAAGTCACACAGCTGACAAGCAGCAGAGCCGGGATTTGAACCGATGACCTCTGACTCCAATGCCCGGGCTCTGTCCACTGAGCCACGCTACTTCTCTCCATCATCACCAATTCCTCTCCAACACTACCACCAACCCCACAACCTTCAACCTCTGGCATTCTCTCAGCAAAAGAAGGGATAGGGACCAACAGGGATAAAACCACAGGGAAAATGCAACAGCTTCCTCCTAGTCCTGGCCAACGTATTCCATCGTCCCATGGAATTGGTGACTGTACTTGGGACTCTTCAATATAGAAGAGATTGGGTTTTCACCAGAAACTGAGTAGCTTTTCACACGGCACGCTCCACATATAGTGGGGAGATTGTCAGCATCCTCTGCTTTATGAGTGGGAGAAGAGGGCTGCCTCTGCAATATGTGCTCTGTAAAACTCTAAATATACATTGAACAGAAACATTAAATGACCCCTACACACTCTGGAAAGGTTTGCTTCTTTCTTTTCTGTCTGATTCAAAGTTTGCCATCCCAACTGGTCATTTAATTATTCAGCCCCTCAAAGTGGGGCAGCAGGTGAAGCGATTATTATCATTACGCAGATATGAGCCCTGCTAAGTGTGGGAAATCCAGAAGGGGGAATAAAACTTTATCTAGTGTCCTTTTCAATTATGATAATAGGAAGCAGATTTTGCACCTATTCTCCACGTTCTAGTGAGCTAGAAGACCAGTGGGGCCTAATGAAAAGAACGCAAGACTGGAGTCTGTGAGTTTGTCATGCCCATCCTAAGGGTTGTGGAGAGGTCCTAATGTCTTTAGGGGTCCTATGAGAGAGTCTGGCCACCCCAATATCACTGGGGTACCACTGGAACACCCAGCCCTGGCTCCTCACCAGGAAAGTAAAGGAAACTCCAGCCGGGTGAGGCCTTCTCGACTTTTAAAACGCTGGAAATTCAGTGGTTTTTCTGTGGCTGTGACTATACTGTCTGTTTTTGACTCTGAGATGCCTGTAAGCAGCAGGGCCTAGTGGATAGAGCACACATCTGGGAGTCAGAAGGACTTGGGTTCTAATCCCGGCTCTGCCACATATCTGCTGTGTGACCTTGAGCAAGTCTCTTCGCATCTATGGGCCTCAGTTACCACATCTGTAAAATGGGGGTTGAGTGTAAGCCCCATGTGGGACAGGGATTGTGTCCAACCCAACTACCTTGTATCTACTCCAGTACTGGTAAGTACTGAGTATTCATTCAATCGTATTTATTGAGCGCTTACTGTGTGCCGAGCACTGTACTAAGCACCTAAGCACCTAGTACCTAGTAATAATAATAACATTTATTAAGCACTTACTATGTGCAAAGCACTGTTCTAAGCGCTGGGGAGGTTACAAGATGATCAGGTTGTCCCACAGGGGGCTCACAGTCTTCATCCCCATTTTACAGATGAGGGTACTGAGGCACAGAGAAGTTAAGTGACTTGCCCAAAGTCACACGGCCGACAAGTGGCCGAGCCGGGATTTGAACCCATGACCTCTGACTCCAAAGCCCAGGCCCTTTCCACTGAGCCACGCTGAAGAACTTAACAAATACAACAATTATTATTATTACTATCCCTGCTCCCCTAGCCACGACATCCTACCCGTCTCCTTGATTTTTTAATTACCCTTGTCCCTTATATTGCTTTTATCTTTCACCTTTCCTTATGTGTCTATCATCAACCCCCTTTCCTTTCTCTCATTCTGTGTCCAGTCTTCATTCACGTTCATTCATTCATTCATTCAATCAATCATATTTATTGAGCGCTTACTGAGTGCAGAGCACTGTACTGAGCTCTTGGAAAGTACAATTCAGCAACAGATAGAGACAATCCCTACCCAACAACGGGCTCACTCTCTAGCCAACTTGTACTTTCCAAGCGCTTAGTAATGCTCTCTGCACACAGTAAGCGCTCAATAAATATGATTGAATGAATGAATGAATGAAGAGGGAGAGAGACCCAGCTCTTAGGACAGTGTTTTGCACAGAAGTCACCTTATAAATATTCTTAATAAAACTACATATAGCTGAGGAGTTACCAAGAAAGTTCAGAACTACTTGGCTGGTCTGTATTCTACACTAATGGCACCTGATTTCAAGGATCAGAGGGATTTGTTTTCGGGCCCTACGTCTAGGATGTTTGTCAGTGCTACACCTGGAGTTAGCTTTGGCTTTGACAGCTTTGAGTCAGTAGCACTGTTGACAGAACATTTTCTCTGCTCCCTCCTTCCAGCCTCCCTCGGCAGCTGCAAGAATGACTAAACTACTAATTACCCCTCTTCTCTTCGAGTGAGAGGTGGGATGGGCCGGGAGAATTTAAACCTTAGAGTGAAAGGTTAGTCTTTAGTCAGTCAATCATATTTATTGACTAGAGAAGCGTTAGAGAAGCAGCGTGGCTCAAGGGAAGCAGCGTGGCTCAGTGGAAAGAACCCAGGTTTCGGAGTCAGAGGTCATGGGTTCTAATCCCGACTCCGCCACCTGTCAGCGGTGTGACTTTGGGCAAGTCACTTCACTTCTCTGTGCCTCAGTTACCTCAGCTGTAAAATGGGGATGGAGACTGTGAGCCCCATGTGGGACAACCTGATTACGTTGTATTTACCCCAGTGCTTAGAACAGTGCTTGGCACCTACTAAGCACTTAATACCATTATTATTATTACTATTATTTATTGAGTGCTTACTGTGTGCAGAGCACTGTACTGAGCACTTGGGAGAGTTCAATTTAACAATTCAACAGGCACATTGCCTGCCCACAATGAGAGTACAGTCTACAGGGGGAGACAAACGTTAATATAAATAAATAAATGACAGACATGTACATAATAATAATAATAATGATGGCATTTGTTAAGCGCTTACTATATGCAGAGCACTGTTCTAAGCGCTGGGTGGGGGGATACAAGGTGATCAAGTTGTCCCACGTGGGGCTCACAGTCTTAATCCCCATTTTACAGATGAGGTAACAGGCTCAGAGAAGTTAAGTGACTTGCCCAAGGTCACACAGCAAACATGTGGCGGAGCCGGAATTCAAACCCATAACCTCTGACTCCAAAGCCCGTGATCTTTCCACTGGGCCACACTGCTAAGACCCCCGTGGGACAAACTGATCACCTTGTTACCTCCCCAGCGCTTAGAACAGTGCTCTGCACATAGTCGGCGCTTAAGAAATGCCATCATTATTATTCTGAGTATGAACGTAACAGAGTTGTTAAATAATGTTCCCTGTATTTATTTATTTTCCTGTCTGCTTTCTAGACCGGGTTTTCCTTGTGGGCAGGAAAGGCATCTACCCTACTGCACCCTCCCAACCCCTTAGCACAGTGCCCTGCATACAGAGCGCTATAATAATAATAATGATGGTACTTGTTAAGCGCTTACTATGCGCAAAGCACTGTTCTAAGCGCTAGGGAGGATACGTGATCGGGTTGTCCCACGTGGGGCTCACAGTCTTCATCCCCATTTGACAGATGAGGTCACCGAGGCCCAGGGAAGTGAAGTGACTTGCCCAAAGTCACCCAGCTGACAATTGGTGGAGCCGGAGTTTGAACCCACGACCTTTGACTCCCAAGCCCGGGCTCTTTCCACTGAGCCACGCACCCGCCCAGCCCCTTAGTACAGTGCCCTGCATACATAAGTGCTGTGGGACTGGGCAGGGGGTGAATCAATCAATCAATCAATCAATCAATCGTATTTATTGAGCGCTTACTATGTGCAGAGCACTGTACTAAGCGCTTGGGAAGTACAAATTGGCATCACATAGAGACAGTCCCTACCCAACAGTGGGCTCACAGTCTAAAAGGGGGAGACAGAGAACAGAACCAAACATACCAACAAAATAAAATAAGTAGGATAGAAATGTACAAGAGTAGGATAGAAATGTACAAGGGAATAAAGGGAGCAAGTCAGGGCAGTACAAAAGGGAGTGGAAGGAAAGGAAAAGAGGGCTTTATCAGGGAAGTCCTCTTGGAGGAGATGTGCCTTCAATGAGTCTTTGAAGGAGGGGAGAGTAATTATCTGTCAGATAGGAGGAGGGAGGGCATTCCAGGCCAGAGGCAGGACACAGATGAGAGGTCGGCGGGGAGATAGACAAGATCGTGGTACACAGAGGAGCGAAGTTTGCGGGCTACGACCAAAACTTCGTGTTCAAAGCAATCGTTACAAACTAGTTCCAGTCGATGAGCATGAGAGGAGAATGGATAAAAGCAAGATTCCCAAACTGTTGTCGTGTGGTGAACTGAAAAGTTCCCATGCAGATCAAGAGGGCAGAATAAATGATTCAGAGACACAGTGGAACCTAGTCTCAAACAATGAGTGACGTGACAGTGGACTGTGAGGAGATCACCACGGCAACAGACTAAACTGACAGGTAACCACTGGGAGAGGGGTTTCTCTCCCCGAGCAAACATTTTACGAAGATCAGGATGCTAGGAGACTGAGTCAGAAACAGAAACGAACCCTGAATTGGACAAATTAAGAGTCGGCAAGCATCTGTCCACAAGAGAAAACACTGTGTTAGCCAGTGTCAATCTCCTCTGTCCTTTCAGCCTGACTCACACTCACTGATAGGCTCTCACCATTGGAAATGAAGTACACTGAAATACATTTCCACAACTGATAAACAGAAATGAAAACATGTCCTAAATCGACATGACTTTTGGTCTGGGACAGTTGAGGATATAACCAGAAATCATGCTTCCCGTCTTCATGACCTTTGTTGACACTGGTCAAATGTGTAAAATATATTTTCTTTTCATAACGCGTTGTATATTTTAAATATAAAAACGAGAACTTGCTGAACTGACATTTCAAAGTGATTTACAAGTGCCTCTGGCTGCTACCTCTACTGAAAAGCAACCACTAACCTAAAGCAGAACATTTCTGATTTTACACTTGGGTCCTTTAGCAACTGGCAAATTGGGTGGAAGCATTTGTACTTTTAAGAAAACGTCCTTGGCAAGGAAAAGCTAATAGGCAGCAGTAAACCGAGTTAATCGTCAGGACTGTTTAGCTGTGGAGGGAAATGGCCTGTCTCAGTGCTCCATCACTAGCAAGGTCTAGTGAGGACGTAACCCAGAGGAAGGATCAACCATCACCAGAATAATTCAAAACTGCAAATCAGTATTCTCTAGCACAATGCTGCTACTCCTCCCTAATCAGTGTATTTTAATGCGTGGAAAACTCCTCAAAAAGGATGAAATAAAAATGGCTAGAAGACTCTGAAGTGGACCATTAACGCAGCTCATTTTTCCATTTTACTTCAGGTTTTGTTTAGTTCCTCTGAGTGCTGGTATCTAAAATTGACAGAAATATAAAAGACTCAATTTGGTGGATATCTGACATGTTCCAAGACAGACTACTGGAAATAGAATAGCCATCGTTAGCAGTTCTAGGATAGAACACCTACTGGTTACTTTCTGGAGAGGTACATTTCCCCCACAGCACAATTAAACTGAAACCACAAACATGGATAATTACTTACTATAACTCCACTCTTCGTGGTAGTCTCTCGGAATGTGAAGTTGCACACGGCCCAGGCTAAGTAATACGTGGACATGAGAGGGGTTTGAGAAAAGTGATCCGTAACCCATCCATCTTCCTCTATCACGGACGTTTCCACTGGCATATTGGATAAAGATATATAGGTTGCTTGATGCTTGATGCTGATTTTGAAAGTAGCTTTGTAGATGGGCTCATCAAAGCAAGGTAAGGCCTTTCTGGCATGCGTAGGAGAGAACTGCGTAACGCCAAGGAACCTGGAGCACAAGGAAAAGAGAGGATCCATTACATCTCTAGCTTGACTTGTAGGCATAATAGATGCTGCTCCTTCTAAGATAAAGGGCTTTTCCGACCTGCAAGATAGCCATTTTTTTTCTGAACCAGGCAGAAGCAAATAGGCAGCAAGAAGGGCAATTGAAATATAATGTATTTCTCAAACAATCAAAGTTTTCAAGGGACTTTCTGCCTTAGAGCAAACGCCTGTAAGATAAAACAATGCACTCTACTAAGAAGCAGATCATTGGCATCATATGGTACTGGTAAATAAGAACTTCTCTTGCCCTGTTTCATTTTCTACATTGCAACTGAGGAAGCGAAAGAAACCAAGGAGTATCAGAACAATAATATGAGACACAAAAGCGAAGTCTTCAGTTAAACCTAGGATTTCATGACTCTCCGGAGGTTCTCTGTGGCCTCCGTTCCCAATTATGTATTCAGCCTTTCTGTGTGCGCTATGACATATGTTCACTTTGAATGCCCCATAGGTCTTGGCTTTCCCCTCCTGATTATGTGTGTATTAACTGCTTGTAAGTCTTTGAATCACGCTGCATCACATTAGCATGATGAATATGGAACTCAGTGAGACACACTGCTTCTCTATAGGTGTAACAATGATTTGAGAAACAGCATGGCTCAGTGGAAAGAGCCCGGGCTTTGGAGTCAGAGGTCATGGGTTCAAATCCCGGCTCCGCCACTTGTCAGCTGTGTGACTTTGGGCAAGTCGCTTAACTTCTCCGGGCCTCAGTTACCTCATCTGTAAAATGGGGATTAAGACTGTGAGTCCCCCGTGGGACAACCTGATCACCTTGTAGCCATCCCAGCACTTAGAACAGTGCTTTGCACATAGTAAGCACTTAATAAATGTTGTCATTATTATTATTATTTGAGTAATAATAACAATATATTATATATAATAATAATAACAATAATTTTCCATCTTTCCCAAGGAAAGTGGCATAGGTAAAGGTTTTGCAAACATGACATTTAAAAGGAAAACTCCAACTTTTTTATTGAAGATATACTTTAAAAATGGGAATTTTACTCTGGAACATGTAGACACCTTTCATTCATTCAATTCAATCGTATTTATTGAGCGCTTATTGTGTGCAGAGCAGAGCACTGTACTAAGCGCTTACAGCTGAGCCTAAACGGATATCAGTGTAGTCAGGCAAGTAATTTTACATGACCAAAGTATAACTCAGTTCTTAAGAAAGCATCTATTTTGATTTGAAAGAGTTGAGCTGTGTCCTTCTGTGTTTCATAATATTGTATTTCTATTCTAAGTTGTTCTTCACCATAACTTGTAATTTTGCACAGACGCAGAAGTCAGTAGGTAGTGAGGTTATGCAGTCAGTTATTTAGCAAGACTGTGGGCTTTCTGCTGGCCTGTCAAAGACTTTAATTAGAAATTCAGTGACTATCAACTTTCTTCTTTGGTGCTTCTCTTTACCACAATACTGTGATTTTTCAATTTTCATTTTTATTTACAGTGCTCTGTGTATAATAATAGTCATGGCATTTAGTAAGCGCTTAGTATGTGCAAAGCACTGTTCTAAGTGCTCAATAAGTACCACTGATGATGATGATTGATGAAGAAATACCAGTGCCTGTCAGAGAGATATATAAAGGAATGGTTTATCTGTGATGTTGGAGCGAAATATCTGCAAACTGGATTGAGCCTGATGCTCTGGTATGTCTCCAAGCTTGGTTAGTGCCCTCGGCATCCCATCCGATTCTCCACTGAAGTAGCGGCCCCGGTGGGGGTCAGTGCAGAATATGAGCTCTGCCATTCATTCCAACTCGCTCCTCTAGCCACCACCTCAAGTATCACCGACACACCCTCAACAGGGAGACATTCTCGACAATGCCGCACAGACAATGGGCTCGATCGCCACTGGAGTAAAGCAATCGGCTGACTCCCAGCCCATCTCCAGCCCAACCCCAAAACGGTGCCACATTTGAGGGCTAGTTAGTTATGGTCGGTCAGGGGCCTGGTTCTCTCTGTAGTTTCCAGCTGATGCCTACGGAGCCCATTTTTTTACTGTTACTCTCCCTGCCCTCCTCCCGTTTCCCTCGTTCCCCTTCCCCACTCACCCTGCCCACAATTAAATCATGTCCTTATCCCACCCTAGATCCCTCTCTGACTCCCAAATCAGTGTCCTCTGCCTTTTTTTCTACACTCGTCCCACCTTCCTCTCAAGGGATGCCAGTGATGGCCTTCACTATCCATTTTCCTAGGAGCCAGGATATAAGATTAAAGGAGGTGAGGCAAATAAAGAAGACAAATGGTTTATCTGATGACCGCTGGCAGCAACAGAGATTGTTCAGTATTTTGGTCAGGGTCCCTCTGATGCCTAGGCCAGAGTGAACAGGAGTGAGCATCGTGAGAGGACAGTGTTTAACAGCACTGCATCCAGCTCGGCGAACAAGATATGTTTCCCCTGGAAGGATTCTCTCAGAGGGAAACACCTGTGAAGTTCTGTGCCTCTCTACACAGGGGAGAACAGGAACTGTCATTATATACACAATCTGTAGTATCTACACAGTAGTCCTTCGTATTCAACGAGGCCAATTTATAGTATGAAACACGTAACTCTCATAACATGGACGCTCCTATTTTGTCTAATGTAATGAGTGGAGGGCACAGCTCCAATTTAACTGGCTCTTGACCGAAGAATGTATGCAAGTATAGATAAGCAAAATTAGCCTATTCCAAGCTCACATGATTGTTACCAAAAAAGCCCTAACATTTAAAAGCTGTGATGATGAGAAATACAATATTAGCAAGCTGCAGGAAGTGGCGGTGGTAACAACCCATCCTCAGAGAGAAAGTAATGGAAATAAATCAACCGGATATGACAGGAACCAAGAAATAAGAACTCGGCGGCCAGTGAAGCATCCAAGCCACCAACTGATTCAGCATGTCTGCCCTGAGGTCAGGATGAGCTGACCTTTTGATGGAAGAGGATGTTGCACTTAGTGTGGGAACAGAGCAGAGTCAGTACCATAAAGTTTGGAACAAGATAATGCATAAGTCCCCTAACCACAGAAGGGTAATAATACCAATAAATCAAGGCATGCCCATCAAAAAGATCAACGACCCGTGCCTGGAATAGGAGTCTGAGTTGTCTCGCTTTTTAAGTTTCTGACTGAACCAGGATTTGGCAGCAATTGGATCTTGGAAGAAAGAATCTTTCCTCGACGGAATGGCTACAAGGAAAGAGTGGTAACCTCCATTGCTTATTTTTGTTCCGACGGGACCTCTCCCAGATGGATGAGACACTTTAAGCTCACCCTGGCAATCACACGCAAGCCAGTTGCTTACAGATATTCTTTGATTTCTGAATAAAATACTTGCGCTGGTCTCACTACCTGCCTGCAGTGCAATTAACCAATCGATGGCATTTATTGAGCCCTTACTATGTGCAGAGCACTGTGCTAGATGCTTGGGAAAATATAATGGAACAGATTCCATTATAATGGTATAATGGAGTATAATGGAGCATGTCCTTGAGACATTGTAACTCTCATCTGCTCACGTGGTTTTGATTTTGATGGGCATTCTGACAACTCACAAATCTACAGTTCCAACCCTGAGCATTCATCTCTATCCCCAGTCTCAGATTTTTCTTTTCTCCAGATGGAAGACCCTCCACCATCTTTGGATAAGTATGTCTAAAAGTGGGATATCCCAGTATTACCTCAGCCTCTCCCAATTCCCCTCCCACTGCAAATGGCTACAACTCTCCTGATTCTCCAGGCTACAAATGTGGCACACCCTTTCCTTCGTGTCCTCATATTCAGTCCAACCCTGTGTCATTCAAGCTCTTCCTCAGTACGAGCTGTCAGATGCATCTGAGCTTATCATAATGATGGTATTTGTTAAGCGCTTACTATGTGCAAAGCACTGTTCAAAGCACTGGGGAGGTTACAAGGTGATCAGGTTGCCCCACTGGGGGCTCGCAGTTTTAATCCCCATTTTATAGATGAGGCAACTGAGGCCCAGAGAAGTTAAGTGCCTTGTCCAAAGTCACACAGCTGACAGGTGGTGGAGCCGGGATTTGAACCCATGACCTCTGACTCCAAAACTCATGCTCTTTCTATTGAGCCACGCTGCTTCTCTTACCTTTTCCACTGCCACAACCACAGCCCAGTCAAGTCTCCGTGCTGGGTTGCAGCTTTCTGACTAGCTCCCACTCCCATTCCACTCCTCCCACTCCAGTCCTCCACGCAGTGGCAAGAATAATTTCTCTCAAGCGCCATTCTGACTGAGACACACTCCCTCCCAGTAACCAAAAACAGCTGTTAACCAGAGCTGGCTTAGGAGCAGGCACAGCAGGAAGTAGCCAAAATCTGCCAGGTTGAAGGGCCAATCTTTCCCTGATCTCCTCTCTTCCCCACGATTGATAGAATACTTAGAAAACCTGAGATTATTCCTCGCCCTGAACTCCCATTTCCCCCCAATACTGCGGATATTTGCTGACCTCAGACAAGTTGGTATTTTGTAACTCCAGGCTGGAAAAACAGGAAGAAGAATCAGGGAGAGAAAATAAAAAGAGGGGAAGGAAGAAGAATTAGGGAGAGGAAGTAAAAAAAGGGGCCCTGTCTACCTTCAAGTTATTTCATTTTTTATTACACCACGCCCACCACCATCCTTGGAACCATGTGAAATACCAGTTTGCTCAAAGCTGTCAAAGTACTAACTCCAACCTTGCTCTTAACTGCCTCGCAAATCAAATTACAATTCCTACCTGGGGACTTCAATGCTCTCCACCAACTGTCCACTCAACCTAAATAGTGTCAACTCCCAAAACCCCACAGCCCATGCCTCTTTCTCCAGTCGAGCAAACTTTATTTTTTCCCTCAGTTTCGCCTCCATTTCACTTTCCCACCCATTAATTCCCCGCTAGATTTTGGCCACTATTCTTTGTGCCAAGGCAAATCTCTCCGACATTTGAAAGGCACTAAACTTGTCACTCTTCCTTGAAGCCTGCCTCTATTAGGTCCATTTGACTCTGCCCATCAGGAAACCCCTTAGTTTTTGGTTTATATTTCTGAAAAAGGTATAATAATAACTCAATATACTGATATTCACAGCACGTGTGTACATATACTTTGACACTGCTGCTTCACCTATCTGTAATTTATTTTAAGGTTTGCCCCTGGCTCCCCCCTCCCCCCTCCCACACTCTACTGTAAGCTCCTTGAGGGCAGGAATCATGCCTGCCAACTCTATTGCACTATACTCTCCCAAGAGCTTAGTACAGTGCTCTGCAAGCATTAAACAATCAAAGAACACCATTGATGGCTTGATTGATCGATGTTGGTCTCGTGTTTCTAGATATCCAACATTTGTGTTCTATATAATTTTGGAGCATTTGTTCATGTTTCAGCCTTTCTCTGCAGAGACATTAAAAGTTCCTGGAAGGCAGGACCTAGATTTTCTATTCCCATTATAGCCTCTTTCCAATGTAGTCCAACTGCTTTATACAATAAGGACTCAATAAATAGCATTGATTTTCTTATTATCTACTTCTACAGAGGACCAGCATAATTTGGGAAGATTGTTTTTTCACCCAAAATGGTCCTGTGACTCAAATCTATTCAGGTCAGGGCTAACACTCAGCATTAAACAAACATTCAAAGGCAAGGGTGCTGAGCAGAAACAGAGTGCATTTGTGGAGTTGTGGGCCCTTAGAATAGCCCCAGAGACTGCCCAGGAGATGCCGGAGCCATCGTCCTAACCCAGTTTACAGATCAAAGCACAGATTTTCCAACCAAGCCTCCTTAATCGTACCCTGACTAACCAGGGATGACTACCCTGATTAATCATAGTTGACAAAGACTGATCAAGAGTTCTCTGATCGGCATAAGATTCTGATCAATTAGAGACAGCCCCCTACCAATTGGGAAGGGTTTCCACTTCGCCAGCTTAGTCCTCAACTGATTTGGGTCTGAATTAGAGGTAGTTTGCTAATGACTGGGCATGAACCCTAACCAAAGGGTATTAGAGACAGCCTCTGAACACTTGGGGGTGGTCTCCTCCCAGACCGAGAGGGTCTCTGATCAGAAACAGTCAGCCTGCCTGTGTAAACCAACCTTAACCAATGGAAGCAGGCTCCGATCTTTTGGGTAGGGTCCCAGAATATTTGGGAAGAGTCTAAATAGAGATTTTTCTCCTACTGGTCAGTGACCATTTCTCTGATATCATCAAGGACCGATACCGGTAGGCAGGCTGGCAGTGAGTTAAAGGAAGCAGACCAGACCCACTAGGACTTCCTGACAGCAGCCGTAAATTGGGTAGACACCCAGACGATCAGACGGCATGCTGAAGAGTGCAGGAACTGAATCGCTAAATCCAGCTGCCCGGGTTGAAATAAAGAGCTCTCGACCAATCCTGAAACATACGGAGCAAAGAAAAGTTGCAAATCCCTTCTTCCCATCGCCACCTCCCTTTCATTGCAGAATCAGAGGATGTTCTATATACCGACTGGTCGCTTTGGTTGAAAATATGACCCTTTTTGCTTTTGTCTGCACCTTGAAGAAGTGCGTAAGTTTGGTTGTTGCTGCTTTGGCCAATAAAGGAATGATTGTTGTTGCCAACAGATTCTGCCATCAAGTGTTGTTGAATAAAGTATTCTCGTGCTCTCAGCTCATAGAGGGGAGGGAGAGTTGCACCCAAACCTCATGTCCAGAATAGATGGCTCTTTGAATAAGCAGAATCGCCCGTCCTTTGATGAAGGCATGCGTGGGGGGCATGTCACGTGGCACCCCAAAGATGCGGAAATAAGTAGTTTTACAAGAAGCCAATCCTGAGTGCGCAATCAATGCCTGGCTTGCTGGCTCACTGTCAGCGATTCTTCCTTCCAACCAGGTGTAGGAACTGAGGGGGGAAATAGCGATGGGAATGGGAGAATATTCTAGCTTGGAGCAACACTGCATATGAGAGGAGAAAATAGCATTTGTGTGTGCAATTCTACATTCAGTTTAAGATCCTAAATGACTGATCATTTAAAATCCAACAGACACATATTTAGATTCCCACTTTGCATACGGTGTTCTATAATGAAATTACCTCAAAGGATTATTTTTGTTTTTGAGCCTGGTACCCTAACTCCAACCAGATTCTATTAGGAAAAAAAAATGAAAGGATTTTTGACGTCATGAAAGTTATCAGACAGGAGTTCATAAATTCTTGCATCCTGGTTAAATGAGTAATTAATAAATCCAGATACAGTCACACGAGGAAGGAACAATTAATTCTATTTGCTTTGCTTTTCAGTCAATCTTTAGTGCATTTACTTAATCTGTTAACCAAGCTAAAACTGATCATTTTATTTTCAATTAAAAATTTTAATTAGTTCAAACACAATGGTACTGCAGTGGATACACAAACAGAAAGCTCTGTAAATACTGTTACAATGTCTAAATGAGGAAACACTCATTTCATGATCTGGTGCCTGAAAAATATCACAGGAGAATATAAATTTGATAGTCAGGAAATCCTCAACAACCAGGTGTAGAAGAACTATGACTCAGCCCTGTCTTTGTACTTTTATCAAATGCTGATTTATGAACAGTCATACATTGCATCGGGGCGGATTTGATTTTGTAAAATTAAAACTTTCTGTTCAAACTGAAGAATGTTAAAAAATATATGCGGATAAATAAACATTTTAGCAAAGAACGTGAATGTGAAATAAACAAGGCCTCAGAATATAAAAATGAAAAGGGGTGGCCGGCGGGATTGTTTTAATCACCATTTTTCTCTTGTCCTTGCTAATCTTACCCAAAACCGTTCTTATCCCGTAATGAATCCCTATATGACTATCAAGAAGTTTTGGGTCTTTTGCATCCAGGAGTGACACTCTTAACAATGTCATTTCAACATCCCCCGAAGACCGTGGACAATTTTAAGGCATTCTAATTATCTTCTCTCCAGGAAAAATTCTTTAGTTTTCTAAACGACTTGTCTATTTTGATGTTTCGGTGGAGTCGAGGAGTACAAAAGCCGTGTTTTGTCTCCAAAGGGTATGTGCAATTGATTTCTTCTCATTTATGCGGAAGTTCGATAGGCGAACTCATTGGGTACAGGTCATTATGATAGCATTCAGTAGAAATAATGCATTATAGTTGATCGGATATTGCCAATAAATTATAATGTTATGCCAAATCACTTTTCCTTTATTGCCTTCATTTGTCTTTTCAAAAAGGTCAAAATAATTATATCTTTTATCAAAAAGATAAAAATAATTATAGTGAGAAAACAAATATCTGCAAGACACAGTTTTGCAGATTTTATTATATCTTTTATCAAAAAGATAAAAATAATTATAGCGAGAAAACAAATATCTGCAAGACACAGTTACTACAATATTCAGAACTGATTCACGACTTTTACTCTGGAATCCCCGATGAACCTGACTACTGGTTGGTTGTATTGTTTGACCAAAAGCAGAAAAAGCTTCCCATAGGCAGGAAGCATTTGAACTTGTTTTGGTCTGGCCAGCTCTACGTACCGCAAATGTACAGAATAAGTGAGACATGATGTTAAAAGTTCTCTTACGGAAATTGCAACTTGACAGGTACCGTGATTATTCTTAATCAGGCATAAAAGTGCCAAAAAGGGCTAAAGAGAAGTTTCAAAGAAGTATCCCTGGCTCACTTCAATGAAGAGAAATCGGTTTTTGAGATGTTTACAGTTGCTGAACTTGATGGCGATCCGTGTTACTACTCATGAAACAGTTACACTTGCCCGTATTCCTTTCGAAAGGTCAGCGTGTTATTCCACAAGGCCTAATATTACTCTGCAGGGGGACGTTTTAAATGAAGAAGGCCCATTGTTTAGCAGGAGCATTTTTACGAACTTCAGCGAGTCATTAAATCTGGGTGCCACTTCTGTAAAGAAGAACTTCTGCTGAGCACTGGTAACCATAAACAAGTGAGTGCTCTATTTTGTAAAATAACTGTTTAGTAAAACAAAAACATAATGCAGTAATGCTAACAATATGTATGTAGGAAGCGATCCATATGTGGATAAATGTGTTTTGAAAACAGAACTTGATGTGCATAATTGCTTCCCGCTTTGCGTATTCAATTATTTTGGTTGCTCTTATCAAAAGAGAGAGGGTAAATTCTTGCTCATCATAGCATTTAAACTATTCAAATGGTTTTCTAGGGCATCATTATAATAGGGTTTTTTTTAAAAAAAAAGACTAAGGAGAGTAGTGTAAGGGATTCATTGGTAGATTCTTGTAAAGCAACTAAAAAAGCACTTTGAAAATATTAAATGCTATTTTATCAGGCCTCAACAAATTCCCACACCTAAGGGTGATAAGCTCATGCCTCGCACCGTCTTTTTTCCCCCTGACTGCCCTAGCTTCCGGTGTCAGTGTGAAAGTTTTGGTGAAAAGACCTTTTCTCCTCTGCAGCTCACTGGCTCTCACCGTTCTCACTGCAGCCAGACGGGCGTGGTTGTCCATCCCTTTTCCTCAGGATCTTACAAGGTAGATCTGGGAACAGCAACTTCTGTCCCTCTGAGTCTCTTGGCCTCTCCTTTCTCTCTCCCTGTTACTTGAGAGGAAGGCCAGGGAACTTCTAATTCCAGACTCCGTAGCCTTTCATGCACCTGGAGTAGGGAGGAGCAGGTGAAGGCAAGCGGCGTCTGGGATCAGTGACGGCAGAGAGGGGAGGGTAACGCTGACAACAACGGGAGATGGGATGCATCCCATCCGGCTTGAGGCGTTGTGCTTTGGTCGCCACATTCTGACCCCGGCCACGATGATGGGAACCTCTTCAAAAGGGGAACAGAAATTGTGTCTATACATCCCTCCAGGGTCAACTGTGGTCTTTTATCCCTGATTAATGTGGGTTATTTAGCCCTCTCCCTTCTGCATCATCTGTGCATTTGCATCTGTGACCTTTGCGCATTTGGCATTCACCCCACCTCCAGCCCCGTAGCACTTAGGTACAAATCTATAAATTACACGTTATCAATTATTTATTTATATTAATATCAGTCTCCCCCTCTAGGGGTAGGGAACATACAGCTCTGTCTTATCATACTCCTCCAAGCTCCTAGTACAATGGTCTTCACACAGTACGTGCTCAATGAATAGAATTGATTGATTATGGACAAAGGCAAGTGTTAATTAATGAAAGGCTAATTGTCTCTTAAGGAAGACCATGGGAGGACCTTGAAGGCCAATTTCCATTATTAATAATAATAATAATAATGATGGCATTTATTAAGCGTTTACTATGTGCAAAGCACTGTTCTAAGCATTGAAGTCTAAGCGCTAGTCTAGACTAGACTTAGTCTAGACTAAGTCATTAGATAGATGAGCAATGGTCTACTAATGGAGAAGCAGCGTGGCTCGGTGGAAAGAGCCCGAGCTTGGGAGTCAGAGGTCATGGGTTCTAATCCCGGCTCCGCCACTTATCAGCTGTGTGACTTGAGGCAAGTCACTTGACTTCCCTGTGCCTCAGTTCCGTCATCTGTAAAATGGGGATGAAGACTGTGAGCCCCACATGTGACAAGCTGATCACCTTGTATCCTCCCCAGCGCTTAGAACAGTGCTTTGCACCTAGTAAGCGCTTAACAGATGCCATCATTATTATTATTATTATTAAGCAGCATGGCTCAGCATGGCTCAGTGGAAAGAGCACGGGCTTGGGAGTCAGAGGTCATGGGTTCTAATCCCAGCTCCGCCACTTATCAGCTGTGTGACTTTGGGCAAGTCACTTGACTTCTCTGTGCCTCAGTTCCCTCATCTGTAAAAT
Source organism: Tachyglossus aculeatus (assembly GCF_015852505.1). Lineage (NCBI taxonomy): Eukaryota > Metazoa > Chordata > Mammalia > Monotremata > Tachyglossidae > Tachyglossus > Tachyglossus aculeatus. The sequence goes on along the minus strand of NC_052079.1, from coordinate 21,034,953 downwards.
GGGGCTTAAGACGGTGAGCCTCCCCCATGGGACAAACTTGATTACCTCAAAAACCCCCCAGCGCTTAAAACACTGCTTTGCACCTAGTAAGCGCTTAACAGATGCCATCATTATTATTATTATTATTAAGCAGCATGGCTCAGCATGGCTCAGTGGAAAGAGCCCGGGCTTGGGAGTCAGAGGTCATGGGTTCTAATCCCAGCTCCGCCACTTATCAGCTGTGTGACTTTGGGCAAGTCACTTGACTTCTCTGTGCCTCAGTTCCCTCATCTGTAAAATGGGGCTTAAGACGGTGTGCCTCCCCTGTGGGAAAAACTTGATTACCTCATATTCCCCCCAGCGCTTAAAACAGTGTTTGGCACATAAGAAGCACTTAACAAATACCATCATTATTACTATTATTAGGAAGGTGCTTTAACCTGCCACAGGCAGATGGGTAACTGCTTTGGAAGTGAGGAAAATAATCCCTTGCTTGAGGTGACCTGCTTCTTCCCAGCGGATCATATGGAACCAGCGTAAGGTCCCTTGTCCTTGGCCTGGTCACGCTGATTACCACAGATTCACCATAACCCCTCCATTCCAGAGAAGCAGCATGGCTCAGTGGAAAGAGCCCGGGCTTTGGAGTCAGAGGTCATGGGTTCAGATCCCAGCTCAGCCAACTGTCAGCTGTGTGACTTTGGGCAAGGCATTTGACTTCTCTGTGCCTCAGTTACCTCATCTGTAAAATGGGGATGAAGACTGTGAGCCCCCCCCTTGGGACAACCTGATCACCTTGTTATCTCCCCAGCGCTTAGAACAGTGCTTTGCACATAGTAAGGGCTTAATACATGAAATCATGATCGTTATTATTATTATTCCATTCTTCCAACCTAGTAGGAGCAGTGACAAGTTATCCTTTGCCACTGGATTACCGCCATAGTCTCCTGGCCGGGGCTCTGTCACCAGTCTCCCTATTAACAGCATCCCATCCTCCTGTCTCTCCCCACTTCAGTCTATACTTCACTCTGTTGCCCGGATCATCTCTGTGCAGAAACGGTCTGGGCATGTCACTCCCCTCCTCAAAAATTCCAGCGGCTGCCCATCAACCTACGCATCAAGCAAAAACTCCTCACTCTCAGCTTCAAGGCTGTCCATCCCCTCGCCCCCTCCTTCCTCACCTCCCTTCTCTCCTTCTCCAGCCCAGCCCACACCCTCCGCTCTTCTGCCGCTAACCTCCTCACTGGGCCTCATTCTCACCCGCCCAGCCGTCGACCCCTGGCCCACGTCCTTCCCCTGGTCCGGAATGCCCTCCCTCTACACATCAGCCAAGCTAGCTCTCTTTCACCCTTCAAAGCCCTACTGAGAGCTCACCTCCTCCAGGAGGTCTTCCCAGACTGAGCCCCCTTTTTCCTCTCCTCCTCCCCACCCTACCTCCTTCCCCTCCCCACAGCACTTGTGTATATATATATATATTTGTACAGATTTATTACTCTATTTTACTCGTACATATTTACTGTCCTATTCATTTTGTTAATGATGTGCATCTCGCTTTAATTCTATTTGTTCTGACGATTTTGACACCTGTCTCCATGTTTTGTTTTGTTGTCTGTCTCCCCCTTCTAACAATAACAATAACAATAGTGGCATTTGTTAAGCGCTTACTATGTGCAAAGCACTGTTCTAAGCACTGGGGGGGATACAAGGTGATCAGGTTGTCCCACGTGGGGCTCACAGTCATAATCCCCATTTTACAGATGAGGTAACTGAGGCTCAGAGAAGTTAAGTGACTTGCCCAAGGTCACACAGCAGACATGTGGCGGAGCCGGGATTCGAACCCTTGACCTCTGACTCCAAAGCCCGCGCTCTTTCCACTGAGCCACGCTGCTCATCTAGACTGTGAGCCCCTTGTTGGGTAGGGACCGTCTCTCTATGTTGCCGACTTGTACTTCCCAAACGCTTAGTACAGTGCTCTGCAGACAGTAAGCACTCAATAAACATGACTGGATGAATGAATGAATGAACAGCAGCAAAATGTCAATCTTATCAGATCACTCTCCTCTTCAGAAGTCTGTCTTGGTCCCTGCTACTGCTGATTGCATTAGGTTACAACTCCTGACCGCAGAACTTCAAGGCTCTCCATTACTGAATCTTTCCTACCTCCCACCTGCCCTCTTTTCCAACTGCCCCTCAAGTCAAACTCTTTGCTACACCCAAGCCAAGAGGTTCACTGCCTCCCGCACGTGTTTTTCACATACAAGTCACCCCTTCTGGAATCCCCCTGCTCACTCGGTTTTGCTGAACTGAACGCCTTTCTCCTTCAAAGCGCTAGTGACCCACCTCTCACATCAAGTCTTGCCAGGCTATATGAAACAATACTAATAATAATAATAATAATAATGGTATTTGTTAAGCACTGACTGTGCAAAGCACTGTTCTAAGCACTGGGGGGATACAAGGTGATCAGGTGGTCCCACGTGGGGCTCACAGTCTTAATCCCCATTTTACAGATGAGGGAACTGAGGCACAGAGAAAGTTAAGTGACTTGCCCAAAGTCACACAGCTGACAGGTGGCAGAGCCGGGATTTGAACCTCGGACTCCAAAGCCCGTACTCTTTCCACTGACCCACGCTGCTTCTCTGTCCTTGACACCCCCCAAAAAAAACACACAGACACACACTCACACACACCCTTATCCCTGCGTTATCACCCCCCTCCCAGTTCATGCTATCTATTCTGTCTATTCAATTTTGAAGTAATTATTATAACGATTGTGGATTCGTTAAGCTCTTACTATGGACCAAGCACTGTACTAAAGGCTGGAGTAGAAAGGTTGGGGTAGATATCAAATAACCGGGACAGTTCTGAAAATCGGAATACACGTGTAGCATTTATATGTTTAGGTATTTTACTTCTTGCACTTTGTATCTGGTGTACATCCACATTTTTCTAAATTTTTTCATTTCCCCCATAAGCCTGCAATCTCTTCAAGGGCAGGGACCATGATTGATTCTTCTAATCTACAGTGTTAGCCCGATACTCCGAGTCAAACGGTTCAATAAACGTTATTATTGATGGTGGTCTGGATTTGTAGAAGAAGAAGAAGAAATAATGATCTCTTCCAGTTTCTAAGAGATAGTTCATTTGCTTGTGGCAGGCTAAGAGCGTGAATGGGAACAATCAGTCCATGAGCCAATTTAAAATTTATCTTCTCTTGTTTACCTATTTGAGGTAAATTATGTATTCCAAGAAGTCTCCCGGTTTGCCTGGTAAAGGTAATTTAGCTCAAGAATGCAGGCAATATTCTTTCCAGAGAGAATGCATTTTATTAACCTTAGGAGACATCAAGTATGACTAGGTTCTCATTTCACTGTAAAGCTAACATCAAAATGCAACTCTAGTTCTGTTTGTCTTGAATTATTTACATAAAGATGTCACCACTTTTTGCTAGTTTCCCAAAAGAAGCCGTCCTACCTCCTGAATCAGCAAATGTTTCGGATAAGTAAGAAGAGTTTCATCTGGCCATTAATCAGAGTAAATTCATCGCTTAGAACAGTGTTTTGCACGTAGTAAGCGCTTAACAAATGCCATCGTTATTATTGTCTATGTCCTTTTGTAAAATGGTATTTTAATATTCCATTTCTCTTCATGCTTTGAAGGAAAAATACACCACATAAAGTTTAACCCTGGCTGAGGGATTTTGTCAGGTTTATTAAAAAAATCTTCCAGTGATATAGTGACAAAATCACATTCCAATATAAGAAATGTTGTTGGCATGTGTGTGCGTGTATTAACGTGGTGTCAATTATGTTGAGCAACTTTCAGGAGAATGTGCTGCTTTAAGTTTTTTGTGGTTTTTTTTTTTCCCCCACACACGTGGACTGCACTATATTTACTAAAGGTCTGTAGACTAAATATTCCATGCATTCCCCCCTTCTAGACTGTGAGCCCACTGTTGGGTAGGGACTGTATATGTTGCCAACTTGTCCTTCCCAAGCGCTTAGTACAGTGCTCTGCACAAAGTAAGTGCTCAATAAATACTATTGATTGACTGATTGATTGATTGATTGATTTAAAGCCTGACTTAACAAACCTGAAAATATGCCCAGTTCCTCACCCGAAAGTGATGTTTTATTAAGGGAAAAAACTATCTTAGGATTCTGCCCAAAACAAATTAATCCTGTATTCCTAGAATGTTCTGGGACTCGGCCAACTTCCAATATAGCAGTAACTGTATCCTGCTTTCGAAAGTCTCCCCTCCATCCCACGCTGACTCTGATTTCCCACATCATAGTCGATACCTGCTTCATTTAGGCCATTTTTTCAAAAGGCGCTGAATATCCTGGAGCGGGGAGAAGAAGGGGGAAGAATCCCTGGCCAAGGAAGCCCCTCCAAAATGTAGGGAGACCCCCCCAACGCAGATGGCAAGAGCACATCGGACTGATGGACGGCAAAGCTCATCTCTGATCCTGGCACCTGCCAAACAGGCCGCAACCGTCCTGGGAATCGCGCAATTTGGGAAGCTGGAAAGGGATCCTGGGAGCCTCGGAATTCCCCATCTCCACTCTCCGTCTTGGAGCGCTGCCCCTGGAAAAGTTCTCCCCGTCCCGCTCTCGCAGGTCGGGGGATGGAAATAAATACGTAATAAAGACACTTGTACTTCCCAAGCGCTCAGTACAGTGTTCTGCACACAGTCAGCGCTCAATAAATACCACTGAATGACTGAATGAAGGGGTCTAACTTTGCCCAGTTGGCAACAGTCTGGACCAGTTGCGGGGCCTGTTGCCCAGTCTTTCCAGTAGCTGCCCAAAGACTGACGGCCAGTTGAAAGTGGCAAGGTAAGGGGGGGTCGTATTGGGTTTTTTGGGGGGGGGGCTCCGGGGAAAATAGGCATTTTTAAAGAAGCAGGGGGGCACACACGCTATTCTCGTTCTTCTCTCTCCCCTTCTTCCCCCCAAACCCGGGCGTTAGTTGTTAGACGCCCCTCCCGGCCCATATTGTCAGCCTGGGGGCAGGGGGATTTGTTAGACGCCCCCCTCAGTGGAAAGAGTACGGGCTTTGGAGTCAGAGGTCATGGGTTATGTTGCCAACTTGGACTTCCCAAGCGCTTAGTCCAGTGCTCTGCACACAGTAAGCGCTCAATAAATACGATTGAATGAATAAATGAACCTTCCCAGCGTTCAGAACAGTGGTTGGCACATAGTAAGCGCCTAATAAAGGTCATTGCACACTGTAAGCGCTCAATAAATACGATTGAATGAATGAATGGGTTCTAATCCCGGCTCCGCCACTTAGCAGCTGTGTGATTTAACTTCTCTGGGCCTCTGTTCCCTCATCTGTAAAATGGGGATTAAAGCAGTGAGCCCCCACACCGTGGGACAACCTTGATCACCTCGTATCCCCCCCCCAGCGCTTAGAACAGTGTTTGGCACATAGTAAGCGCTTAACAAATACCATCATTATTATTATTAATAGGAAGGTGCTTTAACCTGCCACAGGCTGGTGAGCTGGGCTAGAGTGTGAGCCCGCTGTTGGGTAGGGACCGTCTCTATATGTTGGAAACTTGGACTTCCCAAGCGCTTAGTACAGTGCTCTGCACACAGTAAGCGCTCAATAAATAGGAATGAATGAATGGGTACCTGCTTTGGAAGTTGGGAAAATAATCCCTTGCTTGAGGTGAGCTGCTTCTTCCCGATCACCTGGTAACCGCCCCCCTTCTAGACTGTGAGCCTGTTGTTGGGTAGGGGACGTCTCTATATGTTGCCGACTTGTACTTCCCAAGCGCTTAGTACAGTGCTCTGCACACTGTAAGCGCTCAATAAATACGACTGAATGAATGAATGAATGAATGAATGAACCACCCCAGCGCTCGGAACAGCGGTTGGCACATAGTAAGCGCCTAATAAAGGTCATTGTACACTGTAAGCGCTCAATAAATACGATTGATTGAATGAATGAATTACTGAATGAATGAATGAATGAATGAACCTCCCCAGCGCTCGGAACAGCGGTTGGCACATAGTAAGCGCCTAATATAAAGGTAATTGCACACTGTAAGCGCTCAATAAATACGATTGATTGAATGAATGAATGAACCTCCCCAGCTCTCGGAACAGCGGTTGGCACATAGTAAGCGCCTAATAAAGGTCATTGCACACTGTAAGCGCTCAATAAATACGATTGATTGAATGAATGAATGAACCTCCCCAGCGCTCGGAACAGCGGTTGGCACATAGTAAGCGCCTAATAAAAGTCATTGCACACTGTAAGCGCTCAATAAATACGATTGATTGAATGAATGAATGAATGAACCTCCCCAGCGCTCGGAACAGCGGTTGGCACATAGTAAGCGCCTAATAAAGGTCATTGCACACTGTAAGCGCTCAATAAATACCATTGATTGAATGAATGAATGAACCTCCCCAGCGCTCGGAACGGCGGTTGGCACATAGTAAGCGCCTAATAAAAGTCACTGCACACTGTAAGCGCTCAATAAATACGATTGATTGAATGAATGAATGAATGAACCTCCCCAGCGCTCGGAACAGCGGTTGGCACATAGTAAGCGCCTAATATAAAGGTCATTGCACACTGTAAGCGCTCAATAAATACGATTGATTGAATGAATGAATGAACCTCCCCAGCGCTCGGAACAGCGGTTGGCACATAGTAAGCGCCTAATAAAAGTCATTGCACATTGTAAGCGCTCAATAAATACGATTGAACGACTGAATGAACCTCCCTAGCGCTCGGAACAGCGGTTGGCACATAGTAAGCGCTTAATAAAGGTCACTGCACACTGTAAGCGCTCAATAAATACGATTGATTGAATGACTGAACCTCCCAGCGCTCGGAACGGCGGGTGGCACATCGTAAGCGCCTAATTAAGGTCATCGCACACTGTAAGCGCTCAGAACAGCGGGTGACACATAGTAAGCGCCTAATAAAGGTCATCGCACACTGTAAGCGCCCAATAGATAAGATTGAATGAATGACTGAACCTCCCAGCGCTCGGAACGGCGGGTGGCACATCGTAAGCGCCTAATTAAGGTCATCGCACACTGTAAGCGCTCAGAACGGCGGGTGGCACATAGTAAGCGCCTAATAAAGGTCATTGCACACTGTAAGCGCTCAGCAAATACAACTGAATGAATGAATGACTGAATAAGTGAACGAACCTCCCAAGCGCTCGGAACAGCGGTTGGCACATAGTAAGCGCCTAATAAAGGTCATTGCACACTGTAAGCGCTCAGCAAATACGATTGAATGAATGAATGAATGAACCTCCCAAGCGCTCGGAACAGCGGTTGGCACATAGTAAGCGCCTAATAGAAAGGTCAGTGCACACTGTAAGCGCTCAATAAATGCGATCGAATGAATGACCGAACCTTCCAGCGCTCGGAACGGCGGTTGGCACATCGTAAGCGCCCAATTATCATCATCATCAGTCGCATTTATTGAGCGTTTACTGTGTGCAGAGCACTGTACTAAGCGCTTGGGAAGTCCAAGTTGGCAACCTATAGAGACGGTCCCTACCCAACGGTGGGCTCACAGTCTAATTAAGGTCACCGCACACCGTGAGCGCTCAGTAAATACGACCGGGTGGCCGAGTGACCGACTGAGCCTTCCCAGCGCCCGGAAGCCGCGTGGCTCAGTGGAAAGAGCCCGGGGTCATGGGTTCGAATCCCGACTCTGCCCGAGTCGGGAGGTCGTGGGTTATGTTGCCAACTTGGACTTCCCAAGCGCTTAGTACAGTGCTCCGCACGCAGTAAGCGCTCAAGAAATACGATCGAATGAATGAACGAATAAACGAACCTTCCCGGCGTTCAGAACAGCGGTTGGCACATAGTAAGCGCCTAATAAAGGCCATTACACACTGTAAGCGCTCAATAGATACGATTGAATGAATGAATGAATGAATGAATGAACCTTCCCAGCGTTCAGAACAGCGGTTGGCACACAGTAAGCGCCTAATAAAGGCCATTACACACTGTAAGCGCTCAATAGATACGATTGAATGAATGAATGAATGAATGAACCTTCCCGGCGTTCAGAACAGCGGTTGGCACATAGTAAGCGCCTAATAAAGGTCATTACACACTGTAAGCGCTCAATAGATACGATTGAATGAATGAATGAACGAATAAACGAACCTTCCCGGAGTCCAGAACAGCGGTTGGCACATAGTAAGCGCCTAATAAAGGCCATTACACACTGTAAGCGCTCAATAGATACGATTGAATGAATGAATGAATGAATGAACGAATAAACGAACCTTCCCGGCGTTCAGAACAGCGGTTGGCACATAGTAAGCGCCTAATAAAGGCCATTACACACTGTAAGCGCTCAATAGATACGATTGAATGAATGAATGAATGAATGAATGAACCTTCCCAGCGTTCAGAACAGCGGTTGGCACACAGTAAGCGCCTAATAAAGGCCATTACACACTGTAAGCGCTCAATAGATACGATTGAATGAATGAATGAATGAATGAACCTTCCCGGCGTTCAGAACAGCGGTTGGCACATAGTAAGCGCCTAATAAAGGTCATTACACACTGTAAGCGCTCAATAGATACGATTGAATGAATGAATGAACGAATAAACGAACCTTCCCGGAGTCCAGAACAGCGGTTGGCACATAGTAAGCGCCTAATAAAGGCCATTACACACTGTAAGCGCTCAATAGATACGATTGAATGAATGAATGAATGAATGAACGAATAAACGAACCTTCCCGGCGTTCAGAACAGCGGCTGGCACATAGTAAGCGCCTAATAAAGGTCATTACGCACTGTAAGCGCTCAATAGATACGATTGAATGAATGAATGAATGAATGAATGAACCTTCCCAGCGTTCAGAACAGCGGTTGGCACACAGTAAGCGCCTAATAAAGGCCATTACACACTGTAAGCGCTCAATAGATACGATTGAATGAATGAATGAATGAATGAACCTTCCCGGCGTTCAGAACAGCGGTTGGCACATAGTAAGCGCCTAATAAAGGTCATTACACACTGTAAGCGCTCAATAGATACGATTGAATGAATGAATGAACGAATAAACGAACCTTCCCGGAGTCCAGAACAGCGGTTGGCACATAGTAAGCGCCTAATAAAGGCCATTACACACTGTAAGCGCTCAATAGATACGATTGAATGAATGAATGAATGAATGAACGAATAAACGAACCTTCCCGGCGTTCAGAACAGCGGCTGGCACATAGTAAGCGCCTAATAAAGGTCATTACGCACTGTAAGCGCTCAATAGATACGATTGAATGAATGAATGAATGAATAAATGAACCTTCCCGGCGTTCAGAACAGCGGTTGGCACATAGTAAGCGCCTAATAAAGGCCATTACACACTGTAACCGCTCAACAGATACGATTGAATGAATGAATGAATGAATGAACCTTCCCGGCGTTCAGAACAGCGGTTGGCACATAGTAAGCGCCTAATAAAGGTCATCACACACTGTAAGTTTAATAGATACGACTGAATGAATGAATGAACGAATAAACGAACCTTCCCGGCGTTCAGAACAGCAGCTGGCACATAGTAAGCGCCTAATAAAGGCCATCACACACTGTAAGGGCTCAATAGATACGATTGAATGAATGAATGAACGAATAAACGAACCTTCCCGGCGTTCAGAACAGCGGTTGGCACATAGTAAGCGCCTAATAAAGGCCATTACACACTGTAAGCGCTCAATAGATACGATCGAATGAATGAATAAACGAACCTTCCCAGCGTTCAGAACAGCGGTTGGCACATAGTAAGCGCCTAATAAAGGTCATCACGCACTGTAAGCGCTCAATAGATACGATTGAATGAATGAATGAACGAATAAACGAACCTTCCCGGCGTTCAGAACAGCGGTTGGCACATAGTAAGCGCCTAATAAAGGTCATTACACACTGTAAGCGCTCAATAGATACGATTGAATGAATGAATGGGTTCTAATCCCGGCTCCGCCACTTAGCAGCTGTGCGACTTAACTTCTCCGGGCCTCCGTCCCCTCACCTGTAAAATGGGGAGCCCCCGCACCGTGGGACAACCTCGATCACCTCGTATCCCCCGCCCCCCCCCCCCCCCCCCGGCGCTCAGAACAGCGTTCGGCACATAGTGAGCGCCCAATCGGGGTCAGCGGGGGGGGCGGGGGGGGCGTCCGCCTACCTCCTCTCGCCGTGGACGAGGTAGGAGGTGCGGAAGAAGCCGAGCAGCTCGTTCTCGATGGGGGCGGTGTAGACGATGTGCAGGTTGTAGGTCCTCCGGGGCTCCAGGGGCCGGCGGAGGACGACGACCAGCAGCTGGGCCCGGGGCTGCAGGAAGTGGCGGGCCACGGGCACGGCCCCCGCCGCCCGGTCCTCGGCCACCCGCACCCGGTGCACGGCCACCCGCGAGGCGTGCAGCACCACGTGGCGCGTGGCGCCGCGGCACCACACCTCCACGCTCACCTCCCCGGACAGGGTGAAGTTGCCCATGAAGACGGACAGCAGCAGGTGGTAGTGCAGGGGCTTCAGGTGGGCGGGCAGCCGGACGCGGGGCCCGGGGGCCGCCGCCGCCGCCCCCCCCCTCCTCCTCCTCCTCCTCCTCCTCCTCCTCCTCCTCCTCGGGCCCCGGGGCCGGCTGGGGGGTTGCCTCGGTTTCCCGCCTTCCCGCGGCGCCCTGCTCCGGCTCCGGCTCCGGCTCCGGCTCCCCTCCGTCCCCGCCCGGGGTGCCTCGCTCCCGCTCTTCCCCTCCTCCTCCTCCTCCTCCGTCCCCCGCCGGGCCGGTCCGGGCGGCGCAGGGGTCGAAGCGCAGGCTGAGCAGCGCGGCCAGCGCGGCCAGCAGCAGCAGCGCCAGGACGGACAGGGCGAAGGCCAGCAGGAGCCGCTGGGGGCCGGGCCGGGCCCGCGCCGACGACCGGGACGGGAGCGGAGCGGGGGCCCCCGCGCCCCGGCCCCGGCCCCCCGCCTCCATCGGCCCGCCGGGACGATCCAGCCCCGGCCACCCCTCCTCCTCCGCCCGGTTCCTCCGCTTCTTTTTCCTCTTCTTCTTCTTCTTGTTGTTGTCCTCGCCGCCGCCGCCGCCGCCGTCCTGTCCCTGCCCCCGCTCTCCGTCCAGAGCCATGATCACAGCGCCTCTCCCTGTCCCTCCCCCCGCCCCCCGCCCCCGCAGCCACGAGCCCGGCCGGGGGTGGGGGGGGGAGGCCCGGGACGGACGGCGGGGCTCCCCGGCCCCCCCCCTTGGCGGCCCCTTCCTTCCCTCCTCCTCCTCCTCCTCCTCCTCCTCCTCCGCTCGTCCCGGTCCCCGCCCGCCGAGAGGGACAACTTGGGAGCCCCCCCTTTCCAGCCCCGGCCGCGGCTCCTCTCCCCTCCGCCGCCCTGCCCACCGAGACCCACTTCTCGGAGCCGGCTGCCTCGGCGCGCCCTGCCCTGCCCTGCCCCTTCCTTCCCCTTGCCCCTCCCGTGTCCCGCCTCACCCCGTTAATAATAATAATAAAGTAATAATAATAATGATGATGGCATTCCCTACTCAACGTCCCCCTGCTCTCCCTTGGCCTGTCCTGCCCTGCCCTCGTTTGCCTACTGACTTGCTTTGCTCTCTTCCCTCTGTTTCTCCCGCGTCCTGCTCTGACCCGCCCCGCCCGGCCCCTCCGTATCCTGCCCTGCCCTGCCCTGCCCTGTCCTGCCCAGCCCTGTCCTGCCCTTTCTATCCTGCCCAGCCCTGTCCTGCCCTTTCTGTCCTGTCCTGTCCTGCCCTTCCTATCCTGCCCAGCCCTGTCCTGCCCTTTCTGTCCTGCCCTGTCCTGTTCTGCCTTCTCCTGCTCTGTTCTGCCCTGCCCAGCCCTGTCCTGCCCAGCCCTGTCCTACCCTTTCTATCCTGCCCTCTCTGTCCTGCCCTGTCCTGTTCTGCCTTCTCCTGCTCTGTTCTGCCCTGCCCTGCCCTGTCCTGTTCTGCCTTCTCCTGCTCTGTTCTGCCCTGCCCAGCCCTGTCCTACCCTTTCTATCCTGTCCTCTCTGTCCTGCCCTGTCCCGTTCTGCCTTCTCCTGCTCTATTCTGCCCTGCCCTGCCCTGCCCTGTCCTGCCTTGTCCTGTTGTGTCCTGTCCTGGCCTGTTGTTCCCTGCCCTGCCCTGACCTGCCTTGTCCTACCCTGCCTTGTCCTGCCCTGCCCTGCCCTGCCCTGTCCTGTCCTGCCCTGTCGTGCCCTGCCCTGCCCTGCCCTGCCCTGCCCTGTCCTGCCCTGCCCTGCCCTGCCTTGTACTGCCCTGTCCTGCCCTGCCCTGTCCTGTCCTGTCCTGCCCTTCCCTGCCCTGTCCTGCCTTGTCCTGTCCTGCCCTGCCCTGTCCTGTCTTGTCCTGTCCTGCCCTGCCCTGTCCTGCCCTGTCCTGCTCTGCCTTTGCCCTGCCTTGCCTTGTCCTGCCCTGCCCTGCCCTGCCTTGCCCTGCCCTGTCTTGTCCTGTCCTGCCCTGCCCTGCCCTGCCCTGCCCTGCTCTGCCTTTGCCCTGCCCTGCCCTGCCCTGCCCGCTGCGTTTTGCGGTACTCACTGTCTGTCTGTGTGTGTCTCCTTTCTGTCTGTCTGTGGCTCTCAGTGCCCCTCTCTCTCTCTCTCTCCCTCTCTCTGTGTCTCTGTGTCCCTGTCCCTGTCCCTGTCCCTGCGTGTCTGCCTCTGTCCGGCCCTGCCGGGAGCGGAGAAGCGGGAGTTCGGAGCGGGGCTCCTCCCACGGGACCCCGGGACCCGGGCCGGGGGCGGCTGTCCCGGGGCTTCCGAGCTGCGGGGCCCGAGCCCTCCTCCTCCTCCTCCTCCTCCTCCTCCTCCTCCTCCTCCTGCTCCTGCTCCTCCTCCTCCTGGCCCTGCCGGTCCCCCCGTCCCCCGGGCGGCAGCAGCAGCAGGAGGAGGAGGAGCAGGAGGAGGAGCAGGAGCGGCGGGGTCCGGCGGGCGGGCGAGGGGGCGGCCCGGGGCCCCACCGGCACCGGGGCAAGTGGCCCACAAGTGTCCGGGGACGCTCGCCGCGCCCTGGCCCCCCGGCCCTCCTCCTCCGCGCCGCCCCCCAGCCCTCCTCCTCCTCCTCCTCCTGTGCCCCCGCCTTAGGGAGCGGGTGTTCCGGCCTCCCGGCTAGTCCAGAGCCTCACCGGGAGCGCGCCTTCGGCCGGGCCGGGGGCGGGGGGCTGGGGGGGGGGGCTTCTTTCTGGGTGTGTCTGGGTGTGTCTCTGCGTGTGTGTGTGTGTGTGTGTGTGTGTGTGTGCGCACAGACCGCATTCAATGACTGAAACTCGGAGGACGACTAAGGTAGGGAAGAGAGACAGAGACCCAGAGAGAGACAGGGCGCGGGGGGGAGGCGTCGAGAGCGATTAGAGAGCCGCCCTCGGCTCTGCCACCCGAGACCCCCCCGGGCACCCAAAGGAGGTGGACCCGCGAGCCGGACCCGCCACCGCCCCCCCCCCTACCGGTCCTTCCCCCTGCTCCCCATTCCTCCCGGTCCTACCCCCTGCTCTCCATCTCCCCCCGCTCCTTTCCCCTGTTCCCCACGCCCCCAGGTCCTTCTCAGTGCTCCCCATCCCTCCCGGTCCTTCCCCCTGCTCCCCATTCCTCCCGGTCCTATCCCCCTGCTCTCCATCCCCCCCCGATCCTTTCCCCTGCTCCCCACGCCCCCAGGTCCTTCCCAGTGCTCCCCATCCCTCCCGGTCCTTCCCCCCTGCTCCTCACCACCCCCCCAGGTCCTTTCTCCTACTCCCCATTCCTCCCGGTCCTTCCCCCTGCTCTCCATCCCCCCCCCGATCCTTTCCCCTGCTCTCCAGCCCCCCCCCCCCCGATCCTTTCCCCTGTTCCCCACGCCCCCAGGTCCTTCCCAGTGCTCCCCATTCCTCCCGGTCCTTCCCCCCTGCTCCTCACCACCCCCCAGGTCCTTTCTCCTACTCCCCATTCCTCCCGGTCCTTTCCCCCTGCTCTCCATCCCCCCCCATCCTTTCCCCTGCTCCCCACGCCCCCAGGTCCTTCCCAGTGCTCCCCATTCCCCCAGGTCCTTCTCCCCTGCTCCTCACCACCCCCCAGGTCCTTCCCAGTGCTCCCCATTCCCCCAGGTCCTTCCCCCTACTCCCCGCCACCCCCCAGGTCCTTCCCTGTGCTCCCCATCCCTCCCGGTCCTTCCCACTGCTCCTCACCGCCCCCCCCCCCCAGGTCCTTCCCAGTGGTCCCCATCCCTCCCGGTCCTTCCCCCTTCTCCCCCCCCAGTTCTTCCCCCTGCTCCCCCCCCAGGCCCTTCCCAGTGCTCCCCATCCCCCCAGCTCCTTCCCAGTGCTTCCCACTCCCCCAGGTCCTTCCCAGTGCTTCCCACTCCCCCAGGTCCTTCCCAGTGCTTCCCACTCCCCCAAGTCCTTCCCAGTGCTTCCCACTCCCCCAAGTCCTTCCCAGTGCTTCCCACTCCCCCAAGTCCTTCCCAGTGCTTCCCACTACCCCAGGTCCTTCCCAGTGCTTCCCACTCCCCCAGGTCCTTCCCAGTGCTCCCCATCCCCCCCAGTCCTTCTCCCTGCTCTCCATCCCTCCCGGTCCTTCCCCCTGCTCCCGCCCACCCGATCCCTCTTCCCGGGCCGCGCTGCCGCCCTCCCAGCAAAGCCCCAGCTCCAAGTCCAGCTCTCCGCACCATTCCTGGGATTAGATGCAAATGGAAAAGGAGCCCCCCAGGGCGCCCCGACTGCGTCCCGCTCCACGACGGGATCATTTATTACACCTACGGACGAGCAATAAAATACTTGATCTAGTGATGGATCTGTGGGATGGGAAGGTTATCAGGATCTGTATTTATTTTTCCCACTCAAGATACGGGTGTTTTATTTTTCCAGGTTGGAGAAGTAGCCGGGAATGAATGAACACACTCTAAGGTTGAGTTCTGAAATCAGGCCGAGAGTGGAGGGTGGAAGCCCTTACCTGGATCAAATTCAGACTAGAAAATCCGGTTTGTGTGGATTTATAATAATGATGGCATTTATTGAGCGCTTACTATGCGCAAAGCACTGTTCTAAGCGCTGCCTCGGCCTGGAAGGCCCCTTTTGGACTGCTACCTCGATCCGATGCCCCAGGGAACGGCTCGGTTGTTGACTTCCCTTTGCTTACATTACCCACTGAACTTTTCTATTTTTTGCTATAAAGACTGTTGAAATCTGTGGGTTAAACACTATTGCCTATTGAGAAATTAGAGTTTCAGCGAATAAGAATGTTGCAGAGCATATAAAGGATCACGAGGTGCATCAGTCTATGGGAATTTACGGAAGAAGAGCTGTGAGTAGGTAGATATTTTATTAAGGCAGTTTTCAGAGAGCTGTGTGATCCAGGGGCAAGGATCCATGGTTTCACACAGATAAATCCCAATTGACTCCAGGGTGGGAATTCATCCCTTTTAACCTAGTCTTCTTAACTTTCAAATCTGCGAGACCTTTTCAAATAGCGGCCATTGGAGAAATCATCTTAGTTCTTAAGCGGTACTTTTTTTTACTACTTTTGGTCCAAGTACTTAACTTTCTCTGTGCCTCAGTTCCCTCATCTGTAAAATGGCGATTAAGACTGTGAGCCCCACGTGGGACAACCTGATCACCTTGTATCCCCCCAGTGCTTAGAACAGTGCTTTGCACATAGTCAGCGCTTAATAAATACCGTTATTATTATTATTACTAATCGCATCCCAAAAGTATCTACATGTCGAAGAACTTCTCAATGAGTCCCAAAGTGATTGAAGGGAGGTGGTAAGGCAGTTGTCTGGGTGGTAGAGGCAACATTCATTCATTCATTCAAGCGTATTTATTGAGCGCTTACTGTGTGCAGAGCACTATACTGAGCGCTTGGGAAGTACAAGTCGGCAACATATAGAGACGGTCCCTACCCAACAACAGGCTCACAGTCTAGACAACAAAGCAACAAGAACTCATTCCAGCCCCACAATACTTAGGCAAATAGTTTTATGCTCTATGATTCTCCCTCTCTGCAATTTATTTTAATGTCTGCCTCCCCCTCTAGACCGTAAACTCCTTGTGGGCAGGGACCATGTCTATCAGAAGCAGCGTGGCTCAGTGGAAAGAGCCCGGGCTTTGGAGTCAGCGCTCATGGGTTCAAATCCCGGCTCCACCAATTGTCAGCTGTGTGACTTTGGGCGAGTCACTTAACTTCTCTGTGCCTCAGTTCCCTCAGGTGATCAGGTAATCCTGTACATATGTATATATCATCATCATCATCATCAATCGTACTTATTGAGCGCTTACTGTGCGCAGAGCACTGTACTAAGCACTTGGGAAGTACAAGTTGGCAACATATAGAGACGGTCCCTACCCAACAGCGGGCTCACAGTCTAAAAGGGGGAGACAGAGAACAAAACCAATACTAACAAAATCAAATAAATAGAATAGATATGTACAAGTAAAATAAATAAATAAATAAATATGTACAAACATATATACATATATACAGGTGCTGTGGGGAAGGGAAGGAGGTAAGATGGGGGGATGGAGAAGGGGAAGAGGGGGAGAGGAAGGAAGGGGCTCAGTCTGGGAAGGCCTCCTGGAGTAGGTGAGCTCTCAGTAGGGCCTATATATGTTTGTACATATTTATTACTCTAATTATTTATTTATTTTACTTGTACATATTTATTCCATTTATTTTATTTTGGCAATATGTCTTGTTTTGTTGTCTGTCTCCCCCTTCTAGACTGTGAGCCCACTGTTGGGTAGGGACCGTCTCTATATGTTGCCAACTTGTACTTTCCAAGCGCTTAGTTCATTGCTCTGCACACAATAAGCGCTCAATAAAAACGATTGAATGAATGAATGAACAGTGCTTTGCACATAGTAAGTGCTTAATAAATGCCATTATTATTATTATTATTATTATTATCACTCTGTTGTCTTGCACTCTCCCAAGTTCTGAGTACGGTGATCTGCCCAGAGTAAGCACTCAATGCTTACTCTCGGTTGATGGATTCTTATATTCTGTGATTTCCCCTATCCATAATTGATTTTAATGTCTGTCTTCCTCTCTAGACTGTAAGTTTTTTGTGGGTGAGGATCGCTACTGACTACTCTGCTGTATTGTACTTTCCCAAGTGCTCAATATAATGCTCTGCACACACAGTAAGTGCTCAGTAAATACCATTAATTCAGTGAGCAAACCTGCCTTGGTTGGTTGGGAGGGGAAGGGAGAAAAAGAGACCAGAACAGCATTTCCCCTGTTCCCAGTGGCTGGAATCTAACTGTCCCGCCCTTGCTGTTCCCTTCATTTTAGGGAGGCGGTAAATGCCAGTGTGGGAGAGATGGGGACAGGGAAGCAGTGTGGCTTAGAGGATAGAGCACGGGCCCAGGAGTCAGAAGGACCTGGGTTCTAATCCCAGCCCTGCCACGTGTCTGCTGTGTGACATTGAAGTCACATCACTTCTCTGTGCCTGTTACTTCATCTGTAAAACAGGGATTAAGAGTGTGAGCCCCATGTGGAACAGGGATGATGCCCAACCTGATTAACTTGTATCTACCCCAGTACTTGGCACAGCGCTTGGCACATAGTAAGTGCTTAACAAGTACCATTATTATTATTATTACTATTAGGTTTCGATTGGGGATGTATCCACAGAAACGGCTCCTAACTGAAAAACAACCTTGCTGCATTCATACAGCAAACTTTTCTCAGTGTTTAAACTTCTCCCTGGTAATTATGTTAACCTTTGAAAGCTCTTTTACACGCCGCCCCCTCCTCCTCCCAAAGACACACGCTCGAAACACATACATACGTAGACGCACATGTACGGAACACATATAGCGGTCCTTTATTTTATCTTCTACCGAAAGTGAGATGTGATTCTCGCGTGGTGTGGTGGAAAAGGTCGGTGGGTAATCAACAATCTATTTCCCCAATCTAAGCATGCAAAGCAAGCTAATTCCCTGCTGCCTCTTGGTATTTCAGATTCCCTAAATACTCTGCTCAACGAGAACAGCTCTTCTCTAGATTGCTGCTCCTTCAGCTGGTCTAGTTACCGCAGTTCTCTCCCCAAAGTCCACTGTCACATCGCACTGTTTGATACGATAGGTTTTTAAAGCATTTATTCTGTCCTTTCTGCTTGCGGGTGACCTCTTTTCAGTTCACAAGGCAGCAGCTGCTTAGGTACCCTATTATCATCCATTCGTATCCTATGTCCCATCCAATAAAGCTGGGTTAGAATGAGCCAGTGAGCTGGCTCTGTTTCAGAAACTTCATTGATGATAATATTATCCTGCTTGTAGCGAATACTGGTGAAATAATAATAATAATGGCATTTGTTAAGCGCTTACTATGTGCCAAACACTATTCTAAGCGCTGGGGTGGGGGGCGGTGGGGAATACAAGGTAATCAGGTTGTCCCACATGGGGCTCACAGTCTTAATCCCCATTTTACAGATGAGGTAACTGAGGCACAGAGACATTAAATGACTTGCCCAAAGACACATAGCCGACAAGTGGCGGAGCCAGGATTAGAACCCATGACCTCTGAGTCCAAAGCCCGTGTTCTGCCCGTTGAGCCACGCTGCTTCTCAAGACATTCAGTGTGCTTCTGAAGTCTATCTAGATCTTCTAGACTGTGAGCCCGTTGTTGGGTAGGGGCCGTCTCTATATGTTGCCGACTTGTACTTCCCAAGCACTTAGTACAGTGCTCTGCACGTAGTAAGAGCTCAATAAATACGACTGAATGAATGAATGAATCTCACGGCCATGTCAGCTACTGAATAGGCATCGTAGGCATTCAGTTTGGTGCAAATTTCATGCTCCAATGTCACCGAATTCCAATTGCCAATCTCCCCCAAACCATGCTAGTCTTCTTGTTCCCACTTTCTATTTTGTTGCCTACCTGTGCATCCTTAGAAAGTTTACTGTTTAAGGAGCAAAATTTGGTGACAATGAAAATACGTGTTTTGTTACTTAAGGCCTTCCAGTGAAGCGATGCATCACTGGAGTACCATTTTGAAATAAACTCCTAAAAATTTCAAACTTATGACTGGAGAATATCTTCGACCAGAGATTTTCAAATATGGGTACTCATATCCCTAGGGGAAATTTGAAGGATCATAAGGTGTCCAGCCAGTTTGTCGGATAACAAGGAAAGGTAATTGCAATTGGGAAACATTCCAGCCTAGTCGCAAGAGCACAGGACTGAGGGTCAGGAGACCTGGGTTCTAATCCCAACTCCACCACCACCACCACCATATCCAAGCCCAGTGTGATCTTGGATATGTCACTTAATGTCTCTGTGTCAAGGTTTCCTCATCTGTAAAATGAGGATTACATTCCTGTTCTCTCTCTTCCTTGGACTGTGAGCTCCTTGTGGGGCACAGACTATGTCTGATCTGATTCTATTTACTAAAGTGCTGGGTGGGCACAAAGTAAATGCTAAACGAATACTCTTCTTCTCTTTCTCTTCCTACTCCTTTGTTTTCTTCTCGTTCGGTCCTCCTCCTCGTCCTATTTCTTCTTCCCCTTCTTCTTCTTAATAATGTCATCATCATCATCACCATCATCAGAAGCGGGCGAGAGAAGAAACTCACTATCTCCCAACCACCGAGGCCTGTCCTAGGTGCTGCTGCTTTCCAGTCCACCTGAGGAAAACTCTGGTTCTGGTGTTCCTTGGTATGAGATTAGGGCAGGTGCATGTGGTGGGTGTATTTAGCAAGTCAGAGTACAACGTCAGATGAGAGGCCACAGAGGTCCCGTTTCCTAAAACATTTGAAAAGCCTCGGCTTGGACGTTGGGAAGGCCGTGATCAACGACCAGGGTTTCTTGGAGCAAAGTGTCTGCAGTATTTGGAAAGGGCTTTTAGGTGGAAAATCTGCAGTATTCACACCACCATCGGTTTAGAGTATACCAGTGTCTGAATATGGCACAATACAGAGAAGAAAGTGTCTTGCGAAGCTCTGCCACTAGCCTTGTCTCAGAGCGAGCTCACCCTGATTCACGTATCCAACTGATAGGCAGCATTTCAGTCTTTGTCCACTCCAAGCCCAGTCCTCTCTCCCTGATACAATGCTGGGGAATATCATGGCCATATCCAAAGCCCAGTTGGATTAACAGAAGTCTGAATCAGCAGCAGCAGTGTGGCCTAGTGGAAAGAGCACAGAATTGGGAGTCAAGAGACCTGGGTTCTATTCCTGGCTTCACCGTTTGACTCAGTCGGTTAATCGGTCCATCGTCTTTATTGAGCATTTACCGTATGCACAGCACTGTACTAAGCACTTGGGAGAGCACAATAAAACAATATAACAGACACATTCTCTGCCCACGACGAGCTTACAGTCTAGAGGTGGGGAGGCAGACATTAATATCAATCAATAAATTACCGATATGTACATAAGTGCTTTGGGACTGGGAGAGGGGATGAATAACAGGAGCGAGTCAGGGCGACGCAGAAGGGACTGGGACAAGACGAAATGAGGGTTTAATGAGGAAGGCCTCTTGGAGGAGATGTGTCTTCAATAAAGCTTCAAAGTGGGGGAAAGTAATTGTCTGTCCGATAGGACATTCCAGGCCTATCCAGGACGTGAGCGAGAGGTCGGCAGTGAGATAGAAATCAAGATACAGTGAGAAGATTAGCAATAGAGAAGCAAAGTATGTGGGTTGGGTTGTAATAACAGAGTAGCAAGGTGAAGTGAGGAGTTTCCATTCGATGTGGAGATAGACGGGGAACTACTGGAGGTTCTTGAGGAGTGGAGTAACACGGCCTGAACTATTTTGTAGGAAAATGATCCAGACAGCAGAGTGAAGTAGGGACCGGAGTGGGGAGACACAGGAGGCAGGGAGGTCAGCAATGAGGCTGATACAGTAATCAAGGTGGGATAGGATGAGTGATGGATTAATGTGATAGTGGTTTGGATGGGGAGGGAAAGGTGGATTTTAGCGAGTCGCAAAGATGAAACCGCCACAATCTAGTGATGGATTGACTATGTGGGTTGAATGAGAGGGAGGAGTCAAGGATTTCATTCATTCATTCAATCGTATTTATTGAGCGCTTACTGTATGCAGAGCACTGTACTAAACGCTTGGGAAGTACAAGTCGGCAACATATACAGACCCTACCCAACAATGGGCTCACAGTCTAGAGGGGGGAGACAAGGATGATGCCAAGGTTACAGGCTCATGAGGCAGGAAGGATTGTGGTGCCATCTACAGTGATGGGAAAATCATGGGGAGGACAGAGTTTGGGTGGGAAGATAGGAAGATCTGTTTTAGACATGTTAAGTTTGAGATGACCGGAGGACATCCAGGTGGAGGTGCCTTGAAGGCAGAAGGAAATGAGAGACTGCAGAGAGAGAGAGATCAGGGCTGGAGATGTAGATATGGGTATCTTCTGCACAGCGGTGGTAGTTGAAGCCATTCATTCATTCATTCAATTGTATTTATTGAGCGCTTACTGTGTGCAGAGCACTGTACTAAGCGCTTGGAGAGTACAATTCGGCAACAAATAGAGACAATCCCTACCCAACAACGGGCTCACAGTCTAGAAGCGGGGAAACAGACAACAAAACAAAACAATTAGACAGGCATCAATAGCATAAAAATAGATATAGAATTATAGCTATATACACATCATTAAGAAAATAAATAGAATAATAAATTTGTACAAATATACACCAGTGCTGTGGGGAGCAGAGGGAGGGGGTGGGGGCGATGGGGAGGGGAGGAGGAGCAGAGGAAAAGGGGGGCTCAGTCTGGGAAGGCCTCCTGGAGGAGGTGAGGTCTCAGAGGGCGGCCCCTGACTCCCGCCCTCCGTCTCCCCAGCCCAGCCCATGTGAGCAAATGAGTTCTCCAAGGGAGTGGGTTTAGATGGAGAATAAAAGGGGACCCCGAACTGAACCTTGAAGAACACCCACAGTTAGAGGGTGGGAGGCAGGGCAAGTCACTCAACTTGCCTGGGTCTCAACTGCCTCATCTGTTAGGGAATATCAGTGGCATTTATTGAGTTCTTACTGTGTGCGGAAAACTGTACTAAGCACTTGGGAGAGTACAATACAGTAGGAGGACACAGTTCTTCCCTTCAGATACCTTACAGTCTAATAGGATGGGGATAAGATACCCCTGGAGTGTTCTGGGAGAGCTATGTCCATGATGTTGCTGTGGTTCGGAGATGACTCGACAGCAGGACAAACCTGTAATCCAATCCGATCCCTCTTCTGCAATTCGCGGACTCACTGAAACCGCTCTAAAGCCCTTGAAAAGATGACAGTGAAACAATATCATCTTACAATATTTTGACATAGATGGGTACCTGTGAGAGGGAAAGAAAGAGGGAGGGGAAGGAATGAAAGAGAGACAGATAGAAGGAGGGAGGGAGAGAAGGAGAGAAAGAGAAGAGAGAAGGAGAGAGGAAGAGAGATGGGAGAAGGGAGAGTGGGAAGACTGAAAGAGAGCAAAAGGGAGCAAGAGACCCATTCTCTGGAATTAAAGATGAGTTCATGCATTCATTTATTCATTCAATCTTATTTACTGAGCGCTGACTGTGTGAGAAGCACTGTACTAAGCACTTGGGAGAGTACACTATAATAATAAACAGACACTTTCCCTGGACACAACAAGCTTACAGTCTATGATAATAATAATAATAATAATAATAGCATCTATAAAGCGCTTACTATGTGCAAAGCACTGTTCTAAGCGCTGGGGAGGTTACAAGGTGATCAGGTTGTCCCACGGGGGGCTCACAGTCTTAATCCCCATTTTACAGATGAGGTAACTGAGGCACAGAGAAGTGACTTGCCCAAAGTCACACAGCTGACAAGTGGTGGAACCGGCATTTGAACCCATGACCTCTGACTTCAAAGACCGGGCTCTTTGTATCCACCCCCAGTGCTTAGAACAGTGTTTTACACATAGTAAGTGCTTAATAAATGCCATCATTATTATTATTATAGATATGTATATATTTATAATTTATTTATATCAATGCCTGTTTACTTGTTCTGATGTGTATAGAGAGAGAGAAGCAGCATGGCTTAGTGGAAAGGTCACGGGCTTGGGAGTCAGAGGTCATGGGTTCTAATCCCAGCTCCACCTCTTATCAGCTGTGTGACTTTGGGCAAGTCACTTCACTTCTCTGTGCCTCAGTTACCTCATCTGTAAAATGGGGATTAAGACTGTGAGCCCCATGTGGGACAACCTGATTTCCTTGTATCTTCCCCCAGGGCTTAGAACAGTGCTTGGCACATAGTAAGCGCTTAACGAATACCATCATCATCATCTAGGATTCTATTATTTTTTTGATGCTATTGATGCCTGTTTACTTGTTTTGATGTCTGTCTCCCCTCTTCTAGACTGGGAGCCCGTTGTGGGCAGGGATTGACTCTGTTGCTGAACTGTACTTTCCAAGTGCTTAGTACAGTGCTCTGCACAGTAAGCGCTCAATAAATACGATTGAAAGAATGAATAAATCTCACACCAAAAATTCCTGTCGACACAGTCTCTAAGGAGCAGGGCCTTTTTATGGTGTTTGTGAAGAGTTTACCACGTGCCAGTTCGAGACAAGCTAATCAGGTTGGACACAAACCCTGCCCCACATTAGGCTCATTATCTTAATCCCTATTTTACTGATGAGGTAACTGAGGCACAGAGAAGTTAAGTGACTTGCTCAAAGTCACACAACAGACAGGTGGTGGAGTCAGGATTAGAACACAGTCCTTTTGACTCAAAGGCCCCTGCGCTATCCACTAGGCCATTCTGCTTCCATTTTCAATCAGTTTTCAATCAATATCAACACATTATGATAAAACTTACTATTTTCCCCTTATTTGTTTGGCTATGTGTGAGTCACTAAGGAACATGGGTTTAAAATTTAAAAAAAAATTATTTTAAATGAACCTGAATTTGCCCTCTGCAGGCTCAGCCACTGTGTTTCAAGATCTCAACTACCAAACTAAAATTATCCTATATACCAAATTCAGTTTGACCCTTTCAGGCGGGTATTAGCGTATACTAAAGATCTCTAATGTTATCACACATACTTGATAAAATACCAACATTTTGCCCAAAGGCACATGTTTAAAAATCTAACATTTAAGTATATAGGATAAAAGAACCTGAATATTTCAAACAGCATTCAGGTGGACGCTACACAGCGAAAAAAAATGTCATTCTGTTCAACCTACTTTTTTTCTTTGCCTTTATAATAATAATAATTGTGGTATCTGTTAAGCACTTACAGTGTGCCAAGCACCGTACTAAGCTCTGAGGTAGAAATCCTGTCAGTCCCACCTTCACAACATCGCTAAAATCCACACTGTCCTATTCATTCAATCGTATTTATTGAGCGCTCACTGTATGCAGAGCACTGTACTAAGCGTTCATCCAAACTGCTACTACGTTAGCTCATCCTATCACTCATCCTATCCAGCCTGGATTACTGCATCATCCTCCTTGCTGTCCGCCCAGCCTCCTGTCTCTCCCTACTCCAGTCCATACTGAAGTACACAGATCATTTTTTACAAAAACAAGCAGGACACATCACCCCGCTCTCAAAAAACTCCAGTGGTTGCCCATCCACCTCTGCATCACACAAAAACTCATCACCATTGGCTTTAAAGCTCTCAATCACCTTGCCCCCTCTTACCTCACCTCGCTACTTTCCTATTACAACCCAGCCTGCACACTTCTTCCTTATAATTCTTCTAATTTCAACCTTCTCACTGTGCCTCGCTCTCATCTATCTCACCACCAACCCCATGCCCACGTCCTGCCTCTGACTTGGAATACCCTCTCTCCTCCGATCTGACAGGCAATTACTCTCCCGCCCCTTCAAAGCCTTGTTGAAAGCATATCTCTTCCAAGAGGCCTTCCCTGACTAAACCCCCATTTTCTCTTCTCTCACTCCCTTCTGCTTACCCTGACTTGGTCCCTTTGTTCTTCCCCTCTCCTAGCCTTATGTACATATCTGTCATTTATTTATCTATTAATGTCCACCTCCCTTGCTCTGGAGAGCTCACTGTGGGCAGGGACTGCATCTGTTTATAATAATAATAATAATAAGAAGAAGAATTATGGTATTTATTAAGAACTTGCTACGTGCCAAGCACCGTTCCAAGCACTGGGGCTTGTACATATTTACTCTTGTACATAATAATAATAATAATGATGGCATTTATTAAGCGCTTACTAAGTGCAAAGCACTGTTCTAAGCGCTGGGGTAGATCCAAGGTAATCAGGCTATCCCACGGGGGGCTCACAGTCTTAATCCCCATTTTACAGATGAGGGAACTGAGGCACAGAGAAGTGAAGTGACTTGCCCAAAGTCACACAGCTGACAGTTGGGAGAGCTGGGATTCGAACCCATGACCCCTGACTCCAAAGCCCGTGCTCTTTCCACTGAGCCATGCTGCTTCTCTGGTACGTATTTACTCTTGTACATATTTACTATTCTATTTATTTTATTTTGTTAATATGTTTTGTTTTGTTGTCTGCCTCCCCCTTCTAGACTGTGAGCCCGCTGTTGGGTAGGGACCGTCTTTATATGTTGCCAACTTGTACTTCCCAAGAGCTTAGTACAATGCTCTGCACACAGTAAGCGTTCAATAAATACGATTGAATGAATAAATGGGGAAGACACAGGGTATTCAGGTTGTCCCACATGGGGCTCACAGTCTTAATCCCCATTTTACAGCTAAGGTAACTGAGGCACAGAGAAGTTAAGTGGCTTGCCCAAGGTCATGCAGCAGACGAGCGGTGGGGCCGGGATTAGAACCCATATCCTCTGACTCCCAAGGCCAGGCTCTTGGCACTAAGCCAACCAACTTCAACATTTTCATCGCTTGTTCTTTCCCATGCCACTGCTGCCTTTGTCTGATGCTTCGGTTTAGACCTTTCCATTATGGGTAGCCCTATATGGTGTAAGACCGTTGTTGGGTAGGGACCGTCTCTCTATGTTGCCGACTTGTACTTCCCAAGCGCTTAGTACAGTGCTCTGCACACAGTAAGTGCTCAATAAATACGATTGAATGAATGAATGAATAGCTCTACACTTCATCAGGGTACACAAACTCTCTCGCCACAATCAGGTCAATTCATCCTAGGGCTCTTTTCACTAGGCCATGCTTTATGTTTCTTTGCCCTTACTGCACATTTAAAACTGCTTCTGTATATTCCACCAGAGAGGCATTCTTTTAATTTGCTCCCAACTTGGATTACCAAGGCGTATAGTTAAAGAGAGTTTCAAAGGACCCTGATTTTAAAGTAGAATAGAATTATCTGTCTGTGCCTTTTTAACACATTAGTAGTCAGGATAGTATGAGTGTTAAAATAGTGTCACACCTCATAATTATCTATAGTTTTCCAGAGGAAATAATGGAAAATTCACCAACGCATTCCCAAGATCCAAAGAATTGATGAAAAAAATACATATTATACAGAGATACTGATAACAGGAAATAAGCACAGACTCATGATCAAATAGCAATGTATCAGTAATGAAAGATTTTGAATTAGTTCTTTTGTAAGTTTATAATGATTGCAATGCTTAATTTTTAAAATGCCATCTTTTGGATCCTATTTTCCAGAACGTCCCTTCTGCTAACAGATCTGCACTATATATGTTAAGTAGGGGTCATCCTCTACTGCTAAATTGTTTTGGGCTTTGCTTACTCTACTAAATCAAAGTACTTCAAAAGGAAGGAAAGGGAAATGGTTAAGCCAAAGTAAATTTTGCCTCATTTCTGGAATTGAGAGAGCATTGTGAGTAAGCTGGCATTAAAATTCAATAGCAGGATTGAGAAATAGTCCTCAGCATTAGAATAACAGGGGATGACTGTACTCCTTGGAATTGATAACTGGTTGAAGTATTACAACTGAGTAGTTATAGACAAACTACTTAGTGAAATCATTAATGACTGTCTCAAGTCAACAACAAACCAGTAACTTTTGGAAACCCAGACGTGTATTTATTGGCTGTATGCAGCACAATTCCTCTGGCTACCTCAAAGCGTTTAATAAAATCAGCTGAGCTCTTCAGTTCACATTAATTTTCTCCAATGATTGATGAGTCAACCCTTCTGTCTACATGGAATTGACATTCGATTGTGATTTTTGCATTGTAAGTGCTTTCAGAATCATAAATTGTTGAACTGTCTGCATTCTTCTAGCATTCAAGGGTACTTATTCTCCCTATTGCAGGTGGCTACGGAATCAGCTTGAATAATTTAGGGTGACCAGTTCCAGAAAAACACTATCTTCAAATAATATTGACTCCAAATGCTCAAGTTAACCAGCCCCTGAGAACAGGGGAGAAAATTTGGGAATCTGCATCAATCTTAGAGACTAAAACATGCTGTTTACAGTTTCCCATTTTCCCATTTCCCATTTATCCCACCTGGTTTCAGAACTGTCTGATATGTAAAGTTCTTTCGGGCAGACATACCCAGGTTTAACGTTCCTCATTGTTGGGAGTTCTTATTGACAGGGTTTCTAGTTCCACACTCCATATAGCTTTTTTCTGCCAATTCTCTGGAATGGTTTCTCTTCTCTGCCCATTTTGTGCTAGTACACAGGTACCTGCCAGTGTGTGTTCATACACTGCACCCAATGCTACACAGAAAAACACGCTGCTTTGGTTGTTTGAAGGTATCTGGAACCGAAGCCCTTTTGTTTCCATTTAAATTGGGTTCGCTGTAGAGTGATTCACTTTGCACTGCTTTCACTCATTATGTAACAGCAGGATAAAGCTTGGGAAACCTAAAAAAAGGATAAGAAAACAAGAAAGTGTTATTGCAGCATCCAAAGTATCTAATCCAGCCCTAGGAAAGAGCTTACACATTAGGAAAAAAAAACAAAAAACTAGATAATCAAGTCCTCCGGCTCACTGCACCTCTGGTCTATAAAAGACTGCAGGAAAAAGAGGACTCCTGCCTTTCAGGATGTTATATTCTAAAAATACTGGGTCTGTTATTCTTTTTGCAAAGTAATCATAACGGAAAAGAGAAGCCACCTGGAAAGCGGGTGAGCCCGGGAGTCAAAGGACCTGGGTTCTAATCCCAGTTCTGCCAATTGCTTGCTGTGTGACCTTAGAGGTCATGGGTTCAAATCCCAGCTCTGGCAATTGTCAGCTGTGTGACTTTGGACAAGTCACTTAACTTCTCTGTGCCTCAGTTCCCTCATCTGTAAAATAGGGATTAAGACTGTGAGCCACCTGTGGGACAGCCTGATCACCTTGTAACCTCCCCAGCACTTAGAACAGTGCTTTGCACATAGTAAGTGCTTAATAAATGCCATTATTATTATTATTATTATTATTATTATTATTATTACCTTAGGGAAGCAGCATGGCGAAATGGATGGAGCCCGGGCCTGGGATTCAGAAAGCCATGGGTTCTAGTCCCAGCTCTGCAACATGTCAGCTGTGTGCCCTTGGGCAAGTCACTTAACTTCTCTGTGCCTCAGTTACCTCATCTGTAAAAAATGGGGATTAAAAGAGTGAGCCCAATTTGGGACAGGGGCTGGGTCCAACTTGAATAATTTGTACTACCCCAGTGGTTAGAACAGTGCTTGGCACATAATAAGCTCTTTACAAGTACCGTTATTATTATTATTATTATTATTATTATAAGTCACTTCATTCTCTTTGTTTCCTCAACTGAGGAAACAGTTGAGGAAAGAGCTTTTAACTTCTCCCCCCCACCCGCCCTACCCCCTTCCACTCGCCCTACCCCCTTCCACTCACCACAGTACTTGTGTATATTTATAAATATTTATTACTCTTCATTTTATTAAAGATGTGTATATAGCTCTAATTCTATTTATTATGATGGTATTGACACCTGTCTACTTGTTTTGTTTTGTTGTCTGTCTCCCCCTTCTAGAATGTGAGCCCATTGTTGGGTAGGGGCCGTCTCTATCTGTTGCCGATTTGTACTTCCCAAGTGCTTAGTACACTGCTCTGCACACAGTAAGCACTCAATAAATACGACTGAATGAATGAATGAACTGATTTTACATTATCATTATCATCATCAGCAACAGCAGCATCATCAAGGGAATTTATTGAGTGCTTACAATATGTGCAGAGCACTGTACTAAGCTCTTTAGAGAGTACAGCCGAGTTGGCAGATATGTTTCCTTTCCAAAATGATCTTGCAATTTAGAGGGGGAGACAGACATCAATGTAAATAAATAATTTAGAATACATAATGTAAATATACCTTTAAATTAATTACTTAAAAATATGTGCATAAATTCCATGGCTGTTGCCCCTCATTCACTCATTCATTCAATTGTATTTATTGAGTGCTTACCCTCCTGATGAGGACTCTGAACCCCACGAGGGACAAGGACTGTGCCCAACCTGATTATCTTGTATCGTCCCCAGTGCTTAGTACAGCGTTTGACGCATACGGATATAATAATAATAATAATGACAATTTACTACAATATACTGCATCCAGTCAGAAAAGGCAATAGCTAATGCAGGCTTCTGCCAGTTAAAAGCTCACTCACTATCTGTACATAAGTAAAGTATGCTTTTTTAATGTTTCTCTTCAATACGGAGGTGGAGGCTGGGCTGGCGTCTAAAGTATTGTACCAAGTTTTGGCGCTTACTGAAGTTTAAAAGGATAATTGGGCTGGAGTACTAAATGGGGTCTATCAGATGAAAAAGGTAACATCTTCTGTGTGTTTCTCAAGCACAGTACAGTGCTCGGATAGAGCACGTTCACTGAAAACTACTTGACACAGACTGCTAACAAAAAGGCCTATTTACTCGAGATGTGTGGGTATAATTACTTGTCAAATGTGTTGCTACAGTTTGTTCTCCTACTTGTTCTTACAAACAGCCTGTTTCCCCATTATTTAAAGTTGCATTCTGGCCAAACCTACTAAAGTCTTGATCACTTTTTCTCACTCATTCGCACGTGTGTAAAAGAGGTCTTTGGTAACGTAGCATTCCAAGCTAAACAGGATCGCACTGCAGGAATCAACCAATCAATCAATTGTATTTATCGAGCGCTTAGCGTGTGCAGAGCGCTGTAACAAGAATAATAATAATAAATAAGGATGGCATTTGTTTAGCGCTTGCTATGTGCAAAGCACTGTTCTAAGCGCTGGAGGGGATATAAGGTGATCACGTTGTCCCACGTGGGGCTCACAGTCTTAATCCCCATTTTACAGATGAGGTAACTGAGGCTCAGAAAAGTTAAGTGACTTGCCCAAGGTCACACAGCAGACATGGGGGAGCTGGGATTAGAACCCATGACCTCTGACTCCCAAGCCCGGGCTCTTTCCACTGAGCCACTCTGCTTTTCTAAGCACTTGGGAGTGTACAATATAACAGAGGTAGTAGAAACGTTCCCTACCCCCAAGAAGCTTGCAGTCTAGAGGGGGAGACAGACATTAATATAAATATATAAATTATGGGTCTGTACGTAAGTGCTGTGGGGATGAGAGTGGGGTGAATAAAGGAAACAAATCCAAGTGCAAAGATGATGCAGAAGGGAGTGGGAGAAGGGGAAATGCAGGCTTAATTAAAGAAGGCCTCTGCAGGGGGGGACGGGCTTTTAAAAAGACTTGGAAGTTGAGGACAGTGATTGTTTGTCGGACAATGATAATAATAATAATAATAATAATGGCATTTATTAAGCACTTACTATGTGCAAAGCACTGTACTAAGTGCTGGGGAGGTTACAAGGTGATCAGGTTGTCCCACCGGGGGCTCACAGTCTTTAGAACAGTGCTTTGCCCATAGTAAGTGCTTAATAAATGCCATTATTATTATTATTATTAATCCCCATTTTACAGATGAGGTAACTGAGGCCCAGAGAAGTTAAGTGACTTGCCCATAGTCACACAGCTGACAATTGGCACAGGTGGGATTTGACCTCCATGACCTCCAAAGCCCGGGCTCTTTCCACTGAGCCACGCTGCTTCTCATGAAGCAGGCGGGAGGCAGAGGCAGGATGAGGGAGAGGGATCAGCCTGAAGATAGCCGGGACCAAAGTACAGTGAGTAGGTTGGCAGGAAGATCGTTCCTAATTACCTAATCGTGTCCTAGCCAAAACACATCCTGAAAACAGGCATTATAAGGGAACTGAGTATCTGGACAGAGCTGACTTCCCTTTTCAAAGGTGCTGTTTCTGATGGTGAGATTTCAAATACGGTTGAAAATAATGATTCGGCCAAGATGGACTTCCCTGTCATGAGCAGAGAAAAGTAGTTCCTTACCATGCTTTAGCATCAAGCGCTTAGTACAGTGCTCGGCACACAGTAAGCGCTCAATAAATACGATTGAATGAATGAATGAATGAATTTTGTGCCATACCGGGCCTGTCTCTGTTTTCCAGCCTGGGTCAGC
The DNA here is from genome assembly GCF_015852505.1 of Tachyglossus aculeatus. Taxonomy (NCBI): domain Eukaryota; kingdom Metazoa; phylum Chordata; class Mammalia; order Monotremata; family Tachyglossidae; genus Tachyglossus; species Tachyglossus aculeatus. The sequence goes on along the minus strand of NC_052079.1, from coordinate 21,003,670 downwards.
ATTCCAAGCTTCTCTCTCCCGATTTAATAAGTCTTACAAATCCATTTTCCCTGGCTCGCTCTCCCTTCTGCCTCATCTGTACACTTGGATCTGTAGTCTGTGGACATATTGTCCTCACCCCTAATCCCACAGTACTTATATATTTATGCACATATCTTTATATGTTATCGGACTAAGCCCCCCCTTCTCCTCTGCTCCTCCTGCCCTCCCCATCACCCCTACTCCCTCCCTCTTCTCTACCCCCCCAACCCCACAGCACTTGTGTATATATGTACATATTCATTCTTCTATTTATTTTATTAATGATGTGTATATATCTATAATTCTATTTATTTATATTGATACTATTGATGCCTCTTTACTTGTTTTGATGTCTGTCTCCCCTCTTCTAGTCTGTGAGCCCATTGTTGGGTAGAGATTGTCTCTGTTGCTGAACTGTACGTTCCAAGCACTTGGCACAGTGCTCTGCTCACAGTAAGCGCTCAATAAATACAATTGAATGAATGAATGAATAAATTACTTATCTATGCCTATTACTGTCTGCCGCTCTAGACCATAAGTTCATTTGGGGCAGGCAATGTGTCTGCTAATTCTGTTGTATCGTACTCTCCCAGGCACTTAGTACAGTGTGCTACACATAGTAAGTGCTCAGTAAGTACCTCTGATTGATTTGACACCATCAAAACACCTGGAGCCTGGCAATTGTGTAAATTACTGTGTCCTGAGGAATTCACCAGGATCCGCGGGGTATTTTCCGAGGATGGCTAGAGCCCTGCCTGGCCCTTTTGAAGTGAAGTGTCTCCCCCTTCTAGACTGTGAGCCCACTGTTGGGTAGGGACTGTCTCTATATGTTGCCAACTTGTACTTCCCAAGCGCTTAGTACAGTGCTCTGCACACAGTAAGTGCTCAATAAATTTGATTGATTGATTGAAGCCGGGCTGTGAGGTAAGCACGATCCCATTTGGCATACTGGACGCCTCCGTGCTTGAGAATGCAGTGAGGGATCTGGAATCCGGAACCATCTAACCCACCGGGAAACCTCTTAGCGTTCATCAAGCTACGAGCATCATTGAAAATCTTTGAGACAATCATTCAGGAACTGTTGTGTTAAGATGATTCTGCTCTTTGAGGGACTTGTAACATAAAGAAATATAAAGGATTATGAGTCACACTGTGGATTTGGAAATGTCTATAAATCTGACAGTAAGTCTGAAGAAAAATGAAGTTACCTTACCAGCCAACCAACAGAGACCACGGGTTTGGGAATCAGGGTAACCGTGTTCTAATTCGGGCTACATCACAGGCTGGGTGACTTTGCGAAAGCCATATAACTTCTCTGTGCCTCGGTTTTCTCAACCGAAAAATAGAGATTAAATAGCTGTTAATTCTCCCCATTAGACAATGAACCCTATTTGAGTTGTGTCCAGTATAACTTTGTTTCATCTGCCCCAGCGATGAGTACAGAGCTTAGCACATTGTGAGTGCTTGACAAAATACTACAAATATTAAACCACACCCACAACCATAGATCTTCATGATTGTTCATGATTATAAAACTATGACTTTTACTAGTGAAATATGCTGCCACCATTTCTAACCTATAAAATGTGATAGAAATAACTATGACTTAGTTGGGGAAAACATCTCTAACCTTTCAGCATTTTAAATGCTTCCTTATTTTATGGGCTATACAAAAAGAATTGGCATGTTCATAAAGGAATAAAACTCGTTTCTCAGCTTAAAAATAATTGAGGAAGAAATCTTCTTAGATAAGAATTGGAAAATGAAAAGATTAATTTAGTTGATTAATTTAATCAATTTAAGTGAATTGAATTAATTGAAAAGATCAATTGGGAGACACTCTTAATTGTGTGCCTCCCAATTCAAGTATTAGGTCTTATTCTATCTAGCAAAACGGCATAAAATGATGAGGAGGAGGATGACGATAATATTTTCCATCAGAAAAAATGAGAAGCAGCAAAGCCTAGTGGAAAGAGCACGGGCCTGGGATTCAGAACACCTACCTTCCAATCCTGATTCCGCCTCCTATTGCTGTGTAACCTCAGGCAAGTCACTTCATTTCTCTGAGCCTCAGTTTCCTCACCTGTAAAATGTGGATTCAATACCTGTTCCCTCTCCTACTTCAACTGTCAGGTGGGACAACTGGGTGGGTCTGACTTGATTATCTTGTTATAGAGCCCAGTGCTTAATACAGTGCCTGGCACGTAGCAAGTGCTTAACAAATACTTGCCTTTTCTTATGCTGTCGAGTCGTCTCCGACCCATAGCGACGCCATGGACTCATCTCTCCCAGAACGCCCCGCCTCCATCTGCAATCATTCTGGTAGTGGATCCGGAGAGTCTTCTTGGTAAAAATACGGAAGCGGTTTACCATCGCCTCCTTCCGCGCAGTCAACTTGAGTCTGTGCACTCATCTATCTCCCAAAATGCTGCTGCCCGGCCCAGGGGAGTTTTGACTTATTGTCTTTGACTTATTTAGTGATTGTCTTCCACTCCCTAGCCACTGCCCAAGCTAGGGATGGAATGGTAAGGCCTCTGCTTGACTCGCCCTCCTGGGGTTGAGACTGATAAAGTACTGGAAACTCTCCAGGTGCGACCCTGAGAGGTGATAACAAATACTATATTACCAGAATTATTATTGTTATTTCTATTACTACTAATGATGAGCCTCTTTTGTCTCTCACCAGTCGTGTCCTCCCAGGGCCATGTGGTACAATGAGCAAATAGGCAGACGGGGCGGCGGGGGTAGCACCTCATCAACATCATCATCAATCATATTTATTGAGTGCTTACTGTGTGCAGAGCACTGTACTAAGCGCTTGGGAAGTACAAGTTGGCAACATATAGAGACAGTCCCTACCCAACAGTGGGCTCACAGTCTAAAAGGGGGAGACAGAGAACAAAACCAAACATACTAACAAAATAAAATAGAATAGGTATGTACAAGTAAAATAAATAGAGTAATAAATATGTACAAACATATACATATATACAGGATATATATATATATATACATATATACAGGATATATATACATATATACACCTGGAAAAGAACATGTGCTGGGTAGGGACCATCTCTATCTGTTGCCAACTTGTACTTCCCAAGCGCTTAGTACAGTGCTCTGCACACACTAAGAGCTCAATAAATACGATTGAATGAATGAATGTCTTCACCTAATCAGCCAGCTACACGCAGAAACAGGACTAGAATTCAAGTCTCCCGAATCCTAGAGCATCGCTTGTTCCCCTCAAATGGCCACAGAGTTAAAGAAATGCCCACGATTTGCTTGCCACACTATTTTTTATCTTCTAGTTCTACAAGTGTCTAAAAACCTTTCCATATTTACTTGTGTGGTTTATGGTCTTAGTAAAAAAAAAAACGCAATAAAAACACAAACTATATATCTTACAAATAGCTACGGTTTATTCATGAAACCTACTGACATAATAGAAACCAACTTATCCAAACAGACTCAGCTCAGAATAACTTTCTAGGTTCTGTCGAGCTAATCATTCTATTCTTGATCTACCTGAAAACAAAAGAGATTTAACCACTAGACCTAAACACGCATGCCATAGAAGTTCTCATCTAATTTATAATACAAATTTAAATTGTGGAAATGTAATTCATCAGATTTAAATACGGAGAGAAGCAGCGTGGCTCCATGGAAAGAGCACGGGCTTTGGAGTCCGAGGTCATGGGTTCAAATCCCGCCTTCACCAATTGTCAGCTGTGTGACTTTGGGCAAGTCACTTCACTTCTCTGGGCCTCAGTTACCTCATCTGTAAAATGGTATTAATACTGTGAGCCCCCCGTGGGACAACCTGATCACTTTGTAACCTCCCCAGTGCTTAGAACAGTGCTTTGCACGTAGTAAGTGCTTAATAAATGCCATGATTATTATTATTATTATTAAACAAATAAAAGGAAAATGGACCTGCAAAGTGACCTTTTGGCATCTCTGTAAAATCTGCTAGAATATAAATTGTAACCCTGACAGAGTAAGATATTAGTACATGCAGAGAAATAATTTAGAGTGACCTTGAACAGAATAAGCACTTCTAATTTTCCTGTACTAATGATATAGAAGGATAAGAGTATTAGTTTTTATTCAAATTTAGATGGTGAACTGTGGCTTATTCTCCTATGCAGAATAAGCAGTTTGTTTGCCATGTCTTTACTCTTGCATTTATTTTAAAAAATCGTTATTTGATGACTCTACATTTACATTATTAAAATGATATCTTCCCAGTATCAAACAGTGGAAATAATATGCTTTGCAGGCACAAACAACTATTGTTCAAACTAAGAAAAACTTTTTTTAAAATTTCTCCCGTATGTTTCTTCTAGCCCTATCTTGTTTATTCAATCACCCAATAGTGTTTGCATTTCCCCTTTTCCATTTGCCTAGCAATATAACAAGAACAAAATGGTGTTTATCCTTTTTGGCCTCTGTTTGCTGATCTTGGTGCATTTGATTAGGAAACAAATGACAGCAGCATGGCTCAGTGGAAAGAGCAAGGGCTTTGGAGTCAGAGGTCATGGGTTCAAATTCCGACTCCGCCAATTGTCAGCTGTGTGACTTTGGGCAAGTCACTTAACTTCTCTGTGCCTCAGTTCCCTCATCTGTAAAATGGGGATTAAGATTGTGAGCCCCATGTGGGACAACCTGATCACCTTGTATCCCCCCAATGCTTAGAACAGTTTTTTGCACATAGTAGGCACTTAACAAATACCATCATCATTATTACTATTATTATTATCAAAATATTACTTTCAACTGATGACATGTTTGATTTTATATTCCCATATGTCCTAACAGTTAGTAATTGGGATTAGTAATAGATTACAAATAGGAGGAATGTTAGTGGAAAAATACCTCTTAGGTTCTCAAATTAATTCCTTCAATCATATTTGTTGAGCACTTACTGTGTGCAGAGCACTGTTCTAAGTGCTGGGAAGGTTACAAAGTGATCAGGTTGTCCCACGGGGGGGCTCACAGTCTTAATACTATTTTTCAGATGAGGTACCTGAGGCACAGAGAAGTTAAGTGACTTGCCCAAAGTCACACAGCTAATTGGTGGAGGCAGAATTTGAATCAATCAATCAATCAATCAATCGCATTTATTGAGCGCTTACTGTGTGCAGAGCACTGTACTAAGCGCTTGGGAAGTACAAGCTGGCAACATATAGAGACGGTCCCTACCCAACAGTGGGCTCACAGTCTAGAAGGGGGAGACAGAGAACAAAAGCAAACATACTAACAAAATAAAATAGAATAGATAGCTACAAGTAAAATAAATAAATAAATAGAGTAATAAATATGTACAAACATATATACATATATACAGGTGCTGTGCGGAAGGGAAGGAGGTAAGATGCGGGGGATGGAGAGGGGGACGAGGGGGAGAGGAAAGAAGGGGCTCATGACCCCTGACTCCAAAGCCCGTGCTCTTTCCACTGAGCTTGGAAAGTACAATTCCGCAACAGAGACAATGCCTACCCAACAACGGGCTCACAGTCTAGAAATATCACCAGAAACGTTGGAATCTCAGTCAAAAATTTCAAACAAATGTAGCTTTGTATACATACAGGCATACATACAACATACATGTCAATAATCTAGTGGCACGTGAATGAGATCAAAGGTATTGTAAATTACTATTCAATTATCAAATGTTCTGTATTTAATTTAGTTTAAATTATTTTTTACTTATTGCTTTGAGCTCACCATGCAGTTAAGGAAAAAAGTTGTCTCCTCCGTTGGAGTATATGATTCTCGAGGGTGGGGAACATATCACTTCATTATTCTGTACTTCCCAAGTGTCTAATACACGTAGTTAGCTGCAACTAAATAGCACTCAATAAATGCTAACAAAAGTTAATTCAGTTTCCCCCCGCAAGCTCAGGAAATGCATTGATCCCTCCACCTCATCCTCAATCAACTGAGATTTAAAATTTAAATCTGAGATTTAAAGATGGAGATTTAAAATCTCCGTCGGTTTTATCTGATGGAAAGAAAAATTAGGCAGTGGCCAGGAAAGGGGCCTAGGTACATTTCCTTCAGAATGAACATTAATCCCACCTCTTGAAAAGAGCACAGAGGAGTCAGTGAACTTTGTGGCATGGTTCTATGACAGTTGGAAATATTTTGCTTCCTGCAGCACGCGTGCTGCATGCAGTTCTGTGAGACTTACCCACCTGTTGCCAGATACAATGAACTCAGGCATCGTCCATTCTCTATTCATAATCCCACCTTTGTCTTGGGAAACTGGTTTCCCTGGAAACAGGGACCACCCTCCTCTCAGGAGCACCTCAATACTAGCCCTTTTCTTCCCTAAGACCCCCATCTGGACAGTGGACTCAAACCACTGCGGAGGCAGAGCGGCACTGCAAATAGCGTTTTTTTTCAGGTCGGAGGGGGAAATTGAATGAAGATTTTCCCATTTTGTTTTATAGTGAAATCCAAGAACTCGAATAAAAAGGTTTAAAAACATAAAATAAGTAATTATTGATAACTGTAAAGTATTTTTTACCCCCAAAAATATGTATTCTCATTCGGATGCCACTATATTTTTGACTTGTGCATTGATTCAGCGAAACTTCATTTTCACTACTGAACCTGGCATGTTCCAGCTGACTACGTATTAGCTGCATTCATACATTTCCTGAATTCTAAAGTGCTTCAGTCTTGTCTAAATTCATTAATTTGTTCATTAAAAAAAAGCACAAAGCACCTAAAATGTCCTTATCTTCCCACAGGATAAGAGCACATACCTGCTACGACATTGATCTATATAACTGTTTATCACTAAAATCTGAAATAAACACCCACAACTTCTAATTTAAATATTATTTGCTTTTGCAAGAAAGATTTAGAATTAAAATAATGTTTATTCAATATCTGGTCAATTACTAAAAATCTTCACCTGTATTTTTAAATTGGCATTTTTCTCTTTAGTGCCATCTTGTGGTTTACTTAATCATAATAAACAGGATTTTGCTGGAGATAATAAAATAATAATAATAATAATAATAATAATAATAATAATAAGTATTTGTTAAGCACTTACTATGTGCAAAGCACTGTTCTAAGTGCTGGGGGGGTGGTGGTTACAAGGTGATCAGGTTGTCCCACGTGGGGCTCACAGTCTTAATCCCCATTTTCCAGATGAGGTAACTGAGGCACAGAGAAGTTAGGTGACTTGCCCAAAGTCACATAGCTGACAAGTGACGGAGCCGGGATTAGAACCCATGACCTCTGACTCCCAAGCCTGTGCTCTTTCCACTGAGCCACGCTGCTTCTCCTGGGGCCTGCGGTAAAGTTGTCCAGTTCAGAAAATCCTTTGTTTTCCAGAAAACTACTTAACAAGCATATATTTGCCATATTTTTGCATTGGCCATTCAGGAAAAGAGAAAAACCCATCAGATATTGAAAGTAATGGAATTTACTACAAAATCAATGTTCATTTACAGAATAATCAATAAGGTGATCTTGTTCCGGCCAGAAGAAAATACTATTTTATCTTAGGAACATTGGTTTTGCAGTGGTGTTTCATTAGAATTGAATGTAAGTGATCGGAAACGATGCCTTATCCCATTTTTAGAGAAAGTTGCTGTGCAAGATTCAATCTAGGAGGCAATTTGCTATAGTAATATTCCAGCTAGATATGCATTGAATTTCTTACTCGAATTATTTTTAATTGTAATGGCATTTCTAAGGGATAAAAGGAAGAATCAAAGAGGCAGGAGTTGTGCTACTGCATGGAGAGTTCGAATCTATTTTATTTGATGTAAAAAGTGCTTTGCTTCATAAACTCTTAAGGTGTGTTTTTTAAATGGTACTTGTTAAGCACTTACTATGTGCCAAGCACCATACTAAGCACTGGGGCAGATAAAAGATAATCAGGTTGGATGCAGCACCTGTATAAGGCTCATAGTTGAAGTAGAAGGGAGTTACCTCCCAGTATACAAATGAGGTAACTGAACTACAGAGAAGTCAAGTGACTTGTCCAAGGTCACACAACAGGCAGAGTCGCGATTAGAATCCAGGTCCTCTGACTCTCGACTCCCATGATCCTTTCCACTAAGATCAAAAAATACTTTGAATTGTCAAATAAAAACACAGTTTGCATTTGGAAAGCTATCAAGTCATGCTAGACTTCAATCTCGACTATGGGATATGTGATGGATGATGTGATGTGTCTAAATTGTGGGGACTTTTAAAATAGTATGATAGAAAAACGGTAGCATTTAGGGCATGTGAAAAGAGGGCATAAATTAGTCATTTTGCCTGTGTTAGTGGTAGGATCTGAACTGCTCTTTAATGAATACAAGTTGAAGTTTGCAGCATAAGTTATTCAAAAAGTAATTTTCTCTGCATATGCAGTAAGACCTCTATATTTGACTTGTAACTTTGATACATATGCTTTCAGTTATCTGTGCTGAAAGCACCCGGGCAAAAATGTAATGCAGAGTATTTTTACAGGATTGCTAAACTCCTGTTACAGTCCCAGACCAGTCAAGTATTAGGGATGAAATTGTTAAGGCTAAATTTAACTTCCTCTTTGCTCCTTAATTCAGTCGTATAGTACTCAGAACTTTTCTCTAAGGCTAAAACGTCCCATGTGCCCTCTCAGCTAAATTTGTTCGATGCGATTTAACTTGTTACTGGAGAGAATCGCAACGGTGCCACGGTGCCATTTGCCATCTGAATTTGGCAATACCACCAATGACCCAGACACTGTATTTTTAGAGCCACTGCTGCCAGTTTCCTTACATCATGAAGATCTGGATTATAGTAATAATAATGGCATTTGTTAAGTGCTTACTATGTGCAAAGCACTGTTCAAAGCGCTGGGGAGGATACAAGGTGATCAGGTTGTCCTATGTGGGGCTCACAGTCTTCATCCCCGTTTTACAGATGAGGGAACTGAGGCTCAGAGAAGTGAAGTGACTTGACCAAAGTCACACAGCTAACAAGTGGCGGAGCCGGGATTTGAACCCATGACCTCTGACTCCCAAGCCCGGGCTCTTTCCACTGAGCCACGCTTCGTGGCCCTCGGCTGAAAACCTGTTTTCCTCTGCACCTTTCATTTTGGCCACAGATGGCCATGCATGAACGTATTTAATTGAATTTTAGCAGGAGATAGTTCTCCGTTCATCCTCCTCCACCTGTACTGAAGAATCCCAGCACTGAGCCCTATTTTAGTAGGGATTTTCCTCTGCCCATGAAGACAAAACCTCTGGAGCCACAAATCACTTGTCCCGTCTCTAAATCCTTAGGTGATCACTAAACCAAATTTGGGGCTTTTGTTAAAATCTTCTGCCACCTCCTTCCCCACACCCTGGGTGAACACAGAGCAATTTCCAGAGTTCTTACGAGTTATTTCTCCTCAAAAGATCACACCTGAAAAAATTCCAGTACTCTAGCAGACTTGGCTATGGGAGGGAGAGTCAAGCAGAGCTATTCCATGCCTAGCTTGGGCTGTGGCTAGCGAGTGGAAAGCAATCTGCTACAAGTCAAAATTCCCCTGTGCTGGGCAGTAGCAGCATGGCAGAGAATCGAGGGTGGAAACTCAAGTTTATTGTGTGGAAGAAGGCAGTGATAAACCACTTCCATATTTTTACCAAGAAAACTCTCTGGATACACTACCAGAACGATTGCGGAAGGAGGCGGGGCGTTCTGGGAGAGACGTGTCCATGGAGTCTCTATGGGTCGGAAATGACTCAACAGCAAAAGACAAGAGAACAAGTTATTGGTGAAACAATAATAATCATAATGGTATTTGTTAAGCGCTTACTATGTGCCACGCACTGTTCTAAGCACCGGGGTAGATACAAGGTAATCAGGTGGTCCCACATGGGGCTCACAGTCTTAATCCACATTTTGCAGATGAGGTAACTGAGGCCCAGAGAAGTTAAGTGGCTTGCCCAAAGTCACACAGCTGAAACGTGGCAGAGCCAGGATTAGAACCCACGACCTATGACTCCCAAGCCCGGAAGTCATTTTATTCTTATTCTTTCAAATAAGCCATGCTGCCCTTGCTCTTGGCCACCCAGATCAAGAGAGATCTCCTGGACTGTGAGCCCACTGTTGGGTACGGACCGTCTCTATGTGTTGCCAACTTGTACTTCCCAAGAGCTTAGTACAGTGCTCTGCACACAGTATGCGCTCAATAAATACGATTGATTGATTGATTGATTGATTGATTTGCAGATTACAGAGAGTGAAACCGTATTTCATTTTTTGGTACTTGTGACCAGTTAGTTTATCCTGCCTTTAAGATTTCAGGTCCCAGCTGTGCCTGCAGTCAAGGGTTGGTTGGTAGAGGGGGAGGAGAGGAAGGATTTCCTTTTCCCCAGATTATTCATCCTACCTTTTGAACCCATTTTCTTTTTCAGCTCTGCTGCGAGGATGGTTGGAGTCCTACCATTCCCACATGATCCCTTGAGCAGCTCAGCACTACCTGAAACCTATATCCATAATTGGCCTTCATTTTAATGGATGATGCTACTGACAGGAGAATCTATCCAGGAGTGTGGGTGTGGTTAAGAAGCTGGATGGGTGAACAGCTCTCCCTTAAATCAATCAATTGGTGAGTTGTACTTATTGAGCACTTCTGTGTACTGAGCACTGTACTAAGTGCTTGGGAAAATGCAGTACAAGAGTGGGTAGCTAAAATCCCTGCCAAACAAGGAGCCTACCTGGGGAGACAGGGATTAAAATAAATTATAGATATATGGAATAGTAAAATAACAAGAGATAGATAGACAGAGATAGATAGATAGATAGATAGATAGATAGATAGATAGATAGATAGATAGATAGATACACACACACTGTGGGGCTGGAGTGAATTTCCATGCCTGGGCTGATCTTTGATTCACTAATGTTTTGGGCCCCTAAGGGGCTTTTTTCTCTGATTTTGAGTCGGCCCCTTGATAACCCAATCTTTGTGAAGTCTTTTTTCTAAGATTAAGGGAGGGGAGAGGAGAAGGGATGACAAACCCATAAGGGACAGATGAAATAAAAGCACAAAAGAGTTTCAGAGATGAAAGAGCTCAGGAAATCATTGACTGCATAACTAAATATCTAAATATTATGTACTACAGTCATGTCTATGTTCACAGAGACAGAGGGTAGGATTCAAATACACAAATATAAGGGCAGGTGCATGGTTGAAATGTGAATTTATCAAGGATTGATTCCTGGAGTAAGTGGGAATTTAGGAGGGTATGAAAGATGGAGAGAGCTACGAGCTAGTGAATTTGGAGTGGAAGGGAATTCCGGGCTGAGTGAGGAGTCTGAAGAGAGACAGTTGAAGGTGAGCTCTGAAGTAAGTGAGGAATGCGAGCTGGAGAATGATGGGGAAGAGAAACGATATTTAAGATGGAGACTGATGGTGGAGAGCCTTAGAGCCAATGGAAAAAGGCTTCTGCTGGATGCAGAAGGAGATAGGCAGTCCCCAAGTCTTTCAGGGACTGCTGAGTTGTGTGTAGTATGACTGAAACAGGTAGAAACTGGAGACGAGAAGACCAACAAGGAGGCTGATCCATAGCCTGACAATGCTATTACCAAATCCTGGCTCAGGATTGCAGCTGGGGGATGAGAAAAGGGGAAGAGAAAGGGACGTCCAGGAGTTGTATTGGAGGAAGAATGGGCAAGGTTTAGCTGATGACTGGATGTGAGGGCTGAAAGGGAGTGAGGAGTCAAAGATGATGCCAAGGGTGGCAGTTTCTGGGACATGGAGGGTGATGATATTATCCACAAAGAAAAGAAAGTTAAGAGGAAACTTCCAATATAAACAATGAATGGGTATTCTTCGCCGACTGAAGCTGAGGCCTTCAAAATACAGAAAACCTTCCAAATTATAGAAAACATGGTTCATGTCTCAATTATTGGAATACCGCCTGTATTAGTGAGAGTCATGGAAAATGACAAAACATCAAGACCTGAGGGCATACAAGCTTGGAGGGGACAAACAGCAGAAACACTTATGCAAGCCCTTCCTCAACAAGTACAGCACTGAGGATGTGCCACGGGAGCTCAAAGAAGCTACCATCATTATCAATTTCAAGAAGAAAGCTGAAAGATCAGATTGTGACAATAATAGGAGCACTTTCCATTTCCATAAGATCCAGAGGCTTCTTGGATTGGCTATTAAAGAATATTGTTAACTGAATATTACCAGAATAACTATGCCACTTCAGATCATAGGCTGGTACAGCAGATATGGAAAAAAAAAGAAACAAAAAAGAGCAGGGCAAAGAGCCAAGACTGATGTATGGTTTTCAAAGAAGTTATGAAAGCATTCTGGGCTCTGGAAATTACGTAGTAACTTAACTGCCCTGAAAAGTTTACTGTGATCCTCAAACTATTTAATGTGGACATGTCTGGCTGGGCCATAACTATGGTTGCGGTAACTTGTCCATTCCCCAGAACCAGTGGGCTAAATCAGGGATGCACAATCGTTGGTCCTGTTCAGTTCATTCTAAGCAGTCTCACTAGAGATGCTAGAATAGACCGGGTTGCAGGTTTTAGAGGGTGTTTCATTTCCTCTGGGAAATTCTTCCAACTCAACACTGATTTCCAACTTCATCTAAAGTCCTAGAGGCAATCATTCAAGAACTAATCCCTATGGAAAATAATCCAGAGGCAGGCACTCAGGAAGACATGTGAAAGATTGCTCATTTCTCTAGAAAATCATCTAGGGAGCTATGAACCGATGAAAAGTTTAAAGGAAACGGAGTTAATAATGTATTGGTCTGCCCCAGGGACACAACACACACAACCAGAAATCTATCTGGCAACACAGAGCTAAATGTGAGCACTGAATTCTGCTACCTAGGCAGTACGCTAGCCGGCAGTGCAATGAGAGATAGGAAAACAGAAAATTCGATCAAGAAACCCAGCTTATCGTTTGGGAGACTGTGAAGAACAGTGTGTTAGGAGGGTGGTATTGGGAGGAAGGTCTATAGAGCTATAGTCAGACCAACATTTTTATGGTTTTGAGATTTAAACTCCCCTATGTAGATGCCACACCTGATGCCTTGAACAATTTCATCAGTGCTACTTAGGGGATATATTCAATCAAGCAAGCAATCATTTTTTTTTCCCTATGGTATTTTTATCTAGTATCTATTGAATGCCTTCTGTGGAAACAGCACTGCACTAAACTTTTGGGAGAGTACAAGAGAGTGGCTAAACATGACCCCTGTCCTCATGCAGATTACAGTCTAAATACAAAATTATTAACAAAAAGAAGAGAAAGAAAAATGGATGGATAGATGAGTAGCAGTTTAAATAGTTGAGAATGCATATTGAAATGCACAGAGGAGCAGTGTAGCTTAGTAGAAAGTGCATGGGCTTGGGAGTCAGAGGATGTGGGTTCTAATCCCAGCTCTGCCACTTGTCTGCTGTGTGACCTTGGGCAAGCCACTTCACTTCTCTGTGCCTCAGTTACCTCATCTGTAAAATGAGGAATTAGACTGTGAGACCCATGTGGGACAACCTGATTACCTTGTATCTACCCCAGCGCTTAGAACATGCTTGGCATAGAGTAAGCACTTACCAAATACCATAATTATTATTGTGATTAAATGTTATGGATGTATAAATGTATAGTTGGCACAGAAGTGCTGAGTTGACAGAAAGGATATATGACCTGGAAATGAACAAATAATAATCAGAGAAGGCCTCCTGGAAGAGACCTCTCCCCAACTCTCCCATTACTGTAGGGAACACTACCATCCTCACTGCCTCACCATACTTGGTACTACCCTCAACTCATCTCTCTAATTCAATCTATCACCAAATCCTGACAGTTCTACCTTGACAACATCCCTAGAATCCTCCATTCTCTCCATCCAAACTGCAACTATACTGTCCAAGCACTTGTCATATCCTGCTTGGTGATCTCCCTGCTGACCTCCCTGCCGCCAGTCTCTCCCCACTCCAGCCCAAACTTCACTCTGCAGCCCAGATCATTTTTTCTAAAAATCATTCTACACATCACCCCTTCCTCAAAACCACCTCCACATCACGTAGGTTCTTTACCATTGGCTTTAAGGCACTTAATCAACTATTCCCTCCTACGTAACCTCACTCATCTCCTGTTACAGCCCAGCCCGCACACTTTGCTTCTCAAGTCAACTTCCTTGCTGTATCGCAATCACCTCACTCTCACTACTGACCCTTGTTCACATCCTTCTTCCTGCTTGGAACTCCATCCCACTTCATATCCAACAGAACCACCACTCATCCCATTTTCAAAGCCTTTCTAAAATCATAAGTCCTCCGAGAACCTTTCCCTAACTAACCTTTCATTTCCTCACCCTATTCACCCTCCCTTCTGCATCTTCTATGCACTTCACCCCATCCCCAGCTTCATAGCGCTTCAACTGTTGGTCATTTATGTGGGCCTCAGTGAGTCAGTGGGTGCGAAGTCACAACAAGGAGGTACTCAGAAGTAGCAAAAAGCAAATTTATTGTTGTCACAACGAGGAGGTACTCAGAAGTAGCAAAAAAATTTATTGTCACAGATGAAGGAAGGACATCAGATCAGTTGTACATCTGATGAAGATACATCTTGTACATATTTACTACTCTATTTATTTTGTTAATGATGTGCATTTAGCTTTGTTCTGATGACTTGACACCTGTCCACATGTTTTGTTTTGTTGTCTGTCTCCCCCTTCTAGATTGTGAGCCCACTGTTGGGTAGGGATCGTCTCTATATGTTACCAACTTGTACTTCCCAAGCGCTTAGTACAGTGCTCTGCACACAGTAAGAGCTCAATAAATATGATTGAATGAATGAATGAATGAGTGAATATTTTATCTGTAACTACTGGAGAATGTATAGAGATTGATGCAATCCACCCACCTACATGTACATTCTTTCATGTCCATTGTTTGTCAGTGTCCCCTCTGTGGTTGGTTGGAAATTATGTAGTAACTGAGTTGCCCTGAAAAGTTCATTATGATCCTCAGACTATTTGATGAGTCTCCCAGAGGATATGCCAGTTTTCTTGATACAATTTTCTATTTTCCTATCTATCACTGCAATGGCCCCAAATCCCCCTAACTAGTTACTTACAAACTAGTAAGCATACCACAGTGAGTTAAACGTAGGTACAAGCATACCATACCATCAAATTGGACACCTCGTTAGTACATAGCTCTACAATTTATATTAATATCTGCGACCCGCCCCTCACCCCCAAATTGTAAGGTCCATGAGGTTAGGGATCCCGTCTACCAACTCTAGTGTATTGTACTTAGTACAAGGCTACACACACAATAAGCTGAAATAAATAACATTGATCGATCGATTGATTCAAAAGGGCTTAAAGATAGGGAGAGCTGTGGGCTGGCTGATTGAAGGAGGATGGAGTTGCAGATAGGAGGAAGGGCAAGGGATCGGAGACAGGAGAAATGAAAAGGCAGGAAATTTAGTAGATTAGCCTAAATGGAGTGAAGAGTGAAAGTTGGGATGGAGTGGAAGAAGGGAGAAGAGAAAAGGGAGAGAGCTGATAGAGCATCTTGAAGTGCCTAACACTAAAATAGCAGGATAGCGCCACAAACAACAAAGACCTGGAATGAAGTCAGTCCCCTCAGCACTAAGACTACGCTCCCTTCAACTCAACTGAGCTGAGTGAGCTATAGGAGGAGAATGGAAGATCATAAGCTACTCCAATAATTGCTGTATGTTTAGCTAAAACTGGGAAACTGAAAACCAGAAGGACAGAGGAAATGTTTAAAGGATACGGTCAAGGTTTCTCAGCTGAAAACTGGGGGTCAGGTGCCACAAATAAACTTCTGGGATTATTACCACCAAGAAGAAAGCCGCTCTCTTTGAGCAGCGTTGAAAACTAATGAGACAGGGAGCAAAAGTGAAAACTGAACAAGACGCAGGAAACAACAAAAATGTCAGCATATTAAGGGACAGGCCTTTGTGACCATGGGATTAGGACTGTGCATCCTGCATCAGACTTTTCAAAAGTATGAATTTATAGCTTTGTGGTATCTTCTTTCAGTACTAAGGACAACTATATATATGGTTGTATGTGTTTACACACACAAACACACACACACTTTGTCCTGCAGCCTACTGAAAATCATGCCGACCTTTGGATTCAGGATTTTACCTCTTTCCACATCAGTGCATCATTGGTCAGTGTACTACCTAGGTAGCATAATTTGGAAGAAACTTCAAGTTCTGTGTTACCAAAGAAAATATTTGGTGTATGTAAGGTTTCCCAGGTATAGACTATAAATAGCTTCCGTTTTCTTCCGATTTATGAAGCAGCATGGCTTAGTGGAAAGATCTCAGGCTTGGGAGTCAGAGGACCTGGGTTTTACTAGAGAAGCCGCGTGGCTCGGTGGAAAGAGCCCGGGCTTTGGAATCAGAGGTCATCGGTTCACATCCCGGCTCCGCCACTTGTCAGTTGTGTGACTTTGGGCAAGTCACTTCACTTCTCTGGGCCTCATCTGTAAAATGGGGATGAAGACTGTGAGGCCCCCGTTGGACAACCTGATCACCTTGTAACCTTCCCAGTGCTTTGCACATAGTAAGCGCTTAAAAAATGCCATTATTATTATTATTATTTTAATCCCAGCTCTGACACTTGTCTGCTGTGTGATCTTGGGAAAATTATTTAACTTCTCTGCTCCTTAGTTTCCTTATGTGTAAAATGGGGAATAGCTGTTTTCCTTCTTACTTAGACAGTGAGCCCCATGGGGGACAGGGAATGTGTCCAACCCAGTTATCTTGTACCTGCTTCAGTGCTTAGTATAGTGTTTGGCACATAGCAAGCATTTCAAAATGTTATTATTGTTATTACTATTAAAATCATTATCATCATCGTCATCCAAAGAAGCAAAGTTTCCCGGGCCTGAAAGCAACCATCATAACTATAGAGAGATGGGAGAGTTAGGTGAAAAATGCCTTTTTGTAGATAGTTGCAAGCAAAATTCAAAGTCAAAGGAAACAGAAGACTATGTACTCGTTCCATATGGATTATCAATCACTAATACAATTGACATTTTAGAGTGTGCTCGACCGAATATTTAGATGCTGAGAGAAAAAAAAGGCTTTGAATTTGGAGGCATTTCTGTTCTGAAGAGGGAAGAAGCAATTAGAAGAGTTGTGATGCTTCATCATCACCCCCAGAAAACACCTGCCTATTAAATTGGGGCAATTAGGGGGTCTGCCCAGACATACAATTTGACAAAAAACCTGCTTTCTCTGCACTCCATCAACTTGTCACTTTTTGGTCTTTCAGTGCTGAATCGCTACAAAAAAAGTTTTTGTTCCAAATCCACCTTTTGTTAGCTAACTAGCAGATGGGATACAATGAGGAATATGAAGAAAAATAGGAACTCTGTAAAAAGGCTCACCCTTTCTGTTGCTTGCCCTGTAGCGGCAAGGCCAGTAAATATGTACCATTCCTTGATCGAACAAAGTGAAGTGTCCTAGAACCCTAGCTCTTCAGCTAAATCCGAGTATCAAGAGTATTTCATTCTGCTTGTGATGCGTCTTTGATGAGTTCCTAAACAAATAACCATGACAGCTCCTCGAGGGGCGGGATCATGTCTCCCTGGCTTCTGTCTCTTCCCACTTCTGTCCATACTTCCCTCTGCTATCAGGATCATTTTTCTACAAAAACAGTTTATCTTTCCCAACTCTTCAAGAGGCTCCGGTGGTTGCCCGTCCATCTCTACAAAAAAACAGAAACTGTTTACCGTTGGCTTTAAAGCATTCAGTTACCTTGCCCCCTCCCACCTTACTTAGATGATTTCATTCAACATCCAAGCCTGACCGCTTCACTCCTCTGATCCCAACTTACTCACTGAACCTTAATCTCGTCTTTCTCACCACCAACCCTTCACTCATGTTCTGCCTCTGGCCGGGAACTCCCTCCCTCTTCAAATCCAACGGATGACAATTCTACCCCTGCTTCAAAACCTTACTGAAGGCACATCTCCTCTAAGAGGCCCTCCCCGACTAAGCCCTCCTTTCCTCTTCTCCCTCTCCTTTCTGCATTGCCAGACTTGCTCCCTTAATTCATCCCCTCTCCTAGCCCCACAGCACTTATTTACATATCTGTAATTTACCAATTTAAACTGATGTCTCTCTCCCTATCTAGACTGTAAGCTCCTTGTGAGCAGGGAATGTGTCTGTTTATTGTTGTATTGAACTCTCCCAGTGACAATCACTCTCCCACCTTCAAAGCCTTATTGAAAACGCATCTAATTTATTCATTCATTCATTCATTCAAATTGTATTTATTGAGTGCTTAATGTGTGCAAAGCACTTTACTAAGCACTTGGGAGAGGACAGTAAAGCAACAAGCAAACGCATTCCTGCCCACAAGGAGCTCACAGTCTAGAGGAGGAGACAGACATTAATATAAATAAATAGATAAATAAATTACAGATATATACAAATAAATACATATGTGCTGTGGGGATGGGAGGGAGAATGAATGAAAGAGCAAGTAAGAGCGGAGCAGAGGGAGTGGGGGAAGAGGAGAGGAGGACTTAGGGAAGGCTTCATGCAGGAGATGTGCCTTCAATATGGCTATGAAGTGGGGGAGATCAATTAATCTTTCTGACATGAAGAGGCCTTCTCCCACTCCCTTCTTTTTTGCCCCTGCACTTGGATTAATAACCTTTTCCTCTCCCCCAGCCCCTCAGAACTCATGTTACATATCCACAATTTATTTATCTACATTGTCAGTCTCCCCTTCTAGACTGTAAGCTCACAGACTGTGAACCCGCTGTTGGGTAGGGACCATCTCTATACGTTGCCAACTTGTACTTCCCAAGCGCTTAGTACAGTGCTTTGCACACAGTAAGCACTCAATAAATACAACTGAATGAATTGGGGGAACAATTGCATTTGCATTTGGAGAAGCGGCGTGGCTCAGTGGAAAAGAGCACGGGCTTTGAAGTCAGAGGTCATGGGTTCAAATCCTGCTCCGCCACTTGTCAGCTGTGTGACTTTGGGCAAGTCACTTAACTTCTCTCTGCCTCAGTTCCCTCATCTGTAAAATGGGGATTAAGATGGTGAGCCCCCCTTGGGACAATCTGATCACCTTGTAACCTCCCCAGGGCTTAGAACAGTTAGTAAATGCCATTATTATTATTATTATTATAACATGCCTACCTATTCTGTCATATTGTACCTCTCCCAGACATTTAGTACAGTGCTCTTCACAAAGTAAGTGTTCAATAAATACCATTGATTGATTGAATGAATGATTGATTACCAACTCTACTGTAT
Source organism: Tachyglossus aculeatus (assembly GCF_015852505.1). Lineage (NCBI taxonomy): Eukaryota > Metazoa > Chordata > Mammalia > Monotremata > Tachyglossidae > Tachyglossus > Tachyglossus aculeatus. Next base: position 20,984,355 of record NC_052079.1, on the reverse strand, counting down.
TTTCCCAAGGGCTTAGTTCTGTATTCTGCTCTTAGTAAGCATCCAACTACAGTGCCTTGCCCATAGTAAGCACTTAACAAATACCATCATTATTATTAATAAATTTGATTGATTGATTGAGGCAATGAGTTCACCCAATTTTGCCTGCTTTCACCTTGAACTCTATAAAGTCCAGAATAAGATTTGCTAATTGAAAGAAGTCAAGTCTGAGCCACCCAAACGGGACCAGAGCTTTTAAAGAATTCTGATGCTTGGGTCGAAGGAGCATTCTAGTGGAAGCTTGCTGTGTTCTGGAATGCCTGGAGTCAATTTACAGCATGGCTCAGTGGAAAGAGCACTGGCTTCAGAGTCAGAGGTCATGGGTTCGAATCCCAGCTCCGCCAATTGTCAGCTGTGTGACTTTGGGCAAGTCACTTCACTTCTCTGGGCCTCAGTTACCTCATCTGTAAAACGGGGATAAAGACTGTGAGCCCCACATGGGACAACCTGATCATCTTATATCCTCCCCAGTGCTTAGAACAGGGCTTTGCACATAGTAAGCGCTTAATAAATGCCATAATTATTATTATTATTATTATTATTATCAATTTAAACTAAACCAGACCCCCAAGAAGGCTGCCAGCCCTGTGACCAGAGCTGAGCACTTCTTGCTTGAAAAACGCATGCATTTTCTGTCAGTCAATCACTGGTATTTACTGAGCGCTTACTATGTTTAGAGCACTATAGTGGATGCTTAGGAGAGTACAATGAAGCCGAGTTGGCAGACTTATTCCCTGCCCACAGTGAGCTTACAGTCTCCATTGCAGTTCCTCATTTAAAAAGAGTGCCCCATTCCACTTTCAATAAGAACATGAAAATTACCATTACTGAATCAGACCAATGTTCCCTTCAGGCCATTATTTATTTTTGATAGTGGCAAAATAATTCTTGGAAGATCTCTGTAATGATTATCCTTTTTGAGATCTGTCCTCAAGGCAGGCGAGGCATCACCAAGCATTCTCCACATTTCCCTCTCCATCCTTTACTTTCCCTCTTACAATCGCTTATGGGCATCAATTGCTCCCCTGGCTTCAACTTCCAGGTGGTTGCCAAATCTATATCTCCAGCCCCGCTCTTTCTCCCTCTCAGCAGTCTTGCATTTCCTCCTGCCTTCATGTCATCTCTACTTGGATATCCCACCGGCACCTCAAAATGACCATGTCCAAAACAGAACTCCCCATCTTCCCACCCAAACCCTGCCCTTCCCTTCCAGCCTCCCTGTCTCACAAGCCTGTAACCTTGGCACTATCCTCCACTCATCTCTCTCCATCGACCCACAGATTTAATCCATCACTAAACCCTGTCAGTTCCATCTTCCCAACACCACTAAAATGCTGCACATCGATACCAGCATTTATTTATCCTGTCCCACCTTAATTATTGCATCAGCCTCTTTCCTCACCTCCCTGCCTCCTGTCTCACTTCAGTCCATACTTCATTCCGCTGCCCCGATTATTTTGTTACAAAACCAGTCAGTCCTCAAGTTTTCCCACTCCTCAAGAATTTCCAGTGGTTATCCGCCCACCTCCACATCGGACAGAAACTCTCTACCATGGGCTTTAAAGCACTCAATCTTATTGCCTTACCTCTTTGATTTCTCACTACAACCTGGCCCATACATTTTCTCCTCATCCTGCCTCTGCTCTGGAATACCCTCCCTCTTCGTATCTGACAGATTATCACTTTCCCCACCTTCAGAGCTTTATTAAGCTGACATCTCCTCCAAGAGGGTTGCCCTGACTAAACCCTCATTTCCTTTCCTCCAACTCCCTTCTGCTCTTCCCTTGCTCACGCCCTTTATTCACCCCGCTCTCATCACCACACCTCAACTGTCAAGGGGCAATTCACCCATGTCCATCCATCCATTTGACTGTGTGCAGAGCATTCCATTAGGCAATCGGAAGAGTATAATGAGAGTAAAAGACAAAGACTAATCATGAACTTTTTGACTTTATGGACTAGAGAGGCAAAAATTTTATATTTATGGTGGTAGCAGAAGGAAAACATGTACAAGTGGTAAAAGCAAGATTATGCCTTGAAGGATACACATTGTGAAAAAAGTGATTTTTAGCTCAGCTACTTATCTCTGATTAATTGGGGCAGGACTTATCCAGGTTCCAAGTGTTGACTTGGTGCTCTTGTTTACAGTTGCTATTTAATGATCTGGGCCCCAAGAAGAAATTTTCACTAGAAAATTGCTCTCCCTAAATTCATTCATTCATTCATTCATTCATATTTATTGAGTGCTTACTGTGTGCAGAGCACTGTACTAAGCGCTTGGGAAGTACAAGTTGGCAACATATAGAGAAAGTCCCTATCCAACAACAGGCTCACAGTCTAGAAGGGGGAGACAGACAACAAAACAAAATATATTAACAAAATAAAATAATATAAAATGTCTTACCATAGGAATCTTGATCATTGATGATAATACAAAAAGGCATTTATGACCCCAAGATTCTTCTGTTCTTCTGTCTTTTACAAACAAATTTAATTTTTTGTCTTTTGCTATGAAAGTTTCCTCACCTATGTTTTCTAATTCTAAACACTCATTCCGTTAATCTGTAGTTGTCTAGTAGCTGTCTGATTTCAGAAGTGGGAGAGTGATGACTGTGGAATCTTTTTAGAAGAACAAACAAATATATGACTGAGAAAGCACAGTAAGCAATGGCTATTAATGTTCTCTTTTGTCTTCTCGACAGAAAATCAAAGCTATTTAAAGTAAAGGATGTGTTTAAAATCAGTATATGCCCGCAAGTTAATGTTAATGTTTACAAACACTCTCTATGGCTCGCAGATCTTATTTTAAAATATGCGCTTTTGTAGAGGTAGGAAAAGTGTCTTTTTGTTTGTCATATTCTGCTGAACCTGGTGATATTTTTCAGTACCTCCATGCCAACTCTGTTGTTTGAGAATTGGCAGCCCACAAAAACACCCCGGTTATGAAATAAGCTCTTGTAAATTAATCAACCATACCAAACTGTGAAAATATCCAAAAGATAATATTCAAGATCACATTTTATCATTTCCCCAAGATTTGCCTGTCACCACACTCCGGTTGAAAATGTAGAGAGAAAAGACACCCCCTGGATGAGCAAATAATGGATCTTCGGCTATAATGAAAAATGAAATCCTCACTAAGAAATGGATAAAATAATCCTTCAATGATGATGACACTTGTTAAGTGCTTACTATACTTACTATAATAAAATAGAATTATAGATATATACGTATCATTAACTGAGGCCCCGAGAGATTAAGTAACTTGCTCAAGGTCACAGAAGAGGCAGATGGCAGAGCTAGGATTAGAACTCAGGTCGTCTGACTCACTAGGCTTGGCTGCTTCTTCTGTTTCTAAATTCTCCCACTGTCTATACTTTGTTGTCCACAGATTTTTCCTTTTTCCTATGTCGGAACTCCCCCACTTATTTTATAAGCCCCTAACCAGGGACCATATCAATCACATCCCTTCCCATCCCTCAGTATAGAAGGACTCACCCCGATACCTGACCTTTTCATCAGTCTTTATTGCCCTGCCCCACTGTCCATTTATTACTTTCAACTCACACCATCAGCCTTCAGCCTTGGATCACTCCGAAGACTGTGGTCTTGGTCTGATCTCGGTCCCACGTGGCTAAATGCAGCCAGCAGAAATCCAGGCAGCAGGCCAACTTTTGTCATTGCAAATTCATTCTATGCACTCTAAGTCAGCTCTCTCTTCTGCTACACAACTGTTGTAAGTTCTTTCTCAGAGAATCCCATACCCACAGCCTCCACCAACCTCCTTCTGAAGGCCCCGTTGTCCACATGGCCTCCCTTCCCAAGCCAGGGTGACCTCATCAATTCCTTTGTTGGTTAACTTATAACCATCAGGTGTCCTAGGCTCTCCATCACATCCTCACTCTAATTATTAGTCAATCAATTGTACTTATTGAGCACTTACTATGTTTAGGGCACTGTATTAAGCACTTGGGACACCGCAACAAAACAATATAACAAACACATTCTCTGCCCAAAATGAGCTTATAGTCTGGAGATTCCCCTTTCTCATCTTTATCTTGCTTCTGAGTTGTGTCTCAAGAGATCTCCTGGCTGCTCTCTAAATCTGTCCTCTTTACTTGTGTCTATGACCCTATCCTATCTCACCTCTTAAAAACGTGTCCTCCCCCTCTGCTCCCCTCCCACAAGGCTATATTCAAACTCTCACTCTTGGGTAGGGACTGTCTCCATATGTTGCCAACTTGTACTTCCCAAGCACTTAGTACAGTACTCTACACATAGTAAGCGCTCAATAAATATGATTGAATGAATGATAGAGCTTTCCCTTCGCCCTTCAAACATGCTCAGGTCTTCCCAATGCTAAAATCCTCTTCATCTCACAGCCCCCTCCAGCTAAAACCCCAACTCCATACTGCTATTCTTGCCCTAATTCCTGAGGCAGGTCAGCATAGCTTAGTGGAAAGAGCACGGGCTTGGGAGTCGGAGGACGTGGGTTCTAATCGCGGCTCCGCCACTTGTCTGCCGTGTGACCTTGAGCAAGCCACTTAACTTCTCTTTGCCTCAGTTACATCATCTGCAAAATGGAGACGAAGATTGTGAGTCCCACTAGGGACAACCTGATGACCTGGTATCTCCCCCAGCTCTTAGAACAGTGCTTGGCATATAGTAAGCGTTTGACAAATATCATAATTATTATTATTATTATTATTAGCCACTGCCTTCATTTCATCTCCAATAACTCTCCCCTTGACCCACTATAATCAGGTTTCCAATCTCATCACTCCACCAAGGCCTTACTCCATACAATAACCAGTGAACTCCTAATAACCAAGCACAACTCTGTCCTAATCCTCCTTGACCTCTCGACACTATAGAACTTTCCCCTTCCCATCCGTGAAATATTATCAGTCTGTTCTACGATTCCCCATCTACTGTGCAGTCCCTAACTGTAGCCATTCAGCAAGACTCTGTCCTGGGTCATTTTGGTCAACTTTTCTTCTCACTTAACACTTACTGTCTCAGAGGACTCTTGCGAGAAGCAACGTGACTCGGTGGAAAGAGCAGGGGCTTTGGAATCAGAGATTATGGGATCAAATGCCGGCTCCGCCACTTGTCAGCTGTGTGACTTTGGGCAAGTCACTGCACTTCTCTGGGCCTCAGTTACCTCATCTGTAAAATGGGGATTAAGACTGTGAGCCCCACGTGGGACAACCTGATCACCTTGTCTCCCCTCAGCGCTTAGAACGGTGCTTTGCACATAGTATGCGCTTAACAAATACCATCATTATTATTATCTACTAACAAGACTTCAGCTATCACCCCATTCCTAGCACGTACTCACATATCCTCATACTCTACTGTAAATTATTTTAACATCTGTCACCCCTTCTCAGCTGTAAGTTCCACATGGACAGGGATTGTGTCTAGCAACTCTACTGTATTGTACTCTCCTAAGCACTTAAAATACAGGGCTTGGCACACAACAGCACTTAATAAATGCCACTGATTGATTGATTAATCGTCACTTGGTTGGCCCACCAAAGCCTCGCACTCAATATGTCTAAAAAAGTTTATTCTTTCCCCCTTATCTTGCCTTAGGCCGTCGAGTCGTCTCCGTCCCATAGCGACCCATGGACACATCTCTCCCAGAATACCCCATCTCCATCTGCAATCGTTCTGGTAGTGGATCCAGAGAGTTTTCTTTGTAAAAATAAGGAAGCGGTTTATCACTGCCTCCCTCCTCACAGTAAATTTGAGTCTCTGCCCTCGACTCTCTCCCCGGCCACTTGTGCCCAGCACAAATGAGTTTTGACTTGTGGCAGATTGCCTTCCACTGACCAAGCTACGAATGGAATGGATATGCCTCTGCTTGATTCTCCCTCCCGTAGACGAGACTGGTAGAGTACTGGAAACTCTCCAGGTGCGACCCTCAGAGGGGGATTACTTCTTACCACTACAATGACTTCTTACTTACTTTGTATTCACCCCAGCGCTGTCAGCTTCACCCTCCAAAAAGAAAGTCACAGTAACACAGCACAGGGTGTTTTTTTATTTCAATAATAATGCCGGTCTGTATGAATGAGAACAGACAGAGCCTGGTGCGCTAAAAGGAAGATTATCCTCATCACAAAAAGGTGGGAGTAGTTTGTTATAGACTGTGGCGGGCTCGGTGTTCCCTCACACCATCAACAGGATCTAATCAAGTGTTGGAGCTTTCAATCAGATGATCCAAATGGCCCTTTCAAGTAATAATAATAATAATAATGGCATTTATTAAGCGCTTACTATGTGCAAAGCACTATTCTAAGCGCTGTGTAGGTTACAAAGTGATCAGGTTGTCCCACGGGGGGCTCACAGTCTTCATCCCCATTTTACAGATGAGGGAACTGAGGCCCAGAGAAGTGAAGTGACTTGCCCAAAGTCACACAGCTGACAATTGGCAGAGCCGGGATTTGAACCCATGACCTCTGATTCCAAAGCCTGGGCTCTTTTCCACTGAGCCACACTGCTTCTCTAAGTGTGTCGGTGGTATTCCTGATGACAGCGGTGTTTGTGGCTGAAGACTGTGAGCCCGTTGTTGGGTACGGACCGTCTCTATATGTTGCCAACTTGTACTTCCCAAGCGCTTAGTACAGTGCTCTGCACACAGTAAGTGCTTAATAAATACAATTGAATGAATGAATGAAGCATGACTAAGGAGAACAAGCTGGATTCAATACAAAATGGAGTCTGAAAGCAAAATGGCATAGGGCTAGTTAAGAGTTGGTTTCCACAGCGCTAAGCACAGTGCTTTATCAAAGTAAGTGCTCAATAAATAAGATAAATAGGCAGATGTTTGGTAAATACAAGACATTCTTATATATTTTCCTACTTGATTTCAATTAAACAGGATAAGTACTCCAATTTACTCCATGCCCGAATAAAGGCAAACACATCAACTCAGGTCAACCTTATCACATTAACCAGACATTTCCCCATGCCAAACAGGCAATCTGTCATGACTGAATTAAACCTTACCCAGGCCACACAAATTTATCTAGAGCACAAAAACTGAAAACTCAAGTTTGCTCTAATAATAATAATAATAACGATGATGTTAGGTGTTAAGTGCTTACAAATGAGGAGCAGCATGGCTTAGTGGAAAGAGCCCAGGCTTGGGAGTCAGAGGTTGAGGGTTCTAATCCCAGCTCCACGACTTGTCAGCTGTGTGACTTTGGACAGATCACTTAACTTCTCTGTGCCTCAGTTACCTCATCTGTAAAAGGGGATTAAGACTGTGAGCCCCACGTGGAACAACCTGATCACCTTGTATCTCCCCCAGTGCTTATAACAGTGCTTGGCACACAGTAAGTACTTAACAAATGCTATTATTATTATTATTAACAATAATATGCTAAGCACTCTATTAGCTGCTGGAGTAGATACAAGATAAGCAGGTTGGACACAGCCCCGGTCCCAACTGGAGATCACAGTCTAAGTAGGAGGAAGTGAGACTTAATCCTCATTTTTCAAATGAGGAAACTGAGGCACAGAGAAGGTAAATGACTTGCCCAAATTCACAGAGCGGGTGGAATTTGAACCCAGGTCCTCTGGATTCCCAGGCCTGTGCTTTTTCCACTAGATTACTCTCTAAGTATCAGAAGAAAGGGAAAATGTTTCAACCTCAGACAACAGGCTGCTCTCCCACAAAAAGCCTCCTTTAAACTTTCTGTGCTACGACTGGCCGAAGAGATCCCTGCCTCACATGATGAGTATTCACGAGTAATGGCTGATAATTCAATAAAGCCTTTATATTTAAATTGAAAAACATCAGTCAAATAACCAGACCTTCCTTTTTACATTAGAGAAATTAAGCCACAAGCATCACTGCATGTAGGCTTCAGCCTAGAAAAACAACATGGTAGCCGAGGAGAAAAATGTAAGGTTAACCAGAGGAATGCTGGGTGTTGTGACCACACATCTTGAGGGACCAACACACAGTTTACCTAACACCTTGATATGTGGCCTTACACAAAATACTTATCAGTCCTGCACCCATTCAACTGAGCCCAGGGCAGGAAGAGATGTTTATAAATTACTAAACCTTGGCGGTCCAGCTCACCCATAAGATCTGGAAAAGTTCGAGGAAGTTGACGCCAGGAAACCCGAAACCGTGCGAGAGCAGAATTCTCACTTGAGAAGGTCCTCAAGCCAAGAGGATGCTCCTATGGTATTATTTCTCCTTTATACCTATCTTTCTATGACCTATTCTCCTATGTGTATACAGATTGACTGCAATTATTCCAATGAATCCCTCTTGCATCTCTGTAATAGTAGTACTATAAAGTCCAATGCTGGCTTGACTGTATTATGATCACTGTGAGTCCAATTCACCCATATAGTACTTCCGAATACAAAGTAACCCTATTTCAAGACAATTATTAACCAACTGCATATTACAATGCCCTACTGTTTTGACAAAAAGGTTCCTTTGCTACGCAAAGTTAATTCGAAGACCTGCCTGATGTGTTTTGACATGTTCTGCCTCCATTTGCTCAAAATGCAATTCCCTGAGTTAAAAATACAAAAGATATATAAGGAAGTCGAAGAATGACCTAATTTTATTCTCTGAACTGGTGTGTATTATACCCATAAAATAACTGGCGCCTTGAAAAGTAGACGTGGAATATTCCGACCCTTGCCCACATCCTGCCTGTGGCTTAGGCCATCGTTTCTCGTCCTTTCCAATGGAGAATTACTCGCCCCATCTTCAAAGCCTTATAGAAGGCACATCTGCTCCAAGAGGCCTTCCCTGACAATCTAGCATTCCACCCCACCTTCAAAACCTTCCTAAAATCAAATCTTCAGCAAAGACCTTCCAGATTCAACCCCTTCTTTCCCCTAACTTCACTCCTTTCTGCATCAACTACGCACTTGGCGGTATGTATAATCCCTCAAGCACTATGATAAACACCCCAGCCCCAAAGCATTTATGCAATTCTTCAACTCTACTGTTCCCCCTGTTCAAAATCTATTTTAATTTCCGCTCGCCTGTAGACTGGTGGACGAACTCTGTTGCATTGCATTCTCCCAAGCCCGACAGACAGGCAGAGGTGCAAGAGAGTTGAATTTGCGGGCAAGGGTGAAGTGGAAAGTGTCAATTTATGCATTAGTAGAGAGGAGGTTGGAAAAGGAGTCCAAATAGGACATGAAAGGAGAGAGGGAGGATGAGAAAGGCAACAAAAATTGTTCAGAAAATTTAGGTGGGACCCAGGGAGTGGTAAATCAAGACAACTAGTAGTTGATTTGATCATATTTAATTAATACTGAAATAATATTAAGTATGTACTCCGGAATTTCGGGTTAAAACGGATGCTGTTAAGCTATTAAGATATAAATGTACCTACAACCTACCAAAAAGAATACATATTTTTCATTTTTCCATTTAAATCAAAGTCTTTGGTTAAGTTGTTTATATGTAGAATGAGAATATATAATTTTAGTAATCATTAAAATCCCATTTAGGTGCACTGCTTCTGGTTTGAGTAAAAATGAAAAAAGTCAGTGTTCCAAAGAGAAACGTGAAAACTCACCATTAGTTACCATTTGAACTAAGCTATTAAAATGTAATAAATGATTTCATAAAACATTTGAATCTGTGCTTTCATTTAAATCATCCTTTGGGGACAAAAACTCACCGTAGTTTAGCAGCAATTCAGCTGCACATTTTGATCACGTTAATATTTCTAATGTTTCCATTGAGCATGACTTTTAGATATCTTTAAACCTCCTTATGACATTAAATAACAATATTCTACACTTGGATATTATTTTCTTGGTCCTTGCCAAGTTTCTAGTGCCTTAACATAGGTTCTAAAAGTCTCTCATTTCTTACCAAATGACACTGTATCACCTAAGCACTTTCCCCTGAGTTGCAGCTAAGGATTTTCACTCTGTTGCCATCCCTTACCAATAATCTAATCTAATATCGGTCTCCCTCATTATTTTGTAAGCTTCTAGAAAGCTTTGGCCAATAACGCTGTGGAACAATGTGGCAATTGATTCATTCATTCAATCGTATTTATGGAGCACTTATTGTGTGCAGAGCACTGTACTAAGCGCTTGGAAAGTATAATTCAGCAACAGATAGAGACAATCCCTACCCCACATCGGGCTCACAGTCTAGAGATGACATTGATGCTATTGAAGAACTGCCATTACCTTGTGCCATTTGAATCCATGCAAGCACTCTTCTTCCAAGGGCCAGGGGAGTTTGAAGGGAAGCAGCGTGGCTCAGTGGAAAGAGCCTGGGCTTTGGAGTCAGAGGTCATGGGTTCAAATCCCGGCTCCGCCAACTGTCAGCTGTGTAACTTTGGCCAAGTCACTTCACTTCTCTGTGCCTCAGTTACCTCATCTGTAAAATGGGGATTAATAATAATAATAATAATGGCATTTATTAAGTGCTTACTATGTGCAAAGCACTGTTCTAAGCACTGGGGAGGTTACAAGGTGATCAGCTTGTCCCTCTTGGGGCTCACGGTCTTCATCCCCATGTTACAGATTAGGTAACTGAGGCACAGAAAAGTTAAGTGACTTGCCCAAAGTCACACAGCTGACAAGTGGCGGAACCGGGATTTGAACCCATGACCTCTGACTCCAAAGACTGGGCTCTTTCCACTGCGCCGAAGTGGGACAACCTGATCACCTTGTAACCTCCCCAGCGCTTAGAATAGTGCTTTGCACGTAGTAAGCGCTTAATAAATGTCACTATTATTCTTATTATTATTCTCCTACAATCCTCTCCTTTCATCTGTTTTCTTTTTTGCCTCCTACCCCTCTTCAAATATATCTTACAACCCAATTCCTATCCCCTCCCATTTCCCTACCAAACTCGAACGTTTCCTCTTTAAAACCACAACCATTCTCCAAACAAAATTAAACCTAGAATGTTTCCTGGATGGAAACCAAATCTATTGCATTGTACTTTCCCAAGTGCTTAGTACAGTGCTTAGCATTCATTCATTCAATCGTATTTAATGAGTCCTTATTTATAGTGCTGTGAACTATTGAAGCGGCCTGTGGACTAGTGTGAAGAGCACGGGACTGGAAGTAAGGAATAGTAGTGGCATGTATTAAGTGCTTACTATGTGCCAAGCGCTATACTAAGCACTGAGGCTGATACACAGATGGGATGCATTGGATACATTTCCTGTCCCCCACACAGCTCAAGGCTAAAAGGGAGGGAGAGCAGGTATTTTATCTCCACATTACCAATGAGGTAACTGAGACACAGAGGCCCAGAGAAGTGAAGTGACTTTCCCAAAGTCACACAGCTGACAAGTGGCGGAGCTGGGATTTGAACCCATGACCTCTGACTCCCAAGCCCAGGATCTTTCCATTGAGCCAAGCTGCTTCCCAATGGTCTTCGGGCATTGGATATTTTCCCCTCCCTCAACCCCAAAAAACTCTCATTCAGCTTTCCCCCTTCCACCTGTCCTAGTTAATCAACCGTAAACTCCACTCTTCCACTGCCAATGTGAGCCCGCTGTTGGGTAGGGACTGTCTCTATATGTTGCCAACTTGTACTTCCCAAGCGCTTAGTACAGTGCTCTGCACACAGTAAGCGCTCAATAAATACGATTGAATGAATGAATGAACCCACTCACTGTACCTCACTTCCATCTGTCTCTCTGCCAACCCACTCACTGTACCTCAATTCCATCTGTCTCTCTGCCAACCCTTTGACCACCACCTTCTTATGATCTCAAACTCTCTCCCTTATTCTTACTGGACAGACCATTCATTCATTCAATTGTATTTATTGAGCACTTATTTATTGATTGATTGATTGATCACTCTGTAACCTTCCCAGTGCTTAGAACAGTGCCTTGCACATAGTAAGTGCTTAATAAATGCCATTAAAAAAAGCACAGAATGCTATCTCAAAAAATGGAAAATGAGCCATTAAGAAAATTATTTTAATTCATTGTCACTGTTATTATTGGTGTGGGGGGGGGAATCATTGCTATTGTCACTGTTTTGAACTCTGCCAAGTGGTTACAGTACTGTGCATTTAGTAACCACTCAATAAATTCCACTGATCATTATGAAATGACATGCACAGGATGTCATTTAATGATCAATAATATTTATTGAGCCCAACACTGTACTAGCTTTCATTTCCCCATTCCCTCTCCCTTCTGCATCATCCTTGCAGATGGATTTATACTCTTTATTCCTCCCACCCTCAGCCCCACAGCATTTATGTACGTATCCGTAATTCAGTTTAACGTCTATCTGCCCCTCTAGATTGTAAGTTCCTTGTGGGCAGGGAGCATGCCCACCAATTCTGTTGTACTGTACTCTCCCTAGCACTTAAAACAGTGATTGGAACAGTGTTTTGCACACAGTAAGCGCTTAATAAATGTCATCATTATTATTATTATTACAGTGCTCTCCACACAGTAAGTGCTCAATAAATACAATTGATTGACAGCTCCATAGGAGAATACAATAGGAGTGAGAGAGACATGGTCTCTGCCCTCCCAAAACTTACACTCTACGAGAGGCGCTTAGTATCCTTTTGAGTTTGTTACATACCTAGAAAGCCTAAACTGGCAGACTGAGAAGTCTGAGAGGATTGCTGCTTGCTACTCGGAACAAGAAGCAATTCACAAGATTGTCCCTCCGTTACAAGAATCATGGATACAAGTAATAGGGCAGGCGATTATATTCATGTCAAAATGCGGGGCATAAAAGAAACAGCTCATCAACCACTAATAACAGCACACCTGGCATAAATACAGTAAATAATTGAAACCTGAAGTTCAAAATTGCAATCTAGATGCGATAAATCCCCCCCAGTGAAAAGAGAGCAAGAAATATTAACCGTAAATTCTACAGCAACTTTGCAGAATGGCAATTGCGCTGCTGCTCTCGACAGCAAGATTGTCATAATTATGTCGGTAATTAGTGAATGGAGGCACGAATAACTTTGAAGACGTGTTTTCCCAGTCTATCTGTGCCCCCCCCCAGTTTAAGATTGCTTTCGATTGGCAGTGCAGAGGACTGGATTTCATCTTCCATCAGTCTGAAGATTTCTTTTGTGTGTGCTTTTATTTCAAAATGAAAACAATAAGTCAAACCGTGAGGTCAAATGATGTTGTTGAGCTTTTATTTTACCCAGTAGACATAGACCAGGAGGAGGAAGGACCATCTGAGAGGCGTATTTTTCCTGAGGCTCCCAAACAAGCAAATATACCCTCAGGATTACATGAAAACCTGGAGACGCTTTCCTCTAATATTGCTCTGCCGCAGATTCTTCAGGAAACAATTTTCCTCCCTGCAGTGCCACACTCTGCTCTGGGACTCTGAAATTCCCAGTGAGGAGGCCCGATTTCACTCTGATTCAAAAGCCAGCTCTCAAGTACGGAAAGGACCAAACACATTGAAAGAGCGGAAATGAGGCCTGAGGGGAGATGTTTCCTCACTACTGGAGCACGAGGCTCTGAGCTATCAGAGATAGCTGTCAGAAAGCCACACGAGAATTATCCCACTGATACCTATGACCAGATCATCCCATCTTTGCAGATAGAGAAAATGTGTTCAAGACCAAATGGTTTGAACTACAAGGATACAACAGCCAGGCCAGGTCCAGAATTGGCTACAATTATTCTTCCTATTGCAAGTTCCCCCGTTAGATTGCAAGATGGAAGGGGCTAGAGCCCTTTTGAAGGGAAAGATTTCGTAGCGATGTCGTAGGACTTCAGGTGTGGTGGTACTTCCTTAGAGGGATCCCGGCCAAGGGAACCCACATAAGCATACTGGAAGCGGAAGAATTACCTTCCTATGTGCTTGGATTCAACCCATCCCCTACTCTTCCCTTAATTGTCATAGGAGAGCACCGTGGTTGTGAGGAATGGGAAGGTTGAGTGAGGAAAAATTAGTTTGGTGGCCCCGGTGAGTGGCAAAGTTGGCCCGGGACATTTGCCTGCTCTGTGACCTTGGGCAAGTCACTTAACTTCTCTGTTCCTCACTTTCCTCACCACTTTGAGTCGCATGGGAGACGGCGACGGCGTTCACCCTGATTATTTGGTATCTGCCCCAGAACTTAGTACAGTGTTTGACACATGGTAAGAACTTAACAAATCTCTGAATTCTTCTTATTATAATTATTCTTATTATTGGGAGTGACATATTGTGAGCAAAAGGGGCATCACATAGCAGACTGATTTTACCAACCATCAAGTCATCATGGAGGGGAGCACACCCTAGCCTTGAAAAACTGGATAAGAGGAGAAGAAGGGGCTGTAGGATCTCAGAAAAAGAGGGAAGGGGCCCCAGGTTGCTGTGGCTAAAGTGTATTGAATTTGTTAAATATTTCCTTTGTGGCAGGCATTATATCAAGAGAAAGGTAAAGGGATATTGAATGAAACTTAGTTCCTGGTTCACAGGGGGCTCAAAGTCTACAGGGTATGAGGATTCAGTCACACCTAGAGAAAGATAACAGCTCAAATTTGGTTAAAAAAAAATAAAGCAATTCATTTACAGTAACAACTGATCAAGCCGCAGTCCACTATTGAAGAGACCCTCCTCAGGCTCTCTCCCACTGGTCAGTTGACTTTGGTCTGAACGATCACTGCCGTTCAAAAGTTCCAACTGTGGAGAAGACACGATACTACTTCTCTGCTCCCAGGAAGAGCAGGACTTTTCCCTGAAGGCAGTAGGTAGGAAGGGAGTGGGGGAATGCAGGAGCTATTGAGTGTCTATTATGTGCAGATCACAGAATTAAATAGTGGATTGTATCATCACACTGCACAAGAGTGAGAGTAGAGCAGGGGCAAAGATTGGTTCCGGTCATGCAGATTCCAGCTCCCTGCCATTCATTCATTCAGTCGTATTTATTGAACGTTTACTGTATGCAGAGCACTGTACTAAGCACTTGGGAAGTACAAGTCGGCAACATATAGAGACAAACCCTACCCAACAACGGGCTCACAGTCTAGAAGGGGGAGACAGACAACAAAACACGTGGACGGGTGTCAAGTCATCAGAATAATGCTAAAGCAGCACCCCAAAACACCCCTTATTGATCTTCTGACACTACCAGACACTCACATTGATCAGAGAAGCAGCGTGGCTGAATGGAAAGGGCAGCTTGGGAGTCAGAGGTCCTGGGTTCAAATCCCGGCTCTGCCGCTTGTCAGCTGTGTGACTTTGGGCAAGTCACTTCACTCCTCTGGGCCTCAGTTACCTCATCTGCAAAATGGGAACTTGCCGGGACAGCAGCTGAAGCAACAAGCTTCCTTAGAGATGGGGTAATGTGCCTCTTCAGATTCCATTTCCTGTCTATGGTGGCCTTCTGATTCATACATCTTCCTTCCTTCATTCATTCAATCGTATTTATTGAGCGCTTACTGTGTGCAGAGCACTGTACTAAGCGCTTGGGAAGTACAAGTCGGCAACATATAGAGATGGTCCCTACCCAACAACGGGCTCACAGTCTAGAAGGGGGAGACAGACAACAAAACAAAACATGTGGACAGGTGTCAAGTCGTCAGAATAAAGAGAATTAAAGCTAAATGAACATCATTAACAAAATAAATAGAATAGCAAATATGTACAAGTAAAATAAATAGAGTAATAAATCTGTACAAACAGAGAGAAGTGGTGTGGCTCAGTGGAAAGAGCCCGGGCAGAGGTCATGGGTTCAAATCCTGGCTCTGCCAATTGTCAGCAGTGTGACTCTGGGCAAGTCACTTAACATCTCTGTGCCTCATTCATTCATTCAATCACATTTATCGAGTGCTTACTGTGTGCAGAGCACTGTACTAAGTGCTTGGGAAGTACAAGCCTCAGTTACTTCATCTGTAAAGTGGGGATTAAGACTGTCCCTGTGGGACAACCTGATCACCTTGTAACCTCCCCGCGCTTAGAACAGTGATTTGCACATAGTAAGCACTTAATAAATGCCATTATTTTTATTATTATTACATCCTCGTTAAGCTCATTGTGGACAAGGAACCTGGCTACCAACTCGGTTTTAATTGTAGTCTCCCAAGCACTTAGTCCAATGCTCTGCACACAGGAAGCACACAACAAATACGATTGATTTGACTGATTGACTATACTTAGTACAATGCTCTGCACACAGTAAGCACCCAATAAATGTGATTGATTTATTGATTGACTATGAGCACTTCACAGTCAACTGAAGCAGTGTGGCATAGTGGAAAGAGCCCGGGCTTGGGAGTCAGAGGTTGTGGGTTCTAATCCCGGCTCCGCCACTGAACGGCTGTGTGACTTTGGGCAAGTCACTTCTTTGGGCCTCGTTTACCTCATCTGGAAAATGGGGATTAAGACTGTGAGTCCCATGTGGGACAACCTGATTACCTTGTATCTATCCCAGTGCTTAGAACAGTGCTCGGCCCATAGTGAGTGCTTAATGAATGCCATCATCATTATTATTATTATTACTAACTGTAACTATGGATCCTGGAATGATGCTTCCCAGATAATAATAATAATAATGATGGTATTTGTTAAGCGCTTACTATGTGCAAAGCACTGCTCTAAGCGCTGGGGGGATACAAGATGATCAGGTTGTCCCGTCTTCACCCCCATTTTACAGATGAGGGAACTGAGGCCCAGAGAAGTGAAGTGACTTGCCCAAAGTCACACAGCTGACAAGTGGTGGAGCCGGGATTTGAACCCATGACCTCTGACTCCAAAGCCCAGGCTCCTTCCACTGAGCCACGCTGCTTCTCTGAAAAGACTCTCATAAGCAGCCTTAGTGAAGCATTATTATTCATTCATTCAGTATTTATTGAGCGCTTACTGTGTGCAGAACACTGTATTATTGACCTAAATGCATTAGAAACCAAATTTGCTGAACTCATATAACTGTGATTTGTGTTAAGTGCTTGCTATGCGCCAAGCACTGTACTAAGCTCTGGGATAGATGCAAAATAATCAGGTTCCACATGGGACTCGCAGACTAAGTAGGAGGGAGAACAGTAGGAGTGACTCCCCATTTTGTAGATGAGGGAACTGAAGCACATAAAAGTTAAATGACTTGTCCAAGGTCACACAGCAGACAAGTAGTAGAGTTGGAATTAGAATTCAGATTCTCTGATGCCCAGGCTTGGGCTCTTTCCATTAGATAATGCTGCTTCATATTCAATTATTCAGGGAAACCCGAATGAAGAGTCAAATGAAGCCCAAGGAGAGAAAGAAAACACTTTCTTCCTTATGCTATTACAAACTTCCTTAGTTTCCATTTTCATTGAGTTCTCTTTCAGTTTTACACAAATCGTGAAAAATGAAAAATAGAACCAAAATGATTACCATCATTATGCCTATATTGGTTGTCTTTTTATTATTTGCCTTCATGTAGAATGACCTGGAACTTTTATTTACTAAAAATATTTGTGATGGTAATGAAAGGCAGCAGATATTTATTCCATTCTCGTTCATTTCATTGGGAATTTCATTCTAAAAGGTAAGAAATGTGGGTTACATAAAATATTAAGATATTGCAGGTGTATCCTGTGCATGAAAATAACCCATATTTTCCTGCTTGACTGAGAAAAAGAATACGAAAATGATTGCTTGTAAATCAGAAAAAAATCATAACTGGCTTTGGGTGTAACAGCTGTTGATTTAAGGTTCACGTCTTTGGGTAACTCATTGCTACTGGGAAGATAAAATCTTTTTGACAAAGTTGTGAACGTAAAAATTGCATGGCTTTAGTCAACATTTAAATATTTTCTCAGTATCACCACAGGAAAATATTTATTTTCTTCCCTTACACTAAAATGTATTTACAGTATTCCATATCTCCCAAAGGGGATTTAGAGCAGTTCAGTAAAATCTGGTATTTTTCTCAGTGGCTGTCTAAAGTAGTCTACCACTGTCCAATTACACGAATAGGTGAGAGCATATTCAGTTTTAGGATAGCTTCCCCCCTCATTAGATGAGTTTAACCCCCACTATTTGTAAACTAGGGTTAGTTTTGAAGGATGCTCTAATTTCAATGTTATTTGTTCTGCTATTATCAGTCTGAATTTGGAGGTTGAAAAATTGGGTAATTAGGAAATCAATGAAGTTGCTCCAAAGTTGAATTCTGTGGTTAAATGAAACTCTTCATTGGGGATTTTTTTTTACAGAAATTTGGATCCAATGGAGATACTCGGGAAAGTCTTTGCAGCGTAATAATAATGGTATCTGTTAAGTTCCAGGCACTGTCATCGATACCAGCAAATTGGGATGGACACAGTCTCTGTCCCACATAAGGCTTCACAGTCTTAATCTCTCTGGACCTCAGTTCCCTATCTGTGAAATGGGGATTATGATGATGAGCCCTATGTGGGATAGGGACTGTGTCCAACCCGATTATCTTTTAACTACCCCAGTGCTTAGAACCAAGCCTGGCACATAGTAAGCACTTAACAAATACTATTATTATTATTATTATTATTATTATTATTATTAACCCCCACTTGACAGATGAGGTAACTGTGGCACAGAGAAGTGAAGTACCTTGCACAAGGTCACACAGCGGACAAGTGGAAGAGAAGGGATTAGAACCCACATCCTTCTGACTCCCAGGAACAGACTCTAGCCACTAGGCCACACTGCTTCTCTAAGGCATAGACATATAACCTGCTGCCAGCCTCCTGTCTCTATGTCAGAGAAGCAGTGTGGCTCAGTGGAAAGAGCCCGGGCTTTGGAGTCAGTGGTCATGGGTTCAAATCCTGGCTCCACCATTTGTCAGCTGTGTGACTTTGGGCAAGTCACTTCAATCAATCAATCATTTCTCTGGGCCTCAGTTACCTCATCTGTAAAATGGGGATTAAGACTGTGAGCCCCCGTGGGACAACCTGATCACCTTGTAACCTCCCCAGCGCTTAGAACAGTGCTTTGCACATAGTAAGCACTTAATAAATGCCAGTATTATTATTATTATTGTTATGTGTTTGGGAGAATTCAGAGAATGAAGTTTTTCCAAACTCCCTTGCCTCGCTCCATAACAACTTAATACCCAAAGCAACAGGCTGCAAAAACACCAACACACATCCTCTTTGTTTCCTTTGCTTACTTTGTGCAGAGCACTGTACTAAGCGTTTGGAGGAGTACAATATAACAATAAACAGATGCATCTCCTGACCCCAATGAGCTCACAGTCTAGAGGATAATAATACCTTGGTTTTCTACAGCGCTTTTATTACCAAAGCGTTCTTACATTAAATAGTTCATTTCAACCCTCAAAACAATCCTGTGATGCAAGGAGACAAGGCACGTATTATTCTCCCCATTTTACAGATGGGGAAACCGAGGTACAGGGAAGTTAAGTGACTCCGCCTCAGTGAGGACAGGATCCTTTCTTTCCATTACCAAAGCATTCTTACATTAATGAGTTCATTTCAACCCTCAAAACAATCCCGTGATGCAAGGAGACAAGGCACGTATTATTCTCCCCATTTTACAAATGGGGAAACCGGGGTAGAGGGAATTTAAGTGACTCCGCCTCAGTGAGGACAGGATCCTTTCTTTCCTCCTGAAGAACTGTGTCAATGACTATGCCTTGGCTTTATGTGTTCTAGAACTAGAAGATTTCCTACTGAAGATTTCAAGCGCTTAGTACAGTGCTCTGCACACAGTAAGCGCTCAATAAAGACAACTGAATGAATACTGAGGAGTCACATCTATAATAACAGCGATAACAACATTGGATGATTTTACTATTAAATGATGCTAGCATTATAGTAATGATAATTGTGGTATTTGTTAAGGGCTTACCCTTTGTTAAGTGGTTACCTCCCTTACCTCATCTAGAAAATGGGGATAAAATACTTGTTCTCCTGGCTTCAAAGCTGTCCATCACCTTGCCCCCTCCTACCTCACCTCCCTTCTCTCCCTCTACATCCCAGCCCGCACCCTCCGCTCCTCTGGTGCTAACCTTCTCACGGTGCCTCGTTCTCATTTGTCCCACCATCGACCCCCGGCCCACGTCTTACCTCTGGCCTGGAATGCCCTCCCTCCTCAAATCCATCAAACTATAATCCATCAAACTAGCACACTTCTCCCCTTCAAAGCCCTCCTGAAAGTTCACCTCCTCCAGGAGGCCTTCCCAGACTAAGCCCCCCTTTTCCCTCTGCTCACCCCCATCTCCCCAACTCCCTCCCTCTGCTCTACCCCCCTCCCCACCCCACAGCACTTGTGTATATATGTACATATTTATAATTCTACTTACTTTTATTAATGATGTGCATAGATCTATAATTTTATTTCTTGATAATGATCAATCAATAGTATTTATTGAGCACTTACTGTGTGCAGAGCACTGTACTAAGCGCTTAATGATGCTACTGATGCTTGTTTACTTGTTTTGATGTCTGTCTCCCCCCCCCTTTAGACTGTGAGCCCGTTGTGGGCAGGGATGGTCTCTGTTGCTGAATTGTACTTCCCAAGCACTTAGTACAGTGGTCTGCACACAGGAAGCGTGCAATAAATAAGATTGAATGAATGAATGCTCTCCCTCCCCTTTAGATTATGAATCCCTTTCATTCATTCATTCAATCGTATTTATTGAGCGCTTTCTGTGTGCGGAGCACTGTACTAAGCGCTTGGGAAGTACAAGTTGGCAACATATAGAGACGGTCTCAACCCAACAATGGGCTCAAGGTGATCTGATCATTTTATTCATGACTACAGTAATCTTCGGAGTCTCTCTGGTGGGCAGCGATTGAACCATTAAGATGCCTTCCTATGATACACAGGAGTCATTTGGGGATTGAAGCCTTATTCGATTTAATATCAAGTGTGTTCCTTCCTAAATCCAGCCCCTTCCCCCAAGAAGAGAATAACCTGAATGGACCAAATCCCTTACCTCATATCAGGGGGAAAGGAATAAAGGCATTGCCCTGTACATGTAATTGATTTATGTCTTCCTCAATTGTCATAATTGCCTGTTCTCATTTCTCTTTGTAGTACTCCCAAGGTTGTTTAACTACCATGTCCTATTTTGGACCCAGAGCTTCTGGTTGTCCCTAACCCCCACTCAATATATTGCTGTCAGAAATCTTCCCTCTGTTTGAAGAATTTACGGTGCTGCAGCCAATAGCACTCCACATGGCAGAGTCCAGCTAATTTTAATTAAATTTCAAGTAAGATTTCATAAGACAGTGTTGCAAATGATTTAGTAAAGTCCAGATATATTAAATCTCCTGAATTCCCTTCATCCACTTGGTAATTTTATCCTAAGAAAGGAATTGAATTTGTCTGGCATGAGGTATTCTTTATAAACTCATGCTGTTTATCATTCATGGTTTCATTACCCTCTTGATACATATAGATTTTTCACCCTTAATATCTTTACTACTTTACGCAGAATTTAAATTATTAATGGCATCGCAGCTTAAGGTTTTTTCTTTCTTTCTTTCTAAAGACTGTTTACTATGTTTACTACTTCCACCGATCTGGTAAACTCCTCAGTTCACCAAATTGTATAGAAATGCTTCCCAAAAGATGTATAAACTCACTGGATAATCTTTCTACCACTCTAGAGTATTTAGTAATGCTAATAATAATGGCATTTGTTAAGTGCTTACTATGTGCAAAGCACTGTTCTAAGCGCTGGGGAGGATACAAGGTGATCAGGTTGTCCCACATGGGGTTCACAGTCTTAATCCCCATTTTACAGATGAGGTAACTGAGGCCCAGAGAAGTGAAGTGACTTGCCCAAAGTCACACAGCTGACAAGTGGTGGAGCCGGGATTAGAACCCATGACCTCTGACTTCCAAGCCCGGGCTCTTTCCACTGAGCCACACTGCTTCAATTAAATCAAACAATTTAAATCAAACAACCTTAATTACTCTTTGGCATGAATCCACTTCTTAACATGTTGAATTTAAATAGGCCATGAACTTTACCGAGAATCTTCTGAATTACTCTCAGGTTTCTAGTTTAATTATGCTTTGGCGGACTCTTCCTTTGTTGTTTCGATTTTACACTTTTTGAATCATGTAAATGATTTGTCAGGCCGTTTATTTTTGACCCATTGCAACATGTGGCACTTAATAACACCATATAAATCAAATCACTATTTTACTTGCTAGCAGGTCATATTCTCTCATTTTGCTATTAGATTTCTGGTGATTCAAATAATTGACAGAGCAGTATTTATTGTATGCAACGGTCTCACATTACAATGTGCGGTTCCACGAGAAAACATTGATACGTTAATTTAGCACATCACATTTTATCTAGCATGTCACTTAATAATTATTAATTGTGGTATTCCTTCAGCACTTTGTGCCAAGTACTGTGATAGGTGAATATGAGCTACGCCCCATCCCACAGGGGGTCACGGTTTAAGAGGGAGAAAGAATGGGCATTGTATGCCCATTTTGCAGATGAGAAAATTGAGGCAGAGAGAAGTTAAGTGACTTTTCCAATGTCATACAGCAGGCAGGTGGTAAAGCCACTTAATTAAAATGCATTAGGAATGATCTTTGAGAGGATAAGTGAAGTTCTGCCTTTATATTAATAGTAATGGAATTTGATAAGCACTTACTAGGGGCCTGGATCGTGCTAAAATAATCAGATCAGAAACAACCCGTATTCCATAAGGGATTCGTAATCTCAGGGGCAGGGAGAGCAGGTATTGTATCTCCGTTTTATAGATGAGGAAACAAGATATAGAGAGGTTAATTGATTTGGCTCATCACGCAATAGGCCAAGAAGCAGAACTGGGTTCGGATCCTGAGTCTCTGAAGACTAATACGTAATGCTAAGTGGTTGCAGTGCTTCAGAGTGACTTGAATTTACAGCTGGGGTTGTAACTGACTAAAACTGAGTTCACCAGTGTCCTAAGAACACACAAGAAAACAGTTTTTCCCCTTCAAGCCCATCATCACATCTCAGTGTCAGTACGAACATATCTATCAAGTGTCTACTGAGTACAGGACACAAAATTAGACTCTTGGGGAACTCACAAAAGAAGAAAGACATAATCCCTGCTCTTGAGAAGCATACAAATTGAGAGAAATAGTAGAGACAGAGTGGAATATATGGAATGGGTTGTGAGAGTATTGCCTGATATAATTCATTTTACATTCCCCAGATCATTTTCTTTAATTAGGGTAAAGCCTGAAGTTCTTTTAAATTTTTAAAGACGTCAAATTTGACGAAGATTTTCAGTCTCAAAATGAACTAAAGTGGATTTATAAATCCATCTTATTTCCAAAACAATTTTGGGTGATGAGTTGTGAATATCTCCCGTGTCATAAATAAAATCATCATGCATTTTACAGTGAGATATCTGGAAGGTTTGAACACTTTGAAAGGCGTCACACATAGCTTTTTCTGGTTGATTTCCTTTAGTAACTGGTACTGCGGTCAATTGCTTTTCTCTCTTAAAGTGAGCATCTTCCATCTTCTCACTCCACCTCTAAACTAAAATTAGGATCATGTTAAATTTAGAACTGATACTGTAGACCAACAGTTCAAGGAAATAAAGTTATCTGAACATCCTCATTTACGGCAACAAGTAGTCTGGGATTTCAAACATTTGAGGAATTTGAGTCATTTAAGAACCCCAGCAAAGAATATTCTAGACTGTGAGCCCGTTTCTAGACTGTGAGCCCGTTGTTGGGTGGGGGCCATCTCTATATGTTGCCGACTTGTACTTCCCAAGCGCTTAGTACTGTGCTCTACACACAGTAAGCGCTCAATAAATACGATTGAATGAATGAATGAATAATAATACAATACAAATACTTTTGCAGGCAAATCAAAACAATTAAAGGCAAAATAAACCCTGAATCTGTTGTGAAATTCAATTTTCACCCAGATGAAAATCTGCAAAAATTACTCCCTAAATTACAGGTTTTAACTCTGAAAAAATCTATTATCTACAAATTTGGTCCAATCGATCAATCAGTCAATTAATCACATTCACTCATTGAGTTCTTACTATGTGCAGAGCACTGGACTAAGCACTTAAGAGAGTATAACACTTAGCAGATACATTCTCTGCCCACAACAAGCTTACAGTCTAGAAGGGGAGACAGACATTAGTATAAGTAATTTATAATATATAATTTAAACATATGTATATCAGTTCTGTGCGGTTGAGGGTGGGGTGAATAGCAAATGCCCTAAGGTCACGGATCCAAGTGAATAGATGACACAGGAGGGATAGGGACCTGGGGAAAAGAGGGCTTAATTGGAGAAGACTTCTTAGAGGAGATGTCCACCCAGGCGAAGTCTCTACCCTTTCTATCACTTTAGCAACAGGATGCCTGGAGGAATTATGGAGGTTTTCATCCATCCTATCATCCCCTCTACTCAGCCATTAAGGATTATTTGTCCATGATTTTATCTCATATAAATTGGGGAATTTATCACTTGGTCCGTTCCTCCAAAACGTTGAAGAGGAAACACACGCTACAGGGAGCCGTGGTCTCTGTTCTAAGGACAGCCAATTTTTTAATCTACACCCTTCACTTCTGCCTCCCATCAGCCTCAGTTTAGGAGCTTCTAGCTCCAGAATATTAATCCTTTTCCTGAGCTCTGAGCCTTTTTGCTCTTACCTCCATCCTAAGCTTTCCCCCTTCCTTTACTTCTCCCTCTCCTTTATCATTTGCCCTCTCCTTGTTATGAACTCTCCGGCATCTTGCTGTCTGAAGAAGTCATTATTTGAGCTACTTCTGATTCCAGCTACCATCGTCTCTTCTTCCACTCATATCTCTTTCCTTAAATGTCTTAGTCTGGAGTGGAGGTGGGAGAAACGAGAGAGACACAGTGATTAGTTTGGTTTGAGGGAAACTATTTGGCTAATCGCTAATTAACTAATCCACACAATCAGCTCTCTCCCTCCCCTTCTTTCCCATTCTCTCTTCCCTTCTAGACTGTAACCTTTTGGGGAGGGATTGTGTCCACCAACTCTATTGTGTTGTACTCTCCTAAGCACTTAGTAGAGTGTTCTGCTCATAGTAATAATAGTAATGGTATTTGTTAAGCGCTTACTATGTGCCAGACACTGTACTAAGCGTGGGAAGGATACAAGTGAGTTAAGTTGGACACAGTCCCTGTCCCATGTGGGTCTCGGAGTCTCAATCCCCATTTTACAGATAAGGTAACTGAGGCACAGAGAAGTCCAAGTGACCTGACCAAGGTCACGCAGCAAACAAGTGGTCAGGATTAGAATCCATGACCTTCTGATTCCCAGGTCTGTGCTTTATCCACTATGCCAAGCTTCTTCTTTAGTAAAAAATACCAGTGACTGATTGATTGATTAATTCTTCCATTACAGTCCAGCTCACATTCCTTGTTCCTCTCAAGCTAATTTACTCAACTCGCCTCATCTGCCAATCTCCCGTTCACGCCCTTCCTCAAACCTGGAACTCCCTCCCGCTGCACATCTGACAGAACACTACTCTCCCTGTCTGCAAAGCCCTTCAGAAATCACATCTCTTCTAAGAGGCCTTCTGTGATTAAATTATAATCTTCCCGCCTCATATCCACCAACCACCATTTCATCACTTGTATTACAAGTAAGCATTTAAGTGGCCACAATCCCCCCCAGTCAATCAGTCAATCAATCAGATGTATTTATTAAGTGCTTACTGTGTGCAGAACACTGTACTAAGCACTTCGGAGAGTGTGATTTAATCACAATCCCTGCCCACAATGAACCTGTTGTACTTATGGGTGTATCTTTTATTACTCTATTTATTTATTTATTTATTTTACTTGTACCTATCTATTCTATTTATTTTATTTTGTTAGTATGTTTGGTTTTGTTCTCTGTCTCCCCCTTCTAGACTGTGAGCCCACTGTTGGGTAGGGACTGTCTCTATATGTTGCCAGCTTGTACTTCCCAAGTGCTTAGTACAGTGCTCTGCACACAGTAAGCGCTCAATAAATACGATTGATTGATTGATTGATTGATCTTTTAACCTATTATTTCCTCCTATCTGTAATTTATTTGAGTGCCTGTCTCTCCTGCTGGATTGTATACACCTTGAGAGCAGGGGTCATGCCTATAGATTCCATTTTTGCTTTCCCAAGCTCATAGTACAGTGCTGTGTAATCAGTAAGCACTCAGTAAATACTACTGATTGATGGAAATTCATTTATGCATTAACTCATATTTATTGAGCACTTACTGTGTGCAGAGCACTGTACTAAGCGCTTAAGAAAGAGAAGCTGTGAGAGAGGGAGAGTGCTGAATGAGTTCCTTAAAGCCAGTGATCAGGAGCCAACTTGTACTTCCCAAGTGCTTAGTACAGTGCTCTACACACAGTAAGCGCTCAATAAATACGATTGATTGATTGATTGGTGCGGAGGGAAATGGGTAACTTTTGGAGGATTTTGAGGAACGGGGAGACATACCGAATGATATTTTAGAAAAGTGATCGGGGCACAGAGTGAGGAATAGACTTAAGCAGGAAGAGACTAACAGCAGGGAGACCAGTGAGGAGACAGATGCAGGAGTCAAGGTGGTATCTGAAAAGTGTTCACTTACTTGCATATGACCTGTGTCTCCCTCAGAATATAAATGATCTATTTGCTTCATAACTACTTTGGGTCCCAGGAGAACAGGCACATGATCAAAACACTCAATCTTCGCCTTTGCTCTGCCTGGATTTTCATTCATTCATTCAGTCGTATTTATTGAGCGCTTTCTGTGTGCAGAGCACTGTACTAAGTGCTTGGGAAGTACAAAATTGGCAACATATAGAGAGGGTCCCTACCCAACAATGGGCTCACAGACTAGAAGGGATTGGTTTGGATTGATCTGGATTGATGGCCTTTTTCAGGATCATCACAATTAAAATGAAAATGAAAATAACCACAATCTTTTTACATTGAGTCCAAGGCCATGTGGAAATAAATGATCCTTTCTGTCTTTCTGGATCTTTCTCCCTTCTTGGCTGAAGGAAATGCTTTGTTCTAAGTAATCC
Organism: Tachyglossus aculeatus; assembly: GCF_015852505.1. Classification (NCBI taxonomy): domain Eukaryota; kingdom Metazoa; phylum Chordata; class Mammalia; order Monotremata; family Tachyglossidae; genus Tachyglossus; species Tachyglossus aculeatus. The sequence continues at coordinate 20,957,364 of NC_052079.1, read as the reverse complement.
CCAGTAAACACAGTGAGCAATGTATATTGATGCTGCACCGCAAGATGACATTTATCTGAATTCTTGAAAGCCCTTATGTTTCTGATTCACTAGATTTTGCAATGAAAGCATCAATATCTCACTTAGTATTCAGTTCAATCCATGGAGACCTTGCTACCTTAAATGTTTATGCATTGCTCTCCTAACAGGAGAATCACCCATTAAATTGCAATGATTGAGAAGCTATTTCTGGGTTTCACAGAGATTAACAAGGTTTACTTCCTCCTATTGAAATGTCTCCATGACGGGCTGGGCACTGACATCCAAATAACAGATTGACAGATGCCTGGAATGGTTAGGTGTTCACTGAATTTTTACAAACACAGTAAATGGGCTTTGGCATTCTAAGAAACTCTTGAGTGATGCTGCCATCCAGTAATACAAGACCACCAGGGGAGATTCTTAACTAAGGTACAGATGGATAGATACTGAGTTAGCCCAAGGATATATATATGTATATATATATATGTATATATATACACCTGTCTACATATTTTCTTTTGTTGTCTGTCTCCCCCTTCTAGACTGTAAGCCCGTTGTTGGGTAGGAACCGTCTCTATATGTTGCCAACTTGTACTTCCCAAGCACTTAGTACAGTGATCTGCCCACAGTAAGTGTTCAATAAATATGATTGAATGAATGAATATATATAGAGAGAGAGAGATGAATGAACGAACATATATACAGAGAGAGAGAGAGAGAGAGAGAGCTCTTTAGTATAAACCTGACTACATGGTAACTTGATTCATTAGAACAAATTGAAATTGAATAAAACAATCATAGTTCATTATTAGTACTGGTATGCAAGTGCAGGAAAAACCAAGGTTGGGAATGCAATGGTTTACACATCTTTTGGAATCTTGCTTTTAAAAATCTTTATCATTAAACGTTTTTAGCCTCCTAATTATTGCATAAGGCCACAGTGCACACTAATGGATATTCAGAAAGTGTCACTTATGGTAGCCATAATGAAATTAGGAGATACAACTTCATTTGAACTCAGTGTTACAGTTCCTTTCTTCTTTGAAAACTGAGCTTAATTAGGATCCTCTAATTCACACAATGTGAAAAGCGTGTCAAGACAATTACTCTCCATGGTAAGAATACTGGAATAAAACATCAAAGATTTAATTAATGCAAACCATCTTTAGTATTCTGTGAGCATCATACAAAGTACTTGGGTACATACAACAAATGTAGATGATATGATTCCTGTCCTTTGGGAACTCACAATACAATGTGGGAAATGCACAGACACTTAGTCTCATTTTTCTTGGGCAAACTCATTCAAATGTATTTGTTCAGTAACTAAAGTGGTATGAAACCATAAGGCAAATGAAATGGAAAAATCCAAAAATAATGCCTGTTTTAGTGGTACATAGTCAGTCAACATTAATTTTTAACATTCAGAATTCTATCACATGAGTGAGTTCTTTTATATGTCAAAGAAACAGACATGACAGTCACAATAAGAAAGAATCACTGCACATGGAAATCTAGAATTCCAAGCATGATTTTTCTAGGTTTGCTTTTTCATTTGAAATGTCACCGAGTGAAAATGATCTTGTACTAGATAACTTTGTAACTAATAAACATTTTGAAGTTTATAATAATGTAGCTATTATATACTTGAATAATATTAAGCTATTTTCCTTTAAATAATACCAGTTATGCCAATAGTAGACTAATGCTGTATCCATTTTAGGTCTTTTAAAATTTTGATTAGTCTTTGATAGTTTGAATCCAAGTAGTGAAAAAGGCGTCAATATAAAATAAATGATTTGTATATTACAGGGATTAGGATCAGGTTATTTGTTTTAATTTTGCTTATTATATAACAATAGAAAGCAATTGGATAGATCAATCAATGGCATTTATTGGGCGCTTACTATGCGCAGAACCCTGAGCTAAAAGCTTGGGAGAGTACAACACAATAGTGGTGATGGGACATGATCCCTGCCCTCAAAGGGGCTTACAATCAAATGACGGATGCAACTATTTAAATAAAAAACATAACAAAACAAAACCAACATATTAAAAAAAAACAGGGAAAACCAGGTAAATGACCATTGCAGAAAAGCTCCTGGAAGAGAACTACAACAATGAGACAAGTCGGACATTTTGTAGATCTTGTAGGTTTTGTGATGTCCAACCTTGTTAGTTGGTCATGACAGACTCAAAAAACATATTCAGCTCCTGGAGAAATATAATAATAATAATAATAATAATAATATTTGTTGAGCACTTACTATGTGCAAAGCACTGTTCTAAGCACTGGGGAGGTTACAAGGTGATCAGGTTGTCCCACGGGGGCTCACAGTTTTAATCCCCATTTTATAGATGATGTAACCGAGGCACAAAGAAGTTAAGGGACTTGCTCAAAGTCACACAGCTGACAGTTGGCGGAGCTGGGATTTGAACCCATGACCTCTGACTCCAAAGCCTGGGCTCTTTCCACTGAGCCATGCTGCTTCTCTTAATATCAGCATCATCAACGTCCATCCACTTTCAGCTTGAAATAACCAACTATAAAGTCCTACAGAGCAGTCGGCTCACCAGCATTATGATGGCTTTCGTTTAGCCATTACAATGTGCCAAGTCCTTTCTTATGTGCTGGGGTTTCATTCAGTCGTTTTTATTGAGCACTTACTGTGTGCAGAGCACTGTTCTAAGTGCTTGGGAAGTACAATTCAGCAACAAATAGAAGCAATCCTTGCCCACAAAGGACTTACAGTCTAGAAATAAATTAATCAGGTCACATGTGGTCCCTGTCCCACATAGGGCCCACAATATAAGTAGGAAGGATGACAGGAATTGAATCTGTATTTTACATATGAAGAATTGGGTCACAGAGATAAGTGACATGCCCAAGGTCACACATCAGGCAACTCTCAGAGCTGTACTTGGACCCCAGGATTCCTGACCCCGGGCTCACGCTCTTTCCACAAGGCCATGCTACTTCTCAATGAAGCAGCACTTGAAGCAATACTCATTGGATTGTAGTTTTTCTGGGTAGCATAAGGGAGGGAAATTAATATTGAGAAGGAGAGCCAAACATTTGCTGTGTGGGGAACAGAAAAAGGACAAAAGCTTTGCATATAGTAAGCACTTAATAAATGCCATCGTATTATTATTTTGACTGGAAGTTCCTTGTGAGCAGGGATCATGTCTACCAACTCTGATGCATTGCATTCTCCCCAGGACTTAGTTCAGTGTTGTATCCATGGTAAACTCTCAATACCATTGATTGATATACAAGTCCGGAGAGCAAAACGAATGATTAAGAAGGCGGTGTCAAATGATGTAACTTAGCAGTGAATGGTTGGAACATCACACAGCAGAATGGTCAGCCTTCAAAGGCCTACGTCAAGATTGGGATTGCTCTCCTTGGGCTTCACAAAGATTGGGTTGTGAAGTGACATACGCGAAAACAGCCACAGGTCCAGTAAGGGACAATCGTGCTACTTCAACAAGAATTTATCCCAGAGGAAGGGAGTAATTGTCCTCCATTATCTTTTTTGGCCACAACTGCACACACAGACTGCTTCTCACTCTAAGAAGCATCATCTTCAAGAAAGAAGGACAGTTATACACAGGCACACCGTTCCTCGAAAATGTGGACTGACTGTGAATCACTGCATTGTGGGTTACGTTTTCCCATAGACTTAAATGTAATACGCTACTTCCCTGTTCCAGAATCAATCCTGATGTTTCTCCACAACACCTGAGTCTTTCCAAGGATTATGAAAAAGAACATCATAGATAACTCCCCACAGTGTCCCATCCCCTGACCTCTTCTTCCTCCATCTCTAGGGACTTTCTTCATTCCTGTTCCCAAAACATGGCACACACCACTCATCTCCCTAGTCCCCCTCCATCTTACTCACCTACCCAGTATTTTTTTAAAATCAGGGACTAATGTAGTTGTTGATCAAATCCTGTGCCATCAACATCGCTTTCAACAGAAATGAGGAAGGCAGAGACGATGGCCAGAGAGCTGAGTCCTGGATCTTTCTGCTTGCCCCAAATGGTGGTGAGTAGATTCAGCCTAACCCGCCATGTTTCCTCTGTCTGTTCTCTATTGGGTGGTACCCACCAATTCTCAGCTGTGTGACTTTGGGCAAGTCACTTAACTTCTCTGTGCCTCAGTTACCTCATCTGTAAAACTGGGATGAAGACTGTGGGCCCCCCGTGGGACAACCTGATCACCTTGTAACCTCCCCAGCGCTTAGAACAGTGCTTTGCACATTGTAAGCACTTAATAAATATTATCAGCACTTAGAACAGTGCTTCGCACATAGTAAGCGCTTAACAAATACCATCATTATTATTATTATTACTTACTGATCCTGTGCTACATCAGCAATAGCGCAGGACTTTTCTCTGGAGTTTATGCATTGTGGTATTTCAGACAAGGGGGTATATCTGTACTTCCCAAGTGCTTAGTGCAGGGCTCTGCACACAGTAAATGCTCAATAAATATGATTGAATAACGTTTAACTTACATGAACTCAAATTCTAATGAAGGTCATGTGTTATATTTTGTTAATGATATGCATATAGATAGCTTTAATTCTATTTGTTCTGACTATTTTAACACCTGTCTACGTGTTTTGTTTTGTTGTCTGTCTCCCTCTTCTAGACGGTGAGCCCTTTGGTGGGCAGGGACCGTCTCTGTATGTTGCCGACTTTTACTTCCCGAGCGCTTAGTACAGTGCTCTGCACACAGTAAATGCTCAATAATACAATTGAATGACAGGCTTAACTTACATGAACTCAAATTCTAATGAAGGTCATGTGATATATTTTGTTAATGATGTACATATAGCTTTAATTCTATTTGTTCTGACGATTTTGACACCTGTCTACATGTTTTGTTTTGTTGTCTGTTGTATGAATGAATGAATGATATGACTTGGAAAATAATATGACTGGGCCATATACAACATCGCTGCTGGCCTCCTTGCACTTTGTTTTAATGCATACCATTTTCATCCAAGGATAGAATGTAAACAAGGAGGAGATTGAGAAATGGGCCTCAAAAAGCAGCTCTTGCATTTGGATTCTGCAAAGAATGAAACATGAATGTGTGTCCAGCAGAAAGATAAAGTAACACCGCTAGAAAAGCAGGGTGATTTATTGTAATGTTTTAGCAAACTATAATAGAAAGAGCTAAACCCTTATACTACACCACTAAAACATGAAGGGTAAAAAGCCTTTTTTTTGTCTCAGTGGGCTACAGTGAATTGCATAGTTCGAGCTGTCTTGAACAAATTTGGTTTATTCCACTACAGTTAGCCGTCAAGTCTCGCTCATCATCACAAAACACCTTTCACAATATATATTTATATTTTGAACTGAAGTTATTATTTAAAATGAGGGGGTCCTTTCTGAATCTTTGAGAAGCAGCATGTTGTAGGGGAGTGAGAAGGTCATTCATTCTAATCTCAGCTCCACCACTTGTCTGCTGTGTGATCTTGGGCAAGTCACTTCACCTCTCTGGGCCTCGGTTACCTCATCTGTAAAATGGGGATTGAGACTGTGAGCCCCACATGGGACAGGGACGGCATCCAACTTGATTTGCTTGTATCCACTTCAGTGCTTAATATGGTGCCTAACACATATTAAGTACTGAACAAATACAACATCATTATTATCATTATTATTATTCATATAAAAGCAATTCCGCAGATGTCAGTTTCCCTCATTGTACCACTATTAATGGAATATATACTCATTATCAAGAATATATACTCATTATCAAGCTGGATATTTTTGAAAAATATCAGAGCACTAAGAAAAATGATATGTTCTTTTTCCTTTTATAAGTGTGCCATAAAACTGGTATCAATCAATCCATCAATAGTATTTATGCAGCAGTTATTATGTGCAGGGCATTGTACTAAGCACTTGGAAGAGTACAGTAGAGTAAGTAAACACATCCCTGCCTTTTAGGAGCTTCCAATCTAGGAGGAGAGACAGATATGAAATTACAACAAATTACAGACAGCATAAAGGCATGTTCCTAAGTACTGTGAGGTGAGGGGTAAGTAATTAAGGGGTACCTTGAAGTACGTAAGAGACATAGTAGGGAAGAAAAATAGGCAGTTATCTAATTGTCGCTTCCCCCCACCCTCACACTTTGCATCTTGTGCAGAGGATTCAGAGAATTCAGTCTTTAAGTTTTGTAGTGTGAGGTAAACCATCACATGAAGAAATCAAAAATGATCAGTCAAAATAACTCTTCCTTACCCAGGATTCTTTTATGATCAATTTAATAGCCTCCAGATCCATTCTTGAGACCTCACTGGTTCTCTCTGCCAGGACTTCTCTTCACCTCTTCTTTCACCCACACCTCCCACTCACAAGCAATTCGTACAACGCAAACCTGCTTGACTTCCAATTACCGGAGATGTCAGCCTAACAGATTGGGGGCAACTTGGTTCCATTATTCAGTTAAAGAAACATGGTCAATCGGAAACAAACCTTGATCCATCAGTATTCTAGAAATGAGGTTGCTTTTCAGTTCACTTGTTCATTTACAAAATCATTCATTAGCAATCTGTAAAGACCACTTGCCCTGAATACCTAGATGAGGAACCAAAGGGGAAACTTCAAGGACTGAGTTACTCCACAGAAAACACTTTAAAGAATGTGTGTTCAGTCTCATCTAGATCGCTTAACACAGACCCCAGAAACGCAAAGTAGACAGTACTTAAGTTTGACCTTGCTCCGGGATCATTAAGGAACACACTGACTGAACAGAAAATAGTGATTTGTAGCCAGGAAGCACTAATGCCAATAATAATAATGTGTTAAGCCCTTCCTAAGTGCCAAGCACTGCAATAACTACCGGGGTAGATACTCAATAATCAGGTGGAACCCAGTCCCTGTCTCACATGGGGGTTTCTAAGTAGGAGGGAGAACAAGCATTGAATTGTGCAGATGAGGAAATCGAACCACAGAGAATCTTGGTCACACAGCAAGAAAGTGGAGGAGCTGGAATTAGAACCCAGGTCCCTTAATTTCCAGGCTTATGGTCTTTCCATGTGGCCACATCACCTCTCATCAGGGCAAATTAATAATTGGCAAGTGTTTTCACATTATCTAAAGAGCTAGGTGGTGGCCGCATGTTCACTGAGAAATGAACAAAATGGCAGATCACTCAAGCAAATTACCTATTACCGGACGAGTAACTTTATTCATGGGTTAACTTGCTCTTTGGCCTCCTTTTCCTTGTCTGGAGAGGGCATTTTGTTCTAATTTATCAACAGAGCAATCCCAACAAGTTCATTCTGAGCTTAACTCCGGTTCTCGCAACCCTCCTCATACCCTGATCTGACCTAAAAATATTCAGTAGAGCAGAGAAGTGATTCCTGCTTCATTCCAGGGTAGAGTTCAGCTTATTAACTAAGTATTGTTGGATTTCAGGTTCTGGCAGAGGGTCAGAGAGCCTGTATTAAGCACAGTAGGAGACGTTAAGATGGAAAATTCCCATAGCGTTAAGAAGCTTCTTCCTTGCTATATATAATATCTGGTCATTTCTTAATTCAGACAGTTCTGCTAAAATCTTTATCTTACCCTCTCTTTCTGAAAGAACAGCAGATGTCCTTGCCCCAAATCCTGCAATTCTATAACACAGCTAGCCTTTCAATGTAGAGTGCTGTATTTTGTATCAAACCTTAACTACCTAGGTTCCTATTTCTTTCTTAACAAACATTAACATTTAAAAACGCTTTCATCACTGACAGAAGCTGAATTTTGCAATGTGCTTCTGAATAAGTAATTTCTTCTGAATGTTAATTGTACTGGCAATTTCACTGGAGTCTAACTTGCCATAAATAAAGGGTTTTCATTCTGCGGCCCCCTTTTCTGCCTTTTCTTTGATACACTTGCCTCCCGGGTAAGAAAATGTTCTTGGAATAGCAATAAAAGTCCAGCACCCAGGATTAATATAGAACACTTGATGATGTGAATTTTACCCATATATAGCCAGGATATTTCAAAGAAGGATGTTCTTTAAAAGAAAGATATCTCAAGAAGAGATCTCCTGCTTTCTCTCAAAATCCACCCCTCCACCTGCACATCCAATCCCAGCCCTCTGCACCATTATCAAAACACTTTCCCCCTCCCTTCTTCCCTCCCTGACCATTTTCTTTGATTGTTTGCTCTCCGATGGCTTCTTCCCCACTGCTTTCTAACATGCTCATAATAATAATGACGGTATTTGTTAAGAGCTTACTATGTGCAAAGCGCTGTTCTAAGCGCTTGGGTAGATACAAGATGATCAGGTCGTCCCACGTGAGGCTCACAGTCTTCATCCCCATTTTACAGATGGGTAACTGAGGCCCAGAGAAGTTAAGTGACTTGCCCAAAGTCGCACAGCTGAAAAGTGGTGGAGCCGGGATTAGAACCCGTGACCTCTGACTCCCAAGCCCGGGCTCTTTCTACGGAGCCACGCTGCTTCACTTCTCAGCTCTGGGTCCCCTTCTACTCTCCATCTTCACCCACTCCCTTGGAGAACTTATTCACTCGCATGGCTTCAACTACAACCTCTATGCGGATAATTCCCAAATCTACATCTGCAGCCCTGATCTCTCTCCCTCTCTGATTGATTAATTAATTGATTGAGTAACTGATTTGTAAGCCTCCTTGTTGACCTTCCTGCTTCCTGTCTCTCCCCACTCCAGTCCATACTTCACTCTGCTGCCCAGATCATTTTTCTACAGAAATGTTCAGTCCATATTTCCCCCCTCCTTAAAAAGCTCCAGTGAATGCCCATCCACCTCTGCATCAAACAAAAGCTCTTTACCCTCATCTTTAAAGAACTCAATCACCTTGCCCCCTCCACCTCACCTTGTTACTATAGCAGAACACAAACCAGCCCGCACACTTGACTCCTCTAACGCCAACCTCCATCTCATCACTGACCTCTAGCCAATGTCCTGCCACTGGCCTGGAATATCCTCCCTTTTTTTTTTATCCGACGGACAATTACTTTCCCCACCTTCGAAGCTTTATTGAAGGCACATCTTCTCCAAGATGTCTTCTTAGTCAGGGAAATCTTCTTCCCTAAGCCCTCATGTCCTCTTTTCTAACTTTTGCTTCACGCTGACTTGCTCCTTTTATTCACCACACCCAGATTCCCAACTATTATGTACATGTCTGTAATTAATTTATTTATATTAATGTCGGTCTCCCCCTCTAGATGTAAGCTTGTTGTGGAAAGGAAATATGTCTGTTATATTGTTGTGTTGTGCTCTCCCAAGCACTTAGTACAGTGCTCTGAGTACAGTAAGTGTTTAATAAATATGATTGACTGATTATATCCTCCTCCTTGACTGAATCTCCTCCTTTTCGTATTGCTGGTATCAATACTACAACTGCCCCCTGACAACGACGTCCTGTTGACGCCTTTGTTTCTCTGGGTAAGCCATAATATGCTCATCTACATTGCCAATTTTCCTCTAACCACCCTTTTAAACATTTTGTGGAAAAGTCCATGGATTGTGTCTACAAACTCTATTGTATTATACTTTCCCAAGCACTTATTATAATTCTCTGCACAGAGTAAGCACTAAGTAAATACCATTGATTGATTTAAGATAGGTAGGTAAGGGCTTGGACATTTTTTATGACTTTCCTCATTTTCTCTGTGAATTCCAGTCCTCCTCTGATCGCATTATTTTGTGTAAATATTGTGTTTAGAGATTTCCTCGCAGAAAGAGTTTACTGGACATTTCATGACTGCCCTTAAGCCACTCACAGATCATTTCCTGAATCCCTGAGGGATTAATTAACACCACAATTTCTCTGGGTATTTTTGTAAGGAGTTGGAGTTTGATACTCAACAAGATACAGTGATAAGATTATTTGAATCTAACCAGAGAAATCTGGTTTCGAAGGAGATGACTGGAGTGCAAAGAAGACAAGGTCTCCAATCTTGGGTCTCCTAGATTGACTGTCTAAACTGAATGAGCTCACCCCCCTTCTTGCCTTATTTTTGTTATCTGCAAAATAAAGGGCCCTTCTCATTTGAATTTTATATTTGAAAATATATGTTTGAGTTGAGGGTCCCTAGTGATTGTACATATATGAAGGCTTCATATTTTCATCATGTGCTCTGCGTGTGCTTTTTCTTGCTGAGCCACTTCAATGTTTCTTACACACAAACACACACACACACACCATAAATACAATAAGACCTCAGATACCACAACTTCTAAAAAGAATAATTTTCCACAATCCATTTTATATCCCTCGAGCCACGAGAGGTGCTGAGTTTTGAACTTACCTTCAACCCTAATGTTTCACACTTACTCTGACAATACAAAAAATGTAATGAAAAGCAGCATATAAACAGTGAGGACAGTCCAAGGTCAACTTAATGAAAAATGAAGATATGAAGGTCTCTCCATCCATTGGCAAAGGTCAATATTCGAATTCAGCAAGCAGGTACCAAAGATGAGTTTTACTAGGTTTTTTCTTATTGCTATCTAGTAGAAATCATGCAACAAAGAGCAGCATTCTTAATAGGCAGGTACATCTCTAAACGACAGCAAACTCCAACTCTCTAACACACACATATTGGCATTTATTCCCAGTCTTTCCTTCATAACTCAGTGTCCCAACTCGGGTCTCTTTGTGCTGAGGGAGATTCTCTGCTGGTTGAATAGCCCTGAGGGAAGAGTGCATGTATCCATCAAAAGTAGAATCAATTAGAAACTGGGAATCTTCAGAGGACTCGAAGTTGAAGGTCAAAGTCCCCAAGGATTTGGATACAAGGAAGTGAGCATTCTTAGAAGGGGAAAGGGATTTTAAATTCAGTCAGAATTCAGAGGTGTGGCTAGGAGGATGGTAGATAACAGCAACTGCTGCAGAGACAGACTATGTGAGGTTTAAAGGAAGAGAAAGTTAGGAAAGGGGGGTGGGGCCAGAGAAAGAACAGACTTAAAATCATTTATTCTTCCCTCCTGGCTTGCCAATGCCTTCTGTCAGAGCACACCAGTACACCTGCTTACATATCTTGCTTTCATCCATTCTTCCAGGCTTTGAGCATTACTACGATACTGTTGAGCTGACCGAATTCCATGTTCTCCTTGGCGATAATTTTGCCCAGCTGTTTGATGTGGAGTTTCATAGGTGGAGCGGCGAAAACTGCTTCAGAAGCAGTATGCATCTCCTGCAGTAAAATCAGGTCTCACAGTCACCACAACAGCCTTAGAGGCCGTCAATTTTATCTGGGGTTAGGTGCCCAATTTTTGCCACACACTGTCACACAGTCTGTCAAATGCCACGCTGGCCCTTTTAATTCTGGTTATTAATAATAATAATGGCATTTATTAAGCGCTTACTATGCACAAAGCAATGTTCTAAGCACTGGGGAGTTTACAAGGTGATCAGGTTGTCCCACGGGGGGCTCATAGTCTTCACCCCCATTTTAGGGAACTGAGGCCCAGAGAAGTGAAGTGACTTGCCCAAAGTCACACAGCTGACAAGTGGCAGAGGCGGGATTTGAACCCATGACCTCTGACTCCAAAGCCCATGCTCTTTCCACTGAGCCACACTGCTTCTCAAGCTGGTTCCTAGCTCTCGGTCTACCCATGAGTCATTAGATTGCTTATTCTCTGGGCAGCGTGATTTTGCAATAGTTTTAAGATCCGTGTTGCCAATAAAAATGTTAGGTTGTGCGTAGGTTTTCTCAGGTGCAGTCTGGTAGAGAAATTCGGCTTTCTATGGACTTAATCTTGTGTGCTGAATCTGCGAAGTGATTCATAATCATTTTCAATTCTTTTTCTTATTGTGTGCGTGTTTCCACAACACGATCACTCTGCATACAGCAGTTCCGTGAGGCAGCATTTTCCAAGCACTTACTCCAGTGCATTGCACTCAATAGACGCTCAATAAATACCACTACTATTGCTCTCTCAGTAGGAAAGATGACTGGAGAGACCTATCTCAGTGAACTCTCTCTGACTTCTTTCTCAATTTCCTTTGGCTGACTTTCTGCCCAGCCCATTGTCATTCTATGTAGCAGTAGTAAGGCCATCTATTAAACATGTACTCTGTGCAGAACATTGTTCTAAATATTGAGAAAATAACACATAGGAAGGAGTTAGGCACAGTCTGTGGTTCTCTAGGGGGGAGGGTTTGGTGACGGACACAAAAGGGAAGATGAAGTAATATAAATGCATAAAACGTACAGGACGTGTCACCTCACTCCTCAAAAAACTCCAGTCACTGCCCGTTCACCTCTGCATCAACAAAAACTCCTCACCATTGGCTTTAAAGCACTCCATCACCTTGCCCCCTCCTAATTTCAACTTGCTACTCTCCCACTAAAACCCAGCCCGCATAAGTCACTCCTCCAAGGCTAACCTTTTCACTGTGTCTTAAACTCATCTATCTTGTCTCCCCCTTTTAGACTGTGAGCCCACTGTTGGGTAGGGACTGTCTCTATATGTTGCCAACTTGTACTTCCCAAGTGCTTAGTACAGTGCTCTGCACACAGTAAATGCTCAATAAATACGATTGATGATGACTGATGATGATCTATCTCACTGTCAACCCACGTCCTGCCACTGGCCTGAAATGCCCTCACTCCCAAAATCTGACAGACAGTTACTCTCCCACCTTCAAAGCCTTATTGAAAGCACATCTCCTCCAGGAAGCCTTCGCTAAGTCCCCCCTTTCCTCTTCTGCATCACCCTGACTTGCTCCCTCTGTTCCTCCCCTCTCACAGCCCCACAGCACTTATTACATATCTATTTTTTTTATATTAATGTCTGTCTCCCCGCCGTCTCTGCTCACTGTGGGCAGGGAGTGTGTCTGTTTATTGCCGTATTTTTACTCTCCCAAGTGCGTAGTACGGTGCCTTGCACACAGTAAGTACTTACTGAATGCAACTGAATGAATGAATGAGCATAAAAAATATAAAAGAAAGTTCAGAGTCCAATCAGTCCAGTAGAAAGAGAATAGGTAGGATCCTCGGGGTGCCGTGACCACGTTTTCAAGAGTCTAGTCACAACCAAAGTCTTCCCAGCATTCTAAAATGTGCAACAGTATTATGCTTGTAACCTCCCCAGTGCTTAGAACAGTGCTTTGCACATAAGTGCTTAATAAATGCCATTATTATTATTATTACTCATCAACACAGTCTCACTGCTGGTAGTATTATCTTTGAATGACAGCTGTAATATTCACTGGGTGATTTTACTACTTAAAAGTACAGAGGATCAGAGGAGGTCCCTTATCCTTCGCATGCCCCCTAGACCACACTATCATCCAAAGTGAAAATAAAGTCCCATTTCTTCCAAGGAGTCTTCAACCCGGGAGCCCAGACTATTTAATCAAAAGGCTTCAAAATCAAGTCAGAGAGGCAAATGTATCAAGGCATGGGCACAAAAATTTCAATTAATGGTGCTTGACATCACCTAAATAGCTCATTTTCTGAAATGTGTGATAAAGACTATCTTCAAAGGAGCTATTCACCACTTTCTGTTTATATATTTTTGTAATTATAGCCCCCAGACTTATCTCTCAAACCATCTTTATTTTCCTTTATAAAAGAAAGCTAAGGGGCTGTTTTCCCCTACAATGCAATTGAGTTTATATCTTGAAGCTTACTTTGACAAAATACAAACCAGGGGAAATGCAGTAAACAGCGCAGAGAAACTAGTTTGGGTTTAATTTTTTTTTCTTCACTTCTGAAAGATGACATTTGCAGGAGCATGTGAATATTTGAGCTCTGAAGACAATATGTTTTATATTGTACATTTTTCGAGTCAGATTCGCCAGAGGTTTGGGAATGTAAATCTGAAAGTATTCGCTTTGAAATAGAAAATCTTGCTTTCAAAGCCAGGTCACAATAGCCTACTTTAATTTCTGAGTATTGGAAAATACGCAACCTTAAGCTTTTTTACTCATTCTATGCATGCGTGAAGTTTATAGTATGTATTTAGCTGTGTAAATATTTACAGCAGTTTTATAATTACACTCTAACTGGAAGCTTTTTGCTCTGCTGTTTATTTTGACTTTAACACAATATATGCTGAAGTACAAAGCACCAAGAGATCAAATACTCCCGAATAAACTGAATTGTTTGGTAACCCACTTGTTTAGCCTCCCACAAACTCTATCAATTTGCCCTATTGTTTGCATTTTAAGAGTCTCAGGGGAACTTCTTTCTCATACTTTCTGAGCTAGTATACAATATTCTAGATTTGTTACAAGAGTAAACCTTCCATGTATAATGCTTGTTGAAGAACTATAAATACAAGTCCTCTAATTTAAGCCATGATAAATGTTTCCTCCCAAAGTCCAATCATATCTGTCTACAGTCATAGCAAACTGCAATAAAAAAATTGGGGGAATACTTAGACACACATCATTTTTATGACCTAGAAATAAAGATCTGGGCTGGGGCCAGACACTTGAATTGTGGGGATATCCTTTCCAAGAATATCTTTTATAGTTATCCCTTCTCAGTTGCCAGTGAGATCTATTGGCCTTCTCTACCTTCCTTACCTCTGAAAAATCATTTTATTTCCCAGTATTTATCTTGTTCCTCTTGCCTACTTTCCGCCTTTCCCCAAGATGTGATTTAACTTATTCTTCTAAATAAATTTAAAGCAGACTTGGTCTCAAAAATCAAAATTACCATTTTAGTTCTTTTATCATCTCAGTCAGAAAAGGTGTAACTCTTTTGCCAGCACATAGGTTAGCAAAATGTTCTGCTTCTCAAGGAAGAAAATGAAAATGGGATATTTAGGAAGTCTTACGGGTCAAGATAATTATCTTCTTTTATCGACCCCAACTCATAAGTGACTTCATTAATCAATTCATGGCACCTTCCCTTCTTTATTGGAGAATTTGCTGTGGTCGAAAGCATAGGGCAGTTTGTCCCGCACTGATTAATCAATTGATCAATCGGTTACATTTATTGAGCACTTCCTTTGTGCAGAGCGCTGTACTAAGGGTTTGGGAGAGTACGTAACAGACTCAATAGACATGTTATCAGAGCTACAGTGTAGAGGGGCAGGTGTATATTTAAATAAATTATGGCTAGGAACAGAAGTGCTGTGGGACTGAGGGGAGATGAATAAAGGGTAATAATCCAAGTGCATAGGTGACTCAGAAGGGAGACGGAGTAGGAGAAATGAGTGAGCTTCGTCAGGGAAGGTCTCTTGGAGGAGAATCAACCGCACAGAGATGGAGGTTGAAGCCAGGGGAGTGAATGAGTATGTAAGTGGAGAATAGAAGGGGCCCCAGAACTGAGTCTTGAGGAGAGAATGACTGAACAGAGAGTTAGTAGGAAAGCCAGGACAAGACAGTGTCAGAATGCCACACATTAAATGCCCACCGTGCCCCATATACCTAAAGAAACATACAGAAACCAAGGGGATCAGAATCTTCCAACCTTTTGGATTGCAATGCCACACTGAGTGGCAAAGGACAGTGATGCGCTGAAATTAAAGATGTCCTTTCCTAAGAGCGGGATGATAAATGTGAATGTTTCAGAAGGGGTGACTATGTTGACTTCCAGGATTACCAAAAAAAATCAGATGCTTTCCTATGCATTTGATCTAAATATTTTAACCTTTTATAAATGATACCTATAAATATGGGCCAGTCCTGTTCAACCTATATATCAATCTATACAGCAGTCTAAATATCAGCCTAAATGCAGCTATACTTGGCTAGGGTGCCCTTATTAATAATAATAATATAAAAATAATAATAATGGCATTTATTAAGTGCTTACTATGTGCAAAGCACTGTTGAAAGTGTTGGGAAGGTTACAAGGTGATCAGGTTGTCCCACAGGGGGGCTCACAGTCTTAATCCCCATTTTACAGATGAGGTAACTGAGGCCCAGAGAAGTGAAGTGACTTGCCCAAAGTCACACAGCTGACAGTTGGCAGAGCCTGGATTTGAACCCATGACCTCTGACTCCAAAGCCTGGGCTCTTTCCACTGAGCCATGCTGCTTCTCTATTATTATTTTAGTTATTATTTCGTTATTATTTAGTTGTCTATTTATTATTTTAGTGTTCTTTCCCATAGGCTCTAACCTAACCCTTCTCTTCCAGTCCCGGGTCCCTGCTCCGGTGGTAGACTGGTTCCAGAGGCCTAAAACCGCCAACCCCCTTTCCCACACCCCACACCCAACACCGAAGACCCCAGCCCTGGAATGCAGCCAGCAGCAGTTCCTAAAGCCACTACGGGACACCTCCAACTCCTGCCTTATCACATCCTGGGATTGAACCTAGCGCCCATGTTTCCCCAACACCTTGGTATTTGGGGGGTGCCCCCTGGCCCCCACCCCCAGGCCACATGGTTCCAAGATGGGGGATCGGACCATGAGATGGAGATCACCGGATTGTTGGAGGAGGGACTTAGAGCGGTGAGTGGGTAGCACTGAAGACCGAGAGATGCCCACTCCCTGCTCAACTGCCAACAAGAAGCCACGGAACCCGACTGACAGTCCTGGGACTAATAATAATAATAATAATAATAATAATAATAATGGCATTTATTCATTCATTCATTCAATAGTATTTATTGAGCGCTTACTGTGTGCAGAGCACTGTATTAAGCGCTTGGGAAGTACAAGTTGGCAACATATAGAGACAGTCCCTACCCAACAGTGGGCTCACAGTCTAGAAGGGGGAGACAGAGAACAAAACCAAACATATAAACAAAATAAAATAGAATAGATATGTACAAGTAAAATAAATAGAGTAATAAATATGTACAAACATATATACATATATACAGGTGCTGTGGGGAAGGGAAGGAGGTAAGACGGGGGGATAAAGTGGGGGAGGAGGGGGAGAGGAAGGAGGGGGCTGAGTCTGGGAAGGCCTCCTGGAGGAGGTGAGCTCTCAGTAGGGCTTTGAAGGGAGGAAGAGAGCTAGCTTGGTGGATGTGCGGAGGGAGGGCATTCCAGGCCAGAGGGAGGACGTGGGCTGGGGGTCAACGGCGGGACAGGCGAGAACGAGGTACAGTGAGGAGGTGAGCGGCAGAGGAGTGGAGGGTGCAGGCTGGGCTGGAGAAGGAGAGAAGGGAGGTGAGGTAGGAGGGGGAAAGGTGATGGACAGCCTTGAAGCTGAGGGTGAGGACTTTTTGCCTGATGCGTAGGTTGATTGGTAGCCACCGGAGATTTTTGAGATTACTAAGCGCTTACTATGTGCAAAGCACTGTTCTAAGCGCTGGGGAGGTTACAAGGCGATCAGATTGTCCCACAGGGGGCTCACAGTCTTCATCCCCATTTTACAGATGAGGTAACTGAGGCCCAGAGAAGTTAAGTGACTCACCCAAAGTCACACAGCTGACAACTGGTGGAGGCAGGATTTGAACCCCTGACCTCTGACTCCAAAACACGGGCTCTTTCCACAGAGCCACGCTGCTTGATGGTTCATTGCTGTGGAAACATCTTCAGGAGGGGTAAAGGGAGCTGACTGGACTGTGAGCCCACTGTTGGGTAGGGACTGTCTCTATATGTTGCCAATTTGTACTTCCCAAGCGCTTAGTACAGTGCTCTGCACATAGTAAGCGCTCAATAAATACGATTGATGATGTTGCAAATTAACGGATGTGTTAAAACCCCACGCGTGTAAGCAGTCCATGTTCACTGCCCGGACTGGGAGGGAGTGGAATTAAAGGAACTTGATTCGGAGCAAACTGTTGTCCCTCTGTTCTCTCTGCTGCACCTCAGTGGGAGTGGTAACAATACCCAAAGAAACATTCTAAACTCTGAAAATTAGCAGTGGGCCTAGTGGATAGAGCACGGGAGTGGGAGTCAAAAGGAAATGGGTTCTAATCCCACTCCGTCACTTGCCTGCTGTTTAATAATAATAATAATGGCATTTATTAACTGCTTACTATGTGCAAAGCACTGTTCTAAGCACTGGGGAGGTTACAAGGTGATCAGGTTGTCCCAAGGGGGCTCACAGTCTTCACCCCCATTTTACAGATGAGGTAACTGAGGCTCAGAGAAGTGAAGTGACTTGCCCAAAGTCACACAGCTGACAAGTGGTGGAGCCGGGATTTGAACCCATGACCTCTGACTCCAAAGCCCGGGCTCTTTCCATTGAGCCACACTGCTTCTCTGATCTGAGCAAGTCACTTTGCTTCTCTGTGTCTCAATTATCTATAAAATGGAGATTAATATTGTAAGTCCTATGTGGGACAGGGGCTGTGTTCAACTGGATTAGCTTGTATCAACCCACGGGCTTAGAACAGTGTGTGACATATAGTCATTCATTCATTCATATTTATTGTTTACTGTGTGCAGAGCACTGTACTAAGCGCTTAAGCCTATAGCCCGATATTCCCAGGCGGCCTCCAATCCAAGTACTAACTAGACCCAACCCTGCTTAGCTTCTGAGATCACATGTGATCAGGCGCATTCAGGGTGGTACAGCCTTAGAAAGTAAGCGCTTACTAAATATCATCAAAAGAAGACTGAGTTAAAAAGGTTTTTGTATTATAATTAAAAGGACTTTTTCCTAAGATGGAAATATTATCAATCAATCAATCATAATAATAATAATTATGGACAGTAATAATAATAATAGTAATTTTTGGTATTTGTTAAGCGCTTACTATGTGCAAAGCACTGTTCTAAGCACAGGGCAGGATACAAGGTGATCAGGTTGTCCCATGTGGGGCTCACAATCTTAATCCCCATTTTACAGATGAGGAAACCGAGGCACAGAGAAGTAAAGTGACTTGCCCAAAGTCACACAGCTGACAAATGGCGGAGATGGGATTTGAACTCATGACCTCTGACTCCAAAGCCGGGGCTCTTTCCACTGAGCCACGCTGCTTCTCTAAGTGCCTGGCACATAGTAAGCACTTAACAAATACCATAATTATTATGATTTTTTATGTGAGTTTTGTAGGGCTTTGAAGGTGAGGAGTGTTTAATCGTCTGTCCGATTCATGCAATCGTATTTGAGAGCTTACTGTGTGCAGAGCACTTGGAAAGTACAATACAGCAACAAATAGAGACAATCCCTACTCTCCACTTCCTACTCCCTGCTTGTGCCCTTCCTCCTTGTCTTCTAAACCATCCTGAAATCCCACCTGCTCCAGTAGCCATTCCCTGATCTATTTTACTTCTTCCTAGGTCAGAGTCCAAATACCAATTTAACAATTATCCATTCACTGTCACCAGTAGCACTTTTATTCATATCGTTTGGCAGAGTTCACTAAACACTTATTTATGTATCCATCATACAATTTATGTATCCATCATACAATTCTCTTCTTCCTCCTCTCGGTAAATTATTCTGTCTCCCACATCAGATTAGAAGATCCTTGAGAGTAGGGGTCATAACTTTTAACTCTATTCTATCCTCCAAACACTTCACACAGTGGTCTACACTCCTTACTTGCTCAGTGAATACTACCGGTTGATTGGAGCTCAGCAAAAAAACAAGTCATAGTACCAGACAGAGCCTCTTAGATGGAATATGTGCTTCTGCTTGATTACCTAAGAAAACAAGATTTTGATGTTCATTTAAAACACTGGGCCGGGAAGTTTAAGTTTGGCCAATCTTCTTTAAAATATACGTTTAGCATATATATTTTCATGGGATTGTCTATTTATCCCACTGTAGTTACAGCAATACCTATAAATCATTTTGACACACTTATTTGTAATACAAAATGCAATATCTCTGCTTTCACGATGTGCAGAAATCATAGAATGAATAGAAAATCATAGAGAAAATAACCTTTCTGAGAAAGAAAAAAGGAAAAACGCAAGGATAAAGTCTTGCAGGATCGAAACGTGCTCAGAAGGCCAAGAGCAGATAGGACAACCCCATTCCTTTGGGCACCATAATATGCCAACATTGTTTTATGACACTTAGACGTAATTGCAGTTAACCATACTGTTGAGGCTATTTTCTTGGCAGGAGCTGAGCCCTTGAATATAAGTGTGAATGTGTATAAATTAATTTACTTGTGAGGAAGCGATTACTCCACCTGTTACAGTCTGTCTACATCTTCAATTTTCATCGAATGTTGCCAATTAGTTCACAAAACATTCCTGAAGAGTGAAAATGAAGGCGCAAACAGTCTGATTTATGGGTTAAATTGGATATGCCCGATGGTTTTTGTTGCCTCTTGAAATATTTTGTTTTTGAATTGATTGAATAATTAAAAGCTGCCACAAACGCGTCAGCTGGTATTTCACTTCAAATTTCAACTGGCACCTTGAAACTTTCCTATACTCTTAAGTCTTTCAGAAAGAAAAGTATCATTCTACCAATACTGAGAAGTGATTACTCCCCTCTTTTTGATTTAGAAATAGTGTAAGAACACAAAGCAGTAACCATTTCAGATCTTTTAGATTGTGAGCCCACTATTGGGTAGGGACTGTCTCTATATGTTGCCAACTTGTACTTCCCAAGTGCTTAGTACAGTGCTCTGCACACAGTAAGTGCTTAATAAATACGATTGATGATGATGATTAGTGGAAAAAAAAATGCAACCGACGTCTCCACAAGTAAACAGGTTTTGAATGAATCTTGCCTTGCCAGTATAGAATGAGAGATATTTGTGCTATGGGAATTTTGGTCATCTGTCAAGTCAATTGCAATAAATTTAGGGCTGAAAGGGTGACTTGTTCACACACAGGAAATTACCCAGAATAGATTGCTGGCTTCCTCATCTTATAGGAGTGTTTATTGCATTCTTGTCCCTGTTTAGGCAGTGAGAGATTCTCATTAGAGGAAAATAATTTGTGGCTACGATTGCCACTTTGTAAGAAGGGAAGATTAAAACTACTTGGGAAAAGTAACCAGTACCATGTCTGCTCACGTCTCTGTCCATTGCAGCATGGCTCAGTGGAAAGAGCATGGGCTTTGGAGTCAGAGGTCATGGGTTCAAATCCCGGCTCCGCCACATGTCAGCTGTGTGACTTTGGGCAAGTCACTTCACTTTGCCTCAGTTACCTCATCTGGAAAATGGGGATTAAGACTGTGAGCCCCCCGTGGGACAACCTGATCACTTTGTTAAATCCCCAGCGCTTAGAACTGTGCTTTGCACATAGTAAGCGCTTAATAAATATCATTATTATTAGAACAGCACTTTGCACATAGTAAGTGCTTAATAAATTTCATTATTCTAATTATTATTATTACTATTATTTTTATTATTACCACTTGTCTCCCTGGCTGGCTCCTCTCCTACCACCATGCTCTGGACATGAGTTACAGCAAAGCTTTGTGATGGGTCCCTCATACTCAACTCATTCTACACTCACTTTCTTAGGGACTCATCCATTCACACGGTTTCAACTATCACCTCTACGTGGGTGGCTCACAAATGTATCTCTTCAGCCCTGGTTGATCCCCACTCTCCAATCAAGCCTCTAAAACATCTCCACTTGGCTGCCCTCAAACTCAGAAGGCCCAAAACAAAATTGCTCCTCTTCCTTCTTAAACCCTCTGTCTCCTATTTTCCCACCACCCTCCCTGCCACTGAAGCCTGCAACCTTGATATTATTATTATCTCCTGCCATTCAGCAATCACATCCAATCAGCTGCTAAATCCAAGCAGCTACCAACCCTGGTTCATTTACCAACACCCTGAATCATATCAAGCCAAACTCTACCTTTAGTACTCATGAATTCGTTGACCTCCATCCTCAGTGTGCGTGTATCTATGTATATTCAACTGAACAGTTTACATTCAAGGAAGGGATTCACTGAGAAACTCTTCCACAACGGCAGGTTAAAAGCATCGCTGAAAGTCTTTGAGATGATGGTTCGGAAACTGCTCTATTCAGCTGACTAGGATCTAGGGTCACATACCCATGAAGATGTGCAAACGATTAAGCATTTCTTTGCAGATACAGCACAGAGCCACAGTCTGACCGAGTCGAAGAAAATGTTAGTTTCCACATCCAGAAATCTTTACACTCAACTCGAAGTTTTTATCAGCAACGTCAACTAAAAGCAGTCAGTGAAGTCAAGTGGCTTTAGTAGCCCTGGCAGTATGCTATACAACCATGTGCTGGAGTCACTCAAGAAGACACATCCAGTTTCTAAAGCAATGTCACAAGAGTCATATTTGAACCCTACTTAATGCCCAGTGGCAAGACAAGATCATCTGCAACTAAGCCCTGTGAAACAAACTCAACTCACCAGCAATGAAGCAGTGCTCCCAGCAACACAGCTCCTACAGACGGGACACGTGAAGAGAAGGGATGGCGATTGTACTTTCCAAGCACTTAGTACAGTGCTCTTAAGCGCTCAGTAAATACGACTGAATGAATACCCCCCAAATTTATGAGTATTTTTGCTTTTTGTTTCCCTTGTTCCTACACTATTTTTTTTTTTTTTTTTTTGGCTATGGCTTGGTCTGTATGTTGCCTCCTGCTCCTTTTTTTATGAATACAGTCTGCATCTATCTGTCTCCCACCCGATTAGAAAGTAGCAGCCTTAAGAGCAGAAACTGGGCTTTCTACCTTTATTGTGTACTCCCTAGGCCCAGCACAATGCATAGCTCACAGCAGGAGTCCAGCACAGGGCTCTGTGGTCAATTGATGCTATGTATTGAGTGCTTACTGTATGCAGAGCCCTGCACTGAGAGTTTGAGAGAGGACTTAGCAGATGCTCCATAAATTCAAATGAATGAATTCCCCACCACCCCGCCCTACGTCCTTCCCCTCCCTAGAGCACTTGAATATATTTGTAAAGATTTATTACTCTATTTATTTTACTTGTACATATTTACTATTCTATTTATTTTGTTAATGATGTGCACATAGCTATAATTTTATTTATTCTAACGGTTTTGACACCTGTCTATGTGTTTGTTGTCTGTCTCCCCCTTCTAGATTGGGAGCCCATTGTTGGGTAAGGGCCATCTCTATATGCTGCCGACTTGTACTTCCCAAGCGCTTAGTACAGTGCTCTGCACACAGTAAGTGCTCAATAAATATGATTGAGTGAATGAATGACACGGCTTCAAAAATGGGATCTCACAGTGAATTGCTGGGACACCCCTCATTCCGGCCAACAGAAATTGTGGGCCGGTTGTTCTCATAACAACAAATTCGTAATAAAGATTGGGGCGTGAAGAGGCAGAAAACAGAAAACAGAGTTTGGCTGAGAGTGGGATAAATCAGTTAGTGACTCAAGGATTCGTCCTTACTTTTACCTGTCTTTGTACATCCCTCTCTCAATGGGCAACCCATCGATCCCTCAAGCTCAACATGTTCAAACTGAACTCCCTATCTTCCCTCCCTAACCTCTCCTCCTCAATAATAATAATGGCATTTATTAAGCACTTACTATGTGCAAAGCACTGTTCTACCTCTCTATCTCTCAAGCCCACAGCCTTGGCATTTTTCTTGACTCTTTCCCTGACTCCTCTCTTCCTTTCAACCTCTACAATCGGTCCATGAGCAATTTCCCATCTCCAGAACCCTCCCTCCAAAAGCACTTTTCATGTCTTGAGTCCCGCATTGATCCCCTCAGCGTGGCTCAGAGGAAAAAGCCCGAGTTTGGGAGTCAGAGGTCATGGATTATAATCCCACCTCTGCCACTTGTCAGCAGTGTGCCCTTGGGCAAGTCACTTCACTTCTCTGGGCCTCAGTTCCCTCATCTGTCAAATGGGGGTTAAGATTGTGAGCCCCCCGTGGAACAACCTCATCACCTTGTAACCTCCCCAGCACTTAGAACAGTGCTTTGCACATAGTAAGCGCTTAACAAATACCAAAATTATTATTATTATTGTTTTTGACCTCCCTACCACCAGTTTCCCCCTTCTCCAGTCCATACTTAATAATGGCATTTATTAAGTGCTTACTATGTGAAAAGCACTGTTCTAAGCGCTGCGGAGGTTACAAGGTGATCAGGTTGTCCCACAGGGGCTCACAGTCTTAATCCCCATTTTACAGATGAGGTAACTGAGGCCCAGAGAAGTTGTGACTTGCCCAAAGTTACATAGCTGATAGTTGGTGGAGCTGGGATTTGAACCCATGACCTCTGACTCCAACTGCTTCTCATACTTCACTCTGCTGCCTGCATCATTTTACTAAAAAAAAAATTAATGATTCTAAGCACATTTCTCCATTCCTCAAAAACCTCCAATGGATGGCCATTCCTCTCCACATCTACTGGAAACTTCAGATCATTGGCTTTAAGGCGCTCAATCAGCCCTCTCCAACACATTCTCTCTCTTTTCCCACTGCAGTCCAGCTCACGAGCTTTACTCCTTTCAAATCAACCTACTCTCTGTGCCTCTTTATCATCTCCTTTGCCACCTACCTCTTATTCTCCTCCTCCCTTCCACCTGGAACTCTCTCTCCCCCTTCACATCCAGCAGATTACGGCTCTCCTCATTTTCAAGGCCCTTCTGAAATCATATCTCCTCCAGGAGATATGGATAAATCTGATAAATCTCTCATATCCCTCTCAGTTCCCTCCCAGTTTCGACTGCAGCATTTCTTCTTACCTCAACACATGGGTCCCTATGCATCCTCACCTCCTGTTGTAATTGCGGACATCTCTTTATACTTTATTGCAAATTATTTTATTATATTCATATCTGTCTTCCCCTCTGGGATGTAAGCATGTTATGAGCAGGGAATGTGTCCACCAACTCTGTTTTATTGTCCTCCCCCAAGCTCTCTGCACAGAGGAAGCATTCAATAAATACCATTCATTGATTTATATATATATATATATATATATAAGATCCCTGCCCTCAAGGAGCTTAAAGACTATCAGGGGAGACAGACCACTAATATATATATATATATATATATATATATATATATATATATATATATATAATTATTATAAATTTATAATATAATATAATAATAATAATATATATTATTTATAAATATCTATTATATATATATTAGTGGTCTGTCTCCCCTGCTAGTCTGCTTAGACAGACCACTAATATATATATATATAATTATTATAAATTTATAATATAATAATACTATTATATATTATTTATAAATATCTATTTATAAATATATATATATTAGTGGTCTGTCTCCCCTGCTAGTCTTTAAGCTCTTGAGGGCAGGGATCTAATCTACTAATTCTATTGTACTCTTATCTCCCAAGCATTCAGTACAGTGCTCTGTGACTGTGAGCCCGTTGTTGGGTATGGATTGTCTCTATCCATTGACGAATTACACTTTTCAAGCACTTAGTACAGTGCTCTGCACACAGTAAGCTCTCAGTAAATGCGACTGAATGAATGAATGTACCGAGTAAGCACTCCATAAATGCTACTAATTGCTTGCAAAAAACACTGCAGCATGTGTCACCTCATCATCAAACAATATTCATGCTTGTCAGCACAGATGGGACTTTACAATCAGGAGTTTCATCTTGGAAAATCATTAATAATTATTAAATAATGTTGGGCTCATAAATAGGCTTGTTTCTGAAACTCACTCTACCCCATTGAAAATATTAATCAGAATTTCCATTTTTAATACAGCGGTAAAAACGTGAAACATTCCTGGATTCATTCAATCGTATTTATTGAACGCTTACTGTGTGCAGAGCACTGTACTACGTGCTTGATCCTGGATCACAATTCCATTTTCACTACTCTCACAGGCTTGACTCTAAAATTCATTCATTCAATCGTATTTATTGAGCGCTTACTGTGTGCAGAGCACTGTACTACGTGCTTGATCCTGGATCACAATTCCGTTTTCACTACTCTCACAGCCTTGACTCTAAAATTCATTCATTCAATCGTATTTATTGAGCACTTACTGTGTGCAGAGCACTGTACTAAGCGTTTGGGAAGTACAAGTTGGCAACATATAGAGACAGTCCCTACCCAACAGTGGGCTCACAGTCTAGAAGGGGAAATAAAATACTATCTAAACAAGTGCCAAGAGCACTTTTCAAAGTCACTCTATATTTCCAGGAGAGCTCCTAGTTCCAGGTTTTAAGGATTTCCAACTGCATCAGGCATTATTGTAAAAATCACTGTGATAAGGTCCATTTTGGAAGAAAAAGAGCAATTAGTTTGAAAACTAGATAGCATTCACCTGAAGAATCTATTATTCTGGTCTTGTAAGAACGGGAGGGTCCCAGTCTAACCTTTTCCTGCTATCAACAGAATAAAACAAGGCTATGTAGTTGGTCCGGTCTGGTTCAGCTTAAAAAATAAGGATGCACGAGGAATATGAAAGCTGTTGTCAGAATGCAATTCCAATCATCCGGGAAACTTTCAACTTAGAAAGTTGAATGCATCACTGAAACTTATTAAATCACTTGAACAAGAGCTTCTGTATTCTGCTGTATCGCTCACAGGCACACGAACATGACACACAAATGATTATGGCCTGCTTTTCAGATTCAACAAGGCACATTGCACTGACAATTAACTGGAGATTAAGGTTATACACTAGCCTGAACCTGACAAACCTCCGCGTAACTAAGGATCTTCTCTGGCAAAGCTGAATGCTGACACTAATACTACACAACCAGTTCACTGACCAATGATGCAAGGACACGCAAAGAGGTAAAGGATTGCAAAAGTGAATGTGTCCACGGGGAGATTGACGGGCAGACTGTGGCTCCAACATAGCAACGGATCAAACTGCCACTGCGGGGACCGATTTCATGAAACTATAAATGTCACATCTGGATGGCAGGTTACCCACGGCACAGCCAAAGTGCAGAGTGTTTCCATCACCACCTATTAGCCATGCTCAACAACAGGCAGCAAGACAAATTCCCGAGCAGTGAAATACCAGAACCCATTCACTCCAACTGTCTGCTCATCCTGCTACCTTCCTCTGGGTGCTGTGGGAGGAGAGGAGGAAGAGAGGAGGGGTGGGGAGGTAGAGGATGAGGACGAAGAGAACACCTCCATCCAGTTGAGTGAAATGGGGAAAACCCTACACAGATCTGTGGAGACCAGACTTTAAGAGGGTGGGGAAGGAGGTTGTCCTCTCCGCTGGAAGATTTAGCGGCCCTAAATCTTCCCCTTCAGCCTGGTCCCCTCTCCTTCTCTGAAGTCTCTCATTTCCTCCTACATTCAGGACATCTCTACCTGGATGTCTCATCGATAACTCAAACTTAACTTGTCCAAAGCAGAAAGCCTCATTGTCGTACCCAAACAAACCCTGATCTCCTGATCCTGTAGACAACACTGCCATCCTCCCTGCCACACAAGCCCAGAATCTTGGCATTATCCTTTATCCTTGGCATTATCCATCCCTTCAAACCTTATAAAAGCACTCCCCCCTCCTTTTCTCCCTCCCTGATGATCATCTTCAACTGTGCACTCTCCAATAGCTTCTTCCCCACTGCTTTCAAACATGCCCATGTCTTCCCTCTCCTAAAAATCACCCTCCCTTGAACCCACGACTACCTCCAGTTATCACCCCATCTCCCTCTTCCCATTCCTCCCCAGAATCCTTGAAGGAGTTGTCTACACCCTCTGTCTCTGGTTTCTCTCCTACAATTATCTCCTTGACTCCCTCCAATCTGGCTTCCATCCCCTTTACTCCACAGGAACTGCTCTCCAAGGTCACCAGTGATTTTCTTCTTGCCACATCCAATGGCCTCTACTGCACCCTAATCCTCCTCAACCTCTCAGCTGTCCTTGTCACTGTTCTTTTTTCTGGAATCATTACTCAACCTCAGCTTCATTGACTCTGTCCTCTCCTGGTTCCCCTCCTATCTCTCTGGCCATCCATTTTCAGTCCCTTCTCGGGCTTCTCCTCTCCCTCCCATCCCCTAACTGTGGGGGTCCCTCAAGGTTCAGTTCTGCATCCCCTTCTATTCTCCGTCTACACCCACTCCCTTGGAGAACTCATTTACTCTCATGGCTTCAATTACCACCTCTATGCAGATGATTCCCAAATCTCCCTCTCCAGCCCTGATCTCTCTCCCTCCCTGCAGTCTCGCATTTCACCTGCCTTCAAGACATCACTACTTGGTTGTCCTGCTGTTACCTCAAACTTAGCATGTCCAAAACAGAGCTCCTCATGTTCCACCCAAACCCTGCCCTCCCCCTGACTTTCCCATCACTATCCTTCCTATTGTACAAGCCCATAACCTTGGAGGTGTCCTTGACTTCTCTCTTTAATTCAACCCACATATTCAATCCATCATTGTCGGTTCAACCTTCACAACATTGACACTGTTTGCCCCTTCTTCTCCAAGCAAACAGCTACCATGTTAATTCAAGCATTTATCCTATCGCGCCTTGATTACTGTATCAGCCTCCTTGCTGACCTCCCAGTTTCCTGTCTCTCCCCACTCTAGTCCATACTACACCCTGCTCTGATTCATTTTTCTACAACAATGCTCAATCCACGTTTCCCCGCTCCTCAAAAATCTCTAGTCCATCTCTGCAACAGAAACTCCTTACCACTGGCTTTAAGAAGCAGCGTGGTGTAGAGGATAGACCACATGCCTGGGAGTCAGGAGGTCATGGGTTCTAATCCTGACTCTGCCACTCGTCTTCCGTGTGATCTCGGGCAAGTCACTTTACTTCTCTGGGTCTCGGTTACCTCATCTGTCAAATGGGGATTGAGACTGTGAGCCCCACGTGGGACAAGGTCTGTGTCTAACCCGATTGGCTTGTATCCACCCCAGAGCTTAGTACAGTACCTGACAAAGTACTCAACAAATAGCACAATTATTGTTATTATTATTTAAAGCACTTCACCACCTTGTCCCCTCCTACCTCATTTCATTTCTCTCCTTCCACCCAGCCCGCACACTTGGCTATTCTAATGCCAACCTATTTACTGTACTTCGACCTTGTTTATCTCTGCCAAACTCTTGCCCACATCCTGCCTCCACTTGGAATGACCTTCTTCCTCAAATCTGTCAGAAAATTACTCTCCCCTGCTTCAAAGCCTTATTGGAAGCATATCTCCTCCAGGATGCACTCCTTAACTAAGCCCTCCTCTCCTTTTCTCCCACTCCCTCCTGTGTTGACTTGTACTTCCCAAGAGCTTAGTACAGTACTCTGCATGCAGTAAGTGCTCAATAAATATGATTGAATGAATGAATGTCCTGATTTGTTCCCTTTATTCACGGTCCCCTCAACCCCAGAGAACTTACGTACAGACCCATAATTTATTTATATTAATGTCTGTCTCCCCCTCTAGACCGTAAACCCCTTTATGGGCAGGGAATGTGTCTGTTATATCATTAGATTATACCCTCCCGGTGCTTAGTACAGTGGTCTGCACATAATAAGCACTCAATAAATACGATGGATTGATTGATGTCCTCTACTCACCTCTTTCATGCTGACACCAAATCTTCTGAGTACAACCTTCAAAACGTTTCTAAAATCAGCCCTTTTTTGTCCATCCAAACTGCTATCACGCTGATCCATGCTGATAACTTCTACCCCATTAATACAGTCACTGATCCTATCCCACCTGGATTACTAAATCAGCCTCCTTGCTGACCTCCCAGCTTCCTGTCCCTACTTACTCCAGTGCATACTCAACTCTGTCATTCGAGTCATTTTTCTACAAAAACATTCTGGATACGTCACCACACTCCTCAAAAGACTCCAGTAGTTGCCAATCCACCTCCATATCAAACAAAAACTCCTCTCCGTTGGGTCTAAAGCATTCCATCACCTTTGCCCCCTCCTACCTCACTTCACTTCTCTCTTTCTACAACCTAGCCTGCACACTTCTGTCCTTTAGTGCTAAATTTCTCACTGTGCCTCAGTCTCTCCTGTCTCGCCAAAAAACCCCCAGCCCATGTACTGCCTCTAACCTGGAATGCCCTCCTTTCTCTAATCTGACCGACAGACAACCATGACCTCTGGCTCCATAACCCCCGCTCATAATGCACTTTCCACTATGCCATGCTGATTCCCTGTGCTCTCTACACTAGGCCATGCTATTTTTTTTTTAATCACTTTTTTTCGTGGCTCAGTGGAAAGAGCACAGGCTATGGAGTCAGAGGTCATAGGTTCAAATCCCGGCTCTGCCAATTGTCAGCTGTGTGACTTTGGGCAAGTCACTTAACTTCTCTGTGCCCCAGTTGCCTCATCTGTAAAATGGGGATTGACTCTGAGCCCCCTGTGGGACAACCTGATCACCTTGTAACCTCTCCAGTGCTTAGAGCAGTGCTTTGCACATAATAAGCACTTAATAAATGCCATTATTATTATAAACTACAGTATTTATTGAGGACTGGCTGAGTGCTGAGCTCTGGGTACTTGGGAACAAACTATAAAAGGAGAAGAAACAATCCCTTCCCTAGAGAAGTTCACAATATAATGAGGGAGACACAGACTGTAAAACAACAATAGGAACGAGTGGAAAAACAGATACAGCTAGTGACAAAATAAGTATAAAGTGAATGGAAAAAGTGACATCCCATATGCCAGCTCACAGAGGGAAAAGCCAAGGGACAGATCACCAGAGAAGCAAAACACACAACCAGCTCTCAAAAGTCCAGATCCCAGTGTTGACCTCCAGTTCAACTACTTGGCACTGGGGATCGGGGGAGCTGACCAGAAGAAGGAGTAAGAAAAAGGGTTTTAGAGTTAAAATATGAGACTGCTCTCTTTCCAAGGCCACCGATGGCCTCCCCTTCTTGCATAATTTAACACACTTCTCCATGCTAATTCTCCTTGACCTCCTTCTTTTCCAGTGTTTGTTAAATGCTTAATATGTTCAGACAACTGTATGCGTGCTGTGGTAGATAAAAGATTATCGGGTTGAACACAGGACTTGTCCCACACGGGACTCACAGTCTTAATCCCCAGTTTACAGATGAGATGACTGAGGCACAGAGGAAGTGAAGTGACTTACCCAAGGTCTCCCAGCTGATGAGTGGTGGAGCCAGGATTAGAACCCAGGTTTTTGCACTCCCAGGCTCCTGTTCTTTCCTTTAGGCGATGCTGCTTCTCCGCTGCCTTCAATGCCATAGAAAAATTCCCTTCTACTGGATTCTTCTGAAACTGTCCATTCCTGAATAATAATGATGGCATTTGTTAAGCGCTTACTATGTGCAAAGCACGTTCTAAGAGCTGGGGGATACAAGGTGATCAGGTTGTCCCACGTGGGGCTCACAGTCTTAATCCCCATTTTACAGATGAGGTAACTGAGGCTCAGAGAAGTTAAGTGACTTGCCCCAGGTCACACAGCAGACACGTGGTGGAGCTGGGATTCGAACCCATGACCTCTGACTCCAAAGCCTGGGCTCTTTCCACTGAGCCAAGCTGCTTCTCTCAAGCTTCTTCCAAGCTGAATCTCCTCTTACTTCTCTGGACAATCCTCAATCTCTTTTGCCCGCTCTTTTTCTGCCTCCCACCCTAACTGTGGGTGTCCTTTAAATCTCACTTAAGGGTCCTCACCTTTTCTCAATCTATAATCACTGCCTTGGGTGGCTCAATGGAAAGAGCTCGGGCTTTGGAGTCAGAGGTCATGGGTTCAAATCTCTGCTTCTAGACTGTGAGCCCACCGTTGGGTAGGGACCATCTCTGTATGTTGCCAACTTGTACTTCCCAAGTGCTTAGTACAGTGCTCTGTACACAGTAAGCCCTCAATAAATACGATTGAATGAATGAATGCTCCGCCAACTGTCAGCTGTGTGACTTTATGCAAGTCACTTAACTTCCCTGTGCCTCAGTTACCTCATCTGTAAAATGGGGATTAAGACTGTGAGCCCCGCCATGGGACAACCTGATCACCTTGTAACCTCCCCAGTGCTTAGAACAGTGCTTTGCACATAGTACGTGCTTAATAAATGCCATTATTATTATTATTATTCCCTTGGTTTCAACTACCACCTCTAGGAAGGTTACTCGAAAATCTACCCAATTAGCCCTCAACTTTCCCCTCCTCTGAAATCTTCTACCTCCTCCTGCCTCCAAGATATCTCTACTTGGCACTTCCCAGGACCACAAGGATAACATGATATGTCCAAATCTTCCCTCCCAAATCTTCTCTTCCATCTACCCTTCCCATCAGAGTTGATAGCACTTATAGTTAGATACCTTCATGATTGGCAAACAGAAAACAAATACGTCCGATTTCTTCGGAGTTTCACCCCAAAACACATTCCTCTGCTGTTTTGTTCAGCCATTGGGAAACTCCATGCTGACCGTGGATGGATAATAATCATAATAATATTTGCTAAACACTTACTGTGGGTGAAGTGCCGTACTTAGCGCTGGGGTGGATAGAAGCTAATCAGGTTGGACACAGTCCCTGCCCCACATGAGGCTCAGTCTTGATCCTCATTTTACAG
This sequence comes from Tachyglossus aculeatus, assembly GCF_015852505.1. Classification (NCBI taxonomy): domain Eukaryota; kingdom Metazoa; phylum Chordata; class Mammalia; order Monotremata; family Tachyglossidae; genus Tachyglossus; species Tachyglossus aculeatus. The sequence continues at coordinate 20,925,072 of NC_052079.1, read as the reverse complement.
ATGAGGTAACGGAGGCCCAGAGAAGTGAAATGACTTGCCCAAGGTCACGCAGCAGAGAAGTGGCAGAGTAGGATTAGAACCCATGACCTTTAGACGCCTGTGCTCTATCCACTCTGCCATGCTGCTTTTTATCCTAAGGCACTGGTCTTTATCCCCTCCAGCTGTGGAATTGTGAAGATTGAAGACACCCTCTTTCTGACAGCAATCCAATCTCCCAAACGCTTAGTACAGTGCTCTACACACAGTAAGCGCTCAATAAATATGACTGACTGAATGAATTAGATGTAAATCAAGCACTCCTCCATCATCTTACAAAGTGAATCTTTGTAAGCATTGCCTAGTGGAAAGAGTCAGAGGACCTGGGTTCTAATCCCAGTTCCTCCACTGGTCTGCTGTGTGACCATGGGCAAGACACTTAACCTTTCTGTGCCTCAGTTCCCTCATCTGCAAAATGGTGATTCAATATACGATCTCCCTCCTACTAAGATTCTGAGCCGCATTGTGACATTCGTTCATTCAATTGTATTTACTGAATGCTTACTTTGTTCAGAACACTATACTAAGTGCTTGGGAGACTACAATTCAACTATGAACAGACACATTCCCTGCCCGAGAGCTGATAATAATAATAATAATGGCACTTATTAAACATTTACTATGTGCAAAGCACTGTTCTAAGCACTGGGGAAGTTTCAAGGTGATCAGGTTGCCCCACGGGGGGCTCACAGTCTTAATCCCCATTTTACAGATGAGGTCACTGAGGCACAGAGAATTTAAGTGACTTGCCCAAAGTCACACAACTGACAATTTGTGGAGCCGGAATTTGAACCCATGACCTCTCACTCCAAAGCCCGTGCTCTTTCCACTGAGCCATGCTTCTTCTCTGTATTATTATCTTGTATCTTGTATTATTTTGATTATCTTGTATCTGCCCAGCGCTTAGTAAGTGCTTGGCTTACGCTAGGCATTTAACAAATATCACAATTATTACTGTTACTAGCATTTTCATGAGCACACTAAACAGTTCCTTCAGCAAGGTGTATTTCACTTTCTGGGGGAATAAATGACAAAGACATTACCCTTAATTTTACATTTTTGAACTTTTGAAATCATACAACTCTACTCCCACACTACTTTCAAGTAGCCCTTCTATTTCAATTGCAATTTACCGGCCCTAGGGATTTTAATTTCTGTTGTTTACATTTTCCTATCAATATTTTTCTACAAATTGCAATTTGGAGGCTATTACGTTAACGCTAATGATAATGGGATATATTATGCTTCTGTTCCGTTACAGTGCCCATTTTTTTTAATAAGCATAGAGCCCATTTTGCAGATGCTCCTTCGGTCATACAGTGCAGGGCGGCGTTTGCATTCAGCAATGAAAAGAAACCCGGAATTCTTTCCTAACCAAGAGTGTACCAGGATTAGTTAAAAATCTAAATGAATGGAGTCCAGAGTCTCTCACTGCAGCTCTGTGGCTAGGAAGAGGGATGGAGTGCCATAGCCCTGTCAATGCAAACTAATGGCCTGCTTACAGCAAAACTAAACCAAACAACAAAAGCAGAAGAGCAGATGTCTACAAGAAGAATGATTCCCCAGGTGGCCATTACCGAACTGCCCAGTGTCCTGATGTCATTACCAGCCCCCAAAAAAGCACTGTAAAAAGAATAAGTTTGGGCAGCGCATCTGTCCTGATAGCTAAACTCGGCCAGGGGCCAGGTTGGGAGCGCAGCCACTTTAGTCTTAAAAGAAAAGACTCAAAGGTGAAAGCAAAACAACTCTTCATCTTTTGAAGTGTTATATTATTCATTCATTCAATCGTATTCATTGAGCGCTTACTGTATGCAGAGCACTGTACTAAGCACTTGGGAAGTACAAGTCGGCAACATATAGAGGCGGCCCCTACCCAACAACGGGCTCACAGTCTAGAAGGGGGAGACAGACAACAAAACAAAACATGTGGGCGGGTGTCAAGTCTTCAGAATAATGCTAAAGCAGCACCCCAAAACATCCCTGATTGATCTTCTGACACTACCAGACATTCACATTGATCAGAGAAGCAGCGTGGCTCAGTGGAAAGTGCGGATTGGGAGTCAGAGGTCCTGGGTTCAAGTCCCCTCTATGCTGCTGGTCAGCTGTGTGACTTTGGGCAAGTCATTTCACTCCTCTGGGCCTCAGTTACCTCATCTGTAAAAGGGGGATTAAGATTGTGAGCCCCACATGGGACAACCTGATCACCTTGTATCCTCCCCAGCGCTTTGAACAGTGCTTTGCACATAGTAAGCGCTTCGCAAATACCAAAATTATTATTATCACAAATGAATCACCCTCCTGAGCCTTCCCGAGACTCCTGGCAGTTACGGCAGGAAGACTCTTTTCTGGTTCCTTTATTTAAAGAAAGACCACCCCGGTAAATGAATACTGTAGAAAACACCACCGGCACAGATGGTCCTGTGATCCAAGGACATAATTGGATGTCAGATGTTGCTAACTTTGGGCTCCACTCTGTACTGACTTAATGGGAGACTTCAGGCAAGTCTCAGTGCCTCAGAATTACCTGTTGGAAAATGGTTTATATCGCTGTCACTCCAGGGCTTTTCAGGTTAGGAGATGGCAATTGGGACATAAGGAGCCTTAAATTCTCCTCTTCTAGCCAGGGAACTCTACAATCAGTCAATCGGCTGTATTTATTGCGTGCTTATTGTGTGCTGAGCATTGTATTAGTGGATGAAGAGTACAACGCAATAGAGTTGGTAAACAACATAAGGAGCCTACAATCCTCGGGGGAGACAAACATTAAAATATATTACAGATAGGGGCAATGGCAGAGTATAAGGACATTTACATAAGTGCTGTGGGGCTGCAAATCTTTTTTTTTTAATGATATTTGTGAAGCGCTTACTATGTGCCAGGCATTGTACTAAGTGCTGAGGGAGATACAGGTTTATCAGGTTGGATACATCCCAAGTCCCCCGTGGGACTCACAATCATAATCCCCATTTTACAGATGAGGGCACAGAGAAGTTAAATACCTTGCCCAAGGTTGTTTAGACTTGTCTTTAATGTGATTTTTATTGTTTCATCTCTCTTTATGTGCCTGTAGACATCCCCCACATCCCCCCCTTACATTTTTAGACTGTGAGCCTTCTGAGGGACAGGGACTCACCTCTGTGTTCTTTCCCAGTGCTTAGTACAGTGCTTTGCACACCGAGTCTAATAAACATTATTTAGCACTTAATAAATATGATTGATTGATGGACTGTTGTTACTACTACAAAGTCCTGTGTCTAGAAACAAGCAAACGGAAGGTTTGTTTTTATTTTGCACTTGTATACTACCCCAGGAAATGGCTTGTTAGTGCAAAACCATGAAGGTTGACTAATAATGATTGGGAAACACAGTTCACATCAAAAGTGCAATCAAAACACCCCCTACTGAGAAAAAATAAGGAAATCCCTACAGCTACTGAAGCCCCTGGGCTCCAGCCCATTTCTCAATATCTCTCAAAAAGCATGAGGTTTTGAAGCCAGTGAGGATTAACTGTGTTCAAATTCCAAAGCCCCTGAAGGCTCCCCGCCACTCTTCATCCATTTTTATGCTAGAGATTGATTTGATTTTACATTCGAGCTCCCCCCTTTTTTTTTTCCCAGTGCTTTGCATGACATGGTGACTAATTTTAAAACTCACACATGGATCCCAAACGGAGCTTGCATATAGAGTTTGGTCTGAAATGACATCGTGCCATTCTATTAATTTGAAGTAATTAAGGCTGCCTCAGTAACTATCATTCCTTAGCTCCTATCATTTGAAATCACACAACAAACAGACTAGGGGATCAGCTAAGCCTTTCCCAAACAATGGAGCTGTTCTATCTAAGGTGGCAGGAAATTATAAGCACCAGGACAAGAAGCTCTAAGGTTTAGAGGGGATTAGGCTGGGCCGCCATTCAGGATCATTTTTCCCTCTTCCTCCCCTTCCTTCCTTCATACTAACAACAATAATAATAATAATAATAATTGTGGTATCTGTCCCGCATGGGGCTTGCAATCTTTATCCCCATTTTACAGATGAGGTAACTGAAGCCCAGGGAAGTGAAGTGACTTACCCAAGGTCACAAAGGAGACAAGTGGTGAAGCCAGGATTAGAACCCATGACCTTCTGACTCCCGTGGTCTATGCCCTACGCCACGCTGCATCGCTTGGATTTGTAGGTATGGATCGAACGGATTCCTATTGGTTCAGTAGATAAAGATTCCTCTGGTAGGGGAGTGAAGCTAGCAATCTGTGGCTCAGAGTTATCGAACATAAAGCAGGAATATCCAGGTTCCTTGGCTGGATTTTAATATGCGGAATATGCCCACTGTGAGCAGGAAAGCAGATACTCAGGTTGCATCCCCCAAGCATGTAGTACAGTACTTAATACAGTGCTCCTGATGGATTGATTCACTCAAACCGAACAGTAAGAGAAGCCAACACTAGGAAAATATATTTCCATCCGCTTTTGAAGTATTTTGGCAGGAAAACAGCGAACGCTGATTTCCAGGGAGGGCAGACTGAATTGGAAACTTTTTTTTTTCTGTCAATCCAAATGAAACTCTCCAGAAGCTTGTTTATTCCCCCGGAATCAGCAACATCACCCCATCTCCATTGCATCCTTTCCTTCAGCATGTAGAATAGCTACCCAGGGAAAAACAGAGGAGGAGGTGAAAGGAGATACAGCCATTGTCAGCAGAGTAAAACTCCAGTTTTGCAGTGCCAACTGTAGGTTGCATTAGCAAGGAAACAGAGGTCACTTAATGTTCTCTGTAGAAGAAGATCGGGATTCAGCATACCCAAGAGAACAGAGGATGTCCACAGCATTGGCAGAGAATATCTAGCAAGGCTACTGCTCCACGCCAAAACTTAGTGATGCTTAAGTCAGCAGGTCACTACATTCCACCCAGCGTCTCACCCAAAGGATGACGGGGCCACGGGGGGATGGAAGGTGGAGGCTTGGAAATTAAAGTCAGATCCGCAGGCTGTAGGTTATTAAGCCTCCAATAGAGCTAAAACCCCTGAGAATCAAGCTTCCACGGTTTAAAGGAGGGCAGGGACTCGGCTAGGTATTGCACAGACCAATAATCTCGCTGCGCTTGAAAGAAAATGCATGCAGCAGTGATGCTAAGGAAGTGAAGGGCCGTCAGTTTCACCCGGGAAAATAAAGTCCTCAGAATTGACCAGCTGACGTTACCTACCATTTTCATTACCCACAGTCTTTATTTAAATGAATCCACTCCACCAGGTCCACAAGGACCAACAGGAAAGTTGGAACTTCTCCAGTCTTTTCGTGTACTTTAACCTCCTTCCTTTTATTCCCCTTTCGCGCCTTCCTAATTCTCATTCTGCCTTCCTAATCTCTCTTCACAGAGCAAGAGAAAGCAGAAAGGAGGTTGTCTCTTACCCCTCACTGTGATCCAAATTACCATCCCTGAGGTAGTCTGTTCAAAGTTCAGCTCCGTTGGTAAAAGTGGACGCACTATTACGTATAGGTCAGGAACAGATGCAGCGTGGCTCAGTGGAAAGAGCCCAGGCTTTGAAGTCAGAGGTCATGGGTTCAAATCCCAGCTCCGCCATTTGTCAGCTGTGTGACTTTGGGCAAGTCACTTAACTTCTCTGGGCCTGTTACTGCATCTGTAAAATGGGGATTAAGACTGTGAGCCTCCCTTGGGACACCCTGATCACCTTGTAACCTCCCCAATGCTTAGAACAGTGTTTGGCACATAGTAAGCGCTTCATAAATGCCATTATTATTATTATTATCTGGGCCTCAGTTCCCTCATCTGTAAAATAGGGATTAAGACTGTGAGCCCCCCGTGGGACAACCTGATCACCTTGTAACCTCCCCAGCGATTAGAACAACGTAGAAGCAGCGTGGCTCAGTGGAAAGAGCCCAGGCTTTGGAGTCAGATGTCACAGGTTCAAATCCCGGCTCTGCCAATTGTCATCTGTGTAACTTTGGGCAAGTCACTCAACTTCTCTGTGCCTCAGTTCCCTCATCTGTAAAATGGGGATTAAGACTGTGAGCCCCCCATGGGACAACCTGATCACCTTGTAACCTCCCCAGAGCTTTGCACATAGTAAGCGCTTAATACCAATTTTTTAGAAAACAATGCTTTGCACATATAAGCGCTTAATAAATGCCATTATTATTATTATTATTCAAATTCTGACACTGCTTTGTAATTTCAAATACATTGGTATTACTGTCAGTGAGTGAGTATGCCTTTCAAAGACATTTAAATGATTTAATTTTCCTTTTAAATAAAACTGTAAAAAGCAGGCATAATCATTCATTGGATCCTAAAAGTTAAATCAGTGTTGGGTAGGGGCCATCTCTATATGTTGCCAACTTGTGCTTCCCAAGCGCTTAGTACAGTGCTCTTCACACAGTAAGTGCTCAATAAATACAATTGAAGGAATCAATAATACCAGACAGAGTCAATACGTGGGTGAGAGACTTTGAAAGAAGATCCTAATAAATACGATGGGAAATGTTCTAGTAATTACGTCTTGATGTTTCCCTGTATGCCAACTATCTCTGTGTGGATGACGCCCAAATCTACTTCTCCAATCCCAACTGCTCTCCTTCATTCTTTCATTCAATCATATTTATTGAACGCTTACTGTCTGCAGAGCACTGTACTAAGCGCTTGCAGCCTTGCATTTCCTCCTACCTTCAGGACATCACCACAACCCCTCAAACTCACCATGTCAAAATGTGAACTTCTCATCTTCCCTCCCCCTGACTTTCCCATCCCCAAAGACAACACCACCGTCCTCTGTGTCTTACAAACTTGTAACTTTGGTATTATCCTCAACTTATCTTTCTAAATCCTGTCGGTTCTGCCTTCACGTCTCTAGAGTCTGCCCCCTTTTTTCCCTCAGATCTGCTATCGTGCTGATCCAAGCACTTATCGTAACGGGCACAGAGAAGTTAAGCGGCTTGCCCAAGGTCACACAGCAAAGTGGCAGAGCCGGGGTTAGAAACCACGTCCTCTGACTCCCAAGCCAGTGTTCTTTCCACTAAGCCACTCTGCTTCTCCTAATGTCTCCCCACTCCTCAAAAACCTCGAGCCGGTGCCCATCCATCTATGCATCAAGCAGAAACTCCTTACCGTAGGTTTTAAGGAACTCAATAAGCTCACCCCATCCTCTTGCCCTTCTCCCATTATAATCTAGCCCACATGCTTTGCTCCTCTAACACCAAGCTTGTCTCTCTCACCAACAACCCCTTGCTCACATGATGATGATGATGGTAATTAGTTAAGCACTTACTAGGTTCAAAGCACTGTTCTAAGCCCTGGGGAGGTTACAAGGTGATCAGGCTGTCCCATGGGGGGCTCACAGTTTTAATTCTCCATTTTCCAGATGAGATAACTGAGGCCCAGAGAAGTGAAGTGACTTGCCCAAAGTCACATAGCTGACAGTTGGCAGCGCTGGGATTCAAACCCATGACCTCTGACTCCAAAGCCCAGGCTTTTTCCACTGAGCCACGCTGCTTCTCTAATCCTCCCTCCTCCCTGGATCTCCTTTCCCCTTCACATCCAGCAGATCTCCACTCTTCCCATCTTCAGAGCCCTACTAAAATCACATTTCCTCAAAGAAGTCTTGTCTGACTTCTGTTCCATTCTCCTTCCATTTTGGATCATCTATGCATTTGGGTCTGTACCCCTAAGCACACCCTACTCACCCTACTCACACTACTTACCCGTTTACTCTGATGCTTCCTCATTAATAATAATAATAATAATGGCATTTATTAAGCTCTTACTATTTGCAAAGCACTGTTCTAAGCACTGGGGAGGTTACAAGGTGATAAGGTTGTCCCATGGGGGGCTCACAGTCCTAATCCCCATTTTCCAGATGAGGTCACTGAGGCCCAGAGAACTTAAGTGACTTGCCCAAGTTCACACAGTTGGCAATTAGCAGAGCCGGGATTTGAACCCATGACCTCTGACTCCAAAGCCCGGGCTCTTTCCATTGAGCCACGTTGCTTCTCTGTGATCTGTTATTTATTTTAATATCTGTCTCCTCCCTATACTGTAAGCTCCCCGAGGGCAGGGATCATGCTTACCCACTCAGTTGCACTGTTACCCTTCCTTAGAACAGTGCCCTTTTCTTACCACCCACTCAGTACTTGCTGCTGAAGGGGTCACATTTCCAAAGGTTTGTATCAGTATCAACTATTGGCAATTAAAAAATATCACGGCCTTTTGCATATTTACAAGAAGGTGTTTTGTCATGTCCTGGTCAAATTCTAATGTGTGCAGTTCTGCCTTCCTGCTCTATTAAAATAATAATAATAATAATAGAAATAATAATAAAGAGTGGTAATACAAAAATTTGTTAAGCCCTTACCATTTTCCAAGCATGAGACTGAGTGCTAGAGTTGATACGGGATAATCAGATCCCACATGGTGTTCACAGAGCAAGTAGGAGGGAGAACAGGTATTGAATTCCCATTTTTCAGATGAGGCAGCCAATGCACAGAGAAATGAAGTGACTTGCCCGAGGTCACACAGCAGGTGAGTGGAGGAGCTGGAATTTGAATCCGGGACTTCTGACTCCCAGGCTGTCCTCTTTCCACTAGGTCACACTGCTTCCATTAATATTAAGGTTAATCTATTTTTTCCTTTCTTCCGTAAATAATTATATAATATTCCTCCATAATCAATCGTACTAAGTGCATTCATTGGGACTTCAGCAATTATAAATATGTCTTTAGGTAGCTATGTATTTACTTATATGGATATGAAGTGCAGTTTATGATCTTCAGTCTCTTTATAAAGCAATTAATCAGTGGTATTTATTCATCTGAGTGCATGAACTTCAGTCTCTTTATAAAGCAATCAATCAGTGGTATTTATTCACCTGAGTGCACAGTACTGTATTAAGCACTTGGAAAAGTATGCCAGAAATAAAATAAGCATTTCCTGTTCAAAAGGACCTTACAATCTAATAGGGGAAATAAATATAAAAATTATTTACAAATAGTAGAAACCGGAGGAAGGGAAATATTTTATTCTCGTGGAGTGACTATCCAGGATGAAGTATCAGGACAAAGCAGAATAAACAACTGAATATACTGCACAACTGAATACACATATCAATATAATTGCTGAGAGTGGCCATAAATGCTTAAGTGATATAGGTGGCAATTGGGCTGGTTTGCCTTGATTTATTAGGAGCAACTGGGGCATACCAAATGCTAAATAATATGATTAAACATATGGGTGGGAAAGAGAAAGGGGAAAAGAAATATAATTTCTGGTGAGTTTAGAAATTGTTGCAAAAATTTCTTAAATGTAGTGTGGAGATCACTGACCATTAGGGTCATCATAATCCAGCAAACTCAACCAGAAATCTAGGCTCCTTCAAACTGTGCTAGAATTTCTCCATTCCAAACAAAAGTGTCTTTGACTATGTAGGTGTAGTTTCTCTTATTTAGGCCTTGAAATTGTTGTTCCTTCACACTTGTTCTTTTACAACTTTTAACAGAACCTCTTGGCTAGAGCATCGTCATTTAGCTAAAGCAAAATGAGAAAATGAAGGATCTGTTTATTTTTGAACTACCGCAAAAAGACTGCGTGCCCCGCTGGGAGAAATGAAGCAGACGGATATGTACAGATTTATTGTCTCTTTAGATGTATCGAATCAGTATGTCATGTATGTCATGAAAATATGGAAATTGTACCACCAAGATGAAGAAATCAGACTTCCTATTTTGAGAGATGAGCATTTCATCATTTCATTCAAATCTTTAACCTGACTCAAAGCTCTCTGGAGGAAGGCGACCCTAATTCACATGTCCCAGACACCTCACATAAGACCTTGAATGACTGATCATTACAAGCATTGATGTAGATTAGGTCAATTACCTTGCATTATTACTCAGGACAGTGTTGTATATTTCATGAACAGAGACTGCTGGAGAAGCATACGGAGAAGTCAGGGAGACATTTCTGGTGTCAACTACACAGACACCATTCAGGATTAGCGGTTCTATTTTCCAGAAATGTCCCCGTTTCAGTGGAACCAAACAAACTTAAGAGCCATTTAGGACTTCTACAAAACAGGCAGTAAAATCTCTCCCTGGATCTTTCCCGGTACTATGGGTTGGTTCCATGTCAAAATGGGCTGCACATGTTACCTGATCAGTCTCTGGGAATTTCTGAAGACACGATCATCCTTAGAGCTTAAATTCTCAATTCCTTGACAGCAGAAATTTGCTCGTTACAGCAATTTGTTCCAATTTTTGCTTCTTCTGTAACTGATACCTCAAGAAATTCTTAGAAAACGCCAAAAGAGGCAGGGTCTCAACAAGCAACATTATCTAGTGGATTCAGCCTTGGGCTAAGATTCTTACCCCAATTTTGTCTTTCTCTAGATTGTAAGATCATTATGGACAGGGAACATGTCAGCTAATTCTGTTGTACTTTACTCTTCCAAGCGCTAAGAACAGTGCTCTGCGCCTCGTAAGCACTCAATATATACCAATAATTGATTGATTCACTTGGGAAAATCATTCAATCTTCCTGGCTTCAGTTACCTAACCTGCAAACTGGCATTAAAACATTAAGTGTGAACTCTTTCAGTCTGTGAAGGAAACAGTGCTTTGTAAACCCAGGGAATTTAATTTTCTCATCTTTGAAAGCTCAGAAATGGACAGAGAGTTTGAAAACTGTTCCCCAAAACATCACAGCAATTTAGCTTGCCGTGACTTTGCCACACATAAGCCTGTGTACTTCAAATTACAGAGCCTTCAAATTATCTATTTGCTACATAGGACACCAAAGGTAGGATATGACCTAGTGGAAAAAAAACACAGGCCTCAGAGCCGGAGGTTCTGGGTTTTAATCCTGACCCTGCCACTTGTCTTCTGTGACTTTCCCAAATGCTTAGTACAGTGCTCTGCACACAGTAAGCTTCTCTGCGACTCAGTGTCCTCAACTATCAAACAGGGATCCAACACGATCTCTCTCCTCCTTAGTCTGTGAATCCCATTTAGGGCAGGGACTGTGTCCAACCTGATTATCTTGTATCAACCCCAGGACTTAGTACAGTGCTTGGCACATTGAAAATATTTAAGAAATACCGCAATTATTAAGAAAGCATCAGAGGTGATCTCAGTACCTCGAACACTTCTGCCCTCAAGACTTTGGATCACCTGTATATAGATTTCTACAGGTTTATCATTCTATTTATTTTACTTGTCCATATTACTATTCTATTTATTTTGTTAATGATGTGCATATGGCTTTAATTCTATTTGTTCTGACGATTTTGACACCTGTCTACATGTTTTGTTTTGTTGTCTGTCTCCCCCTTTTAAACTGTGAGCCCGTTGTGGGGTAGGGACTGTCTCTATATGTTGCCGACTTGTACTTCCCAAGCGCTTAGTACAGTGCTCTGCACACAGTAAGCGCTCAGTAAATACGATTGAATAAATGAATGAATGACTCCTTCTTCAATTCATCCCTGTGGCCACGTTAGAGTCAGTAAAGGTGGTAGAAAAAGAAAAAGAATGAGGGGGCTTCACTTCTTCCTCCCTTCTCATGTTGTCATCATCATCATCAATCGTATTTATTGAGCGCTTACTATGTGCAGAGCACTGTACTAAGCGCTTGGGAAGTACAAATTGGCAACACATAGAGACAGTCCCTACCCAACAGTGGGCTCACAGTCTAAAAGGGGGAGACAGAGAACAAAACCAAACATACTAACAAAATAAAATAGAATAGATATGTACAAATAAAATAAATAAATAAATAGAGTAATAAATATGTACAAACATATATACATATATACAGGTGCTGTGGGGAAGGGAAGGAGGTAAGATGGGGGGATGGAGAGGGGGATGAGGGGGAGAGGAAGGAAGGGGCTCATTCTGGGGATCACAGTCTTAATCCCCATTTTACAGATGAGGGAACTGAGGCACAGAGAAGTGAAGTGACTTGCCCAAAGTCACACAGCTGACACCTTGCACTCACTATAGGCTGTTATCTAATTCCAAGCAGTTATAAAAGTGCTGTTAAAACAGTTTTTAAATCTCCTCATTCAAATTATTTATATTAATGTCTGTCTAGACTGTACGCTCATTGTGCTCACTGTGCTCATTGTACACCAACTTGTGCTTCCCAAGCACTTAGTACAGTGCTCTGCACACAGTAAGCGCTCAATAAATATGATTGATTGATTGATTGATTGTGGCAGGGAACGCTTTCCGCTAACTCTGCTTTATTGTACTATGCCAAGCACTTAGTACCGTGTAATAATTAATGGTACTTGTTAAGTGCTTACTCTGGGCCAAGCACTGTTCTAAACATCAGAGAAGCAGCATGGCTCGGCTTTGGAGTCAGAGGTCATGGGTTCAAATCTCAGCTCTACCAATTGTCACCTGTGTGACTCTGGGCAAGTCACTTCACTTCTCTGGGCCTCAGTTACCTCTTCTGTCAAATGGGGATGAAGACTGTGAGCCCCCCGTGGGACAACCTGATCACCTTCTAACCTCCCCAGCACTTAGAACAGTGCTTGGCACATAGTAAACACTTAATAAATCCCATTATTATTATTATTATTATTATTAAGAGGATGCAGTCCTGGTCTCACATGGGGCTCGTGCTTTTAATCGAGAAGCAGTACTGCCTAATGGGAAGCGAACGACCTTGGGAGACAGAGGACATGGGTTCTAATCCCGGCTCCGCCACTCCTCTGCTGTATGACTTTAGGCAAGTCACTTGATTTTCTGTGCCTCAGTCACCTCATCTATAAAACGGGGATTAGTGAGCCCCACCTGGGACAGGGACTGTGTCCAATCTACTTAACTTTTATCTACCCCACTGCTTAGTACATAGCAAGTTCTTAACCAATAGAGAAGCAGCGTGGCTCAGTGGAAAGAGCCCGGGCTTTGGAGTCACAGGTCATGGGTTCAAACCCCGGCTCCACCAATTGTCAGCGGTGTGACTTTGGGCAAGTCACTTCACTTCTCTGGGCCTCAGTTCCCTCATCTGTAAAATGGGGATTAAGACTGTGAGCCCCCCGTGGGACAACCTCATCACCTTGTAACCTCCCCAGTGCTTAGAACAGTGCTTTGCACATAGTAAGCGCTTAATAAATGCCATCATTAGTATTATTATTAATCCCCATTTTACAGATGAGGAAGCCGAGGTCCGGAGAAGTTAAGTGAATTGTCCAAGGCCATACAGTAGACACGTGGCAGAGCCAGAATTAGAACCCAGGTCCTTCTTACTCCCAGGCCCGTGCTCTATTCACAAAGCCGCACTGTTTCTCTGAGTAAGCACTCGATAAATACGGCCAGTTGAATGACTGAAATTAAAGCTCAGTGAATCTTGGAAAAGGCACAGAAGATAGGAGAGAGGTGTTTGAGCCACGGTAAACTCTGCAATTCATTCATTCATTCAATCGTATTTATTGAGCGCTTACTGTGTGCAGAGCACTGTACTGAGTGCTGGAAGTACAAGTTGGCAACATATAGACATGGTCCCCAGTCTAGAAGGGGGGAAACAGACAACAGAACAAAACAAAACACGTGGACAGGTGTCCAGTCGTCAGAACAAATGGAATTAAAGCTAAATGCACCTCATTAACTTGTACTTCCCAAGTGCTTAGTACAGTGCTCTGCACACAGTAAGTGCTCAATAAATACGACTGAATGAATTAATTAGCAAAATGAATAGAAGAGTAAATATATACAAGATAAATAGAGTAATAAATCTGTACAAACATATATACAGGTGCTGTGGGGAGGGGAAGGAGGCAGGGCGGGTCGGGGGGTGATGGGAAGGAGGAGAGGAAAAATGTATAGCAAAACCAGAATGTCATTGGGAAGAGAGGGAGCTTTCTAAGAAATAATGACATTAAGATGCCATTAATAGTGGCATTAAGATGTGATAAACACTACGGTGAGAGAGTGTTAAATGAGGAGAATTACAGCAGGAAGTTCTGTATCAAAGCGGCAAAATGGAACATAGCCATACCACACAGCAAGATTAGTGAATGCATCAACACTGAACTAGTATGAAGCTTGTGGTTGGTGATTATTACAGGCATTCTAGAAGCTGTGAGACTAATAATAATAATAATAATGTTGGCATTTGTTAAGTGCTTACTATATGCAAAGAACTGTTCTAAGCGCTGGGGGGGATACATGGTGATCAGGTTGTCCCACATAGGGCTCACAGTCTTCATCCCATTCTACAGATGAGATAACTGGGGCTCAGAGAAGTTAAGTGACTTCCCAAGGTCACCCAGCAGACATGTGGCGGAGCTGGGATTTGAACCCATGACCTCCGACTCCAAAGCCCGGGCTCTTTCCACTGAGCCACACTGCGTCTCTAAGAAGCTTCTCTGAGAAGTAATGTGGCTTAGTGGATACAGCGTGGGTTTGGGAGTCAGAAGGACCTGGGTTCTAATCCTCGCTCTGCCACTTGTCTGCCACGTTACTTTGGGCCAATCCCTTAACTTTTCGGTGCCTCAGTTCCCTCATCTGTAAAATGGGGATTAATGTGCCTCATCTGTACATTCTTGCACATATCTACTGTTCTATTTATTCTGTTAATGATGTGCATCTAGTTTTATTTCTATTTATTCTGATGACCTGACACCTGTCCACATGTTTTGTTTTGTTGTCTGTCTCCCCCCTTCTAGACTGTGAGCCTGTTGTTCGGTAGGGACCGTCTCTATATGTTGCCAACCTGTACTTCCCAAGCGCTTAGTACAGTGCTCTGCACACAGTAAGCGCTCAATAAATACGATTGAATGAATGAATAAATGAATCTGTAATGTGGGGCAAGGACTGAGTTAACCCAATTTGCTTGTATCTACTCCAGAGTGACTTTGGGCAAGTTACTTCACTTCTCTGGGCCTCAGTTCCCTCATCTGTAAAATGGGGATGAAGACTGTGAACCCCCCGTGGGACAACCTGATCACCTTGTAACCTCTCCAGTGCTTAGAACAGTGCTTTGCACATAGTAAGCGCTTAATAAATACCATTATTATTATTATTATCCCAGCATTTAGTACAGTGCCTAGCACATAGTAAGTGCTTAACAAATACCACAATTATTATTAGTATTATTAGATGCTCTCCCCTTCTTGGGACCGGTTTGGACTGCCATTTATAGAGCATCACCCAGGAAATTCTGATCTGTACAATGCCGTTATTCATTTAATTAAATCAATCCCGCCATCGCTTACTTCTCTCTGATGTTGCAGACTTTCTCGTCTCCGTCTTTCCTTTCACAGATATGTTTGATTTCCTGACTAGGAGGAATAATCCACTGTCTCCCGTCCATTCCATCTTGCATTGTAACATCTCTATGTTGCAGACCAAAAGCACATCTGTAACAACTGTAGCAAACAAAGCTGTGCTTTCCTTCTGATTTCCTATTTAAAAAGGCCGAGGCCATTCTTATAGTTATGTTTTTTTGTATTGACTGTAGTTTTTGATGTCTTTGCCAATTCTGTTCTTACACTGTCAAATTTTATTTTTTGTTCTCATTTCCTTTCAGCTACTTTGGGGGAAAAAAACAACCATTAATTATCATGAATTTAATAGCTATGCTAAACTGCACTAGAACACCAGGGTTTTATAAATACCTGTCACAGTAGAAGTTTTCAATTACCATAATTCCATCCCTAATTCAAATTACCATAATTGCCCTCCATTAAGGCAACTTTCATAAAGATAAAGCATCAAAGCAAAAGTCTGTACTTGCATTAATTTAGCCGACTACTAGAAAAAATAATAATTGTCCATTTCCAAGAAGGCATCCTCTCCGTGCCGACTTGCTGCTGTGTCATTTCCCAAGATGGCAAAATGGGCAGTGAAATCAAAAGAGTAGGGCATTAAATTACATTGCCTGTTGATCAACATTCCTAAAAAACAAGAAATAATCTCTATCACCCTAGTTTCATTGATTAAAAAATGTAAACATGGGCATTCTGATTGTCTAGGACCTGGTTCTTTACTAAAAACTCAGATATTCTAACCACACAACACGATTTGTCTTGTCCTCACTTGGTGGATAATGGTAAAAAACAATTTGACTTAGTTTTGCAAAAAATTAGGAGTACGATAACGATGGCATTTGTTAAGCGCTTACTATGTGCGAAGCACTGTTCTAAGCACCAAGGGGGATACTAGGGGATCAGGTTGTCCCACGGGGGGCTCACAGTCTTCATCCCCATTTTACAGATGAGGTTAACTGAGGCTCAGAGAAGTTAAGTGACTTGCCCAAGGTCACACGGCAGACATGTGGTGGAGCCAGAATTTGAACCCATGACCTCAGTACAAACACTTAGTACAGTGCTCTGCACACAGTAAGCACTCAATAAATACGATTGAATGGATAACCTCTGACTCCCAAGCTCATGCTCTTTCCACTGAGTCACGCTGTTGTATCTGGTGTACAGTAATCAGTTCCACAACTATCATCTCTACGCTGATGACACCCAGATCTCCATCTCTGCCCCTGCTCTCTCCCCCTCTCTCCAGGCTCGCATCTCCTCCTGCCTTCAGGACATCTCCATCTGGATGTCTGCCCGCCACCTAAAACTCAACATGTCCAAGACTGAACTCCTTGTCTTCCCTCCCAAACCCTGCCCTCTCCCTGACCTTCCCATCTCTGTTGATGGCACTACCATCCTTCCCGTCTCACAAGCCCGCAACCTTGGTGTCATCCTCAACTCCGCTCTCTCGTTCACCCCTCACATCCAAGCTGTCACCAAAACCTGCAGGTCTCAGCTCTGCAACACTGCCAAGATCTGCCCTTTCCTCTCCATCCATACCGCTACCCTGCTCGTTCAAGCTCTCATCCTATCCCGTCTGGACTACTGCATCAGCCTTCTCTCTGATCTCCCATCCTCGTGTCTCTCCCCACTTCAATCCATACTTCATGCTGTTGCCCGGATTGTCTTTGTCCAGAAACGCTCTGGGCATATTACTCCCCTCCTCAAAAATCTCCAGTGGCTACCAATCAATCTGCGCATCAGGCAGAAACTCCTCACCCTGGGCTTCCAGGCTGTCCATCACCTCACCCCTTCCTACCTCACCTCCCTTCTCTCCTTCTCCAACCCAGCCTGCACCCTCCGCTCCTCTGCTGCTAATCTCCTCACCGTGCTTCGTTCTTGTCTGTCCCGCCATCGACCCCCGGCCCACGTCATCCCCTGGGCCTGGAATGCCCCCAATCCCTCTGAACATCCGCCAAGCTAGCTCTCTTCTTCCCTTCAAGGCCCTACTGAGAGCTCACCTCCTCCAGGAGGCCTTCCCAGACTGAACCCCTTCCTTCCTCTCCCCCTCTCCATCCCCCCATCTTACTTCCTTCCCTTGCCCACAGCACCTGTATATATGTATATATGTTTGTCCATATTTATTATTCTATTTATTTATTTATTTATTTATTTATTTATTTTACTTGCACATATCTATTCTATTTATTTTATTTTGTTAGTATGTTTGGTTTTGTTCTCTGTCTCCCCCTTCTAGACTGTGAGCCCACTGTTGGGTAGGGACTGTCTCTATGTGTT
This sequence comes from Tachyglossus aculeatus, assembly GCF_015852505.1. Lineage (NCBI taxonomy): Eukaryota > Metazoa > Chordata > Mammalia > Monotremata > Tachyglossidae > Tachyglossus > Tachyglossus aculeatus. The sequence goes on along the minus strand of NC_052079.1, from coordinate 20,907,484 downwards.
GCCAACTTGTACTTCCCAAGCGCTTAGTACAGTGATCTGCACACAGTAAGTGCTCAATAAATACGATTGATTGATTGATTGATTGGATTTTCCATTGGAATTCATAATTGTAATACTCATCAACTGAAGGCGGTATCGTTTCTAGACTGTGAGCCCATTGTTGGGTAGGGACCGTCTCTACATATTGCCAACTTGTACTTCCCAAGGGCTTAGTACAGTGCTCTGCACACAGTAAGCGCTCAATAAATACGATTGAATGAATGAATGAATGAATGCTGGTGAAAGCCAGATTGAATTCAAGTGTGTGTTCTCTGGCTGTTGGATTCAGAAGACAAGGGGTTCTGCCTTGTGACCCCGATAATGGCATGATTAGCCTACTTGAGAATCAGGTAGTTCCAACTTTATCTTGGATGGAAAATAAATGCCAGTGTGGTCAAACAATTAATCAAGAACTTCATGACAAGGGTTAGAAAATGGTTGGTGGCCTGAGGTATTCGGGAAAGTAGAAAATGTGACCAGTGAATGCATCTATTTTGAAGGGGATATCAGAAATGAAAATAGAGATTTCTCTGGTCCCTCCAACCACATTCATAAACCCAGATATTGAAGGCAAATTGGAGTACAGTATCAATCAAGGTTTGCTTCTTGATGACCCTTTTTCAAGTCTCATATTTTTTTGTGGCCACAGATTCCAAGCTATGCCATTAGTTATTCATCTACCCAACAAAATACTTTAGAACTATCTAGGTGGTCACATTCTAGAGGCCTACTTGGAAGTTTTCAAATTCAACTATTAAATTACTTTAGGAGCATTTTGTGTTTAGAGGTCTTTTTAATTTACTTAATTATCTTACTTTTAAAAAATTCATGTTTCATTCTCTATGCTGGGAAAGTGGCACTGAGGAAAACATTTTAATCTGGCCTATCAATGAAATCAAGGTTTATCACTTGATTGTGTCCTACAGCAAGGCTATTTTCGGGTTTTAATTATATGACTTGTCCTTGCTCATTATCCGTATACTATTGAAGAGCAACAAAAGTAAGTGATTCATTGCTGACACATGGCATTTCATGACTAGCCATTAATTAATGGAATAGCACTTGAACATAAATTGCTAAGGAGTGTCAGCAAATAAAACTTTAATCACAGTTTCTTGCCCCTTCTTTCTTAAGAGCCTCAGTGGTTTACACTAAGCAATTTCCATCTTTTAACAACCCTTATTTGAGCAACTGAATATTAAACTCATACAAGGGAGCTGAGCTTTTGTGGGCTTGCCTTTATCTCCACAGTCCACTTTCCAGAAACAAGGGGAATATCTGGACATTAAAACCACAAAACATCTTCAACTCAATAAGCCTGAGAGGAGGGCTTTGTTATATCTGCAGGGAAAGTCAGGAATAAAGACTATTTAGTAAACAGGACTTTCGTGAAGGACTTTTTATGTTATGGGTCCCTTTGTGCTCTCATGCTCGCTTCAGAATTGATGATCCGTTCGCTGTTCCCTGAGGCCAAGGGGCAATCCTATGAGTTCTCCTTTCAAGAAAGGCTCTTCCCCACTTAATTTGGTGTGAAATGTGTAGGCTAGAAAAATAAAGCAGTATCCAGCAGATTAAAAAATCGAGAAAACATTGCCACCAAAACGTAGATGTGAGCCCTTTGTGGAATGGGGATTTTGTTCAACCTAATTATCTTAAATCCACCCCAGTACTTGGTACAGGGCTTGGTGCATAGTTGAGCACTTAACAAGTACCATTAAAAACAAAATTCAAGAGTTAGGTTTGAGTCGATACATAAAAGCACGGCTTTACGGATTGAAGCTTGACTGTTCCATGCTAGAATTTGCCATTCCTTGAAGGTTAAACTTTAAAAATACGTTATGATAACCTTATAATAATGTTTCCCGAGTACTTATTCTATCTCCGTATCATTTTGGATCAAATACCTACGCTAAAACCAGAACGAGGTGTTCCTTTGCCAGAACTACAATCTCAATCTATAAAATAGGAAAGGGTTCCATCTTGATATCCTCTTAACTTCCAGGCAGTTCCCATCCATCAATTCTTCCTGCAGTTTCAGATGGATGTTTTCGGCTTTGAATCTTATTTGAAGTCACTATAATCCCATTTGTGCTTTTTTGAAAAACAAAGCTGCTCTAATGAGATAGCGTTTGGGAAAGATTCAAGAATTCACAAGGTAGATGGAGAAGAAATGTGTTTAGTAAAGCACCTTAAAAAAGGGGGCTGTATTATCGAAGCAGCGTGGCTCAGTGGAAAGAGCACGGGCTTTAGAGTCAGAGGTCATGGGTTCAAATCCCAGCTCCACCAGTTGCCAGCTGTGTGACTTTGGGCAAGTCACTTAACTTCTCTGGGCCTCAGTGACCTCATCTGTAAAATAGGGATTAAGACTGTGAGCCCAACCTGATCACCCTGTAACTTCCCCAGTGCTTAGAACAGTGCTTTGTACATAGTAAGCATTTAATAAATGCTATCATTATTATTATTATCATCAGTGGCATTTATTTTGCACTTACTGTGTGTGCACAGTACTGTACTAAGCGCTTCGGAGAGTACCATACAACAGATTTGGGAGAAAGACTCCATGCCCACGGTGAGCTTATAAATAATCATATTTTTAGCAAGAAAACTCTAGGGATACACTACCAGGATGAGTGCAGATGGAGGTGTGTCTACTGAGTCACTATGGTTTGGAGGTGACTTGACAGTATAAGACAAGACAATCAAAGCTAAGAAAATTGAAATTGGATTTATAGATTCCAGCATAAAAATGGCAATACCCATAGCAGCAAATGTGTGTAACTTCTTTCTCCAGGCTTCCTTCCAGTTGGAAAACTATTGACCAAAATTGATCACAAAAAAAAAAGCTGCCATAATTTTCATTAACCACAGAACTCAAAGAAAGCATTCCAGATACATTAGTTATAAATAGCCCAATATTTTGAAGAGGCACTTTACAGAACACTGATACCACTATATATGTACTTTTGGGTAAGGAAACTAAATAGTTGAGAAGTATTTAGGAACATCAAGGTATTCTCTATTTCCGCAAAGCAATAATATAAAACAATAAAATCAAACTCTGCCTCCATTACACATGCATAATTTCCCCAGTGGTCATAATTTTACATTTCAGTATGTTATTAACCATTTGAATATGAAGATTTAAAAAATTAAATGTCAGTGCATATACATATGTGCATACATATATATTATACATATATGTGTGTGTATGTATTTATACACATACACACATGCACAGGTATATATTACACATATAATATATCTGTGCATGTGTTTATTTATACACATACACACACATACAAGTTGAAACGAAACAGTGCAAAAAATATCCAATATTCAACACAGTGTAAATGACGATTTTCACACAACCACAACACTTGGCTCTTCAATTATACTGTATTTGGATGCATATTTCTTTAGCTCTAAATAAACAAAGGAAATAGATTTTTATCCCCAAAGCAACAGATGATCAATCAGGCAAACAAGGGTAGAGGAAACAAGTGCCTGTGATTTCCTGAAAAGGATTTAACCCTGCTGTGCACTTGAAGCAAGACAATGCTTTAGAGATTAGGTTGTCCATCTTCTTCTGAAATTACACTGAGTTCCAGGGAGGCAGGAGATGGAGAAAGGTAACCAGCCCTCAGAGAAAGGGAGAAAAGATACAGAGCAAGGGCAGGGGAATAGAGGATGTCCGGAAGTGATGCCATGAACATTCCAATTTCAATCGTATTTATTGAGCACTTACTGTGTGCAGAGCACTGTACTAAGTGCTTCCGATAAATTCAGACAAGGGGCAGAATGAAAGAGATTTTCTATCACTGTCCCAACTAGGACTCCAGAGGACTGTGACAGGTTCTCCCTTTTTCTCTCCAAAAATCTTCCCCGAGTAGCACGTCCACAGGGGAAAAAACCCCAAGAATTAACTTTGAATTTAGAAACGAGAAACAGAAATAATAACGATGGTGTTTGGTAAGCGCTTACTATGTGCCAAGCACTGTTCTAAGTGCTGGGGTAGATACAAGGTAAGCAGGTTGTCCCACGGGGGGTGCACAGCCTTAATCACCATTTTACGGATGAGGTAACTGAGGCACAGAGAAGTTAAGTGACTTGCCCAAAGTCACACAGCTGATAAGTGGCGGAGCCGCGATCAGAACCCACGTCCTCTGATTCCCAAGCCTGGGCTCTTTCCACTAAGCCACATTCATTCATTCAATCGTATTTATTGAGCGCTTACTGTGTGCAGAGCACTGTACTAAGCGCTTGGGAAGTACAAGTTGACAACACACTTCACTGCCACAACTGTGCCTCCCCGCCTGAGTCTGTTGCTGAGCAATGACTTTACTAGGTTTTTAGGTGCCATCAGTGGGGAAAAACAGGCCAGGTCTTTAGTCCCTTAAGTTTATGGGATTTTAGAAGATACATGCTTTCTGTGGGAGAGGAATTGGGAGCAGCTGGAGATTCCTTGACTACCTATGTCCCTCAAAAAGAAAAATTTTTTTTATTGCCATTTCTAAAGTCCTCTTTTTCCACAGCAGGTAATTGCAATTCTGTAGGGATAGGGATAGTGTCTGATCTGATTAACTTCTATCTACCCCAGGGCTTCATACAGTGCTCGTAGTAAGTGCTTATCCAATACAATAATAATTATAAATAATAATAATAAACTGCTGTTTGACCCACCAATTTCCTTAGGGAGGTTTCGTTTTTCAGAAATCTTCCAGGGACTGCTTGCATGCTAATCTCACACCAAGAACCGGTGAATCCAACACTCAGTTGAGTTAGTACGCTGTACTGTCTGGTGAAATTGCTACTCCGCAAGTTGACTTGAACCCATTATCTCACCTCACTAGGGGATTCGGATTTTTATATTCCCAGATCCATTTCTAATCCATTTCTAACTGAAGAAATCCATCCGCTAATTAGAAATCAGATCCCCCGCAAAGAGGTATCCACATTACCAAAGTTTTCCCAAATAATCTGGATTTTTTTTTTTTTTGTAAATAGGCATGACCTTATAGATTAGTCTGGAAAATACTAGTAGTGCACTAATTAATGGGCTTCTCAAGTTGGGCAATTAGACACGAAACTATGCGGATGACTTTTCAAAGCTCAAAGTGGCTATTTCAAAGGTTGCTGAGAAGAGTGGAGATGTAATACTTGTTAAACTGCAACAATGTCCTGGACATGTCACATGCCAAAGAAAATCAAAACAGTTCTTCCTCAAGAAGAAGTTAAGGAAAGTTGATCAAAATCAGCCTCAAACTTGACCACTCACAGAAGTCAGAATCGCTCAGTCAATCAGTAGTTTTTATTGAGCGCCTAATTGTGTGTAGGGCAGTACATGTCACAGGACAACAGGGCAGGCTACCCTTCTTGCTCTCTTCCTGCCAGGGTAAAGTCAAGTAGAAGGAGAGGAAATAAATCTACACTCTGCTTCTATTCTGCTTCTTTTTCCCTAGCCACCTTCCCACAGAAGAGCTCCCCCCTCATTGGACTTTCCAGATTTATCCCAGGAAAGCGAGCAGAGAGAAAAAGAGCTGCAATTGTTTTATCTGTCATAGACTGAGTTCCCTTTTGGCAGGGAACATGTCTAGAGAAGTGGCGTGGCTCAGTGGTGACAGCCCGGGCTTTGGAGTCAGAAGCCGCGGGTTCAAATTCCGGCTCTGCCACTTGTCAGCTGTGTGACTTTGGGCAAGTCACTTCACTTCTCTGGGCCTCAGTTACCTCATCTGTAAAATGGGGATGAAGACTGTGAGCCCCCCGTGGGACAACCTGATCATCTTGCAACCTCCCCAGTGCTTAGAACAGTGCTTTGCACATAGTAAACGCTTAATAAATACCATTATTATTATTATTATTACCAACTCTGTCGTATTGTACTCTCCCAAGCATAGTGCTCTGCCCACAGCAAGTGCTAAATAAACACCACTGATTGATAGGGTGAGGAAAACTTATCCACAACCAGGCAGACAAGAATTCAAATGTTGCCAACCTCGGGGGTTCAAATGGGTGAAGAAGTGGGGGACTCTCTGGATCCTGTTATAATTTCTATCGCTTTATACATCATATTCTGGATAGTGATGCTGCATACCTGCACCTTTGCTGGGTTGATTGGAAATGGGTGGCTGCAACTGATTGACTGAAACTGATGGGGCTGCTCAGCTGATCCACTCAGATATCCGATTAATAATAATAATAATAATAACAACAATAATGGCATTTACTAAGCGCTTACTATGTGCAAAGCACTGTTCTAAGCTCTGGGGAGGTTACAAGGTGATCAGGTTGTCCCACGGGGGGCTCACAGTCTTATTCCCAGCTCCGCCACTTGTCTGCTGAGTGACCTTGGGCAAGTCGCTTAACTTCTCTGGGCCTCATCTGTAAAATGGGGATTAAGACTGTGAGTTCTATGGGGGGGGATCATCATCATCATCATCAATCGTATTTATTGAGCGCTTACTGTGTGCAGAGCACTGTACTAAGCGCTTGGGAAGTACAAGTTGGCAACATATAGAGACAGTCCCTACCCAACAGTGGGCTCACAGTCTAAAATGGGGAGACAGAGAACAAAACCAAACATACTAACAAAATAAAATAAATAGAATAGATATGTACAAGTAAAATAAATAAATAAATAGAGTAATGAACATGTACAAACACATATACATATATACAGGTGCTGTGGGGAAGGGAAGGAGGTAAGATGAGGGGGATGGAGAGGGGGACGAGGGGGAGAGGAAGGAAGGGGCTGTGTCCAACCCAAATGCCTTGCATCTACCCTGAGCTTAAAACAGTGCCCGGCACATAGTAAGCCCTTAACAAATACCATGATTATTATTATTATTATTACTATTGTCATAAAGTACCTTCCTGCTTACTCTGGGGACCAGAGGAAGTAGGAAATGCCTGCCAGGGAATGCAAGACAAACCGAGACAACTTCCATTTCTTCCACAACTCTGGCTGGTGATTCTGTAATGCTACGACTGGACAGTTCTACACAAGACATCATCTGCTCCACAGGTCACATGGGGGAGCCAGCCACATAATAATAATAATAATAATAATGCTATTTGTTAAGCACTTACTATGTGCCAAGCACTGTTCGAAGCACTAAATAACCCAGCACCAGGCCAGCCTGGCTTCAGTTCATGCAGCTCTGACTGTCTTATCTGACACAGTCTACATCAACCCCAGTGAGTAGTAAATTAATAGACAGTAAATAACTGTTAGGACATTTTTACTTCAGCATTCTTGCATTGGCATATATCAAAAAGGGAGAATAGTACCTCAAGAATTGGAAACTCCATTATTTCCACAAAAATTAGGCCTTGTCTCAGTTGTCATTTTATCCTGTAGTGGTTCAAAGTTTGCAAAAACTCCTTGGGAATTACATAATGTCATTTTAAGAGTTCTTAACTGAGTTTAAATGAAGCGTACACTTGCATGCTGTTTCAGGGCTTTATTGTTTGGGAGCTTTTTTTGTTTTTTTTTTTGTTTTTTCTTACAAGAAACCAGGAGGTAATTCCCTTAGGGGCTTTCACTTCTCAATTATAAGCACTTAGTACAGTGCTCTGCACACAGTAAGTGCTCAATAAATACAATCGAATCAATGAATGAATAATACAAAAAAAAGTGTGTGCCGGCTGAATTTAATCTACCGGTTCATTTTCACTTAGGTGCGTGTGATAGGCATGTCTGGTTCCATTCCAAAACTGAAATGGCAATGGTCAGCTATTTTCATTTTCAGATTTTAGAATGTCACCCTTTGCTTACATGGTCCAAGGCTGTGGGGTATTGTTTCTATCCCAGATAGAAGCTTCACAAGCCATTTGGGCCGAGGCAAAACACCGCCTTATTTAGATCTAGATCTAGTCCCTGTGTGCAGACTCGCCAATCGTGTTAGTTTCAGTATTGTGACCTTGGCTCACTTTCTATCACTTTCAGAGATGAATTGCAATTCAAAGGGCCGGACTCCGATCTGGTTATCGTCTCCCAAGAGTATTACTACTTTCCCCCATTGTTTTTGGCAAGCTGGGTCTGCATCCCTCCCCAACAGATTGCAAACTTCTCAGAGGCCAGGATTGTGTCTTTTATTTCTAACTGAATGTCTTAAGCCCTAGGTTCGATACTTCCCTCCCAGTAGGTGCTCAATAAATACTTCTGCTCCTGGGGAAGAACAATCCACTGAACAGCACATTTTTTGATACTGAGCTTCACAATGTCATTAAAAATATGCTCTTACCCTTTGCTTGCAAATGCAAGGCCTATTTCTTATTTCAGCGCGCTGTACAGTAATTACTTGGGTATCCAGCAAACACCTCTTCTCCTCCTTTGTTCCAACAGTAAGAATCGTCTCACTGCTAGTCAGATAATAATAATAATAACGATGGCATTTATTATGTGCAAAGCACTGTTCTAAGCACTGGGGAGGTTACAAGGTGATCAGGTTGTCCCACGGGGGGCTCACAGTCTTCACCCCCATTCTACAGATGAGGTAACTGAGGCACAGAGAAGTGAAGTGACTTGCCCAGAGTCACTCAGCTGACAAGCGGCTGAGCCGGGATTTGAACCCATGACCTCTGACTCCAAAGCCCGGGCTCTTTCCACTGAGCCAAGTTGATTGTGTTCCAGAACTTCATGTTGACATTGAATATTTGGGATTGCTTGTGGGTGAGGCTAATGAAACTGAAAAGCGAGACGTGAGTGCGGGTTTCACAGCCATATTAAGGATGAGACACCGTGACAGTGTTGTTGAAGTTAGTTTTTAAGTTACGGCTTGCTACTGTAGCATGCTCTCAGTCTTCCAAAGGATGTGCCGGCTTAGTAATTCCATTTTCTATTTTGCCATTGTCTTGGATACTGGAAGGCAGAATTTGGTCACAGCATTAAATTCCAGTTTTATGCTCCTTGAGGGCAGGGATCAGGTCCACGACTTCTACTGCGGTCCCCAAGTGCCAAGTGAGAACCAGCGTGGCTCAGTGGAAAGAGCCCAGGCTTTGGAGTCAGAGGTCATGGGTTCAAATCCCGGCTCCGCCAATTGTCAGCTGTGTGACTTTGGGCAAGTCACTTCACTTCTCTGGGCCTCAGTTACCTCATCTGGAAAATGAGGATTAAGACTGTGAGCCCCTGTGGGACAACCTGATCACCTTGTAACCTCCCTGGCGCTTAGAACAGTGCTTTGCACATAGTAAGTGCTTAATAAATGCCATCATTATTATTATTATTAAGTACAGTGCTCTGCACAGAGTAAGAACTCAATAAATACTATCGATTAATTGAGGAAAGGTGTATATGGTCTCACAGGGGGTGATCAAGAACCTCAGCATTATGTGGCAGGTAGACCACAGTCCTGGGAGTCAGAAGGTCATGGGTTCTAATCCCGGCTCTGACACGTATCTGCTGTGTGACCTTGGGCAAGGCACTTCACTTATCTGGGCCTCAGTTCCCTCATCTGTAAAATGGGGATTGAGACTGTGAGCTCCATGTGGAACAGGGACTTTATCTGACCCATTGTATCCACCCCAGTGCTTAGTACAGTGCCTGGCACATAGTAAGCACTTAACAAATACCAAATGGGGATTAAAGCTGTGAGTCCCATGTGAGATATGGATTGTGTTCAACCTGATTAATTTGTATCTACCCAGTGCCTACACATTTCCTGGCACATAGTAAGTGCTTAACAAATACCATTAAAAAAACCAAAAACCAATTTTTATCAGGCTGCTGTCGGTAAACAGTGAAGTACTTTAAGGAATCAGTTTGATATTTCCTCCTGGCAAAGCCAAGAACATCTGCAGTTGTGTTGTAATTTCCTCCTCTCTAAAATGGGGATTCAATAATAAAAATAATAATAATAATGGCATTTATTAAGCGCTTACTATGTGCAAAGCCCTGTTCTAAGCACTGGGGAGGTTACAGGGTGATCAGGTTGTTCCACGGGGGGCTCACAGTCTTAATCCCCGTTTTACAGATGAGGGAACTGAAGCACGGAGAAGTGAAGTGACTTGCCCAAAGTCACATAGCTGACAATTGTCGAGGCCGGGATTTGAACCCATGACCTCTGACTCCAAAGCCCGGGCTCTTTCCACTGAGCCATGCTGCTTCTCTAATATCTAACAATACCTACCTTCTCCGTTCTGCCTCCTACTTGCTACAAAGCAAGCACTTAACAAATACCACAATAATAATAATAATAATGTCGATAACGATAAGAAACTTTGGCTGTGTGCAGGATTTCTCAGGGCTGGACTCCTGCCCATCTTCTGTTTTCTTCAGACTTATTGTAAATTCATAACACTGGGCTGAAGCTACAAAGTCATTCAAGATCGTTTCCATCCGTACAAAGCAGTTTCTGAATTAGTACTTGAGTGAGCACTTGAGAAAGAGTACGGCTCCTTGGAAGGTCAAACAATGATAACTGTGGTATTTGTCAATCGTATTTATTGAGCGCTTACTGTGTGCAGAGCACTGTACTAAGCGCTTGGGAAGTACAAGTTGGCAACATATAGAGACGGTCCCTACCCAACAGTGGGCTCACAGTCTAGAAGGTATTTGTTAAGCGCTTACCATGGGCCAGGCATCGTACTAAGTGCTGGGGTGGATACAAGGAAATCGGGTTGGAAACAGTCCAACATTTTGCTTAATAATAATAATGATAATGATGGCATTTATTAAGCGCTTACTATGTGCAAAGCACTGTTCTAAGCACTGGGGAGGTTACAAGGTGATCAGGTTGTCCCGTTGGGGGCTTACAGACTTAATCCCCATTTTACAGATGAGGTAACTGAGTCCCAGAGAAGTGAAGTGATTTGCCCAAGGCCACACAGCAGACAGGTGGAAGGGCCGGGATTGGAACCCATAACCTTCTAACCCCCAGGCCGGTGGCTCTATCCACTCCACCATGCTGCTTCCCTATAATAATTATGGTATTTAAGCACTTCATTCATTCATTCAATCATATTTATTGAGTGCTTACTGTGTGCAGAGCACTGTACTAAGCGCCTAAGCATTTACTATGTCCCAGGCACTGTTCTAAGTGCTAGGGTGGTTACAAAGTAATCAGGTTGGACACAGTCCCTGTCTCACATGGGGCTCCGAGTCTTAATCCTCTTTTTACAGATGAGGTAACTGAGGCAAACGGAAGTTAAGTGATTTGCCCAAGGTCACACCGAGGACAAGTGGCAGAACTGGGATTAGAACCCACGTCCTCTGATTCCCAAGCCCGGGCTCTGGCCACTAGGACTCAGGGCCCGGGCAAATAAACACAGAATAAGGACCTTGATGTTACTGCTTTGTGGAGAGCGGTGGTTTTTCCTTCACAATATTTTCCAGTTCCTTTTCCCTTTCTCTCCATCTAGCCTCCACATCCACGCGTCCATTAAGTCACGACCACACCACTGTAACAGCCTCCTCACTGATCTTCTTGTCTCCATCCTCTCTCCCCTCTCCAGTCCGAACTGCACTTCACTGCCCGGATAATTTTTTTCTAAAACACTGTTCAGCATACATCTCTCCCCTTGCTATCCCAACACTGGATTTTGGATCCCATGGCTCGTCATAGCGAGTTACCCAAAATCAGTTAGACTATCTGAAAAGGGTCAAGAAACACACTGGTGCTTCAATAAGTTTTCCGATTTTAGTTTCACGATTTTACTGAGGGATTTATTATTTTTCTACCAGCACATGTTTCCTTAACACATTCGTAGATATACATAACTTACTTATGTGCTCACACACACACCTCCTCCCACGCTTTAATAATAATAATAATAATGATGGCATTTATTAAGTGCTTACTATGTGCACAGCACTGTTCTAAGCGCTGGGGAGGTTACAAGGTGATCAAGTTGTCCCACGGGGGGCTCACAGTCTTAATCCCCATTTTACAGATGTGGTAACTGGGGCACAGAGAATAATAATAATAATAATAATGGCATTTATTAAGCGCTTACTCTGTGCAAAGCCCTGTTCTAAGCGCTGGGGTGGTTACAAGGTGATCAGGTTGTCCCATGGGGGGCTCACAGTCTTCATCCCTATTTTACAGATGAGGGAACTGAGGCACAGAGAAGTTAAGCAACCTGCCCAAAGTCACACAGCTGACAATTGGCAGAGCCGGAGTTTGAACCCATGACCTCTGACTCCAAAGCCCGGGCTCTTTCCACTGAGCCACGCTGCTTCCCTTCTTTACTGGCCCGGCTAAAGGCAAGGTGATTTCTGAAGCTGAGAAATCACCATACAGACACTTTAGGCAATGCAGTTCTTCCCAAAATCTCAGTCCTTATGTAACCTTTATATACCACTCTTTGTTTATGAGCTTTCAGGACATTTAATACCAGATATTTGTCTTATCTCTTCTTATCTTATTTTTCTTTGGGACTGATTGGTGCAGTTTCTGCTGCCCTTTAGAGGTTTCCAACTCTTCCGGAAGTGTAGCATTCTTCAAATATCAGTGAGTGTTACAGAGACTATTCCTTGTCAAATCTCCTGCTATAGGTGTGCGTCCAGGAACGTTTTTCCAGTCGTCACGTACAGATATATGGGTGGAATACATCGGTGGGTTCTAATCCCAGCTCCGCCACTTGTCAGCTGTGTGACCTTGGGCAAGTCACTTAACTTCTCTGGGCCTCAGTTCCCTCATTTGTAGAAATGGGGATGAAGACTGTGAGCCCCACAGTCTGATTACCTTGTATATACCCCAGCACTTAGAATAGTGCTTGGCACATAGTAAGCGCTTAACAAATACCAACGTTATTATTATTTACATTCTTGTTCATTAGCCTTCTGCTCCCTTCAACCCTTGTGCAGTTGACAATTACTCTCCTCCCCTTCAAGTCTTATTGAAGGCAAATCTCCTCTAAAAAGCCTTCCCTAACTAAGCCCTCCTTTCTTCTTCTTCCACTCCCTTCTGCGATGCCCTGACTTGCTCCCTATATTCAACCCAGCCCCACAACACTTATGTAAATAACCATAATTCATTTCTTTATATTAATGTCTGTCCTCCCTTCTAAACTGCAGTCTCTGTTACATTGTCTCCCAAGCGCTTAGTACAATGCTCTGCACACAAGACTATAAGCCTCTTGTGGGCAGGGATTGTCTCTCTTTATTACTGTATTGTCCTTTCCTTTCCAAGAGCTTAGTACAGTGCTCTGCACACAGCAAGTGCTCAATAAATATGACTGAATGAATGTGTTCAATAAACACAATGATTGATTGATTGATTGATTGATACATAGTGCAGCCATCTTCTTCCAGTAACACTCTGCTACATAGTTTGTATTCCCACACACCTTTATATTTTATGACACACTTCTCCAAAAAAGAGCATTTAGGAAGCTGGGCTGCTTCTTCAAAATTGGAGCCCAGGGAACCACCTCCCTGAAACAGGACCACCCGGCCTCCAGTTCCCTTCGGCCCCTTCTCAAATGTGGCCGCTCTTCCTTGCATTTATCACTGTCCTCATCTTTTATGCTGTTTGGGGTTTTCTATTACTATTCCATCGTTCCTTTTGTGTCTGTGCCAGCCCCCTTCCCCACTCATCTTAGTCCACAAATCCCACAGAGATCAGGGACATGACTAATTTTCACCCTTTTATTTTTTTCCAGCACCTAACGCGGTTCTCCTTTGTACATAATAGGGGCCAAATGCTATTACAACTGCTCAGGTATTCTCCGCATCAAGTAGAAACCCCTGACTACTAGTTTCAAGGCACTCCATCAGGTCCTTGCTTATCAGCTCTCTTCATTCACTCACATTTTCCTTGCTATTTCAGAATAAAACCTATCAAAGTCAGAAACCCAAAAATAATGACTCATTTTTTTTCTGCTGTCTGGAAACTCACTTTAAAACCAGAAGAGCCAAAAAAATACAGTTCTTCATTTTTTAAGAGTCAAGTATTTCTCTATCGCTCCATCCTTTTTATAGTTCTCTTAAGGAACAATTTAGCCCACATACATAATCATTAAAAATAACTGTGGTATTTGTTAAGCACTTACTTGGTGTCAAGGAAAAGTAAGATACTACGTATCTAAGGCCTGGTGAAGATACGAGTTAATCAGGTTGCATGTAGTCCCCATCCCACATGAGGCTCACAGTCTGAGGGGGAAGAACCCCATTTCACAGAGGAGGAAACTGAGGCACAGAGAAGTTGAGTGACGCGCCCCAGGCCACACAGCAGGCAAGTGGCAGAGCCGGGATTAAAATTCAGGATTAAAATCCGTGGATTAAAAACCATACTGAGAAGCATCGTGGCCTAGCGGAAAGAGCACGGGCTTGGGAATCAGAAGACTCGGGTCCAAATCCCAGCTCCACCACTTGTCTGCTGCAGGACCTTGGCAAGTGCCACTTCTCTTCTCTGTGCCTCCATTACCTCATCTGTAAAATGGGGATTAAATCCTCATCCATCCTACCAAGACCACGGGCCCCATGTGGAACAGAGACTGTGTCAAACCTGATTATCTTGTATCTTCCCCAATGTGAGCCCGTTGTTGGATAGGGACCATCTCTATATGTTGTCGACTTGTACTTCCCAAGCACTTAGTACAGTGTTCTGCTGCACACAGAGCTCAATAAATATGATTGAATGAATGAATGAAAAGTCACTTAACTTCTCTGTGCCTCAGTTCCCTCATCTGTAAAATGGGGATTACAACCGTGAGCCCCATCTGGGACAATTACCATTCATTCAATTGCATTTATTGAGCACTTACTGTGTGCAGAGCACTCTACTAAGCACTTGGGAAGTACAAGTCTGCAACCTACAGAGACGGTCCTTACCCAACAATGGGCTCCCAGTCTAGGAGGGGGAGACAGACAACAAAACAAAACATGGGGACAGGTGTCAAGTCGTCAGAACAAAGAGAGATAAAGCTAGATGCACATCATTAACAAAATAAATAGAATGGTAAATACGGAAAAGTAAAATAAATAGAGTAATAAATCTGTACAAACATATACAGAGGTGCTGTGGGGAGGGGAAGGAGGTAGGGCGGGGGGTAATGGGGAGGAGGAGAGGAAAAAGGGGGCTCAGTCTGGGAAGGCCTCTTGGAGGATAATAATAATAATAATAATAATAATAGTGGCATGTCTCTACCTCAGCACTTAGAACAGTGCTTGGCACACAGTAAGCACTTAACAAATACTATCATTATTATTATTATTATTTCAGTGCTTGGCACATAGTAAACGCTTAATAAGTACCTTAAAAAAAAAGAAAGAGCTCCAACTTCCGGACTCACGTACTTTCCGCTAGACTACACTATTTTCCTTCATAAACCCTGTCAGTTCCCATTATACAATGCTGATACGTTCTGGTCTTAAGCGTTTCAGATCATAACCACAATAGCAACATAACACTATAGCAATAGAACAGTAACCGCAAGAGCATTTTGAAAATATGGGTGTTTGCAGTTATTTATGCAAAGGATATGTTTCATTAAGGTTATTTTTCTACAAATACAGATTTAGATTAAAATACGAAACCTTCTATTGCGTAGCCCAAAGCAGAAATCTTTTAATTTCATTTGACACGGTCCTGACTGGAGTTACAGTTTCAGTGAACGCAGCGGGTCTTGATCTTGGATTATAACAGATGGACGCAACAAAATGAGAGTAATAGCATCTGACGTGTTGTGTAAATGACCTCTTTAACTCTTGGAAAAGTATGGAAGTACTCCGTCCTGTGTGTTCCTACAGATTGTTATTTTTGGCAAGCTCTTTTTGGCACATGTTACAACAAACCATTCATAACAAATTAAATTTCACCGAGGTTGATTTTTAAATCTTTATAATCCATAAGCCTACAATTTACCTCGGTTCCCAAGGTAACATTTACTTTGTGTAAGGGCCAGGTCCACAAATAACTGGGGTTGTATTTTGCTTGCTGTTTTTTCGGAGGATTAGTTAGGAGGCATGAATTAGGACTAGGTATGAAATCCGGGAATGATACAGAAACAAGTTGAGTGAAGCAACTCCCGGAGCATTTTATAGGAGTAAATTTACAATTTCCCACAAAACACATGAAATGGGAACAAGTTGCATGTTGCATTTATAAAGGTACTACGGAGATGGGCAGACTCACAGCAGAATCTGTAGCGAGGAGGTTTCCAGGTAATTGTAAATATGATTAATAGTTGCCTTTAATTGCAGTGAAATTTTGATTTCCTAATTTCAGGAGAATCTAGTGGCTTTACTCAATGCTTCAGACCTTGGAAGAGTCACCCTTTCAATTGGAAAAATAGCTAAAATCTAGGAATAGCTGAAGCGTCGATCTTGGATATGTCTTAGTGTCATAAACTACCACTGATTGCTTCTCTTAGAAGCAACTTCCAACTAAATAGAAGCCAGGAGGAGATCACAAAGCCTACTGAGCTTTTTTCCTCTTAATTTTTCACTTAAAACCCCGAGCAGCTTTCCCTGCAAAAGTGAATCCACCCCTATTTAAAAATATACCAAAAGTTGGTTTGGGCCTCAGATTTCCATTCATCCCCCAAGTTCATTCATTCATTCAATCGTATTTATTGAGCGCTTACTGTGTGCAGAGGACTGTACTAAGCGCTTGGGAAGTACAAGTTGGCAACATATAGAGACGGTCCCTACCCAACAACGGGCTCACAGTCTAGCAGTTAACTTCTGGATGGGAAAGCCTCCAAGTGAGATTCCTTCAGCACCTCAGTGCTTCTCAGCCTCCACCAGAAACTTTGGTTCTATTTCAAGTCATCTGAAAGCTTAGAAATGAGACCATCTCTCCTTCTCAATTTGTTCAGGGAAAAAAAAAAAAAACCACGTAGTCTTGAAGTTCTCTCCGTCTTTTCATTTCATGTGAAACTGACTGAGCATCACTAACCTTGAAGACCTAAAATCCTCAAGTCCAAGTCCAATCACTTATTTCTTAAATTGGCTTTGCCCATTTTGTAATACGGGAAGAAAGGAAACCAAAAAATGTAAATGATCAGTACCATCGACAAAATGAAGAACTATCATTGGTGCGGATTGTTTTTTCTGTCTGGGGATTGGAGGCTAATTAAAATGAAGAGTTAAATAATTAGAAAAAGGAGCATTAAGGGATAGGCCTTTGAAGGAACAACATTAACAAATGTTATAACAAGACTTTGAGGGTGTTTGCTGCATCTGAACTAAGCCCCACAAAACTTGTCTCCTAGCTCAGGGTGCAATTTAAGAGATGAGAGTTTTTGACAGGATGCTATATCACCTAACCAGATGAGAAGAGTATGGATTTCGGGTTTAAGATTAGGAGTTCAGTTGGGTTCTATAGGTACCACAGTCATAGAGAATAAGGAGTAACACCCCAAATACAAGTGCCATAAAGGATCCTAAAGAAATTAGCCGAAGAGGACAAAGCCAAGATCTAATCTGGGAAAACTGGGAACAGGACGAACATTCACCAATGAGGCAAACTTTCCCAAATCAAGCTGACTAGCTGGGAAGCAGCATGGCCTTGTGGATAGAACACAGGCTTTAGGAGTCAGGAGGACCTGGGTTCTAATCCTGGCTCTGCCATACGTCTACTGTGTGAGTGTGGGTAAATCATTTAACTTCCCTGGGCCTCGGTGACCTCATCTGTAAAATGGAGATTAAGATTGTGAGCCCCATGTGGGACACGGACTGTGTCCAAACTGATTAGCTTGTATCTATTTCAGCATTTAGAACAGTGTTTGACACAGAGTAAGCACTTAACAAATACCATAATAATAATAATAATAATGTTGGTATTTGTTAAGCACTTACTACGTGCCAAGCACTGTTCTAAGCACTGGGGGGATACAAGGTCATCAAGGTTGTCCCACGTGGGGCTCACAATCGTAATCCCCATTTTACAGATGAGGGAACTGAGGCACAGAGAAGTTAAGTGACTTGCCCAAAGTCACACAGCTGACAAGTGGCAGAGCCGGGATTAGAACCCATGACCTCCGACTCCCAAGCTCGGGCTCTTTCCACCGAGCCACGCTGCTTGCCCTAGGCACATCGATAGGAAACGATTCGTAGTTTAGCCAGAGGAAACCCCATCATGAATATCAATATTCATAATGGGAGAACTTTGTCATCAGAAGTGCTTGTAATGTGTATTTAGAGGAATGAGGAGGGAGAGTTAATCAGGGACAAATCTAGGCTTTCTGATTAAGGGAGAACTTTAAGGGTTCTTTTAACTGTAAGCTCCTTGTGGGCAGGGAACATGCTTACCAACTCCACTCTATTATACTCTCGTTTGTGCTTAATACAGTGCTGTGCACAGAAATACTCCATAAATACCACTGATTGATTCTCTTGCTACTCTAACACAAATCCAGCTTTTTCAATGTAGTCCCTATGAATTTTACAAAATATCATCAAACAAAAATAATTTTATCTATCCAGCACTTTGTACAGTGCTTGGCACATAGTGTGTGCTTAACAAACCCCTCCCCACAACACTTGTGTATATTTTGTACATATTTATTACTCTATTTTATTAATGATGTATATATAGCTATAATTCTATTTATTCTGGTGGTATTGACACCTGTATACTTTTTTGTTTTGTTGTCTATCTCCCCACTAGACTGTGAGCCCGTTGTTGGGCAGGGACCATCTCTGTATGTTGCTGCTTTGTACTTCCCAAGCGCTTAGTACAGTGCTCTGCACACTTAAATGAATGAATGAACAAATACCACTAAAAAATTCCAAGCTGACTAGTTGGTTGAATCTATGGTTCTATTGTTTTTTTGTAAATATATGCTTCTTTCATCAGTTAACATTTCACACGGCAGGAGAGGGACAGAGAGACGGAAAGAAAGGACCAGCAGAAGGGAAACAGACAGCAAGAGTCTGATGCCATTCCTGGTTTGTTTTATCTTCTGAGTTACTTGCACGAGGATGATGGATCTTTAAAAACCTTGTTTGAAGGGAGCCAGATGGAAACCTCCCATTCAGTTCTGGCTAATATTCCCAAGCACTTAAAATGGAAACAGCCTTGTCTACTCAGAAGCAGCACGGCCCAGTGGAAAGAGCACGGAAATGGGAGGCAGGAAACCTGGGTTACATGCCTGCTATGTGGCCCTGGGAAAGTCACATAACATCTCTGTGCTTCCATTTCCTCAGCTGTAAAATGAGAATTCAACATCTCTTCTCCCTCCTACCTAGACTGTGAATCCAATGAGAGACAACAATATTGAATCAGCCCAGAAATATTTATGACGAGAAGGCCAGAAATGTGTCCAACCTGATTATCTTGTATCTACTCCAATGCTCACTACACTGCTTGACCTATAATAAGCACTAAACAAATACCACCATTATTATTAATTATTATAACCTTATACCTGATTGCTTCCCCTACCAGTAATTTATTTTAACGTCTGTATCCCCCACTAGATTGTAAACTCTTTGGGGATAGAGATCATGTCTATTCGCTCTGTTGTACTCTCAGAAGCACTTAGTACAGTGTTCTGCCTAGCGTGTACCCTGAATAAATATCACTGATTGGTTGACTGAATTATCAATTCATTGGAAATAGCTAAAATTGGAATTTTGGACGATCTGTGAGTATCATTTATTTAACCATGCTACATCTGACCTAACTGCCGAGAAGCGTGATCTCTCTGTAATGATTGTAACAATAAAAATAATTGTGGTATTTGTTAAAAAGCTTACTATGTGACAAACATTATACTAAGCACCAGGATAGATGCAACATAAGCAGACTGGACACAGCTTATTATTATTAATAATAATAATGTTGGTATTTGATAAGCGCTTCGTTTTCCAGAAAATATGCCCCCCTTTGCCCTCTGAGCATCCTTACAATAACAGGAGTATGGCGAACAACTAAATAGATGGTATTAAAGACAGAAAACAAGACAATTACCCGGTTTCTGTCATTCCAGCCCTAACAGAAGGCCCCTGACAGAGACACAGGAAAAGTCCAGAGGCAAAGACTTCGGTCTCTGAGTTTAGTTCGGGAGATAGTTTGGCTTTCGATGACACCCGGGCAGTCTTCTTAGAAGTAAGCTTCGCAGTTGAGCTATGAAGCAAGGAGTAAGGGAGGGAGGTCTGAATGGAAAATTGTTTCTTTTATTAGATTGGAAGCTCTATGTGGACAGGGAACATGTCCCTTCTTTATCCTACATTTTCCAAGTACCTGCTACAGTGCTCATGAAGTAGGTGCTCAATAAATGCCGCTGCTGCTGCTACTACTAACACCATTTTTATTTCTAAATCCAGGCCCCAAACTCCCGTGGGCAAACCATGATGGCTGGAGGGTTGGAGGAGGAAGGAGGAGGGCGTTCCAGGGACTAGAACCAAGGCCCCGATTATTCCACCCAGGTCCACCCCTGGAAGATCCATTTTGAGGGCAAAAAACCTCAGAGCACAGTGAGAAATGGAGACTGGCTGTTGAGGAACATGCCACCAATGATGGAGACCCCACAGAGAGAATGGCATACATTGTCAATTAATAGGCACCAGAGCTTATTTAGAGCTGGAGTGCTTTTTCAACGCAGTCGGAAATGTATTCCTTGTGAATCTATAACTATCCTACACCCCAAAAGCCTCCAAGTAAACATCCAAGTACATAAATCAATTCAGATGACAGGAGAGAAGGAAACTAAGATCTAGCAGAAGCTCTAAAGAGCTAGTCTTTCTTTTGTTTCAGGGCCTCTTTTGTGTAACTGGAATCTGCTGTCTGAGCTGGGGCGGCATAAACGGGGAAAGTGCCTTGGTTTTATGTCTCTATTGTCCCCTATTGTGCAATGTCGTCAGTAGTGCAAATGAATAAGAACCATATGCGGCTAGGTTCGGTAGAAGGGACAGAGATGAATGTGATACCTGCCCAGTGGAATTTGCTGTCGAAATCCCAACTGTGCATTATAGACATGGAAGTATCAGAAAACAGATCGAAGGCAATGTGTGTGGAGAAACCCAGATGGGATCATTCTAAACCCAATTGACTCTGTGCTGCCTGATGCAACAAGAATAATCTCTAATGTGTCAGTCATCAACAAGAATATCATTCGCCTGGGATCAGGACATCGAATGCAGTACACAAAAGTCCATGGTGACGTTTCCCAAGAAAACACATCACAAACACAGACAAAGCCCGTGGCCAAGATTCACACTGAATTGTAGATGCACACGAGCTGGGAAAAAAACATGCCTGGAATACATAGCAGAAAATGAGCTAGCTTCAGATTTAAGAGTTCATCGGTGGAATTTAGCTCATAGATATGAATATATAGGCAGTTAAAGGAACCATAAGAAACAGCAGAGGAAAAAATATTGAATCAGCCCAGAAATATTGATGACGAGAAGACCAGAAATTACAACGGAAAGAAAATGAATGAAAAATGCAAGATTATCTGCAGAAAACTAAGAAAATATGCAAAGACCACAAGAAACACAGGAGGAAAATCTGAAGGAAATCACATTGAACTCTAACGAAGGTCAAAGGTTTCATTTGTCTACAAAGTGATTCCCATAGCATAAAAGATGAGACTACAGAATGAATCGTGGCAAGCAAATGGGCCATATTTGTATCATATTTAATCTTAATAATGATAACTGTGGTATTTATAAGTGCTTTCTTTGTGCAAACCACCCGGAAGGTTACAAGATAGTCAGAATGGACACAGTTCCTGGCCCACAAAGGGCTCACAAGTCTAAAGGCTAGAAGGAGAACAAGCATTTTACCACCATTTTCTGGACACTGGATGAGGAAACTGAGGCTCAGAGAAATAAAGTGATTTGCCCTAAGTCACAGAGCAGGGCAAATGGAGGAGCTAGAAATCGAACCCAGATCTCTTGGCTCCCGGATCTTTTTCCACTGGGCCTCGCTGCTTCTATGGAAACATCACCTATTTATTTATTCAGTGAGAACAAATTCTGTTCCTCAAAGAGAAACATGAAGGGGAAAAGTGGAATTTTGCCTTCATTTCAGGAAGTAAGGGAGGTGCTGAGGAAAGGAAAAGAAAACATCTGGCTGAATAACTCAAAGTGGCACAGAGTCACTGTCAAGCCTTTGCCTGATACCTTGCTGAGCATGTTCATGGCATGGCTTAGTGGAAAGAGCAGGGACTTGGGAGTCAGAGGTTGTGGGTTCTAATCCCGGTTCCGCCACTTGTCAGCTGTGTGGCTTTGGGAAAGTCACTTCTCTGTACCTCAGTTACCTTGTCTGAAAAATGGGGATTAAGACTGTGAATCCCTCGTGGTACAACCTGATTACCTGATTAGAACAGTGCTTGGCACCTAGTAAGCGCTCAACAAATACCATCATTATTATTACCTGGGGAGCAGAAGAAAGTCAAAAGCCAAGTAACAACAATAACAATAATAATGATAATAATATCTGTTAAGTGCTTACTAGGTGCCAAGCAACGTATCAAGACCTGGGGTAGATACAAGATGATCAGGTTGGACACAGTACCTGTTCCGCACTATAAGAGGAAGGGGAAACAGGCAGTCTTTGGCTTAGTTAATTTTAATATAGGTCTGGACACCCTGGGCGGTGCTGGAATCGATCCGGCGCACATTGAATTGCCAGCAGAAAGAGACAAAGCCTGCCTGATTGAGATAACATTGTTCAACGATCCAGTTTGTTTCAAAGTTTGCTCAGGACTAGCGCAAGAATATACCATCGAACTAAAACTCTTCAGATAAACTCTGGAAACGCCATTCAAGAGGCCAACCCGGGAAAGCGCTATCAAGTAACGCATCTTTTCATTTGTAGCTGACTGTAGAGTATTCACCAAAGTCACCTCCGCGCTGGCAAAGAAAATACAACAATTGGAAGCAAAGCTGCGTAAGATTGGATTGGAAATAAATGCATGTAGGACAATTCAGTACCAGAGCTCTGATAGGGTAAAGAGGGGAAAAATCCTAAAGAAGTCAAGAGCTGTGCATTTCTAACTTATCTGCTGTAGAGTACTAATACCTCTGACGGAAAACCCAGACAAAGAAAGTATGGGCCAGCGACAATAGGGTAAAAAAGATACTTTTGGTTGAAAAAGTTCTCCTGTTAATGAATGAATCTGATTTGGTCAGCAGTAATAATAACAATAATAATAATAATAATGGCATTTATTAAGTGCTTACTATGTGCAAAGCACTGTTCTAAGCGGTGGGGGGTTACAAGGTGATCAGGTACTAGAGAAAGGAACCAGCTGAAAGATATATTGAAAGCAATCGGACAAAGGCTATGAAAAAGTTCCTGGGCCACCACATAAAGAATTTTGTCAGCAAAGATGAAATAAATATGATCAATCTCCAGTGTCAAGCAAAGTCAAGTTGGACAAAAAGAGAAACTAGGACAACAGATGAGAGATTTATCTTATAGCGTGCCTAGCTAGAGATTGCCAGATGGCAGAGATGGCAGTGGCAATCAATCAGTCGATAAGCCAATCGTACTTATTGAGTGCTAACTATGTGCAGAACACTGTACTAAGTGTTTGAGAGATTACAATACAACAGAATTAGCAGACATGTTCCCTGCCCACTATGGATGGCAGGCTCCTCCCTGCTTGTCCCAGGTCTGGCCTACAAGAGGAGAGCAGAAGGGTTTGGAAAGGTATCCCAGGCTCCCGGACACAGGGAAGAATATGGCAAACCAGGGGCATTTCCATCTTCTAGAAACTCTTTTCTGGTGCTCCAGGGGAACCCGATTAATCAGTGGCATTTATTGAGCATTTACTGAAGGAAGAGCACTGTGCTAAACGCTTAGGAAAGGTCAATACAAAAGAGTTGGTAAACACAATCCCTGCCCTCAGGGAGCTTACAATTTAAGGGGCACTTACAACCCTAGGATTGAGAAACACGCAAGTAGAGCTAACACATAAAAATCAAGAATTTATTTGTGCCCATCCTCGGCGTGTTTGAAGAAATGTTTGTAATTTCATTATTTATTTTTGACTACTCTGGTTGTAAATCTGGTCCTCATTGGAGTATAAACTCCACATAGGCATGGAGTATCTCTCTTCTCTATTTTGTGCTTCCCAAGCACCATTCATTCAATCGTATTTATTGAGCACTTACTTACCAGGTTGGTGCTCAATAAATACTACTACTACTCTAATTCTAACCTTCTCCGTGTGCCTTAATCTCATCTATCTCGCTGTCAGCCTCTCACCCACATCCTGCCTCTGGCTTGGAACACCCTCCCTCCTCAAGTCTGAGAGACAATTACTCTCCCCTCCTTCAAAGCCTTATTGAAGACACATCTCCTCCAAGACTAATTCCCCCTTTCCTCTTCTCCCACTCCCTTCTATGTCACTTTGACTTGTCACCTTTGTTCTTCCCCCCTTTCAGCCCCACAACACTTACGTACATATCTGTAAATTATTTATATACATTAATGTCTGATCCCCCCACAACCCCAGACTGTAAGCTCATGTGGGCAGGGAACGTGTCTGTTTATTGTTGTATCGTACTCTCTCAATCGCTTAATACAGTGCTCTGCACACAGTAAAAGCTCAATAAATACAATTGAATGAAATGAATGAATGAATGAATGAACGGTCACACCACAAAATGGAAGAGCCGGGATTAGAACCCAGGTCCATCTGATTCCCAGGCCTATGCTCTAACCATTAGGCCAAGCTGCTTCTCCAGTACAGTGCAATGCACCAAGAGGATACTCAAAAAATGCTACTAGTACTACCCACCCTACCCCAACTCCACAGCACTTGTGTCCATATCTTTATATTCTGCCATTTGCACTATCTGTAATTTATTTTAATACCTGTGTCCCCTTCTAGACTGAAAGCTCCTTGTGGGCAGGGATTATATCTACCAACTCCATGGTACTGTATTCTCCCAAGCACTTACTATAGTGCTCTAGACTGTAAGCTCCTCTCTAGACTGTAAGCTCTCTGTGGGCAGGGAATGTACCTACCAACTTTGTTATATTGTACTCTCCCACGTATTTAGTACAGTGCTCTCCACAGAGTAAGCACTCAATAAACACAGTTGATTGACTGCTCTACACACAGAAAATGCCCAACATAAATAGATATAGAAAGCCCTCATCATCTCATTACTGTCCACCCAGGGATAATAATAATAATAATAATAATAATGGCATTTGTTAAGCACTTACTATGTGCAAAGCACTGTTCTAAGCACTGGGGAGGATACAAGGTGATCAGATTGTCCCACAGGGGGCTCACAGTCTTCATCCCCATTTTACAGATGAGGGAACTGGGGCACAGAGAAGTGAAGTGACTTGCCCAAGGTCACACAGCTGACAATTGGAGGAGCCGGGATTTGAACCCATGACCTCTGACGCCCAAGCCCGGGCTCTTTCCATTGAGCCACGCTGCTTCAGGGTTGTAAATAACGTGTCTACCTTGGAATGAATTTACCAGTAAGTCAAAGAAATGGTTCATCACCTGCTTCCTTCTAAATTAGCCGTGGCGTACTTGCTCCTCAGACATTTCTAGAAATAATTCCTCTTCTACCCCCAGCATTTCCGTCACATTCCTTATGGTTGAAGTGAAGCAGATAATCCTATAATATTCCCTTCTCTCTCCTTCTTAGTCTGGGAGCGCCACGAGATAGGGACTGTTTCTGATCTGATTAGCTTTTATCTACCCCGGCACTTAGTAATAATAATGATGGCATTTATTAAGCGCTTACTATGTGCAAAGCACTGTTCTAAGCACTGGGGAGTTTACAGGGTGATCAGGTTGTCCCACAGGGGGCTCATAGTCTTCATCCCCGTTTTACAGATGAGGTAACTGAGGCACAGAGAAGTGAAGTGACTTGTCCAAGGCCAAACAGCAGACCAGTGATGGAGCCGGGGTTAGAACCCATCACCTTCCCGGGCCCCTGTTCTATATCCGTTACATTGAAGAAAGCTGGTAGATGTGCTCCCTGCCTTCAAGGAGCTGACAAGAAGCAGCAGAGCCTAGCAGATAGAACACAGTCCTGGGAGTCAGAAGGATCAGAGCAGCGTGGTTCAGTGGAAAGAGCCCGGGCTTGGGAGCCAGAGGTCATGGGTTCAAATCCCGCCTCCGCCAATTGTCAGCTGTGTGACTTTGGGCAAGTCACTTAACTTCTCTGGGCCTCAGTTCCCTCATCTGTAAAATGGGGATTAAGATTGTGAGCCCCACATGGGACAATCCGACCACCTTGTATCCTCCCCAGTGCTTAGAACAATGCTTTGCACACAGTAAGTGCTTAACAAATACCAAAATTATTATTATTATTAATCCCAGTTCCACTCCTCATCTGATGTGTGACTTTGGGCAAGTCACTTAACTTCTCTGTGTCTCAGTTCCTTCATCTGTAAAATGAGGATTAAGACTGTGAGCCCCATACGGGCCAGGGACTGTATCCAACCTGATTAGCTGGTATCTATCCCTGTGCTTAGTACAGTGCTGGGCACATAGTAAGCATCTGCCAGATACCATAAAAAAGACAATCTAGTGGGGGGCGGCAGACATTAAAGCAGGGTATGAGAGAAACAGGTTACCGAGATAAATTTTTGTCTACAATATGTCTATGAAAATACAGCAAGGCAACTTTTCTGGCCCCTAAAATTGAACATCGTTCAGACACTAAGAATAACACCAGTCATGTCCAAACAGCAGAACAGCAAAACTTTCCCCTCTATTGGTGTATGTCGTAGCCATCCTCACTCTAAAGATACCGGTGACAGTAATGAATAACATAGTTCTTTTGGATTCAGCTGTACCATCTCCATCCATCGGAACTCATCCTGACTTCTCCGTAGCTAGGGTCTTTTTAAGATAAGGGTACATTTTAGCCTATAAGGCGAGACAGCCAGTCAGTCTGCAATATCTATTTCTGTAGTAGAAGCATTGGGATCCCAAATTTGCAAGATGGAATTCAAGAAAAGAAAATGAAATGAATTTCTGACCGGGATTCCGGCAGTCCGGGAAGACAGACGTGACTAGCTCTCAACAGAGGCCCGTGAGCTGTTTCTTACTAGACAGAGACTGCTAAATGAAATTCAAACTACCAAAATTGCCTTCACTTCCCAGGCAAAGGGTGAAAATGAAAGCATCAGCATAAAGTTATTAGTTGGATAATATTCAGGAACAAGTGAATGAAACGGGAAACTCTAATTAATGGCTTTAAGAACAGAGGATTAAGAGCTTTACACAAGAGATGAAGAAAAGGAATCACTATGTCCTCCGGATGGGAAAAAGTGTGCTGATCTGGCAGTTAGATCAAGTGGATCTAGCCTAGGGGAATAGCACATGATGCAATCGAGATTGATTTGTCGTAAAAAAAAACCATTGAAAACAGAACGTGCTTTCATCTTCTGCCCCAAGCACTTGTCTTCTGTTCACAATTGACAGCCAAAGGACCACTGAGATTTGATCAAAGAGCTTTAAGCATTTGCTTTTATTGTATTTTCTAGGCACTTAGCACAATGCTCTGAACCCAGTAGGCGTTCAGTAGATACTAGCGATCGATTGATTCTGATTTTGTATTTTGATTCTATTTAATGATTAAAATGGTTTTCTCGAACTCAGCTCTGATCATGATTTCTTGAATAACTCTCAGGAATCCGTAGATAGTCAGATACCAGCCAATTGTCTGAGGAAATTGAATGAAGGAATTTTTCATGTGATGAAGTTACAGTATTTTTTAGAGACTTACTGTGAGCTGAAATACTGTGCTAATCCCTGGGGTTGATAGAAAATAAACAAATTGGACACAGTCTGAACCCCACAAGATCCTCAAATCTAGGTTAGGGAGCATCATGGTGGACTTCAGATCCTAACCTCCCTGAAATGGGCAAAATCGACCAATCTCCCCCCGAAGATTTGTATGACATCAACTCTCCAAAGTGTACATACATGCAACAGCACATAATGACATTGTACAAACTGTTTATCAATCAGTGGTATTTACTGAGCACTTATAGTGTGCAGAGCACTGTACTAAGCCCTTGAGAGAGTCCAGTGCAACACAGCTGGTAGATACAATCCCTGCCCAGAAGGAGCTTACAGTTGAAAGGGAAGACAGACATTAAAATTAATTACAGATGGACAGATACGAAGTGCTCTGGGAGTGGAGTGAAAATTAAAGTGCTTAAGGAATAAAAAGTGCAAAGGTGATGAAGAAGGGAGGGTAGAGAAAGTGAAGGCTTATTCATGAAGGGACTCTAGAAGGAGATATGATTTTATTCAGGATTCAATGGTGGGAAGAGTGGTGGTCTGTCAGAAGTGAATGCAGAGGTAGTTTTCACTCCAGAGGCAGGATGCGGGCAAGGGGTTGGCAACAACTAAGATGATCTCAAGGAAGAGTGAATAGGTTGGCATTAGAAGAGCCAAGTATGAGGTTTGGGTCGTAGTAAATTAGCAAGGTGAGGTGGCAGGGGAGAATGGTCTTAAAACCCATGGCAAGGGGTTTCTGTTAGATGTGGAGATGGATAGGCAATCACTGGAGGGTTTTGAGGTGAGAGGAGATGTGGACTGAATGCTTTTTTTTTAGGAAAGTGATCCAGAGCAGAGTGAGGCAAGAGGATTTAGCCAACTAAGCCCTCATTTTTCCTACTTACATTCACTTCTGTGACACTTTTGCACATGAATCTGTACCCTACAAGCAAGTGATATAGTAATAATAATCATGGTATTTGTTAAGCACTTACTATGTGCAAAGAACTGTTCTAAGAGCTGGGGGGATAAAAGGTGATCAGGTTGTCCCATGTGGGGCTCACAGTCTTAATCCCCATTTTACAGATGAGGGAACTGAGGCACAGAGAAGTTAATTGACTTGCCCAAAGTCACACAGCTGACAATTGGCAGAGCTGGGATTTGAACCCATGACCTCTGACTCCAAAGCCCGTGCTCTTTCCACTATGAATACTATCATTATTATTATTATTTTGGTGGAGGTGCTGGAACTGGGACATGATAACTAAATCAGACACAGTCCGCGTCTCACCCAGAATCCAAAGAGAAGCAGATATTTTAGCCCCGTTTCGTAGATGAGGAAACCATGGAACGGAGAAGTGAAATGACTTGCCCAGGGTCATACACCGGCTCAGTGGAAGAGCCAACACCAGAACACGCATCTCCCATCTCCCGGAGCCATGTTCTTTCTCGTAGTCCGCACTGTACATAGGAGCCCTTGCATGACTGATACAGGGACAGGATGATGATCTCTGACTGCTGAGTTAAAAGAGTTATCCATCTGATGGGTACCACATTCTAGAGAAGCAGCATGGCTCAGTGGAAAGAGCCCGGGCTTAGGAGTCAGAGGTCATGGGTTCAAATCCTGGCTCCGCCAATTGTCAGCTGTGTGACTTTGGGCAAGTCACTTCACTTCTCTGTGCCGCAGCTACCTCAACTGTAAAATGGGGATTAAGATTGTGAGCACGACGTGGGACAACCTGATCACCTTGTATCCTCCCCAGCGCTTAGAATAGTGCTTTGTACATAGTAAGCGCTTAACAAATACCAAAATTATTATTATTATTATTATTATTATTACATGTGATTCCTGAAACACCAGGAGGAAGGCATAAACTAGGTTATGGCCTAGTATTTGCACCATCCTGCTTTACTACATCATCATCATCATCATCAATCGTATTTATTGAGCGCTTACTATGTGCAGAGCACTGTACTAAGTGCTTGGGAAGTACAAATTGGCAACATATAGTACAAATTGGCAACATATTTGCCAACATACTACATTGGTGAAGGGGAGTAAGAAAAGGTCTCTGTAATTCTGACGTGACCAGTTATAATATCATGCAGAAATGTGATGCTCTTCTCTGAGCGGCACAACATTTTGGGAAAGTCTCAGACCTGCTGATGGTGTGGAATGCAATCAAAAATATTCATTCATGGTGATAGAGGCTTCACTCTGGAGATTCTAAGGAGTTCCTTCCAATTCTGAGGGACTCTTTGATCGATAGTTTCCCTAATACGAAAGAAATCCCAATGTAGTCAAAGTAGAGACCTGTCAAAGTAATTTCTTTTTCCCTAAAGAATCCTAGCTATTAGAAAAAGTAACCATTAGTCATTAAGTCTCCAGTTAAAACATGATGAGATTCAACATTTCACCAAAAAAGAAACTTATTTGATCTTGTAAAAAAAAAAAAATACAGGCTTGGGTAAATGTTCTTGCAAAATTACTCTTCCCTGTGATGTAGAATAAACACTTTGGGGGTGAGTTTAATTTGGCCTTTTTAATTTTGAGTACATAAAAGTGGAGATGAACATGTACTGGGAAACGTATATTGATATGCAGTTAATTCATCAGATAAAAAGGAATGTTTATAATATGGCATTAAAGAATACCTTCCGAACACAGCCAATTATTTTCCCTATGCAAGTCTCAGTGGTGGACAAATGTCCTAAGTAATCATTTTGTAGATCTTCATAGTAGTCTTCGTATTTTAGATCAATATTGGAAAAAAATACCTTAATTGCAAGAGATTTCAGCAATACGCTTAGCTGCTTTAAATCACCACTTCCACCATATTTTATAAAGCAAAAGGATTTTGTACGGTGCATGAAGAATTCTAGACTTACTGATATATGGCAAAAAGCCCAAATTAATTCTTTGTATTCGAGCAATCGTAACTCTTCCTGAAGACTGAGCTCCATTCTTCTGGATGAGTAGTCACTTGGCAGATTAGAACACTGGAAGAATCCCTAATCACGCATCACTATCATTAAAGCCATGGAAATATCCTTACCCAACCCCTCTGTAAGAAGGGTAAAATTGAAAAAATAATAATAATCACCTGCTGCAGAGGGGTGGTTTCCTACAGGCCTTGCTGGAATCCTCCAAAATTAATGACAACGGCTCAGCCTCCTCAAATATTTTGCAGGATCCTGCCGACGCATTTCTGCGTGGTAAAGCAATTTATTCTGCCTTCTGAGGGAGAAGGCAGACTTAGAAGACTAAAGTGGCTTGAAAATAAAATTAGAGAACTGATATAACACCCTACAAAAGAAAGTCTCCCAGTCTCCTATTCCCAATCTTCATAATAATCAGACCAAAAGGAGACTTGGATTTGGTTATTCTCTAACAAAGCTGAGTTTTTGCTGAGATTACAAAAACAAATGTTTTCTGAACTAAAAAGACGAAGAAAGCCTAGGCCCGGAAGGATCCTGGCATTTCATTCATTCAATCGTATTTATTGAGCGCTTACTGTGTGCAGAGCACTGTACTGAGTGCTTGAAAATGCAGTGGAATTCTGGATGGAAGGAAAGGGTTTAAATGACGTACCACAAATGTAATGTAGTAAATTGTCATCCTTCGCACCCACCTCAAAAGTAGTTCTCATAATCCATCAGTGCCTGAAATTATGTAAATTTACTGACAAAGTGAAAGAACAAGAAACATATTAAGTCCCTTGAGGAATTATTTAAAATGTTGATGTCTTGAAAGGCAAAAAATAATTCCAATCTAATTGACCTTGGGTTATTGCTTAGCAATCAGCAAGGACAGTGCTTTGCACATAGTAGGCGCTTAACAAATGCCATCATTAAGTAATTAATAACTGTGGCATTTGTCAAGTGCTTACCAAGAGCCACGCACTGTACTAAGCACTGCACTACATACAAGTTAATCAGGTCAGATTCGCAAGGCAAATTAGGAGGGAGAACAAGTATTGAATCCCCATTTTCCAAGGGAGGAAACTGAGTCACGGAAAAGTTCATTCACTCATTCATTCAATCATATTTATTGAGCGCTTACTGTGTGCAGAGCACTGTATTAAGCGCTTGGGAACTACAAGTTGGCAACATACAGAGATGGTCCCTACCCAACAGTGGGCTCACAGTCTAGAAGAGGGAGACAGAGAACAAAACTAAACATATTAACAAAATAAAATAAATAGAATAAATATCTACAAATAAAATAAATAAATAAATAGAGAAATAAATTAAGTGACTTGTCCAATGTCAGAAAGCAGGCAAGTTGCAGAGCTGGGGTTAGAACCAGGATCCTCTGACGCCTGGGACTTTGTTCCATCTTTGGCATCTTCAGCATCCTCAGCATCATCGTGGCTCAGTGGAAAGAGCCCGGGCTTTGGAGTCAGAGGTCACGGGTTCAAATCCTGGCTCTGCCAGTTGTCAGCTGTGTGACTTTGGGCAAGTCACTTAACTTCTCTGTGCCTCAGTTACCTCATCTGGAAAATGGGGATTAAGACTGTGAGCCCCCCGTGGGACAACATGATCACCTTGTGTCTACCCCAGCACTTAGAACAGTGCTTTGCACATAGTAAGCACTTAATAAACATTATTATTATTATTATTATTATTATTATTAATAATGATGGCATTTATTAAGCGCTCCCTCCCCCCTCCCCTGGGGGTGGCCACTTGTGAACTAGTCAAGGCTGGGCCCATGCTCTCAGCTTTGCTGAACGTCGTACAGTGCTCTGTGCACAGTAGACACTCAATAAATATCGACGATGATGGTGATGATTGATGAGGAGGAGGATGGGAAGAAAGACACCCTGGGGAGACAGGGAGAGAGGCTCTCAACCAGGGTTTCCCTTCCCCACAGCACCTGTATATATGTACATATGTTTGTACATATTTATTACTCTATTTATTTATTTTACTTGTACATATCTATTCCATTTATTTTATTTTTTTAATATGTTTGGTTTTGTTCTCTGTCTCCCCCTTCTAGACTGTGAGCCCACTGTTGGTTAGGGACTGTCTCTATATGTTGCCAACTTGTACTTCCCAAGCACTTCGTACAGTGCTCTGCACACAGTAAGCGCTCAATAAATACGATTGATTGATTGATTCTGTCCCCTGCTCGGAAGGTGGAGGCCCGGGAGAGGTTGCAGCTATTCGGCCTCAGCCCTCTTCATCCTGGCCAGCGGCTCAGTGGAAAGAGCCCGGCCTTGGGAGCCGGAGGTCATGGGTTCTAATCCCAGCTCCGCCACATGTCTGCTATGTGACCTTGGACAAGTCACTTAACTTCCCTGAGCCTCAGTTCCCTCATCTGTAAAATGGGGATGAAGACTGTGAGCCCCACGTGACACAACCAGGTCACCTTGTATCTCCCCTCAGCACTTAGAACAGTGCTCTGCACAAACTAAGCACTTAACAAATGCTATTATTATTATTATTATTATTATAATCCATTCCAGCCCTTGAGGTCATGGCACTGGTATTGTGTCCCAGGCCTAATGTATGTGATGTGACGAGCAGAGATGCAGCGTGGTTCAGTGGAAAGAGCCCGGGCTTTGGAGTCAGAGGTCATGGGTTCTAATCCTGGCTCCGCCACTTGCCAGCTATGTGATTTGGGGCGAGACTTCTCTGGGCCTCAGTTCCCTCATCTCTAAAATGGGGATGAAGACTGTGAGCCCCACGTGGGACAACCTTCATTACCATGTATCTCCCCCAGCGCTTAGAACAGCACTTGGCACATAGTAAGCGCTTAACAGATACCAACGTTATTATTATTATCTCTTTCAGTGGCCACCCTAGAGCCAGGGGAACAAGTAAGAACTTTTTTTACTTTCATCCAAGGGATACCAACATAGCAGCGCGGCGTCATGAATAGAGCCTGGGCCTGGAAATCAGAAGGTCACGGGTTCTAATCCCGGCTTCGCCACTTGTCTGCTGTTTGACCTTGGGCAAATCACTTCATTTCTCTGCGCCTCAGTTACCTCATCTGTAAAATGGAGATTAAGACTGTGAGCTCACTGGGGGATAGGGACTCTGTCCAACCTGAATTGTTTGTATACACCCCAGCGCTTAGTACAGTGTCTTGCACCTAGTAAGTGCTTAACAAATACCACATACACATACAAATACCACTTAAGGGAAGAAAGGCAAGGAATTGTGAACATCACCAGAAATCTTTTTCAGATCAGAGTATAGAGAAAAATACTTAGTTAATTTGATGCCAAACCGGTTCAGCAAGGAAGCAAAGCTAGGAAGAAAATGGCTCAGATTTTAAAATTCACAGTTCTTGCCTAATTCTCACCAGTTCAAATGTTACAGACCTTGTTTCTAATTTTTGTAGCAGTTAAGCCATTTTCTTTCCCTCAGCTCGTTTTCTGATTGAGTCCATATTATTTTCAACCGGTGCTTGGGGTGGGAAGGGGAGGTGGAGAGGGGGACCTCCTCCAGGAGGCCTTCCCAGACTGAGCCCCTTCCTTCCTCTCCCCCTCGTCCCCCTCTCCATCCCCATTTTACCTCCTTCCCTTCTCCACAGCACCTGTATATATGTATATATGTTTGTACATATTTATTACTCTATTTATTTATTTATTTTACTTGTACATATCTATTTATTTTATTTTGTTAGTATGTTTGGTTTTGTTCTCTGTCTCCCCCTTTTAGACTGTGAGCCCACTGTTGGGTAGGGACTGTCTCTATATGTTGCCAACTTGTACTTCCCAAGTGCTTAGTACAGTGCTCTGCACGCAGTAAGCGCTCAATAAATATGATTGATTGATTGATTGATTGATCCAAGTAGACCTGAACCTCTGCAGGCCAGAAAGACCAGGGAATCAATGCCAGTGCTGGGCATCCTCAGACAGACTCAATACCATGACCCTCTCTGATGCTGAAGACCTCCCAGACCCTGGAAATGAAGGCTCTCAAGCTGGTTCTCATGTTGAGGTTATAACCCTGCGTTGAAATGCGACAGGTACTCGTGTTACTAATCTTATCCCCTGCCTTTTCCCCTATCTGTCTTTTCTTCAATGTCTGCCAACCCCTACAGACCATAAGCTCCTTGTGGGCAGGGATCACGTCTCACCAACATTGTTATTTTGTACCCTCCCAAGCCCTTGGTGTAGGGTTCTGCATGCAGTAATTGCTTGATAAATACCCCTGATTTACTGACTTTCTGTCTGGAGCATCCAGTTCAGAGTAACAGGGAGGACTCCAGGGCTTCTCTCTGGTTCCATGGTAACGGTTGGATGCCTAGGGGTACTCAGATACTAAGAGGAAAAAAGCACCAAGGAAGAGAGATGCAGCGTAATTTTTTGGTACACCATTCATTCATTCATTCAATCGTATTTATTGAACATTTACTGTGTGCAGAGCACTGTACTAAGCACTTGGGCAGTCCTCTCCCAAGTATTTGCAACAGTGCTTTGGCACTCAGTATGCACTCATAAGAACTACTGAACGATCACTGATTGAGTTTATATTCCATCCTTGTCCAAGCGATAGGGGCAGAATCAGAAATCACTTACAATGACATCTGAAATTCAGCTACAGTAAACCATATGCAGGATGATGACACTGGTATTTTTTTATAGTTCCTTCCCCTTTCCATCCACTCCTCCCCAATAGAATCCCATTTGCTGGACAGAATCTGAAGCTGCGGAGTCCGTCTCTATTAAAAGTGACGCTCATTTAACCTGGTCCCTTTTGCAGTCTTCCCCACTCAGATAAGATTCAATCGTATTTATTGAGCACTTACTGTGTGCAGAGCACTGTACTAAGCGCTTGGGAAGTACAAGCTGGCAATAAAAACACAAATACGACTGAATAAGATGTTGGCTTTGTCAGAAATGGCTAGCTTTGGTCTGATCAGAGAAGACTGGCTTAGTTTGCTCAGGGCTTCTCTCTCTTCCCTTCTTTCCTTTCAATACCCTGACACTTTTTCTCCCCACAAGTACTTCCCCGACATTCAGGGAGCCCTCCCTCCACACATTCGCCAAACTAGCTCTCTTCCTCCCTTCAAAACCCTACTGAGAGCTCACCTCCTCCAGGAGGCCTTCCCAGACTGAGCCTAATCCCGATATATCTATAATTCTATCTATTTTGATGGTATTGACACCTGTCTACTTGTTCCGTTATGCTGTCCGTCCCCTCCTTCTAGACTGTGAGCCCATTGTTGGGTAGGGACTGTCTCTATGTGTTGCCGAATTGTACTTTCCAAGCGCTTAGGACAGTGCTCTGCACACAGTAAGCGCTCAATAAATACGACTGAGTGAATGAATGACTGTCAGAGAGAAATAAAGACGTCTTCCCTTTTAATTTTTTATTACGTTAAAAAATTGGAAAACACAAACCAAGTAGGATTAGTCCTTTTGAGTTTCATTTTGTACCACTGATGTTATTTTTGTACAGTGATATCAAACTGATGCTGACCAAAGAATCCTTTCTTTTCACTGTATTCAGACAAGTTATTTCAACTGATAAACCATGATTAGACAGTGAAACGCTGTCACGCATGTCACTGTCTAATCGTGGTTTATCAGTTGAAATAACTTGTCCGAATACAGTGAAAAGAAAGGATTCTTTGGTCAGCATCAATTTGATATCACTGTAAAAAAATAACCAATTAAAAAAGGAGAGTGTATTTGAAAAAATCTTAAGGCTTTACACAACCACAGAAATAACTGCACAAATAATGTTTGTGTTTTCCATTCCGTTAATCACTGTTGCTTAAGGTGATGACTGTGCCTAATGAGTTGTTCTTTCAAAGTGAGATGAAAGGAAGCATTTTTCAAAACTGTATAAAAGGCTCTTGGGCCAGAATCACTGTCCACCTTACTTTGGGGCGTACAACAGAATGCACTGCTTAATCCGGCAAGATCGCAATGTACCAAAGGAACGCAACAGAAATATCTGTGTGAACACAGACGACGGAGCTGAGAGCCAAACTTCCCCTTGGTAATTTACCACGTTATTACATGACATTTGGTTAGTCAGTGTAGTTGAGGTACATAATGTCAAATCCGACTGAGCCTGCATCTTGACAGATGACACTGCTTTTAAAGGCCTCTCATGCTGAATCAATCAATCAGTGGTATTTATTGAGCACTTCATTCATTCCTTCAATCGTATTTATTGAGCGCTTACTGTGTGCAGAACACTTTACTAAGCGCTTGGGAAGTACAAGTTGGCAACGTATAGAGACGGTCCCTACCCAACAGCGGGCTCACAGGCTAGAAGGGGGAGACAGACGAAAAAAGCAAAACACATTAACAAAATCAAATAAATAGAATAGTAAATATGTACAAGTAAAATAGAGTAATAAATCTGTACAAACATATATACAGGTGCTGTGGGGAGGGGAAGGAGGGGAAGAGGAAGGAGTGTATAGAACACTGTACTAGATGTAGAGAAGCAGCGTGGCTCAGTGGAAAGAGCACGGGCTTTGGAGTCAAGGGTCATGGGTTCGAATCCCAGCTCCGATTGTCAGCTGTGTGACTTTGGGCAAGCCACTTCACTTCTCTGTGCCTCCGTTCCCTCATCTGTAAAATGGGGATGAAGACTGTGAGCCCCCCGTGGGACAGCCTGATCTCTTTGTAACCTCCCCAGCGCTTAGAATAGTGCTTTGCACATAGTAAGCGCTTAATAAATGCCATCATTATTAATTATTATTATGCTCGGGAGAGTATAGTGCAGCAGAGTTGGCAGACACGCTCCCTGCCCGCGATGAGCTTACGGTCTAGAGAAAGTTGTCTGTCTCCGCCTTCTAGACTGTGAGCCCGTTGTTGGGTAGGGATTGTCAATATCTGTTGCCGGATTGTACTTTCCAAGTACTTAGTATGGTGCTCTGCACACAGTAAGTGCTCGATAAATACAATTGAATGAATGAATGAATGTTGCCCCTGGTCCTCAAAGTTTGGGGAAGCAAAGTCCTCTCAAGCTTTCCCTTCATTTCCTCCAACAACCCCCACTGCTCCCTGGTTCGGCCCCCCAAGGCTGCAGTGTCTGTCACTGACAATGATAATAATACTACTTGTTAAGTGTTCACTATGTGTCAAGCACTGTTCTACGTACTGGAGTTTATCAGGTTGGACAACTTGGGGCTCACAGTCTAAGTAGAAGGAGCAACAGGAATTCAATCACCAGCTGAGGAAACTGAGGCACAGAGAAGTTAAGTGACTGAGAAGCGGCGTGGCTCAGTGGAAAGAGCATGGGCTTAGGAGTCAGGGGTCATGGGTTCAAATCCTGGCTCCGCCAACTGTCAGCTGTGTGACTTTGGGCAAGTCACTTAACTTCTCTGGGCCTCAGTTCCCTCATCTGGAAAATGGGGATTAAGACTGTGAGCCCCCCGAGGGACAACCTGATCACCGCGTATCCTCCCCAGTGCTTAGAACAGTGCATCGCACATAGTAAGTGCTTAATAAATGTCATTAGTATTATTATTATTATAGGTAGATAGAGATAGGTAGAAAACGAAAGGGTCTGGTCTGTTCCTGGCAGAATTTACCAGGTTCAAGTCGAAACTGGCTTGATTCCACCAGACATTAAGCTCCTTGAGGGCAGAGATTTGTGTCTGCTTCCTCTCTTTTACTCTCCCAAGTGCTGCACACAGAGCCCCATTAGAGAAACCAGGATTGATCCAGATGCTGGAACCATTCCAGGTAGAACCCACTCCCTCCTTCTGGGGACGCCCCGGTCTGAACCCTACAAGCCACGCATCTTTATCCTTCAGTGACATTTTCCTTCACATCCAGTAAATTCCCCAATTTCATCTCCCGGTCAGACATCCAGCATATCCAAGCAGAAAGTAATTAAGAATTGAGCTCAACTTGTACGATCAGTGGGTGTCGAGAAGAAATTAAGCACACAGGTGCTCATCTACCCTATTAGACAGAACATTTAGCAAATTGGAAAATCCAGTTTGCCAAAGAGCCATGTGGAAACTCTTTCTTTCTTCTTTTATGTTGTGTGGCATATATATCAGTTTCCTCTCCTTCCTTCCTTCGACGGGAAGGATTTATAGAGTTATTTTTATTCCTTATGTACATCTCAGCCCTCCCCGCTTATTCAATGCAATAGATAGACAGATAATTGCACTATTGCACTACAAAACAAGTAGATGCATGCAAAAAAAGGACTCAGAAGTGGAAACCTTGTCAGTTAGTGTTAGTGACTCATCATATGAAACAAATTGCTCACTTTCCGTGCAGTCCATTAGCCACAAAGATGAAAAGAATTGCTCTCCCAACACATAATATTCCAATTTCCCATATTCACTTACGGTTCCCCTTCATCTCCAGAAAACAAGAGACGTTTACATTCCAGACTTAACTCACTACCTCTGAACAACGTTTTACTCGGAACTGAGAGAAACCTAAGCTATTGCTCTGTGAATTGGAACCCCAAGAATGCTATAGGTTTCTTGGAGCAAGCGAGCAGCTTGCAAATAACGGTCTGCCCACCGAGGCCGAAGTAAATTCAACGCCGGCCAGCGGGGAGATCGCTAAACGTACTCTCTATTTGAGCTTTCAGAAGATGTTCAGGAAGTGGAATAACTTGATAGAGAGTCTCGCCCCTTGAACTCGTTATTAAATGAACTATAATAAAGCTTTTACAGGCGGACCTTAACTTGAAGACGTTTCTAGTTACGATGAACAGCGCTGACGCTTCTAAATTTACAGCCCATTTCAACTTTAAAGTGCCACATTGGTTTCATTTGTGACACGGTCTCCGGGGGCATGGGTGGGGGTAGGGAGTGGGGGAAGTAGAGGGAAATGGGGAGAAAGTTTTCAAGTCAGGGGAGGGGGGAGGGCAAGTTTAAAAAGGGCAAGAAGAGCACGACAAGAAATAAAGTTCCAGTTGATATATAGATTAGTTACCCTATTATCTCTTTGCCTCAAAATAAATCCATCAATGGATTACTCATTTGTAATTCATTGAATGCACAATTCTAGGTATCCAGCCTTGCTTCAGGAACTCATTCCCCCATTTAGAACATCATAGCTACAAGAAAATGGGTTCCAATTTATAACATTCGCAATGGTATTTACTGAGAATAAAGTGCTTTCTCATGGGCTGTGTCCATGGAGTTTCTATGGGTCAGAAACGACATGACGGCATTTGAAGAAGTGCTTAGTACAGAGCTCAACCCAGAGTAAGGGCTTAATAAATACCATTCATTGATTGGTCTAAGTGAAGTCACTTAACTTCTCTGTGCCTCAGTTACCTCATCTGTAAAATGGGGATTAAGACTGTAAGCCCCACATGGGACACCCTGATCACCTTGTATTCCCCCAGTGCTTAGGACAGTGCTTTGCACATAGTAAGTGCTTAAGATACCATTATTATTATTATTATTATAATCACGCTATGTGACATAATTCTCCTCTTGGAATCAGAGTCAAAAACAATTGTATAATTCAGGCCCCTGAATCCAGCCTCTGTTTCGCTCAATATTCAGAGGAAGGTAAATCTCTAAATCATTAGCGTTTCTTTTAAAGTCAACCTAGGCCTCCCGAATAACTCCCCCAAAATCCAACCAACTAAATTTCATCCCTCCGCCATCGGAAACCATCCCGTCACCCTTCGTTCAACACAACCTCCCTCCAAAACATGCTTGATTCAAATCTGTAATGCGAAGAATAAGCAATAAAAAACTCCGTGAGTGTTAGCAGTGTCACTGAGAGGAAGGAGATGTGTATTGCTCCTATGAGCTTCAACCCACTCTTCTCCCACACTCCTTATACAGCTTAATCTTCCAAGTTAATAGATGTGGCCATCCCTGCATTAAACCCTGCCACTTCTCATCTGAACTTTCCCATCTTAAACTCTTCCCACTGAGTCAAAGCTAAAATGCTTTCCTCAAATCACTCTAATGTAGACATCAGCAATTCCCAGCACGCAATTCTCAGGGCACCACAACAGATCATTCAAAAGGATAAACCAACCTCTCACTGCACCTTAGATATTGTTCTGCTTGGGAGTCAGAGGTCGCGGGTTCTAATCCCGGCTCCGCCACTTGTCGGCTGTGTGACCTTGGGCAAGTTACTTCACTTCTCTGGGCCTCAGTTACCTCATCTGGAAAATGGGGATTAAGACTGTGAGCCCCAAGTGGGACAACCTGATTACCTTGTATCCACCCCAGCGCTTAGAACAGTGCTCGTCACGTAGCGCTTAACAAATACCATCATCATTATTATTATTATTATCTTGGGGAAGGGGACTGTTACTATTTGTCAATTTATGCGTGAGGTCACCTCCATTAGATGCTAAACATTTGTTTTGCACCTTTTCCTTTGTTTCTGTCCCTCAAAATCCCAATGCCCTCCATGTAGTAAGTGCTCAATAAATTACATTGCTCCAGATGTTATTCTTTAACTTATATGAGAAGCAGCATCGGTGGAAAGAGCCCAGGCTTTGGAGTCAGAGGTCATGGGTTCAAACCCTGGCTCCGCCACTTGTCAGCTGTGTGACTTCGGGCAAGTCACTTTACTTCTCTGGGCCTCAGTTTCCTCATCTGTAAAATGGGGGTGAAGACTGTGAGCCCCCCATGGGACAACCTGATCACCTTGTAACCTCCCCAGTGCTTAGAACAGTGCTTTGCACATAGCAAGTGCTTAATAAATGCCATTATTATTATATTCCAGCATCTAGCTTAGTGTTGTGCATTCTGGGAGGATTCAGTACATACGGTGTCCAGCTGACTGACAAAATTAAGTCTTTAAGCCCCTTTGGGGCATCTGATAGGAAACAAAATCCTGAGGGAAGGGGTGGCCCTAGAGGCCCCCCCCGCCACGTGTCTGCAGCAGGTATTTTAGGTGGTGAGTTTTTGGAGATAAAGGCAGAAAAGGAACTCTCCTTTCAAGAGGTAATTCTTCCTCAGGCAAAATGGGGGGAAAGGGAAAAGCCAGAACTGAAGTTTATAACCTGAAAGCTGTACTCCAGGGGCAGGGCAAAGACCGGAGCGCGTGAGGAGGGATGGCCGGTCTTTCTGTTCTCGTCAAAAATAGTAAAAGACCTAGATGACTGCAATGGCAATTTGATTCCTGATCATCGCCAATTCAAATGTACCGGGCTCTCCCAAACTGACGACGTGTACTTAAAGCAATCATATAGCTGGTGAATGAAACTGTACTTTCCAAATGACACTTCAAATCAAGGGTGCTATCTGCTCTCATTTTCAGCGGCATCTTTTTTTCATATTGACTCTACGTGGGCACAAAAGGACTCTAGACTTTTTTTTAGCTCCATTCAGCACCAGTGAACGGGTGGGAAGTTTGCAGGAAGACTAATTTGAGCCCATCCTGAATTAACAGTGAGGCTTTCACCGGGAAACGAATGGCAGAGTCTGTTCCGTCCTTGCAAGGTAGAGATTTTTCTTCCGAGTAACTGTCGGATTTGGGAAACTCGTTCTTTCATAACGCCGTGTGCAGTGATCAATCAGGTGTAACGATCAAAGGGAACTTGGCCGGATCAATCAGATAAACAAATATCTGCTGGAGTGGCAAATCTAACATGTTCTTAGCTTCAGATTCATTTGCCAATAATTGGCTTCATTAATGTCTAGGAAGTAAGTCATTCCCTAAAACTGGGCGAGAAGTGGATTAGATTCGTCCGGTAGTTTGCCAACCTTTCCGGATAATAATTGCTCCTGAGTCAGCCCTGGGCTTGTTCTAAGGAAATTGATGAGACTGATGAATGCATAGTTGCAAGGAATCCGGGAGTCGGATTGAAAAATCTGTCCACCCTCTTATCCTTTATATTCCCTCTGATGACCTTCGAAATGAGCAATATTTTTAAATATCGTTTTTGACAGACAAAGCTTTCTTGTTCTGTCATTGGGCTTCCAAACTGTTCTCACTGCATCTGTGAGATTGTTCTGTGGTTCAATTTCAAAGGATGCATCCAGACTGGATTAGGAGAATACTGTTTGAGGGCATGATAACCACATGTGCCCCTATCCTGAACATCAGGCACATTGCAAACTTCACAATGAAGGAAACCCACTTCCAGCTGCTTTGGTTGATGTATTCCTCTCTTGGAAGAATATAAATAGCAGCAGGAGTCCTGTTTCCCAAACATTTTCCTATTTCAAATGTCCATGGGCTAAACGAACTACCGAGATTTATTTCTATCTTTGCCTCACGTGAGTATAAAGGAGACATTTATGCCAGTTTATCTGGATAATTCAAGGGACACAAAACTGTTAATGAGGCAAAAAGGTTTGCTTTGGCTTGAACTATTTGGATAATGAACTAAAATTCTGTGGGCAATTGTTCAAACTTCTATTTCAATTTGTCTGGGTAGACACTAGAAAAATAAACAAAATGGAGTCCAGCTGACCTTTTTTTATGGTATTCGTCATGCACTTACTATGTGCCAAGCGTTG
Source organism: Tachyglossus aculeatus (assembly GCF_015852505.1). Taxonomy (NCBI): domain Eukaryota; kingdom Metazoa; phylum Chordata; class Mammalia; order Monotremata; family Tachyglossidae; genus Tachyglossus; species Tachyglossus aculeatus. Next base: position 20,864,436 of record NC_052079.1, on the reverse strand, counting down.
TTCTAAGAATTGAGGTGGGTACAAGTCAATTAGGTTGGACAGAGTCCCTGTCCCACTTGAAGCTCAAATCAAGTAGGAGGGAGGACAGGTCTTGAACCTCCGTGAGAAGCAGCAACGCATAGTGGGGGTAGAGCACTGCCAGGGAGTCAAAAGGTTGTGGGTTCTAATTCCAGCTCCGCCGCTTGTCTGCCGTGTGACCTTGGGCAAGTCACTTCACTTCTCTGTGCCTCAGTTAACTCATCTGTAAAATGGGGATTGAGACTGGGAGTCCCATGTGGGACAGAGACTGTGACCAACCCGATTTGCTTGCATCCACCCCAGCGAGTAGTACAGTGCCTTAAGGGCTTAACAAATATCACAATTTTAATTAATAATAACGATGGCATTTATTAAGCACTTACTATGTGCAAAGCACTGTTCTAAGATGAGACAACTGGAACACTGAAAGGTTAAGTAACTTGCCCAAGGTCACCCAGGAGGCAATAGAGAAGCAGCGTGGCTCAGTGGGAAGAGGCTTTGGAGTCAGAGGTCATGGGTTCAAATCCCCACTCGGCCAATTGTCAGCTGTGTGACTTTGGGCAAGCCACTTACCTTCTCTATGCCTCAGTTACCTCATCTGGAAAATGGGGATTAGACTATGAGCCCCCCAGTGGGACAACCTGATCACCTTGTAACCTCCCAAACGCTAAGAACAGTGCTTTGCACATAGTAAGCACTTTAAATACCATTATTATTATAATTATTATTAATTGACAGAGCTGGGATTAGAACCCAGGTCCTCTGACTCCCATTCCTATGTTCTTTCCACTAGGCCATGCCGCTTCTCTATATTTGTTTTATCTTCCCTGAATCGATCAAGCAATCAATGGTATTTATTGAGCACTTACCATGTACAGAGGATTGTATAAATGCTTAGGAGAGTACAATATAATAGAGTTTGTAGGCATGTTCCCTAATTTACAAGGAGCTGAGCATCCAAGGGAGGAGACACAGACATCATATTAATTATGGATATGGATATAAGTGCTGTGGAGCTGAGGGTTTGGTGAATATAAAGTGCTTAAAGGATATAAATCCCAGTGCAAAGGTGATAGAGAAGGGAGAGGAAGTAGGAGAAATGAGGGATTGTCAGGAATGACCTCCTCTGGGAGGAGAGGTGATTTTAGTAAAGCTTTGAAGGTCAGGAGAGTGGTGAACTGTCATATACGAAGGGGGAGAGAGTTGCCGGCTTTTGGGAGAACGTGGGCAAGGAATCTGCAGCAAGTTGGATAAGATTGGGGTACCTTGAATAAGTTGGTGTTTGGGGAGCAAAGTGAACCGGCTGGGTTTTAATAGGAAATCGGTGGGCAAGGTGATGGAGTACTTGAAAGCCAGTGGCAAGGAGTTTTTGTTTTGATATAGAGGTGGATGGGCAATTACTGGTCGTTCTTGAGAAGTGGGAAAACGCGGACTTTTTTCAGAAAAATGATCTGGGCAGCAGACTAAAGCATGGACTACACTAGGGATCACCATAGTAGCAAATCGGCAAAAAGGAAAGGGCAGATTTAAGCAATCTTAAAAAGGTAGAAGCAACAGGATTTGGTGATAATAATAATAATAATGGCATTTATTAAGCGCTTACTATGTGCAAAGCACTGTTCTAAGCGCTGAGGAAGTTACAAGGTGATCAGGTTGTCCCACGTGGGGATCACAGTCTTAATCCCCATTTTACAGATGAGGTAACTGAGGCCCAGAGAAGTGAAGTGACTTGCCCAAAGTCACACAGCTGACAGTTGGCGGAGCTGGGATTCGAACCCATGACCTCTGACTCCAAAGCCCGGGCTCTTTCCACTGAGCCACACTGCTTCTCTATCTTCTCTGGATTTAATGTGTGAATTGAGTGAGAATTACCAACTCTTTCCCAACATCCGCCCTCCGTCTTGGAACTCCTTCTCCCCTCAATTTATGACAGACCACGAACATGTCTACCAACTGTATTATGTCGTAATCCCAAGTGCTTAGTACAGTGCTGTGGAGTCAGGATTTGAACGCATGACCTCTGACCCCAAAGCCCGGGCTCTTTCCACTGAGCCACACTGCTTCTCTATCTTCTATGGATTTAATGTGTGAATTGAGTGAGAGTCACCAACTCTTTCCCAACATCCGCCCTCTGTCTTGGAACTCCTCCCCCCCTCAATTTATGACAGACCACGAACATGTCTACCGACTGTATTATGTCGTAATCCCAAGTGCTTAGTACAGTGCTCTGGAGTGCCACACTGCTTCTCTATCTTCTCTGGATTTAATGTGTGAATTGAGTGAGAGTCACCAACTTTTTCCCAACATCCTCCCTCTGTCTTGGAACTCCTTCCCCCCTCAATTAATGACAGACCAGGAACGTGTCTACCAACTGCATTATGTCATAATCCCAAGTGCTTAGTACAGTGCTCTGCCATAGTAAATGCTCAATAAATACCACTGATGAGACCACCACACTCCTCTCCTTTAAAGCCTTATCAAAATCATAACTCCTCCAATTAAACCCTCATTTTCCTTACTCATTCCCCCTCTGCAGGCCCTTCACATTTGGATTTGTACCCTTTAAGCAACTGATATTCACCCTACCCTCCTTCCCATGGCACTTATGTTCCCAGCCATAATTTATCATAGTATCTGCCTCCCCGCTCTAGACTGTAAGCTCCTTGTGGGCAAGGAACATGTCTACTAACCCTGTTGTAGCGTACTCTTCCAAATGCTTGGTATAGTGGTCTACTCACTGTAAATCCTCAAATAACACCATTGATTGACTGATTGAGGAGTCAGGGATAATGCCAAGGCTAAGGCCTTGTGAGACAGGGAGAATTTTGGTGGTGTCTACAAAGATGGGAAAGTCAGCGTGAGGATAGGGTTTTTGGTGGAAAGATGAATAGCAGTTCTGTTTTGGATGTGTTAAGTTTGTGATGGCGGCACATCAAAGTATCATTATCATTATGGTATTTGTTAAACACTTACTATGTGCCAGGCACTGTACTAAGCATTGAGGAGGATACAAGCAGATTGGGTTGGCCACAGTCCCTGCCCCAAGTGGGGCTCACAGTCTCAATCCTCATTTTACAGATGAGGAAACCGAGGCTCAGAGAAGTGAAGTGACTCGCCCAAGGTCACACAGCAGACAAGTGGTGGAACCGGGATTAGAACCCTTTCGACGCCCAGGCTCATGCTCAATCCGCTACGCCGCGCTGCTTCCCGAAAGCGAAAATGTTCTGAAGGCAAGAGGAAATGTGAGACTGCAGAGCTGGAAAGAGGTCAGGGATGGAGATTTGGGAATCATTCGCATGGAGGTGGGAGTTGAAGCTGTGAAAATGAATGAGTTCTCCAAAGGAGTGGGTGTAGATGGAAACTAGAAGGGAAGCCAGAACTGAGTTTTGAGGGACTCCCAGCCGTTAGAGGGTGGGAAGCAGAGGAGGGAGGAAAAGAGACTGAAAATGAGTGACCAGAAAGATAGGAAGAGAATCAGGAGAGGACCGTGACAGTGAAGCCCAGGTTAGATCATTAGAGAAGCAGCGTGGTTCAGTGGAAAGAGCCCTGGCTTTGGAGTCAGAGGTCATGGGTTCAAATCCCAGCTCCACCAATTGTCAGCTGTGTGACTTTGGGCAAGTCACTTCACTTCTCTGGGCCTCAATTCCCTCATCTGTAAAATGGGGATTAAGACTGTGAGCCCCATGTGGGACAACCTGATCACCTTGTAACCTCCCCAGTGCTTAAAACATTGCTGTACACATAGTAAGCGCTTAATAAATGCCATTATTATTATTATTATTGTGTTTCCGGGTAAGGGGATGGTACACAGTGTCAGAGGCAGCTGAGAGGTCGAGGAGAATTAGGATGTAACAGAGAGGCAGTTCGATTTGGCAAGAAGGAGGTTTGACTGTGTTAGAGTGAGGTTAGACTCACTCTAGACTGTGAGCCCGCTGTTGGGTAGGGACCGTCTCTATATGTTGCCAACCTGTACTTCCCAAGCGCTTAGTACAGTGCTCTGCACACAGTAAGCGCTCAATAAATACGACTGAATGAATGAATTGGTGACCTTAGAGAGGGCAGCTTCTGTGGAGTGAAGGGGGCGGAAGCCAGATTGGAGGCAATGGAGGAGAGGAAGTGGATGCAGTGGGTATAAACAATTCCCTCAAGGAATTTTGAGAGGGACAATGACTGGAGGGAACTGGAGGGTCAAGGGAGAATTCTTTTTAGGATGGGGGATACATGGATATGTTTGAAAGCACTGGGGAAGAAACCATTGGAAAGCAAACAGTCAGGGAGGGAAGAAGGGACAGGGCACGTGTTTTTATATGATTCATTCATTCATTCAATCATATTTATTGAGCGCTTACTGTGTGCAGAGCACAGTACTAAGAACTTGGGAAGTACAAGTCGGCAACATATACAGACGGTCCCTACCCAACAATGGGCTCACAGTCTAGAAGTGTTTGTTGAGTGTTTACTATGTGCCAAGCACTGTGCTAACTTTAATTCCTCACAGCTACACCCTGTCACCGCTAACACACAAAACTCCACATTATGGGGGACTTGTGTCACAGTTCTGGTTTTGCATTCCCTGCTACGCACATACACACAATTGTTTCTTCCAACACCACATTGTGCTGTATTGACAATAACAGTAGTAGTAGTAGCAGTAATAGCAACATTTATTGAGCACGCTTGGGAAATGCATAACAATGGAGAAGCAGCGTGGCTCAATGGAAAGAGCACAGGCTTTGGAGTCCGAGGTCACGGGTTCAAATCCCGGCTCCGCCAACTGTCAGCTGTGTGACTTTGGGCAAGTCACTTCACTTCTCTGTGCCTCAGTTCCCTCATCTGTAAAATGGGGATGAAGACTGTGAGCCCCCCGTGGGACAACCTGATCACCTTGTATCCTCCCCAGCGCTTAGAACAGTGCTTTGCACATAGTAAGTGCTTAATAAATGCCATTATTATTATTATTATGGAATTACTGAACCCAGCTTTCTAAACTGCCTGATTTTTCCCCATCTGAGCAGGTCACAGCTAGCCCTCTGATACTTCCACCCAGCCACAAATTTTCCAGGGTTTCAGGGACTGTGCAGAAGCCCCCAGGGATGAACTAGGGTACGGAGATTGAGGAAACAAAAATGTGTGGAACGCGGTCTGTCAGTGAGGTAAGCATCTTCATGTTGTAACTCTGACTGTGAGCCCGTTATTGGGTAGGGACCGTCTCTCTATGTTGCCAACTTGTACTTCTCAAGCGCTTAGCACAGCACTCTGCACACAGTAAGTGCTCAATAAATACGATTGAATGAATGAACGAAGGCAACACTTGCTGGCCAACAAAGTGAGGCTGAGCCACAGAGTCAGAACAAGGAGAGAGTTTTGACTAGAATTTTCTTTTTTTCAAAAATGTTCCTACTCCTGGTCGTTGCCTGATTTCATCCTGGCTATGAGATTTTGAGGGGGTAGTACCAGAAAGCTAAATTTTAGATTCTGTGTTTTGTTCTTTTTTTAACATGGATTCTAGTGTCTGCGACGTGTCCTGCTTAGGTCGGCCGAGAGAAGCTGATTTTTGTTTACTTAGATGAGTGAGATGCGTCAGAGGAGACCAACCTGTCCTGAATGTTCCTGACTTCGGAGCACCTTGATCTTCGAGGCTAGCACCGTCAATAACAATATCGATTGCAATATGCGAAGGCGCCAAGGAGCTACTGATGTCCTGAAATAAGTCAAACACGATCATTTAGAAGTGGCAAAGTAATTATCTAATGCCGATTCCATTGACTGTTGGCTTCTCAAACAAGACTTTTCATTAGCTCTGTCCCCCAAAATGAGAACGTCTCTGGAAAAAGTACGCAAATATAGAGAAAACAGCTCAGAGTTTTCTGATGAAACAGCGATAATAAGGTTCGAGTGTCAAGTGACAAAGACACCTGATTCTTTGTAATTGGAAATTAAACCAAATGGAGGACAACCACGTCTCGTTAATGTTTTTCCCAACCAAATGAAGGAAATGAGATGATGTGAGCCATGACTCTGCTTGAAAATGAAACTTTGTATTTCGATTGGTTTCCATGTAAAAGCACATTTTTTCATTTGAGACTTTGCATGATGGTAAATGTGGCAATACTTTACATTCATTAGGCTCAGGTCCATTTACTCTGTGCAAGCATAGCAAGTGCATATATAGCATATCCATAAAGCATCATTTTGAATTACACAGTAAATAAATGAGGCTAAGCCAGAAACCTCATTTCCATAGTCCTTAACCACACACGCTCACAAAACACCTTAGTCAGAGTTGCCCATTTTTAAATGGCGGAATGCAATTTGATAATGATAAACAATTCTGCTGTATGCCTAGTAAACTTTTCATCGTAGGGAACACCGGATGACTGACCTTATTTATCTTCAGTTGATAACACAGCGTACAATATACAAAAAAAGATATTTTTCTGAGTATTCTTATTTTTGATTGCCGGATGCACAGAGAAAACCACTTTTCCAAACTCGAGAAAAGAGGTGACTTCCACCAAGATGACAGTGAGTGAGGAGAATTTTAATTCCTCAGGGGTTCACCCACTTCTTCTTTAGCACGGGGGTTGTGTTCTCACAGAACCCCACGTTAAGGGGGAACTGTGCCACAATCCTCACTCTGTATTCACTGCTGTGCACATATGCACAACTGTTTTCTTCCAACACCACTCCGCTCTGTATCCAGACAGGTGCACATTGTCAGAAGAACATTTCCTGTCACCTTCTATCCAAAACATGTAATGAAAACAAACATACTGGCAGAACTGTCTTTTTTCAAAAAATTACAGAACATGTTTAGGATGTAATCAGCTATCAAGACAGGCCTAGAAGCTATCTCTCATCTTGTGGCATTAACTCAATTCAGACACCTTCTCCACCTTAAACAGCCAGTGTATTTAAGGGGGTTTCTCTCCTGTTAGCCATAATAAAGTTTGCAAATTTATAAAAATAACCTCAAGGTACATTTAGAACCTTATCATCTACTCTTCTGAATGTTCAAAATAAATCCCAGCCATGCAACTCATTACCAACACCAATATAACTCTCTTTAGATCCTTCTACAACTATTACGCCTTGTGAAAAGTTCATTCATTCATTCAGTCGTATTTATTGAGCGCTTACTCTGTGTAGAGCACTGGGCTAAACGCTTGGGAAGTACAAGTCAATAACAAGTTCTTTCACAGTGGATTTTTCACAAATAACTAGAAGTTTCTCTTGCCGGTGAATCGCCTGATTAATTTATCTGCTGAAAGCTGTTATACTTGCTGGAACGACTCCTGCTGAAGTGACTTTCGATTCTATTGAAATAAATCCAGCTCAAGGGGAATTGCTTTCCGAATGCTAAAAAAAAGGTAGAATCTACTTACAGGACCTTACCACTCCGAGATCATTATCCAGCTGCTCCTTTCCGCCCTTCCCTTTCCTCCCTTTTCCTTCTCTCTCTCCCAAGTGCTTAGTACAGTGCTCTACGCAAAACAAGTGCTCAACAAATGCCGTTGACTGATTGATTGATAGCAGGGAAGTTGCTGAGCATCTCCCTTCACCCAGAATAAGATCATACTGCATGCTGTTCCTCAACAAGCTCTCCTTTGAGAAGCATTCAGAGGAAGCAAAGATTCCCCCATCATTAAAATAATTAACACCTGACCTATTCGTTCCCCCACCTATTCCTCACTGAATTCTCACCTTTCCCTCTCTATGTTATGTTAGATGCCTCCACTGGCGCTTTGCTCTGGGTGGTACTCTCCTCAAAGGAGTCAGGGTTACATATAATTTACAAACACAACTGTATCTACAGACTCTGGAACCAAGTCTCGGGACATTTTCCAAATGAAACATGACTATTGCTAGCATTTTTTTTCTCTATTCTCGCTGTTCTCTCTCCCATTCTCAGTGCGCTACTGTAGATGAGTCCAACAGAGAGTGGGAAGACACCAGTGGAAGAAGTGGAGAAGATGAAACAATCTTTGCCAAGACATTAAATGGCTGCTTGGACACCAGTTTATATTTTAAAGCTATAGTAGTCACCAGGAACTCAAGGAAGGATTGGGGTTGGGCTATATTTGTGGTACTCTGTGTCTGTGTGTGTCTATGTGTGTGTACAAAAGTTAGAGGGGAGAGGAAAATGCTAAGAGTTGATCTTTTCCAGCTTGTCTCTCTCTCTTTCTCACACACAGTCACACACTTGCACACTCAACAGTGAAGGGAACAGAGGAGCTGGCAAAGCACACAACTGAGTTAGTTTTACTTCAGGGTTATAGGGTTATTCACACCTATTGCGCTCTCATCATCTCTGATAGAAATATCATTTTCCAAAGGGTTGTAGTTTTTGAGTCATGCCCCACAACAATAGGTCCGGGGTTAGAAAAGAAAACCTGACATTTTAACTGAAAAGTTTTATGTTGATCCGCTTTCAAACACTCATTTTGAAAACTGTCAAATCACCGCTTCAACCTCACTTCTTTTTGAAATAGGAAACAGCTTTAGTACTTTGCTTGCATGTGTGCTGTGTAGTAGGTTGGGGGCTACTTAGAGGATGTTGGTAAACAAAGGAAAACAAATGTTTTGAGGATTATTGTTAGGTGGAAGGGGTCAATCAGCCAATCAAGCAATTGTATTTATTGAGCACTTACTGTGTGTAGAGCACTGTACTAAGTGGTTGGGAGACTATACTACAAAAAAAGTTGGTAGACACATTCCCTGACCACAAGAAGCTTATGGGACAGAGGAGATAGACATTAAAATAAATAATAGCTAACATAATAATATAACATAATAGCTAACATAATAATAATAACAATAGGGTTGTGGGGCTTAGGATGAAATGATTATTAAGTTCTTAAATAATAATAATAACGATGGCATCTATTAAGTGCTTACTATGTGCAAAGCACTGTTCTGAGTGCTGGAAAGGGAACAGATCCAAATGCAGGAGCAGTACAGAAGGAAGAGAGAGTAGGGGAAATGAGTCAGGAGAAACATCTTGAAGGAGATGTGATTTTAATAAGACTTCGAAGGAGGGGAGAGTGTTTGTCTGTCATATATGAAGGGGGAGGGAATTCCAGGTGAGAGGGAGGATGTAGGCAAGGGGACAGCGGCAAGATTGAGATACAGTGAATATATTGGCTTTGGAGGAGCAACGTGAGTGGGCTTGGTTGTAGCAGAAAATCAGCAAGGTGAAATAGGAGGGGGTAAATTGAATGAGTAATAAAAATCTAATGTTAAGGCAATTTCTGTTAGACACCAAGCTGGATACACAATCAGTGGAAGCTCTGAGGAGAGGGGAGAAGTGTACTGAACACTGTTTGTTCTGGGAAGCAGAGTGAAATAAGGACTGTAGTGGCGAGAGAAAGGAGGCCAGGAGGTCAGTGGGGAGGTTGCTGAAAGGCAGAATATGATAAGTGTTTTGATCAGGGTCGTAGCAGTTTAGATGGAGAAGAAAGGGTCAACAGGAGTTTTGACTTGGAAGTGAATTTGGCTACTTCTAACAAATTGTCAGAGTATTAAACTTTAATATGCTTTAGGGGTCTAAAACTAATAATTAATGAAGGACAATAAGACACTAATAAGATGGTGTAAAACTTTATATTCTTTTTTGAAATGTAGCATTATCTGTCGCCATATTCCTCATGGAGGAGGGCTGGATTAATTATCATTGAGAAGCAGCATGGCTCAGTGGAAAGAGGCCGGGCTTTGGGGTCAGAGGGCATGGGTTCAAATCTCGGCTCTGCCAATTGTCTGCTGTGTGACTTTGGGCAAGTCACTTAACTTCTCTGGGCCTCAGTTACCTCATGTGGAAAATGGGGATTAAGACTATGAGCCCCCCGTGGGACAATCTGAACACCTTGTAACCTCTCCAGCGTTTAGAACAGTGCTTTGCACATAGTAAGCACTCAGTAAATGCCATCATTATTATTATTATTTTTATTCTTAATATCAGTAGTAGTAGTAGTGATAGTATTTATTAAGCACTTACTGGATTCAGAGCACTGTATTAAACACTGGGAAGGAGTACTTATGTGGGAATTGAACAGGGTCTCTGGCCTTCAGGGGACTTACAATACAAAAATATTAAGCAGGACAGACTAAACTCCCAGCCAGTGACCCTTGGGTGAGAATCTAGTGGTGAGGCTGCCATGGGCAAGGCTTAAAGTGGTTATTTTATGGTTGAAAATGGATCTAGACACGTTTCCAAAAACCTACCAACCGCCCAAACTATGCCTAACTTTTCCAAAATTAAAGCCAGGCTGTGGCCACCTCCTTCTGCCTGACAGACTGTCAGCTGTGTCCACTCGAAACAAACCACTGGCTCCTAATAAATGGAAAAAGTTCCTAGGCACGAACATTAGAGGATAGGGTCACCACATAAAGTCTATGCACCCAAAATGGTTGTGGGAACCCTAAGGATATTTCCATTTCAATTCCTGACATTGACTCCAGGGTGTTTTCCAAGCTTAAACACCAAAAACGGGAGACAGGGTATTTACTCTCCATTTCTTGCAGAAAATTCCAACTCTAGGAGAAGCGAAGTAGAGAACAGCCCTTTCCAGCTGAGGAGGGATTTGCTGTAATTGGCCTTTTGTTCTTTGGTTATGAGAGACACTATTCATCCAAAGCAGCATTGCAAGCTAAATAACAGAGAGGTCCCCTAACCATTATGCAGCTTATTCGGTGGCCAATTGGCTCTTCTAGGATGGTGAAGCAGAACTGGGAAAAGATATGCCAAGACAGGGTGTATACCTATGCATTTCAACAAAGCCAGGTCTCCCCATCTCCCGGTAATATAAATTACCTAGTATGATAGGTTCTTATAGTCATGTAGATACCAGTATCTTTGCAAAGCAAGAAGGTTCTCTCCTTCCTCCCCAAAGCTCCCCTTTCATTGCTTGCCAATTCACTGATTGTTTTACCCATCTTGCCAATAAGAGTCTCATTCCCCTAAATAGCCTCTTTCTCTGGGAGACTGAACACCGGCAAGCTCAGATCTGAAATCCCTTAAAGAGAGAAGGTCTCACCTGTGGGAGAGAGATATGGCTGAGGGGTGTCAGGGTAGGGTGAATGTCAAAGTCACTCCATTTTTGCCAGGGGTGGTGTTGGGACATTGGTTTTCCTGGTAAAACTGGCCCCTTCTCACCACCCAACCGAGCTCCAGGGACCCCCCACCATCCCCCATCCTTTCAGGGAAAGGCCCATCTTATAGCTAGGGAAGTTCAACGCCGTCACGAGAGCTCACATATATGTTTAGTCTTGTTCGATCCGCGTGTTACAAGTAGATAGAGATACACAGTGATGCATACTACTAGCAAAGCTCGGGCACAGAAAATGATGTTCCGGAAAGGTAAGAGCGTTAGAGGGGCTTGACTTAGTTGTCGATTCTCAGAGTGGTCAAGAGAAAAAGCAACCGGCCACCGGCATCAGATTCCCAAATATCTGTTCATTTTGTTTAAGGCATCGCACACAGTGTTCAGATCACTCCGAAGGTCCTGGACCACATTTTCAATACTTCTGGTGTCCTTCAGGATTTCGATGCTCTGAGTGTAAGGATTGAAGTACACAGAGAAGGGGCGAGTTATTGACTTTGCAAAATCTCTGAGGAAGGGAAACAGAAAGAATGAACCGTCAGCTCCCGGCGGTATCATAAACAGAAAGTTTGGAGGGGGGATCAGGACAGACAGTTGCTCGTCTCAAAACCGAAGGGAAAACATTACCTCATCTTTTCTTTGGCTTCTTCAAAACTCTCTGAAACAAAGTAAGCTTCCTGAAAGGTAGTGATAAGGCACTCCTGCAAGCAAGTTGTCTTTGGATCAAATGTTTTCACACACGCCTTGTCAGACAGAGCATGCTGCAAAATACAGCACAGATCTTGTTAAACTCCATGCTGAGGCTCCAAAGTTCCTTGACATCCCAATGCCACAACACACTCTGTATTACATTAGCCTGAACAGGGCCACTCAGATGTTAGTCATCCATAAATTATGGGACTTTTTTTACTGGGAACAGAGTAAATCAGAGTTTTAAAGTCTATCAGGAGTTGAAAAAACGGGCATACGATATTATTTCATTTATCATTATCCAAAACAGCGTGGCTCGGTGGAAAGAGCCCGGGCTTTGGAGTCAGAGAATCCCAGCTCTGCCACTTGTCAGCTGTGTGACTTTGGGTAAGTCACTTCACTTCTCTGTGCCTCAGTTACCTCATCTGGAAAATGGGGATTAAGACTGTGAGCCCCTGTGGGACAATCTGATCACCTTGTAACCTCCTGAGCACTTAGAACAGTGCTTTGCACATAGTAAGCACTTAATAAATGCCATTTTTAAAAAATGGGGCTGAAAGAAAGTTCAGTGGAGAACAACTACCCAGAATGGAATTTTACTCTACTCTCGGAATAAGAATAGGTTTAGCATAAATTTGGACATAAATCTATTGCTATAAGGCGTGTTCTTGAATTTCATGTAAATGGCGGAAATAATTATTATTTATACGGAGAGATCATCGGGCCTCTGATTGCACTGTTGGGGGAATCTTGGCAAGACATTTTGAGGCCATATGTTGCAAGAGTCGGGTTAGAACTAGGACTGTGTCTTTTGAAAATGAGTGCATTATGTTCATATACTTTGTCTTGATGGAGTACATTTCCCTCCATCAAGAACCCTAGAAGGATATTGCAACAAATAAATACGGCTGGAAAACAAAAAACTAATATTAACTGGCATACTTATGCCCACAGCTGGCATTAAGAAGGTGGGGAAGCCAGTTTGATTACTTTTGGAATCATTACTAGACCAGTTGCACTCATTATATGATTGACAATAAGAAAAGCAGGATTATAACTCTGTTTTCAAGACACAGGCAATGATGATGAAGATGTGTGGCCCGATTTTCTGATACATCCCCTTGTCTTCTTGTTTACAGCACCAAATTCCTATATTTTTCTTAATGTAAGGGAATGATTTCACGTAGGCAAAAATTTGAATTTATTAAGAGAACTGCACAATCCCAATGATCTACATAAAAAGCATATGGCAATAATCCAGTTTTCCTAAAGGCATTGAAATTAGGGTCTAGAGACTAATTTTTTTTTTCCTCTCTGTTTTGGTTTCCCACCCATTCCTTCCATTTGTTTGGCACTGGTTTGTCACCCTGCTTATCCATTGTTCACATCCTTTATAATGGAAAATTTGAAAAATGTTTGATAGTCTGATCACCTACTAATTGAATTTCAAAACTACCTAGGTCATAAGTCTGCAGAGAAAAAGTTGAGTTTCTACCCAAGCGCTTCTTGTACTTCCCAAGCGCTTAGTACAGTGCTCTGCACATAGTAAGCACTCAATAAATACAATTGAATGAATGAATGAATGGCAGCAGGAAAAAAATGACACAAAAGTGAAGGAGCATACTGCACACCCTCTCGCTCTCTCTCTCTCTCTCTCTCTCTCTCTCTCTGTCTCTCTCTCTCTCTCTCTCTCATTTTCATTAGCAAAGTTAAGTTATCCAGATCAATGCATATGTGAGCCCAGGATGCAGAGGGATTCATGGCAGTAACTCATGGCTTCCCCCCACAAAACAACGTCATTAAAAGGAGAAGGTCACAACACCTGCAAATGTGCTTCTGCCAGATTCAGTTCATTGCCTCAAGCACTGGGGAATTTTGGTTCCACATGACTAAAAATTGCTTCCACTTCTTAAGAACAGCCTTAGATTTTTTTTTAAATGAAGCTTGACTTTTTTTTAAATCACTCGATACCCATTGGAAGATTTTCCTTTTCCCTAGTCCTGGGTAAGAGCTCTTTGGGCTTGTTCTAATTTTTGGACGTAGAGATTGCTCTGTTCACACTTAATCATCTCAATTACTGTATGTGTACAGCAATTTGTTATTTTTATGATAATGATAGAAATCAATGCAGTGTGAGCTCAAGAAAATTCATCAAATGGGGATTCCACAGGGCAACGATAGTTTTCCAGTTATTAAAATACAGAATAACTTCAAGCAATTGAACTCCTCCAGCCTATTTTAATTGTTAAGGAGGATTAGAGTGGATCAAGAGCAAAGAAGCCCAGCAGATCAGCTTGACGGTCAATTGGGCCCAGATATAATAAGTATTGGTGGAGCGTCATATACAGTAATGATAATAATAATAATAATTTTGGTATTTGTTAAGCGCTTACTAGGTGCAAAGCACTGTTCTAAGCACTGGGGAGGATACAAGGTGATCAGGTTGTCCCTTGTGGGGCTCACACTCTTAATCCCCATTTTACAGATGAGGTCACTGAGGCCCAGACAAGTTAAGTGACTTGCCCAAAGTCACACAGCTGACAAGCGGCGGAGCTGGGATTTGAACCCAGGACCTCTGACTCCCAAGCCCGTGCTCTTTCCACTGAGCCACGCTGCTTCTCGGTAAACCCCAAGAGGATAGGAAAAGTCTCTGTTGGAAGATATGATTATGAGACAACAGCTATAGTAGTCATCCTGAAGGAAAAAAAAAAAGCCCAGGTTATTATTTACAAAGCACTTAAAACTACAAAGTCTCGCTAGTGATCCCACCACCTTGTCTGGTGTGTTGATTGATACCCACTTCCAATCTCTATGATCCGATCTGCGTGAGATACAGCTTCATTGGGTGCTACGATAGTGGGCGTTCAGGAAGAGAGATAAAGACAAAGAGTACGCAACCTGAATTGAGAATTGATCAATAGAATTTCAATCAATGGTATTTGCTGGGCGTTCAGGAGAATACAATACGGCAGAATTGGTAGACGCATTCCCAGCCCATGATCTTACAGTCTAGAGGAGGACCTGATGAATGTGTTTTCCTAGAAGGCAGCACCTCTAAAATTTCAGTATTTGATGTTAACGATCCATTCCTATATTACCATCATTGGGGGTCACACATGTCCTGGCTATTCTTCCTCTGGACACTCAGTGTGGGGAAGGGGCAGGTCACATAATAGCAAAATCTATTTTCATTCCATGAAAGGAGGATCAATATCTAGGTATACAATTAATTTCCTTCATAACGTCATCCAGGACAGAGTACCACAAGTTGAATACACCACTGTAGCAAGACAAGCATGTCCCCTGAAAATAGAACAGTTTCCTCCTGTTTCCTAGAGAATGATAATGGTGTTTGTTAAGCATTTACTACATTCCTAAGTACTGTCAGGGATACCAGATAGTCATAATGGACATGGTCACTGTCCCACCTGGGTCTCACAATCTAATTAAGAAGGAGACAGATATTGAATCCCCATTTCACTGCTCTGCACACAGTAAGCGCTCAATAAATACAATTGATTGACTGATTGATTTCACAGATATTCATTCATTCAATCATATTTGAATGCAGAGCACTGTACTAAGTGCTTGGGAAGTACAAGTCGGCAACACACAGAGACGGTCCCTGCCCAACAACGGGCTCACAGTCTAGAAGGGGGAGACAGACAACAAAATGAAACATGTAGACGGGTGTCAAGTTGTCAGCTGTGTGACTTTGGGCGAGCCACACTGCTTCTCCCAGTAGTCATGGCAGGAAATTTTAAGTGTTTGGATCAGGGTGGTAGCAGCCTGGATGGAGAAGAAAGAAAGGGTGTATTGTAGAGGTGCTGTGAAGGTAGAACTGACAGGATTTGTTGACAGGATATGGTTTGAATGAGAGAGATGGGTTGATGATAATGTCAAGGTTTGTGAGACAGGGAAGATAGTGGTATTATTGTTGGTGAAAGAAAAGTCAGGGGGAAGACAGAGCA
Organism: Tachyglossus aculeatus; assembly: GCF_015852505.1. Lineage (NCBI taxonomy): Eukaryota > Metazoa > Chordata > Mammalia > Monotremata > Tachyglossidae > Tachyglossus > Tachyglossus aculeatus. The sequence continues at coordinate 20,848,658 of NC_052079.1, read as the reverse complement.
CTGAACTATGCACTATGAACTATGATGAATGAAAAGAGCAAAAATGTATAATGGAGAGAACCTGTGGACAGCCATGAAGCCAATGCTATAAGGAGTCTTTGTCTGATGCAGAGGAAACAGCCATTGGAGATCTGTAAAGAGTGGAGGGAGGAGTGTTCCTGAGAGACATTTCAGGCAGCAGGACGGAGAAGGTGCTAAATTGGGGAGAGGCAGATATGCAGGGAGAGAAGTGAAGAGAGAAGTGAACGGCACAGCACTTAGAACAGTGCTTTGCACATAGTAAGCGCTTAATAAATGCCATCATTATTATTACTTTTATTATGAGAAAGTGAACCAGAGTGGTGGTTGTTTCAGTGGAGTGGAATGGACAGAGCTGGGAAATATTCTGGAGGCTGAAAAGGCAGGATTGAGCAGCTGACTGCATGTGAGAGCTGAAATACAAGGAAGTATCAAGAATAACCCCAAAGTCGCAAGCTTCGGGGAACGGGAAAATGGTGGGGTGATAGATGGGGGCAGGAAAGTCGGGTCAAGGGGAGGGTCTGGGCAGGAAGATGAGACATTTCGTTCTAGACTGTTGGAGGTTGAAGGATTCCAGACAACCCAAGTACACAGTAAGGGCTTAATAAATGCCATCATTAAATGCCACCATTAGGAAGAGAGGTAACAGATGATGTGAGATTGAATAGCAAGAGGGAGGTGAAAATTCATTTAGTATGTCTAGAAGACCTGTCTACATGTTTCATTTTGTTGTCTGTCTCCCCCTTCTAGACTGTGAGCCCGTTGTTGGGTCGGGACTGTCTCTCTATGATGCCGACTTGTACTTCCCAAGTGCTTAGTACAGTGCTCTGCACACAGTAAGTGCTCAATAAATACAACTGAATTAATGGGACAGCCACAGACAAGTGGTAGCTAGAGAGATAAGTGAGCTGATAAGCTTCCTGAGAGAATGAATATGTGAGAAGAGTAAGAAAACGACTAGTAGGACACCTACAATTAAAGCATTGTCACTTTGCTCATTGTAGACACCACCCTCAAACAGATGTAATCAACGGCATTTATTGAGTGCTTACTGTGTGCAGCACACTGTGCTAAGCACTTGGGTGAGTACAATACAACAGAGTTGGTAGACCCAACCCCTTCCCACAAGGAGGTTACAATCTACAAGGGGAGACAAACATTGAACTAAATCACAGATAAGGATATTTCAGAGCAGATGAATTCTCCCTTAAGGGCCATTTTGGATGGTATTATTTTAAATAATATCAGTTCAACCGATCCATCCTTTATTCCCACCTCATATTATGTTGTACTCTCCCAAGCACTTAGTACAGTGCTGTGCACACAGAAGGCACTCAATAAATATACAATCGATCACTTGACTAAAAGAAAGGGTACTTCTATCCCAGAATACCCATTAGCCACTGGACCAAAACTTTTTAGTGATGTTTTAATGGAATTTTTTTTTACCCTTCTAGGTTTCAAAGCTGTGATTTCACCCTCTAAATTAGGGTTGAGAAAACCTTAAGCGTGAAGCAAAATCTGAAAATTTGTTTTGTCCTGGAGCCAAAAAAAGATCTGTGAGAAAGGAAACTGGCTGCTTCCACAGTTATATTATCACCTATTATGATCAACGTCTTCAGACCAAAAAAAAACCCTTTTCAAATCTACCTACCAACAAAACAAAATGTGTGCTCTGAGGCCCTGCTTCCAGACTGGCATTATTGAGATTAACATTCCTGGCTTTTCTAAGATTTAGGTGTCACACACCCCATCACTTCACAGGGAAATGGCCTCAGATTTGACTCTGGGCTCCTATAGGTGGGGTCCTATAGATACTGCAAGGAGATGATTAGGGGAAAGCCACGTGAATACGCAGACCTTAATCAGGGTTCAAGACTCTCTAAGCTTTGTTTCCATCCCTGAGACAGGTTGGAAACTGCCTGCTAAGACAGACACCCCTGACAGACCCACCCTGAGGAAAAGTAGGAACTAAGGCCTTCCATATCCAGCCCAGAAAAGCCGAGCTTGTAACCTCTGATGACCCCCGAGGAAAGTAACTGCCCCCAGACTGTGGCTTAAGAGATAATGAACCCCCTCAGTGGGCAGAATCAACTTTTCGGGAGTCCGCTACTGACTCAAAATCCAAAGTGTATTCTGCTCTGCACATAGTAAGCGTTCAGGTAAATACCCGTGATTGATTGAACCCTGGCTAGATCAGCAGTCGAAAGAAAATGAAATGAGAGAATTAGAACAGCCTAGTAGAAGGAGCATGAATCTGGGAGTCAAAGGATCTGTGTTCTAATCCTGGCTCTGCCAATTGCTTACTATGTGACCTTGGACAAGTCACTTCACTTCTCTGTGCCTCAGTTACCATGTCTGTAAAATGAGGATTAAATCCTCCACCCTCCAACTTGGATTGTGATTCCCATTGGGGTTAGGGACTTTGCCCAACCGGATAAACTTGTGTCTACCCCAGTGCTTAGAACAGTACTTGGCACATGGTAAACACTTAAATACCATTTTTAAAAAGGAAAGAAAATTATCATCTTCCTCCCTATTGCAGTGATAATAATAATAATGATGGCATTCATTAAGTGCTTACTATGTGCAAAGCACTCTTCTAAGCACTGGGGAGGTTACAAGTTGATCAAGTTGTCCCATGGGGGGCTCACAGTCTTAATCCCCATTTTACAGATGAGGCAACTGAGGCACAGAGAAGTTAAGTGACTTGCCCAAAGTCACACAGCTGACAATTGGCAGAGCCTGGATTTGAACCCATGACCTCCGACTCCAAAGCCCGTGCTCTTTTCCACTGAGCCACGCTGCTTCAATACTGACTAGTATTAGTTTTCCACATTGCTGGTTTTGAACGTGCTCATAATATCCCTTATCCTAAAAAATCCTTCCCTTGATCCCGTGACTCCCTCCAATTATCTCCCCATCTCCTTACCACACCTCTCTAAAATCCTTGAGTATGCCAATTACCTCCACTTCTCTCATTGACCCTTTCCGTTCTGGCGTCAGCCCCTTCACTCTACCAAAACAGCCTTCTGTGAGGTCACTTAATCACCTCCTTCTTATCCAATCTAATGGCCTCTACTCCACCCCGATCCTCCTCGACCTTTCAGCTGCCTTCGACACAGTTGACCACCCCGCTTCTCCTGGAAACATTCTCCAACCTTGGTTTCACTGACACTGTCCTCGCCCGGTCACTCATTCTCAGTCTCTTCTGAGGGCTCTTCCTCTGCATCTCACCCCTTAATTGTGGGACCCTCTCAAATATGGATTCCCCCTGCATCTTTTATTCTCCATCTACTCCTCAAGAACCTCCAGTGATTAACCATCCACCTTGGCATCAAACAAAAACCTCTCACCATTGGCTTCAAACCACTCCATCACCTTGCCCCCTCCTACCTCACTAAGATTTGTCCTTTCCTCTCCGTCCAAATGACTACCATGTTAATCTAAGAATTCATCCTGCGCTACCTTGAATACCGCATCAGGCTCATTGCCGACCTCCCTGCCTCTTCTCTCTCCCAACTTCAATCCATACTTCCTTCTGATGCCGGCCTCACTTTCTACCAAACCATTCATTCTGTTTCCCCACTCCTCAAGAACACCCAGTGGTTACCCATCCACCTCCACATCAGACAGAAAATCCTTACTTCATTCATTTAATTGTATTTATTAAGCACTTACTGTGTGCCGAGCACTGTACTAAGCGCTTGGGAAAGTACAATACAACAATAAACAGCAACATTCCCTGCCCACATTGAGCTTACAGTCTGGGGGGGGGGAGACACACAACAATACAAATAAATAACATTACAGATGTATACATAAGTGCTGTGCAGCTTGGAGGTCAGGGAAGAGTTAAGAGAGCAAGTCAGGGCAACGTGGGGTGGGAGATGAGGAAAAATGGGGCTTAGTCTGGGAAGGCCTCTTGCGGGGAGACATGTCTTCAGTAAGGCTTTGAATGAGGGGAGAGTAATTGTCTGTCGGATTTGAGAAGTAGGGCATTCCAGCCCAGAGGCAGGACGTGGGCCAGAAACCAGACAGACGAGATTAAGCCACAGTGAGAGGTGAGTATTAGAGGGGCGAAGTACGAGGTTGTAGAAGGAGAGACGTGAAGTGAGGTAGGAGGGGGCAAGGTGATGTGGAAGGCTACTTTAAAGCTTTAAATCACCTTGCTCCTTCCTATGTTACCTCCCGGATTTTATTATTACAACCAGGCCCACACACCTCACTCCTCTAATGCCAAACTACTCCATCTCGTCTCTCTCGCTGCCGATCCCTGACCGATATCCTGCTTTTGGCCTGGACCTCTCTCCCCTTTTATATCAGATAATCCACTCTCCCCACCTTCAAAGCCTTATTAAAAACACATCTTCTCCAAGAGGCCTTCCCCATTTTACTTCTATTTATTCTGATGATTTGACACCTGTCCACATGCTGTGTTTTGTTGTCTGTCTCCCCCCTCTAGACTATGAGCCCGTTGTTGGGTAGGGACCATCTCTATATGTTGCCGACTTGTACTTCCCAAGTGCTTAGTACAGTGCTCTGCACACAGTAAGCGCTCAATAAATACGATTGAATGAATGAAATTGAATAAGTCCTCATTTCCTCTTCTCTCATTTCCTTCGGTCCTGAACTTCCCAGTGGATTTGTACCTTTATTCATCCCACTCTCAGCCCCAGAGCACTTATGTACATATCCATAATTTATTCATTTATATTAACGGCTGTTCCCCTTTCTAGACTGTAAGCTTGACTGATTCATTCATTCATTCAGTCGTACTTATTGAGCGCTTACTGTGTGCAGAGCACTGTCCTAAGTGCTTGGAAAGTACAAGTCAGCAATAAAAAAGAGAAGCAGCGTGGCTCAGTGGAAAGAGCCCGGGCTTGGGTTCTAATCCCAGCTCCGCCACTTGTCACCTGTGTGACCTTGGGCAAGTCACTTCACTTCTCTGTGCCTCAGTTCCCTCATCTGTAAAATGGGAATTAAGAGCGTGAGCCCCATGTGGGACAATCTGATTACCTTGCATCCCCCCCAGCGCTTAGAACAGTGCTTTGCACATAGTAGTCACTTAACAAATGCCATTATTATTATTATTATTAAAAGGAGACAATCCCTGCTTCAAAACGGGCTTACAGTCTAGATGCGGGAGACAGACATTAAAACAAGTAAACAGGCATCGAAAGCAATATAAATAAATAGAATTATAGAAATATACACATCAACACAAGTAAACAGGCATTAGTGTAAATAAATAGAATTATAGATACATACATATTTAGCAATGTTGTGAAGACAGAACTGACAGGATTTGGTGACAGACTGATTGTGTGGGTGGAATGAGAGATGAGCAGAGGACGACGGCAAGTTTACGGGCCTGTGAGATAGGGAGGATAGTGGTGCTGTCTACAGTGATGGGAAAGATGGGAGAGGACAGGGTTCGGATGGGAAGATAAAGAGTTCAGTTTTGGACAAGTTTAATTCGAGGTGTCTTAGGACACATGCATACATGTTTTGAAGGCTAGAGGAAATGTGAGATTGCAGGGAACGAGAGAGGTCACGGCTGGACACGTATATCTGGGAACCATCTGCACAGAGGTGGGCAGGGAACATATCCTTCAACTCTGTTATATTGTACTCTCCCAAGTAATAATAATAATAATAATAATAATGATGGTATTTGTTAAGCGCTTACTATGTGCAAAGCACTGTTCTAAGCACTGGGAAGGTTACAATGTGATCAGGTTGTCCCATGGGGGGCTCACAGTCTTAATCCCCATTTTACAGATGAGGTAACTGGAGCACAGAGAAGTTAAGTGACTTGCCCAGAGTCACACGGCTGACAATTAGCGGAGCTGGGATTTGAACCCCTGACCTCTGATTCCAAAGCCTGTGCTCTTTCCACCGAGCCACGCTGCTTCTCTTAGTACAGTGCTCCGCATGCAGTAAGCACTCCATAAATATTATAGACTGATTGACTTCTGGTTAAGCAAATGGCATTGTCTTGTCTTATGTCTTGATTTCGACCCATAGCGATACCACGGACACATCTCTCCCAGAATAGCCCGCTCTCCACCTGCAATCGTTCTGGTAGCGTATCCAGAGAGTTTTCTTGGGAAAAATTGGAAGCGGCTTACAATGGCCACCTTCGGCACAATAAACTGGAGCCTCTGCCCTCGACTCTCTCCCACACCGCTGCTGCCCAGCATGGGTGAGTTTTGAGTTGTAGCAGATTGCTTTCCACTCGCTAGCCACTGCACAAACTAGAAATGGAATGGGTAGGCCTCTTCTTGACTCTCCCTCCCATAGCCGAGACTGGTAGAGTACTGGAAACTCTGCAGATACGACCCTGAGAGGGGAAATGGCATTGTAGCAAAGACATAAATCTATATAGACCTCCCTCTTTCCATTCTTTCATGCAGGCCTCCTGTTTAGTCTTCATTTATCTTAGGAAGGGTAGGGGCGGGGAGTGGGTCCTCCTATTCTCAGATTATAAAGATTATACTGTTATCCCCTGTCATGGGGACCACCACTATACAAAGGAAACACAAATACCCTTTGCAAATATCGCATACTGCATGAGCTTGTCAAGGTAATCCAAATACATTGACCGTGTGAAGTGCTCAACAACTAGAGGAGGATTCACACCTGAAGGTTTCTTATTTTTTAAAATGCTGGAAATCAAAATGTCTATTTTATTCTCAGTTTCTGGGCTCTGTATAGAACATAGGGAAAACCAACTCCCCTAATGGAGACCTGTACCCTGACCTTTCCAGGGACGGTGGAGTAAATCTTTTTTTACGGTGGAGCTTTCTTTTTTGTAGGTTCCCCAGATAGTTCAGGTTTTTTAGGAAAAGAGTTCCTGAAGCTCAAAGAGTGGGATGAACTTCCAAAGGCCTTCCTCTTCCTGGATTGAATCAAGTCTAGAGTAGCAGTCTAAAGCCCCACCTGTATCTGATCACCACCTTGACTAAATTTTGCAAAATAAAACCAGGAATGGAATACCATTGAAATTAAAGAAAGGATAGATTCTAGATCAATGACACAGACTTAATTAAAAGATCTACGGCAAAGACTAAATTTGATTTTTCCTAAGGTTATTGACCTGGAAAAAGGGAGGAGTAAATGACTAAAAATGATTTTAAATAGATGGAAAACCTACAGTTGGGATGCAAAACTGATTAATTGCAGCTCAAATTCTTATAGCACTGTGAATATCACAATCCAGTGATTTAGCTCAAGTCCCTCAAGTAGGACACACTGGTGGTGCAGAAACTTGGAAAATAGACTTTCCCAAATAGGGCATTCTGAACAGAAGGTGGGAATGGGTAAAAAGAGAAAGATGGGAATGCAGACCAGCAATCCTCCGACACGATCAGGGTTTCAAAATTAATAATAATAGATGAATGGCTTAACAATTAACCAAATTCCAGTAAATCATTTTCCAGTCTCAGCAATGCTTTAGAGGATGGGACCAAATTCATGAATTGGATGGATGATTGCTGTTTCTTCAGTAGCAAATGAAGCATTTTCAGAACCACCGACAAAGTTATACTTTTGATTCAGACCCCAGGATGGTTAGCAAAAACACAAACATTTTCTAGCTTGCAAGTAGTCTAATTTTATCTGTATAGAAGTCACATTTTCCAGATTATTTCAAATAATTTATTTTACCCGTCGCTTACAAATAGCCAGATAAAACTGTGCTCTTATTATCCTTCCACTTGCATTTTGTCAACACCTGGAAAGGAAATGCTATAACAAGGGTTTTAACTCACATTTTCTAGATTTGTGTTTATTTTGGCAGTCACAATATGCTTTTACATACTTATTTGGGTTATCTGAAAAGAATAAAAATAAATGTCCTCTAGACTCTGGGTTTTTGGGCAGGAAATGTGTCTATCAACTCTGTTGTACGGTACTCTCCCGAGCACTTAGTACAGCACTCAGCACACAGTAGGCATTCAATAAATACCATTAATTGATTGATTAAAGAAAATACTTAATAGTAGCCTCTAGTCTGTATAAACTTTCTAGCTGCATCTGGATATTTCTGCAACAGTGCCTTTATTGAGTGCACACTACTAAAAGGCTTACATTTAAAACACATTCATTTCAGGAAGGGCATCTAAAAATATTAGTGAGGTGTCCGTATCAGAAAAATCGAATAAATCAATTAGAAATTTTTCTATCCAACAGCATCAGCAATAACGAGGTTGGAGGAAATGAGAGAATGAACCTCAATGGGGCCAACTCCAGTCAGTAAGCTAGAGAAATCCTGACTTTGGGGTACACTTTTGTGGGGGGCTAATGGCCACGGTTCGAAATATGAAAGCACCCAGTTGGAAGCAGACCATCAATCAAACAATTAACAGTATTTATTGGGCACTTACTTTGTTCAAAGGACTGTTCTAAGTGCTTGGGGGACAACAATACAGTGGGTAGAAGCAGTGTGGCTCAGTGGAAAGAGCCCGGGCTTTGGAGTCAGAGGTCATGGGTTCAAATTCCTGCTCCACCAATTGTCAGCTGTGTGACTGGGCAAATCACTTAACTTCTCTGGGCCTCAGTTACCTCATCTGTAAAATGGGGATTAAAGCTGTGAGCGCCCCGTGGGACAACCTGATCACCTTGTAACCTCCCTAGCACTTAAAACAGTGCTTTGCACATAGTAAGAGCTTAATACATGTCATCATCATCCTTGCCCTTATCGGTCTTAAAACTCAACAGGTGAGACAGACACTGAAATTAATTATAGGTAAGGGAAGCCACCAAATGTAAGGATAGGTGGCAATATCGCCTATTGGAAAGAGCGTGGAGTTGGGAGTAGAGAGATCTGTGTTCTAGTCCATGTTCTCACTGTGTGACCGTGAGAAAGTCCCTTAATGTCTCTGTGCTTCAGAATCCTCATCTTTGAAATGGAAATACAATACCCATTCTCCCTCCTCCTGAGATCTGGAGCTCCACGTCAGACAAGAGACGGTGTCCGACTTTATTATCTTGTATCTTAGCACAGTGCTTGGTGCACAATAAGCACAAAACAATTTTTCTGTGTTTTGTTAAGCACTTCTTATTATGTGCCAAGCGCTGTACTAAGCGCTGAGCTAGATACAAGATAATCAGGTTGGACACAATCCACGTCCAACATGGGGCTCACAGTCTTAATCCCCATTTTATAGATGAGGTAACTGAGGCACAGAGAAGTGAAGTACCTTGCCCAAGGTCACACAGCTGACACGTGGTGGAGTCGGGATTGGAATCGAGATCCTCTAATTCCTAGGACCATGCTCTATCCGCTAGACCAAGCTGCTTCTCTAACAATTATTATTATTAGTAGTAATAACATTAATCATCATCATCATCAATATCCAAGTAGCATTATGCAATCACATGGGTGTCTAAACTTTCCCTGATCGGAGTGGAAGAATGAGGCCAGCCCTGTTTATCAAGTTTCAAGATGTCCCTAAAATAGGTCACATGTCTTTGGATGACGGGAGTAGAATCCAAGGCGACGTCAGATAAATTTGAAAATACGTTCCTGAAACAGAATGGAATTCAACGGGGAAAAGTAGAAGAAACATGTAGGGACATTCAGTTTGAGGAAAGACTGAATCACCTCAAAAGACTGACTGACCTCTAGACTGTAAGCTCGTTGTGGGCAGGGAAATGTCTACCAACTCTGTTGCATCGTACTCTCCCAAGAGCTTAGTGAATATGATTGATTGATTGGATACTGAAAGAAAATATCTCAATTATAACATAATCAAGTCAACAATGGAGTCTTGTCCCAAATCATCATGATTCAGGGATGAACTCATAAGATTTTAACAAGGGCTATAGCCTAATGCTTCCAGGAGACTGTATCCTATAACATTAAGCTCCTTGAGGGCAGGGATTCATTCATTCAATTGTATTTAGAGTGCTTACTGTGTGCAGAGCACTGTACTAAGCGCTTGGAAAGTACAATTCGGCAACAGAGACAATCCCTACCCAACGACGGGCTCACAGTCTCTCATCTACCAATTCAGTTGTATTATACTTTCCCAAGTACTTAGCAGAGAGTTCTACACACAGTTAGTTCTCAACAAATACCATGAATTTATTAGAACATTATGTCCAGTTTCAGTTACTGCATTTTTTTAGCTGGAGAAACCGAATACGATCAAGGAGAAAACAACAAGGGAATGGAAAAATCGTAGGAGAAACTGGGGTATTTTAATGTGGAGAAGCAAAGACTAAGGAATCACTTATTATCTGTCATCAAGCTGAAAGTTCTATATGAGGACAACGCTGAACAATTAATGTCCGTGTCCATAGAGGACTGAACAAATGAAAATGGATTTAGGCAACAGGCATGAGGAAGCTTGTGTGACATCAAAAAACCTATCTCATCTTCTAGGCTTAAACCCGATCACAGCCTACTGAGGAAGGAAGGCTTTTAAAACATAATGGACAACCTTCTCTGACCTAAATCATTCACCTGCCTGGAGGATTTTTGAGGACAGAAGGATCCAATTGCCTGAAAGGTCTGAAATAGACTGGGAAGATACACAACAGATTATGCATTTGAATGTAAAGGTCCACAGCTGTCCTCCATTTCCAATCTACTGTAGATTAATCAACAGGAATAAAGTAACACAGTAATTCTTTTTGGGGCTCTAAAGAGGATCTTTATATTATCTTCCATTCATTCAATCGTATTTATTGAGCGCTTGCAGTGTGCAGAGCACTGTACTAAGCGTTTGGGAAGTACAACTCAGCAACATACCTAGAGGGTCTTGGTCAATGTCTGGGTGGTGGCCTTCTTTTGACTATTTTCTTTACCTTTTTGTTATTCAGCTCAATACCCGTATTTCAACGGCAAGTTATTTCCTCTGCACTTATTTGGAATCCCTGACATTTAGCCACATAGACAGCAGGAGTCTGCTTCTGTCTCTAGGAGATGGTAAAGTTTTCTGTTTTCGGTACACAGATGTCTCTGCTCATCGCCACCCTGGGATTTAGGGTTGCCACCCTTGGAAGACTGACCATCCCATCCCTTCATTTCATGCATGGAAAGCATGCTCACCTCACAGGTTTGAGAATTTTACAGGGATAAAAAGCAGTTTTAGCCCAAAGAAGCAGGGTGGCCTAGTGGACTATGAGCCAGAAGAAACTGGATTCCAATCCCGGCTCTGCCATTTGTCTGCTGTGGGACCTTGGGCAAGACGCTTCACTTCTCTGGGCCGCAGTTACCTCATCTGTAAAATGGGAATTGAGACTGTGAGCCCAGTGAGGGACAGGGACTGTGTCCATCCTGATTAGCTTGTATTTTCCCCAGCACTTAGTACGGTTTCTGGCCCAGGGAAAGAGCTTAAAAATACCATTAAAAAAGGACTGCTAACTCCCAAGCTGCTTTGTGTGAACTGCACACCCACTGAAATTAGACCAAAGCGGAAAGTAAAAATGACTCAAACCAGAATTGGACAATGTTTGAGGCAGTTTGGTCTATGGAAAGAGCCCAGGACTGGAAATCAGGGGACCCAGGAGCTAGGTCTGCTGAAAGACCCTGGAGAAGTTACCCAAATTCTCTGCGCCTCCACTTTGTCATCTATAAATTAAGGATAAAATACCTCTTCGCCCTCCTTCTTAGGCAGTTAGCCTTGTGTGGGACAGACTGCCTGATCTGATTATCTTGAATCTATCCCAGCATTTAACATGATGCTTGCATGTAGTAAACATTTAACAAAAAGCTGAATTATTCAAAATGCCAACGGGTTATGTGTAAGGAGGGGAGAGTGAGGGATTTCAAACTGCAGTAAGACAAGCAGTATGGCGTAGTGGAAAGATACAGGACTGATTCAAGAGGCTTGGGTTCTAATCCCAGATCTGCCACTTTAACAACAACAATAATAATAATGGTATTTGTTAAGCACTTACTACGTACCAAACACTATTCTAAGCGCTGGGGTAGATACGAGGTAATCAGGTTGTCCCGCGTCTTAATCCCCATTTTCCAGATGAGGTAACTGAGGCACAGTAAAGCGGCTTGCCCAAAGTCTCACAGCAGACGAGTGGCAGAGCCGGGACTAGAACCCACATCCTCTGACTCACCACTAAGCCAGACGGCTTCACTTGCTTGCTGTGTGACCTCGCACAGATCACTTCACTTCTCTGTGCCTTCATTTCTTCAGCAGTAAAATGGGGATTAGCGACACGTTCTCTCTTCCCCATAGACTGTGAGCACCTTTTAGGTTAGGGACTGTGTCTGACCTGATTATCAAGTATCTACCCCAGCACTTTGTTCAGCACGTGACATAGAGCGAGCACTACATGAACACCACACTATTATTATAAGTGGGACTCCGATTCATCCTGCAGCCCAGTGTGGGAAAGGGGAGAACACCACAGCCCCCCGGGCTGGGTCGGACCCCTCATCCTGCTGGAGGAAAAAAGCAGGGGCAGCAGGAGTGCGGGCCGGCTTGCCAGTATTCCCACCCCGGAGAGGGCCTGGCTCTCATCCCACTCTGCCCAGAGCCAAGCTTTCTGGCTCATAGCAGTTGGGCCCCACGCCACTGTTGCGGATAGGATCTGGTCACTCAGTCAATCATATTTATTGAGTGCTTACTGTGTGCAGAGCACTGTACTAAGCGCTTGGGAGACTACAACACAACGGTATAACAGTCGCATTCCCTGTCCACAGTGAGCTTACAGTCTAGAGGCCCTTCCTCGGGGTCCAATCTGGTTCTTGTCACACACACGCATACACACAAATACACACACACACTCCCCCCCACACCAGTGAGGGGCAACCCAGCCCCCAGGCCACAGTGGAATCACAAGAAAATACAAGGATCTGCTTGGAAAGAATTCAAGTCAGAACCATAAAATCACATTTATTCCCTTATTAGTCCCAACTGTTCCATTTTACTTCGACCCCTGAACCGGGCCAAAACCGATCACCGAAACGCGTTCAACAAAATGTTTTCCCCCCACCGAAGAAAATTTGAATAAACTTAAAGCAAATGACTACAGTTCATTTGGCATACAAACTTCAACAAAATGCGGATGGTAATGTGGAAAATGTTTTCTTGCATAATGTTTTTCCTCGGTTATTTTTATTCTTTTTCAACTTAGAGAAGGCAACAGGGCTAACAGATTCCAACAAGAATATTTTAAACCCAAAGCAGGACAAAAAAAAAAAGATTAATTTAAGCCTGGCTAAAGTTGTCAGCTGCTTTTCTAGCAATATGCAAGTTGTTTAATGGTTTTTGGATAACTTCCTTTCGTTCCAAATCTATTTCATTGTATATCTGGCCTGCAAACAGATAATTTTTGAAGATACCTGGAAAGTTATTAAACACCTATTTGCCTCTTTAGTATGCAGGCTTGATGCAAGCTCATTGTCAGTTAGTGCTAAAATCGGACTAGCCGTTTTTTACTCAATGTCCCAGGATGACTGCTCACTTTTCATCTTCCACTTGTGTCCAATCACACAGTCATAACTATTAAATGACCCATTTTCGAAGTGTCAAAAGTCAGGTCAGCCCCCACATCTCAAGTGGCAAATCATCGATATTAAACATTTCAGGACTTTGGCGAAAAGAAATACGGCCGCAACAGATGCGGGCCTCATACCTTTAATTCTCCGATGGAAGATAGAAGCCCGGCTCCATAGGCACGCAACTGTCCCTCTTGTTTGCAAAGGCCAAACTCAATGGTAAAGAAATAGCACTACAAGACAAAAACGTGAAAGAAGGTCCCTTTGGGCTCACCAATAAGCACTTCCAAAGTTCGACAGGCATCGGACATTCAACAAGCCCCGTTTCTTCCGTGTTTCACCCGGTTTTCACCAGTCTGAATCGAGGACACTTACTGACCCAGATTCTCCTGTTTCCTTACGGCCCTTGTGCCGGGCCTTCAGAAACAGCATGAACTCATTCAGGCCATCACACTCGCGTGCACAGAGAGGATCTTGTCGTCAATAGCATCATCCTTAAAAATGAGGGACAACTGTGTGAATATATAAACGCTCTGCCCCGGAAGGTACAGTTTGGGAAACTTTCTTACATGGAGGTCTTTCACAGTTTGGGAAACTTTCTTACCTGGAGGTCTTTGTACCTGGGTCCTTCAAGAAGGGATTGCCGGATAAACTTTATTATCAATCATTCAATCGTATTTTTCAAGCAGTCGTATCGATTGAGCGCTTACTGTGTGCAGGCTACCGTACTAAGCACTTGGAAGAGTACAATATAAGAAAGTTGGTAGACACGTTCCCTGCCCATAACGAACTCCCAGTCAGCGGGAGAGACAGACATTAATATAAATAAATATGTGGAGTTTTATTTGAGGAGATCATTATAAAGAGCTTTTTCTGCACATCCATGACCCAAACGAGTCTGTGCTGCTTCCAATAATGCCTTCAGTGCAGCTGAGTTCATGGAGTGGGAGAATATGGATCAGCATTTGAAATTCCTTTTTAAGCAGGAGGATCTAGAGAGCCACAGGATAGTCTATCAAACCACCACCCGAACATATTCCTTAAAGCAGATTCTACAAACAAACCATAAAAATAAGCTGAGACCGCTTCCATGACATAGCATAGCAGAAACCTACAATCTGTCCTCTTGTTTCTACTGGAAAGAGACTCTGAAGTTTCTTGTTCAGCTCACATAATTGAAAAGTACCGATGATTCTGAGGAACAGCAGAAAAGAAATAACCTGTCTGCTTTGTAGCCTTGGGCAAGCCACTTAACTTCTCTGTGCCCCAGTTAATCAATCAATCATATTTATTGAGCACTTACTGTGTGCACAGCCCTGTACTAAGTGCTTAGGAGAGTACGATTTAACAGAGTTGTTAGAGACATTCCCTGCCCACAATGAGCTTACTGGCTAGAGGGACAGGTTCATCTGTAAAACGGGAATTAAATCTTTCTCCCTCTGTCTTAGACTGTTGTCTCTATGTGGGACAGGGATTGTGTCCAACCTGATTATCTTGTATCCGCCCCAGCACTTACAACAGTGTCTAACACATAGTAAGCGATCAACAAATACCATTAAAAAAAAAGAAAAAAAATTAGGAACTGCCTTGAATTGAAACTCTCATCTAGTACTCATTCGTCTATTTGAAGGTGATGGAAGACAGGTATTAAACACCCATGAAAATGAGAGGACAATAATAATTAATTCTGATCTCTGAACTGATCTCTATTTTTATTTGGCTGTTGGTATAATTTCTTTAGGTTTGGCATATGCTTTTGCTGTCACACATTACAAAGTGGGAGTTGGTTCATTTCTACAGGTGGCGACTTCAGCATTTTACTAAGCGAGGGAAGATTTGTGAAGCAGTGCGGCTTAGTGGAAAGACCACGGGCTTGGGGGCCAGAGGACCTGGGTTCTAATTCTGCCTCTGCCACTTGTCTGCTGTGTGACCTTTGGCAAGTCACTTCACTTCTCTGTGCCTCAGTTCCCTCATCCGTAAAATGGGGATTAAGACTGTGAGCCCCACTTGGGACAACCTGATTACCTTGGATCTACCCCAGCGCTTGGATCTACCCCAGCTACCCCAGCGACAAATACCGTCATCATTATTATTATTGGTGTTCAATTCTTGGCTCCACCAGGCAACCTGACAGAACCTCCATTTACCCTTTTGTATAATAGATACAGTACTCAGATGGCCCCATACTAATTTATTCAGGCCATTGAAGCTTCTAATCAATCAATCAATGGTTTTTTTTTATTGATCTGCCCATACTGTGGGCAGAGCATTGTACAGAGCACTTGGGAGAGTACAATATAGCAGAGTTGGTAGCCACGTCCTCAAGGAACTCACAGTCTCTAGGACTCCGAGGTCCAATAATACCCCGGTGGCCCTGCAATTTACCCTCTTAAGGGTTGTTGTCAGGCATAACAAATTGATGGCGTTGTGATGTGACCCAGTGCAATAAAAAGACCATGTACAGATGTGAAGGAACAAATCAATTTAAATATCTGCCCCACCCCTGCTAGTCCCTGGGTCCAGGGCTTGCTGGTCTTTGTAATGCATAGTGATGGGATGGGCCACCATTCTGGGAATTCTGAAGATCTAAAACAATTGGCAAACAGTTCAAATTCTATGGTCTCCCTTAGACAGAGGCCCATGGATTAGGAATTCTGTCCTGTCTGAGAAGTGTGACTCTACCCCACTGTGTAGTTCCGTGTAAGCACTTAACAAACATCACTATTCACTAATACAATGGTATTTATTGAGAACTTACTGTGTGCAGAGCACTGTTCTAAGCACTTGGGAGAGCACGATACAATCGAGTTGGTAGGCGTGATCCCTGCCTTGATGGAGTTTACAATCCAGTGGAGTTTATAATGTGTTGCTCATCTCATTCATTCAATCAATCGTATTTATTGAGCACTTACTGTGTGCAGAGCACTGTACTAAGCGCTTGGGAGAGTACAATACAGCAACAAATAGAGATAATCTCCAAGCTAAAGACTGGACAAGCTACCTCTATAGCCAGGTTGATCTCTCCAGGACCCATCCTCATCCTCACCATCATGATTGCTCATTGCTTAGAGTCCCAATATCAGGGAGAAATCCCAGAGGGGGAGCCCGGGGAACTCATTCTCCTCTCTTCTCCCGAGAACCCCTGGGTGCAATGCAGAGGATAGAGCCGATGGCATGTTTAATTATCCAGATCCAAACAATTTCAGGTGACCTTTGAGGAAATCCGGTTTTGCAGTGTCCGCAGAAATGTTCATAAAGATTTGGATTTTCATCTTATTTTATGTCACACCTTTCTGTAACCCACTGAGCAGCTAGCTCCTAGTCAGGGAGAAACTTCAAAAGGTCAATGATCAATTTGGATAAAAACTTAGAATTCAAGGTCTGCGGCTGGCCTTAAGTCTGAATGTTTCTGGGCCTGGGATGACCTTTCAGTAAATACATGGTTCCCCTCTATCTGGCACAAATCCATCGGGAAATCATTCCAGAAACAGGAAATGGGCTTCACTACACTTCAGGTCAGCTTGCCTGTGGTTTTCCTTCTATTCTGCGCGCGCACACACACACACACACACACACACACACACACACACACACACACATCAAGGGGAAACATGAAGACAGAACTACTGACACTTGAATCTCATGAGACCATAGAAATTGAATAAAAATCCTGTTTCAAAAGACAGCAAGAACCCCAAAATGGCATCTCTCATACTTGCAAACAGCCAGGGAAGAAATGAAGCAAATATCTGCGATGTCCGAATTTCAGGTTAGTTTTAGTTGTGACCTGCCTGAACAGAAGTACATGAGTGGATGATCCTTTGAGCTTCCTTCGAACCCAGTAGGTGATAGGATATGATCACTGGAGAGGTGGTCTGATTTTATCCAAACTGAATCTGCCATTTGGAAACATACTTAAGCTCTTTCCCTCTTTCCTCCTATCGCTGTTCGTAAAGAGCATTGCAAGCAATCTGTTACGGGGTTAGAAAATGCTTAAAAAATGTTCACGCTACATCTGATCAGAAAGTCAGGATACAGGCGGGACTTCTGCAATGAGCTTTCTGGGCATTGGATATGTTCTTTGAGATGGCCCTGGGGGAAGCCAAGGGAAGAGATAGACTGGGGGTAATAATAATAATAATAATGGCATTTGTTAAGCGCTTACTATGTGCCAAGCACAGGTGGGGGGCACGTGGAGAGACGAGGGGGGAGGGAGAGAAGCTGGAGGGAAAGAGAAAAGATAAGAGCAGGAAACACAGAGATCTCATTCATTCTCTCCCACCAAGAAAAGTTCAGGCTGCCCCCACAGTTCTTGAGGCAAATATCCAAAGTTTTCTCCTAGGTAGAGCCCACTCTGTTTGGGATTGTTCAAATTAACCTGCACTTTAGAAGATTCTCAAGTAGGTGACCATTAAAAGTCATTCCTATGAACATCTCCCATAAAGAGAAGCAGCCTGGCTTAGTGGAAAGAGCACAGACTTGGGAGCCAGAGGACGTGGGTTCAATTTCAGCTCCACCACTTGTCTGCTGTGTGACCTTGGGCAAGCCACTTAACTTCTCTGTGCCTCAGTTCCCTCATCTGAAAAATGGGGATTAAGACTGCGAGCCCCATGTGGGACGGCCTGATTAGCTTGTATCTATCCCAGTGCTTAGAACATAGTAAGTGCTTAAAAAATGCCATTATTATTATTATTACTATTATTATTATTATCATAAAGAGACCTGGGATTAAGGGTCCCACCTTAAGGCTGGTTCTTAAAATATTGGACTTTTTTTTTTTTAAACACAACCCGTTCACATAAAATTCTTATAAATGAAAACAAAAGAAAGTGCAGTGTAAACCAAATCTCTCCCAGGGAGGAAAACAGTGCCATTTATAGAAATGCCATCCTTTAGGGGGAAAACCAATATTATGAAAATCCGATGTTTGCATATTTTGCTGTAGCCCAAAGCAAATGGATGTTTTAAGAGATTTTTCCGAGCGTTAAGAAAAGGAGATACATCAACCAATGCTGCCATCTTCAGAGAACTGGCGGATAGTACACAGTCAGAAAACGGAATACTAGCACATTCAAATATTTCCACATCCACAGAAGTCTCTAACAACTGCTCAGGAAGAGCCCGAGCAAAATGCACTGGAATAATACCTAAAGGTACCTTGGCCTTTAATTTTAAAAAACTGAATAATTATTCCACTCGCTATCCTTATTACAATTAGGATCACGTATCTGAATCTCACATCTGGTGCACTTTGGGGCAATTCATGATTTCTTCTGAAAGAATTCTGTGGAACAAACTTGGCCCCAGCAAAATGCACTGGAATAATACCTAAAGGTACCTTGGCCTTTAATTTTAAAAAACTGAATAATTATTCCACTCGCTATCCTTATTACAACTAGGATCACGTATCTGAATCTCACATCTGGTGCACTTTGGGGCAATTCATGATTGCTTCAGAAAGAATTCTGTGGAACAAACTTGGCCCATTCATTCAATCGTATTTATTGAGCGCTTACTGTATGCAGACACTGTACTAAGGCCCACCAGTTTTTATTCTCGTGGTTTGTTCTGATGTGGGCTTTTACATATGTATGGAGATTTATCCTTGCTCTTTCCACCCCTCTGTGAGATCCCGCTGCAGTTTGTTTTTGTGGGAATTCTGCTGCTGCCAGGAATCACCTATCAGCCACCCATGAGCCTCGCACACCCTGTAATGAGGACAAAGGTGGTGGGGTTTTGAATATTTGGAACATGCTCTGACTATCTAGTAGTGTCCATTTTAGAGACACTGCACATTAGCTGAGTCAATCAATCAATCAATTGTATTTAATGAGCATTTCCCATATGCAGAGTGCTGTACTAAGCGCTTGGGAGAGTAAAATATTTATTTATACTCTCTGTATATTATACATATATTATATATCATATATATTATACACATATACTCTGTATATTATACATATACTATATATATGTAATAAATACATATTTATTACTCTATTTATTTATTTATTTATTTATTTTACTTGTACATTTCTATCCTACTTATTTTATTTTGTTGGTATGTTTGGTTCTGTTCTCTGTCTCCCCCTTTTAGACTGTGAGCCCACTGTTGGGTAGAGACTGTCTCTATGTGATGCCAATTTGTACTTCCCAAGCGCTTAGTACAGTGCTCTGCACATAGTAAGCGCTCAATAAATACGATTGATTGATTGATTGATAAAATACAGTAGAGTTCGTACTTGCCCACAATGATTTTAAAGTCTAGATTCTTTACAGAAGTATAGTGCCAAGCACTATACAGAGTAAACACTCAATAAATACCTCAGCGTAGCTCAATGGAAAGAGCATGGGCTTTGTAGTCAGAGGTTGTGGGTTCAAATCCCGCTCTGGCAACTGTCAGCTGTATGACTTTGGGCAAGTCACTTAACTTCCCTGTGCTTCAGTTGCCTCATCTGGAAAATGGGGATGAAGACTGTGAGCCCCACATGGGACAACCTGATCACCTTGTATCCTCCCCAGCACTCAGAACAGTGCTTTGCACATAGTAAGCGCTTAACAAATGCCATTATTATTATTATTATTATTATTATTATAGAAGCAATCAGCAATGGAGTTCCTTCTCTTGGAAAAGCCCACTTCCTCCCGAATATTCACCCTGATTGCATAATCCCCAAGCGCTTAGTATAGTTCTCCTCACCCAGTAAGAGCTCAAGAGTAAGAATCAATAAATACCATTGATTGATATCCATTTAAATCACATTTTAAACCACAGGATTCCGGATTTAGTGTCATCCCCTTTGAGGTTCACTTTAAGTCTCGAGAGAATTGCAACCTGAATTTATCTTTTTTTTTTCCTTCTGTAAAATGGAGGGCCTTCTGCTTATGAAGCATTTTGAGAGCCACATTAGTAGTAATAGTAGCAGTAGCAGCGGAAGTAATCGTAATAATAATGGTAATAGTTGGAGTAGAAATGGTAGTTGTTATACCTGTGAGACTAGACTGTGAGCCTGTTGTTGGGTAGGGACCGTCTTTACATGTTGCCAACTTGTACTTCCCAGGTGCTTAGTACAGTGCTCTGCACACAGTAAGCACTCAATAAATACGACTGAATGAATTAATGAATGAATAGCACCCATTTGATGTGAAGCACTGAACTAGATGATTGGGAAGTACAGAATCAAAAAGTAACACCTTCCCTGCCCACAGGGAGCTTATATACTAACAAGGGAGACACTCATAAAAATATTTACAAGCAGAATGGTCAAATAAATAATTGAGTATGCATATATGAATGAGTTTTAAAGAGGGTGCAAATAAATTTGTGTTAGAGTTGATTGACAAAAATAAGGGAGTCTAGAATGGCATTTATTAAGCACTTACTGTGTGCAAAGCACTGTTCTAAGCACTGGGGAGGTTACAAGGTGATCAGGTTGTCCCACGGGGGGCTCACAGTCTTAATCCCCATTTTACAGATGGGGTAACTGAGGCACAGAGAAGTGAAGTGACTTGCCCAAAGTCACACAGCTGACAGTTGGCAGAGCCAGGATTTGAGCCCATGACCTCCGACTCTCAAGCCTGTGCTCTTTCCACTGAGCCAAACTGCTTCAATATCTATTGAGTGCCTATTGTGTGCACAGCACTGCACTAAACCCTTTGGTGGAGTGGTTAGAGCACGGGCCTGCGAGTCACCAGGCCATGGGTTCTAATCCTGGCCCTGCCACCTGTCTGCTGTGTGACCTTGGGCAAGTCACTTCACTTCCTCTGGGTCTCAATAACCTCACCTGGAAAATGGGGATTGAGACTGTGAGCCCCTTGTGGGACAGGGACTTTGTCCAACCTGATTATCTTGTATTAACCCCAGTGCTTAGAACAGTGCCTGGCATATAGCAAGCACTTAACAATCATAATTATTACTATTATTACAACAAGATAGCCTTGATCCTGTCCACAGGAATCTTACACTCTAGAGGGGAGACGGACTTTAGAATAAGTTGCTTCTAAGGCAAATGGCAGAATACATGGATATGTGGGAAAAATATGCCTGAATCATCTGCTGAAGGGATGATATGCTCAGGATGCTGGAAAATTAATCAGAAATTAAAAGTACTTAGATGAACAGAACAACACGTATTCAGTATGTAACATCTAGCTTCTTTGGGGGATCAAAGGAGTAAACACAGATTGTATAAGAGTTCGACATACTTTTTTTATGGTATTTGTTAAGTGCTTACTACGTTCCAGACACTATACTAAGCACTGATTACTTCTTAATAATAATAATCACTGTGGTATTGTTAAGCGCTTACTATGTGCCAAGCACTGTGCTAAGCACTGGGGTCGATACAAGATAATCAGGTTCCACATGGGGTTCACAGACTGAGTAGGAGGGAGAACAAGTATTGAACTCCCATGAGGGAACTCAGACAGAAGAGTTAAGTGACTGGGTCAAGGTCACACTGTCAGAGCAGTGCATTTATTTAGAGAAGCCAGTTCCTCTGATTCTCAGGCCCACCCACCTTCCCCTAGGCCGCACTGCTTCATGAAAATAATCACTGAAAACAATGTCCAGTGTGATCATCTTGTATCTACCTCAGTACTTGGTGCCTAGGAGGTGCTTATTAATGGCCATAATTAATTAACAAAATTAAATTTGCTTTCTAGACCGTTTAAGCCCTAGTAGTCCGAATGCTCCTTCTGCCAGTTGGGCATCTTATTTCTCAGGTCATCACTTAGGCCTGCAGGACTACAGATGAATATAGAAAAGCAGGGTGGCTCAGTGGAAAGAGCCCGGGCTTGGGAGTCAGGGGTCATGGGTTCTAATCCCGGCTCTGCCGCTAGTCAGCTGTGTGACTGGGCAAGTCACTTCACTTCTCTGGGCCTCATTTACCTCATCTATAAAATGGGGACTGTGAGCCCCCCGTGGGACAACCCGATCACTTTGTATCCTTCCCAATGCTTAGAACAGTGCTTCACACATAGTAAGCGCTTAACACATGCTATTATTATTATTATTATTATCCTTCACTGCCAAGAAAACTCCCTCAAGGCTCCAAAAGGAAGGGCAACAATTAATAGCATCTCAGTGCCACTGTAATGAGAGTCACCCAAGAAATTAGAATGCTGCTGCCAATTGGTTTTAGGGAATTAACAAATCTTTCAGTCACCCAAGACCTTAGGGAAGCAATCACTTAGTTAAAAAAGATAAGCAGCTGCCCACTGTAATAGATTTGTACAGTTAAGACTCAAACAGTCCAAAAACTTTGACCCTCATAAAGACTATTCAGATGCGTAGGTTGGCCTTGTTGATACTCGGTGTTGAATTCTGTAACTATCACAGGCCTCAAGAGGAAAAGAATAAAAATTAAGTGAGAACATCAGAGTAGGGCAACGTAATATCATCATAAGGTTAGGTTGCCCTGGGCTATGTAAACCAAAAGCAGCAGCCCTGACATTTCATTCAGAACGAATGTGAAGGGAAAGATATTTTTCCCTACCGCATTTATTAAACTCACAACTAAGTGTTCTAATCCTGTTCTGTTTACCCAGAAAAACAGAAAATTAGGTGTGTTTGGTCCTATAGCATTAATCATTCAATTAATGGTATTTTTTGAATGCTGCATGCTGTGTGCACTGTACTAAGCGCTTGGGAGAGTACATAACAGAGTTGGTAGAATGGGGGTTAAGACTGTGAGCCCCACGTGGGACAACCTGATCACCTTGTAAATTCCCCAGTGCTTGGTACAGTGCTTTGCACATAGTAAGCGCTTAATAAATGCCATCATTATTATTATTATTACAAGTTGGCCACATAGTGAGCGCCGGCGCGCTCCGACTATATATACAGGTATATATACCTGTATATATGTCTATATGTTTGTCCATATTTATTACTCTATTTATTTATTTTACTTGTTCATATCTATTCTATTTATTTTATTTTGTATGTTTGGTTTTGTTCTCTGTCTCCCCCTTTTAGACTGTGAGCCCACTGTTGGGTAGGGACCGTCTCTAGATGTTGCAAATTTGTACTTCCCAAGCGCTTAGTCCAGTGCTCTGCACATAGTAAGCGCTCAATAAATACGATTGATGATGATGATGGTAGATACGTTCCCTGCCAACAATAAGCACAGCTTAGGTTGATGGAAGGAGCTCAGGCCTGGAAATCAGAAGACCTAGGTTCTAATCTCAGCTCGGCACTTGTCTGCTGTATGACCTTGGACAAGTCACTTCACTTCTTTGCACCTCAGTTTCCTCATCTGTAAAATGGGGAGTCAATCCTACTCCCTCCTACTTAAGACTGTGAGCCCCATAAGGGACAGGGACTACATCCTCGCTGATTATCTTGCATCTTCCCAAGCGCTTAGAACAGTGCCTTGGTGGTGATGGGTGGCGGGGGGGTATCAGGACTACAAGAGTCCTTCATGGTTTATTTGGCTAAGAATGAGCAGGCAGAGGGGGAGTCTATGAAGTCTGAGAGATCTCTC
Organism: Tachyglossus aculeatus; assembly: GCF_015852505.1. Classification (NCBI taxonomy): domain Eukaryota; kingdom Metazoa; phylum Chordata; class Mammalia; order Monotremata; family Tachyglossidae; genus Tachyglossus; species Tachyglossus aculeatus. The sequence continues at coordinate 20,824,679 of NC_052079.1, read as the reverse complement.
AGCCTTTTCACTTTAACAGATGATGAGGAATGGAGATTGGGCAAGGAGTGAGAGGATATCATTTCCTCGCAAGTTGGAATTTTGCTTGAAGGCCAGGCATTTCACTTCATTTCCCATTAGCACTCCAGGGAGCTTTTAAGGCTGAGTTGTGAGTCCTGCACGCCTTCTGGATGGTATCCAAATATACTGCCAAGAACTGTGACCTCACGCAACTTCAGCGCTCCAGTGGTAAAGTGGTTTCAGGAAGGCAGAGTCCTTCCTTCTGTAGCATCCCTCACTATGCAGAAGTGGAATGGCTCTGATTATTCATTCATTCATTCATTCATTCAATCGTATTTATTGAGTGCTTACTGTGTGCAGAACACTGTACTAAGCGCTTGGGAAGTACAAGTTAGCAACATATAGAGACAGTCCCTACCCAACAGCGGGCACACGGTTAGTTCTACATGGCTGTAGTCTGCACTTTACTAGTCACCAGGCCAGAGTGGGGCTGGACCGTGAGGTTCTTTGAACCAAAAAACTCAGGAAGGGAGCAGAGGATGGGTTTGAGGAGCTGATTTGTGGCCCCAAAATTAGCATCAAGCTGAGCAGCCTGACAAAAATATGGAAGAGCAGCTTGGTTCTAACCCTGGCTCCACCGCTTCATCTGCTGTGTGATCTCGGGCAAGTCACTTGACTTCTCTTGTGCCTCTGTTTTGTCATCTGTCATTTCCCCCCCCGCCCTACCTCCTTCCCCTCCCCACAGCACCTGTATATATGTTTGTACAGATTTATTACTCTACTTATTTTACTTGTACATATTTACATTGTACATTGCACATATTCTATTTATTTTGTTAATGATGTGCATTTAGCTTTAATTCTATTTATTGTGACGACTCGACACCTGTCCGCACGTTTTGTTTTGTGTCTGTCTCCCCCTTCTAGACTGTGAGACCGTTGTTGGGTAGGGACTGTCTCTATATGTCGCCGACTTGTACTTCCCAAGCGCTTAGTACAGTCCTCTGCACACAGTAAGCGCTCAATAAATATGATTGAATGAATGAATCCCCTCTAAAGAGGGGATTAAATCTTTCTTTTTGCCCCACCTCAGGCTGCGAGCCCCGTGAGGGTCAGGGACTGTGTCTGATCTGATTACTTTGTATCTAGCCCAGTGTTTGGCACATAGTAAGCACTTCACAATCACCACAACCATTATTAAGGTACTTCCTGGACCCAAGCCCTTCACTTAGTATGGTGCTCTGCACACAATAAACTCTCAGTAAATACAAATGATTCATTAATTGACTGATTCATTAGTTGATTGCCCCAGAGCAGGCCTTGCTGAGGGGACTGGATGGCTTTCCTTCCTTGAGTTCCCCAAAAGGCAAGAGAGGGATGGTGGAGGAACTCCAAAGGCAGGAAAGAGATGAACGCACACAGACACACATACACAACTCACACCTTCTCACCCAGCAGACATGCTAGACACAGACCAACTAAAATGTGAGGTGGTAAATGATAGGAGCAGCAGTCAAAAGCAGCTGTCTCTGTCTATCTTAATTCCCCCCCACACCCCAGTACGATTAGAAGAGGTCACTGGCCCTCAATGTCAGTGATTTTTTATGACTATTAGTTCCCCTTTCCATCACTGGAGCTCCACACATGAAGGCCATCCCAGAGTTCACCCAGCCATCCCTAGAGCCCAAAGCAGGACTCTTGGGATGGACTCAGGGAAAAAAAATCGTGACAAGCCTTTTGGAGGGAGGAAAGGAGGCTGGGCTTGCTACCAAACATGATTTTCCTAACGGGATAACCCTGAGCAATACAAAGCAAAGGCGAGAAGATTCCTGCTTTGCCGGGCTTGTATCGGTTTCTTGAAATTGAATGTACTCCTTTTTCACGGTGCTGTAAAAGGTCACACACTTAATGAGAAGATGAAAAATGAGCTATTTACTGACTCGAGAACAAGGCCGTGAGTATGCACTATCACTATGGAAGAGACATTTCATTTCTATCATCCTAATTAAAAACATAGAGCTATCTGTTAGTCCTTTGGATTCTGAGAGAGTTTGTGAGCACGAGTATTCATAAGACCACTATTTGAGCAACAATATCCTTCTATTCCTAGACAAGTGAAGAATGTCTCTGCTATACCATTGCATTTGTTCTCCAGGGGGCCTACCTGCCTTTTCTATTTTTCCTCTTCATCTCTAATTTATATTCTAAAAGTTACCCCCAACTATTTTGTTTTACGTCTATTTGTTTTAAGCCAGACTGATGTATCTTCTGCTGCTGTCTCCCAACTATACACCATATTGGAGGTTTTGCTTCTCTGGGTCTTTAAAGAGCTTCTCTTATCCCGGTACCAGATGGTTCAGGTCTCCCCCGCCTCATCCACACTCTCACGTAGCCCACCTGGTGAAGGTGGGACAGATTGAGCATTGAAACTGTGAGTCCCACATGGGACGGGGCCTGAGTCCAATTTGATATATTTGTGTCTCCCCCAGTGCTTACAACAGTGCCCGGCATATAGCAAATGCTTAACCACAGTTGTAATCATCATTACTGTTATTATGTAGCTTTAATTCTATTTGTTCTGATGACTTTGACACCTGTCTACATGTTTTGTTTTGTTGTCTGTTTCCCCCTTCCAGACTGTGAGCCTGTTGTTGGGTAGGTACCGTCTCTATATGTTGTCAACTTGTACTTCCCAAGCGCTTAGTACAGTGCTCTTTTCAATAAATACGATTGAGTTATTACTTATCTTTTTAGTGGCCTGACAGCACCCCAGGACCCTCACCGTTGATGATCATTTGGTGACATTCAACCTGAAGTGTGGCTCCGTGGAAAGAGCCCGGGCTTGGGAGTCAGAGGTCATGGGTTCAAATCCAGGCTCCGCCATTTGTCTGCTGTGTGACTTTGGGCCAGTCTCTTCACTTCTCTGAGCCTCAGTTCCCTCATCTGTAAAATGGGGATTAAGACTGTGAGCCCCACGGGGGACAACCTGATTACCTTGTATCCCCCTACCGCTTAGAACAGTGCTTCGCACATAGTAAGCGCTTAACAAATGCCATTATCATTATTATAATTATTATTATTATCTAGGTGGTGATGGTGGAACAGCTTTAGAAGTCAGATGTGGGGCCTGTGGAAAGATGATACTTCACAGCCATAAAGGAAATTGGGCCCTCCAAGTACTGGGTATGCATTGGGCTATTGGGCTTCGCACATAGTAAGTGCTTAATAAATGCCATCATTATTATTACTATTATTATTATTACTATTGGGCATGCAGTTTGCATAAGAACAATAGAGAATCAACATGGTATAATGGCTAGAGCCCAGGCCTGGGCCTCAGAAGGTCATGGGTTCTAATCCCGGCTCAGCCACTTGTCTGCTGTGTGACCTTGGGAAAGTCACTTCACTTCCCTACTGTATCAGCCTCCTTTCTCTCCTCACTCCATTCTACATTTCACTAAGCCTGAATCATTTTTCTAAAAAAAGGTTCAGTCCACGTCCCCCTGAGATCAAACAGAAACTCCTCACCTTTGGCTTTAAAGTACTCAGCCAATTCTCCCCCTCCTATATTACTTCCCTAATTTTCTAGTACAACCCAGCTCACACATTTCACTCCTCCAACAGCAACCTACTCACTGTGCCTCAATTTTATCAATCTCACCACCAACCCCTTACTTATATCTTCCCTCTGGCCTGGTATTCTTTCTTCTTTCCAAGCGCTTAGTACAGTGCTCTGCACACAGTAAGCGCTCAATAAATACGATTGAATGAATGAAGGAATGAATGAATATTCAACAGCCCACCACTCTCCCCACCTTCAAACCCCTTACTAAATTCAGAACTCCTTCAAGAGGCCGTTCCCATTTAAGTCCTCATTTCCTCTACTCTACCTTCTGGGTTGCCCATGCACTTGATCTGTATCCTTTAAGAATTTTGTATAACAATAACAACAATAATAATAATAATAATGGCGTTTGTTTATTATTATTATTATTATTATCATTATGGTATTTGTTAAGCGCTTACTATGTGCAAAGCACTGTTCTAAGTGTTAGGGAGGTTACAAGGTGATCAGGTTGTCCCACAGGGGGCTCACAGTCTTCATCCCCATTTTACAGATGAGGTAACTGAGGCACAGAGAAGTTAAGTGACTTGCCCAAAGTCGCACAGCTGACAGTTGGCGGAGCCAGGATCTGAACCCATGACCTCTGACTCCCAAGCCCGGGCTCTTTCCACTGAGCCATGCTGCTTCTCTAAATAATATTTGTTAAGCACTTACTATGTGCCAAGCACTGTACTAATCGGGGTTGGATACAATCCCTGTCCTACCAGGGGTCACAGTCTTAATCCCCTTTTTACAGATGAGGTAACTGAGGCACAGAGAAGTGAAGTGATTTGCCCAAGGTCACACAGCAGACAAGTGGCAGACCTAGGATTAGAACCCAGATCCTCTAACTGCCAGGTCTGTGCTACTTCCAGGGGCCACAGTTCTTCTCATAGTTTCACTGTAACCTCAGTTCCATAATACTTATGTACAGATCTATGATTCATTTTAATAATAATAATAATAATGTTAGTATTTGTTAAGCGCTTACTATGTGCCAAGCACTGTACTAAGCGCTGGGGTAGGTACAAGGTAATCAGGTTGTCCCACGTGGGGCTCACAGTCTTCAGCAGTGTGGCCCAGTGGAAAGAGCACAGGCTTTGGAGTCAGAGGTCTTGGGTTCAAATCCCCGCTCTGCCAACTGTCAGCTGTGTGATGTCTCCCCCTCTAGACTGTAAGCTCCTGGTAATAATAATAATAATAATAATAATAATAATAATAATAATAATAATGTTGGCATTTGTTAAGCGCTTACTATGTGCAAAGCACTGTTCTAAGCACTGGGGAGGTAACAAGGTGATCAGGTTGCCCCACAGGGGGCTCACAGCCTTAATCCCCATTTTACAGATGAGGTAACTGAGGCACAGAGAAGTGAAGTGACTTGCTCAAAGTCACACAGCTGACAATTAGCGGAGTCAGGATTTGAACCCATGACCTCTGACTCCAAAGCCCGGGCTCTTTCCACTGAGCCACGCTGCTTCCTGGTGGGCAGGGAATGTGTCTACCGACTCCGTTGTACTGCACTCTCCCAAGCATTTAGTACAGTCTTTTCAGGACTTCAGTTTCGTTTCCAGCAACCACTCTGATTTCCTCCGGTCTCAAAGTCTTCTGGCACATTCTCCATCCAGTAAAGCTGGATTGTGACCGGCATGTCTCCCAGGAGCCCAAGTAAAGAACCCAAGTCCCTGGGGAGTTCCTCACATCAGCGAGCAGAGTCTGCTTAATCTCGGGAGGCCCAGCCCCAATCTCTATTACCTCATCCCGGGTACAAGAGCTGATGAAAGCACAAACCGGGAGCCATAGTTGAGGGGACTGAATGTGGCATGAATAAATAAGGGATGCTTCTTAGCTCAGTCATTTCGGTTCCCCAGCACGTATTCACTCTCTTTCCCAAAGGCAGAGCGGAAAAAAAAAATTAAGAAAGAAGGTCTTCCTAATAATAAATAAGAGAGTGTGGAACAAAAATATAATATTAAGGATGCTGTGGCACCTTTACTTCTGATATTTAAGATGTAAGATGTAAGATGTAAGTGCTTAGTACAGTGTACAGAGCACATAGTAAGCGCTCAATAAATACGATTGATGATATTTATTCAGGATTTATTGGGTGAATTAAATGCTTGGGAAGATACAAGAAAATAAGATCAGATGTCTAACGACCTTTAAGGAGAAGTAACCTAGCACCTTCTTAGAGGGTTCTTCTGTGATATTACCTTAGACCCCCTAGACTGTGATTTCCGTGTGGGACAGGTACTGAGTTCGAACTGACTTTCTTCTACCTACCCTGGGAGAAGCAGCATGGCTAAATGGAAAGAGCACGGGCTTGGGAGTCAGAGGTTGTGGGTTCTAATCCTGACGCCGCCTCATCAGCTGTGTGACTTTGGGTGAGTCACTTCACTTCTCTGTGCCTCCCCTCATCTGTAAAATGGGGATTAAGACTGTGATCCCCACGTGGGACAACCTGATCACCTTGGATCCACCCCAGCGCTTAGAACAGTGCTTCGTACATAGTAAGCACTTAACAAATGCCATTATTATTATTATTATTATCCTCACTGCTTATTGGTACATAGTAAGTGTTTTACAAATATCATTCAATTGTATCGTACACTCCCGAGCACTTAGGGCAGCGCTCTCTGCACAAAGTAAGTATGCAATAGATACCACTGAATGATTGGCTATTTTGAGGTTGGAGGATGGAGCCAGTGACCTCTCAAGGATCCTTTAGGCCTCCGGGTTTGGAAAGAGGAGGTGTAAAGCAATTGGCAAATAACTGGAAATCAATCAATCGACCAGTGAGAGCTGTACTAAGCGCTTGAGGGAGTATAATACAACAGAAGTGGAAGATATGTTCCCTGCCGACACGTGCTAACAGTCAAGAAAGTCTCACGGATTATTATTCTTATAGCTGAACCGTATGCAAATTGATTTTTTTCCCCCGAGGATTTCAAAACAATTAGGCCAGGAGGTTTTGTAAAATACCTGTGTTTGGTAAGTCAACTGCAAAAGAAGTTAAGGATTTAAAGAACGCAAGCAAGCCAAAAAAAAATGAGCTCATGCAGAACAACAACAAAATCAGTAATGCTTAGTCTTATTTTACAGCAGGGGCTGGAGATAAATTGGGTGCATTACTAATAGTGGATCCAAATTATCTGCAGAACAAATATCCTTCTTACAGAATACGCAAGTAGGTTTGATTTTTCTGGGAAATCCTTTCCACAGCTCTTTTTAGCTACTAACTGAAGCAGAAATTGTTTAAAAAAGAATTATGAGTTGAAACCCCGAATGAAGGAATCAGCAAGGGGAAAGAAATCCTTTGGAAGCTAGGGTTTGAACTCCAGTCAAATCTCCAGTTAGTTAAATAGAAAGTGCACTCCGTGAATTAGACGGCAGCTACCTTACCACACCACCTAATATTTTTTTAATTTAGAATTATCCAAGGACCCAGCACAGCCAAATACACAGACCTGCACAAGTCTACTTCAAAGAGCTCCTATTGCGAGTGGTAGAGTTATTCAGCCAAACAACTGCAAACTCTCTTGCCGCAGCCGAGATTTGGGACCCAAGATTTATTGACTTGTTTGGTTATTAAGGGAGTACTGCACGGACCAACGAACAGCATCACTTCTAATCTGCTTGAAAAATTTAGTCAGGAATTCATATTTCATGCGCCCTGGCTGCCAAGAACAATATTTATTCATTTGTTTTCCCAACCTGTTTCCCTAGGTCTTAATTCAGGGGAGTTGCGCTTTCAACTCCAAGCAGCAGCATCTGGCTCCTCTAAGGGAGCTTATATTCTGCCTTAAAGGTGTTCGCTAGGTTGTTTAATTCTCTAACCCCGTTCATTGAAAAGCACTCTACAAAGTCCCACGCTTGGAGATGATAGATGATATAATCCCCACTTCAGAGAGGGGGGGGGACTCAAGGCATAGGAAAGCTAAGTCAGTAACCAAGGTCACAAAGAAGAAAGTTATTAACTACACACGGGTCTTGTGACTTTTAGTCCCACAGTAAATCCAAGAAGGAAGCGGGGTGACCAGATGGAAGGAACCTGGGCCCAAGAGTCAGAGACCCTGGGTTCTAATCCCAGTTCCACCATTTGACTGCTGTGCGACCTTGGGCAAGTCACTTAACTTCCCTGTGTTCAGTTTCCTCAGCTATAAAGTGGGGATTCAATACCTGTTCTTCCTCTAAGACTGTGAGCCTCGTGTGGGAAAGGGACTGTGTCCAACCTGATTAACTTGTTTCTACCCCAGCACTTAGAACAGTGCCTGAAACATTGTAAGCGCTGAAGAAAATAGCATTAAAAAAAAAGATCGAATAAAACACCGCCTTTCTGGGTTTGGGCTTGCGCTTAATTTATACCAGATATTCCAAGAGTCTGCTCCAGTACGTCTAGAAATTGGTGGTTCATAGCTCTAGCCCCGCCTGAACTTCCCGTTTCCATTCTAAAAGTAAAAATAAAATCAATATTTAATTTTTTAAAACATCCTGTTAAAATAGGAGTAGGCGGCTATTTCCAATAAACTTCCATCTATGACTATAAATGCATCTGTATTATTGCCATAATAATCACACTTCATGAAGCAAGAAGCAGCGTGGCTCAGTGGAAAGAGCACGGGCTTGGGAGCCAGAGGTCATGGGTTCTAATCCCGGCTCCGCCAACTGTCAGCTGGGTGACTTTGGGGAAGTCACTTAACATCTCTGGGCCTCAGTTCCCTCATCTGTAAAATGGGGATTAAGACTGTGAGCCCCACGTGGGACAACCTGATCACCCTGTATCCCCCCAACAGTGTTTAGAACAGTGCTTTGCACATAGTAAGCGCTTAACAAACGTCATCATCATCATCATGAAGTCATTACAGATTTTGGAGCCCTGCCACATATTTCATTTCGAATGAAATGCTGATTGTGATTTTCAAGTCTAGGCAAAGTAGCTTACATACCTAGGATGTACTTACGTGCTCTAGGACAAAGGAGATTGAATGGAGCCCAAGAGAAATACAGGGGAATCTCTTGTCTATTACCACTAGTAAGATTTTCCTAAACTTTTATTGAGCGTCTGTCGGGGGATAATATTCTTTAGGGAGTGTTTGTGTTCTTCTCCTATTCAGGTGGAGAGCTATTAGGGAAGAAGTGAGAGTGAGTAGGAGTGCAATTGGAAACTTGGCAGGATCAATGCAAATACTGCAGGGTGTTCACCCTGTCTGGCAACTCCAGTGATTGCTTCGAGGCCATCTCCACTTTAGGAATAATGTTCTCAGGAACTCAACAGTAGTCATCATCAATCGTATTTATTGAGCGCTTACTATGTGCAGAGCACTGTACTAAGCACTTGGGAAATACAAATTGGCAACATATAGAGACAGTCCCGACCCAACAGTGGGCTCACAGTCTAAAAGGGGGAGACAGAGAACAAAACCAAACATACTAACAAAATAGAGATGAGTCCTCTCTACAACAGCTAATCTGATCGTCTACATGGTGTAGTGGCTACAGGCTGGACCTGGGGGTCAGAAGGTCATGGGTTCTAATCCCAGCTCTGCCACTTGTCTGCTGTGTGACCTTGGACAAGTCACTTCACTCCTCTGTGCCTCAGTTACCTCATCTGGAAAATGGGGACTGTGAGCCCCACGTAGGACAAGGGACTGTGCCCAACCCGAGTTGCTTGTATCCACTCCAGCGCTTAGTACCGTGCCTGGCACATAAGTGCTTAACAAATACCGTCATTACTATCATTATTCTCCTTGAGGGCAGAGATCGTGTCTATTAATTCTATTGTACTCTCCCAAACAGTACAGTGCGGCTCTGCATTCTCAGTACATACTTTCGATTGATTCTTGAATTCACTATTCTGGGGTTTCCACGAGATTTATAGCTGGTGTTCTCTCCCAAAGAGTAATGAAGACATTTTTCTACATCTTGATTGCTCAGCCCGGGACCTGTCAGTAATCTGTGGGTCAGCTAGCCTGGCAAGGAGACCCAATGAGTCTGTCCTGGTGTATTTTATGGCCTATGTGTTCTCAGGGAATTTCAATGCAGAATTTCTCGATAGGCCCACATATATGCTCATGGGCACTGAAGAGGAAAATGGTTCACTGGGGGATCCATTCCTTCCAATTCCAATAAGATTGTTGCCTAATATCTCGTTTTCCACATCAACTAGCTTTAAGCATCTCAAATGATAAGATTTCAAATTGTGAGCCCCTTGTGGGATTGGAATCCTATCTAAATTTAGCTCATTTTGCATTCTCCCAAGAGTTTAGTTCAGTGCTTAGCACAATGGAAGCAGCGTGGCTCAGTGGAAAGAGCACTGGAGTCAGAGGTCAGGGGTTCAAATCCCAGCTCCACCAGTTGCCAGCTGTGTGACTTTGGGCAAGTCACTTCACTTCTCTGTGCCTCAGTTACCTCATCTGTAAAATGGGGATGAAGACTGTGAGCCCCCAAGAGATAACCTGATCACCTTGTAACCTCCCCAGTGCTTAGAACAGTGCTTTGCACATAGTAAGCGCTTAATAAATGCCATTATTACTATTATTATTATAACGTAAGTGCTTCTGAATATCGTTTCTACTACTATGATTAATTCTCAGATGATCATTCCCTAAAATGAAATTGCCCCCTCAAATACATTCTACAGACGCACTTCAGCAACAGTGACTGACTCATGAAAATAGAAAAAAAAAATACAAGTCTTAAGTAACAAGCAAAGTGATTCTATAATCACAATCTGTTCACTCCAGTGGAGTGCTTCTTATTGTCCTTTATCCACTCTCAGCTTCATAATTTACAGCGATATATTCTACGTCCTGTTAAACTTATGATGATTTTTAAATTACAGTTCAGAAATACAGCTCATAAAGGCCTTTTGACTCTTTTGTTTGAAAAATACATTCACGGAATAGGGTAATTTAATTCCTTTCATTTCATAAAGTGTAACCTCTGTTAAAAATTCATAGCAATTCAGTGTCTCTCTTTGCTAGGAATGGAATTGGACTGCTAAAAACTAGACCGAGATTTTAAGAGGTACTACCATCGGAGTGTAAGTTCATTGTGGTCAGGAAACGTTCACTTCTTTATTCTGCTCTTCCCAAGTGTCTATCACAGTGCCCTTCACCAAAAGGGTACTCAATAATAATAATAATGGCATTTATTAAGCACTTACTACATGCAAAGCACTGTTCTAAGCACTGGGGAGGTTACAAGGCGATCAGGTTGTCCCACGTGGGGCTCACAGTCTTAATCCCCATTTTACAGATGAGGGAACTGAGGAACAGAGAAGTTAAGCGACTTGCCCAAAGTCACACAGCTGACAAGTGGCGGAGCTGGGATTTGAACCCACGACCTCTGACTCCAAAGCCCGGGCTCTTTCCACTGAGCCATGCTGCTTCTCAAAAAATAAATGCACTATTACTAGAATGATTTTTTCCATATTTCTATTTATGGTTCTTTATGACTGTGTTGAACCCCCTTGGTGAGAGAGAAAGATTGAAAGGTATCAGTATCAGGGCATATTTCCCTTATTTTAGAAAAACTGCTGTATAGTGCCTCTGGAATCGGAAAAAGACTCTTCATTATTCCACAAACTAATATTTCCTAAGTGCCTTTTTTTAAGATCTTATTCCATTTCCCGTCACTGACAGAAAATCTTGTGTGAAAAATTTCCTGTTGGACATGGTAGAGGTCAAAGAACTTGACACTGCCTCTTCCTGAGGAAACTAAATTTCCTTAGAAAGCAAAACCTTGTTAGAAATGGAGTTATTTCATATAAACCACCCTGCCAAATAGAGAGCAAGTAAACATGTATTATCATGTATCATTTTATGTTGCCCGGTGAATTTTAAAATATTAAAAATATTAATATTAAAAATGTGAGTATTTTTCTAACCATAATAATGATCTTTCTTAAGCCCTTTCTACAAACCAAGCCCCCACAGGGCTTACAGTCTAAGAAAGGGGGGAAAATCGATATCTTAGCTCCATTTTACAAACAATAAAGCTGAGGCACAGTAAAATTAAATGATTTGTCCAATGTTACGCTGGAGGACAGTGGCAGAGCTGTGATTAAAATCCAGTTCTTATGACACCCATGTTCTTTTCACTAGCCCTCACTACCTCCTTTACGGTTCTAGAACCGGGCCTTGAGGCCTTAAAGGATATTATAAAAGATCCAGAAAGTGCTTAGAACAGTACTTTGCACATAGTAAGCACTTAACAAACACCATCATTATTAGCATTATTATGAAAAGGATACCTTCTAAAGTATCCAGACTGAAGATTAGCCTCTTCTGACAATAACTCACCCTCTGACTTTTGTCTCAGTTTCCAAGGCCTATCTATTAACGTCACAAGCAACGTCCATTATGCCAGCAGAGAGTGTCTTCAGATGATCGTACGGAAACTTGTACTTTCAATATTTTCTATCTTATGGGGGTGTTGGTTCAGCACTACTAAAAATTTGCCTCAGAGAAGTTGGGAGAAAAGTGATCCGGTCGTCAAGTGGGGAAAAGAAAGATTGGAGAAAAGAAGAGGGAGAAGCATGAAGAAAGTTAACTCCATTTGCAAGATAATATCACTCCTCTACCTTCTCAGCAGTCATTATGGTAAAAGCAATGGTTTGGCGTGGCTATTATTAACTTTAATTAAGCTACCCTTAGAAACAATCTACAGGTGTATATTACCACTGGCCCAAACAGCTCAATTGGGAATGTATAAAAGTTTTCTCCTTCCAGCACTTGGGTGCATGTAATACAAAGCTGACACACATTTCAACTCCTCCAAAAGCTATAACACTAATTAAATCCCAGATTTAAACATGATGTAATTGCTCTTACATCACACCCTCCCCAAAAGTTAACTAGTTGTAAATCTTGAACTCTGCTGGCCGGAAGGGAAAATGTAGATGAGGAAATGTAGGATATGCGATTGAGGAAATGTGTGTAGCAGTGCTACCCAACTCATCTCTTCCTCCTAAAATAATAATAATTACTGTATCTGTTAAACACATACTGTGCGCCAAGCACTGTTGTAAGCACTGGGGGAGGCACAAGTGAATTGTCGCACGCAGTCCCTATCCTGCAGCGTCCTTACAGTCTACGTAGGAGGAAGAACAGGTATTGATGAGGAAACTGAGGCCCAGGGAAGTTAAATGACTTGCCTAAAGTCACACAGCAGACAAGTTGCAGACAATTTCAGATGAGATCCCAGACTCTCCGAGACTCATAATAATAATAATAATAATAATAACAATAATAATGGTATTTGTTAAGTGCTTACTATGTGCCAAGCACTGTTCTAAGCACTGGGGTAGATACAAGGTGATCAGGTTGTCCCATGTGGGGCTCACTGTCTTAATCCCCATTTTACAGATGATGTAACTGAGGCACAGAGAAATTAAGTGGTTTGTCCACCGTCACACAGCAGACAAATGGCAGAGTCAGGATTAGAACCCACGTCCCGTGCTCTTTCCACTAAGCCACACTGCTTCATGTCCCTCCCCTTAGGCCACAATGCTTCTCCTTTCCTTCAGACTCTCATCTGACTCATTCTCCACTTTGCACCTTAATTTCAAACTCACTGATGATCCACTGAATAGAAACAGTCTTTCCTATCTGGGTCAACAAAACTCGCTTTTTCACATCGCAAATTTAAACAGGGCTACCAGTTGATTTCATTTGGCCTGAAAAACATCCGTGGTGTATTCATGATGACTACATTCTCCTCAAAATGATCTGCAGTTTTGTTGGAATCTCCTTAGGATGGGAGATAGGACTGAACTGAATTGATCTAATTGCATTACAAGATGCTTTCATTGTTTAGTCACTGAAACTCCATTAAGTTTACTTAAATTAAAACATCTATGCATATACTTCCAGGGCCAAATTCTGTCCAAGATGTTTCGGTTTGTGCCTCACCACGTCTTTAAAAATGAAGGCTACCAGCAACAGAGCAGCAGGCTACACAAACTGGAATTATAGAGAAAATTGTTAAACAATGAACTTTGCCTTTGGAAAAGCTGAAGATTCTAACGCTGAATAATCTGTAGGCATTGAGTAAATTTACCTGTAGGCCACTTGGTCTTTCCTTACTATCTCTTATTAAACCTATCCTCTTCTACACAAATATTGTCATGGAGCGATACCACTCCATCAATTTTCCAAGAAATAGGCGGTAACCACCCAAAATATTCCGCCATAATATTAACCCAGTTCTGCAAACGACAACAACAACAAAAAAACAGTCTTTCAACAATGTGATCTAGCATTCTAGACTCCTCCATATGCGCCTCAAGTTCCTCATCTGTAAAATGGAAATTAAAGATTTGTTCTCCCCCTCCTAACTCAGACTGTGACCCAGGTGATTAAATTGTATCTACCCCTGTACTTGGCACAACAGTAAGCATGTAACAAGGACTGCAGTTATTATCGTTAGGATTATTGTTATCATTATCATTATTCTGCTCCATATTTGGAGGATTTTTTTTAATAATACGACCCCAGTTAATCGGTCAATGGTATTTACTGAGTGATAACTCTGTGCAGAGCATTTTACTATATATCTGGGAGAGTACAATTCAGTTGGTACACATGATTCCTGCCCTCGAGGAGCTTAAAGTCTAGCTGGGGAGACAGACATTAGAATTACAGGTAAGGGAAGCAAAACCGAGTATACGGCTATGTTCGTAAGCGCTGTGGGGCTAAGAGAGGGGTGAATACCTTAGGGAGTGGTTGGCTGAGTGCGTGGGTGAGGCGGTCAGGAGGGAAAATGGTGGGAAAGGGGAAGGGAGGGGAGATGTGACTTTACTCAGGGCTAGAAAATGCCAGCAAAGATCATTTTGTCATGCTGATTTTGATCAGCATGACAAGACCATGCTAGCACATCAATGTCCTCATCCTTTATCTCACCGCAGGCATATTATTTACATTGATAACAATGAGTTTGAAATACATTTACAAAACACCACCATCAATTTGTCCAATTTCGAAAGTACTCCATTAAAATTGTTTTCAGGGCACGGAAACCACCGTGCAAATACAAGAGAAATTGCTTCAGTCTCAAAACCAAGCGTTTCTTATAATGTCAAAATTAATTTCTTGCAGAAATAAGGCAAGGAGACGCAAGTAGCTACAGGCGATAACTTGGCACCTCTGAAGAGAGACCCAGAAGTTCTATTGCAACATGGGCCAAAATTTAGAAGAGTTTAATGGCGTCAATTAGTCTCCAGTGGATGTTGTTTCATTCTTAGGACAGTTTTGTGACCTGCACGTCATAGGAAAGTTATATAACGGGCACTTCACTATGAATGAATCCCTTGTTCATCGGTGCTTATATTTCCTGAAGAAGGAAAAATAGGCACTTAACTATGTAGGCATTAAAAATATAAATCTCACCTAACAAAACTGTCTTGGTACTGTTTTCCAGAAACAGTTTGCCTTCACATCTTGTGATTTGGGGGAATTTTTTTCCCCCTCCAGCATTCTTCAGTTTGTTTAATGTAAACCAAGTTCAGGAAATTACTGCTAATAATTATTCCAGGACTAGCCTGAATTTTCAAGAGATCTATTATTTTTCTGAAGATATTTCCTCCCCTCTCCTACTGATGTCTTAGTAGTTAATCTCACTGCCTTCGGAAATGGGTCATGATAATGGGCTCCTTGCTTTGGCGTATTGCTTAAAGTTCATTAATATCCACATTCTACATCAGTATCTTTGTTTCAGTATTTACTTTGAAGTTGTCTAGCAGGAATTTTAGTCTGTTTTCGCCTTCAGTGTTTCCGCTGGCATTATTCAATTCATTTTGTTTTTAACTGAGAGACAGAATGCTGTTCCAGGAGGGATTGGCAACTTTGGTGTCATTTCAGAAGCAGGGTGGCTCAGTGGAAAGAGCCCAGGCTTTGGAGTCAGAGGTCATGGGTTCAAATTCCGGCTCTGCCAATTGTCAGCTGTGTGACGTTGGTCAAGTCACTTAACTTTTCTGGGCCTCAGTTACCTCATCTGTAAAATGGGGATGAAGACTTTGAGCTCCCTGTGGAACAACCTGATCACCTTGTAACCTCCCCAGAGCTTAGACCAGTGCTTGGCACATAGTAAGCACTTAATAAATCATGATCATGGGTTCAAGTCCTGGCTCCACCAATTGTCAGCTGTGTCACTTTGGGCAAGTCATTTAACTCCTCTGTGCCTCAGTTACCTCATCTGTAAAACGGGGATTAAAACTGTGAGCCCCCGATGGGACAACCCGATCACCTTGTAACCTCCCCACTGCTTAGAACAGTATTTTGCACATAGTAAGCGCTTAATAAATGCCATTATTATTATTAATAATAAATGCCATCATTATTATTATTATTATTATTCAGGAAGCTTTGCTTTGCCTGTCTCTTCCCTTTGACCTTCGGTAAAGACCTTTTCTATTCTCTTGTACACCCTCCCGTTACAAGGCCGAGAAATGAAAAGAAAAGTATTTACTCTGCAAAATCCTTCCCCACGTGAGCAAGGATATCAAATTGGAAAATTTACAGAATGAAGCGAATGGAACAGGGGATAGAGCCCAGAGGATTGAAGAAAGGTGGGGAAGAAAAGAGTTGTATGCCCAGCGCCCACTCTTCAAAAACCTCTATCCACCTTCGCACCAAACAGAAACTCCTTTCCGTCGGCTTCAAGGAAATGCAAGCAGCTCTGAGCTGCCAGCGTCACTTCCCTTCTCTTCCTCTCCAACCCAACCCATCCGCTTTGCTTCCCTAACACCCAACTATTTAAGGAACCTCAAAATCATCTCTCACCATCGACCCCTTACTCACACCTCCCTCCTGCCTAAAATTCCCTCCCACTTTGCATCAGACATCATGCTTCCCATCTTCAAAGTCTTACTAAAATTATAACTCCTCCAAGAGCCCTCTCTTGCCTAATCCCTCATTTCCCCACCTTTTTAGCCCCCCATTTAAGTAACCCCTTAAGCACTTTGATATATACCCCAACTCCTAGCCCCGTGGCATTTAATGCATACATATTATACACACGTATAATATGTAACATTAGTAATATCTAACTATATAACATTAATATAATGTATTCATATATATGTACATATATATGTATATATACATAATGTATTCATATATATGTATGTATATACACATATATACATACATATATCAATCAATCAATCGTATTTATTGAGCGCTGATGGTGTGTAGAGCACTGTACTAGGCGCTTGGGAAGTACAAGTTGGCAACATATAGAGACATTCCCTACCCAACAGTGGGCTCACAGTCTAGCCCACTATAACACAATGTTATATATATATATATATATAACACAATGTTTTATATATATATATATATATATATATATATATATATATATATATATATAACATTAGTAACATATCATTATCCCCTGCTTCCAGCAGCATGGCTCAGTGGAAAGAGCCCGGGCTTGGGAGTCAGAGGTCGTGGGTTCTAATCCCGGCTCCGCCACTTGTCAGCTGTGTGACTTTGGGCGAGTCATTTAACTTCTCTGTGTCTCAGTTCCCTCATCTGTAAAATGGGGATTAAGACTGTGAGCCCCAAGTGGGACAATCTGATCACCTTGTATTCTCCCCAGCACTTAGAACAGTGCTTTGCACATAGTAAGCGCTTATCAAATGTATTATTTTTAGAGAAGCAGCATGGCTCAGTGGAAAGAGCCCGGGCTTGGGAGCCAGAGGTCGTGGGTTCTAATCCCAGCTCCGCCACTTGTCAGCTGTGTGACTTTGGGCAAGTCACTTCACTTCTCTGGGCCTCAGTGACCTCATCTGTAAACTGGGGATGAAGACTGTGAGCCCCACGTGGGACAACCTGTTGACCTTGTATCCCCCATAGCGCTTAGAACAGTGCTTGGCACATAGTAAGCGCTTAATAAATGTATTATTTTTTGAGAAGCAGCATGGCTCAGTGGAAAGAGCCCGGGCTTGGGAGTCAGAGGTCATGGGTTCAAATTCCGGCTCCGCCACTTGTCAGCTGTGTGATTTTGGGCAAGTCACTTCACTTCTCTGGGCCTCAGTTCCCTCATCTGGAAAATGGGGATGAAGACTGTGAGCCCCACGTGGGACAACCTGCTGACCTTGTATCCCCCACAGCGCTTAGAACAGTGCTTGGCACATAGTAAGCGCTTAACAAATGTCATCATTATTATTATTTTCATTTGAATGTCTGCCTCCCTACCTAGACTGTAAGCTCCTTGTAAGGATCATATCTACCAGAGAAGCAGTTCCTTCATCTGTAAAATGGGGATTAAGACTGTGACCCCCCCCAAGGGACACCCTGATCACCTTGTAACCTCCCCAGCATTTAGAACAGTGCTTTGTACATAGTAAGCGCTTATGTGAGGCCCTCCCCCATGGGATATCCTGATCACCTTGTAACCTCCCCAGCATTTAGAACAGTGCTTTGTACATAGTAAGAACTTAATAAATGCCATCATTATTATTTTTATTAACAACTCTACTGTATTGTACTCTTCTAAATGCTTAGTACACAGTACTGCGTGCGGAAATGCTTCTGCACACAGTAAGTGTTTAATAAATACCAGCGATTGATTGATCAATTGTTTCCTCCATTAGATTATAAATCCTTCAAGGGAAGGGATCATACTTCACACTTCTGTACTGTACAGTGCTTTGCACACAGTAAGCATTCAATAAATATAGGTGATGATGATACTGATTATCTGTCTCCATCCATGATAGAATCCACCTAAGGTTTCCAGCTCACTCTGCAACCATTTTCTCATTCTGTATTCTCCTCTACACTTAAACATCTGTTATTTCTGACTCTCCATATCCCTAGTCTCTCCATCCTTCCTAATTCATCATCATCATCATCAATCGTATTTATTGAGCGCTTACTATGTGCACAGCACTGTACTAAGCGCTTGGGAAGTACAAATTGGCAACACATAGAGACAGTCCCTACCCAACAGTGGGCTCACAGTCTAAAACAATGACCCAAATCTGCAGACTCACCCACATTCGGTAAAATGACCCCTCCACTAATAGAAAAGGAGGCCTTAAATAAATAGAACACACTTCCAGAGCAGACTGTGTTTTTAAAGGGAGCAAAACACTCTAAACTGAACACACTTGCAGAGCAGACTGTGCTTTTAAAGGGGGCAAAACATTCTGAGGGCAAACATCACGGGTGAAATGAAGATTAACTACAAACACACCTGCTAAATTCTTCCCCTAGCCAACATTCTTCCCCAAAAGAATTCACTATAATACTTCAAGACATAATTGTTTAATAGAAATAATTTTCGCCTCTTCTTCCTGGGGTGCTATTGATATTTTTTTTATGGTATTTGTATCGGATATGTGCTTCCTATGTGCCAGGCACTGATTTAAATGTTGGACTAGATATAAGGTAATCGGGTTGAGCATGGTTTCTGTCCTACAGTGGGCTCACAGTCTTAGTTCCCATTTTATAGGTGAGTTAACTGAGGTACACATAGGTGAAGTGACTAGGAAATGTTGCTTCTCATTGACATCCAGCATACACCATTCCTGCATATCTCTTGGTTCTTAAAACCATCCAACAGCGCTTAGCAGCTCTCATTTCAGCAGCCACAAAAGGTTTGACTCTAACGACTCCCGTTTTGCCGAAGAAGCAAGGAAAAAGAAGAGACTCACGGTGGCAAGCTTCTGCACATCTTCATCCGATGCACCCAGGGAAGCCAGGCCTATTTCTTGGGAAAACTGGGCAAACTTGGGATCGGCGAGAAGAGGAACATGTCCTAAAAGTTCATGACACGTATCTCTGGCAAACAGAAAGAGCACAAAGAAATATTATGCATTACATGTAGCGGGGTCAAAATCACCAAGGACAGAATCAGCTAGGAGACGTACGTTACACGTACCCTGCCGAATGTTTCTACATCTTGCCACCAATATGAGTGACTTTCTGATAGTTTCCATAAGTGGTGAATTGGGGGTCATTTCGGTTAGTGCTTTAAACACCCACAACGGCTAGATCTCGGGACCCTATTTTTTTCATCTGTGTTCTGCTGATTAGGTTAACTACTGGAGTGGATAGATTCTAGCGCTTAGAATAGGGTTTGGCATGCAGTAAGCGCTTAACAAATACCATCATTATTATTATCAAAACAGTGGTTGGTAGTGATCCTGATGGGTCTTGCATCCATGGATTTCATTAGGCCTAGGGTCTGAGGAGCCACAAGTTCATCCTGAATGGATGAACTTCAGTTACCTCCTCTGTAAAATGGGGATTAAGACTGTGAGCCCCATTTTTTGTTGTGTGTTTCCCCCTTCTAGACTGTGAGCCCGTTGTTGGGTAGGGACCGTCTCTATATGTTAACGACTTGTACTTCCCAAGCTCTTAGTACAGTGCTCTGCACACAGTAAGCGCTCAATAAATATGAATGAATGAAAATGGGTCAACCTGATTACCTTGAATCTACTCCAGCACTGAGAACAGTGTTTGGCACACAGTAAGCTCTTAACAAATACCATAATTATTACTATTATTGATGGAAATACTACTAATCACTACTACCAGCGCTCAGAACAGTGTCCAGTGCTTAGAATATTGCCCAGCACTTCAAACCGTGCTTTGTACATAGTAAGCACTTAATAAATGCCATTATTATTATTATTAATTCATTGCTACCCTCTCAGTATGTAAAGGGGAGACTTTCTGAATGCTTAGTGCTTGAATTTTAATCTCTCCTTTTTAGATTATAAATTAATAATAATGTTGGTATTTGTTAAGCGCTTACTATGTGCAAAGCACTGTTTTAAGCACCGGGGGGGATACAGGGTGATCAGGTTGTCCCACGTGGGGCTCACAGTCTTAATCCCCATTTTACAGATGAGGTAACGGAGGCACAGAGAAGTGAAGCGACTTGCCCAAGGTCACATAGCTGACAGGCAGCGGAGCCGAGATTAGAACCCATGACCTCTGACTCCCAAGCCCGGGCTCTTTCCACTGAACCACACTGCTTCCCAATGAAACACATCCTGTCTTCTACTTTTTATGTATGCCCCCAAGCACCTAAAAATAGAGTACTCCTGGATTTGTACCCTTTTTTCTTTATTTTTCTCCACGGCATTTGTCAAGTGCGTACTCCGTGGCAAGCACTGTAGAGGGTAATCAGGCTGGCCACAGTCCATGTCCCACTCGGATGTCACAGTTTTCAACCCCATTTTACAGATGAGGTAACTGAGGAATAGAAAAGTTGAGTGACTTTCCTAAGGTCACACAACTGACAAGTGGCAGAGCCGGGATTAGAACCCAGGTCCTTCCAACTCCCAGGCCGGTGCTCTATTCTTTAGGCCACACTGCTTTCCACTCTGCTTTATTAGCCCCACTGTCATTCCCATAGAAATGATTAACATATGTTTAATTTACTTATTTATATTTATAGCTGTCTCCCCCTCTAGATTGCAAGCTCCTCGTGGGCAGGGAACATTACTGCCAACTCTCTTATATTAGGCTTTCCCAAGTGCTTAGCATAGTGCTCTGCACTCAACTGTCAATGAATACAATTGATTAATTGATGGATTTCTCTGCACATAGAAGGCACTCATTAAATAGTATTCCGTGAATGAATTTTTGTTCCAAGAAGATGAATCCAGGCCTGCAGTCTTAAAGAGGCTTTGTGCCTGTATTTATGTTCATCTGAATCCCCAGTTTGTGAGGCACCAGAGTTGCTTCCTTAACGCTAAACTTCTGTGGCATATTATTAGCCTTTCAAATCTAGTTTTCATCTGAAAATCCTTGTACTCATTTTCCCAGAAAGGGAATGTGGGACTGAATTCCCACTCAGCTCCACGAAACTATGACCGCTGGGATCCATAGAAGATCATCAGAAAAGGTCCAGATTCCATCCCACACGGGGCTCACGGCGGGTGGCAGGTATTCGATCCGCATTTTACAGATGAATAAATGAAGGAATAGAAAGTTGAATGACTTGCCCAGGGTCACTCAGCAGACCAATGGTAGAACTGCAGTTCGAACTCAGGCCTTTTTAGAGTTGTTCTTTCCACTAGGTCTCTCCACTAGTGCTTATGTTCAGAAGCAACAATGGGGCAACACTGGCCCGGCAGTCAAGAGGCTCGGTTAAGAGGAAGCTGAGCAAGAGTGGCCTTGGGCAAGTCATTTCACCTCTCTGGGCTTCTGTTCCCCCAGCTATAAAGAGGGAATAATGTCTCCACAAGCAAAGCAAAGGCCTGAGAGCCAGGGGACCCAGTTTCTAAAACTGGCTTTGTCATTTGCCTTCTGTGTGACCTTGGGCAAGTCACTTTAGTTCCCTGTGCCTCAGTTTCCTTATCTGTAAAATGGGGATTAAATACCCATTTGCCCTCCTCCTTAGACTGCGGGATAGGGACTGGATCTGACCCGATTGTCTTGTAGCTATCCCAGAATTTACTACAGTGCTTTGTATACAGTAAGTGCGTAACAAATATCATTAACATTATTATCATTTCTCCCTTCAGAAGGAACACAATGCAGATCTGTTAAGGACTTAGCACAGTACCCTGTACAGAGTAAGCACCCAATAAATATCAACGATGAAGAAACTAAACCTCATTATGGGCGGGGAATGTATTTTCCCAAGCGCTTAATACAGTGCTCTGGTTATAGCAACCACTCAATAAATACCACTGAACTGATCGACTGAAAAGAGGTGCTTAGTCAAATACCCAAATTGCTCTATTTGGGAAGCTTTCAAACCATTGTTACTCAGCCCATACAGAGCTTGGCAAACCGATCTATGCATCACCCAACCCCACCCTCTCTCCATCACTGCTCACTGAACAGCTAAATATGAATGGGATGCGAGTTTACGACTTTACTTCCTTATCCCACTAGATCTTTTTAAGGGATTCAATTATTGGGCCATAATTATACCTGTCAGGGCATACTGCCTCCAATCTCTTGATCTGCAAACATTTTTCTTAATTCACCTCCTCTCTGACATGCTTTTTACCTGAAGAATACTTCTCGGTTCCATTTTCACCAAAGCAGTCAGTTCTGTTAAAATTCCGAACCTTTCAAAACCATTAGCGCAGTAAAACATCACGTCTCCTTTTCAAAAAGGCTGTGGATCATATCAGGCACTAAACCTTTGCTACTCTAAATTGGAATCTCTTCTGATAAGGCCTGTTTTTCAGTTTCCAAAGCCCAGTAAAATGGCACTCGGCAAAGCACTCGTGCATAGCATCTCCGGCAAATCCTTAAATCACTCTAAGAAAGTTTCTCTACTTTGCTACTGCAAGCAAATCCAGGACCCGATGGTGAGTTTCACACAAAAGATTAATCTCTCCTTTCCTTACTGCTTTTAAGGAATGATTGCTCACCTGTTCGGGAAGTCGGTCACTGAAGTTTGGGGTACACAAATTATTGAGTGAGAATAATGAAAGGAGTTGCAATGGGGTGGAACAATTACAGGTGGTGGCAAAGGAAGGAATGAAGTACAATAATAGTAATTGCAGTACTGTTTAAGTGCCTACAATTAGCCAAGCACTGTACTAAGCACTGGAGTAGATACTAGTTAATAATAATAATAATAATTATGGTATTCGTAAAGCACTTACCATGTCCTAAGCACTGTTCTAAACACTGGAGTAGATACAAGGTAACCAGGTTGGACACAGTCCCTGTCCCCCATGAGGCTCACACTCTTAATCCCTATTTTACAGATGGGGTAACTGAGGCACAGAGAAGTTAAGTGACTTGCCCTCGGTCACACAGCAACTAAATGTGAGAGCTGGGATTAGAACTTGGGTTCTTTGACTCTTGGGCCCATGTGATTTCCAATAGGCCACACTGTTTTTCAATGAGCTGTACAATCTCTAAGCACAAATGGGATGGGAACAAGATGATCTAATCATGTTCCTCTAAACTGTGAGCTCACTGTGTGTCTGTTTGTCTGTGTCTGTTTATATTGTACTCTCTCAAGCGCTTAGTACAGTGTTTTGCACCCAGTAAGCGCTCAATAAATACAATCGAATGATTGAATGCTTGAATGTCCAGGAAAAGGGTTAATAATGGTGGTTTTTTGTTAACAGCTTGGCTCAATGGGAAGAGCCCGCGCTTGGGAGTCAGAGGTCATGGGTTCTAATCCCGGCTCCACCACTTAGCTGTGTGACTTTGGGCAAGTCACTTCACTTCTCTGGGCCTCAGTTCCCTCATCTGTAAAATGGGGATGAAGGCTGTGAGCCCACCGTGGGACAACCTGGTCACCTTGTACCCTCCCCAGCACTTAGAATAGTGCTTTGCATATAGTAAACGGTTAACAAATGCCATATTATTATTATTATTATTAAGCGCTTACTCTGTGCCAGCACTGTACTAAGCGTTGGGCTGGATACAAGCAAATAGCGTTGGGCACAGTTCCTGTCCCACGTGGAGCTCACTGTCCGAAACCCCATTTTTCAGATGAGGTATCTGAGGCACAGAGAAGTGAAGCGACGTGCCCAAGGTCACTTAGCGGACAAGTGGCGGAGCCGGGATTAGAACCCATAAACCTCTGACTCCTGGGCCCCTACGCCAAGCTGCTTTGGAAGGGGAGTGCTTTGGAATAATAGAAAGTGGAAATCACGGAGCCACAAGGGGAAGATTCCTTCCCGGACAGCTAGATGAAGGGCGTTTTCCAAGCACAGTAATCAATCAATCAGTCATATTTATTGAGCGCTTACTATGTGCAGAGCACTGTACTAAGCGCTTGGGAAGTACAAATTGGCAACACACAGAGACAGTCCCTACCCAACAGTGGGCTCACAGTCTAAAAGGGGGAGACAGAGAACAGAACCAAACATACCAACAAAATAAAATAAATAGGATAGAAATGTACAAGTAAAATAAATAAATAAATAAATAGAGTAATAAATATGTACAATAAATATGTACAGTAGCCACGACAGCTGAGCGGACAGCATCGTCTTGTAAGGACTGTGGAGAATCTCGTCCAGAAGATGCCCCCCAAATATTTGGACACCCCTTAGAAATGCCTTGAACTATCCAAGAAGGAAGTCAGAGATGGAGACACCCATTTCTGGGAGGGAACCTGAAAGGAGCATGGGCTGCACAGCCTAATGGAAAGAGCATGGGCCTGGGAATAGAGATTCTAATCCCGGCTCAGCTTGCTGTGTGACCTTGGGGAGGTCACTTAACTTCTCCGTGCCTCAGTTACTTCAGCTGAAAAATGAGGACTAAATTCTCCTCCGTCCAGCTTAGACTGTGTGTGGAACAAGGAATGTTTCCAACCTGATAAATTCGTATCTACCCCCGCTCTTGGAGCATTGCTTGACACACAGTAGGCACTTTACAAATACCATTTAAAAAGAAAAAAGATTAAGAAAGAGAGATCGGCATGCTGTGGGTGACCGGGAGACCCTGAGGAGTAGGATCATGTCTAATTTCCAATCAATAGTCAATAGATGACATAAAGCTGATACAGTAATCAAGGCAGGAAAAGATAAATGTTAGGGAAGCAGCGTGGCTCGGTGGAAAGAGACCGGGCTTTGGAGTCAGAGGTCACGGGTTCAAATCCCGGCTCGGCCACTTGTCAGCTGTGTGACTTTGGGCAAGTCACTTAACTTCTCTGTGCCTCAGTTCCCTCATGTGTAAAATGGGGATTAAGACTGTGAGCCTCCCGTGGGACAACCTGATCACCTTGCAACCTCCCCAGCGCTTAGAACAGTGCTTTGCACATAGTGAGCGCTTAACAAATACCATCATCATCATCATCATCTATTTAGGGTTTATGGTGCAGAGAGCACTGTACTAAACACTTTTTCAATACTATTTGTTAAGCACTTACTACGTGCCAGGCACTGTAGTAAGCACTGGGGTAGAGGCAAGAAAGCAGATTGGACACTATCTGTGTTGTCTACACGCGCTGCCTAGAATTCCTCAACGACAACTCTCTCCTCGACCCCCTCCAGTCTGGCTTCCGTCCCCTTCATTCGACGGAAACTGCCCTCTCAAAGGTCACCAATGACCTCCTGCTTGCCAAATCCAACGGCTCATATTCTGTCCTAATCCTCCTCGACCTCTCAGCTGCCTTTGACACTGCGGACCACCCCCTTCTCCTCAACACGCTATCTGACCTTGGCTTCACAGACTCCGTCCTCTCCTGGTTCTCCTCTTATCTCTCCAGTCGTTCTTTCTCAGTCTCTTTTGCAGGCTCCTCCTCCCCCTCCCATTCTCTCACTGTGGGGGTTCCCCAAGGTTCAGTGCTTGGTCCCCTTCTGTTCTCAATCTACACTCACTCCCTTGGTGACCTCATTCGCTCCCACGGCTTCAACTATCATCTCTACGCTGATGACACCCAGATCTCCATCTCTGCCCCTGCTCTCTCCCCCTCCCTCCAGGCTCGCATCTCCTCCTGCCTTCAGGACATCTCCATCTGGATGTCCGCCCGCCACCTAAAGCTCAACATGTCGAAGACTGAGCTCCTTGTCTTCCCTCCCAAACCTTGTCCTCTCCCTGACTTTCCCATCTCTGTTGACGGCACTACCATCCTTCCCGTCTCACAAGCCCGCAACCTTGGTGTCATCCTCGACTCCGCTCTCTCATTCACCCCTCACATCCAAGCCGTCACCAAAACCTGCCGGTCTCAGCTCCGCAACATTGCCAAGATCCGCCCTTTCCTCTCCATCCACACCGCTACCCTTCTCATTCAAGCTCTCATCCTATCCCGTCTGGACTACTGCACCAGCCTTCTCTCTGATCTCCCATCCTCGTGTCTCTCTCCACTTCAATCCATACTTCATGCTGCTGCCCGGATTATCTTTGTCCAGAAACGCTCTGGGCATATTACTCCCCTCCTCAAAAATCTCCAGTGGCTACCAATCAATCTGCGCATCAGGCAGAAACTCCTCACCCTCAGCTTCAAGGCTGTCCATCACCTCGCCCCCTCCTACCTCACCTCCCTTCTCTCCTTCTACTGCCCAGCCCGCAACCTCCGCTCCTCCACTGCTAAATTCCTCACTGTACCTCGTTCTCACCTGTCCCACCGTCGACCCCCGGCCCACATCATCCCCCGGGCCTGGAATGCCCTCCCTCTGCCCCTCTGCCAAGCTAGCTCTCTTCCTCCCTTCAAGGCCCTGCTGAGAGCTCACCTCCTCCAGGAGGCCTTCCCAGACTGAGCCCCTTCCTTCCTCTCCCCCTCGTCCCCCTCTCCATCCCCCCATCTTACCTCCTTCCCTTCCCCATAGCACCTGTATATATGTATATATGGTTGTACATATTTATTACTCTATTTATTTATTTATTTATTTATTTTACTTGTACATGTCTATCCTATTTTATTTTGTTGGTATGTTTGGTTCTGTTCTCTGTCTCCCCCTTTTAGACTGTGAGCCCACTGTTGGGTAGGGACTGTCTCTATGTGTTGCCAATCTGTACTTCCCAAGTGCTTAGTACAGTGCTCTGCACATAGTAAGCGCTCAATAAATACGATTGATTGATTGATTGATTGATTGTCCCACATGGAGCTCACAGTCTGAATCTCCATTTTACAATTAGGTATCTGAGGCCCAGAGAATTTAGGCTTGGGAGAGTACAATACAGTAGGGTAGACAGGCACATTGCCTGCCCACAAGGAGCTTACAGATGTTAAAATAAATTATGGATAAGTGCTTGGGGGCTGAGAGTGGGCTGAATATCAAGTGGAAGGGAGAGGGATTAGGTAAATTTATGGCTTAGTCAGGGATGGTCTCTTGGAGGAAATATGATTTTAGTAAGGATTTGATGCTTTGGGAAAGTGGTGGACTGTCATATACGAAGTGGGAGGGAGTCCCAGGCCAAAAGGAGGATTTGGGTAAGAAGTCGAGGGTGAGATAGACGAGATGGAGGTATAGGGAGAAAATTGGTGTTAGAGGAACCAACTGTGTGGCCTGGATTGTAGTTGGAAATCAGTGAGGAAAGGTAGGAGTGGTAGAGGCGATTGAGTGCTGTAAAGCTGTTGGAAAGGTGTTTCTATCTGATGCAGAAGTGAATAGGCAACCCCTGGAGGTTCTTGAGGAATGGGGAAGATATGGACTGAAATTTTTTATTTTTTTTTAGGAAGATGGTCCAGGCACCAGAGTGAAATATGGACTGGATTGGGGAAAGACAGGAGTCAGGGAGGTCAATGAGGAGGCTGATAATAATTATAGTACTTGTTAAGCGCTTACTATGTGCCATTCATTCGTTCAATCGTATTTATTGAGCACTTACTGTGTGCAGAGCACTAAGCGCTTGGCACTGTACTAAGCACTGTTCTAAGCGGTGGATTAGATACGAGTTTAGTCAGTCAGGATGGACACAGTCCCCGTCCCACATAGGGCTCATACTCTTAATCCCCATTTTCCAGATGGGGTAACTGAGACCCAGAGAAGTGAACTGACTTGCCCAAGATCACACAGCAGACAAGTGGCGGAGCCGGGATTAGAACCCATGACCTTCTGACTCCCAAGCCTGGGCTCTAGCCACTCATGCTGCTTCTCTAAAGCTGATGCAGTAATCAAGACAGGATAAGATAAATGTTATCTTGCCAACTTGTACTATGTTGCCAACTTGTACTTCCCAAGCGCTTAGTACAGTGCTCTGCAGACAGTGAGCGTTCATCATCAATCGTATTTATTGAGCGCTTACTGTGTGCAGAGCACTGTACTAAGTGCTTGGGAAGTACAAATTGGCAACATATAGAGACAGTCCCTACCCAACAGTGGGCTCACAGTCTAAATACGATTGAATGAATGAATGAATGAGTAAATGTAGGGAAGCAGCGTGGCTCAGCGGAAAGAGCCTGGGCTTTGGAGTCAGAGGACATGGGTTCTAATCCCGGCTCCGCCACTTGTCGGCTGTGTGACTTTGGGCAAGTCACTTCACTTCTCTGGGCCTCAGTTCCCTCGTCTGGAAAATGGGGCTGAAGACTGTGAGCCCCACGGGGGACAACCTGATCACCCTGTATCCTCCCCAGCGCTTAGAACAGTGCTTTGCACATAGTAAGCACTTAACAAATGCCACCATTATTATTATTATTATTAATCAAAACAGGATAAGATAAATGTTCAGGTCAGCAGGGAAGCAGTGTGGATGGAAAGAAAAGAGTGGATTTTAGAAATGCTGTGAAGGTTAAAACCAACAGGAATTGGTGACAGATTGAATATGTGGGTTGAATGAGAGAGATGAATCAAAGAAAGTGTCATGCTGAGGTTACCCAGCATTCAGTACAGGGTTCTGCAAATAGTAAGCGCTTTATAAATGGTATTACAACTACTACTAGCACTCCAAGAGTACTCCGGGGTCAGAGGGGTCACTGAATGGAGGATGGTCAGAAAGGAAGTCTTCATGGGAATCAGCGTGGCCCAGTGACGACAGCACACTGGAAGTCATCATCAATCGTATTTATTGAGCGCTTACTATGTGCAGAGCACATAGTCAGAGGATGTGGGTTCTAATCCTGGCTCCCCCGCCTGACTCCTGTGTGACCTTGGGCCAGTCACTTAACTTCTCTGTGCCTCAGTTACCTCCTCTATAAAATAGGGATTAAGACTGTCAGCCAGTGTGGCTCAGTGGAAAGAGCCCGGGCTTTGGAGTCAGAGGTCATGGGTTCAAACCCCGGCTCTGCCACTTGTCAGCCGGGTGACTTTGGGTAAGTCACTTAACTTCTCTGGGCCTCAGTTACCTCATCTGTAAAATGGGGATGAAGACTGTGAGCCCCCCATGGGACAACCTGATCACCTTGTAACCTCCCCAGGGCGTAGAACAGTGCTCTGCACATAGTAAGAGCTTAATAAATGCCTCATTATTATTATTGTTGTTATTATTATTATGATTATGTGGGACAGGAGCAGTGTCCAACCTAATTACCTTGTATCTACAACAGGGCTTAGAACAATGCTTGGCACATAGTACGGTATTACAAATACAGTAATTATTATTATTATTATTATTATTATTATTATTATTATTATTCACCCCATTATGCCTTCTTGTCATTTATCACAAATTAAAGCCTTGCAAAGGCTTTCAAAGTGAGTATTCAACATTATGCTTTCCATGCCAAATAAACCTTTTGAAACATTTCTGTGGATTTTTGTCTCCTTTAAATGAGGGAGATTTGCATACTTCAGAAAGTCAAAAGATGGAGAAAAGTTCAGTTAGGAGGGGAACCTGAGGATGAACAGAGTTTTTAGACTGCAGTCATCATTTTAAGTCTAATTCAAGTCATTTGAGATCATAACCAGAGAATCATAGCCAAGGAATGACTTTGTGGGCTCTGAGGCTCAGGAATCAATTTGGCATTCAGACTCTTTTTCTGGCCCCTAGTGCACCTAACCACAGATTTCAGACCAGTTCACCAACCGAGTCCCATAAGTGGTCCCTGAAGAGGAAAACCCTAAAAAGATTTCTGGCGACCTTTACGGCTTCTCCCTCCCGCCAATCCCCCCACCACTCTGTTGCGCATTTCCGATGGTGGAACCTAGATCGATACTAACAGAGGAGTATCAAGAAAATATAACATTCACGGAAGGCAGCAGGATGCATCCTAGGAACATTCCCCTGGGGCGGACTGCAAAAGAAGCACATCAAGACTACAACGGAATGTCATCATAATATTTTGTATTTTGTGCTGAATCGGAAATGGTACGCAAGGCTCTTTCTATAACCCCTCTAGGGCCTCGGTGGGCATAGTTACAAAATTTCGCTAATGCTCACTAACAGTCTCATTCCCAACTCTCCTTCTCTGCAGCCAGTCTGGAGAGGGCTGAGGGAAGGAAACACAGAGGAGGACAATTAAGGATCGCAGGTGGTTCTTACAGTTGTAAGCCTAGGAATGCATATTGCGAGCTGTCAATACTAAGGAGCGTGTTCCAGATTCAAACCCTGACATCCAGGCATTTTGGGGTCTTCTGGACAGTAGCTTTTCAGTAGATTAGGGTAGAGGCCCCACTGTGAATAAGCAGCGTGGCTTAGTGGAAAGAGCCCAGGCTTGGGAGTCAGAGGACTTGGGTTCTAATCAGCTATGAGACTTTGGGCAAACCACTTAACATCTCTGTGCCTCAGTTACTTCACCTGGAAAATGGGCCTTAAGACTGTGAGCCCCTGATGACCTTGTATCTACCCCAGTGCTTAGAACAGTGCTTGGTACCTAGGAAGCGCTTACCAAATACCAGAATTATTATTATTATTACTACTATCCTCCCGCAATACAATGGAGCTAGTCCATAAATGTCCCCCTATTGGCATTTGCTATCAAAATCTCCTAAAATATATTGCGATCATGCCTTCGCTGGGACAGTCTGGGTTTTTTTTGAACACCATAGAAAATTTGGCCTGAACATACTCTGGGAAAACGTCTAACTAATCTCAAGCCCCAAGCTATCACTGCCTGGGTTCTGCCCATGCACACAGGACTGGTATTCTTGAGCCATGGAAAATAATCCCATAATTAATCAATCAATAATATTTATTGAACACTTACTGCCTGCAATGCACTGAACTAAGCTCTTGGGAAAGTAAATTACAAGGCAATCTCTGCCTCCAAAGAGCTTACAGTCTATAGGAGGAGACAGACATCATAATATATTACAGAGAGGGGAAAAAGTAGATTAGAAGGATATGTACATAAATGTTATGGGGCTGGGGTGGGTATCAAAGTGCTTAAGGGGTACATAGGTGATGGGGAAGGTGGCTAGAGGAAATGAGGGCTCAGTTTGGGAAGGCCTCTTGGAAGAGATGTGATTTGGGGAGGGTTTTGAAGGTGGGAAGAGGGGTGTTCTGTTGGATATGAGGGGGGCAGAGTTCCAGGCTGGAGGGGAAATCTGGGCAATGGGTCAGTGGTGGGATAAATGAGACTGAGGTAAAGAAAGTAGGTTGGCATTAGGAGAGCAGACAGTGTGGATTGGGTTGTAGAAGAAAATAATAATAATAATATTGGCATTTATTAAGCACTTACTATGTGCAAAGCACTGTTTTAAGCGCTGGGGAGGTTACAAGGTGATCAGGTTGTCCCACGGGGGCTCACAGTCTTAATCCCCATTTTACAGATGAGGTAACTGAGGCGCAGAAAAGTGAAGTGGCTTGCCCAAAGTCACACAGCTGACAACTGGTGGAGCCGGGATTTGAACCCCTGACCTCTGACTCCAAAGCCTGGGCTCTTTCCACTGAGACATGCTGCTTCAGTGAGGTAAGGCAGGACGGGTGAGCTGATTGTGTCCCTTAAAGATATAAGCAGCCACTCTCTGGCAGATTGCATTTCCAATCACCCTACCCTGCCTTTCCTGCATGACATTTCATTTGTCTCTATTTTCTATAGGACGTTGGGGGTAAGAGCTCAAAATTAGAACTCTTTTTGGTGAGAAGCAGGGTGGGAAGGTTAGTGAGAAGCAGTGTGAGCTAATGGATAGAGCTCAGGCCTCGGAGTCAGAAGGACTGGGTCCTAATTCCACTCTGCCACTTGTCTGCTGCGTGACCTTAGGCAAGTCAATCAACTTCTCTGTGCCCCGTTACCTCATCTGTAAAATGGGGATTAAGACTGTGGGCCCCTCTGGGACATGGACTGTGTCCAACCTGATTAGCGTGTATTTACCCCAGTGCTTAGTACAGTTCCTGGTACATAGTAAGTGCTTAACAAATACCATGGAAAAGAGTTGAGAAAGGGAAGATGGCAAGGAGAGTGGAGGGGGGAATAATTCGCTCAACAGAAAAAAAAGACACAGCATCCGACAAATTCCAGATGATTAAAATCTGTGTGCCGGCAGTAAACCCATTGGGATTCACATTGCAGGGTGACAAACATTGGTTAAATCCATTCTCTGTCCAGTTCTCAATGGATTCCTTTAAAGATAAGTTCAATTACAAGCAAGAGGTCATCTCCTACTGAAAATGCTGCCAAGTGGCCCAGAATTCCCTTAGGAACTGCCTGGGGCTGCCCAAAGACAGAAATGGCCACCTTCCCCCTCTAAACCTTCCCTATGAAGATACCTTCTCTCCCCTCGCCCAGCCACTCCAGCCTGCCCCAAACCACAGAGCCAGGGAAATGTCTCAACAATATTTAGAAGTCAGGAAACCTGACTTCTAACACTTTCCTGCTAAGTAACCTTGGGAAAGTCACTTCTCTGCGCCTCGGTTTCCTCATCTATGAGCTGGAGATTAAATACCTAGTCACCCTCCCCCGTAGAATGAGAGCCCCATGAGGGGCAGAAACTCTGTCCCATCTGCTTAAATTGTAGCCTTCCTAGTTTAGTACATAATAAACACTTTATTATTGTTGTTGTAGTTCTTGCTATTATTATTATTATTAATAAATTTTCACCAGGGCTTTTTGCCTGGAGCTGGTAGTTGCCCAACTACTGAATCCCAGGGAGCAGTTATGTTTCTGTTTTTACAACTTTTCAGTTGGTTTGTTTTATCTGTTTCTGCATGTTCTGACATTTTAATTCTTGACCTTTCCCAGTGTTTATAAATGTCCTCCTCCCTCTTCCCCTCTCTCAGACACTGTGTGCCTATATTCAGTGGCCCCATATTTTTCTGGCCTTACTACAGTTGCTTAGAACAGCTTAAGCGTTTAATAAACGTAATTGCACTTAATTAGTCTTAAAAACAGAAGGCGATTTGCCGGCATAAACCGAATTCATTCTGCCTCGAAAATTGAAAGAATTAAGATTGCAGGAGAAACCTTATTAGAGTTATTATGAAGCTAATCTAAAAATAATGCTAACTACGACTCGATATTTAAAATAAAGACTAAATTTTTATTTTAATGGGAATGCTAAGCTGGCCAACTCTGTTATCCATGGCAGTCTTTCTCCAAAAATGGGTCTGCGGCTTCCTCAGTTCCTTGGAAAACCTTCTCCCTATAGCCCTCCAAACTCACTCACTCTGCTCCATCAGAGTCACTGAAACCTTGTGCTGACCCAGCTGAGATTATGATCCTTAAGGTGGAAAAGCATGAACTCGCGTTACTGTAAAGCTACCGTACGGAGAATTTTTAAGATAATTCAGTCCCACGTATTTTCACTCCACCTGCAGAACTTGCAGAAACCTCTGGCATTCAGTGACACACTCCCACGCCCTTATCAAGTTTTTAATCAGCTTGTAGAGGTGGGCAAAGCAATAAACACCCCGGATATCCACGCTTTCCCCCTCTCCTCACACCATCCCACTTCACTGCTATCTTAACTGCCGTAGACACGTGTGTGTAAGCGTGTGAGAGCGTGAGTGAACAGCTGCCCTGCATTTTCAGAAGTGGCTGTATTGATGGCAAGATCCTTCCTGTGCCAAAAAGTCAATAAAAAGGCTGATAAATGGCCCACAAACCCTGCCATATTGTTTGCATTTGAGGATAGATCCCTGCTGCCTGAACGGCTTTATTCCCCCTTCCCCTCAAGTGTTTAGTGCAGTGCTCTGCACAACGTATTCAATAAATACTATTGCTTGATCTTTTATAGCTGTCTCTGTTTTCAAACCTACCTCTTGTTGCCCAGTAATAATAATAACCATGATAGTTGCTAACAGCTCACTAATGCCAAGCACTGTACTCCGGGGCAAATACAAGATAATCAGGCCAGACGCAGTTCCTGCCTCTCATGGGACTCACAGTCTAAGCAGGAGGGAGGACAGGGATTTAATCCTATTTCACAGTTAAGAAAACTGAGGTTCAGGGAAGTCACTTAAGTGACTTGCCCCAGATCACACAATGAGGGATTAGAACCCAGCTCTTTTGACTCCAGACCCAGTGCTCCTTCCACTAGGCAACACTGCTCCTCCTTGGACCATTTGAATAATCTAACTACAAAACGTATTCACGCACAATTTTCATGGAGGCTTCTCCCAAACTATTTTTCTCCACTCTGAGGGAGCATTTGCGTGATAACTTTAGGGACAAAGAGTAGCACTTGTTTTGGAGAGCTCTAATATTGGTAATTAGACAAAAGAGAGCCCTCCAAACTAAATTTACAGATCGATTTTGATCGATGGCAACATTCAGAAAGCCAGGAGAAAGTTTATTTCCCAAGTATCTTCAGTCCTTACATGTTAAAACTGCATGACCTACTGGAAATAATAGTAATAATAATAATAATAATAATGATGACATTTATTAAGCGCTTACTATGTGCAAAGCACTGTTCTAAGCGCTGGGGAGGTTACAAGGTGATCAGGTTGTTCCGCGGGGGGCCTCACAGTCTTCATCCCCATTTTCCAGATGAGGTAACTGAAGCCCAGAGAAGTGAAGTGACTTGCCCAAAGTCATACAACTGACAATTGGCAGAGCCGGGATTTGAACCCATGACCTCTGACTCCAAAGCCCGGGCTCTTTCCACTGAGCCACGCCTGGAAGTCAGAGGATTTGGGTTCTAATCCCGGCTCTGCCACGGGCCTGCTGTGTGAACCTGGGCAAGTCATTTAACTTCTCTGTGCCTGTTACTTCCTCTGTAAAATGAGGATTAAATCCCATTCTCTTCTATTTAGACGACGTTCAACCTGATTAACTCGTATCTTCCGCAGAGCTTAGAACGGGACTTGGCTCCTAGTAAGTGTTTAACGAGCACAATAGTTTTTATTATTTCCTTTGCTCCCAGGGAAACAGTTGGACAATAGCCATTAGGAGCCAAGACAAGGGGTTTTGTATCTGTCGTGACCTCTTAATCAGAGCCTTGGAGCCTTCTCTTCCACAAACAAGACTGAAGGCGAGACTAGGCAAGATGGTCACGGAAGTCTGAGAGAGAGAGAGATGGGGCTGACTTGGGCTCGGTTCCTAAACGCTCGGGTTTTTTCTTAGCAAAACAGCTTTAAAGCACATTGGCAAACCCAGCAGACTGGAAAATGGATTAAATGCTTTCAGCCTTCACCGACTCCATTAAATTAGGTGCAAAGAACTCGGGACAGTTGTCCCCTTCATTTCAGTGGTAACGTTAAATGGGACCTTGAGAAAGTTCTGTGTCACTTGAAACTAGGAAGGGAATAATAATAATAATTATGGTATTTGTTAAGCGCTTACCATATGCCAAGCACCGGGGTAGATACAGGGTAATCAGGTTGTCCCACTTGGGACTCATGCTTTTAATCCCCATTTTCAGGTGAGTAACTGAGGCATAGAGAAGTTAAGTGGCTTGCCCAAGGTCACACAGCAGATGAGTGGCAGAGCCGGGATTAGAACCCACATCCTCTGACTCCCAAGCCCGGGCTCTTTCCATTAAGCCACGCTGCTTCTCGGGAACCAAAGATTGAATAATAATAATGGTGGTATTTGTTAAGCGCTTACTATGTGCAAAGCACTGTTCTAAACTCTGAGGGGGATACAAGGTGATCAGGTTATCCCACTTGGAGCTCACAGTCTTAATCCCCATTTTACAGATGAGGTAACTGAGGCACGGAGAAGTTAAGTGACTTGTCCAAGGTCACACAGCTAAGTGGAGGAACTGGGATTCGAACCCGTGTCCTCTGACTCCCAAGCCCTTGCTCTTTCCACTAAGCCATGCTGCTTCTCGGGAACCAAAGACTGAATAATAATAATAATAATAATGGTGGTATTTGTTAAGCGCTTACTATGTGCCAAGCACTGTTCTAAGCTCTGGGGGGGGGGGGGATACAAGGTGATCAGGTTGTCCCACTTGGGGCTCACAGTCTTAATCCCCATTTTACAGATAATAATAATAATAATAATAATAATAATGGCATTTATTAAGCACTTACTATGTGCAAAGCACTGTACTAAGCGGTGGGGAGGTTACAAGGTGATCAGGTTGTCCCATGGCGGGGCTCACAGTCTTAATCCCCATTTTACAGATGAGGGAACTGAGGCCCAGAGAAGTGAAGTGACTTGCCCAAAGTCACACAGCTGACAAGTGGCGGAGCTGGGATTAGAACCCATGACCTCTGGCTCCCAAGCCCAGGCTCTTTCCACTGAGCCATGCTGCTTCTCTGAGGCCCAGAGAAGTGAAGTAACTTGCTCAAAGTCACACAGCTGACAATTGGTAGAGATACAGATGAGGTACAGAGAAGTTCAGTGGCTTGCCCAAGGTCACACAGCCGACAAGCGGCAGAGCCGGGATTCGAACCATGATGTAGAGGCGGAGTGACCATGCCGTCAACTTTAACAACGATGCTTAAATCTTCAGATCACATCTCCCCACTCCTGAGAAACCTTCAGTGGTTACCCATCCGCCCCCACATCAAACAGAAACGAGCGAGAGGCAGTGTGGCTCAGTAGGAAAGAGCCCGGGCTTTGGAGTCGGAGGTCATGGGTTCAAATCCTGGCTCTGCCAATTGTCAGCTGTGTTACTTTGGGCAAGTCACTTCACTTCTCTGGGCCTCAGTTACCTCATCTGTAAAATGGGGACTGAGACGGTGAGCCCCATGAGGGACCACCTGATAATCTTGTAGCCTCCCCAGCGCTTAGAACAGTGCTTTGCACACAGTAAGCGCTTAATAAATGCCATTATTATTATTAGAAACTCCTTACCATCGGCTTCAGCTCGCCCCCTCCTATCCTACGTCGATATTTTCCTCCTCCAATCGAGCCCCCGCTCTTCACTCTTCTAACATCAACCTATGCACTGTACCTCTATCCCACTGCAAACCTCTTGTCCACATCCTCCTTCGGGCCTGAAACTCACTCCTCATTCGTCATCATCATCATCATCATCATCATCAATCGTATTTATTGAGCGCTTACTATGTGCAGAGCACTGTACTAAGCGCTTGGGAAGTACAAATTGGCAACATATAGAGACAGTCCCTACCCAACAGTGGGCTCACATTCACAGATAACAGACCACTACTCTCCCCACCTGCAAAGCCTTATCAAAAACACATCTCTTCCCAAAGATTGTCCCCAATTAAGCCCTCATTTCCCCACCTCTCTCTCTCTTCTGCATTGCTTGTGCACCTTGCTATTCACCCACACTCTGTCCACGGCACTTCTGTCGCTCCCCCTTTTAGACTGTGAGCCCACTGTTGGGTAGGGACTGTCTCTATATGTTGCCAATTTGTACTTCCCAAGCGCTCAGTACAGTGCTCTGCACATAGTAAGCGCTCAATAAATACGATTGATGATGATGATGATGATGTTGTCTTATCCTGTCGACTCGCGTCCGACCCACAGCGACGCCATGGCCGCGTCCCTCCCAGAACGCCCCACCTCCATCGGCAGTCGTTCTGGTAGAGTTTTCTTCGTCAAAATACGGAAGCGTTTTACCGTTGTCTCCTTCGGCACAAGTCCGCCCTCGACTCTCGTGCATTCATTCATTCAATCGTATTTACTGAGCGCTTACTGGGTGCAGAGCACGTACTAAGCGCTTGGGAAGTCCAAGTTGGCAACATATAGAGACGGTCCCTACCCAACAGTGGGCTCACAGTCTAGAAGGGGGAGACAGAGAACAAAACAAAACATTTTAACAAAATAAAATAAATAGAATACGTACAAATAAAATACATAAATAGAGTAATAGACTCTCCCATGCCGCTGCTGCCCAGCACGGGTGAGTTTTGATTTGTAGCAGATGGCCTGCCACTGCCCAAGCTGGAAATGGAATGGATACGCCTCCGTTTCACTCTCGCTCCCATAGTCGAGACTGTTAGGGTACCGGAAACTCTCCAGGTGTGACCCTGAGAAGACGGCACTTCTGTACGTAGCCAGAATTTATTTTAATATCTGTCTCCCTCTCTAGACTGTAAGCTCCTAGTAGGCCAGGAACATCTACATGAGAAGCTATGAGAAGCAGCATGGCTCAGTGGAAAAAGCCCAGGCTTTGGAGTCAGAGGTCATGGGTTCAAATCCAGGCTCCACCAATTGTCAGCTGTGTGCAGGGCAACTCACTTAACTTCTCTGGGCCTCAGTTCCCTCATCTGTAAAATGGGGATTAAGACTGTGAGCCCCCTGTGGGACAACCGGATCACTTTGTAACCTCCCCAGCGCTTAGAACAATGTTTTGCACATCGTTACTCTATTTATTTATTTATTTTACTTGGACATATCTATTCTATTTGTTTCATTTTGTTAGTATGTTTGGTTTTGTTCTCTGTCTCCCCCTTTTAGACTGTGAGCCCACTGTTGGGTAGGGACTGTCTCTATATGTTGCCAACTTGTACTTCCCAAGCGCTTAGTACAGTGCTCTGCACACAGTAAGCGCTCAATAAATACGATTGATGATGATGATGATCGTAAGCGCTTAATAAATGTCATCATTATTATTATTATCTCTACCAACTCTATCATCCTGCGCTCTCCCAAGTGCTTGCACACGGTAAGCTATCAGTGAATATCTGGATTGATTGATTGATTGATTGATTGATGAAAGACAGGCTTGGCTTCCCCATGGCAAGCCATCATACAAAAATCATTAATAGCTGAGAACTCTTTGCTTCGCGGTTATCAACCAGCCTTGATTTTTCACTCGAATACTTACGGTTCTGGGGTGTAGAGCGGGTCAGAACTGTGTCTGATGTATTGAGTACAATGGAATACTCTATAGGCCAGTCCCGCCAGGAAGTCTCGAGGAGACAGGTATCCAGCCACCGGTCTGACTGTGAAACCAGATCTTTCTAAATACAGAAGGCACAGAAAAGTGCAGATTAAATATTAATAGAGCAGCACTAGAAGGCACAGTCAGGTTCTTTATGATTTAGAAAAAATATTCTAATCAACAGTCCAGGAACTGAAATTCCGGGCCAAAGAACAACGTGCAATGTAGAGAAGCAGCGTGACTCAGTGGAAAGAGCCCGGGCTTTGGAGTCAGAGGTCATGGGTTCAAATCCCGGCTCCTCCAACTGTCAGCTGTGTGACTTTGGGCAAGTCACTTAACTTCTCTGTGCCTCAGTTACCTCATCTGTTAAATGGGGATTAAGACTGTGAGCCCCCCATGGGACAACCTGATCACCTTATAACCTCCCTAGTGCTTAGAACCGTGCTTTGCACATACTAAGGCTTAATAAATGCCATGAGCCCGCTGTTGGGTAGGGACCGTCTCTATATGTTGCCAACTTGTACTTCCCAAGCGCTTAGTACAGTGCTCTGCACACAGTAAGTGCTCAATAAATACGATTGAATTGCTATTATTATAATGTACGTAGTTTGGAGTGACCAATTATCGGAATGATTGTTTTTCACTAAAATGCACTTGGATCAAAGGGCTTATAATGAAAGAAGGAGGGAGAGTCCAAAAAAAATCCTGAAAAACCCAGAATAGACACCAAGTCACTAGAAAAATTCTGCATATACCCAAGAGGATAATTCAGCCCAATGTGATATGCTCAAAAAATACCCATTGCTATTTTCAATGCATGCCATACTGATATGACAGGAAATGTAAAGCTGCCTAGGAATGAAATTGCCCATCAGAATGATTTCTTTACAAAACAGATTGGCCAATGTCTTATGTACTTTCTGATAATGTTTACACATCCTAATCCTTTGCACATCAGTTGCATCTGTTTTCTAGAAACGGAGATTAAAATCTTTAATCCTGACATGCTTTTCTGGCTTCCTCAGAAGCGTGCAAACCAAATTCTTCAGTTCTAGATAACATTCATTTCTAGGTCATTCCAAAGGCTCTCAATGCAATGAGCAATTTTCACTCTGAACTCAGACCCTCCAGAAACTGACATCTCTAGGAACGAGATAAGGGGAATCCCTGATTTTCATACCATCCTCCGCAGAATGAGCCTCGGAGAATATTGGTGAGATAGATACTTTATTTCTGCAAACCAAAAATGCTTCTGTCTGCCACCAGAAAATCAGTCTAGCATCTTTAAGGCTGCTTCTTTGTCAGTGGATAATCCCATCACAGGATAAATTTATCGGGGATGTGAGCCTGTGACTTTTCTTTCCAGGGGGATTGCTCAGTTCTCTGTGTAGCCAGTCTCTAGGGAAGGCCAGTGAGAAGTTTTGACACTCAGGGAATAGGAATTCCAGGCTAGTCATCATCTCGTATAAGCTATTAAAATTGACTATCTGCCTTTTCTCGTATGTTGCATTTTAAACAGAGCCTGGGCAGTAGGAATCATAAATTATGCAGAAATGGCGGGATTCTCAGATCAAATAAATAACTTGAAATGTGGCTTGCTTATTTTTTTTTAATTTAACCTAGGAAATACCTCCCACGCACCATTCCTAGCCTATAACATAAAGAGACAGAGAAAGCCTACATACTCAAATTCTCTTCCTTAGGGTTCTGTGACCTAAAACCAAGACAGCAAATGAAACTTCTCTTGTAAGGTGGCATCTCACGTAGGCTAATGAACCTCCTCCCGTTCCTGAAAAACCACTGCTACCCCAACGCAAAAAGAGGTTGCCTAGCAGGAGGATGGTTTATCAGAAGCCTTACCTTTAAGAAACGAACAAACATCTTCCAGCTGGGGCACGTTATCTTCTCGGTAGCCACAGTATTTGGTCAGCAAAGGCAGGTTTTTTAAATACTCACGGCAAGCATGGGTGGGATAGAGTTTGGTGAGTTCCCTGAATACAACTCCCCAGGTTTTGGTCTCTTCCACGGTATATTCCACTCTGGGGACAGGCTGGCCACTATGACGAGAGGGAAGCAAAATGCATGGACATGACATCCAGTTCTAGTTTAGCTTAGTTCCTTCCTCAAAGCCAGTAGCACTCCTAATGGGATTCAGTGATTTCCCCAAAATACAGCTGTGGGGCTCTATAGCGACTGTGTTTTGAACGACTGAATCGTGAGATACACTGTTCTGCACACTTATATGCTATCATATAAGTCCTGATCCAAATCTGCTGAAAAGCAAATATGAAATTCCTAGATTGTAAGCTCACTGTGGGCAGGCAATGTCTACCAAATGTTCTACTAGAAAGAACGCGGGTCTGGGAACCAGAAGACCCGAGTTCTAATCCCGACTCCGCCACATACCTGCTGTGTGACCTTGGGCAAGTCACCTAACTTTTTTGTGCTTCAGTTACCTCACCTTTACAATAGGGAGTAAGACTGTAAGCAGCGTGGCTCAGTGGAAAGAGCATGGGCTTGGGAGCCAAAGGTCAAAGGTTCTAATCCCAGCTCTGCCATATGTCTGCTGTGTGATCTTGGGCAAGTCACTTCACTTCTCTGAGCCTCAGTTCCCTCATCTGGAAAATGGGGATGAAGACTGTGAGCCCCACGTGGGACAATCGGATCACCTTGCATCCCCCCCAGCGCTTAGAACAGTGTTTTGCACATAGTAAGTGCTTAACAAATGCCATAATTATTATTATTACTTTGGACAAGGACTATTTCCAACCTGATTATTTTGAAGCTACCCCAGCACTTTATAAATACCATAAAAAATAAAAACAAATCTCTGTTGCATTGTACTCTCCCAAGTGCTTAATACAGTCCTCTCTGCACACAGTAAGCACTTGGTGAATTCCATGGACTGATCTGCTTTATTCTGTAATGTCTCTCGGCTGTCATTTAATATTCATTAAAGTAACTCAAAGCAAAACATCCCCGCCTTGACTAAAGGAGGATTTGTTATATGATTATGAATCTTTGTAGGAGTCTGCAGGAGTTTAAATTAATCTGGCTGACTGTTGTACTGGTTTTTCAAAATTCGCGAAAGATTTGTCCAACTTGGGTTGAACAAGAGACTCTTTGTCTTCATAAAGCAGACATGCAGCAGGCTCATTCTTTCTGAACATCTCTGCAAACTTTCGAAATCCTCTCATTCATTCAATCAATCATTCATTCATTCAATCGTATTCATTCA
This sequence comes from Tachyglossus aculeatus, assembly GCF_015852505.1. Lineage (NCBI taxonomy): Eukaryota > Metazoa > Chordata > Mammalia > Monotremata > Tachyglossidae > Tachyglossus > Tachyglossus aculeatus. The sequence continues at coordinate 20,782,376 of NC_052079.1, read as the reverse complement.
ATCTCTCCATCATGATTTCTTCTTCAATCGTTAATAATTGAATTCCCTTTCTCTACGCCTCAGTTTCTCAACTGTAAAATGGGGATTACGACTGTGAGCCCCACTTGGGACAACCTGATCACCTTGTATCCTCCCCAGAGCTTAGAACAGTGCTTTGCACCTAGTAAGCACTTAACAAAGGCCATCATCATTATTATTATTCAGGTAGCGATGTCCTGAGGGCAGGAAGAAATGTGAGACTGAAGAGGAGAGAGATCAGAGATGGAGAGGGAAACTGGGGAATTACCTCCATAGAGGTGGTAGTTGAAATCGTGGGAGCAAATAAATTCTCCAACATAGATGGAGAATAGAAGCGGACCCAAAACAGAACCATGAGGCACTCCCACAGTTACAAGGTGGGAGGCAGAGGAGGAACCCATGAAAGAGACAAGTATTATTTAGAGCATCTGAAGCGAGAACGAACATTTTCTCTCGCAAACGAGTTGCGGCAAAGAAGGGAATTTTGAGTGAAAAACAGGCTGACACCCACGCCTAAGAGCAGTGTTCAGGAGGCCGCCTGCAGAGTACACACAGCGTGAGCTCGACTGCTCTCTGCATCCCACGCCCTTAGCTCTGTCACTACCATCTAAGCATCCCTCCGGCCTCTGAGGTAAGGCAGTCCCTTGGCCCAGGGATGGGCCACGGACAATGCGAAACACATCCTGCCCTCTCCTACAGAGGCTCAGGATAGCAGAGAATGTTTCCAGCGGGAGCAGCTACAAAGGGAAGAGCACATTCAATCACAGGTTCAGCGCAGAGCAGAGTCAGAGAGGCAAAATTGGATGGCGGATAAAGACAGGTCCCTTCCATCCCTCCCCGCTCACCCGTCTTCCACTACTTACTACCTAGTTGCTTCTTGAAGAGGCATCATGATGTTTGGTGAGCTGTCTCAACTCATTCCTTTGCCCTGCCCAGCTCAGCCTCCTATTTCTCACAAAGCAAAGTGTCGTTCGTTCAACACTCGTGGTGGATGAAGGGAATAAAAGACAAGTCAAACAGGAAAGTAGCAAGACGGTAATATGTGCCTTCACCCAGGTGCCAGGAATGAGATTTGCAGAAATAAAATTAGACTAAAATTCGACTTAGTTCAACATGGATGCTTGCGACAAGAAAATGACTACCCAGCGTGATTTGTTAGAAGCAAGGAAAATGTGCTCCCTCGTAGTACTGTGATTAATTGAGTATGAAAGCCTGATCTAGAAATTCAAAATGAAAGAACAGAAAAAATATAGGAGTATTAAGAAAAAGCCCACTTCTTACTTCCCAAAAATCCACTAAATCAAACGGAGCTGAGCTAGTCGATAAAGCTAATAATGGCTCTTTGCAGTCTCCAGGTAGGAAAGACATGAGATTGAAGCCGAAGATGAAAATCTGCCGTATAAAACTGATCATTAGGTGAAATAAATTCTTGCTTCAAGTATTCATCTGCAACTTTTCATCCACTTTAATGGGAGCAACAAGTGAATTCTCCCCAGCTTGATGTGGCACATTAATCAACAGGAGATGAGTGTGATTATCTAAGAGTAGCAAAGGGATCTATTATACTCACAAACACACACATACACACACAACCACACACATAAGCACACACATCTACAGCAACATTGTCAACAGCCACAGCGTCTTAAAATATGAAAGGCGTTGAGATGTGTACGCATATTATCTTCTGAGTAAAAGCAGGCTAGCCTGCTGTGCATTTTAATAATGCATTTGCAGAATAAGATGCTCAGTAATGGAGAAAGATCTTCTAGTCTCTGTGGATTTCAGTATCTCCGCGGGTTACAGTCTTTTTGCAGCTTTCAATAAAGCCCAGTAAACGCCCAGTGTAAAGAGTTGCACCATTGAGAGCCTACAATTATGTTCCCAGGATAGTTTCCTCAAGACATGGGATAATCCTTTAAGTCATTTGCAGTGGAAATTTATTGTTCTCAGATTTGTGATTCCTATATAAAGGTTGTGACTTCCACTCAGCTTTACATTCGCTATAGGCCACATCTCACTTTTCATAAGACCATTCTGAGTTTCTGCCTTTTATTTATTTATATGGATGTTATTTGCTTCCATTGAAAAGAGAACACAGAGAAACAGACTTAAATTACAGCAGAATGAATTGTTAGGCATTCATCAATCTATCATTCAGAGGTATTTAGTGAGCGTTTACTGTGTACGTACTTGGGAGAGTACAATACAGCATAGTTGTTAGACATGTTCCCTGCCCACAGTAAGAAAAATTTCCTGGCAATAAAGGATCCAGACAAGAAGTAGAAAATCTTGGAAGGGTTTCACTCCATAGTGGACATTGATCTGGTTGGATGGTTTAGTTGTAATTCTCCCTCTAGACAAAGGGATAGACTCCCAGCATTTCTCAACGGTCCTGTAATAATGTTGGCAAGAACCTTGAGAAGCCAATGAGTCTATCTCTCTGCCTTCAGAAAGCACTGGATCTAATTCTAATTCTCTAATTAAGAATTAGAATAATATTTCTCTAATTCTCTAATTTTATATCTATGATTAGCACACTAGTTCCTGTACCTAGAACCAAAAAGCACCATTGGAATTGGGCTGGAAAGGGAATTGCCTGGCTGTGGACAGATGTATACATGGCCTAGGCCTCCATAACAAGACTATTTCCCGGGACTGTAAATGATCTGGAAAATTGGCAAGTTAAACCAGTAATATGCCTACATTTGTTGATCAAAAAGTAGCCTGTTATGGCTCTTCCCGTACCTCAGTTGATACAAATCATGTTTCCATTTCACTTGACTGTTTGCTTTTTACATACACTTATCAATCAACTGCCGTCCATCGGTGGTATTTATTTGGCTCTTATTGGGTGCAGAACACTATACTGAGGAATTGGGAGTTGGTAGGCATGTTTCCTGTCCACAAGGAGCTTACAGTCTCGAGGGGGAGGCAGATATTTAAAAAAAAATTATGGATAGGTACATATGTGCTGTGGGACTAAGGGTGAGGTAATTATCAAGTGCTTAAAGGGTTGAGACCTCAGTAATAATAATGATGATGATGGCATTTGTTAAGCACTTACTATGTGCAAAGCGCTGAGGGGGGTTTACAAGGTGATCAGGTTGTCCCACATGGGGCTCACAGTCTCAATCCCCACTTAACAGATGAGGTAACTGAGGCCCAGAGAAGTGAAGTGACTTGCCCGAAGTCACACAGCCGACAATTGGCGGAGCCGGGATTCGAACCCGTGACCCCTGACTCCCAAGCCCGGGCTCTTTCCACTGAGCCACGCTGCTTCTCTACATAGGCACTGCAGATGGGAGAGAGAGTAGCGGAAATGAAGGTTTAGTGCGGGACGGTTTCTTGGAGGAGATGGGATTTCAGTACGGCGTTGAAGGCGGGGAGGGTGATGGCCTGTCGTATATGAACGGGGAGGGAGTTGGAGGCTAGCGAGCGGGGTCAGCGACGAGATAAACAAAATCAGTGTACAGTGAGTACGTTGGTGTTAGCGGATGTAGTGAGTGCACTAAGTTGTAATAGAAAATCAGCGAGGTAAACTAAGAGCAGACAGGCTGATTGAATGAGAATTTCTGCTTGATGCTTGGTGGAAAAGCAGTGTGGCCTAATGGCTAGAGCGTGGCCCTGGGAGTCCGAGGACCTGGGTTCTAATCCCATCTGCTGTGTGGGTAAGTCACTTAACTTCTCTGAACGTCAGCTACTGCATCTGTAAAATAGGGACTAATCAATCAATCAATCAATCGTATTTATTGAGCGCTTACTGTGTGCAGAGCACTGTACTAAGCGCTTGGGAAGTACAAGTTGGCAACATATAGAGACAGTCCCTACCCAACAGTGGGCTCACAGTCTAAAAGATGGTGAACCCCACGTGGAACAGGGACTGCGTCTACTCTGATTTGTTTTTATCCACCCCAGTGCTTATTATAGTGTCTGGCACATAGTAAGCGCTGAACGAATACCAATCAATCAATCAATCAATCGTATTTATTGAGCGCTTACTATGTGCAGAGCACTGTACTAAGCGCTTGGGAAGTACAAATTGGCAACATACCACAGTTATTATTATGAGAATGTGGATGGACAAATGGAGGTTCAAGAGGAGTGAGGAGACGTGGACTCCACGGCAGCGCTAGCAGCTGGCTTTTTTCCTCACATATTTTTCCCATCCAGGGTCTGAAAAATACTGACTCACAGTTTTAAGACGAGGCTGCCTTCTGGAGGAGATTTTTAATGTGAGATTCCTAGTCTCTGACTGTTGTTCTCATTACCAAAGCACCTAAGGATGAGGTCAATTGAATCACTTATTCCATGAAGCCCACAGTGGCAGTCTACGAGCAGTCCTGCTCAGAATAATGTATTCGGCTGATGGCGTTTGAAAACGGCTGGGTTGAATAAAATATCCCAACGACCACAAGGCTCACAAGGAATGAATGCAGAGGACTGACTGGACAAAAATACTGAAGAACTGCCTCTGGCTAAATTCTTATTTTTTGCACTCTTTATTGAAGTAAAAATCACTTTGGCTTTACACAGTCACCTCTCAACTATTCAGACCTTTGGATTTTCAAAACCCTCCACAGTTTCTCCTCTTCCCACTGACAGTTAGCTGGGAAGTCAGGCTTCTTCTTGCTACCACCTCCATCACAGAGGAGAGGAGGTGAAACGTAAAAGCACTGAATTTTGATACTTATCAATTGTTCTCATAAAGATTTGGTGTCAGAGGGAGCGGGCATTAGGAAATGAGGGCCTGGGATTTGCTACGGATTCCAATCACAGGAAACCCACTTGAGGAAATAATCCAATTTTCCATAGTGGCAATCGACAGATTTCACTGGCAACTGCTCTGGTTACCCTCTGTTAATATCATTATTATTGTTGTTGTTGTTGCTGTATTTGTCAAGGGTTTACTATGTGTCAAGCACTGTTCTAAGCACTGGGGTAGATAATAATAATAATAATAATAATGGCATTTATTAAGCACGTACTATGTGCAAAGCACTGTTTTAAGCACTGGGGAGGTTACAAAGTGATCCAGTTGTCCCCCGGGGGGCTCACAGTCTTAATCTCCATTTTACAGATGAGGGAACTGAGGCCCAGAGAAGTTAAGTGACTTTCCCAAAGTCACACAGCTGACAATTGGTGGAGCTGGGATTTGAACCCATGACCTCTGACTCCAAAGCCTGCGCTCTCTCCACTGAGCCACACTGCTTCTCTACTAGACAATAAACTAATAGACAAAACAAAGAAAAAACCCAGATAAATAGCTGGGTGATGAGGTAATAGAGACGTTACAGAGAGTAAACCATCCAGAATTAAGCCTTCTGAGATACCTAGAGTTAAAGGGTGAGGAGGGAAAGGAGAGTCAGCAAAAGAAACTGGAAAGTTTCACTCAGAAACAAAACTGAAACCAGGAATCAAGACCAGACAAAATCTAGGAGAAGCTAGTCAGCCATGCTGAAAGAGGCAGAAGGTCATCGGAACAAATTAGAAGAGAGAATTATGTATCGCCAGAATGGGGTCATTGGAAAACTTGAATATGAGGGTGTCAGAAAAATGAAGAGACTGTAATCTGAATTGGCAGGGGTGGGAAAGGAAAGGGAGGCCTAAGAGAAAAATAGCTGAGTGGTTATATTCAGTGCTTTCAAAGAGTTTAAAGAAAAAGAGAGAAGGGAAAAGGATGATAGCTGGGGGCAGGGGGGATGAGATGAGTCAAAGATTGATTAGTCAATTAACAGTATTTATTCAACAGGGTTAGAAGGCATGATCCCTATCTTCAAGGACCTCACACTTCCTCAGGGGAAGGGAGGAAGAACACTGAATAATTAACAGAAAGAGGAGAGGGAAAAGAGATAAGTAGATTAGTCACTGTGGAAACAGTAAGCTTTGTAAGTTGATATATAAAGTGCCAGAAATGAGTGTGAGTGAAAAAGTGTGTAAAGTGGTTTTAGGTGTGCTGAGGTGGTAGTTGTGAAAGAAGAAAAATCCGCCCCACCTAGAGGAGGTGGGATTTTTAGGAGGAATTTGAAGATGGTGAGAGCTTCGGTCTGGCAGATTTGAAGGGGGAGAAAGCTCCAGGGAAGTGAAGGGTAGGAACAAGGGGTGAGAGACTGGAGAACCCAGAATGAGAAACAGTGAGTTAATTAACTTCAGAAAAAAACGAGCATGCAAGCTGGGACGTAGTGGGAGAAGAGAATGGATAAAAAAAGGAGGGACAGAGCTGATGGAATGCTTTAAAACTGATGATCGTGAGTTTCTGCTTGAAACAGAGAGGAATGGTTACCATTGAAGGCACGGAAAGAGATGAGCAGAATAAAGCGTGGCTTAGTGGAAAAAGTCCGGGCTTGGGAGACAGAAGTTGTGGGTTCTAATCCTGGCTCTGCCACTTGTCAGCTGTGTGACTTTGGGCAAGCCACTTAATTTCTCTGGGCCTCAGTTACCTCACCTGTAAAATGGGGATTAAGACTGTGAGCTCTTCATGGGACAACCTGATTACCTTGTATCTACCCCAGCACTTAGAACAGAGCTTGGCACATCGTAAGCGCTTAACAAATGGAGCACAGGCTTTGGAAGCAGTGTGGCTCAGTGGAAAAGAGCACGGGCTTTGGAGTCAGAGATCTTGGGTTCAAATCCCAGCTCCGCCAACTGTCAGCTGTGTGAGTTTGGGCAAGTCACTTAACTTCTCTGTGCCTCAGTTACCTCATCTGGAAAATGGGGATTAAAACTGTGAGCCCCCAGTAGGACAACCTGATCACCTTGTAACCTCCCCAGTGCTTAGAACAGTACCTTGTACATAGTAAGCACTTAACAAATACTATTATTATTATTACTTGGAGTCAGAGGTCATGGGTTCAAATCCCGCTCCGCCAACTGTCAGCTGTGTGATTTTGGGCAAGTCACAATTTCTCTGTGCCTCAGTTACCTCATCTGTAAAATGGAGATTAAGACTGTGAGCCCCCTGTGGGACAACCTGACCACCTTGTCACCTCCCCAGCGCTTAGAACATTGCCTTGCCGTGCACATAGTAAGCGCTTAATAAATGCCATTACTATCATTATTATTATCATTATCATCATCATAAATGATCCGGTAAGCAGAGGAAAGTATGGAGACTGGAGAGGGGATAGACTGGATGCTGAATGACCAGTGGGAAGACTGATGTAGACATCAAGCTAGATTAAGATAAATGCCAGATCCAGGATGCTGACTGTTCAGAAAGAAGAAATGTTGTGGAGGAAAGTGATGGTATTTAATGACAGACTGAAAATGAGAGTTGAAAGAGAGGGAGGAGACAAGGGGTCTTTGGATTTTTTTTTCCATAAAGAGAAAACTTGGATTACTTGAAGACAGAAGGGCAAGAGGAGCGGGAGAGTTTCAAATCAGTTCATTCATTCATTCAAACATACTTATTGAGCGCTTACTGTGTGCAGAGCAGTGTACTAAACACTTGGAAAGTGCAATTCGGCATCAGTTGTGGGAGGGAGGCCAAAGGGGGAGCAGGTCTTTGCTTCAGCCGCCTCAGAAGTTAAATAAATATAAGCATACATATATGTGTGTGTATGCTTATATATCATTTCAAGTATTTTTTCTTGTCCATTTTTTTATAGAATTTAAGTGCTTACTAAGTGCCAGGCATTGTACTAAGTGCTGGGGTAGAGATGAGCTAATCAGGTTGGACACAGTCTATGAGAGGCAGACATGACAGGCAGCGTGGCTCGGTGGAAAGAGCCGGGGCTTTGGAGTCAGAGGTCATGGGTTCAAATCCCAGCTCCACCAATCGTCAGCTGTGTGACTTTGGGCAAGTCACTTAACTTCTCTGTGCCTCAGTTACCTCATCTGTAAAATGGAGATTAAGACTGTGAGCCCCCCGTGGGACAACCTGACCATCTTGTAACCTCCTCAGTGCTTAGAACAGTGCTTTGCACATAGTAAGTGCTTAATAAATGCCATTATTATTATTATTACTATGAGATGCAGCATGGCTCAGTGGAAAGAGCCCAGGCTTTGGAGTCAAAGGTATGGGTTCAACTTCCAGCTCCTCCAATTGTCAGCTGTGTAACTTTGGGCAAGTCACTTCACTTCTCTGTGCTTCAGTTCCCTCATCTGTAAAATGGGGATGAAGAATGTGAGCCCCCCGTGGGACAACCTGATCATCTTGTAACCTCCGCGGTGCTTAGAACAGTGCTTTGCACATAGTAAGTGCTTAATAAATGCCAGTATTATTATGATGAGACTTATGGTATTGATCACCATTTTACAGCTGAGGCAACTGAGATGTTAAGTGACTTGCCCAATTAGGACCAACAGAAGAGTGGTCGAGACTGGATTAGAACCCAGGTCCTTCTGATTCCCAGGCCTAAGCTCTATCCACTGGGCCATACTGTTCACTTGGATTTTCTTATCTGTTCTCATATACTTCTAATTATTGTTGGTATAGCCAATTAATGTCTACTTGTCTCCCCCATTATACTTCACACTTCACACACGTTATACTTTAAACACTTCAAAGATTGGGATCACGACATTCTTCATACCTTGGATAGCTCAAGGACTAGTAAACTGCTCAGTCCCATGTAGAGACTCGATAAATATCATTGATAAGAACACCATTTGGGAGCTCCAAAATCACCTTCCTCAGAACCAGCCAGTCAAGTTTTCTTAGAAATGACCTCTGAATCCCAAATATTTATCTTTGTTCTCTTTTTCAATTTGCCACTCCATTTCAGAGAAATTAAAGTCACAGTGGCTATTCATTCAAGTGTCACCAAATTCACAGACAGCCACATGTTTCTTAGCCCCATTCCAAACCCAGGAAAGCAAATCAATGTTGGATAATGGAAAGCGATAAATGAGCCCAGCAGGCGAGAAAATAGATTTACTTTCTAAGGTGGGTCTTCTAAACGAAGCCGAACCAGGAAAAGAAGGACACTTGATCACATATTTTAATCAACCATTCAGTCCCGCTTGAGTATTCTAGGAACCGGACTCGGCATCAAACGGCAGGACATGATGGCCAACAATGAAGCCCTGAAATGCTGTCAGATCACTAGCAACAAAACAACGCCCCTGGATGGGACACGTGAGGTGGACCGATGAAGCAGGATACCCAAGTAGCTGCTCTATGGTGAATGGAAAGGGGCACACACAAAGCAGGAGTGCAGAATAAACCGTTTAAACACATAGTGAAGCCATCTCAAATAATATGACATAGCAGGGGATTGCTTCAATACCACCATGGCAGTGCCTTTTGGGCAGCAATCAGGAGGGAGGTTGCTCTGTTTGAATGAATTTTCACCGACAGAGATCCCAAGTAGCGGGTTCCAAAACAGAGGTAAGAGCAGAAATATCAGTGCTAAAAGGAACTACTTGTATGTGCACACAATGCAGAAGGGAAAGTCAGCTATTCAACTGTAACACCCTGACACATAAACGCACACACGGATATGATTTCAACAGCTGTAGCGTCTTCTTATAAATTGAGAATAAATATATAAATATATATTGATTCAGCCTACTTGCAGGATACCTCGATTAAAGTCAGCTGATATATACACATATTTTAATAATACTACTGATATCAGCTGACTTTAATCCACGTACCTTGTAACTAGGCTGAATCAATCCACCAATAGTATTTATTGAGTACTTACTGTGTGCAGAGTACCGTATTAAGTGCTTGGGGAAGTACAGTGAGCGCTTAATAAATTTTATTCCTCTGGACTGTAAGCCTGTTGTGGGTAGGAATTGTCTCTATTTATTGCTGTTTTGTACTTCCCAAGAGCTTAGTACAGTGACGGGCACACAGTAAGTGCTCAAGAAATATGGTTGAATAAATGAATGAATACAAGGCATACAGTTGTAGACACATTCCCTGTCCCCAAGTAGTTTACAGTCCAGAAGCGCTTACATTAAACAACCAAAAAAATTTCACTGCCATCTGTGTATAGAAAAATTGCTTCCAGGTAAAAACAATCTAAATAGATGTAATGTAGCAGAACTTGTCTCTGTAGTAACGTAGTCCTTTAGGCTATATTCTGTAACATGACAGGATCCATTAGTTATGCCTATCCTTGTTCAAAATGAAATACATCGAAGTCAACCAAAAAGGCCCAGAGTGGACAATATCCAGCAATCAATCTATGCTTTCCAGTAGCTGTGATGACATTTAAGAGAATATGTAATCTGCCAATCATCAAGTTTAAACAGTCCCTTAGGATAGTTCTCATAGGAACTGCAACAGGCCCTGTCATTTCCATGCCCTAGAATTTTAGAGGGACACTAAAGACCACCTACGATCCGAAGTAGTAGCAACCTGATTTTAGGAAATAGGGTTTAGCCGGAAAATGTACTCAACGGCCACAACAGAATCAGTCGCCGAAAGGTGAGAACAGAAAATGTTTGTGTCTATCGGTTGTACGTTCGTTCATTTTCTGCCAAAGAACCCTGCTGTTAGTCCAGTGGAAATAGCACTCTCCAAGAATCAGGATATTGGATTTTCATTCCAATAATGCCATCTGCAATCTTGCATTTCCTCTCACCTGCTAGATGTCACTAGACGGTTGCCCTACCAATCTGTCTCCTCTTATTCATTCATTCATTCAATCGTATTTATTGAGCGCTTACTGTGTTCAGAGCACTATGCTAAGCGCTTGGGAAGTATGCCATCGACTGGTTTCCGACCCACAGCGATACCACGGACACATCTCTCCCAGAACGCCCCGCTCTCCATCTGCAATCGTTCTGGTAGTGTATCCATAGAGTTTTCTTGGGAAAAATACGGAAGTGGTTTACCATTGCCTCCTTCCATGCAGTAAACTTGAGTCTCTGCCCTCGACTCTCTCCCACCCAGCATGGGTGAGTTTTGACTTGTAGCAGATTGCCTTCCACTTGCTAGCCACTGGCCAAGCTAGGAATGGAATGGGTAGGCCTCTGCTTGACTCTCCCTTCCATAACCGAGACTGGTAGAGTACTGGAAACTCCCCAGGTGTGACCCTGTGAGGGGGCCCTACCTATACCTCATATTCAATATGTCAGAAACTCAACTCATCGTCCCTGCTCAAGCTTCTCCTCCACCTAACTTTCCTAGAACAATTGACAATACCACCACCCTTCCTGTTTATGAAACCCACGGCCCTGATTCTCATCCCTCTTACCCAACTATCACACCCAATCTGTTGCTAAATCCTGTCGGTTTTTCCACCACCTCATTTCCCAGATCCTTGATTTCCTCTCCATCCACCAGCCAGCATCCTAGTTTGGGGCTTATCATAGCCAGGTTTAACAACTGTATCATTGGTTTCACAGACCTCCCGATATCCAGACTCTCCCATCTTAGTCTTCATTCTGCTGCAAGGATCGACTTTCTACATTGTCATTCTGTTCATATCCCTCCACTCATCAAAAAGTTCCATCTATTCACCTCTGTATTAGAAACTCCTGACACTGGCTTTCAGGGTCTCCATCAAGTTCTCTCAATCAACGCAATCAATGGTATTTATTGAGCAGTTACTCTATGCAGAGCACTGAACTAAGTGCTCGGGAGCGAGTGAGTTAGTAGATATCCACAAGGAGCATGCACTCTACAGGGGAAAACAGACATTAAAATAAATTATAGATAGTGAAAAAAGAATAGAAAGATATGTGCATAGGTTTTGTGAGGCTGGAGTGAGTATCAAAGGGGTACACAAAGAAATACATAGTTGACAGAGTAGGGAGGATAAGGGGAAATGAGTGCTTAGTCAGGGAAAGCTTTTTGGAAGAGATGTGATTTTAGGAGGGTTTGGAAAGGTGGGGAGAGTGGTTTACTGTCAGATCTAAGGGGGAAAGAGTTATGGGCCCAAGAGAGAACTTGGATAAAGTGTCCGTGGTGGGATATACGATATCGAGATACAGAGAATAGATTAGTATTAGAGGAGTGGAGCGCACAGGCTGGGTTATACCAGGAGATCAGCTTGGTAAGAGGGAGCGAGCCGACAATGCCAAAGGCAAGAAGTTTTGGTTTCATGCAAAAGCGAATGGGCAACCATTGGAAGTTTTTGAGGAGTAGGGAGATATGGATTGAACAGCTCTTCAGAACAATGATCTGGGCTGCAGAGTGACATATGGGCTGGAGAGGGGCGAGGCAGGAAGCAGGGAGCTCAGCGAAAAGACTGAATAGTGGTCACGGTGGGAAATGATAAGGTCTTGGATCCACGGGATAGCAGTTCAGATGGAAAAGAAGCATCTAGAGATGATGGGAAAGTCGAACCGATGGGATCTGGTGACAGATTAAATGTGTGGGTTGAATTGGAAAGATGAGCCCAGGATAGCGTTAAGGTTATGGGCTTGTGAGACAGGAAGAATGGTGGTGCTGTCTGAATAGTGGTCAAGGTGGGAAATGATAAGGTCTTGGATTCCCAGGATAGCAGTTCAGATGGAAAAGAAGCATCTAGAAATGATGGGAAAGTAGAACCGATAGGATCTGGTGACAGATTGAATGTGTGGGTTGAGTTAGAAAGATGAGCCCAGGATAACATTAAGGTTAAGGGCTTGTGAGACAGGAAGAATGGTGGTGCTGTCTACAGTGATGGGAAAGTAAGGAGGAGGGCAGGGTGTGGGTGGAAAGATGAGGAATTCTGTTTTGGATATTCATTCATTCAATCGCATTTATTGAGCGCTTATTGTGCGCAGAGCACTGTACTAAGCGCTTGATATGTTAGGTTTGAGGAGTCAGCAGGACATCCAAATAGAGATGTTCTCAAGGTATGAGGAAACGTGAGATTGCAGAGAAGGGGAGTTGTTCTTCTAAGAAGCAGCATGGTCTAGTGGTAAGAGCATGGGTTTGGGAGCCAGAGGATGTGGGTTCTAATCCCGGCTCCACCACTTACCTGCTGTGTGACCTTGGACAAGTCACTTCACTTCTCTGTGCCTCAGTTACCTCATCTGTAAAATGGGGATTAAGACTGTGAGCCCCCCATGGGACAACATGATCACCTTGTAACCTCCCCAGTGCTTAAAACAGTACTTTGCACATAGTAAGCGCTTAATAAATGCCATTATTATTATTACCCCAGCTCTTAGAGGAGTGCCTGGCACATAATAAGTGCTTAACAAATACCATTATTATTATTTTGCACTCAGTTCACCTCATTGCCCTTTTGTACCTATCATTTTATGTACTTTACTATGTGAGCATTTATTTCGCCCAAAATCATTCTGAAATTCATCGTGGAAAGGAAAAAAATGAACAATATGAGAAGCAGCATGCCTCAGTGTACAGAGGTCATGGGTTCAAATCCCGGCTCCACCAACTGTCAGCTGTGTGACTTTGGGCAAGTCACTTCACTTCTCTGTGCCTCTGTTACCTCATCTGGAAAATGGGAATTAAAACTGAGAGACCCCTGTGGGACAACCTGATCACCTTGTAACCTCCCCAGCACTTAGGACAGTGCTTTGCACATAGTAAGTGCTTAATAAATGCCATTATTATTATTATTAAACCACAGTCCTCCCCCTGCTGATTGAAAGTTATCTGTGGCCAAGGAATTTGTCATCTTACCCTATTGTATCTCTCAAGTTCTCAGTACTGGGCTTCACACACTGTAGCTGCTCAGAAACTATTACTGATTTTTTATGGTTATTTGTTAAGCGTTCACTATGTTCCAGGCACTGTACTAAGCACTGGGGTAATCAATCAATCAATCAATCATATTTATTGAGCGCTTACTGTGTGCAGAGCACTGTACTAAGCGCTTGGGAAGTACAAGTTGGTAACATATAGAGACAGTCCCTACCCAACAGTGGGCTCACAGTCTAAAAGGGGGAGACAGAGAACAAAACCAAACATACTAACAAAATAAAATAGATACAAGCTAATAATAATAATGGCATTTGTTAAGCACTTACTATGTTCCAGGAACTGTACTAAGCGCTGGGGTGGATACAAGCAAGTAGAGTTGGAAACAGTCCCTGTCCCACATGGGGCTCAAAGTCTTAATCCTCATTTTACAGGTGAGAGAACTGAGGCCCAGAGAAGTGAAGTTTCTTACCCCAAATCACACAGCAGACATGGGGCAGATCAGGATTCGAACCCAGGTCCTTCTGACCCCCCAGGTCCACTAGCAGCCAACGCATTCTTGAAAAGCTATGATTTGCAAAATGCTGGAGTAACCACTCAGGAGAGTTTTCTAGAGTTAGAAAACCAAACCTCTGCTCCGCAGAGGAAGGCAGACAGGCCTAAATGACTTTACAGGAAGAAGAAGAGAAGAAAGGAAATATGAATATATAGATGGTTAAGTGCTTATCATTCCCTCCCAAGTGCCCATTACAACGTTCAGCATACAAGAAGCGTCCAGTGAATACCGCTGATTGACTGATTGATTGATTGGTAAGTCAGTACAAGCAAAAGCACCACTGGTACATGCAGGTTGAATTTCAAATCACTGAAATTTCTGGCATCAAGAAGAGCCTTTGCGATAATCCTAGGCAGGCCCTTTCGCTCCGTGGGCGGGGACAGGAGATATGAGAACATGACCACATCAAGGTCATGATGAAGCAGCAGCGTGGCTCAGTGGAAAGAGCCCGGGCTTTGGAGTCAGAGGTCATGGGTTCAAATCCCGGCTCCGCCGCTTTTCAGCTGCGTGACTCTGGGCAAGTCACTTAACTTCTCTGGGCCTCAATTACCTCATCTGTAAAATGGGATTAAGATTATGAGCCACCAGTGGGACAACTTGATCACCTTGTTACCTCTCCAGTGCTTAGAACAGTGCTTTGCACATAGCAAGCGCTTAATAAATGTGATTATTATTATTATTATTATCAAGAAGGTCGGAAGAGAGATGTGAGCCCTGCCCTGTTTTTGATCAGGTAAACATCTTTCTTCTGAACGGAGCCAAGGCAGCAGCTGCGCGGCGTGACTCAGAAATCCCCGCTTTTCGCATGGGGCCGGCCCGGACTGAGTTGTCCAGGGCCCCAATCTCCAAGGATTAGCCCGGGGTGGGATCTCCGCTCTGATGGGACTAATCAGAAGATGATGCCTCCGCTCTCCTGCCATATTTTCACACCTGCAAAGTTTCTCATCCAGGCTCTGAGCAAATGACTCCAAAGTGAGCAATTTTGTCGGAGACGTTCGGTTTCGGGGGGAAGGATGGGGGGGGTGCAGTTTCTGTTTTTCCATTCAAAGAAAAATAAATATGCAAGATACTAGCCAGAGCAGGGAAGAAACAATTTTCAAGCAACTGTCTCTCAGCCCAGCTGTGTTGATTTCCATTCACTGCACATATACTACCAACCCAGGGTCAGCCTTTGGGAGCTGGGAAAGAGAAGAAATCAGAGGATCCCCTCCCGCCCCCTCCTCAGCCTCCCTCCCTCGGGTCTCCTGCCCTCTCAGTGATGTCTGCGGGATACTCACAGCGATGCTGGCCGCCCGCAGATAATCCACTTTTTCACGTGGTACACACGCTACTAGAACCAGCTGCTTAGTCTAGGTTCTGGGGTACACTGATGAATCAATTTGGGGTCCGTCTGGGGGTACAAAGTTCTTACCATCACCTAGGCCAGCCAGGCTACCTCATTCCTAAGGATGGTCCACTTAGCCGATTATTACTTCCAACCTGATTTCATTGTATCTACCCCAGAACTCTGAACGGAGTTTGGCACAACGTAAGAGCTTACCCAAAATTATTATTAATATTATTATTACTATTATTATTGTTACATGTTGCCAACTTGTACTTCCCAAGCGCTTAGTACAGTGCTCTGCACACAGTAAGCGCTCAATAAATACGATTGATTGATTGATTGTTATAGCACACATGGACAGAAGCCGGGTTTTAAAAAACTGCAAAGTACTAACCCATTTCTTGTCAAATAACTGCACTGTAATGCATCCTTTTGGACTAGAATAGAAGAAATGAAATAGGAAAACAGAACTATCTTAATTACTTACAGATATGCCCTTAGATGGTGGGGATTTTTAGAGGGGTCAGGGGTCCAGATTAGAGAGAGAAGAAATAATAATGATATTTGTTATAATAATAATAATAATGGTATTTGTTAAGCGCTTATGATGTCCAAAGCACTGTTCTAAGCACTGGGGAATACAAGGTGATCACGTTGTCCCACGTGGGGCTCACAGTCTTAATTCCCATTTTATAGATGAGTTAACTGTGGCTCAGAGAAGTTAAGTAACTTGCCCAAAGTCACACAGCAGACATGTGGTGGAGCCGGGATTAGAACCCATGTCCTCTGACTCCAAAGCCCGTGCTCTTTCCATTGAGTCACGGTGCTTCTCATGTTGTTATGCTTACATTGTTACCTAGAATCACGGGGGTCTTTGTCCCCTGAGGCTGTTGTGACATCACAGGAGAACACCTTGCAGGTTTCTTTATTCTATATAAGTTTGATATTTTCTCTTCTTGGTGGTTCCTAGTCCACTTTTTGGAGCATTCGTTGTATTGCTGGCTCAAATTTGAGAACATAAAATCCAGCTTCTCATGTGGAGGCAGTCACCTGTACATCTTCAGTTTCCAGTGATGAACAATACCATAATCTAGGGGTTATCATCGTTTAGACTGTGGCAAGTTTACCTTGAGTGCATCAGTGATGTCCTCTTATTTGGAAAACGGAAGAAAGCATTGATGATTATGAGCTGAGGTTTGACATGGGCGCAGAACTGGAATTCGACTATTGCTAGTTCATCATTCCATCCCAGGAGGTCTGAATATTTTAGATTGGAAATTTTCCATTTCAGTCATCTTGGCTGATTTTGGAGCTGCTACAATGGGTCTGTCCAGATTCCTGTAGACTTTTTACTCTTTATTTGTTGTTTTATTTCTCTTGGAACAGATTCTCTCAGGCTACTAGCCATGTATTTTTACATTAGATGCAGGCAGATTGGGGAGAACAGAAACCAATGATTCTGTGGTTGCAAAATGAACACCCGAGTGATGTTCCTTTCTCTGAAGAAAAAAGTATGGCCAGTACCTGTGGACTGTAATGTTGATTCCATGCCTGTCCAGTCCTGAGCTACAACTGCAGTCCTTCTCTGGGGAAGATGACTGTACGTAACATGGAGTTAATTCGGATGAATCACTTTTGAGTCTGAGAAGATGGCCTAATTTTAAGGTCCCTTTTTCAGGCACCTTCTCTATGTGAGGCCGGGGGGATAATAATAATAATAATAATAATAATAATAATAATAATAATAATAATAATAATAATAGCATTTATTAAGCGCTTACTACATGCAAAGCACTGTTCTAAGCACTGGAGAGGTTACAAGGTGATCAGGTTGTCCCACGGTGGGCTCACAGTCTTATGGGGGGAGGTACAGTCCATTAATAAAAGGAAGCAGCGTGGCTTAGTGGAAAGAGCCCGGGCTTGGGAGTCAGAGGTTGCGGGTTCTAATCCCCCCTCTGCCACTTGTCGGCTGTGTGACTTTGGGCAAGTCGCTTAACTTCTCAGTGCCTCCGTTACCCCATCTGTAAAATGGGGATTAAGACTGTGAGCCCCACGTGGGAAGACCTGATTACCTTGTATCTACCCCGGCACTTAGAACTGTGCTTGGCACATAATAAGTGCTTAATAAATGCCATCATCATCATTACTGTTGTTATTATTATTATTATTATTAATAAAAACTGCTCAGAATCCTCAGGCACCACCGATCACCACTGCTCTGTGGGCCACAGAGTGAAGTGTGGACTGGAGTGGGGAGAGACAGAAGGAAGAGAAGCAGCGTGGCTCGGTGGAAAGACCACGGGCTTTGGAGTCAGAGGTCATGGGTTCAAATCCTGCCTCTGCCAATTGTCAGCTGTGTGACTTTGGGCAAGTCACTTAACTTCTCTGGGCTTCAGTTACCTCATCTGTAAAATGGGGATGAAGACTGTGAGCCCCCCGTGGGACATCCTAATCACCTTGTCACCTTCCCAGCGCTTAGAACAGTGCTTTGCACATAGTAAGCGCTTAATAAATGCCAATGTTATTATTAAGAGGGGCCAGCAAGTAATCGAGGCAGGAGAGGATAAGTGTTTGGATTGACATGGTAGCAGTTTGGATGGAAAGGAAAGAGCAGATGTTAGTGATTTTGTAAAGGTTGAACTAACAGGATTTAGTGACAGATTCAATATGTGGGTTGAATGAGAGAGAGGAGTCAGGAATAATGCCAAGGGTACGGGGTTATGAGACAGGAAGGATGGGGGTGTTGTCTACAGTGATGGGGAAGTCCGGGGGGCAGACACGGTTTGGGTGAGAAGATAAGGCATCCCACTATCGGTATTGTTATTACTGACATTATATTATTATATTTGTGCTGGAGTATGTACAAGCTGATCAGGTTGGATACTGTCTCTGTCCCAAATGGGGCTCACAGTCTACGTAGGAGGGAGAGCAGGTATTTAATCCCCATTTTACAGTTGAGGAAACTGAGGCACAGAGAAGTGAAGTGATTCGCCCGAGGTCACACAGCAAACAATTGGGAGAGATGGGATTAGAACCCAGTTGTTCTGGCACCCAGGCCCCTGCTCTTTCCAACAGGCTATGAACTTCAGTTGTTTTTTCCAGGAGGGGTGATGGTTTGCACTGAGCCATCCACACTCTCTTAATGAGTCATTCTGTGAGAGCGGGCAATGTCAATAAATTAATCAATAATATTTCTGGGCCACTTCCTCTGTACTAAGTGTTTGGGAGAGTACAACAGAATTAATTGATATGACCCCTACCTTCAAAGATCTTACAGTCTAGTAGGGGAGACAGACGCTAAAATAAGGTAGATAGGACTGATCAGAGTTAGGGGGTTCAGTCTGTAGCTGCTGAGAAGACTATCTCTATGCTCCCCCTGCAATAGCAGGCCCTGCTGTACCCTCACCCGTTTTTTTATTATAAATATGGCACTTATTCCCATCGAAAATGGGGAATGAGATGTGAGCCCCATGTGAGACAGGGACTGTGTCAACCCGAATTGGTTGTATCCACCCCAGCGCTTAGTACAGTGCCTGGCACATGGTAAGGGCTTAACAAATACCACAATTATTATTATTATCATAAAAAGCGGTGGAGTGGGAGTGTTTTCTACTCACCTAAGGTGTATATGGTATACCTCATATAAGCAGCGTGGCCTAGTGAAAAGAATACAGTCCTGGGAGACAGAGGGCCTAGGTTCTAATCCCAGCTCTGCCACTTGCTTGCTGTGTGACCTTGGGCAAGTCACTTCGCTTATCTGGACCTCAGTTACCTCATCTGTAAAATGGGGATTAAGACTGAGAGCTCCACGTGGGACATGGACTATGTCCAACTTGATAAGCTTGTATCTGCCCCATCGCTTAGTACAACGCCTGGCACATTGTCAGTGTTTAACAAACACCATAATTATTATTATTACTGTTATATTAACTTCACAACTTCTCTGTGTCTCAGTTACCTCATCTGTAAAACGGGGAAGACTGTGAGCCCCCCGTGGGATAACATGATCACCTTGTAACCTCCCCAGTGCTTAGAACAGTGCTTTGCACATAGTAAGCACTTAATAAATGCCATCATCATCATCATCATCATATTCCTACATAGACTTCTGCTTGGGCAATAAAATTCCCAGGTGTTAAATTGTTCTATAAGCAACTGGGAAGATGGGTGGCTGAAAAGCTAGGGAAGTTATGGAAGGGTAAGAAGGGATGGAGATGAGGACGTGAACTAGATCATCCAGAAGTCCAGGCTCGCTAACGCACATTGCGTCCAAAGGGGAGGACAACAGTAACTTGAACAAACCAGCCATTCCTACCAGAAATCCTGCCAACCATTTAACCATTCAGTAACCTCAGAAAAACAAGGGCTTCCCTTACTGCATCCCATCCCCCAAAGCTTTCCACCTCCAAGGACCACTTCACCATCCGGTCCTCTTTCACGGTCCACAGAGCGGCATTATTCTGAAAACCTCAAAATGTTGAAAGGCCGTTTCCCTCCCCTAGTGTCACAACGTTGCTTCCGGTCCTCATTGCTACTTTAAATTCCCTCTACATCGCATCTGCATCCTGCTCTCTTTCATTTTCTCTACCGTAGCCACACTGACAAATCACACAATTCGCAGCCGGCTTTTCGCTTTTGTGACCGGTAGCACATTCGTCATTATCTTTCAAGAAACTTCTGGAAACCTGACCCTGCAACTGAGAACTTTCCTTTTCAAGTAAAAGGGCTTACCCTCAAATCCAAATGCAAATCAAAGGGTATTTCAGTGAGTGCAGATTGCATCTTTCTGTACACATGTGTCAATCTGAAAATCAACTGAGTATCATCTATTTGCACCTCTCAGCGTGCTTCCACTTGCTCATTCCCCTCTTTCTCTCGGGGTCACAGTAATAGAGTTTTGGATCCTGCTGGTTTTCGACATCGGGTGAGACATCATTTTTCACTGTTCTTGTTGATTCCTGTTCTTGTTTCATCTTTCCAAAAACCACACTAACCACCGCCTTCAATACTCAACCTCCAGGATTTTTTTTCTTTGCATTTCCTTAATTTCTGCTGTCTCAAACAGTGTCTGTTATTTATCAAAAGTCCCGGTGGTGCCCCTCTTCTCATTCTACCTCCCCCCGCCACCAACAGAGTTCTGGCCACCGCTCCAAAGGAAATTTTCCCTTTTTAACATCTTGAATCGATCCATTTTTCCCTTCCCCATCTTACAGCTCCACACTGTCAGCATCGGGTGACTGGACGGAACTCCTTTAACTGATCGATAGCATTTTAGCTGAACACGCTTTGTCCTCTCTAGAGATGTAGACATCTCCCCTCTGACCCGCCCTTCAATCTGCCAGCAAGGGGATCGATACATTTCCACTGGAAATTGAATCTCCAGCGTCCGCGGGGGAAGTTGAAGCAAATGACTTGGGACATTGGGTAGGGAGGATCTCGACTCACAACCGAACTATCCGACACGATCCTGGGGTTCCACCCCCACAGATGTCCATGACAATGTGGCGGGGTAGCAGCAGAAAGTCTCTCCTTCTACCCTCCAGATGTGCAAGCCCACAACTTCCCAACTTTCTCCCCCTCTAGTTACTCGGTCAGATGAGTGGGAGCTAGAAGAGCTCACTTTTCAACCTGTCTCCCATCTTCAAGGACCAGCTGATACAGGTCAAGGGACTTGCGGAATGGAGGTGAAGAGAGGAGTTGGATAGTGCCAAGATACCTCCACCTATCCCTTTCTTCAAAAGAGAGCTGCTTCCATTCTCGGTTTCAGAAATTAACCTGGATTACATCAAACAGCCTGTGGGACTGTTCTGTCTTTATATAGACCTATATAGTCTGTTATTAAGACCATTAAAAGTCTCTATCTACTATGGTAGCAGACTGGTTTGGTTCATTTTCCCCTTAGGTTTGGCCCAGGCTTTTTCAATATTTTGCTTAATAATAATATAATAATAATAATGGCATTTATTAAACACTTACTAGGTGCAAATAATAATAATGGTATTTGTTAAGTGCTTACTATGTGCAAAGTACTGTTCTAAGCGCTGGGGAGGATACAAGGTGGTCAGGTTGTCCCACCGGGGGCTTGCAGTCTTAATCCCCATTTTACAGTTGAGGTAACTGAGGCACAGAGAAGTGAAGTGACTTGCCCAAAGTCACACAGCTGACAATTGGCAGAGCTGGGATTTGCACCCATGACCTCGGACTCCAAAGTCCGGGCTCTTTCCATTGAGCCACGCTGCTTCTCCATCTCAAAGAGTGAAAGACTCATGAGTACTCAGATATCCAGCTCTGCCTGATGTTACAGATCTTGGCACTCAACTGCTTGTCCACTCAACTGCTCCCAAGTGGGCTTCACCTTTCAAGTAAGTGAGAATTCCTTCGGCCCAAGAGCTCGGGCTTTGGAGTCACAAGTCATGGGTTCAAATCCTGACTCTGCCACTTGTCAGCTGTGTGACTCTGGGCAAGTCACTTAACTTCTCTACATCTCAGTTACCTCATCTGTAAAATGGGGATTAAAACTGTGAGCCCCTCGTGGGACAACCCGATCAACTTGTATCCTCCCCAGCACTTAGAACAGTGCTTTACACATAGTAAGTGCTTAATAAATGCCATTTAAAAAAAACTTTGGGGGGAAGAAATTCCATCATTTTGATGCTACATTTTGATTTTTTTAGTTTCACCCACATGTGTCTGTCACCAGTTCCCTCTCCCCACTCATATTCATAGATTGTGAGTCCCTTGAGAGTCAGGGAATGTGGCTAATTCCCACCTCTGTATTCTTTCCCAGCGCTCTGCATACCAAAATCACTTATTGAATATAATTACTGCGACTACAATCGGCTCCAAAAGTCAACTACTACTGCTAAAGCACCCCTTTCATTCATTCATTCAATCATATTTATTGAGCGTTTACTGTGTGCACAGCACTGTACTAAGCGCTTGGGAAGCACAAGTTTCCACCATCCTTACAAGATTCCTCCCTTGAATTTGGAGCAGCAAGTCTCTAAGAGGTTGCCAAAGAGTTTGTGCGGAAATGAAATTATACTCCATTTCGGGAACTGTCTATTCATGTCTACTTTGGTGCTGGTCAGTACAGGATGATAGATGCCTTATCATAAATCGACGCCTTATCGTGGCAAGAGGGTTTGCATACGCTGATGAAGTTTAGCGCTCTGCTATATAGGACTACCCGTAATGGAAAAGTCCAAGGCGAAGGATAAGACAAAGTCGATTCTCCTGTGATGGGCATGGGAAAGGGTCAAAGGGGGGTGATCAAGTGATCAAAACTTTGATCAAACGGCAGAGACTCAAGTTTTTACTGGACATAAGAAGGCAACGGTAAACCACTTCCATTTCCATAACTCTATAGATACACATACCAGAATGACTTTATGGCAGAAGATGGGATGTTCTGAAGTGGGTGCTTCCATGGAGTCGCTATGGGTAGGGAGTGACTTGATGGCATTTGAAGAGGAGGTATAGGATAATATATTATCCTATACTATTCAGGAGAAGCAGCATGGTTCAGTGGAAAGACCCTGGGCTTTGGAGTCAGAGGTCACGGGTTCAAATCCTGGCTCTGCCAACTGTCAGCTGTGTGATTTTTGGGCAAGTCACTTAACTTCTCTGGGCCTCAGTTCCCTCATCTGTAAAATGGGGATGAAGACAGTGAGCCCCCTGTGGGACAACTTGATCACCTTGTAACCTCCCCAGTGCTTAGAACAGTGCTTTGCACATAGTAAGCACTTAACAAATACTATTATTATTATTTGGACTCAGTGGTCATGGGTTCAAATTCCGGCTCCGCCAATTCTTGGCTGTGTGACTTTGGGCAAGTCACTTGACTTCTCTGGGCCTCAGTTCCCTCATCTGTAAAATGGGGATGAAGACTATGAGCCCCCTGTGGGACAACCTGATCACCTTGTAACCTCCCCAGCGCTTAGAACAGTGTTTTGCACATATAGTGCTTAATAAATGCCATCATTAATTAATTAATTAGTACACCTATAAGAGTTAGCAAAGAACCAGAAGTAGACCTGAAGTCACAGAGAAGAGAGCAATAGAACAAGCAAGCTTGTAAATAGTTTAGAACAGGTCAATAAACACTTTAGTTGTGTTTATGAAACCTCTGTTGCCTAACTTAATTAAGAGAGAAGCAATACCACCTGGGACTGGAGGTGAATTCAATAGAAACTGTGAAATTGGAGCGGGGGAAAATAACATCTATTTGACACGGAACAGCTCAAAGCATAGAACAGCTCAAAGTTAAATCTGAAACAGGACATGAAATGTTTTATACAGGAGTTGGACTTGCTTCTGAAGGTGGAACTCAGAGACTGACAATATTTTAAATAACGGGGAAAAAAACTATCTCATTAGGTCATGAGCTATAATCTATCAGAGTCTGAAAAGAAGAACTAGAACCTGGAAAACCGGAGCTTCCTGGAATATCATCTACCACAAAGAACAGTGAGACTTCTGCGTCACACCTGCATGTGGATTTGCTCAATTTATTCACCCCTCTCTCAGCCCCACAGCATAATATCCATAATTTATTTATCTATTTATATTAATGTCTCTCTGTAAGCTTGTGATGGGTAAAGAGCATGTCTAAATCCCGGCTCTGCCACTTGCCAGCTGTGTGACTTTGGGCAAGTCACTTAACTTCTCTGTGCTTCAGTTACCTCATCTGGAAAATGGGGATTAAATGTGAGCCCCCAGTGGGACAAACTGATCACCTTGTAACCTCCCCAGCGCTTAGAACAGTGCTTTGCACATAGCAAGTGCTTAATAAATGCCATCATTATTATTATTATTACCAACTCTATGTTGTACTCTCCCAAGCACTTAGTACAGTGCACTGCACACAGTAAGTACAACTGATTGATTGAAATATTCAAATATTATAGGAGATGCTAGGCGGAGGTTAATTTTTGCTGCTTTAGCAATGCTGAAGAATTTAAGACAGCTGCGAGGCTGGATTGTTGGAAGATTCTTTCCTTAGAGATTTATGGAAAAAATGTCTCCATACAAAAAGAAATTACTGGAAGTGGATGATCTGGATAAACCAAAACATTAAAATTGGCCAAACAAATGAAGCAAATGCAATTGATGGGGACGAACAATAGAAGAACCGAAATAGCCGAAGATGATTTAAACAGAATTTGGTCAAGACGATTCAAGTGAAGGAAACGGTACAATAAGAACGAGAATGGCATTAAATTGCAAAAATTGGGAGAGCAGTCATTAACTAAAATGATGTTCTGCATTTTAAAAGGCATGCTCTTGCAACAGCCACAGTATTTTTGTATAATTCTCTTCCAGCGAGAGGAATACAGGACGCATAAAAGCAGCTGATTTGGCGATCAATAAAAAATACCAGTGGCACACAGCTGAGCAATTTACCATGGGCAAGAAAATGAGAGCTGCAATTAAACTGATCGATCACTGGAATTTACTGAGCGCTTACCATGTGCAGAGCACTGTACTAAGCACTTGGGAGAAGCAGCATGGCATAGCAGATGAGAAGCGGGATGGCGTAATGGGTAGAGCATGGGCCCGGGAATCAGAAGGTCATGGGTTCTAATCCTGCTTCCACCACTTGCATGCTGTGTGATGGTGGGCAAGTAACTTAACTTCTCTGGGCCTCAGTTATCTCATCTATAAGACTATCACTCAATGTGGGACAGGGACTGTGTCCAACCCAATTTGCTTGTAACCACTCCAGAACTAGTACAGTGTCGGACACATAGTAAGTACTTAACAAATACCACAATTATTATTAGTATTATTATTACAAGCTACAGATTTATAACGGTAGATATGATGATGGGAAAAAATAAAAACAAGTGAATACAATCCAGATTTAGTCATTAAAAAAAACGGAACTAGAACAGAATTTTTGTAACATTTTGAAAACGGGATAAAAATGAGACCAGAACTAAATGCCCATTTAGAGGTAAGGCTGAGATCATGTTCTGGAAATCATAATCTGACCTAGTCTTTGCAATATTCTGGCACAATTGAAACAAAGAAAGCAATTGTCCAATTCATTGTTGTTAAGGGGAATCGGATCGTAATTTGGGGATTACAAACATGTTTAACATTTAGGTTAATTAAAGGAGTGTATAACTTGCCAGAGGAAGGTAATGAAATGTCAGAAAGAAATATCAAGAGGCATTTGAAAGCACGGGGAAGTTATGCACCCATTATAAATCTGAGCTTCAGGATTACATTCTGGTAATAAATGTCACAGGAATGTACAATTACCTTTAAAAAGGAAATTTAAAAGAGAAACTTAATTAAAAATGAAGAAAAGTTGACAGGTCTACAAAATGGGCAAATTCATTAGTGAGGGCAGACTAGCCTCTCCCCAGCTTCAAAGCGCCTACGAAATCAACAGATCAATCAATCGAAGGTATTTACTGACTGGTTCCTGTATGAAGAACACTTTATTGAGCACTTGGGAGAATACACTACTAAGAGTTCCCTACCCGTGAGGAGTCACATCTCCTCCGGGAAGCCTTCTCTGATTAACCTCTCTTCTCCCCAGGGTACTATCCTTCCCTCCGCATCACCTGGGTACTTGAGTCCCTGCCCCCTAAAATACATGCCATCTCTGACCACACAGAACTCACGTACATATTTCTTAAATGCTGCTCCTTTTCCTACCTGCAGTTTATTTTACTGCCTGTCTCCCCCGCTAGACTATAAACTCTCTGAAAGCCGGGATGGTGTTGGTACAGTGCTCTGCATACAGAAAGTGCTCAATAAATGCCATCCATCGAATGACTGATCAGTTGATTTCCTTATTACCCAGTAAACGCTTCAAGGGTAT
The DNA here is from genome assembly GCF_015852505.1 of Tachyglossus aculeatus. Lineage (NCBI taxonomy): Eukaryota > Metazoa > Chordata > Mammalia > Monotremata > Tachyglossidae > Tachyglossus > Tachyglossus aculeatus. The sequence goes on along the minus strand of NC_052079.1, from coordinate 20,756,083 downwards.
AATACAAACACTTCTGTATAATACAATGCTCTGCACTCAATAAATACCACTGAATGATTGACTGATTGATTGGGTGAATGGTTGAGATTGTTTTTGGATCCCCAAAAGTGCATAGTACAGTGCCCTGCTCACAGTAAGTGCTCAAGAAATACGATCGATTGATGGATCCTGTCCCAAAAGAAATGCCTTTTTCTTTTTGTCAGATTGCTGTGGCCAAAGGTTTTTCTCTCTAATAATACCTGTTAAGCACTTACTATGTGCCAGGCTCTGTACTAAGCACTGGGATGGGTACAAAATAATCAGGTTGGACGCAGTCCCTGTCCCACATGGGGCCCACAGGCTAAGTAGGAGGGAAAAGAGTTATTGAATATCCATTTTACAGGTGAGGCAACAGAGACACTGAGAAGTCTAATGACTCATCCATGGTCACATATAAGTAGTGGAACTGTGATTAGAACCCAGGTCCTCCTGTGCTCTTTCCTTCAGGTCATGCTGCTTCACTAGATGCAGCTTCAGGATTCTGTCAATATAATAATAATAATAACGACATTTGTTAAGCACTTACTATATGCCAAGCACTGTTCTAAGCACTGGGGTAGATACAAGGTCATCAGGGTGTCCCACATGGGGCTCACAGTCTTAATCCCCATTATCACAGATGAGGTAACTGAGGCACAGCGGAGTTAAGTGACTTGCCCACAGTCATACAGCTGAGAAATGGTGGAGGTGGGATTTGAACCCACGCCCTCTGACTCCCGCTGCTTCTCTATCATGAGCAAGATCTAGGGAACTGATTTGCCTGTTCAATAGGGTCATCTGTTTAGCATGGACTCACAAAACTCCCATTAAAGTTCTGTTCCGCTCCTGAAGTTTTCCTTAAACGAGTAAAACTAATGCAGAAGGACAGAGAAGGGGCGGAAGTCTACATTAATGACATATTGATTTGGAGCGCGGCACTTGAAGGATATAAGAAGAGGCTTGAATAGACATTGATTAAAATATGTGAAGCGGGCATGAAATTGAATAAAAGTAAGCAAATGGAGATTCAAGAAACTTTTTCATTTAGGGTGAAAGAGTAATTGAAATAGTTGGAAGCAGAAGTTTCCAAGTAGGAACAGAAGTCCCCCTAGGGTATAGCCGTTTTATAGAACTGTGGGGAAACCCAACATAAATGGAAGCTCCCAGGGGAAGAAACCATTCCTTTTATTTTTACCGTAATAATACCGATGGTATTCGTTAAGTGTTTACTATGTGCCAAGCGTTGTTCTACGCACTGGAGTAGATACCAGGTAATCAGGTTGTCCCACATGGGGCTTACAGTCTTAATCCTCATTTTATAGATGAGCTCACTGAGGCACAGAGAAGTGATGTGACTTGCCCAAAGTCACACAGCTAATAGGTGGCAGAGCCGGGATTAGAACCCACGATCTCTGATTTAGACTGTGAGCCCACTGTTGGGTAGGGACTGTCTCTATATGTTGCCAATTTGTACTTCCCAAGCGCTTAGTACAGTGCTCTGCACATAGTAAGCGCTCAATAAATACGATTGATGATGATGATGATGATGATTCCCAAGCCCGTGCTCTTTCCACTAAGCCACACTGCTTCTCACCATGGCATCCGTAGCATCCCAAGGCCCTAGGTTAAGGAAAGCAGCATAGGTCTGGGAATCAGAAGGAACTGGATTCTAATCCTGGCTCTGCCGCATGTCTGCTGTGCGACTTGGACAAGTCACTTAACTTCTCTGGGCCTAAGGTACCTAATCTGTAGAATGGGGTTAAAGAGTGTGAACCCCATTTGGGCCTGTGTCTAACCTCATTAACTTGTATCTACCCCAGTGCTCAGAACAGTGCTTGGCACATAGTAAGCGCTTAATAGGTGCCGTTATGATCATTATCACCTCTGCCCACAGGAAATGCTCAGTTTAGGCGTTCTGGGGCTCAGCCAAATCTGATGGTGATGAAGCAGAAGATTAATTCATCAATCATAGTGATGGAGCGCTTACAGAGCACTATACTGAGCTCTTGGGAGAACTCGTTATCAGCAGGGAGCATATCTGCTAATTCTGTTGTAGCGTACTCTCCCACGCTCTTAGTTCAGTGCTCTTCACATAATAAGCACCCAAGTAATACCACTGATTACCATATAACAGAGTTAGAAGACACGTTCCCTGCCCACAAGGAGCTTACAGTCTAGAGGAGAGGGAGTGGCTGAGAAGACAGCTGGAATTTCGCTTAGATCTGCTTCAGAGAGGCACAGCAGGATGAGTTTCTCTGCTCACCTACTCCAGCTGCTGCTGCAGGACAACTCAGCTTTGGTGAGAAGTTTTTTGGAACGGGAGGCGGGGGGGACAAAGGGAGAAAGGAGGACAAAGTGGGGAGGACAAAATGGGCTGAAAGAAGAAAGGGAAAGTGAGAGAAGAGCAGAGAGGGAGAGAGACGTATCTCTGCCACAACAAGTAAAAATAATAATTGTGGTATTTGTTAAGCACTCACGATGTGCCAAGCGCTGTACTAAATGCTTGGGCAAATACAGGATAATCAGGTTGAACAAAGTTCCTGTCTCACATGAGGCTCACAGTCCAAGGAGGAAGAAAAATGGGCATTAAACCCCTATTGTACAGGTGACAAAACTGAGACACAGAGAAGTTAAGTGACTTGCCCACGGTCACACAGCAGGAAAGTGGCAGACCTAGGATTAGGAACAAATCAATCAATGGCATTTATGGAGCACTGTGACTGTGTGCACAGCACCATCCTAAGTGCTTAGGAGAGTCCAATACAACAAAGATAGCATTCATTCATTCAATCGTTCACTCGATCACATTTAAAGAGTGCTTACTTTGTGCAGAGCATTGTACTAAATGGTAGGGAGAGTACAGTACAATAAATAGACACATTCCCTGCTCACAACGAGTTTACAGCCTAAAGGGAGAGACAGACATTAATATAAAGAAAGAAAGAAATTACAGACACAGATAGTTCACCGCAATCCCCTGAAGGCTTAGTACAGTGCTCTGCACACAGTAATAATAATAATAATAATAATAATAATAATGTTGGTATTTGTTAAGCACTTACTATGTGCCAAGCACTGTTCTATGCACTGGGGTAGATACAAGGTAATCAGGTTGTTCCACGTGGGGCTCACAGTCTTCATCCCCATTTTGCAAATGAGGGAACTGAGGCCCAGAGAAGTTAAGTGTCTTGCCCAAGGTCACACAGCTGACAAGTGGCAGAGCCGGGATTAGAACCCATGACCTCTGGCTCCCCAGCCCGAGCTCTTTCCCTTGAGCGACGCTGCTTCTCTCCTTCACAGTAAGTGCTTAATAAACACTATCAGTTTTATTTGGCAACCCATGGTGTTCCCTGGGGCACTGGGGGGGGTACACCCCAAAAGCAATATCAGTTAGTCAATCAATTGTATTTATTGAGAGCTTAATATAATAATAATGATGATGGCATTTATTAAGTGCTTACCATGTGCAAAGCACTGTTCTAAGTGCTGGAGCACTGTTCTAAGCGCTGAGTACAATAATATGTGCAGAACACTGTACTAAGCACTTGGGAGAGTACAACAGAGTTAACAGACTTGTTTCCTTCCCATAACGAGCTTCCAGTCTAGAGGGGGAGACAAACATTAATATGACTAAATACGTAATTTATAATATATCATTTAAAGATATGTACAGAAGTGCTGTGGGGTTGGGGTGAATATCAGATGTCCAAAGGTCGTAGATCGAACTGTATAGATGATGCAGAAGGGCGATTGTGTCAGGGAAAAGAGAGATTAGTCGGCCAAGGCCTCCTGGAGAAGATGTGACCTTAATAATGATTTGAAGTTGGAAAGCGTGGTGGTCTGGTGTAATTAGGGGGGAGGGCATTCCAGGCTAGAGGGAAGAAGTGGGAAAGGGGTCAGCGGCAAGATAGATGAGATTGGAGCAGAGTGTGTGGGCTGGGTTGTAATATATTCCAAATATTGCTCATGAAGGCCCTGAATAACTCCAGGGCCACAGGCAGAGAGGAGGCAAGAAGTGGGTTGGTTGAGCACATCAGAGATGCAATACTGGGCTTGAATATTCTTACTGGTCTGATGTGGTGATAGCCTTTCTCATGTTAGGGTACTGGTCTAAGCAACTGGGGGAGTACAATGGAGGATCCCTGCCATCAAGGGGTTTCCAGCCTAGTTCTCAAATTCCTAGTTTAAAATACTGAAATTCTAGCAAAATCAACTATTTCATGAGAGGTTATATTACTGATTTTTCGTGTGTGTCGTGGGACATTATAAAGGAGAATGTTAGGAATCGATAGGTCCCCTAGCAAACTTCTCAGCAGCACACAAGAAGCTCTAATAATAATAATGGCATTTGTTAAGCACTTACTATGCGCAAAGCACTGTTCTAAGCACTGGAGAGGTTACAAGGTGATCAGGTTGTCCCACGGGGGGCTCACAGTCAATCCCCATTTTACAGATGAGTTAACTGAGGCCCAGAGAAGTTAGGTGACTGGCCCAAAGTCACACAGCTGACAACTGGCGGAGCCGGGATTTGAACCCATGACCTCTGACTCCAAAGCCCGGGCTCTTTCCACTGAGCCTCGCTGCTAATGGGAGCAGGAGCAGAAGGTAATTGAATAAACATAAGAAGAAGGAGCAGGAGAAGGAAGAGGAGGAGGAGGAGGAAAAGACAAAGAAGAAGAGGAAGAAGAAGAAGAAGAAGAGAAGGAGGAGGAAGAAGAAGAGGAGGAAGAGGAGAAGGACGGCAAGGAGGATGAGGAGGAAGAGGATGAGGAGGAGTCTTCTAGACTGTGAGCCCACTGTTGGGTAGGGACCGTCTCTATATGTTGCCAACTTGTACTTCCCAAGTGCTCAGTACAGTGCTCTGCACACAGTAAGCGCTCAATAAATATGATTGAATGAATGAATGAGGAGGAGGGCAAGGAGAACGAAGAAGACAAGGAGGAGAAGGAGGTATCTGTTGAGCATTTTCTGTATGCCCAACACTGTAACTAAACCCTTGGGTAAATACAAGACAACTTGTCAGTAGACTTAAATGCATCAAAAACCTGGCTATTTGTTCTCATACACAATCAGCAGTCCCTGACTTAGTTATCCCAGAAGTAATACAAAAGGGACTGCCAAAATAGCTCTCCCTCTTTGAGTAATAGTGAGCACAAACAGTGCGACTCTCACTCTAAGCATCTGACCTGCATGTCTTGTCATTTAACAATTGCTTCGGGGATGTCAAACGTCAGAGTTGGCATTTACAGCCTGGTGTTTAATGGTACGGAGCTACTTTCTGTAAAACTTGAAACTCGGAGAACCCACTGCTCATTTACAATGAATTGGCATTTTCTAACCCACTAGCAATGATGCCACGGGAAAAAAATGATACTCGTACTTACTATTTGTAACTCATGGCCACATCCACAAAATACTTCCTTCTCTGTCGATAGATGTTGTCCTTAAATCCCTTCAGTAAGGAAAAAGATTAATTTGTTACCCCGTGAAAGAAAATTAGCTGCAGGCAGTCTAAAATTCAATTATTGAAGTGTTTATTTAGCGCTTAATTTTAGCTTAAATATTGTATTTTAATTAGTACCATCTATAAGTTGAAACAGAAACACAATTATCCACCCCCACCCCCTGTCTTCAGTTCTTTTGAAAAAATCTGGGGGTGTTTATGCCCCACTACACACTGAGAAGATCTTCATTCATCCCTGGAGGGTCTCATTCTATTTTTCTTGTCACACAGGAGAAACACTTTAGGGCTGAGAGAACTGGTCCATGTGGGAATCTCTTCCTTCAGCCCTTTCTCTTTCTGCTTCTCCTGCCACATTTCCTTTTTTTTATTATTGGTATCTGTTAAGTGCTTACTATATGCCACACAAGAGCGTCGGGGTAGACACAAGCTAAACAGTGAAGCAGTGTGGCCTAGTGGAAAGAGCACAGAGCTGGGAGTCAAAAGATGTGGGTTCTAATCCCGACTCTGCCGCGTATTTGCTGCGCGACCCTGAATGTGTCACTTAACTTCTCTGGGCCCCAGTTACCTCATCTGTAAAATGGAGATAAAGTCTGCAAGACCCACGTGGGACAGGATCTGTGTTCAACCAGATTTCCTTATATCTACTCCAGAGTTTACAATAATGCTTGGCACTAAAAGCTTAATGAATTCCATTATTATTATTATTATTATGAGGTTGGACACAGTCCATGTCTCACATAGGGCTTGCAGTTTGAATTCCCATTTTGTAGATGCGGTAGCCGAGGCACAGAGAAGTTAAGTGATTAACCCAAGGCCACACAGCAGGCAAGACTCCCCGGGAAAGCAGAAGTGGGCTTCCTTCTCACTCCCCATTCCCATTTCCACATCATTCCACCTCCCCCATCCCCCTGTTTCCCCTCTTTTGAAATCTATACCATCTGCCTCCACACCCACTTCAGTTACTAGTCACAATCACTGCCACCCAGGCCCCACCTCCAACTTTTTGAACCATTGTGATCGCCTTCTAAGAAAACATTGCTTCCCTCTTCCTCCATGCCTACATTGATCCTTGGAGACTTCAATAACCATGTGGATGTTCCCTATGACCCTCTCACTGCCGCTTTCTACCACCCCTCAACTTCACTGACCTCCTGTTTCACCCTCACCTCAGCCACTCCCCAACTTGGACACCAACTTGAGCTCATCACCTCTAGTCACCGTACGATCTCTACCTTCATCAATTCTGAAAGCACAGCCTCCTCACCTGCCTTCTCTCCCACACATCCACTGCCCACAAATCTATCCTGTTCCCTCACAGAGACCTCTAATCTTCGGACCCCATCCAATTTTCTCAAGTCATCATGCCACATTGTCTCCATACCCAAACTGCCTTCCCTTGACCACCAGATTGACATCCTCAACCCCACTCTCTCTACTGAACTCAACTCAGTTGCTCCCTTATTCACTCAATCGTATTTACCTCATACCACTAACCCACAGCCCTGGATCACCTCCACATTCTGCTTCCTTTGCTTCTGGGCATGAAACACAAAGCACTGCTGGAGGAAATCCAAATATCCAGCTGTCCTCATCCACCTAGACTGCATCCTTGGCTTAATTTAACTCTGCCTTTTCCTCTGCCTGGCAACAATGCGTCTCCATCCTCATTGACTCATACGTACAATGCTCTTGCCAGTTTTTCAGACATTTAAATACCTCCTCAAACCCCCTACCCCTCCACCTCCCCCATCGCTCGCCCCTAATTACTTGGCCATGTACTTTATTGACATAATTGAAACCATCAGGTGCAATTGCCCTAAAATTTCCCTTGCTCTTCTCCCATCCCTCCCTCCTCCTGACACTTCTTCAACTGTCCCATCTTTCCCAATCCTAATCTCTCTCCTTCTCTGCAGTCTCTCATTTCCTCCTGCCTCAAGACATCTCTACTTGGATGTTCCGCCGAAACCTCAAAGTCAGCGTGTCCAAAACACAACTAATTACCTTCTCCCGGAAACCCTGTCTTCCTCCTGACTTTCCCATAACTGTTGATAACACCACAACTCCCCCAGTGTCACAAGTCTATAACCTTATTCAGTCTGTCAGCAAATACAGTCAGTTCAACCTGCAGAACATCACTAAATCTGCCTTTCCACCCCATCCAAATTGTTAGTATCGTAATCCAGGCTTTTATCCTATCCTGTCTTGATTACTGTATTCAGCCCCCCTGCCTCCTGTCTCTTCCCACTCCAGTCCAAACTTCACTCTGCTGTCCACATCATTTTTCCAGAAAACGGTTCAGTACAAGTTTCCCCACACCTCGATTACCTCAAGTGGTTGCTCATCTACCTCTGCATCTAACAGAAACTCCTTACCATGGCCTTTAAAGCACTCATTCATTCATTCAATCGTATTTATTGAGCGCTTACTGTGTGCAGAGCACTGTACTAAGCGCTCAATTGCCTTGCCCTCCTCACCTCACCTTGCTACTCTCCTCCTACAACCCAGCCCACATTGTCTATCTCACTGCCAACCTCTCACCCCTGTCCTCCCTCTCTCTTCACATCCAATACCTGATGACTCCCCCCACCTTCAAAGCCTTATTTAAAGCACATCTCCTCCAAGAGAACTTCCCCATACGTACATAGAGAAGCAGCGTGGCTCAGTGGAAAAGAGCCCGGGCTTTGGAGTCAGAGGTCATGGGTTCAAATCCCAGCTCTGCCAATTGTCAGCTGTGTGACTTTGGGCAAGTCACTTCACTTCTCTGTGCCTCCGTTACCTCATCTATAAAATGAGGATCAAGACTGTGAGCCCCCGGCATCGGACAACCTAATCACCCTGTAATCTCCCCAGTGCTTAGAACAGTGCTTTGCACATAGGAAGCGCTTAATAAATGCCATCATTATTATTATATCTGTAATTTATTCATTTTTATTACTGTCTGAATCCCCCTCTAGACTGTAAGCTTGCTGTGGGCAGGAAACATGCCTACCCACTCCATTATATTGCTCCCTCACACTTCACAGCAGGCAGACCACTGCTCTCTCCATCTTCGAAGCCTTTCTGAAATCTCACTTAGGTTCCTGATTAATCTCTCATCTTCCCACCCTGTTTCCCACCAAAACTGTCACTTCAGCACATCTAAGCACTTGATAACTCACCCTGCCCATCTATGGATTGAAGTACATATCATTTTAGGGTAGCAGCACGGATTAGTGGATAGAACATGACCCCGGGAGTCAGAAGGTCATGGGTTCTAATTCCGGCTCCGCCACTTGTCTGCTGTGTGACCTTGGGCGAGTCACTTCACTTCTCTGGGCCTCAGTTACCTCATCTGTAAAATGGGGATTGAGACTGTGAGCCCCACATGGGACAACTCGATTTACTTGTATCCACCCCAGTGTCTACTGCAGTGCCTGGAATATAGTAAGCGCTTAACAAATACCATAATTAGTATCACTATTATTGTCTATAGCTTTTTCCTTACTGAAACTTACTTTAATGTCTCTCTCTCCCACTAGATTGTAACTCCTTGAGGACAGAAAATGCTTCTATTGACTCTACTGTATTCTCTCAAGCCTCTAATACAGTGTTCTGCACAGAAAGAGACCTTGTAAATACTATTGCTAGACTGATCAAATGTGGGCCTGGAAAATAGATTTGTCTTTCCAGGAGCATTTTCTTGGGGAATTAAGGTGGGCCCCAACAAATTCATGATACATCAGCATTCTCCCCATCTTCAAACCTCCACTAAAATCACATCTCCTCCAGTTAGCCTTCCCTGACAATTCATTCATTCATTCAATCATATTTATTGAGCGCTTACTGTGTGCAGAGCACTGTACTAAGCACTTGGGAAGTACAAGTTGGCAACATATAGAGATGGTCCCTACCCAACAACGGGCTCACAATCTAGAAGGGGGAAACAGACAACAAAACAAAACATGTGGACAGGTGTCAAGTCACCAGAATAAATAAAAATAAAGCTAGATACACATCATTAACAAAATAGAATAGTAAATATGTACTATTCCCATATTTTCTCCTCCCTGTTCCCCATACCTCTGCATCACTTATGTCCTTGAGTTCCTGTCCACTAAGCATTCAGGTATTTGCCCCATCCCACTGTCCCTACAGAACTAAGGTCCATGTTGTTATACTTCTTTGCCTCTCCTATCTGAAATTTATTTTAACATTAGTCATTCCCTTTCAGTCATTACTACACTCTAAATTCCTCATGGGCAGGGATCATGTCTACCAACTCTTCTCTATTGCAAGCTCCCAAGAGCTTAAAGTCTATGGTAAGGAATTTCTGTTCGATGTAGAAGTGGATGAGCAACAACTCGTGGGTCTTGAGGAGTGGGGAAGCATGAACTGAACGCTTTCGTAGAAAAATGATCCAGGCAGCAGACTGAAATATGGACTGGGGTGGGGAGAGACAGGAGGCTGGGAGGATGAGCAAGAAGGCTGCTACAGTCTTCAAGGCAGGATAGGATAAATGCTTGGATTAATGCGGTAACGGCTGGATGAAGAGGAAAGGGCAGATTTTAGTAAACTCCCAAGTGCTTAGTATAGTGTCCTGAACAGAGTGAGCACACAATAAACACCACTGATTGACAAAAATTAACACTTCTTCCACTATACGCTAACCATTTAGACCTCACTTTAAAATCTGAGTAAAGCCTCTAGTTTTGGTGTCTGCGCTCATTAGACTGGAAGCTCCTTCAGGACAGGGAACTTGTGTCCGGCTTCTTAGTACAGCACAGTTCAAGGTCTTAGTACGACACCTCGAACTCAGCAGGTGTTAAATAAACACCACTGATTGATCTTAAAGGAGACACTGGAGAGTGTCTAGAGAAGAACAAAAATAAGGATGAAACGGATGGAGCCAAGATCCTCTGAGGAAAAGCTAAAGGAATTGGAGCTGGTTCTTCAGGAGTAAAGAAAGCTAGGAAGAATCAACAACCATCTTCAAGTAATTGGACTTTTAATGGGAGAGTATTGAGTACTCCTCTATGACCACTAAGGATTAAGAGGAAATTGGCTTATATAAGAGCTGGAGAGACTTGGGTGAAGAGCAGAATTTTTTTTCACTTTTTTTAACTCATAATAATAATAATAATGGAATTTGTTAAGCGCTTACTATGTGCAAAGCACTGTTCTAAGCGCTGGGGGGGATACAAGGTGATCATGTCCCACGTGGGGCTCACAGTCAATCCCCATTTTACAGATGAGGTAAATGAGGCTCAGAGAAGTTAAGTGACTTGCCCAAGGTCACACAGCAAACATGTGGGGGAGCTGGGATTCGAACCCATGACCTCTGACTCCCTAGCCCGGCCTCTTTCCACTGAGCCATGCTGCTTCTCTTATGGATCCAGGCATATATAGTAAAGAAGGTGAAGACTGACTTTTTTCTAAAAAAAAGTTCATTCCATGTTTTCCCGTTCCTCAAGAACTCCAGTGGTTGCCCATCCACCTCTGCATCATGGACACTCCTTTCAATTGGGAAGCAGCATAGCTCAGTGGAAAGAGCCTGGGCTTTGGAGTCAGGGGTCACGGGTTCAAATCCCGGCTCTACCACTTGTCAGCTGTGTGACTTTGGGCAAGTCACTTCACTTCTCTGGGCCTCAGTTACCTCATCTGGAAAATGGGGATTAAGACTGTGAGCCCCACGCGGGACAACCTGATCACCTTGTAAACTCCCCAGCACTTAGAACAGTGCTTGGCACTTAGTAAGCCCTTAATAAATGCCATTGTTATTATTACTATTATTATTAATTGACTTTAAAGCACTCAATCTAGTTACGTGACCTCCAAGCTCTCCTGGAAACCTTATCCAACCTGTCTCACTGACCCTGTCCGTCCGGCTCTCATCCTAGCTCTCTGGCCACTCATTCTCAGACTGAGCCCCTTCCTTCCTCTCCCCCTCATCCCCCTCTCCATCCCCCCCATCTTACCTCCTTCCCTTCCCCACAGCACCTGTATATATGTATATATGTTTGTACATATTTATTACTCTATTTATTTATTTATTTATTTTACTTGTACATATCTATTCTATTTATTTTATTTTGTTAGTATGTTTGGTTTTGTTCTCTGTCTCCCCCTTTTAGACTGTGAGCCCACTGTTGGGTAGGGACTGTCTCTATATGTTGCCAAGTTGTACTTCCCAAGCGCTTAGTACAGTGCTCTGCACACAGTAAGTGCTCAATAAATATGATTGATTGATTAATTGATTGATTCTCAGTCTCTTGCATGGGCTCCTCCTCTGCCTCCCACCCTTTACCTCTAGGTTCAGATCCTCTTTCTATTCTTCATCCACTCCAACTCCCTTGGAGAACTCATTCGCTTCCATGGCTTTAACTACTATTTCTACGTGAATGATTCCCAAATCTCCACCTTCAGCCCTGATCTGTGGCCTTCTCTGCAGTCCCATATTCCCTCCTGCCTTCAGGACATCTCTATTTGGTTGTCCCACCGACTCCTCAAACTTAGTAGGTCCAAATCAGAACTCCTCATATTCCCACTCAAACCCTTCCTTTCCCAAGACTTTCCCATCCTTTTAGACAGTATCTCCATCCTCCCCACCTCACAACCCAATAAGCCTGGCATTATCTTTGACTCCTATCTCTCATTCAACCCACGTATTCAATGTCACCCGATCCTGTCATTTCATCCTTCACAACATCACTAACATCTGCCCTTTCCTCTCCAAACTGCTATTTTGTTCATCCACGCACTTATCCCATTCTGCCTTAATTATTATTATTAATAATAATAATAATTGTAGTAATTGTTAAATGCTTATTAGGTTTCAGGCACTGTATTTAAGTACTGGGGAGGATACAAGCAAATCATGTTAGGTGCAGTTCCTGTCCCACATGGGGCTCACAGTCTCAATCCCCATTTTCCAGATGGGGCACCTGAGGCACAGATAAATTAAGTGACTTGCCCAAGGTCACACAGCAGACAAGTGGCAGAGCAGGTATAACCGTGCACTCTCTAGAAGCAGTGTGGCTCAATGGAAAGAGTCCGGGCTTGGGAGTCGGAGGTCATGGCTCCGCCAACTGTCAGCTGTGTGACCTCGGGCAAGTCACTTAACTTCTCTGTGCCTCAGCTACCTCATCTGTAAAATGGGGATGAAGACTATGAGCCCCCCGTGGGACAACCTGATCACTTGTATCCTCCCCGGCGCTTAGAACAGTGCCTTGCACGAAGTAAGTGCTTAACAAATGCCATCATAATTATTATTATTATTATTATTATTATTACGATGCCATGCTGCTTCTCTGTTTCTTCATCAGCCTCTCGTCTCTCCCCACTCCAGTCCACACTTCATTCTGCTGCGTGGATCAATTTCCTACAAAAACGTTCAGTCCATGTTGCCCCCCTCCTGGAGAACTTCCAGTGGTTGCCCACCCAACTCCACACCAACTCCTTATCCTAGGCACTTCGGTACTCAATCAGCTTGGCCCCTCCAACCTTACCTCCCTGATTTCCTGCAACCTAGCCCACCCACTTTACTCCTCTAATACCAACCTCAATCTCATCCGTCTTGCCACTCACCCCTCGCCCACGTCCTGACTTCGGGGTACACTTTTGTGGGGGGCTAATGGCCACAGTTCGAAATATGAAAGCACCCAGTTGGAAGCAGACCATCAATGAAACAATTAATAGTATTTATTGGGCACTTACTTTGTTCAAAGGACTGTTCTAAATGCTTGGGGGACTACAATACAGTTGGTAGAAGCAGCATGGCTCAGTGGAAAGAGCCTGGGCTTTGGAATCAGAGGTCATGGGTTCAAATTCCCGCTCCGCCAATTGTCAGCTGTGTGACTTTGGGCAAATCACTTAACTTCTCTGTGCCCCAGTTACCTCATCTGTAAAATGGGATTAAGATTGTGAGCCCCCAGTGGGACAACTTGATCACCTTGTTACCTCCCCAGTGCTTAGAACAGTGCTTTGCACACAGTAAGCGCTTAATAAATGCCATCATCATTATTATTATTATATCCATATTCATAATTTATCTGTTAATAACAATATCTGTCTCCCCTCTAGACTGTAAGATCACTGTGAGCAAGGATCATGTCTACCGACTCTGTTATACTCTCTCGAGTGCTTAGTGGAGTCCTCTGAACACAGTAAACATTCAATAAATATGATTAATTGATTGACTGATCGATCATTCAGCCTTCTCCCTCCTACCTGAGCTCGGAGATCTCCTACAACACAGTCCACACACTTCATATCTCTAATGCCAACCTATTTGTTTTACTGCATTTATTGAGCACTTACTGTGTGCAGAGCACTGTACTAAGAGCTTGGAGAGTACAATACAGCAATAAACCTACTCACTGTATCTGAATTTAGAGAAGCAGCGTGGCTCAGTGGAAAGAGCCCGGGCTTTGGAGTCAGTGGTCATGGGTTCAAACCCCGGCTCCGCCAATTGTCAGCCTTGTGACTTTGGGCAAGTCACTTCACTTCTCTGTGCCTCAGTACCTCAACTGTAAAATGGGGATTAAGACTTTGAGCCCCCCGTGGGACAACCTGATCACCTTGTAACCTCCCCAGTGCTTAGAACAGTTTTTTGCACACAGTAAGCGCTTAATAATGCCATCATTATTATCATTATTATTATCTCATTGCTGACCCCTCGCCCAAGTCCTCCCTTTGGCTTGGAACTGCCTTCCCTTGTCTATACGACAGGCCACCAACCTCCCCACTTTCAAAACCTTACAAAAATCACATTTCTTTTAAGAGGCCTTCCCTTCCTAAGCCCTCAATTCCCCTACTCCCTCTCCCTTCTGAGTCACCTACGCATTTGGATCTCTTCCCTTTAAGCACTTGCTATTCACCCCACCTCAGCATCTATATATATATATATATATATATATATATATATATATATATTTATATGCATCTATATACTTATATTAATGTCTGTCTCCACCTCTAGACTGTAAGCTCGTTGTGGGCAGGGAATGTGTCTTCCAACTCTGTTATGTTTTACTCTCTTGTCTTGCACATAGCAAGCACTCAATAAATACCACTGATTGATTAACAAAAATCAAGACATTCCTTCCACTATTCTCTAACCATTTAGACCTCATTTTCAAATTCTAGTACAGTATTGTGTCCTGGAGTGTGTACCCATTTGACTGTCAGCTCCTTCAGGACAGGGAAACTGTGTCTCACTTTTTAGTACAGTGCAGGACAAGCTCTTAATACGGCTCTTTGAACTCAATAGGTGCTAAATAAACACCAATGATTGATCTTAAAAGAGACACTGAAGAGTGTCTAGAGAATAATAATAATGATAATGGTGTTTGTTAAGAGCTTACTATGTGCAAAGCACTGTTCTAAGCCCTGGGGGGGATACAGGGTGACCAAGTTGTCCCACGTGGGGCTCACAGTCTTAATCCCCATTTTACAGATGAGCGAACTGAGGCACAGAGAAGTTAAGTGACCTGCCCAAAGTCACACAGCTGACAACTGGCGGAGCCGGAATTTGAACCCACGACCTCTGACTCCAAATCCCGTGCTCTTTCCACTGAGCCACACGGCTTTTCACAGAAGAACAAAAATAACAATAAAACAGATGGAGCATAGATCCTTTGAGGAAAAGCTAAAGGAACCGGGCCTTGTTCTTCTGGAGGAACAAAGCTAGGAAGAATGAACAACCATAATCAAGTAATTGAGACTTTTAACGGGAGGCTGTTGAGTAGTCCTCCATGTCCACTAAGGATTATGTAAGAGGAAATCGGCTTATATAAGAGCTGGAGAGATTTGGATGTGGGGTACAATTTCAGAATTTTTTTTTAACTGGAGCCCCCAAGTGTTTATAGCCTCTGACTTCTCTGTGCCTCAGTTGGCTCATCTGTAAAATGGGGATTAAGACTGTGAGCCCCACGTGGGACAACTTGATCGCCCCGTATCCCCCCAGTGCTTAGAACAGTGCTTTGCACATAGTAAGCGCTTAACAAACACCATCATCATTATTATTATTCCCAAGACACTCTTCAGTGTCTCTTTTAAGATCAATCATTGAAGGTGGAGACATTTTTCTACAATAATGTTCAGTCCCCACACCTCCCCACTCCTCGAGAACCCCCAATGGCCACCCATCCACCTCCACATCATGGATACGGTTCAGCATCAGCTTTAAACCTCTCAATCGGCTCTCTTCCTTCTACCTGACATTGCTGATTTCTTACTGCAACCCAGCCCAAACCCCTGGCTTCTCTAACAGCAACCTACTCATTGCATCTCTATCTCTCTGTCCAACCCCTTGTCCACATCCTCCCTCTGGCCGGGATCTCCCTCCCCCTTCATATACTACAGACCGCCACTCGCCTCGATTTCAAAGCCGTACTAAAATCGCGTGTCCTTTGAGAGGAGCCCTCATTTCCCTTCCTCTTTCACCTTCTGTTACCTAGGCACTTCGATCTGTACCCTTTAATCACCTGATATTCACCCCACCCTCAGCCCCACAGCACTTGTATACGCATTCATAACTGATTTTCATGCCGCCCCTTCTAGTATGAAAACCCTTTGTGTGGAGGGATTGTGTCGGGTTTTTATAAGGTTTTGACTCAACGGCCTAAGACAAGACAAGCTCTTAGTACAGCAGTTCAAACTCAGTAGGTGCTAAACACCACTGATTGATCTTAAAAGAGACACTGGAGAGTGTCTAGAGAAGAACAGAATAAGGATGAAACGGATGGAGCATAGATTCTTTGAGGAAAAGCTAAAAGAGTTGGGGCTGGTTCTTCTGGAGAAAGAAAGCTAGGAAGAATTAACTACCATCATCAAGTAATTGAGGCATTTAGCAGGAGGCTCCTGAATAGTCCTCCATATCCACTAAAATTAAGATGAAATTGGTTTATATAAGAGCTGAAGAGATTTGGATGCAGGGTAGGATTTTTTTTTTAACTGGTGCACCCAAGCATTTATAGGCCTGAAGGTGGAAACATTTTTTTCTGGAATAATATTCAGTCCACGTCTCCACCACTCTTCAAGAACCTCCAGTGGCTCCTCATCATGGATATTCTTTACCTTCAGCTTTCAAAAACTCCTACCTGACCTGGCTGATTTCTTACTACAACCCAGCCCATACATATCACTTCTCTCCCAAACATTTAGTACAGTCCTCTGCACTTCACTTAATAAGTGCTCAATAAATACCACTGAATGATTGATTTGCTAATGCTAACCTAACTTCTTGTACCCCAATCTCATAATAATAATAATAATAATAATAATAATAATAATAATAATAGCATTTCTTAAGTGCTTACTATGTGCAAAGCACTGTTCTAAGAGCTGGGGAGGTTACAAGGTGATCAGGTTGTCCCACGGGGGACTCACAGTCTTAATCCCTATTTTGCAGATGAGGGAACTGAGGAACAGAGAAGTGAAGTGACTTGCCCAAAGTCACACAGCTGACAATTGGCGGAGCTGGGATTTGAACCCATGACCTATCTCATACTGACTCTGAGCCCACATCCTGACTGCAGCCTGAAGC
Organism: Tachyglossus aculeatus; assembly: GCF_015852505.1. NCBI lineage: Eukaryota > Metazoa > Chordata > Mammalia > Monotremata > Tachyglossidae > Tachyglossus > Tachyglossus aculeatus. The sequence goes on along the minus strand of NC_052079.1, from coordinate 20,739,077 downwards.
TCCCTCCCTCCATCATTATATGACCACTGTAAATATTTATTTACACCACTATAAATAAACTAGACTGTAAACTACTTAGGGGCTGGGATCATATCTATTGTACTGACTCTCCCAAGAGCTATGTACACTGTAAGCACTCAATAAATACCATTAATTTTTATGGTATTCATTAATAATAATAATAATAATAATGGTATTTGTTAAGTGATTAATCAGGCACTGGACTAAGCACTGAGGTAGATACAAGCTACTCCAGGTTGGACAAAGTCCATGTCCCACGTAGGGCTCCCAGTCTTAATTCCCATTTTACAGATGAGGTAACTGAAGCACAGAGAAGTGAAGTGACTTTTCCAAGGTCACACAGCAGACACGTGGCAGAGCCAGGATTAGAATCCAGGTCCTTCTGGCTCCCATCCACTAGACCACGCTGCTTCTCATTAATTGATTGTCCCTGCCACCCACAAAGGCTGGATCTTGGTTGTAACTGCATTTTACTATTATTATTAGTATGGTGTTTGTTAAGAGCTTACTCTGTGTGTGTGTCAAGCACTGTTCTAATAATAATAATAATAATGATGGTATTTGTTAAGCCCTTACTATGTGCAAAGCACCATTCTAAGAGCTCGGGAGGTTACAAGATGATCAGGTTGTCCCATGGGGGGCTCACACCTTTAATCTCTATTTTACAGATGAGGTTAACTGAGGCACAGAGGAGTTAAGTGACTTGCCCAAAGTCACACAGCTGACAGTTGGTGGAGCCGGGATTTGAACCCCTGACCTCTGACTCCAAAGCCCGTGCTCTTTCCACTGAGCCATGCTGCTTCTCATAATAATAATAATAGTATCTGTTAAGCACTATGTGCAAAGCACTGTTCTAAGTGCTGGGGAGGTTACAAGGTGATCAGGTTGTCCCCCGGGGGGCTCACAGCTTTAATCCTCATTTTACAGATGAGGTAACTGAGGCACAGAGAAGTTGTGTGACTTGCCCAAAGTCACACAGCTGACAGTTGGCGGAGCCAGGATTTGAACCCATGACCTCGGACTCCAAAGCCCGGGCTCTTTCCACTGAGCCACGCTGCTTCTCCATACTGGGGTAGATGGAAATTAATCAGGTTGGACACAGTCCCTGTTCCACGCGGGGCTCACAATCTAAGCACTTAGTCCAACGCTTCATGCTGCACTCTGAATGCTAAATGATCCCAAACCCCGCCTCGAGCCACGAAAGAAGCCAAGAAAGCAACAGACAGGTCATCCCTCACTAATCAAGTGTTCAATTCTCTGGGGGGCTCACAGCTTCATTGACTTTGGACAATCCAGGATTTCTGCTGGACTGCCTAAAAGCGGAGACCCAGTCGGAAAAATGTTAATTGGTTAATTGCTGGACAGGCACTTCATCCTCACCAAGACTCCATAAAACACCTCATTCAAGGCCCTGCTGAGAGCTCACCTCCTCCAGGAGGCCTTCCCAGACTGAGCCCCTTCCTTCCTCTCCCCCTCGTCCCCCTCTCCATCCCCCCCCATCTTACCTCCTTCCCTTCCCCACAGCACCTGTATATATGTATATATGTTTGTACATATTTATTACTCTATTTATTTACCTCCTTCCCTTCCCCACAGCACCTGTATATATGTATATATGTTTGTACATATTTATTACTCTATTTATTTATTTATTTTACTTGTACATATCTATTCTATTTATTTTATTTTGTTAGTATGTTTGGTTTTGTTCTCTGCGCCCCCCCCCCCCCCCCCCCCATTTAGACTGTGAGCCCACTGTTGGGTAGGGACTGTCTCTATATGTTGCCAATTTGTACTTCCCAAGCGCTTAGTACAGTGCTCTGCACATAGTAAGCGCTCAATAAATACGATTGATGATGATGATGATAGTAAGCGCTCAATAAATACGATTGATGATGATGATGATGATGATGATGTCTCCCCCTTTTAGACTGTGAGTCCACCGTTGGGTAGGGACTGTCTCTGTTGCGAATTTGTACTTCCCAAGCGCTTAGTACAGTGCTCTGCACACAGTAAGCGCTCAATAAATACGACTGATGATGATGATGATGATTCCGAACGCTTCCCGGGTCTCTGGCAGGATTATGTTGGTCTCTGACTTCAACGGAGACAACCTTCTGGCATCTGCGGCATTTTTAGGGAGGTCTTCGCTCCATGGATCCCCTGAATTGAGTAGCCAGACCCTTCAGCACATTCATCCCTTCTCCGGAGAACCAGCTAAGCTTCTGAGGAGATTCAGCCCCCATATTCTCCCAGGGCATCCAGCTCAGGTGCTGGTTGGCCTAAGGGAAACAGTTTAAGGCAGGGGAGCAGGAGACAGGATATAATTCCAGCTTCCTTCCTCCTGTGCAGGAGCTGCGGAGCGCTCCTGGCAGAAATCCAGATATCGGGTCAACCTTGTCCACCTCAAGTTTGTAATAACGATGATAATGGCATTTATTAAGCGCTTACTATGTGCAAAGCACTGTTCTAAGCGCTGGGGAGGTTACAAGGTGATCAGGTTGCTCCACGGGGGGCTCACAGCTTTAATCCCCGTTTTACAGATGAGCTAACTGAGGCCCAGAGCAATAAAGTGACTTGCCCCAAGTCACACAGCTGACAAGTGGCAGAGCCGGGATTTGAACCCACGACCTCTGACTCCAAAGCCCAGGCTCTTTCCACTGAGCCACACTGCTTCTCTGCTTTAACTCTGCCCTCTCCTGTGCCCCGAAAAATTATTCCTCCATCTCTATTGACAACCATATCCACTGTCCTCTCAGTTGTTCTAAATATTTATCTCTTTCCTCAAAACTGCCTCCCCACCTCTTTCCCCTAGTGACCTGGCCACCTATTTTATTGAGAAAATTGAAAGCATCAGACGTGGTCTCCCTAAAATCTCCCTTGCTCCTCTCCAGTCCCTCCCTCCCCCTGCCCCTTCTTCAACTCTCCCATCTTTCCCAGCAGTCTGTCGAGAGGAGATCTCTCGTGGGGGTTCCCCAAGGTTCAGTGCTTGGTCCCCTTCTGTTCTCGATCTACACGCACTCCCTTGGTGACCTCATTCACTCCCACGGCTTCAACTATCATCTCTACGCTGATGACACCCAGATCTACATCCCTGCCCCTGCTCTCTCCCCCTCTCTCCAGGCTCGCATCTCCTCCAGCCTTCAGGACATCTCCATCTGGATGTCTGCCCGCCACCTCAAACTCAACATGTCCAAGACTGAACTCCTTGTTTTCCCTCCCAAACCCTGCCCTCTCCCTGACTTTCCCATCTCTGTTGACGGCACTACCATCCTTCCCGTCTCACAAGCCCGCAAGCTTGGTGTCATCCTCAACTCCGCTCTCTCATTCACCCCTCACATCCAAGCCGTCACCAAAACCTGCCGGTCTCAGCTTCGCAACATTGACAAGATCCGCCCTTTCCTCTCCATCCATACCGCTACCCTGCTCGTTCAAGCTCTCATCCTATCCCGTCTGGACTACTGCATCAGCCTTCTCTCTGATCTCCCATCCTCGTGTCTCTCCCCACTTCAATCCATACTTCATGCTGCTGCCCAGATTGTCTTTGTACAGAAACGCTCTGGGCATGTTACTCCCCTCCTCAGAAATCTCCAGTGGCTACCAATCAATCTGCGCATCAGGCAGAAACTCCTCACCCTGGGCTTCAAGGCTGTCCATCACCTCGCCCCCTCCTACCTCACCTCCCTTCTCTCCTTCTACAGCCCAGCCCGCACCCTCTGCTCCTCTGCCGCTAATCTCCTCACCGTACCTCGTTCTCGCCTGTCCCGCCATCAACCCCCGGCCCACGTCATCCCCCGGGCCCGGAATGCCCTCCATGGAATGGCCATCCGCCAAGCTAGCTCTCTTCTTCCCTTCAAGGCCCTATTGAGAGCTCACCTACTCCAGGAGGCCTTCCCAGACTGAGCCCCTTCCTTCCTCTCCCCCTCATCCCCCTTTCCATCCCCCCATCTTACCTCCTTCCCTTCCCCACAGCACCTGTATATACGTATATATGTTTGTACATATTTATTACTCTATTTATTTATTTATTTTACTTGTACATATCTATTCTATTTATTTTATTTCGTTAGTATGTTTGGTTTTGTTCTCTGTCTCCCCCTTTTAGACTGTGAGCCCACTGTTGGGTAGGGACTGTCTCTATATGTTGCCAACTTGTACTTCCCAAGCGCTAAGTACAGTGCTCTGCACACAGTAAGTGCTCAATAAATACGATTGATGATGATCTCTCGTCTTCTCTCAAAAGCCTCCAATCTCATTCTGTTTCACCTTATCAAGACACTTGCCCTCTCCCTTCTTTCCTCCCTGACCACCATTTTCAACTGTTTGCTCTCCACTGGATTCTTCCCTATCCTAAAACATGTTCCTATCTTCCCTATCCTAAAAAAACCCTCCCCTTAACCCCATGGCTCCCTCCAGTTATCACCTCATCTCTCTCCTACCATTCCTTTTCAAACTCCTTGAGCGAGTTGCCTACATAATAATAATAATGGCATTTATTAAGCGCTTACTATGTGCAAAGCACCATTCTAAGGGCTGGCACTACATGCACTGTCTCAAGTTCGTTTCCTCCAGTCCTCTCCTTGACTCCCTCCAATCTGGCTTCCATGCCCTTCACTACCCTTTCAGAGGTCACAAATGATGTCTCTCTTGCCAAATCCAATGGTCTCTACTCCATCCTAATCCCCCTCAACCTTTCAGCTGCCTTTGACACCATCGACCACCCCCTTCTCCCGGAAACCTTGGCTTTACTGATAAAGTCTTCTCCTGGTTCTCCTCCTATCTCTCTGGCCACACATTCTCGGTCTCTTTCACAAGCTCCTCCTCTGCCTCCCATCCTCTAACTGTGGGAATCCCTCAAGGTTCAGTGCTGGGTCCCCTTCTATTCTTCATCTATCCCCATTCCTTTGGAGAACTCATCTGCTCCCGTGGCTTCAACTATAACCTCTAGGCAGTTGATTTCCAGATGTACATGTCCAGCCCTTATCAGTCTCCCTCTCAGCAGTCTGCCATCAAGACAGCTCTGCTTGGATATCCCGCTGCCATGTACAAAACAGAATTCCTTGCCTTCCCACCCAAATCCTATCCTCCCCCTGATTTTCCCATCCTTCCTGTCTCCCAAGCCCGCCAACCTGGAGTTATCCTTGACTCATCTCTCTCACTGGACCCACAAACCCAATCCGTCACTAAATCCTGTTTGTTCAACCTTCACGACATCACTAAGCTTCATCCTTTCCTCTCCATTCAAACTACCATGTTAACCCAAGTACTTACCCCAAACCACCATGATTACTGTATCAGCCTTCTTCCTGATCTCCCAGGTTCCTGTCTCTCTACAATCCAGTCCATACTTCACTCCGCTGCCTTGATCATTTTTCTACAAAAATGATTCAGCTCATGTCTCCCCCATCCTCAAGAACCTCCATTGGTTCTCCATCCACCTCCGCATCAAACGGAAACTCCTTACCGTCGTGTTTCAAGCACTCCATCATCTTGTCCCCTCCTGCATCACCTGGCTGTTCTCCTAATAATAATAATAATGATGATGATGGCATTTGTTAAGCGCTTACTATGTGCAAAGCACTGTTCTAAGCGCTAGGGGGATACAAGGTGATCAGATTGTCCCACGTGAGGCTCACAATCTTAATCCCCATTTTACAGATGAGATAACTGAGGCACAGAGAACTTAAGTGGCTTGTCCAAGGTCACACAGTGGACATGTGGCGGAGCTGGGATAATAATAACAATGATGATATTTGTTAAGCGCTTACTATGTGCAAAGCACTGTTCTAAGCACTGGGGGGGGGATGCAAGGTGATCAGGTTGTCCCATATGAGGCTCACAGTCTTAATCCCCATTTTACAGATGAGGGAACTGAGGCACAGAGAAGTTAAGTGGTTTGCCCAAGGTCACACAGCTGACAAGTGGCTGAGTCAGGATTCGAACCCATGACCTCTGACTCCCAAGCCCACGCTCTTTCCACTGAGCCACACTGCTTCTCCATACAACTCAGCCCTCATATTTCAGTCTAATGACAACCTACTCACTGTATTTCGATCTCCTCTATCTCACTGCCGACCTCTCACTCACATTCATTCAGTCATTCATTCAATCGCATTTATTGAGCGCTTACGTGTTGCAGAGCACTGTACTCAGCGCTTACATCCTCCCTCTCGTCTGAAATGCCCTCCCTCTTCTTATCTGGTAGACATTTCCTCTCCTCACATTCAAATCCTTATTAAAAGGAAATCTCCTCCAAGAGGCCTTCCCTAAGGAGACCCTCATTTCCTCTTTTCCCGCTCCCCTCAGCATCACCCTGATTTGCTCCTAATAATAATAATATTTGTTAAGCGCTTACTATGTGCAAAGCACTGTTCTAAGCGCTGGGGAGGTTACAAGGTGATCAGGTTGTCCCAACGGGGGCTCACAGTTTTAATCCCCATTTTACAGATGAGGTAACTGAGGCCCAGAGAAGTTAAGTGACTTGCCCAAAGTCACACAGCTGACAGTTGGCGGAGCCGGAATTTGAACCCATGACCTCTGACTCCAAAGCCCGGGCTCTTTCCACCGAGCCACGCTGCTCCCTTTATTCATTCCTCCCTCAGCCCCACAGCACTTATGTATATATCCATAATTTCTTCATTTATATTAATGTCTGTCTCCCCCTCTAGACTGTGATCTCAGTGTGGGCATATGCCTACCAATTCTGTTGTAATGGACTGCGCCGCCAATTGTCAGCTGTGTGACCTTGGGCAAGTCACTTCACTTCTCTGTGCCTCAGTTACCTCATCTGTAAAATGGGGATTAAGACTGTGAGCCCCCCGTGGGACAACCTGATCACCTTGTAACCTCCCCAGTGCTTAGAACATAGTAAGCACTTAACAAATGCCATCATTATTATTCCAAGTGCTTAATACAGTGTTCTGCACCTAGTAAGTGCTCAATAAATACAATTGAATGAATAGTAAGTGCTCAATAAATACTATTGATTGATTGATTGAGCTTTGCCACTTGCATACTGGGTGACCTTGGGCAAGTTATTTCACCTCTCCAGACCTCAGTTTTCTCATCTTTCAGATGGGGATGAGATCAATTTTTGAACCTCATATGGGACAGAGACTGTGAATTCCCTCACACCCTTGTACTGACCCCAGAGTTTAGCACACAGCAAGCTCTCACTAAAAGACATCATTATGAAAAATGGTTTCCATTGCCTACCCCCTTTCGATTAAATATTTGGTTTGCCTCAAGTGGAAAAAACCCGCGTGATCCAACCAATGAATGAAGCGGGGTATTGTTAACTACCCGACATAACTCAAGAACTTGAACACTAAACAGGATTAGACAGAGGGAGGCAGAGGATGAAATTAGTAATAATGGGATGAAATTTAGCAAAAGAAAATGATGCCTCGATAGCTGGATAAATCATCTCCCAGGGAGGCCCAAGCAGCCTGTCAAGAAAAGTGCCTGATTTCCCATAATTTAAATCACCTAAAACCAAACAAAATGGAATCCTTGGGAATAGCCCGTTTGGATTGAGAAAATTCCACACAGCCTGACAGATGGACTAGATCTTTCTGCTCTGGGATCAAATGATTATGCTCTGAACGCATTCCTGCTTTCCAAAGAGGTGGTTCGTTAGTCGGTTGGCTCCCGATGAAGTAGGAAACCATTTTATTCCCATTTCATAGATGAAGAAATTGAGGTCTCGGGAGGTGAGGCAACTTGCTTTAGGTCACACAAAAAGGCAGCGGCTGAAAAAGAATGAGCAGTCCCAGTTTTACAATTACCACCTAGCGATTAACCTCTGATGTCATCATCATCATCATCATCAATCGTATTTATTGAGCGCTTACTATGTGCAGAGCACTGTACTAAGCGCTTGGGAAGTACAAATTGGCAACATATAGAGGCAGTCCCTACCCAACAGTGGGCTCACAGTCTAAAAGGGGGAGACAGAGAACAAAACCAAACATACTAACAAAATAAAATAAATAAATGTCGCCCTCCCTCTTTCATTTCGGCCTTGAACAGAGGGTCTCAGGTTGCCAGAAGCCCAGCTACTAGCTATGAAAGATGCTGAAAATATAAACTGTAATAGTGATATTTGTTAAGCGCTTACTATGCAGCAAGCACTGTTCTAAGCGCCGGGGTCGATATAAGGTAATCAGGTTGTCCCACGAGGGGCTCACAGTCTCAATCCCCATTTTACAGACTGGAGGGAGGAGGATTTAATCTCCATTTTACAGATGAGGTAACGGACACAGAGACGGCAAGTGGCTCGGCCAAAGCCACGCAGCGGACGAATGACAGGGCCGGAATTAGAACCCAGGTCCTCTGAGGTCCAGGCTCACGGTCTTTCCGCTAGCCTTCTCCGTTCACCGGATCGGTTCTCCCAGTTCCCAGGGCAGGATTGAAGAGTCGGGGCCTGAGACGAGGCGAGGTTTGTACGTACAATGTCATAGCTGAGGGTAGGGGGGACGTCCAGAGTCCCTTAGGACTTGTCTATCAAGGGAACAGACTATCAAAAGTTAATCCTTCAAAGACTGAGGACTATAAGAATAATGCTGAAAACATTTAGACTATGAGTCCATCCACCTCTGCATCAAATAGAAACGCCTCACCATTGGCTTTAAAGCACTCAATCACCTTGTCTCTGGCCTGGAATCAATCAATCGTATTTATTGAGCGCTTACTATGGGCAGAGCACTGTACTAAGCGCTTGGGAAGTACAAATTACTTCCACTGGAAGTGGAATTCCAGGCCCTCCCTCTCCCCACCTTCAAGGCCTTATTCATTCGATGGTATTTATTGAGCGCTTACTATTATTTATTGTTTAATTTATTATTATTAATAATAATAATATAATATGGCCTGGAATTCTAGGCCCTCCCTCTCCCACCCTCAAGGCCTTATTCATTCGATCGTATTTATTGAGCACTGGCTATTATTTATTGTTTAATTTATGGATAATAATAATATAATATATTATTATTTCATTTATCTATCATTGATTTATTTATTGAGCGCTGCTTATTGAGAAGCAGCGTGGCTCAGTGGAAAAGAGCCCGGGCTTTGGAGTCAGTGGTCATGGGTTCAAATCCCGGCTCCGCCAACTGTCAGCTGTGTGACTTTGGGCAAGTCACTTCACTTCTCTGGGCCTCAGTTACCTCATCTGGAAAGTGGGGATTAAGACTGTGAGCCCCCCGTGGGACAACCTGATCACCGTGTATCCCCTCAGCACTTAGAACAGTGCTTGGCACATAGTAAGTGCTTAATAAATGTCATTATTATTATTATTATTACTATGTGCAGAGCACTGTATTGAAGGTACATCTCCTCCATGAGGCCTTCCCTGACTTTTCTCTTTTCTTCCACTCCCTTCTGGGGCTCTTTGACTTGCTCTCTTTATTCAAGCCCCCATCCAGCCCTCAGCACTTATATACCTAGCCAGAATTCTTTTATTTATATATATATTTTTTGAGAAACTTCGTGGTGTAGTGGATACAACATGGTCTTGGGAGTCAGAAAGTCAGGGTTCTAATCCTGGCTCCACCACTTGTTTGCTGCGGGACTTGGGGTAAGTCGCTTCACTTCTCTGTGCCTCAGTTACCTCATCTGTAAAATGGGGATCAAGACTGTGAGCCCCACGTGGGACAGGGACTGTGTCCAACCTGATTTGCTTGTAGTACAGTGCTCTGTACACAGTAAGCACTCAATAAATATGATTGATTGATTTGCTTGTATCCACCCCAGCATTTAGTACAGTACGTGGCATATAATAATAATAATAATGGAATTTATTATTAATAATAATAATAATGTCATTTATTAAGCACTTACTATGAACAAAGCACTGTTGTAAGCACTGGGGGGGATATAAGGTGATCAGGTTGTCCCACATGGGGCTCACAGTCTTCATCCCCATTTTACAGATGAGGTAACTGAGGCACAGAGAAGTGAAGTGACTTGCCCAAAGTCACACAGCTGTCAAGTGGTGGATCCAGGATTTGAACCCACAACCTCTGACTCCAAAGCCCGTGCTCTTTCCACTGAGCCACACTGCTTCTAAATATAATATATAAATATAAATAAATATAATATATAATAAGCACTTAACAAATACCATGGTGATGATGATGATGATTAATGTCTGTCTCTCCCTCTAGACTGTAAGATCCCTGGGGGCAATGCTCAGTGAACAATAAGCACTAAATAAATATGATTGATTGATTGAACGAACCCCATGTAGCACTGCATCTGTACTGAATATCTACCCCAACACTTAGCACATAGTAAGCATTTAACAAATACCATCCATGATTATTATTATTATTAAAGCACTTTTATATTTCTGAAATTCATTCACATCAATTCTCTCATTTTTTCCTTGTGAAGTAGGGAGAGGGATGGACTATTTTTTTTTCTTCTTCTCCAGTTTTTTTTTTATTTTTAGAGAAGCAGCGTGGCTCAGTGGAAAGGGCATGGGCTCTGGAGTCAGAGGTCATGGGTTCACATCCCGGCCAATTGTCAGCTGTGCGACTTTGGGCAAGTCACTTCACTTCTCTGGGCCTCAGTTACCTCATCTGTAAAATGGGGATGAAGACTGTGAGTCCCCTGTGGGACAACCTGATCATCTTGTAACCTCCCCAGCGCTTAGAACAGTGCTTTGCACACAGTAAGCGCTTAATAAATGCCATTATTATTATTATTATCATCTTCATTCTAGAGAAGCAGCGTGGCTTAGTGGAAAGAGCCCTGGCTTGGAAGTCAGAGGTCATGGGTTCTAATCCCAGCTCTGCCACTTGTCAGCTATGTGCTGTGGACAAGTCGCTTAACTTCTCTGTGCCTCAGTTACCTCATCTGTGAAATGGGGATTAAGACTGAGAGCCCCACATGGGACAACCTGATCACCTTGTATCCTCCCCAGCGCTTAGAACAGTGCTTTGCACATAACAAATACCAAAATTATTATTATTATTATTCCCCCAGTGCTCAGAACTGTGCTTGGCACATAGTAAGCGCTGAACAAATACCATCATTATTCTACAGGATCCCAGAGAGGTTAATGATAATAATAATAATAATAATAATAATAATAATAATAATAATAATAATAATAATAATAATAATAATAATGGCAAGGTTAAGCCATCAAACAGATTTTGGAAGTCACCCAGGAAGTCCTTGCAGAGTCGGAATTAGGATGCAGGTAGATCTCTGTTCTCTTGCTTCTGCCTCCTAGATACCTATAGATTAGGTATTCCTGACCTCCCCCTACTTGATTCAGGTAGAAGGGAGGCTTATATATCTCGTGTGCTAAATAAAAATAAATGGGAACTCCCCCTCTAGACGTTAAGCTCATTGTGAGCTGGGAATCTGTCCACTAACTCTGTTGTATTGAACTTTCCCCGAGCTTAGTAGAGTGCTCTGCCCACAAGGAGTGCTCAATAAATCCAATTGATTGATGGACTGATTGAACAGCAGGGTTGACTTGCAAATAACGGGGAGCTCAATGCTCTTCCAGACTTTAAGATCCTTGTGGGTAGGGAACATGTCTACCAGCGCTGTTGAATTGTACTCTCCCAAGCACTTAGTACAGAGCTCTGCGCACAGTAAGCGCTCAATAAACACCACTGATGGATTGATTAATTGGACAAAGATGGCCTTGGGGGCAGAGGAGATAATGAACGTATTTGGGTAGCTTAGATTCCTTCATGACAGACCTGGTGGAAAGAGTACGCCAAGCCCCACTGGGAGTATTTTTGTCCCTCTTTCCCCTGAGCCCGAACTAGGCTGAACTATGAACCAGGAATGCACAAAAGGAGATATTCTTTCATCCACTTCATATCAATGTCTCTTTTCCCCTGTAGAATGTAAGTTCATTATCGGCAGGGAGAATTTCTGCTAATTTTGTTGTACTGTACTCTCCCAAGTGCTTAGTACAGTGCTCTGCACATATTAAGTGCTCAATAAATACCATTGATCGATTGATTAATTGGACAAAGATGACTTTTGGGGCAGAGGAGATAATGAACGTATTTGGGTAGCTTAGATTCCTTCATGACAGACCTGGTGGAAAGAGTACGCCAAGCCCCACTGGGAGTATTTTTGTCCCTCTTTCCCCTGAGCCCGAACTAGGCTGAACTATGAACCAGGAATGCACAAAAGGAGATATCCTTCCATCCACTTCATATCAAAGTCTCTTTTCCCCTGTAGAATGTAAGCTCATTATCGGCAGGGAGAATTTCTGCTAATTTTGTTGTACTGTACTCTCCCAAGTGCTTAGTACAGTGCTTACAATCTAATAGGGGAGATGAAGAGATGCATTGCACAAATGCTGTATGAATAAGAGAAAGATTATCAGTCAACCAGAAACGGTAGAGCATTTACAATTTGTTCGAGGAGGTGTGACATTTAAAAGTGTTTCGAGGGAAAGCAGGGCAGATTTCTGGTAGACTTGGAAAGGAAAGGACTTCCAGATCCTGGGGTCAATATGAATCAAGGGTTGGCGGTGGAGAAGATAATACAAAAATTGGGCCAGGAACACACCACAGCAAACTTTTCAGCAGAGAAGTAGCAGGTGAGGATAGCCCGATTAAAAAAATAATCATGAAAAGAATATTCCACACTCCTATTTAAAAGCCTGACCCAATAACAGTTCCACGAAAGAGAAAAGGCATGAGCCAGAGGTTGGAAGTGGGAAAATTAAAAGTATAGCAGGAAAGTGTTGGATATACTGAAGAAGTAATATGTTGGAGGCAAAGCAGAAACAGTGTGGCCTAGTGGAAAGAGCAGGCCTGGGAGTCTGAGTTTTAATCCAGACGTCACCGCGTACTTGCTGTGTGACCGTGGGCAAGTCATTTCACTTCCTCTTCTTGATGGGTAAAATGCCAAAATGCCTAGGGAAAGCATGCTGAACTAAGTATACTGTACCCAAATTTCAATTGTTACTGCACTGAATCGAAACATCCATGATACAGAGGAAATGAATGCGGATGCAGATTATTTTGGTGCAGCCAATGATTCCCACCTCATTTTGGTAAACTTAGTCAATGTAAAGTAGCTGCTTTTCAATATTTTCTAAAGAGCCTGACAATGATTCCCAGGGTGACGTCAGCTGGATTTGAACATTAATATGTGTTAATATATATGTTATATATGCTATTAACATATATATCTAGGCTATCAACATATATTAATATATGAGCATATATTAATATATGCTATCAACATAGCATATCAATGTATATTAATATATGTTAATGGGAACAGACTAAGCCCCCCATTTCTCTCCCCCTCCCCATCCCCCCATCCTACCTCCTTCCCCTCCCCACCGCACCTGTATATATGTTTGTACAGATTTATTACTTGATTTATTTTACTTGTACATATTTACTATTCTATTTATTTTATTTTGTTAATATGTTTTGTTTTGTTGTCTGTCACCCCCTTCTAGACTGTGAGCCCGCTGTTGGGTAGGGGCCGTCTCGATATGTTGCCAACTTGTACTTCCCAAGCGCTTAGTCCAGTGCTCTGCACACAGTAAGCGCTCAATAAATATGATTGAATGAATGAATGCTCTGCACATATTAAGTGCTCAATAAACACCATTGATCGATTGATTGATTCATCTACTCCCTTCCAACCCTATAGAAAAATGCCCAGCTGTTTCCTTCGCTTCACCAAAGTCGGGTTCACTGTTGCTCAGTGGTCATTTCCGTGACCGCATCTCTCACGGAGTATTGCGGACCACTTCAAATTGTGATTCCCTCTCCAACCTTTTGAAAAAATAAGTCATCATCATCATCATCAATCGCATTTATTGAGCGCTTACTGTGTGCAGAGCACTGTACTAAGCGCTTGGGAAGTACAAATTGGCAACATATAGAGGCAGTCCCTACCCAACAGTGGGCTCACGGTCTAAAAGGGGGAGACAGAGAACAAAACCAAACATACTAACAAAATAAAATAAATGGAATAGATATGTACAAGTAAAATAAATAAATAAATATAAAATATAAAATAAAAATAAAGTCCTGTGACAATGTCATCCCTCTAACCTTACTGTAGCTGAAAGGAGGTTTAACGAGCTGGAAAGAGGTTTTCAGGTCTACCCCGTGACTGGGATATCGCTCCTGCTGCAATAAAGCACTACCGCACGGCCGCGTCATTAGTTATTTTTACGGCGCACTTACTGGATGATCTGCATCAAGCTCGGAACCGTACATGAGAACCCTGTGAGAACATCTGTCCAGTTCGGAGATCTTCCGGGGAAACCACGGAACACCATCGAGGTCTGTTGGGAATACAGCGTGAGGTCCCAGCGTTAAAGAACAGCGTCTATCTTTCCATTCGACCTCTTGTCAGATTACAAAACCGAACGACCGGTGTAAAAATAAAAAGCCGCCTTGCCTTCCTCGTCCGTCCAAATGTTCTCAGGCGGATTCAGTGTCACGATAGTCGTCTGGAACTTCAGCGACTGGATGAGCTCGTTGAACTCCTTCTTGCTGCAATCGCAGTCAACAAAAATCTCAACCTCGGAATTTCTCCTCTTGGACTTTCTCGACTCGATGTGAACCATGTTTACGTGCTTCTCCTGGGGAAACATGACAAGCAGGGCTTCAAGCCAAAATGATCCTTTCTGGCAAACACTGGTCAGTGAAGCAGTACAGTGCTCTGCACACAGTAAGCACTCAATAAATATTGACTGAACTGATTATCAAATGCCGACTGTTTGCAAGAACCGTACTAGGAGTTTTGAAAGCAACAGAAACAGAGGATGCTGCCTTTCACTTTGCAATCAAGTAGAGAAGGGAGTATAACATAAGTGCTTGACAAATACCATCACTATTAGTAAATATAAACATGAATAAAAATGCTCATAGAACAAAGGACATGAAATATAGTCTTATTAGACCATATAATATCGTCTGAGAGGTGTGAGGCCAGTCAGAAGACGTGCAGGACCTGGATAACTGAATTTTTTTCTTGAAAAAATAAATTAAAAAACCAAATATGGCTACCTTTCTTGTATCCCTGGCAAATAGGTAGATGACTCTCACCATTAAAGCGGGCTCAGCGATCCCAGGTTTTTAAATAATTTAGTTTGTGACATTTTTGAGTTGTCACTGAATTTCAGTGGTGGAGTTCTCTACCTGGTGATAGATTCTCATTTAATATTAATAATAATAATAACAATGATGGTACTTGTTAAGCGCTTACTACATGCCAAGCACTGTTCTAAGCACTGGGGGAGATACAAAGTAATAATAATATTATAATAATGATATTATTTGTTAAACACTTAATATGTGCAAAGCCCTGTTCTAAGTACTGGGAAGGTAACAAGGTGATCAGGTTGTCGCATGTGGAGCTCAATCTCAATCCCCATTTTACAGATGAGGGAACTGAGGCACAGAGAATGATAATAATAAATAATAATGACGGTATTTCTTAAGCGCTTACTATGTGCCAAGCACTGTGCTAAGTGCTGGGGGAGATACAAGATAATGATATTATAATAATGATGGTATTTGTAAAGCGCTTACTATGTGCCAAGCACTGTTCTAAGCACTGGGGGATATATAAGGTATTAATAATATTATAATAATGATGGTATTTGTCCCACGGGGGACTCACAGTCTCAATCCCCATTTTACAGATGAGGGAACTGAGGCACAGATAATAAGTAATAATGATGGTATTTGTTAAGCGCTTACTGTATGCCAAGCACTGTTCTGAGCACTGGGGGAGATACAAGGTAATAATAATATTATAATAATGATGGTATTTGTCCCACGGGGGACTCACAGTCTCAATCCCCATTTTACAGATGAGGGAACTGAGGCACAGAGAATGATAATAATAAATAATAATGATGGTATTTGTTAAGCGCTTACTATATGCCAAGCACTGTTCTGAGCACTGGGGGAGATACAAGGTAATAATAATATTATAATAATGATGGTATTTGTCCCACGGGGGACTCACAGTCTCAATCCCCATTTTACAGATGAGGGAACTGAGGCACAGAGAATGATAATAATAAATAATAATGATGGTATTTGTTAAGCGCTTACTACATGCCAAGCACTGTTCTAAGCGCTGGGGGAGATACAAGGTAATAATAATATTATAATAATGATAGTACTTGTCCCACGGGGGACTCACAGTCTCAATCCCCATTTTACAGATGAGGGAACTGAGGCCCAGAGAATAAGAAGTAATAATGATGGCATTTGTTAAGCACTTACTATGTGCCAAGCACTGTTCTAAGCGCTGGGGGAGATACAAGGTAATAATAATATAATAATGATGGTACTTGTTCATTCATTCAATTGTATTTATTGAGCGCTTACTGTGTGCAGAGTACTGTACTAAGCGCTTGGGAAGTGCAAGTTGGCAACATATAGAGACAGTCCCTACCCAACAGCGGGCTCACAGTCTAGAAGGGGGAGACAGACAACAAAACAAAACGTATTAACAAAATAAAATAGTAAATATGTACAAGTAATACAGTAATAAATCTGTACAAACATATTCATTCATTCAATCGTATTTCTTGAGCGCTTACTGTGTGCAGAGCACTGTACTAAGCGCTTGGGAGGTACAAGTCGGCAACATCTAGAGACGGTCCCTACCCAACAGTGGGCTCACAGTCTAGAAGAGGGAGACAGACAACAAAACAAAACATATTAACCAATTAAAATAAATAGAATAAAGATGTACAAATAAAATAGAGTAATAAATCCGTACAAACAAAAATACATATATACAGATGCTGTGGGGAGGGGAAGGAGGTAAGGCAGGGGGGATGGGGAGGGGGACTTGTTAAGCGCTTACTATGTGCCAAGCACTGTTCTAAGCGCTGGGGAGGTTACAAGGTGATCAGGTTGTCCCACGGGGGGCTCACAGTCTTCATCCCCATTTTACAGATGATTTAACTGAGGCCCAGAGAAGTGAAGTGACTTGCCCAAAGTCACACAGCTGACGAGTGGCAGGCCCGGGTAAGCGCTTACTATGTGCCAAGCACTGTTCTAAGCGCTGGGGTGATCAGGTTGTCCTACATGGGGCTCACAGTCTTCATCCCCATTTTACAGATGAGGTCACTGAGGCCCAGAGAAGTTAAGTGACTTGCCCAAAGTCACACAGCTGATGAGTGGCAGAGCCGGGTAAGCGCTTACTCTGTGCCAAGCACTGTTCTAAGCGCCGGGGGAGATACAAGGGGATGAGGTTGTCCCACGGGGGGGAGCTCACCGTCTTAGTCCCCATTTTACAGATGAGGGAAACTGAGGCCCAGAGAAATGAAGTGACTTGTCCAGGATCCCGGAGCAGACCGGGGGGTAGGGAGGATTAGAACCCAGGGCCTTCTGACCGCCCCGCCTTCTCTCCCCTGGCCCCGCCCCCCCGACGCCCTGCGTGCTCTCTGATTGGTGGACGCACGTCCCCCCGCGCGCTCTGATTGGTGGGAGCAGTCGCTCCCCCTCTCTCCCCCCGCCCCTCCCTATCTCCTCGCGCTCGCTCCGGTGGGCGGGGTCACTCCCTCACCCCCGCGTCTCTTCGTGCGCCCTCTCATTGGTGGACTCACGGCCTCGTGCGCTCTCTGATTGGTGGACGCACCGCCTCGTGCGCTCTCTGATTGGCGGGCGGAGTAGCTCCCTCCCCCCCGCCCCTCCCCGTCTCCTCGTGCTCGCTCCGGTGGGCGGGGTCACTCCCTCACCCCCGCGTCTCCTCGTGCGCCCTCTCATTGGTGGACTCACGCCTCGTGCGCTCTCTGATTGGTGGGCGGAATCGCTCCCTCTCCCCCCCCGCCCCTCCCCATCTCCTCGGGCTCCCTCTGGTGGGCGGAGTCACTCCAGGGATTCATTCATTCATTCAATCGTATTTCATTCATTTATTCAGTCGTATTTATTGAGCGCTTACTGTGTGCCGAGCACTGTACTAAGCGCTTGGTAAATACAATTTGGCAACATATAGAGACGGTCCCTACCCAACAGTGGGTATTTATCGAGCGCTTACTGTGTTTAGAGCACTGTACTAAGCGCTTGGGAAGTACAAGTTGGCAACATATAGAGATGGTCCCTACCCAACAGTGGGCTCACAGTCTAGAAGGGGGAGATCACGCCTAAAGTTTAGTGCTTTCAGGCTTTCATTCATTCATTCATTCAATCGTATTTATTGAGCGCTTACTGTGTGCAGTGCACTGTACTAAGCGCTTGGGAAGTACAAGTTGGCAACATATAGAGACGGTCCTTTTTTAGCATGTCATCACAACAAAACACTTGGCTCTTCGCAGGCAATCAATCAATCAATCGTATTCATTGAGCGCTTACTGTGTGCAGAGCACTGTACTAAGCGCTTGGGAAGTACAAGTTGGCAACATCTAGAGACAGTCCCTACCCAACAGTAGGGCTCACAGCCTAAAAGGGGGAGACAGAGAACAAAACCAAACATACTAACAAAATAAAATAAATAGAATAGATATGTACAAGTAAAATAAATAGAGTAATAAATATGTACAAACATAAATACATATATACAGGTGCTGTGGGGAAGGGAAGGAGGTAAGATGGGGGGATGGAGAGGGGGACGAGGGGGAGAGGAAGGAAGGGGCTCAGTCTGGGAAGGCCTCCTGGAGGAAGTGAGCTCTCAGTAGGGCCTTGAAGGGAGGAAGAGAGCTAGCTTGGCGGATGGGCAGAGGGAGGGCATTACAGGCCCGGGGGAGGACGTGGGCCGGGGGTCGATGGCGGGACAGGTGAGAACGAGGCCTAACGGTGAGGAGATTAGCGGCGGAGGAGCGGAGGGTGCGGGCTGGGCTGGAGAAGGAGAGAAGGGAGGTGAGGTAGGAGGGGGCGAGGTGATGGACAGCCTTGAAGCCCAGGGTGAGGAAGCACAGGGGTGCGGGGAAGGGCTGGCTAATCTGGTTTTCTGGGTAGTCTAGCCAGGTCCCCAAGTTTTTATTTCGTTTGAGAATGCTCAAAAACTTTGGCTTCACACATTTGAACACCAGCAATTAGAGTACTTCCTCAAAGGAATCCCCCTAATGATGCTTCCCGCAGATGATAGCTACCTGACAGTGCACACTCCAGATAGTTACATTATGTGATGATTCTTAACGTCTACCTGGAAGAGTTTGAGGGCTTTGACTAATCCGCCGACTTCGTTTTTCAAGGAAAACACCACCGCCGTCTTTCCACCGTCGGCAGTTGTTTCACTTTTGCCGCTCCCTTTATTTCCTTTCTTATCCTCATTTTTTCCCGCGTTGGCTCTGTTTAGCTACAAGAAATAAAATACAGCGGACTATGATTGCTGGAGGAGGGGATCAATCTGGGACGTTTCGCAGATGACCATTTGGTATTCCATTCCTATTGACCGTTTTTCCAATATTCTGGCCATCATTCTTGCCACGCTAATCCGTCTAGTGCCAGTATAGCGGTGAAGGCCCTAGATTTTGCCATCAACTGATTTCCAGCATTCGATGTTGAAAAGACCCTTTTCCTGGAGTCAAATACGGTTTCCGGGTTTCATGGTGCATTAGAAAATTTCAGTTTGAATACAGTTAGTACAGTGTTAGTGCTACTATAGTGAGAGAGAATTAAAACAGCTCTAAGTCATCTTAGAGTGAGGTCATTATAATACATTGATAGAAACAACACAAGCAGCTTAAATGATAACAAGAACGCTGGAAGATTGGTCTTTCCTACATCCTTGGCTCTACTTTCCAATTAAATCCATACACTAAATAACATTTCACCTCCTTTTCATGTACAGAAATTAATTAAACTACCTTCTGCCACTTCAGTTCCTTAATTTTACGTTGTCAGTGTGGTTCTAATTTTAGAAACCCAGCAGAAAGTACAGCGGGTAAACCCCCGTAAGTAACGTCAGTGGATAACATTTGAAGTGATTGTCACATCCAGGCATTAGAAAACTAGGTAATTTATCATTATGCTCCAACGGAGGAATTTGTAGAACTGAAAACCATTCAAACTTCATTAACTATGCAAGATACTACAATATATGATTAAACGGTAACTAGTAGCTCTAGTTTGCTAATAATAAGGATGACAGATTCTCATGAGTCAGAGCACAGTCAGAAATAAAAGAATAACACTGGGGAATAAAATAATTTGTAAATTTCCTTTGTCAGCCAACTGTAAGATGATGGTGGAATATTTTTCTCTTTATAAAAATTCACTTAGAACTCTGCAGTTCCCCGGGGATTTCTTCCAACTGGAAAAGTCGAGATCTTTCCCATTTGAAATTAAAATATCAGACACAATATTGGAAACTAATAAGGAAACGAAGAAATGACAATTTGCTACAGTGTTCCTTTTGCTCCTTGTTTTACGTTTTAGATGTTAGCATTTCCGTCTATATTGTGCTATTAGTATTCAATGCCATTGCACAGAAAATTACAGCAGAAAAAAGTTCATGATTTAAATGGGAAGGCACAAGAATAGACCGCTATTTGCACTTGACAAATTACATTTATAGTTATCCCAGCAGGACGGCATCTCTTATACACCTTCAACACCCTGACCCTCTTCAAACTACAAACAGGATCTTAAGTATTTAAATAGTACATCAGGGATGAGAGACTAGGGTTTTGCCATTGAACTTCAACTGCTTCAGTCCTAAGAAGAAAACTTTCAAAAGTATCACCTCAATCCAAATAGTCATATCTTACTAAACTACTAGGAAGGTAAAATCCATAAGCTGACTTTAAACAAACTGGCTAAAAACACTTTTATGGAACTTTCTATTTACTGAGATAGTTTTAAATTCCCCACAGTGATAAACTTATTTTTTATTATTATTAACAATAATCATAATGTAGGTATGGTGCAAGCTAAACAGCTAAAGCTAAAACAGTTAAATAGACTCCTCTCTCCTGCTGGAAAACTGACGTGGACAAAATGACATTATTATTCAATGTTTTTAATGCTTGAAAACCTGGAGAAATTTTCCTCTCCACAGTTTTTCGTGAATTCCTGGGGCATTTATCTCAAATCAAGATATGAAGCATGTCGCTTTTGCTTCATCCCTTTATATAAAGCCTTCATAAGCAAAACTAAATGCATTTCTGCTTTTTTTCCACAAACTAACCTGGCAAGAGATAGCATTTTCAAAATGAACACAATCATTGTTTTCCTCCCAACGAGTTTGGAAAATCCAGTTTTAGACAATTGATTGGGCTGTCTTGGAACACGGGTTTGGAAAATCCAGCTTTAGACAATTGATTGGACTGTCTTGGAACATAATAACAGAAAATAGTTCTTGTGCATCCACAAACAAGGCTGTGCCATGGGAGCAAACTTAGGACCCAAAGAAGTTGCTCTATTTCCTCTTCCCCGATAGCAACGAGCTATTCAGGGGCTGAGCAGGAGTCAGAAAGGGGGATTAAGCACTGTTTCTCCAGCTGTTGAGCAAAGGGTTTTTTTCTAACTCCAAGAAAGAAACTTTCTGGATGGGGATTCAGAACCAGTGGTTAAATCACATCTGATGGGGGGCACCTGTCATTTTAGTGGCAAAGGGAAAGAGGAGAATGCATATGCCCTGGCTGCCCAGATGCTCTTCCCTGGGGACAGGGTGGGCTGCTTCCTAAGCACTGCTCTTCCCTGAGAGGTTTCTTCAGTACTCACTGTTAAGTTGCTGAACTGCTGATGTTCTTCAGGTACAGCTGAGTCCAGGGAAAACCCTCTTCTGGCCCAGTATTTACTGGAAAACATCATCATGGCCGGCTGCATGGGGTCGCCCTGTAATTTCCTTTCTCTACAACAAGGTGAACCGGAGCCTGAGGCTGAAACTGAGGCTGTGGGAGTGGGAGGAGGAGGAGGAGGAAGAGGAGGAGGGGAGTTGGATGGAGAGGAGGAGGAGGAAGGAGAGTGGGATGGAGAGGAGGAGGAGGAGGAGGAGGAGGAAGGGAGTTTGATGGAGAGGAAGAGGAGGAGAGTGGGATGGAGAGGAGGAGGAGGAGGAGGAGGAGGAGGAAGGGAGCTTGATGGAGAGGAAGAGGAGGAGAGTGGGATGGAGAGGAGGAGGAGGAAGAGGGAGAAAACGAGGAGGGGGCCAAAGAGGAGGAGGAGAAAGGAGAGGAGGGCAGAAAGGAGAAGGGAGAAGAGGAGGGGGGAAGATAGGGACGATAAGAGGAGGAGGAAGAGGGAAAGGAGGCGGAAGGGGACAAGGGAGGGGAAGAGGAATAGAGGGAAGGAAAGGAGGAAGGGGAGGAGGAAGAAGAGGAGGAGGAAAAAGCAGGAGGAGGATGAGGAAGAAGAAGAGGAGAAGGAAGAGGAGGAGGAGGAGAAGGAGGAGGAGGTAGAGCCTGAGAGGTTGGAGTGGGAGAGGCCGGTTCCCAGCAGATGGGCGAGCCGTCCAGGGCGCAGGGGCTGAAAGCAGAGCAGTGCTCACTGAAGCCTTCGGGCTCCTTTATATACGTGGCTGGAACTGATGCGCGACTGATTAGAGGGAAGATTCATTTCTGGCTCCCGATGGCCACGCTCAGATTAAGGCCCTGCAGTCTCGGGTTATCTGAGCTTGGAAAGCGATTTATTTTACAGCTGGGTGGCCCTTCCTAGCCTGTAAGAGAAAAACGCTCCGAAAAATTTGGGTTTCTGGGCTCTCGGTCCAGGGGAATACTGAGTTTTCCCTGCAATTATTTGTATTTATTCCTCATGGCCTCCTAGGCCTAAATCTCAGCTTTGAAATGCGTGTGAATTAACCCTCCGTCTGAAAGTGCTTCCTCTCATACAGTCTTCAATTAAATTCAACTGATTGTTGCTACCTGATCCAAACCCCAGCACCGGTTTCCTGTTCCTTAGCTCAGTTTGGATCCACTCCATAACTGTAACCTGTCCATTCCAGCAGGTAATACTTTTGGATTTCTCACTGGTGTGAGATTGTACTGCCTATCCGGACTTTTGGAATGTTTTCCCCCTCAGGATGCCCTTCAGAAGCTCTGAAAAGGACTCAAAATCGTTGAACATCCCTGCATCCTTTGATGGTAGCGATCTATTGGCATTTTCTTCTCCCTGAATTGTCATCATCACGTGGAGGCTTGATGATTGAAAGTCTTTCTGATCGGTTAAATAACTGAAATTAAATACTGAACACGTTCAGGGGAAAGTGTTTGTCTTGTGTCTACAGGGTTCTTCTGTTACACCAGAAGGTGGTGACCCCAAGGTGAAGAATTACCTCAATACTTACCCAGCTTCAATCGAGCGACAAAGAAGAAACAGCTAATTATTCCATTCCTTTGATGGTGGCCAAAGGCCACTGGCTTTCATCTGGCGGAAACTGGCCTGCTTAAGAGAACACGATTAGCCATTTTTTTCTGTTGGATTCTGAATCCTAACCTTAAATCTCAACAGGGACTTAAATTGGGGAAAATTATTTCAATTTCCTGAAGATCTTTTTTTTCTGGATTTAGCCAAAAAGCAGCTTTCTTAAACACAGCTAAAACTCTTCCAAACTAAGGCTGGCCTCTGCTTTCTATGAAAAATAAAGAGGTAAAATCAAGGTCAAAGTAGAACGAACGCAGAGATTTCATCTGAGTTCAGTATCTTTGCATTTCGGTCACTACTTTGGTACCTTGGTTAGTACAGACCTCTCTTCTTTTTAATGGCCTTTATTAAGCACTTACTATGTGCAAAGCACTGTTCTAAGTGCTGGGGAGGTTACAAGGTGATCAGGTTGTCCCACGTGGGGCTCACAGTCTTAATCCCCATTTAACAGATGAGGTGACTGAGGCACAGAGAAGTGAAGTGACTTGCCCAAAGTCACAAAGCTGACAATTGGCAGAGCCAGGATTTGAACCCATGACCTCTGACTCCAAAGCCCGGGTTCTTTCCACTGAGCCACGCTGCTTCTCTTCCTTCTTTCCTTCTAACTTACAATTTGACATTCTGGATTTTGTTCATTTAAATAAACTCTCATTTATATTGAAAAAAGCGGCTTCTTGGCTTCTTTGGGGTAATGGGCAGCTTTATAGTATATTTCCAATCGAATAGAATTTTACTGAAACATTAAAGGATTTACCAACTGCACAGAAGAATCTACTGTGGGAGACCAACATTTTATAAATTTCAAATAAAAACAGGCAAAGAAGAGAACAACAGTGGAAAAAGAGGGTTCAAATTCAAAAAGGTAAAATTTGGGTCTGAGCCTAGTGTAAGGTTCCAAATGAATGAGTAGGGAAAATGCCACCAAATAGTCATGACAAGAATTGGCAGTTTTCCCGGAAATTCTATTTTTTTAATGGTATTTTATTAAGCTCTTACTACGTGCAAATCACTGTTCTAAGCGCTGAGGAGGTTACAAGGTGATCAGGTTGTCCCACGGGGGGCTCACAGTCTTAATCCCCATTTTCCAGATGAGGTAACTGAGGCCCAGAGAAGTTAAGCAGCGTGGCTCACTGGAAAGGGCACGAGCTTTGGAATCAGGGGTCATGGGTTCGAATCCCTACTCTGCAAATTGTCAGCTGTGTGACTTTGGGCAAGTCACTTAATTTCTCTGTGCCTCAGTTCTCTCATCTGTAAAATGGGGATTAAGACTGTGAGCCCCGTGGGACAAACTTGTAACCTCCCCAGTGCTTAGAACAGTGCTTTGCACATAGTAAGTGCTTAATAAATGCCATTATTATTAGAGAAGCAGCATGGCTCAGGGGAAAGAGCACAGTTTTTGGAGTCAGAGGTCATGGGTTCGAATCCCTACTCCGCCACATGTCTGCTGTGTGATCTTGGGCAGGTCACTTAACTTCTCTGGGCCTCAGTTACCTCATCTGTAAAATGGGGATTAAGACTGTGAGCCCCACATGGGACAACCTGATCACCCTGTATCCTCCCCAGCGCTTAGAACAGTGCTTTGCACATAGTAAGCGCTTAACAAATGCCAATTATTAAGAGATTTGCCCAAGGTGACACAGCAGACAAGCGACGGAGCCGGGATTAGAGCCCATGTCCTCTGATTCCCAAGCCCGCTTGCACATGTTTACTATTCTATTTATTTTATTTTGTTAATATGGTTTGTCTTGTTGTCTGCCTCCCCCCTCTAGACTGTGAGCCCGCTGTTGGGTAGGGACCGTCTTTATACGTTGCCACCTTGTACTTCCCAAGCGCTTAGTCCAGTGCTCTGCACACAGTAAGCTCTCAATAAGTACGATTGAATGAATTCGGCCATGCTGCTTCCTTTGCACTTCAAGAGCCCAACAGAGTGTTCTGCACATAGACTGCACTCAATAAATACTATTGATTTATATGGCATTTATTGAGTCACTCAATAAATACCATTGATTTATATGCACTCAATAAATACCACTGAGTTGATCAATTGATCAACTCCACTGGTATTGGAGGGTTGGGTGCCCTACTAAGCGAAGGGAGCCAGCGCCCTAGGAGCCATTCTGACACACTCCATTATCATCAGTTTCAGGGTGTCTACTGGGTTTACCGCGTGAAGGGTTCGGATTAGGATCTCGTCTCGTTTTACGCCGTGGGGTCGTCTCCGACCCATAGCGACGCCATGGCCACATCTCTCCCGGAAGGCCCCACCTCCATTCATTCATTCATTCACTCAATCGTATTTATTGAGCACTTACTGTGTGTACTACGCGCTTGGGAAGTACAAGTTGGCAACATATCGAGACGGTCCCCACCCAACAGCGGGCTCACAGTCGCCTCCATCTCCATCTGCAATCGTTCTCGTAGTGGATCCAGAGAGTTTTCCTGGTCAAGATACGGACGTGGTTTCCCATTGCTTTCTTCCGCGCGGTAAACTCAAGTCTCGGCTTTCAACTCCCTCCCATGCCGTCCGGCACAGGGGAGTTTTGACTTGTAGCAGATTGCCTTCCACTCGCTAGCCACCGCCCAAGCTAGGAATGGAGTGGATATACTTCTGCTTGACTCTCCCTCCCACAGTCAAGACTGGCAGAGTACTGGAAACTCGCCAGGTGTGACCCTGAGAGGAGATTAGGATCCTACAAATGAAGTCAAAGTCACTGAGGAACTCACACTTACTGGAAGAACAAACGGACCAATATGCCATAGTTCTGAGAAAGTGAATGAATGGAAAAAAGGCACTACTACTAATAATAATCCTCCTCCTCCTCATCATAATAATAATGGTATTTGTTAAGCACTTACTATGTGCCAAGCACTCTTCTAAGCACTGGGGGGGATACAAGGTCATCAGGTTGTCCCACAGGGGCTCACAGTCTTCATCCCCGTTTTCCAGATGAGGGCACTGAGGCACAGAGAATAATAATATAATAATAATGATGGCATTTATTAAGCGCTTACTATGTGCAAAGCACTGTTCTAAGCGCTGGGAAGGTTACAAGGTGATCAGGTTGTCCCATGGGCGGCTCACAGTCTTCATCCCCATTTTCCAGATGAGGGAACTGAGGGACAGAGAAGTGACTTGCCCAAAGTCACATAGCTGACAATTGGCGGAGCCGGGATTTGAACCCTTGACCTCTGACTCCAAAGCCCGTGCTCTTTCCACTGAGCCACGCTGCTTGATAAATGCCATCATTATTATTAACCACCTCTCAGGGTGGGGAGATTCCGGTACTACCAGTCTCGACTATGGGAGGGAGAGACGAGCAGAGGCCTATCCATCCATTCTGTCTGTTGCCCAGTGCTGATTCTTATCCACCCCTGAAAATAGATGCGAACAACTTTCCTTTTCTGAAACTTGGGAAACAGGACCAGAGCCAGGATAGTGAAACAGAGACTCATTATTTAAATCTCTTCTGTTATCGTAGGCTCTAGTGAACGTTCTTTCTAGTGACAGATGCCTGTGCTGAGTAGTATTCAGTTGCAAATTATAATGTATAAATATGTATAAATTAACTCCTTCTTTGTTTCATCTTCTGGTTTCACTACTGGGAGACAGAAAAGCATCATTAACTCTGCTTTACACCTAGATAGATTGAGTTTGGGGTCGCAGATACCAGAATGAAAGGAGGCTCCTGATAAGAATGACAGCTGACCTGAGATTTCAGGACTTTAGGCCTGTGTGAAGGAATTGGTTGCAGTGAAAGTGATTTGCACAGCACCTTTTGGACTCTCTTATCCCTGTCGGTATTTATTTTATTTTATTTCGTTAGTATGTTTGGTTTTGTTCTCTGTCTCCCCCTTTTAGACTGTAAGCCCACTGTTGGGTAGGGACTGTCTCTATATGTTGCCAATTTGTACTTCCCAAGCGCTTAGTACAGTGCTCTGCATATAGTAAGTGCTCAATAAATACGATTGATGATGATGATGATGATGATTCTGTCTCTCCTTTCTAGACTGTGAGCCCATTGTGGGGTAGGGACCGTCTCTATATGTTGCCACCTTGTACTTCCCAAGCGCTTAGTACAGTGCTCTGCACACAGTAAGCGCTCAATAAATACGATTGAATGAATGAACTCCTAGTTTGGGCAGTGGCTAGCGAGTGGAAGGCCATCTGCTACAAGTCAAAACTCACCCGTGTTGGGCAGCAGCGGCACGGAAAAGAGTCGAGGGTGGAGACTCCGGTTTACGGCACGGAAGGAGGCGATGGTAAACTGCTTTCCTATTTTCACCAGGAAAACTCTACGGATACACTACCAGAACGACGCAGGTGGAGGTGGGGCATTCTAGGCGAGAAGTGTCTATGGCGTCACTATGGGTCGGACGCGACACGACCGCGTAAGACAACGATCCTGTTAAGGAGAACGAGATTTAAAAGTCATTTTGGAAAGCAGCTTCAGCTAATCAGGTTGCGCTCCTTCCCGCGGATAAGGCCGGGAAGAATCGTCAGGTAACGGTTCCTTTGAGAACTGTTCGGCTTGAAAGTGGAGACTGTGAAGTGCTTTGAACCAGAAAAGACCAAGTTGGGCCCTGCTTTTCCTGAGCATGACTTTAAATGCATTAGCTGCTGTAAAATAAATCACTGGTCTTAATTTTGCGTTTGCCCCTAGGCCATAGTCAAAGTACATATTCCATTTTATCTTTATTGATTGATATAAATATCTTTATTGATACAGATAATCTTGTATCTTTATTGATGCATAAAATCTAATCTCTGTTATAAACTGCCCGGACTCCAAATCCTAAAGACAATGTCAAAGAATTTGAGTGTAACTACGCAAGGAGAAACACGTGCTTCGGGGGAGCATTCAGAAGGAGCTAGCTGAAAGAGTCAATCACTTCTTAATCTGGTCTTTATTGAGGAAGAGGTTGGAGAGATAAGAACATGCTTTGCACATAATAAGCGCTTAATAAATGCCATCATTATTATTATTATACCCATACACCAATGGTTTTTTCAGTAGAGATGTCAGAGGATCTGCAACTAATCGTGCTGGCCGGCCCAGATTTTTGATCAAATGATTGAAGACCATGGCAGGCGAGAGCCCCCCACCCTCAACGCCCCCGACAAGAATCTGAAGTTTTGTGACTCCGAACAAGAATGTGTGACCTTATCTTTCAAGCAACAGATCACCAGATAACCAACAGAACTCCCTCATCCATAAAAATGTTTCAGAAGAGATCCTTGGAATTACTGATAGAAAAATCTCATATTGAATTGTGGCAAATCAGCAGCATCAACAATAAGGTATAGGATCAGTGGTCCTGTTGGGGAAAAGACAACATGCTTTCTGTGAGGGAAAATCAGGCCTTACTCACCTGCTAGAGTTCTTTGGAAATGTCTCATCGTGAATATTTACTGAACACTTCCAGGGGCCAGAGCATTTTGCTAAGTAAACACTTGGGAGAGTTCAAGAAAAGGAAAACTGCCAAAGAGCTCCAGATTATTTAAAGTAGTGAAAGTGAAGCAGCGTGGTTCAGTGGAAAGAGCACGGGCTTTGGAGTCAGAGGTCATGGGTTCAAATCCCAACACTGCCACTAGTCAGCTGTGTGACTTCGGGCAAGTCACTTCACTTCTCTGTGCCTCAGTTACCTCATCTGTAAAATGGGGATTAAGACTATGAGCCCCAAGTGGGACAACCTGATCACCTTGTATCTCCCCCCATTGCATAGAACTGTGCTTGGCACATAGTAAGTGCTCAACAAGTGCTATTATTATTATTATTATTATCACCTTGTATCTTCCCCCAGCACTTAAAACAGTGCTTTGCACATAGTAAGCACTTAATAAATGCCATTATTATTATTATTACTATTATTATGGAGAAAGAACAAAGAAAGAAGCAAGAGTATGGAATGGTAAACATGATTAAATAAGAGAATGAACATCCACGAAGATTGCCCTATGCCATATAAGGGAGGCAGTTAAGATGATGCTATCTAGAGTGGTGGTATTAATCAGGGAGGAGGTGGGATGTGTCTACTTCCTCGACTGAACTCTTTCACGTGCTTAGTGTTCAAAAGTGTTCAAAAGATACCACTGACTGATGAGCAACAGCACTGAAAAAGCGCTTAGTACAGTGCTCTGCACACAGTAAGTGCTCAATAAATACGATTGATGATGAAAAAGGCCAACCAAATATCAGTCACCATTGGAAAGGTGACAGAAAACACCTCCCCCCTCCATCCCCCCCGCCTTACCTCCTTCCCTTCCCCACAGCACCTGTATATATGTTTGTACGCATTTATTACTCTATTTATTTATTTTACTTGTACATATTTATTCTATTTTATTCTGTTAATATGTTTTGTTTTGTTCTCCGTCTCCCCCTTCTAGACTGTGAGCCCACTGTTGGGTAGGGACCGTCTCTATATGTTGCCAACTTGTACTTCCCACGCACTTAGTACAGTGTTTGGCACACAGTAAGCGCTCAATAAATACGATTGAATGAATGAATGAAAGAGGCAGTTATCTCGCATTGATTACTGCATCATCCTCCTTGCTTACCGCCCCGCCTCCTGTCTCTTCCCACTCTAAGCTCTACTTCACTGTTGTCCGGATCATTTTTCGACAAACCGCTTCAGTCCACGTTTTCCCACTCCTCAAGAAGCTCCAGTGGTTACTCAACCACCTCCACATCAAACAGAAGCTCCTTATCGTCGGCTTTAAAACACTCAACCCTTGCTCGCTCCTACTTTACCTCACTGCTTCCCTACCCCAATCCAGCCCGCATACTTCCCTGCTTTAATTCTGACCACCGTACTTCCATCTTATCTCATCATCTACCTCTTTCTCATGTCCTGCCTTGGACTGGAAGGCCCTCCCTCTTCCTGTCTGACAGACTATCTCCTCCAAGAGGCCTTTCCCAATTAAACTCTCATTTCCTCTTCTCCCACCCCCTTCTGAGTTGCTCTTACACTTGGATTTGCGCCCTTTATTCACCCCTCCCTCAACTCCACAGCTCCTAAGTTCAAATCCGCAATTCATATATCTATATATGAATACGTGGGCAGGGAACATGTCCTCCAACCCTGCTACACTGCATTCTTCCAAGTGCTTAGTACTGTGCTCTGCACACAGTAAGCACTCGATAAATATGAGTGATTAATTACAGCACTCCAGTCAGGAAGGACAGAGCCTTAGAGGAAACATGATCAGTGGGTGTGAATAGGTCAACATAGAATTGTTGCTCACCATATGCTGCAAAACCAGTGTTTGGTGAGCAAATACTATGATTTCATTATCATCATTACCGGGATGGTGGGGCTCCTGTTGAAGCTGAGGAAGATCGTTTCAATTAAAGCAAAGGGGAGTACTTCTCATGGTAAGGGATGAGCATATGGAATTTACTACCACAGAGGTTGTGAAGACAGAAAATACTAGGAAGGCAAGAAAAATACAGATAAATTGTCAAGCCGTCCGTACTGGATTTCTAAAGGGGAAGTTAGGGATGTAGAGGGAGAAAGTTAGGACTGCTTGATGGTATTTCCCTAAATATTAAGATCAATGTCCAGGAGAGGAATCATCGCCCTGTTCCTTTGAATATCCTGTTCCCATGTGCCCAGTAAAATACGGAATGGGCTGGACCACTGGAATGATCCAGGAATGGCACAGTTTATGTTCTCATGTGGAAAAGACCCCTTAGTCACATCTGCCTGGGGGCACACCGAAAGTAGTTAGAAAGTTCCTCAGAAACTGTCTGTCTTGATGACACTAGAGATATATTAAGTGTTAGTTCTCTAACAAAGATTTGCTACCATTTCTTGGCACATTTTGCTTTACCACGTTTTAACTGGTGTAGACCAGATATTTTCTCCACGAGATTGTGGTTTTCTCTGCCTATTGGGCCAGGCGTCTGCTTGCTCCTCGAGGGCACGGCCAGGCCCTCGAATTGTGAATCCTCGTCACAATCGCAGGGGGTATTACAGCGGTCAAGGGCAGGCCAGAGCTCAAAGCCCGGAAGGCACTATCAGTCAGGTGAATGTGCTGAGTCTTGCCAGGGTGTTTTTCTGAAGTGCGGCTTTCACAGCTTCACTTCCAGATTGGAATATTTTTCCATACGTTGTTATCACTTACGTTAGAAGATGCTGCCGATGGCTAAATACCCGGGCTGGACTTCTCATCATCCGTTGGGGAGTAGAATCAGTGGACTCCGTAAAGCTTGACCGCTTGATAGAAAGGATTGTCCGTAATCAGAGCGGAAATGTTCTTTCTTAATATCCGGGATGCGAGAGGCTTGTGGAGAAGGTCAATCACAAGGGAAATGCAAGCCAGAAGTGGCATGGACTAGTGGATGGAGTACGGGCCTGGTCATCAGAAAGATCCGCCACTTGTCTACTGTGTGACCTTGGGCAGGTCGCTTCACTTCTCTGTGCCTCAGTTGCCTCATTTGGAAAATGGGGACTAAGACTGTGAGCCCCCTGTGGGACAACCTCATCACCCTGTAACCTCCCCAACGCTTAGAACGGTGCTTCGCACATAGTAAGTGCTTAATAAAAGCCATTATTATTATTATTATGTCCACCCTGATTAGCTTGTGTCCACTCCAGCGCTTAGTACAGTAGCCGGCACATAGTAAGCGCTTCACGAATACCGTTAAAAAAGTCAGGCATCTTGGGGACTGCATTAAATCCTTCTGAGCACAGGGGCAATTCATTCA
Source organism: Tachyglossus aculeatus (assembly GCF_015852505.1). NCBI lineage: Eukaryota > Metazoa > Chordata > Mammalia > Monotremata > Tachyglossidae > Tachyglossus > Tachyglossus aculeatus. The sequence continues at coordinate 20,707,063 of NC_052079.1, read as the reverse complement.
TTCATTCAATCATATTTATTGAGAGCTTACTGTGTGCAGAGCACCATATTAAGCACTCAATCTGTTGTAATTAGGAGATCAATCAATCAAATTTATTGGGCACTTACTTTGTACCAAGCATTTATACAAGGAGAAGTCCTCAGATTGGGACAATTGGCAGAAGTCAATCCCGGACTACTAAATCATCGGAAGGAAAGCCATCCTCCCTGGGCTACCTAGTTCCCCCAACCATCAAGCGCTTAGTACAGTGCTCTGCACACAGTAAGCGCTCCATAAATATGATTGATGAACTACTAGCCCTGTCAGTGGAGGATGGTAGCTCCTAGCTGGCCTCCAGGCAGACACATCTATGCCCTGAGAGACTGTTTTTGGAATTATTCTGGCCAGCAGAAGCAGAAAGGGGTTGTCAGATCACCTGCCGTTTGACTACGTTGCCTCAAATTATTTAGTGAGGAGAATTAACGCCATTTCCCAAAGTAGGAGAATACGAAGAACAGTTAATCCACTACTCACAAAATGGCTCACACCCAGCATTTCCCTACAGTCGTCGCACTGACTGTTCCGGTTTCTGACCCCTGTTACTGCACATCCATCTAATCTGTAGCCTATTATTTCTTGTGCCTCAACTAAGACGAGGCCTGCCTTATTTGACCGGCACATTAAAACTTAAACCATCTGCTGTAGTATTACCGTTTTCTTGCTAAAATCCTACCCGAATCTCAGCTAGCCACTCTCCCGAGCTGGAACGGGGCTTCTCATCAATCATAGCTCGGCTCTGTAATTAGAAGACAGAAAAGTTACTCTCTTTCCTTCTGCCTTTTTTCTTCCCCAAGTGAAGAGAGATGGATTAGGGGCTTGCAGGGTTGTTGCGCTTATCAAATGACTCGCTTCACCACATTTTGACATTCTAATTGTATCTACGGAGGCTGCATCACACAGCGGAAAAATTTGCCATAACCACAGTTTCACCTTAGGCAGAGGAAGACAAAATAATTTTCAGTTTAACTCGATTTTCCTAACCGCTTATTCTCCAAAAGCCATCTCCTCATAGCACCTTAATGCATCCCCCTGGTAGCTTGATACATTTTTTTGTAATCGTTAAAAGTATAATGACTTTTAAAGTGTTCCTTCGGTTAACACAGATGCTCAATAAAGACCGTTAATTGTGTACGGGCAAAAAAAACAATCAGAGAGGTCTGTGGCATTTTGAAATAGTACTTCTTTATTTTTTCAATGGTAAAGGCAAATAACACCAGGAAAAACCCAAAAAGAATGACACGTTTTTGTGTGTTAAACAGATTTAAGTTGACGACATAGTTGAAAATAAGGACGGTCTACTTGTCGTTCGCAACCGATATTTTAAATCGGCTAATTTCCTCACCTCCCGTATCACCGAGGAAATGAAATTCTAGCCTCAGAGAGGTAGATGACAAAACAGACCACCTATAAAGGGAGTGTTCTGATCTATGGGAGCTACCGTCCCAGAAATTCACTTTAATCCAAAGAACCTGAAGCACTTAAATAAAAATCTTCCTGAAACATTGATACTTGTCTCTTGTTACTTCTTCTTCGCTGTGAGGGCAGTGAAATTTTACAGTCATTTTTCTAATATTAAAATATACCTGTATAAATATTTTTTTTTGTTGTTTTAAGCACTTTGCTTTACTTAAGAGTTTAACTGATCATTGGGTGATCAGACTGAGCAGTGACAAAATGCAAGCCACACCATTTGGAAGGTTTGAAGCCTTTCGTTTCACTTCCCTTAGTAGATCAGTGGCACATTAGGAAATTGGCCTGTTTTAACAGCTTGTTACAAATGATGGTTTGAAAGAGCACTCTGTGGAAAACATGCTGGCTGATATCAGCTTGGTCTAAAAATAGGGGGTGAAGAGAAAGACAAAAATTAAGCTGAGGTTAAATATACTTTTAAGATAAGATTCCATATAACGATGCACATGACTGAGGGTCACAGCAGAGCTCATCAACACCAACGCAGCCCGGAGAATAAGGGGCCTTTTTGCGTGAAGAAAAGGAAAGAGGGAATGCCAGAGCACTCACTAGTCCGATGAACAAAATAAATGAGTGATTAAAAGTCTTCCGCTGTTAGTACTTAATCTTTTGGCAATGTAGTAATAGCGAAGCTAAAAAGCTCAAGTAACCTAGCCCAAACGCGGTAATGTCTTCAATAACACTTACTGGCTACCCTGAACCTGAACTGACCTAAAATTGTTGCGGGTAAGGATATCTGTAATATGCCTCAGAGATTTCAAAGGTAAAAATACTCCTTTGCTTAGCCGTGATTTATTCTTTGCCCGCCCCCCGCCAACATCAGTCTTTTAATCAATCAATCCTCGGTATCTGAGTGCCAACGTGAGCACTGTCCTAAGGGCTTGGAGGAGTACAGGAGCATCGGTAGACGTGATATGCCAAATGCTCACATATGAACATTTACTCTTTCTTTTTTTAATGGCTCTGGTTAAGCGCTTACTATGGTCCAGGCACTGTACTAAGCCCTTGGGGTAGACCCGAGATTATCAGATTGGATGCCGTCCCTGTCCCACTTAGGGCGCAGAGCCTTAACCCCCATTTTACAGATGAGGTACCTGAGGTACAGAGAAGTTAAGTGACTTGCCCAAGGTCACACGGCAGACAAGTGGCAGAGCCAGGATTAGAACCCAGGACTTCTGTCTCCCAGGCCTGTGCTCTATCCATTTGACAATGCCGCTTCTCTTAATACCAGAGGTTAAAAAAAAAAGGTGGATCCACTCACCAGGAGTTAAATAAATGTCTCCCTAGAACATAAATGGTCTCCCTAGACCGTAAATGGCTAGAATTGAAGCTTCAAATGACCTGTGTGTCGCCATTCTTTCACAAGACGACCAGTGACTCGAGAAAACTCGCCCTCTCTTTGCGGGATACTATTTGATCCAACATTTGGAGCACGGCGATTTGGGCCAAACAGGCTCTGAGTTCATGGCTAGAAACGGGGAACTAAATAACTGAATCCTAACACTGAATGTCCTGGCGTTTATGGGTTAGAGGTGGACTCTTCTGAATTACTTCAGTTCGGTTTCTATTAAAAATACGGTAGCAATGTAGTCCCCGTTCCTCAGTAGGGGTGACATCTGTGCCCTAACAAGCAGGTTTATATTAAAACAAGCCTCATTCATTTCATAAAAGTTCAGCTACCGAAACGTATTAAACTAAAAAAAAAAAAAAGCGTAGATACCAAATATGTGGAAAGAACAACCTCAAAAAAAAACTAATGTTCAGGAAGAACTAGAAGGGCATCATGATATTCTGAGTAATTTCCTGAGTAACAGGAAATGAAAGACTGGAGATGCTGAGTTTGGGATCAGTTTACTTTTACTGAATAGGCTTATTCATTATTAACTGATAAGAGATAGCACATGTAATATTAAAAGTTAAAAGCGCTAATGCTTCAACCACGCTTCAGAATTAACGTTCAACTGGGAAAGTTTAACCAAGTCCCCAAACTTTCTAAAATGCAGCTACTGAAATATTTCAGTACTATATTATTAAAACTTGCCGTAATGGGACAGATAACATCCTGTCCTTCAGGTTCAACATTAATGCCTGCTCTTGGGAAGAAAATTTCTTTTACTTCTGAAGGCTGAGATTTCCGTCATATCCACAATCACTCAAAATATTTCCACTGAGCGGACAGCCGAAGGCCCAGGACCAATCTCGATCTTGTCTTACGTAAACTAAGAGGCTAAACTACTCTCTCATGTGTGATTTAACTGAAAACACTAAATCAATGTCAGGTTTATTTCTTAATCTGTACAGGAGTTGAAAAATAGCAATTGATGCAGTGTATCAGTTACGCTAGTTTTACATAACTTGAAAGTCATGCAGCATAGTATGGTATAAACAAACATGACCTTTTTCCATATACAAAATAGTATTACTGTGCGACGTGATTATTACTTTGCCATTTTCTACATAATTTTAGGCGTTACCAAAGTCTCATAAAAATGTACTATCAGTTAATACAACATTAGCAAATATAATAAACAGTTTAGTAAAGTTAGATCACGGCATTCCGTTTTGAAATCATACCAGATAAAGAATGGAACATACATTCATGGAATTAAATCCTCAATTAAGAAAATAGTTTTGAAAAAGCTCACGTTAAAGCTGTGTATTATTTCGTCAAACTGCCTTGTACAAATCACCACCGAGTTTATTTAATCTAATAAAGAAAATGTCCGTCCTTTCAATGTTCATAAATAGAGGACCATAATATTTATACGCAAGTGATGTTACATGTAAAAAATAGAGCCTATGTCCACTCGGTGAAGCAAAGATCGTTTATGGACATCTCCCAGGCACTTAGTACAGTGCGCTGCACACAATAAGCGCTCAATAAATACCACTGACTGACTGATAAAAAAATGTCCAATTCCAAGCTGTACTCAACCAGCACACATATCGAAGCAGTGCATTTTTGTAAACAGTTGAGAACAAACAAACCTCTCATTTCCGGAAGGCTTCACGTGGAAACAAGCAACCTTAGAGCTTGTAAAGATGTACATAAACTCAACTCTGAATCGAATCAAGTCACAGACCCACCGACACTCAGAGTAAACAAAGTGAAAGATATTCAAAGTGCATAATTTCCAACTCATCCGTTTCTGCTATCTGTTTCCAGTTCATTGGCAAGAAAATAAAATGCACTTGGCTATAAAAATACTAAGGAATGTTATTCAAAAGAAAAGGCTATTTGGGAGAAGTAACTACAAAAATAATTAGCTTAAATCTTTTTGTAAAGCTTTAATGCAAGAACAGCACGTTACACTTTCTTTCCAAAAACCCTAAAGCATAATTCACACGAAATTTTAAATATGCACCTTTCAAGTACTTGAAACAGAATTGCATCAGAGTGTCTCTTCATAAATACGGGAAAACGATCAGGCGGGTGTTAATCTGTTGACACTTTGTGACATAGCTATCTTTGGGGCGTCTTCATCTCTCGTTCCATTGGCCGCAATTTCCGGGAATGAGCTATTTTGAAATGAGGAGGGAGGGCACCTAATCACGGAAACATTTTCACCTCCAGTGTCCAAATCTGGTGACGTGAGCTCGCTATTCTGCAGACCCAGGATCTCACAGACCGACTGAGGCAATTCCTAGGAGAAGAAAAATACACTGCAAGTTTGTGTGTGCTGCTTTGGATTATAAATAAAGAAAAGGATTCATTTGGAAGACATTTTAAGGAGAGCGATTACCATCACTTGTACGGTTTAATGGTACTTCTCTTTCAAGGGCCTCAGGAATTTCAACTTTTCTCCTTTTTAAGTTTTGAAAAAATAAACTAATTTAGAAATGGGAAAACGTCACTACAAGAAATGCACTGAAACCAACACAGACTAATGATTTAGGATGAATTCTATTAGACTGCTTCAGTGTCATTTGTGCTTCGTAAGAGACCTATAGATAGCCCTGCTTTTTGAAGTGGGTTCCAGCCCAACTGGTAAAACTTCTTCGAACAGACCAAATCATGTCTACTCAATTATTTCCAATCATTATCATCCATCTCTAATCTGAGTTACCACAGAGTGACAGACAAATCATATTCAGCACTCACTCGTATTGCTCTCATTCAGGAAGAGATTAGCTGTCGGTTAAATTCTGAGATGAATGCGACTCTTAACTGGTCCTTACAATATATATATATTGTATATACATATACTTACATATATTTTTTTACAATCATCATTTTGCATCACCCTCCTGCCGAGTACATTTACTCAGTATATAGTATTAGTAACAGCATTTATTAAGCACTTATTGCATTGCACAGACAATGCAGAAGTCAGCAAGTAGTGAAAATCAGGGCTTACTTGGGGAAGGTCTCTTGGAGGAGATGCAATTTTAGTCAGGCTTTGAAGGTAGGGAGAGCTGTTATTTTTGAAGGGAGAGGGAGATTCAGGGAAGATTTGGTCAAGGGGTCGTCGGAGAGATGGATGAGATCGAGGAAAGAAGAGCGGCCAAGAGAGCAGGCGTTCAGGAAATACCACTGATTGATAACATTAAGTGTGGCTGGAAAGGGAAAGTGTTGATCAAAAATACCTTTTTAAATTTTATCTATACATCCATGTGCGTGCATGCAAATACACGCATGAATCCATGCACCTAATTTTAAAAGTTTTCAAACTTGGTTGTGTTATTCCTATAGCTCCATCCAGCTGATTTTATTAGTAATTCATTCCAAAAGAACTTTGAAAATAACTTTACCTTGCATTTCGCCAATTGTAGAGAAATTGCTTCTGCCTTGCACAACACATCTTCCACATCAATTTTCATGGACAGCTCATTGATATGCTAAATTATGTTCAGAAAGGAAAAGCATGGACAAACTCATAAAGCATATTATAGTACCATCACATAAAGCGAGTAGCAATCCCCCCTTGTAGACTGCGAACGTGTTTTGGGCAGGGATTGTCTCTGTTGCTGAACTGTACTTTCCAAGCGCTTAGTACAGTGCTCTGCACACAGTGAGTGCTCAATAAATACGACCGAATGAATGGATCCTTTTCCTTCAGCTTGTTGAAGATCAACTTTTTAAAACTGAAGTATCACAAAACTCAATCCATTATACTTTCCACTGGCTTTATTTCAACTTTTAATGTTAGAACTGTTAGCACATAAGTATAAGGGACATTAAACTCAGTAATTCTGTAAACCATAAGCGACTGCTACTACTCCACTGACTAGATGGGAGAAAACGGTTTGTTAAACTTATTTTTCTCCTGAGTGATGAGAGAAAGCTAACTGATGAGTAATACTTGCTGAATTTCCTTATCCTTAATCCTGGAATGATATTTTTTAATACGCCTTGGGCTTCTTAAGTTTTCATTAAGGTCTCCAAGGATTGCACTGAATATCGATGCCATTATCACTACAGTGAAGTAAAAGAAGTCATTAGAATATTAACAGCTAAGTTTACCCTAAGGATGAAATGTTCGCTACCTTGAGTATTTCATTGAAACCAAAATGCTTTTCCATTATTTGCTGCTTTTCAGATTCCAGAATAGCACAACAAAGGAGAAGATGAAAGTTCTGACACGGCAACTCGGTCCACATGACCTGTAAAAATAGATGGTGAAATTAAAAAAAAACCAAAATTACGAATTTTGAAACTTTTTCCTCAGATTAGAGTGTTACATTTTCAACATGTTTCCTAACTTTCCCGAAAGGGAGATTCTGGTTTAGGGGAGGCCAGCACAAGTGTTCGTTCTTAGCTTGCTTCAGAGCTTCGAGGTTGGAGCAGAAACCATCCAGTTAACACCTGGATATTAGCTCGATTCCCAAATTAAGACCCTCGCGACGGAAAAAAGCTTCTTCAGAGTCACCTGACTGTCACCATACATAAAGGCCATTTTGATTTCGAGCTGCAGTTGGGCTATGACTTAATAAGGACTGGTTTTAAGCCACTTCTCTTCAGGGTGACCTTACTTACTTGAAGACGCTACAACTCGAGACCAACGCTCTCACCTATCATTTACAAGTGAGTCCATCCACCCAGAACTTGACTGCGGCGGAGAAAAGTAAAATCCTTCCATAACGCCTTGTCCACAACACATATGACTACCGTAAGTCACAGAGAAGGAAGAGGTTTCCTCCTGAGAATAAAACCCATCTATATTTTTTTATACTGGAGATGCTATTTTCTTCAGAAATGGAGAGAGTCCGATTTTCCATTTCACTCAGGCAGTGGGCATGCTACTAAACACTTTCTTCCCTAGATATAAATCAAACTGAGTGATATCCACACTGAATTCAATTTAAAAATACATTTAATTACACCGCAATTAACCTTGAAAGTTTCATTTGAAATATTCAATTTACTCAGCCACACACAGATTCAATAGCTATTCAGATATGTGGCACTGCTTTTTTGCACTAAACCGTAATTCATTCTTTAAAGGGAAAGAAGTTAATAAACCATGAAAAGACACTGATAAACATTCAAAATCAGATCAGGTAGAGTAATATCATCTGGATTCTACTTCTGGAATTTAATTCTGGAACACAGACATGCTGTTAGGAATTAGAAATCCCGGCACCATGTGTTCTCTTGATTAATATGTTGCCTTCTCTACCTGAGAAGCAGCGTGGCTTAGTGGAAAAAGCCCAGGCTTGGGAGTCAGAGGTCGTGGGTTCTAATCTCCGCTCGGCCACTTGTCAGCTGCGTGACTTTGGGCAAGTCACTTCACTTCTCTGCGCCTCAGTTACCTCATCGGTAAAACGGGGATTAAGATTGTGAGCCCCACTTGGGACAACCTGATTACCTTGTATCTATCCCCGCGCTTAGAACAATGCTTGGCACATAGTAAGCGCTTAACAAATACCATCGTCATCATCTACCAGTAAGATGGTTATACCGCTGTGTAGGAGAATCAACACCACACAGAAGGGGAGATTACACTTCAAAAGTCAATTAATGATTTACAAAGTTGAAGACAACTCCCGGGTGATACGTTTGGGGGTGGCAGGGTGATCTGATATCAATCAATCAATCAATCGTATTTATTGAGCGCTTACTGCGTGCAGAGCACTGTACTAAGTGCTTGGGAAGTACAAGTTGGCAACAAACTTGATATGCCATTTTGGTGCACTGTACGTTTGCTAAACTGCATGACATTTCTCGTTCCCGTGTACCATATTACTCTGAAGGCACGCCGTTATTTTTTCTCCTCAGACACAAGAGGCTATTGACAATGGAGACATCAACTCCTACGATTCTCAGATTCCTTTTCTCAGGAACTTGGGGAGCCCAGCTCCCAGCCAAACTTCCCAGCCGTCTGAGGACCATTCCAAGGAGCCTGGTTTCTGGGAGAGGATGAGCTGCCGTCTTCTTCCAGGACAGACCTGAATCCCTGGGCCCAGCTGGCCTTTTAGGGAGACTCCCTAGCCTTTTGGGAGAGTGCATCCCCGGGAGCTGTGACTTAACCATTCTGAACAACAACTTCTTCTACAAAATTAGAATTCTGATTCTGAAACGCTTAGGGGAAGGAGCACTTGGCCCCAGTCCCTCAACTTCTCTAGGCCTCAGTTAGTATTGCGCTCTCCCAAGCGCTTAGTACAGTGCTCTGCACATACTAGGCATTCAATAAATATGATTAACTGATTGATGTGACGGGGCGGAAGTTCCAGGGAGGCGGGAAGGTGTGACGAAGAGGTCATGCAGGATAAAAAAGAGAGAGGCGCAGTGAGTGGGTTAGCTGGAGAGCAATAAAGAGTCCGAGCTGGGCTGTGGTGGGAAAAGAGAGCGGACAGATTCAAGCAAGAGCTGAGGTGGATTCCTTTAAAGTCAAATGGGGATAAAATCGCCCATCTCCCACAGATTGTGAGCCGCACGTGGGACAGGGACTGTGTGTGAATCACATCTACCCCAGTGCTTAGTACAGTGCTTGGCAAACGCCACAATTACGATTAAGCATCATTTCACTTCTGTGTCGCTCTGTCAAAACAAAGAGAAGGCTTTACTAAAGAGAAGATGCAGAGTATCAATCACACTGATTATCGACTGTGTGCGGAGCACACCAAGGGCTTGGGCGATACAATTGGTTAGACGTGATCCTTGCCCTCGAGGAGCTTACAGTTAACAGACAGGCGGACGCTAAAATAAATTAGAGACAGATGTAACAGAGTACAAGTACTACAGTGGCAGAAGTGGAGGATACAGGGTGGTGAGATGAAAAATTAATTGGGAAGGCCTCCTGGGGTAGATGTGATTTCAGAAGGGCTTTGGAGCTACGGAGAGCCCTGACCCATCTGATCCCTCTAGACTGTACGCTCCTTATGGGCAGGGGACATGTCTGCTGATTCTGTTGTATCGCACTCTCCCAAGCGCTTAGTACAGTGCTCTGCACATACTAAGCATTCAATAAATATGATTAACTGATTGATGTGATGGGGAGGAAGTTCCAGGGAGGCGGGAAGGTGTGATGAAGAGGTCATGCAGGATAAAAAAGAGAGGGGTGCAGTGAGTGGGTTCGCTGGAGAGTAATAAAGAGTCCGAGCTGGGCTGTGGTGGGAAACGAGGGTGGACAAGCAAGAGCTGAGGTGGATTCCCTTAAAGTCAATGGTCAGGAGTTTCTGCCTGATGCTGAGAAAAAAGAGAGGCAGGAGGAAATGGGAGATTGCAGAGGAGAGGAGAGATTGCAGAGGAGAGGAGAGATTGCAGAGGAGAGGAGGCAGGGCCGGGAAAATAGATCTGAGAATCATTAGTATAAATAGGGTAGTTGAAATCATGGCAGTGGATAAGTCCTCCAAAGGAGTGAATGTAAAGATGGAAAAGAAGTGGGACTGGAACAGAACCTAGAGTTAGGGTGTGAGAGGGAGAGGAAGATTCAGTGAAAGAGACTAAGGCTCCATTCTGAAAGACAGCGAGCTCGGTGTGGGCAGGGAATGTGTGTTTGCTGCTGCGGTGTACTCTCCCTTAGTACACAATAAGCACTCGATAGACATGAATGAGAGGTGAGAGGAGAATTAGGAGAGGATCAATGAACGGTATTTACTGGGCCCTTAATGTGTGCAGAACACTGTACTAAGCACTTGGGAGAGTACAATAAAACAGGGTGGAGAGAACCCGTGGCAGTGTTTCCAGGAGACGGGAATGATCCCTTATCAGAATAAAGTGAGAGGTCAAGGACGATCAGGGCAAATAAGAGTCTATTAGATTCGGCAAGAAGATGATCACTGGTGACATTGGAGAAACTAGTTTCACTGGAGCAAAGGGGGCAGAAACTGGACTGCAGAGGGACAGCAGTGGAATTGTTGACGAATTTTGTGTATATAACTCGTTCAAGAAGTTGTGACAGAAGTGGGAAATGAGAGGTGGGTGTTTTGGGGGAATGGAGAGAAGTGGCCGTTTTTTGAAGGCAAAGGAGAGGGAATCGCTAGAGAATGACCGAACAAGGCAGGCAGGTAAGGAAGAAGGGTGGGCACTACCGTTTGTAGAAGGAGATGGGTGTAATGTTGCTGAGGGAGCAATAACGACAACTTGGGTATCTGTTAAGTGTTCACTACGCACTAAACATTGTACTAAGCACTGGGTAGATAGGACATATTCAGGTTGGACACAGTCCCTGAACCACGTGGTAGGGAGAACAGAGTAAGTGGGAGGGAAAACAGGCATTAAATCTACATTTTACAGATGAGGGAACTGAGGCACTGAGAAGCTAAGTGACTTGCCCTAAGTCACACCACTGGTAAGTGGTGGGGTTGGGATAAGAACCCAGATCCCCTGACTCCTGGGCTCTCTCCACTGTGCCACACTGCTTCTCTAGAAGTAAAAAGGGAAAATCGTTTACTTGTCCTATGCCTCGCTTGGAAAATTAGAGGACTGTAGAAGAAAAGATTCCAAAAACGAACTAAAATCAAAGCAGCACCTGATGACAATTTGTGGAAATTAAGTCCCAAATGTACTTCTTAGGAAGCGTATTTAAAACAGGCATAAGAATTATTACTGTTACGGTATTACTACTACGTGTCAAGCACTGTTCTAAGCAGGATAGATACAAGTTAATCATGTCGGACCCAATCCCATCCCACAAGGGAATCAAAGTCTACGTAGGAGGAGGAGGAACGATACCAAAAGTAGCGCAAAAAAGAAACACCAAGTCCACACGGTAATATCCTGAGGGTAGTTGGACTGAAAGGAGAAGATTTTGGGATTCTTGCATAAAAAACAAATAAGGCGGACCTCTGGTAATCTTCAGGAAGAACTGATGGTTTAAAGGAGATTCAGCAAATGTATCACAATATCCACTTTCTTCTTTCCAATTGAAGGTGATATTCAAATTGTGCAACACTGCTCACTTTATACAGAATAACTTAATTTTTTAGGGAGACTACGATTTTAGTCATTGTAGAACCTTTCTTACCTCCCATAATCGAAGAATATCTGGAAAACTAAACTCTCTTTTGAATCGGATTAATAGCCACCGGAAGCAAAAATACAGGTATCCTGAGTCTTGAGATTCTGGAGAGGAGAAAAATGGATACCATTTCTTAGTAATCTCAAAATTGGAACAATTTAGGCTCTCCGGTTAGAGACTGACACGGCCCGTTTTGGCTGTTCATTAAGTAAACCTTTTATTTTTAAATTTCCTAGTCTACTCACTGAAACCGATCATCTAAATCGAATAGATAACTGGAAATCTACAGCATAAATTCTAAGACATGAGAACACACCCATTTCATTTAGAGAGTTGTTATATTTCCAAGTTACTTTGAAGTTACTTATAAGACTAGTCTCAATCTTTGCTCTTTCAAAGGAATTACACATCTTTTTACAATCTCGCGACGCATAAAAGTATGCATTTTTATCCCCCTAAATATACCTAAGTAGCTGCAAAAACCACTGTCTAGAAGGTGGAGGAGAGCACTCAGTTGAATAAGCTGTGTCTTCATGCCTTGCATTTGCTCTTCGAAATTCTGATGCTTTAAAGGAAAATGGAAAAAAAGAGAAAGATTACAGTTCTGTGGAGCTGAAATGTCCAGAGCTTAGAACAGTGCTTTGCACATACTAAACGCTTAATAAATGCCATCATTATTATTATAAATATGCCCTACAGAAAACAAACCACAGTTCTTTCCTCATTCAAAACCCCACTTCCTCCAACAAGGTCTGCCCTGGTTATTTCTTAACCCGTTAAGCCATTTCGTCCACATAATAATAATGATGATGATAATAATAATAATAATAATAATAATGGCATTTGTTAAGCGCTTACTATGTGCAAAGCACTTTTCTAAGCACTGGGGAGGTTACAAGGTGATCAGGTTGTCCCATGGGGGGCTCAGTTTTAATCCCCATTTTCCAGATGAGGTAACTGAGGCACAGAGAAGTGAAGTGACTTGCCCAAAGTCACACAGCTGACAGCTGGCGGAGCCGGGATTTGAACCCATTTAACCACTTCTAGCACATACAAACTGATTTAAAACCTTTGGGCCTCACAAGTGTGTGCTTGCCTGTGTTTGTGTGTATACGCGCAACAATAATTATGGTACTTATTATGTGCCAGGCACTGTTCTAAGCGCTGGGGTGGACACAAGCCCCCGTGGGGCTCACAGTCTCAATCCCCATTTTACAGATGAGGGAACTGAGGCACAGAGAAGTAAAGTGCATTGCCCAAGGTCACACAACAGACAAGCGGCGGAGCCATGATTAGAACCCATGACCTTCTGACGCCCAAGCCCGTGCTCTAACCACTACGCCACGATGCTTCTAAGCAGACACACGCACGCACACAAACACACACTCAATTCTTTATTTCAGTCACTTAAATTGTAACTATGCTCGTCTCTTCCATTACAGTTTAAACCCACTGTGGGTAGGGAATGTGTCATTTCGTGATTTTTGTACTTCCCAAGTATTGAGTACAGTACACTGCACCAAGTGGATGCTTAATTAACACTACTACTATTAAAATGTTATTAATATGCTAGTAATATGTTGCCAATTTGTACTTCCCAAGCCCTTAGTGCAGTGCTCTGCACATAGTAAGCGCTCAATAAATATGATTGATGATGATGATGATTAAAAATTTAGTGACTTACTATAACGAGGCCTCATTCTTCAATTAAACCCAATAAAACTGAAACACACCTTGATCTCTAGGCTGTTACTTCTTCTATGCCTTTCTTAACTCTCCGCTTTAAGCGATGCAAGGGTATTAGCTCTGGAATAAGGAACTCAAATCTGCTAACGTGAACTAAGGAATTAAGAGGCAAGGACAAAGGACTGGAAAATAACTACCAGAAGCCATTAAAATGTGTTTTATGCTTCATTACACAGACAGTGTTTTGGAAAATAAACATTTTTCTAATTATCCCGTTCATTAAATACTTTCAATTTTACAAGCTAAAACCGCTCACGATATTTCGTGCCGCTTCTGGGCAACCGACAATTTTTAAAAATCAGATTTAAATCACACGGAAAATCGCATATTCTCTTTCTTTCCCTCGACTTCAACGGTTCCCTGAGTCTTTTGGAAAAGGTGGAAAAATGAGTTTGTAGTAAAAAGAATGGTGGTTCTTGGTAATAATAATAATAATAATAATGGCATTTATTAAGCGCTTACTATGTGCAAAGCACTGGGAAGGTTACAAGGTGATCAGGTTGTCCCATGGGGGGCTCACAGTCTTAATCCCCATTTTACAGATGAGGTAACTGAGGCACAGAGAAGTTAAGTGACTTGCCCAAAGTCACACAACTAACAGTTGGTGGAGCCGGGATTTGAACCCATGACCTCTGACTCCAAAGCCCGGGGCTCTTTTCCACTGAGCCACGCTGCTTCTCTACGCTATTACACAGACGTTGACAACTGGAATCCTACATAGACAGCAGGGAAGCTGCAGTGAATACACCTTCTATCAATCAATCATTCAATCGATCGCATATCAACAAACAGAGGCACCCTCTAGAGCGAAGAAAATCACTCAGGATATAATAATAGTACTAATAATGGCATTTATTAAGCGCTTACTATGTGCAAAGCACTGTTCTAAGCGCTGGGGAGGATACAAGTTGATCAGGTTGTCCCACGAGGGGCTCCCAGTTTTAATCTCCATTTTACAGGTGAGGTAACAGGCACAGAGAAGTTAAGTGACTAGCCCAGAGTCACCTAGCTGACAGGCGGCGGAGCGGGGATTTGAACCCACGACCTCGGACTCCAAAGCCCGGGCTCTTTCCACTGAGCCACGCCGCTTCTCTGCTTCAGCCAATCAATCAATCGGATTTATTGAGCGCTCACTGTGTGCACAGCACTGTACTAAGCGCTTGGGAAGTACAAGTTGGCAACATATAGAGACAGTCCCGACCCAACAACGGGCTCACAGTCTAAGATGTGGCCTTAGCTTTGACTTTGGACACATCAACCTCCAAGTAAAAGCCACGAAAAATAGTACAGCTCCCACGTCTGTTGGTATTCTTGCCCAAAGTTGCTGCTCCTAATAATAACAATAATAACAGTAATGTGATCTCAATCGGTGGTATTTTCTGAGCCCTTTCTGAAGGCAGAACACTGTCCTTAGCTCTTGGGAGAGGACAAGAGACAAGTTCCCTGCCCACAAGGAGCTTACGCTTTAGAGGGGAAGATGGAAATTAATAACTTAATTTATAGACATACGTACAGAAGGACTGAGAGGCCGAGCGAAGGGCGAATACCAAATGCCCAAAGGTCACAGATCCAAGTCCTGAAGGTCACTGACCATCACCTGCATATATCTTGCCCAGTACTAAGGAATCTCGGAGGAATTTGCCTATCGCTTTTTTGAACTCTGGTCTGTTGGACTCTGGCCAGAGTTTTTCCAGCCGGGGAAAGCCGGGAGATTTGCCTGTGGTTTCCCTTCAGCGCTCCCTTCTACTTCCAGGTGACGACGATTGTGTTGTCCGTGGTGATGTGTGGCACTTCCTCAGGGACCCCTTAGAACGGTGCACTGCACACACTAAGTGCTCAATAAATACAAATGAATGACTGAATAGTTTAAGAAGCTCTGGAATAATGATAATAATAATAATAATGCTGGTACTTGTCAAGCGCTCACCCAGTAAGCACTTGTTAATAATATTATTGCTTATGAGAGGCAGCGTGGCTCAGTGGAAAGAGCCCGGGCTTTGGAGTCAGAGGTCATGGGTTCAAATCCCGGCTCTGCCACTTGTCCGCTGGGTGACTCTGGGCAAGTCACTTCACTTCTCTGGGCCTCGACTCGCGTTGGGGATTAAGACTGTGAGCCCCTTGTGGTGCAACCTCATCACCTTGTAACCTCCGCAGCGCTTAGAACGGTGCTCTGCATATAGTAAGTGCTTAATAAATGCCATCGTTATTATTGTTACTATTACCATTATTAAGTAGCGGTATTTGTAAAGTGCCTTCTAGGCACCAAGCACTGTGCTAAGCACTGGGACAGCGACAGGATATGAAGATTGGCCACAATCCCTGTCCTACACGAGGGTGTGCAGTCTAAGGGGTAGGGAGAATAGGTATTTAATTCCCACTGTACAGATGCAGAAACTGAGGCAAAAAGAAGGTAAGCGACTTGCCCGAGGTCACACCGGAAGCAAGAGGTACAGCTGGGGTTTGAACCCAGGTCTCCTGGCTCCCAGTCCCTCTGCTCCATCCCACAAGGCCACACTGCCGTGGCTCCGTGGAAAGAGCCCGGGCTTTGGAGTCCGAGGTCATGGGTTCCAATCCCGGCTCCGCCAACTGTCAGCTGTGTGACTTTGGGCAAGTCACTTCACTTCTCTGGGCCTCGGTTACCTCATCTGAAAAATGGGGATGAAGACTGTGAGCCCCCCGTGGGACAACCTCATCACCTTGTAACCTCCTCAGCTCTTAGAACAGTGCACTGCACGTAGTGAGCGCTTAACAAATGCCAGCATTATTATTATTATTATTATTATTCCACAGCGTCTGACCCTATTCATTCAATCGTATTTATTGAGCGCTTACTGTGTGCAGTGCACTGTACTAAGGGATCCCTGAGGAAATGCCACACATCACCATGGACAACACAATCATCGTCATCTGGAAGTAGAAGGGAGCGCTGAAGGGAAACCACAGGCAAATTTCCCTGCTTTCCCCGGCTGGAAAAACTCTAGCCGGACTCCAACAGACCAGAGCTCAAAAAAGCGATAGGCAAATTCCTCCAAGACGCCTTCCCTCCTCTCCTCTTCTCCAACTCCCTGACGCGCTGCTCTTACTTGCTCCTTCATTCATCCTCCCTCCCATCCCCTCAGTACATATACCTGTAATTTCTTTATGCATATTAATGTTTGTCTCCCCGCCTAGACTGCAAGCTCGTTACACGTAGGGACTGTGTCTGTCATTGTACTGTACTCTCCCAAGCACTTAGTACAGTGTTTTGCAGCCAGTAAGCTCTCAATAAATACAACTGCATGAATGAAATTCTGCTTTCCTGAGAAATTCATCAAGAGTCTCAGGCTGCTCCTACAACGCGAGTCGAGCGAGACGATGCTGTGCTTCCCCTTTTGGAGCCAAGGGCCTCCTGGTCCCCCAGTGCGACCATCCGACTGGGATGGGGTGGAATGTCCTCAGTGTACTTTAGCCACACCGCCACGCCGAATCCGGGAAAGGGATATACCCTCCCTACGGGGCATCCGGAGGGATCCGTCTGTGAGACCTTCTCCCTGGCCTCCCTTAGAGAGGATCAGCCGGTATCGCTCCCGAAGGCTCCGGCTGCAGCTGGGGGATTTCTACCGGCGGGTAGAAAAATGCTTCAACGTTTGGTCCGGATGACAAACCTAAGATCCGTCAGGATAACAGGGCCTCACTGATGAAGTATCTACACGGGTTTTACCCCAACATATGTAACGCTGAAGACGCAGGCTCTTAAAAACATCAACATCAGTGAATGATTTTCAATCACAAAGGTGACAGAGCAGATTGGGATATCCACTGCTGCATCTCACTCTGCTCACAAGATTCTTGCCAGTGTCTTTCCGAATTTGCCATGGGGCTCCCAGAATTGTAGTATGGTTTTAGACCACTGAATTAGACCCTTTAGAACCCCTAGACTGTAAACTCGTTACAGGTAGGAAACACGTCAGTAATTTTGTTGTTTTGGACTCTCCCAAGTGCTCAGTACAATGCTCAATAAATACGATTGATTGAATCGAAGAGCTGACATTATTTTTGCCCCATGACAAAGGGAGAATGCAAAGGGCAACCCCATGACCGCTGCATTATTTTCAGAGGAATTATCACAGCATTTGACCTTGCAAAACCCTCTCCTCCATTTAGCTTCTCTATCACAGTTGACAATACCAGTATCCTAGTAATAATAATAATGGCATTTGTTAAGTAATCTGGGGGTGATGTGATGATTGCCTAGGCAAAGGCTTGGGGCAAAGAATGAAAAACAGTGAATCGGGGGAATCAATCAGGGGTGTTTACTGAGTGCTTACTGTGTGCCAAACTCTGTCCTAAGTGCATGACAGCACACAATAAAGTAGAGCTTGTAGGGTGTTTTTTGTGCTAAGTGCTTAGTTTATGCCATGCACTGTTCTTACCTATTATGTTTTATAATTATCCACTATAATGACCCATTATGCTTGCCACTGCCAATCTTCCTGCCTTTATTCTAGTCTCACGCCAATCAATCCTACACACCTAGCAACAAGAATCATCTTCTTTAAGTGTTGTGATTAATCCCAACCGCCGCTTATACTAATTTTAAACTCATTACTGGGGCTTTGCGGTCTTTCAATTGGTCCACTCCTTTCCTAGTTGCCCTCATTTTCTACTACACTCCGTACTTCAGCCAAATATGTGCTCACTGTTCCTATACACGATTCTCCCACCTCACTTCCAGCGCAAATGTCAATCTCTGTTGCCTGAAATAACCTTCCCCATATTCCCCAAACTATATTCCTTCAGGCCTTCAAAACTCTGCTTAAGACTCACCTCTTCCGTGAATCATTCCATGACTAATGTTATCTGAATTTATTTACGCTAATTTTTCCAACAGCCTTCCCAGCACTTTCGTATTCCTACCAACCCTATTTTACCTCTCTTTCACAACAGCACTACTGAATTTTCACGCCGCTATTTCTCAGAGATCTTTCTCGCTGAGCGCCAAACATCTCTCTCAAGTATTTTGACTAAAAGTAAAGAGATTAAAAAGACATTTCAACATCTATTTACTCTCTAGCATTAGATCTAGTAATGGATCTTTAGTAGGTTATCATGAGATGTGTTGTTGCTAAACAGGATGTGAAAGAACTCTGATAATTAAATAGACCAATTTAATTCATAACCTTTTATTCCTAGTATATATTCGTCTTGCTATTTGATCACTATGTTTAAGATATATTGTTTTTGATCTTGCAAACACATTACTGAACTTTACATGATTTCCCTTGGGAAACTGGATATATCTCAGGATCGGTATGCAATATGTTCTTCAAAAATGTGAATGAATTATGAGCCATTACATTGGGAGATGTTTTCCTGCAGAGTTACCTGTAATTAGGTGAGTTTCCTATTCCCAGCAGGACGACTGAACTCTACAGGTAATTGAATGTACTTGGTAGATGGCTTCTCACCATCCTTCTCCTTCCTCACTGGTCCAACAGACCAGTAGAGCTCTGGCCAGGTGAGTTTATGGCTGGTTTTATTTTTTTTTTTACATATTTATTACTCTATTTATTTATTTATTTATCTTACTTGTACATATCTATTCATTTTATTTTGTTAGTATGTTTGGTTTTGTTCTCTGTCTCCCCCTTCTAGACTGTGAGCCCGCTGTTGGGTAGGGCTCTATGTGTTGCCGACTTGTACTTCCCAAGCGCTTAGTACAGTGCTCTGCACACAGTAAGCGCTCAATAAATGATTGATTGATTGTTTTGGGTGTTGGGGGTGGGTGGGAGGGGTGCTACACTTTTTTCCTTTCAGTTTTAATCCCTAAACCCTCCCATCCACTTCTCCCACTCCCTTCTGCATCGTCTTGAGCTGCTCCCCTCATGCATCCCCCGTCCCAGCCCCACAGCACATATGTACATATCTGCAATTTTATTTATTTATACTCCTTTCTGTCTCTCCCTCTAGACTGTAAACTCGTTGTGGGCAGGGAATGTGTCGGTTATATTGAATTCTCCCAAACAGCACAGTGCGCTGCACACATTAAGCGCTCGGTAAATACAACTGACTAATTGAGGGGGCTTGAGAGGGGACAGATAAGGGAGGGGTCAAGTTGGGAGTCTGGAGGGAGAGGAAAAACGTTCAAAACAGGACAGAGAGAAAACTGAACAGTGCAAGTGCAGGAGGGAACAGCCTTCTCCAATTAAGCCCTCTTTTCCCGTTTCTCTCCCGTCTGAGTCTTCTACGCCCTTGGATCTGTGACCTTTAGACATTTGATATTTGTCCCAAACCCACAGCACTGATGTACACATCCTTAAATTATATGCATTACTTATTTATTCATATTACTGTCTGTCTCCCCCCTAGACTGTACGCTCGTTATGCTAATTCTGATGTACCGTACTCTCCCAAGTGCTTAGTACAGTGCACTGAACATAGTTACTGCTCAATAAATACCACTGATTGATTGTTTGATTGAAGGGAATTGAATTTCTACCTATGACTAGGTGTAACATTGGATGGGCTAATGGATCCCGGGCAATATCAGCAGTTGGCGTCTGTTACATCACCGGATTTTGTGTATTGTGGTCGTCTGGCCCCAGGACTTCACATGAACATCATGACATGCTTTTTTGCTTAAAATTCTATTTTCAAGGTACCAAGAGGCTCCCCACAGAGCTCCCTGCAACTCCGCATTATATTTTCCAACCTCTGAGTTTTCTATATTTTTATCGCATTTGTGGTTTTCTGTTAACGCTTTCTTTCTCCTCGTTGAACTGAGTTACCCAATGGCAGGGACCATATCAACTTTGTAATTTTCTTCAGTGCCTTGGTAAATCTCTAACAAATAATCAACGGATAGCATTTACTGAATGCCCACTGAGGGGGCTCAGTTCCTTGAGAAGCAGCGTGGCTTAGCGGAAAGAGTCTGGGCTTGGGAGTCAGAGGTCATGGGTTCTAATCCTGGCTCCGCCACTTAGCTGTGTGACTTTGGGCAAATCAGTTCACTTCATTGTGCCTCAGTTACCTCGTCTGTAAAATGGGGATTAAGACTGTGAGCCCCACGTGGGACAACCTGATCACTTTGTATCCCGCCAGCGCTTAGAACAGTGCTTGGCACATAATAAGCGCTTAACAAACACCAGCATTATTATTATTATTCTCCTCTGTAATTTCTTTTCATATCAGTCAACCTCACTAGATTGAATGCCTTTAATGGCAGGGTTTGCGCCTGCCATTTCTATTACGCTTTACTCCCCTGAGTGCTTAGTACAGTTCTCTGCACAGAATAAGCATTCAAATTCCTTCAATCGTATTCAATCGTATCTATTCATTCATTCAATCGTATTTATGGAGCGCTTACTGTGTGCAGAGCACTGTACTGAGCGCTTGGGAAGTACAAGTTGGCAACATATAGCGAGGGTCCCTACCCAACAACAGGCTCACAGTCTAGAAATCTATTGAGTCTAATCAATCTATTGAGCGCTGACTGTGCGCGGAGCACTGTACTAGAGAAGCAGCGTGGCTCAGTGGAGTCAGAGGTCATGGGTTCGAATCCTAGCTCCACCACAAGTCTGCTGTGTGACCTTGGGCAAGTCACTTAACTTCTCTGAGCCTCAGTTACCTCATCTGTAAAAAGGGGGATTTCGACTGTGAGCCCCACGTGGGACAACTTGATCACATTGTATCCCCCCCAGCGCTCAGAACAGTGCTTTGCACATAGTAAGCGCTTAACAAATGCCATCATTATTATTACTAAGCGCTTGGGAATTCAGCACCGAATAGAGACAATCCCTGTCTACCACGGGCTCCCAGTCTAGAAGAAGACGGAGATCAAAACAAGTATGTAGATCAAAACAAGATATATACACATCATTAATAAAAACAAAGAATTATAATTATAAATATGTACATATATACACAAGTGTTGTGTATATATGTTGTGTATATAGACTGTGAGCCCACTGCTGGGTAGGGACTGTCTCTATATGTTGCCAATTTGTACTTCCCAAGCGCTTAGTACAGTGCTCTGCACATAGTAAGCGCTCAATAAATACGACTGATGATGATGATGCTGCGGGGAGGGGAGTAGAGCAAAGGGAGCGAGTGGGGACGATGGGGAAGGGGAGCAGAGGAAAAGGGGGGCTTAGTCTGGGAAGACCTCTTGGAGGAGGTGGGCTTTGAAGGGGGGGAAGTGTGTTAGTTTGGAGGATTTGAGGAGGGAGGGCGTTCCAGGCCAGAGGTAGGACGTGGGCCAGGGGTCGACGGCGGGACAGGCGAGAACGAGGCCCAGTGAGGAGGTGAGCGGCAGAGGAGCGGAGATGTGTGGGCTGGGATGTAGAGGGAGAGAAGGGAGGTGAGGTGGGAGGGGGCAAGATGATGGACAGCTTTGAAGCCAATAGTGAGTTTTTCTTGATACAAATACCATAAATACCATACTAAGCACGTAAGAGAATACAACCGAGTTAACAGACTTGGTACCTGTTCACCTTCTATCAGAGAGGTAGGAAGAAGAATCAGAGAGAGCCTAAAATGGGATTTAAACAAGATGAGACCCAGGGCCCCGCAGCTCTACTAACTGATTGATTTTAAAGTGAGAAACAGCATGGTCTAGTGGGTAGAGTTTAGGCCTGAGAGGAGGGTCCGGGTTCTAATCCCAGCTCCGCAACCTGTCGGCTGCGTGACTGTGAGCAAGTCACTTAGCTTCTCTGTGTTTCAGTTACCTCATCTGTAAAATGGGGCTTCAGAATGGGAGCCCCTTGTGGGACTGGCCCCCACCCAACTCATTAGCTTGTATTTACCCTGCACTTCGGACAGTGACTGGCACATAGTAAGTGCTCAACAAATACCATGAAAAAAGAGGAATATCCCTATTAACCTAATTCAAAGACACTTTCATAATTACATTTTATAATGCAGGAAAAACCAACAAAAATGGTTCTTACCACTTGATCCATGTAAGATACAAAACACCAAAACGCATCCACTTCATTTTCCATTACGTACAAAACGGGGGAAAGCAAGTCACTCATTCCTTGAATATATCCTTAGAGAGGAGAAAGAAAACAAGGTTGTGCTCAAAAAATCTTTTTTTTATAGACTTCAGAATCAGTGCTTATTTTTCCTTTCGCATTCCCATCACCCAGATTCCAGGCCTGGTGAAATTTTCACGATTTCAGAGTGGTATACATTTCTCATGTAAGACTATGGGGATGTCTGAAAAAATCCCATAAGGGCAGAAAAGATATTTCTGTGTGGGGATAGACTGAAAAGGTGAGACGTCTTGATCCCTGAGAGGAAAAGGTTGAGCCAAACTTGTTCATGCATTAATTCATTCGATCGTGTTTATTGAGAGCTTACTATGCGCAGAGCACTGCACTAAGTGCTTGGGAGAATATATCAGAACAACAAACAGATGCATTCCCTGCCCACAAAGAGCTCACAGTCTACAGAGGGAGATGGGCATTAATATCCATAATTATATAAATTACAGATAAAAACAAATGTGCTGTGGGGATGGCAGGGAGGATGAATGAAGGGAACAAGTCAGGGTGATGCTGAAGGGAGTGGGAGAAGGGGAGAGGGGGACTTAGGGAAGGCTCCTTGGAGGAGAAGAACAAAGTGAACAGGGTGGGCTGTAGTATTAGCGTAGCGAAGTGAGGTAGGAGGGGGGCAAGGTGATTAAGTGCGTTAAACTTGTTGCAGTTTACAAAATTCTGAAAGGCAGGGTAAACACTGAATTGTCATTCACCAGATTCCACAACACCAAGCTAAGGGGGATAGCCACGCTTAAAGATGATAGCTTCAGAAACACACGAAAGAAACATTTCTTTATACAGAGGGCAGCATGTACATGGAATGTTACACTGCATTTTCCCTGCGCCTAGAACACTGCTCTGTACATAGTAAGCGCTCAACAAATACCACTGATTGATTGCAACAACCTGACCAATTCACAACAGCAACTCAATCCCTGCTACCCTCCATGGCTCTTGCCCACACTGACACCACAGAGGTATTTTCTCTTGCTTCCCAACCAACAGTATAAGACACCCCCACAGCACCTGTATATATGTTTGTACAGATTTATTACTCTATTTATTTTACTTGTACATATTTACTATTCTATTTATTTTATTAATAATGTGCACCTAGCTTTACTTCTATTTATTCTGAGGACTTGACACCTGTCCACATGTTTTGTTTTGTTGTCTGTCTCCCCCTTCTAGACTGTGAGCCCATTGTTGGGCAGGGACCGTCTCTATATGTTGCCGACTTGTACTTCCCAAGCGCTTACTACAGTGCTCTGCACACAGTAAGCGCTCAATAAATACGACTGACAATGAATCCGCCACATTTGGCATGAGCAGTGGTTTTGTATTATTCGTGTCTCTGGCCCTTTTTGTGGGCAGGGACGGTCAAGAACTAACAGCCCTGAGTTGGGTTCTGGCTTCGGCATTCCTTCTAATACGTTCTCCAGAAGCTTATTAGTTCTGCTTCCTTTCTCTGATATTCAAAGTCCATCACCATGGACAGTTAGCGGCTTCTCTTCCAATTACTCTGATGCCGCTTTTGACCTACACGAATTCTTCCGTCAGATACTTCTGCGTTTAATTCTTTTATTTTATCTCCCTCTGCTGGTTATTCAACATTTCCCAACCTACTCCATATATTCCAAAATTCTCCAATTAATATCTCATCCCCCCCACCAGGTAACATCTCCTAACTACCACTTCAGGATGATCTATACAAGGTGAACTCCGAGCGTCCTGTAGCCTTTACGTACGTATTTGAAATACCCAATGGCCTCAGCCTTTAGTCACAAAGAGACACCCTACCTCATGATACCAACGTTTTGGAGCAGCATTTTAAGGCTGCATCATGGGCTATGTTTTCTCACGGACTTAACATGCCATCATAAGTTGAAATCCTCGTTCATTAGTATTTATTGAGCAGAGCACCGTACTAAGAGTGTGGGAGAGTACAATACAACAGACACATTCCCTGCCTAAACCGATCTGTTCCCAAACCTCTGGAAAAATATGAAATTCCTTTACTTGCTGCTGTCAATCAATCGATAATGGTAGTTATCGAGTAACCAATCTTGGCAGAGAGCTATACTATGTACTTGGGAGAGAACGATAAATGGCGTTAGCAGACCGATTTCCTGCCTCGAAAAAGTTTATTAACTAGCACACACTGGCAAAACATTTCAGAGTTGCCTGATTTTGGACTTGGCTTTTCAATATAAAGGTTCCCTCACTCAAAAAAAAAAAAAAAAAAAAAAAACCCTTTTGCCACTACTGCTCTTCCCAGCAGTTTTCCCCAACATTTATTTTCAACTCTGTCTCTTTCCTCTCGATTTTGGCTCCTTTCTTTCAGATTGTTGCTCTTCCCAGCAGATTTCCCCATCATTTATTTTCAACTCTGTCTCTTTCCTCTCAATTTTGGCTCCTTTCTTTCAGATTTCAGGCTTGGGCTCATTCCAGATTCATAAACTCTGGATGTCAGTGACCTTGATTAAACCAGAAAAGGCTATTGTATTAAGTCCATCCAGGAACTGTTAACTGATGGAAGAGTGTTAAGTGCACTTGAAGAAGGACTTTTTTAGTTACGGAAATTTACATCAAGAACATTTTCCTTTGCAAAGGAGGATGGTTTACCAAGTCTTATTGAGAAGAAACTTGAAAGAATGATTATAAAAGAAAAAGAATAACCTTTCATCCTCTAAATCTTTAGCTTTCATGGGGGAAAAAACCTCACTCCTCTACGTCTACTATGTCCTGATAAAGAAACTAAGAACTAATCTTCCTATTATGATGACTTTTAAGCCATGTCACTTGGAGAAGCAGCATGGCTCAGTGGAAATTGCACAGGCTTGGAAGTACTGTGAGCCCCCCGTGGGACAACCTTGTTAACCTCCCCAGCGCTTAGAACAGTGCTTTGCACATAGTAAGCGCTTAATAAATGCTATCATTATTATTATTATTATCATTATTTCTAGACTGTGAGCCCACTGTTGGGTAGGGACCGTCTCTATATGTTCCCAACTTGTACTTCCCAAGCGCTTAGTACAGTGCTCTGCACACAGTAAGCGCTCAACAAATATGACTGAATGAATGAATAATCCCGGCTCTGCCACTTATCAGCTGCGTGACTTTGGGCAAGTCACTTAACTTTTCTGTGCCTCAGTTACCTCATCTGGAAACGGGGGATTAAGACTGTGAGCCCCACGTGGGACAACCTGATGACCTTGTATCTCCCCCAGCACTTAGAACAGCAGAATAGTAAGCGCTTAACATATACCAAAATTATTATTATTATCTATAATCTGTGGGGTGGACTGAATATACTAATTCCACTTAAAGAATATAAAGTGTTTTTAAAAAAAAATTAGCATTTAATAACTGTAGCAGGACACGTCCGTCTGATTGGGTCTCCGGGCAAGAATGACAGATAAGCCTCAGCCCAGAGGCATCAGGATAGAGCAGCTGCATAGAGGAACTGATTTCAGTAATGGGATTTCACCCTTTCCCATCGTGTTCCACCTGCGGTACGGCGAGCAGTGGGCAGGGACGGATGCAGTGCGTTGCAAACTGCCAGCGGCGGATTTTATATGCTCAAGGCCAGTTTTCGGCGACAACGGCCACGGCGTAATGCTCAGGCTGCTGGGCCAGAGCCCTGGAGCCCAGCAGGCAAGCGCCAAGGTAACTGCTGAAATGTTCACCATCCACAATCGCTCACTATCTTCCCGGACTCCCGCTGGAGCTGCCGACTCGACGGAGGGCCCGGGACGGTTCTTCGGTCAGGACCCTTCACCCCCGGGTCGCCCCGAGCCCCAGCAGGAAGGCGTTCCCCCCAACCCCGATCTGCAGATTAAGGGGTCCCGATTCCCAAAGCCATGCTTTTTCTCCTGTATTTATCGCAGGGCAGAAATTTCAGAATCAGGTAGCGTGGACAGTGGCGCACTGAATCAGCACTACCGAAGCTGAAGCGGAACACTATTTAAGTTACTTTCAGAGCAAAAACAACATAATAAGCAAATTCCCCACCTCGCTGCCAAAAGAAAGTTGTGAAGAGCACAACCTCAAGTCGTAATAGCTCTTCATGCCGTGGATGTTCCTTAGTTGGTTCACAAAGTTCCTGGTATTTTAACCACAAGGATTAGAGATAGATATCTATAGATATAGATATAGATAGATATCTATAGATATAGATATAGATAGATATCTATAGATATCTATAGATATAGATATAGATAAATATCTATAGATATCTATAGATATAGATATAGATAGATATCTATAGATATCTATAGATATAGATAGACATCTATAGATATCTATAGATATAGACATCTATAGATATCTATAGATATAGATAGATATCTATAGATATCTATACTTATAATTCCCATGGGACATGAACATTCTGGATATTTTAGGCACAAGAGTCCCTCGAGTCAAAAAGACTCCAGTTCAGAAAAAAATTATCCCGTTTTGGAGCAGCTGAGTAAACTGCTACCAAATTTTGCCAAACAACTAAGGAGTAATGAGGTTATTTACACGCATCTTTGACTACTTACACATACAATAAAAACTGTAACTAATTCTGCCAGTGCAAATGTATCTGCTGTTGATGCAATTTTCCGAAGCTCCTCGAAGGCAGGAATCCTCCTGGGGTACAATGCTCTACCCTCCAAGGGTGTTCACTGAATGCTTTCTAAGTTGATAACGGTATCGACTCCTCAAAATCATTCGCCTGCCTGACCTTCACGTTTTCCTTTCTGGAGAGGGGGTGGGTGGGAGGGGGAGAATTTGCAAATGGAACTCGGGGGGAAGTCTGATGGTGAGATCTTTGAAAACGTCAAGTTTCTCGGTCGCAAGAAAGTGAAGGCACATATATATATATAAAGGCACGGTCCTGGGGTGGGAGGGCAGGCAGCGGGCTGAGTGCTCAGGGAGGTGCTTGGCATTTCGCTGGGTGACAGTCGAGGCGGGCACAGCCGAGCCGGGCACAGCCGAGCAGGATGGACCGGAGATGATCGGGGTCCTGGAGCATGGGCCGCGAGCCGGGAGCATGGGCCTCCCTTCTGGCTTCATCGACATCCACGACAACTCCTCCGACGGGGACTGGTCCGGCTCTGGTTCCGGGGACTATGACAACTACAAGGAGCCCTGCTACAGGCGCCCATCCACCAAGCTAGCTCTCTTCCTCCCTTCAAGGCCCTACTGAGAGCTCACCTCCTCCAGGAGGCCTTCCCAGACTGAGCCCCTTCCTTCCTCTCCCCCTTCGTCCCCCTCTCCATCCCCCCATCTTACCTCCCTCCCTTCCCCACAGCACCTGTATATATGTATATATGTTTGTACATATTTATTACTCTATTTATTTATTTTACTTGTACACATCTATTCTATTTATTTTATTTTGTTAATATGCTTGGTTTTGTTCTCTGTCTCCCCCTTTTAGACTGTGAGCCCACTGTTGGGTAGGGACTGTCTCTATGTGCTGCCAACTTGTACTTCCCAAGCGCTTAGTACAGTGCTCTGCACACAGTAAGCGCTCAATAAATACGATTGATGATGATGATGATGAAGGGGAAAGGATGAGATAAAACTATGATCTCCAGCTTGGCTCCCTCTTTGAAGGCGCTGGGGAGGTACTAGACTGTAAGCTCCTTTTTAAAAAAGAAAAATGGTGCTTGTTAAGTGCTTTAAAAGGAGGCACTGTACTCCTGACAGCAGGGAACGTGATTACCAACTCTGCTATACTGCTCTCTCCCCAACGCACAGTAATAATAATCGTAATAATAATGTTGGTATTTGTTAAGCGCTTACTATGTGCCAAGCACTGTTCTAAGCGCTGGGGTAGATACAAGGTAATCAGGTTGTCCCACGTGGGGCTCACAGTCTTTATCCCCATTTTACAGATGAGGGAACTGAGGCCCAGAGAAGTTAAGTGACTTGCCCAAGGTCACACAGCTGACAAGTGGCGGAGCCAGGATTAGAACCCACGACCTCTGGCTCCTCAGCCCGTGCTCTTTCCACTGAGCCACAATGCACTCAGTGAACACCACTGACTTGACTGATGACAGTGATAGAGAAGCAGCGTGGCTCAGTGGAAAGATCGCGGGCTTTGGAGTCCAGAGGTCATGGGTTCAAATCCCGGCTCCGCCAATTGTCAGCTGTGTGACTTTGGGCAAGTCACTTCACTTTTCTGGGCCTCAGTTACCTCATCTGTAAAATGGGGATGAAGACTGTGAGCGCCCCGTGGAACATCCTGATCACCTTGTAACCGCCCCAGCACAGTGCTTTGCACATAGTAAATGCTTAATAAATGCCATCATCATTATTATTATTATTATTAGTGATGCTCTGGCTTATCTTTCTCCAGGCATCAGCATCATGATCTGTGCAATATTTATTGAGTGTCCACTACATGCAGGGCTTGGAAGAGCTCCTCAAAGAGCTTACGATCAGGAGGGGAGACACACACTAAACTACAGACAGGAGAAAGGAAAAGGGGATTTCCATCTGAGTTCAGGCTTAACAGAAAATTAAAC
The DNA here is from genome assembly GCF_015852505.1 of Tachyglossus aculeatus. Classification (NCBI taxonomy): domain Eukaryota; kingdom Metazoa; phylum Chordata; class Mammalia; order Monotremata; family Tachyglossidae; genus Tachyglossus; species Tachyglossus aculeatus. The sequence continues at coordinate 20,677,861 of NC_052079.1, read as the reverse complement.
CATGTGTACAAATGCTGTGGGAGATGGTAAGCGCTTAGTACAGTGCTCTGCACACAGTAAGCGCTCAATAAATACGATTGATGATGATGATAAGCACACAAGCGCAGAGCTGGTGCAGAAATGTAGCAATAACTGCTGGAAGGGAGGGTTGAACCCTGGAGAGGTGAGAAATTAGTTGGCGAAGACCTTTGGGAATTGTGATTCCAAAGGGGCTCTGAAACTGGGGAGAGCTGCGGTCTGGTGGATTTGAAGAGGAAAGGGAGGTACGGCAGGGCAGGGCGGGATACGGGGTCCAAGGCAGGAGAAATGGAAACAAGGCACAGTGAGTAGGTGAGCTGGAGATGAATGAAGATTATGGGTTATGGTACAAGAAGAAAAGATAGTGGATTAGCAGGAGGGAGAGAACTGACCATGCCTTCAAAGCAGGAGTTTCTCCTTATAGTAGAGAGGATGGGGGAACCACTCTGATCATGGAGGAGTTGGATGAAATGAGAACGATGTTTTTGAAAAATGATCCGGGCAGCAGAGAGCTGGAAAGGGGAGAGTCTGGAGGCCGGGACGTCAGCGAGGAAGTTGACTGACTGGATGTGGAGGGGGGGTGGGTGGCGTCCATTTGAATGGGGGAAGGGATGGATACTGGAAATACTGTGGAGGATTTAGCACTCGACATCCAATCGGGAGGTGCCTCTGAAGAAATCTGGGCAACATGAGGATTCTACACGTTGAAAGTTAACATGAGTCATTTGCAAGAGCAAAGCCTCAGTCTGGGAGATGCTGTATCTCCAGGACCACGTCAACACAGCAACTGAGTGCCGCTTTTCTGGAGTTTTTAAAATTTGTCACTGCACTCTTTAAGCTGGTTACTGTGCTGATACGCATTCATAAAACTTTCATGCGCTACAATTGGCAACTTTATCCACCACAGTTCTTAAAACACTGAATTTCAAAATGCCTGCCCTGCTCAACTTCCCATTGCCAAAGAAGGCTTTAATAGTCTTTCTCCATCAAATAACAGTTTTTTAAAAAAAGCAAAGCAACATTCAGTATATCAATCCTGTTGGTTATAGTGATCGTCTTATACTACAGAATTAGAAGTAGAATCAGGAATTTTAATTATGCAGAACGATGAGCAGTGAAATAAATGACCCCGATTGGCTTCACACACTGGCCAAAGAATAAGATTTGCAGAAAACAGCTGTGGGTAAAGTCTACATTCAATTTACTCTCCTAATTAGCTGCCAATGTCATTCAACACAGAGAGAAAGATGGGAAATTCATTCATTCAATCGTACTTACCAAGCGCTTACTGTGTGCAGAGCTTGGGAAGTACAAGTCGGCAACATACAGAGACGGTCCCTACCCAACAACGGGCTCACAGTCTAGAAAGGGGCGACAGACGACAAGACAAAATATGTAGACAGGTGTCAAAACCGTCAGAATAAATAGAAATCAAAATCGTATTTTTAAAAAAATTTTAGGATTAACAGAATATAATTAAAATGTGCGAAAGCAACCGATGCTCATCACTCGCTGCCTTAAATCTAGAAAGGAAGCACTTTTACCACAACAACATTGGAAACTCACCCAAATCAAAATCATACATGCAGTAGGTCATCAAAATATCATGAAGTAGGATCAGTCCTGGATTATCTTGACCTTCATAAAACTTATTGGTCCGGTCTGTCCGGTAAACGTCCTTTTCTGAACGGAAAGAGGAACGCTCAATTTACCATATTCCAAAGTCCTTATGAAGCAAAACTGCAAATAGGGTACCATCTTACCCTTACGTAAATTGCTTTCTCCTGCTGATTTCTTAGACTTTGGCCCAACTTTGAAATTTTGCTCACCTACCACCACATTTTTACCGACCAAAGTGTGAGAGAAAGGACTGCACTTCAGCTGTACACATGGCTTGCCGGTTTTTGAGTGGTCCTTTATCTCCTTCTGCTTCCAACGGCTGCCGTCCTAAAGCCCTGGCTCCAATATAATCCCGGTGCTCCGAAGCGGAGCCTCTGGTCACCAATACCCTGGGAGGGGAGTGACTCTGGAGCCATCAGAAATGACCCCAGTGACAGGCGATCAATCAGTGGTACTTAATGAAGAGCACCGTACTAAGCACCTGGAAGAGTACAGCAACTTTGTGGGCACGTTTCCTGCTCACAGTGAGCTCAGAGAGGGGGTGACAGACATTAATAGAAATGAAAAATTTACAGATCGCTTGGGAGTCAGTCTAATCCTGGCTCCGCCACTTCTCAGCTGTGTGACTTGGGGCAAGTCACTTAACTTCTCCGGGCCTCAGTTACCTCATCTGCAAAATGGGGGTTATGAATGTGAGCTCCATGCGGGATTAAATCTTTCTCCCTATAATGCAGTCTGTGGGCTCCAACCTAATCATCACGCATCTACTCGAGCAATTAGTACAGCTCTTAAGTATCATTTTAAAAAAAGTTCAAAAAACAGTTCTTGGCCTCAACAATTCTACAATGTAGGGGTGAAGACTACTTCCCCCTCCTCCCCATCTCCATCCCCACCGCCTTACCTCCTTCCCTTCCCCACAGCACCTGTATATATGTATATACGTTTGTACGTGTTTATTACTCTATTTATTTATTTATTTTACTTGTACATATCTATTCTATTTAATTTTTTTTTGTTAATATGTTTTGTTTTGTTCTCTGTCTCCCCCTTCTAGACTGTGAGCCCACTGTTGGGTAGGGACTGTCTCTATATGTTGCCAACTTGCACTTCCCAAGCGCTTAGTCCAGTGCTCTGCACACAGTAACCGCTCAATAAATACGAATGATTGATTGATTGAAGACAAATGCGCAAGAACAAGTGAGCCCGTTGCTGGGTACGGACCGTCTCTATATGCTGCCGCTTTGTACTTCCCAAGCGCTTAGTACAGTGCTCTGCACACAGTAAGCACTCAATAAATATGATTGAATGAATGAAGTAACATGTAAACATGAAAGACTCCACACCAAATTGGATCCCTCCATCCTTTCTCGCTTTCTCTTCCCTATCTCCAGTACGATAAAGTAAAGCTCCCTACATTCTAGATGTTTATAACGGCTCCGCTCTTCCTTCATCCATCCTCATCAGCCACCACCCTGGAGATCTGTGCCTGTTGAGACCGAACTCAATGCTGGGTCAGAAAAAATGAGACACAAGCACCATAGTGCGACTTCTCCTTACCATGGGCTGCTTCAGGAACTGCTTCAAGAATGCAACTCCAGTGTTGGAAGAGAGTCTCTTCAAGGCTGTCCATCACCTCGCCCCCTCCTACCTCACCTCCCTTCTCTCTTTCTCCAGCCCAGCCGGCACCCTCCGCACCTCTGCCGCTCACCTCCTCACCGTACCTCGTTCTCGCCTGTCCCGCCGTCGACCCCCGGCCCACGTCCTCCCCCTGGCCTGGAATGCCCTCCCTCCGCACATCCGCCAAGCTAGCTCTCTTCCTCCCTTCAAAGCCCTACTGAGACCTCACCTCCTCCAAGAGGCCTTCCCAGACTGAGCCCCCTTTTTCCTCTCCCCCCCTCCATCCCCCCCCACCCTACCTCCTTCCCCTCCCCACGGCACCTGGATATATGTTTGTACAGATTTATTGCTCTATTTATTTTACCTGTACATATTTACTATTCTATTAATGGTGTGTATATAGCTATAACTCTGTTTATTCTGATGGTATTGACACCTGTCCCCTTGTTTTGTTGTTTGTCTCCCCCTTCTAGACTGTGAGCCCGTTGTTGGGTAGGGTCCGTCTCTATATGTCGCCACCATGTACTTCCCAAGTGCTTAGTACAGTGCTCTGCACAGTAAGCGCTCAATCAATACAATTGAATGAATGAATGAATTTCCTATTGTCAATTTCATTATAATGAGGTGGAAATCTGGGGGCTTTTGAAATCCTGGGAAAACTAGAATCCTGAAAACAATTTCAAACTGGGCTACTTTATGACTTCCGATGTGAAATACATATCAGTGAATGAGGTACACATACCACCTCACACTAATGTGACCAGATAAACTGTAGGAGAACCTTGCCAGCAGCATTAAATGATACTGAGCATACACAACACTAAGCAGTACGTCTGACAATAGATCATACCTACAACTAAAATCATTGTTTCTTCCTATTGCCCCACAAAAAAGAGCAATATAAAAAGTACTTGAATTTGGTTTTTACAACCCTAAGGTATCAATTCTTGAGTTCTGACTTGGTTGCCAGTATTCTAAGTCTGAATAACATCACTTCTTTCATCTCAAATATCTGAATCAACCATTTCCATTAACTGCAAGTTCCAAACATGAAAAGAAATGTTACCTATTAGACTCCTGTAATCGCGTAACCTTGAATTTCTTTTTTCTTGTTCCTCACCGATAGATTTCCACTGTAGTTTCATCCTGAAATATTCATCTCTAAAGAAGAAATGTAAACAAAAAAAACCTTCGTAAATTTTAAAGGTAACTGTGTTCTATTAAAAGATTAAACTCATCAAAAGAACAAATAGAAAGAAAAATATACAGAAAAACATCTTGTACAGACCTCAAAGAATAGAGATGAAAAATATTTCTATCAATATTCTACTCTTTACATAGCAATACTGTAATAATGTATAAGTCCCGGGTACCCCAACTTGAATACAGTTATGAACAAGTAATATCAAAGAGTTAAATATGTCAATTAACTACCATCCTCCACAATTCGATTGGGGGAATTTCCACAAGGCCTCCTCATGACTAACCTCTCTACTTTTCAACTTGACTAAATGACTGAATTGCTTGTAAAACTTAGCCAAATGCAAAATGCAGCCATAAAACAGGTAAAATAATCCAAATTCACGAATGCAATGTATTTATAATGTGGTGTAGTCTACTCCGGGAAGACTGTAAGGAGACTATGCCTCCACTATGACTTCCCAAAAAGTATTCTCAATGCCAAAGGAAAGAAAATTACTTGGCAAAGGACAAAAATAAATGCTAGAATGAGGCGCTGATTAAACAAAATGATAGAAAGAACACAAACAAAACAACAGAAAGAATTGCTCCAAAATGCCAAACGCTCAACTGTTTCAATCAATAGTCACTCTTGAAAATGAGAGATGCTCCTTTTAAATTTACTATGAATTTCAACACACTGAGAGATCTGGAAGGCAGGGGAATGCAGGTTGTGGATGACGTTTTAAGTATCATTTCTAATATAATCCCTTGAATTCTAAAAATGAATTTCTCTAATACTGAATTTCTTTATTTAGAAGTTAGGAAGAACAAATCACATCAAGTTAACAAGAGCCATTCAAGAACTCTTGTCAAATATATTATCTGATGATGTTGAAAGCAAAACTTCTGCAATCAATGGTATTTACTGAGCTCCTACTGTGTGCAGAGGACTGTACTAAGCACTCTAGAGAGTACACAAGAGAGTAGGGAGACGTGTTCCCTGCTCTCGAGGGGATTACAGTCTAGATAGGGAGAAAGACATGAAAATACATTATGGCAATGAACATAAGCGACGTGGGGCTGAGGAGGGTGATAAATATCAAGTGTTTATAGTTCCAACTGCATAGGCGATGAAGAAGAGAGAGGCAGGAAGACAGCTTAGTTGGGGAAGACCTCCGGGAGATGTGATTTTATTAGGGCTTTGAGAGTGGGGGTCCTGTGATATATAAAGGAAAAGGGAGTTCCAAGCCAGAAGGAGGATGTGGGCAAGGGGTTAGCGGTACGATAGATGATACCGAGGTACAATGAGTAGGTTGGCGTTTGAAGAGCAAAGCGTGTGGATTGGGTTGTAAGTAGGAATTCCTTGGGGTAAGAAGTGGGGAAGCTGATTGAGTGCTTTAATGCCAACGGTAAGGAGTTTCTGATTGATGGGCAACTACTGGAGATTCTTGAGGAACAGGGAGCCCATGAACTGCACTGGGTTTTTCTGTTGTTTTAAGAAAAATGATCCGGGCAGTGAAGACTGAAGAGGAGGAAAAAACGGAGTAAGGAAGGTCAGCAAGGAGGCTGATGCAGTCATCAAGGCAAGATACGAAAATAACTGCAATAATAATGATATTTGTTAAGAACTAATAATAATTATGATGTTTGTTAAATGCTTACTATGTACCAGGCACTGTTCTAAGAACTGGGGCAGATAGAAGACTGTGTTTGTGATACACTGTGACACAAGTGATACAAGTGTGATACAAGAGTCTTCGAGACTGTGAGCCCACTGTTGGGTAGGGATCGTCTCTATATGTTGCCAACTTGTACTTCCCAAGTGCTTAGTACAGTGCTCTGCACACAGTAAGCGCTCAATACATACGATTGAATGAATGAATGAATGAATACAAGATAATCAGGTTGGACACAATCTCTGCTCCACATAGGGCTCATAGTCTTTACCCCCATTTTATAGATGAGGGAACTGAGGCCCAGAGAAATGAAGAGATTTGCCAGAGGTCTCACAGCAAACATGTGGCGGAGCCGGGACTAGAACACACGACCTTCTGATTTCTAAGCCCAGGCTCTATCCTCAGCGGAGTAACAGTTTGGAGGAAGAAGAAAAGGTACATTTTTAGCAACACCGTGAAGGTAGAACCGACAGGATTTGGTGACGGACTATGTGGGATCAAAGAAAATTGAATGGAGGAGAATGTCAAGGTTATGGGCTTCTCAGCCTGAGAGGATAGGTGATGGGAAAGAAAGGAAGGGAGGACAGAGTCTGGGTGGGAAAATGAAGAGTTCTGTACTGTACGTGTCAAGTTCCAGGTGTCAGTGGGTCAACCGCATACAGATGTCCTGAAGGCAGGACAAAATATAAGACTACAAGGAGGGAGAGAGGTCAGGGCTGGAGATGTAGGTTTGGGAATAACAATAATAACTGTGGTATTGGTTAAGCACTTTCTATGGGCCAGGCACTGTACTAAGAGCTGGGGTGGATACAAGCAAATTGGATTGGACACAGTCCCTGTCTCACATGGGGCTCCCAGTCGTAATCCCCATTTTACAGATGAGGTAACTGAGGCCCAGAAGTCAAGTGACTTGCCCGAGGTCAAACAGCAGACAAGTGGCGGAGCTGAGATTAGAACCCACATCTTCTAACCCCCAAGCCTGTGCTCTTGCCACTAGGCCACACTGCTTCCCAACCGTCTGCATAGTTGAAGCCATGGGGGCGAATAACTTCTCCAAGGGAGTGGGTGTAGATGGAGAATAGAGGGGGACCCAGAACTGGGCCTCGAGGGGCTCCCACAGCGGGAAAGAAGCTAAAAAAGGAGCAGCCAGAGAGATGGGAGGAGAACCAAGGAGCAGGCGGTGGCGGTGAAGCCAAGGTTAGGTAACATTTCCAGAAGAAAGGGGAAGTTTGCAGCAGTGAGGTCAAGGAGGATTAGTGTGGAGTAATAATAATAATAATAATAATAATGGCATTTATTAAGCGCTTACTATGTGCAAGGCACTGTTCTAAGCACTGGGGTGGTTACAAAGTGATCACGTGTCCCATGTGGGGCTCACAGTCTTTATCCCCATTTTACAGATGAGGTAACTGAGGCCCAGAGAAGTGAAGTGACTTGCCCAAAGTCACACAGCTGACATTTGACGGAGCCGGGATTTTGAACCCATAACCTCCGACTCCCAAGCCCGGGCTCTTTCCACTGAGCCACGCTGCTTCCAGAGCAAGAAAGAAGTCATTGCTGACTTTATTAAAAGGCGGTTTCCGTAGCGTGAAGGGGTCGGAAGCCTGATTAGAGAGAGTCGAGGGCGGAATTAAAGCAGAGGAAATGAAGGCAGCAGGTTACAACTCGCTTGAGAAGTTTGGAGAGGAATGGTAAGGAGAGAGATAACTGGAGGGAGCCGCGGGGTCAAGAGAGGTTTTTTTTGTTTTGTTTTCATAAGGAGAGGGGAGGCATGAGTGTGTTTGAAAGTGAACAGCTGAAGATGGCAGTCAGGAAAGGGGCAGCTATTTTGATAAAGTCCAAAGAGATGGGGTCAGAGGCACAGGTGAAAGGGGTAGATTTTGAAAGGAGGCAGGAGGTCTCCTCTTGAGATACTGCTGGGAAAGTGGGGAGAAGCAAACCACAATAAGGGCCAGGGGAGATTTTGGGGCGATCATACCTGTTTGTTTCGATTTTCTCGTTAAAGTTCACGGTCAGATCAACAGGGGCAAGAGATGGGGGAGAGAAAGAAGGGAAAGGGGTCCGAGGAGGGATTTTAAATGTCTGAAACGACTGGTGAGGGCGATGGGCACGGGAGTCAATAAGGACGGAGAAGTTAACGTTGCCAAATTGAGGTGAGGGGTGGTGAGGATGAAAGGGAGATGGACGAGGTCAGCCTACTGTCTGGATTTCCGACAGCAGCGCTCCACGGCTCAACCCCAGGAGTGGTGGAAGCAACGGTGAAAATGATCCAGGGCTGCGGGTTAGTGGTACGAAACGGGCGGAGGGACAGGGGAACAAGGAATTTGTGTTCAGAGGAGAGGGTAGTGTTGAGGGTGGTTTGGGTATGGAAACCAAATGGGGCGTGATGACTTTGGAAAATCTGAGCAGGCCAAACGATCGGCGGTCTCCGTGGGGGAACGGGGCAGATCTGGGGGCCGTGGGTACATGGGACAGAAGGCAGGTGAGGAGGTTCCGATCAGGTAGAGGAACCTCTAGAGTTGGTGAGAGGATAGAGATGGTTAGCTTTCCCATGATAGAGCAGGGGTTCCACGACTTTAGAATTTTTTAGGTGGCAACTGCGTATTCTTTGAAGAAAACTCCTGAAAAATCCATCTCAGGCTTGTCAGGAGGTTTTTCCTTTTTTATGAAACCCTTCCATCTATAAATTCCTAACAACAACTAAAATTCCACCCCACCTTTCCCACAAAAAGAGCAAATGTAAAAAGCAGCGAACATCAGGTAACCTAAAGCAGCATAGTTCTCTATTTTAATTTCAAATTTCTAGCTTTAGTAAAACAAATCTGCCCATACTCTGATTAATTTTACGCAGGTCCAAAATTTGAGCCAATGAAATCATAGTAATCTCCCTGCCTGCGGAACCGTGAATGAAGAAATTTTCTTCAAAGTAAAAACGAACTACTTACGTTTTTCTCTTTTGCAAACTAGCCTGTTCCTCCTTTGTACTATCCCAGGGAAAATAACCCAGAAGAAATTTCCATGCTTGCTTTCTTACTGCATGGCAGAGGCCCTAAAAAAAAAAAAAAACAGGTACACAGAATCCATAAGAAATAAAAATTACCCAACCTGCTTTAAAACCACGCCAAAAGGAAGATCAATATTTAGAGGGGCCAGTTCACAAATAAAGCATAGCCCTCCACTAAATTTGGTGACTACGCTGTTTTCCCTGGCTGAATTCTAATTGCTTGCTTTTTTGTTGTTGTTTGTTTGCTTGACGGTATTTGTTAAGCGTTTACTGTGCGCCACGTACTGTACTAAGCTCTGGGGGAGATACACGCTTATCAGGTTGGATGCAGCACCTGTTTCACACAGGGCTCACAGTAACTGAGGCCCAGAGAAGCCAAGTGACTTGCCGAAGGTCACACAGCAGACAAGTGGCCGAGGCGGCATTAGAACCCAGATCCTTCCAACTCCCAGGCCTGTGCTCTTTCCAAGAAGCCAAGCTGCTTGGCCTGGGAGGGAAATCGGAGAATTAGGAACATGCAGTGCAACCAAAGCGGGCTTTGGAAGGCCAAATGACTCGACTTAGGTTAGCATATTTTGGACCTATCATCAGGAGGACTAATTCTCTGGAGAAGACACTAATGCTAGGAAAAGTCCCGGGAAAACGTGGAAGAGGCAGACCAGCAGCTACGTGGACAGAAACCATAACGACGGTAACGGAAGAACCGTTAGAGAGGTTGCGGATTACGGCAGAGGACAGGACGTTCTGGAGAAAGTATATCCATGGAGTCGCTATGAATCGGAAACGACTCAACGGCACTTAATAAAATAATAATTATTTTAATTATTATAATAAAGCGCTTTGTACAGTGCTCCGCACACAGTAAGCGCTCAATAAATACGATTGAATGAATAATTATAATAACAGCGCTACAAAAAAGGGATACGCATTATACACAAGATGGCCAGCAATGACACTGGCCGTTGTTGGACAGCCAGATTCTCATGATGCGGCATAATGTTCTGACACGAAGCAGGATACGTTGCAGGCAACTGCCTGACCCTCGAGTCTTTCTTGGAGGAAGAGAAGGGGGTAACCCTGGCTCCCTCCCTCCATCTGTCCCAACCGCTTTCCCATCCCAAAACACCATAGCAGAAGTAGAAGCCAAAAATACCACCACCAAATGCCATATTAGAACCGGATGGGGGACAGACCAGCGGAAAACCAGGCTGTCCGACGCTGGATGAACGACAACCCTGCCCCACATGCAAATGATGAAATATTTTGAAAGTTACCCCTCGGAAAATCTTTTCCTTCATACTTTCGACATTTAAGATCCTTCCTTCGGAATCCATGCTCTTATTCCATTCTTCAAGTGACACGGGGTCTCTCCTTTGAACAACAGGCCGTTCTCCCAGATCAATCTACAACAGAAGGCACCACAAATTGTTCTACAGTAACCGGTAAAGACATACAAAGAGGATCTACTTCTTGTCATGAAAAGGTATAAGAGTGTCTAAAATCATTAAGTTTTCTGGATGTCAGCTGCACCCTCCCACACCGCTTCCCTCCTGTTTTTAATCTGACGTGCTACTTTGGTTCTTCTATATCACTTTTCTCTCCTAAACCTAACGCACACAAATAGCAGGTGGTAAATTAAAAGGAACAGGCATTCCCTACAGCCTTCGATTACATACAAAAAGTACAACGTCCTAATTGGTCAACCAGACTTTCAGATTATTCCTATCGTGCACAGGGCTCCCAACTTTCCATGTTGAATGTGGGGGCAACAGAGGGGTAGACATAGTAAGCGCTTAATAAATGCCATGATTATTATTATTATTATTATTATTATTATCATTTCAGGAGCACTTGGGAATGAAGAGGAAATAGGCTTCAAAGAACACGCCAGAGAGCCACCATTTGGAATCTTTTCAGGTCGGACAGGAAATTTTCAGACTCTGTGAGGTTGGGAGTTCAGCTCAAAAAGCTTTGGGTGCCTTCTGGTAGTGTAGTTGGATGGTTTTCTTGGTAAAAATCCGGAAGTGGTTTAGCATTGCCTCCTTCCACACGGTAAACTTGAGTCTCAGCCCTCGACTCTCTCCCGGGCCTCTGCTGCCCAGCCCTGGTGAGTTTTGACTTGTAGCGGTTCGCCTGCCACTCGCTAGCCACTGCCCAAACTAGGAATGGAATGGATAGGCCTATGTTTGATTCATGACCTATTAAAACAACATCCAAAAACCTTCTAACTGCAATTCACGTCAACTGATGCTCGTGCTGTAGATACCATAACTTACAAGACATTATCCGGCTAAACGTATGTACATCTGCAAGCCTACAACTGTGGTTAAAAATAAGAAAACCTCTCTACGCAAGAAAGTTGCCATAATTCCGGAAGCCAACATCAAGTCTGGGGCACAAGGAAAGAAGAAGGTGGTCCTGAAGATCGCATTCAGGTTATAGTGCCACCCACTCGGACTGATCCCCGAAATTTAAAGGCAGGCGATCGTTCGGAAATCAGAAGGCGGCAGAGCTAGTTGCAGTAGCAGTGGGCGGTGACACCTATTTAAAACAAACCTGGCCAGGATACGTGAAAAACAACACCCAAAATTGTTAAAAAAATAAAACAGGTTCAGTCCCTTAGTGCCCTTAATTCATCAGCTTCTCTCAGCCCCAGCCCCTTACTGTCATCGCACAGGTCTTTGCTCTAATGGTGTTTCCGTAACCCAGGCCCGTGGTCAGGATTTGCTCTCCACAAACCCTCCTGCTGAGTACCTGGTGAAATAATCTCCCGATGCCTCTGTTTTCAATCAAAGGCTCTGGTATTTACTGTGGGCAAAGCACTGTAGTAAGCGGTTGGGAAGGTACAATAGAGAGAACCCCCAGGAAAACAACTTGGTAACCGCTTTAGCCTGAAATGGGAACCAAAGTTAACAAGATCTGCCAGCGATAAAGCCAGGGGGAGCATCGTGCAAAGCGGGGATTCATTCATTCATTCATTCATTCATTCAATCGTATTTATGGAGTGCTTACTGTGTGCAGAGCACTGTACTAAGCGCTTGGGAAGTACAAGTTGGCAACATATAGAGATGGTCCCTACCCAACAGCGGGCTCACAGTCTAGAAGGGGGAGACAGACAACTAAACAAAACATGTGGACAGGTGTCAAGGCATCAGAATAAATAGAAATAAAGCTCGATGCACATCATTAACAAAATACATGCAATATTAAATACGTACAAGTAAAATAAATAGAGTAATAAATCTGTACAAACATATATCCAGGTGCTGTGGGGAGGGGAAGGAGGTAGGGCAGGGGGGTGGGGAGGAGGAGAGGAAAAAGGGGGCTCAGTCTGGGGATGAGGAGGTAATGACAAATGGAACAGAATGGAAGGGAAAGAGCAAGTGGAGAAATTCATCCTAAATACAGGGTTAAAAGCTGAGATATTGGGGAGGGTCAGAGAAATGAGGCAGAGTTTGCTAAAATTAAAACACTGAAAATATCCATTTTTTGTCATGAGAAATCAGTTTAAGCACAGTTCTCGAGGTAACTGAAGACTGGCTGTGTACATGCACCTGTCCACTCACCCTTGTGATGACTTCAAATCCTGGTTCTTCCTGCTGATTTATCTTTAAGCCTGGAATCCCGTCACTAAGAAAATCTGCCATTTCTGAAGGGGGCCTCTGATGAGCTGAAGGGTTGCTGCCTTTCCAGCTGTCAAAAATGTAGTTTGTGACTCTAGAAAATCCCACCAGGGTGGCTGTGTAGGGATCCTTCTTTATTTTCTGAATAAGAGTAGAAAGAAAACACGTAAAAGTAGTATCATCACACGGTAATGGGAAACCTCACCTCTTCTGAGGAGCAAAAAGAGAAGATGGAGAAAATCAGAACTAAAAGCCGGATAATTTTCTACGATTCATTGGGAAAGGCTCCGTACCTTTCTGGGAAGAACAAAATTTCCATTTTCCGCTATAGCTTGTAATTTTAGAAAATAGAGTAGAAGAGTAACGGCCACAACAGGAGGCACTCGGCTGCTACTGATTCGATCGCAAAAGATGGATAACAGAGGCAGGCTTCATCAGGCCCACAAACATCAGAAAGACAGTGAATGCTTACTTTCCAATGGTGCATGGCCCACACCAGCTTTCTTCTGTCTAGCAGTCCTGCCTTCACAGAAAAAATATTTCTTGAAGCAAGAAACGCCTCGCGTGAAAACTACGTCTCATAACTACATTTGTAATCGACGGAATCAATAGCTGTAAAATCACTCAATCATTGTGAAAAGTGAAATAACGCTGGAGCCACGTTATGACTTGACAGGCATAATGTCCATCTAAATTTCTAAGTGAACACACGTGCTGGAGAAAAATAAGTTGTCCCTGCGAACTGTGAAAGGTTTCTTACATATTGAGGGACAGCCCCTCTTTTTTTGAATGCCAAAATTGGGAGGTACAATGAAAAGATAATGATACGCTGCTTTATAGAAAGGAAGAGTTGCTACTTTTACCAACTGTGGGGAGATAAGGTTGCTATCACTGGAACCCAAAGACTGACAAGGAACTTGTACTTCACTTTAACACTGTTAGAAAAGGTTGGCAGATTTTTTGATTTGGAAATCTGGCCCAAAGAAAAGTGGCACTCTGTCACAAAGAGGTGCAGATACGATCCCTATCACTAAAATAAGTGCTTTGCACATAGTAAGTGCTTAATAAATGCCATTATTATTATTAATGTAACCCATATTCCTAAACTCCCCCCCCGCCCGCCAAAGAAGAGAGTGAAGAAGAAATGCTTGATCCTGGGAAAATGAGAAACATACTTGTATTAAGCCGTACGCTGGTTCGTCGAGGAGATTTTCGAAAGACTGCGACAGACTTTTATTATGGAAATTCACAAGAAGAATTCTTTTGTCCTGTGAAGATCTGTAATACAGACAGCAAAGGATTTTTAATCTGTAGGAAAACTGGAATCTCGCCATAGCATTTCTGTGAAACTGCACACTGCTATTTACATAAGTAAAACCATCATGGTCCATTTTCACCTTGCCGTACCCCAGTAACACAACCTAGTCTTTCCAAATATTCAACAGCTGATTATAACGAGTTTCACGGCTGCATGACACATTAAGCACTGGGTAATGAGGGGCTAAGGTAAATTTTTAAGCTCTTTTATGGCAACGGTACTTATGTTTTTATAGACCATGATGTTCTTTGGAGTAACATTAAGGAACCTTATGATCCAATGCGCATTTGGAAACATAAAATAAAACCACACGCCAAAAGAGATGGAGTCAAAGAGCATTTCACATTAAGGATCCTTACAACGGCGAAATCCTGAGAATACGGTTATCCATTCATTCATTCGATCGTATTTATTAAGTGCTTACTGTGTGCAGAGCGCTGTACTAAGTGCTTGGGAAGTACAAGGTGGATATAATGACATTCCCGATAGAGGCCTGTCCTGATGAAAGTCCTAGAGGAGACACCACAGGCCTGGGAATCAGAGGACCTGGTTCGAATCCCAGCTCTGCCAGTTGTCTGCTGTGTGACCTTGGGCAAGTCACTTCACTTCTGTGGACCGCTGCTTCTTCATCTCTATAATACTCGTTACCCCTCCTACTTGGGAGTTGATCCAACTTGAGCAACTTAAATCCGCCCCAGAACTTACAACACCATTAGACATATAACAAGCGCTTAACTAATAATAATAATAATAATAATAATAATAATAATAATAATAATAATACCACCCAGACTTTCCTCGGAGATGTTGAAACTCCAGCCTAATTACCTAAGGATTGCTCCCGGAGAGTTTCCAGTTCTCTACAAGTCTCACCTATAGGAGGGAGACTCAAGCAGAGGTTGGGCAGTGGCTAGTGAGTGGAAGGCAATCTGCTACAAGTCAAAAACTCATCCGCGCTGGGCGGCCAGAGGCATGGGAGAGAGATGGGGGCGGAGACGCGGGTTTAATAATGATGGCATTTATTAAGCGCTTACTATGTGCAAAGCACTGTTCTAAGCACTGGGGAGTTTACAAGGTGATCCGGTTGTCCCACGGGGGGCTCACAGTCTTAATCCCCATTTGACAGATGAGGGAACTGAGGCACAGAGAAGTAAAGTGACTTGCCCAAAGTCACACAGCTGACAATTGGGATTTGAACCCACGAACTCTGACTTCAAAGCCCGGGCTCTTTCCACTGAGCCACGCTGCTGCACGGAAGAAGGCAATGGTAAACCGCTTCCGTGATTTACCAAGAAAACTCTACGGACCCATTACCAGAACAACTGCAGATGAAGGCGGGGCGTTCTGGGAGAGACGCGTCCATGGAGTCGCGATGGGCGGGAAACGACTCCACGGCATTAGGATTAGGGCCCAAAGTTATTATGGTTAGTTCCCACCAACCAGGCACGTAGAAAGTACATGTAATCCTTCTTTAAATACCAGGGCGATTAATACCAATTGGGGATGCAGCAGGGCTCCATACCGTCAAATGCTATCAGGCTCAATCAATCGGGCGTATTTATTGAGCACTTACTGTGTGCAGAGCACTGCACTAAGCGCTTGGGAGAGAACAACCCAATGGACTGTACTGCCCGCGATGAGCTCACAGTCTCGAGGGGGAGACGGACATTAATATAAATAAATTACTTCTATGGACATAAGCACTGAGGGATGGGCAAATAAAGGGAGCGATTCAGAGCGGCGCAGAAGGGAGTGAGAAAAGAGGAAATGAGGGCTTTGTCAGGAAAGGTCGCTTGGAGATGACAGGCCTTCCATCACTTAGAGCGTGGCTCAGTGGAAAAAGCCCGGGCTTGGGAGTCAGAGGTTGTGGGTTCTAATCCCGGCTCTGCCCCTTGTCATTTGTGGGACTCTGGGCAGGTCACTTCACTTCTCTGGGCCTCAGTTCCCTCATCTGTAAAATGGGGATGAAAACCGTGAGCCCCCCCGGGGACAACCTGATCACCTTGTAACTTCCCCAGCGCTTAGAACAGTGCTTTGCACATAGTAAGCGCTTAATACCATTATTATTATTATCTGCAAAATGGGGATGAAGACTGTGAGCCCCCCATGGGACAACCTGAACACCTTGTAACCTCCCCAGCGCTTAGAACAGTGCTTTGCACATAGTAAGCACTTAATAAATTCCATCATCATTATTATTATTATTATTATCCACCCCCAGTGCTTAGAACAGTGCTTGGCACATAGCGCTTAACAAATACCATTATTATTATTATCTGTAAAATGGGGATGAAGACTGTGAGCCCCCCGTGGGACAACCTGAACACCTTGTAACCTCCCCAGCGCTTAGAACAGTGCTTTGCACACAGTAAGCACTTAATAAATTCCATCATCATTATTATTATTATTATTATTATCCACCCCCAGTGCTTAGAACAGTGCTTGGCACATAGTCAGCGCTTAACAAATACCAACATTATTATTATTATTCCATGAGACTTGATAAGTGGACAGAGTAACTGTCTGTCGGATATGAAGAGGGAGGGCGTTCCAGGTCAGAGGCAGGACGTGGGTGAGAGAGGTCAGAGGCGAGATAGATCAATCAATCAATCGTATTTATTGAGCGCTTACTGCGTGCAGAGCACTGTACTAAGTGCTTGGGAAGTACAAGTTGGCAACATATAGAGACAGTCCCTACCCAACAGTGGGCTCACGGTCAAAAAGAGAGATCGAGGTACGGTGAGTCGCTTGGCATCAGAGGAACGAAGTGTGAGGGCTGGGTTGTATTAAGAGAGCAGCGAGGTAAGGTAAGAGGGGGGCTCGGTGACTGAGGGCTGTTGAGGGTTTGATTGATTGATTAATTGATTGATTGCTTGATTGAGGGGTGATGGAGGGATGTTGAGGAGTTTTGGTTTGATGGGGAGGTGGGTTGGCAACCACTGGAGGTTCTTGAGCAGTGGGCAGAAGAACACAGTCTCAGACTAGGACTAAAGCAGGTGGAGCTGGGCCGGGAAATTTACACCCGTTCCACGACTGAAGAAGTCAGTGGTCACGAGAAGCAGCGTGGCTCAGTGGAAAGAGCCCGGGCTTTGGAGTCAGAGGTCATGGATTCAAATTCAGGCTCCGCCAATTGTCAGCTGTGTGACTCTGGGCATTGGAGTCAGAGGTCATGGATTCAAATTCAGGCTCCGCCAATTGCCAGCTGTGTGACTCCGGGCAAGTCACTTCACTTCTCTGGGCCTCGGTTCCCTCACCTGTAAAATGGGGATGAAGACTGTGAGCCCCCCGTGGGACAACCTGATCACCTTGTAACCTCCCCAGCGCTTAGAACAGTGCTTTGCACATAGTAAGCGCTTCATAAATGCCATCGGTAACTTCTCGGGGCCTCAGTTTTCTCAACTGCAAAACGGGGATTGAAAATCCGTTCTCCCTCCTCCTAAGACTGTGAGCCCCGTGTGGGACACGGGCTATGTCTGATCTGATTAACTCGTATCTACCCCAGCGCTTAGAACAGTGCTTTATACATAGTAAGTGCTTGAATACCATGGTTGGGAGGTGAGAAGGGGGAGAGAGAATCAATCAATCAATCAACCTTATTTATTGAGCGCTTACTATGTGCAGATCACTGTACTAAGCGCTTGGGAAGCACAAATTACTTGGAAGTACAAGAGAAGACACTAACAAGGCTGTCAGTGTTGTTTTCATAGGGTTGATGACTTGAGGTGATTAATCACCCAGATTCTGCTGAAAACTGAAAAGTGTTATGGTGTGGTCTTAAATTTGGTTCACAGGTGTTCTACTCATTTTCCTTAGCTGGTCACTGTAAAAACACAGGATTTAAGAAGATTTTACATAACTAAAAACAGAAACATTTGAAGACTGAAAAAAAAAAACCACCTCTGATATTTGTTCTCATTTTCCTTAGCTGGTCACTGTAAAAACAGGATTTAAGAATATTTTAAACAACTAAAAACAGAAAAATGTGAAGACTGATTTTAAAAAACCTCTGATATTTGTTCTACTCATTTTCCTTAGCTGGTCACTGTAAAAACACAGGATTTAAGAAGATTTTACACAACTAAAAACAGAAAAATTTGAAGAAGGAAAAAAAATTCCTCTGATATTTGTTCTACTCACTTTCCTTAGCTGGTCACTGTAAAAACACAGGATTAAAGAAGATTTTACACAACTAAAAACAGAAAAATTTGAATACTGAAAAAAAAAAAACTCTGGTATTTGTTCTACTCATTTTCCTTAGCTGGTCACTGTAAAAAACACAGGATTTAAGAAGATTTTACACAACTAAAAACAGAAAAATTTGAAGAATGAAAAAAAATCCTCTGATATTTGTTCTACTCACTTTCCTTAGCTGGTCACTGTAAAAACACAGGTTTAAGAAGATTTTACACAACTAAAAACAGAAAAATTTGAAGAATGAAAAAAAAATCCTCTGATATTTGTTCTACTCACTTTCCTTAGCTGGTCACTGTAAAAACACAGGTTTAAGAAGATTTTACACAACTAAAAACAGAAAAATTTGAATACTGGAAAAAAAAAACTCTGGTATTTGATCTACTCATTTTCCTTAGCTGGTCACTGTAAAAACACAGGATTTAAGAATATTTTACACAACTGAAAACAGAAAAATTTGAAGACTGAAAATAAAAACCTCTGATATTTGGTCTACTCATTTTCCTTGGCTGGTCCCTGTAACAACATAGGATTTAAGAATATTTTAAATAACTAAAAACAGAAAAATTTGAAGACTGACTAAAAAAACCCTCTGATATTTGGTCTACTCATTTTCCTTGGCTGGTCCCTGTAACAACATAGGATTTAAGAATATTTTAAATAACTAAAAACAGAAAAATTTGAAGACTGACTAAAAAAACCCTCTGATATTTGTTCTACTCATTTTCCTTAGCTGGTCACTGGATTTAAACATAGGATTTAAGAAGATTTTACACAACTAAAAACAGAAAAATTTGAAGAATGAAAAAAAAATCCTCTGATATTTGTTCTCCTCACTTTCCTTAGCTGGTCACTGTAAAAACACAGGTCTAAGAAGATTTTACACGATTAAAAACAGAAAAATCTGAATACAGAAAAAAAAAACAACTCTGGTATTTGTTCTACTCATTTTCCTTAGCTGGTCCCTGTAAAAATGCAGGACTTAAGAATATTTTACACCAGAAAAATTTGAAGACTGAAAATAAAAACCTCTGATATTTGTTCTACTCATTTTCCTTGGCTGGTCACTGTAAAAACACAGGATTTAAGAATATTTTAAATAACTAAAAACAGAAAAATTTGAAGACTGATTAAAAAAACCCTCTGCTAATTTGTTCTACTCATTTTCCTTGGCTGGTCACTGTAACAACATAGGATTTAAGAATATTTTAAAGAACTAAAAACAGAAAAATTTGAAGACTGAAAAAAAAAAAACCTCTGCTAATTTGTTCTACTCATTTGCCTTGGCTGGTCACTGTAACAACATAGGATTTCAGAATATTTTAAATAATTAAAAACAGAAAAATTTGAAGACTGATTTTTAAAAAAGCCTCTGATATTTGAAAACCGTTTGCCAAATCAAGCTTATACCTTAGCCACGTTTCAAAAACCAGCCAATAATTATTTGACTTTGCTATTTACAAAGTCTTTTAGCTCAGCCTCTGGGAATATAAACCAGTCTACCTGTCTGTCTAAACCAGTCTCAGTTATGATTCCCTTATCCAATTCGTAACTAATCCAACCTTCCTAGATTAAATCAGGGTGTACTAATGGATGTTTATCACTCACAGGAGAATTGCCAGTTAAATCCATAAGTGCTCGGAAGCTTCAGGAACATTACTACACGCAAATCTACTGGAAATCTATTTCGACAAACAAAAGAGTTGACTAATCCTGCACTTCAGTCTAGCCTTTCTCCTTCACCTCCCACCCCGGCCCATTAATAAGGTTTGAGACGCCCCTCTTGGGTCCTTGACATCAAAATTAAACGTATTTCACTGCTACCTAGAGTTCGTCCTTCGCTCCGAACGCCAGAGATAAAAACTTTAATAACAGCTATCTCTTTTCCAGCCTAACTTGCCAGGATGCAAGAGTAACGTTAGAGGATATGAAATCCAACCTACGATCTCCTCCTGAGGCAAGCGGAAACCAGCCTCGTATTTCTCAAGGGACGGCAGTTAAGTTCCTCCGGGCGGCTAAAATTAGTAACGGGATAAAAACCTGGCCTACGACTCTTGGAAAATGTTGGTGGCATTCCATTTTAACGCTACAGTTCTCAGATGTTGATGAGAGACCTTTCAAATGCGATCCCAGGAAAATTAAAGCTGGCTGCCTTCGCGGTGGCAGAAGTCCAAGGAATCTTTCTTATTCCAGCAGGAGCTGTGAACCCCGCAAGCTCGGGATACGGGCGGTACCGGTTAGTCGGAGGGGACGGGGACCGCTCCGGACAGCGGGCGAGGGAAGCAGTTGTCCCGAACCGCGTGGCCGGGGGACAACGAGGGGTCCTCCTGATGGAGCCGGCCCCCTGGAAATGGGGCCTGCACGCACAGACACCTGGACAAGTCACTTCGCTTCTCCGTGCCTCCGTTACCTCATCTGGAAAATGGGGGTGAAGACTGTGAGCCCCCCGTGGGACGACCTGATCACCTCGTAACCTCCCCAGCGCTTAGAACAGTGCTTGGCACGTAGTAAGCACTTAATAAATGCCATCATTATCATCAGTACAACAACTGCAGCGTGGCTCAGCGGAAAGAGCGCGGGCTTGGGAGCCAGAGGTCATGGGTTCGAACCCCACCTCCCCCCCATGTCTGCTGTGTGGCCTTGGGCAAGTCACTTCACTTCTCTGGGCCTGAGTTCCCTCATCTGTAAAATGGGGATTAAGACTGGGAGCCCCACATGGGACAACCTCATCTCCTTGTGTTCCCCCCAGCGCTTAGAACAGTGCTTTGCACATAGTAAGCGCTTAACGAATACCAACATTCTTATTATCTTTTAGACTGTGAGCCCACTGTTGGGTAGGGACTGTCTCTATATGTTGCCAATTTGTACTTCCCAAGCGCTTAGTGCAGTGCTCTGCACATAGTAAGCGCTCAATAAATACGATTGATGATGATGATGATCAGTGCTTAGAACAGTGCTTTGTACACAGTAAGAGCTTAATAAATGCTACTATTATTATTATTTATTATTAATGCAGCGGCTCTGAGCAAAGGGAAGGGGCAGGTCGGTGGCCCAGCCGCTTATGAAACAGGCCTCGTGTCAGTGACGCTGTGAGTTTCACCATCACGGCTACCTGTGCGGGGAAGGTGGCCATAGCCCGCCCACCCCCAGGAGCCGGAGTGAGAGCTCTACTCCTAATCCCCGGGCTGGAAGAGTCGGGCCCCAAACTGGCCCAAGCGCTTAGTACAGTGCTCTGCACACAGTAAGGAGGATGGCAAAATGACCCTAGAACTCTCCACGCCTCCGGGCTAACTCCCTTCCCTGCCTAACCCAGAGGTCAGGGGTTCAAATCCCGGCTCCGCCAACTGTCAGCTGGGTGACTTTGGGCACGTCACTTCACATCTCTGGGCCTCAGTTCCCTCATCTGGAAAATGGGGATGAAGACTGTGAGCCCCCCGTGGGACCGCCTGATCACCTTGTAACCTCCCCAGCGTAGACGCACATAGTAACATAGTAAACGCACATAGAGAAGCAGCGTGGCTCAGTGGAAAGAGCCCGGGCTTTGGAGTCAGAGGTCACGGGTTCGAATCCCGACTCCACCACATGTCTGCTGTGTGATCTTGGGCAAGTCACTTAACTTCTCTCGGCCTCAGTTACCTCATCTGGAAAATGGGGATTCAGACTGTGAGCCCCACGTGGGACAACCTGATCACCTTGTAACCACCCCAGCGCTTAGAACAGTGCTTTGCACATAGTAAGCGCTTAACAAATGCCAATTATTATTATTAGTAGTAGTAAGCACTTAATAATTGCCATCATTATTATTATTATAATTATTAATAAATTAAGAGGGTAGCAGGCCCCCGCTGAGCCATGTTCAGGGACACGAATGGGTGCTGTGGGGAGGGGATCATCATCATCAATCGTATTTATTGAGCGCTTACTATGTGCAGAGCACTGTACTAAGCGCTTGGGAAGTACAAATTGGCAACATATAGAGACAGTCCCTACAGGGGATGGAGAGGGGGAGGATGGGGAGAGGAAAGAGGGGGCTCAGTCTGTGTGAGTCGCCCAAAGTCACACAGCTGACAATTGGCAGAGCCGGGATTTGAACCCATGACCTCTGACTCCAAAGCCCGGGCTCTTCCCACTGAGCCACACTGCTTCTCAAGTCAACCTAAGTCTAGGTTATAGGTCAACCTAGACTTTCCAAAAGCTCAGACTGGTCGGTGAAGAACAAATACCCAGCACAGTCAATCTGGCCTGTTTAAAGACTGTGTGTTGACCAGATTATAAAATATTCTCAGTGTTGAAGCTATTGCTAACGATAATAATAATAATGACAGCATTTACTAAGCGCTTACTCTGTGCAAAGCACCGTTCGAAGCGCTGGGGAGGTTAACAAGGTGATCAGGTTGTCCCACGGGGGGCTCACGGTCTACATCCCCATTTTCCAGATGAGGTCACTGAGGCCCAGAGAAGTGAAGTGACTTGCCCGAAGTCACACAGCTGAGAAGTGGCGGAGCCGGGATTTGAACCCATGACCTCTGACTCCAAAGCCCGGGCTCTTTCCACTGAGCCACGCTGCTTCTCGATGCTTCTCGATTAGCAGACGATGAAGAGCCTGCTAATTTTACTAACCAATCCAGTCCCAAAAGGGGTTTCCGCAGAAGCTCCTAAAGAGCAGACTGAACACTGGAAGGTAAAATCAAAAGTAAGAGGGACTGAGGGTGAGGGTGAGCCCCAACTGGTTGCTAATCTGATAATCAGCCTTTAGGCAAAGGTTTACAGACCAAGAGTGAACACAACACACCTTTCCACTGTTAGTCGAGCGCTTAGTACAGTGCTCTGCACACAGTAAGTGCTCAATACATATGACTGACTGAATGAATAATACAGCCTTTATTGTATTTTCCTTCCATCTAAACACTGTGCTTCTTAGGCGCACAAATTTGTCTTTTAATCAGGCGGAGAGGAGAAAAATGCTTATTCCATCCAGAAGTTATTTTACAACATTCACATTCTTCACTTTCAAAATCAATCAATCGTATTTATTGAGCGCTTCCTATGTGCAGAGCACTGTACTAAGCACTTGGGAAGTACAAATTGGCAACATATAGACACAGTCCCTACCCAACAGTGGGCTCACAGTCTAAAAGGGGGAGACAGAGAACAAAACCAAACATACTAACAAAATAAAATAAAAAGAATAGATATGTACAAGTAAAATAGAGTAATAAATATGTACAAACATATATACATATATACAAGTATATAAGACTTAACTTAAAAGACTTAACTTAATGCAAGTTGGCTTATTATTCTCTTTGCCTACACTTAAATTTACATTATAATGATCATAATAATTGGGGTAAGTGCTTAATATCTCCCAAGCCCTACACTGAGCTCTGAGGTAAGTATGAGATCCCTAGGTAAGACACTGTCCCTGTCCCACAGGAGGCCTACAGTCTAAGTGGGAGGGAGAACAGGGATTTATTATCTACACAATAATTATTGAGATAAAATTATTAACAATAATAACTGGGTCTCCCCCTAGCCTTCAACGGACAGGGGGTGGGATGGGTTAATGGAAAAGAGATAAGGTCTTTTAGACTGTGAGCCCACCTTTTAGACTGTGAGCCCACTATTGGGTAGGGACTGTCTCTATATGTTGCCAACTTGTACTTCCCAAGCGCCTAGTACAGTGCTCTGCACACAGTAAGCGCTCAATAAATACGATTGATGATGATGATAAGGTAGAGAGGAAAAAAACCCATATAAATCTATTTTTAAGAGGAAAAGTTCAGCTAGAATTGCCATTCACTCGGTTCTACCACAACATGCACTCCGCTATGGATTTTGGTAAAATCTCACTGAGGGAATGCTGCACTTCTGGAAAAAGGAGGCTGTTCGGACACAGCCCGCTGTGGTTTTGGAAGAAATGGCGTGTGAACGTGGATGGGGCAAGGCTTCCTTACCGCGGGGCTGAACAAGAACGCAGCCCACACGTTACAGGAGAACCGAGTGTACGTCCATATACGCATTTGAGTACAGTTAACTCCTTCTCCCACAATTGCTTCTTGAAGACCCCCACTTTACCACAAACAACGGGAGACACAGACGGTTCTAAGAGTACAGGCCTGCATTCCAGTAGCACTGAAGTGCAAATCTTTCAACTCTGTGGTTTCCCCGTACCTGTGATTTATTTTAGTGCCTGCCTCCCCCACGGAATTGTAAACTCCAAGGGGACAGAGACCACTTCTTCTAACTCCGCCATACTCTCCCAGCTGCTTCGTGCAACGCTCTGCACAGAGTAACAGCTTCATAAATCCAGTGGGCTGATGGGCATCTTACCGGAAGCCAATGGTAGCGGCATAGAGTTCGCTGTTCCAAATAAACTTATTCTAACAGTAAATCTTAAACGCGTACTATCAGTTCCCGAAATAAGGTTAACCAATTGAGACGGAAACAAGATGTGATGCTGCTTGAAAACTGTGACTCTTCATGGCCATGTTAAAACACCACTCATTCAGCTGTACTTACTGAGCGCTTTCTTTGCGCAAGGCACTGTACTAAGTGCTCGGGAGGCTACACTATAACACGATCCCTGCCCACAATGAGCTTGTGGCCACATTCCTCCACCACTTTCTATCCAAACTGCACACTAAAATATACAGCAGGAAGAGTGTTCAAGTAGCACCTCGTCCAATAATAATAGTGGCATTTGACATAATAATAATGGCATTTATTGAGCGCTTACAGTGTGCAAAGCACTGCTCTAAGACATGCCGTGCAAATTCTGAACTTAACTCAATCCTCAGATTTTACGATTAATGAACCTATATGCTAGTGTTCACAGGTTAGCAAAAGCGGAATAAAAAACACCTGATAAACACTTGCAACGTACTGAACCTCTGTCCGCCGCTCACGGCATTCCATGCCCTCGTGGGAACATCAATCAATCGACAGTATTTATTTCCGTATAATGAGCACTGTACTAAACCCTTGAGACAGTACAATGGGAATCCAACTAGAAGGGATGAGAGAGGGAAAGTGGTTAGAGACATAAGCCGCCATCTCTCTAACAGAAGCAGCATGGTATAGCAGATAGAGCACGTGCTTGGGGAGTCGGAAGGTCATGGGTTCTAATCCCGGCTCCGCCACCTGTCTGCCGTGTGACCTTGGGCAAGTCGCTTCCCTTCTCTGGGCCTCGGATACCTCATCTGTAAAATGGGGATCGAGACTGGGAGCCCCGTGCGGGACAGGGACTGCGTCCAACTGGATTTACCTCTACCGACCCCAGCGCTTAATACAGTGCCTAGTAAGAAAGAGCTTAACAAATACCATAGTTATTAGTACCCCCATAATAATAATGGCATTCATTAAGTGCTTACTATGTGCAAAGCACTGTTCTAAGTGCTGGGGAGGTTACAAGGTGATCAGATTGTCCCACGGGGGGCTCACAGTCTTAATCCCCATTTTACAGCTGAGGGAACTGAGGCACAGAGAAGTTAAGTGACTTGCCCAAAGTCACACAGCCGACAAGTGGCGGAGCCGGGATTTGAACCCCTGACCGCTGACTCCGAAGCCCGGGCTCTTTCCAATGAGCCACGCTGCTTCTCCATACATACTCTCAGTTCTGAAGTCTTCCTGTCAGAAGTCCTGAGGCAATGCTCTCCCCTCAGTCCTCTGTCGGGAATACTGGATAAACCTCAGTCCTGGAATCCCAGGACAGAAATAATTGATGACAGTGCTAATGAGATTCAAATCCCAAGGGAAAGGCGCAGTACACTGGTTAAAGTCTGTGCAAAGTCTGCCAAATACAGGCAGACTAGCTCAAGAACTCAGGTCACCTGATTCCGCAGAAGTACCAGCAGCAGGGCATGCATGCATGTATACACACAGAAACACACGTGTCTGCATATCTTGACCATATAACTTCTGGTACATGGGATCAAAACCTACATTCCACTCGCACATTTACCGCATCTGGAACGGTTCAGCTTGGACTGAGACGACTCAGCTCGAAAGCTCTGCAGGATGCTCACCTGCCGGGAGCCATCGGAGACTCCTGCTCACGGGAGCTCGTTCCTAGCCTCTGCTTTTTCTGAGTGACCCCATCCCCTCGGAGGGCCCGGATCCTTTCTCTAGCATTTTCTTCTTTTAGAGGGTTGTTGGAAAAGTCAGGGGAAGGTCCCGTAACTTTTCGTCTTTTTAAATTCACAAATGATAATTCAATAATAACTGTCGCATTTATTAACATTTTAAATTCACAAATGATAATTCAATAATAACTGTCGCATTTATTAAGCACTTCCTATGTGCCAAGAACTGGACTAAGCGCTGGCAACGGTCCCTGGGGCTCACAGTCTAAGGAGGAGGGAGAATCCTCCTTTTACAGGGGAGGAAACTGAGGCTAAGAGAAGTTAAGTGACTTTCCCAAAGAATCGCAGCAGATAGAGGCGGGAATTAAAATCCAAGGTCCTCTGGTTTTTCCAGGCCATAAATATGACTGACTGAATGAATGAACAAGCGCTAATTTAAAACCCGGCGGTTTTTCCTGGCTGACTAATCTCTCCTCTCCTCCTGACTCTTATCTCTCCCCAACACTATCAGTTCAACTACACACTGCTGGAGAAGCAGCGTGGCTCAGTGGAAACAGCATGGGCTTTGGAGTCAAGAGGCCACGGGTTCAAATTCCGGCTCCGCCAACTGTCAGCTGGGTGACTTTGGGTGAGTCACTTCACTTCTCTGGGCCTCAGTTCCCTCATCTGTAAAATGGGGATGAAGACTGTGAGCCCCCAGTGGGACAACCTGATCATTTTGTAACCTCCCCAGTGCTTAGAACAGTGCTTTGCACATGGTAAGCGCTTAATAAATGCCATCATTATTATTATTATTATTAAGCCCCCTTGGGAGATCACTCCACTCCCTCCCTCTGCAGCACTTAACCTCAGTGGCTTCCCCATTCAATCTTACTTATTGAGCGCTTACTGTGTGCAGGGCACTGTACTAAGCGCTTGAACGTATTTGAGTGTGTCTAACCACTAAGACTATCAACTCTTTGGGTCTACTAACTCTCTGGTAATCTCCCAAAGTGCTCAGTACATAGTCAGTGCTCAATAAATACCACTGGCTGCTTGAAATACTATCAATTGGTACGTCTGAGCAAATGTTCCCCAAACCACATTTTCAAGACACTTAATTGGGTGGTATTGTGGGGTAGGACTGAACTTTCTCAAGTATGCCAAAACAGATAGCTCCTGAGAATTTAAGAAAAGTAAGGATTGCTTTAGAATGTAGACTGCAAGCTCACTGTGGGCAGGGAATGTCACTGTTTATTGTTGCATTGTACTTTCCCGAGCGCTTAGTACAGTGCTCTGCACACGGTAAGCCCTCGATAAATACAACTGCCTGAATTTGCACTGCCGGTTCAAATCCCGGCCTCGCCAATTGTCAGCTGTGTGACTTTGGGCAAGTCACTTCACTTCTCTGGGCCTCAGTTCTCTCATCTGGAAAATGGGGATGAAGGCTGTGAGCCAAACGTGGGACAACCTGATCACCTTGTAACCTCCCCAGCGCTTAGAACAGTGTTTTGCACATAGTAAGCGCTTAATAAATGCCGTCGTTATTATTATTACTATTATTAACTACCTTACTCATTTACACGTGTAGCCTTTTGGGCAAGTCACTTCACTTCTCTGGGCCTCAGTTCCCTCATCTGGCAAATGGGGATGAAGGCTGTGAGCCCGACGTGGGACAACCGGATCACCTTGAAACCTCCCCAGAGCTTAGAACAGTGCTTTGCACATAGTAAGCGCTTAATAAATGCCGTCATTATTATTATTATTATTATTAATTACCTTACTCATTTACACATGTAGCCTTAAGCGTGTGCCTTTGCGTTTAACAGATAAGGCCCGCTATATGGCCACTAAGAGAGTCACGGCAAACCATTCCCACTGACTACCATTTATAAACACCACGCTACTATTTTTTTTTCCTATTTCAAAAAGAAAATGTCCAGGCGAATATTGAAACAGTCGTGACGATCCAACAAGTCACCTTTTCCAAAACCAAGAGAGACATTTACACCCACGCTGAGACCGCGCGGACACCAAGCGGGCCTTACGTTGTGGTTTAGCCGGCGATTATGGTTACGGCCCACGCTGCAATAAACCGGAATGATGACGTGATACTTACTCGCACAACATCACGTATTTTTGAAGCGCCTCGATCAGTAGTTTGCTATCTCCGTGATGGAAGTGGAGGGCGGGAAGGAGGACGTCATCCTTCAGGCAAAACACCACGTAAGACCACCCCATGCCCTCTTTGTTTTGCTTGATCGACTTCAGGTCTGTCAAACTGAAGAGGAAGGACCATTTGCTCTTCCCGTTCGTACGGCTTGACGCATCTTCAAAAATAAAAACATTTAGGAGTGAGCTTTGTTTACCGGTTTCAAATCAATGAACTGTCCACTTTAGGAAACTCTACTACCGAATTGGAGTCTCCCAGCATTCATCCTGCCTTCCACCTATGGTGCAATATGCATCTTTGTAGAATCAGTTCCCTTCGCGGAATCATCTTCTTAATAATAATGATGGCATTTGTTAAGCGTTTACTATGTGCAAAGCACTGCTCTAAGCGCTGGAGAGGTTACAAGGTGATCAGGTTGTTCCACGGGGGGCTCACAGTTTTAATCCCCATTTTACAGATGAGGGAACTGAGGCCCAGAGAAGTGAAGTAACTTTTCAATCATACTTATTGAGCGCTTACTGTGTGCAGAGCACTGTACTAAGTGCTTGGGAAGTACAAGTTGGAAACATATAGAGACAGTCCCTACCCAACAGTGGGCTCACAGTCTAGAAGACTCGCCCAAAGGCACACAGCTGACAGTTGGTGGAGCCGGGATTTGAACCCATGACCTCTGACACCAAAGCCCAGGCTCTTTCCACTGAGCCACGCTGCTTCTCCAATTTATAACTCAGTCATTTAGACAAAAACCTCGTTTATTCTTCCCACAGGCTAAAATGTAGCATCTTTCTCTCCACCAGCACTAAATATCCCACAAGGAAAAACACAGAATGATTACGATGCTGATGAGTTTCACATGTCAACACAGCCACATCTCTGAATTTACTATTTAACACAAACAACTTTCTAAAAACAAGCAATGAGGAAAAAAATCAATGTTACTTTTAACAGCATTTAAAATTCCCTCCAAAAATCACCTGATTTAAAATCTGCAGACAAAAAAACTGGGCCATTTAGAATATTTAGCTTAACTACTGCAATAGTTACATATTGCATTTCACTCATTCATTCACTCGTATTTCCTTATTTATTTTTTTTGGTGGCATTTATTAAGCGCTTACTATGTGCAAAGCACTGTTCTAAGCGCTGGGGAGGTTAAAAGGTGATCAGGTTGTCCCACAGGGGGCTCACAGTCTTCATCCCCATTTTACAGATGGGGGAACTGAGGCACAGAGAAGTTAAGTGACTGGCCCAAAGTCACACAGCTGACAAGTGGTGGAGCCGGGATTTGAACCCATGACCTTTGACTCCAAAGCCTGTGCTCTTTCCACTGAGCCACGCCGCTTCTCTATTTTGTTAATGATGTGCATCTAACTTTAATTCTATTTGTTCTGACAACTTGACACCTGTCCACATGTTTTGTTTTGTCTGTCTCCCCCTTCTAGACTGTGAGCCCGTTGTTGGGTAATAATAATAATAATAATGATGGCATTTATTAAGCGCTTACTATGTGCAAAGCACTGTTCTTAGCGCTGGGAAAGTTACAAGGTGATCAGGCTGTCCCACGTGGGGCTCACAGTCTTAATCCCCATTACACAGGTGAGGTAACTGAGGCACAGAGAAGTTAAGTGACTTGCCCAAAGTCACACAGCTGACAAGTGGCAGAGCCGGGATTTGAACCCATGACCTCTGGCTCCAAAGCCCGCGCTCTTTCCACTGAGCCACGCTTCTTCTCTATTTATATATATCTATATATAGAGATGGGTAGGGACCATCTCTATATGTTGCCGACTTGTACTTCCCAAGAGCTTAGTACAGTGCTCTGCACACAGTAAGCGCTCAATAAATACGATGGAATGAATGAATGAATGAATGAATGAATGAATGTGGACTAAGCATTTTTTTAGAAAAACGATCCGGGCAGCCAAGTACGGACTGGAGTTGGGGGGACAAACAGGAGGAGGGGAGGTCGGCGAGAAGGTTGATATACTAGTCAAGGCAGGAGATAAGTCCTTGGACAGCATAGCAGCGATCTGAATGGAGACGAAAGGGCAGATTTTAGCAACGCCGGGAAGATAGAACCGCTCGGATTTGGTGTCAGATTGACTACGGGTGTTGAGAGAGATGAATCATGATTACTGCAAGGATTACAGGCGTGTGCGACAGTGGTGTTGCCTACAGTGATGGGACCGACAGGGGGAGGCCAGGGCTTATTTCCAAATTACACTCCACAATGAGGTAAACCATGTTCTTTGTGTTTAAATTGCGTGGTCGGCTGTTTGTGCACTAACCGTTCAAAGGTTTCATTTTGTTTGGCTCTTCTTCCTAAAAATCTTGCTGCCCTCTGGCCTAGGGGATAGGCAGTTCCAGGTTACCACCACCATAACGGACATTTTTAGGTATAAATGATGTTATCTGGGTCCAGCGGGCCCCCTGGGCATGCAGCACACCAGATGCAGAATGACAGCAGCACGGTAATAACGATCATGGTATTTGTTAGGCGCTGGGGCAGATACAAGGATATCAGGGTGTCCCACGTGGGGCTCACAGTTTTAATCCCCATTTTACAGATGAAGTAACCGAGGCACAGAGCAGTTAAGAGACTTGCCCAGAGTCACACGGCTGACAAGCGGCGGAGTCGGGATTAGAACCCACGACCTCGGACTCCCAAGCCCGGGCTCTTCCCGCTAAGCCACGCTGCTTCGAGCCTGCACGGGAAGGTCCAGGTCAGACAGTTCGGCCATTTCTGGAAGCGCTCATTCCCGGGAGGGGCCTCCAGAAACTGATTTTTCGCATCAAGAAAAGGAGAAACTTGCTCTCAGGGGCTTTCCACCTACCACCATCAAAAGGAGGAACTCTGTTTACCTCACCGAAAGAGGATTTTTTTCTGAAAATGGTTCCCGCAGAGCATCATCAAAAGAAAGGAGCAACTTCCTCATCACTGAAGACTCTGATGAGCAGGGCACCGGGGAGGAGAGTTTGCAAGGCATTTGGGATTTTAGGATTTTTTTAGGATGGAAAAGGAACCAGACTTCACCAGTGACACCAACTTGAGGATGAGGTTATAGTAGTAGTAGCAGCAATAATAGTATTGAATAGTATAATAATATAATATAAAATATATATAATAATATAGTCAGAGAAGCAGAGTGGCTCAATGGAAAGAGCACGGGCTTAAGAGTCAGAGGTCATGGGTTCAAATCCCGCCTCCGCCAATTGTCAGCTGTGTGACTTTGGGCCAGTCACTTAACTTCTCTGTGCCTCAGTTACCTCATCTGTACAATGGGGGTGAAGACTGTGAGCCCCACATGGGACAACCTGATCACCTTGTAACCTCCCCAGTGCTTAGAACAGTGCTTTGCATACAGTAAGTGCTTAATAAATATTATTATTATTATTATTATTATTACTACTACTTGAAGGGAAAATAAGTGGGTGAAAACTAAGACAGATCCCTGATCCCTCAAGGCCTCACAATCTAAGAATAACGACAGATGGGCTGGTAAAAGATACATACGGAAAAATCAAAAAAAGACTATAAAAGATGTGCCAAATGATAAAAACAAGAGGAAAGAAGATTCTATACTGTGAACCCGTTGTTGGGTAGGTGCCGTCTCTATATGTTGCCAATTTGTACTTCCCAAGCGCTTAGTACAGTGCTCTGCACACAGTAAGTGCTCAATAAATACAACTGAATGAATGAATGAAAGATACTGTACCTAGCAGAGTTTCAGTCTCACTGTGACTCAGAGGACCAGTTACCATTCATTCATTCATTCATTCATATTTACTGAGCGCTTACTGGGTGCAGAGCACTGTACTAAGCGCTTGAGAAGTACAAGTTGGCAACATATAGAGACGGTCCCTACCCAACAATGGGCTCACAGTCACAGCAACAGCCCTCCCAATGCTCGAAAACAGATTTATATTACTGTCTGCCTCCCCCTCTAGACTGTAAGCTCCGTGATGACAGGGAACGTCTACTAATTCTGTTATACTGAACTCTCCCAAGCATTCAGTACAGTGTTCTGCACAAAGTAAGCATTCAACGGATACTGTCGATCGATAGCCCAAGGACAGGTCAGGAGAGAAACCCATAGGAAGACGTGGTGGGAAGGAAGCGGGTTTTGGGGGGTTTTTTAATGGCATTTGTTAAGCGCTTACAGTGCAAGGGACTGTACTAAGCGCTGGGGTAAATTCAAGACAATCAGATTCCACAGGGGGGTTAACACTCTTAGTAGCAGGGAGTTTTAGTTCTTAATTATGAACTGCAAACTTCTGAGAATGTTTCATTTCCAGTATCCGTTAAGTGCTTACTAGAGAATATCGAGTGCCTAGTAGCCTATTTATACTTTTCAATGAAGAGCTGACAGCAAGTGAAATAAAATGAAAAAGCAACCCAACCGTGAGCCAAATTGTCACGAACCAACCCTCGATTTCTTTATTTGCTTCCTTGGCATACGTTAAATACTTTTCATAATACATGATCCAGTAAAGGCGAACCCTGCCAGAAACATTTTATTAAGGTTTTTTGGAAAAAAATGCATGCATACCTCCATTAGTACAGGGTTTCTTTTTAAAAGAAACCGTGTTGACCATGTCCCATTCTGCTTCATAACCAGTCTGGTGCTCTGACCCTCGACGTCCTTTCTCTCTGGGGGTCTGGATCCACTCCACAACTGAACTGGAGTCCTGAAATGATTAAAGAGTATCAGCAACAGGCTTCATCTTTGCGTCACGAAGCCGGACCGTAAAAATGAACAGTCATATATACGTAAACCCATAAGCAGTTTCAAAGATTCCTACCGAGTTGTCGCTTCCGGATGAGAAAGTGTAAAACACGTTACCAAAAAGAGTAGGGCAACAATTAGCCAAAATAATTTCTAGACTGTGAGCCCGTTGTTGGGTAGGGACCGTCTCTATATGTTGCCAACTTGGACTTCCCAAGCTCTTAATACAGTGTCCTGCACACAGTAAGTGCTCAATAAATACGATTGAATGAATGAATGAATTATGGTATACAAAACAGATTTAAGGCTTCAATTTCAGTCAGAGCACCATTCAATCTGGTCTTGTCTTATGCTGTCGAGTCACCTCTGACCCACAGAGCAGCACATCTCTTCCAGAACGCCCCACCTCCATCTGCAATCGTTCTGGTTGTGCATCCAGATAGTTTTCTCGGTAAAAATACGGAGATGGCTTACCATTTCCTTCGGTAAACTCAAGTCTCCGCCCTCGACTCATTCCCATGTCGCTGCTGCCCAGCACAGGTGAGTTTTGACGATTGTCTTCCATTCTCTAGCTACCGCCCAAACTAGGAATGGAATAGGTAGGCCTCTGCTGGACTCTCCCTTCCGTAGCCGAGACCGGGAGAGTACTGGAAAACTCTCTAGGAGCGACCCTGAGAGGTGATATCATTCAATATTCTAATTTATTTGGATGACAGTTTGGCTCTAAAAGCCTGCTGCCACCCGAGAGTAAGAAAAAAACAATCAATCGTATTTACTGAGCGCTTACTATGTGCAGAGCACTGTACTAAGTGCTAGGGAGAGTACACTCTAACAGAGTTGGTAAACATATTCCCCACCCACTATGAGCTGACAGACTAGAGGAAGCACGTGGACAAGTGATGCTAGATATCAACTAAATATCAAGTCAACTGTAGGAAATGGCAGTAAGCTTTCAGTTCCTTGTTAACGCCTCAGGACACCCTGGAATGATTCCATTTTTTTAGTTTCTGGTTCCCAGATTTGCTTTCTCTGCTTTCCTGCCGCTATTGCCCTTTTCAAGAATAAATACAGTTATCTGGAATCACAAAAACTACCTAAAATCATATGAAAAAGCTCTTCATAATCCCCAGCCAGTTTTTATGTCTTTGTAATTTTCATAAGGCCAAGAAAGCTAATTTTGGAAGCTAACTGAAATAGCTAACTCAGTGACAGGGGTTGATTATCTAGCCTATGTATTTATTGGGTATACATTTTAGGGGAGGGATACAAATCAGGCTTTTTAGTTTAATTTTTTCTAGTTTGGGTTAAAATCAAGTTTACTCACTTCAAAAAAATTTGCTTATTTCAGCTTGACATTCATGATTCACCTACATCATCTGCATGACAAGTTGTCTTTGATAATATATCATCATCATCCTGCTGGCATTTACACATGAAACTAATGATTAAACGAATGGGTGGAAGCATAGCTACCTGCTGAATGCTTGCCAATGTTATGACATCTGCACTTAATTTAAGGTAGCAGACTCCAATATTAATCCACAATTTAACAAAGTATTGGAGCTTAAAGCATGATGATGACATCTTTAAATTATATATATATGTATATATCGTAATTCTTTGCTTATATTAATGTCTGTCTCCCCATTGATAATGGATTGATATAGAAAACTGACCACAGGGGTGTGATTTTCCCTTGGGACCTCCAGACACACCCTTTGATGAGTGGGGAAAAGGGGGAAAATAAAACATGAAAATTATCAAAATTTCCAGAAATCAAATTCCAAAATACCCGCTAATTCAACTAACAGAGCAAGTAATACAGTAACAAGACAACATGCACACGTGTTAAACTGACTCAAGTCAACCACAGCAGAATTAGGATGGAATCTTAGCATCAACTTAACATCTTCACTACCAAAATGAGTATAAAGGAAGCTCCCCGTATTATTCCAATTAATTCTTTTCATCACTTAAATGCTAAAGAAAAAAAATACTTAAATCAATGGTATTTATTGAGCGCTTACTATGTGCAGAGCATTGGGAAAGAACAATACTACAGAATTAGCAGGGAGGTTCTCTACCTCAAGTGAGCTTACAGTCTAGAGGGGGAGACAGACATCAAAATGAAGAAGTAATTTAAGGGTAGAAATTTAATAAATTCTAGGCCCGCTTTTTTCCCCTCCTTATTTCTGACCCTTGACATTTATGCTTTTCATTAATCCAGTGTTCACCAGGAGGTGGTCAGAGAAAGAAGGAAGGAATGGAGACAGAAGAAACTGCACTCTTGACCTAGACCCCAGCCAATACAATAATCCCATAGCATGGCAAAAAATAAACGAGTTGTGTCGGACATACTGCTTATGGGACAATTTCCTGAGATGTATTACCTACAAGTTTAGCTTACAGAAAATCTATATTTCTGTTGGAAATCAAGAGAAAGAAGCCATGGCCAGGCAATTTACCATTCTGAAATTGGCAGGGACAGACGCGGAACCTAATCAACTTGATCGGCAGAGATATGTAGTAGTAGTTTTCAGTGTCATTTTCCCATTCTATCACATCTCCAAACATTCAAAGGGTTCCCACGGATAGCTTTTCTTTCCCAGATAAACACTTCTAAACACGCAGTTTAGAAATTTGGGGGAGAACAGCAGGAAGCAACGTGGCCCTGTGAGTCAAAAGAACTGGGTTCTAATCCCGCTCTGTGGATGAGAGCTTTCCACCCTTTCCTCTCTACCACACTGCTACCACGTTAAATCCACGCACCCGATCCCTCCTGGATTACTGCATCAGCTTCCTTGCTGACCTCCCTGCCTCCTGTCTCTCCTCACTCCAGTCCATGCTTCACTCTGCTACCCGGATCGTATTTCTAAAGAAGCGGTCAAGACCATGAATCTGTCCATTACATTGTTATATTACACTCTCCCCAGCACTTAGTACAGTGGTCGGCACATAGTAAATACTCAGGAAATACAACTGACTGATTAATCTACCCCAGTGCTTAATAAAATGCTTAGCACATGCAAGCGTTTAAACAAATGCCACAATGATAATGATGTTTACAACAGGGTTAAGCTCTCCGGTTGAAATTTCCAACACTAATGACAGGAAAATACAAAGCATATAAAGGTTACGGCCTGGAATGGCGAGGCCTATGAGGACTCCAGGAATTGTAGTTGGTGTTTTGTAAATCTGGATCACCAATCTTTAAATTTTATGGTTATCGGTATTTCACTGCTACCGTTCTACAGAATCATAATAATAACGATGGCATTTGTTAAGCGCGTACTATGTGCCAAGCACTGTTCTAAGCGCTGGGGTAGATACAAGTTAACTGGGTTAGACACGGTCCCTATATGTTCATTTATTCACACTCACTGAGGTTGTGATTGGTGTGGGACAGAGACCTGTTTAATCTGGTCACCCTATTATTACAGAAGCGAAAGTCGAGTGCTTAGGACACAGTAAAGCCTTAAAACCATAGCTAAAAAATAATGAATAATGATAATAACAATTATGGTACTTGTTAAGCACTTACTACGTGCCAAGCACTGTTCTAAGAACTGGGGTAGATGCAAGTTCATTGGGTTGGACACACTCCCTAACCCACATGGGGCTCACGCTCTTAATCCCCATTTTACAGATGAGGTAACTGAGGCCCGGAGAAGCAAAGTGACTTGCCCACAGTCACACAGCAGACAGTGGCAGAGCCGGGATTAGATGCCAGGTCTTTCCGATTCCCAGGCCCATGCTCTATCCACTAAGCCATGCAAGTTTCTCAGTTGCCCAGTAACCAAAAAACCTAAATAGAAAAACAACAGAATGACTTGTAAATACCTTTCCGGCACAGAGGATATTGGAAGAATCAAAAGTGTCGTCCAAAGGTCTCCAGTCCACTATTACTTCAGCATCCTAAAATACATATATGTGTTTATTCTTCAGTAACCTAAAAAGCTATTGGCCCCATAATAATAATAATAATAGCAATAATAATAATGGTATGTATTAAGCACTTACTATGTGCAAAGCACTGTTCTAAGCACTGGGGAGGTTACGAGGTGATCAGGTTGTCCCACGGGGGGCTCACAGTCTTAATCCCCATTTTACAGATGAGGTAACTGAGGCACAGATAAATTAAGTGACTTGCCCAAAGTCACACAGCTGACAATTGGCAGAGCCGGGGTTTGAACCCATGATCTCTGACTCCAAAGCCCGGGCTCTTTCTACTGAGCCACGCTGCTTAAATGGACTCCATTATTCTTAGAAAGAATCAAAGTTGCTCTTTGATCAAAATCTCAAGTATTATGGCATTAATAATAATAATAAACATAATAATAATGTTAACTTACACTGTAAAATTGCCCACTGTTTCAATTGGGCGAAAACGTGTCCACTTGATCAAAGAATACCATGGACAATCATTGCTCGTCTCACAAAACAAGCAGAGTGAAATTTCCCATATCTGAAAACACAACTTCAAGAGTCTGAGATTAAATTTTTTTTGTCAAACCGAGGCCCAGCCATTTTGGGGGTTTATTTATGGAAATGATCTAGAGAGACGCAAACAAGTAAGAATGATCTTTAAGGCAAGTTAAAGGTGTTCGATCTGCTACAGAACGTCAGGGGAGAGTACGTCCTAAGCAAGGATGAGATTCACCTCAAGAAAATAACAGTAGGGTAGCTCTGAGAACTGACTTCAGTAGAACTTTAAATTCCATTTTGGTGGGGACAGATCAAGCACAGAGGTAAGGTAAACAGACATTAAAATTCCCCAAAATATATTGGGTGTATTTCCTACCCTTTCTAATCGAACTGTCCTCATTTTCAATGGCTAGGGCCGAAGATCAATGATTATATGTACACATCTGTAAAATGAATGAACAAAAATACCTTTTCTAGGACACGCAATATTCCTGAAATCAGACTGTCCTGATCGTTGATCTTTCCACAAGATGAATGAATAAACACCCCATCCTGTTCATATACAATCTGAAACAACAAATGTTTGACAAGGTCAGTCAGGGCATCTTTACAACTAGCAAGTTTCCTAATACAGAAACCACAAAATATGTGAGTCAACCTGAGAACCACATGGACAGAATGTGTCCAGCTATACACTTAGGTTCATTTGTAGAAAAACCACTCATAAAATTTGGATGTTGTGCTAATAAAGATAAGATCAGAAGGGCAAACTACTGGGTGAACCAGGAGAACCCATCCACCCCATACTTTGACCAGGTGGCAATTCATTTTTGGAGAACACTTCACTTTCAATTACTTTTAACTTAACTACAATATTCCTACGACTTCAAATTCAACACTATCTTTAATAGCACACGCTCTGATCCATCTTTGTCACATAATAGCAACAGCCATGAGAATACCCACCACCGGCTACATTTCATTTAGCTGTGCAAATATTACAACAATTGGCACTCTAGCTCTCCTTAAAATCAAAAAAGAGAGCAAACATGCTTATGTTGAAATACAGAGAATTTAATGCCGAGCAAATTTACCAATCTTGATTCTTATTTATCCAGGGCATTTATCTAGCCACCAGATAATCGAGTGTATTCACTGACTGCTTACTGTGTGCAAAGAACTGCACTCAGTGGTTGGGAGAGTACAATATAACAGATTTGGCAGACATGCTCCCTGCCCTCAAGGAGCTTAATCTAGAGGGGGAGACAGACAATACAATAAATTACCCATATGTACGTAAGTGCCATGGGGCTGCGGGCGGATGAATAAAGCGTGCAATTCCATTTGCAAGGGGGTTACACAGAAGGGAGAGGGAGTAGTGATTTTAATAAGATTTGAAGGGGGAGAGAATGATCAGCTATGAAGGGGGACGGACCTCCCAGCCAGAGGCAGGAAGCGGACGAGGGCTCGGTGGCGAGACAGACGACATTGAGGTTAACGTGAGCAGGTTACTGTTAGAGGAGTGAAGTGAAGGTGCTGTGTTTGTAGTAAGAAATCAGTGAGCTAAGTTAGAAGGGGGCAAGAGGGCTTTAGAGCCAATGGTAAGGAGTTTCTGTTTGATACGAAGGTGGATGGATTCTAGAGGAGTGGGGAAACATGGAATGAATGTGGGGTTTTGCGGGGGGGTTGTTGTGTTGTTTTTTTTTAAAACAGGCAACCCAAGGACTCTAATCTAGGACTCTATTGGTCCACTAGGCTGTAAAGTCACTGTGGGCAGGGAACACGACTGTCTACTTGTTCGCCTGCCTGCTTGTTTTGTTGTCTGTCTCCCCCAGTAGATAGTGAGCCTGCTGCTGGATAAGGATTGTCTGTGTTGCCGAACTGTACTTCCCAAGCGCTTAGTACAGTGCTCTGAACCCAGTAAGTGCTCAATAAATACAATTGAATGAATGAATGACCAAGCTTACCAACTCTCCCAAGTGCTTAGTACAGTGCTCTGATACAACTTTGATCCCATGAAAAAAGAAGCAAAAGGCCCCTAAATTAAGCCCCCTGACCACCCTACATGAAGCCTTCTTTATGCCTACCCTGAATCTACTCTGGAATGGCTCCACTACCCGGAATACAGTTCCCCGGCCCCAAGCCACCCTCTTCTTCCCACTGCCGTGTCAACACCCCTGTTCAATGCTCTGCACGCAATGAGCGTTCAATAAATACCACCGACTGATTTATTCAGCTCCTCCATCACTTTCCACCCCAAACGCTGACGGAAACATTGCTGCCAACTGCTCCCTCAGCGAACTGGGTTGGATACCGGAGAGGTTTCGTAGAATGCAAGCACCGTATTGACTAGCCGCCCAAAATTTAGACGCAAGCCCCAGAGAGTGCTAAACAAAATTATAGCAAGGGTCTGCGTGGCAGGTTGAAAAAGTTTCCGGAATCAGTGTGGCCCCTATATGTTAGTATCTGAACACGAATAATTCTTTCTGTTGCAATTCAGCCCCATTAGAACTCAAAAGACTGCGCTACTATGGAATGGAAAAGCCCAAAATGGAATTTATCCACCAGGTTGCTGCCCTAACACCAGAACATCTGATGCAGGTTCAGAGATGCTATTGCTGGTCTAAACCCCCAAAATGCTCATCGCTGTCAACATGGTGGAATCTCCACTAATGCTCATTTAGTGTCTGATATCAACCCCTCTAGACCGTTATAAGTAGATATATGGTCTCTCCACCATCCACTAAAATTTTGGGATTACAAAGTCTTGCATCAATTTTAAAGAAAGCAGATGAATCATAAAAGAATGGTTCTGGAAAGTCCTGATGAAGAGAGGAGTTTGAAGAGGGGTTGAGAAGCAGTTGGTCTGCTACATGGGGCTTTGTGAAGACAATGCTTGTTACATCTAAGTTTGAAAACTTCAATAGAGTTGAAAATCACTACCACAATCACCAGAATAAGCTCCAACATTTCCAGCTTCAAAATACTGTAATTTAATGTTGTGATGTTATGCTTTACATTACTTGAGCAAAAATTAAATTACGGTTAGCATCTTATTGATGCATATATGTGTGTGTATATATATATATATATATATATAAAACAAAGGGATTACTTGATACTCTCCACAGGTTTTTCAACAGATCCCAATTGACTACATGTAAATCTGTAGGAAAATATACTCCACCACACACTTTCAGGGAACACAATTTAGCTGAATTGGGGATTTTGTTTATACAAGGTTTGCCTAGGATGTTTTGAAGCACAAAAGATCACTTTCTACAAGAAAATTCCTCTACAAAAAAAAAGTTTAACCCTAAGAGACATGTCAATGATTTTTTATCACGAACAGAGAAATCTTCAGCTCTCAAATTAGGAGGGTACCAAAAAAAGTTTTAAAATGCATTCATATTTACAATAATAAGGGATTAAAATACTCTTCAAACAGCAGTAGCTAAATTGCATATAAAAACTAATAGTTATTTCCTAAATGTCTCCCACGAGAATATGCCCCAACAAACCACACAGAAGAGGCCTTCCCAGACTGAGTGCCCTCCTTCCTCTTCCCCTCCTCCCCCTCCCCATCCCCCCTGCCTTACCTCCTTCCCCTCCCCACACCACCTGTATATATGTACATATGCTTGTACGTATTTATTACTCTATTTTATTTGTACCTATTTATTCTATTTATTTTACTTTGTTAATATGTTTTGTTTTGTTGTCTGCCTCCTCCTTCTAGACTGTGAGCCCGCTGTTGGGTAGGGACCGTCTCTAGATGTTGCCAACTTGTACTTCCCAAGCGCTTAGTACAGTGCTCTGCACACAGTAAGCGCTCAATAAATATGACTGAATGAATGAATGAAAAGGCCAAAAGAATATTTTGATTTGATTTTTGCAGTCCCAAGCAACATTCAAGTTACAGTCTCATCATCACTACCTTTGCCATTTGATTTCTCACTCCCACAAAACACACACCACAAACACATGCACACCGCAAACATAGTTATACACTCGCAACCCCCGCCCCCTCCAACACTTCTAAAACTGGCCATATCCTTTACTTCAAAATTGTAAAGCAAAGAGATGGAAGAGCCCTAGTCAGAGACAGTGTGGAAGACAAGAGGTCCATCCAACATTACCAGACCGCTAACGGCCTTTGAATAGAAACTGTGGGGCACTGAGCTTTGGGAAGTGTCTTGTCACCTGCCTGAGCGCTTTGCACAGGACACTTCGACAAGGTCCAACCTGATCCGGGCTGCTCCTTGACCCAAGTCCACTTCAAACCTGGCAGGCAATGAAAAACACTGCATGCGGCCCATCCAAACATTCAGTCATTCAATCCTACTTATTGAGGGCAGAACACTACACTAAGCGCTTGGAAAACACAATTCAGCAATAGAGAGAGACAATCCCTGTCTACACCGGGCTTACGGTCTAGATGGGGGAAACAGACGTCAAAACAAGTAAACAGGCATCAATATAAATAAATTGATTTTTTTTTTACCATCGAGGTGGCACTCACTAGTTTCCCATTTTGTACAGGTCCTACATCGCCCCACAAAGCCAAACAAGCTCGCGTTGTCGGAGAACTGGTCCTTAACAATTTACCAAAATACATAGTGGAAACACACTTAATGGTAGAACTGAGTGTACCTCAAGGGTGACAGAGACAATTATCTCTATAATAATTTACATTTATGAGGAAGTTTTATGGAACTCACCATTAAGCAATATGACGGGGAAAGTGAACGGTAAAATACAAAAATATCCACAATAGTGACTCTGAGAAAAAATGTTTTCATACCACGCATGGAGTGGTAATAGGGGGGCCAATACTCAGTACTAAGTGTTTTCTCCTCTAGCCCCCTAGGACTTTCTGGAAGTCCATTCAAGAGAGCTCTAAGAAGTTACAAAATCGCCAGCACTCACCCATTTTAAAACAGACTGATTTATACTTCTAAGCACCTAATTATAAGCACTGAAAGATAAACAAACACTAAAAATGCTTCCTTAGGTGAGTTTCCCTTTAATAACCAATATTTAGAATTTGAATTTTTATTATTTGGAGTCATTTCAAAAGAATGCTAGTGTGAAATAGTCTTGCAGATCTATCCCAACCTCTGAGACCCATGTGGGACAGGGACTGTGCCTAACCTGATAAACTTGTATTATATCTTAGCGCTTAAGCACTTAAATGCCATTATTATTACCTTTTGGGGAAAAGCCAGCTTAAAAGCCTTCACTGATACATTTCGTTCCTCTGTAGAGTCAAACTTCACACTGCTCTGTAGCTACATTTCTAGAAAACCCTCTCTTTAATGTCACTGGATCAATGGAAAATCGGCTAGGTTCCTGTCAACTAAATGACAAATGACTTTGCCACGACTTTGCTCTGCGCACAGTAAGTGCTCAATAAAAATGACTGAAGGAAAGTTGGGCTTCATCATCAATTGTATTTATTGAGCGCTTACTGTGTGCTTCGATACTAACCACCTATTTCCCACTGATCTAAGTAATAAATACCATCACTGAGTCACCCGATTGACTTTGATTCCCCTGCAGCTTTAATCAGACCTCTGTATGGGCACTGAGAAGGAGCATGGCTCAGTGGAAAGAGCACGGGCTTTGGAGTCACAGGTCATGGGTTTGAATCCTGGGTCCAAAATGGTACACACATCATTAGGAACGCCGGCAAAGTTTTCAAGTGGCCACCTTTGCTATCAGCAAGGGAATGTGACGGGAGTTCTGCTCCCTGAGTTGATCCCCCTCCCCAAAGCACTGAGTGAACGACCTGTTGGTTCTGGGGGCCAATGTGGACCTGATTTCTTGCATGAAAGCAGCTTTTCCACTCAAGTGGGTAGGTTCAAAGCACCCTAAAACAGGACAATTGTCCCAACTCGCCCTCAGCCAGGAACAGTCCTGGCCTACATTTTTTAAGATAAAAACCTTAGAGTTCTGCTTTTGAGAACTCTGAGAAGTCTAAATGAGAAATATGTTGGCTCTTTCCCTACTTCCTGTTGCTACCTGCATATGAGTATTTTAATAAAAACCTTCCACTTTCAAACTGCATTTCCACGGAGTCCAGTGCCTTTTGTGA
Organism: Tachyglossus aculeatus; assembly: GCF_015852505.1. NCBI lineage: Eukaryota > Metazoa > Chordata > Mammalia > Monotremata > Tachyglossidae > Tachyglossus > Tachyglossus aculeatus. Next base: position 20,634,127 of record NC_052079.1, on the reverse strand, counting down.
ATATTATTCTTCATACTTTACAGGAGGGAGCCATCATCACCTACCTTTTTCAAAAAGCCATGAAGAATATAAAGCGCATTAAGAAAGTTCTCCACTCACTAGAAGAGTTGAGGCAGGCCCGGGGAAAGAAACCCCAGACCCGGCTTTCTCCATGAGATTCGCCATTTCTCTGCTATCCCCTGATTTGGCCATTTTTGGAGTCAAAAGCCAAAAAGGGAGATGGGGGACCTCAATAGCCAGACCAGTAGTTGTGTTAAGCAATGCTGTTCTCCAAAGGGCCTGCGACAATCGCAAAATCCACCCTGGAATCTCACAGCTAGGCACGCTGTCGCTCTGGATGAGGCAACTTTTTTAAAATCAAGGTCTTCTTGAAAATATAAAGAGGCTACATTATATATAGTAGCAAAATCCCGCCTATAACCCAGAAAGTGATGGACTGAATCTTGATCATTTTTACAGTTAATTCGTTGCACAGGGAGTTTTTAAGAACTGGAGCCAAAAGAGCCAAGGAAATGAAAATGTAAACTGAAAAAGCATAAGCTGTTCAACAAGTGGTTCATAGTTTACAGTTCCTGAAACACATGGATTCCACAATACAAAAATCATCTAGGTGCTGGCTAAAAGGGGAGAAATCTGTGGAAAGTAACACTTCTGAATGAGCAGCCTTTAGCCAGAGGGAAGTTGCCATTTTTGAACTCATATTATCATTCCAGAGAAGTGTCCTCCAGGAAGAGATGACAAGAGGGGTAGTGATTGGACTTCAAACACTATCAAGAAACTACGCCTGAAGAATTGTGTGTTTCATTATAGATGTGTAATGCATGAGCAATAAAGCAAGACCTATGAATTTATAGCGACTCAGAGAGGTTCTATGATAGGAAACAAATTTTACTTTACTGGAAGTAAAATGAACACTGTCGACCTTCCTTGGGCCCCCTTACCCCCAGCCCCTTCCATCTTATGTTCCTCCACTTTTAACATCATTTTCCCATTTCCTTGCAGTTCCCAGGTTCCCACAGCTTCTGAGGAAGTACTGAGAAGTACTCCTCGACCGCTAAACTGTTTCTGACGCTGCGGACCATCCCCTTCTCCTCAATACGTTATCCAACCTTGGCTTCACTGACTCTGTCCTCTCCTGGTTCTCCTCTCATCTCTCTGGCCGTTCATCCTCAGTCTCCTTCGCGGGATCCTCCCTCCCCCTCCCATCCCCTGTGGGGGGGGTCCCTCAAGGGTCAGTTCTTGGTCCCCTTCTATTCTCCATCTACACTCACTTCCTTGGAGAACTCAATGGCTCTCACAGCTTCAACTATCACCTCTATGCGGATGACACCCAACTCCATACCTCCTCCCCCGTTCTCTCTCTCTCTCCCTCCTTTCCTCCATGCTTTCATCTCCTCCTGCCTTCAGGACATCTCTACTTGGTTGTCCTCCCGCCACCTCAAACTCATCATGTCCAAGACAGAGCTCCTTATCCTCCCCCTCCTGTTTTCTCCCGAACTTTCCATCACTGTACATGGCACGACCATCCTTCCCGCCACACAAGCCCGTATCCTTGGTGTCATCCTTGACTCTGCTCTCTCATTCAACCCACACATCCGATCCGTCACCAAAACCTGTCGTCACTCTGCTGCCCAGATTATCTTTCTACAGAAACCATCAGGGCATGGCACCCCCTCCTCAAAAATCTTCAGTGGCTGCCTATCAACCTCTATATCAAACATAAACTCCTTACTATTGGCTTCAAGGCTCTCCATCACCTCACCCCCTCCTACCTCATCTCCCTTCTCTCCTTCTACATTCCAGCCAGCACACTTCGCTCCTCTGGTGTTAATCTTCTCACTGTGCCTCAATCTCCCCTGACTTGCTGCCAACCCCTAGCCCACGTCCTACCTCTGGCCTGGGACGCCCTCCCTCCTCAAATCCACCAATCACTCTTTCCCCCTTCAAAGTCCTACTGAAGGTGCACCTCCTCCAAGAGGCCTTCCCAGACTAAGACCCCTTTTCCTCAGCTCTCCTTCCATTCTGCGACTCACTCTCTTTACTCTCCCCCCTCCGCCCCACAGCACTTAAGCATATGTATATTAATTTATAGCCAGAGTTATATGCACATAACTCTATTTATATCGATGCCTGTTTACTTGTTTTGATGTCTGTCTCCCCCCTGCCCCCATCCAGAATGTAAGCCCGTTGTGGGTAGGGAATGTCTCTCTTTATTGCTGTATTGTACTTTCCAAGCACTAAGTACAGTGCTCTGCACACAGTAAGCACTCAATAAATATGACTGAATGAATGAAATAATGCCCTATTGACAGCTCACCTCCTCCAGGAGGCCTTCCCAGACTGAGCCCCTTCCTTCCTCTTCCCCTCGTCCCCCTCTCCATCCCCCCATCTTACCTCCTTCCCTTCCCCACAGCACCTGTATATATGTATATATGTTTGTACATATTTATTACTCTATTTATTTTACTTGTACATATCTAGTCTATTTATTTTATTTTGTTAGTATGTTTGGTTTTGTTCTCTGTCTCCCCCTTTTAGACTGTGAGCCCACTGTTGGGTAGGGACTGTCTCTATATGTTGCCAACTTGTACTTCCCAAGGGCTTAGTACAGTGCTCTGCACACAGTAAGTGCTCAATAAATACGATTGATGATGATGATGATGATGAGAAATGGAACTAGTGTCCAAAAATCACCGTGGTATTTGTTAGGCATTAAATACAGGCCAAGCACTGAACTAAACACTGGGGTAAATACAACGTAACCTGACTGGGAGATTCCCTGTCCCACATCGGGGCTCGCAACCTAAAAAACAGTTAGTGCCCTAAAACTGAAATGGATTGTAAATGCAGAAACGCCACTGGCTGGTAACGCAAAACCTAAGTCGAGGACTGCCTTAGCTTTGAAAGAAAGGACAAAGCAGTTTCCCCAGGAGGGTACTGTCTGTTTACAATTTAACACCAGTCAAAGGGGGTGTCAGTCAATCGTATTTATTGAGCACTTACTATTCATTCATTCAGTCGTATTTATTGAGCACTTACTGTGTGCAAAGCACTGTCCTAAGCACTTGGAAGAGTACACTACAACAATATAACCGACACATTCCCTGCCCACAACGAGACAAGGAGCACGCCACTGAAGATTATAGGGGCCCGAATTTCTGAGGTGAATTTCTGAAAGAATCCAGAGCAATGAGGAAGTGGAAAGGAGGAAGAGAGGGAGAGGAAAGCATCTCGTGGGGCAAGTCAGGGATCAAACTCCCTTGACCCAGCTGACCTGGCAAATTCCTGGAATACCAGGCCTCTGGGTGAAATTCCCCTGGATTCCCGTGTACTAACCTGACACGCAGAACTGGGAGCTGTGCCAAAGTTGAAACTGTTCCTCACTCCACTCTATAATCAATCAGCCAATGGTATTTACTGCGTGCTTACTGTGTACAGAGCACTATATATGAGCACTTGGGAGAGTACAATCCAACACGCTTCCCCCATACACAAGGAGTTTAACAGTCTACAGAAACAGGTTAACCCTTAGGCCTCTACACAGACGTCCAACTGCCCTCTCAGGAACCCTAGGGAAAGAAACTACTCAAAGAGAGCAGGCTTACCATTCGGGATCAATCAGTGGTATTGCATGCTTACCGTGTGCAGAACACTGGGTGTACTAAGCACTTAATAATAATAATTATAGTATTTGTTAAGTGCTTAGTATGTGCCAGGCACTGACCATCACCTCACGAAGTGGAGTTCTGTGATTACCAAGAAAGATGTATTAAGTACCTCCCAGCCCCACTTCACTTACAGCCCCCCGTGGGACATTCTGATCACCTCGTAACCTCCCCAGTGCTTAGAACAGTGCTTTGCACATAGTGAGCGCTTAATAAATGCCATCATTATTATTATCTGTAATTTTTTCTTTATATTAATGTCTGTCTCCCCCTCTAGATTGGAAGCTCAGTGTGGGCATGGAATGTGTCCATTTATTGATATTGTACTCTCCCAAGCACTTAGTGACATGCTCTCCACACCTGAACGAACGAGTGAATGAAAGTACCTAGAATACCAGTTGGACACTTGGGAGAGTACGATTACACTGAAGTAGGGGACACATGCCCTGCCCACCAGGAGCTTACAATCTAGACGGGAGACCGACAGTGAAATAAGTTATGGATCTGTACATAAATGCTGCGGCACTGAGGGTGGGGTGACCATCAGATCCATGGGCATAAATGAGGGCTTAGTTGGGGAAGCTGGTAGAGACTTGGTTCCTGGGGAGCCTTAGAGAGCTGGGAGAGGAAATCACACTGCACCCTTTAAGTATCTTCTGAGCACACAGCACTGCATTAGATGCTGCAGGGCATATAATCAAAGCAGAACTCAGGGCCCCTAAGTTCAAGGAGTCTAATTTTTTCCTCCTTTCCTCCAGGCATTTCCCCCCATCTCAGAGCCCTGATATTCCCAGGTTCCCTCTCACCAATTAAAACTCTGACTGTGCTCTGCCTCAACAGTTACCAGTACGCACTTTAGACAGAACAGCAGCAAGGAACTAGAGAACATTCGTCTGACAAAATGTTGTTTAGGCTCGCAGTGCCACGTTGTCAGAAGTTGAGCATTCCAGCACAAGTCTTAATGCAATGCTTTGCAAGAATGCAAATCTCACATTATAAATGAATTGGGTGCGTTTGGAATAAGGCTTGCCTGTTTTACCCCTTTGCTCCTCTTCCTCATTCTTTAGAAGGTAAACTCTTTTCTCAGTTTCCTTTTTATACAGTCAACATGGCCTAGTGAGGAGTGGGGTGCCCTCGTGGAAACAGCGAGGTCCTGAGAGTCACAGGATCTGGGTTCTAATCCCAGCTCTGCCGGGTGCCTAGTGTGTGGTCTTGGGTAAGTCACTTAACTTCTTTGTGCCTCAGTTATCTCATTCGTAAAAAATGGGATTCAACAGCTGTTCTCCCTCCTATTTGGACTATAAGACTCAAGTGAGCCCATTGTTAGGTAGGGACCGTCTCTATATGTTGCCAACTTGTACTTCCCAAGCGCTTAGTACAGTGCTCTGCACAAAGTAAGCACTCAATAAATACGATTGAATGAATGAAGTGGCAGCTGAGGATCTTATATCTTACCCTAGGGCTTAGTAGAGTGCTTGGCACAAAGTAGGCACTTAAATACAATTATCATTACAATTAGATTGTGAGCCCTAAGAAGGACAGAGGCTGTGTCTGACCTGATTATCTTGTATCTTTCCCAGCGCTTAGACCACATACTAAGTGCTTAAATACCCCGTTATTATTATTAGTCAAGTGCCCCACCAGGAACTCAGATATGAGTTACTTTGACCTTGCCTAGTTTCATTTTTCATATAGATTCACATTTACGTGTCAAACAACTGATTTATATTTCATGCTGGTACTGCTATGCTCCAAGTAGTGGCTCCATGAAAACAGTTCTAAGCCAGAGTGCTTTGAACAAAAGTGGTTTTCCCACAGTACTTGGCACACACTAAGCGCTTAACAAATACCATCATCATCATCACGCAAAGTGCATTAAGGGTGTCCTCAACATAAAAAAAAACCTGACCTGTAAAATATTAACAAAGTAATCAATTGTACTTATTGAGCCAAAAATGAGAATTGCTATTTGGTCATACAAATAACAATGTGAATATGAAGCAGTGATGGAAGAGTTTCAATTACAGTTTTTTGTTTAAATATACTACCATGATTTCCAGTTGGACTTTCCCACCCTACTCGGTGAAAAAGCACCAAGTGCTAAGAAGAAGAGAGCATTCTGGCATTATCTATGCAAAGTACAACTGTTGCCATTATCTAATGACAAATAGAAATAGGTTCTCATCATCATTCAGGAGGACCCAGGATCTAAGAGCTCTGCCATTTGTCGGCTGTGTGACCTCGGGTAAGTCACTTCACTTCCCTGTGCTTCAGTTACCTCATCTGAAAAATGGGGTTTAAGACTGTGAGCCCCACGTGGGACACGGACTGTGTCCAACCTGATTTGCTTGTATCCACTCCAACGCTTAGTAGAGTGCCTGACATATAGTACTTAAAATAACATTATTATTATTAATGGGGGTAGCCTTGTTTGTACTCTTTCGTGGGCCACATTAATGGACAGAAACGGAACATACTCACTTTAAGTAAATGCATGGGCAAAATGATGCTACTGAAGTTACTGGATAACAATGCCAAAGGTAAAGAGGACATCATAGCCTTGAACAGCCACGGGGACCAAGGCAAGAGACAGGGAAAATTCAATCAGTTGCATTTATTGTGTGTTTACTGCAATACACTGTACTAAGTATTGGGAGGGTACAATATAATAATAATAATAATAATGGCATTTATTAAGCGCTTACTATGTGCAAAGCACTGTTCTAAGCGCTGGAGAGGTTACAAGGTGATCAGGTTGTCCCACGGGGGGGGCTCACAGTCTTCGTCCCCATTTTCCAGATGAGGGAACTGAGGCACAGGGAAGTGAAGTGACTTATAATAATAATAATAATGGCATTTATTAAGCACTTACTATGTGCAAAGCACTGTTCTAAGCGCTGGGGAAGTTACAGGGTGATCAGGTTGTCCCACGGGGGGCTCACAATCTTAATCCCCATTTTCCAAATGAGGTAACTGAGGCCCAGAGAAGTTAAGTGACTTGCCCAAAGTCACACAGCTGACAATTGACGGAGCCGGGATTTGAAGCCACGACCTCTGGCTCCCAAGCCCGGGCTCTTGCCACAACTATTTAACCTTCCAGGCCTTCATTCCATCCAGTCACGCTTATATAAGCGCTAGGGAAAAGTGAAGCGTTCAAACAGCCTGGCGGAAACAGGTAGAAATAAGGAGGGCTTCGATATTAAGTGGGTTCGCAGACAAGTTCTGGCCCTGGGAATGCTGAATTGTACTTCCCAAGTGCTCAGTACAGTGCTCTACACACAGTAAGCACTCAATAAATACGACCGAATGAATGAATGAAGCCAATGAATAGTCCACTCCATTACACAATAAGCAGGAGAAAGGGGAATGAGGGTGAAGGGCACTGAGACGCCGCCTGAGTACGCAATGCTGGGGTACGCAATGCGGGGGTCTGGAGCTCGGCTGCCTATTTTTACTACTACTACTACTACTAATAATAATAACAGTATTTGTAAAGCACTTACTATGTACCAAGCACTATTCTAAGCGCTGGGGTAGATACAAGGTAATGGGGTTGTCCCACGTGGGGCTCCACAGTCTTAATCCCCCTTTTCCAGATGAGGTCACTGAAGCCCAGAGAAGTGAAGTGACTTTCCCAAGGTCACACAGCTGACAAGTGCAGGAGTCGGGATGAGAACCCACGACCTCTGACTCCCAAGCCTGGCTTCTTGACAACTAAGCCACGCTGCCTCTTCTTCCCTTTGACCGTCCGACAAACTTTGACCGTTTGCAAAGTGTGTGAGTGACAGGGGATGCCCTCCGATCGCGACAGCGCAAACCACAGTGTGACATCGCCTCGAAACCGTCCGCCTTCGCCTCTACCATTCACGCATTCATTCGATCGGATTTATTGAGCGCTTACTGGGTGTAGAGTGCTTGGAAAGAACAATTCGGCAACAAATAGAGACGACCCCTACCCACAATGGGCTCGCAGTCTAGAAGGAGGGAGACAAACAACAAGACAAGTAGACAGGCATCAACTGCATAAATATAAACAGAATGATAGATCTACACACATCATTAATAAGATAAATAGAATGATAGATCTACGCACATCATAAATAAGATAAACAGAATGATAAATCTACGCACATCATTAAGAAGATAAATAGAATGATAGATCTACGCACATCATTAAGATAAACAGAATGAGATCTATGCACATCATTAATAAGATAAATAGAATGACAGATCTATGCACATCATTAATAAATAGAATGATAGATCTATGCACATCATTAATAAGATAAATAGAATGATAGATCTATGCACATCATTAAGATAAATAGAATGATAGATCTATGCACATCATTAATAAGATAAATAGAACGATAGATCTATGCACATCATTAATAAGATAAATAGAATGACAGATATATGCACATCAATAAGATAAATAGAATGACAGAACTATGCACATCATTAATAAGATAGAATTGTAGATCTATGCACATCATTAATAAAATAAATGGAATGACAGATATATGGACATCATTAACAAAATAAATAGAATCACAGATATACGGACATCACTAATGAAATGAGTAGAATTACAGATATACGGACATCATTAATGAAATAAATGGAATTATAGAATCTATAATAGAATTCTAGAATTAATTCACATCATTAATAAAATAAGCAGGATAGATATATGCACAACACTAATAAAACAGAATGGTAGATACATGCATGTCATTAATAAAATAAACAGAATGATAGATCTAGGCCCATCATTAATAAAATAGAATGATAGATCTATGCCCATCACTAATGAAATAAATGGAAGCATAAGTATATGCACATCATTAATGAAACAGAATTATAGGTCCATGCACATCATTAATAAACAGAACAGATCCATGCACATCAATGAAATAAACAGAAGGATAGGTCTACATACATCATTAATAACCAGAAGGATAGACCTACGCATATCATCAGTTAAATAAATAGAATGATAGATCTATGCGCATCATTAACAAAATAACCAGAAGGATAGATCTATGCACATCATCAGTGAAATAAAAAGGATAGGTATACGCACATCATTAATAAAATAACCAGAAGGATAGATCCATGCACATCATCTCTGAAATAAGTAGAATGATAGATCTACACACATCATTAATAAAGTAACCAGAAGGATAGATCTATTCACATCATCAGCGAAATAAATAGGACAGGTATACGCACATCATTAATAAAATAACCAGGATAGATCTATGCACATCATCAGTGAAATAAATAGAAGGATAGGTATATGCACATCATCAATGAAATAAATAGAATATATAGATCTATGCACATCATTAATAAAATAACCAGGAAGATAGATCTATACACATCATCAGTGAGATACAGGATAGGTATATGCATATCATTAATAAAATAACCAGAAGCACAGATCTATGCACATCATCAATGAAATAAACAGAAGGATAGGTCTACGCACATCATTAATAAAGTAACCAGAAGGATAGATCTGTACACATCATCGGCGAGATAAATAGGATAGGTATACGCATATCATTAATAAAATAACGAGAAGGACAGATCTATGCACATCATCGCTGAAATAAATAGGATAGGTATATGCACATCATTAATAAAATAACCAAAAGGACGGATCTATGCACATCACCACTGAAATAAATAGGATAGGTCTATGCACATCATTAACAAAATACCCAGGTCAGATCTATGCACGGCATCACTGAAGTAAATAGAGTGATAGATCTACACACATCATTAATAACCAGAATGATGGATCTATGCACATCATCACTGAAATAGGATAGGTATATTCTTATCATTAATAAAATAACCAGAAGGACAGATCTATGCACATCATCATGGAAATAAATAGGATAGGTATACGCACACTATTAATAAAATAACCAGAAGGACAGATCTATGCACATCATCACTGAAATAAATAGAAGGATAGGTATATGCACATTATTAATAAAATAACTAGGACAGATTTCTAGACTGTGAGCCCACTGCTGGGTAGGGACTGTCTCTATATGTCGCCAACTTGTACTTCCCAAGCACTTAGTACAGTGCTCTGCACACAGTAAGCGCTCAATAAATATGATTGATTGATCTATGCACATCATCACTGAAGTAAATAGAATGATAGATCTACACACATCATTAATAACCAGAAGGATAGATCTACGCACATCATCATGGAAATAAATAGAAGGATAGGTATACGCACATCATTAGTAAAATAACCAGAAGGACAGATCTATGCACATTGTCACTGAAGTAAATAGGACAGGTATACGCACATCATTAATAACCAGAAGGATAGATCTATGCACATCATCACTGAAATAAATAGAAGGATAAGTATACACACATCATTGGTAAAATAACCAGAAGGACAGACCTATGCACATCATCACTGAAGTAAACAGTGATGTTTACTTCCCCCCACCCGCCTTACCTCCTTCCCCTCCCCACAGCACCTGTATATATGTATATATGTTTGTACGATTTATTACTCTATTTTACTTGTACATATTTATTTATTTCATTTTGTTAATATGTTTTGTTCTGTTGTCCGTCTCCCCCTTCTAGACTGTGAGCCCGCTGCTGGGTAGGGACCGTCTCTAGATGTTGCCAACGTGTACTTCCCAAGCGCCTAGTACATTGCTCTGCGCACAGTAAGCGCTCAATAAATACGATTGAATGAATGAACAGAAGGATAGGTATACGCACGTCATTAATAACCAAAAGGATGGATCTATCCACATCATCAGTGAGCTAAATGGGAGCGATCTATGCCCGCCGTTGCTCAAAGAGCCAGAAGGATGGCTCTGTACACGTCACTGATAAAATCAATTCATTCAATCGTATTTATTGAACACTTACTGTGTGCAGAGCACTGGACTAAGCGCTTGGGAAGGACAAGCTGGCAACATATGGAGGCGGTCCCTACCCAACAGAGAGCTCACAGTCTAGAAATGGAAGGAGGGACCTGTATATATTTATTCTACTTATTTTATTTTGTTAATGTTTTGTTTTGTTGTCTGTCTCCCCTTTCTAGACTGTGAGCCCGCTTTTGGGTACGGACTGTCTCTCTATGTTGCCAACTTGTACTTCCCAAGTGCCTAGTACAGTACTATGCACACAGTAAGCACTCAATAAATATGACAATGAATGAATGAACAGAAGGGTAGGTATACGCACATTATTAATAACATTCATAGATGGATCTATGCACATGATCAATGAGCTAAATGGGAGCGAAGTACGCCCACTGTTGCTCAAAGAGCCAGAAGGATAGCTCTGTGCACGTCACTGATGAAATCAATTTGATCAATCGTATGTATTGAGCACCTACTGTGTGCAGAGCACTGGACTAAGTGCTTGGGAAGGACAAGTTGGCAACGTAATGAGGCGGTTCCTACCCAACAGCGGGCTCAATCAATCAATCAATCGTATTTATTGACCGCTTACTGTGTGCAGAGCACTGGACTAAGCGCTTGGGAAGTACAAGCTGGCAACATATAGAGACGGTCCCTACCCAACAGTGGGCTCACAATCTAGAAGGGGGAGACAGACAACAGAACCAAACATATCAACAAAATAAAATGAATAGAATAGACATGTACAAGTAAAATAGAGTAATAAATATATACAAACATATATACATATATACAGGTGCTGTGGGGAAGGGAAGGAGGTAAGGCGGGGGGGATGGAGAGGAGGGCGAGGGGGAGAGGAAGGAGGGGACTCAGTCTGGGAAGGCCTCCTGGAAGAGGTGAGCTCTCAATAGGGCTCACCGTCTAGAAATGGAAGGAGGGACCTGTACATATTTATTTTACTTATTTTATTTTGTTAATATGTTTTGTTCTCTGCCTCCCCCTTCCAGACTGTGAGCCCGCTGTCGGGTAGGGACCATCTCTAGATGTTGCCAACTTGGACTTCCCAAGCGCTTAGTCCAGTGCTCTTGCACACAGTAAGCGCTCAATAAATACGATTGAATGAATGAATGAATGAATGCCCACCCTGAGGAAGACCGACGGACGACCAAGGGGCCTTCCAAGGACGGAAGGCGCAGTGCAGTGTTGGGCGCCGAGTCAATCAATCAATCAATCGTATTTATTGAGTGCTTACTGTGTGCAGAGCAGTGGACTAAGTGCTTGGGAAGTCCAAGTTGGCAACATATAGAGACAGTCCCTACCCAACAGTGGGCTTACACTCTAGAAGGGGGAGACAGAGAACAAAAACAAACAGATTAACAAAATAAAATAAATAGATATGTACAAGTAAAATAAATAAGTAGAGTAATAAATACGTACAAACATATATACATATATACAGGTGCGGAAGGGAAGGAGGTAAGACGGGGGGGGGGGATGGAGAGGGGGTCGAGGGGGAGAGGAAGGAGGGGGCTAAGTCTGGGAAGGCCTCCTGAAGGAGGTGAGCTCTCAGTAGGGCTCACCGTCTACAAATGGAACGAGGGGCCTGTGCATATTTATTCTATTTATTTTATTTTGCTAATCAATCAATCAGTCGTATTTCTTGAGCGCTTACTGTGTGCAGATCACTGTACTAAGCGCTTGGGAAGTACAAGTTGGCAACATACAGAGACAGTCCCTACCCAACAGTGGGCTCACAGTCTAGAAGGGGGAGACAGACAACAAAACCAAACATACTAACAAAATAAAATAAATAGAATAGACATGTACAAGTAAAATAAATAAGTAAATAGAGTAATAAATATGTACAAACACATATACATATTATACAGGTGCTGTGGGGAAGGGAGGGAGGTAAGACGGGGGGGATGGAGAGGAAGGAAGGGGCTCAGTCTGGGAAGGCCTCCTGGAGGAGGTGAAGCTCTCAGTAGGGCCTCGAAGGGAGGCCCTACTTGTCCAAGTTGCCAACTTGGACTTTCCAAGCGCCCGGCACAGTGCTCTGCACACAGTAAGCGCTCAATAAATACGATTGATTGATTGATTGACTCCCCCTTCCAGACTGTGAGCCCGCTGTCGGGGAGGGACCGCCTCTAGATGTTGCCAACTTGGACTTCCCAAGCGCTTAGTCCAGTGCTCTTGCACACAGTAAGCGCTCAACAAATACGGTTGAATGAGTGAATGAATGAATGAATGAGTGAGTGAATGAATGAATGAATGAATGAATGAATGAATGAATGAATGCCCACCCTGAGGAAGACCGACGGCCGGACGGGCGGCCAAAGGGGCCTTCCGAGGACGGAAGGCGCGGCGCAGTGCGGGGCGCGGAGTCGCGGCCGCTGGCTGACTGACGGACTGACTGACGGACTAAGTGACTGACGGACGGACTGACTGACGGACGGACTGACTGACTGACGGACTGACTGACGGACGGACTGACTGTCGGACGGACGGACGGACTGACTAACTGATGGACGGACGGACTGACTGACTAACTGACGGACGGACTGACGGACTGACTGACGGACGGACTGACTAACTGACGGACTGACTGACGGACTGACTGACTAACTAACTGACGGACGGACTGACGGACGGACTGACTGACGGACTGACTGACTAACTGACGGACTGACTGACTGACTGACTGACGGCCGGACGAGGGACGGGCTGAGGGAGGCGGCCCGGCCCCGCTGTGCCCTGTTGGGCCGCCCGGGGCACAGACAGACGGACGGACGGAGGGAAAGAGGACGAGGCCTAACCTCGAGGTCGTCGTGGTCGCCGCCGTTACTCACCTTCCCGCCACCTCCGGCCGCCGCGGCCGCCATGTTGGAGTCGCGTGCCTGCGCTGACGTAGCGTCCCGCTCACGTGCTCCTGCGGGGCCACAACAACCCCCCGGAATGGGCGGGAACGGGGCCGCGCGCATGCGCCTGGCACGGCCGCGGGGAAGGCCAGGGCGACACCGCCCGACGGGCCGCGCATGCGCCGGGAGAAGCCACCGCCCCCTGAGGAGAGAGCCGGCTTGGGCCTGCTGCTTAGTAATCATAATCATCACTCACCCAATCGGTCGTATTTATTGAGCGCTTACCGTTCGCAAAGCACTGTTCTAAGCGCTGGGGAGATTACAAGGGGATCAGGTTGTCCCACGGGGGGGCTCACAGTCTTCATCCCCATTTTACAGATGAGGGAACCGAGGCCCACAGAATAATAATAATAATAATGGCATTTATCAAGCACTTTCTATGTCCAAAGCACTGTTCTAAGCGCTGGGGACGTTACAAGGTGATCAGGGTGTCCCACGGGGGGCTCACAGTCTTCATCCCCATTTTACAGATGAGGGAACCGAGGCCCACAGAATAATAATAATAATAATGGCATTTATCAAGCGCTTACTACGTGCAAAGCACTGTTCTAAGCGCTGGGGAGGTTACAAAGTGATCAGGTTGTCCCACTGGGGGCTCACAGTCTTCATCCCCATTTTACAGATGATTTAACTGAGGCCCAGAGAATAATAATAATGATGGCATTTATCAAGCACTTTCTATGTGCAAAGCACTGTTCTAAGCGCTGGAAACGTTACAAGGTGATCAGGTTGTCCCACGGGGGGCTCACAGTCTTCATCCCCATTTTCCAGATGAGGGAACCGAGGCCCACAGAATAATAATAATAATAATGGCATTTATCAAGCGCTTACTACATGCAAAGCACTGTTCTAAGCGCTGGGGAGGTTACAAAGTGATCAGGTTGTCCCACTGGGGGCTCACAGTCTTCATCCCCATTTTACAGATGATTTAACTGAGGCCCAGAGAATAATAATAATGATGGCATTTATCAAGCACTTTCTATGTGCAAAGCACTGTTCTAAGCGCTGGAAACGTTACAAGGTGATCAGGTTGTCCCACGGGGGGCTCACAGTCTTCATCCCCATTTTCCAGATGAGGGAACCGAGGCCCACAGAATAATAATAATAATAATGGCATTTATCAAGCACTTTCTATGTGCAAAGCACTGTTCTAAGCGCTGGAAACGTTACAAGGTGATCAGGTTGTCCCACGGGGGGCTCACAGTCTTCATCCCCATTTTCCAGATGAGGGAACCGAGGCCCACAGAATAATAATAATAATAATGGCATTTATCAAGCACTTTCTATGTGCAAAGCACTGATCTAAGCGCTGGGGACGTTACAAGGTGATCAGGTTGTCCCACGGGGGGCTCACAGTCTTAATCCCCATTTTACACATGAGTTAACTGAGGCCCAGGGAAGAAAAATAATAATAAAGGAATTTACCAAGTGCTTACTACGTGCAAAGCACTGTTCTAAGCGCTGAGGACGTTACAAGGTGATCAGGTTGTCCCACGGCGGGGGGGCTCACGGTCTTAATCCCCATTTTACACGTGAGTTAACTGAGGCCCAGGGAAGAAGAATAATAATGATGGCATTTGTCAAGCGCTTACTACGTGCAAAGCACTGTTCTAAGCGCTTAGGACGTTACAAGGTGATCAGGTTGTCCCGCGGTGGGGGGGCTCATAGTCTTCATCCCCATTTTACACATGAGTTAGCTGAGGCCCACAGAATAATAATAATGATGGCATTTATCATGCGCTTACTACGTGCAAAGCACTGTTCTAAGCGCTGAGGACGTTACAAGGTGATCAGCTTGTCCCACGGCGGGGGGGCTCACAGTCTTCATCCCCATGTTACACATGAGTTAACTGAGGCCCAGAGAAGAAGAAGAAGATGAATGATGGCATTTATCAAGCGCTTACTACGTGCAAAGCACTGTTCTAAGCGCTGGGCAGGTTACAAGGTGATCAGGTTGTCCCACGGCGGGGGGGCTCACAGTCTTCTTAATCCCATTTTACACATGAGTTAACTGAGGCCCAGAGAAGAAGAAGAGAAAGAATGATGGCATTTATCAAGCACTTACTACGTGCAAAGCACTGTTCTAAGCGCTGGGCAGGTTACAAGGTGATCAGGTTGTCCCACGGGGGGCTCACAGTCTTCATCCCCATTTTACAGATGAGGGAACCGAGGCCCACAGAATAATAATAATAATAATGGCATTTATCAAGCACTTTCTATGTGCAAAGCACTGTTCAAAGCGCTGGGGAGGTACAAGATGATCAGGTTGTCCCACGGGGGGCTCACAGTATTCATCCCCATTTTACACATGAGTTAACTGAGGCCCAGAGAAGAAGAAGAAGACGAATGATGGCATTTTTCAAGCGCTTACTACGTGCAAAGCACTGTTCTAAGCGCTGGGGAGGTTACAAGGTGAACGGGTTGTCCCACGGGGGGCTCACAGTCTTCAACCCCATTTTACACATGAGTTGACTGAGGCCCAGAGAATAATAATAAGAATAAGAATAATGGCATTTATCAAGCGCTTACTACGTGCAAAGCACTGTTCTAAGCGCTGGGGACGTTACAAGGTGATCAGGTTGCCCCACGGGGAGGCTCACAGTCTTCATCCCCATTTTACACGTGTTAACTGAGGCCCAGAGAATAATAATAATAATAATAGTAATGGCATTTATCAAGCACTTACTACGTTCAAAGCACTGTTCTAAGCGCTGGGCAGGTTACAAGATGATCAGGTTGTCCCACGGCGGGGGGGCTCACAGTCTTCATCCCCATTTTACACGTGAGTTAACTGAGGCCCAGAGAAGAATGATAATAATAATGATGGCATTTATCAAGCGCTTACTACGTGCATAGCACTGATCTAAGCGTGGGGACATTACAGGGTGATCAGGTTGTCCCACGGGGGGGCTCACAGTCTTCATCCCCATTTTCCAGATGAGGGAACTGAGGCCCAGGGAATGATAATAATAATAATAATAATGGCATTTATCAAGCGCTTACTACGTGCAAAGCACTGTTCTAAGCGCTGGGGAGGTTACAAGGTGATCAGGTTGTCCCACGGGGGTTCACAGTCTTCATCCCCATTTTACACATGAGTTAACTGAGGCCCAGAGAAGAAGAAGAATAACGATGGCATTTATGAAGGGCTTACTACGTGCAAAGCACTGTTCTAAGAGCTGGGCGGGTTACAAGGTGATCAGGTTGTCCCACGGGGGGCTCACAGTCTTCATCCCCATTTTACACATGAGTTAACTGAGGCCCCGAGAAGAAGAAGAAGAAGAAGAATGACGGCATTTATCAAGTGCTTACTACGTGCAAAGCACTGTTCTAAGCGCTGGGGAGGTTACAAGGTGATCAGCTTGTCCCACGGGGGGCTCACAGTCTTCATCCCCATTTTACACATGAGTTAGCTGAGGCCCAGAGAAGAAGAAGAAGAAGAAGAAGAAGAAGAAGAATGATGGT
Source organism: Tachyglossus aculeatus (assembly GCF_015852505.1). Taxonomy (NCBI): domain Eukaryota; kingdom Metazoa; phylum Chordata; class Mammalia; order Monotremata; family Tachyglossidae; genus Tachyglossus; species Tachyglossus aculeatus. Next base: position 20,617,159 of record NC_052079.1, on the reverse strand, counting down.
ATTTATCAAGCGCTTACTACGTGCAAAGCCCTGTTCTAAGCGCTGGGGAGGTTACAAGGTGATCAGGTTGTCCCACGGGGGGCTCACAGTCTTAATCCCCATTTTACAGATGAGAGAACTGAGGCACAGGGAACAAAGAAGAAGAAGAAGAACGGCATTTATCAAGCGCTTACTACGTGCAAAGCACTGTTCTAAGCGCTGGGGACGTTACAAGGTGATTAGCTTGTCCCACGAGGGGCTCACAGTCTTCATCCCCATTTTACACATGAGTTAGCTGAGGCCCAGAGAAGAAGAAGAAGAAGAAGAAGAAGAAGAAGAAGAAGAAGAAGAAGAAGAAGAATGATGGCATTTATCAAGCGCTTAGTACGTCCAAAGCACTGTTCTAAGCGCTGAGGACGTTACAAGGTGATCAGGTTGTCCCACGGGGGGCTCACAGTCTCAATCCCCATTTTACACATGAGTTAACTGAGACCCAGAGAAGAAGAAGAAGAAAAATGATGGCATTTATCAAGCACTTACTACGTGCAAAGCACTGTTCTAAGCGCTGGGGACGTTACAAGGTGATCAGCTTGTCCCACGGCGGGGGGGCTCACAGTCTTCTACCCCATTTTACACATGAGCTAACTGAGGCCCACAGAATAAGAATAAGAATAAGAATAAGAATGGCATTTATCAAACGCTTACTACGTGCAAAGCACTGTTCTAAGCGCTGGGGAGGTTACAAGGTGATCAGGTTGTCCCACGGGGGGCTCACAGTCTTAATCCCCATTTTACACATGAGTTAACTGAGGCCCAGAAAATAGTAATAATAATAATGATGGCATTTATCAAGCGCTTACTACGTGCAAAGCACTGTTCTAAGCGCTGGGGACGTTACAAGGTGATCAGGTTGTCCCACGGGGGGCTCACAGTCTTAATCCCCATTTTACACATGAGTTAACTGAGGCCCAGAGAACAAAGAAGAAGAAGAAGAATGATGGCATTTATTAAGCGCTTACTACGTGCAGAGCACTGTTCTAAGCGCCGGGGAAGTTACAAGGTGATCAGCTTGTCCCACGGGGGGCTCACAGTCTTAATGCCCATTTTACAGATGATTTAACTGAGGCCCAGAGAAGAAGAAGAAGAAGAATGATGGCATTTATCAAGCGCTTAGTATGTGCAAAGTACTGTTCTAAGCCCTGGGAAGGTTACAAGGTGATCAGTTTGTCCCACGGCGGGGGTGGGGGGTGGGGGGGGCTCACAGTCTTCATCCCCATTTTACAGATGAGGTAACTGAGACCCAGAGAATAATAATAATAATAATAATAGCATTAATCAAGCGTTTACTATGTGCAAAGCGCTGTTCTAAGCGTCAAGGAAATTACAAGGTGATCAGGTTGTCCCACGGGGGCGGGGGGGGGTGCTCACAGTCTTCATCCCCATTTTACACATGAGTTAACTGAGGCCCAGAAAAGAAGAAGAAGAAGAATGATGGCATTTATCAAGCGCTTACTACGTGCAAAGCACTGTTCTAAGCGCTGGGGAGGTTACAAAGTGAACAGGTTGTCCCACGGGGGCGGGGGGAGCTCACAGTCTTCATCCCCATTTTACACATGTTAGCTGAGGCCCAGAAAATAGTAATAATAATAATGATGGCATTTATCAAGCGCTTACTACGTGCAAAGCACTGTTCTAAGCGCTGGGGACGTTCCAAGGTGATCAGGTTGTCCCAAGGGGGGCTCACAGTCTTCATCCCCATTTTACACGAGTTAACTGAGGCCCAGAGAATAATAATAATAATGGCATTTATCAAGCGCTTACTACGTGCAAAGCACTGCTCTAAGCGCTGGGGAGGTTACAAGGTGATCAGGTTGTCCCACGGGGGGCTCACAGTCTTCATCCCCATTTTCCAGATGAGGGAACTGAGGCCCAGAGAATAATAAAGACCGTGAGCCCGCTGTTGGGTAGGGACCGTCGTCTCTATATGTTGCCAACTTGTACTTCCCAAGCGCTTAGTACAGTGCTCTGCACACAATAAGCGCTCAATAAATACGATTGAATGAATGAATGAATAATAATAATAATAATAATGGCATTTATCAAGCGCTTACTATGTGCAAAGCACTGTTCTAAGCGCCGAGGAAATTACAAGGTGATCAGGTTGTCCCACGGGGTGGGGGTGCTCATAGTCTTCATCCCCATTTTACAGATGAGGGAACTGAGGCCCACAGAAGAAGAAGAAGAAGAAGAAGAAGAAGAAGAAGAAGAAGAAGAAGAAGAAGAATGATGGCATTTATCAAGCACTTACTACTACTACTAATAAATGATGTTGGTATTTCTTAAGCGCTTACAATGTATCAAGCACTGGTCTAAGCGCTAGGGTAGATGCAAGGTAATCAGGTTGTCCCACGTGGGGCTCACAGTCTTAATCCCCATTTTCCAGAAGAGGGAACTGAGGCCCAGAGAAGTTAAGTGACTTGCCCAAAGTCACACAGCTGACAAGTGGTGGAGCCGGGATTTGAACCCCTGACCTCTGACTCCAAAGCCCGGGCTCTTTCCACTGGCTCTGCTTCCCCTATGTGCAAAGCACTGTTCTAAGCGCTGGGGAGGTTACAAGGTGATCAGGTTGTCCCACGGGGGGGGCTCACAGTCTTCATCCCCATTTTACAGATGAGGGAACTGAGGCCCAGAGAATAATAATAATACTAATAATAATGATGGCATTTATCAAGCACTTACTATGTGCAAAGCACTGTTCTAAGCAATGGGGAGAGTACAAGGTGATCAGGCTGTCCCACGGGGCGTGGGGGGGGGGGGGAGGCCTCACAGGCTTCATCCCCATTTTACAGATGAGATCACTGAGGCATAGAGAATAACAATAATAATAATAATAATGGGATTTATCAAGCGCTTACTATGTGCAAAGCACTGTTCTAAGCGCTGGGGAGGTTACATGGTGATCAGGTTGTCCGACGGGGGGCTCACAGTCTTCATCCCCGTTTTACAGATGAGGGAACTGAGGCCCAGAGACTAATAATAATAATAGCATTTATTAAGCGCTTACTATGTGCCAAGCACTGTTCTAAGCGCTGGGGAGGTTACAAGGCGATCGTGTTGTCCCACGGGGGGCTCACAGTCTTCATCTCCATTTTCCAGATGAGGGAACTGAGGCACAGAGAAGTTAAATAATAATAATGATGGCATTTATTGAGCGCTTACTACGTGCAAAGCAGTGTCGTAAGTGCTGGGGAGGTTACAAGGTGATCAGGTTGTCCCACGGGGCGGGGATGCTCACGGTCTTCATACCATTTTACAGATGAGGGAACTGAGGCACAGAGAAGCGACTTGCCCAAAGTCACCCAGCTAACAAGTGGAGGAGCGGAATTTGAACCCACGACCTCTGACTCCAAAGCCCGGGCTCTTTCCAGTGAGCCACGCCGCTTCTCTTCCGGGTGGGGAGACACCGCGTTAATAATAATGGTGGTGTTTGTTAAGCGCTTACTATGTGCCAGGCACTGTTCTAAGCGCTGGGGTAATAATAATAATAGTGATAATAATGATAATACTGGCATTTGTTAAGTGCTTATTATGTGTCAGGCACTGTTCTAAGCGCTGGGGTAGTAATAACAATAATAATAATAATGATGGCATTTGTTAAGCGCTTACTATGTGCCAGGCACTGTTCTAAGCGCTGGGGTAATAATAATAATAATAATAGTAATAATAATGGCATTTCTTAAGCGCTTACTATGTGCCAGGCACTGTTCTAAACGCTGGGGTAATAATAATAATAATTATGGCATTTGTTAAGTGCTTACTATGTGCCAGCCACTGTTCTAAGCGCTGGGGTAATAATAATAATAATAATAATGATAATGATAATAATAATAATAATAATGTCATTTGTTAAGCGCTTACTATGTGCCAGGCACTGTTCTAAGCGCTGGGGTAGTAATAATAATAATAATGATGATGATGATGATGATGATGGCATTTGTTAAGTGCTTACTTTGTGCCAGACACTATTCTAAACGTTGGGGTAATAATAATAATAATAATGATGATGATGATGATGATGATGATGGCATTTGTTAAGTGCTTACTATGTGCCAGTCACTGTTCTAAGCGCTGGGGTAATAATAATAATCATAATAATAACAATAACAATCATAATGGCATTTGTTAAGCGCTTACTATGTGCCAGGCACTGTTCGAAGCGCTGGGGTAATAATAATAATAATGATGGCATTTGTTAAGCGCTTACTATGTGCCAGGCACTGTTCTAAGCGCTGGGATAATAATAAAAATGATGGCATTTGTTAATCAATCAATCAATCAATCGTATTTATTGAGCGCTTACTGTGTGCAGAGCACTGTACTAAGCGCTTGGGAAGTCCAAGTTGGCAACATATAGAGACAGTCCCTACCCAACAGTGGGTTCACAGTCTAAAAGGGGGAGACAAGAGAACAAAACCAAACATATTAACAAAATAAAATAAATAGAATAGATATGTACAGGTAAAATCATCATCATCAATCGTATTTATTGAGCGCTTACTGTGTGCAGAGCACTGTACTAAGCACTTGGGAAGTCCAAGTTGGCAACATATAGAGACAGTCCCTATCCAACAGTGGGCTCACAGTCTAAAAGAATAAAAAAATAAGGCTTTGAAGGTGAGGAGATCTCTCCTTACAAAGGGAATTTAATCAAGCAACTAGGATAATATTTCTCCCACGCTTCGTAAAAAATTCCTGGCATCATCATCATCATCAATCGTATTTATTGAGCGCTTACTGTGTGCAGAGCACTGTACTAAGCGCTTGGGAAGTCCAAGTTGGCAACATATAGAGACAGTCCCTACCCAACAGTGGGCTCACAGTCGAAAAGAATAAAAAAATAAAGCTTTGAAGGTGAGGAGATCTCTCCTTACAAAGGGAATTTAATTAATCAGCTAGGATAATATTTCTCCCATGCTCCGTAAAAAAATTCCCGGCAGATTTCTTCTTATCCCGTGGCGTAGCATACTGAACACGGGCCCCGGAGTCAGAAGGTCATGGGTGGTAACCCCAGCTCCGCCACTGTCTGCAGTGTGACCTTGGCCAAGTCACTTCACTTCTCTGAGCCTCAGTTACCTCATCTGGAAAATGGGGATTGAGACGGTGAGCCCCCCGTGGGACAGGGACCGATTTGCTTGTATCCACCCCAGCACTTAGTACAGTGCCTGGCACATAGTAAGTGCTTAACAAATACCATAATTATTATTATTATCATTATTATCCCCTTCTTAGCAGGTGCCCTTTTAAATGAGGCTATTCCACCAGACTCTGGGTATGTCTGTATGAGAAATAGTTGCTTAGATGGGATTATCATTTTGGAATTGAGCAGTGAACTCCAAACCATGTCCTCTGAAAAATTCAGTCATGTCATGAGATGAAATTTTAAGTCTCCCGTCAGACTGTAAACTCCCTGAGGGGAGCAACAGTATTTTTTTTTTAATGGTATTTGTTAAGCACTTACTATGTGCCAGGCACTGAGTGCTGGAGTAGATAAAAACTAATCAGATGGGACACAGTCCACGTCCCATATAATAATGATGATGGTATTTGTTAAGCGCTTACCATGTGCAAAGCACTGTTCTAAGCGCTGGGGAGGTTACAAGGTGATCAGGTTGTCCCGAGGGGGGCTCGCAGTTTTAACCCCCATTTTACAGATGATGGAACTAAGGCCCAGAGAAATGAAGTGACTTGCCCAAAGTCTCACAGCTGACAGTTCCCTTCCCCACAGCACCTGTATATATGTATATATGTTTGTGCGTATTTATTACTCTATTTATTTATTTTACTTGTACATATCTATTCTATTTATTTTATTTTGTTAACATGTTTTGTTTTGTGTCTCCCCCTTCTAGACTGTGAGCCCACTGTTGGGTAGGGACCGTCTCTATATGTTGCCAACTTGTACTTCCCAAGCGCTTAGTACAGTGCTCTGCACACAGTAAGCGCTCAATAAATACGATTGATTGATTGATCGACAGTTGGCGGAGCCGGAATTCGAACCCATGACCTCTGACTCCAAAGCCCACCGAGCCACGCTGCTTCTCATATAGGGCTCCCACTGTTGATCTCCAGTTTACAGTTGAGGTAACTGAGGCACAGAGAAGATGAATGACTTGCCCAAGGCCACACAGCAGGTAAGCGGCAGTGGCAGGATTAGAACCCAGGTCCTCTGGCTCACGAGGCAGCACTGCTTCTCATCTCACTGTTTCATGGGTAGGGACTGTCTCCATATGTTGCCAACTTGTACTTCCCAAGCGCTTAGTACAGTGCTCTGCACACAGTAAGCGCTCAATAAATACGATTGATTGATTGATTGATTGAGTTCATATAGAGTGTGTTCAGAGGAGGAGAATCTGAAGTCAGTTTTGCTACTTGTCCGCGGTTGGGGTGAAAGGCTCGAGGGAGGTTGAAATTTATCGTTAAAAGGAGATGTCTGGATTATCTGGGAATTCCTGTTTTCCATTAGCGGGGGTGAGCAAGAGTTCAAATCAGTTTGGGTATTGATTTTGGAGCGGATCTCTATCTCCTTACAATCTCATCTTCCTGCCTCTTCATTTGTTAGGAACTGTTATCTCCCAGAAATAATAGGAAGAACAAATGCTTGGTCCTTATCTTCAGTGAAAATCCGATTTCCATTCATAAATTCTTCAGGGCCAACTAAAACCCAAATGGGGTGGCTACGATCAATGCCGGTGGCATTCTGAAAATAGAATTACTGCGACTCCCCCTCCAGCCTGGAAAGAACAGATTGGTATTTAGATCGTTATTTAGAGTGCGGTGTGACAATTAATACTAAATTGCCAACGGAGACTGTGCCAGCCTCTTTTCTCACTTGCAGTGGGCCAAGCAGAAAATAGAGCGGATCGGGCAAGAGGAGTCATTGAAAAATGAAAATCACAGACACGCTGAAAAAAGAATAGCACATACAGAACTGCTGAATGGACTCCGTTACTTGATCTGAAAAACACCGTGGTGGGCGAAACTGCTTCATTTTGGAGCTTTCTGACAATTTATTAAACTGAAGGGAGGAGCCAACACAATCCCTGCTGCACTAAGCAAAGAGGATCAGACAGTCCAGCCCAGCTCCGAAAGGGACGCAGAACAATCACTTAAATCAGTGGTATTTATTGAATGCTTACTGGGTGCAGAGCACTGTACTGGTACTGGGGGAAGGCAATGCAACAGCACCAATCAATCAATCAATCGTATTTATTGAGCGCTTACTGTGTGCAGAGCACTGGACTAAGCGCTTGGGAAGTACAAGTTGGCAACATATAGAGGCGGTCCCTACCCAACAGTGGGCTCACAGTCTAGAAGGGAGAGACGGAGAACAAAACTCTGCCCATCCGCCAAGCTAGCTCTCTTCCTCCCTTCAAGGCCCTACTGAGAGCTCACCTCCTCCAGGAGGCCTTCCCAGGCTGAGCCCCTTCCTTCCTCTCCCCCTCGTCCCCCTCTCCACCCCCCCATCTTACCTCCTTCCCTTCCCCACAGCACCTGTATATATGTTTGTACATATTTATTACTCTATTTATTTATTTATTTTACTTGTACATATCTATTCTATTTATTTTATTTTGTTAGTATGTTTGGTTTTGTTCCCCGTCTCCCCCTTTTAGACTGTGAGCCCGCTGTTGGGTAGGGACTGTCTCTATGTGCTGCCAACTTGTACTTCCCAAGCGCTTAGTACAGTGCTCTGCACACAGTAAGCGCTCAATAAATGCGATTGATTGATTGATTGATTAACAAAATAAAATAAATAGAATAGATATGTACAAGTAAAATAGAGTAATAAATATGTACAAACTTATGTTGCCAACTTGTACTTCCCAAGTGCTTAGTACAGCGCTCTGCACACAGTAAGCGCTCAATAAATATGATTGATTGATTGACTGATTACAAACATATATACAGTATAAATAAGTAAATAAATAAATATTTAAGTAAATAAGTAAATAAATAAGTATATATACAGTAGAAATAAGTACGTACAAAATAAATACGTACAACTTATGTTGCCAACTTGTACTTCCCAAGCGCTTAGTACAGCGCTCTGCACACAGTAAGCGCTCAATAAATACGATTGATTGATTGATTGATAACAAACATATATACATATATATATACAGGCATCAGTAGATGTGATCCCACAGTGAGCTTCCAGTCTAGAAGGGTTGACCTCTATACCATCCTAATCCTCCTCAACCTCTCAGCTGTGACACTTGGGCCCTCCTCCAGGAGGCCTTCCCAGACTGAGCCCCTTCCTTCCTCTCCCCCTCGTCCCCCTCTCCATCCCCCCATCTTACCTCCTTCCCTTCCCCACAGCACCTGTATATATGTATATATGGTTGCACATATTTATTACTCTATTTATTTATTTATTTATTTTACTTGTACATTTCTATCCTATTTATTTTATTTTGTTGGTATGTTTGGTTTTGTTCTCTGTCTCCCCCTTTTAGACTGTGAGCCCACTGTTGGGTAGGGGCTGTCTCTATGTCTTGCCAATTTGTACTTCCCAAGCGCTTAGTACGGTGCTCTGCACATAGTAAGCGCTCAATAAATACGATTGATTGATTGATTGATTGATTGGGCCCATCCCCTTCTCCTGGAAACATTATCCAACCTCAGTTTCACCGACACTTGTCCTCTCCTGGTTCTCCTCATCTCTCTGACCGTTCATCCTCAGCCTCCTTCGCGGGGTCTTCCTCTGCCTCTCCCCCCCTGACTGTGGGGGTCCCTCAGTCTGGGTCTCCTTCTATTTTCCATCGACATTCCCTAGGAGAACTCATCCGCTCCCGTGGCTTCAACTACACTTCCACGTGGAAGACTCCCAAATCTACACCTCCCGCCCTGATCCCTCTCCCTCTCTGCAGCCCCGCATTTCCTCCCGCCTTCAAGACACCTCTGTTTGGATAGCCTCCCGTCACCTTTCATTCATTCAGCCGTGTTTATCGAGCGCTTACTGTGTGCAGAGCACTGTACTAAGCGCTTGGGAAGTACAAGAGAAGCAGCGTGGCTCAGTGGAAAGAGCCCGGGCTTTGGAGTCAGAGGTCATGGGTTCAAACCCCGGCTCCGCCAGTTGCCAGCTGTGTATGGAGGGAGGCTACAAGGTGATCGAGTTGTCCCACGTGGGGCTCAGTCTTAATCCCCATTTTCCAGATGAGGGAACTGAGGCCCGGAGAATAATAATAATAATAATAATATCCTTCCTTGCCCATCCGCCAAGCTAGCTCTCTTCCTCCCTTCAAGGCCCTGCTGAGAGCTCACCTCCTCCAGGAGGCCTTCCCAGACTGAGCCTCTTCCTTCCTCTCCCCCTCATCCCCCTCTCCATCCCCCCATCTTACCTCCTTCCCTTCCCCCAGCACCTGTATATATGTATATATGTTTGTACATATTGATTACTCTATTTATTTATTTATTTTACTTGTACATATCTATTCTATTTATTTTATTTTGTTAGTACGTTTGGTTTTTTTTTTTTCTGTGTCTCTCCCCCTTTTAGACTGTGAGCCCAATGTTGGGTAGGGACTGTCTCTATATGTTGCCAATTTGTACTTCCCAAGCGCTTAGTACAGTGCTCTGCACATAGTAAGCGCTCAATAAGTATGATTGATTGATTGATCCTTCTAGACTGTGAGCCCACTGTTGAGCAGGGACCATCTCTATATGTTGCCAACTTGTACTTCCCAAGCGCTTAGTACAGTGCTCTGCACACAGTAAGCGCTCAATAAATACGATTGAATGAATGAATGAATGAATAATAATGATCGCATTTGTTAAGCACTTGCTATGTGCAAAGCACTGTTCTAAGCGCTGGGGGGGATACAAGGTGATCAGGTTGTCTCATGTGGGGCTCACAGTCTTAATCCCCATTTTCCAGATGAGGGAACTGAGGCCCAGAGAAGTGAAGTGACCTGCGCAACGTCACACAGCTGACTCGTTCCCCTCTCCATCCCCCCATCTTACCTCCTTCCCTTCCCCACAGCACCTGTATATATGTTTGTACATTTTTATTACTCTATTTATTTATTTATTCATTTTGCTTGTACCTATCTATTCTATTTATTTTATTTTGTTAGTATGTTTGGTTTTGTTCTCTGTCTCCCCCTTTTAGACTGTGAGCCCACTGTTGGGTAGGGACTGTCTCTATACGTTGCCAACTTGTACTTCCCAAGCGCTTAGTCCAGTGCTCTGCACACAGTAAGCGCTCAATAAATACAACTGATTGATTGATTGACAAGTGGCGGAGCCGGGATTAGAACCCACAACCTCTGACTGCCAAGCCCGGGCTCTCTCCACTAAGCCACGCCGTTTCTCTGTCAGTCTCTGGTGTGAGCTGTGGGTTTACGAGTCGTCCGGCCAGGGGGCCTCTTAAAAGTCGGCAAGGGAATTGAAGAGAAAGCAAGGAATCATCACCATCATCATCAATCGTATTTATTGAGCGCTTACTATGTGCAGAGCACTGTACTAAGCGCTTGGGAAGTACAAATTGGCAACATATAGAGACAGTCCCTACCCAACAGTGGGCTCACAAATAAATGACATTTCTTAGAAAGCGAAGGACCGACTGCCTCCCTAACTGTTCCTAACCCGTTCCCCTTCCGACTTGGACTGTCAGCCCCAGAGAGAGACAGGGACTGTATATGAGCTGATTGCGTTGAATCTATACAGTGCTTGACACATATGAAAACTTTAACAAATACCACAATCATTATTATTTTGCAAAACTAAGAGCCAAGCTTCAAGTTCTCTTGGAGAAAGAGCGCAGAAATGGAATCTCTCTCTCTCCCCTCCTGGCCTCGGTAGAGAGAGATGGGCTTCTTCCAGCTCTGAGATACAGGTTCCAAATAGGTCAGATGTCTCCATTAATTAAACTTTTAGGAAGGAAAGCCAGAGAATTGGGTCTATTGATAAGCCATTTGCGGGGTTTCTGTGGTGTGATTTGTACTTTGTGGTCTGAACTCTCCCACTGAACCAACTGAGGTTTTTTTTGTATCTTGCAATTGTATCTCAAATATTAATTGTTAGCGGACACGTGTGACCAGAGTTTTACACATCTTTAAAGGATTCAGACTCTGGCCAGGTTTCTTTTAATGGCATTTGTTAAGTGCTTACTATGTGCATATTACATATTTTTTACTCTATTTATTTATTTATTTTATTTGTACATATCTATTCTATTTATTTTATTTTGTTAGTATGCTTGGTTTTGTTCTCTGTCTTCCCCTTTTAGACTGTGAGCCCACTGTTGGGTAGGGACTGTCTCTATATGTTGCCAATTTGTACTTCCCAAGCGCTTAGTACAGTGCTCTGCACATAGTAAGCGCTCAATAAATACGATTGATGATGATGATGATGATGATGATGTGCTGGGCACTGTATTAAATGCTGGGGAAGATTCAAGGTAATCAGTTTGGACACAGTCCGTAGCCCGTATGGGCTCACAGCCTTAATCCCGATTTTACAGATGAGGGACAGAGAAGTGAAATGACTTGGCCAAGGTCACACAGCAGACAAGTGGCAGAGCCAGGATTAGAATCCAGGGCCTTCTGACTGCCACGCCCGGGCTCTAGCCACCACGCCACACTGCTTCTCATCTCCTTCATGATTCCACATCTCCTTTATTCCTGGGGAATGCTTGGTTTGACTAAGGGCTGCTTTTGCTTCTCATTCTAGGTATTTTAGTGCGGGGGTCCTTGTCCCATGAAAGGAGTTTGTCTAATAGCACTTAGAACAGCTGGGGGGATACAAGGTGATCAGGTTGTCCCACGTGGGGCTAACAGTCTTAATCCCCATTTTACAGATGAGGGAACTGAGGCCCAGGGAAGTTAAGTGACTTGTCCAAAGTCACACAGCTGATTGTTGGTGGAGCCGGGATTTGAACCCATGACCTCTGACTTCAAAGCCCGGGCTCTTTCCACTGAGCCACGCTGCTTCTCTGTGATCCCCAGCGAGGTGGCTGTGAGAGTGGATGAGTTTCCCAAGGCGGAAAGTATACGTTGGACAATAGAAGGGGACACAGAAGTGAGTCTGAGAGGATTCCCCATAGATAAGGAGTGGAAGCCAGAGGAATAGGCGATGAAAGACACCAAGAAGGAATGACCTGAAGAATAATGATGGCATTTGTTAAGCGCTTACTATGTGCAGGGCACTGTTCGAAGCGTTGGGGAGGTTACAGGGTGATCGGGTTGTCCCACATGTTTAGTATGTTTGGTTTTGTTCTCTGTCTCCCCCTTCTAGACTGTGAGCCCACTGTTGGGTAGGGACTGTCTCTATATGTTGCCAATTTGTACTTCCCAAGCGCTTAGTACAGTGCTCTGCACATAGTAAGCGCTCAATAAATACGATTGATGATGATGATGATGATGAAGACTGTGACAGTGACAGGGAAACTAAGGCTAGGTTGCATTTCCAGGAGAAGGGGGGAGTGTTAACAAGGTTGAAGAGGACGGGGACGGAGTAGAGTCCGTTAGATTTGGCGGGAAGGAAGTCATCCTTGGTGGTGGTTGTCCCATGACATACCAGAGTGATGAACCCCAAGTTGCAGTTGGCCAACATGAGGGAGCCCCCATCATTTTTTTTTTTTTGGAAACAGATGAGAGGACAGCGGTGTCTGCTCTTAGGGTGCTCCGAGGCTTCACACGGCAGTCACTTCCCCTGTTAGACACTTTACAGCTCTGAGATACAGGTTCCAAATAGGTAAGATGTCTCCATTAATTAAACTTTTAGGAAGGAAAGCCAGAGAATTGGGTGTATTGATAAGCCATTTGTGGTGTTTCTGTGGTGTGATTTGTACTTTGTGGCCTGAACTCTCCCACTGAACGAACTGAGGGTTTTTTTGTATCTTGCAATTGTATCTCAAATATTATTTGTTAGCGGACACGTGTGACCAGAGTTTTATACATCTTTAAAGGATTCAGACTCTGACCAGATTTCTTTTAATCGCATTTGTTAAGTGCTTACTATGAGCTGGGCACTGTATTAAATGTTGGGGAAGATTCAAGATAATCAGGCTACTTTAGGCCTGGGCAAGAGAAGACAATTCTTCAGTCCTCTGCTGCGAAGACAAAGTCACGGGTATGACCCCCTTCGACACTTGCGTCATTAGCTTGCATCACTTAAAATTGGGTTAAAATAAATGGTAACTTAATAGCAGTAGTAATTGTGCTATTTATTTGCCCAGCAATTGTGCTAAGCGCTGGGGTGGATGCAAGATAATCAGGTTGGATGCTCACGGTCCAAACAGGATGGAGAACAGGTATTGAATCCTCCTTAGATAGATGAGGAAATCGAGGCACTGAGAAGTAGTGTCTTGCTTAAGTTCACACAGCAGACAACTTTCTATGAGAAGAAAGGAGGGCTTTATGGCCATGGAGCTGTTTTACCAATTCTGAAAGAGGCCGATAATTGATTCCTTATCACGTTTGGGCAATTGTAGCTTGAGTGCAGTTCATAAGACATAACAAAGAACAACTGAAATGTAGTTTCGATAAATAGTAGTTCGCTGAGGTTGAAAAGTCTTCGTGAAAATGGATGCAGGGAGAGCAAAGTGGTTTCTATTGTGAAAATGGAAGTGGAAAATTGCTTCCAATTCTCTAATCTTGGTATAAGTGTGGTTAGTGTCAGATCACTCTGGTTAAATTTAATCAAAAACAAAAAGAATTGATTTTTGGCTTTGCTATAGAATTAAAGCACCACTTTGCCTCTTAGATGTCTAATAATAATCCCTTTTTTCATAAAAAAAACCCTTAACTGCGTGCCATATGCATTTCGCGATGAAATAAGCTGTCATCTTAGAGGTTTTCTTCTTAAAGGCTTTTTCTTTTATCTACATTTGAATTTACAGATAGACTTAAAGCTTCTAACCTTCCCTATTTCTCGAGAAACCACGCAAGGCACTTTATAGCGCCTCTCTTTTTTCTATTTAATATTTTATAAGTTCATTATATTTACTGGATCCACCTACCACCAGATAGCCTATGGACACATTTATAACTGTAATAGAAATATAAAACTAGTGCCTTACTCCTAAAATCTAAAATACAACACGAGACATCTATATGCTATAGATGGTCTATATATATGCTATAGATGCTATATGCTATATATATGCTATATATATGCTATATGTGCTATATATATGCTATATATGCTATATATATGATCTATATGCTATAGATGGTCTAGCATCTATATGCTATAGATTTTATAAGGTAAAATACAAAGTAAGATATTGCCCTACATATATATATATATATATATGCTATATATATGCTATATAGATATATATGCTATATATAGCATATATATATGCTATATATATGATCTATATGCTATAGATGGTCTAGCATCTATATGCTATAGATTTTATAAGGTAAAATACAAAGTAAGATATTGCCCTACATATATATATGCTATACATATGCTATATAGATATATATATGCTATATATAGCATATATATATGCTATATATATGATCTATATGCTATAGATGTTCTAGCATCTATATGCTATAGATTTTATAAGGTAAAATACAAAGTAAGATATTGCCCTACAGTAGTTGAAAGTTCAGAGAAGCAGCGTGGCTCAGTGGAAAGAGCCCGGGCTTTGGAGTCAGAGGTCGTGGGTTCAAATCCCGGCTCTGCCAATTGTCAGCTGTGTGACTTTGGGCAAGTCACTTGACTTCTCTGGGCCTCAGTTCCCTCATCTGTAAAATGGGGATGAAGACTGTGAGCCTCCCGTGGGACAACCTGATCACCCTGTAACCTCCCCAGCGCCTAGAATGGTGCTTTGCACATAGTAAGCGCTTAATAAATGCCATCATTATTATTATTACTGTGACAGCTCCCGGCCCCTGGGGCTTTTCCATCAGCGAGCGGACACCAAGATCTGAGAACTCAACAATATTTAAGGTTGCAACAAGGTGACGAATGACAACAAATCCCACGCAAATTGCTTTTCCTTCGATCTTTGGAAGAAAGGCCTGGGTAAAACAGATTTGCCATTTATGAAATAATTAGATAATCTTTGGATCTCCTAGTAGAGAAGCAGTGAGGCTCAGTGGAAAGAGCCCAGGCTTGGGAGTCAGAGGTTATGGGTTCAAATCCTGCTCCGCCACTTAGCTGTGGGACTGCGGGCAAGTCACTTCACTTCTCTGGGCCTCAGTGGCCTCATCTGTAAAATGGGGATTAAGACTGTGAGGCCTCCGTGGGACAACCTGATAATAATAATAATGATGGCATTTATTAAGTGCTTACTATGCACAAAGCACTGGGGATTACAAGGTGATCAGGTTGTCCCACGAGAGGCTCAGTCTTCATCCCCATTTTACAGAGGCCCAGGGAAGTTACGTGACTTGCCCAAAGTCACACAGCTGACAACTGGCGGAGCCGGGATTTGAACCCATGACCTCTGACTCCAAAGCCCGGGCTCTTTCCACTGAGTCACGCTGCTTCTCATCACCTGCTAATCACCTTGCAACCTCCCCAGTGCTTAGAACAGTGCTTTGCACACAGTAAGCGCTTAATAAATGCCATCATCATCATCAAAAAAGAGATTTTACTACTTAGTGTAATTCCTAGCTTGTTAGAGAAAATTGGAAAAAAGTGTTATTTGAAATATCCTTCCATTTTATGCTTCCTCTTCAAAAAGTAATGGAATTCAATGCTGCTGTATTGACTGATGTTCAGGTTAAATTTTGTTTTTTAATAATTTCCCAGAATTTTCCTTTGAAACTGTGTGGTTCAAAAAATGGAAATGAATGGAATTCTGCTTTTGGAGAAACCAAGTCATGCACCCATAAGTAGAGGCGCCTGATGAATCTTGCTTTGTAATTTATAAAAATATCAAGAGTCAGGAAGAGCATTAAGAATCTGATTCTTCTGCCAAGTGTGAATTAGAACTATTTCTTTACACCTCAGATGAAGCATAAATGCTGCCTCATAGCACTTAAGAGCCCGGGTATTGGAGTCAAAGGTCATGGGTTCAAATTCTGACCCTGCCAATTGTCAGCTGTGTGACTTTGGGTAAGTCTCTTCACTTCTCTGTGCCTGTTACTTTCATTCATTCATTCATTCATTCAATCGTATTTATTGAGCGCTTACTGTGTGCAGAGCACTGTACTAAGCGCTTGGGAAGTACAAGTTGGCAACATCTAGAGACGGTCCCTACCCAACAACGGGCTCACAGTCTAGAAGAACAAAACATATTAACAAAATAAAATGTAAATTCATCTGTAAAACGGGGATTAAGACTGTGAGCCCCCTTTGGGACAAGCTGATCACCTTGTAACCTCCCCAGTGCTTAGAACATAATAAGCGCTTAATAAATGCCGTTATTATTATTATTAGTGATGGAGGTGTTAATAATTAATAGCCGCTCCATCTGCTAAGCACTTACCGGGTGTCAAGGAATGTCCTAAGCAATGGGGCAGATAACGGACTCACCGTCTAGAAAGAGGGATTTCAGCTATCAGAGTCCCCGTTCTTCAGATGAGGGAAGGGAGGCACAGAAAAGGGAAGTGGCTCTCCCAAGGCCACACGGCAGACAAGCGGTGGAGCTGGGATTAGAATTTTAAGAATTAAAACTGCTAAAATTAGGAGCTCCCTGCAGATTCATTCATTCAATCGTATTTACTGAGTGCTTACTGTGTGCAGAGCACTGTACTAAGCGCTTGGGAAGTACAAGTCTGCGATCATTCAATAGTATTTATTGAGCGCTTACTGTGTGCAGAGCACTGTACTAAGCGCTTGGGAAGTACAAGTCTGCGCAGGATAAACCTGATGGTTGGTCCAAAAAAGAGATCATGGACAGTGTTATCACTCCTTGGGTGAACTGGGCTGAATGTCTTCACGATTTTTATTAATAATAATAATAATAATAATAATAGCATTTGTTAAGCGCTTACTATGTGCCAAGCACTGTTCTAAGCGCTGGGGTAAATGCAAGGTAATCAAGTTGTCCCACGTGGGGCTCATAGTCTTACTCCCATTTTACAGATGAGGTAACAGGCGCAGAGAAGTTAAGTGACTTACCCAAAGTCTCACAGCTGATAAGTGGCAGAGTCAGGATTAGAACCCATCACCTCTGACTCCCAAACCTGTGCTCTTTCCGTTAAGCCCCGTTGCTTCTCCCATTTTTGAGGTGTACCCCCAAGCTGGTTTCCCCTTAAGCACTCTGATAATAATAATAATAATAATGGCATTTATTAAGCGCTCACTATGTGCAGAGCACTGTTCTAAGCGCTGGGGAATTTACAAGGTGATCAGGTTGTCCCCCGTGGGGCTCACACTGTTAATCCCCATTTTACAGATGAGGGAACTGAGGCCCAGAGAAGTTAAGTGACTTGCCCAAAGTCACACAGATGACAAGTGGTGGAGCTCACTCACCCTAGCCCCACAGTAATTATGACGATGGCATTCATTAAGCGCTTACTACGTGCAAAGCACTGTTCTAAGCGCTGGGGAGGTTACAAGGTGATCAGGTTGTCCCACGGAGGACCGTCTTCATCCCCATTTCACAGATGAGGTCACTGGCACAGAGACATGAAGTGACATGCCCAAAGTCACACAGCTGACAATCGGCGGGGCCGGGATTTGAACCCATGACCTCTGACTCCAAACCCCGGGCTCTTTCCACTGAGCCACGCTGCTTCTCCTTCTGCACAGTACTTACGCACAGATCCTCCTACTCTATATCCTCATCTGTAGGCCATTTTATTAATAATAATAATAATAATGATGGCATTTATTAAGCGCTTACTATGCGCAAAGCACTGTTCTAAGCGCTCGGGAGGAAACAAGGCGATCAGGTTGTCCCACAGGGGGCTCACAGTCTTAATCCTCATTTTCCAGATGAGGTAACTGAGGCCCAGAGAAGTGAAGTGACTTGCCCACAGTCACACAGCTGACAGTTGGCGGCGGCGGGATTTGAACCCATGACCTCTGACTCCAAAGCCCGGGATCTTTCCACTGAGCCACACTGCTTCTCCTTCTGCACAGATCCTCCTACTCTATATCTCATCTGTAGGCCATTTTAAGGCATCTACTAACTCTGCCACATTGTTCTTTCCCAAGCGCTTAGTACACTGCTCTGCACACAGTAAGCACTCAGTAAATACCACTGACTGATGTCATAATTTAGGGGTTGGGCTGGAAGGGGAGCACATTAGGATGGTCCAAGTCAATCAATCTATCGTATTTATTGAGCGCTTACTATCTGCAGAGCACTGTACTAAGCGCTTAGCACTGTACTAAGCCAAGTCTCAATAATATTTAAGATACCCTACTAAGAGTTGGGATAAAATCATTCTTTTCTAGGACAGCTGTCTTCCAGACTGGGAGCCCGTTGTTGGGTAGGGATTGTCTCTGCTGCACTTTCTAATAATAATAATAATAATAATAATAATAATAATAATAATAATAATAATAATAATGTTGGCATTTGTTAAGCGCTTACTATGTGCAAAGCACTGTTCTAAGCGCTGGGAGGGTACAAGGTGATCAGGTTGCCCGACGTGGGGCTCACAGTCTTCATCCCCATTTTACAGATGAGGTAACTGAGGCTCAGAGAAGTTAAGTGACTTACCCAAGGTCACACAGCAGACATGTGGCAGAGCCGGGATTCAAACCCATGACCTCTGACTCCAAAGCCCGGGCTCTTTCCACTGAGCCATGCTGCTTCTTTTCCAAGCGCTTAATACAGTGCTCTGCACACAGTAGGCGCTCAATAAATACGATTGAATGAAATAATAATAATAATAATAATAATGATGGCATTTATTAAGCGCTTACTATGTGCAAAGCACTGTTCTAAGCGCTGGGGAGTTTACAAGGTGATCAGGTTGTCCCACGGGGGCTCACAGTCTTAATTCCCATTTTACAGATGAGGGAACTGAGGCCCAGAGAAGTGAAGTGACTTGCCCAAAGTCACACAGCTGACAAGTGGCAGAGCTGGGATTTGAACCCATGACCTCTGACTCCAAAGCCCGGGCTCCTTCCACTGAGCCACGCTAAGAACCCATTAATAATAATGGCATTTATTAAGCACTTACTATGTGCAAAGCACTGTTCTAAGCAGAAAACATTCTTCATTTCTAAATTTTTTTTCTTCATCATCGTCATCAATCGTATTTATTGAGCGCTTACTGTGTGCAGAGCACTGTACTAAGCGCTTGGGAAGTACAAGTTGCTTAAAGCGCCTCTAACTTCTAAACAAATAAAAAAAGGCATTAGAGTAAGGTAGAAGGGAAAGGAGTGTTATTTTTTATGTCATTTCTCCTTGCTGGAGAAGCAGCACAGCTCAGTGGATAGAGCCCGGGCTTTGGAGTCAGAGGTCACGGGTTCAAATCCCAGCTCCGCCAACGGTCAGCTGTGTGGCTTTGGGCAAGTCACTTCACTTCTCTGGGCCTCAGTTACCTCATCTGTAAAATAGGGATTAAAACTGTGAGCCCCTCGTGGGGCAACCTGATCACCCTGTAACCTCCCCAGCGTTTAGAACAGTGCTTTGCACATAGTAAGCGCTTAATACCATCATCATTATTATTATTATTGTTTTAGAAACGATCTAGCTCTCTTTTTGTAAATGTTCCTTGTACCCTCCCATTAGATCGTAAAGTCTGTCAGGGCAGGGGATATATGACTTGCTTCTGACGTAGTCTCCCAAGTGCTTAGTACAGCGTTTTGCACTCAAAAGATACTCAATATCAGGGATCGGTCCATCAGTTCATGGGTTCTAATCCCGCCTCCGCCACTTGGCAGCTGTGTGGCCTTGGGCAGGTTACTTCACTTCTCTGAGCCTCAGTTCCCTCATCTGGAAAATGGGGATGAAGACCGTGAGCCCCTCGTGGGACAACTTGATCACCTTGTATCCCCCTCAGCGCTTCGCACACAGTAAGTGCTTAACAAATGCCATTATTATTATTTCAGGAAAATAACCAGTAAAAACTACGATGGTGCAATGATTCCATTTCTTCAGCGCTTAGAACAGTGCTTGGCACATAGTAAGCGCTTAACAAATATTATTATTATTATTATTATTGAGTATTCTTCCCTATAAAGTACATTTTGCACTACTGGGGTTCTGCTGCTTCGGAAAATACAGAGAGGGAAGTGAGGGACTCTATCATTACCCTTAATTCTTTAAATACGCCATCACAGCCCTCAGATACATTTGTCCCAACCGTACACTTTCCTTTTTGTTCATCCTTCACTGCGCTTTTTCAATCGTTTCCTAGTCACAAAAAAAAAAAAAAAGCCAAATAAACTAGGATTACTTCCGAGGTGAATTTTGGCATATTTTTGGGCATGCATACCACACAGTATCTTGGCAAATATACAGTTAAATTCAGTCGACTCCCCAGAACAGTGCTTGGCACATAGTAAGCACTTAATACTATTATTATTATTATTATTATTGATACGTCATGGTGATTTTGTCACCCACGGTGCAGTGAAGTTGATTACTAGATTGAATGCAGCCTCCCTAAAAATCAAAACATAGGCACTTTCATTATGAAAATACAGAAACAAGTCTTAAAGTGATTCAGGAAAGAGTTATGGACGATTTTTTAAGAGCTGCACTGCGTTATAGCCTGCTGGGCCTCTTTCTAACTTTGCTTTATTACCACTGTCGCCCTAAGACGCGTGTCCATTAAAGCACTTTAGGAATTAGTGGCCCTCCTGATCACCTACAGTTGTTTATTTCACTCCTAAAGAAACAAGATTTTAATATATCAATTTAATGGGTATTTTCTAGCCTCGCCTTATGCCGTCTCCGACCCCCAGTGACAGGACACATCTCTCCCAGAACTCCCCACCTCCATCTGCAGTCGTTCTGGTAGCGGATTCAGAGTTTTCTTGGTAAAAATATGGAGTGGTTTCCCGTCTTACCTCTGACCTAATTTCCCCTCCCGCCCCAAACACATCCCAAATTGTCCAATCAAGTCAACTACGGGTTTTCATGTTCGTGAGGAATGACTTTTATATCACTATTGGACTAGCTGATTGTTCTACTGCACTCTCCCAAGTGCTCAGTACAGTGCTTTGCGCCCAAAAGGACTGAATGTATTAATGAACACTACCGTGCCTCCACATTTTGAAAAATAATGCTCAAACAGGCTTTAAAATAGTAACATTGTCCCTTACTCCACCTGACTTCTCTCGAGACCTCTAAATTATCTATACAAAGCAAAAGCACGCAGTCATATTCTGTACATTCCTAAATTTATTCTTTTCAGACCCCACTTAGGTTATCCAGCACTTAGAACAGTGCTTTGCACATAGTAAGCGCTTAATAAATACCATTATTATTATTATTCCATGTCACCTACTGATTCGAATAGGAAATTTCTGCTCTTTTCATAAGGAGTTACTGCACCCTGCACTTTTTCTCCCCCCGCCAAGGTAGATTGTTTAAAAACGATCAGGACACGGTTTTGTTTTGTTTTTAATTTCCACATGATGTATTCCTTCTGCAAGCACTACTGCTTGCACATTTTCAAATGAACACTTCTGAGCACTTTCCACTTTCTCCGGAAGGCTTAGTAGATAAACGAGTCCCCACTATGTAAGTATGCAAGAATAGAGCTTTAATAAATTCTTTCCAGTGTTAATGATGCAGCTTTTTCCTGCAAGGCCCACCTCGATAACTCCTAAAGCTGACATTTTTTCCCTTGTTCAGCCCCGGCCCTGGGAGAGGTCTAGCTTACTCACGAAAGGAAGGTTAGCCCTGCGCTGTATTAATAAATTATAAGATGGTCTTGGTTCTGATGCGTTTTGGAACAACTTTCTCTAGTGTGCACACACACAGTCTCATGAAAAGGTTAAGAGGAAGCTAAAGCAGTTTCAGATTCGAAAAGCTCAGTGCTCTACTGAGCGCTTAGTACAGTGCACTGCACACCGCAAGCCCTCAATAAACACCACTGACCGATGGCTTTACCGCTTTACTGTAGGGAAGCGCGGAAATAGTCAATGTTCTCGCCGCAGAGACAAAAATGCTGCTCTTCAGTGGAAAGGATTGAAAGGGGAACACGCACCTAAGTTAGCCGTTCGACTGTGAATTTAAAAAGAGAAAGAAAAAGAAAAAGCCACACGATTTCCCTACTAAGACTCAACGGGTGAAGGAACCAAACAGCCTGCATTGGACTTGAGCTCAAAAAGCTTGCCGATTTTCCACAAATGTCCACTCAATTCGCAGTCACTGACAGGACTGCTGTACATATTTCTGCGCCTGCACTCGTAAAAGCAGATAAAATATTTAATGTGTCATTTACAACATGTTTTTACCAGCTCAGCATACAGGATGAATATAGGGTATATCAAAGTAGTTGACATGTATGAGCTTGTGCAAACCCTGCAAAAATAGTACTTCGGGTATCTGCTAATTAAAAAAAAAAAAAAATCCATCTGCAGTTTAGAAGTGATACAGTTCAATCTACCACAAAATACAAAGGGCTTCAAAAATGTATACCATTCCAACAACAATGTATATAAGTTATTAAATAATGATCTGATTTAAAAGAATATATATGAAGCCTTTAAGTAGGAGGTCTTTTCTACATGCAATATTATTCCTCATTAAAGAAAAAAAAAAAATGTAAAAAGGCCATTGGTAATTGCTTTGTTAACAGTGTAGAAAACGCCAATTCTCTGGTCACAGACTCCACTAGTTTAGCACTTAAGGTCTCTGCAGTGTTATAAATGTAATTCTTTTAAAATACTGTTAATTCTATGATTCCACCGGTAAAAGAATGTGACGTGGAATATGGCAGTCTTCGTGTTGGGGGCGATGAAACACAGTTCTGTCATTTTTGTTTGTTTTCCTTTTTGTTCGTTGGTTTGTCTGCAAGTGTTTGAAGTTATCCGGACGAACAGCAGCCGCCGCTGCTCTGTATTTGTGGTTCGTCGTCAATAATCTGTACCCCTCTCCTCGCCGGGCCTGGTTGACTGGAACCGTTGCCTTTCGCTCGTTCATCCACTTGAGCTGTTTCTATCATTCCTTAAAGAGGAAGAAGGGGAGGAAAAAGAAAAATCAGAAAACGTTAGGCCACCGCTTACCTCCTTACTTACTTCCCCCTTTTAGACTGTGAGCCCACTGTTGGGTAGGGACTGTATATGTTGCCAATTTGTACTTCCCAAGCGCTGAGTACAGTGCTCTGCACATAGTAAGCGCTCAATAAATACGATTGATGATGATGAAGACACCTCCGAAGTCCCTGGAATAACGCCGATGTTCAACGACAAAAAGGAACCTCGAAGGTACTTGGCATTTACAAATCGAAATAATAATAATAATAATGATGGCATTTATTAAGCGCTTACTACGTGCCAAGCACCGTTCTAAGCGCTGGGGAGGTTGCAAGGCGATCAGGTTGTCCCACGGAGGGCTCACGGTCTTCACCCCCATTTTACAGATGAGGTAACTGAGGCCCAGAGAAGTGACGTGACTTGCCCAAAGTCACACAGCTGACAATTGGCGGGGCCGCGATTCGAACCCATGACCTCTGACTCCAAAGCCCGGGCTCTTTCCACTGAGCCACGCTGCTTCTCATGTGTAGAAGTAAGTGTGAGTAAGCCTGTGAGTCTTAGGACCTGGGTTCTAATCCTGACTCCGCCCTGCTGTGTCTTTGGGCAAGTCACTTCGGTTGCCTCATCTGTTAAAATGAGGATTGAGCTTCCTGTTCTTCCTTCTACTGGGCCTGTGTTCCACCTGATTGACTTGAGGACTACCCCAGTACTCGACAATAATAAGTACTGAATCTCCAGCCAAAACAAATAAAAATATCCCCCCCCCCAAAAAAAAACCCAAAACAACCCCCAAAATAAACAAAAACCAAAAAAAGGCTACATTTGCAGGAGTTTTTTCCTGCATATATTGAATACTGTTTTCCAAAGAGACGCCTACCTTCATGATAGAGTCTCTAAATGCAGAATTTGCTACTTTCGCCTGAGGTAAATGAAAGTAATTAGGATAAAGAACAGTGCTTTGCACATAGTAAGCGCTTAATAAATGCCATAATTATTATTATAAGAAAAAGCACTTGACTTGGCATATCAATGGTATTTACTGAGTGAGTACTGTGGACAAAGCACTATATCAAGCATTTGGGGAGTAGAACACCAGACTTTGTAGACACAATCCCTGCCCTAAAGGACCTTACAATCTAAGAAAGGTCATATTTGCTTACTTGTCCAGAGAAAAATCAGTTAGCTCAAATTTCAGGGACACAGGTTTTTCTGTTTTTTTAAGGTACAGACAACAATGCTTGCTCTTGCGACCTGACGCGCTTCCACGGGAAGAAGGGGGAAAAAAATAATTCTGCTTTAAAAATTGTGCTGGATTCTGCCCAAGACAAAGGCCTTTTACCTCTTGAATAAGAATACAATTCTAGATTATAAAAACGTAAAAGATGACAGAACGACTCCACAATACCAACTTGTACTTCCCAAGCGCTTAGTACAGTGCTCTGCACACAGTAAGCGCTCAATAAATACGGTTGAATGAATGAATGAATACGTACTTTTACACAGGTCAAGAAAGAGTTCTTCAATTCCTTTATTGTGTTTGGCAGAAGTATGATAATGTTTTGCTCCCACTGATTCTGCATACCTATGGGGAAAACAAAAGACAACTTTAAACGATACTAAGACTTGAAAAAAGAAAAACTACAGTTCTAGCAAGGGCGCAAGTCATGTTTACTTGGTCATACTTCATCCCTGACATTTCTCTCGGAAGGATCTACCAGAGGGTTAAACAAAGCCAACAAAACAAATTCTACTTGTCACAAAACTTCAGATGTTAAGAACAGTGCTTTGCACATAGTAGCGCTTAATCAATCGTATTTATTGAGCGATTACTGTGTGCAGAGCACTGTACTAAGCTCTTGGGAAGTACAAGTTGGCAACATATACAGTCCCTACCCAACAGTGGGCTCACAGTCTAAAAGGGGGAGACAGAGAACAAAACCAAACATACTAAATATCATTAATAAATATCATTATTATTATTACTCTATTGTGTCTACTTGCATGCAATTTTGCATGTACAAAGTAGATCACTGAATACCAAATTCCTCAGCATTTGCAAGAATGCAATATGCCAGCAAATGAAAAATTCCAATCAGCTCTGCTCTGGGTTAAAGGGATTTAAGCAGGAAGCCCTGATCCCTGCCATCTCAATTGCTGAATTATCCCATTCTCGACAAAGCAGTTTTCTAGGTCTCCCAAACTTAATCTCCAGAGGAACTGCCTTCAGCTTAACTTTAATGACTTCGTTACATGGAAAGCTAACCGGGGCTACCGACCGCAAGGCTCTGATTGAAGATCATACTCAAAACAGGTACCGCTTTCTTGTAACAATCTGGTTGAGCCTTCATAGGAAGCCTTGAGTGTCGGTGATAAATTCGATTTGCTTAGGCGAGCCGCTGTTTCTCCTCTTTTCCAGTTTCCAGGGGAAGTGCTAATTACTAGTCAGTTCCCTTGTGACATGCTTTTATTTCAGTTTGGAGAGGAATTAGGGAACCTTTTCCGTTACACGCACCTGTCCAGCTGCAATGCGAGCCACAAATGGAGTTGGAGTTCTGTGCATCTGTGTGATACCAGTTTTCTAGAACATGAGGCTTTTGAGGAACATAACTCTCCCTGGTATAGGAGAACTGACTGAACGTAATTGTCATGCTTTTAATTCAAAGTAGTATGATTTTTATTGGTAAGAAGTGGAGTAACACATTTGAAATACATATATATATATATATATATATATATATATATGTGTGTATATATATATATATATATATATATATGTGTGTGTGTGTGTATATATATATGTACCTATACCTATAGATATGCATAGATATATATCACCACCCTATTCACAAGCAGTCTCTATCCCTGGAGTAAAACCAGTTGTTACCTAACCTTGAGGTTAATTCTCAATTACTGGCGAGAAGAAAACCCCCCCCTCCCAAAATGAGACACAAGAAGAGATCAACTTACGCTTCTGCTTCTTGAACTGAAACATGTCTCTCTTTTTCCAAGTCTATTTTATTACCTGGTGAAAACAGTTAAACATTAATCTCTGACATTACTTAGATCTTGCCACACAAGTTGAGAAACAGGTTCTCCCCCTTTGTACCCTTCCACTAGAAGACTCTTTTTCCCTACTCCAGTTTTCAGGCCACCTTCGCTAAAAGGCAGCCCGGCACACTAAAGATAACTCACATGACTCTCACATAATAATAATAATGGCATTTATTAAGAGCTTACTATGTGCAAAGCACTGTTCTAAGTGCTGGGGAGATTACAAGGTGATCAGGTTGTCCCATGGGGGGCAACTCTTGCAATAATAGTTTAGCAATAACAGTTTAGGACTCTTTTATAAATCAAAATATAACTATTCTGGCTCGTGACTCTGGCCATTTCTTCATACATGGGCTCAACCAGAGTGGTAGCGAAGTCAACTGTCAGCATTGTCGGTGTTATCCTGAAAATGTTACCCTGTTATCCTGCCATATTCTCACTCTATTTAGTGAAGAGGCTACAGTCCTGTAGTTTGTCTTCAACCTATTATCAGAGTTTCTCTGTAGCCTCTCAAATTGCCACTCGTATTATTAAGTCAAATACAAAAGCATAGGCCCATAATCCAACTGACACAGAATCCTTAATTTCCGATCTCAGTGGAAAGAGCCCGGGCTTTGGAGTCAGAGGCCACAGGTTCAAATCCCTGTTCTGCCAATTGTCAGCTGTGTGACTTTGGGCAAGTCACTTAACTTCTCTGTGCCTCAGTTCCCTCATCTGGAAAATGGGGATTAAGACTGTGAGCCCCCTGTGGGACAACCTGATCGCCTTGTAACCTCCCCAGCGCGTAGAACAGTGCTTCGCACATAGTAAGCGCTTAATAAATGCCATTATTATTATTACTATTATTATTATTTCCTCCCAACACAGATTTCCTTAAACTCAACCAAAAGGCGATGGAAATGCAAGGTTAATTTCACTTAAGTATCAAACAGGTACCAATAAACCTAGGTCTGGTTAAGGATTTTTTTTTCCTAACAATAACAAAAAATGCCATATATAAAAATGAAGTCATCCTCACCATCACTTCCCAAATCCCAGAAAGACCACACTAAAGCTCCGAAAGAGGCAGGAAAAACCTGGCAACTAGCGCTTTACCCTCAGTGGCCATTTTGGCTTATCCTGGTATCTCTATTATTCATAAAGAGATCTCTTCTAGTCAAATTCAGAAGTGACATCTCATCATATTAGATGCCTTTTATCCGTTCAGACTATTCAAAAAGTTTCAGGTTTCTATACGTAGATTTGGGGAATCAGAATGGCTGAGATAAGACCTGAGCTATTTAAATATTCACTACTCGCAACCAAGCGTCAGCGGGGAACATATCTTGTGTTTTCCCAAGCTCTAAACACTGTGTGCAACACACTTTAGGTGCTCAGTACACACCTTTGCAACTAAAAAAAACCATTTCTTCAAGATAATGTTCATTAAATCTGAAAATAATGCATTAGATGGGGATAACAGCGCTTAGAACAGTGCTTTGCACATAGTAAGCGCTTAACAAATACCATCATTATTAACGTTATTATTATTATAACATGAATCCCCTTGTGGTTAGTACCATGACACTAGAGTGGAAACTACTGTAAAAGTCTTCTGAGCAACTAGGTCTAAAAACCAAAAACCTACTCAAAAAGTAGCCTTTTAAAAGCAAAGGTACTGAGATTTTGTCAGGCTTCTGAAACTGAACATAAACTATTGTAGAGAGACTAAATAAAATTTGTACTTGTGCTCTCATTAATACAAGTAAAAAAAAAAAAGATTTTCTTTCCTCAGTTGAGGCTGGGTTTTTAATCAAATCTCATTCTGAATTTTCTTTATGCAAATGCTTAAGACAGCTTTTTGTTAAATGAATGATTTTCCTTAAAAATTCAACTACAAATGCTCACTATTTGATATAAATTCAGAAAAAGATGCTGAACCTTTCTTTAACAATCAGATGGACGCTGCAGAGAAGCAGCGTGGCTCAGTGGAAAGAGCCCGGGCTTTGGAGTCAGAGGTCATGGGTTCGAATCCCAGCTCTGCCAATTGTCAGCTGTGTGACTTTGGGCAAGTCACTTAACTTCTCTGTGCCTCAGTTACCTCATCTGTAAAATGGGGATTGATTGTGAGCCCCCTCTGGGACAACCTGATTACCTTGTATCCCCCCAGTGCTTAGAACAGTGCTTTGCACATAGTAAGCGCTTAATAAATACCATCATTATTATTATTATTATGTCTGCTGTGTGACCTTGGGCAAGTTACAACTTCTCGGGGCCTCAGTTACCTCATCTGTAAAATGGGGACGATGACTGTGAGCCCCCCGTGGGACAACCTGATCACCTTGTATCCCCCCCAGCGCTTAGAACAGTGCTTTGCACATAGTAAGCGCTTAACAAGTGCCATTTTTATTATTATATCATTTGAACATGACTGTGATTTTCAGAATTTCAACGAACGGAAAAAAATGCTCACCAACTATACACAAGCAGATTTCGTTTCCCAACATTTTCCGCAACTCTTTGACCCAGTTTTTTACCTGTGTGAATAAATATCAGGTATTAGTGTGGAGTCCGTTATAAGATACGGAAGAGCAATTCAAAGGGATTGTGTGTAGGTCGCGCAAAGTAATCTGCTTCAGTAGGTCAGAAAATCTAATGGTCAAGAAAGGAAAGGAAAGCTGCACACCTAAGCTCGGGAAAATCACTGTCCCACATTTCTTTCAATCTTCTTGGGCATCTGTTCAGCCACAGATGGGTGTTACATTTTCCAGTGAGTCACTCCAAGGAATGTTCCCAGGGGAATTTTTGACAGTAAAACTAGAGAGACTCCACCCTCGCATGCTCAAAGTATAACAGAAGCTCAGTGAGTATTTTACTAACTTACACTTCACACTTTCACAGGCTCAAAGATGGCCC
This sequence comes from Tachyglossus aculeatus, assembly GCF_015852505.1. Lineage (NCBI taxonomy): Eukaryota > Metazoa > Chordata > Mammalia > Monotremata > Tachyglossidae > Tachyglossus > Tachyglossus aculeatus. The sequence continues at coordinate 20,588,152 of NC_052079.1, read as the reverse complement.
AATAGTCTCTCCCATCCCTTCAAAATGTCTCCAGGCATCGCACACTCATTTGAGCCCGACTTCAACGATCATCACCCAAACAGTATAGGTTGTTTTTCGCAAAACGCACCCACCCCAAGCCCATCCTCATCTAAAAAACACGCTTTCACACAGCTCTCACTCCCTCTTCCAAAGTCATCAGTTCTGTTAAACTTTGGCCACTGCGGACTCACTCCGGCTAGTCTGTTCCCATGGCCACGCGCTCTTCACGTGATAAGTGGTTATGTGCTGATCTTCAGAGCCGCTCTAATACCCACAAATATAACAAGTAGAAGGAATAAAAAGTAAGGACCAAAAGGGGACGCAAACCTGTGGAATTAATAATGAAAGCAACAACTTTCTAACTTCATCCTCAACACCACACGTCAAAGCAGGTAGAAACAAGGGTCAGAAGTTTAACGTGGAAATGAAACATTACTTACCCATCTCTCTGCCTCTTTTGAACACCCACTCATCCAACCCCTGCATACTGGGAGTGGGGAAATCTGAACGACTGACTGGCCCCATTACGATGATGAGGTAGGGCCCATAAAAGCGGAGATTAAAGCACCTTTGAAGAGTACTAGATGACTTGTGGAATTCTTCAAAAATCACCATGGCTCAAGAAACCAAGAGTCAGTATGGCTTCCGGGATCCCAGGAATTTCACATACAGTGCCCGTAAGGCACATTTTTTCTCTATTTGCGGTATCCAAGGAACTCAAAGCGCCTTGCAACACAACACGAATCAGTGTTTCTATATCCATCAAGCAACAGAAACCAAATGAGGCATTCGAAGAAGAAATGGGGGTAGGGAGGGGTGAAGAGAGATAAAGACTGGATATCATAGGGAATCTACTGAAGAAACAGCTTCAAACTCTGGTCAATCAAGCTCATCTAATATCCCAGACCCTGAGACCTTGGTGTCTGGATCTGGGAAGGCCTACATAGGAAACACGCTTGCTTCCAAGGGGAGTACTGCTAAATATGAGAAGTCCCTTTCTGCACACACGAAGACCTATCCCCGGAAGACCCTGATGCCACCCATTCCCACGCCCTGGATCCAGAGGAAGAAGAGAGAAAACACCCAATCCCAGCAGAGCCAACAGATCTCGGGATTTAGCACCGATTCTGTCCTACTGGTAGCCAAACAATAAATCCTCCTAGCTGGGAACAAGGTAACCCCGATGTCACTCATAGGAACACTGGCACGGGACCACCAATGACCTGTGGGCCCGAAGGATGACGTCCAGATGGTGTGAAACCACCCCCCCGCCCCAACACACACGCACAGAAGTGAGTTTTGACCCAAATTCTGTTTGGCCAATTCATTTGCGCATCTGTAGCTTCGGTACCAAGGCCCCCAAAATGAAGTCCGTCTAGCCATCCGAGTCCGGTTGATCCCGGCTCTCTACCGATGACCTCCCTGCGCCCCCCAAAAAGCTCAAGAAAACACCCTCTCCTGCTCCCTCCCTCCTTGACAGTCCCTCCACAAGAACTGACTGGATTTGGGCCAGGAGTGCACGGAAGCACTGGTTTATGAAATGGACAGGCATGAGATCATAGCATGCGGCACTACATTCCAGGATCATTCATTCTCCTGGCCCCGCCAATTAATTTTCCCTGCTCCACCCTTTAGTCTATTTCGGCCCCAAATCATCACTGAAGATGTCTACTGCCATTAAGTTCTCAACAGCCAATCTCCACCAGAGGACCAAACACATCGTCTTGAACACTAGGAAAAGCAATGTACATAGCTAAGTACCGTTTCACTCTGAAAAACAATCCTAATATCTCTACAAGTATTTTTTAATCAATCCCAGGATCATTAAGTTACTGCTTTACACTTCTTTGTATTGATGAGATTGCTTTTTTCTTAAACGAAGCTAACAACTGCACCCTTCCACATTTGGGAACTAAAGCCTAGAAATGAGTCAATGATAGATCTATAAACCATACAATACCTTCTGAAAAGAGTCTTCATCTGTTATGTCATAAACTAAAATGGCTCCATTTGAATCCCGGTAGTAAATAGGACCCAGGGCATGGAATCTCTCTTGACCAGCAGTATCCTAATTTGACAAGGGCGACAGACAATTTGTTAGTTTACTGAAGACGTCCACTTTCCAAACATAATTGCTAAGCAAGATTATGGATTAAAAACACTTCATTTTTAATCAAATTGAAATCTTAGAAAAACTAACATCTCTTTTAAAAAATGAACACGTTATCCTGCTCAAGACACAAAAGCTAAATGACCAAGGACCTTTCAAAATATATCAGATAAGGTTAACCTACCCATATTGCAAGATTGACTCTTTTTCCACCAATATTCAACTTCTTTGTTAAGAAAGATGCCTAGAACAAAGAAAGGTTACATTACAATTAAGTTAACTAGGACAATCCTCTCAATGAGTATTCGTGATCTTCAAACCCATCCCCGGAGGTTCAACTGGCATCTAACGAGTCTTAAATTACCTGAAGATGACACAAATCCGTACCCATCTAGGGAGGGGAAAGAAAGCAGCAGCAAGACCCTTCATCTCGCATCTTTACCACTGATAGACACGTGAACAAACTGCTCTCTGGACAAAAATCCAAGACCGAGGGAATACGACAATTCAAGACCCAGCTCGCTGCCACATTAAGAGCCTAGCCTTTGGATATGTAGTAGTCCACAGATTTTTCCGAACTCTCCATGTGGAATACCTCGGACCGTCATGACGCCTTTCTCAAGAACACTCTTCTCACATCAGTTACATCACTTGCATCCAGGAATACTCCAGTGGGTAAGACAGGGACAAGGTACTCTCACCCGCTGGGTTTTCCCGACGACTTGGCCAAGATCACACAGTAAGTCAGTATCGGAAGAAGGATCTGGGGGTCAATTTGGCGCTCAATCCACCACCCTACAGCACACTAGAGGCGTGGGCAACCACTTTGGTTGGAGGGCTACATAGGGACCTCGCTGAAGTCTGTGGAGGGCCACCAATCCAGGCCTTCTGGCCACTTCTTGGGGTCAGGGGGAGGGGGAGGATACTACCTGCACCTGCGGTTGGAAGCATTTGAACCTGGGCCATTTCGAATTAAATTACTTGGCAGGCTGGACTGAGACTCCGAGCCATATCTTGCCCCAGCTCTACGTTATATTCTACTAACTGCCTTATCTATCTAGAATCATGGCTCTTTTGTCCTTCTTGAACCGACTGAAAGACGGACCAACCATTCTTCTTGAGACTTCTAAAACTAGATTAAGAACAAGTGGGGTATTTTGTTGGACATTCTAGAGGTTGGATACCGAGACTGAATAAGATTCTAGCTCACGTTACAAGCAGTGGGGAAAATTAGTGTTTTCACTGAAATACAGTAAAAATAGATCCCGTCCTCCCACCCACTGCAAACCCCACAAAGAACACCACTCAAAACGGAGAATATGCTTTCATCAGGACAGAATTTCAGGTATGAGGACCTTCTGCTTAAATTACTTCTTTCGAAGTTACGAATAAAGCAACGGGAGAGAAATCTGGCTCTAAGCCAGGCATACAAATGAGCCCGGGCACAAACGCTGAATCTAATCTTAGAATTCTACAAAAATTAAATCGATCATATCTACTGAGTGCTTCCTGGGGGCAGAGTACTGTACTGAGAGCTTGGGAGAGTACAATATAACAGAGTTGGTAGACCCGTTCCCTGTCCGCAACGAGCTTACAGTCTAGAGCTCACCTCCTCCAGGAGGCCTTCCCAGACTGAGCCCCTTCCTTCCTCTCCCCCTCGTCCCCCTCTCCATCCCCCCATCTTACCTCCTTCCCTTCCCCACAGCACCTGTATATATGTATATATGGTTGTACATATTTATTACTCTATTTATTTATTTATTTATTTTACTTGTACATTTCTATCCTATTTATTTAATTTTGTTGGTATGTTTGGTTCTGTTCTCTGTCTCCCCCTTTTAGACTGTGAGCCCACTGTTGGGTAGGGACTGTCTCTATGTGTTGCCAATTTGTACTTCCCAAGCGCTTAGTACAGTGCTCTGCACATAGTAAGCGCTCAATAAATACGATTGATTGATTGATTGATTGATTAGAGGGGGAGGCAGACATTAATATAAATTACGAATGCGTACAGCAGTTTTATGGGGCTGAGGGAGGGGTAAATCAAGGGTGCAAATCCAGATGCGATCGTGACGCAGAAGGAAGCTGGGGAAGAGGAAATGAGGGCTTAGTCGGGAAAGGGCCTCTAAATGAGTGAATCACAGCATTAACATGATTTAATTACTATTTCTCTAATGTAATTCAATGTACTGTCCCCCGGTACAGCAAGTGGGAAGGACCGATGACATCTCTGGCACCTGGCTGGAACAAAACCCTTTCTTCTACACCTTAATCACATTAATTACTACACCTTAATTCATTTAGTGCCATGTACTAAGAACTTCAGGAGAATACGACCGTAGTAAGGGAAATGATCCTTGTCCCCGAAGGGTCTAACAAGGAAGACAGACAGTGAAACGCCGATGGGGGAGCAAAAGCAAGTAGTTAGGCAGAATGCAGTCACGTTTCAAGGAGATGTTTTTTTGAATACAGGCGTCCTTCTGGGTCCCGATGACTAAGGTGCCTAGGATCTGGAGATACGTCACGCACCGTTAGCTGACGTGGCCAAGGAACGATAAGCCCTTCCTGCAAGCGGGTCCAATCTCCGCCAGAAAAATCAATTCCCACCTCCCCGGCGCCATTTCTGTCTCTGCTCTGCCCTGAGTTGCCGTGCCCGATTCCCTAGCTTGGCACTGTCCCTTCCGTCTCGCCTTCTGCCTACGTTTTTTCCCAAAGCAATGGAGACGTACTGATAAGGCGGCTCTCACCAGCCCTCCCAGCTCCTGCCCATCTTCAGCAGTTGCCAAGGGAGGCAGCGTGAGGTTGACTGAGGATGCGGTTAGTCCCTGGAGCCGGAACAACTCAGAGCTGCCGGCTGAGGCGGAGAGCTTCGGTGTACGCGGGCAGAGAAGAGACGACGGAGGAGGCACGTGGGGATGCTGGACTCCACCCCAGGCAAGTGGAGTTTCTGGGAAGCCAGGACGGATGGACGTTGCACTCAGCGGGGCCCGGGGTTGGGGGACGGAGCTCAGAGCCAGACAGAGAGGCGCGAGGTACTTGGCACAGGGAATTAAGCAGCAGCCGGGCCCGGAGGACCTGGGTTCTAATCCCAGCTCCGCCACGTGTCTGCTGTGTGACCGTGGGCAAGGCACTTCCCTTCCCTGGGCCTCCATTACCTCTACTGTAAAAATGATAATAATAATAATGATGGCATTTCTTAAGCGCTTACTATGTGCAAAGCACTGTTCTACGCGCTGGGAATGTTACAAGGTGATCAAGTTGTCCCACAAGGGGCTCACAGTCTTCACCCTCATTTTCCAGATGAGGCCCAGAGAAGTCAAGTGACTTGCCCGAAGTCACCCAGCTGACAACTGGCGGAGCTGGGATTTGAACCCATGACCTCTGACTCCAAATAATAATAATAATGATGGCATTTATAAGCGCTTACTATGTGCAAAGCACTGTTCTAAGCACTGGGAATGTTACAAGGTGATCAAGTTGTCCCACAAGGGGCTCACAGTCTTCATCCCCATTTTACAGATGAGGTAACTGAGGCCCAGAGAAGTGAAGTGACTTGCCCAAAGTCACCCAGCTGACAACTGGCGGAGCCGGGATTTGAACCCATGACCTTGGACTCCAAATAATAATAATAATAATGATGGCATTTATTAAGCGCTTACTATGTGCAAAGCACTGTTCCAAGCGCTGGGAATGTTACAAGGTGATCAAGTTGTCCCACAAGGGGCTCACAGTCTTCACCCTCATTTTCCAGATGAGGTCACTGAGGCCCAGAGAAGTCAAGTGACTTGCCGAAAGTCACCCAGCTGACAACTGGCGGAGCCGGGATTTGAACCCATGACCTCTGACTCCAAATAATAATAATAATGATGGCATTTAGTAAGCGCTTACTATGTGCAAAGCACTGTTCTAAGCGCTGGGAATGTTACAAGGTGATCAAGTTGTCCCACAAGGGGCTCACAGTCTTCATCCCCATTTTACAGATGAGGTGACTGAGGCCCAGAGAAGTGAAGTGACTTGCCCAAAGTCACACAGCTGACATTTGACGGAGCGGGATTTGAAACCATGACCTCTGACTCCAAATAATAATAATAATAATGATGGCATTTATTAAGCGCTTACTATGTGCAAAGCACTGTTCTAAGCGCTGGGAATGTTACAAGGTGATCAAGTTGTCCCACAAGGGGCTCACAGTCTTCAGCCCCATTTTACAGATGAGGTAACTGAGGCCCAGAGAAGTCAAGTAACTTGCCCAAAGTCACCCAGCTGACAGTTGGCGGAGCCGGGATTTGAACCCATGACCTCTGACTCCAAATAATAATAATAATAATGATGGCATTTATTAAGCGCGTACTATGTACAAAGCACTGTTCTAAGCGCTGTTCTAAGACTGTGAGCCTCATGTGGGACACGGGCTGTGTCCAATCTGAGCAGATTGTACCCCAGCACGGAGGCTGGCTCATAATAAGCACTTAAATGCCAGTAACAACAACGAAATACGGAGGAGCCGCCTCATCATTCGGGACGGATAAGACCGGGAAGCCCGAGGTCGGAAGAGTCCCCGGGAAAACTAAAGGGGACGGGGTCATTTTTACTTACCTCGGTCATCGGGTGGGGTTGGTTCTGGAATGGAACCTAACAAACTGTGTGTATGTCTGGGAGAACGTACCCTACGATTCAGCTGTTCACGACACATCCACGTTTGAGGAGCCCATCAGAGCTGTACCATGGGGAACACCTGAAACTTGCAAAGGCACAGTTACACAGCTGGCAAAAGTACTGAACAAGAGTAGATTAAATTGAGAGAATCTGGCACTGTGTCTCAGAGGAGCGGCTCGATTAAAAAAAGCGGGACAGAGAGGCTGGGAGGGCAATAACAACTAGCTAAGCCTTACGGTTTCCTTCATCGACAACACTCTCGGTGTTATGGAAACACTAAGACTGCCATTGGAGGCAGAGTCTGTGACTCTGGGGGTTAAGAGAGGTAAGTCAGAGAGCTGACCTTTGCCCACACTGTACTCAGTAAAAGTGCTCTTTAGGTAGGGATGCTAGAAATACTTTTATTGATGCTGGTTTAGTTAGACTCCCTATAGATCTTTGTTAGGTTCCATTCCAGAACCAGGTCCAACATAACTGAGATTTATAAGCAAATAAAAGATTCCTCCTGGCCATGTTTCCTAAATACTGTTAACCCCCGCCCCCCTTCCAACCTTGGCTTCTCCTCGTGGTTCTCCTCCCCACCATCACAGCTCCTTCTTCGTCTTCCTCGTTGGCTTTTCTTCCTCCTCAAAGGCTTCGTTCTGGGGGTTGTCTTCTTGCTCCATATATTCGGGGAGCTCATCCTCTTAGCTTCAACCACCACCTCTATGGGGGTGACCCCCTCATCTACCTCACAATAGTCTCCTGGGTATCTCCCAACGGATAACCCACCAGCACCCTAAACCCTCTCCCGGCTTTCCCATCAGTCGACTCCACCTCATTCCTCTCTGGTTTCACATCATCATCCCAACAACAGCAACAACGACTCATAATATTTGGCAAGCGCTTACCGTGTGTCAAGCACTATACTCAATGCCGGGGCAGATACAGAGATAATCAGGTCAGACTCTGTCTCACATGGGGCTCACAGTCAAAGCGGGAGGGAAAACAGGTATTGAATCCCCATTTTGCAGATGAAGAAACTGAAGCGGAGAGAGTGATTTGCCCAAGGTCACGGCAGGGAAGGGGCAGAGTCGAGATCAGAACACAGGCTCTCTGAGCCCCGGGCCCAGGCTCTTTCCTCTGGGCCACGCTGCTTCTCACCCCTCCCAGTCTCCTCCAAGGTACTTTCCCGATAACCTCCTTTTTCTCTCCTTGTTTCGGTCATCGCCTTAACTAGGGAGGATAACTGCATCAGCCTGCTTACCTGCTCCATGCTTTCTCCCTCTCCGGTTCAGCCTGCATCCTGCTGCCCGGATCATCATCTGAAAATGCTACGGAAGACCCATTCCTCTACTCTTGAAACACCCCCAATGGTTCCCCAAACTTCTATCCATTGGCTTCTAACCAGGGAGCTCCCAATCGATCATATTTATAGAGCACTTACTGTGTGCAGAGCTTGGGAGAGTTCAATTCGAGTTGGGAGACAAGTTCCCTGCCCACAAGGAGCTTACAGTCTGGAGGATGATTCTCAGATGGAAATGCTGCGCATGAGAAACCATCGAAATGATGCTGTGTCGCACCCTCGGCCAGGACTTATAAGAACAGTTTAAAACCTGAATAGATTCAAAAGTGGTTTGGCAATTTTAAGTCTTATAGGGAAAAAGTTGGACTTTGGACTTGAGCTGGAAAGGTTTAAATTCTGAGAATGACTGGATCATAGGTTCACATCCCCTCTGGACTGTAAGCTCCTTGTGGGCAGGGAATACATCTACCAACTCTCTTATTCTGGTGTATTGCTCTCTCCCAAGCCCTTAGTACAATGCTCTAAACACACTAAGCGTTCAATAACTATGACTGATTTTGTGACTGCAGTGTTTAGTCACGTACAAGTCGCTCAATGGCATTTTATCAAGCGCTCAGTACAGTGCTCTGCACACAGTAAGAGCTCAATAAATACGATTGAATGAATTTTATCAAATGAGTGGTATTCATTGAGCATTTAGTGCGTGCAGGGCATTGCATTAATCATTTGGGAAGAGTACAAAATAACATAATTAGTAGACCCCATAAAGCAAGGGACAAACAGAGGTCCAAGTCTGAATTGCGGCTATAAGCCCCAGAAAAAAGCAAGGTGAAATCCAACTATTACGCCTTAATCTCATACTTCCCGAAGGAAATGAAAGAGGAAAGGAGAAGGGCAAAATTGGAGACCAGACTACATTTGGTTAGGTGCGCTAATATATTTACAGAGTTCAGTAGTGCTTAAATTCTCCTGTTACTACTGAAAAAACTAGTGCCATCTTGATCAGCTCTGAGATGCTACCTCAAAATAACTGAAATCGCCATGCATGGCTGAGCCTTGAGTCCCTTTAGACTGCAAGCTCCTTGTGGGAGGGGAACGTGTACTTCCGATGAACTTCCCAAGCAGTTACTACGGTGCCCCGCTCTTGGCAGCGGCTCAATAAAGACCACTCACTCCTGGAAGGGAAGGTCTACCACAGTCCACCTGACTTTTTTTGGCCTGCGCCCAAAGCGTGACGCCTGCCTTCCAACGGCTGACGAGCAGCACGGCTCAGTGCAAAGAGACTGGCCCTGGAAATCAGAGCACCTGCGTTTCAATTCCTGTCACTTGCCTACTGGCCAAGTCACTTCTCTCTTCCTCAGTTTCCTTGTTTATAGAATGGGGAGCCTTGGTGCTCCCTCTCTTTAAGCTCTGAGCCCCCGTATGAAACAGGGATCGTGACCAAACTGATCATCTTGTACCTACTCTGGTCCGCTGCTTGGCACATGGTGAGAGCTTAAGAACACCACCATTATTAATTAGTGAGTCAACTGCAGCTATTTATAATCAACGACTGCTCATCCGGAGCGGAGAGGAACCTGTGGACTGCCCCTTCCGTGGACGATTTTACTTACTGCGTGCAGGAGACCGTACTGAGTGCTTGAGAAAGTACAACACAGTGGTAGATGTGATCCCCACCCACGAGGAGCGTGTGAGGGGGCGGGGAGGTAGGGTGGTGGGGGACAGCCATTAAAACAGATTAAGGATAGGGGAAACAAGAGACTATAAAAATATTACCAAAGTACCGTGGGGCTGGGGTGAGTGTCAAGAGTGTTTAAAAGGAACCCAGCCAAGTGCACGGTGGATGCAGAGCGGAAGGCGTATGGGGAAATAAAGGACTTAGTCTGGGAAGGCCTCTTGGAGATGTGATTTTAGGAGGGTTTTGAAGGTGGGGAGAGTGGTGGTCTGCAGGATATGAAGAGGGTGGGACTTCCAGGAGGGCGGGTGGCAGGACAGATGAAGTCAACATACAGAGAGTAGGTTGGTAACAGAGGAGGGAAGTCTGAAGGCTGGGCTGCTGCAGGAAACCAGCAAGGTTAGACAGGAAGGGAAGGGCTGGTTCTGACACTGGGGTTGTGCCAAACTGATTACTCTGTACCTCAGCACAGCGCTTGACAAATAGTCAGCACTCACTATTCCTACCACACCTGTTACCTGGGTAACCAGATTTCAGTTGGGAACATAAAACAGGACAACTCCTGCAATCCAATATGCCCCCCAACCCTCCAGAAAGAGGTGGGGCTTAGGTTACTCAAAACTGGGACAATCATTTATTCCCTGAAAGCTGCGTTGAGGTGAAGTATAATTGTGCCTTTATTTCCACCTGGCTTCATTCCCCTGATGCACTCTCTCTCTGTCTCTCTCTCCACCTCCAGTTCTCCCAGAACAAGGGGTTGCCTTCTTGCTCCACCCCACTCTGCAAGTAGCATTCAGATGTCAACGCCACATGCAGCCAACCTTTTCTTCAGACGCCGCTGCGATGTATCCATGCAAGCTCTTGCCGCTTAACGTTCCCTAATTCCCCTGCAACTTTCCAGCCGCAGCACAGAGAAAACACGAATGGCAGAGCTGAGTGTCTGGAAACACTAAAAAACTAATCTTATTGGTACAAAGTGCTCAACTGCCTCTTGTCACTTATTCAGTATCAAAATTCAATTATTTGAAATCACACGCACTAAAGGGAAATCTTGGCTAGGGGAGCAAAAAAAATGAATAAAAAGAAATTCAGAATTATAGCTGCAAACGAATGAGCAGCTGCAAATGAATGAATGAATGAATGGTCTCCAGAAGAAACACAGTTGTCATCTCCATGTTGAATACAGACTTTGTCGTTTGTTCAGTCTTATTTACTGAGCGCTTACTGTGTGCAGGGCACTGCATATTACTAACTTAAACATTTGTACTGTCTGCTGTTAAGCGCCACTGTTGAAACACCGAAAAACACTGACAGACCCTCCATACTGGCATTCGTGGGGACAGGAAACGTGCCTCCCAACTCTAGCATTGTACTCTCCCAAGTGCTTAGTTCAGGGCTCTGCACACAGTAAGTGCTCAATAAATACCACTGACTGAAGAACACTACCTCACCAGACTGTACACTCTTTGTGGGCAGGAGGTGCATCTACCAACTTCGTTGTACTTTACCTTCCCCCCAGTGCTTAGTACAGTGCTCTACACAAAGTAAGCACTCAATAAACACTACTGATAACTTTAAATACTAACAAGTTCCCCCGGACTGTAAGTTCCTTGTGGGCAGGGAGCCTGTCTACCGATTTTCTTGTACTGAACTTCCCCCAAGTGCTTGGTACAGTGCTGTGCACACAGTTAGCACTCAATCGATTCCATCGATTGATTGATAGTTTCATACCAAATCAAGGCCAATGGTCCAACCAGCCTAGTACCGACATACCGGTAACCAAGAGACTTGAAGGCAGTGGGATGTTTGACCTCAGAAAAAGCTCCTGAAGCTTTCCTGCATTGTCCCCCAATTTTACCTCTAGTAGATTCATGAGTGATGGCCCATGGAGGATTAAACTCTACCAGCCTAATAGCCCTATCTAATAACCCACATGGATCTTTCATATAATGACTAACACCTTCATGAACACATAGCTATCTCCCGGCTCAAAAATCTCCAGTGATTGCCCAAACAGAAACTCCTTAACCACCTGGCTTTAAAGGGCTCAATTAGCTCTCCCCCTCACTCACTACAACCCAACCCACATGCTCTGCCCCCCTACTCACTGTACCTCCCTCTCACAGCTCCCGCCATCAACCCTACATTCTGATCTGGACCTTCCCCTTCACAGCCGACAGTCCACTATTCTCCCCATCTCCCCTAAAAACCAGGTCTCCTCCAGGAAGCCTTCCTGACCATCATTTCGCCACAGTATGTCCTCCCCTCCCACTGAGCCAAATCCTTTAGGTACTCACTCCACTCATTTAATACCTCTCTATAGGTCACTGTTTTCCCTACAAGTCATCTGAACAAGTATCTCTGCAGCTGGACTGGACTGTAAGCCCCTTGAAACTCATTCTGCTAAATTCTCCCAAGTGCTTATTACGGTGTTCTGCGCAAAAGCAAACTCTCAAAAAATACTGTTGATGGATTTTTTTTTTCCAGCTAGGGCACACTCGATACGCTTACTGCCTATGTGAAGCGATTTCTTCGGCTTTCAATCTAACCTCCACCGAGCGTCAATGAGTGCTCAAAGCTATCAGTATAGTTCAATTTGATGAACAATTCACTCCTTTAGTATCATCTCCCTTCATGAATTGATCAGATCCCCACCCAGCCTTTATCTCTGCAGACCAAAAAGGCTGAATCTTTTCCATCACACTCCTAAGGAAGCGGCCTTCTCCAGCTTTGTGTCCTTCCTTAAAAAGCAGCAATGGCAGAACCTATGCTTTTGGCTTTTATTCAAATACAAAATGTCACCTTTAAGATTGATTGTGAGGAGTTTTCATACCAAGCTAATGGTTTCCCACTTTCCAGTGAACTGAGGCATCCCCAAAGAATTACCGACAATTTGCAGTCTCATCAAAATGTTCATGCCAATCTGGCTCATAAATACTAGGTAAACTTATTGAACTCTTTACAACTTCTAACCGTACCAGAGGATTCGAGCAGGCTTCATTTTGTAAGTTGTTTCAAAATAAGATACCATCACCAAACTTCCCTAACGCTCACCCATTATTTCTAGATTCTCAGCAGTCCCTGTTCACCTACTTGGAAGTTGCGGTCAAGGGTGAAAGGTTTTCAAAGTGAGACTAGTTTCAATCAATTCTAGAAATCCCAAGCCAACTTCTTATCTGTACCTTTCACTTAGCTCTCCTGTTCACAACCCCATGGCTCAGCCCCTTCCTTTGTCTGAAATTTTCCATTCCCTCAAATCCACCCAACCGCAAACGTGCCGGTGCTCAAAACCCTACCTTCTCCACACTAACTCCCATCACAGGCAATCCCACTAGCTACTCCCAGCCCCATGTACGGCCATTTATTCCCATTAGGAAAGCAGTAAAGTCATTCTCAGTCTCCTTCGCAGGCTCCTCCTCTCCCTTCCACCCCCTAACTGTGTGAGCCCCTCAAGGCTCGGTTCTGGGTCCCCTCCTTTTCTCCATCTACACCCACTCCCTTGGAGAATTCATTCGCTCCCATGGCTTCAAGTACTAAGATACCCGAATCTCCATCTCCAGCCCTGATCTTTCTCTCTCTCTGCGGTCTCCTCCAGCCTTCAAGACATCTCTGCTGGGATGTCCTCCAGTCATCTCTTTTCCATTTCCCTGACTTTCCCATCACTATAGACGGCACTACCATCCTTCCCGTCTCACAAACCCGCAACCTTGGTGTCATCCTCGACTCCGCTCTCTCATTCACCCCACACACCTAATCCGTCACCGAAACCTGCCAGTCTCACCTCCACAACATCGCCAAGATCCGCCCTTTCCTCTCCATTCAAACCGCTATTGTTGGTTCAAGCTCTCCTTCTGTCCCAACTGGATCACTGCATCAGCCTCCTCTTTGATCTCCCATCCTCCTCCTGTCTCTCCCCACTTCAGTCTATACTTCACTCTGCTGCCCGGATTATCTTTCTACCGAGACGTTCTGGGCACGTTACTCCCCTCCTCAAAAATCTCCAGTGGTTGCCTGTCAACCTACGAATCAAGCAAAAACTCCTCACCCTGGGCTTCAAGGCTGTCCATCACATCGCCCCCCTCCTACCTCACCTCCCTTCTCTCCTTCTACAGCCCAGGCCACACCCTCCGCTCCTCTGCCGCTAACCTCCTCACTGTGCCTCACTCTCGTCCATCCCGCCGTCGACCCCTGGTCCACGTCCTTCCCCTGTCCTGGAATGCCCTCCCTCCACACATCTGCCAAGCTACCTCTCTTCCTCCCTTCAAAGCCCTATTGAGAACTCACCTCCTCCAAGAGGCCTTCCCAGACTGAGCCCCCATTTCCTCTCCTCCTCCCCATCCCCCTCCTCTGCCCTACCTCCTTCCCCTCCCCACAGCACTTGTATATATTTGGACAGATTTACTACTCTATTTTACTTGTACATATTGACTATTCTATTAATTTTGTTAATGATGTGCATATAGCCATAATTCTATTTATTCTGACGATTTTGACACCTGTCTCCATGTTTTGTTTTGTTGTCTGTCTCCCCCTTCTAGACTGTGAGCCCATTGTTGGGTAGGGACTGTCTCTATATGTTGCCGACTTGTACTTCCCAAGCGCTTAGTATAATACTCAGCACACAGTAAGCGCTCAATAAATATTACTGAATAAATACACTTGAACTCAAGCTTAACGTGTCCAAAACAGAACTCCGTATCTTCCCACCCAAACCCTGTCCTCCCCCTTGATTTCCCTATCACCGTAGACGGCACCACCAAACTTCCTGTCCCACAAGCCCGTAACCTCGGTGTCATTCTCGACTCCGCTCTCATTCAACCCACATATTCACTCCATCACTAAATCACTGTGAGCCCACTGTTGGGTAGGGACTGTCTCTATATGTTGCCAACTTGTACTTCCCAAGCGCTTAGTACAGTGCTCTGCACACAGTAAGTGCTCAATAAATACGATTGATGATGATGATGATGATAAATCCTGTCAGTCCCACTTTCACAACATTGCTAATATCCACTCTTTTCTCTCCATCGAAACCGCTACCACGTTAATACAATCGCTCATCCTATCCCACCCGGATGACTGCATCAGCCTCCTTGCTGACCTCCCAGCCTCCTGTTTCTCCCCATTCCAGCCCCTACTTCACTCTGCTGCCTGGATTATTTTTCTACAAAACCGTTCAGGACATGTCACCCCCCACCCCAAAAAAACCTCCAGTGGTTGTCCAACCACCTCTGCATCAAACAAAACTTCCTCACCCTTGGCTTCAAAGCACTCCATCACCATGGCCCCTCCTACCTCACCTCGCTACTCTCCCACTCCAACGCAGCTGGCACATTTTGCTCCTTTGATGCCAATCTTCTCACTGTGCCTTGATCTCACCACCAAACCCTCGCCCACATCCTGCCTCTGGCCCAGAAAACCCTCCCTCCTCAAATCAGACAGTTTACTCCCCTCCTCTTCAAAGCTTTACTGAAGGCACACCTCCAGGAGGCCTTCCCTGATTAAGCACCCCCTTTCCTCTTCTCCCACTCCCTTCTGGGTCACCCTGACTTACTCCCTCTCTCCTTCCTCTTTCCTCACCCCACAGCACTTATGAACATATCTGTAATTCTTTTTACATTAATGTCTGCATCCTCGCCTCTAGACTGTGACCTCATTGTGGGCAGGGAATGCGTTTATTCATTATTATATTGTACTCTTCCAAGCGCTTAGTACAGTGCTCTGCACACAGTAAGTGCTCAACAAATATGATCAAATGGGCCAGTAGAAAGGAAAACAGGAAACCCAAATTCTAAACCCGGCTCTACCAGATGACCAGGGGCAAGTCACTTCATTCAATCGTATTTATTGAGCGCTTACTGGGTGCAGAGCACTGTACTGTTGCCAATTTGTACTTGCCAAGCGCTTAGTACAGTGCTCTGCACATAGTAAGCGCTCAATAAATACGATTGATGATGATGATGATGTACTAAGAGCTTGGAAAGTACAAGTCGCTAATGGGTTCAAATCCCGGCCCTGCCAACTGTCAGCTGTGTGACATTGGACAAGTCACTTAACTTCTCTGTGCCTCAGTGACCTCATCTGTAAAATGGGGATTAAAACTGTGAGCCGCACCCCCCGGGCCTGGGACAACCTGATCACCTTGTAACCTCCCCAGCGCTTAGAACAGTGCTTTGCACATAGTAAGCGCTTAACAAATACCATCATTATTATTATTGTTATTAACAAACCTCAGCACTCTGGGTCTCAGTTTCCTCATCTGCAACATGGGCAAAATACGACTGCTCTCCCCACCTCTTAGACTACGAGCCCTTTGGCGGCGGGGGCTGTCTACCCCTCTCTTACAAGTGGTTGAGGACACAATTATCACTTTATACCGTAACTAGAAGTAGCTGATGTTGCCGGGGAGATTTACTCGGAATCCGTGTAGCGGGTTCTCCGTCCATTCCTCTAAGCAGGGGGCCCAGGGAACCGAGCTGCAGGTGCACCTCACCTTGAGAAGTGAGATTTCTCTCCTAGGCACCGATCCCGGCTCGCCGGGGCCGAGAACCACCCTCCAGGGAAGTGAGGTGCGGGAAGCCCACACTTCCCATCCTGGAATAGTGAGTGCTGCATGAAATCAGAGGGATTTATTGATTTATTGCAGAGCACCTTACGGCACAATTGACAGACGTGGTCCCGGCCCTCGAGGAGCCCTCCTGGTAGGCAAGGCGGGAGGAGAATCTCCTTCAGGGAACATGACTACCAACTATTATTTTGTAGTCTCCCGGGCGCTCAGTACAGTGCTCTGCACATAGTAAGCGCTCATTGGTTTCTGGCCCTCTCCCCGCTCCCCCTCCAGCAGTGTCTTCTCCCCCAGCCCCAGGGGTCGGAGGAAGCACCTGCAGTTGGCCTGGGAAATCAGTCAGCAGTACGAGTCCTTATAGACTTATTGAAACCTTTCACCCAGAATATCAAAGTGCAAAAGGTTTGTGCATTCAGCTGCTTTAAGAGGAAAGAATGTTTACCCAGAATTTGTTATCGAAGGCAATTCACTACGGACTTATTCTGCACCAACTTCACAGTGAAGAATAGATATTTCACCACCGTCCCTATTTTATGTTTCTTCTCCGCTCGTTTCTTTCCATTTCCTCTGCCGCTAACCTCCTCACTGTACCTGGTTCTTGCCCGTCCCGCTGTCGACCCCCAGTCCACATCGTTCCCCTGGCCCGGAACGCCCTCCCTCCGCACATCATCATCATCATCATCATCATCAATCGTAT
Source organism: Tachyglossus aculeatus (assembly GCF_015852505.1). Taxonomy (NCBI): domain Eukaryota; kingdom Metazoa; phylum Chordata; class Mammalia; order Monotremata; family Tachyglossidae; genus Tachyglossus; species Tachyglossus aculeatus. Next base: position 20,571,143 of record NC_052079.1, on the reverse strand, counting down.
TTATTGAGCGCTTACTATGTGCAGAGCACTGTACTAAGCGCTTGGGAAGTACAAATTGGCAACATATAGAGACAGTCCCTACCCAACAGTGGGCTCACAGTCTAAAAGGGGGGAGACAGAGAACAAAACCAAACATACTAACAAAATAAAATAAATAGAATAGATATGTACAAGTAAAATAAATAAATAAATAGAGTAATAAATATGTACAAATATGCACATCCGCCAAGCTAGCTCTCTTCCTCCCTTCAAAGCCCTACTGAGAGCTCGCCTCCTCCAGGAGGCCTTCCCAGACTGAGCCCCCCTTTTCCTCTCCTCCTCCCCATCCCCCCGCCCCACCTCCTTCCCCTCTCCACAGCACTTGCATATATATATTTGTACAGATTTATTACTGTTTTACTTGTACAGAATTACTATTTTATTTATTTTGTTAATGATGTGCATATAGCTTTAATTCTATTTGTTCTACGACTCTGACACCTGTCCACATGTTTTGTTCTGTTGTCTGTCTCCCCCCTTCTAGACTGAGAGCCCGTTGTTGGGCAGGGACCATCTTTATACGTTGCCGACTTGGACTTCCCAAGCACTTTCTACAGTGTTCTGCACACAGTAAGCGCTCAATAAATACGACAATGAATTAGATTTCAGTTCCTTGGCAGGGAACAGGTCTTTTACTGTTTACGCTCTGCAGCCAAGCACCTGGTACTGGGCTCTGCACAACAGCATCTCACCGAACACTCGCCAAGAAGCGGCAAGGCCCGGGGGGAAAAGCATGGGCTTGGGAATCAAGGGGCCTGGGTTCTAATCCCAGCTATACCACAGGCCTTCCGTGTGACTCTGGGTGAGTCACTTTCCTGTGCCTCAGTTACCTCATCTATAAAATAGGGATTAAGGGTGTGGGACACGGACTGGGTCTAACCGGACTGTCTTGTATCTACCCCGGCGCTGCATGCAGGACCCGGCCTACAGCAGTTAATACTATTTTTAAAAAGCCCAAACAAACCACACATTGAGGTGGTTAGGAGTGAAACCAGTAGGTTGGACTCAATCACCACAGCAGGCAAGCTCCTTCTATAAACCACTCAAATTCCTTAGTTTCTTCTACAGTGACATTAAATACTGGAGACCATCTACTCTGTAAAGATGGGGTAATCAAAATCGGTCAGACTAATGTTTCCAAGGGATTCCGTGCTTCTTAAATAATAATAATAATAATAATAATGTTGGCATTTGTTAAGCGCTTACTATGTGCAAGGCACTGTTCTAAGCGCTGGGGGGGATACAAAGTGATCAGGTTGTTCCATGTGGGGTTCACAGTCTTAATCCCCATCTTACAGATGAGGTAACTGAGGCTCAGAGAAGTTAAGTGACTTGCCCAAGGTCACACAGCAGACATGTGGCGGAGCCGGGATGAACACAAGCCTTAGCAGACCTGCAGATTTTCCTTTATAGACAAGGAAACCGGCTAGTAACCCGAGACAGAGCAATCTGCAGAGTCAGAGGGAGAATTCTTAGATCGCGACTCTCAAGCTCCGACCTGACACCAGAGAAACAGTCACCCCTCCTTCAACGCACATCTGCTGCAGAACCCTACCTGTTCATTTGGAAACCGACACTGAAAAGGATTCCAGCAGCAGGCTAGAAATGTATATTTCCAGGTTATTTCTTGAATGTGATTGTGGAAGTTTGCCTCCAATTAAGTTCCCTTACCCGGCTGCACCTCTCTCCCTAGGTTTTCCTTCTACACTAAGTCCCCTGCCTGAAATGAAAGCTGGACTTTCACCTTCAAAACGTGAACGTTATTCCACAGAAATGCTACTTGGAATAAAGGGCATTTTCAATCGCGTAATAAAAGCTGGTTCGATTCACTAGTGAGTCAGGGAAACATTTTATGTTGTAATGGGCCTGGAATTCAATGACCACGACATTAAGTTCTCAGAGGGATTTCCCCTCTAGACTGTAAGCTCGCTGTAAACAGGGACTGTGCCTTCCAATCCTGTTATAGTATGTTCTCCCAAGCTCTTAGTTCAGGGCTCTGCACGTGATAAGTGCTCAATAAATCTTTAGTTTCATCCACCTTCAACATATTTTGATCTTTGTCTTTTTCTAGTCCCACGTACAAATACGCGGCTCCCCCGCTCTTGGGACCCTCTACTCTCCCTAAACCTCTCAACCCCAACTCTTTCCAATCCTTGATGTGTGCGGGATATTGACAGACTAGCAATTCCTGACCCGCCACCTGTCAGTTTCCAATAATCGACTGTCCATGCTGCACTGACAGCAGTTGATCTTGCCCCTACTCTGCGTTTCACACAAGAGGATTTGCCTGACAGCATCAGTCACACCCTACCAGTCATTTGATTCTGTAAAAAAAAGAAGGTTTATCCTAAGGACGCCCTAACATTACCGCACACCCCATCTGCATACAACAAGCAGACGCCACCCACTCATTTTTTCCGATTTGGGGCTAATTTTGCCAGCGTGGAGCTCAATCCAATGACTTCAAAAGGATTCCGTTCTGGAGCTTATCTGGATTTTGAAGGCAAGAGGAGCCAAAAACCTCAATAGCTCCAGCTCGCTCCTGGTTTTTTGCGAGGCGACTCCTGGGCAGCGCGGCCTTTATGAACTATGTTAAGCAGCATGGCCTGGGCTTGGGAGTCAGAGGTCGTGGGTTCTAATCCCGGCTCCGCCACTTGCCTGCTGTGGGACCCTGGGCAAGTCACGTCACTTCTCTGAGCCTCAGTTTCCTCAACTGGAAAATGGGGATCGAGACTCTGAGCCCCACGTGGGACAGGGACTGTGTCCAACCTGATTGCCTTGTATCTACCCCGGCTGTCAGAACAATATCTGGTACATAGCAAGCGCCTAACGAATACCATCATTATAATTATTATTAACTACCCAGCGCTGAAAACAGTGCTTTGCACATAGTAAACGCTTAGCAAATACCATTATTATTATTATTACCACCACGTAATTCGATAGGAAGGGAAGGCCGCATGGAAACCAAGTTAAAATAATAATAGTAATAATAGTTACGGCGTTTAAGTGCTTATTATGAGCTTACTATGTCAGCTGCGTGGTTTAGGGCAAATCACTTCACTTCTCTGTGCCTCAGTGACCTCATCTGGAAAACGGGGATGAAGCCTGTGAGCCCCACGTGGGCCAACCTGATGACCTTGCATCTACCCCAGCGCTTAGCACATGGTAAGCACTTAACCGAACCCTTATTGTTATTATTACTATGTGCCAGGCACCGTGCTAAGCGCTGGAATGGTTACAAGCACTTTGGGTTGGATGCGGTCCCTGCGGCCCGTGGGGCTCCGGGCCTCCATCCCCATTTCCCAGATGAGGAAACTGAGGCCCAGGGAAGTGACTTGGCCATGGTCACACGGCAGAGAGGACGGAGCCGGGATGAGAACCCACGTCCTCTCATTCTTCCAGACTGTGAGCCTGTTGTTGGGTCGGGACCGTCTCCTTATGTTGCCGACTTAATAATAATAATAATAACAATGGCATTTATTAAGCGCTGTGTGCAAAGCACTGTTCTAAGCGCTGGGGAGGTTACAACGTGATCAGGTTGTCCCACGGAGGGCTCACAGTCTTAATCCCCATTTTACAGATGAGAGAACTGAGGCCCAGAGAAGTGAAGTGGCTTGCACAAAGTCACCCGGCTGACAATTGGCAGAGCCGGGATTTGAACCCATGACCTCTGACTCCAAAGCCCGGGTTCTTTCCACTGAGCCACGCTGCTTCTCTGCTTGTCGTTCATTCATTCATTCCATCGTATTTATTGAGCGCTTACTGCGTGCAGAGCACTGTACTAAGCTCTTGGGAAGTCCAAGTTGGCAACATAGAGAGACGGTCCCTACCCAACAGTGGGCTCAGTCTAGAAGTCTAGTCTATATGTTGCCAACTTGTCCTTCCCAAGCGCTTAGTCTAGTGCTGTGCATGCACTAAGCGCTCAATCAATACGATTGAATGAATGAATGACTAGAAGTCCTTCCCCGACGCTCAGTCCAGTGCTGTGCACGCAGTAAGTGCTCAATCAATACGATTGAATGAATGGACGAATAGAAGTCTTTCCCGCGGCGCTTAGTCCAGCGCTGTGCACACAGTAAGCGCTCAATCAATACGATTAGATGAATGAATGACTAAAAGTCCTTCCCCGGCACTTGGTCCAGCGCTGTGCACGCAGTAAGCGCTCAATCAACACGACTGAATGAATGAAGTCGTTTCCCAGCAATTAGTCCAGTGCTGTGCATGCAGTAAGCGCTCAATCAATACGATCAGATGAATGAATGACTAGAAGTCCTTCCCCGGCGCTTGGTCCAGCACTGTGCACGCAGTAAGCGCTCAATCAATGTGACTGAATGAATGAACGACTAGAAGTCGTTCCCCGGCGCTTGGTCCAGTGCTGTGCACGCAGTAAGCGCTCAATCAATAGGTCTGAATTCATTCAATCGCACTTATTGAGCGCTTACTGTGTGCACAGCACTGTACTAAGCGCTTGGGAAGGCCAAGTCGGCAACCTATAGAGACGGTCCCAACCCAACATTGGGCTCACAGTCTAGAAATCTAGTCTATATGTTGCCAACTTGTCCTTCCCCGGCGCTTAGTCCAGCGCTGTGCATGCAGTAAGCGCTCAATCAATACGATTGAATGAATGAATGGCTAGAAGTCCTTCCCCGGCGCTTAGTCCAGCGGTGTGCACGCAGTAAGCGCTCAATCAATACGACTGGATGAATGAATGACTAGAAGTCCTCTGGCGCTTAGTCCAGTGCTGTGCACGCAGTAAGCGCTCAATCAATACGATTGAATGAATGAATGGCTAGAAGTCCTTCCCCGGTGCTTACTCCAGCGCTGTGCACGCAGTAAGCGCTCAATCAATACGATTGAATGAATGAATGACTAGAAGTCCTTCCCCGGCGCTCGGTCCAGCGCTGTGCACGCAGTAAGCGCTCAATCAATACGATTGAATGAATGAATGGCTAGAAGTCCTTCCCCGGTGCTTACTCCAGCGCTGTGCACGCAGTAAGCGCTCAATCAATACGATTGAATGAATGAATGACTAGAAGTCCTTCCCCGGCGCTCGGTCCAGCGCTGTGCACGCAGTAAGCGCTCAATCAATACGATTGAATGAATGAATGACTAGAAGTCCTTCCCCGGCGCTCGGTCCAGCGCTGTGCACGCAGTAAGCCCTCAATCAATACGATTGAATGAATGAATGACTAGAAGTCCTTCTCCGGCGCTTAGTCCAGCGCTGTGCACGCAGCAAGTGCTCAATCAATAGGACTGAATTCATTCAATCGCACTTACTGAGCGCTTACTGTGTGCAGAGCACTGTACTAAGCGCTTGGGAAGTCCAAGTCGGCAACCTAGAGAGACGGTCCCTACCCAACAGCGGGCTCACAGTCTAGAAGTCTAGTCTATATGTTGCCAACTTGTCCTTCCCCGGCGCTTAGTCCACTGCTGTGCACGCAGTAAGCCCTCAATCAATACGATTGAATGAATGACTAGAAGTCCTTCCCCGGCGCTTAGTCCAGCGCTGTGCACGCAGTAAGCGCTCAATCAATACGACTGAATGAATGAATGAATGGAAGTCCTTCCCCGGCGCTTGGTCCAGCGCTGTGCACGCAGTAAGCGCTCAATCAATACGATTGGATGAATGAATGACTAGAAGTCGTTCCCCGGCGCTCGGTCCAGCGCTGTGCAGGCAGTAAGCGCTCAATCGATACGATTGAATGAATGAATGACCAGAAGGCCTTCTCCGGCGCTCGGTCCAGCGCTGTGCACGCAGTAAGCGCTCAATCAACACGACTGAATGAATGAAGTCCTTCCCCGGCGCTCGGTCCAGCGCTGTGCACGCAGTAAGCGCTCAATCAATACGATTGAATGAATGAATGACTAGAAGTCGTTCCCCGGCGCTCGGTCCAGCGCTGTGCACGCAGTAAGCGCTCAATCAATACGATTGAATGAATGAATGACTAGAAGTCGTTCCCCGGCGCTCGGTCCAGCGCTGTGCACGCAGTGAGCGCTCAATCAATAGGACTGAATTCATTCAATCGTACTTATTGAGCGCTTACTGTGTGCAGAGCGCTGGACTAAGCGCTTGGGAAGGCCAAGCCGGCCACCTGTAGAGACGGCCCCTAGCCAACAAGTGACCGAGTGTAAGGGCGGGCCCTGCCCCTCGGCCCCCCCCTCCCCCCGGCCGGCCCCCGCCCCCCGGCTCCGACCTGCAGGGTGGTGATGTGCCTGTCGTTGAACTTGTTCTCGCAGTAGCGCAGGACGAGGGAGGTCTTGCCCACGCAGCCCTCGCCGAGCAGCACCACCTTGAACGAGTAGGCCCGGCCGCCGCCGCCGCCGCCTCCTCCTCCGCCGCCGCCGCCGCCTCCTCCTCCTCCTCCTCCCGCCGCCGCCGCCGCCATCCCGCCGCCCCGTCACATGGGAGGCTCCCGAAGGACGGACGGATAAAGGAAAGGCCGGAGAGGGGAGCGGCCCTGTGGAGCTGAGGAGGGAATGAGGAGGAGGGTCTGCGGGCCGCCCGGCCGCCCACTCCCTCTAATGGCGCCTTCTTCCTCCTACGTCACGCGCCGGGGGTCAGGTGACCAGACACGGAGGGGCGGGGCCACAACGGGTGACGTCATCAAGGGCGCCTGCCCTCCATCCCGCTCCCCGCCCGGCGCATGCGCTCTCTCTCTCTCTCTCTCTCTCTCTCTCTCTCTCTCTCTCTCTCTCTCTCTCTCTCTCTCTCTCTCTCTCTCTCTCTCTCTCTCTCTCTCTCCCTCTCTCCCTCTCTCTCTCTCTCTCTCTCCCTCTCTCTCTCTCCCTCTCCCTCTCCCTCTCTCCCTCTCCCCCTCTCTCCCTCTCTCTCTCTCCCTCTCTCTCTCTCCCTCTCCCTCTCTCCCTCCCTCTCCCTCTCCCTCTCTCTCTCTCCCTCTCCCCCTCTCTCTCTCTCCCTCTCTCCCTCTCTCTCTCCCTCTCCCTCTCTCCCTCTCCCTCCCTCCCTCTCTCCCTCTCTCCCTCTCCCCCTCTCTCTCTCTCCCCCTCTCCCTCCCTCTCTCCCTCCCTCTCTCTCTCCCTCTCCCTCTCCCCCACCCTCTCTCCCTCTCCCCCACTCTCCCTCCCTCTCTCCCTCCCGCTCTCTCTCCCCCTCTCCCTCCCTCTCTCCCTCCCTCTCTCTCTCCCTCTCCCTCTCCCTCCCTCTCTCCCTCCCTCTCTCTCTCCCTCTCCCTCTCCCCCTCTCCCTCCCTCTCCCTCTCTCCCTCTCCCCCTCTCCCTCTCCCTCTCCCTCCCTCCCTCTCTCTCCCTCCCTCCCTCTCTCTCCCTCTCTCTCTCTCTCTCTCCCCCTCCCTCTCCCTCCCTCCGTCCCTCTCCCTCCCTCTCTCTCTCTCCCTCTCCCCCTCCCTCTCCCTCCCTCCCCCCTCCCTCTCCCTCCCTCCCCCTCCCCCCCTCCACCCTCCCCCTCCCCCCCCCCATCATCAACCGTATTTATTGAGCACTCCCTGTGTGCAGAGCACTGGACTAAGCGCTTGGGAAGTACAAGTTGGCAACTCCCGTCCCTATTCATTCATTCACTCATTCATATTTCCTGAGCGCTTACTGTGTGCAGGGCACTGGACTGAGCGCTTGGAAAGTACTCTCCTCCCTTCTCATTCATTCACTCACTCATTCAATCAGATTTATTGAGCGCCTACTGTGTGCAGGGCACTGTATTAAGCGCTTGGAAAGGACTCTGCTCTCTTCTCATTCATTCACTCATTCATTCAGTCAGATTTATTGAGCGCTTACTGTGTGCAAGGCACCGTACTAAGCGCTTGGAAAGGACTCTCCTCTCTCCCTCTCTCTTCTCATTCATTCATTCAATCATATTTACTGAGCTATTGCTGTGTGCAGGGCACTGTACTGAGCGCTTGGAAAGGACTCTCCTCTCTCCTCATTCAGTCACTCATTCATTCAATCATATTTATTGAGCGCTTACTGTGTGCAGGACACTGTACTAAGCACTTGGAAAGGACTCGCCTCTCCCTCTCTCTTCTCATTCATTCATTCAATCATATTTATTGAGCACTTACTGTGTTCAGGGCACTGTATTAAGCGCTGGGAAAGGACTCATTCATTCAATCATATTTATTCAGCGCTTACTGTGTGCAGAGCACTGTACTAAGCGCTTGGGAAGTACTCTCCTCTCTCCTTGTCTCCCTCTGTCTCTCTTCTCATTCATTCATTCATTCAATGGTATTTATTGAGCACCTACTGTGTGCAGAGCACTGTATTAAGCACTTGGAAAGTACTCTCCTCTCTCTTCTCTTTCACTCAATGGTATTTACTGAGCACCTACTGTGTGCAGAGCACTGTATTAAGCACTTGGAAAGTACTCTCCTCTCTTTCATTCACTCAATGGTATTTATTGAGCACCAACTGGGTGCAGAGCACTGTACTAAGCACTTGGAAAGTACTCTCTCATTCATTCATTCAATGGTATTTATTGAGTGCCTGTGTGCAGAGCACTGTACTAAGCGCTTGGAAATTTCTCTACTTGGAAAGTAGAGAAGCAGCGTGGCTCAGTGGAAAGAGCCCGGGCTTTGGAGGCAGGGGTCATGGGTTCAAATCCCACTCCGCCAACTGTCAGCTGTGTGACTCTGGGCAAGTCACTTCACTGGGCCTCAGTGACCTCATCTGTAAAATGGGGATTAAGACTGTGAGCCCCTCGTGGGACAACCTGATCACCTTGTAACCTCCCCAGCCCTTACAGCAGTGCTTTGCACATAGTAAGCGCTTAATAAATGCCATTATTATTATTATTACATTCCTCTCTCCCCCCCTTTCCCCCTAATAGTAATGACGGTATTTGTTAAACGCTTCCCATGGGCCAAGCACTGTTCTAACCGCTGAGGTATTAAGAATGATGATATTTGTTAAGCGTTTACTATGCGCCGAGCACTGTTCTAAGCGCTGGGGTAGATACGAGGCGATCAGGTTGGCCCACATGGAGCTCACAATCTTAATCCCATTTTACAGATGAGGTCACTGAGGCACAGAGAAGCCAAGCGGCTTGCCCAAGCTCACCCAGCAGACAGGTGGCGGAGCCGGGATTAGAACCCACGTCCTCTGACTCCCAAGCCCGTCCTCTTTCCATTAAGCCTCGCTGCTTCTCTTGGAGATGATACACGTTAATTAGGTCGGACGGGGTCCCTGTCCCGTATGCAGCTTCCAGTCTGAGGAGGAGGGAGAAGAGCTCTCCCCATTTTCCAGTTGAGGAAACTGAGGCACAGAGAAGTAAAGTGACCTGCCCCAGGTCACACAGCAATCGGCAGAGCAGGGATTAGAACCCAGGTCCTTCTGACTCCCAGGACTGTGGTCTCTCCGCTAGGCCACACCGCTTCTCGTTGAATGGTTTTTGGAGTCTACAGTCTTCGAAAAAAATATAGTCTAGTAAATGATGTTACAGCACGCCGCTTATATATCTGAAATGATCAAACTGCTGTCAGAGAAAAATTCAATAAATTGCTTTTGTAACTAATAAAACTGTCTGCCGTGTTGGGTTTCTATGATGCTGGCTGATATATGATGTTGGTCTTCTTAACCGCGACGCTGCCTAAAAGAAAATTCTCCCGTCGCGACATCATGCCGTCTTCTCTGTCGTCTCCTGTAGTTCATCCGAAGAAGCCTTCAATTCCACAATCCGGTCCAGCGCGTAAATAAGTTTTTCACAGATATTTAATCGATGTCCACGACGGCTGAGGTGGGAACCGGCCCGAAGAAACCGAGCTACCTTCCCCTCCTAGTGCTTCAGATCCTCCCAGGGCTCGAGAAGCGGCGTGGCTCAGTGGAAAAGGCCCGGGCTTTGGAGTCAGAGGTCACGGGTTCAAATCCCGGCTCCGCCAAGTGTCAGCTGTGCGGCTGTGGGCAAGTCACTTCACTTCTCTGGGCCTCAGTGACCTCATCTGGAAAATGATGATTAAGACTGTGAGCCCCTTGTGGGACAACCTGATCACCTTGTAATCTCCCCAGTGCTTAGAACAGTGCTTAATAAATGCCATTTAATAATAAATATTAAATATTAATAATATTTAATATTATTATATTAATAAATGCCATTATTATTATTATTATTATTTTGCAAAAGATAAAAAGAAGCGTCATTGGAGCAGGAAAACACATCTGACAAAAAGCCACGGGTGTGAATTCAACTGACCAGCACAAGGGCAGTCGGCCTGAGGCTCTCGCGACCCTCAAACTGCGGTTCCGATTGTCATTTATTTTTGCCACCGTTGCAGCAGTAGCAGCACCAGCCAAGGGGGTGTCCATTCAATCGTATTTATTGAGCGCTCACTGTGTGCAGAGCACTGTGCTAAGTCCAGTACCCTGCCCTCGCCGTCCCACCCCCAGCCCTTCTTCCCTGAGAAGCAGCGAGGCTTTGTGGAAACAGCACCGGCTTGGGAGTCGGAGGACGTGGGTTCTAATCCCGACTCCGCCGCTTCTCTGCTGTGTGACCTCGGGCAAGTCACTTAACTTCTCTGTGCCTCAGTGACCTCATCTGTCAAATGGGGATTAAGACTGTGAGCTCCGCGTGGGACAACCTGGTTGCCTTGCATATATATGTTTGTACATATTTATTACTCTATTTATTTTATTTGTACATATCTATTCTATTTATTTTATTTTGTTAGTATGTTTGGTTTTGTTCTCTGTCTCCCCCTTTTAGACTGTGAGCCCACTGTTGGGTAGGGACTGTCTCTATATGTCGCCAATTTGTACTTCCCAAGCGCTTAGTACAGTGCTCTGCACATAGTAAGCGCTCAATAAATACGATTGATGATGATGATGATGCTTAGAACAGTGCTTGGCACGCAGTAAGCACTTAACAAATACCACTATTATTATTTTATCAATCAATCGTATTTATTGAGCGCTTACTGTGTGCAGAGCACTGTACTAAGCACTTGGGAAGTACAAATTGGCAACATATAGAGACAGTCCCTACCTAACAGTGGGTGGTAATAGTGGTAATAATAATATTATTATTATTCATCCTCCCTCCCAGCTCTGCAGCACTTATGTAGATATCTGTAATTTATTTATGTTAATGTCTGTGTCCTACTCTGGGCTGCAAGCTCATGGCGGGCAGGGAATGTGTTTATTGCTATAGTGTACTCTTCCAAGCATTTAAAACAGTGCTCTGCACACTAGGCGCTCAATAAATACGGGTGACTGGATTGGGGAGGGACAGGAGGTGGATGTAGTTGTTAATACCATTGATTGATGATTGATTGATTGAGCCCCTTCCTTCCTCTCCCCCTCGTCCCCCTCTCCATCCCCCCATCTTACCTCCTTCCCTTCCCCACAGCACCTGTATATATGTATATATGTTTGTACATATTTATTACTCTACTTATTTATCTTGTACATATCTATTTATTTTATTTTGTTAGTATGTTTGGTTTTGTTCTCTGTCTCCCCCTTTTAGACTGTGAGCCCACTGTTGGGTAGGGACTGTCTCTATATGTTGCCAATTTGTACTTCCCAAGCGCTTAGTACAGTGCTCTGCACATAGTAAGCGCTCAATAAATACGATTGATGATGATGATGATGATGCTGTTTGATGGCAGCCAACTCTTCCATAAGGGCCCGGCTAACATACTCTCCGCATGGTGACCTCTCTCTCATCTATGTCAACAGCTCAGGGTCACGGTTACAGGGAGGCACCAAGAGTTAGTGCTAACATTCAGTCAATCGTATTTATTGAGCGCTTACCGTGTGCAAAGCACTGTACTAAATACACACTCCCATCCTTCTCAACCGCCATCTTCAACCTGTTTCCTTGACAATAATAATAATAATGTGGTATTTGTTCTGCACTTACTATGCGTTAAGCACTGAAGTTCTAGGGAAGTGTCACCAGTCCATTAGATCTGAGTTCCAGGATGATAATAATAATAATGATTGATTTGTTAAGCGCTTACTATTCATTCATTCAATCGTATTTATTGAGCGCTTACCGTGTGCAGAGCACTGTACTAAATACATACTCCCATCCTTCTCAACTGCCATCTTCAACCTGTTTCCTTGACAATAATAATAATAATGTGGTATTTGTTCTGCACTTACTATGCGTTAAGCACTGTATTAAGTTCTAGGGAAGTGTCACCAGTCCATTAGATCTGAGTTCCGGGATGATAATAATAATAATGATTGATTTGTTAAGCGCTTACTGTGTGCAGAGCATTGTACTAAATACATACTCCCATCCTTCTCAACTGCCATCTTCAACCTGTTTCCTTGACAATAATAATGATAATGTGGTATTTGTTCTGCACTTACTACGCGTTAAGCACTGTATTAAGTTCTAGGGAAGTGTCACCAGTCCATTAGATCTGAGTTCCGGGATGATAATAATAATAATGATTGATTTGTTAAGCGCTTCCTATTCATTCATTCAATCGTATTTATTGAGTGTTTACTGTGTGCAGAGCACTGTACTAAATACATACTCCCATCCTTCTCAACCGCCATCTTCAACCTGTTTCCTTGACAATAATAATAATAATGTGGTATTTGTTCTGCACTTACTACGCGTTAAGCACTGTATTAAGTTCTAGGGAAGTGTCACCAGTCCATTAGATCTGAGTTCCGGGATGATAATAATAATAATGATTGATTTGTTAAGCGCTTCCTATTCATTCATTCAATCGTATTTATTGAGCGCTTACTGTGTGCAGAGCACTGGACTAAATACATACTTCCATCCTTCTCAACTGCCATCTTCAACCTGTTCCCTTGACAATAATAATAATAATGTGGTATTTGTTCTGCACTTACTACGCGGTAAGCACTGTATTAAGGTCTAGGGAAGTGTCACCAGTCCATTAGATCTGAGTTCCGGGATGATAATAATAATAATGATTGATTTGTTAAGCGCTTACTATTCATTCATTCAATCGTATTTATTGAGCACTTACTGTTTGCAGAGCACTGTACTAAATACATACTCCCATCCTTCTCAACTGCCACCTTCAACCTGTTTCTTTGACAATAATAATAATAATGTGGTATTTGTTCTGCACTTACTACGCGGTAAGCACTGTATTAAGGTCTAGGGAAGTGTCACCAGTCCATTAGATCTGAGTTCCGGGATGATAATAATAATAATGATTGATTTGTTAAGCGCTTCCTATTCATTCATTCAATCGTATTTATTGAGCGCTTACTGTGTGCAGAGCACAGGACTAAGCGCTTGGGAAGTACAAGTTGGCAACAGAGACGGCCCCTACCCAACAACGGGCTCATAGTCTACAAGGGGGAGGCAAACAAAGCAAAACATGTAAACAGGTGTCAAGTCATCAGAACAAATAGAATTAAAGCTAAATGCACATCATTAACAAAATAAATAGAATAGTAAATATGTACAAGTAATAAATCTGTACAAGCATCTATAAGGGTGCTGTGGGGAGGGGAAGGAGGTAGGGGAGGAGAGGAAAATGTGTAAAACACTGTTTTAAGCGCCCTCCGCCCCCCAGTATTCATTTATTCAATGGTATTTATTGAGCACTTACTGTGTGCAGAGCACTGTACTAACCGCTTGGAAAGTACAATTCGGCAACAGAGAGAGACAATCCCTACCCAACGACGGGCTCACAGCCTAGAAGGGGGAGGCAGACAACAAAACAAAACAGACCGGCATCGGTAGCAACAGTATGAGCCTGGGGGCTAGAAAGAACAAGCCCAGATGCGCTCAAAATGAGAATTTTGATTTCTTTATTTGGCCTCACTCGCAAACGAAGAATCACGTAATAAGCACACCATCAGGGCCACATAAGCGGGCTCCTCAACATCGTCTAATATACTAGTATAGCCCCTAATCCCTTGTAAAATGGGGATTAAATGCTGATTAGTTTGTATCCACCCAAGCGCTCCAAACAGTGCTTGACACACAAAAAAGCGCTCAGCAAATATAAAAAAGACACGCTCCCTGCTCACAAGGAGCTTACAGACTAGAGAAGCAGCGTGGCTTAGTGGAAAGAGCCCGGGCTTGGAGCCAGAGGTCGTGGGTTCTAATCCCGGCTCTGCCACTTATCAGCTGTGTGACTTTGGGCAAGCCACTTGTCTGTGCCTCAGTTACCTCATCTGTAAAATGGGGATGAAGACCGTAAGCCCCTCGTGAGACAACCTGATTACCTTGTATCTGCCCCAGTGCTTAGAACAGTGCTTGGCATGCAGTAAGCACTTAATGAATACAATAACATTAACAATATCATTATTATGGAGCATAGGAGGGAAGGAAAAAAGTGTCATTTGGAGCCGGTCATGACAGTCAAGGACAGCGATGATGATGAACAAGAACTGTTTTCAGGTGAATGAGAAGTACGTGAAATGTGCAGGGGCAAAAATTAATAAAGAGAACCGTTGAGTAATAAGGTTGGAGTCGAGGACCACACACAGACAACTGTCTACAGGGTAAAACCTGAAGGATAAATCACTATTTTAGGACTTCTGTTCAAGGGACAAGATGACATCAGAGAGAATGTGGAGGGGAAACTGGAAGGGGACCGAAGATGGACAGAGCTACAAAAGCTATGGAAATCATTTTAATCCCAGTGTTTTTAATACATCAGTCACGTATGGATGGTGCCTGGGACTCTCTTTGCACATTTTAGGACCTTTTTTCACGCTCTGGGGGGGAGTGGGATGGAGAGCACACAAAATCGGACACGAAAGATGCGGTTTGGGGGAAGATAAATCCAAATGTGTTTGATGGACTGATTTTTATAAATTGAAAAGTGCAAAAGACACCAGGAGAAACTTAGTAGAGACAACGTTTTAAAAGTCACATCCCGCAGCTGGCCGAGCAGGAGGAAACCCAGGTGGCGGCGAAGCAGGAAAAGTGGGTTGGGAAGAAGTGGCTCTGGAAGAGTAGTCAACCACAGGACCAAGAAATGGGGAATAACAAGGACCAACTTAAAATGGAAAGAAAGGATATATTTTTTATAAGGGGTAATTTTACAAAGGCCTTGGGTTGGGTTCAGTAGGAATGATGCGTAGCAGAGGAGATGAAAGAAACCCCCTGCGGTTTGAACAAGGCGAATCTCAGGGAGACAGAGAGATGTGGTATGGATGACGATGTGTGGGAAAGCAAAGGTCAGAGGCAACACGATGATCAGGGAACTGCAGAGGGATAGAAATAATATTTTGTCAGTGTCAGGTGTCAAGATTTCCGGAGGGCTTGGGCTGAGGAATCGGGGTTTCAGTTGGTATCTACCCCAGTGGTTAGTACCGAGCTTGGGAGAGTATAATACAACAGAATTAGCAGATTCATACCTTGCCCATAACAAGCTCACTCTTAAAAAAACAAACAAAAAACACCCAGAAGGGAAGGGCATATGGATGTTTCAAAAACTAAGCACACGGAATTGACTAAACCTCATTCTGGGGATGAGTTTTTTACGGAAAGGGTGGAAAAAAGAAGGGGTCGGAAGCAGCCCCTCGTATGGATACAATCGGATGAAGAGCTCTGTGGCAAATTGGAAACAAAAAAGATAATCAGGGAACAGTTTAAGAATCTTTAACCTAGGTTTGCTTGTATGAACTGCTCTTAATGTCAAATTAAAAACACACACACACACACACACCAAAAAAACCCAAAAAACGTCTCCAGACCAACCAATTCCAATTCCTTTATATTGGGAGGGGGGAAGATTGCCTTAGGGTGATCGGATACTTGGAGGGGTGCGGGGTGATGGAGCGATGATTAAAAAAAGTGGAGTGAAGAAAGAGATGGTGACAGAAGGAAACCTGAAGAGGATGAGGAGACAGAGGGAAAGTGCTTTAAGGGCACATCAAGTTAGAAATAACTACTCAATTCCAAGACCTTTAAGTCCGTGATATTCTCGTGACCATCCAGTGGACAGGGATTCTTCCTTCCTTACGCTGTCTACTCAAAACATGAACCTTTGAGAAAAAAAACGTTAGAATGCTCATGGAAACTGTAGGTTAACCTGAGCGCCAGACAATACAGGCCAGGATAGCTCATTGAGCGACTAAGACCTGCCCTAAAATCCCTCTCCGGAGCAGTTTTTGGTGCCCCGCTAGAAACTTCCACTATTTAGCCCAAGAATACTCAGGCTGCAGCATCCTACAAGGTTCGGCAGGAGCTGGGTGCCGAAAAATAAACCCCAGCCCCACAGCCCTTAGATAAATATCCTTCTATCGAACAACGGTATTTATCGAAGGCGTAGGTGTGCAGAGCACTGTACTAAGCACATGGGCGAGTACAATACAACATTCGCTATTTCCCCTCTCTGTAATCTATTTTAAGCCCCACCAGAGGCTTTAAACTTTATCCTTGTAGGCAGGGATCACGTCTACTCTACTGCACCGTTCTCTCTCAAGCGATCGGTACAACGCTCTGGACACAGCATGTGTGAGATAAATGCCACCGATTGATTGAAATGAACAAGCCCCACAGCTCTATAACTGCAATTCGGAGCACAGACCTAAAGTGGCAAGAGAAATCATCATCATCAATCGTGTTTATTGAGCGCTTACCATGTGCAGAGCACTGTACTAAGCGCTTGGGAAGTACAAATTGGCAACATATAGAGACAGTCCCTACCCAACGGTGGGCTCACAGTCTAAAAGAAATGAGCTGAGCTTCCAGACCTCAGCACTGGGTTTCCCCAAAGGCTAAGAGAAAACTCTGTTAATCATAAACCTTTCCCCCTTTGAGGAACAAGGTGTGGGGCACATAAACTCTGATAAAATCATGGAAAGAACCTCAGTATTGTAGAATAAAATCCTGGACTCACCCAGAAAGAAAGTTCCTTGAGTACACAGACCCTAGAGGATTGATTCTGACCATGCAAATCAACCATGTTTTTTAGTTAAGCCGTGTTGTTTTGTTAGGTGACCGCTAAAACAAATCCGTACTTTGATTTTTAACACCAGGCACCCGCTGAACCATAAACAGAAAATACTTCATTATCCTCAAATGGAATTTTTCAATTTCAGGTAACTGGTTAAAGGATACGTTATAAAGTGCAAAGATCAATGTCATCACATATTAAGTCCATTTTTCTGACCAGAGGATTTTCCTTTTTTAGAAACTTACATCCCTAGTTTTGTATTAAAAAATATAACTATCTGCATTAACTCCAATGTACTGAATCACAACACAAAACCAAAGTATTTATACAAATACTCAAAAAGTGTCTACGATAAAGAAACACCTCTCTGCCCTAATTTTTTTTCTCCAACCAACCCAAATACACAGTATTTAGTCTTCCTACTCTAACCTCTAGCTAAGATTCCTTTGGCTCTTTGTCTCTCAGTGCTCCTAATTTTGTCCCTTTCCTATGTAAGTAAATCTTGGTTGGTCTGATTTACAATCAAGTTTAATGACATTCTACCCTACCATTCCTTCTTAATCTGAATTATAGTTAGGGTGATAGTCCATGGACTGCTGTTTGACACATTTAATACTTCCCACCCTAGAAAACGTAAAAGCAGCATTAGCGAGCGAATAGAGACCAGGCCCGGGAATCAGAAGGATCTGAGTTCTAATCCTGGCTCCACCACTTGTCTGCTTTGTGACCTTGGGCCCGTCACTTCACTTCTCTGTGCCTCAGTTACCTCATCTGCAAAATGGGGATTAAGACTGTGAGCCCCATATGGGACATGACTGTCCAGCCGGATTAGCCGGCATCTACCCCAGTGCTTAGAACAGTGCCTGGCACATAATAAGCGCTTAACTATCATTAAAAAAAAAGACTTTATCCAAAAGAAAACATACACGTTTTTAGAAACACCCCCTATTAACCAGTCCTAATTTAGTGCAACAGTCATCCAGAGAAACTATGGAAAATAGATATAAAAGAGAAGCAGAGTGGCCCCGTGAATAGAGCAAGGGCCCAGGAGTCAGAGGAAATCTTTGAAATCTGAGACTATCTAGTGCATGTATTTGAAATTTCTCAGCAGACAAAACTTGTGGAGAGATTGATCCAAAACTGAAGCTTTGGACGCTTGCGGTTTTCCGCCAGATAAGACAGAAAAAAGGAAAGTTCGAGATTCTGAAATTAATTTTCTCCGCCACTTGTCCGATGTGTGATCCTGGGTAAGTCACTTCACTTCTCTGTGCCTCAGTTACCTCATCTGTAAAATGGGGATTACGCATGTGAGCCCCATGTGGGACTTGGACATGTCCATCCAACCTGATTAGCTTTTATCTACCCCAGAGCTTAGTACAATGCATAGCACATAGTAAGACCTTAAATACCATAAAGGCATATAAAAACGTTTTTACTGCTTAACGTGAGAAGTTTAAACTGGATTCCTACACCAATTCTAAAAACAGCATCACATGAGGCAGTTAAAAAACTTCAATGAATTATACACTGACCGCAAATGGGTATCATGAACATAAATTCTTATCTCCATCACGAAATGAAGATTTTCAATCTCACAGAATTGCATTAATTCCCCTAAAATCTTGGCTTAGACGCTTTTCCAACTCCTTGGAATCTGAGACTATCTAGTGCATGCGTTTGAAATTTTTCAGCAGACAAAACTTGGAGAGCGATGGATCCAAAACTGAAGCTTTGGACGCTTGCGGTTTTCCGCCAGATAAGACGGAAAAAAGGAAAGTTCGAGATTCTGAAATTAATTTTCTTCCACCCCCTTTCGCTTGAGTCAGGTAACACGTCTGTGGGCAGCATAATGGCACCATCATGGGTTGTTCAATTTTTTTCATTCATTCTCTTGCTCCCCAAGGTAGGAGAAACCGAGAGATACCGCGGGGCAGGGGAATACGTTCCGCTTTCCGAAGGATGTGGTGAAGGAGCCGCTTCTCCTCTTTAAAGATCCATCATCATCCAGCTGAAAAGCAGTCCTAACGAGTTCCCGGAGGATGTTATTCAGCGCCTCCAAGTCCCAGCTAGCTTACCAAAGCTGCAGTCGTCCTGGGGTGCAACAACAGAAAAAACCCATGAAAAAGGCAGCAAGCGACCGCGGCGACGTGGGACATCGGGAAGCCGCTGAAAAATCGTAATAGCAACGGCCCCAGAGAAAGACGGCCCTTGCTGCTCGTGAATTGGTCCGATCAAGCGTCGACATCCCGGCCTTGGGTCAAAGCAGATGGCTCAGAGACGGGGGCGGGCCTCAGTCTGGAGAAGACGTCCCCTTCTACCACCTGGGTTTTGCAAGCAGGTGGGACTCAGTCTCTCTGTCCCCCCAAATTTGCCGAGCGGCATAAGTGACTAACTGGCGTCCCTAAGCCAAAAGTGCTTTGCTAACCTCATTAGGCCTGTTGTGTCAAAGAGCAAAGAGGAGGAAGAAAAAAGGATCTGGAAGGGCGTACATATTGACTTCCAAGACGGACACGCTCATAATCGCGGGAGATTTCAATGCAAGAGTGGGTCGTCATATTGAAACATGGGCAATAGTCGACAGATCAGATGGAACTGGTCAGGCAACCTGCCGAATATCGACCTGGAACCAATACGACCTTCTGCCTCTCCAATTCGAGAAAGGCATCCCAGGCGTGCCCACGGCCTGAGAGTGGCACTTTACAGACGACATCCTGGCTCATCGGCCGGACTCTAACGACGTCTAGATCAGCGCGGCCAGGAGTGAGGTCTGAGGGAACTGACCGTCGGCTCTTGCTTCCGACCCCAGCTAGCGATGCCTCCGAGGCAGAAAAAGGTGGCATCCGAACCACCAACAAAACTAAACATCTAGCTGATGGAAAATTAAGAAAATGGAAAGCACTCTGTGACATTACATTTGCCCCGACAGAATCAATCAATCAATCAATCGTATTTATTGAGCGCTTACTGTGTGCAGAGCACTGTACTAAGTGCTTGGGAAGTACAAGTTGGCAACCTATAGAGACGGTCCCTACCCAACAGTGGGCTCACAGTCTAGAAAGAAAAATCAAGCAAGCAGCGTGGCTCAGTGGAAAGAGCAAGGGCTTGGGAGGTCATGGGTTCTAATCCCGGCTCTGTCACTTGTCAGCTGTGTGACTTTGGGCAAGTCACAACTTCTCTGTGCCTCAGTTCCCTCATCTGGAAAATGGGGATTAAGACTGTGAACCCCACATGGGACAACCCGATCACCTTGTATCCCTCCCAGCGCTTAAAACAGTGCTTTGCACATAGTAAGCGCTTAACAAATACCATTATTATTATTATTATTATTATTAGCTACAGGCGTCCCCTCGCCTCTAGACTGTAAGTCCACTGTGGGCAGGGATTCGCTCTCTTTTTTGCTGTACTGTACTTTCCAGGCGCTTAGTACAGTGCTCTGCATACAGTAAGGGCTCAGTAAATACAAATGAATGAATAAGTCAAGGTGAATGGCAAATGGGAGTTTCTCAGAGACTGTTTAGGTGGTAGCCATCATGACTGGAAGTACAGCAAAGGGACACCTGTGGTATTTACTACACATTTACTGTCTGCAGAGCACACTAGTAAGCACTTGGAAGAGTATAATACAGTAGAGCTGGTCATAATTATTATTATGATACCTGTTAAGTATGTGCCAAGTAATGTACTAAACACCAAAGTAGATACAAGATAATCCAGTTGGACATAATCCCTGTCCCTCATGGGGCTCACAGCGATAGCGATACTATTCAAGAAGAAAAGGAAGAAACCATAGGGAATTTCCTGGCTTTCCATTACAGGTAAGATTCTAAACTACAATCTTTTTTTAATCCCCCAGGGTACTTAAGTGCTTACTATGTGCCAGGCACTGTACTAGACACCAGACAATCAGTTTGGACACAGTCCCTGTCCCACGTGGGGCTCACAGCTTTCATCCCCATTGTCTAGATGAGGGAATTGAGGCCCAGAGAAGTGATGTGACTTGCCCAAGGTCACAGAGCAGACAAGTGGCAGAGCTGGGATTAGAACTTCTGACTCCGAGGTTCATTCTCTATCCTCCAGGCCCCCCCGATCCTGAACAGACTATTAGAGAATGTAGTCATCTGGGAATTCCCGGAATCACACTGTGACCCCAGACCAAAGTGCAGACGGGAGAAATTTCCTCTGGAGTACGACAGATACAAGAAATAATAATGATGGTTTTGTTAATCGCTTCTATGAGCCAAGCACTGTTCTAAGTACTGGGATAGACCCAGACTGAGCCCCCTTTTTCCTCTCCTCCTCCCCATCTTCCCCACCCTACCTCCTTCCCCTCCCCACAGCACCTGTATATATGTTTGTACAGATTTATTACTCTATTTTACTTGTACATATTGACTATTCTATTTATTTTGTTAATGATGCGCATTTAGCTTTAATTCTATTGGTTCTGACGACTTGACACCCGTCCACATGTTTTGTTGCCTGTCTCCCCCTTCTAGCCTGTGAGCCCGTTGTTGGGTAGGAACCGTCTCTATATGTTGCCAACTTGTACTTCCCAAGCGCTTAGTACAATGTTCTGCACACAGTAAGCGCTCAATGACTAAATGAATGAATACAGGGTAATCAGATCATCCCGTGTGGGGCTCAAACTGTAATCCTCAATTTACAGATGAGCTGAGGCACACAGAAATTAAGTGACTTGCCTAAGGTCACACAGCGGACAATTTGACACCATCAAAAGGCCATCTCTGAAAAGGGCCAAGTCGATTTTTAGACTGTGAGCCCACTGTTGGGTAGGGACTGTCTCTATATGTTTCCAATTTGTACTTCCCAAGCGCTTAGTACAGTGCTCTGCACATAGTAAGTGCTCAATAAATACGATTGATGATGATGATGATTTGGCTACTTTGAAAAATTCACCAAAAAGGGAACGGTTTATTGAGGAGAAGTGACGATGATGATGGCATTTATTAAACGCTTACTATGTGCAAAGCACTGTTCTACGCTCTGGGGAGGTTACAAGGTGATCAGGTTGTCTCATGGGGGGCTCACAGTCTCAATCCTCATTTTACAGATGAGGGAACTGAGGCCCAGAGAAGTGACTTGCCCTAAGTCACACAGCTGACAATTGGTGGAACCGGGATTTGAACCCACAACCTCTGACTCCAAAGCCCGGGCTCTTTCCACTGAGCCACGCTGCTTCTCGCGGCTAAAGTGCCAAGTTTAATCCTATCCCTCTACCTCCATCCCCTCTCACTTTCTAAAAAACACTTGCTCCCATCCTTCTTCCCTGCCTGACTGCCATCTTCATCCTCTCCCTCCGACGGCTCCTCTCCGCCTACCCTCACATGTGTTCAATTCTCCTCCCCGTGAAAAAATGTCATCTCACCCCACACTGTACTTTGGAATTGTTGTGGAGAAGCAGCGTGGCTCAGTGGAGAGCGCACGGGCTTTGGAGTCAGAGGTCATGGGTTCGACTCCCGGCTCTGCCAATTGTCAGCTGTGCGACTTTGGGCTAGTCACTTATCGTCTCTATGCCTCAGTTCCCACATCTGGAAAATGGGGATTAAGACTGTGAGCCCCCGTGGGACAACCTGATCACCTTGTAACCTCCCCAGCGCTTAGAACAGTGCTATGCACATAGTAAGCGCTTAATAAATGCCATTATTATTATTATTGTGCCGTTCTTTTGCTCCTATTCCGGTCTGAGTCCCTAGAGCGAATAGATTGTATTCCCCTTCATCTCCCACTTCCTTTCTTCTCGACGTACCACAATTTTCCCGTCCTTCACTCCACCTAGACCACACTCTCGGGGGTCATCGATAACCTCTTCCGACAAATTGAATATACTCTTACTCTAATGCTCCTTGACCTCTCGGCCACTATGGACATCGTAAATTACTTCCTCCTGGAGATGCTAACTAATCTTGGTTTCTTTAATACAGTCCTCTTCTGGTTCTCCCCCTACACACCTCTATGGCCACTTTTTCTCAGTCTCTTTGGCTGGCTCAGCTTCCACCTCTCCCCGCCTCACTATGGCTTCATTCGGAGTCTCTTACTCTTTTCACTTTATACTTGGGATGTTCACAGATTAGGATATTCACAGATTAGGAGAAGCAGCGTGGCTCAGTGGAAAGAGCCCGGGCTTTGGAGTCAGAGGTCAGGGGTTCAAATCCCGGCTCGACCAATTCTCAGCCGTGTGGCTTTGGGCAAGTCACTTCACTTCTCTGGGCCTCAGTTACCTCACCTGTAAAATGGGGATGAAGACTCTGAGCTCCCCGTGGGAGAGCCTGATCACCTTGTGCTTGCGCTTAGAACAACAGCGTGGCTCAGTGGAAAGAGCACGGGCTTTGGAGTCAGAGGTCATGGGTTCGAATCCCGGCTCCGCCACATGTCTGCTGTGTGACCTTGGGCAAGTCACTTAACTTCTCTGAGCCTCAGTTACCTCACCTGTAAAATGGGGATTAAGACTGTGAGCCCCACGTAGGACAACCTGATCACTTTGTATCCCCCCAAGCGCTTAGAACAGTGCTTTGCACACAGTAAGCGCTTAACAAATGCCAACGTTATTATTATTATTATTATTATTTGCACATAGCAAGCGCTTAATAAATGCCATCATCATTATTATTATTCTCTGGGCCTCAGTTACCTCATCTGTAAAATGGGGATTAAAACTGTGAGCCCCCCATGGGACAACCTGATCACCCTGTAACCTCCCCAGCGTTTAGAACAGTGCTTTGCACATAGTAAGCGCTTAATAACCACCATCATTATTACTATTGCTATTATTATCTGCTCCCACAATTTCAGCACCTATCTCCAGGTGGGTGATTCCTCAACCTTAACCAGCCCTAACCTCTCTCCCCACCTGTAATCTCCTTCTTCCCTTCCCCGCAGCACATCTCCAAATGGATATCCCGCCGGCACCTTGCGACACTGAACATCTTCCCAACCAAATCCTCTCCACTACTTAATTTTCCACTAATAACCGACAACTCTCTCTCTCTCTGAGCTTGTATCCTTGGCAATATCCTCGAATCCTTACTCTCTTCTAACGCTCACTTCCGTTTGTTACTACATCCTGATATTTTTTCTCCATGATATTTCCTGGATCGACCCATTCCTCTCCATCCAGATGGTTGCTACAATGGCCATCTCCGGGCTTGCCTGCTGTGTTGTGTTATACAGATCCCTTTTTCACCCCTTTTTGCCTACTGTGCTCCTAAATCCTCAACGGTCTTCCTGCCTCAGCTTCTCCAATCTCTACATTAAACCTCCAATGCTCCGATCGTATTCCCAATACAATGTTCAGCATCCCTCTCTCCACTCTTCGAACACCTTCAAGGGTTACCCATTCGTCTCTGACCACTGGATTTTAAGATGTCCCAATTGCTCTCTCCCTCTTACCTATTCTCTTTCTGCTATTCCACCCCTCCTTAGGCTAACCTTCTTTGCAAGCTCGCCTTCTCCCTGGGCTTCAACCCTCCTACTTCTAACTCCTGGCTCCCACTCTTCCTCTTGCCTCAGGTTCCACCCTACTCAAATATGCCAGATTAATCAATCAGTGGTATTTATAGAGCATTTCCTGAATGGAAAGCACTGCAGTAAGCACCTGGGAGAGTACAACACAATAGAGCTGGGAGACAAACCATAATTTTCCCCATCTTCAAAACCCTTCTGAAATCCCACCTCCTTCAGGAGCTTCTCCAAACCAATTTTTTCTGCTCTCTGGGGCATATTTTCCTTCAATCATCTCAACACTTTTGTGCCTGCAATTATTTTTGCACACATATACACACATATATACATGTATTTATACACACACACACATAGATAGGTATATGCTCTATTTGGTACTTCTTTCTTTATTTGTAATTTTACGTAAGCTCAAGACTGGAAACTCATCGTGGGCAGGGAATGACTGTTGGGTTGTACTCTCCCAAGTGCTTAGTACAGTGCTCTGCATACAGTAAATGCTCAATAAATATGATTGATTGATGCCTACGTCCCCCATCGGAACGAAAGCTCCTCAGGGACACGGACCCTGTTTTCCGCCTCTATTTAACCCTCCTAAGGGCTTAGTGTTCCTCAAACAGAAGGTGCTCATAAAATATCACTGACTGGATAAAAAATGAGGAAAAAGAAGAGTCAGCGTGACTTCTGGCCAACTATAAATCAGAGTGTGGAGCCAATAGGGCAGAGAGAAGCACAGCCCAAGGTAATGTGAAACAACGGGGCTGTTGAAAAACCACTGATCGCCGTGGACATATCAGCCTGGCGGGTGGCAGTCGGGAGAGGGGTTGCTCTCTTTGAGAAGAGATTTCACCAGCATCAGGGCATCAAGAGACGAGTTTGAAAACTGAGACAGTCCCTGGATGGGACAGACCCATTATCACAAGAATCTAGCCTCAATTGCAAACAGTACAGAAGGGTACGTTGTAAGTACTTGCGAGTGTCTTGTGGGCAAGGAACAGGTCCACGCACTTGTAAAATATCACTGATTGGGTAGACAGAAGAGTTAGGAAACGGAATTCCTCTTCCAAGTACTCAGTACAGTGAACTGCACACAGAAAGCGCTCAATAAATATCCCTGATTGATTGTGTCAGCTTTTTCAGACATATCTGCACCCATGGATAGGGGCGTATGGTCTGGAGTGCCACCTTGGGAAATGAAAGACAGTTATATTCATTCATTCAATTGTATTTATTGAGCGTTTACTGTGTGCAGTGCACTGTACTAAGAGCTTGGGAAATACAGTTTAGCCATAAAAAGAGACAATCCCTGCCCACACTGGGCTTACATCTTAGAAGGGGGAAGACAGACATAAAAGAAAGTAAAAGGGCATCAATATAAATACAATATAGATATATACACATCAAAAACCAGGCATCAATATAAACAGAATTATACATATGTACATAAGTGCTGTGGGGTGCCGGCGGTGGGGGGACCAAAGGGAGTGAGTCTAGGTGACGTGGGAGGGTGGGGGAGCTTAGAAAAAGGGGAGCTTAATCTGGGAAGGCATCTTGGAGGAGGTGAGCCTTCCGTAGAGCTTTGAAGCGGGGGGAAGAATGATTGGCAGATTTGAGGAGGGAAGGCGTTCCAGGCCAGAGGGAGGACGTGGGCCGGGGGTTGACGGCGGGACAGGCGAGAGGGAGGCACAGTGAGAAGATTGGCACCAGAGGAGAGGAGCGTGCGGGCGAGGGATGTAGAAAGAGAGAAGGGAGGTGAGCTAAGAGGGGACAAGGTGTTGGAGAGCTCTGAAGCCAACAGTGAGGAGTTTTTGTTCGATATACAGTCCTCGGCTCTAAAGATTTCAAATGTCACATGAAGTTACAAGCCAGGAGAGGTTAATTATGAGGATTCCTCCCCCCAGCTCCACAAGTGCTTAACAAATCCTCCACCCACACAAACACACCAAAAAAAAAAAAAAGCCCATTAAAATGTTCGTGAGGAGAAAGCTCACATTCACCATATATTTATCTGAACTTACCATGGTTTCAGATTAGAAACATGAAACACGTCTCACTCTCGGGGCCAAAACGCCCAGGCTACACTAGGAAGCAACAGAGCAATGAGTACGGAAGAAAACAGATTCACTGCATTGTTATCAAGGATCGGTTTCCCGGATATGTGCCTCACAGCATTTCCAGGATGGTTGACAACGAGGCCGGTATTTTCATCCAAACCTGGGGTGGAAAGTAAAGAAAGAGTCAGTTTCCAAGCCTTTCGGCGTGAAGCAATCTCCCAAAAGACAGCGAGGGCAGGCATTCTGTCAGAGACCAACTCCTCTCCCACCGATTGAAACTGTGTGATAACTGTAGTAAACGGTTAAGGGCTTACTATACTACGGACAGGGATTGTGTCTAATCTTCAATGGTGTAGTATTTCCCATTGCTCTGCACATAGTAATAAGTACTATTACTACTGTACTAAGTGCTGGGTTAGACACAAGAGAAGCAGGTCAGACCATTCGTTACTCATTTTTTCGATGCTTATAATACGGACAAGATGGGATACTGCCAACAAATTTACGAATGCTAAGGATGAGGAACGCAAAATAGCTACCGCTCCCGGAAACGCCAGCATAATGTCCGACCTTCTCCTCAAAAGGATCTGAGGAAAGAAGCGAACGGGGAGGAGAGGGAAGAGAAAAAAAATGCCCGCAGAGAAACCTGAACGCCAGTCAAATAAAAATAATTGATGGGGGGATAAACGGGCAAAAGGCATACTTTCCATCATCCGAAATCGAGTCTTTCGGTCCAGAATGTCCAGGGAAAGTTTACTTAATTAGAACTCAGCTCTTCTCACCCTCAACTTTCTAATCTCTTCTCGTAAGATCACGCTTAATGTAGCAGAAACACATAAGCAGCGTGGCTCAGTGGAAAGAGCCCGGGCTTTGGAGTCAGAGGTCATCGGTTCAAATCCCTGCTCTGCCAATTGTCAGCTGTGTGACTTCGGGCAAGTCATTTATTTATTTTACTTGTACCTATCTATTCTATTTATTTTATTTTGTTAGTATGTTCGGTTTGGTTCTCTGTCTCCCCCTTCTAGACTGTGAGCCCACTGTTGGGTACGGACTGTCTCTATATGTTGCCAGCTTGTACTTCCCAAGCACTTAGTACAGTGCTCTGCACACAGTAAGCGCTCAATAAATACGATTGATTGATTGATTGATTTAACTTCTCTGTACCTCAATTACCTCGTCTGTAAAATGGGGATTAAGACTGTGAGCCCCCCGTGGGACAACCTGATCACCTTGTAACCTCCCCAGCGCTTAGAACGGCGCTTTGCACATAGTCAGCACTTGATAAATGCCATCATTATTATTATTATAAGCAAGAAGTAGAAACTCTAGAGGAATCTCTGCATGGGCCTGAGGAGTTCCTGATGTCCCGGCACTGCATTTTTTCACCTTTCTTGAGCCGAAATCTCCTTGCAGGCAAGAATCCTATCATATACATCTATGTGTCTCAAGCGCCCAGCCCCATTCTGTCGATTCAGGAGGTGCTCCGATACAACCATCCACAGCACTCTTCCACCGACTTCCGCGATCTCCCGGAGCGCAACGTTGACGTTAGAATGAAAAGATGGCACCTATTTACCGGTGAATTGCATTGCCGCTCCTAAGTACGAGTCAAGGATTGACCCTAGTAATCCCGCCAGGCCACCAAATGCCACAAGTGGCCATTGGGGAGCTGAAATGTCCAAATCATCGACGAAAACCAGCTGGGTGAGAAAATAGGCCAGGCCCACAGATGTGCCGCCGAGAAGGCTTGCGACGATGCCCGTTAAGGTGATCCCGCCATTAGTGCCTGGAGGAAAAACGAGTTCTTTGAGAAAGGCACGTTCTTAAATGAAGATCACCCGGCCACTGTGAACCACGATGGTCTGATTAAAAATATAACTCCGACACCAGGGTGTTGCTCAGTCCTGGCCCCAGTTGACAGACACGTTCCCTGCCCACAAGGAACTTACAGTCTAGAGGGGGAGACAGACATTAAAGACGTAAAGTTACATATCCGTAATCTACTATAATGTCCGTCTCCCCCTGTAGATTGTAAACTCTTTGAAGATGTTGATGATCGTGCTATTTGTGAAGCACTTACTACGAGTCAAGCCCTAGACTAAACTCTGGGGTAGATACAAGATAATCAGATAATTAGGCTCCCAGCCCAAATAGGAGAGGGAACAGCTGCTGAAAATGTTGCCAACTTGTACATCCCAAGCGCTTAGTACAGTGCTCTGCACACAGTAAGCGCTCAATAAATACGATTGAATGAATGACTGAATCCCCATTTTGCAGATGAGGGAAATGAGGGACAGAGAGAAATGAAATGACTTGCCCAGGGTAACTCAGAAGGCAAGTGGCAGAGCTGGGATTAGAACTCAGGTCCTCTGACTCCCAACCCCACACTTTTTCCAGTAGCCCACGCTGCTCCTTGTGAACACGGAATGTGTCTACCAACTCTGTTAAACTGCACTCCACCAAGAGCTTAGTATAGTTCTCTGCACACAGTAAGCACTCAATAAATACGTTTGACTAAAAATGAAATGATGAGGGAAATGGGTTGTGTGTCTCCCTGCTGCCTTGTAATTAAAAATAATAATAATTAATAGCATTTGTTAAGCACTTACTGTGTGCCAGAATACTGTACTAAGTGCTGGGGCGGAGACCCGCAAATCAGGATGAACGTAGTCCCTGTCCCATATGGGGCTCACAGTCTCAATCCCCATTTTACAGTAGAGGTAACTGAGGCCCAGAGAAGTGAAGTGAGCCCGCTGTTGGGTAGGGACCGTCTCTATATGTTGCTAACTTGTACTTCCCAAGCGCTTAGTACAGTGCTCTGCACACAGTAAGCGCTCAATAAATACGATTGAATGAATGAATGAATAGCTCAGCCAGGGAAAAGAGTAGTGTAAAAAGACATGCACGTAAATGAGAAGCAGCATGGCCCAGTGGATAGAGCACAGGCCTGGGACTCAGAGGACTTGGGTTCTAATCTCTACCCTGCCACATGTCTGCTGTGTGACCTTGGGCAAGTCAATTAGCTTCCCTGGGCCTCATGTTCCTCATCTGTAAAATGGGGATTAAGCCTGTGAGCCCCATGCGGGACAGGGACTGTGTCCAACCTGATTAGAGAAGTAGCGTGGCTTAGGGGAAAGAGCACGGTCTTGGGAATCAGACGACATGGATTCTAATCCCAGCTCTGCCACTTGTCTACTGTGTGACCTTGGGCAAGTCACTTAACTTCTCTGTGCCTCAGTTACCTTATCTGTAAAACAGGGATTAAGAATGTGAGCCCCATGTGGAACAACCTGATTACCTTTTATCTACTCCAGTGCCTAGAGTAGTGCTGGCACCTACTAAGCGCTTAACAAATACCATTATTAACTTGTATCTATCCCGGCGCTTAGAAAAGTGCTTGGCATATAGTAAACACTTAGCAAATACCATTAAACAAAGAAAAAAAGTGCCGTGTGGCTGGGATGAACAGAACTCCTCATCCTCCCATCCAAATCTGTCCTTTCCTTGGCTTTTCCATGACCATCCCCACAAGTCCATAACCCTGGCATTATCCTCAATGAGAAGCGGCATGGCTTAGTGGAAAGAGCATGGGCTTGGGAGTCGCAGGACGTGGGTTCTAATCCTGCCTCCGCCACTTGTCTGCTGTGTGACCTTGGGCAAGTCCCTTAACTTCTCTGCACCTCAGTGACCTCATCTGTAAAATGGGGATTAAGACTGTGAGCCCCACGTGGGACAACCTGATTACCTTGTATCTACCCATGCACTTAGAACAGTGCTTGGCACATAATAATAATAATAATAATAATAATAATAATAATAATAATAATGGCATTTATTAAGTGCTTACTATGTGCAAAGCACTATTCTAAGCGCTGGGGAGGTTACAAGGTGATCAGGTTGTCCCACAGGGCGCAGTAAGTGAATCTGTAGATTCCACCGTTCATAGAGAAGATTGGCAATTGTTGGAAAATCATAGCAAATGTGAGTATTGGCAAAGGACTATATACGGCATATGGAGGGAAATATCAGACAGGAGGAGATCCAAAACATACCTCTCTGTTCAGAGGCCAAATTTAAGCGATAGAGTTGGCCAAGGGTATGCGATGTATATCAAGCAGATTTCAGTTACGGAGAAATAACCACAGAGGGCCGAGGTAGGAGAGAAGTCCGCGAAAGAGCAAACGGATTTCTACGGAAACGTGTACTCGCTTTGGCACGGCAAAAATCAATGTCATAAAATCATAACTAGAGACGACATTCTTTGGCTACAACTTGACCAATGGAATTAGAAGCAGCGTGGCCCAGTGGAAAGAACGCGGGCCTGGGACTAAGAGGACTTGAGTTCTAATCCCAGCTCTGCCACTTGTCTTGAGTGTGACCTTGGGCAAGTCATTTCGTTTCTCTGTACTTTAGTAACCTCACCCGTAAAGTGGGAATTGAGACGGTGAGCCCTATTTGGGACAAGGACTGTGTCCGGCCTGATTATCTTCCATCTACCCCAGTGCTTAGGCACAGTGTCTATAACATAGCAAGTGCTTAACAAATATTATAAAAAAACCCAGAGAGTGAAACCCAGTCTTTGGGGAGCGGGAAAGGCCACAGGATAAAGCCCCTACCACTTGGTCCCCACAAGTTGAGAAAAGAGAGTAAAAAGATTGGGCTAAAAGAAAGTCGGATGCCGGCCCGGGCTGAGCGCTATCAACCAAAGCACGGTTTTTTACCGAGTGCTTACTTGGTGCAGGGTTCTGTACTAAACACTCGGGAAAGTATAATACAGGTGAAAGAGATGACCCCTGCCCTCAAGGAACTTACATTCTAGCAGGAGATTCAGTCAATAAAGCAAGAGAGGAATCCCACAGGGTATAAAGATATGCATATAAGTGCTGCGTTGTTGAGTGCGGGGATTACCTCTAAGAGCATGGGAGAGAAAACAGAATCTATATGAGGGCTTGGCTAGCTAGTGTGGATGTCACTTTGTGCCCTGTTGGCATTTAAATATATCATATACTCATCTAATTGCATTACTGTTACTGGGAAACAGTAATCCTGAATTGACTCTCAAGGAATGATTTGCCAGGCCGCTTCTAAGACTTCTTTAGTTTTAGATTGCGGTGGCTCTGGGTTTGGAAAAATCCACCTGAGAAAGGGATCCTTCTGCTCCACATGAGAGCTACTACATGGTTAGGACAATATTTTATTCTTATGTAGAAGCTGAAGCCCTCTAGACTGTGAAGATTGTGAGCTCTTATGGGCAGGGATTGCGTCTACCAACTCTGCTATACTGTACTCTCCCAAAAGCTTAGAACAGTGTTCTGCACAAAGTAAGCATTCAATAAAGACCACTGACTGAGAGAAGTGACCGTTACAGAGTTTGGTTTAAATGAGCAATGCTTGGTTTAATGTTTTATGGTTTAAACAAGCACAGGGAGAAAGCAAATGTCAAGAACGGTTAAGAGCGACTGGCATTCTTCTTGCCAATCAAAGGATAAAGTCAAGCGCACGAGAAAGGTTGGCATGGCCTCCAGGAGCTGAAAGTGGGAACAAATGTCTAATGCCCACCTAATCTCCAATTCCAAAGCTGAAACATCAGTAAGGTACCTTATGACAAATCCTAAGTGAAATTTCCTTCCTTTTCCTTCATAGTTCTCAAATTCCCTAAATGGAAATCATATGTACTCAACTACCCTAAACGGACACCATATGTTCTCAACTACCCCTTTCAATTGTTACGTACATAACTGTAATTTATCTATATTAATGTCTGTCTCCCTCTCTAGGCTGTAAGCTCATTGTAGGCAGGGGATACGTCTATTATTATACAGTCCTCTCCCAAGCGCTCAGTACAATGCTTTGCACACTGTACACGCTCAATAAATATGCTTGAGTGAATGAATTCCCACAGAACACTGCATTTATCTCCAGATTCCAGTTTTTTTTTAAAACCAAATAACACATGGTAGTTACCATAATGTCTTCAAGCTTGACTGATGAAATTTTCTAATTTAGAGAAATAAGAACCATTCTGGAAAGTCACAAACAGAGAGAGAGTGTATGTAAATCAAGAGATTAGAAACACGAATAAAATCTCACCCACTGGAACTTTTTCCCATGTTGTGACCAGTCTTGGCTGGCTTTTACTCAGGACGGGACCGACTTCAGAAGCCCAGGTATCTCCAGCCGAGCAAGCCAATGCTCCCAAAAGGGACAAGCACATCCACGATGCAGTATACTGTTTGGTAAAATCGACTGGAATTTCACCGGGCCCATTTTCAATCATATACAGCAGGGCCAATTCCGTGGGCACCGCTCCATTACAGAAAACTTGAATCCAATTCCTCTGCCCACCTGAAAAAAAAATCACGAATATTTTTCACCTTCAGAGGGTGGGGGAAGGAAAAGCCCAGAAAACTGCAATTCATGGTGACAAATAAAGAAGCAGCGTGGCTCAGCGGAAAGAGCACGGGCTTTGGAGTCAGAGGTCATGGGTTCAAATCCTGGCTCCGCCAACTGTCAGCTGTGTGACTTTGGGCAAGTCACTTCACTGGGCCTCAGTTACCTCATCTGTAAAATGGGGATTAAGACTGTGAGCTCCCCGTGGGACAACCTGATCACCTTGTAACCTCCACAGTGCTTAGAACAGTGCTTTGCACATAGTAAGCGCTTAATAAATGCGATCATTATTATTACTATCATTATAAAGGTGTCTGAAACACACATCAGCACCCCCCAAATGCATTCTATGTTATGACATTTTCCACACCCAATCGCTTGAACTTCGACTTATGTAGCCTTCAAAATCCAAAATAAGCTCAAAAGTCATTCATTCATTCAATCGAATTTATTAAGCACTTACTGTGGGCAGAGCACTGTACTAAGCACTTGGGAAAGTGCAATACGACAATAAACAGTGGCATTCCCTGTGTAGATGGGGGGAGACAGACATCAATACAAATAAATAAAATGACAGATATATACCTGTGGGTATGCATACGTATACATATACGATGTGGGGCCGGGAGGGGAGAAGAACAGAGGAATT
Organism: Tachyglossus aculeatus; assembly: GCF_015852505.1. Lineage (NCBI taxonomy): Eukaryota > Metazoa > Chordata > Mammalia > Monotremata > Tachyglossidae > Tachyglossus > Tachyglossus aculeatus. The sequence continues at coordinate 20,537,712 of NC_052079.1, read as the reverse complement.
AAGTCGGGGTGATGCGGAAGGGACTGGGAGATGTGGAAAAATGGGGCTTAGTCTGGGAAGGCCTCTTGGAGGAGATGAGCCTTCAGTAAGGCTTTGAAGGTGGGGAGAGTCACTGTCTGTCAGAGGAGGGAGGGCATTCCAGGCCAGTGGCAGGATCAATCAATCAATCAATCGTATTTATTGAGCGCTTACTGTGTGCAGAGCACTGTACTAAGCACTTGGGAAGTATGAGCTGGCAACATATAGAGACAGTCCCTACCCAACAGTGGGCTCACAGTCTAGAAGGGGGAGACAGAGAACAAAACCAAACATACCAACAAAATAAAATAAATAGAATAGATAGGTACAAGTAAAATAAATTAATAGAGTAATAAATAAATAAATAGAGTAATAGGATGTAGGCCGGGGGTCAGCGGCGAGCCAGGTGAGATTGGGGCACAGTGAGAAGGTTGGCATTAGGGGAGCGAAGTGCTTGGGCTGGTTGTAGAAGGAGAGAAGCGAGGCGAGGTAGGAGGGGGCAAGGTGATGAAGGGCTTTAAAGCCACTCGTGAGGGGTTTCTGTTTGATACGGAGATGGATGGGCAACCACTGCGGATTTCTGAGGAGGGGGATGACACAATTTTGTAGAAAGATGATCCGGGCAGCAGGGTGAAGTATGGGCTGGAGTGGGGAGAGACAGGAGGTTGGGTGGTCAGCAAGGAGGCTGATGCAGTAATCTAGGTGGGGTAGGATGAGTGATTGTATTAACGTGGTAGCAGTTTGGGTGGAGAGGACGGATTTTAGCCATACTGTGGAGGTGGGACCAACAGGATTTGGTGACAGATTGAGTATGTGGCTGAATGACAGAGAGGAGTCAAAGATAATGCCAAAGCTACAGGCTTGTGAGACGGGAAGGATAAATGTAAGATTTAAAATCTACAAAATGACAAATTCTCTCCTTATCTGCCGTTTCAATAAACTAAGAAACTCTTGGTGTGTGTAGAAGTGAGAGAAGACGTTTCAAATAAATTTCACTGTGTCAGACGACCTAAACATGATAGGAGTTTACAAACCACCACCCAAAAACAAGACAGCGAAAGTTCCGATCTCACAGCTCCTGATGAGAGCATTTCTGCAGAAAGTTTACTCTATTGCCTGATGAAATATAGCTCACCTTCTTTATATTCTGAATCTATTAATTTCTTTGTTTTTCCTTTCCATTTAGTGAGTTTTGAGGAAGAGAGGAAAAACATCAGCAAAGAAGTGAAAAAACTGAGATTGGCAATGGTTAGGATGAATCCAACAACAAGTCCTGGAAGAAAGAAAATATAGACAAAAGTTAGCTGACAGAATTTATTACTTTTTAAGTGATCTATGAATATGTTCAAAACACTACCATTGTCCATATTTCCATTCATTCATTCATTCAACCATATTTATTGAGCGCTTACTGTGTGCAGAGCACTGTACTAAGCGCTTGAAAAGCTTCCAAAGTATCTACACCATTTTAAGCTAGTGCCTTTTTCATCATCAGTGGCATTTGAGCGCTTACTACGTGCAGAGCACTGTACAGAGCGGTTGGGCTTCACAATTAAGTTTTTAAACTATGATGGCTGGGTTATTTTTTTACAATATTTTGATGTTCTCTTGTCTATCTCAACACGGTTGCTTTTCGAAACAAACCCACTAATCCCTGATGAAATTTTTAAAATGAAAGAATTATTCTAAACTTTGGGTTGCTTCTTAATGGCGATACCAATGGGTTCAGATGCTCAACAAGAATCCACTGATCATGAGATCACAAATTTGTGGTTGGCGGAAACTGATTCAATTTTTCACTGTCAAGAGTTTTGCACTGCTCCCCAAGCATTGCTCTAAAACAGAATTACCACATCGCACAGTAAAAATTTAGCCATCTGACTCACTGAGACCCTGACTGAGATTAGATGATGACAGCCATGAAAAGAACAACTTAATATTTAGAGCCCAATTTTCCCAAATCTTGAAGTTCACCCTCAAGCCTTAGTTTCTTTGGGAAGAACATCAATTTTTCAAGACCACCGAAGATGGCAGTCCAGCAGTGGCGTTGATGTGTGTATACACTGTCACACTGCAACTCCAGTGCTCTGCACACTGTAAGCGCTCAATAAATACGACTAAATGAATAAACTCCAGTAGCCTGAAAAATTTACCAAGCATTAGCTGAAAGTTATCTTGGGCAGTAGGTGAACTGAGTTCTATGATTAGAGCTTCAAGCAGCAAAAATCAGTGATATCTCTTGAGCACGTACCGTTTGCAGAGCACTGTACTAAGCGCTTGGGAGAGAAGCAACATGGCCTAGTGAGGATGGGCCTACAAGTCAGAAAGACTTGGGTTCTCATCCCGGCTCTGCCGCCTGTCTGCCGTGTGACCTTAGGTAAGTCCCTTCACTGCGCCTCGGTTACCTCATCTAGAAAATGGGTGTTAAGACTGGGAGCCCCATGTGGGACAAGGACTGTGTCCAACTCAATTTGCTTTTATCCACCCTGGCACTTAGTACAGTGCCTGGCACATAGTAAGTGCTTAACAAATACCGCAATTATTATAATTATTATTCCAACACAACAGTTTTTAGACACAATCCCCGAAACTAAAAGCTTCAGCTCTTCTCACAAGATGAAAACACAGCAAAGGAGATCCGCCCACAATCAGGACCAGGAACACATTTTTGACTGGGTTTCGCAATGAACGCCTTGCCCAAACAGGATCAAGATTATACAATTTAACTAGTGTCAATGTTCTCATGAAATACCTTTCCGGCTTGACTTAGTGGCTGAGTACATTTCCAGAGCTCTCTCATCCAGTAACAGATTAAACATTCAAAAGGTGAACCATTCGGGGAAAAGTTGAGAGTAACTCACGAATAAATCTAGAGTCACAGTTCTTTCACTTTGGTTGTTCTTCTAATTCCTTTTCCCCTGCTCTTCGTTCCCCAGTACTGCTTCCGGAGGGAAAACTTTTCATTTTCCTATATGCGGTCAGTCTAGTTGCCTTAAAATAAGTCATTAACGGAGAGTTTATTGCTGCATTTCAAAAGTCGCCCTCCGATAAGAGGTCTCCTCTCTAATGTCTTTAATTCAGTCGATCAGTGGTATTTATTGAGTGCTGAGTGTCGAGGACTGTACTAAGCACTTGGGAAACATGTTGGAAAACACATTCCTTTCCTGAGATTATTAAATGCTTTAAAGCCAACAGTCAGGAGTATCTGACTTGATGCAGAAGGGGATGGGTAGCCATTGGAGGTTCTTGAAGATTGGGAGACACGGACTGAACGTTTTTCTTGATAAATGACCCATGCAGCACAGGGAAGTATGGACTGGAATGGGAAGAGACAAGAAGGTCAGTGGGGAGACAGATGCAGTAATCTAGGAGGGATAGGATAAATGCTTGGATGAGCCTGGTAGCATTTTGGATGGAGAGGAAAGGGCAGATTGTCATTCATCGTATTCAATCGTATTTATTGAGCGCTTACTGTGTGCAGAGCACTGTATTGAGCGCTTGGAAAGTACAATTCAGCAATAGAGACAATCCCTACAGTCTAGAAGAGGGGAGACAGACATCAAAACAAGTAAACAGGCATCAATAGCATCAGTATAAATAAACAGAATTATAGATAGATACACATCAAAACAAGTAAACAGGCATTAGTGTACATAAACAGAATTATAGATACGTACATGTTTAGCAATGTTGTGAAGACAGAACTGACAGGATTTGGTGACAGCCTGATTATGTGGGTGGAAGGAGAGGACGACAGCAAGGTTGTGGGCTTGTATGATAGGGAGGATAGTGGTGCTGTTTACAGTGATTCATTCATTCAATTGTATTTATTGAGCGTTTACTGTGTGCAGAGCACTGTGGTAAGTGCTTGGGAAGTACAAGTTGGCAACATACAGAGACGGTCCCTACCCAACAACAGGCTCTAGAAGGGGGAGACAGACAACAACACAAAACACGTGGACAGGTGTCAAGTCATCAAAACAAACAGAATTAAAGCTAAATACACATCAGTGATGGGAAAGATGGGAGAGGACGGGGTCCAGATGGGAAGATAAGGAATTCAGTTTTGGACACGTTTAATTTGAGGTGTCAGGACACAAGCATTCCTGTTTTGAAGGCTGGAGGAAATGCAAGATTGCAGGGAAGGAGAGAGCTCAGGGCTGGACATGTGCATCTGGGAATCGTCTGCAGAGAGGTGGTAATTGAAGCCACGGGAGAGAGTGAGTTCTCCAAGGGAGTGGGTGTAGATGGAGAACAGAAGGGGTGCAGGACTGAGCCCGGAAGGGCCCCTCATCAGAAGGAGGGAATGGAAGTTGATTTTGTATCGGCCCCAGTGTTTCTTAACAGCAAACAGGTCAATTTGCAAACCTACTTCTAAACCCTCACAATCGAATATCCAACTTTCCTGTTTCTTCCTCATGATGGTCTAAAGTCAGTATTCACTGCTAAACTGAAAACTCGTCTAAGGACGGAAGCCATACCTGCTGTTACCAGTTATCACAAACTGCTGGATTTTACAATCAGAAACAATCACACAGAGCAGGAAATCAATCAATCAATCAATCGTATTTACTGAGCACTTACTGTGTGCAGAGCACTGTACTAAGTGCTTGGGAAGTACAAGTTGGCAACATATAGAGACAGTCCCTACCCAACAGTGGGCTCACAGTCTAAAAGGGGGAGACAGAGAACGAAACCAAACATACTAATAAAATAAACAGAATAGATATGTACAAGATAAATAAATAGAGTAATAAATATATACAAACACATATACATATATACAGGTATGTATATGTATGAAAATGATGGAAAATTATGGAAAATGATGGTACACTGTTAATACCTGAGACCGGACAATGTAATAGATGCTAATGGCTATTTTTTAGGATTATGTTTAAAACTGTGCCTTTAACACAGTTCTGGGGAGTCACGGATTGGATGGGAAAACGGGGAGGAAGAAAATAGGTTCGGGAGATTGAAGAAAGACCGAATAAACCCAACCATCTCTATGCAGATGGATTCCCAAAATCTCCTTCCCAATCAACGAATGGTATTAATTGAGCACTTACTGTGTGCAGAGCTTTGTCCTAGGCGCTTGGGAGGCTACGATATAACAAACTGGTAGACATGTCCCCTGCCCACAATGAGCTTACAGTCTAGGGGAACGCCATGATCCCGAGAAAAGCAAAGCCCATGGGTTTCTGAGAAAATCTGTGGCTAATTTGGAGTCAAGGAGCCCCAGCAGTTAGAAGTGATCACATTTCAGCTTTAATCCCCATGCCCCTCCTTCTCCACAGACAGCTACATAAAGAGCAAGGGAATCTTGGACAAAAATAGATGCTCAGTCCTAGTTTAGATAGTTAGGTCCATGATGGGTTTCTAGAAGCAAGAGGGGCTTTCACTAAGCATGAAATGGACATAAGGAGGGCAATTCTAGAACTGCTTCACCAAGGGTCTTTTGGTGGCTGTTACTGGAGGGAGAAACCTGCGTTGGACAACCACCGATTTGACCCAAGATGGCACTTTCTTCTGTTCTTCCCTTCCCTCCCTGGCAGCAGAAAAGCTATTACCTTTGTTTGATGATGATGGTGTTTGTTAAGCGCTTACTATGTGCCAAGCACAGCTCTAGTTTGAAAGGGGGCTCCTAGAGAATAATCTATCCACAGCAGCCCAAAAGCAAAATGATTTGATTGCAAGCCTGGTTCCGGCACAGAAATTCCTCGACTTATTTCATAACAGTGCTGAAGGTTACGACATTGACCAACTGTAAATAAGTTTATCATTTTCTAATTGCAAACATCACACGCTTTGTCCAAGCTATATGCAATCCCAAGGCACCTATTCTACATTTATTCTCCACATCTGCATTGGCTTTAGGAAAAAGATGAGTTCAAAATGTAAACTGCAGAAATGAAATACTATTTTGCCCTCCTTAAACATTGTAACAGTTTAATTCCAATAGATAAATACCTCCCAAAGCTCCACTGTGATCTAAACTCTTCTTCTTAAAGCCATTTGAGACAATCAAAACTGGAACCACCACCGAAAATAACCAACGCCAGGGAGAAATGGGACGTAAATTACCTGAAAAATGTAAGAAAAAGGTTTTTCCAGGATTATACACATAAAGTTAAAGATATAAATGCTATCGGTATTAAAAACTGTTAATGGAAGCTTTACTAATGAGGAAGCATGAAAAATATATTTGCAGAAAACGTTTTACCATTCACTGTTTTCTTTCAGAGTTACTTAAATATACTCCTTAGTTTATGAATTCGTTAAGACTGAATATAATAAACACCATCTGTTAACTGTTTTAATGACAGGACAGTAAGTCAGAATTTAAAAGAATGTTCTTTCTTTAAACGGCTCAAAAAACAAGCAGCACAATAACAACCTCTCCCCAAATCAAACCAAAACCACCCACCCTTCTAAAATTCGGATGAAAAAAAAATCTTTTTAGGAAGAACCTGGAAGGTTGATGACAAATTGCACATAGCTGTTGATAATCAAAGACGTTACTGCAATGACACTTGCAAAACTAATTGCTACTTTGTAATTACAATAATAACAATAATAATTATGACATTCGTTAAGCGCTTACTGTGTGCCAAGCACTGTTCTAAGAGCCGGGGTAGACACGGTAATCAGATTGTCCCACGTGGGGCTCACAGTCTTAATCCCCATTTTCCGGATGAGGTAACTGAGGCACAGAGAAGTGAAGTGGCTTACCCAAGGTCACACAGCAGACAAGCGGCGGAGCGTTAGGGAGAGCTGATCAATTAACATCAGGTTACCACAAAGAGACACTGGTATTTTTGCAGGGTCTAAAACCATCACTGAATAATAATAATAATGAATAATTATGGTGTTTGTTAAGCACTTACTATGTGTCAAGCACTGTTCTAAGCGAAGTCACCGGAAGCAAACACTTTTAGGCAGGAAGTGTGTCTACTGCCTTTGTTGTACTTCATTATTATTTATTAATCGTATTTATTGAGCTCTCACTGTGTGCAAAGCACTGTACTAAACACTTGGGAGAGGACAATATAACATCACACACGTTCACTCGATTATATTTACTGAGCTCTTACTGTGTGCAGAGCACTGTACTAAGCACTTGGGAGAGGACAATATAACATCACACACGTTCACTTGATCGTATTTACTGAGCCCTTACTGTGTGCAGAGCACTGTACTAAGCGCTTGGAAAGTGCAATACAGCAATAAAGAGAGACAATCCCTGCCCACAACGGGCTGGCAGTCTAGAGGGGCAGCGTGGCTTAGCGGAAAGAGCCCGGCGTTAGGAGTCGGAGGTCGTGGGTTCTAATCCCGCCTCCGCCGCTTATCAGCTGTGTCACTTTGGGCAGGTCGCTTACCTTCTCTGTGCCTCAGTTACCTCATCTAAAAAATAGGGATGAAGACTGTGAGCCCCACGTGGGACAACCTCATTACCTTGTATCTACCCCGGTGCTCAGAACAGTGCTTCGCACATAGTAAGTGCTTTACAAATACCACCATTATTATTATGGCGGGGGGCGGGAGGGGAAGACAGACATCAAGACAAGTAAACAGTCATCAATGTAAACAGAATTATAGAAGTATAAATATATACGTAAGTGCTCTCTCCCAAGCGGTTAGAACAGTGTTTGGCACGTAGTAAGCGCTTAACAAATACCATCATCATTATTATGGGGGGGAGACAGACAGACATCAAGACAAGCAAACAGGCATCGATGTAAATAGAATTATAGAATAATAATAATGATGGTATTTAAGCGCTTACTATGTGCCAGCACTGTTCTAAGCGCTGACGTATAAACATACGCATAAGTGCTCTCTCCCAAGCGCTCAGAACAGTGTTTGGTACATAGTAAGCGCTTAACAAATACCATCATTATTAATATGGTGGGGGGGGAGAGATAGACATCAAGACAAGCAGACAGCAATGTAAATAGAATTACAGAATAATAATAATGATGGTATTTGTTAAGTGCTCACTATGTGCCAAGCACTGTTCTAAGCGCTGATGTATAAACATATACACAAGTGCTTTCTCCCAAGCGCTTGGAACAGTGCTCGGCACATAGTAAGCGCTTAATAAATACCATTATTATTAGAAGTTTTGTTTTGTCATCTGCTTCTCCCTTCTAGCCTGTGAGCCCGTTGTTGGGTAGGGACCGTCGCTTAGACATTGCCGACTTGTACCTCCCAAGCGCTTAGTCCAGTGCTCTGCACACAGTAAGAGCTCAATATATACTATGGAATGAACGATTGGTATTTGTTAAGCGCTCACTATGCGCCAAAAACTGTTCTAAGCACTGACGTATAAACATAGACACAAGTGTTTTCTTCCAAGCGCTTGGAACATTGCTCAGCACATAGTAAGCGTTTAACAAATACCATTATTCTTAGTAGTTTTGTTTTCAATCGTATTTATTGAGCGCTTACTGTGTGCAGAGCACTGTACTAAGTGCTTGGGAAGTACAAGTTGGCAACATATTGTTTTGCTGCCTAGACTGTGAGCCCGCTGTTGGGTAGGGACCCTCTCTACATGTTGCCGACTCGTACTTCCCAAGCGCTTAGTACAGTGCTCTGCACACAGTAAGCGCTCAATAAATACGATTGAATGAATGGTACCTGTTAAGCGCTCACTATGTGCCAAGCACTGTTCTAAGCGCTGACGTATAAACATAGACACAAGTGTTTTCTCCCAAGCGCTTGGAACCTTGCTCAGCACATAGCGTTTAACAAATACCATTATTATTAGTAGTTTTGTTTTCAATCAATCGTATTTATTGAGCGCTTACTGTGTGCAGAGCACTGTACTAAGTGCTTGGGAAGTACAAGTTGGCAACATATTGTTTTGCTGCCTAGACTGTGAGCCCGCTGTTGGGTAGGGACCCTCTCTATATGTTGCCGACTCGTACTTCCCAAGCGCTTAGTACAGTGCTCTGCACACAGTAAGCGCTCAATATATACGATTGAATGAACGGCATTTGTTAAGCGCTATGTGCCAAGCACTGTTCTAAGCGCCGACATATAAACATAGACACAAGTGCTTTCTCTCAAGCACTTGGAGCATTGCTCGGCACATAGTAAGCGCTTAATAAATGCATTATTAGTAGTATTAGTAGTATCACAGTGCTCTGCACACACAGTAAACGCTTAATAAATGCTATTATTATTAGTAGTAGTAGTAGTAGCATCACAGTGCTCTGCACACACAGTAAACGCTTAATAAATGCCATTATTATTAGTAGTAGTAGTAGTATCACAGTGCTCAGCACACACAATAAGCGCTCAACAAGTGATCCGGGGCTCACTTACCATAGTAGGTACTGGCGGTCATAGAGATGATCCAGAAGGATAAAGAAATGCAAATGATGACGCTCAAAACGACTATGTTGGTCATCATCTTGAAATAGTCCTTGCAGATGTTGTCGGGCAGGAGGGAGGTCATGGGCCGGCCCGGCTCCCAGCCCCCTATGGGGGGGAAAGAAATAATAATAATAATAATAATAATAATCATCATCATCATGGCATTTATTAAGTGCTTACTATGTGCAAAGCACTGTTCTAAACTCTGGGGAGGTTACAAGGTGATCAGGTTGTCCCACGGGGAGCTCACAGTCTTCATCCCCGTTTTCCAGATGAGGGAAGTGAGGCCCAGAGAATAATAATAATAATGGTATTTATCAAGCGCTTACTATGTGCAAAGCACTGTTCTAAGCGCTGGGGCGGCTACAAGGTGATCAGGTTGTGCCACTTGGGGGGAGGGGGTCACGGTCTTCATCCCCATTTTCCAGATGAGGTCACTGAGGCCCACAGAATAATACTAATAATGATGGCACTTATCGAGCGCTTACTATGTGCAAAGCACCGTTCTAAGCGCTGGGGAGGTTACAAGGTGATCAGGTTGTCCCACGGGGAGCTCACAGTCTTCATCCTCATTTTTCAGATGAGGGAACTGAGGCCCAGAGAATAATAATAATAATGGCATTTATCAAGCGCTTACTATGTGCAAAGCACTGTTCTAAGCGCTGGGGCAGTTACAAGGTGATCAGGTTGTGCCACTTGTGGGGGGGTCACGGTCTTCATCCCCATTTTCCAGATGAGGTCACTGAGGCCCACAGAATAATAATAATAATAATAATAATAATAATAATGGCACTTATCAAGCGCTTACTATGTGCAAAGCACTGTTCTAAGCGCTGGGGAGGTTACCAAGTGATCAGGTTGTCCCACGGGGGGCTCACAGTCTTCATCCCCATTTTATAGATGAGGGAACTGAGGCCCACAGAGAATAATAATAATGGCATTTATCACTGTTCTAAGCGCCGGGGAGGTTACAAGGTGATCAGGTCGTCCCACGGGGGGCTCACAGTCTTCATCCCCATTTTACAGATGAGGGAACTGAGGCCCACAGAGAATAATAATAACGGCATTTATCACTGTTCTAAGCGCCGGGGAGGTTACAAGGTGATCAGGTCGTCCCACGGGGGGCTCACAGTCTTCATCCCCATTTTACAGATGTGGTAACTGAGGCCCACAGAGAATAATAATAACGGCATTTATCACTGTTCTAAGCGCCGGGGAGGTTACAAGGTGATCAGGTTGTCCCACGGGGGGCTCCCAGTCTTCATCCCCATTTTACAGATGAGGGAACTGAGGCCCACAGAGAAGAATAATAACGGCATTTATCACTGTTCTAAGCGCCGGGGAGGTTACAAGGTGATCAGGTTGTCCCACGGGGGGGCTCCCAGTCTTCATCCCCATTTTACAGATGAGGGAACTGAGGCCCACAGAATAATAATAATGGCATTTATCAAGTGCTTATAATGTGTAAAGCACTGTTCTAAGCGCTGGGGAGGTTACAAGGTGATGAGGTTGTCCCACGGGGGGCTGACAGTCTTCACCCCCATTTTACAGATGAGGGAACTGAGGCCCAGAGAATAATAATAATGGCATTTATCAAGCGCTTACTAAGTGCAAAGCACCTTTCTAAGCGCTGGGGAGGTTACAAGGCGATGGGGTTGTCCCACGGGGGGCTCACAGTCTTCACCCCCATTTTTGCAGATGAGGAAACTGAGGCCCAGAGCAGTGAAGTGCCTTGCCCACGGTCACCCAAGGGTGACCCTTGGCGGAGCCGGGATTAGAACCCATGACCTCGGACCGCAGGGCCCGGGCTGTTTGCACCGAGCCCCGCTGCTTCTCGTGGACGAGGCCTGAGGGAGCGGGGAGCGGGGGCAATCAAACAATCAATCAATCCTATTTACTGAGCGCTTACTGCGTGCAGAGCAGTGGACTAAGCGCTTGGGACTCAATCAATCGTATTTATTGAGCGCTTCCTGTGTGCAGAGCACTGTACTAACTGCTTGGGAAGTACACATAGAGACAGTCCCTACCCAACAGTGGGCTCACAGTCTAAGAGGGGGAGACAGAGAACAAAACCAAACATAATAACAAAATAAAATAAACAGAATAGATATGTACAAGTAAAATAAATAGAGTAATAAATATGTACAAGCATCTATGCAGGTGCTGTGGGGAAGGGAAGGAGGTGGGATGGGGGGGATGGAGGGGAAGGGGCCGAGGGCCCAGCTCCATGTTGGCCGGAGGGGCCTCGGAGCCTGTCGGGAGGATGGGCAACTGACCGGGGCCGAGGACACCTACTGCTGCGGGGCGGCGGCGGGGGATCCCAAGCCGCCGGACTCGGGGGACCGGGACCGGGACCGGGACCGGGACCGGGACCGGGACCGGGACGAGGACGCCGGGCCCAGCTCTGCTCAAGGGGAAGGAGAAGGAGGACGAGCAGCCGCCGCCTCACTGGAAGGCCCTGCAGTGCTGAGGCGAGGCCCTGCAGTGCTGAGGCGAGGCCCTGCAGCGCTGAGGCGACGCACTGCAGGGGGGGCGGGGGGGGGGGCCGCCGCGCCTCACTGGAAAGCCCCGCCACGCGCGGGGGAGACGCCCTCCCATTGGTCCGACACGGGCGGGGAGGCGGGGCCTCCGCCGCCTCTGGCCCCGCCCTGCCTCGCGCAGGGGAGACGCCTTCCTATTGGTCCGAGACGGGCGGGGAGGCGGGGCAGCCGTCTCCGTCTGGCCCCGCCCTGCCTCGCGCAGGGGAGACGCCCTCCCATTGGTCCGAGACGGGCGGGGAGGCGGGGCAGCCGTCGCCCTCTGGCCCCGCCCCTACTCCGTGCCTCGCGCAGAGGGGACGCCCTCCCATTGGTCCGAGACGGACGGAGAGGCGGGGCCTCCGCCGCCTCTGGACCCGCCCTGCCTCGCGCAGGGGAGACGCCCTCCTATTGGTCCGAGACGGACGGGGAGGCGGGGCAGCCGTCTCCTTCTGGCCCCGCCCTGCCTCGCGCAGGGGAGACGCCCTCCCATTGGTCCGAGACGGACGGGGAGGCGGGGCAGCCATCGCCTTCTGGCCCCGCCCCTGCTCCCTGCCTCGCTCAGGGGGGACGCCCTCCCATTGGTCCGAGACGGACGGGGAGGCGGGGCCTCCGCCGCTTCTGGCCCCGCCCTGCCTCGCGCAGGGGAGACGCCCTCCTATTGGTCCGAGACGGACGGGGAGGCGGGGCCTCCGCCGCTTATGGGCCCGCCCAGCCACGCGCATGCGCCAGGCCCAGCCCAGCGCCCCACCTAGAACAGGTCGTTTTTATTATTATTAATTGTAACAATAATAATAGTGACGGTAATAATAATAATTTTGGTATTTGTTAAGCTTTTACTATGTGCAAAGCACTGTTCTAAGCGCTGGGAAGGTTACAAGGTAATCAGGTTGTCCCACGGGGGGCTCACAGTCTTCATCCCCATTTTCCACATGAGGTAACTGAGGCCCAGAGAATAATAATAATAATAATAATAATAATGGTATTTGTTAAGCGCTTACTATGTGCAAAGCACTGTTTTAAGCGCTGGGGAGATACAAGGTGATCAGGGTGTCCCACGGGGGCCTCACAGTCTTCATCCCCATTTTCCACATGAGGTAACTGAGGCCCAGAGAATAATAATAATAATAATAATGGTAGTTGTTAAGCGCTTACTGTGTGCAAAGCACTGTTCTAAGCGCTGGGGAGATACAAGGTGATCAGGTTGCCCCACGGGGGGCTCACAGTCTTAATCCCCATTTTACAGATGAGGGAACTGAGGCCCAGAGAAGTGAAGTGACTTGCCTAAAGTCACACAGCTGACAATTGGCAACGCCGGGATTTGAACCCATGACCTCTGACTCCAAAGCCCATGCTCTTTCCACTGAGCCACGCTGCTTCTCAAGTGAAGTGACTTGCCCAAAGTCACATAGCTGACAAGCGGCGGAGTTGGGATTTGAACCCATGACCTCTGACTCCAAAGCCCGGGCTCTTTCCACTGAGCCACGGTGCTTCTCTAATAATAATAATGATAATGACGGTATTCATTAAGCGCTTACTGTGTGCCAAGCCCTGTTCTAAGCGCTGGGGGAGATACAAGGGAATCAGGTTGTCCCACGTGGGGCTCACAGATTTCATCCCCATTTTACAGAAAAGGGAACTGAGGCCCAAATAATAATAATAATGATGATGATGGCATTTGTTAAGCGCTTACTGTGTGCCAGGCACTGTTCTAAGCGCTGGGGGAGATACAAGGGAGTCAGGTTGTCCCACATAGGGCTCACAGTCTTCATCCCCATTTTATAGATGAAGGAACTGAGGCCAAAGAATAATAATAATAATAATTATGATGATGGCATTTGTTCGTTCATTCATTCAATTGTATTTATTGAGCGCTTACTATGTGCCAAGCACTGTTCTAAGCGCTGGGGGAGATACACGGGAATCAGGTTGTCCCACGTGAGGCTCACAGTCTTCATCCCCATTTTACAGATGAAGTAACTGAGGCCAAAGAAGAATAATAATAATGATGATGGCATTTGTTCGTTCATTCATTCAATCGTATTTATTGAGCGCTTACTATGTGCCAAGCACTGTTCTAAGCGCTGGGGGAGATACACGGGAATCAGGTTGTCCCACATGAGGCTCACAGTCTTCAACCCCATTTTACAGATGAGGTAACAGGCCCAGAGGAGTTAAGCGACTTGCCCAGTGTCACACAGCTGATCAGTGGTAGAGCCAGGATTAGAACCCATGACCTCTGACTCCAAAGCCCGGGCCCTTTCCACTAAGCCACGCTGCTTCTCTTGAAGAGACTTGCTGAAAGTCACAGAGCTGACAAGTGGCGGAGGCGGGATTAGAACCCACGACTTCTGACTCCGAAGCCCCGGTTCTTGCCACTAAGCCACGTGCTTTGTTACAAAAAGGTATTTACTAAGCGCTCTACTAGGCGCTGGCATTGATAAAAGATAATCAGGTTGGACACAGACCCTGTCCCACAAGAAGCAGCATGGCCTGGTGGCTGGGAGTCTAAAGTCGTGGATTCTAATCCGGATCCCGCCACTCGCCTGCACTCCAAAAATACCACAGACTGAGAAATACCACTGATCGATACATGAAACGCCACTGTATTGGAAGAAACAATTTCAATTATCCATCTGTGCAACAATTTTTTGTAAGTGCTAGATGTGAATAGATTCTCCAAATAAATATTAGAGTCACAGTTCAAATTTTTAAAGTTTTAAATTATTCAAGCTCTGGTGAAAAGCTCTATGACAAAAAAAAGAAAAATGGGTCACTTTCCACAACCAAATTATGTTGATTTATTCATTTTTTGGTGCTGAACCTTAATGCTGTCACAAGATGCAAATTACTCTTCCTCCCATTGAGCTGAATGAATGAATCCATCAATCAATGGTATTTATTGAGCGCTTACTACGTGCAGAGCGCTGTACTAAGGGCTCGGGAGAATACAACATGACAGCTGAATGAATTTAAGTCATTTCTTCTGTTACATATTCTGATTTTCACATCATTTTATACTAGGGACTTCAAGTAGATTGGATAATCTATGTTGCCAACTTGTACGTCCCAAGCGCTTAGTACAGTGCTCTGCACACAGTAAGCGCTCAATAAATACGATTGAATGAATGAATAATCGCGTCTCACGTGAGCTTCAGCAATGTGTCATTCCAGAATATTTTACATTCATCATTTATATAATATATTCGTCATTCAGAAATCTAATATTCCTATGAGGTGCGTTACTGTTTACCCCCTTATATAACCAAATAAACATGTCCAATCAAAAGATAGGTTAAGTAACTTCTCACATGTCTGTCAGTGTCGTATTTTGAACTCATGGATTCGGGCTAACAATCTTCCAAAGCCACTAGGCCAGACAGCACAAAGTTGGCTTTTATAAAATCACATTTATTTCAGCAAGTCCACCTTCGGCATCAAGTTGGGCATCGGATACAGAACAGGACATCCCCTTCTTAATGCCCCGCATTCAAATTTCTATTCTAATATATATTAAGCACCTGAAAAATTTTCCAAATATATTACCCGATACAGCGATTCTTTCTTCAAAAATAGTTTTTCATTAAAAAAGAATGTGACCTGTAAACGCCTTTGCAATGCAAAACTGTTGAAAATGTAGGTAAGCCCCACTCAAGGCACTTGTGAAAGACTCACAAAAATGTATTTAACTTTACCGAATATTGTGATAGAGCTCACCTAAGCAATATTGAGCGTGTAATGCCAGTTGAAGTAAAATTTCCCAGAAAATGTACTCATCTCAAAATTGCCCAATTTCTCCAGCCTGGGCCTAACATTCAGGCTGAGTTAATCCCGTAAATTGAGTTTGTAGATTTATTGCAGATTTAGAGAGCTGGAACTGTCTGATGATCTTGTTGATCCTGTTCAATAATTTTAAAATCTTCCATAGGAAGTCTGCTTAAGGCACTTGGCAAAATGTGTTCTGATGTGCCCCTAGGCAATATATTATTTGCTTCCAAGCTTTTCACAAGGCAAGTAGTTTTAATCCACCTCCTCGTTGCTCTGCGTTCCTTCTGCAAACAATTCTTCATCCGTTTTCTCAGGCTTGCTATTTCCTTTTCCAGTTTAATTATCTTCTTCTTTGCTTCCATGGGACTTCGGAAGGCATAGCTGTGTTCAAGTAATACTTGCTGACTGCTAATATTTGCTTTCAAATTAGGTGGTCCGTCAGGGGAGCAAGTGTTTCTCGTGAGAAGATTTCTGGATTTGGGGGTCTATTAAAAAGTAGAGGGAGAAGGTCAAACGCGAAAACAAAAATGAGCGGAATTACGGATCATAAATATATTGTGATCAGATTCAGAATAATGTAACTAAATTACTGACCTTCTAGAAATAAACTTTTGCCAGGAAGGTGCATGTCAGGGGCATATACATTTGAAGGGTTAGAGAAAAACCTGGTAAACCTCAGTTTTCAACTTTCCAACAAGGACTTCTGGCTAATCATTCTCCCCACATACTCTTTTGGTTTTTCCTTTTGGAAAGAGCCCAGGCTTGGGGGTCAGAGGTCATGGGTTCTAATCCCGGCTCTGCCACTTGTCGGCTGTGTGACTTTGGGCAAGTCACTTCACTTCTCTGGGCCTCCGTTCCCTCATCTGGAAAATGGGGATTAAGACTGTGAGCCCCACGTGGGACAACCTTGATTACCTTGTATCCCCCCAGCGCTTAGAACAGTGTTTGGCACATAGTAAGCGCTTAACAAATGCCAACATTATTCTTCTAGACTGTGAGCCCGTTGTTGGGTAGGGACCGTGTCTATAGGTTGCCAACTTGTACTTCCCAAGCGCTTAGTACAGTGCTCTGCACACAGTAAGCGCTCAATAAATACGATTGAATGAATGAATGAAAAACGACATAATTACCATCCAATTTTAAATAAAAATAGAACTCGGAACTAAACATTCAACTACAAAATGGCAACACTGTAGGTAACACATTAGATAGTATTTTTCTTTTAGTTCGAAACTACAGGTAAATGTAACTTAAGAATAACAATAAATAATGACAGTATTTGTTAAGCGCTTACTATGTGCCAGGCACTGCTCTAAGTATTTTTCTTTTAGTTCGAAACTTCAGGTTAATGTAACTTAAGAATAACAATAAATAATGACGGTATTTGTTAAGCGCTTACTATGTGCCAGGCACTGCTCTAAGTGATAGATACAATATAATTCAATCGTATTTATTGAGCGCTTACTGTGTGCAGAGCACTGTACTGAGGTTGGGCACAGTCCCTGTCCCACATAGGGGTCACACTCTTAATACCCATTTTACAGATGAGGTAACCGAAGCACAGAGAGTTAAGTGACTTACCCAAGGTCACCCAGCAGGCAAGTGGCAGAGCCAGAATTAGAACCCATGACTTTGTGACTCCCAAGCTCGTGCTCTATCCACTAAGCCTTGCGGCTTCTCTAATAATAATAATAATATTTGCATTTACTATTTACTTAAAAATAATTACACTGGTATTATGTGCCAAACGCTGCGCTCCACACTGGGGTAGATAGAAGATCAGTGGGTCTGGCTCTGTCCCTGTCACACATGGTGCCCACTCCCAGGAAGATAAGCGCTTAGTACAGTGTTCTGCACACAGTAAGCGCTCAATAAATACGACTGAATGAATGAAAGATACAGTCTAGGTATTTTTACAATTATATGTCATTTACATTCATGAGCCACGTGAAATTATACGAAAGGCAAGTTTAAACGGTTATCTAAAGAAGCAGCATGGCTCAGTGGAAAGAGCCCAGGCTTTGGAGTCAGAAGTCATGGATTCAAATCCCAGCTCCGCCACTTGTCAGCCGTGTGACTTTGGGCAAGTCACTTAACTTCTCTGGGCCTCAGTTACCTTATCTGTAAAATGGGATGAAGACTGTGAGCCCCCCGTGGGACAACCTGATCACCTTGTATCCCCCAGCGCTTAGAACAGTGCTTTGCACATAGTAAGTGCTTAATAAGTGCCATTATTATTATGATTCTTATTATCTAAAGGTGAAGCATGCTGTTTCTTCCTATTATAAGAAGTATTTTGCTCCAGGAATCCAGTGGATTGGTATTTCAGAGCTTACGGTCTTCTTCGTTGCCCCTTGGTTCTTCCCCACTCCCAGCCCCACAGCGCTTACGTCCTTATCTTTCATTTACTTATTTGTATTGATGTCTGTGTGCCAGACAGTCTGTCCATCGGTCTCCCCCTCTAGGCTGTAAGTTCACTGTGGGCTGGAATGTGTCTTTAATTGTTGGATTTGTACTTTCCCAATTAGTCGATACAGTGCTCTGCACACAGTACACACATCACCCTCACCAGTTGTTCCAGACATTTAACTCCCTCCTCAGGTTCCCTGTGCCCCCGTCTCCCCCATCCCTCACCCCCAGTGACCTGGCCACTTATCTCAACAACAAAATTGACCCGATCAGGCGTGATCTCCTGAAAATCTCCCCTGCCCACCTTCAGTCCCTCCCGTCTCCTGCCCCTTCTTCTACTCTCCCATCTTTCCCAGTACTACTTTCAGAGAAAATCTCCTGCCTTCTCTCAAAATCCCTCCACTCCAACTGTGCCTCCAATCCCATTCCTTCACACCTCATCAAAACTCTTGCCCCCTCCCTTCTTCTCTCCCCAACTGCCTGCCAACTTCAACTGTTCACTCTCCAGTGACTTCTATCCCACAGCTTTTAAACACGCCCATATCTCTCCATCCTAAAAAAACCCTCCCTTGACCCCCGCCCCGGCTCTATCCGGTTACCACCCCATCTCCCTCCTACCATTCCTCTCCAGAATCCTTGAGCGAGTTGTCTGCACCCTCTGTCTCAAATTCCTCTCCTCCAATTCTCTCCTGGATCTCCTCCCATCTGGCTTCCGTCCCCTTCACTCCACAGAAACCACCCTCTCAGAGGTCGCCAATGATCTCCTTCTTGCCAAATCCAACGGCCTCTATTCCACCCTAATCTCCCTCGACCTCTGATACAGTGGACCAACCCCTTCTCCTGGAAGCATTAACCAACCTCGGCTTCACCGTCCTCTCCGGGTTCTCCTCCTATCTCTAAGGCCGCTCATTCTCAGGCTCCTCATCTGCCTCCCACCCCTATCTGTGGGGGTCCCTCGAGGTCCAGTTCTGGGCCCCCTTCTTTTCTCCATCTGCACTCACTCCCTTGGAAAACTCAATCACTCACACAGCTTCAACTACCATTTCTACGTTGACGACGACCAAATCTACACCTCCAGCCCTGATCTCTCTCCCTCTCTGCAATCCCGCAATTCCTCCTGCCATCCAGACGTCTCTACTTGGATGTCCTCCCATCGCCTCAAAATTTACTATGGCTAAAACTGAACTCATCTTCCCACCCAAACCCTGTCCTCCCACTCGCTTTCCCATCACTGTTGACGACACAACCGTCCTTCCTGTCTCGCAAGCCTGTAACACTGGCATTATCCTTGACTCCTCTCTCTGGTGCCACCCACGTATTCAAGCCACCACTAAATCCTGTCAGTTCTACCTTCACAACATCACCAAAACCGGCCCCTTCCTCTCCGTCCAAATTGCTACCACATTAATGGAGGCACTTATCCTATCCCTCCTTGATTATTGTATCAGCCTCCTTGCTGACCTCCCACCCTCCTGTCTCTCCCCACTCTGGTCCATACTCCATTCCGCTGCCAAGATCATTTTCCTTCAAAATGTTCAGACCATGTTTCTCCACTCCTCAAGAAACTCCAGTGGCTGCCCATCCACCTCCACACCAAACAAAAACTCCTCCCCGTTGGCTTTAAAGCACGTAATCACCGAACTCACCTCGCTACTCTCCTACTATAACCCAGCCTGCCCACTTTGTTCTTCTAATGCTAGCCTTTTCACTGCACCTCCATCTCGTCCATCTCGTCGCCGATCTCTCTCCCACATCCTACCTGCGGCCTGGAATGCCCTCCCTCCTCATCTCAGACAGAGCATTGCTCTCCCCCATTTCAAAGCCTTATTGAAGGCACATCTTCAAGAAGCCTTCCCTCACTAAGCCCTCCTTTCCTCTTCTCCCATTCCCTGCTGCACCGCTCTTATTTGCTCCTTCATTCATCTTCCCTTGCATCCCCACAGCACATATATGTAATTTATTTATTTATATTAATGTCATCTATCCCTCTAGACTGTGAGCTCCTTGTGAGCAGGAATGTGTCTGTTATACTGTACTCTCCCAAGAACTTAGTAATAATAATGACGGCATTTGTTAAGCGCTTACTATGTGCCAAGCACTGGGGGAGAATACAAGGTGATCAGGTTGTCCCACGTGGGGCTCACAGCCTTAACCCCCATTTTACAGATGAGGTAACGAGGCCCAGAGAAGTTAAGTGACTTATCCAAAGTCACACGGCTGACAAGTGGCGGAGCCGGGATTAGAACCCATGACCTCTGGCTCCCAAGCCCGGGCTCTTTCCACTGAGACACGCTGCTTGGCGCACAGTAAGCGCTCAATAAACACAAATGATTGAATGAATATCTGTAATATATACAGTTATTTATATTAATGTCTGTCTCCCTCTCTAGACTGTAAGCTTGTTGTGGGCAGGAAATGTGTCTGTTATACGGTACTCTCCCAAGAACTTAGTAATAATAATGACGGCATTTGTTAAGCGCTTACTATGTGCCAAGCACTGGGGGAGAATACAAGGTGATCAGGTTGTCCCACGTGGGGCTCACAGCCTTAACCCCCATTTTACAGATGAGGTAACGAGGCCCAGAGAAGTTAAGTGACTTATCCAAAGTCACACGGCTGACAAATGGCGGAGCCGGGATTAGAACCCATGACCTCTGGCTCCCAAGCCCGGGCTCTTTCCACTGAGACACGCTGCTTGGCGCACAGTAAGCGCTCAATAAACACAAATGATTGAATGAATATCTGTAATATATACAGTTATTTATATTAATGTCTGTCTCCCTCTCTAGACTGTAAGCTTGTTGTGGGCAGGAAATGTGTCTGTTATACGGTACTCTCCCAAGAACTTAGTAATAATAATGACGGCATTTGTTAAGCGCTTACTATGTGCCAAGCACTGGGGGAGAATACAAGGTGATCAGGTTGTCCCACGTGGGGCTCACAGCCTTAACCCCCATTTTACAGATGAGGTAACGAGGCCCAGAGAAGTTAAGTGACTTATCCAAAGTCACACGGCTGACAAGTGGCGGAGCCGGGATTAGAACCCATGACCTCTGGCTCCCAAGCCCGGGCTCTTTCCACTGAGACACGCTGCTTGGCGCACAGTAAGCGCTCAATAAACACAAATGATTGAATGAATATCTGTAATATATACAGTTATTTATATTAATGTCTGTCTCCCTCTCTAGACTGTAAGCTTGTTGTGGGCAGGAAATGTGTCTGTTATACGGTACTCTCCCAAGAACTTAGTAATAATAATGACGGCATTTGTTAAGCGCTTACTATGTGCCAAGCACTGGGGGAGAATACAAGGTGATCAGGTTGTCCCACGTGGGGCTCACAGCCTTAACCCCCATTTTACAGATGAGGTAACGAGGCCCAGAGAAGTTAAGTGACTTATCCAAAGTCACACGGCTGACAAGTGGCGGAGCCAGGATTAGAACCCATGACCTCTGGCTCCCAAGCCCGGGCTCTTTCCACTGAGACACGCTGCTTGGCGCACAGTAAGCGCTCAATAAACACAAATGATTGAATGAATATCTGTAATATATACAGTTATTTATATTAATGTCTGTCTCCCTCTCTAGACTGTAAGCTTGTTGTGGGCAGGAAATGTGTCTGTTATACGGTACTCTCCCAAGAACTTAGTAATAATAATGACGGCATTTGTTAAGCGCTTACTATGTGCCAAGCACTGGGGGAGAATACAAGGTGATCAGGTTGTCCCACGTGGGGCTCACAGCCTTAACCCCCATTTTACAGATGAGGTAACGAGGCCCAGAGAAGTTAAGTGACTTATCCAAAGTCACACGGCTGACAAGTGGCGGAGCCAGGATTAGAACCCATGACCTCTGGCTCCCAAGCCCGGGCTCTTTCCACTGAGACACGCTGCTTGGCGCACAGTAAGCGCTCAATAAACACAAATGATTGAATGAATATCTGTAATATATACAGTTATTTATATTAATGTCTGTCTCCCTCTCTAGACTGTAAGCTTGTTGTGGGCAGGAAATGTGTCTGTTATACGGTACTCTCCCAAGAACTTAGTAATAATAATGACGGCATTTGTTAAGCGCTTACTATGTGCCAAGCACTGGGGGAGAATACAAGGTGATCAGGTTGTCCCACGTGGGGCTCACAGCCTTAACCCCCATTTTACAGATGAGGTAACGAGGCCCAGAGAAGTTAAGTGACTTATCCAAAGTCACACGGCTGACAAGTGGCGGAGCCGGGATTAGAACCCATGACCTCTGGCTCCCAAGCCCGGGCTCTTTCCACTGAGACACGCTGCTTGGCGCACAGTAAGCGCTCAATAAACACAAATGATTGAATGAATATCTGTAATATATACAGTTATTTATATTAATGTCTGTCTCCCTCTCTAGACTGTAAGCTTGTTGTGGGCAGGAAATGTGTCTGTTATACTGTACTCTCCCAAGAACTTAGTAATAATAATGACGGCATTTGTTAAGCGCTTACTATGTGCCAAGCACTGGGGGAGAATACAAGGTGATCAGGTTGTCCCACGTGGGGCTCACAGCCTTAACCCCCATTTTACAGATGAGGTAAATGAGGCCCAGAGAAGTTAAGTGACTTGTCCAAAGTCACACAGCTGACAAGTGGCGGAGCCGGGATTAGAACCCATGACCTCTGGCTCCCAAGCCCGGGCTCTTTCCACTGAGACACACTGCTTGGCGCACAGTAAGCGCTCAATAAACACAAATGATTGAATGAATGAATATCTGTAATATATACAGTTATTTATATTAATGTCTGTCTCCCCCTCTAGACTGTAAGCTTGTTGTGGGCAGGAAATGTGTCTACCAACTCTGTACTCTCCCAAGTGCTTAGTAGAGTGGTCTGCCCACAGTATATGCTCAATACTTTTAATTGATGGATGGATAAACTGTGAGCTGGTTATAAAACTATTTCCCCACAAACTGATATACTATATCACAGCCAATTCTTGAAATTTCAATTCTCTCCTCCCTGTCCCTCCATCCACCCAACACCAAAACAGAATCAACTAATCTGACAGTGAACAATGAATTACCCAAATAATAATAATAATAATAATAATAGCATTTATTAAGCACTTACTATGTGCAAAGCACTGTTCTAAGCGCTGGGGAGGTTACAAGGTGATCAGGTCGTCCCACTGGGGGCTCACAGTTTTAATCCCCATTTTACAGATGAGGGAACTGAGGCGCAGAGCAGTTAAGTGACTTGGCCAAAGTCACACAGCTGACAGTTGGGTCCCGCCGTCTGCGACTTGTTGAGTTCTCCAGCTACAGCTGTAGCTTTCCGCTCTCTTTTGTACTTCCCAAGCGCTTAGTACAGTGCTCTGCACATAGTAAACGCTCAATAAATACGATTGATGATGATGATGATGATGTGTCTCTTTCTCTCTCATAGCTTGTTTTTCGCCTCGCGATTAACGGACAAAATTGTGTCAGGGTCTGCGTTCACCAATAAAGGTTCCTCCGCTCGCCGTTTTGAAAACAGCAAGGATGCCAATCCTCACAGAAACACAGTGGGAAAAGAAGATCTCGGAAATGGAAAGATACCCTAAAAATATCCACAATACTTATACCTGACAAAACATCCTGGCACTAGATACCTTAGGAGAGGGCCTGAAAATGGAATATGGTCAGTTCCGCAATAATGTGGGTTTTCATTGTGCATTTGGGCTGGAACCCTATTGTGAATTTCCGCCAGTGTGTGTAGGAATACCACACACTGAGCTTCCTGTTACACACTCTTCGACAGGAACACAACTCACCCCTTACGGAACTGACTATAGTCCGTTACGCCACAGTGAAAAACACACATCATGGTAGAGGGCAGTTACCAGCCGGGTTCAGCTGTTACATTCATTCAATCGTATTTATGGAGCGCTTACTTTGTGCGGAGCACTGTACTAAGCGCTTGACATGCTTCCTTTCGGCTAATGTTCACTTCTCCTATTGAAGTTTAGAATATAAGGCTCAGCGGTATTGAAGTATCCTTTTGAGTCACTTCTAACAGTGACGGGGCTAAATTTTTTTCACATTTCTTTAGGTACATTCGTATTGCTAAATTCAGAAAGGCTACAGATCAATTCAGGCTCACGGGACTAAAAATAAGATCCTGGAGTATAATCGTGGCTATGAGACCGGGCCAGGGTTAGGTGGGTGAGATAATTTTTTTTTTTTAAACACAGTATCTGTTAAGTGCTTATATGTGCCAATCGCTGTACTAAGTGCTGCTCTTTAAGGGTGTTGATTTTGTGCTGAAAGACTCTGTAGGCTGTTCGTTGGTTGTCTCTCACCTCCCCTTAACCTCTTACCTCCTTCCCTTCCCCACAGCACCTGTATATATGTATATATGGTTGTACATATTTATTACTCTATTTATTTATTTATTTTACTTGTACATTTCTATCCTACTTATTTTATTTTGTTGGTATGTTTGGTTCTGTTCTCTGTCTCCCCCTTTTAGACTGTGAGCCCACTGTTGGGTAGGGACTGTCTCTATGTGATGCCAATTTGTACTTCCCAAGCGCTTAGTACAGTGCTCTGCACATAGTAAGCGCTCAATAAATACGATTGATTGATTGACTGATTGGCTTTTGCTACCCCGACTGCATGTTCTGAAAATCTACTGAATTTTCTTCTACCTTCACCGACAGAGGTAGTCACGTCTGATCCTACGTGTATTCCGGTCGATTACATACCTTACGCATTGGTAAATAGTAATGATTGTGGTGTTTGTGAAGCGCGCACCGTGTACCCAACACTGCGTTGAGCACTTGGAGAAGATATAGGATAATCAGATAAGCAGCGTGGCTCAGTGGAAAAGAACACGGGCTTCGGAGTCAGAGGTCATGGGTTCAAATCCCGGCTCCGCCAACTGCCAGCTGTGTGACTTTGGGCAAGTCGCTTAACTTCTCTGGGCCTCAGTTACCTCATCTGTAAAATGGGGATTAAGGCTGTGAGCCCCCCGTGGGACAACCTGATCACCTTGTAACCTTCCCAGCGCTTAGAACAGTGCTTTGCACATAGTAAGCGCTTAATAAATGCCATTATTATTATTATTATTATTATCAGATCTGACAGAAACACAGCCCCTGTCCCAAGCCTAAGAGGGAGGGAGAATGGGGATTCACTCCACATTTGCCCGCTGAGGCCAGAGAAGTAAAGTGACTTGCCCAGGGTCACCCAGCGGGCGAGGGGCAGAACTGGGATTAGAACACAGCTCCTTGGCCTCCCAGTCTGTGGCTCAGTGGAAAGAGTCAGAGGTCATGGGTTCAAATCCCGGCTCCGCCAATTGTCAGCTGTGTGACTTTGGGCAAGTCACTTCACTTCTCTGTGCCTCAGTTCCCTCATCTGTAAAATGGGGATGAAGACTGTGAGCCCCGCGTGGGACAACCTGATCACCTTGTAACCTCCCCGGCACTTAGAACAGTGCTTTGCACATAGTAAACGCTTAATAAATGCCATCATCATCATTATTATTATTATTCCACTAGCCCCCACTGATTCTTTACAGACGGCAAAGTTTGACGGAGAAGTCTATTACTTACCACAGGCTTTAGATGAGTGCAGAAATCAAAAATTGTGGGAACTGCATCCATTTTCAGTCGCCTTGTTTGTCCAGTCAGGTCAAAGCAGGAGGCTTCAAAATGTTTGGAGCAAAGAAAAGCATGTTTCCCCGGCACAAAATTCTTGCGCCTAACTAGACGAACCCATTCTTTTCTTCTTTTGGGATCTAAGGGGAATCTAGAGAACAAATCACACGGATCTCAAGCCAATATAACAGGTGACTAGATAGGTTTCCCTCTAACTTTGAGAGATCCCCAAAGTAATCGCCAAAATAAGAATCAAAGAACCTGAAGAGCGCGATCTGCATTGCTAACCTTCTCGCTGTACTTTGATGTCATCTCTCTCGCCTCCCACCTTTGCCCACATCCTAGCTCTGGCTTGGAACGCCCTCCTTCCTCATATCATACAGATAATCGCTCTCCCCGACTTCAAAACCTTATTGAAGGTGCATCTCCTCCAAGAAGCCTTCCCTGACTAAGCCCTCCTCCCACTCCCTTCTGCTCCGCTCTTTCTTGCTCCTTCATTCATCCTCCCTCCCATCCCCACAGCATATATGGATATATCTGGATATATCTGTAACTGACTTATCTATTTTAGTTTATATTAATGTCTGTCTCCCCTTCTAGACTGTGAGTTCCTGGTGAGCAAGAATGTGTACTCTCCCAAGCACTTAGTAAGGTAGGCGCTCGAGAAAAACGATGAAATGAATGAACGTGCTTTGATCTCGCCTGTCTCACCGCCGATCCCTAGCCCATATTTCGCCTTTGGCCTGGAATGCCCTCCCTACTCATATCCAACAGACGATAACTCTCCCCCACTTCAAAGCCTTATTGAAGGCCCGTCTCCTCCAAGAGGCCTTCCCAGACTAAGCCCCACTTTTCCTCATCTCCCACTCCCTTCTGCGTCCCATCTCCCACTCCCACTCCTTCCCTTCTTCTCCCTTCTGCCCTGACTTCCTCTCTTTGCTCTTCCCCCCTCCCAGCCCCACAACACTCACATACAGCACTTATGCACATATCTGTACTTTTATTCATCTGTACTGATGTCTGGCACCCCCCCCTCGAGGCTACAAGCTCATCGTGGGCAGGGAATCAATCAATCAATCATATTTATTGAGCGCTTACTGTGTGCAGTGCTTACTAGGGAGTGTCACATTGTTGTATTGTACTTTCCCAAGCGCTTAGTAATAATAATAATAATAATGATAGCATTTATTAAGCGCTTACTGTGTGCAAAGCACTGCTCTAAGCGCTGGGGAGGTTACAAGGTGATCAGGTTGTCCCACGGGGGGCTCACAGTCTCCATCCCCCTTTTACAGATGAGGGAACTGAGGCCCAGAGAAGTGAAGTGACTTGCCCAAAGTCACACAGCTAAGTGATCACCTTCTAACCCCCCCAGCGCTTACAACAGTGCTTTGCACATAGTAAGCGCTTAACAAATACCATTATTATTAAGCCGGAATTTGAACCTATGACCTCTGACTCCAAAGCCCGGGCTCTTTCCACTGAGCCACGCTGCTTCTCTAGCGTGCTCTGCACAGTACAAGCGCTCAATAAATGACTGATTGAACAAAAACTGGTGATGAAACGGACTATTTCTAGTCCCAGATTGAAGTCAGAGGGGCCCGTGACGCTCCCCCAAAGGTCACGGATGCAAATCACGTCACCCAGCAAGCCCCAGGGTTGGCAACTGCTGAGAAGAACGCTTTTTACACACACTTGGAATGGAAGTTATTGTTGACGTTCCGACTTTTCCTGGTGACAGATGAGGAGTGTGTATGTGTGTGTCGGGGGGAAGCGTTCAGGGGTGGTGGCTGTTCACATGGAAGCAGCTGACTGGGCTCAAAACAAGTGCCAAATCCGGACACCCACGGCTTTAAATGAGGTGGCGGGGACCGTTTCAATGACAGCACCCTCTTACCCCCCCAACAAACACACACCACAATTCCTCCTGCCCTCCTGCAGTCCTTCGATGTGGCCGCTGCCTGAATTTACTGACACCGAAATGTTAATCGGGTCTTCTGGACACGACTAATTTGTGCGTGTTTTTATGGAATTTTTGAAAGGCTGGGAATTGCGATCAGGTGCCTGCAGCCCGGCGAGCCTGATAACCACTCTGCTCATCTTAATAATAATGATAACATTTTTAAGTGCTTACTAGGTGCCAAGCACTGTACTAAGCACTGGGGTGGAGACAAGCCATTGGGTTGGAACCAATCCCTGTCCCACACGGGGCTCACAGACTTAATCCCCAATCTATAGATGAAGTAACGATAATGATGATGATGGCATTTGTTAAGCACTTACTATGTGCCAAGCACTATTCTAAGCTCTAGAGTAGATAGAGGTAATCAGGTTGTCCCACGGGGGGCTCACAGTCTTAATCGCTTAGTACAGTGCTCTGCACACAGTAAGCGCTCAATAAATACAACTGAATGAATGAATGAATCCCCATTTTACATATGAGGTCACTGAGGCACAGAGAAGTTAAATGACTTGTCCAAGGTCTCACAGCAGACACGTGGCAGGAGCTGGGATTAGAACTATGCAGAATTATGTACAATAGCTGTAATTCATTTATATTCTAGACCGTGAGCCCATTGTTGGGTAGGGACCGTCTCTATATGGTGCCAACTTGTACTTCCCAAGCGCTCAGCACAGTGCTCTGCACACAGTGAGTACTCAATAAATACGGATGAATGAACGAATATTAATGTCCACCTCCCCCTCTGGACTGTAAACTCTTTGTGGGCAGGGAATGTGTCTGTTTACTGTTACACTGCACCCTCCCTAGCACTTAGTACAGTGCTCTGCACACAGTAAGCGCTCGATATCTACGATTGAATGAATCAATGAAGGTCCCAAGCATCCCAAGCCATTGGTATTCCAAGCCCATCTACTTCCCTGATTCCTCCTTCATTTCCCAACCCTCCTTCTCTCCCTAATTGCCCCTCCAGGACTTCTGGAAACATTTATATTTCCTGGTAACATTTATGTAAATATCTTTGAACTTTGTTCTCTGTACTTGTAATTTATTTTCACATCTCTCTCTCCTGCTAGAATGTAATCTCCTTCAAGGCTGCGATCATGTCTGCTGACCCAAGCACTTAGTATGGTGATGAGGATGGTATTTGCTAAGCGCTTACTATGTGCTAAGTATTCATTCATTCATTCAATCGTATTTATTGAGCGCTTACTGTGTGCAGGGCAGTGTACTAAGCGCTTGGGAAGTGCAAGTCGGCGACATATAGAGACGGTCCCTACCCAACAACGGGCTCACAGTCTAGAAGGGGGAGACAGACAACAAAACAAAACATGTAGACAGGTGGGTAGATACAAGGCAATCAGATTGTCCCACGGGAGGCTCACAGTCTTCAACCCCATTTTACAGATGAGGGAACTGAGGGCCAGAGAAGTGAAGTGACTCGCCCAAAGTCACCCAGCTGACAAGCGGCAGAGCCGGGATTAGAACCCACAACTTCCGACTCCTTAGCCCGTGCTCTTTCCACCGAGCCACGCTTTGTAAAGAGCAAACACTCAGGACCTGGGGTCTAGCCAAGAAGCAGCGTGGCTCAGTGGAAAGAGCCCGGGCTTGGGAGTCGGAGGTCATGGGTTCAAATCCCGGCTCCGCCGCTTGTCAGCTGTGTGACTTTGGGCAAGTCACTTCAATCAATCAATCAATCAATCGTATTTATTGAGCGCTTACTGTGTGCAGAGCACTGTACTAAGCGCTTGGGAAGTACAAGTTGGCAACATATAGAGACAGTCCCTACCCAACAATGGGCTCACAGTCTAAAAGGGGGAGACAGAGAACAAAATC
This sequence comes from Tachyglossus aculeatus, assembly GCF_015852505.1. Taxonomy (NCBI): domain Eukaryota; kingdom Metazoa; phylum Chordata; class Mammalia; order Monotremata; family Tachyglossidae; genus Tachyglossus; species Tachyglossus aculeatus. The sequence continues at coordinate 20,508,215 of NC_052079.1, read as the reverse complement.
AAACATACTAACAAAATAAAATAAATAGAATAGATATGTACAAATAAAATAGAGTAATAAATATGTACAAACATATATACATATATACAGGTGCTGTGGGGAAGGGAAGGAGGTAAGATGGGGGGATGGAGAGGGGGACGAAGGGGAGAGGAAGGAAGGGGCTCAGTCTGGGAAGGCCTCCTGGAGGAGGTGAGCTCTCAGTAGGGCCTTGAAGGGAGGAAGAGAGCTAGCTTGGCGGATGGGCAGAGGGAGGGCATTCCTGGGCCTCAGTTCCCTCATCTGTAAAATGGGGATGAAGACTGAGCCCACGTGGAACAACCTGATCACCTTGTATCTTCCCCAGAGCTTAGAACAGTGCTCTGCACATAGTAAGCGCTTAACAAATGCCATCATTATTATTTTTCTAGACTCTGAGCTCGTTGTTGGGTAGGGACCGTCTCTATATGTTGCCGCCTTGTACTTCCCGAGCGCTTAGGACAGCGCTCTGCACACAGTAAGCGCTCAATAAATACAACTGAATAAATGTATGAATGAATCCAAGCGCTCAGTACAGATTAAGTCCTAGACTATGCTCCCCTTTTCCTCTGCTCCCTCCCTCCAATTCGCTCCGATTCGCTCCCTTTGTTCTACCCCCCTCCCTGCCTCACAGCACTTGTTTATATATGTACGTATCTATAATTCTACTTTTTTATATTAATGCCTGTTTCACTTGTTCTGAGGTAAATATATACCTCAAATTCTATTCATTTATATTGATGCTACTGATGCCTGTTTACTTGTCTCCCCCCATTTCTAGACTGTGAGCCCACTGTGAGCAGGGATTGTCTCTGTTGCTGAATTGTACTTTCCAAGCGCTTAGTACAGTACTCTGCACCCAGTTAAGTGCTCAACAAATACAATGGAACAAATAAATGAATACAGTGTTTCGCATCCAGTAAGTGCTCAATAGATCACGGCTGGCTTAGGAGTCAGAGGATGTGGGTTCTAGTCCCAGCTCTACCATTGATTCGTATTTATTGAGCGCTTACTGTGTGCAGAGCACTGTACTAAGTGCTTACTTTTCCGTTGTATGACCCTGGGCAAACCACTTCTCTGGGCCTCAGTCACCTCATCTGTAAAATGGGGATTAAGACTGCAAGCCTCATGTGGGACACCCTGATTACCGTGTATCTACTCCAGCACTTAGAACAGTGCTTGGCACATAGTAAACACTTAACAAATACCATAATAATAAAAAAAAATAGTAAGCGCTTAACAAATATTGTTATTATAAAATACGATTGAATGAATGAATAGTATGCGCTTAAATACCATCGTTATCATTACTATTAAATATGATTGAATGAATGAATGAATAGTAAGCGCTTAAAAATACCATCGTTATTATTACTATTAAATATGATCGAATAATAATAATGGCATTTATTAAGCACTTACTATGTGCAAAGCACTGTTCTAAGTGCTGGGGAGGTTACAAGGTGATCAGGCTGTCCCACGGGGGGCTCACAGTCTTAATCTCCATTTTACAGATGAGGTCACTGAGGCCCAGAGAAGTTAAGTGACTTGCCCGAAGTCACACAGCTGGATAGTGGCAAAGTCAAGATTAGAACCCATGACCTCTGACTCCCAAGCCCGGGCTCTTTCCATTGAGCCACACTGCTTCTCTAGTAAGCGCTTTAACAAATACCATCGTTGTCTCTGTTGTTAAATATGACTGAATGAATGAATAGTAAGCACTTGACAAATACCATCATTATCAGTGCTATTAAATACGATTGAATGAATAGTAAGTGCATAACAAATACCATCGTTATCCTCATTATTAAAAACTATTGAATGAATAGGAAGTGCTTAAATACCATCGTATCATTATTATTAAAAACGATTGAATGAATGAATGAATAGTAGGCAGTTAAGTACTACCTTTATCACTATTGTTAAATACGACTGAATGAATGAATGAAGAGTAAACGCTTAGCAAATACCATCGTCCTCAATATTAAATACGACTGAATGAATGAATGAAGAGTAAGTGCTTAACACATGCCATCGTTACCATTATTATTAAGTACGATTGAGTGAATGAATGAATTTGGGGGCATCCTGGGGGATGATGAGGATAATGATAGCAATGATGACTCCTCCCCACCCGAATGATGATAATAATAATAATGAGGATGATAATGATGAACCCCCCCGATGATGATAATAATAGTGATGATGATGATAATAATAATAATGAGGATGATGATGGTAATGATGAACACTGCCCCACACCCCAGGAGATGATAATAATAATGAGGATGATGATGGTGGTAAGGATGAACCCCACTCCATGATGATAATAACAATAATGAGGATGATGGTAATGATGAACCCCCCCACCCCCATGATGATGATGACAATGAGGATGAAGATGAGGTGGTGAATGATGAGGGTAATAATGAACCCCCCCACCATGATGATAGTAATAACAATGATGAAGGTGATGGTAATGATGAACACCCTCCCCCCGATAATGATAATAATAAGGATGATGATGGTAATAATGAACTCCCCCGATGATAATAACAATGAGGATGAGGATGATGATAACGATGACCCCCCCCCGATGATGATAAGGAGGATTAGAATGATGCTGATGGTAATGATGAACACCCCTCCCCCCAGAGATGATAATAATAATGAGGATGATGATGATAATAATAATGAGGATGAAGATGTGGATGGTGAATGATGATGGTAATGATGAACCCCCCCATGATTATAATAATAATAACGATGAGGATGATGGTAATGATGACCCCCCTCCCTCCCGATGGTAACAATAATAATGAGGATGATGATGATGATAGTAATGATGACCCCCCCATAATAATAATAATAATGATGACGATGATGATGGTAATGATGACCCCCCCCATGATAATAATAATAATGAGGATGATGATGATGGTAATGATGAAACCTCCCCCAATGATGATGATGATAATAATAATGGGGATGATGATAGTAATGATGAACACCCCCCCCCCCCCCCGCGATGATGATAATAATAATGAGGATGGTGGTGATGGTAATGATGAACCCCCCCACCGCACTGATGATAATAATAATGAGGATGATGACGATGGTAATAAAGACCCCCCTCCATGATAATAATAATGAGGATGATGACAATGATAATGAACCCCCCCGGATGATAATAATAATGAGGATGATGGTAATGATGAATCCCCCCCGATGATGATGATGGTAATGATGAACTCCCCCATGATAATAATAACAACAATGAGGATGATGATGATGGTAATGAACCCCCCCCAGGATGACAGTAATAATGAGGATGATGGCAATGATGAACCCCCCCCCCCCCGATGATTACGACGGTACTGATGAACTCCCCCATGATAATAACAACAATGACGATGATGGTAATGAAACCCCCCCAGGACGATAATAATAATGAGGATGATGGTAATGATGAAGCCCCCCCCCCCGGATGATGATAATAATAATAATGAGGATGATGATGATGGTAATAATGAACTCCCCCATGATAATAATAACAATGAGGATGATGATGGAGACGATAATAATAAGGATGATGGTAATTACGAACACCCCCCCCGATGATGATAATAATAATAACAATGAGAATGATGATGATGTACCCCGCCCCCCAGGATGATAATAATAACGAGGATGATGGAATGATGAAGCCCCCCCCCGATGACGATAATAATAATAATGAGGGTGATGGTACTGATGAACCCCCCCCATGATAATAATAACAATGAGGATGACGATGGAGATGATAATAATAATAAGGATGATGGTAATGATGAACCCCCCCGATGATGATAATAATAATAACAAAGAGAATGATGATGATCAACCCCCCCCACCCCCGGATGATAATAATAACGAGGATGATGGTAATGATGAAGCCCCTCCCCGATGACGATAATAATAATAATGAGGATGAGGATGATGGTACTGATGAACCCCCCATGATAATAATAACAATGAGGATGATGATGGAGATGACAATAATAATGAGGATGATGGTAATGATGAACCACCCCCACGATTATGATAATAATAATAACAAAGAGAATGCTGATGATGAACCCCCCCCAGGATGATAATAATAACGAGGATGATGTTAATGTGAAGCCCCCCCGATGACGATAATAATAATAATGAGGATGATGGTACTGATGAACCCCCCATGATAATAATAACAATGAGGATGATGATGGAGATGACAATAATAATAAGGATGATGGTAATGATGAGCCACCCCCACAATGATGATAATAATAATAACAAAGAGAATGATGATGATGAACCCCCCCCAGGATGGTAATAGTAACGAGGATGATGTTAATGTGAAGCCCCCCCCGATGACGATAATAATAATAATGAGGATGATGGTACTGATGAACCCCCCATGATAATAATAACAATGAGGATGATGACGGAGATGACAATAATAATAAGGATGATGGTAATGATGAACCACCCCCACGATGATGATAATAATAATAACAAAGAGAATGATGATGATGAACCCCCCCCAGGATGGTAATAGTAACGAGGATGATGGTAATGTGAAGCCCCCCCCCCGATGATGATAATAATAATAATGAGGATGAGGATGATGGTAATGATGAACCCCCCCCATGATAATAATAACAATGAGGATGATGATGATGACAATAATAATAAGGATGATGGTAATGATGAACCCACGCCCCGATGATGATAGTAATAATAACAATGAGAATGATGATGATGTACCCCGCCCCCCAGGATGATAATAATAACGAGGATGATGGTAATGATGACCCCCCCCCCCGCGATAACGATGATGATGACAGTAATGAAGATGAGGACGGTGAATGATGACGGTAAAGATGACCCCCCGACGATGATGATGATGATAATAGTAAGGAGGCCCGTGAGTGGGGCGGGTGATTTATTACCTGTGGAAGCTGATGTTTATGTGTTTGTCGTAGGTGGCGGCGCAGCCCGGCGCGGCGCAGTTGGTGGGCATCGCCCGGGCCCGGGGACCGAGGAGGAGGAGGACGAGGACGAAGAGGAGGAGGAGGAGGAGGACGGGGATGAAGAGCGGGGACACCGGAAAAAAAAAACCCGAGTCGGGCGGCCTCAGGCCCAGTCCCTCCCTCAGCCCCTGCCCCTTTACCAAGATGGCCGACCGCGCCCGGCCTGTTCCCGCACCAACATGGCGCGCGGTGAGGCGGAGAGGCGGGCAGCTCGCCAGGTCTCCAGCCCAAGGCATCAATCAATCAATCAATCGATCAATCGTATTTACTGAGCGCTTACTGTGTGCGGAGCACCGGACTGAGCGCTCGGGAAGGACAAGTTGGCAACAGCTAGAGACGGGCCCTACCCCAGCGGTGGGCTCACAGTCTAGAAGGAGGGGGAGACGGACAACGAAACCAAACGTACTGACAAAATAAAATAAATTGGATGGATATGGACAAGCAAAATAAATAAATAGAGTGATAAATATGTACAAACATATATACAGGTGCTGTGGGGAAGGGAAGGGGGTAAGATTTTATTTTGTAGCGTGTTTGGTTTTGTCTCCCCCTTTTAGACCGTGAGCCCACTGTTGGGTAGGGACTGTCTCTCGATGTTGCCAATTTGTACTTCCCAAGCGCTTAGTACAGTGCTCTGCACACGGTAAGCGCTCAATAAATACGATTGATGATGATGATGATGATGATGATGATGATGGGGGGATGGAGAGGGGGAGAGGAAGGAAGGGGTCCCTGCCCAACAGCGGGCTCACAGGCTAGAAGGGGGAGACGGACAAAGAAACAAAACATATTCACAAAATAAAATGAATAGATATGGACAAGTAAAATAAATAAATAGAGTAATAAATATATACAAACATATATACAGGTGCTGTGGGGAAGGGAAGGAGGTAAGATGGGGGATGGAGAGGGGGACGATGGGGAGAGGAAGGAAGGGGTCCCTGCCCAACAGCGGGCTCACAGGCTAGAAGGGGGAGACGGACAAAGAAACAAAACATATTCACAAAATAAAATAAATAGAATAGATATGTACAAGTAAAATAAATAAATAGAGTAATAAATATATACAAACATATGTACATATATACAGGTGCTGTGGGGAAGGGAAGGAGGTAAGACGGGGGGGATGGAGAGGGGGACGAGGGAGAGAGGAAGGAAGGGGTCCCTGCCCAACAGCGGGCTCACAGGCTAGAAGGGGGAGACGGACAAAGAAACAAAACATATTCACAAAGTAAAAGAAATAGAATAGATATGTACAAGTACAATAAATAAATAGAGTAATAAATATATACAAACATATGTACATGTATACAGGTGCTGTGGGGAAGGGAAGGAGGTAAGACGGGGGGGGATGGAGAGGGGGACGAGGGGGAGAGGAAGGAAGGGGTCCCTGCCCAACAGCGGGCTCACAGGCTAGAAGGGGGAGACGGACAAAGAAACAAAACATACCCACAAAATAAAATAAATAGAATAGATATGTACAAGTACAATAAATAAACAGAGTAATAAATACGTACAAATATACAGGTGCTGTGGGGAAGGGAAGGAGGTAAGGCGGGAGGGTTGGAGAGGGGAAGAGGAAGGAGAAGCAGCGTGGCTCAGTGGAAGGAGCCCGGGCTTTGGAGTCAGAGGTTGTGGGTTCAAATCCCGCCTCCGCCAACTGCCAGCTGTGTGACTTTGGGCGAGTCACTTCGCTTCTCCGGGCCTCACTTCCCTCATCTGGAAAATGGGGATTAATCAATCAATCGTTTTTATTGAGCGCTTACTGTGTGCAGAGCACTGGACTAAGCGCTTGGGAAATACAAGTTGGCAACATATAGAGACAGTCCCTACCCAACAGTGGGCTCGTGAGCCCCACATAGGGCAACCTGATCACCTTGTATCCTCCCCGGCGCTTAGAACAGTGTTTTGCACATAGTAAGCGCTTAACAAATGCCATTATTATTATCGGGGAGCAGCGTGGCTCAGTGGAAAGAGCCCGGGCTTTGGAGTCAGAGGTTGTGGGTTCAAATCCCGGCTCCGCCACTTGTCAGCTGTGTGACTTTGGGCGAGTCATTTTGCTTCTCTGGGCCTCACTTCCCTCATCTGGAAAATGGGGATTAAGATTGTGAGCCCCACATGGGACAACCTGATCACCTTGTATCCTCCCCAGCGCTTAGAATAGGGCTTTGCACATAGTAAGCGCTTAACAAATGCCATTATTATTATTATTATTATTATCGGGGAGCAGTGTGGCTCAGTGGAAGGAGCCCAGGCTTTGGAGTCAGAGGTTCCGCCACTTGTCAGCTGGGTGACTTTGGGCAAGTCACTTCGCTTCTCTGGGCCTCAGTTCCCTCATCTGTAAAATGGGGATTAAGATTAAGCAGCTCCTCATCGTCACCTGTATATATGTATATATGTTTGTACGTGTTTATTATTCTATTTATTTATTTATTTATTTTATTTGTACATATTTATTCTATTTATTTTATTTTGTTAATATGTTTTGTTTTGTTCTCTGTCTCCCAATTCTAGACTGTGAGCCCACTGTTGGGTAAGGACCGTCTCTAGACGTTGCCAACTTGGACTTCCCAAGCGCTTAGTACAGTGCTCTGCACAAGTAAGCGCTCAATAAATACGATTGAATGAAGATTGTGAGCCCCACATGGGACAACCTGGTCACCTTGCATCCTCCCCAGCGCTTAGAACAGTGCTTTGCACATAGTAAGCACTTAACAAATGCCATTATTATTATAGTCCCTTTTAGATTGTGAGCCCGTTGTTGGGTAGGGACCATCTCTATGTTGCCAACTTGTCCTTCCCAAGCGCTTAGTCCAGTGCTCTGCACACAGGAAGCGCTCAATAAATACGATTGAATGAATGAATATTCATGCTATTTATTTTATCAATATGTTTCTTTCTGTTGTCTGTCTCCCCCTTCTAGCCTGTGAGCCCGCTGTTGGGTAGGGACCGTCTCTATATGTTGCCAACTTGTCCTTCCCAAGCGCTTAGTCCAGTGCTCTGCACACAGGAAGCGCTCAATAAATACGACTGAATGAATGAATACATATTCATTCTATTTCCTTTATTTTGTCAATATGTTTCGTTCTGTCGTCTGTCTCCCCCTTCTAGCCTGTGAGCCCGCTGTTGGGTAGGAACCGTCTCTATATGTTACCAACTTGTCCTTCCCAATTGCTTAGCACAGTGCTCTGCACACAGAGTAAGCGCTCAATAAATACGATTGAATGAATGAACATTCATTCTATTTATTTTATTTTGTCAATATGTTTCGTTCTGTCATCTGTCTCCCCCTTCTAGACTGTGATCCCACTGTTGGGTAGGGACCGTCTCTAGATGTTACCAACTTGTCCTTCCCAATTGCTTAGCCCAGTGCTCCGCACACACAGTAAGCGCTCAATAAATACGATTGAGTGAATGAATACTCATTCTATTTATTTTATTTTGTCAATAGGTTTCGTTCTGTCGTCTGTCTCCCCCTTCTAGCCTGTTGGGTAGGGACCGTCTCTATATGTTGCCAACTAGTCCTTCCCAAGCGCTTAGCCCAGTGCTGTGCACACAGTAAGCGCTCAATAAATACGACTGAGTGAATGAATATTCATTCTATTTATTTTATTTTGTCAATAGGTTTGGTTTTGTTCTCTGTCTCCCCCTTCTAGCCTGTGAACCCACTGTCGGGTGGGGGCCGTCTCTATATGTTGCCAACTTGTCCTTCCCAATTGCTTAGCACAGGGCTCTGCACACACAGTAAGCGCTCAATACGATTGAGTGAATGAATATTCATTCTATCTATTTTATTTTGTCAATATGTTTCCTTCTGTCGTCTGTCTCCCCCTTCTAGACTGTGAGCCCACTGTTGGGTAGGGACCTTCCGTATATGTTGCCAATTTGTAGTTCCCAAGCGCTTAGCCCAGTGCTGTGCCCACAGGAAGCGCTCCGTAAATACGATTGAATGAATGACCACCTATCCCGTCGGGCCCCGCGCCGCCCCTCCGAAGACTACCAGTCCCGTGGGGCCCCGCGCCGTCCCGTGCTCTCGCGAGAGTCGGGTGACGCGGGGCTCCGTCCTCGCGCCCTGCTCTCGCGAGGCGTCGGCCCCGGGGCTCGGGAAGGAGGCGAGGGGAAGTGGGGTCGTTGGGGGGCTGAGGGGCGGCGCCATGGCGGCCCCGGCCGGGCGCGGCCTGTCGCCCAGGGAGGAAGGGGAGCTGGAAGATGGCGAGATCAGCGACGACGACACCAGCAGCGGCGGCGGCGGGGGCGGGGGCCCGGACCCCCGGCGGAGGCCTCCCCGCGGGGACGGCTGCTCCTCCTCCTCGTCGTCGTCGTCCTGCCCCGCGGCCTCGCGGGTCTTCCCGCCGGCCCCGGCGGCGGCCATGGCGGCCCCGGCGGCCCCGGACCCTCAGCGCGCCAAGGAGGCGTTCCGCGGGCGGCCGTCCTTCTGGGAGCGGAGCCACCTGGCCCTCCACCGGCTCCGCTTCCGGGGGCCCGACGCCCAGGGCGGCGGCGGCGGCCGCGGGGGGCTCCGCCGGGGGCTCCGGCGGCGGGGGCTCCGGGGGCCGCTGGGCCCGGGGGCGAGGCGGCCCCAGGCCGAGGGGCGGGGGGCCCAGCGCCGCCCCCGCCGCCGGAGCCGCCCCCACAGCCGCCGCTGCCGGACCCCCGCCGCGGAGGGCCCCCTCCCCCAGGAAGACCCGTATCCTTCCGTCGACCACCGCCTGCTGTGCTAAGCGCTAGGTAACGGGACGCCGGCCCGCCTGCGGCCCACGCTCCCAATCCCCGTGTTTCCCGGGGGAGGGAAGTGACTTGGCCAAGGTCACCCAGCAGATGGGAGTCCGGCCCGCCTGTGGCTTACGCTCTCAATCCACGTGGCTCAGCGGAAACAGCCCGGGCTTTGGAGTCGGTGGTCATGGGTTCGAATCCCGACTCCGCCAGTTGTCAGCTGGGTGACTTTGGGCAAGTCACCTCACTTCTCTGGGCCTCAGTTACCCCATCTGTAAAATGGGGATTGACTGTGAGCCGCCCCCCCCCGTGGGGCAATCTGATCACCTTGTATCCCTCCAGCGCTTAGAACAGTGCTTTGCACATAGTAAGTGCTTAATAAATGCTATTATTATTATTATTGTGAGGCCCGGGAAAGGGAAGTGACTTGGCCAAGGTCTCCCAGCAGATGTGCCATTCTAAACGCTGGGGGACCCGCGAGGTAATAGGAGGTCGGTCCACGTGCGGCTCACGCTCTCAATCCTCGTGTTTCCTGGACGAGGCCCAGGGGAGGGAAGTGACTTGGCCAAGGTCACCCAGCAGATAGGAGTCCAGCCCGCCTGCGGCCCACGCTCTCAATCCCCGTGTTTTCCGAACGAGGCCCAGAGAAGGGAAGTGACTTGGCCAAGACTTCCCAGCAGATGTGCTGTTCTAAATGCTGGGGGGGGGGGGAGGGCGTGAGATAATAGGAGGTCGGTCCGCATGTGGCTCACGCTCCCAATCCCCGTGTTTCCCGGGTGAGGCCCGGGGGGGGGGAAGTGACTTGGCCAAGGTCACCCAGCAGATAGGAGTCCAGCCCGCCTGTGGCTCACGCTCTCAATCCCCGTGTTTCCCGGATGAGGCCTGGGAAAGGGAAGTGGCTTGGCCAAGGTCTCCCAGCATATGCGCCGTTCTAAACGCTGGGGGACCCGCGAGGTAATAGGAGGTCGGTCCGCATGCGGCTCACGCTCCCAATCCCCGTGTTTCCCGGATGAGGCCCGGGGGGAGAGAAGTGACTTGGCCAAGGCCTCCCAGCAGACGCGCCGTCCTAAACGCTGGGGGACCCGTGAGGTAATAGGAGGCCGGCTCACGCTCCCAATCCTCATGTTTTCCAGACGAGGCCCGGGGAAGGGAAGTGACTTGGCCAAGGTCACCCAGCAGATGGGAGTCCGACCCGCCTGTGGCTCACGCTCTCAAGCCTCACGTTTCCCGGATGAGGCCCGGGAAGGGGAAGTGACTTGGCCAAGGTCTCCCAGCAGATGCGCCGTTCTAAACGCTGGGGGACCCGCGAGGTAATAGGAGGTCGGTCCGCTTTCGGTTCACGCTTTCAATCCCCGTGTTTCCCGGATGAGCCCCGGGGGAGGGAAGCGACTTGGTCAAGGTCACCCAGCAGATGGGAGGCCGGCCCGCCTGCGGCTCACGCTCCCAATCCACGTGGCTCAGCGGAAACAGCCCGGGCTTTGGAGTCGGTGGTCATGGGTTCGAATCCCGACTCCGCCAGTTGTCAGCTGGGTGACTTTGGGCAAGTCACCTCACTTCTCTGGGCCTCAGTTACCACATCTGTAAAATGGGGATTGATTGAGCCCCTCCATGGGACAATCTGATCACCTTGTATCCCCCCAGCGCTTAGAACAGTGCTTTACTCATAGTAAGTGCTTAATGAATGCTCTTATTACTATTATTATGAGGCCCGGGAAAGGGAAGCAACTTGGCCACGGTGTCCCAGCAGACGCGCCCTTCTAAATGCTGGGGGACCCGCGAGGTAATAGGAGATCGGTCCGCCTGCGGCTCACGCTCCCAATCCCCGTGTTTCCCGGATGAGCCCCGGGGAAGGGAAGTGACTTGGCCAAGGTCACTCAGCAGCTGGGAGGCCGGCCCGCCTGTGGCTCACGCTCCCAATCCCCGTGTTTCCCGGATGAGGCCCGGAGATGGGAAGTGACTTGGCCACGGTCTCCCAGAAGATGCGCCGTTCTAAACGCTGGGGGACCCGCGAGGTAATAGGAGGTCGGTCCGCGTACGGCCCACTCTCCCAATCCCCGTGTTTCCCGGGTGAGGCCCGGGGGAGGGAAGTGACTTGGCCAAGGCCTCCCAGCAGACGCGCCGTTCTAAACGCTGGGGGACCCGCGAGGTAATAGGGGGCCGGCTCACGCTCCCAATCCTCATGTTTTCCAGACGAGGCCCGGGGAAGGGAAGTGACTTGGCCAAGGTCACCCAGCAGATGGGAGGCCGGCCCGCCTGTGGCTCACGCTCTCAATCCACGTGGCTCAGCGGAAACAGCCCGGGCTTTGGAGTCGGTGGTCATGGGTTCGAATTCCGGCTCCGCCAGTTGTCAGCTGGGTGACTTTGGGCAAGTCACCTCACTTCTCTGGGCCTCAGTTACCACATCTGTAAAATGGGGATTGACTGTGAGCCGCCCCCCCCGTGGGGCAATCTGATCACCTTGTATCCCTCCAGCGCTTAGAACGGTGCTTTGCACATAGTAAGTGCTTAATAAATGCTATTATTATTATTATTGTGAGGCCCGGGAAAGGGAAGTGACTTGGCCAAGATGTGCCATTCTAAACGCTGGGGGACCCGCGAGGTAATAGGAGGTCGGTCCACGTGCGGCTCACGCTCTCAATCCTCGTGTTTCCTGGACGAGGCCCAGGGGAGGGAAGTGACTTGGCCAAGGTCACCCAGCAGATAGGAGTCCAGCCCGCCTGCGGCCCACGCTCTCAATCCCCGTGTTTTCCGGACGAGGCCCAGAGAAGGGAAGTGACTTGGCCAAGACTTCCCAGCAGATGTGCTGTTCTAAATGCTGGGGGTGGGGGGGGGAGGGCGTGAGATAATAGGAGGTCGGTCCGCATGTGGCTCACGCTCCCAATCCCCGTGTTTCCCGGGTGAGGCCCGGGGGGGGGGGAAGTGACTTGGCCAAGGTCACCCAGCAGATTGGAGGCCAGCCCGCCTGTGGCTCACGCTCTCAATCCCCGTGTTTCCCGGATGAGGCCTGGGAAAGGGAAGTGGCTTGGCCAAGGTCTCCCAGCATATGCGCCGTTCTAAACGCTGGGGGACCCGCGAGGTAATAGGAGGTCGGTCCGCATGCGGCTCACGCTCCCAATCCCCGTGTTTCCCGGATGAGGCCCGGGGGAGGGAAGTGACTTGGCCAAGGTCTCCCAGCAGATGCGCCATTCTAAATGCTGGGGGACCCACGAGGTAATAGGAGGCAGGCTCACGCTCCCAATCCTCATGTTTTCCAGACGAGGCCCGGGGAAGGGAAGTGACTTGGCCAAGGTCACCCAGCCGATAGCAGGCCAGCCCGCGTGTGGCTCACGCTCTCAATCCTCACGTTTCCCGGACGAGGCCCGGAGAAGGGAAGTGACTTGGCCAAGGTCTCCCAGCAGATGCGCCGTTCTAAACGCTGGGGAACCCACGAGGTAATAGGAGGCCGGCCTGCGTGCGGCTCACGCTCTCAATCCTCATGTTTCCCAGATGAGGTCCGGGGGAGGGAAGTGACTTGGCCAAGGTTACCCAGCAGATGTGCTTGTTCCAAACACTGGGGGACCCACGAGGTAATAGGAGGCTGGCTCACGCTCCCAATCCTCATGTTTTCCAGACGAGGCCCGGGGAAGGGAAGTGACTTGGCCAAGGTCACCCAGCAGACACGCTGGGGGGACCCGCAAGGTAATAGGAGGCCGACCCACGTGTGGCTCACGCTCTCAATCCCCATGTTTTCCAAATGAGGCCCGGAGAAGGGAAGTGACTTGGCCAAGGTCTCCCAGCAGATGCGCCGTTTTAAATGCTGGGGGACCCACGAGGTAATAGGAGGCCGGCTCGCGCTCCCAATCCTCATGTTTTCCGGAGAAGGGAAGTGACTCACCCAGGGTCACCCAGCAGATGCGCTGTGCTAAGCACTGGGGGACCCACGAGGTAAGAGGAGGCCGGCCCATGTGCGGCTCATGTTTTCCAGATGAGGTCTGGAAGTGACCCGGCCAAGGTCACCCGGTGGACAAGCGGCGGAGCCGGGATCGGAATCCACATCCTCCGACTCCTTAGCTCGGGCTTTCTGTGACTAGACCGGGAGTCCGTTGTTGGGTAGGGACCGTCTCTATATGTTGCCGATTTGTACTTCCCAAGAGCTTAGTACAGTGCTCTGCACACAGTAAGCGCTCGAGAAATACGATTGAACGATTAGGCCGTAATCCGTCCCGCTGAGCCCCTTTGCCGGCCTGTCAGCTTGGGGCGAAGCCCCCAGCTTCTCTGGGCCTCAGTCCCATCATCTGCAAAATGGGGATGTGACCCCCCTTTTTCCCTAAAAGAGAGCCCCCAATGCCCCTTCTCTTTCCTGCTAAGAGAGAGGCCCCCGTGGCACCTGATGATCTTGTTTCTTCTAGAGAAGCAGCGTGGCTTAGCGGGAAGAGCCCGGGCTGGGTTGTCAGAGGCCGTGGGTTCTAATCCCGGCTCCGCCGCTTGTCAGCTATGTGACTTTGGGCGAGTCGCTTCACTTCTCTGGGCCGCAGTGACCTCATCTGCAAAATGGAGATTAAGACTCTGAGCCCCACCTGGGACAACCTTGTATCTCTCCCAGCGCTTAGAATGGTGCTTGGCACACAGTAAGCACTTAACAAATACCATCATTATTATTATCATTATCCTGTGTTTGCCTCAGCGCTTAGTACGGCACTTGGCACACAGTACCACCATTGTTTTCATTATTATTAATGTTGTTCGTCAGCACCGGGCCCGGAATCCCGAAATCTATGGTAAAGTTATGTTTTTTTCCCGGGATAGTCGTGGAGTTGGTTGTTGCTATCCTAAGGTAAAGTACCTTAGGTTCCTTGTGGCCGAAGGCCAAGGCAATTTAGAGAACATCATCTGACCATCTGCCAAACCAGAGTTGTCAAGTCTTACGCCCATTAATAATAATAATGATGGCATTTATTAAGCACTTACTACGTGCAAAGCACTGTTTTAAATGCTGGGAAGGTTACAAGGTGATCAGATTGTCCCACGGGGGGCTCACAGACTTAACCTCCATTTTACAGATGAGGTAATTGAGGTACAAAGAAGTGAAGTGACTTGCCCAAAGTCACCCACCTGACAATTGGCAGAGCCGGAATTCGAACCCATAACCTCTGACTCCCAAGCCCGGGCTCTTTCCACTGGGCCACGCTGCTTCTCCATTCTGCCCTGCTCGTTTTATTTTTGATTTGGGGCTGATATTGTAGATCGCGCCATGTTTCCTATGAAAGGGGGGCCAGACATTTTTTGACAATACATTTTCTAATGGAATATTCCTTCTTTTAAAGAATGGCCCCAGGCAAGCCTAAACACCAACCTAACTCCAATGAACTGTGCCCCTTGATGACCAGACTAGTGATTATAGTATTAGTACCCTGATAATAACATTTCTTCCTGATCGATAGCCAATCTGTAGTATTTATTGAGCGCCAACTCTGTGTGGCGTACCGTTCTACGGACCTGGAGAGCTCACTAGGGTTACGAAGGCACGGTTCCCTCTGGGAACCCTGGGATCCCTCTGGGATCTTGTAGATTTAGACAAGCAGCATGGCTCGGTGGAAAGAGCATGGGTTTGGGAGTCAGAGGTCACGGGTTCAAATCCCGACTCCACCAAATGTCAGCTGGGTGACTTTGGGCAAGTCACTTTACTTCTCTGGGCCTCAGTGACCTCATTGGTAAAATGGGGATGAAGATAGTGAGCCCCCCCACCGTGGGACAGCCTGATCACCTTGTATCCCCCCAGTGCTTAGAACAGTGCTTGGCACATAGTAAGTGCTTAATAAATGCCATCATTATTATTATTGTAGTTTAATGGAGTGGACGGACACAGAGCACTTTCCAGTTTGGACGAAAAAGGCCAACTGGTTACGTAGATTAATTGGGTATGTGGGATAAGGGAGTTTTTAAATAGGGTAAGTTGATAGGTCCCGAAGCTCCGTGGGTCAGTGTGGAAGTGCTTGGTTGGCACAGAAATATGCCAGGATGGTATTTGGGAGGATAGTACAGTGCTCTGCACACAGTAAGCGCTCAATAAATACAATTGAATGAATGAATGAATGTGATCTTGGGAGAAGAAAAATTAACTGGGGAAGGCTTCCTGGAGGGCTTGTGATTTTCACAAAGTTTGGCATATTTGAAGGCCCATAGAGTACAGGTGGGAGGAAATATTATTATTATTAATATATTATGATTGTTCGAAAAGCAGCATGGCCTAGTGGATGGAGCAAGGGCTTGGGAGTCAGAAGCTCATGGGTTCTAACCCCGGCTCCGCCACGTGTCTGCTGTGTGGCCTTGGGCGAGTCGTGTCATTTCTCTGGGCCTCAGTTCCCTCATCTGGAAAATGGGGATTAAGAGTGTGAGCCCTGTGTGGGACTACCTTATGCCTACCCCAGTGCTTAGGACAGTGCTCGGCACATAGCAAGCGCTTAACAAGTACCCGAAGTATTGAATGGCGTGAACAGAGACTCGGAGGTGGGAGAGAGAGAATGCTGCTTGAAAGAGATGAAGAGCCCCAGGTGGGGTGTGATGGGAGAGGAAAGGGGAGGAGGAGGAAGAGGGGGAGAGCCGACGGCATTGTAGACTACATTTTTGGACATTCTCCCCCAAGTTACCCACCCTGCTGCTACCCCGCTAACTCTCTGTGCCTATGTCAGGGCGGCCCAGAATCCTGTAAGGCGGTCGGGTCCGCAGGGCGGCCCAAGCACTTTCTGTACACCCTCTCACTGGGTTTTTCAGTTACTTCCAGCCTCAGTAGAGTAGAAAGCCACAGGAGGTAAATACAGGGAGTTTGCTAATGTGTGGGGTGGTTTGCGTCGTTGAAGAAACCGCGTTCTGGGAAGTGTTTGATCAATCAACCACTGATTTAATTCGTGAGCCGGCAAATGGTTTGAAGAAAGCACCGGGGCTGACGTTTTCAAGTATAAGTTCCAACGTTATGTCTGCTGTTGGGTATAATGGCTTATACCCAATCCTAATTACTATGTATTAGTACTGTGAACTTGCGATCGTACAAACTCCTGTATGGTTCAGTATAGCACGGCTGAGGCGGAGGAGGGCAATGTAGCAGCAGCAGCAGCATCGTGCTTTGGTTGTCACGACTTTTTCCTGAACCAAGACCCTCAGTCTGAGGGTCGTGTTATACAAGAATAGGGTCCAAGTGGAATAAGAATGTTCCCTAATGTGTCATCCGGGTTATTGTGCGGTGAACTGGGTGTATTGTATTTTACTGGGACCTTTAAGGAAATACAGATACCGCGGATGATTTTCAGTCGCAGTTTTGCCCGACGCAGCCTTGGCCAACTAAATAATAATAATGGTAATAATTGGGGTAGTGAGTGCTCAACCTGTTGCCAAGCACTGGGGTCGATCCGGACTAAGCCGGTCAGACGTAATCCCTGTCCCAGATTGGGAACGTAGTCTGAGTAGCAGGGAAAACGGGCATCGAATCCCCATTTTACAGGGGAGGAAACTGAGAAGTAAAGTGACTTGTCCAAGGTCACACCGCAGGCAAGTGGCGCAACTGGGATGAGAATCCAGGTCTTCTGACGCCCAGGTATGCCACAGTGTTCCTATTCACCAGTTACCTTGTTTGTAAATGATCCCAGTCTCCTTTTTCCCCATCACCCTCCACCCCCTCCCCCCCACCCCGACTTCCCTTTGTGGGGACACTTGAATGTGACTGTCAGGGTCCTCAGACAGTGGGCAGAGAAAAGGAAAAGAAGCAGTCGGTACTTTGTGCCGCTGTAGAATTTCTCATAAAAATGTTTGGAAAGAGGAAGAAAATTCATGGCTACAATGGATTCCTGATGATTTTTGTTTTGTTTATTGGTAACTGGGTGCCGTTTTCGTGAATTAGTCGCTTTTGACTGAAGGCAGAACACACTCTCAGAAGGCAGGCTCATGAGAAGAGTCGTAAGTCTGCCTCCATTCCCCTCTGTCGCTGTCGTCATCACCTCTGTGCACAGAACTAAGCGGTAGAGGGTCACACCGAAAAGTAGTTGGGATTCCTGCTTCTGTGGTGCTTCTGGGGAAAGTTAAAGAGGTACAAGTGGATGAAGGTACCAGAGTAGATAGAACTGCTGGGCGCACTTGGCTAAAGGACAAAGCCAAACACCATAGTGGGTTTGAGTGCAGACCCCTCCTCTGCTTCCCACCCTCTTGACATTGGGGTGGGCTCTCAAGGCTCAGCTCTGCATCGTCTTGTATTCTCCCCGTCGAGACTGCAAGCTCGTTATGGGCAGGGAACGTGGGCTAATTCTGTTGTGTTGTACTCTCCCGACTGCTTAACAGTGTTGTGCCCTTAGTAAGCCCTCAGTAAATACGATGGACTGATTCGCCGTCGGCATTGACACCCCTTCTGGAGAATTCATTCGGTCCCGTAGCTTCAACCATCATTTTTACGTGGATAGTATCCAAATTTACTCTCGCCTTCTGCAGTCTTGCATTTCCTCATCTCCTTCCTTCAGGACATCTCTACCCGGAACCCCCCTCTTTCTCTCCCCTCCACGTCTAAAACGGAACTCCTCATTTTCCCACCCAAACCCTGACCTCCCCTTGTCTTTTTCATCACTGTAGGCCATACCAATCGGTCATATTTATTGAGTGTTTACTATGTGCAGGGCGCTGGACTAAACACTTGGGAGAGTACAGTACAACAATAGAACAGACGCGTTCCCCGCCCACAGTGAGCTTACAGTTGAGGGGGAGACGGGCATTGGTATAAATAAAAGCACAGAGATGTACCCAAGTGCTGTGCGGTTGGAGGCGACGTGGAAGGGAGTGGGAAAAGAGGAAGTGAAGGCTTAGGGAAGGCCCTTAGGAGGAGGTGGGCCTTCAATAAGGCTTTGAAGGTGGGGAGTGTAACTTTCCGGCACATATGAGAAGGGAGGGCGGTCCGGGCCGGAGGCAGGATGTGGGCAAGAGGTTGGCGGCGAGATAGATGGCATAGAGGTACAGTGAGGAGAGGGAAGTGTGTGGGCTGGGTCATAGTAGAATAGCGAGGTGAGATAGGAGGGGGCAAGGGGATTGCATGCTTTATCCTCACCTCATTCATTCAGTAGTATTTACTGAGTGCTTAATATGTGTAGAGCACTGTTCTAAGCTCTTGGGAGAGTACAATAGAGCAGAATCAGCAGACGCAGTCCCGGACCACAAGAAGCAACAGACGGATTCAGCCCGTCGCCAAATCCCGTTTGGTTCTGCCTTCACAACATGGCTAAAATCTGCCCTTTCCTCTATCCAAATCGCTCCTACATTGATCCAAACACTTATATCCTCCTTGGCGTACTGTATCCGCCTCCTCCATCCTCCCTGCCTCCTGTCTCCCCGCCAGTCCAAGTGTCACTCTGCTGCCCAGATCATTTGTCTTAAAAAGGTGCCGACCAGAATCGTTTTTTTTAAAAATTCGGGAGATCCGGATGATTTTTCCAAAAATACATCCCGCCCAGATCATTTTTCTCGGAAAAAAAAATTCAGTCCTAGTCTCCCCACTCCTCAAGAACCTCCAATGGTGTCCCGTCCACTTCTGCATTAAACAGAAACTCCTTACCGTCGGCTTTAAATCATTCCCATCAGCTCGCCCCCTCCCACCTCACCGCTCTGATTTCCTGCTTCAACTCAGCCCGCACGCTTCACACCTCTAGCGCCAGCTTGCTTGTTGTCCTTCCTCCTTTTTAAAAAATATGGTCTTTGTTAAGCACTTACTACGGGCCAGGCACTGTTCTAAACGCTGAGATAGATCGATGATAATCCGGTGGGACCCGATCCATGTCCCACATGCGGCGCACAGTCTTAATCCCCAGTTTACCGAGGAGCTGACTGAA
This sequence comes from Tachyglossus aculeatus, assembly GCF_015852505.1. Classification (NCBI taxonomy): domain Eukaryota; kingdom Metazoa; phylum Chordata; class Mammalia; order Monotremata; family Tachyglossidae; genus Tachyglossus; species Tachyglossus aculeatus. The sequence goes on along the minus strand of NC_052079.1, from coordinate 20,488,594 downwards.
AACTCCCTTCCCCATCATACTTGGCAAACGACCGCTCTCCCCTCCTTCAAAGCCTTATTAAGAGCACGTGTTCTGCAAGAGGCCTTTTCCTCGACTCTCTTTCCCTTCTGCCTCGCCTGCACATTTGGATCTGTACTCTTTAAGCACACCCCACCCTCAGCTCCACAGCACTTATGTCCAAATGCAATTTATGTTAATGTTATGGTGATGGTATTTATTAAGCGCTTACTACGTGCCAAGCACTGTTCTAAGCGCTGGGATAGATATGAGGTTATCAGGTTGTCCCACTTGGGGCTCACTGTCTTAATCCCCATTTTGCAGATAAGGTAGCTGAGGCCCAGAGAAGCCAAGTGACTTGCCCAAACTCACACAGCTAAGTGGCGGAGCCGGGATTAGAACTCACGACCTCTGACTCCCAAGCCCGGGTTCTTTCCGCTAAGCCATTTATTTTAATGTCTCTTTCCCTGTAGATGGGGAGCGGTGTGGGCTAGCGGACAGAGCACGGGCCTGGATCTGGGTTCTAATCCCAGCTCTGCCACTTGTCTGCTGTGTGACCTTGGGAAGTCGCTTAACTTCCCTTTGCCTCAGTTACCTCATCTGTAAAGTGGGGATTAAGATTGTGATCCCCATGTTTGACATGGATGGTGTCCTAATTGATTAGCTTGTATCTACCCCAACCCTAAACTGCCATTTAAAAAGATAAAGACAAACTCATTAAGGGCAGGGATTGCGTCTTTCAACTCTGTGGTATTCTTTGAAGTGCATAGTACAGTTCTCTGCCCATAGTAAGCATTCAGTTAATAGCATTGATCGCTGGAGTCCTGATCTGGTTTGGAGGTCTTAAGCCATGGGTTGACCCGAGAAGCGAGGATGGGGATTTGTCGGGAAGTGTCTTCTGAAGAACTAGATCATTGGTTGCCTTTATGACTTCCCTGATGCCCAGTGATGGATCAATCAATCAATCAATCGTATTTATTGAGCACTTACTGTGTGCAGAGCACTGTACTAAGCGCTTGGGAAGTACAAGTTGGCAACATTATGGAGACGGTCCCTACCCAACAGTAGGCTCACAGTCTAGAAGGGGGAGACAGAGAACAAAACCAAACATATTCACAAAATAAAATAAATAGAATAGATATGTACAAGTAAAATAAATAAATAGAATAATAAATATGTACAAACATATATACAGGTGCTGTGGGGAAGGGAAGGAGCTAAGGCGGGGTGGGGATGGAGACGGGCTCTTTCCACTAAGCCTCTCTGCTTCTCTAGCATGTAACTGTCTTGGCATTGTGGGGGTTACTGTACAGCCAGTATTAGTTTGGAGTGAATCAAACATTCATTAGTTCCACCATTCAATCGTATTTGAGCGCTTACTGTGTGCAGAGCACTGTTCTAAGCGCTTGGAAGAGCAGCATGGCTCAGTGGAAAGAGCCCGGGCTTTGGAGTCAGAGGTCACGGGTTCGAATCCTGGCTCTGCCACTTGTCAGCTGTGTGACTGGGTAAGTCACTTCACTTCTCTGTACCTCAGTTACCTCATCTGTAAAATGGAGATTAAGTCTGTGAGCCCCACGTGGAACAACTTGATTACCTTGTATCTACCCCAGCGCTTAGAACAGTGCTTTGCACATAGTAAGCGCTTAATCAATGCCATTATTATTATTATTATTAATAAATACGACAGACTTGGTAGACACATTCCCAGCCCCCACCGAGCTTACGGTCTAGAAGAGGAGACAGATGTTAATATAAAGCGCTTAGTACAGTGCTCTGCACACAGTAAGCGCTCAATAAATGCGATTGATTGATTAAAGAAATTATACTTGGATCTGTAAATAGTTGATGAGATAACACTTTTGATCATGGGTTCATCTGGGGGTTTTGTTTTTCTTCAGTCTAGCGGGTATTCGATACATTCACTCAGGAGATGTAAGTCATGGCCAATTTGAGTTTGTCAGTTCCACGGGGCTCAGTGCGAGAGATTCCACTGTCAGCGCGATAGGTACCTGAATGGGTTTTCATAACTGGTGACGGGTTTGCTCTCGTCCAGTCCCCCCGTGGGCATCAGCAAGCTCTGCTCTTCTGTGCGAGGAAGGGTCGCCTTGTCTCCCGGAGGCTCCTCCGCAGCGTGACTCGATTGCGCCATAGATCCAAGGACAGCACCGTAATTCCTCTGGGGACCAGACCGAGTATTTTCAGAGACAGCTTCAGTGCCCTCTGAAGCACTTTGCCACTCCGGTAAATAAAGCATCCTGTCCTAAAGGCCACCGTGCTAGATCTATTAGGTAGCCAAATCTGCCTGGCCTCGGGTGCCGCTTTGTCGATGACAAGCCCGGCCAGCTCTCTGGTGATGTGATTGCTGCTCAGCCAGTGATAGGATCACAGTTAAGGCCTTGCTCTCTTGATGTATGAATTACTACAGCCGGTAGTTTGAATGAACTTGGGAAAAATGGTGTGTAAGAAGGGACTGAAAGCCTTAATAGTAGTGTGCAATAGTAATAGTATTGTGTTGGTGTGTGTGTACACACACCCATGTATATGTATCTCTACATGCATGGACTTACACATGTGCAGGTACTTTTTGCGCCATGCTAAGCTGAAGAAAGCTTGGGTGGCGAAGAAGTATGTTAAATGTGGGTGGAAAGTGTAGGAAAAAAATGAGTATTTAGCACTGAATCATAATTGTGGCAGTTTCCTAGAAACCTCTTGCCAGAGGATTTTAGAACAGTTGATGCACCCAAAATCCAGCGTGTAAAGTTTTGAAATCTTGACTCTCTGGAAGTTTTCCTTAATATGCTTCTCAGCCAAAAGTTTTGGAAGATCTCCCTCCAGGAAACAGAATTATTCAAACAAAAATGAAAGCGGCGGGGAAGAGAGTTTTGAAGATTTGCTTCTGAAATATAAGCAGATTCAACTGGAGCTTGAGTGTATTAATAAAGATGAAAAATTGGCTCTAAGTAACAAAGAAGAAAATGCGTATGACCGTGCTAAAATCTCAATCTCCGAGGACCAAACAGCCGGCGAAAATGACAGTATTACCAAGGACCCGGTGAAAGAAGTATCTCCTGAGGAGAAAGCACCAGTTAAAACTTTTCAGGCATTTGAACTGAAACCTCTCAGGCAGAAATTGACTTTGCCAGGAGATAAAAACCGATTGAAAAAAGTTAAAGACAGAGCCAAGCAGCTGTCACTTAAATCTGAGCCTTCGGAATCCAGTCAAGGTAACCGGATTAAGTGTTCTCTTAGTAAAACTGCCAGGAATTACGTCTAGCTGAGATTTCATGTTTTAGAAACTATGATAATAGTATCTGTTCAATGCTTACTATGTTTCAAGCACTGTACTGAGCCCTGGGGTAGATTGGATTGAGTAAAGTCCCTGCCCACACGGGATTCGTAGCCCAAGGGGGAGGGGGAACAAATATTTTATAACCACTTTATAGGTGAGTAAATTGAGGCATAGAGAAGTTGACGTACCCAAGGTCATTCAGGAGTGAAGATTACAACCCAGGTCTCCTGATTTCTAGTCCTGTGCCCTTTCCAATAGGCCTTGCTCTTCTGTAAATTATATTCATGATATACTGCCTACTTTGATGTTTGGAATTTAGAAATCTTCTCTAGAGCAGCATTTATCACAGAATTTAATGTTTTCAATGAAGAGGTGCTCTTTTTAGAACGTGTACCTAGGTTTAATTTTACTTCCAAAATCATACATTGGAATGGGAAGATTTAGATAATTGAATTTAAAAGTTTTTTGTGTGTGAAAATCAGATCTATTTTGAAGGTGAGATTTCGCAATTCCCCCGAAGAGCTGGAAATCGAGGCAGCAGTATTTTAATCTTATTTTGAGGAGCATTTCGGATTGAGCCCCCATTTCGCAATTCCCCCGAAGAGCTGGAAATCAAGGCAGCAGTATTTTAATCTTATTTTCGAGGAACATTTGAGTCGAATGAAAACTATCACAAACTACTGATCGGTACATTTTAAAATGGTTTTGAAAGGGGTCGCGCTGCTTTCCTTTTTCCTTTTGAACTTGCATCCCTGACTCTTCCAGAATAGCATTTAATATGGGGACTCTAATTTAATGTGATTGATTCCCCTTAAAAACAACCAAGCAAGGGTAGATATCGCCGAGAGCCCCCAAACCTCTAATCATTTGTCTGTGCTTTTCCGGCCTGCTGCCTTGTGGGATACGAAGGGATGAATTTGAAATTTGTCAGATTAGAACATTTCAGTTCTCTTTGCAGAATGCTGCTTGGGAATGTTCTTCGAACAGCTCGCTAGTCTGAGATGTGATGTCCGTCAAGGCGCATGCCGCGCACACTGTAGCATTCCTTCACACGGATTCCATCGAGAATGCGACCCTCACGTTATGGGTGAACTGAGAGATTCGGGAAGGAATAAGGCCAGGTCATTTGATGGCGTTTAAATTCCCTTCTCACTTGTGGCTCCAGGAATCACGAATGGAAGGAATGCTGTTGTCGTTTTAGTTTGACCCGCTTTAAAATCCAGTCTGGGTCGTTGGCAACCAAGAGCAGTTATTGTGTTAAGTTGTGGGAGTGACCGGGGAAGGCAGAACAATTAAGTCATCTGGGGTCAGTTGTGGGTTTACTTCACCACAACCAGAGCCACCTCATGGTCCTAGATCCTCTGAAATGCCTGAGCCACTTGGAGAGACGGGGCAGACCGAGATTAGCGGGGGGCCAGAAATGGTAGGGTGTGAGTGCAGGTGAGCACAGCAGGTGTGACGAAATGATCGATTTGCTGTTTGATTCATTCATTGTTGTACTTATTGAGCGCTTACTGTGTGCAGTGCTAAGCTCTTGGGAAGTACAAGTTGGCAGCATATAGAGACGGTCCCTACCCAACAGCGGGCCTACAGTCTAGAAGGGGGAGACAGACAACAAAAAACAAAACATGTGGACAAGTGTCAAGTCATCGGAATAAATAGAAATAAAGTTAGATGCACATCATTAACAAAATCAATCAATCAATCAATCGTATTTATTGAGCGCTTACTATGTGCAGAGCACTGTACTAAGCGCTTGGGAAGTACAAATTGGCAACACATAGAGACAGTCCCTACCCAACAGTGGGCTCACAGTCTAAAAGGGGGGAGACAGAGAACAAAACCAAACATACCAACAAAATAAAATAAATAGGATAGAAATGTACAAGCAAAATAAATAAATAAATAAATAAATAAATAGGGTAATAAATATGTACAACCATATATACATATATACAGGTGCTGTGGGGAAGGGAAGGAGGTAAGATGGGGGGATGGAGAGGGGAACGAGGGGGAGAGGAAGGAAGGGGCTCAGTCTGGGAAGGCCTCCTGGAGGAGGTGAGCTCTCAGCATAGAATCGTAAATATGTTCAAGTAAAATAGAGTAATAAATCTGTACAAACATATACGGGTGCTGTGGGGAGGGGAAGGAGGTAGGTATTTGTTTTTCCTAGCAAGTTTCTAGCATTCCAAATGCTTCCACTCCTTCCTCACCCCCGTGGCGTGTTGTAATGCACGTCACGAGATTGCTTGAGAAATCTCAAAGAAATCAATCGTGAATTTGTCTGGGCCCCTTGCTAAATGAACAGGTGGTCACATCACCAGTATAGTAGTGGGAATGACCTACCTGGAGTATTTTGTGAATATCGAATTCACTTACATCTTGAAAGGAACAACACGCAGTTCTTCTACACGATGCGGGGGTTGCGATCTTGATGATTCCCGAGTGAGGAAAACCCGCGGGCCGTGACCTCTGTCGGCCACGCGACGGGCACAGCACGTTCTTCTCACGTCGCGTTACGTTTTGTTCAGCTAGACGCGTGCAGTTAGAAGGCGGCTCCGTAATTCCCAAGCAGCATTCTGGTTTCACGAAAGAAAGCATTAGAGGAGAATTAAGTGTACATATTCATCTTCATTTGTTCCCCTCTTTATGTGGTCATAAATCATAAAAGCATGTCTTCTGAGTGTCTCATGTAACCGTAGAAAAGTGGCAGGTATGTAAATCAAAGCAAAATTGCCCTTTTTTGCTTCTCTCCAGGGTTTTTCATCCTTCCTAAGGAAGGGCTTTGCCCTTTGTTCCTAATGAGCCTAATGAGCTCAGTGCCTTAAGCCATTCCCTAAAAGTAAATCAGATAACCTTTCACAGACCGGCTAAGGCTATTATTGAGTGTCGGTTGCCAGTATTGGTATTGAACTGTGGAAGTATATATCTAATGGCCCCTTAGTGTTCGGTAAGAATTAATATTATTCCCTGAGACTAGGCAGCACGGCTTAGTGGCTTGGGAGTCAGAGGTCTTGGATTCTAATCCCGGCTCGCCACTTACCAGCCGTGTGAATTTGGGCAAGTCAGTTAGCTTCTCTGTGCCTCAGTTCCCTCCTCTGTAAAATGGGGATTAAGACTGAGCCCCACTTGGGACAACCTCATTACCTTGTTATCTACCACAGCGCACAGAACAGTGCCTCGCACATAGTAAGCGCTTTACAGATGCCATCATTATTACCAGGGTTATATCCTTTTTTACTCCCCAGGCCTAGCATCTGGTGGTTTTGATTTTGGTTTCCTCCTTGAACGTTATTTTTACTGTTAACTGTGTGGGATTCTTAAAACATTAAAAAAGATTGTTTTATTTTGAAGGTTTAGAAGACAAAGAGCCAAGTTTAACCCGGAAGATTAGCACTTCAGATATTCTATCAGAAAAGGTAAAGACTATTCATTCATTCATTCATTCAATCGTATTTATTGAGCGCTTACTGTGTGCAGAGCACTGTACTAAGCGCTTGGGAAGTACAAGTCGGCAGCATATAGAGGCGGCCCCTACCCAACAACGGGCTCACAGTCTAGAAGGGGGGACACAGACAACAAAACAAAACAGCTTTGTAAATTTTGTGATAGTTTTGTGACAGTTTTGTAATAGTTTTGTGACAGTTTTGTGATAGTTTTGTAAGGTTGAAATATCTTAATGAAAAGCAGCTTTGGCCTCTTTTTAAAGTGTTTTTCTCTTCAGTTTTCTGAAAGGTGAATCTTATCAGTGCCTATCTTTCCTTCCTGCCTCAGAATTATCTGATTGGTAATTTAGCTCTCTGTCCTTGAAATGAGGCTTTTTCTAAAGTATTTTGCTGGGTTTGGGACTAGTAAATAGAATGTACTATTTGCTTTTCCTTCAGGCACGAAGGTGAATAATAGCCTCTTATTCAAAGCAGTAGCAACTCTCGGTGGTTTTCTGGTAAAATAGATTTTGGAGAAACTTAGTAAATTAAGAAGTAAGCCAAAGTAATGACATGTCATTTGTATCGCACAATTCAATTTCCATTTCTGCTTTTGCCTTAAATTGTTTCTTTTTACAAATGGTGAGTGCATTACTTTTCTTAATAGTGCAACTTTTTCCATATTCCTTTATCTTTAGGCTAATTCTTGGTTTTCTGCTAGAGCATTAAATATTCTCATAACACATTAATTTTATTTTAAATGAACGCAGATGAGGAAATCATCTTTTTATTCCAGAGACTGAAGAAATACAGTTGGTCATTGTATGGATCAAGAATTGAGTGATGCAAAAATTTGATCACAGACCAAAATGTCACTTCATTTCTGGTCTAGGTGATTAAAATGGATGAGACACAAAACAAAAGTAGTTAATAAGTGTTAGTGATAACCTAAGTTTATCAGTTTTTTTAAGGTTTTAAGAACATGCAGCAGTTTTAAGATTGCTTGAGGGCCCCAATTTTAAATCTTTCTTTTTAAATGCCTCTTCAGTATCTAACGATGCTCCTTTGAGGGTAAAAGGTTTTTTCTTTCCGCATCATGTTTCAGTGTTAATGAACATTTAAAAAAGGGCTTTTTTTTTATGTGTAGCATGGTTCTGCTTTAAAAGCACAGCTCCTGCTTTGAGACCATTTTTGGATGCACAGAGTAGACTTCAACTGATCTTGTGTTGCTCCTTAGTTTATCTCAGCTTTATTGCAAAAGGTTTTTTAAGTGTATTTTGAAGTACCAAGGGCAAAACAAGTTGTAAAAAAGGTTAAACATTTATAATGCCGAATTCTAAATTAAGGTCTAGCACGTTTTGTGACAAATCTACACAGATGCCCTCAGCCCTTAAAGATTAAAAGACCCTTAGTATTTAGAATGAAAAAGAAGGCTTCAGAAGTAGTCCTTTGCTTTCCCAGTAAGTCTTTGAACAGCAGATGTGAATTGCTAACCTCTTCCCTATAACATCTTTGTCATCTTTGAATTTAAGCGATTGCCTTACCACTTCCTCAGAACATAAAAATGCAATTCTGTGTTGGGGACAGGGCAACAATAGATCCTTGGAGGATCAGTGTTTGAGGGTTGTCCTCTGACAGCCATCCTTCTGGTCAGGGCGAGGGGAGCCTGCGTGCCTCAGTGGGAGTACGGGAGGCTTTTTGAACAGGACAGGCAGCGGTATCTAGCCTAGCCCACCTCTCGGAGCTGAAATGATGGCTTTCTTTTTTGACCCTGCCGCTTGCCTTGTTTTCACCTGTTCTCACCGGGCTCTGGCTCAAAGCTCTAAGCTCCGTGACCCAACCCTCAATCGGTGGTATTTATTGAGCACTTTTTGGGTGCAGAGCCCCGACCTAGTGCTCGGGAAAGTACCGTATAATAATAATTATGGTATTTGGTAAGCGCTTACTATGTGCCAGGCACTGTACTAAGCGCAGGGGTGGCCACAAGCCAGTCGGGTTGGACACAGTCCCTGTCCCACGTGGGGCTCACAGGTTCGATCCCCATTTTACAGATGAGGGAACTGAGGCACAGAGAAGCGAAGGGTCGCACCCAAGGTCACACAGCTGACAAGCGGCGGAGCCGGGATTAGAACCCATGACCTTCTGATTCCCAGGCCCCGGCTCTATCCACTGCGCCATGCTGCTTCTCACTATGCCCACAGGAGGATTAGCCTTTCATCTTCCTCACCCCCTTCTGATAGTAATTATGGTATCTGTTAAGCACATCCTAATGTGCCAGACACTGTTCTAAGCACTGGGGTGGATACAGCTTGGATACAGAAGCAGTGTGGCTCAGTGGATAGGGCGTAGGGTTGGGAGTCCGAAGGACCTGGGTTCTGGCTCTGCCACACGTCTGCTCTTCTCTGGGCCTCAGTTTACCTCATCTGCAAAATGGGGATAAGCGTGTGAGCCCTATGTGGGACAGGGACTGTGTCCACCCTTAGAACCAGCACTTAGAATAGTGTTTGGCACATAGTAGTGGCTCAGCAAGTCCCAAAATTATTATCCAAGCAAATCGGGTTGGACACAGTCCCTGTCCCACACAGGGCTCAGAGTCTTAGTCCCCATTTTATAGGTGCAGAAACTGAGGCCCAGAGAAGTGAAGTGACTTGCTTCAGGTGGCGGAGGCGGGAGTAGAACCCAGGCCCTTCTGACTCCCGGGCCTGTGCTCTGTTGAGTAGGCCATGCTGCTGGTCTGCCTGCGTAGCCTGGAAAGTTATCTGGAGAGGAGGCAGGGCGGTCTAGTGGCAAGAGCCAGCTTGGGAGTCACGTCGTGGGTTCTAGTCCCGGCTCTGCCACGTATCAGCTGTGTCAGAGAAGTCACTTCAATCAATCAATCTATCAATCGTATTTATTGAGCGCTTACTGTGTGCAGAGCACTGTACTGAGCGCTTGGGAAGTCCAAGTTGGCAACATATAGAGACAGTCCCTACCCAACAGTGGGCTCACAGTCTAGAAGAGGGACGAAGACTGGGCCTCACTTCCCTGGGCCTCAGTGACCTCCTCTGTAAAACGGGAACGAAGACTGTGAGCCCCACGTGGGACCACCTGATTATCCTGTATCTACCCCAGCGCTTCGAACAGTGCTTGGCACATAGTAAGCTCTTAACAAATATCATTATTGTCATTATTTTTATTATTAAGCCACAGCTCCCGTGCCATCCTTCTGGTGGGGACAGGGCTGCAGTGAGCACACATTCAGCTGACTGCCGCTGCCCAGAGGATCCTCCAGGCTCCCTGGGAGGACTAGGCCTCATCTACCTGGGTTGGGTGTCAGGAAACACCTTCCTTTCTGGCCCCAGAGTCTGGGAGGCAGAGAGGGCGAGTACCGAATTCTCCCGACCTTCCTTCTCCCTATCTTTTTCTCCCCCTCTCTCCCTTTTTCCTTTCCTCTTCCCTCCTTGTCTCCCCTCTCCTCCGTTTCTTCTCTGCCCTTCCCCTCCCTTGGCAGTACCCATGGTCTGCCCCTGAGCTCCAAATGACAAGTTTTCTGTCTACCTCCTAATATCACTAACATTTCTAATCAAGTACCCCAGAGATTTCTCCTTCTAAACCGTTACTGCCCATTTTCTGTACCGAGTGCAGAGTTTTTACAGGTTACGAAGAAGGGACAGTGACAAGGATGAGAAGACCTGTTTTTGGAGGGAGTGCTCAAAGCTCTCTAGCCCAGGGGATCAGGGGGTAGACCTCAAGGAAGCAACATTAGGAAGGGCGTTTGCGGGACCATTCTTTCTCTTCACCTCCCCCCACATATCCTTACATATCCTAGGTCTTGTATTTTTCCTCTAGTTCCCATTCTATTTCTTTCATGTTCCTGGAGTCCCTTGCTTTCCAGCTAGACCTATTTTTGAACCAGTATCCGCTTTTGCTAGAAGTACCATTGTTGAGTTGCGGTGGCCCAGGGGGATAAATCACTCAGGTTTCGTTGTTCTTTATTTGCATAGCAGTTCCGCCTTATATTGGATCGAGATGTTTGTGGTGTAAACAAAACATTCCAGTCACATTAGTCTATGTTTCCTAGTCAAACTTGAAAATTTTCCTTTTTGAGCTTGTGTTAATTTTTTTTATGTAAAGAAACTTGGTGAAGATGAAGAAGAGCTATCTGAATTGCAGCTTCGGCTACTGGCCCTTCAGTCTGCCAGCAAAAAATGGCAACAGAAAGAACAACAGGTGATGAAAGAAAGCAAGGAAAAGTTGACAAAGACAAAGACTTTGCAACAGAAAGTTAAAACCAGTACAAAAACACACTCAACCAAAAAAGTTAGCACTACAGGTGAGTTATATTGTGTAATACTTATTTTTCATCCAACTGTGGTGTGGTTTGTATAATATATGTGTATGGTTCGTATAGTGTGTGAGTAGATTTTTGAATTCTTTTGAAGGCCTTGACACAGAAATGTGTCCTTAGGGAAACAGTGTGAGCCAGTGGCAAGAGTGTAGGCCTGAGAATCAGAGGACCTGGGTTCTAATCCCAGCTCTGCCACTTGTGTGCTGTGTGACCTTGGGTAAGTCACTTAACTTCTCTGTCCCTCACTTTCCTCAACTGGGAAACGAGGATCAAGATTCTGAGCCCCACGTGGGACAGGTTGTAGCTATCCCAGCACTTAGAACAGTGTCTGGCACACAGTGAGCGCTTAACAAATACCTACGGTGTACTTACTCTAGGCATGTTTTTCATTTACAGCTAAGCAAGCTTTGAGAAAACAACAGACAAAGGCATGGAAGAAAATGCAGATGCAAAAAGAGCAAGAGAGGCAAAAAGAAGAGGATCAGAGGAAACACGCCGAAGAAGAAGAAAGACGAAAAAGAGAAGAGGAAATAAGAAAAATCAGAGATCTCTCAAATCAAGAGGAGCAGTACAACCGGTTCATGAAGTTAGTTGGGGGAAAGAGGAGATCGAGAAGCAAGGTGAGGCATGCAAGTGATGTACTTCAAAATTTTAAACAATCTTTGCCCAAATGCTCCCTCCATATATTTCCCGTTTCCCAGAGCTTGTCTGGGAATAGACGTAGCCTAAGGAAACCCTGGGGTTTAGTGGATTTCCTGACGCGCGGGTTATCTTCCAGCAGTCTGCTCTTAGTTATGAAAATTTGTATGAGTGATGACGTACTTAAAACGGCTCCGTCGTCATCCATTATTGACAAGAAATACTATGACGACTAGCCAGATGGTTCAAGACTCTTGGACTGCCATCAGGCTTCCTGACAGGGGTTATCAATTTTATCACTGTTGTATTTATTGAGTGCTTACTGTGCTCAGAGTGCCGTACTAAGCACTTGGGAAAGTACAACACAATAAGAACGGTGATATTCCCTGCCACAGTGACCCCGTCTTCTACAAGTGAGGATTGTAAGTTCCTCCCAAAAGACTGTAAATTCCTCGCTGTACTAAGCACTTGGGAAAGTACAACACAGTAAGAACAGTGACATTCCCTGCCACAGTGACCCCGTCTTCTACAAACGAGGATTGTAAGTTCCTCCCAAAAGACTGTAAATTCCTCGCTGTACTAAGCACTTGGGAAAGTACAACACAGTAAGAACAGTGACATTCCCTGCCACAATGACCCCGTCTTCTACAAACGAGGATTGTAAGTTCCTCCCGAAAGACTGTAAATTCCTTCAGGGCAGGGACCCCATCTTCTACTTCGATTGTTTGCTTTCAAGTACCAGTCAACGGTGCTGGATACACGTTCGTGTTGGTGAATGGCATATGAAAGCAACAGATTGCATATGCCCGCTGCCGAGCATTCCTAATTGTAGTCTTGAGTTTTCTGTGCTTTACGCCTTTGGGCCTGGACTATTTAAATACAACTGTGACGTAATATCTGTTTATGTGGACCGTCTTAAAACGAAATGGAATAAGAGCCGCTTTGAGACTGAATCATGAAAGGGAAGAAAGTTTATTCCAGTACTGCGGACTTGGTGGTAGACAGGGGATTGGGAATTGAGTGTCAGGAAAGAGCCAGGGAACGTTTTGGTGTGCGGCAGTGGAATAAGTATAAGAAGTCCAGAGAGGAGGTGAGAGGTGTCCACTAAAGGAGGAAATATGTGCTTAGCACCTAGCCCTGTGCCGTTGCGCACGTGCCACGGTTTGTGACGTCCTCAAAATAGGCCAAGGAGGACGTGCTGACCAGGGGAGCCAAACTTGAGGTCATCCCTTCTTGCATTGCCCTCCTGAACTGCAGAGCTTGCTTAGCTGGAGTTGACATCCCTGCTGTAATGGAGAAATTATGGTGTTTGAACAAACCCAAAGATAATTAAGGAGGGACAGCAGGCTAAATTTGCTGTACTTTTGGTGTCTTTAAACAATATAGTTTACTTCAGGGAATTGGCTAATTACTCAGCAGTATGGGAGGCACCCATGACGGATACTTACTCAGTTCTAGTTTTGGAAGGCTGGTTCTGGCTAGTGGACTGTTTGTATGAGTGGGAAGCAGCTTTTTCACATTGGAGCTGCCAAACTTTCTGCCTTTCATCCTCCAAGAACTCACTCAGTCCCATCCTATTCCACTCTGACAAATCACCTTCGGTAAAGTCTTTGCTCAGGGCCATCGGCACAAACCCAGATTTTTTGGAGTTTGGGAGTTTTCCGTTGGGGATTTTCTACAGAGAAGGTACCTAAGGTTTTTTTTTTCCCTCCCGCCTCTCTAAAAGAATCCCTTAATGGTTAGCTGAAAAACCTACCCAGTGGATCCCCGTTGCCTGGACATTCAGTAGGAGAGCAAACTTCTAAGCTAGAAAAAGATGTGGGGAAGGCAAGAGATTTTTCAAAAGCTGTTTCTGCCTTTATTAAAACAGCTGTTGGGCGTCTCCCATTTCCAATCTCCAGGATCGACATTTCTAGCCAATTTTACAGTCTTTCTCTCCCACTCCCCCAGGCTTGGAGCCAGAAGGCGTCAGTGCCAAATCCTTTGTAATAGGGGAAAAAAGCTCTGCCCGTCTTCATAACGTACTTACTAGGTCCCAGTAGTATTCAGTACAGTACTTACTGTATGGTATCCAAGCTTTCCTATGGGACATTCTGCTTCCAAAATCCAAATGACTCCTTCCAGTGCAGATGGATAAATAGTTAATTGTACGTTTGTAATAGGGAAAAAAGCTCTGCCCGTCTTCATAAACTACATACTTCCTAGGTCCCAGTAGTATCCAATACAGTATGTAGTATATGGTATCCAAGCTTTCCTATGGGACATTCTGCTTCCAAAATCCAAACGACTCCTTCCAGTGCAGATGGATAAATAGTTAATTGTACGTTTGTAATAGGGAAAAAAGCTCTGCCTGTCTTCATAAACAGCGTACTTACTAGGTCCCAGTAGTATCCAGTACAGTACTTAGTATATGGTATCCAAGCTTTCCTATGGGACATTCTGCTTCCAAAATCCAAGTGACTCCTTCCAATGTAGATGGATAAATAGTTACTTGTACATCACTGTTCCCGTAGCGTTCAGTTCCTGCAATAAAGTAGAATCCCCTTTTAAGTTTTTGTCCTAAAGTTCGGTTCAAAGCAGGCCTCGCTCTGTGTGTTTAGTCCTTAGATACAGACTTGAGACGCTCTTTAGATAAGCAGCCACCAGAAAGTGCGGGAGGCATCTATCAATATGACAACTATGAGGAAGTCGCTATGGATACAGATAGTGAAACAAACTCTCCAGGTAAGATTCCAGTTTTTTGAGGTTTTTCATTTTCATGTCTCTGAGGTGCCTGTATAAAATAATGTCACCTGATTAGGAGATCCCAGTATGATTCTTAAAGTGAAAATAAGTGGACTGTATGGTATTTAAATCCTTACTGTATGCCAGGCACTGTACTAAGCACTGAGGTGGATGCTCACAGTCTTAGTCCCCGTTTTGCAGATAACTGAGACACAGAGAAGTGACTTGCCCAAGGTCACACAGCAGACACGTGATGGGGCCAGAATTAGAACCCAGTTCATCTGACTCCTAAGCCTGTGCTCTTTCCACTAGGCCACGCTGCTTCTCAGAATCCTATAATAATAATAATGGTGTTTGTTAAGCGCTTACTACATGCAAAGCACTGTTCTAGGCTCTGGGGGGGATCCAGGGTGATCAGATTGTCCCACGTGGGGCTCACAGTCTTCATCCCCATTTTACGGATGAGGTAACTGAGGCACAGAGAAGTGAAGTGACTTGCCCAGAGCCACACAGCCGATAAGTGGCAGCGCCAGGATTAGAACCCATGACCTCTGACTCCCAAGCCCAGGCTCTTTCCACTGAGCCTCGCTGCTTCTCTCAGAACACTGTGTTTTAGTCACCAGTACTAGTGTTGCTGTTGAAATTTCACAGCACGCTCTGACCCACAATGTGATCCATCCCTTGGGCAGTGCATTCACTTTCTGGAATTCCCAAGTTTCCCCCTGAGTTTATTCCATGGAAGAAATGACCAACTCTGAATTTCGGACACGAGATGAGCCCTAAGACAAGAAATGTTCAGATGCCCCCCCCCCCCCCCCCGATTATTTCCATTATTTTGAAGATTGACAGGATGGGGAATAGTGAAGACTGCAGACAGAAATTTGGCATTTCATTTAAGCAGGCCAATGAAGGTCTCGGCCTCCAACTAGCCCCCTTGACCACCAGTTGTCTTGCTAGGCGGGGACAACAACAGTGGAATTGTTGGAACTCTGTGCTGCCTATGTGCAAATGATACTAGAAAAAGACAAGTGCTTTGAAAACAAACCACCAAAAATGCAACCTTAGCAGCCAACACATTCCCATTTGCTACTACTGACGTATTGCCTTCCTGCTTGGGTGGGGAGAAGAGCCATTCGTTCGTTCATTCATTCAATCAATCATATTTATCAAGCGCTTACTGTGTGCAGAGCACTGTACTAAGCGCTTGGAAAGTACAATTCGGCAACAGATACAGTCCGTACCCAACAACGGGCTCACAGTCTAGAAGCCACTGGAAGGGGCTAGTGATTTTGCCTTTTTTTGGGTGAGAAGTGGCGTTTTTGATTGCCAGGTGGATTTAGAGGCCTGGATTGTCCAATCTAGGTTCCACTGATCCTCATTCGCCTTGCTGAGCTTCTCATTTAAGTGTCATTTTCATTTTATAAGCCCTTAGGTCAGTTCTCTGTACACAGTAAGTGTTCAGTACATCCCATTGATTGATATTGTTTCTGTTGGAGTAATTCTATAAAAGCATTCTTGCAATAACGGAATATATTTTTCCTTAGCTGCTTCGCCAATGCAGCCGCCTTTCTTCACTGACTGCTCGTTGGGTTATTTTCCTCCAGTACCACCCATTTCCTTACCTCCACCACCTCAGGTTTCAGTGAGTAATGTTTTAATGATTTCTACTTCCTTTAACTTAACTTAGTGTCTTTATTTCACGGTAAAACTTTCCGGTTTTTAAGGCATGGGAAAAGATGAAAAGCGTCACCAGGCCTTCCGGTAACTCAGTGGGTGCTGTTTGTAATGGTTTCCCATTGACATCTGGAAATGAAAGTGAAATGAATTCTAAAGGCTTTCCCGTCTTCACCCAGGATAATAATAATGATGATGATGGTATTTGTTAAGTGCTTATGATGTGCCAAGCACCGTTCTAAGCGCTGGGATAGCTACAAGGAAATCAAGTTGTCCCTCGTGGGGATCACAGTCTTCATTCGCATGTTACAGATGAGGTAACTGAGGCACAGATACGTTAAGTGGCTTGCCCGAGGTCACACAGCAGACAGGTGGTGGAGCCGGGATTAGAATCCACATCCCTTAACTCCCAAGCCCAGGCTCTTCCCACTAAGCCATGCTGCTTCTCAGGATGATGGAAACGGGGTTCATTCGTCCCACACTTGCTTCCTCCCACACACGGTCGCACTCTCTTGGCCAGTACACCCAGACAAATACTCTCAGCATCTAACCAAGATCTCTGATTTGGAGTGGCGGCATTGGAGCATGGGAGGACAGGAACAATTGGAGAGGAGTAAGGAGGGTGATTAATTGGCCCTCGTAGCCGCCCGCAGTTTGAAATCCCTGCAAGCAAGATGGAGGCGGGAAGCACCGTTTGACCTTCTCTTTCCTACTCCCGTCTTCTTCCGTCCAGGCTCACTGTGGAGGCAGCAGGGGAGGCTAATTCCCATTCTTAGCTGGCCTGCCCAGGGATCTTCTCTGGATCCACACCAGAGAGTCCTCTGTAGGACGTCGATCAAGAAGCAAGGGGCAGAGGCAGGGGCGGTAAAGAAGGCGGGCCGTAATGGACATTGCCCTCCGGGCATGGAAGGGTAGTTTGTGCTGAACGTGTTTTGCCTTTCGGAATCCCAACCTTTGCGCACGCACAGAGTAGGCCCGATCAGATGAAAAAAGACAGCAAAGTGGTCAAAATCTTTAATTCGGCCGATTTCTCCCCATTGCTTTCCTCAACAAATCTTGCCAGTTGTTACCCATTCCGTATCCTGAAGTATCACAGAAGCTGCGTCATTGGTACATCAAATAGGCACCCCTCGTTCAGAGCAGATTGAGGGTCAGGCTACTGTGACGTGAAATTTTATTCCAAAGTATTTTTTCAAAGCAAAGTTTGCCATTCGTCCGTGATTAAGTATTATTTAAGTAACTCCTGTCACGAGGGTGACTGTGTAAACCTCCTTGCCTTTTTAAATGATTCTAGGCCATACCACCTTTGAACCAGCCTTATCTCGAAGGGGTCTGCATTTCCCTTGAGTCTCTGCCGCCTCTTCCGCCTCTTCCACCCCTTCCCCCCGAAGATCCCGAGCAGCCACCGAAACCTCCTTTTGCAGATGAAGAGGAAGAAGAAGAAATGCTCCTCCGAGAGGAACTCCTCAAATCTCTCGCTAATAAAAGGGCATTTAAGTCTGAGGTAAGTAGAAACCCGGAGCTCAAGATGGCAATCTTGAGCCAGGTTTACTTTGACATTCGTTTCTCTACTCAGCATCAGCGAGGAGTGCTTAGCTAGAGTTCACTGGGCGTCCTCTCCGGAACGAGAACGAGATTAGATTCAGTAGCCCAGCCGACTGAAGTCAAGTAGATTCGGTTCTTTAAAAATGTAGATGTTCAATACTGCTTCTTCACCTTGATATAACCTTTCTCCCCCCACTAGGAGACATCCAGTAATAGTGGCCCACCTTCCCCTCCGGTTCCAAACAATTCTCATCCTGTGCCAAGAAGTAATCTTTCTATTGTCAGTATTAATACCGTGTCCCAGCCTCGGGTACAGAACCCCAAGTTTCACAGAGGACCGAGGCTTCCGCGAACTGTCATCTCGGTAAGCAAAAATATCTTGTGTACTAAGGTCATTTAGAGAGCATTCCACATGAAGGGATCCTAGCCTGTAGAAAGCCATGCTTGTGGGAACCCCCACGCGACATGTGCCTTTACGGCTCGCAGAGCACGGCTGCTTTAGAGCAGCAGATGTTGCTACTGGCAGGGATAAGTGAGGGTTAGGGAGAAGAAGGGAGGGGGACGGAAAAGGAGGGGAAAGGGAAGGAGGGAGAGAAAGGGGAAAGGAATGGAGTGGGGAAAGGGGAGAAATGGAGGGGAAAGGGATGGAGGGGGGAAAGGGAAGGAGCTGGAGAAAGGGAGGGGAAAAGAATGGAGGGGGAAAGGGAAGGAGGGGGAGAAAGGGAGGGGAAGGGAATGGAGGGGGGCAGGGGGAAAAGGAATGGAGGGGGAAGGGGACAAAGGGATGAGGGTGAAGGGAAGGAGGTGGGAAAAGGGAAGGAGGGGAGGGGGAGGGAAAAGGAATGGAGGGGGGAAAGGGGACAAAGGGATGAGGGGGAAGGGAAGAAGGTGGGAAAAGGGAAGGGGAGGGGAATGAGAGGAGGGAGGGAAGGGGAAGGAAGGAGGGGAAAGAGAAGCGAGGGGAAAGGGAGGGAAGCAAGAGGAAAAAGGAAGGTGAAGGAAAGAGGGTCAAGAGACAAAATTATCCACAAACGTTCCCCTCTCGAGCTCCTGATAGCAGCAACAGGCAGCTCACCTAGGGATCTCCAGTGGGCAGAGTGTGTGGGTGCTGCCTTCCAGAAGGCCAGCGACTCAGACTCCTAGGAGCCAGGCTCCTGCCTGGGAAACCTTCACCCCGAACCATGTAGGGGAAGGGCTTTCCACCCCTTGCACAGCCAAAGGGCAGAGAATCCCCCTCTCTCAAGGTACTTCCGTGCACTTGGCTGCCTCCGCCCCAGCCTCACAACTCCTCCTTCCCCCGGCTTGGAAAGCCGCCGACCTGGCAGAGGAGGAGGAAGCGGGGGCTGAGCTCTGGCCCCTAACCGTGCTCCCGCTCTGGCCCAGCCCACGAGGCCGATTCTGCGGGAAACTTTCACCTGCGTCAGTCCCAGCAGGGAAGCTGGGCAAAGAAGGGGTGGGTGGGGGGATCTGGACGGTGGCCACAGTAGGGGAGAAGGGACGGAGAGGGAAACACAGACAGACACTGAGGGGGAAACAGAAAGAAAACGAACTTGGAGCTAGCTTCCCTTCTGCCACTGCTACGACTTAACTTGGCGCTCCAAACAGACGTGGCACGCGTGGGAGCCCGTGATAAGTGGGTAGATACGTGGCACAACACCTGAAGTCGTCCCCTTCCTCCATGCTGTCCAGCTTTGTGCTTAATCCACCCATGGCCATTATCCGTGCATACGGGGCTTGGTTTGGGCCCCTGTGGGCAAGCGCCTGCTGCTCCCTGGGTGCGGGCGGTGTGTGTGGGGGGATGCCCAGAAGAGTTTGAGTTCACCCTGTGGGCCCAAAGCCACCCTCTCTTGGCTCCCACTTGGGAACCTTTATAGCTCAAAGGGGCAGGATGGCCCAGCGACATCCCACCCCATTCCCTGCTGTAAAAGTGAAGCCAATGGTGATGCCCTCAGTTCTGAGTCCCCAGGCGGGCGGCCCCCTCACCCGCCACATTTGGTTCCAAGAGGAACCCCGTGTGACGCGTGATTCCTGCGGCGAAGGAGAGTGTGTGTTGCTGAATCAGGCCCTCTCCCCTGCCTCATCAGGTGGCGAGGGCGTCTCGGAAGATCTGCGACGAAGTTACCAAATCTCTGGAGCTGCAGCCGTGTGGCCCTGGACCGCGAAGTGACAGCATTGGCGGCACTATGATGGTAGCTCTCTGGAAACTGTCCACTTCTCCCTGGGCCATGCAAACCATACGCCCTCCCCTCCTCCACTCTTCCCCGACCTCCTCTTCCCATCATCACCGGTGGCTAGGGTATTAAGCGCTTACTATGTACGGAGCGCTGTGCTAAGCGCTGGGGTGGACACAGTATAATTGGATCAGACCCAGGGCCCGTCCCGCAAGGAATTGAAATCTGTGTGGATGGAGGTAGAAAGGTAACAGTGAATTCCCGACAGTAATAATTAACAGCGTCAACAGACCAAGGTATCGTTGTTAATATTAGTAATTAGGCAATTGTTAGAAAGTATAGCCCATTGAAGGGCCGGAACTGTTGTTATGTTCAATTGTGTTCCCCAAACATAAGCGTGATAATTAGTGCCTTTGTGTGTTGGCATTTTGAGAGAGATTTAAAAAAGCAACACACACAAGAAGCGATCATTTTCTTCTACCATAGATCCCTCATCTTTTATCCTTGGTTTTATCGTCATGTTTTCGGAACGTGAGCCGTGGCGTCCCATCGGAGTGAAGGCAGTTAGTTCATTTTCCAAGCCAATTACCAAAATTTTTCAAAGATGGAAGAGAAGTCCCAGTAGTGATTTCAGAGCAGAGTAGAAATTCATGTTTGGCCCAGGAGCTCAGTTTTCACTCTTTGTCAACTCGGTGGGTCGCTAAACAGAGAAGCAGCGTGGCTCAGTGGAAAGAGCATGGACTTTGGAGTCAGAGGTTCAAACCCCGGCTCCACCAATTGTCAGCTGTGTGATTTTGGGCAAGTCACTTAACTTCTCTGTGCCTCAGTACCTCATCTGTAAAATGGGGATTAAGACTGTGAGCCCCCCGTGAGACAACCTGATCACCTTGTAACCTCCCCACGCTTAGAACAGTGCTTTGCACATAGTAAGCACTTAATAAATGCCATCATCATTATTATTATTATTATTAAACCCGGTCGGTTTCCTCCATGACGTTTCCCAGGTCCGTCCCCTTTGCTCCATTCAGGTGGCCACCGTCCTGGTTCAGGAACTCCTCCAATCCCTGTTAGTCTTCTCCGTCAGTGTCCTCACTGCATTCCCTGCCTTCAGCTCTTTCCCGCCCTAGTTCACGCTTCATTCTTCAGCCTGAGTAATTTCCCTAGAACCTCATTCTGCACTTATTTCTCAATTCCTATAAGTTCCAGCTGCTCCCCAGTCCTCTCTTTGCCAAGCAGAAACTCCAGACTTGGCTTTAAGATACGCTGTCAGCTCTCGTCCCAGTCCAACCCCAGCTGGTATTCTTCATTCCTCCTAAGTTAATGTCATTGAGTCTTGTTTTCTTTCACCTCTCCCACCTCTGACCTGTGGCTCACAGCCTTCCTCCTGCCCTGGAACTCCACTTCAAATCAGCTGGCCATCGCTTTTCCCGTCTTCAGAGCCCTGTTGAAATCCCACCGCTTCTAGGAGGGATTCTCTGAGGAATTCTTCTCTTTCACCACTCATATTCTCCCAAATCTCACCTCATTACCTGTGTACTCTTGACCCCTTTAGCACTGTAGTTCATTCATAATAATGATAATAATAATGGCATTTATTAAGCGCTTACTCTGTGCAAAGCACTGTTCTAAGCACTGGGGAGGTTACAGGGCTCACAGTCTTAATCCCCATTTTACAGATGAAGTAACTGAGGCACAGAGAAGTTGAGCGACTTGCCCAAAGCCACACAGCTGACAATTGGCGGAGCCGGGATCTGAACCCATGACCTCTGACTCCAAAGCCCGGGCTCTTTCCACTGAGCCACGCTGCTTCTCTGTTGATTTACATTCTCCATTATTTAGGCACTTGTTCAGTAATTGATTCTGGGTTTTGACTGTACACTCCTTGGGCACAGCAATTTGTCTTTTGTCTCTTGTCAAGTGCTTAACACAGTGTTAGGTACACTGAAGGTGCTCAAATAATACCGTTGATTGGCACATAACTAGGACACGATTAATTGGGAGTAAAATCAAAGTGTTGTCCGTTAGACTAGATATGTCCGCTTGCCATTTAGCATAACAAATGGACTGTCATTGCAGCTTCCTAAACATAAATCCGTGGTTGTGACCCTCAATGGTTCTGATGATAGCGAGTCTGACGGTGAACCTTCCAACTCAACAAATAGTGTATTTGGAGGACTGGAATCTATGATAAAGGAAGCAAGACGAACGGCGGAGGTAAGTAGGAGATGGGAAGTAAGGCAAAAGGGAGCATTTGATTGTCCTTTCTAAACAGAGGACTGTTTGAAAAACAAACAAGATGTGAGCAAGGCATTTAAGTTGCTGGCATTGTTAACCCATGTACATTAAGCGTAGAGATACTTAAAGTATTGTTGCTATTTATATGATATTTCTTATTACGGCCCTTAATTTTGAAGGTGACTCAGATTTTTTTTTCCCCATTAGCAGGCTTCAAAGCCCAAAGCCCCTCCAAAAGCAGAAAAAGAAAATGATCCCATGAGAACTCCTGAGGCGTTACCAGAAGACAAGAAGATGGAATATAGGCTGTTAAAGGAAGAGATTGCCAGGTAAGGGCGACATTTTTGTGCAGTCAATTGATCAAGTACTTGAACCTCTGTTGGAAACGACTGAGGAAGGATTTATTTTAGACTGAACCGAGTGAAGTGATTTTATAATCCTTATATTCAGGCGCAAAGAAAAATAAATTGCTACCTTATTCAGATAGCAAACATGAGAAAAGAAGAATTGATTTTAGGGAACAATCTTCAACGAAAGTGAGACTGAATCTAAGTAACCCGGTAAAGGTTAAAATAGGGGGTCTCTGTGAATGTAGAAATTCTGTTGTTGATTCAAACTGCTGTTTACTGTAAAAATAGAAGTGATTTCTAATTGCTTGGTGATGGGTTTTATGAATTACAGTATTTACACACTGATGATATCGCAATAATTAACTCGCTTTTTTCAACTTGTTATAGTCGTGAAAAGCAACGTTTAATAAAATCTGATCAGCTGAAGACCAGTTCATCCCCTGCAAACTCTGATGTTGAAATTGATGGGGTTTGTAGAATAGCAATGGTTACTAAACAGGTTACAGAAGCTGAAGCGAAGCTTAAGAAACACAAGTAAGTCACATTTTCCTCTGCTTCATTTTGGATCTAAGATCTAGTGGCCTTCAAAAATAGCTCGTTTTATGATCAACCTCAGAGGTTTGAATAGTTGGAAAAAGTAATATTTAAACAATCTTCCATTTTTAGAACAACAATCTCTAAAGTTTATCAATAGATAAGTTAATAATTAAGTCAACATGAGGCCAGCCTGCAATAGCACTATACTGGTTCCGTTAAGATTGGCATTGCTCCTTGTGCTTTTGAGACTTAAGTATGGATATTCAAGGGGAAAGACTGCTTTATGGACTTGTATTTAGAAAACTGAGAACATCTAATCAGTGGGGAGTTTTTCTGTGGATTAAGGGTACATACTGATTTGTTTTAGAAATGAAACCCCAAATATTCTAGTAGAAAAAAAAATGTATTTATGCTGATTGGCAGCCCTATAACAAGTGTTGAATAGAAATTATATCTAAAGGAAGTGGATTTGAAAAAAATTCATAAATATCATAGGTTTTTCTTTGACTAATGAAGTTTGCATTAGAATTCTAACCTAATTATTTGCCCCTGTTCTTAAGGGATATTATATAAAATGAATAATTGCATTGCCATTTTTCAAAAACCATGTTTTAGCATCTGTGTTGGGTTTTTTTCCCGGACCGTACCTTTTTTTTTTAATGATTTAGTAAATCTGGCTAATAGAATTGTGACTAAATTGAAAATATCAATGAGATACAGTGAAAATGTGAAAAATGCTGGTCCTTCTGGAGTTTTAATTGTGGCAGTTTTTAAAATGTAAAATAGCCTGGGGATTGTTTGTTTATCTGCCTTGCAATGAATCCAGTGATTCTTTAAAAAGAGTGTGTTAATTTTTCGGCCACCTCATAAGTATCGATAGTGGTGATCCAAGCTTATATTACTTAATCCAACAGGTGGTCTTATCAGTGAAAATGTATTTCATGTGATTAGCCTGACCACTTTTGTTTTTCCTAAAATAATTTAAAATTCCAAAGCCAGGATCTAATAATGACCCTCACTGGATGTGTTCCGAGATCTGTCAAAAATTGTGTTTTTTCTGTGGATCACCATTTGTATCCATAATCATCCTGGGTTGGCAGGTAGTCATTTTTCTCTTTAGGCTATTTGAATTTTGTGGTCTTGAAGCATTCTTGTCTGGACGTTTTCCTAGCAAATAATCTCCAGAAAAATGTTCTTCTGAATTGTATATCAGAATGAATGGTACTCAAATAAGACAATATAGTCTATGCCAGACATAATTCTTGAGCTAAATTGGAGTAGGGATTAGGCTGTATTAATTATTGCAGTAACCTTTTTAAGTGTAGTTTGTTTTAAAGTCAAACTATTTCTTTAGGCTTCTCCTGTTGAAAGATGAGTCTGTGTTGAAGAATCTCTTGCAGCAAGAGGCCAAGAAAAAAGAATCTGTTCGAAATGCGGAAACAAAGATTACAAAACTCACGGAACAGCTTCAAGCAACCGAGAAGATACTTAACGCCAACAGAATGTTTTTAAAAAAGCTTCAGGAACAAGTAATAGTGCATTTTCAAATTCAAATTTGCTCTAATTCCAGGCCTCCACCCTACTCTGCTAAGCATTCCACTTCCATTAAATGATGTCCTTCAATCAATCAATCAATCATATTTATTGAGCGCTTATTGTGTGCAGAGCACTGTACTAAGCGCTTGGAAAGTATAATTTGGCAGCAGATACAGTCCCTACCCAATAACGGGCTTCATGGCCCCACATAATTAGAGTTGGTTAAAGTGCTTTAGAATTTCCCAGCAACCTGTAAAAAAAAAAACTTTAAATATGTCAAGTAATGCAGAGCTATAATTTCTTTATATTTGGTAAAAGATTTTTTACAAGTTCACATTTTTAATGAGCCTTCAAGTGTTAGACCCATTTTTTAAACTTTAGACAGAGTTTCCCCCCCCACACACACTTTAGGTTGTTAGCTACTTTTTGAAATGTATAGCGCTTTAGTGTTCTGATTATCCTTTCAGATTCATAGAGTTCAACAGCGAGTTACTGTAAAGAAAGCACTGGCAATAAAATATGGAGAAGAGCTTTATCGAGCAAAAGCAGTGGCTAGTAAAGAAATAGGGAAACGGAAACTGGAACAAGACCACCTTGGAGTAAGACACGGAAACATTACTATATTTGTAATTATTTGAAGTGGAAAATATTTTTTTATATTTGGAGGTAAGGGGGAATGGAATAAATGAGCATAAAAATATTTTGCTGTGGAAACTGAACGGTGAGGAGAAATCACTTTGATGTTTGTAGACCTCTCTTCTCCCCGACTCCCAGGACATTCACATTATAAATCTTTTTGAGAAGTAATGATAACAATGATGATGATGGTATTTGTTAAGCGCTTA
This sequence comes from Tachyglossus aculeatus, assembly GCF_015852505.1. NCBI lineage: Eukaryota > Metazoa > Chordata > Mammalia > Monotremata > Tachyglossidae > Tachyglossus > Tachyglossus aculeatus. Next base: position 20,463,300 of record NC_052079.1, on the reverse strand, counting down.
CTATAGGCCAAGCACTGTTCTAAGCTCTGGGGAGTACGAGGTAATGAGATTGTCCCACACGGGGCTCACAGTCGTAATCCCCATTTTACAGATGAGGTAACTGAGGCCCAGAGAAGTTAAGTGACTTGCCCAAAGTCACACAGCTGACAAGTGGCGGAGCCGGGATTAGAACCCATGACCTCTGACTCCCAAGCCCGTTGTCTTTCCACTGAGCCAAGCTGCTTCTCTACTATACTATATATATTTCATTTAACTGGGAAACTGAGAGCCACAGCTCTGTGAAATGTACGGCTGCCCTTGGTATTGAATTTATCAGATAATTTTTAAAGGCTACAGTTGTCTTATTCATGTTTAATATCAGACGACAAATGTGGAACTAATCAGAGCTTTATCTTCGTAGCCAAACAAAATGTTAAAACTGGATATTTCTCCTGCATCGAGTCCCAAAAAACATTCAGCTGAACTGATTGCTTTGGAAAAGAAGCGACTTCAGCAACTGGAATATGAGTACGCCCTAAAGATTCAGAAGCTGAAAGAGGCTCGTGCGCTTAAAACCAAGGAACAGCCAAATACCGCTCCTCCGGTGGAAGAGGAGCCCGAATTCACATTACCTCAGCCCTCCCTCCATGATTTAACCCAAGACAAATTGACTCTTGACAGTGGAGAGAATGACGTTGATGATGAAATTCTGTCTACATCAAATAGGGAGCGAAGGAGATCCTTCCGGGAGTCCAACTCGTTCACTAAACCTAACCTTAAGCACACAGACACCCCCAACAAAGACTGTGTAAATAAGAAAACTAAAAACACTACAGAAAAACCTGAACTTTTCCTGGGGTTAAATATAGATGAGCTGAGAAGATTATATTCTAAGGCCGACAGCTTGCCAGAACTGATTTTGCAAAGCGCTACCCTCACAACTGAAAAAGTTTTGCGTGGTCAGGTAACGATTCCATAACCGCTTTTAAAAATATGCTGTAGTGAGATTCAGCTTTCAGAAGCCTGTTGATCTTCTGAAACATTTCTCTTTTTATTTCTCAGGAAATTTCTGTGGATGTGGATCTTGTTACAGCCCAGGGTAAACAAACAGAAGGGAAGCCATTTCCATTTGGCCCGTATCATAGTCCTCTTCTCCTTTTCAAATCTTACAGGTATAATATGAAGGTCTGAGGATACTATATTTGGTGATGTTCCCTGCTCTCAGGGCCATTTTGTTTCATTTTTTCCTGAGGGAACCTTGCGTAAGCGGGTGGTCTTCCCAGAAATGATATGTGATTTTCAAGGGATGGGCATCATCTCTTATTGGTGTCTGATCCCAGCCGGTTCTCAGAAAACAAATCCTTCCTGAGGCTTCTGTCGTCTTGCAAGTTCCAGTTTTAGAGTAATGCAGGAAGGTGACTAAGAAAGTGATGCGAAAAATAGGGGTCATCTTCGCTCTCTTTTCCTCATCTCCCTCTCCATTCTGTGTCATCTGTTGCGGACTTGTACGTCCCAAGCGCTTATTACAGTGCTCTGCAGAGAATAAGTGCTCAATAAATACGATTGAATAAATCTGTGCACTTGGATTTGTGACCTTTAGATATTTGGTATTCACCCCACCACAGCTCCACAGCACTTTTGTACATCTAAAGTATTTATATTAATGTCTATCTCCCCCTCTAGACTATTAGCTCGTTGTGGGCAGGGAGTGAGTACCAACTCTGTACTCTCCCAAGTGCTTAGTACAGGGCTCTGCACACTGTAGATGCCCAATAAATGCCATTGATTGATGTAAAGGTTGTCAAACATGTTTGTGGTTATCCCCCCTCTCCATCCCCCCCATCTTACCTCTTTCCCTTCCCCACAGCACCTGTATATATGTATATATGTTTGTACATATTTATTTATTTATTTATTATTTATTTATTTTACTTGTACATATCTATTCTATTTATTTTATTTTGATAGTATGTTTGGTTTTGTTCTCTGTCTCCCCCTTCTAGACTGTGAGCCCACTGTTGGGTAGGGACTGTCTCTATATGTTGCCAGCTTGTACTTCCCAAGCGCTTAGTACAGTGCTCTGCACACAGTAAGCACTCAATAAATGCGATTGATTGGTATTCATGCATGCCAAGGTTCTGGCTTGAGGACAGAATTGAATAAATCTTCAGTTATTCAGCTGGCAGAATTTCTAAGATCCATGTGATTAAGATCTCATTCCTCAATTGGTTATACATTTGAAATCTCTTTCAGAAACTTTGCTCACTCCTCAAGTTACGGGTTCACGTCTCATTCCCACTCGTGTACTCCTTTCCAGGGCTTAGTACAGGGCTCTGCACCCGGTAACCGCTTAGAAACTAGTTTACCACTATTGCTATTAGTATCTGCTGTTGATTCGTGGCTCAGTGGAAAGAGCCCGGGCTTTGGAGTCAGAGGTCATGGGTTCAAATCCCAGCTCCGCCACTTGTCAGCTGTGTGACTTTGGGCAAGTCACGTAACTTCTCTGTGCCTCAGTTACCTCATCGGGAAAACGGGGATTATGTCCTTGAGCCCCACGTGGGACAACTTGATTACTTTGTAGCTACCCCAGCGCTTAGAACAGTGCTTTGCATGTAGTAAGCGCTTAATAAATGCCATCATTATTATTCCTTTAAGTTACTACTATTGTTTTTAATACAAATCTTGCATGCAGGTTCACTGTTTTGTAATCCTACCACAAAGTAAAGATTCAATTCCTTGTAATTTTCCCTTGGTCCTCAGCTGCATACGTTTGAAGGACTTTATTGCGTTTGTATCATAAAACCTCAGAATGATTTGGAGGGGCTAAACTGAAAGAAGTACCTACAAGAGGGGTCATTTTTTACTTACTCTTTGTTAGATTTTTCAGTGCTAAGTGTGTATGTAGAACTTACCTCGAAACTCATTATTCTTCAAATAGATTCACTGTAGGCCTGGTGGCTTTATAAAGACATGCTCTGATCACTTGAGAACTGTGTTTTCAATCAGTCATATTGCATACTTTCTTTGTGCAGAGTATTAAGCCCTTGGAAGGGTACGATAAAACAAACGTAGTCAACACATTCCCTGCCCATAAGGAGCTTAAAGTCTAGAAGGGGGAGACAGACGTTAAAAAAAATTACGGATACGTACCTTAGTGCTGTGGAGCTGAGGGTGGAGAGAAGAAAGGGAGTTGCAGAATGGAGAGGGAGTAGGAGAAAGGAGGGCTTAGCTGGGGAAGGCCTCTTGGAGGAGGTGTGATTTTTTAATAAGGCTTTGAAGGTGGGAAGGGTGGTGGTCTGTTTGTTTTGGATTTCAGGAATGCCAGGAGACATTGAACGCGGCCTGAAACGTGTACCGTAAACTGTCTTCTGGTAAATGTGTCAAAGGTGCTTACGACCAAAATTGGTGCTGTAGATTCCTCAGGATTTAACGTGTTTTTTTCTCTTCTTCCTAGGTTCAGTCCTTATTTTCGAACCAAGGAAAAACTTTACCTCAGCTCTGTATCATATAGTAATATGATTGAACCGAAACAGTGTTTCTGCCGTTTTGATCTGACAGGCACGTGTAATGACGACGATTGTCAGTGGTGAGTCATTTGAAGCCAGTAACGTTTCCTGTAATTGAGAGCATCTTGCTGGCCATTCAGATGCATAATTCCTTTTTCTTGCTTCGTCAATTTAGGCAGCATATGCAGGACTGCACTCTTAGCAGAAAACAACTATTCCAGGACATTCTTTCTTATAATTTAGCATTGATTGGTTGTTCAGAGAAAAGTACAGAGGAGGAGATCACCACCGCAACAGGTTTTTCAAATTTTCGTATTTTCATCCTGTGAAAACTTGAAACAAGTATGCTGAATCTCGTTTTTAAACTAGCTGAGGCTGGCGTTTTTTGAATTTGGGAAAATATTTTGTCACTCTCTTAAGTACGATCGTTTGTTATTAAATGCTTGCTCTGTGCCAAGATCTCCAGGTTGGTTTTTGTTTTTCAAACGTTACCACTCCAGTATAGAAATAGCTTGTATTACCTAAAATAGTCCAGCCAAGTATTAAGATTCCTTCAGGGGTGGTTTGGAGTCAGTCTTTTTAAATATCAATTATGTCTGGAAAATTAGCCTTAGCATTTATAAATTGTGGATGGGCCAAAGATCTTACTAAGTTCATGTGAAATTACCAGATTTTTTTTGTTTGAAATCAGTAGCCTTTTTGTATATGAAAACTAAATTAGTTGAATCACTGAACTATTTTCATTTCTCAAGAATTTGGAACAGTGCTTTGCACATAGTAAGCGCTTAATAAATGCCATTTAAAAAAAATTTGGAATAGCTCAAAAAGTTGAAACCAAAGAAATGCTGAAGTTTGCATTTTGTAAGATGTCCTAACTCAGATTGTATTTTCATTTAGAAAGTTAAACTTAGAGAAAAATCCGCATTCAAAACAGTATTCAAAATTTTTAATTCTTAGAAGCTTTAAAATCTGAGCAGTTTGATGCCCAACATGATATCCCTAATATCCAATATAAATCTAAAAAGGACGTGAAGTTGCAATTTCCTTGTATGTCATGATGCAATAGTTTACTTTTGTTGTTTTGCAGCCTCATTAAAACATAGTCATATATGTAATGTAGAGTGCACTTTTACATTTGATGGCTGGCGTTTGAATCCCGAGAAGATAGTGTGCACACGTTGAAGTGAGAGGGTTTTTTTTTTTAATTGCCTTTGAAGGAACATAAGCACTTGTTTCTCTCCTTTGCAAAGAGTCATTTTTTTGCGGGGGGGTTGAAAATGTTTACACGGATGTTAATGCCATGCAATCCACACAGTAGATGCAATTCAAGTAGTTCTTTAGTTTGTTTTTATTGAAAGCCTTGTTTAAGATTTGGGCACGATTTTAAGAAGGCGATCCCAAATTCCAAAATTAAATGAACTAGGAATGCTTTCCGGCCAGTAGAAAATTAAAAGTTTAGAAAATGCCATCTAATAGAAACCATATTCAAAACTATAAAAAGGAAGGTGGTCTCATTTGGTGAGTGAGTTAAAATTACCTCTTTTTAGTTTTTAAGTTAACTGGTTTTATAAGTACTTGAAACTCCAAAACCCTGCTTTGACTTTTCTAATTTTTCAAAACCATGGGTTTCAGAAAAGTACGTTGAGAAGCTTTTCGGAGTAAACAAAGATCGCATGTCAATGGATCAGATGGCAGTTCTCCTTGTTAGCAATATCAATGAAAGCAAAGGTCACAGTAAGTAGGCTTTCATTTTCTAAACCTTCAGGTGCTTTTTATGTTATCTTAAGGCGATGTACAGTGTGCTGTAATATATAGCAAAGTTTTGGTTAATTCGTAGGATTGCATTGTGTGTATCAACATTGGTATTTATTGAGTGGCACTTTATCCGATGAGTTTACTGGTTGTATACTGGTTTTAGTATGGAAAACTGCTTTCCTGCCACACACTTCGCTCCTCTGTTGCCAGGATCTCGTCTGTCTTGGTGCCAACCCCTCGACCACAATTCTGCTTCTGGCCTGGAATGCCCCTCCCTCTTCATGTCCTTCGGATCAATCAATCAATCAATCAATCGTATTTATTGAGAGCTTACTGTGTGCAGAGCACTGTACTAAGCGCTTGGGAAGTACAAGTTGGCAACATATAGAGACAGTCCCTACCCAACAGTGGGCTCGCCCTCCCCACCTTCAAGGCCTTATTGAAGGCCCACAGCACTTAACTACATTTCCATAATTTATTTCTATAAATGTCCGCCTCACCCTCTAGACTGTAATCTCATTGTGGGCAGGGAATGTGCCTTCCAACTCCGTTATAGTGTACCTCCCCCAAGCCCTTAGTACAGTGCTCTGCACACCACAGCGTTCAAGAAATACAACTCACTGACTTCAGATTACTGTTTTGAGTTATAAGCCACGCTTTTAAACGGTGTACATTCCCAACCAATGCGTGTTGTTTTACCTTGCAAACAGCACCTCCATTCACAACTTACAAAGATAAGAGAAAATGGAGACCAAAGTTCTGGAGAAAACCCGTTTCAGATAGCAGCAGTGGTGATGAGGAACAGTCTGTGGGACCTATTAGATACGGTAAGAGAATGGGTCCCATGTGAAGATAAAAAGCCAACAGCCCTGGAGCTGAAAGGATCGCAGCAATATTGGCACCACATTCGTGCAGATGCACTGAATGGGTCGTGGATACAGAGCCTCTGCAAATTAGTAATCGCGTTAAGAGAAACGTGCTTCCAGATGTCGTCTTTTGCTAAGCTGTTCACTTGTAAGACACTTTGGGCCTGAAGAAAATATATAGGCATTTTTGCCGTAATGTGTTTTCAGAAAGTATGGCAGAATCAAAGGGCTTTATGTGCATAGACTGTGATGTGCTTTTGGGAGAAAGGGTTGTGCATATTCATTCATTCAATCGTATTTATTGAGCGCTTACTGTGTGCAGAGCACTGTACTAAGCACTTAATAAATATACTTAATATCCTCGTGGTGTTTGCAATAGAGTGGGTTCTGCAGGGCAAGTTTTCTGTACTCGGCAGCTCTTAAAGAACACAACCCCACCATTCCAGGAAAACTGGCCATTGAATTCAGCTGGAATGTAGCTGGACAGCAGAAGTGAACTGTATGTCCCTTATCAGGTGATGATGCAGAGTTAACAGACTGAATATAAATGAATATTATTTTAGGAATCTAAATGTTGAGTGTAATGAATCACTAGAGGGTTATTTTATCAAAATGTATATTGTAGGGCATGTGGGGCTGGGGTGTTTTTTATTTCTTTCAACAAAGACATATTCAACCTTGTAGCTTCCCCACCAGAACAACAGAGCAGTATTCCGGTTTTGGATACAGTTGTCACTCCAGATGATGTCAGATATTTTACAAATGAAACAGATGACATTTCTAATTTAGAAGCAAGTGTACTTGAAAACCCTTCTGATGTGCAGCTTTGGCTCAAACTGGCATATAAGTATTTGAATCAAAATGATGGGTAAGTAGCGCTTATCTTTGGGTAACAAGTTCATATTTCCAATTGTTTTGTGTTTTAGGACAGTTTCACCTGGAACCACTGCGTTTCCTTCCTAGTGGCAAAGGAGTTTTTGTTGCTTTTTAAAGCCACAGAATGGATTAAAATTATTTTGAAACGGTTTACAATTAGATCTTCAGAGATACTTGACCCCACCCAGAGCTTTGTAATACTCATTACACAAAAAGGTTGCATAGCTCTTCTTTTGAAGGATATGCACAAGTGTCGGGCAGTGCGATAGATGAGATTGGGGTACAGATGGTCAGTTGGCTTTTGGAGCGAAGTGTGCGGGCTGGGTTGTAGGAAAGCAGCGAGGTGAAGGTAGGAGGGGGAGAGCTGATTGAGTTAAAGCTGATGGAAAGGAGTTTCTTCTCGATGCAGAGTCAGATGGGCAACCACTGGAGGTTCTTGAGTCGGGAGATGTGGACTGGAGGTTTTTTCTGAAAAATGATCTGGGCAGCAGAGTGAAGGAGTAGATTTGGCAGAGACAAGAGGCAGGGAATTCAGCGAGGAAGCTGATACATTAGTCAAGATGCTTGGATCTTGGATCAGCGTGGTAGGAGTTTGGATGGAGAGGAAAGGGTGAGTTTATGCAGGTAGAACCTACAGGATTTTGTGGCAGATTGAATGGGTTGAGTTGAATGGGAGAAGTGAGTCTAGGATAACGCCAAGGTTACAGGCTTGTGAAGCGTGGAGGTTGGTGATGGGAGAGATGTGGGAAGGACAGGGTTTGAACGGAAAGATGAAGAGTTCTGTTTGGACATGTTAAGTGTGAGGTTTCAGCAGGACACTGGAGCCGACATATCCTGAAGGCAGGAGGAAATGTGAAACTTCAGAGAAGGAAAGACGTCGGGCCTGGAGAGGTATATGTGGGTATCATCCACAGAGAGATGGTAGTTGAAGCCGCAGGAATGAATGAATTCTCCAAGGGAGGGTGTGACGATGAAGACCTAGAACTGAGCCTCGGGAAACCTTTGTTGTCAGATTGGGAGGTTTGAAGAGCCTGTGAAAGACACTGAGAATCTGCCGCCAGGGAGAAAGGAGGGGAACCAGAGAGGACAGTGTCAGTGAAGCCAAGGTTAAATAATGTTTCCATGAGAAGGGGGTGGTCCACAATGTTGAAGGCAGCTGAAAAGTTGAGGACAATCAGGATAGAGTAGAGGCTGTTGGATTTGGCAAGGAGGAGATCGACGGTGACCTGAGCTTCCATGGAGTGAAGTGGGCAGATGGAGAGAACTGGGGAGAGAAAGTAGAGGCAGGAGGTGTAGACAACTCGCTCGAGAGAGGTAGGACAATGAGGGAGCAGTGCGGTTAAGGGAAGGTTCTTTTAGGACGGGGGTGCATGAGAATCTTTGAAAGCAGTTTGGAAGGAGCCATTGGCAAGTGAACATTTGAGGGTGGGGTGGTTGGTTACGGCTCGTAGCCAAATGACATTTTACCTAATTTCCCTTCTAATGCTGAATTCAGTTAAACCAACATTCTCTGATGTATTTTTCCATCGTAACTCTAAAGTTGTAACGATTGTATTACTTTTGAGAAGTACTTTTCATCTTCTGAACGCTGTTTTCCAAAGGTTCGGTAATTTGAGGATTCAGATTTTCTTATTAACCCAAAATGGCCCTGAAAACTACACTAAACAAAATGTTTGCTAAGCAGTAGCCAGCAGCACATGCAATGTTGTCTTTAAAGATGGATAATGTAAGAATTGTGAGTTTGGAACTAATTTAACTTTTTCATCTTGTTGGGTATTTGGTCATATAGAAATGACTGTTTTCTTTTCTGCCTCATTTGCTGAGTGAAGGTCAAAAGAATGATGCCGTATTGGTACAGATGGGGTCATTAGAGAGAATTATCTTCCCATAGAGATAACAAGCCCTTGACAGTTGAAAAGTGCTTTTATATTGAGTGCTTTGATAATTCTCTGCTAGCAGCTCTTGGCCTTGAAAGAGTTGTTTAACTTTTCCTGGGCAAATGTGAATCATAAAAGCACTGCTGAAAAGTAATGGAAAACATGTTTGAGGAGATCATCTTATGGCTGCATTTTGGTTTTGCGTGTGTGATCAACACTTGCTTACCTCTATTTGAAGAGAAGATTTGTTGTTGAGTTTCATGAGGTAAAGTATTTTAAAATCGTAACCCGCCTTCCTGGCTTCAAATCTAACTTTCACCAGGGAAATGTAATTTTTACGTCAAATGAGATCCCTAGTGGGTGAATGTCGTGTGCTGTATATCCATTGCACAATTTTATGCAAGTGAGGCTGGCTCTTTACAAGGTGTTTATAATGGAGTAATAGTCAAGATGAAAGAGTCTATTGCTCGTGGTCCTGGTATGTGTACTTTACAAATGAGCAAATTGAGTCCAGACCACAGTTAAGTGGCTCTCTCTCTCTCTTTAAAAAAACGAAACCTGCAGGTCATCCTCGGAGTGCTTGGATTCTGCTTTAAATGTCCTGGCGCGAGCATTGGAAAACAATAAAGAAAATCCAGAAATTTGGTGCCATTACCTCAGGTTGTTTTCAAAAAGGGGAACCAAGGAGGAGGTGCAAGAAATGTGTGAAACAGCTGTAGAGTATGCCCCTACCTACCAAATTTGGTGGACTGTAAGTAAATTTGGGTGGTTCTTTGTTGTTTAATATAGTGCGACCATGCAGTGGCATATAGTGGGCTGTTCATTCTTGGGGTGTCTTGTGAGCTGTATCAAAATAGATTGCTGGCTGAAACACAGAAGGTTAATAATTGTGCTATTTAAGCACTTACTATGTGTCAAGTGCTATATTCAACTTTGGGGTAATAATAATAATAATTTTGGTAGTTGTTAAGCACCTACTATGTGCAACACACTGTTCTAAGCACTGGGGAGGATACAGGGTGATCAGGTTGTCCCATGTGGGGCTCACAGTCTTAATCCCCATTTTCCAGATGAGGTAACTGAGGCACAGAGAAGTTAAGTGACTTGCCCAAAGTCACACAGCTGACAAGCGGCGGAGCCGGGATTTGAACCCATGACTTCTCACTCCTAAGCCCGGGCTTTTTGCGCCGAGCCATACGACATATTATATTATGCATGTTGCATTTGGATTTGCACTTTTTATTTACCATTCCTTTAACCTCAAAGCGCTTATGTACACATCCTTAACTTGTTTACATTACTGTCTGTTCCCCTTCTAGACTGTAAGCTCATTGTGGGCAGGAAATGTGCCTACCAGCCCCGTTCTCCCAAGCGCTTAGTACAATAAGCTCTCGATAAATGCAGTTGATTCATTGATCACCCTATGGGAGGATCCATTTTGCAGCTGAGGGAAGTGAGGCACAGAAGTTGATTGACTTACCCAAGGTCACACAGCCGATACGTGGCAGAGCTGGGATTAGAACCCAGGTCCTTTGACTCCCAAGCCTTGCAGCTTCCCACAAAGGGTACATTCTTGTTACCTTCAAATCCTAGAAGCCTCACAAATAGCAGTCTACCCAGGAAAAATAGAAATTCAGTAGGAAATAATTTCACCTATGTGACTTTCCTATAAGGACACTCTGAGACTTGTGCACTGTGTATTTCCCAAGCGCTTAATACAATGCTCTGCACACAATAAGTGCTCAATAAAAATGAATGAATGTTACAGTTTTTGCAGCACTGAAGCAGCAGAACATTTTTAGTGTTAATATGTTCAGGTTATTTCAGGTTTCGATGGCAGATTTGTTTCAGATATTTATGGCATTAAGCCTTTACTATGTGCCAGGCATTGTACTAACTGCTGGGGTGGATAGGAACTAATCAGGTCAGACACAGTCCATGTCCCACAGTGGTGCTCACAGTCTTCACCCCCATTTTACAGATGAGGTAATTGAGGCACAGAGGAGCCAAGTGACTTATTGTAGTCACACAGCAGACACGTTGTATTTACCCCTGGATTAGGGATTAAATGCCTCGGCAGCGTCATCCCTTTTCCCGTTGCCCCTCGGCCACGCGATTTTCTGACCGAAAGAGCGATCGGGTCAGTGTCCTTACCGCCTTTTGGCATCCTAAACAATCCACAGCCCCCCGCCCCAGTTTGTGAGTAAACAATAAGAAGAGGTGGTTGTGCTGAAACTTTTTAAGATTACCCAGATATTGATTGGTGGTGATTTCAGATGAGATCTCATTTTTGAATGAGTTCAGATCCATTTGAATGAATTCAAATTTTGAATGAGTGAGTGCCCTAAAGTTTTCAGCTATAATGAAATGATCCAAAATATGTTTGTGTAGTTCCTGAACCTAGAAACGACTTTTGATGGAAAGGATTATGTATGTGGAAGAATGCTGCAGTTCCTAATGGAAGCCACCGAGAAAGAAAAGTCCGACCTCCTCTCCTTTCAACTTTTGGAGACGCTTTTCTTCAGAGTTCAGCTGAGTTTATTCACTGGAAAACACCAAAATGCCCTTGCTATTCTACAGGTGAGTATTGGTGACTCGAACATCTGAACGCATTTTAGGTTGGATATTTTGACTTTAGTTTTGTCATTTTTATTTCAGCTGTGCCTCTAGTACTGTTTTCTGAACTCATCCCTCTAGGAGAAGAAAATCTTACCGGCCAGGCCAAATAGTACTCTGCCCAACTGCCTCATCTGTCCTAAATTTACAAAATCCCTACACTGTACAGGTATAATTAGAATTCTAAGTCAAGGTGAACAGCTGTGTTGTGATGGAGGAATGACTTATTTTTTGCGAAATATGGAGAATAAAACAATTGAGAAATAACTCGCCTCAGTGCAAGGAATCTTCAGGGAGCATTTCCCTCTAAAGACCTTCATCAGAAGGAAATTTACACCAATCTTGAACTTCAGCGTGACTTAACATTTCTTTCCTTTTCTTCCAGTGGCAACAAATTCTCAATACTGAGGCACTTTTGAATATACAAAATATATTTTTTCTTGAATTTCTTAACTTCCAAGGTAGTCAGAAATGTATTTAATCGAAATACTACTTTATGGTTTTTATTATGGAAAAAAAATCAGCCAGGTCCTTTATGAACATTCTCTTTGAAGTAACATGGTTTTGAATTCATTGTGGCTGGAAGGGAGTTGTCAATCATTTTCCTTTATTTTTAGTTTCTATTCCTTAAATTCATTCCTAGGTGCGTTGTACTCCTGCACTTTTGATTACCCTCGTCTAGTACATGAGTAATCTTGTTTTCAGAAATGACGATAATCATCTTTTGGATTGAACTTTCATTTTTTCCACAGAATGCTTTGAAGTCAGCGAATGAGAGAATTGTGGCCGAACACCTTACGACGAGTGACCGCTGTTTGGCTTGGCTAGCCTACGTACATCTCATTGAATTCAACACTCTCCCTCTGAAATTGTACGATCCAACTAACGCCAATCCTTCAAGGATTGTTAATAAAGAGCCATTTTTAATACCCTGGCAAACAGTTCAAGATGTGAAGACCAATCCTGACATGCTGTTAGCTGTTTTCGAAGGTACGTCATACGCATGTGACTTGACCTTGGAATTTCTCACCGTGTTTATTTGTAACAAAAATGGGCCCATTTCTAAGCCCGTGCATATAAGGAACATAAATACGTGGTTGGCCAATGCCTAAGCGAACTAAGTGTCTGCTGGAAAATATGGGTTTTGAGGGGAATTTACAGGTGTGCGTTTCCAAAGTGGATCATAATTGCAAACGGAGTTACTATGTAAGGTGATGAGGACCCAGACCACGTAGATAATTCTTGTATCCTCCCCAGCGCTTAAAACAGATAATTTTTCTGTTTGTTGTCATGAAGCTCGAGGGCTCCCTTGTAAATAGAAAGCTGTAGAGCTGCAGAATGTAGTGTGGCACTTCTGTGGTACTAAGGTCAATGCCATTTTGGTGGCGTTTAGGAAGGCCAGCTAGCGGGCAATGAGAAGCGCTTCCCGTATTACTGTGGATGTCTCCGAATTCAAGCAAGTCATAGGGATTGAAATTTCGTTGGAGATTATTCTGTTCAGCTTTCAGCGGCGGGCGTTTGTTTCTTGGGCAGATGCCGTCCTAGCCTGCACCGATGAAAGCCTTTCAGTTGCCGAGAGAATCGAGGTCTGTCTGCCGCTCTACACAAATATGATTGCTCTCCAGCAGCTTCTCGACAGGTAAAGCCAAATTCACCGAAGTTACAGTTTCCCGAAGCGGAGCTTTCCGGTACGCATCTTCCAATGCAATCCCTTTGGCTTATAGGGGCGAAGCTGCCATGGAACTCTGCAAATCACTGTTGGAGTCATGTCCCGTGAATTGCCAGTTGTTGGAAGCCCTTGTCGCTTTGTATTTGCACGTGGACCAGTATGACAAAGCTTGTGCAGTGTGGCTTTCGACATTTGAGAGCCACCCTCAGAACGCACAGGTTTTTTATCATGTGTGCAAATTCCTGATTTTGCAGGTAAAAACCGAGATCTATTCGGGTTGCCGATTTGCTTCTTATATACGATTACCAGGTCATGCTGTGGGAAAGGCATTTGACAGTGGCAGTGGTACTTATCGAGCATACTCGCCTTTGTCCATTTCTGGCTAGCTAGAGGGGGATGCATTAAAATGGCCTCTGACCCCTTTTCCAAGAAGCTCCCCTTTAAATCAGTTTCCTAGTTATTTTCAGGTCGGTTAAGCCTGTATTTAACTTCATATCGTATTCTTCAAATTAGCAGAATATATATGATATGCATCTGTTTATAGGATCGATCAGACAGTATTCCTCCATTGTTGCGAGAGTTTATTGCACCATTCTTTGAACCCGGATTCGAGGAGCATAACCCCTTAGATCTTTTCCGGTAAGTTTGCAGATTCTTCTACAATTAAAATACATTAAGTGATTCAGGGCCCAGCGAGATTTCTTCAGGGCCCAGCGCTTAGAACAGTGCTTTGCACATAGTAAGCGCTTAACAAATACCAACATTATTATTATTATTATTATTTTCCTTATGTGATACTGTTGGCGGATGGCAAATGCCACTTTTGAATTGAGAGCTTTCAGCAGTTTCTTGGAAATGGCCACTTCCTTTATAGCCCTCCTTGGAGGCACAAGCTACAGTTTCTGAAATCACTGCTCCAAGGTCTCATGTCCCCGCACCTTAGGAGACGCAGCAGGAATACGGAGGCTGAGGGGATGAAAGTTGTGAGGAACCGCAGAAATTCCGGAAAACCAGGCACCCCTGGTACTTATTGCAGAGTTCTGATGGACCAGGCAAAAAGTTTTGCATGTTACCCATAGGGAAAGGGGTTTGCTGGTATGAAAAACACCCCCCACAACCTAATAATAATAATAATAATAATGATGGCAGTTATTAAGTGCTTACTATGTGCAAAGCACTGTTCTAAGCGCTGGGGAGGTTACACGGTGATCAGGTTGTCCCACGTAGGGCTCACAGTCGTCACCCCCATTTTACAGATGAGGGAACTGAGGCCCAGAGAAGTTAAGTGACTTGCCCGAAGCCACCCAGCTGAAAAGTGGCGGAGCCAGGATTTGAACCCATGACCTCTGACTCCAAAGCCCAGGCTCTTTCCACTGAGCCACGCTGCCCCTCCCCATGGAGGGAATTCTGGAATGGTTCTAATTTCCTATCCTTCTGAGACCATTATTTGTCCTTGACGAATGCGTTCAGCATGTTTATGCCTGCTTCCTGTGCCGCTAATCTACAGAGGGAAATGGCGAATTCCGAGGAAGTGCTTTGCGCACTTTGGAAATACAGAACCGTGACAGTTCCATGAGGGATTAGGAATAGCACACAATTCTAGGAATTCAGCTCGTTAGCTGCATAAGGAACTCTCTATGGAGCAGTCACCTTTCCCAACCAGTAGAGCCCCATGTAGTGCACCTCAGCTCAGAAAGAGTTAGCAGCCTTCCCCAAGTGCCTAGTTTCTTTATGGGGCGCTGGGAGAATTGAGTTAAATATTTACCAAAGTAGTGGCGTTACAAAAGACTTTATTTTTTTTTTTTTGTTATTGTCCATAATAGCATGTGGCATCTAGAAGGGGAGACAGACATTAAAATAAATTGCAGATCTATAAAGTACAGATATAAAAGATATGTCCATAAGTGTGGGGCTAGGGGTGCAGGTGGGGTGCATATTGGTTCATTTATTCATTCAATTGTATTTATCGAGTGCTTACTGTGTGCAGAGCATTGTACTAAGCGCTTGGCAAGTACAATTTGGCAACGGATCGTGCCTAAGAGGTTGAGATCCAAATTCAAAGGAAGTGCGAAAGGGAGAGGGTGTAGCGGAGTTAGACCTGTGTTGTAATTCTGGCTCTTCCACTTGTCTGCTTTGTGACCTTGGGCAAATCAGTTAACTTCTCTGGGCCTCAGTTGTCGTCTCTAAGATGGGTTTTACCACTGTGTCCAACCGGATTAGCTCGTATCTACCCCAGTGCTCAGTATAGAGCTTTGCACAGAGTAAGCGCTTAACGGATACCTTAAAAAAAAGCCGGGGTGGAGGGAAATGAGGACCCAGTGGGGAAGCCTTTGGAGGAGATGCGATTTTAATAAGACTTTGAAGATGGAGAGAGCGCCGGCCTGTCAGATGAGAAGGGGAAGAGAGTTCCTGCCCAGAGGCAGGATGCGGGCAAGGGTTCGGTGGCGAGAACGATGAGATTGATGTACAGTGAGTGGATTGGCCGTAGAGGGATGTTCTGGCTTGTGTAGGAAATCAGCGAGATAAGATAGGAGGGCTCAAGGTGATGGAAGGCTGTAAAGCCATTGGTAAGACGTTTCTGTTGGATGTGGTGGTGGATGGACGATCTCTGGTGATTCTCAAGTAGTGGGGAAGCAGACTGAACGGTCTATAGAAAGATGATCCGGTCAGCAGAGGAAAAGTATGCACTGGAATGGGGAGAGACAGGTCAGCAAAGACTCTATTCCCTGTCACGCCTTACAAAAATAATCTTGCTCTGCCTCAAAAATCAGTGGGGAGCTCAGGGGAAGGAGAGAATTATCGTGCGAGGGAATACAGTAATTTCAGTTCCTAGACCAGTTGATGTTTAATTGCTCTCAGAAATGTCAATGGAAAGCTGGTTTTGGTATCATTTGGTTTGCATTTAATCTGAACAAGAGACTTTCTGGGGAGGAATTTTGAAAGGCTTTATAGCGCCCATTTTGTGGAGCAGGAATGTTTGTAGAGGAGGACTTGGCTTAAGACCTGGTCTTTCAAAGGGTTTTTATTCCCCCTCCACCTATACATTTTGGTTGGGTTGTTTTGCAGTTTAATGCAAAGCTGTTTGATTAGAAGTAAAACTGTCATTTGGTGAGAATGTATTATTTCAGGGATAGTCATTTGTAAAACAGTTTGATATTAGGTATGGATTTGCCTTCATTGTTGGATAAGCATTATCTATAAAAGTGTGGGTAGGATCAATTTCTTCCATTGTACTTTGTTGATTTGGGGTCTAAGGAGACAGCAAGAATAGTTGTTTGAAAATAGGTTCTAATTTCGATTTTGGCAAGTGTTTTGTCTTTCTGAGCTACACGTGAAATTTCCGTTCTCCCTGAAGTATCCCATTCCTCAAAAAATCCAATACTGATATAGAAGTAGTTGGCTAGATTTTTTTTTTTTGGTTCCCTGATTCCAAAACGCAAAAGATCGTTCAACTAATGAAGAGTATTCCCTTTCTTTACGTGGAAATTTAAAAAGTGCATGCTGCTCTCTTGTGGTTGATTTGAAGGATGAAATAGGGTAAAAAGATTAGAACTAGAGAACATTTTCTGGTAAAAAGGACTAGTCTCATTTAGCCACCTTTTCTCTGTGATAATGCAGCAACAAGCTATTGTACAGGCATCGTGATGTCTAGTTATGGAAGTGCGGCTCTTAAGTGTTTCATATTAGCTCAGACCGGCTCTCGCTTTCAAAATGTTTACGATTTCTTTTTATACGATTTATTATATTACGGTAGATTGGAAATCATTTCAGACCTTAGTTCATGTTCTTGTTTCAGGTATCTCTTGAAGGTTCCAGGGCAGTGTGACTTTCCATCACCTTTAAGTAAAGGAAATTTCGATGATGAGATGTTGAATCAACAAATCCCATATTTGTGGCAAATTTACTGGTGAGAGATTATCTAGCCTGAAGTGAGGAAATGTATAACGCCTCTTTGCTGAACATAAATGTTTAATGCATGCCTTGTTTTAAGAATGTCAACATGTAAGTGGCTTTACAAAAACAAAAAAAGCACAAAATAATTCCCTAATGTTGAAGGTAAGACTTCTGATCTGACAGTTTACGTTTCCTCTTTCACTGAAATGATCTGTCTTTCAGTTAAAGCGTTTCCTCTTTCTCAGCTCATCAAGTACACGTCCAAGTGAGAGGCGGGCCTAACTCATTTCCTTTTTAACTTTAATTTTTTCACAACAGCCTCTGTCAGTCTATTCACCCAAGCACCGAAGGGGCCGTAGATGCATTTGAGGCCGCTCTTGGGGCAGTCATGCGATCCAAAACGGTACAGGACATTTGGATGGAGTAAGTTCTGTTCCCTTGTGAGAATAAAGTTTTGGCGGCGGTGGGCTGGGCGTGGGGGTGCGGAAGGGGAGGACTTGCCCGGTTTCATGGTAATCGAACGCATCTTTTAATACTTCGGAAGCACAATGTTTAATGTTTTCTTTATTTTGGCAGTTATCTGGTCTTTGCCAATAGCAAAGCTGTTGGATCTAAAAATAAAGTCCAAGAGTTCAAACTTTTCACTGATTTAGTGAACAGATGCCTGGTTACGGTCCCCACCCGATACCCGATTCCTTTTAGTACTGCTGATTATTGGACCAACTATGAATTTCATAATAGGGTAAGACAATGTATGTAACTTGTTGCAATCTTAGGTGCAAACTCTTATGATACGTGTGTCTTTGCAGACTGCTTTCACAAACTTTGCATGCCATCCGAATAGACGTTCTTGTAGAATCCATCTGAGCTTATTGAGGTGTGGGGGTCTGTCTCCAGAAGGAAGCCTCATCCCTCCCTCTCCCCAAGACTTAATGGGACAGGGAGGAGTTGGCTTCTTTCTTGCCCCCCAGTGCCACTTTCGTACCATCCCACCTCTCCCTTTTCCCTTCCTTTGAAGCACATATCATCCACTTCTACCACCCACACTCCATTTATTTGTTGGCATTATCTACCGCCCCTCAGACCCCCGTCCTCACATTCCTTCTCTCCCTGTCCCTAAACCGATCCTCGGAAGCTTCAGTATCCTTGTGGAGGTTCCTGATGATGATGACCTTCCAGCCACCCGCTTCCCCTCACTCTTCAGCTCCATCGACTGTCTGTTCCACCCCATCTCACCGACAATGATGCCTGCTCTATCTCACCGTTTATGGAAACTCTACAATCCCTGAAATTCCACTCTCTGACCTGCCTTTTTTCCCAGCCCCTCCAACCCGTGCGGATCAGTCCTGTCCCCCCACAGAAACCTCTGGTCTCTTGAGCCGTCCAATTTTCCAGCCGTCATGCCCCCTTAGGTCGTCATACCCAACCTATGTGCACTGGATGCACAGATCCACACCCTCAACTCTGCGCACTCCGCTGAACTCAACTTCCTCTGTCCCTCTTTCATTCACCCCCACAGTGCGATCCCACCGCTCCCGTAAGCCAGCTGCAGAGCGCTACGAGCGGAACCCAGACATCTCAGGCCCACCTCGTTCATCTCAAACTCACTCTCTTCTGCCTAAAATCAGCCCTCTCCCCCATCCAGCAACGCGGCTTCTCCACCCATATCGACTCGGTTGCCCCTTGGCTACGCGACCTGTTTCGGACCGTTTAGCCACTTATTGATTCACTTGAAACCATCGTGTGTGATCTTCCTAAAATCTTCCCTGCTCTTCTCCAGTCCCACACTCTTCCTCTTCAAATTTACCCCCTCCACCTCTGCCTCCGACCCCATCCCATCGCACCATACTAAAACACTTGCCCCCTCCGTGACCACCATCTTCAACCAGTCACTTGCCAACGGCTCCTTTCCCACTGTTGTCAAACCTGTCCATCTATCCCCTCTCCTAGGAAAAACCCTCCCATGATCCCATGGCTTCTTCCAGTTACCTCCCTCCAACTCCCTCCTCCTAGCATTCCTTTTCCAACTCCTACTGCCTCCACTTCCTCCCCTCCAGTTCTTTTCTTGAATCCTGCATTATGGCTTCCCCCCTCTCCAGTCCAAGGAAACTGCCTTCTCTCAGGTCACCGATGACCTCCTTGCCAATCCAGTGGCCTCTACTCCAGTCTAATCCACCTCAACCGCTCAGTTATCTCCAGCACTGGGGACCTCAACGCTTCTCTGGGCAACTATCTAACCTTGGCTTCACCTCCCGGTTCCCCTCCTGTCTCTGTACCTGCTCTTTCTCAGTCTCTTTTGCGGGCTCCTTGTCTGCCTCCCATCCCAGAACTGTGGGAGTCCTGTCAAGGTTTACTTCTGTGCCCCCTTCTATTCTCCATCTACACCCATTCAGGGGCAAAATAGGGGGCAGGGCGGGTGAGGAGAGTGTTAAACGTCCGAAACAGCCGCTGCGGGCAGTGGGCAAGCAAGTCAACAAAGGTGGAGAACTATGTTGCTGTGTGGAGGAAAGGGCAGATATAAGCAGGTGAAAATGAGTTTGAGATGAACAAGGAGGGCCTGAGATGTCTGGATTTCGCTAGCTGCACCCCACAGCTCGGTCTTCTCATTCTGTTCTCCATCTAGACCCATTCCCTTCGAGAACTCATTTGCTCCCATGGCTTCAGCTACTGTGTCTGGGCAGATGATTCCCAAATCTCCACCTCCAGCCCTGACCTTTCTCCTCTCCGCAGCTCGCACTTCCTCCTGCCTTCGGGACATCTCTATTTGGAGGTCGCCCCGCCACTTCAAGCTTAACCCTTCCAAAACAGAACTCTTCTTCCCAGCCAAATCCTGGCCTCCCCGCAAATTTCCATCTCCGTGGACAGGGAATGTGTCTGTTACATTATGTTGTACTCTCCCAAGTGTTTAGTACAGTGCTCTGCACATGATAAGCACTCAGTAAATGCAATTGACTGATTGACACTGCCGTCCTCTCTGTCTCACAAACCCGCACCCTTGGCATTACCCTCAACTAATCTGTTACCAAATCCTGTCATCTCAACCTTCACAGCTTCTCGAAAATCCACCCATCCCTTGCCATCCCAACTGCTATCTTGCCGATCCAAGCTTTTACCCTCTCCCACATCTGTCTCCCCACTCCAGGCCATATTTCATTCTGCCGCCCGGATAATTTTTCTAAAAGAAGTTGAACCCACAACTCCCCACTCTTTGTAAACCTCCAGTTGTTGCTTAATCACCTCTACACCTCCCTACCGTCAACTTTAAGGCACTCAGTCGGCTCTCAGTGTCCTTCGATACGTTGCCGATCTACTATAATCCAGCCCACACTTTGCTCCTCTAACAATGCCCTACTCACTGAACTTCAAATCTAATGTATCTCGCCATCGACCCCTTTCCTTTGTCCTCCCTCTGTCCTGGAACCCTCTCCTTCTGTCATAACCAGCAGTCCGCCACTCTCCCCACCTTCCAAGGCCCATTTATAATAATAGTGATGGTATTTATTAAATGCTTACTATGTGCAAAGCACTGCTCTAAGCACTGCGGAGTTTACAAGGTGATCAGGTTGTCCCATGGGTGGGGGCTCAGTCTTCACCCCCATTTTACAGATGAGGTAACTGAGGCCCAGAGAAGTGAAGTGACTTGCCCAAAGTCACACAGATGACAATTGGTGGAGCCGGGATTTGAACGCATAACCTCTGACTCCAAAGCCCGGGCTCTTTCGACTGACCCACGCTGCTTCCGTGCTTCAAATTACGTCTCCTAGCGCACAAGCCTGGGGGTCAGAAGGTCACGGATTCTAATTCCAGCTCCGCCATGTGTGCTGTGTGACCTTGGGCAAGTCACTTCACTTCTCTGGGCCTCAGTTACCTCATCTGTAAAATGGGGATTAAGGCTGGGAGCCCGATGCCGGACAGGGACTGTGTCCAACCTGACTGCCTTGTATCTACCCCAGCACTTAGAACAGTGCTTGACACATAGTAAGCGCTTAACAAGTATCATAATTGTTATTTTTATTGTTCTTATCTCCTCCAAGAGGCCTTCTCTGATCAAGCTGTAAGTCCCCTATCCGCCCTCCGTTACGCCCTCGATCCTCAGCCCACCCTCCAGCTCAGTAACATTTAAGTACATTTTCTTACACTCTACCATTTCCCCTATTGGTTATTTATTTTAATATTTGTCTCCCCCCTCTAGACTGTAAGCCCCTTGTGAGCAGGGATTGTGCCTTCCAACTCCTTTGTGTTGAAAGAGCACGGGCCCGGGTGTCACCGGACCTGGGTTCTAATTCCGTCTCCACCAATTGCTCGCTACGTGACCTTGGGCAAGTCACTTCTGTGCCTCAGTTTCTTCATCTGTAAAACGGGGATTCAGTACCTGTTCTTCCTCCTACTTAGACTGTGACTCCCATGTGGGACAGCAACTGGGTCCGACCTGGTTAACTTGTATCTACTCCAGCGCTTAGAATAATGCTTGACACATAGTAAGCGCTTTAACAAATGCCATTATTATTATCATTACTATTTATTTTTTTTTCCAAGCACTTGAGTCCCTTTTAAACAATAAGCATTCAGTAATACCATTGATTGGGTAAAATCTGAGAGAGGGCCTTTATCTTTGCACTATGACTACCATGGTCCTTCCTTAAAAATAATTCCTCACCCTTTCACCAACAAAAAATATACATATGTACGCTTCTCTCTCTCTCTCCCTCTCTCTCTCTCTCTATATATATATACACACACACATACACACATAATATATAAGAATTGACGAGTTTATATATATATATATATATATATATATATATATATATGTAATAGCATGGATAAGTTTCAGGATCTGTTCCTATTTTACATTAAGCAATGTCCAAATGGCTCAAAATGCCTAAATAAGGTTCTTACAAACTTGTATATATATATATCCATAAAATTTGGGTGGGGGTTTTGAGGTGAAAGGGTAAGGAATTGGTGTCAGAATGTGGAAACAGCTTTGATTGCTAGCCCTATTAGAGTGTTAACTCCAGGTTTAATCCTACAGAGCATTGCACTCAAGAGATACCCTTCCTACTGTTGTGGACGATATTTCAGTTTTTGGTGTTGTTTTTTTTTCAATGGAAGGGGAAGTTTTTAAATTTTCTACTGAGGCACAGAGCTCAAGGTTGGATTTGTAATCAGTGAAAAATTATTCTTTATCCTTCTTTCATGGAACTCTTTATCCAAGGATTCCAGCCACAGTAGTTGTTAATGCTCCTTAATGTCAGCGTCAAGCTCCTTATAAACCAAATGGGAAAATATGAGCTTTGCCATTTAACTGGAAAGCATGCATCAAATCGTGGATTCAGGAATGGAAGTAACTCTGAGCACTAGACTGGATCACTCCTTTTACAGAGCAGTATCCAAATCACAGCCCACCAGTCTTAAAAACTGACTCTAGGCAATGCCCTGGGCTGAGGGAAGAATGGCATTAATTCTTGGTTGAATTTTATCAGTAAAACACATACCATCTGAAAGAACACTTTGTCTTTGTGGTCAAACTCGCAGGTAGTCATTTACTAATTGCCTTCATTTTTGGAACCTGCATTTTCCAGGTGATTTTCTATTATTTGAGCTGTGTTCCGAAGTCCCAGCATTCCAAAATCTTGGAACGATTTTGCTCTACGATGCCTACCAATTCTGGACTTGCACTAAGGTAAGGGAGTATGGAAAATTGTCAAGGTGCTCCTCTCCTAGCACTGTCCATGCGTTTAAGGAGATGCGTGGGTTTGATGGCTTAACTCGAGAGCAGTATAATTAAGTTTTGTGTAGTTAGAAGATTTGATTTTCTCTACACCTCCCCTTTTCCCCCATCATCCCCCCAACTGGGTCTTCTGTTCCCAGGTGCCACCTTTTCATTTTTGGACCCAGAGCAGGAAAGTGGGATGAGGTTTTAGGAAGAATGAGTATGGGAAGGCCCAGGCTTCATTTTTGTACCTTTCCAAACCCGATTGGAAAACTTTGAAGTCTTGTCAGAGACCTGGAATGAACCATCCTGGAGCCTACTTCCCTAAGTCACCCCCAAAGGACATGGAGTGAATGTCTTTGTTCTGGCCTTCCTTGTAACCGGGAGATGATGAATTCCTCCATTGCAGTCTCTTGGAGCAGGAATAGGAATCTTTTTCAAGCTTCCCTGGAGGTCTTGAGATTCACAAATTTACAGTAAATGCATTCCCCCTACTTCCCATTGAATTCAGCCCAGTTTTTACCAGCTTCTGGTTACAGGTCTTGGAGGTGAATCCAAATACGAGTGCAGAAAATGTTCCAAAACATTCACACGCGTTGTGTGAGGGAGTGGACTTGGAGCTCCGTAAAAATGTCTTGGATCAAGGTTCAACTCCTTAGGGTTGTCCTTTCCATCCAGTGGCCTAACAAGAGCTAATAGTGGAGGACCTAGAGTGGAGTTCATAGTCTCACTCATGGTCAATTCACCACCAAAAGCATTTGAAACCTAGAGGTTGTTAGTTAATACGCAGGGAGTGAAAGAGGGCAAAGCCAGACCAGAGGCAAATGTTAATGTTTTTAATTTATACAGCCTCAATTCATACACTTGGTAGTAGCAGTCAGATGCGCCCACTCCTCTATGGCACAGGGGCAATAGCCTCCACATTGTTTCGAGGTAGACACCCAGCCTTGGTAATCAAACACTCAGTACAGTGCTCTGCACACAGTGAGCACTTAATAAATACCATTTTTAATACAGTTTACAATAAATGCAATATAATCCTGGCTTGTGAACTCTTAACCAGGCCGATACCCACCCAGTCTCTGTCCTCTCACTTAATCTTTGCCCCCCAGACTCAAAATGAAAAGTTGGCATTTATGGCTAGTCCTTTTGAAGTGCCTTCTTTCTGTGTGTAAAGCATTAGAGTGAGATTCCGTGGGTGAGAATTAGACCCGCGTTTAGCACTCACGGGCTGGTTCACAGTCTAGAAATAATGATGGGGATGGGTTTAGTGACAAGCACTTAAGATGAAACAGTAGAAATTCATTCATTCATTCAATCGTATTTATTGAGCACTTACTGTGTGCAGAGCACTGTACTAAGCGCTTGGGAAGTACAAGTTGGCAACATAAAGAGACGGTCCCTACCCAACAGCGGGCTCACCGTCTAGAAGGGGGAGACAGACAACAAAACATATTAACAAAATAAGATAAATAGGATAAATATGTACAAGTAAAATAGAGTAATAAATACGTACAAACATATATACAGGTGCTGTGGGGAGGGGAAGGAGGTAAGGCGGGGGGATGGAGAGGAAATGCACAAACACCATGAAAGACAAGGCTCAGTTTGGTGGCTTCGTTGCGCAGAGTCCAGCCACAATCAAAACCTTCCCAGGCTTCACGCTGCTGCTGCTGCCGCCGTCGCCTCCACCTATAAATCCCTCCTCTTCCCGCTTGCTCGGAGCATGCGGGAAGTGAGGGTCAGGATGTCCCTATTGGGACAGCAGGAGTCCCTCGTGACCTTTGCTCAACTCCAGTCTAGAAGGCAGAGGACCCATGCTCAAAAGGGAGGAAAAAAAAAAAGCTTGTTTGGACTATGTAGGATGTGAGTAAGTTGTCGATCCTTCTCAGCAGACCATTATTTGGGTTAATGTTTGCCCACATTCTTCTTTATGCCCCTCTTGATTCTTCTAATAAAAGATGGGGAAAGAAAATGTCAATTTTCCTATTGTTCTGATCCACTTTGTACTGTAGTCCGAGGAGCATTTATGATGTGTTCTCTCACTTCCGCAGAAAATGTAACGTCCGTATTCACTTTTTAGATATGCCGTGTATTTTTTAGAAGCTTGCATGAAGGAAAAATACATAGGTAAAGCAAACGCTTGTGGAAAATTTGAAGGGTACGCCGTTGCTTCTGTCCTGGGGCAGAGGTTGGAGGTGTGCCTTCCTGCCAAAGAGCAGCAGATACCCACTCGGCTCGCTGCCGGGTTTCTCGGTTGATATTCCTTGGTGCCGTCTAAGAGGGCTTTTGGGGGAAATAAAAGATTTAAAACCTGAAGTCATTACACGAGACCCCTTTCGGTACGGGGATGGTGCGCGATTTCAATGTTGCGTTCACTTTTCTGAATGTACTTCACAGGCTCCTCCAGCAAGAATGGGAAGAGGACAATGTTCAGATTCTGAAACTGCAAGCCAAGATGTTTACGTATAATATCCCAACATGCCTGGCCATCTGGAAAATGTAATGCAACAATCATATAACTGTTTTCATAGCCATAGCTTTTGTTTGTAAGGTTTGCGACGCACAGGTAAACTTGAAAATGGTGTTTTCTCGGTCTCTAAAAGGATTCCCCACCCCACCCCACCTCCACCCCAGAATTTGAGTTTCTCAGCCCTGGCTGATGGGTCCAAATGAGAGGAAGGGTTAGGCCCTGCACTTTCCGGGAAGGAAAAGATGCAGAGAGAGCATCTAATCCCACGTGTTTTGGGGAAGAATTTCTGCTTTGGTGTACATTACATGGTGGTTTTTCTCTAGTGCTTCTCTGCCCCTATTTTAAGAGGCCTTAGGACCTCTACCCTACATTGACCCTCTTCTCTAACGCTGTCTCATTCAAGCAAAGCTGTTAAAAACAATTGTTGAATTTTTCTTTTCACTATAGGTTCCCTTCAGTTGGAAGTTAGATTCCTGTTCCTTTCAGGGCGTTGTGCACCCAGAAATCAGTATTGTTCCAGCAGGGGCATCGTATTATGTACCAAGATATGTAATTTTTTTTTCCCCTTTTTTATATTCCTTCTTTCTCAGAGCCATTGCTGCCGAGTGCTTTCTAAAGGGACAGAGAGAGGTAAGCGGCTGTCGTTGACCGAACGGCTCCTTTTTAAACTGCATTTCAGTAGAGAGCAGGAACTACCCTCGGTCTTATCTCTTAACCCCGAATTTTAAAGAGAAACTGCAGGGTTAACACTCTGTCTTCCACTAAATTTGGGGAAATGGAAGTCAGAACCCCGTGTGGCGTCTCAGTAGCCGTGACGCATCTCGAGGTCTAATGCGTATTGGTTGTTCTCTGAGGGAATGGTTTATTAGACCAAATGGCAGTCTGTGTTGTCAGAGTCTTTTTCTTTTTTTATTTGCCTAGGTAACGTGGAGTTGACATTTCTATCTTCCAGGTCCATCATTTATATCAGAGAGCCTTTCAGAAGTTACCTCTGTGTGCAACACTGTGGAAAGATGTAATGTTTTCACTTTTTGTTTCAACTCGATGCTTGCGAAAAAAAATTTTCTGCATTTGCCATGTCCATTGATGTGGTAACGCTCAAGCCGGGCCTGGGCCTGACCTGTCCGCTTCCCTGTCTCTTTGCAGCAACTCTTGTTCGAAGCATCAGGAGGAGGTAAAACTGATAACCTGAGAAAACTAGTTTCCAAGTGCCAAGAGATTGGAGTCAGCCTAAACGAGCTCTTAAATTTAAACCTTTCCAAAACAGAGAGCAAGTATCACTGAACACTGCGTGCAGTCAGGCCTGTATAGCCTATTAATAAATTGCCAAAATCATTCGAATGATTCTTCGAGATTAGGCTGATCCCATGCCGAGGCCTGTGTAAGACAGAGGCCCGCTCTGGTGGTCCGATCAAATCCTTGCAATCTGTTTGTCCTTGAAACGGGAAGCAATGAACCTAATCCTCTCCAGTTGGATAAATGAACTCCCTGTTTGGCTTGCTTCTGAGTCCTGCCAGATTCTCATAACATCATGTACGTAAGTATAGCTCATCCAACTGACTGACCTGTATTTTTATTTTATTCCTTTTATTTTCCCCCTCCCCTCCCACCCCCCCACCTCCCCTTCTCCCTTCCCTTGTGTTGTGCTCTTCCCGATTCACTTACCACACTCTGGTGCTCAAGAGATTTGTGTTTGGGTTAGTTTCCCGGGGCTGTGTTTACAGTACAAAGCGAGCAGTCCCCTTTTGCTTTTCCCTTTTTGAACCTTTTGAGATTCTGCATTACAGGATTTAAACCCAAAGCAGCCAGTCGTAAGGAAAAGTGTAACGGCTTTGGCCCCAAGTCTGCTAGTTACACTTGAAGGCCCTAAGAGGGTTGTTTACTGCCCTTTCTGCATTCTGGACTCATTGCCGAGACTGTTCCACTTGAAGAGTAAAGAAACTATCGCAAATGCCAGTGCATCAGAACCTAAGAGTGGTCGATTATCATGTGCAATTTTTTTTGTAAAGAAATTTTAATTTATAATAAAGTTTAACAGTTTAAAGAACAGTTAATATTTGAACTGCTTTGTACTACAAATTGTTGATACACAACTATTTTGAATATAAGCTCGCTTTCTCGAAAAGAAATTGCTGTCTTTGTTATCCGTGCACTTTTTGCCAACTTGGGGAAAGGGCTGGCACGTTATTCGCTTACCGAAAGCCAAAATCTCACTAAGAGGACTTTTAATGAACGGAGAGCCCCTCACCGAACCCGCTCAGCAGTGCCGTGTTATTCATTCATTCAGTTGTATTTATTGAGCGCTTACTGTGTGCAGAGCACTGTACTGAGCGCTTGATTATTACTGTTGCAGCAAGACCGGGGCAATTTTGAAAATGGATGGGAAAATCCGTCGTCAAAGAACGGTTTCCTAGGCTAGGGCTGAGGCTGCTAGAGTGGGAGCCGTAGTGTTTGTTGAGTGTTTATTGAATACAGAGCACTGTACTAAGCGCTGGGAAAGAATACACAGTTGGGAATAGTCGCGTGACTAGAATTGTCTGTTTTTCCTAAAAACTTTTTCCTTCCCCCCGGGGTTTGTTCATTCATTCAGTCGAATTTATTGAGCGCTTACTGTGTGCAGAGCATTCATTCATTCAATCTTATTTATTGAGCGCTTACTGTGTGCAGAGCACTGTACTAAGCACTTGGAAAGTACAGTTCAGCAATAAAGAGACAATCCCTGCTCACAACGGGCTTACAGTCTAAAAGCAGTGCGGCTCAGTGGAAAGAGCACAGCCTCTGGGTCAGAGGTCATGGGTTCAAGTTCCGGCTCCGCCAATTGTCAGCTGTGTGACTTTGGGCAAGTCGCTTAACTTCTCTGGGCCTCAGTTCCCTCACCTGTAAAGTGGGGATTAAGACTGTGAGCCCCCCCGTGGGACAACCTGATCACCTTGTTACCTCCCCAACGCTTAGAACAGTGCGTTGCACATAGTGCTTAATACATGCTGTCATTATTATTATTATTAGTATTAGAAGGGGGGAGACAGACATCAAAACAGGTAGACAGGCATCAATATAAATTAATCGAATTTTAGATATCTACCCACCAAAGCAAGTCAACAGGCATTAGGGTAAATAAATAGAATTATAGATATGTACGTATTTAGCAATGTTGTGAAGACAGAACTGATGCCATTATTCTTATTAGAAGGGGGAGACAGACAGCCATCAAAACAAGTAGGCAGGCATCAATATAAATTAATCGACTTCTAGATATATACCCACTGAAACAAGTCAATAGGCATTAGGGTAAATAAATAAGATTATAGATATGTACGTATTTAGAAGTGTTGTAAAGACAGAACTGACGGGATTTGGTTACTCTTTCACTGACTTAGTCCCCATGTTCAAGATTGTCCCACCTCACCTCCCCTTTAGTACGACACATCCAGTTTAAGCCTCTTGGCCTTGCGTTGTGCACAGTGTCGCCACATCCCTGCCCCAAAGTGACCGTCACCACTGACCACGTGCGCCAATTTGTACTTCCGAAGCGCTTAGTACAGTGCTCTGCACATAGTAAGCGCTCAATAAATATGATTGATGATGATGATGATTCAGTTCATTTGGGAACCAAGTGACGCCGAGGGAAGCCTACTTGTGGGTTTGCCACAATGAATTTTCTATTTTTAAACTTCAAAAATACTACTGTTTTGCAAGCAGCCTGGTGAAGATTTTGGGTCATTTTTTTTTTCTTGGGAGGGTAGTGGAGGGAGAGAAGCAACTAAAAGCTTTATTTTGCCAGATTAGAGCGGCATCATTCTCCATAATAATAATGATGGTGTTTAAGTGCTTACTATGTGCCAAGCACTGTTCTACGCGCTGGGGGAGATACAAAGTAATCAGGTTGCCCCATGTGAGGCTCACAGTGTTCATCCCCATTTTACACATGAGGGAACTGAGGCCCAGAGAAGTGAAGTGACTTGCCCAAGGTCACACAGCAGACAAGTGGTATTTTAGTGTCTGGGGCCTTTCTGATAGAAACTCCCCAGAGCAGTGTGGAAGCTCTGATTCCATACTGACTTGGAAAAAAAGGTATATCGACCTTCAGTTTCCTTCCCCCCAGGAAGCGTAGGTACGGGCTTTACTTAGCGGGAAGTGTCGCATTTTTTAAAAAGTACATACGTACGAAATGATACCAACTAACCTCTGAGATATTCCTCCAAGTCTAGAGGTGAGAAAGTAAAAATAAGACAGGGGAATTAAATATTAATTTTCCGTCTGCCAGACAACTATCACCGTGGCCCAAGTGGAAAGAGCACGGGAATATTTTCCATCGGCCAGACAGCTATCACCGTGGCCGAAGTGGAAAGAGCCCGGGCTTGGGTTCTAATCCCGGCTCCGCCACTTGTCAAGTCACTTCTCTGTGCCTCAGTTGCCTCATCTGTAAAACGGGGGTTAAGACTGAGCCCCACGTGGGACAACCTGATAACCCCGTATCCAACAGTGCTCGGCACATAGCAAGCGCTTAACAAATACCATTATTATTATCATCACAGCATCAGGAACAACATCACAACATCAGGTGCTGCTAAAACCTTGGTTTCTAAGCGGTAGTAGCTAACAGCTAAAGGGTAAGATCTAAGAAATAGCTGCTACTGTTGTTAATATAGACCAATCTTAAAAGACAGGAGGATCAGAGCCGTAAGCAGCCAGAAGCCACTGGGCTGCAAGTCACTGCAAGAACTACTGGCAAGTCTCCCTCCTGGCAGTGAGCAAGCGAAGCCTGGCAGACCAATGCTTCCCAGAGAGCGGATTTAAAAATAGGGAAAAGCCAAATTCCGCTGGCAGAAGTGGCGGGGTGGGGGCAACGGCAGCATTCCCCGGAACAGACTGGGGAGTTTTCCTCGCGTCTTTGAACGGTGCGGTTGTCAATCCGGGACCAGGCGGAGAGCGGGACTTTGTCGTCACGGTCACAGGGAACGAAAGCTCGTCGCAAAGTGGACTAGGTAGACGCCAACAGGAGGAACACAAACATCCCACACCAGATGTGCACTTGGATCTGAGACCTTCGAGGTGCCCCATCCCCACAGCACGTACGTACGTATATTTATTATAAATTCTGTATATTAACGCCCTCCCTTAGACCGTAAGCCCGTTACGGGCAGGGAACGAAAAGGCTAATTCTGTTGTACCCTCCCAGGCGGTTAGCACAGTGCTCCGCGCATTGTCGGCACCCGTTGATCGATTGATGTGAACAAATGAACATATCGAACGAAATTCAGGGAAAAATTCGGTTACACAAAGCCCCCGAAAAACAAATGCTTACGCAGAATGGAAGACTCAAACGGTTAGGTTTGAAATCCTTCCAGAGTCTGTAGAATCTACCCCTTCCTCTTCACCCTGACTGCTAGTGCCTTTGCACATAGTAAGCGCTTAATAAATGCCATTATTATTATTATTATTATTATTATTGTGATCCAGGCACTTGTACTACCTGATCTCGGTGCCCCCTGGGCTCTGCCCTCTCCGGTC
Organism: Tachyglossus aculeatus; assembly: GCF_015852505.1. Classification (NCBI taxonomy): domain Eukaryota; kingdom Metazoa; phylum Chordata; class Mammalia; order Monotremata; family Tachyglossidae; genus Tachyglossus; species Tachyglossus aculeatus. The sequence continues at coordinate 20,432,562 of NC_052079.1, read as the reverse complement.
TGTACTTCAACCTGCACCCCTCTCATTTTTCTAAAAAATCATTTTGCGTGTGCCTCACCGCTCTTCAGAAACCTCCGTTAACCATCCATCTCTGCATCAAGCCTAAACCCCTCTCCGTAGCCAGCCCACAAACTTTACTACTTAATATAACCCCAATCCCATCTCTTGCCGTGACTCCTTGCTCAGCCCTCCCTTTGGCCTGGAATTCCCGACCCCTTCATCAGTCGTATTTATTGCGCGCTTACTGTGTGCAGAGCACTGTACTACGCTTAAAAAATAATGGCATTTGTTAAGTGCTTACTATGTGCAGAGCACTGTTCTAAGCGCTGGGGGTGGATACAAGGTGATCAAGTTGTCCCACATGGGGCTCACAGTCTTAATCCCCATTTTACAGATGAGGTGACTGAGGCTCAGAGAAGTTAAGTGATTTGCCCAAGGCCACACAGCAGACATGTGGTGGAGCTGGGATTCGAACCCATGACCTCTGACTCCAAAGCCCGTGCTCTTCTCCACTGAGCCACGCTGCTCCTCCCCTTCATAGCTGACTGACCACAGCTCTTCCCATCTTCAAATTCCTACTAAAAGCATGTTTCAAGGAAGTCTTCCCAACTAGCCTCTCACCTTCCCACCCTATTTTTCCTCCATCATTACAGCACTTATTTTCATTTCCTTTTATCGCGTTGCTTCCCATCTCCCCCTCTAGACTATAGCGCATTGGGAGCGGAGAACATGCCTTACCAACTCTTTTGTATTGCATCATCATCATCATCAATCGTATTTATTGAGCGCTTACTGTGTGCAGAGCACTGTACTAAGCGCTTGGGAAGTACAATTTGGCAACATATAGAGACAGTCCCTACCCAATAGTGGGCTCACAGTCTGTCCCAAGTGCTTATTATAGTGCCCTGTATATAGCGGCGTGGCTCAGTGGAAAGAGCCCGGGCTTTGGAGTCAGAGGTTGTGGGTTCAAATCCTGGCTCCGCCACTTGTCAGCTGTGTGACATTGGGCAAGTCACTTCACTTCTCCGGGCCTCAGTTCCCCCATCTGTAAAATGGGGGTGAAGACTGCGAGCCCCTCGTGGGACAACCTGCTTACCTTGTACCTACCCCAGCGCTTAGAACAATGCTTTGCACATAGTAAGCGCTTAACAAATACCAACATTATTATTATTATTATTATTATAGCGAGTGCTCAATAAATACATTAATTATTTGAAATAAACACCTGGGATATTATCGTACTCAAAAACAAGCCTCGTCCCCAAAGCCACTCCTACCCAGTGGTCCACACCCTCTCATCCATGAGAACCAGAGAAGCAGCGTGGCGCAGTGGAAAGAGCACGGGCTTTGGAGTCCGAGGTCATGGGTTCAAATCCAGGCTCAGCAAATTATCAGCTGTGTGACTTTGGGCAAGTCACTTCTCTGCGCCTCAGTTACCTCATCTGTAAAATGGGGATTAAGACTGAGCCCCCCCCGTGGGAGATCCTGATCACCTTGTAAGTTCCCCAGTGCTTAGAACAGTGCTTTGCACATAGTAAGCGCTTAATAAATGCCACTAAAAAAAAAAAACCCCAAAACCCAGTGCGCACTTTGCTTCTCTAACTCCAACCTTCTCACTGTACCTTGATCTCGCCGATCCCTTCGGCCACATCTTCCCTCTGACCTGGAATGTCCTCCCTCCTCAAATCTGACAATTATTCTCGCCCCTTTCAAAGCCTCATTAAAGACACCTCCTCCAAGAGGCCTTCCATGCCTAAGCCCCCCCTTTCCCCTTCTCCCACCATCTTTTGTGTCGCCCTGACTTGCTCCCTTTATTCACCTAGACTGTAAGTTCATTTTGGGCAGGGAATGTGTCCGTTTATTGTTCTACTGTGCTCTCCCAAGCGCTTTTTACAGTGCTCTGCACACAGCAAGTGCTCAGATTGAATGAGGCACAGCGCGTGGGTCGGCATGAGAAGCAGCGTGGCTCAGTGGGAAGAGCCCGGGCTTTGGAGTCACAGGTCATGGGTTCAAATCCCAACTCCGCCAATTAGCTGTGTGACTTTAGGCAAGTCACTTCACTTCCCTGGGCCTGAGCACTGTTCTAAGCACTGGGGGAGATACAAGTTTATCAGCTTGTCCCAAGTGGGGCTCACAGTCTTAATCCCCATTTTACAGGTGAGGTAACTGAGGCTCAGAGAAGTGAAGTGACTTGCCCGGAGTCACACAGCTGACAAGTGGCAGAACCGGGATTAGAGTCTCAGTAGGGATGGAGGAGACTGAGAGCACAGGATAGCCGGCTGGGAATAGCCACCCAAACTAAGCGGTTACCACAGTACTCTTCCCTGTGGTAACGGAGGGGAAAAAACAAGGAAAGAGCTGGTTAAGTCCATTAAAGCCCAAGGTGAATATTTTCTGTTTAAAGTGGAGAAGGATTGGGCAGACCATTGGAGGTTTTGGAGCTGGGAGACGTGTACTGAGCGATGTTTCATTCAATTGTATTTAGTGAGCGCTTACTGTGTGCACAGCACTGTACTAAGCGCTTGGGAAGTACATGATCTGGACAGCGGAGCGAAGCAGAGACTGGAGAGTAGTGAGGCTGGACAAGTTCACTTTCACATTCACCTTCACCTGAAGGTTCACTTTCATCGCAGATTTTAATATAAAGATCCAACTATTGTTACTGGAATCTCAGGGCTCAATCGTCCGACGCTATTTGCGATGCTTAGCCCCTGTAGTAACGGTGAAAGGGAAATGAAATTTTTATTCATTCATTTCATTCATTCAATCGTATTTATTGAGCGCTTACTGTGTGCAGAGCACTGTACTAAGCGCTTGAGAAGTACAAGTTGGGAATATATAGAGATGGTTCCTACCCAACAACGGGCTTACAGCCTAGAAGGGGGAGACAAACAAAACAGAACATGTGGACAGGTGTCAAATTTTTATAACTGTTTAGTTCCAGGAAATAAGCTATTCATTTTATCCAACAAGAGGAAGATATCAAGGAGATTTGATTATAAGCAAAACACCACCACTCCCACCCTGCAAAAAAAAAAAAAACCAGAAAAAAAAGCAACAAACCTAAGGAAATTGGACGTAAGATCGCCTTTCAATTCCAGCTAGCTCTCTTACATTTATTTCTGCTAAAGAAATAAGTTAAATAGGGCAGGCACCAGTTTTAGTCCATTTCTCCATGTGCTTTTTTCTTGCTCATTTTGAAGAATTTATCCTTAGTACCTGAAGATAAAGAGGTCTATATACGTTGTAAATGAAAATGGGCTTTGTTACAGATAATCCGTCCGCAACAGTGTGAGGCGGCTTGCTTTCAGTTAAAGGTGATATAAACTTATAAATAGAAATATAAATTATATTGCACCTGGAATGCCCTGTTAAATTTTGGCGGAAACCGTACCCAACAGCCAAACAGACGTGGTGATCGGGTTCGGCTACGATTGTGGACTGACTTTATTGGAGAAAGTTGGGTCAATATTTGATCTGTCACAGTTGTGGGGAAAGCTTTTCGGAACAGTGACTGGTGCCAGAATTCCCGGTTCTCTTGAAAACCGCAGCCGTATGTTCACAGATAAATCGCAGGCTCTTGGAACTTCTGATTTCCTGTCTTTGATCTCTCAATCACTTGTAAAAGCTAGAAGGAAATGTTGGGATTTTGGAGAAAGGGGACAGTAGTTTTGTGAATACCATGGCCTTAGAAAATTTAGTGAAATAATGCAGAGTGCAAATAATCTTTTTTTTAATGGTATCTGTTAAGCTTTTACTATGTGCCAAGTACTGTACTAACCATTGGGGAAGTCACTTAACTTTTCTGTGCCTCAGTTTCCTCATCTGCTTAACGGGGATTACATATCTGTTCTCTTTACTACTTAGACTGCGACCCTGGGAGAAGGTCTGGGTCTGATTTAATTATCCCACCCCAGTAATAATAATGATGGTATTTGTTTAAGTGCTTACTATGTGCCAAGCACTGTTAGATACAGGGTAATCAGGTGGTCCCATGTGCGACTCACAATCTTAATCCCCATTTTACAGATGAGGTAACTGAGGCCCAAAGAAGTGAAGTGACTTGCCTAAAGTCGCACAACTGCCAACTTGTTGCCAACTTGTACTTCCCAAGCGCTTAGTACAGTGCTCTGCACACAGTAAGCGCTCAATAAATACGATTGATTGATTGATTGATTGATTAGAGAAGCAGCATAGCTTAGTGGAAAGAGCCTGGGCTTGGGAGTCAGAGGTTGTAGGTTCTAGTCCCGGCCCTGCCACTTGTTGGTTGTGTTACTCTGGGCAAGTCACTTTACTTCTCTGGGCCTCAGTTACCTCATCTATAAAATGGGGATTAAGACTGTGAGCCCCATGGGACAACCTGATGACCTTGTATCTCCCTCAGCGCTTAGAACAGTGCTTGGCACATAGTAAGCGCTTAACAAATACCAACATTAATATTATTATTATTAATTATTGTATCAGCCTCCTTGGTGACCTCCTGTCTCTCCCCACTCCAGTCTTTACTTCACTCTGCTGCCCGGGTCATTTTGCTACCAAAACATTCAGGCCGTGTTTCCCCACCCCTCAAGAAACTCCAGTGATTGCCCAAGCTGGGGAGGTTACAGGGCGATCAGGTTGTCCCACGGGGGGGCTCACAGTCTTCATCCTCATTTTCCAGATGAGGTAACTGAGGCCCAGAGAGGTGAAGTGACTTGACCAAAGTCACCCAGCTGACAATTGGCGGGGCTGGGATTTGAACCATGACCTCTGACTCCAAAGCCCGGGCTCTTTCCACTGAGCCACACTGCTTCTACAGCCCAGCCCGCACACTTAGCTCTTCTAGGGCTAACTTTCTCTCTGTGCCTCGATTTAACCTATCTCACCACCTACCCCTAACCCACGTCCTGCCTCTGACCAGGAACGTCCTCCCTCCTCAAATCCGACAGGCAATTAATTACTCTCCCCCACTTCAAAGCCTTATTGAGGGCACCTTTCCTCCAAGAGGCCTTCCCAGCCTAAGCCCCCACTCTCCTCCTCTCCCACTCCCTTCTGCGTCTCCTTAACTTGCTTCTTTTATTCTTCACCCCTCCCAGGCCCACGGCACTTATCTGTAATTTATTTATTTGTATTGATATCTGTCTCCCCAGCACTCGGCCGTAAGCACTCGTGGGCAGGGAACGTGTCGTCCTGCATCCTCCCAAGCGTTCGGGGCTGTGGGTTCGTGATAACGAGATTGAGGAAGGGCTAGGGGATGGTAAGGGGTTTCTGTTCGATGCGTGTGTGGAGCTGCAACAACTGGAGTTTCTTTCCAAAGGTTTGGGTTTTTAATAGCTTTGTTTTCGTCGCCCAGCCATTCTGTCGGTCCAATGCTCTAGCAATCAGGAGTCCTGGGTTCTAGCCCCAGTTTTCCAATGGGTTGCACCTCTGCCTCTCTCTCTACCCACTCCGTGCCCCAGTGGGAACACTACTGGCAAGCCACTGACCCTATAATGAATTCTTCTGCACAGGTTCCCGGTCCTGACGTCTTCAGGATAGCTCCCGAAGGCTCGTCTGTCACTCCTGATGGGAGAATACATCGGCTCAGATGGTTTTAATAATAATAATGATGGCATTTGTTAAGTGCTTACTATGTGCAAAGCACTGTTCTAAGCGCCAGGGAGGATACAAGGTCATCAGGTTGTCCCACGTGGGGCTCACAGTCTTCATCTCCGTTTCACAGATGCGGTAACTGAGGCCCAGAGAAGTGACTTGCCCAAAGTCACACAGCTGACAAGTGGCGGAGCCAGGATTTGAACCCGTGACCTCTGACTCCTAAGCCCGGGCTCTTTCCACTGAGCCACGCTGGGTTTCTGTGCTTGGAATTGTGGGGGTTTTTTGCTCATTTTTAAAACTGTTTCCGAAACTGATAAGGTGCTGGCTCTAAAATTCAAGACGTTATTACTAATAATGCATTTCGACAACTCAGGTTGGGGTCACATTAATTCAGGACCAAGGGGGACATGTCATCTTAGAGAAGCAGCGTGGCTTAGTGGAGAGAGCACGGACTTGGGAGTCAGAGGTCGTGGGTTCTAATCCTGCCTCTGCCACTCGTCAGCTGTGTGACTTTGGGCAAGTCACTTAACTTCTCTGGGCCTCAGTTACCTCATCTGTAAAATGGGCTTTAAGACTGTGAGCCCCATGTGGGACAACCTGATGACCTTGTATCTACCCCAGCACTTAGTGCTTAGCACATAGTAAGCACTTAACAAATACCAACATTATTATTATTATGATTATTATCTGGATGGCATAGCCCCGATTTTTTTGTCACCTGAAATATTTGGCTAATTGAGATCCATCCACGTTGCTTTTAGGGCCTGGATTATCTGTATTTAATAATAACAATAATGATGATGGCATTTATTAAGCACTTACTACGTGCAAAGCACTGTTCTAAGCACTGGGGAGGTTACAAGGTGATAAGGTTGTCCAACGGGGGGCCTCACAATCTTAATTCCCATTTTACAGATGAGGTAACTGAGGCACAGAGTAGTTAAGTGACTTGCCCAAAGTCACACAGCTGACAATTGGCGGAGCCGGGATTTGAACCCATGACCTCTGACTCCAAAGCCAGTGCTCTTTCCACTGAGCCACGCTGCTTCTCTCAATTTGTATTTATTTGTATTATTCATTTATCTATGATGTCTGCTTCCCCTTCTAGACTGCTCACTGTGGGCGAAATGCGTCTGCCAACTCTGTTGTATTTTCCTAAGCGTTTAGTACAGTGCTCTGCACACAGCAAGTGCTCAGTAAATACAATGGATTGATTGATTGCTAGATAATTTGCTTATGTAGACTTGCTCTCATTTCTTTTATGGTATTTGTTAAGTGCTGACTGTGTGCCAGGCACTGTAGTAAGCGCTGTGGTAGATACAAAGCTAATCAGAATCAATCAATCAGTCAATCAATAGTATTTATTGAGCGCTTACCGTGTGCAGAGCACTGTACTAAGCGCTTGGGAAGTACAAGCTGGCAACATATAGAGACAGTCCCTACCCAACAGCAGGCTCACAGTCTAAAAGGGGGAGACAGAGAAGAAAACCAAACATACTAACAAAATAAAATAAATAGAACAGATATGTGCAGTCCATGTCCCACATGGGGCTCAGTCTGGATCCCCATTTTACAGATGAGGTAACTGAGGCCCAGAGAAGTTAAATGATTTGCCCAAGGTCACACAGCAGACAAGTGGTGGATTGGCCATTAGAACCCAGGTCCTTCTGGTCCCAGGACCGTTCATTCATTCATTCATTCAGTCGTATTTATTGAGCGCTTACTGTGTGCAGAGCACTGTACTAAGCGCTTGGGAAGTACAAGTCGGCAACATACAGAGACGGTCGCTACCCAACAACGGGCTCACAGTCGAGAAGGGGGAGACAGACAACAAACGAAAACATATTAACAAAATAAAATAGATAGAATAGTAAAACCCGCTCTCTGTCCACCAGGCCATGCTGCTTCCTGGGGAAATGCCCTTATTTAAAAACAATTTCAATTTGAAAGTGTAATTTAAAATAATTTAGAACCAAACCAAAACTCCCTGAGATGCCAGTTGAACTTCCATTTGGGGCAGGCCCAGCAGACTGAGAGCGGTCGGCGTGGTGTAAGATAACATTGGTCACGAACTGCAGAAGCAACTAGACATCTGCTTTTGCGAACAGTAATATAGCTGAAATACTCTTTACATTTTACGGTTACATTTTATTACAAATTCTTTTTTATTTGGTACACCAATAGAAAAGGAAGAATGTAATCTATTTACAGACACTTTACATTTACATATATTACATACAGATAACAAATGTAGTAAAATTAGACAAAAGAATGCAATACTTAAGTATCAGGATGCAGCTGTACATGGTTTATTGTCATGTTCCTTACGAGTTATTATAGCTTTACTGTAGTAATAAATACAGTTCCATATTTACACATCTTATAAAAAAATCTCATTAATGCACTTTTCCAATTCTAAGTTAAAACGTCTGATCAAAATATTTCGAACATGCTTATAAAAATAAACGCACCATTTGGTTCGGATGTTTTACAGACTTATAGAGCTCTGATAAAAGAAACGTGAATCCATCTTCTAAGACTTTATTTCGCCTCGCAAACATCTTACATATGTATTCAATATGGCCAAGCCGAGAAGGAATGCCACTGACATCCCGCTGATCAGAACAGATGAAAAACAGTTAAGCCAAGCTAAAGGACAAGATAACATGCGTGGTTGTTTAATCTGGAATGTCAAGTTTCATTTTCTAGCTACATGTTGCACTCCTGAAAGTGCTACACGGATTGAGAAGACAACCACGACTTACTTAACATTTGTCACTTCTGCATTCCGTCATCTTCCAAGGCGTCCATCCATCCAAATCAATTAATTAAGCCCTTACTGAAAAAAAAAAAAAAGAAAATCGTATTTTCTAGGTGTGTCCCTTGCCAGTAATGGCCTTTGAAACCTGCAAATCCAGTTTTAGTCACCAAGGGAGCTCCGCGGGCCCAACAGAAACCATCTTTACTTGATTGACTTGATGGAAATTTGGATTCATTTAGCCCGGGAAATGTCCAACCACGCTTTAAATCAGTCTTGAAACAAAAAGCAGTTGCTCTGAAAAAACAAATTTTGGATCCCGTCCTGATTCCTATACTGTCAGGGGACAGGAGAGATGAGCCGAGTCGGGTATTTCACCAAAGGTGAGTGTTTCCCTAGTTTCTTCATTTTCTTAATACCGAGGTCTACTTTGGGCAGCCCTTCTCCTTCCAGTTAGTTTGAGAAGTTTTAGAAGAGCTTCAGGAGCTCATTTTTTTGAGGAATAGTTTCTTGAGTTGACAGGCCTAGAATGATCCCACCAAAAACCTACCAGGAATTCTCGAATGACACTTGGGTCTACTGCCTGCGATCGACGCTGTGGTAAAAATATCTCCCAAGTCATTAATCGGAGGAGTTCTCAACAGGCCTCTTGCTCACTCGTCCTTCTTCCCCGGAGCTGGGGAGTTTCGGAGTGTTTCCATGTCAGTCGTTCATCTGAGTTTCTGGTCTCAGATACCGTTTTCGGAGGTGGGCCTGAGGAATAGCCTCCCTCTCCGTCGCCTGCTCCGCCAACTTTAGAAGTGCCAACTCTCTTTCGTCCACTTGAATCAGAGACAGGGCACAAATGCCACAGACGAAAGAGCGCAGCTTTCGGTCATCGGACAAGATGGTGGCGTTCGGGAAGCGGAGGATCTGCTGTAGGAGGCTCTTGGAAAGGTCACCAGGGCTTGAGTGGAATCACAGGACTGCTTCTCCACATCATCAGAGTTCACCGAGATCAGGCTGGTGTGATTCGCTCTTCTCCAGAAGAGAGTCTGTTTTCGGAGGCTGCCTATGTCCTCTTTAAAATGTGGATTGAAGAGTATGTAAAGGAGTGGGTTCAGGCAGGCGGGTAAGGGGACAATCACCAGGAGAATGGATTTGATCACTTCGGGGCTGATAAACGTGAGGTTTAATAAGGTGGAAAAGGACAAGAAGGCCACAGGAGAGTAGAGTATACAGTTGGTGAAGAGTAACAGGGCTACGTGTTTCACCATTGAGCAGTCCAGAACCGTCTCTAGTTCACGCTTTTCCACGCTGCAGTAGAGTCTGGTGTAGGCGATGGTCATCACGAGGAAGCAAAGGGAATTCAGCAAGACTAGGGCCACCATATAACCCGTGGGGTTGGGCTCTCCAAAACGCCAGGGTAGACAGAGCGGGGAAGTGCCGCCGTATTCACGGCCCCCGAACAATGGGACCGCCGCGATACACAGGGCCAACAGAAAGCAGAGGAGGGCGGTTATTTTCAGGCCGGAAAGAGAGGCTTTCGTCGCCAGCTTTGCCGAACACCTGACAGAGAAACTTCGCTCAAGGGTCGCCAGGGTAAGTAGGAAAATAGACGTCTCTGAGGCGAAAGTGTTCAGAAAACCTGTGATCTGACAGCCCACCCAACTCTCCCACCACGCACCGTATTGTTCAAATCTGCCAAAAGTGAATGCATCCACAATGGCCAAAACGCTGCTGGAGGCGCCGGTTAAAGCGTTCACCACCGCCATCAGTCCAATTAAAAGTTTGATGGAAGAAATGCCCAGGGGAGCTCTAAAGACCGTCGAGATCACCAGGGTGTTGCAGATAAAGGCCAACCAGACTATGGTCCATACTCCGATCCGGATAAGCCAGCTACCAAACAGGTGGTCACACGGTTTGAAGGGCCCTGAAACGACAAAAGAGAGAGAGGGAAAAAAATCCGGGTCCACGTGTGGTTCAAATAATAATTCTCGGCTTTCTTTTCATTCCTCTTTTTAGGAGCTTGGACCGAAATGGGAGGGAGGAGATAATAATAATAATAATGATGGTATTTGTTAAGCACTTACTATAATAATAATAATGTTGGTATTTGTTAAGCGCTTACTATGCGCCAAGCACTGTTCTAAGCGCTGGGGTAGATACAAGGTCATCGGGTTGTCCCCTGTGGGGCTCACAGTCTTCATCCCCATTTTACAGATGAGGGAACTGCGGCCCAGAGAAGTGAAGTGACTTGCCCAAGGTCACACAGCTGACAAGTGGCGGAGTCGGGATTAGAACCCACGACCTCTGGCTCCCCAGCCCGGGCTCTTTCCACTGAGCCACGCTGCTTCTCTACTTACTATGTGCAAAGCACTGTTCTAAGCGCTGGGGGGGATACAAGGTGATCAGGTGGTCCCACGTGGGGATCAGCCCCATTTTCCAGATGAGGGAACTGAGGCCCAGAGGAGTGAAGTGACTTGCCCGAAGTCACCCAGCTGACAGTCGGCGGAGTCGGGATTTGAACCCATGACCTCTGACTCCGAAGCCCGGGCTCCTTCCACTGAGCCACGCTCCGGGATGCGGTCATGGGTGCAGTGGAGTCCAGCAAGGGTTTTATGAGGTTGGTGGAGGTTCTTGAGGAGTCGGGAAAGTAGGGATGGGCAGGGGATTTGAGGAGGGAGTTCAAAGTCTGTAGCAACTGGAGAGGGCATTGGGCATGGATGTCGATAAGGTTGAAGAAATAATTTTGTTGGGCAGAGCACAGCGCGGTTTAAAAGCAGAAAAGGATAAATTTGAAGTGGACAAGGTTGGCCTGATATGTAGATTTTCGCCAGCAGCCTCCTGAGGCTCACGTAGAGGAGAGAAGGAAGGGAACTGTGAAGGTGATCCAGGGCTATGGGTTAGCGGTACCGACAATCAGTCAATCAATCAATCAATGGTATTTATTGAGCGCTTACTATGTGCAGAGCACTGTACTAAGCGCTTGGGAAGTACAAATTGGCAACATATAGAGACAGTCCCTACCCAACAGTGGGCTCCCAGTCTAAAAGGGGGAGACAGAGAACAGAACCGAACATACTAACAAAATAAAATAAATAGATATGTACAAGTAAAATAAATAGAGTAATAAATATGTACAAACATATATACATATATACAGGTGCTGTGGGGAAGGGAAGGAGGTAAGATGGGGGGGATGGAGAGGGGGACGAGGGGGAGAGGAAGGAAGGGGCTCAGTCTGGGAAGGCCTCTTGGAGGAGGTGAGCGAGGCCCGGCACGGGGCTGTAGTTGCCCCCGTCACACTCTACAGAGAAGCAGCATGACCTAGTGGGAAGAGCACGGGCCCCGGGGGTCGGCCGACCTGGGTTCTAATCCTGGCTTCACCTCCTGTCTGCCGGCTGATCTTGGGTCAAGCCGCGAAATTTCTCCGTGCCTCAGTTACCTCGGAGAAGCAGCGCGGCTCAGTGGAAAGAGCCCGGGCTTTGGAGGCAGAGGTCATGGGTCCGAAGCCCGGCTCTGCCAATTGTCAGCTGCGTGGCTCAGGGCAAGTCCCTTAACTTCTCTGGGCCTCAGCTGGAAAATGGGGATTAAAAGTGTGAGCCCCCCGTGGGACAACCTGATCACCTTGTAACCTCCCCAGCGCTTAGAACAGTGCTTTGCACATAGTAAGCGCTTAATAAATGCTATTATTATTATTATTATCTTTAAAATGGGGATTAAATACCTGAACTCCCTCTGACTACGAGGCCCATGTTGGACGGGCTCTGTGTCCAGCTTATTTGTGCTAACCACAACACTTAGTACAGTGCTTGGCACATCTTCTTCAAATGCCATCGAGTCGTTTCGGACCCATAGCCGCTCCACGGACACACCCTCTTCACAACGTCCCATCTTTTATCATAAAGTCATTCTGGTGTGCGTGTCCACAGAGTTTTCTTGGTAAAGGTATGGAAGTGGTTTACCGCTGCCTTCCGCGCTGTAAAAACCGCGTCTCCGCCGCAGTGTTTTGATCTCTTGAACGCAAGTGAATCGATTTTGTCGGCTTGGCGCACGGTAAGTGGTTTTCTTTTTACGCTACCTGTTAAGCGCTTCCGACGTGCCAGGCACTGTACTAAGCACTGCATTAGATGGAAACGAATCAGGTTGGGCACAGTCCATGTCCCACGCGGGGCTCCCAGTCTGAATCCCCATTTTGTAATCCTTTCTGTAGATAAGGTGACTGAGGCACGGAGAAGTGACGTGACTCGCCCAAGGTCACACGGCCGACAAGTGGCGGGGCCGGGATTAGGACCCAGGTCTTTCGGACTCTGAGGTCCTTGCCCTGTGCACTAGGCCAGTCTGTTCCTAGTGGAAAGAGCATTTAACAAGCAAGTATTTAACAAATACCACAGTTATCATCACTATTATTGCTTGCCACGCAAGCACAGACCTCGGAGCACAGGCCTCGGAGTCAGAAGGTCACGGGTTCTAATCCCGGCTCCACCATTTGTCTGCTGGGTGACCTTGGGCCGGCCACTTGACTTCTCTGGGCCTCAGTTACCTCATCTGGAAAATGGGGATTGAGACTGTGGGCTCCACATGGGGCAGGGACTGCGTCTAACCTGGTTTGCTGGTATCCACCCCAGTGCTTAGTACAGTGCCTCGCACGTAGTAAGCGCTTAACAAATAGCAGCAGCAGCTGTGGGGATGGAGGGGAAGTTGTGCAGGGGGGAGAGGGGCATAGGCTTGGGCCCGTGTGAGTAGGGATAAGAGGAGGGTAGTAGGTAGTCCCCTGCTACTCTCTCCCTCCATTCCAGGGTGTCCATTATGCTTCCCCCGACTTGACGCCATGCTGGGCTTACTGCAGGAGCAGATGACAGACATCTTGGACGCCTCAGGTAGGGGCCGACCCCTGTGGGGGCTAATCTGTGCCATAATAATAATTGCGGTATTTGTTAAGCCCTTACTATGTGCCAGGCACTGTACTAAGTGCTGGGGTGGATACAGGCAAATCGGGTTAGACACAGTCCCTGTCCCACGTGGGGCCACACAGGCTCAGTCCCCATTTTACAGATGAGGTAACTTGAGGCACAGAGAATAATAATAATGAAATAATGATTCATTCAATTGTATTTACTGAGCGCTTACCGTGTGCAGAGCACTGTACTAAGCACTTGGGAAGTACAAGTCGGCAACTTATAGAGATGGTTCCTACCCAACAACGGGCTCACAGTCCAAACGGGCTCTGTTAAGTGCTTACTATGTGCCAAGCACTGTTCTAAGCACTGGGATAGATACAAGGTAATCAGGTTGTCCCATGTGGGGCTCACAGTCTTAATCCCCATTTTACAAATAAGGTAACTGAGGCACAGAGAGTAATAATAATAATAATGATGATGGTATTTGTTAGGTGCTTACCATGTGCCAAGCACTGTTCTAAGCACTGGGATAGATACAAGGTAATCAGGTTGTCCCATGTGGGGCTCACAGTCTTAATCCCCATTTTACAAATAAGGTAACTGAGACACAGAGAGTAATAATAATAATAATGATGATGGTATTTGTTAGGTGCTTACCATGTGCCAAGCACTGTTCTAAGCACTGGGGTAGATACAAGATGATCAGGTTGTCCCACGTGGGGCTCACAGTCTTAATCCCCATTTTACAGATGAGGTAACTGAGGCACAGAGAATAATAATAATGATGATGATGGTATTTGTTAAGTGCTTACTATGTGCCAAGCATTGCTACAAGCGATGGGGTAGATACAAGGTGATCAGGTTGTCCCACGTGGGGCTCAGTCTTAATCCCCATTTTCCAGATGAAGTCACTGAGGCCCAGAGAAGTTAAGTGACTTGCCATCTGGTCCACAGCCCCCATCCAACAGCCCGCAGTTCCCCCAGTTCTGCCCTCGGCCTGACGCATCAACCGGGAAGAGCGGTCGCCCTCCTCCTCACATCACCTGCCTAGCGGCAGGAGCCCAAAACTAACAACAGCTGGTTAGAAATCAATCAATCAATCGTATTTATTGAGCGCTTACTGTGTGCAGAGCACTGTACTAAGCGCTTGGGAAGTCCAAGTTGGCGACATATAGAGACAGTCCCTACCCAACAGTGGGCTCACAGTCTAGAAGGGGGAGACAGTCTAGAAGGGGGAGACAGTCTAGAAAGGCATCTGGTTCCGAATAATAACTTCCCATATCATCATCAATCGTATTTATTGAGCGCTTACTGTGTGCAGAGCACTGTACTAAGCGCTTGGGAAGTCCAAGTTGGCGACATATAGAGACAGTTCCTACCCAACAGTGGGCTCACAGTCTAGAAGGGGGAGACAGTCTAGAAGGGGGAGACAGTCTAGAAAGGCATCTGGTTCCGAATAATAACTTCCCATATCATCATCAATCGTATTTATTGAGCGCTTACTGTGTGCAGAGCACTGTACTAAGCGCTTGGGAAGTCCAAGTTGGCAACATATAGAGACAGTCCCTACCCAACAGTGGGCTCACAGTCTAGAAGGGGGAGACAGTCTAGAAGGGGGAGACAGTCTAGAAAGGCATCTGGTTCCGAATAATAACTTCCCATATCATCATCAATCGTATTTATTGAGCGCTTACTGTGTGCAGAGCACTGTACTAAGCGCTTGGGAAGTCCAAGTTGGCGACATAAGAGACAGTTCCTACCCAACAGTGGGCTCACAGTCTAGAAGGGGGAGACAGTCTAGAAGGGGGAGACAGTCTAGAAAGGCATCTGGTTCCGAATAATGACTTCCCATGTCATCATCAATCGTATTTATTGAGCGCTTACTGTGTGCAGAGCACTGTACTAAGCGCTTGGGAAGTCCAAGTTGGCGACATATAGAGACAGTTCCTACCCAACAGTGGGCTCACAGTCTAGAAGGGGGAGACAGTCTAGAAGGGGGAGACAGTCTAGAAAGGCATCTGGTTCCGAATAATGACTTCCCATGTCATCATCAATCGTATTTATTGAGCGCTTACTGTGTGCAGAGCACTGGACTAAGCGCTTGGGAAGTCCAAGTTGGCAACATATACAGACAGTCCCTACCCAACAGTGGGTTCACAGTCTAGAAGGGGGAGACAGTCTAGAAGGGGGAGACAGTCTAGAGAGGCATCTGGTTCCGAATAATAACTTCCCGTGTCATCATCAATCATATTTATTGAGCGCTTACTGTGTGCAGAGCACTGTACTAAGCGCTTGGGAAGTACAAGTTGGCAACGTATAGAGACAGTCCCTACCTAACAGTGGGCTTAGAGTCTAGAAGGGGGAGACAGTCTAGAAGGGGGAGACAGTCTAGAAAGGCATCTGGTTCCGAATAATGACTTCCCATGTCATCATCAATCGTATTTATTGAGCGCTTACTGTGTGCAGAGCACTGTACTAAGCGCTTGGGAAGTACAAGTTGGCAACATATAGAGACAGTCCCTACCCAACAGTGGGCTCACAGTCTAGAAGGGGGAGACAGCCTAGAAAGGCATCTGGTTCCCAATAATGACTTCCCATATGCCATTCCGGCCTTCGTCGTTTTGCCGGTGCCGCCAACTGAAGCGAACCGTTCCTCTTTCCCATCTGTGGGTGACAAAGTCTCCTTTTGGGTTTACACTGTTTGTCTCTGGAGGTGTCACCAACAAATTGGCTCTCGCATTAAGACCATCCCATCTGGAGACGTCCCCGACCGGCCTAATTTAAGCAGGACGGGCTGAAATTTCGGGGCCCGTCCCCCTTCCCGCTCTAAGTTCCGCAGAACACTTTATGCTCTGAAAGACCTCTTCGTTATTTAGCGCTTCCTGTGTGTCACGCACAGTTTTAAGCACGGGGGTAGATAAATGATAATCAGGTTGGACACAGTCCCCGTAGGCAAGCGGTGGAGCTGGGATTAGAACCCAGGTGATCTGATTCCTAGGCTTGTGGTCTTTCCACTAGGCCACACTGCTTCCCCAAAGACCTAAAGAAAAAAAATACCCTTGACAGATGCATGAATCTTGTATCCCGATACACAGGAGACGTGGGCCTGTGTCGACACCCGTCTCCTTCCATGCAGGCCTGGGACTCTCAGTAATCAAGGGGGGTGAACGGTGGGCATTTTCTGAGCCTCAGGCTCAGGGGTTGAGGGTAGTGTGAGCCCCAAGAGACATCCCCGTGGCCCCAGAGGGACGTGGAAAAAGAGGCGGCAGAAAGTGGGTGTTCTCCTCAGTGTCCTTTTGGTCCTCCTCCTTGTCTGCCACACTTCCCCCATCTCTACCTTCCTCCTTGCTTCCTTCCCTCCCACCTCCCTCCCTCTTTGCTCTTCTATAATAATAATTATGGTATTGGTAAAGCGCTTACTATGTGTCAAGTGCTGTTGTAAGCGCTGGGGTAGATACAGAGCCACGTGGGGCTCACAGTCTTAATCCCCATTTTACAGATGAGGTAACTGAGGCACGGAGATATGAAGTGTCTCGCCCAGGGTCAACGGCAGACAAGTGGCGGAGCTGGGATTAGAATCCATGTCCTTTGACCCCCAAGCCCCGGCTCTTTCCACTAAGCCACACTGCTTCTCTATTATGCTGCTTCTTCTCTGCTATTAGCCCCACTTTCCCTTGCCTTGCCTGTCCCCATTCTTCCTTTTTCCCTTCTCCACTTCTTTTCTTTCCTTCTTGTGCGGTCACTCTAGATTCCATCTACATTTTCAACAGATAATGAATCTTCCCCGGAACACTGCCACTAGGCACCATCGCCGTGTTTTCCAAAGACAGTGAAATTCCAGTATAATGATTCAAAGGATAATCTCTTTGAAATTTCTGCAGGTTACAACTATGAAACATGCATCCGTGAACACAGGTTTCCGATCATTCTCTACCTGGACGCGGTGAGCACTGCACAGAATGATCAACCTTCAGATCTTCCTCGAAGTCAAGCAGAAAATCCTCAAATTCGCGTTCATCTGCGGAGGAGAGACGCGCCTGTGAGTTACATCCCATCCGTATTGGCATATCTCATTCATGCGTTATAGATAATTGACCTTTGTTTGCAAAGAGGATGTCACTGGGGATGATGAGAATTTGGATGGTGATGATAACAATGATGACAGTGGTTACATTCTATGGAATTAGAGTCCTCAAAAATGCTATTTTTGGTGACAGGGAAACCTTTATATGACTTGACTTTGATAAGCGCAGCTGTCGAGAGTACAATGAAAATGTTACGGAACCCATTTCATTGGATTGAAAATGCTTAATGAAAGGTTGGATACCAAATACAAATCCATCAATGGTATTGAGCGCTTATTGTGTGCAGAACATTCATTTATTCATTCTGTTGTATTTACCGTGTGCTAACCGTGTGTCAAACGCTATACTAAGTGCTCGGAAAATACAATTCAGCACTGTACTAAGTATTTGGGAGAGTTCAATACCATAGAATTGGTTTTAATGTTTCCTGCCCTTGAGGAGCTTACAGTCTAGTGAGGGAGAGTAAATTACAGGTAGGCGATGCAGGAGTATAGAAGGGTATGTTCCTAAGCATTGTCGGGCTGAATGTCAAAGTGCTTAGGGTGTATGGACCCAAAGGAATAGGTAACATGGAAGGGAGGAAGAACAGAGTGGGAAGAGGAGAGGTTAATCAGTCAATCAGTGGTATTTATTGAGCGCTTACTGTGTGCAGAGCACTGTACGAAGCACTTGGGAGAGTACAATATAACAGAGTTCATTCATTCACTCAATCGTATTTATTGAGTGCTAACTGTGCGCAGAGCACTGTACTAAGTGCTTGGAAAGTACAATTCAGCCTTTCAGCAATACGATTCAGTCTTTATTGATCACCTGCATGTAGAACAATTGTACTAAGAGCCTGGAAGAATACACTGGAGATAGAAGGGGTGACTGTTGCCCACGATCTAGCGGGAGAAGCAGACGTAAAATCGTTTCCAAGCAGAAGGAAGACGGACTCAAACACTAGAGCATGTAAATCGGTGTGTTCCAAAGTGCTACAGGGAGTTCAGGTTGAGAGTGCCAAAGTGCTGAGATGATAATAGGGAAGAAATGACTTGGGGAGAAGGAAAACGGAAGCCTCTTGGAGAAGGTGGGATTTCGAAGGGCTTTGAAGATGGGGAGTGGTGAGATCTAGCAGATTTGAAAGGAGAGGATGTGCAGGCAGGAGAAAGAGTAATAATGATAATAATAATGATGGCATTTATTAAGTGCTTACTATGGGCAAAGCACTGTTCTAAGTGCTGGGGAGGTTGCAAGGTAATCAGGTTGTCCCACGGGGGGCTCATAGTCTTAATCTCCATTTTCCAGATGAGGGAACTGAGGCCCAGAGAAGTTAAGTGCCTTGCCCAAAGTCACACAGCTGACAATTGGCAGAGCCGGGATTTGAACCCATGACCTCTGACTCATCATCATCATCATCAATCGTATTTATTGAGCGCTTACTATGTGCAGAGCACTGTACTAAGCGCTTGGGAAGTACAAATTGGCAACATATAGAGACAGTCCCTACCCAACAGTGGGCTCACAGTCTAAAAGGGGGAGACAGAGAACAAAACCAAGCATACTAACAAAATAAAATAAATAGAATAGATATGTACAAATAAAATAAATAAATAAATAAATAGAGTAATAAATATGTACAAACATATATACATATATACAGGTGCTGTGGGGAAGGGAAGGAGGTAAGATGGGGGGATGGAGAGGGGGATGAGGGGGAGAGGAAGGAAGGGGCTCAGTCTGGGAAGGCCTCCTGGAGGAGGTGAGCTCTCAGCAGGGCCTTGAAGGGAGGAAGAGAGCTAGCTTGGCGGATGGGCAGAGGGATTGGGGGCATTCCAGGCCCGGGGGATGACGTGGGCCGGGGGTCGATGGCGGGACAGGCCTCCAAAGCCCGGGCTCTTTCCATTTAGCCACGCTGCTTCTCTAGGAGTAAGGGGCTTGGTAGACATGTTCCCTGCCCACACTGAGTTTACGGTCCAGAGGGAAGTCTTGACAGGAAAGAGAAGGACGAGACACCGGAGAACTCGGAAAATATTCCTAAATTGGGTAAGTGCCACGTGACTGGATCTGCTTGGAGACCTTAGGGGGAATGAATGACCACAGGGGGAATGACCTCACCCATTGGGAGCCCCTCCAGCCCACAGCTCTCTGCTCAGCCAAAATTATCCTTCTTCCAACTGACCTTGAAGATGCAGCAAACCAGCGTCTTTCTTGTGGAACTCATCCGGAGTATTGTTGTCAGCTCGGTTCCTCTGACCGGGAGGTTTGTAGAGGTTTTCACAGGCTCCAAATGCACAGCATTGGTAAGCGTAAGGCATTTCCATGACCCTTCGCGTTCAACAAACATACAGTCGAACATTAAATGGGATGGTGTTTTCTTTGTCACTCTTTCAGGCTCTTATAATAATAATAATTTGGTATTTGTTAAGCGCTTACTATGTGCAAAGCACCATTCTAAAGCGCTGGGGAGGATACAAGGTGATCAAAGCACCATTCTAAAGCGCTGGGGAGGATACAAGGTGATCAGGTTGTCCCATGTGGGGTTCACAATCTTAATCCCCATTTTACAGATGAGGTAACTGAGGCACAGAGAAGTTAAGTGACTTGCCCAAAGTCACATAGCTGACAACTGGAGGAGCTGGGATTTGAACCCATGACCTCTGTCTCCCAAGCCCGTGCTCTTTCCACTGAGCCACGCTGCTTCTCTTCAAGCATGACAAGCCTGCACATTTTCCAAACAGAGATCTGGGAGTAAGAGTATTTATTTTGTACATTATGAAGCACAAAATAACCAAGTCACACATTCCCTGCCCACACGGACCTTACACTCTAACAGGGAGGAAAACCGTAAAAATAGCTACAACTCGAGTGGACAAAATACATAGTTGAGTAGACGTGAGTGCTAAGGAGGATGCAAAAAAGTTCATGATTTCTAACTTCTCTGTGCCTCTGTTACCTCATCTGTAAAATCTGGATAAAATAGCCTCTCTTCCTCCCGTTTAGACTATGGGACAGAAACTGCTTGTATTATATCTGCCCCAGCGCTTAGTACAGTGCTTTGCACAAAATAAGCACTTAACAAATACCATGGCTATTATTATTAGAGTTGACCAAAGGGATTGTTTGCCTTGGAGCATTGGAAATTAACGACACGTAAGAATCCTCCAATTTGTTTTCTTTTTTAAAAAAAACAAACTACTCCCTCTGAATTAAAAATATGTAACAGGAGTATTAATAGTTTGAGAAAGAGCTCCCGTTTATTAAATGTTTTATCTTTGGTCCTGTAGATCAATAGATAAGATGTAGTTTGAAGTTGCAGATTGTTGCACATTTACTATTTCATGTGAACGTCAATGGTTCTATTAATTTTAAGGACATACTCACTTCAGTTCCGGAAAGTTCTCAAATGCTATCAAGCTCTGCAAGGCTGGATTTCCTGTTAATTTTAAATGGGTTAAACCACGTAGCCCAGTCACAGGAAAAGATGACAGATGATTGGAAGATAGATCCCTGCGTAACATCAAATAACAATTAGCTTTTAGGAATCAGCTGTCAGAAGAAAGTTGATGTTAAAAAAAATACATTAAAGATCAAATTCTCCAGTAAAACAACTCTGAATGTACTTTCCACCTGAATCAGAAGTGGGGAAAAAAACCCCAAAACACCAAACCATTTTTTCATAAATAGAAGGAATATCTACAAACTTGATGACCCCTTTTTTGCTGTATTCGCATAGGAGAATAATAATAATAATGGTATTTGTTAAGCACTTACTATGTGCCAAGCACTGTTCTAAGCACTGGGGTAATAATAATAATAATAATAATGGCATTTGTTAAGCGCTTACTTTGTGCAAAGCACTGTTCTAAGCGCTGGGCACTGTTTTGAGGTAGCTACAAGGTAATCAGGTTGTCCCACGTGGGGCTCACAGTCTTCATCCCCATTTTACAGATGAGGTAACTGAGGCCCAGAGAAGTTAAGTGACCTGCCCAAAGCACACAGCTGACAAGTGGCGGAGCCGGGATTAGAACCTACGACCTCAGACTCCCCAGCGTGTGCTCTTTCCACTAAACCACGC
The DNA here is from genome assembly GCF_015852505.1 of Tachyglossus aculeatus. Taxonomy (NCBI): domain Eukaryota; kingdom Metazoa; phylum Chordata; class Mammalia; order Monotremata; family Tachyglossidae; genus Tachyglossus; species Tachyglossus aculeatus. Next base: position 20,411,205 of record NC_052079.1, on the reverse strand, counting down.
TGCTTCTCCAGCAGGGAATGAAATACTTACAGTTTGATCAGAGAAGGTAAAGAAGAAAAAGCATCAGGGTGAATGAGTACAATTTTGTTCCAGGCTAAATCCCTAGGAAAAAGCAAATGAGAGAACGATATAAACCCTTAACATACATCCCAAAGGCTACTCTGTAAGATTTGTGGATTTGCATTTCAGTATTTCTTTTTGCCAACAGATTTCTATCTGGCTTTGAAAAGGAGAAAAACATCCTTTGAAATAGGTATGCTTTTCACAAAGAGCATACGTTAGGAAATTTGGAAAAACGACTCTTCGGGTTTAAATTTTCAGGTTTATCCTTTGCCTGTTAATGACTTTGTTTCAAAAGTTTGATAGACCTCATTCATTGATTCTTAAGTAAAGATAAAAAGGATGAGTCCTAAATACCCATTTTTTTTGCGGGGGGGGGGGGCATTCTATATATTCCTACCTATATAATAGCAATGTTATCAAGGGCATACTTTGAAAAAAGCTGGAGAAAGTCAGCATCTAAAACTGATTGGATATTTATCAATAAGTTTCAAAGCAATACACTTCTTAAAAAGGAAAAGTAATAATTCCATGGCTTCAATCAATCATATTTATTGAGCGCTTACTGTGTGCAGAGCACTGTACTAAGCGCTTGGGAAGTACAAGTTGGCAACATATAGAGACAGTCCCTACCCAACAGTGGGCTCACAGTCTAAAATTAGACTAGGCTTTAGATTTTTAAGTAATCAACCAAAGGGGCTTCAAATGCGGAAGCTTTTAAATTTTAAATCATAGCTAAGGCCTAATTTTTAGCTCTTAATTCCAATTATAACAACAACGATAATAATAATAATAACGATAGTGTTTGTTAAGCGCAATGTGCGAAGCACTGTACTAAAGATAATCATCTCTGACACAGTCCCAGTCACCCATGGGAAGGGAAAACAGATATTGAATCCCCATTTTACAGATGAGTAAACTGGCGCAGAGAAGTGAACTGACTTGCCCAAGGTCACACGACAGGCAGGTGGCGGAGCCGGGATTAGAACCCATGTCCCCTGAATTCCAGGTCTGTGCTTTTTCCACCGAACCCATATATCAAAACAAAACACATAAATATCAAAACTTGACTTCAGACAAATTTCTACCCGTCGCCCCAAGGATCTTTACCGGAGTCTTTTTTTTGAGGAGCAAATGGACAGATTACCATTTTACTTCTTTTCATTTCTGTTTCCTTTCTGATCAAAAGGTGTGTATTGTATATTATGTCCACCCCAGCCGCATTATGTTCACCCCAGCACTTAGTGATTGACGGGGCTTGCCACGTAGTAATCGCTTAACAGATGCTTTCATTATTATTATTATTTAAATGGCCACTGAGCAGTCAGATTGTCGAATGTCAGGCAGGTAGGGAAGGAGGGAGGGAGGAAAAGCAAACGCCTGAGGCCTGGACAACACTGAGAGCTAAATTTAAAATTTTCCGGGGAATCCTGTGCTCTTTCATGGGAAGCACTGACTGAATCTAAGAGTGAAGAAGATTAAATGAGAGAGATGGGGGCAGAATAGGCTGATTCAGGGCAACTCTGTTTTGTGTTCAGTTTTCATAAAGCTGTTGCCAACTTGTACTTCCCAAGCGCTTAGTACAGTGCTCTGCACACAGTAAGCGCTCAATAAATACGACTGAATGAATGAATGAATGAATAAAAAGTAATCCCAGCCAATTACAGCTAAGAGATTCAGACTGAACGTTTTCTTTCTTCCTTATTAATGTTTAACTTCTCGAGATCCCTCCCAATCAATCAATCAATCAATCAATCGTATTTATTGAGCGCTTACTGTGTGCAAAGCACTGTACTAAGCGCTTGGGAAGTACAAGTTGGCAACATATAGAGACAGTCCCTACCCAACAGTGGGCTCACAGTCTAAAAGGGGGAGACACTTTATTCCTTGCTATCTGTCAGATCCAAAATGTTTATTCTGCTTGGACAATTAAGGACTAAGGAGCCAAATGTGATTTTTAAAAGTATTTAGCAGAAGGTCTTGAAAGACACAGAAGGCTATCACGTGCTTGAGAACCCAGGAAACAGTTGTAATCCTTGTACTCACAGTGAACGCAGGGTTCTCAGCTCCTGAAATGTGTCGGCTTGGATTTCACAGATTGCGTTGTGCCGTAAGTCTCTGAAATGGCAAGCAGAGTCTGATCATCATCATCATCATCAATCGTATTTATTGAGCGCTTACTATGTGCACAGCACTGTACTAAGCGCTTGGGAAGTACAAATTGGCAACATATAGAGACAGTCCCTACCCAACAGTGGGCTCACAGTCTAAAAGGGGGAGACAGAGAACAAAACCAAACATACTAACAAAATAAAATAAATAGAATAGCTATGTACAAGTAAAATAAATAAATAGAGTAATAAATATGTACAAACATATATATACATATATACAGGTGCCATGGGGAAGGGAAGGAGGTAAGATGGGGGGGATGGAGAGGGGGACGAGGGGGAGAGGAAGGAAGGGGCTCAGTCTGGGAAGGCCTCCTGGAGGAGGTGAGCTCTCAGCAGGGCCTTGAAGGGAGGAAGAGAGCTCCTTGAAGGGAGGAAGAGAGCTTGAAGGGAGGAAGAGAGCTGATTGGATTCAAGGATCACCCTCTCGTAGGATTTAGCTACCCATATGGATCCAACAGACACAATGCCTCAGAACACTTCCCCCATGCCACACCACCAGTGGCGAAATGCATTTCCCTGAAAAAAACTCGATTTATTATTCCGAAACGCTTTGGCGATGCTTACGGACTTACATTTTCTGAAGTTTCTGGCAAGCTGAAAAATGGGGTAAATCTTCAAGCAGGTTATAAGACAGATCGCTGAAAAACAGAAGTAACCAAAGGGGAAAATTACTTCTCTATAATTTAAAAGAAAAACGTTTGTCTCCTTTTAACTCCATTAAATGGTGGTCTCCGGTAGAGAAACATTTCGACTCTAAACTGGAAGCTCTCTGTGATCAGGGACTGTGTCTACCAGTCTGGTGTATTCTACTCTCCCAAGCGCTAATTACAGTGATCTGCACACGTTAAGTACTCAATAAATACCACTAATTGACTGTTCTCTCACAGATAGTAGAGTGCTCAGTGAGGGAGAAGGGAGAGAAAGCCGGGAGAAGAAAGGCTTTATCTGGGAAGGCTTCTTGGAGAAGATGTGACCTTAACAATGCTTTCCATGTGGAGAGACTGGTGGTCTGGGAATTCCAGGTTAAGGGGAAGAAATGGGAAAGGGGTCAAGGGTGAGATAGATGATCGGGGCACGGTGAATTTATTCAGTTTATTTAAACTGACACTAGAGGAGCAGGATATGTGACTGTGAGCCCACTGTTGGGTAGGGACTGTCTCTATATGTTGCCAACTTGTACTTCCCAAGCGCTTAGTACAGTGCTCTGCACACAGTAAGCGCTCAATAAATACGATTGATTGATCGTGGGCTAGGCTGAAGACGTCAGCTCATTGTGGACAGGGAATGTGTCTGTTTATTATTATATTGTACTCTCCCGAGTGCTCTACACACGGTAAGCGCCCAATAAATACGACTGACAGATTGACTTACTGGTAGGCGATTAGTGAGGTGAGGTAGGATGGGACAAGCTGATTGAGGGCTTAAAAGCGACCGTTAAGGAATTTCTGTTTGATTTGGAGGTGGATGGCCAGCCTCTGGAAGTTTTTGAGGAGTGAAGAGACACGGACTGAACATCTTTGTTGCTAAATGATTCATTCATTCATTCAATCATATTTATTGAGCACTTGCTGTGTGCAGAGCACTGTACTAAGCGCTTGGGAAGTACAAGTCGGCAACATATAGAGACAGTCCCTACCCAACAAGAAGCTCACGGTCTAGAAGGGGTCAGAGTGAAATGTGGATCGCATACTTAGAGAAGCAGCGTGGCTCAGTGGAAAGAGCACGGGCTTGGGAGTCAGAGGTCATGGGTTCTAATCCCAGCTCTGCCACATGTCTGCTGGGAGACCTTGGGCAAGTCACTTAACTTCTCTGAGCCTCGGTTACCTCATCTGTAAAATGGGGATTAAAACTGTGAGCCCCACATGGGACAAACTGATCACCTTGTATCCCCCCGCAGTGCTTAGAACAGTGCTTTGAACATAGTTAGTGCTTAACAAATGCCATTATTATTATTATTATTATTATTATTATTATTATTATCATCAGAGGAGACAGGAGGCTGGGAGGTCGACCAGGAGGATAAGGTCTTGGGGCAGCATGGTGCAATTTGGATGGAGATGTTGAGTTTGAGGTGTCAGCGAGCCATCCAAGTAGACCTGACCTCCCTCTTCATCTGCAGTCTTGCTTTTATTTTTGTCTGCCTCTCTCGTCTGCTCAGGTAATCTTTCTAAAACACTATTTGCCCTCTTCCAAAACCTTCATCTCCACATCAAGCATAAGCTCCTGACCCTTGGGTTTAAGCAGTCTATCAGCTCTCTCCCTCTACCTATCCTTTCTTTTGTTCCACTAATGATAATAAAAAATTACGGTATTTGTTAAGCACTTACTATGTGCCAGGCACTGTACTAAGCGCTGGGGTGGATACAAGCAAATCAGGTTGGACACAGTCCCCGTCCCACATGGGGCTGTCTCAATCCCCATTTTACAGATGAGGTAAGTGAGGCACAGATAAATGAAGCGACTTGCCCAAGGACACAGAACAGACTAGTAGAGGAGCCAGGATTAGAACCCAAGACCTTCTGAATCCCAGGCCCGTGCTTTAGAGAAGCAGCGTAGCTCAGGGGCTAGAGCCCGGGCTTGGGAGTCAGAGGTCGTGGGTTCTAATCCCGGCTCCACCGCATGTCTGCTGTGTGACCTTAAGTCACTTAACTTCTCTGGGCTTCAGTTCCCTCATCTGCAAAATGGGGATGAAGTCTGTGAGCCCCATGTGGGACAACCTCATCACCTTGTATCCCCCCCAGCGCTTAGAACAGTGCTTTGCACATAGTAAGCACTTAATAAATGCCATTATTATTATCATTATTATTTATCCGCTACACTCAAGCTCCCATTCTCCATTCTTACCAAGTTCACCTTCCCACTGTGCCTCATTTCTCATCTCTCCCACCTCTGGCCCCTTACTCTTTCTCCGGCCTGCACATCCTCTCATTTCAAATCTGCTAGATCGTACCACTCCCTATCTTCAAATCCCTTCAAAATCCCACCTTCTCCAAGAGGCTTCCGTTTTCCTTCTCTCCAAATCATTTCTTCCCTATTATCATCTCAGCATTTTGGCACTCTCAACCTGAACTCCTTGAAGCACTTTGGAACACACCTGATTTACATGCTCTAGTATCTGAGTCCATCTTCCTTCTGTTTGGAAATGATTTTATGTCTATTTCTCCTGCTAGATCATGGGCAACAATCACCCCTTCTATCTCCAGTGTATTCTTCCAGGCTCTTAGTACAATTGTTCTACATACAGGTGATCAATAAATACTGAATCGTATTGCGGAATGGCTGAATTGTACTTTCCAAGTGCTCTGCACACAGTAAGCGCTCAATAAATACCGTTGATTGAATGAATGAATGCATGAAAGTTAAATTGCTCAATCACTACCATAGTCCCAAACCTTACTGTATCTTCAGCTGGGGAAAGGTAGCTTTTCTTAACAATTTAAAAAAATTCAAGTCCCATCCAAAATATAGTATTAAATGTTGAAATCATTCCACTACAAGGAAAAGAATTCGATCCAAATTCAACAAAGGATAGAGTAACGGAAACATCTGGAATAATTTACAGTAGAGTACAGCTAATCATAAACAAGCCAGGGGAACTGCAGAAATTTCAAATAAAGGAAAGAAAGAGAACAGATAAAAAAGGATATGCATATGTATATTTGCGATTGAGTCTTTTCTTCTATGATAATTAATCAACTAACATGTTTCAGACATGATTCTAGGTTTTTTTAAGTAATCATTCTGCAACTAAAAATGATGCTCTGTTTTTTAAATATCTACCTTTATCCTTTACCACTGGCAACAACATTGCTTGGGCCTTTCAGTTACTTCCTCTAAATTTGATTTCTGGAAGGCAATTAGTTGGTGGTGTAAGCCTGCAATGTATTTTAGTTGGGGAAAAGCAGATTAGCCAATTAAATCTAAGTCACGACACACACGAACAGACATTTTATGAACATTTTGCCCTGATCGCCTCCCTGCCGCCATGGTTGTGTGTGGACCTGGGCGAGAGTCGTGAAAACGGGATTTCCTGAGACTTGGTTAGAGAAAAGCGTAAACCGCGGCAAGCAGTGTGGCCTAATAGGAAGCGCATGGGTTTGGGAGTCAGAAGACCTGGGTTCTAATCCTGGAACTGCCACTTGCCTGCTGGGTGGCCGTGGCTCAGTCACTTAACTTCTCCGTGCCTCAGCTTCCTCATCTGTAAAATGGGGTTGAATACCAGCCCTCCCTCCTACTTAGACTGGTAGATTCATGTCAGTCAGACACTCGAATTTACTGAACGCTTACCGTGTGCAGAGCATTCAATCGTATTTATTGAGCGCTTACTGTGTGCAGAGCACTGTACTAAGCGCTTGGGAAGTACAAGTTGGCAACATATAGAGACGGTCCCTACCCAACAACAGGCTCACAGTCTAGATGTTATTTATTGAGTGCTTACTAGGTGCAGAGCAGTGTACTAGACTCCCCTGAGTCTCAAGGACTCAATACGAGGGTTTTCCTTGACTGACTGAGAGGATAACAACAACAATAATATTAATTGCGGAATTTGTTGAATGACTACAAATAATCGGTCAGACACAGTCCCTGTCCCATATAGGGCTCACAGTCTTAATCCCCATTTTTCAGATGAGGTAACTGAGGCTCTCACTGTACTAAGTGCTTGGGAGAGTACAATGGAACAATATAATAGACACATTCCCTGCCTAAATTGGTGTGGGACAGGGACTGCGTCGGATTGCTTAGTACAGTGCTCTGCACACAGTAAGCGCTCAATAAATTTGATTGATTGATTGATCTACTTACCTTGTATCGACCCCAGCGCTTAGTACAGTGCTTGGCACACAGTAAACACTTACTAAATACCACAACTATTATGATTACAATTATTATGACTATTAATGACTATCAATAATCTCAATGATAACAATCAGAATCGTAAGAATATACTGGCTGAAGGGGAGAGTGTAGGGTCTCTGTAAATGAAGAGCACAGATTCATTACCTCCTTCTCCTTCCCCTCCCCACAGCACCTGTATATATGTTTGTACAGATTTATTACTCTATTTTACTTGTACATATTGACTATTCTATTAATTTTGTTAATGATGTGCATTTAGCTTTAATTCCATTTGTTCTGATGTCTTGACACCTGTCCACTTGTTTTGTTTTATTGTCTGTCTCCCCCTTCTCGACTGTGAGCCCATTGTTGGGTAGGGACCGTATCTATATATTGCCAACTTGTACTTCCCAAGCGCTTAGTACAGTGCTCTGCACACAGTAAGCGCTCAATAAATACGACTGAATGAATTTAGCTTTAATTCCATTTGTTCTGATGTCTTGACACCTGTCCGCTTGTTTTGTTTTATTGTCTGTCTTCCCCTTCTCGACTGTGAGCCCATTGTTTGGAGTCAGAGGTCATGGGTTCGAATCCCGGCTCCACCACATGTCTGCTGTGTGACCTTGGGCAAGCCACTTAACTTCTCTGAGCCTCAGTTACCTCATCTGTAAAATGGGGATTAAGACTGTGAGCCCCCCGTGGGACAACCTGATCACCTTGTATCCCCCCAGCGCTTAGAACAGTGCTTTGCACATAGTAAGCGCTTAACAGACGTCATCATTATTATTATTATTGAGAAGCAGCGTGGCTCAGTGGAAAGAGCCCGGGCTTTGGAGTCAGAGGTCATGGGTTCAAATCCCGGCTCCACCAACTGTCTGCTGTGTGACTTCGGGCAAGTCACTTCACTTCTCTGGGCCTCAGTTACCTCATCTGTAAAATGGGGATTAAGACTGTGAGCCCCCCATGGGACAACCTGTTCACCTTGTATCTCCCCAGTGCTTAGAACAGTGCTTTGCACATAGTAAGCACTTAATAAATGCCATTATTATTATTATTATTATTATTATTATTATTAGGGACCGTCTCTATATGTTGCCAACTTGTACTTCCCAAGCGCTTAGTACAGTGCTCTGCGCACAGTAAGTGCTCAATAAATACGACTGAGTGAATTTAGCTTTAATTCCATTTGTTCTGATGTCTTGACACCTGTCCGCTTGTTTTGTTTTATTGTCTGTCTCCCCCTTCTCGACTGTGAGCCCGCTGTTGGGTAGGGACCGTCTCTAGATGTTGCCAACTTCTACTTCCCAAGCGCTTAGTACAGTGCTCTGCACGCCGTAAGCGCTCAATAAATACGATTGATTGAATGAATGAATGAATTACAAGGGCCCAGAACCCCGATGACATGAGAGAATCCATACTAGAGAAGAGGGACTTGCTGGTTAGCTTACGTCTCCTCGGCCTAGGAAGACCTTGGGCAAGCGCTCTCCTTTGGGCCAAGAAAAGACTCGAGTTGATCCACAGATCGGCTGAGCCTCAAACAATGGGAAATAACGACTGGCAGGAGAGCTGGGCAGCGGACGGGACATTCAGGAGGGCGGTAGCAGGAGAGGGATTGCTTTTCTTGAGCAAACTTCCATGAAGATGGGGTTGTCAAGAGGAAGGCTGAAGAACGGACACAGCCTGAAATGGGGCCGACACTACAGCACACTGCGTTTCCATCCTTAAGTACAGACGACGTGGGAGGGAGTGTTGGCCTGCTGATACTAATATCATTATTATTACAGCACCAGTCTCCTCAAACACCCTCCCGTGTTTAAAATCAACCTGTCGGCCCCTTCATCTTTATATAATTGGGGTATCCGGATATAATTTCACAAGACTTCGTGGAAAGACCACAGGCCCGAGAGTCAGAGGACCAGGGTTCTCATCCCAGCTCCGCCACTTGCCTGCCGTGCCATCTTGGGCAAGTCACTGCATTTCTCTGTCCTTTAGTTTCTCTATCTCTAAAATGGGGGTTAAATAATAATATTTATTTATTTATTTATTTATTTTACTCTACTTATTCTATTTATTTATTTTTACTCTACTTTTACTCTATTTTCTCTACTTTATTTATTTATTTTACTTGTACATATCTATTCTATTTATTTTATTTTGTTAGTATGTTTGTTTTGTTCTCTGTCTCCCCCTTTAAGACTGTGAGCCCACTGTTGGGTAGGGACTGTCTCCATATGTTGCCAATTTGTACTTCCCAAGTGCTTAGTACAGTGCTCTGCACATAGTAAGCGCTCAATAAATACGATTGATGATGATGATGATGACGGTATGTGTTAAGCGCTTACTATGTGCCAAGCACTGTTCTGCGTGCTGGGGGAGAAAAAAGGTAATCAGGTTGTCCCACGTGGGGCTCCCGGTCTTCATCCCCATTTTACAGATGAGGTGACCGAGGCACAGAGGAGTGAAGTGACTTGCCCAAAGTCACACAGCTGACAAACGGCGGAGCTGGGATTAGAACCCACGACCTCTGGCTCCCAAGCCCGGGCTCTTTCCACTGAGCCATGCTGCTTCTCTAAATATTATTAAATATTAATATTAAAAACTCGTTCTTATCCTCCCCTCCTTCATTTAAACTGTGAGTCAGATGTAGGACAGGGGCTGTGTCTGACCTGATTACCTTGTATCTAACCCAGAACTGAGTACAGGGTTTGGCACATAGTAAGTGCCTAATAAATGCCACAATTTTTATTAATTTATTAATTCCCCCTCTCCATCCCCCCCGTCTTACCTCCTTCCCTTCCCCACAGCACCTGTATATATGTATATATGTTTGTACATATTTATTACTCTATTTATTTTACTTGTACATATCTATTCTATTTATTTTACTTTGTTAATATGTTTTGTTTTTGTTCTCTGTCTCCCCCTTCTAGACTGTGAGCCCACTGTTGGGTAGGGACCGTCTCTATATGTTGCCAACTTGTACTTCCCAAGCGCTTAGTACAGTGCTTTGCACACAGTAAGCGCTCAATAAATATGATTGATTGATTAATTTCCCCTATTTAAAAATTACGAAGCAATTTGTACCACTGCTCCTCATCCACTGTAGGCTTCCCTTCTAGAATTTAACTTTCATGTGGCTTTCTTCTGTCGGCACGAGCAGGGAACCTTTCTGCCAATTCTGCTGTATTGTACTTTCCCGAGTATGTAGTTAGTGCTCGGTAAATACCACTGATTGATTGATAGCAGCCGGAGAAGCATCTAAGCACTCACTTGATGTGGTCCTTGGGCATTTGGAAAATCCAGAAGATTGAAGTGATTGACTCCAAACCCACAAGGACCTTCCACATGCTGTAAGACCCAACTCCTGATTTTCAACAATGAGCAGATGAGACAAAACAAGCGGTGTCCCACAAAAGCAACGTTCAAAGCAACATTAGTTCTGCTAAAAAAACTTCCGCCTCCAATATTACCGTTGCAGGAAACTAGATCTCGGGAGAAGGAGAAGTCCAAATAAATGGACTCCACACAAAATCTGCTTTAACAGCTTGTTCTGGATGGACTCCAAACCCCTTTCCGTATTGACGTGATTGATTTGCCACGGGCGAATCTACCCTTCAAAGCATTTACTGTTCACGTACAGTAAAACGAGTCAGAAAAAAATATAATTCATTTCTCCTTCCTCTGGCAATCACAAAAAGATATGATGTGGAAAATGCAGGTGTATAAATAAGTACCTAGTATGTAGTAACTGCCACATAATTTATCTTCTCTTTTCAATATTGGTCAGGTCTTTCCTAGTGATCTGTGTGCAGGATTCTGCAACTGAAGCAAGATTAGACAACTAGAATAGGGTCCGGGGTAGAATAATGGTTTAAATCGTTGGGAAAGAAGCTAAAATTCTTTTGTCAGTGGAAGAGGAACCGAGAGCATCTAAGTAACAGTCTTCAGGTAAGCAAAGGAACAGCACAGAGTCGAGGCTATTTTTTCGTATCTGCTGAAGACAAGAAAGAGGAAATAAGCTTGAATTTGCAGCAAGGAGGATTTAAATTTGACTTCAGGAAAAGTTCCTTATCGTAAGGTTTGTAAGATGCTGGAAAAGATGATCCAAGAATCTTTCTGGACATTTTCAGGAAGAGGTTTTGAAAGGTTTCGTTCTGTCTGAAAGTAGGATAGGCGCAGGTCAGGTCCAGACAATTCTGTTATAATAATAATAATGATGGTATTTGTGAAGCGCTTACTATGTGCCGAGCACTGTTCTAAAGCGCTGGGATAGATATAAGGTTATCAGGTTGTCCCACGTGGGGCTCACAGTCTTCATCCCCATTTTACAGATGAGGGAACTGAGGCCCAGAGAAGTGAAGTGACTTGCCCAAAGTCACACAGCTGACAAGTGGTGGAGCCAGGATTAGAACCCATGACCTCTGACTCCCAAGCCCAGGCTCTTTCCACTGAGCCACACTGCTTCCCCATCTCTCAACAATAACAACAGCAATGGCATTTATTCAACACTTACTATGTACTAAGCACTAGAGAGAGACACACGGTTATGAGATAGGACACGGTCCGAATCCCAACATCGATTTTTATCCCCATTTTACAGATGAGGAAACTGAGGCTCAGAGAGGTCAAATGACTTACCCAAGGTCACAGAGTAGGTTCCCGGCGGAGCTGGGTAACCTTGGTTTTGGCGAGATTCTTAGTGACAGACAAAAAGCTTCAATTAACTAATTACCCCTTCTTCTAGACCGTGAGCCCGCTGTTGGGTAGGGACCGTCTCTATATGTTGCCAACTTGTACTTCCCAAGCGCTTAGTACAGTGCTCTGCACACAGTAAGCGCTTAATAAATACGATTGAATGAATGAATGAATGAATACCCCCGGGTGGACGGATTTGTTGTTCACCTGTGGAAATAATCTTTACTGAAAGATCATCATCAATTGTATTTATTGAGCGCTTACTGTGTGCAGAGCACTGTACTAAGCACTTGGGAAGTAAAGATCAGGTCGATGTCCTATCAGAGCCGTTGAAGAGGTTCTGAAAGGGTTTGGGCTGAAGCAGTTTCCTCTGGTGTGGAAGGACATTGACATTTGCGAGTATTTTTTAATGGCATTTATTAAGCGCTTACTATGTGCAAAGCACTGTTCTAAGCGCTGGGGAGGTTACAAGGTGATCAGGTTGTCCCACGTGGGGCTCACAGTCTTCATCCCCATTTTCCAGATGAGGGAACTGAGGCTCAGAGAAGTTAAGTGACTTGCCCAAAGTCACAAAGCTGACAAGTGGCAGAGCCGGGATTTGAACCCATGACCTCTGGCTCCAAAGCCCGGGCTCTTTCCACTGAGCCACGCCACTTCTACTCTCCCAAGGACTTAGTACAGTGCTCTGCTCACAGTAAGCGCTAAATAAATATGATTGATTGACTGACTGAATTTTAAAAAATGCCACTGAGGAAAAACAAGATCATTTTTACTAATCATTTAGCGATTCCCTTAGCGCTAAATAAATATGATCGATTGACTGACTGAATTTTAAAAAATGCCACTGAGGAAAAACAAGATCATTTTTACTAATCATTTAGCGATTCCCTTCAGTCTGCCCTTCTGGACTTAGGCTGAGGAAACGAATCTGGAAAGGAAGAGTGGATTCGGGAACCTTTTCGACAGAGATGAGAAGTCAGGACGCCACATTAAATGACATATGAAGCAGCTCTGCTCTCTCTATCAGGGGTTGGGACTGTGAGGGAGGGGAGCAACTTCTCTGCTTCCCACACTTTGAATCCTCCCCTTTTCATGTCAGCACCCATCTTGTTTGGCTGACCCCTTTCAGTTTTTTCTGCTCAGTTGAATCCCCTCAGCGCTTATTCCCCATTTGATGTGTTTATTGCCCTTTCCCGGGAAGAAAACCGGGGACAACCGAAACAGTAGAAGAAAACTGCTTGTGACCTGCAACAAAAGGGCGAACAAAAGAACAGATCCCCGGGGTCACTCGTCAGGCCGAAAGAAGAGGAACCTTTCTAATGCTCACTGGCCCCGAAAAGAAGAATAGTGCAGAAAAGGCAGCCAGGCCTTCCTGAAACTTGTGAGAAAAGGTTTCAGTTTGGAAGGATGGTTGCAGCATTCTAAACTATGTCATCCCCAAAAAGCAAAATTTTCATTTGGTCCAATATTATCAACTTTACTGTGACGTACAGCATTTGGAGATTCGGTAACTGATCACAGACGGCTTTGGGAAGAGAGGTGATCTTCGCGCCCGTCAGGGTCCTGTGAAAACACAAAATAGGGCCGTTCTTTTATTGGGCGATCGAATAAAAACTGCTTAATTTCTTAAGGTCTCGTCAAAGTAGGAGCATATTTGTTCGGGACAACACGAAGCCCTCAACTCACGCACTTACAGACTTTCCAGGCTTGTCGTCCCAGTCAGGTCGGGAAACTCAGTTATTTGTGAAGCCCCATTCAGGGTCCTGGAGGTCAGAATATAAGATTGTTATAAGGAGTGGCGCCTAGGAGAAGTCAAGGAACAAATCATTTCAAAAAGGTTTCGAATGAAGTAACCTACAGTGTTCTGAGGTCAGGTAAATGCTGAAAAGCAGATTTCCCAACAAGCTGGATAGGGTTGTCATAGAAATGTCTGTTTATGAAACAAAAGAAAGAAGCGATTGATCTGTATAGAACTTTTGTGTTAAATGATATAAAAAAGTACCAAAACACTTACTCTCCTTACATGCTAATAAATGCACATCTAGCTCCCTTCCCCCGATGACTAAGGTATCATATGGAAGCTTCTGTCTCCTTAGCAAAGGATTCTTTTGTTCAAATTTGGAGATTTGTAAAAATAATAGGTCATGCCCAGCTAAATGAATGTGCAGAAGTGATTTTATTTTATTCGCAAAACATCCCAGAAAGGAAGGCTCTTGATAACACAGAAAAATGACTTGCAGTTAAATGAACGGGAACATAAATAGGTCCTTTTTCAGCATTTAATAGTCGCTCATTAGCGACCGAGTGGCCGACATGGGGTTGAAGAAGCAGCAGAAGCATCTGGCGGGGGGCGGAGGGTGTCTGAAAGGCCCTATTTGGGAATTGTGAGGGAAATGAACAATAGCAAAGACAAGACAACAGCTGTACGTAGACAGTAAACTGAGGAATGGAAACTAAAGAGGATAGAGGAAAAGTGATAAGGACAAGTAAAACAAAGCTTTAGAAAGTGCTGAATCCCAGTTAAAGAAGACTCCCGAGGAGAGAAGCAAACAGCCCTCAAAAAAGTAGAGATTCTTTTTTGACCAAAAGTTCGTCCGGTTCAATCAATCAATCAATCAATCAATCGTATTTATTGAGCGCTTACTGTGTGCAGAGCACTGTACTAAGCGCTTGGGAAGTACAAGTTGGCAACATATAGAGACAGTCCCTACCCAACAGTGGGCTCACAGTCTAAGAGGGAGAGACAGAGAACAAAACCAAACATGCTAACAAAATAAAATAAATAGAATAGATATGTACAAGTAAAATAAATAAATAAATAGAGTAATAAATGTGTACAAACATATTTGTTCAAGAGATTCAAGAGATTAAGAGCAGTGCGGCCGGGACTGTGCATCCCCCGTTGGCCTTTTCGATCACTCAAGCACTCGTAGGCTGAGAGAGGAGTCTCTTTCGAACACGAAGGATGAAGAAATGCATACGTGTGTACATACGTGTATATAGAGATGCGTATGGTCTAAAAGCTAATTTTCACTGTGGTTTTCAACCTATCAGTGGCTAGTGGTGTGGAAAAAGATCACTGCACAGTAGAGGATTCGTAAGGTAATTAGCAGTGAATTATCCCTACTCAGCAAATGTAACAGTTTAGTATCACTGATAGATTTCATTTGCCCCATGAGAGAGACATGAGATGCCTCTAAGATATAAGAAGTAGCTGCTTAGTAATAATAATAATAATGATAATAATATCATTTAAGCGCTTATTATATGCCAAGAACTGTACAAAGCGTGGGGTAGATACAAGATAATCAGGTCTCACAATGGGTCCACAGTCCAAGTTGGAGGGAGAACAGGTATTGAATCCACATTTTTTAGATGAGGAAACTGAGACATTAAGTGACTTGTTAGGTTAGGACACCTGCTTCTTATTTCTCCAGTTATAAGTTAGGTGACTTGTCCAAGGTCACACAGCAGACAAGCAGAGGAGCTAGGATAAAAACCCAGGTCCTCTGACTCCCACGCCTGTTCTCTTTCCACTGGGCCATGCTGCTTCTCATCCTGCTTATTTATTATTTTATTATCCCATGGCTTGATCTGCTTATTATTTCTCCAGCTATAAGTGGCACAGCTGCTGGTACACTGCAAATTTTCAGACACATTTTCTACTGCAGGGGAGATCAGGAGAAATACAGGAACACTATCAAAACTTCTTCACAGTGTTCAAAGACCTTCAAAAGTATCTGGCACTCTCAGCACACCTGGGGCTTCGGCAATTATTAAACTGCCATTATTAAAGGGAGAAGCGGTGTGGTCCAGTGGATACGGCACAGGTCTGGGATTCAGGAGGTCCTGGGTTCTAATCCCGGCTCCACCATTTGTCTGCCGGGTGGCCTTAGGCAAGTCACTTCATTTCTCTGTGCCTCAGTTACCTCATCTGTAAAATGGGGATTGAGGAGGTGAGCCCTCTGTGGGACAGGGATTGTGTCCAATCCACTTTGCTTGTATCCATCCCAGTGCTTAATACAATGCCTGGCATAGAGTAAGTGCTTAACAAATACCACAATTATTATAACTATTATTACGTGGTGACCTTGGGGACACAGAGAAGAGAAACAGCAGAGTTTAGTGGAAAGAACACAGGCCCGGAGTCAGAAGACTTGGGTTCTAACTACCGCTCCACCGCTTGCTAGCTGTGTCACCTTGAGCAAGTCACTTAATTTCTCTGTGCCTCAGTTTCCTCATCTGTAAAATGGGGTTTAAATTTCTCTTCTCTCTCCTTCTTAGACTGTGAGCTCCACGTGGGCTAACATGCACCTTATTACAGTGCTTTTCGCAAGCCTAATACCGCAGTTAGAATTATAAGACGTGATCTCTGCTTTCAATCAAACCAAATCAATCAATAGTATTTATGGAGCAGTTACTGTGTGCATAGCACTGTAATTAGCACTTGGTACTACACACAGAGTTGTCCCTGCCCACAAGGAGCTTACAGTCAAGAGAGGGGAGAGAAACTTACAAGTGAATGGGGAAGTTAGGGAGATGGAAACGGACGAATATAGATTAAAGGAGTGAGAGTAGACAGAACTAACAAATACAAGTAGAGAGATAAATAAAAAACAAAAAAATAAGAGTATATTGCGGACTGCTGAAGGAATGTCTGTCCAGAAAGGTAGGGAATAAATTTGGAGAGCATGCTGGAGGAGGTGGCCTTTTAGAAGGATCTTGATACAAGGTAGCCTTGTGTTTTGGCAATTGTGAATGGGAATGACTTTCCCGACTGGGAAGTTTGGGTCTGGGTAGAAGGATCTTGATACAAGGGAGCCTTGTGTTTTGGCAACTGTGAGTGGGAATGACTTTCCCAAGTGGGAAGTTTGGGTCTGGGTAGAAGGATATTGATACAAGGGAGCCTTGTGTTTTGGCAACTGTGAGTGGGAATGACTTTCCCGACTGGGAAGTTTGGGTCTGGGGAGAGGCGTGCCACTCTTTCTTATCACCGTCATCTAATAAAAAAAACTAGTTTAAAAACTGATAAAGAACTAATTTATTGATATTAATGGCGTCTTCCCCTCTAGACTGTAAACTCGTGGTGGGCAGGGAATGTGTCCGTTTACTGTTATATTGTACTCTTCCAAGCGCTTAGTACAGTGCTCTCCACACAGTAAGCTCTCAGTGAGTATGATTGACTGGCTGACCGAATAGCAATCAAACGTTTATATTCAGCTGCACACCCTGCTAAAGGAAAAGCGGTAGAAAAGGATTTGACTACATGTCTTCGGAACTGAATTCGAAACGAGCCGCTGTTACTTACATTGTTATGAGAGAGGGGTTGCCCACAAAGGCTCGCTCAGGTATTGCTTTAATATTATTGCTGTGAAATCCCCTGTAGGGAAAGGAAAAGATGCATAATCGTTAGAATCGTTATGATGGGAATGGCTTCCTGATGGCTTTATCTGTGCGGAGGATTTCGGCAAGCCCAACATTCGCGATTCCCAATTTGATGCTAAAATTTCACAGGACCCAGCGTTGCTGGAATGTCATTAGTGAACTGAAAGCCATATCCCAGATAAAAACACCGGAGGAGCCTGGGCAGATTCCAAGCATATCGTTTCTGAGATTAGTTTAGAATGTGACAGATTTGGGACCAAAGGTGACTTCGCCGGTTGACAGGCGTTATCCTAAAGATAGAAGTGGAAATTTGCCAATGCCTTCCAGTTTGGGGGCTGGAATATTCGTTGTGCACGATTCTTTGTGGCAGAACTACATGCATCAGTGGTGCAAGACAGAACTCGTACGTACTCAAGAGGTCCAGAATTAAAGAAGGAGCCAAGTCACTGGCTCCTGGCAACCCCCTTTCCGCCACACAGTTTCTGATGTCCAGTGCTCCACCGTCTAAATTTCTGTCTTGCTCCTCGCCCTCTCAAAGCAGCCACTGTGTGGATTCCTCTGTGGAAGTGTCCAAATACTCTTTGGCCTCCCTAAGAGCCACGAAAGTGATCCCATTTCTTCCTGCTCTTCCTTGAGAGGACTCCTGGTCACTCAAAGCATAGGGTGGGGGAGAGAGTCTTTGGCCTTGCTTTCCCGAAACTTTCTGTATTCCCCGGCTAATCCCATGAGCTGGTAGGAGGAGCGGGAATGGTTTCCACTCACTCAAACGAGCGACCAAGGGAAGCAGCGTGGCATACTGGAAGTCAGAGGACGTGGGTTTTAATCCCCGCTCCGCCACTTGTCTACCCTGTGACTTTGGGCAAGCGACTTCACTTCTCTGGGCCTTAATTACCTCATCTGGAAAATGGGGAGTAAGACTATGAGCCCCACGTGGGATGACATGATTACCTTGTATCTACCCTAGTGCTTAGAACAGTGCTTGGCATGTAGTAAGTGCTTAACAAATACCATAATTATTATTATTATTGTTCAGCAGTTCACATGTGGCAGTGGCATTTGAGAGTAAAGAGAATCATCATAGTGGTTGTCGTAGTAGTAGCAGCAGTAGCATTTATTGAGCATTCACTGGTGCAGTTGCACAGTATTTAGTGCTTGGAGATTACAGAATAACGAAGTGACATATTCTCTGTCCACAGAGAGCTTACACTCTAATGGAGATGAACATAATGATATTTACAACTAGAGAGTGTAAAAATAAATAATTGAGCTTGATTATTTATTTTTAACCTCTCTGGCTGCTATAGGTTCATAAACAGTTTAATTGGCTGGAAGGATGATTTGACTCACGGTACAGGGAAATTAATCAGGGAAAGCCATATGGGGGGATGTACTGACATTAAAACTACAGGTTGTAACTCTTAAAAACTGCTAATTTCTTTTTAGTTTTATGACTTTTGGCTGTTTCTATGGTTAGGTGCTGGAACTTCTGTATTTCCATTCCTGCCTACTGACAGTCTATTTTCACAGTGGTTTATCCAGAATCTGTATTAGAAAGGAAAAGAAATTTAGTTATATCATACCCTGGGAAGTAGAGTGGCCTAGTGGAAGGAGTTTGATGCCGGGAGGCAGAGGACCTGGGTTCTAATCTGCTAGTTGCCAGCTGTGTGACCTTGGGCAAGTCACTCAATTTCTCTTTGCCTCAGTTTCCTCATCTGTAAAATTGGGACGTAATACCTGTTCTCCCTCCTATTTAGACTGTGAGCCCTATGTGGGACAGGGATTGTGTCCTACCTGATTATCTTGCTATCTACCCCAGTTCCTGGCACAGTGCTTGGCACAAAGTAAGTGCTTAACAAATATCATCATTGTCATTATCACCACTTAGGCAGACAGTGGGGGATTAACTTTATTATGGCAGGAGCTTGACTTTCAGATTGGAATATTATGTTTAGAATTCAGAGAATTGTAAACTACAGCGTGGCTCAGAGGAAAGAGCAAGTCACTTAGCTTCTCTGTGCCTCAGTTACCTCATCTGTAAAATGGGGATCAAGACTGTGAACCCCATGCGGGGCAACCTGATCACCTTGTATCCTCCCCAGCGCTTAGAACAGTGCTTTGCACATAGTAAGCGCTTAACAAATGCCATCATTATTATTATTACATCAGTGTAGAATGGGGCACCTTGGTTTGAGAGTATTTTGCCTTCAACAGTGCTCTGTAAATAACTGAATCTCTTTTTTATTAAATACAAAACTGTCCAGATGCAGTAGATTTCTACAAAGCATTTGAGAAAATTGGAGGTTAGGGCATTTACAAAAAGATCAATCAATCAATGGTATTTACTCAGTGCTTACTGTGCACAGAACACTGTGCTAAGCACTTGGGAGAGTACAATGTAACAGAATTAGTAAAAAAGGTAATTTATCATCATCATCAATCGTATTTATTGAGCGCTTACTGTGTGCAGAGCACTGTACTAAGCGCTTGGGAAGTACAAGTTGGCAACATATAGAGACAGTCCCTACCCAACAGTGGGCTCGCAGTCTAAAAGGGGGAGACAGAGAACAAAACCAAACATACTAACAAAATAAAATAAATAGAATAGATATGCACAAGCAAAATAAATAAATAAATAAATAGAGTAATAAATATGTACAAACACATATACATATATACATACATTTATGCGCCAAAAGGGAAAAAAAATCAAGCAATTGGGGTATTTATCATTTAAATTGAAAAGTATCTTTAAGGGTTGCCTTCTAGACTGTAAGCTCAGTGTGGGCAGGGATTGTCTCTACTGCTGAACTGTACTTTCCAATAACTTAGTACAGTGCCCTGCACATAGTAAGTGTCAATAAATACGATTAAATGAGTGAATGAATTGTTTTCTTCAGTGCTTTAACTTTTACTCGATTTTCCAGGATGATTATTGGCTTTTTGAAATCAAGTCCCAACAGGGAGGACAAAATTTCCTCCCACAGAATTTGCGCTAAATACTTACAATTCTTTGAGGTTTGAGAGCGTCCTGATAGCAGTGGGGAATTCATTTAGATGGTTGTAATTCAGGTCTCTGTGAAAATAAATACATCGTATTTTTTAGTTTTTCACAAACAGGTCAATGGATATATGTTTCTACTTGCACAAAAATACTAGAGAAGTAGTGTGGTTTAGTGACAAGACTATGGGTTTGGGAGTCAGAGGACATGGGTTCTAATCCTGGCTCTGCCACTTGTCAGCTGTGTGACTGTGGGCAAGTCATTTCACTTCTCTGTGCCTCAGTTACCTCATCTGTAAAAGGGGGATTAAGACTGTGAACCCCACGTGGGTCAATCTGATTACCTTGTATCTACCCCAGTGCTCGGCACATAGTAAGCATTTAACAAATATTATTATTATTATTACTATTTGCTGTGCATCTACTATGTTCCAATGGTTCAAGAAATCCCATATGCCAGATACAATAGGCTTTTCTTAGTCAGATGATAAATTTTCTTTTTAATAAAACACCCCACTGACTACTCCGGGAAGATTACCAGCATCAAAGATCCCATTTGACCAACGTGCCTAATTTCCGAGCACTAACTGCATTTCCCAAACTTGCATTTTGAACTTGCAAACTTGCATTTTGAACTTGCATTCTTAACCCACCTGCCTGAGGGTAAACTCATATTGTTTTATAATTACTGCTGAAATGGTCCGTTTAAAGAGGGCAATGGCTTGCAGTATAATATCAATATATTATAGGTTGTGAGCTCGTTGTGGATGGGGAATGTGTTCATTTCTTGTTGTATTGAACACTTACAGTACACAGTACACAGTAAGCGCTCAATAAATACAACTGACTGATTGACTGATGTAAGGAAATGGAACTCTTGAGGCTAGTTCAGGGCTGAAATGTGCTGAGCGGGAGTGATAATTCCTCCCAGGTCACATGCTAAGAACAAGTCAAAATAATAATAATAATAATAATTATTATTATTATTATGGTATTTGTTAACCATTTACTATGTGCCAAGCACTGTTCTAACACTGAGGTAGATACAAGGACATTCATTCGTCCATTCAATCATATTTATTGAGCGCTTACTGTGTGCAGAGCACTGTACTAAGTGCTTGGAAAGTATAATTCATTCATTTCATTCATTCAATCGTATTTATTGAGCGCTTACTTAATTCAGCAATAAAGACAGACAATCCCTGCCCACAACGGGTTTACAGTCTAGAGAAGCAGCGTGGTTCAGTGGAAAGAGCCCGGGCTTTGGAGTCAGAGGTGATGGGTTCAAATCCCGGCTCCGCCAACTGTCAGCTGTGTGACTTTGGGCAAGTCACTTCACTTCTCTGGGCCTCAGTTCCCTCATCTGGAAAATGGGGATTAAGACTGTGAGCCCCAAGTGGGACAACCTGATCACCTTGTATCCCCCCAGCGCTTAGAACAGTGCTTTGCACAGAATAAGTGCTTAACAAATACCATTATTATTATTATTATTATTATTCATTCAATCATATTTATTGAGCACTTACTGTGTGCAGAGCACTGCTAGGAGCTTGGAAAGTATAATTCAGCAATAAAGACAGACAATCCCTGCCCACAATGGGTTTACAGTCTAGAAAGGGGAAGAAGTCAACAGACAACCAGGTTGGACACAGTCCCCTATCCCACACGGGGCTCACATTCAATCCCCATTTTACAGATGAGGTTACTGAGGCATAGAGAAGTTAAGTGACTTGCCCAAGGTCACACAGCAGACAAGTGGCAGAGGCCGGGATTAGAACCCACGTCTCTAACTCCCAAGTCCACGGTGTTGCCGCTAGGCCATGCTGCAGTCAAAATACTGCAGTTAGGTCCTCAAAAGGGAAGGAAAAAAGAGTTCGGAGTCCGGCCTTACTGATAATTCCTCTTTCCACCACCTCCCGAGTCTTCCGTTTGGCTCTCCTTTTTTTTCCCCTTCAGAAGCATAATGAGATGAGAGAGCAAAGTGGAAAATAGGTAGGTTGTGACTATGTTTACAGAGGATGTTTTGTTTTGTTGTCTGTCTCCCCCTTCTAGACGGTGAGCCCGTCTCTATATGTTGCCGACTTGGACTTCCCAAGCGCTTGGTACAGTGCTCTGCACACAGGAAGCGCTCAATAAATACGATTGAATGAATTAGTGACCGATGGTGATTCTGGAATCCAACCAGCCCACGGTGGGGAAGGTGTAAAATACCACTTCAGTCTATACGGTGGGTATTCCACTTTCCAAATCAAATGCTGTGTGCTGCTCTAAAGACTTGTGACTTCGCCAGAGCAGGGACAGAACAATCCATCTGCATTTGAAAGTTGCATCTTTTGTAGTTTGAAGTGAAAACATCCAAGACTAAAAGAGCCACGGGCAGGCTTTCTGCTGCCAGTAATGGAAGGTGAGAGGCTAACAAATGAGATTTAGAGTCTTTGTTAGAAAAACCTAATCAATGGGGCTGATCGATAAGAGCTCAGGATCCATTTGACCAGAGAGAAGATATTCCAAGAGCACGGACAGGCCCAGCCTGATTAGCTGCAAATTTGGAGAAGGCCAACCAGGTGTGATCTTTCTTCCTCTGACGGTACGTAGGAAGAGGGTGGAGTGAGCTGCAATCAAATCAGGATGTGCTTGGTTAATGAAAATGAAGTCTCAGTTTGGAGCTGCAGAAGATTGGGGTGCTATGTTTAAGGTAACTGGTTCCTTTATGCTAAGGGTCATTAGAGGGAATGAATCCTCAACTAGAAAATCAGAAGAATGTGAAACTTCATCAAAAAAATCAGATAAACGTGCAGGCTTTTTAGCAGACATATTCCCGGGATGATGTGCGGACAGAGTCACCGTTGGAGCCAAAGGTGTCTGAGAGGATACCAGCCCCTGGAGCAGTTGGTGGAGCGGCGTTGAGGAGGTTTGTGAACAAAAGTCTTAGAAAAAGCTGCAAAATAGAATGGACTTAGGGTTTGTGGTTGGAAATGATTAACTGATTTGGTTGTCCTTGAGAAGTTTATGAAGAATTTAAGATTGATTAGTTAATGATGGCATTAATTAAGCACTTCCTATGGGCAAAACACTGTTCTAAGTGCTGAGGAGGTTACAAGGTTGTCTCACAGGGGGCTCACAGTCTTAATCCCCATTTTACAGCTGAGGTAACTAAGGCACAGAGGAGTTAAGTGACTTGCCCAAAGTCACAC
The DNA here is from genome assembly GCF_015852505.1 of Tachyglossus aculeatus. Lineage (NCBI taxonomy): Eukaryota > Metazoa > Chordata > Mammalia > Monotremata > Tachyglossidae > Tachyglossus > Tachyglossus aculeatus. The sequence continues at coordinate 20,387,863 of NC_052079.1, read as the reverse complement.
AACTGACAGTTGGTGGAGCCGGGATTTGAACCCATGACCCATGACTCCAAAGCCTGGGCTCTTTCCACTGAGCCACACTGCTTCTCTGAGATTCTAAGATTATTCCTCTCTGATGTGTTTGGCCTCATCAGAACTGAAGACTTCTTTGTCTAATGTCTGTTGTGTGACCTTGGGCAAGTCACTTAACTTCTCTGAGCCTCAGTTCCCTCATCTGTCAAATGGGGATGAAGACTGTGAGCCCCACGTGGGACAACCTGATCACCTTATATCCCCTCCCAGCGCTTAGAACGGTGCTTTGCACATAGTAAGCGCTTAACAAATGCCATTATTATTATTATTATTATTAATTACTAAAGGAGCAAAGCTGGGTTGGGTCCAGCCTTAATCCACCTATTTTAGGAAGCCATGCTCAAGGCTAAGAAAAGGAGTCAAGAAGATGGTGTTGGAAAACACTTCTGATTTTTTAGGACACTTTTTTAATACAATAAGTTATACACGTATGTTATGTGGCGGCCTTGGGGACACAGAAGAGGAGAAGCAGTGTGGCCTAGTGGAAAGACCAAGGAACTGGGACCCTGAGGACCTGAGTTCTTATCCCGGCTCTACCATTTGCCCAATGTGTGACCTTGGACAAGTCACCTAACTTCTCTTTGCCACAGTTTCCTGATCTGTAAAATGGGGATTAAACTGTAATAATAATAATGGCATTTATTGAGCGCTTACTATGTGCAAATCACTGTTTCAAGCGCTGGGGAGGTTACAAGGTGATCAGGTTGTCCCACGGGGGGCTCACAGTCTTCATTCCCATTTTCCAGATGAGGTAACTGAGGCACAGAGAAATGAAGTGACTTGCCTAAAGTCACACAGCTGACAATTGGCGGAGCTGGGACTTGAACCCACGACCTCTGCCTCCAAAACCCGTGTTCCTTCCACTGAGCCACGCTGCTCTCTCTCCCTCTTAGAATGTGAACCATCTCTTCTCCAAAGAAGCTCTCTACTTCTTCCAACACGAAGATATTTGCATTGTATCCCTTGCTATCCAAACGGTGCTTCTTGTATCATTTAACTTTAAGTTTTGTGGCAACTCTTTTGCGGTGTCAGAGAAAAAACACCTATGGTGAACATTTTTCAGAACTGGAGTGCCGATGGGGAACATTCTCATTCTCTGTCTCACCCTCCCTGCCCCACCTGAAAAAAATACCAGGACTGGCAAAGCTCTATTAGTCGAATAGGGCAAAGAAGAGGAAGGTGGGTGGTAGAGCAATACCTTCCCCTTGAACAGTTAGAGAAAAACAGCTTCCTGATGAAATTATCTGTTTCAGTAGGGTTCCACCCAGTTAGGATGGAGACTCAACTCATTAGCTACCCAGAGTGTCCCCTGTTGAAAATTTATCACCCTTCAGAGGGCAAGAGGCCGAATCTAAGGGGATTGAAGCAGTGATTTCAGGCTCCCACTCTAGTCCTGTTATCAAACAGCACTGAGCACTGGTGGTGATGAGGACGGGTGCGTAGAATCCCTGACCTGTCAGTGTGGTTTCTTGTGTGTGCAGTGGAGGAGGGAGAAAAGGCCCAGAGATGAGTGTGTTTGCAGTGGAGGAAGGAGAAAAGACCCATTCATTCATTCAATCGTATATATTGAATGCTTAATGTGTGCAGAGCACTGTACTAAGCGCTTGGGGGAGTACAATACTGAGCTTCTATTCCTCCAATTCTCTATTTTTTTTTTAAATGGCATTTATTAAGCGCTTACTATGTGCAAAGCACTGTTCTAAGCGCTGGGGAGGTTCCAAGGTGATCAGGTTGTCCCACAGGGGGCTCACAGTCTTAATCCCCATTTTGCAGTTGAGGTCACTGAGGCCCAGAGAAGTGAAGTGACTTGCCCAAAGTCACACAGCTGACAATTGGCAGAGCTGGGATTTGAACCCATGACCTCCGACTCCAAAGCCCGGGCTCTTTCCACTCTATTGTGGGGAAGACCTGAGACTCTTGGCTTGAGTTTCACCTACTCTTCATGATCCATTTTCATTCTCAATAAATACGATTGAAAGAATGAATGAGATGTGACCTTTAATAAGGCTTTGAAAGTGGGCAGAGTGGTGATCTGGCATATGTGGATAAATGTCATTGATTGATCATTGATTAATTGTTTGATTAGAGGGGGAGGGGGCTCCAGATAAGAGGGATCACAATGCAAAATGGTTCATCTAAAGACATCCATGTGCCAGCCACTGTTCTAAGTACTGGGGTGGATACAAGGGTAATCGAGTTGGACACAGTCCCTGTCCCACATAGGGCTCCCAGTCTTAATCCCCATTTTACAGATGAGGTAACTGAGGCCCAGTGAAGGGACTTGCCCAAGGTCACACAACAGATAAGGGAAGAGCTGGGATTAGAACCCAGGTCCTTCTGAATCTCAGGACAGTGTGCTATCCATTGTGATTGAGGACCGGTTTTGTTTTCTCCCAGGGCATTTGGGATGTTTTCACCCTTTAATGCCGAGTCCCGCCAGAGTCCGCCTGGCTGTTCTCTGAAGCCCAAATTAGTGGCTCCACCACTTGTCAGCTGTGTGACTTTGGGCAAGTCACTTCACTTCTCTGTGCCTCAGTTCCCTCATCTGTAAAATGGGGATGAAGACTGTGAGCCCCATGTGGGACAACCTGATCACTTTGTAACCTCCCCAGCGCTTAGAACAGTGCTTTGCACAGAGTAAGCACTTAATAAATGCCATCATTAGTGGGGTGGCCCTGCTAGCTGTAGAAAGTTTAAATGGCAGTTTGACCTGGAGTCTTCTGTGACTTCATGTCCCCCTGCAGCAGGATAGAGAAGCAGCATGGCGTGGTGGATAGAGCATGGGCTTGGAAGTCGGAAGGTCATGGGTTCTAATCCTGCCTCTTCCCTTTTCTGCTGTGTGACCTTGGGCAAGTCGCTTCACTTCTCTGGGCCTCAGTTCCCTCATCTGCAAAATGGGGATTGAGACTGTGAGCCCGCCACGGGACAGGGACTGTGTCCAACCTGGTTTGCTCGTATCCACCCCAGCTCTTAGTACAGTGCCCGGCACATAGTAAGCGCTTAACAAATACCATAATAATAATTAATATTATAATTTGGTGTCTGGGAGCACACAGTGGTGGTGAAGCTGGAGGAAGGGTTTAAAGCATCAGGGTTCTACCGGAGAGCTTACATAGCCACAGGGTTCTCCTTCCTCTGGGAAAACCCCCACCAGTGGCCATCTTCTCTGGAATACCGTCATCTTCCAGCTTTCCATTCAGGCTAAGGGGTGTGCTGCCTTTGAGGGAGAGGGCAGAGCAAAAGCTCCCAGCCTCTCACTCTGCATCCCCCCAAACACTCAGTACATAGTCCCATAGGTGGGCTGGGGGCAGGGCAGAAGAGACCCACCCTGAAGAAAAAGGGATGGATGGAAAATAAAAATCCCTCATCGGCAGGAGAGACGAGGAAAGAAAATAAAACCAGCCCAGGGAGAAAAGGGAAGAAGGAGTAAACCCAAAATGGAACATTAAAACGAAATGGAATTCCAAAGGAGGACTGGGGGAAAACAGGGCTTAAAGGAGGGCAACAAGAAGCGGCACGGCCTAATGGAAAGATCACGGACTTGGGAGTGAGAGGACGTGGGTTTTAATCCTGGCTCTGCCACTTGCCTGATCTGTGAATTTGGGCGGGTCATTTCACTTCTCTGTGCCTCAGTTTCCTCATCTGTAAAATGGGGATTCAATATATTTCCCCTAGACTGTGAACCTCATGTGGGACAGAGATTACATCAGACCTAATTTGTATCAGCACTTAGCAAATACAATACTACTACTACTACTGCTGCTGCTACTACTACTAATAAAAGACCTATCCCTAGGAGCTCCACTCTCACAGGTTACAAATAGCTTAAAGAAAGTTTTGAATCTTTCCCTGACAGAAAAATAATTGAGGGATTACTAAACAGGGAGAATCAGTGAATGAACAACTTCCTAGCTACCCCACGTAAACCTTTGGCTGATGAATCAAATGTGGTTCTCTGTGGAGAATAAATGTTTTTTAACTGTCACTTGATTGGTAAGTCACTTAATTGTGCTGTCCTCATACGGGCAATGTTTAAACCTTATTCTGGGCAGGAAATTTCTATCTGTGATAGACAGAAGTCAAAGATGAAGTTTTGTGGCAGTCAAATGCTACAAATAAGGAGGCAGGGATTCAGCCAGTATTCCATGGGGAAAAAGATAATGCAGGAACCAGCAAGGTTGCCCTCCTTGCAGTCCTGCTCACCCATGCTGCTGGGAAGTTCCCAAATCCCTAGGTTAATTACCAAGCTTAGGGTAAGGATTCCGTTTTGTCCTTTAAGATGACGGTGGCAGTCGGGGGCTGGATTGGCCCCACAGGATGCTGGGAATATCTCAGTCATCCAAGGACCAGGTGGGCCACATTTAGCTCCATGCAGCAAAGTACTTGATTGGTGCCCAGAGCAACCAAGGGGTTGCCTGAAGCTAGTTAGAGCAACTTTGTGGAAAAAAAGACATACAGGATTTTCCAGTCCTCAAACCCACACCCCCTGGTTTCCCAGTAAGCGTTTCTGAGCCAGTTTAGTGCTATGGAGAGTTCCGATTATTGCCTACTGTTAGGGAACCCATTCTCCACCTGCATCTTATGTGACTGGTCTGTGCCAAACTGGGATGTTGAACCCGTTGAATAAGTTCCTCGGAGACTCTGAAAGACAACGCTTTGCAGGTCGTATAATCCCAAGGCAGAACCACCAGTCACTACTGCCCAGCTTGGCAAAGAAGGCAGCAATTAGGAAGACAGGCCTTCCCTACCGTTGATTCTGAAGAAGGTCCAAGTGCTCTTCATTCTTCCGAAAGCTGAACTATCAAGACATGAGTGACGGCTTGGCCCAGTGAGAAACAGGGGAAGATGTGGACAAGGATTTGTGATTTCCCAGTTTACTGGTTGGTTTTAGATATGGCTTCTACCAGGGCAATAGTTCCTCACATGTGCTCAGATGATTGATTGGCAATTCATTCATTCAATTGTACTTATTGAGCACTTACTGGGTGCAGAGCACTGTACTAAGCACTTGGGAAGTACAAGTCGGCAACATATAGAGACAGTCCCTACCCAACAACGGGCTCACAGTGTAGGAGGGGGAGACAGACAACAAAACAAAACATGGAGACAGGTGTCAAAACCGTCAGAATAAATAGATATATTCTATCTATTGGCAATGACCACTCAGGTCTTCCCCTTCCGACCAATCAGCCCTTTCGATCAGTCCGGGACCGGTCCCTGGTTCTTCCGATCGATTCTTTGATTTTTGCTGTCTCCGGGGAGGTGGGTGCCCTCCTTTTCCACTGGGCAGCCAGCTCGCGCTTTATTCAACTAACCCACACCCTTCCGAAGCCTCACGCGAGACAGAATTCAACGATTTTAAACTGAATAATTACAGCGAATTGGTCCTGAAAATGTGACTATTTCCTAAACAAACGAGCATAGTTATTTCGCAGTACAGTGGCAGGTGTAATACTCATTCTACTTATAACGCTACAAAGGAAAGGAAACCATCCCACAAACTTCAATTGTATTGTTTAGAATTGAGTGGGTATTATTCAGTCATCAGAAACAATCGTTTCAAGCCCTTAGCAATTAAGCAAACCAAAAGTATGTCTGGCTTTTCGGCTACTTTTATTCTTTTGGAAACACTGAAAAAGGGAAACAAGGAAAAGGTCAACTCACAAAGTTTCTAGGTTGTGGAGCCCATCAAAGCACTTCTTTCCCAGGGAGTTGATCCTATTGTTATGAAGATGTCTGAAGGAGGACATGGAGAGCTCAGTCAGGCCAGCACACTGCAAACACTGGATTTGAGCTAAACATTGTGACGGGTTAAATCACAAGATACTTATTTTCAAGGCTGCGCTAACCAGAGGCAAGCCGTGTTTTGCCGAGAAGATGTGTTCGCCCTTCCCTCCCTCCCACAAAGACACAGGCTTTCTTTTCAATGCTTCAGAAATTCACAGCGAGAAAAGAAAAGCCCGAATCCCGTTCCATCAAGTTCATTAACCTAATAAGACTATGATTTTTTTAATGGAGTAGGGATGCAGAAGCTTATTTGCTTGGTATATACCACAAAATCTAGACTCCACCTGAAACAGTCTGACCAAGCAGATTCTTATATTCTAAAACTGAGCCCTGAACTCAAAACGTTCGCCCAGGAAGCGAAGCAACAATTATACCTTTGATCAGTAACGGGGTTCTAGGTATTTCTCGCCATGAAAAAAAATGTAAATTAATCCAATTTTGATGCTTCACTGTGACTCACTGTAGGAGTCAGGAGCGATATTTGCAAAACAGAGAGAAGGCAGTACTTCTGGGACTCATCATTCTAGAGGCAGAGTGTCTGCTTGCTCCTGTAATGCCAGATATAGAAGTTGATACAGCGCCAGATTTTTTTTGGTAGTTAAGTGCTTACTATGAATCAGACGCTGTACTAAGCACTGGGGTAGAAACAAGATAATCAGGATGGACACAGCCCACCACATTCCATTATTCACTTACAAACTATTAAGGAAAATGGCCATCCCAGCTGTAATTCATTCTTGCAAGCACATTTCCCCCCATTTTATATCTATACGTTCTAGAGCTGGCGTATTTAGAGATCTCCCCTGTACCCAACATACTTTACACTCCTAGGAGGCTGGGACCCCAGTGGCTCAGTGGATAGAGCCACCTGGGAGTCAAGGACCTGGATTCTAATTCTGCCTCCATTGCATGTCTAGTGGGTGACCTGGGGCCTCGGTGACCTCATCTGTAAAATGGGGATTGGCTGTGAGCCCCATGTGGGACAGGGACTGTGTCCAATCTGATTAACTCGTATATACTCCAGTGCTTGCAACAGTGCTGGGCATTTACTAAGTACTTAACACATACCATTATTATTATTTCAAGTGCTTAGTGCAAGTGCTCTGCACCCAACAGGAGCTCAATAAATACTCGAGAATGAGTGAAAGGATGTTGGTCGCCACCAAGCATCCACGATTAGGAATCATGGAAGCAGTTATATATTTATTCTCTTCTTCGGGCTCAGTCAAGATGAAGGGATGAAGACCCCCACAAGTGGGACAGGGACTGTGACCTGATTATCTTGCATTCACCCTAATGCTTAGTACAGATCTTGGCACGTAGTAAGTGCTTAGCAAATTCCATCATTATTCTTATGAGAAGAGGGACTCCCCTTCCACTTCTCCTGTGGCACGTACCCTCCTCAGAGCTCAGGGGAATAACGAGCCGAAGGAACGATAACGACCCGAAACAAACCACCCCTTGGTATCCGTGGCCTTATTGCTACGGAACTCCCTCGATCAAAGTTTCAAGCCCAGCCTTTTGAAATGAATATTGGGAAAAGGCCGGGCGCTTACAGTGGAGTTATAAATTACAGACTAGCAATGAAACCTACAGTACGACCAAACTGGAGAGGTTTCCAAAGGCGTGATCTGGTATGTGGTGAATTTTGTTCAGGGCCAACGTCATGGCCTGCAGGGCTGGTAGACTCCTAAACGCCCGGATAGGGATTTCCGTCAGAGAGTTGTCATCGAGCCAGAGGTGTCTGAGAGAATGCAGGCCGCTGAAGCAGTTGGGTGGAACGGAATTGATGTGGTTGGCATCCAAACGCCTACAAAAAGCAGCAGAGCAGAAATGACCGACTCAGTGTACGCCCGAAGGAGCTTCTCAGTGCTTTCTCTGGATGTCCCCAGATAACCGAAACCTTTTCTTTGTGTTCTTCTATCCTAGGCTTCATCTGGTCGCTACCATCTGCATAGATCAGAGAGCCATGATCCCATCTGCTCCAGGAAAATGTTTGGTTCAGAGGGATGAGGCCAAAGGCTAGTCATGTAGATAATAAAACACAAATCTCCCTAGGGATTTGGCAGACTCCAGTTAATTGTCAATGCCCAAGTCAGATCGACCCAAACGGTATCCCGGCCTTTATGTATTTATGATCATCCTCAACATCTGTGTCCGTATGGAAAGTCAATCGGATGCTCATTTGGTCTGATTTAATCTGCTATTTCCTTCTGGCATTTTCATTCCAATACCTACCTGCTCTTGATTCCTCCTGCTATATGCTAATGTCGTTGTATGATTTTCTCCCTGCTTCGACGGGAAGTTCCTTGTAGGTAGGAACAGGCTGTTTTTCTTCTGGTATACTTTCCCCAGAACTTAGTACAGTGTGTTACTCAGTAGACACTCCAGATCTTCTTCTCATTCTTTCATTCAATTGTGCTTATTGAATGCTTACTGTGCGCAGAGCACTGTACTAAGCGCTTGGAAACTACAATTCAGCAATAAAGACAGACAATCCCTGCCCACAGTGGACTTAAAGTCTAGAAGTCATCCTTAGGCTGTGAGCTCGTTGGGGGCTAGTGACTGTAACTATATCTCAGCCGTGTATTTCTTTCCCCGGGCTTAGTACAGTGCTTTGCACATAGTAAGTGTTGAATAAACATTACCATGACTAAGTACCACTACTACTACTGTTTCGATATGTTTAAATTCTATGTTTGAATCGGTGTTGGAACTTCTTTTGGAATGATTTTGAAGTTTGCTGGCTTGAAGTGGGCAGGGGATGTGTCTACCAACTCCAAATTGAGTTATATTGTGCTCTCCCAGGTGTCTTGTATGGTGTCCTGCACGTAGTAAAAGTTCAGTGAATATGATTGAGGAGAGTAGACTAACTTTTTTCTCCCCAAAGTACCATGTTAAAATGGCTCTAAAATCAGCCCTTTCCTCTCCATCCAAACTGCTACCACACTAAGGTCACTCATCCTATCCCTCCTGGATTACTGCATCAGCCTTCTTGCTGACCTCCCAGCCCCCTGTTTCTCCCCACTCGAGTCCATACTTCACTCTGCTTTCCCATATCATTTTTCTACAAAGACATTCAGAACCTGTCTTCCTGCTTCTCAAAAAACTCTCGTGGTTGCCCATCCACCTCTGCATTAAACAAAAACTCCTCGACTTTGGCTTTAAAGAATGCAACCACCTTGCCCCCTCCTACCTCCCCTCACCACTCTCCTTCTACAACCCAGAAAACACATTTCACCCCTCTAATGCTAACCTTCTCACTGGACCTCAATCTCATCTATCTTGCCACCGACCCCTCGCCCACTTCCTTCCTCTGGCCTGGAATGCCCTCCCTCCTCAAATCCGACAATACTCTTCCCCTCCTTCAAAGCCTTATTGAGGGCCCATCTCTTCCAAGAGGCCTTCCCTGACTAAGCCCCGCTTTTGTCTTCTCCCCTTCCTTCTGCATTGCCCTGACCTGCTCTCTCTGTTCATCCCCCTTCTCAGCCCCCAAAGCACTTAAGTACATATCTGTCATTTATTTATTTATACTTATGTCGGTCTTCCCCCAAGCCCCCCAGACTGTCAGCTCGTTTTGGGCAGGAATGTGTCTGCTTATCATTGTACGGTATTCTCCCAAGCGCTTAGTAAAGTGCTCTACACACAGTCAGCGCTCCAGAAATACGATTAAATTCATTCAATCGCATTTACTGAGCGCTTACTGTGTGCAGAGCGCTGTACTACGTGCTTGGGAAGTACAAATCGTCAACATATAGAGACGGTCCCTACCCAACAACGGGCTCACATCTAGAAGGGGGAATTAAATGAATGAATAAAGTCCCCGGATGCCAACTCCACCCTACTTAGTTTACTTCCTTACATTCATTAGATAATTGTCATGGCATTTCTAACAATCCTCTTGTCATTTGATTTCTTTCTTTTGAGCATGTGGCTCTAACTTGTGAAGAAATCCATGCTTGAGAAGAGTGTCTGTGAGCACTTTACACAAAACCAGCAGAGGGTGTACAATACATTCCCTTGGATCTGGGCAAAACCAATCTCGGAACACGATTTTGTCTGAGAATACTTTGCACATAGAAACGATCATTTATGTGCACAAAGTTCACGGCATTCTGCAGAGAGTATTTATCGGCGTGCGTAATATAATTCTAATACATTTCAGCTTGTCTAAGTAATTCTAAGATGCTCTTGCAGCTCAAATAAACTATTTAGCCACATGGTGCAGGGTTCTCCTTTTTCTGGAAGGAGTAAAGGCAGCACTGATGGATTCTGAAAAATGTTGAGGTAGGGTTTGGAAAGTGGTTGTTATAAAAGACCCAGAAAGCATAGAAACAGAACCAATCTCTAAACCACATTCACATAGTTTTGAGAGGAAGGGAGATGTTTATAATAATAAAAATAATAATAATGATGGCATTTGTTAAGCACTTACTATGTGCAAAGCACTGTTCTAAGCACTGGGGGGGGTACAAGGTGATCAGGTTGTCCCACGTGGGGCTCACAGTCTTCATCCCCATTTTACAGATGAGGTAACTGAGGCTCAGAGAAGTGAAGTGACTTGCCCAAGGTCACACAGCAGACATGTGACAGAGCCAGGATTAGAACCCATGACCTCTGACTCCCAAGCCCGTGCTCTTTCCACTGAGCCACTGACAGGTGCCTTCCCCATTTTGAGTCACAGATGTCAGATCCACTCTGTCTCCCCAACCGTACCATTTCTTCCCCCTCAATGGGAAACAAACAAACAAAAAACGGATTTATTAGGCTGTAGCCCAAAGGCTGGCAAATAACTGGAACAAGGTTGGGTGGAAAAAATTTTGTAAGTTCAGTGTCAGAGCCTTTTTGCAATTAAATTTCCAGTATATTAACTGACACAGAATTGAGTAGAAACACAAAGTCCAAAATAACTCAAGGTTTTTATCAACAGATGGTGCTGGAAATCTTAAAAAAAAAACCAAAACTCAACTCAATCCACCCTCTAAACCTGGCCAACAGTGGACTTTTATCTAATTTCATCAGGGGGAAAAGGGAGTCGTCTGTCATTTTGTTATAATCAAAAGAGAAATAATTTCTTTCTGTGAGATGTGTATTAATAAGTGAAGGGGTTAGAGCCTCCCTTAACTTCGGAACTGATTAAAGAATGGGACTCTAATTTCAATAATATGCACTCCTGCATTTCTCTTAACATTTTTTCTCATCCTCCATAGACATTTCCTAAAACTGTTGCAAATAGTCTGCATTTCCCACATTCAGCATCATTGTAAAAGTAATGCAATAAGTTGCTTTTCAGGTCACTTAGAACTTCTCATTTCACCACCCTATTCAGTCTCCCTCCTGCATTGGTCTCCCAATGCATTCGGGATTGTAATAATAATAATGATGGCATTTCAGTGCTTACTATGTGCCAAGCACTGTTCTAAGCACTGGAGTAGATACAAGGTAATCAGGTTGTCCTACGTGAGGCGCTCAGTCTTAATCCCCATTTTACAGATGAGGTCACTGAGGCACAGAGAAGTTACCTCCCGAGCCCGTGCTCTTTCCACTAAGCCACGCTGCTTCTATCCCTACACGTATGTAGTGTAGGGTCAGACTTTACATTCTTAACCTAATACTGCAGGGAGATTTGTTCTTTGAAATACTCAAGTAAGATAAATGAGTCCTTCCAGAATTCCAGAATACAATTTAGAACTTCAAATGGAATTAAGACAATTATTTGGGTAATTCACTAAAAAACACAAATACTGATTCTTGCCTGAATTATTCAGAAAGTTATGCTAGTTCTCTACTGTAGTATCCTGGAAAGAGTTATTCTGTATAACACAGATATGTTTACGTAGTTTACACACTTTTCCTGACCATAAAACCAAGCACAAAGATAACTCTACTAATCGCTGAAGTTCTAAAAATTCTAATAATAATGATGGTATTAAGTGCTTACTATATGCCGAGCCCTGTTCTAAGTGCTGGGTAGAAACAGGGTAATCAGGTTGTCCCACATGGGGCTCACAGTCTTAATCCCCGTTTTACAGATGAGGTAACTGAGGCAAAGAGAAGTGAAGTGACTTGCCCATGATCACACAGCTAAGTGGCAGAGCTGGGATTAAAACCCACAACTTCTGACTCCCAAGCCCGGGCTCTTTCCACTGAGCCACGCTGCTTCTCACAATACTAATAACTTCTCACAATACTAATGTATGGGGATCTGGGAGGGGTTAGTTTTTGACTTCTTATTGAATTACCGTAACCTGATCATATATCTCAAATAATTATGACAGAAATTTCTTAGTGAAGTATAACTCACTGTGAGTTTGATTACAGTTTTTACTGCAAAAATGAAAAGGAAATCAAGTTATATTTGATTTTACTATAAAAAAAAACTTGTTTGGATAGTCATTACTGTAATGATTGCCAAATGTACATACTATATATAATGGATAAAATATATAGTTGTCAAGTTGTTCGGTTGAGTTCTGGCATATATTTCTCCCCACTGATTTCTCCCTCCTGTAACTATCGTAATCATTATCATTAGTATCATTAGTATCATTATCATTACTGAAATTGTAAATTGTAGATCATGGTGAAAAAGTTTAAAAAAGCACACTCTGCCACCTGTTCATTAATTGCAACATTTAATATACGAAAATATAAACACAGGTGTTCCTCTCAAGCACAGGTATTCCTCCCTTAAACTTGTCCTAGTTGATATTTTTCATTTTGATGGCACAACCAAAGCATTAGGCAACCAGCAAGTATTCTCTGAACGTCTCTAGCTCTCTGCTATTGTACCACTCAGATTAAAACATCCAGCAACTGATAGAGGAGTGCTGAGCTGAGGAAAACTTCTAATTTGACTGTTAAATCAAATGCTTTCCAACCATAATTACTTCACCATTTGAGTCAAGTTTTGCAGTCATCATCGGTGTTGAATTATTTGAAATTGTTTACAATATACGGTGTAAACCGAGAGAGAATATGGCCTAATGAAAAGAGGATGGCTCTGGGAGACAGAGGACCTGGGTTCTAATGCCGGTTCTGCCGTTCATCTGCTGTGTGTCCTCGGGCATATCACTTAACTTCTCTGTGCCTTAGTTCCTTCATTTGTAAAACAGAGATTAAATCCTTCTCACTCCTCCTTAGACTGTGACAAGAACTGTTTCCAAATTGATTATCTTGTATCTACTGGGATACAATGGTTAGTAATAATAATAATAATAATAATGGGGGTATTTAAGTGCTTACTATGTGCAAAGCACTGTTCTACGCGCTGAAGCACTGTTCTACGCGCTGAAGCACTGTTCTAAGCACTGAATTGTTTAACCCGTAGTTAAGCTCTTAACAAATATTATTATTATTATTATTATTAGGACTATTATATGTAAGCATAGAATTTTGGTGAAAAATCCTTCTGCCTCCCCTTTATTTGTATTCATTCTTATGGCACATTGAATTTGGTTAAAATTGTTTCAGTTGAAGACATATATTTTCAAGAATAAGGCTCCAACACTGAGTGAAGAGTAGCCGTGCAATTTACTTAACAAGGTAAATTTTTAGTTGTATAGCATTGTGTCCCTCTGTAGCCTGTAAAATCCATCACTGGAACTGCACTCTAAAAGTGATAATCGAGGCGTTTACCAAAAGAGGTCTGGAAATATAGTTCAGCCTGAAATGTCAGGATAATTGTTTGAATTTTTCACTTCATTTTGTTAATATAGGCCTTCAGTGCTTAGAACAGTGCTTTGCACATAGTAAGCGCTTAATAAATGCCATTATTATTATTATTATTATACTAAGCTTTCTTTAGAAGTTATTTTCAAAACTCAATAGGCTTGCTAACATTCCCTTGCATTGTGCCTGTTCTCTCCTTCACCCTGCATTTCCAAATGCTTTTTTCATCTTCTATTACAACCTAGACTACACTTCCACTCATGTAGATGAGGAGGGGATGTTCTTTCAGAAGGGCTTTCAAGATGAGGAGGGCTAAATACTACTGCTTAATTGATTGATTTCTAGTGATCCCCTACACAGACTAGGCAAGTAGAAACATCCTCCACGGCAATATATTTTGTATTCTTCCATGAGCACCTATTCCCAAGCCAACCAAATGCTCAAGGAATAGAAAGTTGATAAGTAATTTAATAAGGTCTTCAGAAATATGAGTCACCAGCTCCAAGAAGACAGCCTCCCAGCAGGCAGGATCTCAGTCACAAATACACATTCAAATAAAAATCTCCCCAGGCTAGTTTTGCTTCTAACATGGAGAGCTAGATAAAGGCCTAAATGGATGAGGCTCCTTAAATTATGGAATGGAATCTCCTCCTCTGGAGGTTGTTGAAGATGTTTTTAAAGAAGAGCATTGGTGGAAAAAAACTAAGGCAGTGAGTGTAATAAAAATTGTGGTATTAAGCATTTACTATGGGCCGAGTGGTACTAAACACTGGGGTAGATTCAAGTTAATTGAGTTGTACACAGTCCCTGTCCCACTTGGGTTGCCAAGTTGTGTTGCCAATTTGTACTTCCCAAGCGCTTAGTACAGTGCTTTGCACATAGTAAGCGCTCAATAAATACGATTGATTGATTGGGGATCACAGTCTAAAGTATAAAGGAGAAGAGGTATTTAACCCTCTTTTACAAATGAGCAAACTGAGACTCAGAGAAGCTAAAGACACTTGACCACAGCCCAAAAGTGTGGGAAGCAGCATAACCTAATCAATAAAACAAGGGCCTGGGAGCCAGAAGATCTGGGTTCTAATCCTGGCTCTGCCACCTGTCTACTTTGTAACCTTGGGCAAGTCACATCTCTTTGCCTCAGTTTCCTCAACTGCAAAATGGAGATTCAGTACCTGGTCTTCCTCATACTTACACTGGGAGCCCCATGTGGGACAGGGACTGTATTGGGCCTGATTAACATGTATCTACCAGGTTTTAGAACAGTACTTGACACACAGTAAGCGCTTAACAAATGCCTTAAAAAAAAGTGGCAGAACTGGAATTAGAACCCAGATCCTCTGACTCCCAAGCCTGTGCTTTTCTCACTAGGCCACTCTGCTCTAGGAGATTGTAGGAATGGGAGGAAGGAGATGGGGCGATAGCTGAAGGGGACCGTAGGGTCAGAGTGATGGCCCTTTTTTTTTTTTGTGGGAGACTTGTGTGTACTATAATGCAGAGAAGGAGCTGTTAGAGAAGGAGATGAAGATGGCAGTGAGCAAGTGATTTTTGGATGATATTTTAGGGAACTCAACAGCCTGGGATGGTCTAACCAGAATCTTTTTGAAGATAGGAGACAAGCTAAGAAAAAACTAACCATCCAATTCCCTTCCCCCTGCCCCCAATCTGGATTCTCTGACTCCCGCAGAGATGGAAAATTGATGACCTCCTAGGTTCTTTTTGAACTTCTAATCACATGATTGCGTAGTTTCTGAAAATAAGAAATGGTGGTTGAGAGTCAACCCCTAAACTCAGTTTCATGTTTGTGTAATAATCTAATTGGTTTGCCCAATTGCTTTCATTTCTAAAGTAATTCAACTGTTATTTGCTTGAAGTTATTAGAACAGAAAAGCTATTAGAACCTAACGTTATGCTCACGAATTTTAAAAAGAAAAGCAAATGTAATCCAGGTGTCTATTGAACTTAAACATTTAGATAATTTTAATAATTTAGACATTGAAAATATACTTCACTTAAAAGCATACCCATTTACGCTGTTTTAAAACACTGGTATTTTCCCCCTAGTTTATTTTTAGTTTTAAAACAAAAAACCCATAAAAGAGACTTGTAGGGCTACATGGGGATGTAGAGTCATTTGCTTTTCATTAAGAATTGAGCTGGCTTTGATGTCATCATAAATATTTTTGAGGGCATAAAGTAAAGGATCATGTAGTTGAGACTTCGGAAAAAGGCATTGCTGAATTCTTCTCATGGTAGGCTGGTATTCCAGTGCCTACCCTCAAGACTGCCCTGGCTGCTGCTTGAAGCTGTTTTCCCTACTGGGAGATGAGGCCCATCTCTAGATTATGAGTTCTTTAAAGGCAGAGAATTGTGTCTACCAACTCTATTGTATTATAGTCTCCCAAGTGCTTAGTACAGTGTTCTGCACACAGTAAGGGCTCAATAAATACCATTGATTGGGTGTCCTTCAAAGCTCTGTTATGGAAACCCTTCTCAGTCTACTTTCTTGGGGAGCTCACTGGCTCCTATGGCTTCAACTAGCTCCTCTATGTGGATGACTTCCTGTGATGGACGGTTTCCACTGGTCCCCCACATTCAGGAGTGGGAGGAGGAAGCCAGGAGAGTCACTCTGTGGTGCCCCTTTTTGAGTGAACTGTAAAAACTTAGCCCAATCAAGCAGAGGGAAGGATGGAGAGAAAATGGTGGGGGTGGTCAGATAATTGAAGAAAACCCTAGGCCACCTTGAAGTTTCTGAATGTGCATAGGATAACAGGATATTGGGTCCCTTGGACCCCAGACAGACACAGGGCAAAGGAGGAGGAATTCCATGTTAGGGTTAGGATTCCCTGGAAGATCAGGTTCCAGTGGCTAGAACTCCAAAAGGGGAGAAAAGCACTGAAAGGCCCTGGCAACTGAAGAACTTGGAGAGGGTGAAACCGGAATCTGAGACAGCCTGAGAGAAGTGGGGAAAGGACCAGGGGAAGGTGAGCCCCAGGACACTTACAGGGAAGTATCAGAACAGTGCTCCAGCGCTTAGAACAGTGCTTTGCACATAGTAAGCGCTTAATAAATGACATTATTATTATTATAAGTACAGAGGGTCTTGGGGGAAAAAAATCAGAATCATTTTCATTGCTAACAAATGAAGAAACTATGAAACATTGTTGAGATCTCAGATCTTGGCATGGGCAGGAAATAATAATAATAAATACTATGGCATTTGTTAAGTGCTTACTATGTGCCAGGAACTTTTCTAAGCCCTAGCCCTTACAAGCAAATAAGGTTAGACACAACCCAAGAAAAGAAGCAGTGGAAAGAGCAGAGGCCTGAGGGTCATTTGATCTGGGCATTTTCCTCACTTCATTTCTCTCACTTAGCCACGTTTTCAATCTCAGCAAATTCTCTGGGTTCTACCTTCACAACACTGCTAAAATCCACCCTTTTGTCTCCATCCAAACTGCTCTTAAGCTAATCAAAGCATTTATCCTATCGTGCCTTGTCTCCTTGCTGACAACCCTGCGTCCTGTCTTTCCCCACTCCGGTCCGTACTTCATTCTGCTGCACAGATTGTTTGTCTGAGAAGAATTCAGTCCATGGTCTCCCCACTTCTCAAGGACCTCTAGTGATTTCCCATCCACCTCCACATCAAATAGAAACTCCTTCCCACTGGCTTGAAAGCATTCCATCAGCTTGCTCCCTTACCTCACCAATCTCCTGTCGGAGCCCAGCCTGCCCATTTCACTCTTCTACCGCCATTTGCTCACTACGCCCCGATTTCATCTATCGCATCACCTACCATTTTCCCACATCCTCCCTCTGGCCCGGAGCTCCCTCCCCGTCCACGTATGCCAGACCACCTCTCTCCCTACCTTCCAAGCCTTACTGATGTCACATTTCCTCCAAGAGGCCTTCCCCAATTAAACCCTCTTTTCCCCCGTTTCCCTCTCCCTTCTTTGTCATCCATGTATTTGGATCAGTGACCTTTGTGCAATTGATATTCACCCCACAGCACTTACAAACATATCCATGCCTTCTAGACTGGGATAGGGAATCTGTTATAGTATACTCTCCCAAGCACTTAATAAAGTGCTCTGAACATAGTAAGCACTCAATTAATATGATTGATTGAATAACCTATAAATTATATATTTTATACTATAAATTATTAGCATCAGTCTCTCCTTCTGGACTGTAAACTCGCTGGGGACAGGAAAGTGCCAACTTGTTGCCAACTTCTACTTCCCAAGTGCTTAGTACAGTGCTCTGCACACAGTAAGCGCTCAATAAATATGACTGAATGAATGAAGTATATATGAATTCTGTTGTACTCTCCCAAGCACTTAGTACTGTACTCTACACATAGTAAGTGCTCAATAAATGCCATTGATGATGATGATGATGATGATTGCTAATGCCAAACACTGAGCTAAGTGCTGGGGTGAGATAATTAGATTGGACACAGTCCCTGTCCAACATAGGGCTTAAAGTCTATGAAGGACGGAGAATAGGTATTAAATCTCCGTTTTACAGATGAGGACTCTGAGGCACAGAGAAGTTAAGTGAGATGGCAGCGTGGCTCAGTGGAAATAGCCCGGGCTTTGGAGTCAGAGGTCATGGGTTCAAATCCTGGCTCAGCCACATGTCTGCTGTGCGACCTTGGGCAACTCAACTTCTCGGAGCCTCAGTTACCTCATCTGTAAAATGGGGATTAAGACTGTGAGCCCCCCGTGGGACAACCTGATCACCCTGTAACCTCCCCAGCACTTAGAACAGTGCTTTGCACATAGTAAGTGCTTAATAAATGCCATTATTATTATCATTATTATGTTCAACATCACGTAGCAGGAAAATGCAGAGCAAGAATTAGAACACAGGTCGCCTGGATTCCAGGCCCACGTTCTTTCCACTAGGCCACACTCCTGATGGATTGGAAAAAGTCAGAAGGAGGAGAGGATTTAGGAGGCAAGATAATCCAGGCAGTAGGACGTAGGGAGAGTGAAGATGTGAGGCAGCTGATAGGGAAGTCTCGGAAGGAGACATTGAGGTCTGGAACTAAGGTAGGGGCTGTAAGGGTGAAGAGAGAGGGATGGATCCAAGAATTATTCTAGAGGAAGAACTGGGAGATTTAGACAGACTGATGTGGGAAATAAACAATGGAAAGGAGACAGAGGAAATCAAAAAGTCCTCTCCACTTTGGAAATTGCGGAGACTAACCAATCAAAGACTTTCACCACAAAGATCCTAGTTTATTCACTCTGTTGCATATAAATAGTTATAATTCCTCCATTATCTTCCAATATCAGATGGCCAAATGGCAAGGGATATTGTTATTATTATTATTAATACTAATAAACAGCACCTCCAGGAGTAGCTTTCATTCAAGCAGGAGGGGTATAGGAAAGGGACAGTTTCATAGTTTCAAAATCGTATAGTTGGCTATGATGCTGAAAGTAAAACAAACCAAAAGATTCAACTAAAAAAGGATAACATTTGGTAAAATGCTGGTTAGTAATTATCTTAGCATACCACACGTATTCATCATTTCTAAAGGGAATATATCCAAGGAAAGCAGTCCACTGAAAAATACCTACTTGAGACTGTTAATGAACATCACTCAAATCAACACCAAGCCAGAAATGCCCATTAAGCAGCTTCAAAATTCTAACTGAATTCAAAAAAAATGCACTCTTTTCTTTTTCACAGCCCAAATATTTATAGGGTTTCAAAAAGTACCGAAATTGGTATTGTGAAACAGCAAACAAAAATGGCAACATCTGGTGAACAGGAAAACTTGTAGACTGATCAAGAAACTAAATCTGTTCACCTTTATCAGACTGACAACAAAGAAACAAAAGAATCACGGTTTTCTTTTCCTCAAAGAATTCCTTTAGCTAGTGCTCTCTTTCAACTGAGAGAAGCGTTTAGTTACAAACTCTTATCATCCCATCAGCTGTCTGCTACACAGCTGTTTGGAGTGACTACTGTGATTATCTGCATTTGAGTCACTGCTCTTAGCCCTTTTCGCTGACAACAGTCTTTCGGTTTTCTGCTTCTTTGACTTCTTTGGGGAAAGGCGCTTTCAAGAATGAAGGATGGATACTTTCACGCTATTAAGAACTAGTGCTGAAAATTTTACAGAATTTCCAGACAGAACAAAGAATCCCTGTAGGTTTGCTTATCTTTGGTCCAAAGAACCAAAGTCTAACATAATGAGAATTTCATATGAAACCTATGATGTTTGAAGAAAACAAATGATCCGAAAGTAATCTCGAGAGCAGAATGTTGCTTTTGTTAAAACGCTGAATGTCATTTGATGGTTTTCTATTATCTTTCCCACCCGCTGCTTTCCTACTCAAGAACGATGTTAATTTTGCATGCCAGACATGAGATTTTGACAATTTGTTAAACTCTCTACACAAAGTCAAAATCTAAACTCTTTTGTAAGACTCCGATCAGATGGGAATTAATTCTCAAAATCAGTCTGATGAAGTCCAACTGGCTAAGATTTTCGAATCATTTCCAGAATGTGTTTGTTGATAACCCACTGGATGTATCTTACCGGGATTTAAGATCTTTATAGTAAGCATGTCTCTATGGCCATGCCTGTGTCATCATCTAGAATGCATTGTTTATCCAAAAGGATTTTATGCTGAACTTTTGCAATCATTTACTCAGTCAGCAAGGAAAAAGAGCAGGGAGCATTTGGGGCTCAAGGCTATAATGGATTGTTCTATACGCTAAGCTCTGAGCAGTTGCATGGAGCAAATCGAAGAGGTGTCCCATACAGTACTGCAGATGTTCCGAGGATGCTAGTCATTCATTGTCATTCAATCGTATTTACTGAGCGCTTACTGAGCGCAGAGCACTGTACTAAGCACTTGGGAAGTACAAGTTGGCAACATATAGAGACGGTCCCTACCCAACAACAGGCTCACAGTCTAGATGTTATTTATTGAGTGCTTACTAGGTGCAGAGCACTGTACTAGACTCCCCTGAGTCTCAAGGACTCAATACGAGGGTTTTCCTTGACTGACTGATATATCCTCTTACCTGAGGATAACAACAACAATAATATTAATTGTGGAATTTGTTGAATGATTACAAATAATCGGTCAGACACAGTCCCTGTCCCATATAGGGCTCACAGTCTTAATCCCCATTTTCCAGATGAGGTAACTGAGGCACAGCTCTCTGACGGTGGGGGTCGGGAGGGGCTTCTAACAACTCCCACAGATAGTTTTGGGTTGACTGCGTGACAGCTCACCAGAATTTGGTCAGAATTCTCACCTCAGTGGGAAATTTTTGATAAGCATTTAACTGGAGGACCAGGCTTTAGCTGCTGCCTATAAGCATATTTCCAAGTTTGCTTCTTTCTCATGTGCGTCTGTGTCACTAGCAAAAGTATCACGGCAATAATTGATGCTCACAGGGCTTTTCACATAGTGCCATTAAAAAAAATTGAGGGCTATAATATGCAAAGAACTGCACTGAGGGAATTTACAGAACAAGAAGCAGCATGGCCTAGTGGAAAGAGCACAGGCCTAGGAGCTGGAGGATGTGGGTTCTAATAAACAGCTCTGCCAATTGTTTGCTGTGTGACCTTGGGCAAGTCACTTAACCCGTCCGAGCGTCAGTTTCCTCAACTGTAAAATGGGGGTTCAATATCTGTTCTCCCTCCTACCTGACTTAATTAACCTGTACTTACCCCAGCGCTTAGAACAGTGTTTGACACAGTAAGTGCTTAACAAATTCCATAAAAAAAGCCATTTTGGCTCCCTAGAGGGGGACTATTTTCAAGTAGATATGACCTCAGTGAATAACCTGAAATATCAAGCTCCGGTTCAGGAAATACAGGCAGAGAGGAAGCATTAGTGACAGATAATTCAGGCTATGGGAATATATCTTTCCTCAGATTCTGATCCAATTCAGAGACTGTAAAATGTCCGTTTCTGATACGAATCACTTCTCTAATTTCCCAAAGAGAGTGTACAGCTGTATTTCGTAGTTTACCCATGGCCCGCTGTTGGTAAGATATACTTTTCCACTCTTCAAAACTATTCTAAGACTCTTTGCAGTCTTGGGCTGGTCTCACTGAGGGAGGGAGACAGTGGGGCCATTTGATAGCCCCCTGGGAGTCTCAGAAATGCTAACCCAAATGGGAAAGGGCCAGAGAAGGTGCTGTAATGTATTTTCTTAGGCTCAATGCGTAAGTGTGCAAGGAGAGATTCTTTCTCAGTGATTCATGCTGACTGTCAGCAGCAATGTCGCCACCTCGAAGGAGATACTATTTAATCCTGGGAGCCCAGTGAATCCTGAAATGCAGCGTGGAGGAAAAGAGATACTTGCAGGGATTGAAGACTTCGCAGATTCTGCAGTGCTTCGGAGGGAACCTGTCTGAGTTGATTGTTCTGCAGCATGCTGCCGTGGAGAGACAGAGAGAAAATCATTAATGATATAGACTCACGGCGGTAAAAGAGCATATTTTCCAAACTTTGAAGCTAAAGATCAAAACCTTCCCAGTGGCAACTACAAAATTCTCCCTTCGGTAGAAAAACCTTTTCAGGATATGAAAACACAATGAGGTAGATTTTCCTTCTTTGAGGTACACTCTCTTCTTGCAACTCCTGCAGCATAATAATAATAATGATGATGGCATTTAAGCGCTTACTACATGCAAAGCACTGTTCTAAGTGCTGGGGAGGATACAAGGTGATCAGGTGGTCCCACATGGGGCTCACAGTCTTTATCTCCATTTTACAGAAGAGGTAACTGAGGCCCAGAGAAGTTAAGTGACTTGTCCAAAGTCACACAGCTGACAACTGGCGGAGCTGGGATTCGAACCCATGACCTCTAACTTCCAAGCCTGTGCTCTTTCCACTGAGCCACACCGCTTCATGACTATATGCCCTTGGGAGGGACTGAGTGGTGTGTAACTCAGCTTTTTCCCAGGGTTTTCTCATGGAACCCTGGGTAGGTGTGGTCTCCTGGGAATATGGGAATTGGTATGGACTAGTGGAAAGCAACACATGGGAGTCAAGAGATCTAGTTCCAGGTCTAACACCTGCCCACTGTGTGACTTCAGCGAAGTCACTTAACCTCTCCGGGCTTCAGTTTTCCAATCAGTAAAATGGGGAGAATCAACCTTCTCCCTTACCCCCTGGAGTGAGGGGAGGGTGAAATGTGGGCTTTGGGAATGTAAAAGCACTCTCCAGATTAAAAGTAATATTACTGTACATTCAGAATCCCACTCTTGGCCATGCCCACAAATAGGAAAATGTGTGTGTAGTAATGAACTGAGGACTGATGCAGATATGTCCCCTGGAGTAGCTTGAAGGATTGGACATTCTCATTCTATAAAGGAAGTAGGATGAGAGTGGACTAAATTTAGATTGAATATATTGGACCTAGATGCACCTATCTACAAAAGCGTAGATGCCGATTTTTGAAACAGAAAGCTGATTCTGGGGAAACCGGACTTTTCTGAATGATTGAGAGATACCATCAGGGAAGAGACATGGTTCGTTTTCCATAATGCGGTGCTGTTGTTTATCTGAAATTCAGTAATTCAGAAGCATTTTCTTCAGGAATTCATCTTGGAAAAGTATGTATTCCCAGCAATTGGGATTAAAGGGCATATTGATTCAAAGGGTGCCCCAATCAAAATCTAGATCCATATATGCAGACTGGATCTGAAATAATGTGAATGTGAGAGAAAGAAAAAATCATTGCTTTCTTAAAATAGGCTCATGAGAAGGCTTTCTAAACCATATGTCTAAGCAGATGCATGAACAAATATTTGAAATTAGTTGGATATTTTGCTATTAAGTTTTAATGGCTTTCATGACATAGATTGTAATTCCATGACTCAATGCATCTTCAAACAAATTGTAAATTTCAATATCATGGTTTCATAGACTCGATCATTTCCCATCCACTCGGGAAATTTTTTTGAGCCTATATCACGTGTGTGTGTGAGAATATATATGAACTTCAGGCTCAAAGTTAATGCTTTTGGTGGTGGGATTTTATCAGAGTGTTCCTGACAAAATCAGTCCATGATGGGTACTGACCCCACATGAAAGGTTTGAAAAGGGTGTCCCTTCTAGCAATATTGCATTTGCCATCTACAGTGTGTACCCCAATTTTTGGTCATAATTTTTTGGTTATAAATCCAATAAAAGCATTGTTCCTAGTTGCTATATGGCAGGCTGGTCTGTCTCCTGCAGTGACTTCCAACCATCCATGGCTGTATCTTGACAACCCTGGTGAACGGTTCGGGAAGTCTATCTGACTGTCCTGAACCATAAAAAAGGATGAATTCTATAACTGTGATCCCAGCCCTTCAATCTTGTCTGAATCCTTGATGCTGTTGACATTTCAAAGTCTTTGTCCTGTGATTTTGTTGACCAACTTGTGTCTCTGTACATCATTAGACAGAATTAGCAGAATTCTGTGACTCTAATTCATTGATGGAACTCTCAGCTGTTCCGTGTCCTTGATCTTCATTAAACTATTTCAGTTCAAAGCATTTTGCTGATTCCGAAAAGAGATTTGCCATCAGGAGCATGTTTTCATGTGTGTATACACGTGTATGCACATGTGCTTCTGGAGGATAGTCAGCAATAAATATCAGCTCTTATATAAGCGATTCATGGACATTTGATGTTATGTTCAATTTGCTGAAACATCAGGTTTCCTTACTGTGATCACAAGCACCATGGTCTAGAATAGACTGAACAAGACTAGTCATAAGATATAAGCCTGTCCTCTCCCTTGGGGATGGGAGAAAGGATCAGAAAAAGACCATCTAATTGGATGTGGCAGGAATATCTTTGGGTTATCATAAGGCCCTCTTCAAAGTGCCAAATACTTTTGTGTTAATTTATTATTAACAATTATTGAGCCTACTTTGTGTATAGCACTGTCCTAGATACTTGGGAACCGTACAAAGGAGTTGTAAATTGAAGGCAGTTACCATCCACCAAAAGCTAGCAATCAGGAGGGATGGGAGGGAAGAATGAACACAAATACAAGGGGAGGGAGAAGAGACAGTCTGAAGAAATTCACAATCAAAAATATATTTAAGGGTAATGGTTATTGATGCCCCTGTCCTTTCTTCCTCTTCCTCCCCTAGAAAATTAAATGAAGTCAATGAAAAATCCTCAGTGTTCTAAATGCGCCACACACAGTAAGTGCTCAATGAATTCGACTGAATGAACTTACAAAAGAGCCCATAGTTCACTTCAATGGTCAGATACCATTCTGTATCTGAATTACAGTAAATCTCAGGTCCAATGAATCGTATTTACTATGTGCAGAGCACTGGTAAATTGTACTCACCCAAACATTTAGAATCCTTTGCTCTCAGAGAGCAGTGTACCTCCTGACTGCCATATGCTAGCCTAGATTTCCTGTCACACTATTCTCCCACCAATCCACTGCTGTACCTCATTGTTTGAGCCTTGCCTCACTATATCTTGAAAGCTTTTGTTCACCCCTTTCCACTGGCATTTGCGTTTTCCATTTGCTACCCAACTGCAGGTATTATCCTTTGCCCAGTCTGGCTTTTCTCAGATGACATTACCTCCAAGCTGGTGAAATGGCCACACTGTGGGTCGTTACCATTGGCAATCCCATATTACAATCTAGGAGCAATGACTTGAGTGTGATGAAACAGATTTCCTTCTGCTATAAGTCCAAGACTCAGAGCCATATAGAAGCACTGAGAAGCAAAAAGTAAGATATGGTTTATTCCACCCCCTTAGCCCTGGTGGGACAGGAACTATAATAATAATAATGATGGCATTTATTAAGTGCTTACTATGTGCAAAGCACTGTTCTAAGCGCTGGGGAGGTTACAAGGTGATCAGGTTGTCCCACGGAGGGCTCACAGTCTTCATCTGCATTTTACAGATGAGGCCCAGAGAAGTGAAGTGACTTGCTCGAAGTCACACAGCTGACAATTGGCAGAGCCGGGATTTGAATCCATGACCTCTGACTCCAAAGCCCGTGCGCTTTTCCACTATGCCTGCTCTGTTTCTCTTGTTCCTATCCTACCTCTTTCACTAACTGGATTTCTTTTTACTCGTAATACTGCTGTTTCGGCTTAAAGCTCGCCCTGGCCAGCACTCTCCTTATCTCTTGTTCTTTAGGGAAGCAACAGGATGCATGTTGATTGGTTAAAAAGCTTCAACAACCTGGCCAGGAGTCTCTAACAACCTACTCTTTCTACAGCAATATTAGCGATAGCCAGTTCTAGCTATCCCTCAAGACTGTAAGCTCACTGTGGGCAGGGAATGGGTCTGTTTTATTGTGATACTGTACTCTCCCAAGTGCTTAGTACAGTGCTCTGCACACAGTTGAGTGCTCCGTAAATACAATTGCCTGACTGACTTCCCGCTATCGCACTGCACTGACCGGTTTGGGCAACAAACGCGTGTGTTGTTGGCAATCAGTTCAAATGTGATTCTACTTAATAGGGACGCTTTCAAGGAATATGCATATATCACGATACTTTCTAATGATGGTGAAATGAGAGAATTAGCATAAGTGACTTGTTCTAATAGTTGGTGGGTCTCCTGAGCACAGATTTACAAGTTAAATCCTTACAAGGGGTCAGCCTGGAGGTTTACTAACTCTTCTGTAGTCTCTCAAGAATAATAATAATAATGACAGTATTTGTTAAGTGCTTACTATGTGCCAAACATTGTTCTAAGCTCTGTGGGAGATCCAAGGTTATCAGGTTGTCCCATGAGAGATTTACAGTCTTAACCCCCATTTTACAGTTGAGGTAACTGAGGCACAGAGAAGTTAAGTGACTCGCCCAAAGTCGCACAGCTGACAAGTGACAGAGCCGGGATTAGAACCCATGACCTCTGACTCCCAAGCCCCTGCTCTTTCCACTAAGCCACACTGCTTCTCTTTCCACTTTCCAGCACCATCATCGAAACAGGAAATCATCATTTTATTTCTTTTATGCCTCAAAAGTACTGAAACAAAAGTGAATTATCTTCAAAATATCCCTCTAAATCTCCAATTATGGTGGCAGTGGCTAAATTTCTGCTAAATTAATTACATTAGAAAAAACAAATTTTAAAATATTTTCTCTCTGTGTGCAGTACAACGAAAAAAGGCAGACTATCCCTGGTAACTTTCCTTTACAAAATCTTCCTCATGGAATTCTTCAATAAAAGCAGATTTTACAATGAACAGGATATGCAACTGGTTGCCTTTGAGTTTGTTTTGCAAGCACCAGGATAAAAAAAGTAATGGAAATATGTCCTATGAAAGTAAACTCTTCCTACTTCATATTTCCTCTTACTCAGGGTCTCAAAGTAGTTTTCAAACCCTGGTGAATTCAAAATAATATGATTGTTGCACATAGAAAGACTGAAATAGAGGTGCTTTCAGGGTTCTAGAAATGGGGAAAAAATCCTCTTTCCTTTTTGATTATCAAGAAAACCAACATCTGACAGAGTTGAACTTTAGCATCCAGAAATTTCCATGGACTTCAATAATTTTGACACATTTTCACATAGTTTCTTGGCATCTCAGTGTCTCAGTCATATTTATTGAGTACTTAGTGTGTGCACGGAACGGTACTAAGTGCCTGGAAGAGTACAAAATAGATCTGGTAGACATGGTCCCTGCCCACAAGGAGTTTACAGTCTAGAGGGGGAGATGGACATTAAAATAAATTAGAGATTTGTACATAAGTGCTGTGGGGATGAGTGTGGGGTGAATAAAGGGAACAAATCCAAGTTCAAGGGTGACAGAAGGGAGAACGAGTAGGGGAAATGAAGACTTGGGGAAAATCTCTTGGATGAGAAGTGATTTGAATATGTTTTGAAGTTGGGGAGAGTGATGATTTGTTGGATATGAAGGAGGGGACGCGGACTCCAGAATAGAAGCTGGACATGGGTGAGGGATTGGGGGCCATGTAGATGAGACTGAGGTAGAGTATGCAGGCTGGTTTAGAAGAGTGAAATGAGCATGCTAGCTTGTAGAAGGAAATCAGGGACGTAAGATAGGACGGGGCAAGATATCTACAACCGGTGGTCTGGTGGAAAGAGCACGGGGCTGGGAGTCAGAGGACTTGGATTCTAATTCCAGCTCTGTCGCTTGCCACTAGAGAACCAGCGTGGCTCAGTGGAAAGAGCCCGGGCTTTGGAGTCAGAGGTCATGGGTTCGAATCCTGGCTCTGCCACATGTCTTCTGTAAAATGGGGATGAAGACTGTGAGCCCCATGTTGGACAACCTGATCACCTTGTATCCCCCCAGCGCTTAGAACAGTGCTCTGCACATAGTAAGCACTTAACAAATGCCATCATCATTATTATTACTATGACTGCCTGCTGTATGATCTAGGGAAAACCACCTAACTGCTCTGTGCCTGTTTCCTCAGCTGTAAAATGGGGTTTTAATAGTTGTTCTCCCTCCTTTTTAGACTGTGAGCCCCAATTTGGGACAGGAACTGCATCTGATCTGATTATCTGTGTTTAGCAGAGCGTTTAGCACAGAAGTGGTGCTTATTAAATGTCATTATTATTAATAATTTGCCATAGGAACCTACCCGGCTCAAATAAGGAAAAGCACTTTCATGACTTTAAATGCATTCATTCCGTCCATCATTTATTGAGCACTTACTATGTGAAGACCACTGTACTGAGCATTTGGAAGAGTACAATACAACAGTGCTCAATGCTTAGAGCAATGCTTGGCACATAGAAAGCGCTTAACGAATACCACCATTATTACTAATAATAAACAGACACATTCCCTGCCCACAATGAGCTTGCAGTCTAGAGAAGGGGAGACAGACATCAATACAAATAAATGTTACAGATATGTATGTAAGTGGTGTGGGGCTGGGAGGGGTGAAAACCAAGGGAGCAAGTCAGGGTGATGCAAAACGGAGTCTGAAAAACACCAAGGGCAGTCAATTGTCCTATATCGAGGGGGTCATATTTTTGAAGAATTCCACATTGTCTTAAGATACACTTGCCGTGAGTGGTTTTTTTTCTAGCACTGCACAACACTCTAGCCAGACCAGCGTGAATTGTCAGAAAAAAACATTCCTTAATTCTTCTGCCACATCCTACCCAGGAAGGGTAGTGACCACATGACTTCTAGAATTGACCGCATTAACTCTGGGTGGTAAATGTGTGTTCTCAGCAAATAAAATCTTTTTATAAGAAAGTGACCAAAACCAACCACCACCGGTCGATTTTCTGTTTGGCTTATACATGTATTCTGTCCAGGTATATAAATGGCAGGTCTACACTGCATTACGGAATGCATTTTTAAAATATGGTATTTAAACACTTACTATGTGCCAGGCACTGTAATAAACACTGGGGTAGATACAACTAATCAAGTCGGACACAGTCCATTTCCCATTCATTCATTCATTCAATCGTATTTATTGAGCGCTTACGGTGTGCAGAGCACTGTACTAAGCACTTGGGAAGTACAAGTTGGCAACAATTGTATTTATTGAGCACTTATTGTGTACATATCTATTCTATTTATTTTACTTTGTTAGTATGTTTGGTTTTGTTCTCTGTCTCCCCCTTTTAGACTGTGAGCCCACTGTTGGGTAGTGACTGTCTCTATATGTTGCCAACTTGTACTTCCCAAGCACTTAGTACAGTGCTCTGCACACAGTAAGCGCTCAATAAATATGATTGATTGATTGATTGCAGAGCACTGTACTAAGCGCATGGGAAGTACAAGTTGGCAACATACAGAGACGAGTTCACAGTCTTACAGTATTACTCCGCTTTACAGGTGAGGTAACTGAGGCACAGAGAAGTTAAGTGACTTGTCAAAAGTCACACAGTAGACAAGTGGCGGAGCCGGGATCAGAACACGGGTCTTCTGATTCTGTACTTAAGTACAGTGCAAAATAGTTGGTAGACACATTTCCTGTCCACACAAAGCTTTCTATTTGGTGAGTGTAGTCAGCGTATTCTACCAAACTGAATATTTCACACTCAAATTCCCTTATATTTTTTTGACTATTTTGGGAAAAATATTTTTTAGCGGTGAGTTCCTGAATGAGCTACATAGCTGCAGTAATACAGTCGTGGTTCAGTGACACTTGACCTATGCTTTAACTTAAGCTCTGACTTGTCTGGGGGATCAAAACCACTCCATTTAATATTGTCACCACAAAAAGCAAGTTGGCAAGAATATTGTCTTATTTGTACTGTATGTTGAATGGGTGATACAGTCAGGGACTCTGGTACAAAAAACTGACCACAAGATTTAGCATTATGGAACTTGTGCGATGCAACACAATTCTGACTTGAAGAGATCACTTTCTTGTGTATATAGAAACGCTTACCATAGAGTATTAACCATAAGTGGCAAGTAATTTCCTTTGAGACCAGGCTGGTAGATATAAATTCCAGAACTGCACCTGTCCAGTTTTCATTTAATTAATTATGGTATTTTTTAAGTGCTTACTATGTGCCAAGCACTGTTGTAAACGCTGGGGTAGATACAATGTAATCAGGTTGGACAAATCCCTGTTCCACATGGGGGTCACAGTCTCAATCCCCATTTTACAGATGAGGTAAGTGAGGCACAGAGAAATTAAGTGACTTGCCCAAGGTCACACAGCAGACAAGATTAGAACCCACGACCTCTGATTCCCAAGCCCGTGTTCTTGCCACTAGGCCATGCTGCTTCTCTTCATTCTCGTGCTTCATCCTCTTTCTCTGCTTCTTGGGAAACTTCCACACGGCAGTTTAGTACAGTGCTTGGCATATCGTAATTGCTTAACAAATACAACAATGAATACTATTGCAGATTTAATTTGGAGGTTAATGGGAGAGAAAATTAGGCTCTAGAATGAGGATGATGGCATTGTGAAATTAATTTACATATATGTCAATTTTGTAAACAGAAACAAAATTAAATATTTTGTAAATTGTATTTATACTTTAGAAGACCAGATTAGTCATCAAAAGCAAAAACTCCTGAATATCATTTTTGGTATCCTTAATTTAACCTCAAGGTAAAAACTTCAAATACAGAAGAGTCATAATCTAATAACACAACATTCCATATAATTTATACATTATTTTCAGCCCTCAAAATTAGATAAAACATTCTCCCTAATCTTATTTTATCACAGCAAAATGATCTGGAAAGTTTTGGAAAGTACATTTTTAGGGCAAATAATTTATTTGGGAGAAAATAAAGTGGTCCCTGATTTTAATTTTTTTTTTCATTCTTAAATGCACACCAGTACAATGTAGGGTTATAGTTTCAATATATTGCCCTCCCTCTGAATTATCCTATGTGATATAAACACTTCATTAGAGCACTTAAAATTTTACAAGTTAATTAGTTCTCTGGACTACTGCAGTCTTAAAATACAAAAAAAATCAAGCAATACACAGTTTACTTACAGCACTTTCAGACTGGAAAGGCCAGCAAATGCCCCTTTGGGAATAGACGTTAAGCCATTTCCAGCAAGACGTCTGTAAGGGCAGAGAGAGAGAAGGAGAAAGTAAATACAAGTCTTTTCATGTGGAATTAATTTACTTGTTAAAAAATGCAACATAATTATGTTCAAGCCACAGATGCCAAAAGCAATTGTTTCAAACCTGTTTAGTTATATTTTATGGAAAAAAAAAGAAATCCTGTAAATTTACAGTCCAGTTGTTGGCAGCTCGTATGTTCTGGGTGAAATAAATAACCAATTTCACCATGAACCTTCCTGATTTTACTGCTCCCTAATTGTTCTGCTTAAAGAGCAAAAATATTGCCTAGCGATTTATAGTAATCCTCAAAAACTTGCACATACAGATTTAAGTGTGGTATGTATTAAAATCATTTTTAAAACAGTCGGATAAAAAATACTTGAGAAAGCAATCAAAACATGATTTCATTTTTTAAAACATTCCCGTGCCCTAATGTGACATTGAAATGTTTTATCTTGTCAACAAACTTGCCAAGCAGCGATAACATATTCCCCAAAAGAACGATTTAAAATTCCTCTAGAATATTTAAAATCTCAGCATTTTCATGCCATATCTGTAGGTTTAACTGTCAATTAAAAAGTCAATCATAAAAATGATTAAATATTTTAAATCCAGTGTAAAGCAAGAAACAAGTGAAAGAGAAGGTGGTGTGGGTATTAATGAATAACTTGGAATCTCTTTCAACAGTGCTTTAGTTGTTGATATAATTAATGTGAAACAAAAAAACACCTATGGGAAGTTCACAAATGACAAGATGTGGTAGTTGAAAAGCGCTGATGCAATATCTTTTTTACAGTCATATCAAAGTTGTGAAAAGCAAAATAATAAATGGAGACCATAACACGGAAAACCTAAGAGCAGAACCATTCATTTAGAACATCACCTGCTCCAACCAGACATTTTGGGAGTAGCTATATAATTTAATGGCCTCTCAGATGACTCTTAAATTTCATTTTGTTTCAGCATGATGAAAAATGTTCTTCATAAATGGATTACTCTATTGAAATTTCTTTGGACGGTATTAATCTCTCTGCTGTGTGTTCTCTTACCTATGATGGGCCTTTATTTCCTCTATTCACCTGTATTCTTTTCTTTAAACTCTGTTTAATCCTGGATTTATTTTAGCTCACCATTTCTAAATGTTTTTCACACTATATCGATGAAATTTTCACTTGGAAATCATGAATGAAATCATGGAGAGCTTCATCCTCTTTCCCGTGTCCCAGTGGAATATTTCATTATTTGCATTTATTTATAAATAACTCAATAGCTTTTATTGTGTGCCTATTCTAGCCACAGCGCTGCACTAAACGGGTCAGCCCACAAAAAAATTCGAACGCAGAGTCCCTGCTCTCTCAGGGTAAAGGGACAGACATTTCAAATGTTACAGTTAAGAAGGAGCAACAGAGTTTAGAGATAGTACATAAGTACTTTGGGGTGGGGGTGGAGGGTTAGTAGTGCTTAGGGGGTGAGGAGAAAAATAAATAGGTGATATGGAAGTCTTAGAGTAGCAGTAGGGCATGAAAGAGATGGGGAAGAAGAGAGATTAGGCAGGGAAGGCCACATCTGGAATAGATGAGTTTTTAGTGGGGGAAAGTAAAATGGAATAGAGCAAGGGTTCAAAGGTAAGAAGGAGCTACACTGATTAGGTCGGCGTTAGGCGAGCAAAGTATGTGGGCTGGTTGTAATGGGTGAGGAGTTGCAGAGCTGCACTTTTCAAGCACTTAGTATAGTGCTCTGTGCACAGTAAGCGCTCAATAAATACGATTGAATGAATGAATGAGTGAAGATACACAGTGGGCAAAATTATTTCTCTATCCTTTTGATAGATAGGTGTGATGTTGCAGAAGGCTTTTGCGAATACCATGGACTGCCTGAAAAACAGACCAGTGGATTTTGGAGCAAATTAAGCCAAAGTGGTCTTTGGAAGGCCAAATGACTCAACTTGGATTAGCATATTTTGGACCCATCATCAGGAGGACTAATTCTCTGGAGAAGACACTAATGCTAGGAAAAGGCCAGGGAAAATGTGGAAGAGGCAGAACAGCAGCTAGATCATCATCATCAATCGTATTTATTGAGTGCTTACTGTGTGCAGAGCACTGTACTAAGCCCTTGGGAAGTACAAATTGGCAACAAATAGAGACAGTCCTTACCCAACAGTGGGCTCACAGTCTAAAAGGGGGAGACAAAACCAAACATACTAACAAAATAAAATAAATAGAATAGATATGTAGAAGTAAAGATATGTAGATATGTAGAAGCTAGATGGACAGAGACCATAACAACAATAACAGAAGAACCATTAGAATGGTTGCAGATTATGGCAGAGGACAGGACGTTCTGGGGAAAATATATCATAGAGTCGTTATGAATCGGAAATGACTCGACGGCCCATAATACTAATAATTTAAAAATCCTATTGATACCCACGCCCATTGCCTTCTTGAGTTTTTCCAGATGTTTAACTCCCTTCTCAAACCCCCTGCCTCCCAACTCCCCCATCTCTTTCCCCTAATGACCTGGCCACCTACTTTATTGAGAAAATTGAAACCAACAGGGATGATCTCTCTAAAATCTCCCCTGCTCCTCTCCAGTCCCTGCCCTCCTCCTGCCCCTTCTTCAACTCTCTCATCTATCCCAGCAGTATCTCAAGACATCTCCTGCCTTCTTTCAAAATTCATCTCCTCTGCCTGTGCCTCTGACCCCATTCCTTCACACCTTATCAAAGCATTTGCCCCCTCCCTTCTTCCCTCCCTGACTGCCATCTTCAACTGTTTGCTCTTTTTTTATGGTATTTGCTAAGTGCTTACTATGTGCCAGGCAATGTACTAAGTACTGGGATAGATACAAGATAATCAGGTGGATAGATATAAGCTAATCAGGTGGATAGATATAAGCTAATCAGGTTGGACACAGTCCATGTCCCACATGGGACTCACAGTTTTAATCCCCATTTTACAGATGAGGGAACTGAGGTGCAGAGAAGCGAAGTGACTTGCCCAAGGTCACACAGTAGCCAAGTGGCAGAGCTGGGATTAGAACCAGGTCATTCTGACTGCCAGGACCATGCTCTCTAATAATAATAATTACAGTATTTGTTAAGCACTTACTATGTGCCAGGAACTGTACTAAGAGCTGGGGTGGATACAACAAATAGGGTTGGATACAGTCCCTGTCCCACTTTAAGGCTCAGAGTCTTATTCCCCATTTTACAGATGTGGTAACAGGCACAGAGAAGTGAAGTGACTTGCCTAAAATCACACAGCAGACAAGTGGCCGAACTGGGATTAAAACCCATGACCTTCTGACGCTCACGCCTGTGCTCTATCCACTATGCCATGCTGCTTCCTTATCTACGAGGCCAAGATGTTCCCTCCAATGGCTTTTCCCCTCTGTTTTCAAACATGCTCATGTCTTCCTTAGCCTAAACCCCCCTCCCCCTTGACCCCAAGGTTCTATCCAGTTATTGTCTCATCTCCTACCATTAATCTCAGACTCCTTGAGTGAGCTGTCTACACCCTCTGTTTCAAGATTCTCCCCTTAACGCCTTCCAATCTGGCTTCCGTCTCCTTCGCTCCACAGAAACTCCCACCTCGAAGGTCACAAATGATCTCATTCTTGCCAAATCAAATAACCTCTACTCCATCCTAATCCTCCTCGACCTCTCAGCTTCTTCTAGAAACATTATCCAACCTTGGCTTCACTGACACTATCCTCTCCTGTTTCTCCTCCTATCTCTTTGGCCACTTATTCTTAGTCTTTTTCATGGACTCCTTCTCTGCTTCCCACCCCTAACTGTGGAAATCCCTCAAAGTTTAGTTCTGGGTTCTATTCTCCGTCTAAACCCACTCCCTTGGAGAATTCATTTGGTGCCATGGCTTTAACTTCCACCTCTATGCAGATGATTTCCAAATCTACATCTCCAGCTCTAAGATCTCTCTTTCTCTTTCTCTCTTTCTTTTCTTCTCGTTTCTCTTCCCTTCCTCCCTCCCTCCCTCCCTCCCTCCCTCCCTCCCTTCCTTCCTTCCTTCCTTCCTTCCTTCCTTCCTTCCTCCCTCCCTCCCTTCCTTCTTTCCTTCCCTACCCAGTGCTTAGTACAATACTTGCCAAATGAATGGTACTTAACAAATACCACAGTTATTATTATTATTATTATTATTATCACTATGGACTCCTCATGTTAAGGGCATCCAATAATTCCACACTTCCAGCATTGCGTATTGCTCTGAGTTGAGCTGAGTGACCCAAGCATATTACACTAATCACAGGATCATTCATTCCGTGGGCTAAAAATTTCATACTTCCAGAGGCAGGAGGAAAAAAGGTGGAATCTGTGATCCTCCCCTATCCTCCCCAGAAGGGCTTGCTTGATGAAGCCCAGTTTGAGAATCAGTAAGGTCAAAGATGTTTTGCCACCACGTAAGATTCTCCCAAGTGCCAAGCAAAGACTTTGCGAGGACATTGTTGGAGAAGCAGAAGATAAATTGAGGTTAAAAAAATAGAATAAAAAGGGAAAAGAAAGCAATACTGATCCATCAATTGCATTACTTACTGTGTTCTAAACTCTTG
Source organism: Tachyglossus aculeatus (assembly GCF_015852505.1). Lineage (NCBI taxonomy): Eukaryota > Metazoa > Chordata > Mammalia > Monotremata > Tachyglossidae > Tachyglossus > Tachyglossus aculeatus. The sequence goes on along the minus strand of NC_052079.1, from coordinate 20,352,269 downwards.
GGAAGGTACAAAATAAGACACATTTCCGGTCCACAAGGAGCATACAGCTTACTCACTGATAACCTGACAACTAAGAAACTCTTTCATAAATTCTTGGTGACTGGCTCATTTGACTGTGTTTTTATGGCTTATATGTATTTCAGAGTTTAGGTTTATTGGGTAGAAGCTGTGAATCCTGCATACTGTCAGTAAATACTAAAATACCAGGAAATGAAAATTGTGCAGTGTTATTTTCAATGTCATTAGATCTCCTACTAATATCTTGGATTTGGTTTCTAGTCATAAGTTTTCGGGTAAACATGCATAGCTGATCCTGGCTAGGTTCAAACTCTTCTAAGGTCAAAACCTCCATTTCCAAGTATCACATCTTCAGAGGTCTAATGTTCTTTGATACATCATTTAGCTCATTTAAATTCCTACTTAAAAGCCATTGGACTTAAAAAATTGGCTGTGTTATTGATCCTCTATTTCCCAGAGCCCCACAAATGCAGACATCAAAGAAATCACCGAGTTTCACTGCACTGAGGGTTCTAGCCTCAGACAACGTTCTCATTCCAATGAAGAAAGGCCTGCATGTTAGAGATATAACATCTAAAAATTATTCTTAAGAAAGACTCTGTAGAAAGCCTTTTCTCTCTCTCTGGCTAGGAGAAAAAATAGCTTTCTCATATTCGTGCAATGCCATTCCTTGAATTCCTTGGGATGGGAATGTCTGTGGGATAAGTACTTGACCATCACAGAGAATTGGGAAGAAAAGAGATAAGCACTAGATAAGGAGGAGTCAGGGGAAAAAAAACTTACTGGGATACTGAGCTTTCATAAGGACTGGATACTTTTTTTCATGATACTTGTTAAGTGTTTACTATGTACTAGGCCCTGTACTAAGCAATGGGGTAGACAATGATGATAATAATAATGATGGCATTTATTAAGCGCTTACTATGTGCAAAGCACTGTTCTAGGCGCTGGGGAGGTTACAAGGTGATCAGGTTGTCCCACGGGGGGCTCACGGTCTTAATCCCCATTTTACAGATGAGGTAACTGAGGCCCAGAGAAATTATGTGACTTGCCCAAAGTCACAGCTGACAATGATGGTAATTATTAAGCGCTTACTATGTGCAAAGCACTGTTCTAAGCACTGGGGAGATTACAAGGTGATCAAGTTGTCCCACAGGGGGCTCACAGTTTTAATCCCCATTTTATAGATGAGGTAACTGAGACAAAGAGAAGTTAAGTGACTGGCCCAAAGTCACACAGCTGACAAGTGGTGGAGCTGGGATTTGAACCCATGACCTCTGACTCCAAAGCCCGGGCTCTTTCCACTGAGCCACGCTGCTTCTCTAGATGCGAGCTAATCAGGTTGGACACAGTCCATATCCCACATGGGGCTCACAGTCAATCTCCATTTTATAGATGGGTCACTGAGGCACAGAAAGCAGCACGGCTCAGTGGAAAGAGCACGGGCTTGGGAGTCGGAGATCATGGGTTCTAATCCCAGCTCGGCCACTTGTCAGCTGTGTGACTTTGGGCTAGTCACTTAACTTCTCTGTGCCTCAGTTACCTCATCTGTCAAATGGGGATTAAGACGGTGGTGGGACAACCTGATCCCCCCAGCACTTAGAACAGTGCTTTGCACTTAGTAAGCACTTAACAAATGTCATCATTATTATTATTATTTGGTGCAATTCAGAGAGAGCTTTGGCTTCTGATTAGAATGCAAGGAGTCTATTACTATGAAATTTTCAAATCTGAACATTTTTGATAGAATTCCATTTTCTGTTTTGTTAAGCTATAGTAGAATTGGCCTGGACTTTGAGTGAAATCTAAGGCAGGATAGTAAATACCTTCTTCTCTTTTGAAACAGAGTATTGGCCAACCCAACCTACACAGCAGCACGCTATAGTCAGTTAATAATTTCTGCAGGTGGTAGCAGCGGTTTGTTTTAAATACTGTGTACCGAAATATCTCCTTGATGTTATTTGTAAATGTTTTACCATTCAGCAAATAAATAAAGCTGCTTTAAGTATTTCACCTACAGTTACCCGATTTCTTTGCTTCAGAATGATCACACTCAAGGCTAGGTTCAAGGCAATCTGATTTTATGGGCAGCTGGACCCGATTCTCAAAAGTTGAACTCCCGAGGCCATTAAAGTCCTCCTCCAAAGCTGGGCAGAACAGTTCAGTCTCCTTTATTGTCTGCCAGAAGTGGTTTTCTGTGGTAAATCGGGGATAACTGGTGCTTGCCTTGCTGCCCAAATTGGGATTCTGAACTGGGGGTTATCCTTCACAGGGAACAAAGCAATGACCATTGTGATTCCAGCAACGACTGGAATGGGTGTCCACTGGCTACCCCAAAAACCTCATGAGAAATAGTGAGGCCTCATGGAAAGAGCACGGGAGTCCGAGGACCTGGGTTCTAATCACAGCTCCCCCACGTGCCTGCTGTATAACCCTGGGTAAGCCTTCTAATTTCTCCGTATCTGTTTCCTTATCAGTAAAATGGGGATTCAGTACCTATTCTCCCTCCTGCATACACTGTGGAACCGAGATTGTGTCTGATCTGCACATATTGTATGTAGCAGAGTGTTTGCTGCAGAGTAAGTGCTTAACAAATAGCACAATTCTTCACACTGTTATCACTGTTATTATTGCAACCTTAGTTATGGGTTGGTTTGGGGTAATGTGCTGGCATGGGGAAGCCCTGGGTAGAGTCCTATCAGGGGATAGACATGCAGAACAGAGCAGGGGAGGGAAGAATTTCCCCTTTGAGAGCTGTTTTTAAGGGCTTATGACTAACAATTCCACTGGGCAGGTTGTGTGAAGAGAATCGATGTCAGCAGGATGCCAAGCAGTTGCTTTACGGGGAACTAAAAGCAAAGGAAAGTAAAAGCACAGTCCCAAGAAAGAAATGGGTTACAGCCAGTGGACTGCTGGGAGATTACTGCAGCACAAGACCACCCTGAAAGGCAGCAATCAGGAGAGGTGGCTCCTTGAGCAAAGACTGTGCAAAAATTGGGTTAGTAAGAGGCAGACTTGAATAAGACAGACAGATTCTGGGGCAAACCAATTAGTATGACAAGTATCTACTCTTCCAGGCTGACAATGTAGAAAAGAGGGTAAGTCATGCTTCTGCCTTTTTAGCTACAATCACCATGAAAAACAGCTCTTGCTCGCTTTCTTTTTCTTTCTTTCTCTTTCCTTCCTTTCTTTCTCTCTTCCTTCCTTTCTTTCTTTCCTTCTTTCTTCCTTTCTTTCTTTCTTTCTTTATTTCTTTCTTTCTTCCTTCCTTCCTTTCTCTTTTCTTTCCTTCTTTTTCTCCTTTCTCTCTTTCCTTTCTCTCCTTTCTTTCGTTCTCTTTCTTTTTCTTTCTTTCTCTTTTTCTTTCTTTTTCTTTCTTTCTCTTTTTCTTTCTCTCTCTTTTCTCTCTCTCTTTCTTTCTTTCTCTCTCTCCTTCCTTCCTTCCTTCCTTCCTTCCTTCCTTCCTTCCTTCCTTCCTTCCTTCCTTCCTTCCTTCCTTCCTTCCTCTCTCTCTCTCTCTCCCTCTCTCTCTCTCTCTCTCTCTCTCTCTCTCTCTCTCCATTCTTAGGATATAATAATACTGATTTTTGATAGAGGGAGCACTAGGCTATTATGACTGAAAAGCACTTTGCATGTTTTTCTTCAGAAAGCTCAATAACAATAGAGAAAATCTGATCTTTCAGTAGTGATAGTGTGAGCGCATTCCAACTAGGTGAAAGGGTTTTTACTAGTTGAGGTGAGGAAATCATTTTTCCCATCTTCAAAGCCCTACTGAAATCATATCTCCTCCAAGAGGTCTTCCCTGACTTAACCCCTCATTTCCCCACCCTAATAGTTCTCCCTTCTATGTTGCCTATGGAACTGCACCTATTTTCCTTAAGCACTTTAATACTCACTCATCTCCAGTCCCACAGGACTTTACACTCTGTACATGACCTTACACTCTGCCATTTCCCCTATCTGCAACTTAATTTAATATCTGCCCCCCCCTCTAGACTGTAAGCTTCTTGTGGGCAGGGATCATGCCTAACAATTCGATTTTACTGTGTTCTCCCAAGAGTTTAGGATAGTTTTTGGCACACAGTAAGTGCTCAGTATATATGACTGATTAATAAACTCTATTCAGTAAAAAGAACTTAAGTGCCTAGAAGATATTCACTTATTTTGTACTGGGGGGAGGGGGGAGAAGGTGGCAGGGAATTCTGTTTTCAGATAACGGTTTCCTCTAAATTAGAGTAAGGGATACAAACTTGCAGAGACTCTATCAATCAATGAATTGGATCTATTGAGTGTTTACCCTGTGCAGAACATTCTGTTAGGCACTTGGGAGATAACAATAGTAGTGAGGCCTAGTGGAAAGAGCCCAGGCCTGGGAATTAGGGGACCTGGGTTCTAATCCCGACTTTGCCACTTGGGTGCCGTGTGACTCTGGGCAAAGTACTTAACTTCTTTGTGCCTCAGTTACCTCATCTCTAAATGGGGATTAAATCTTACTTCCTCCTATTTAGACTGTAAGCCCCATGTGAGGCAGGAACTGTTTGTCAAGAACTGGTTCTGATTGTCTTCAGATTTGGTTCTAATGATGTTTGTCCAGAACTGGTTGTGATCGCCTTCAGAACTGGCTCAAATGATTTCTGTCCAGAACTGGTTCTGATCATCTTTAGAAGTAGTTCTAATGATGTCTGTCCAGAACTGGCTCTGATCGCCTTCAGATTTGGTTCTAAAGATGTCTGTCCAGAACTGGTTCCGTTAATCTCCGAACTGTTTTTAATGATCTCTGCCTAGAATTGGTTCTGATCATCTCCAGAACTAGCCCTAATCATCTCTGGAGGTGGGAAAGGGATGGGGCTGTCCCCACAGCTCTCCCTCGGTCTCTAGACTGTAGGCTCCTTGTGGGCAGGGAATGTGTCTGCTTATTGTTCTACTGCACAGACCCAAATGCTCAGTTCAGTCCCCTACACACGGTGAGGGCTCAATAAATATGATTGAATGAATTAATGAATGAATCCCACGGCTTCCCCAACCAGGATAGACCCTTCATTGTGGATGTTTTCTTGTTGCTTTGGGGCTGTTCAGGCGTGTGACTGGCATGGCCTGGGCTCTCAGTGGGTCTGAGATCACAACAGTCAGAAAGCACTGCGCTTACTCTCTGCATTGCCAGAACAGCCCAGATACAGAGGCAGGCGCATGTCTACCGCAGTCCCCAAATTGAAACAAGGATATGTAGCAAGGCTGGACTTCCATCTGCAAACAGTTTTAGAAACACATGCAAAGCAGAAAGCCCGACCAGATCTTGAAATTAATTTAATGGGCTACAGAGTCCAACCTAATGAGTGTGTCATTCCACTAAGCTATTTTATGGAAACCACTCCATTTCACTGGGGTACAGTATTATTCTGCACAATTGACACAATATGCTCAGGAAGAAGAGAAAGGCTTAATGATTTTATTTGTGCCCAAACACCCTCCTCTTGTTAAAGGTTAGTACTGGGCATATTTTGAGGCGAAGATTCTGCCGTGAATGGGATTTCCTGCTGAGAAAGTAAAGTTTGTTTTGGAAATCTTCATTAACAAAAGTCCTGTAAAGCTTTTCAAAAGCAGGGACCTCTGAGCCTGTCATCAGTTAAGGTCTTATTTTGTGGATGACATCAAATTTCTTTGAACTATAGAAGGAGCCTCAGCAAAATGAGTTCTTTCCCATAATGTTCTTGCACCATGTATCTTTAGTCTATTACGCCATTACCGCTATGTTTGAGGAAGATGGGTTGTTGCTCTTTTTCTAGAAAGTTCTATTCCTGGCTCCATCACTTGTCTGCCGGGTGACCTTGAGCAAGTCACTAAACTTCTCTGTGCCGTAGTTTCTTCATCTGTAAAATGGGGATTAAATACCTATTCTTCCACGCTCCTAGACTGTGAGCTCCATATTAATTCAATCGTATTTACTGAGCGCTTACTGTGTGCAGAGTACTGTACTAAGCGCTTGGGAAGTACAAGTCGAAACAAGGCCTCTATCCAACTTGCTCAGCTACCCAAGAGTTTAGTGCAATACTTGGCACATAGTAAGTGCTTAACAAATACCAAAATCATTGTAAATTATTACTGTATTTTCTCACCTCAGATACGGGATTTCTTTTTCTTTCATGAAAAATTAACCGTATTTCCTCTGCTTACAAACACTTTTACTCTCAAATTCCAAGTTGTGCTTTCTTGCTATACAGGAGGGGTCTCAGTTCCAAGCATTTGTTTTATTCCACAAATAGAAGCAAGGCCCAAGTTTAAGGACTGAAAAGCCCTTTGAAGCCCTAGTGTGGGGATGGCCCAGGCTCAAGAACTGAAGAGCCAAAAACACACTATGGCCAAGAGCTGCAGATAAAATAAAATAAAATAAACAACTCTTTAATTAGAGTGAGGAGCTGGTGTTTCCAGTGGGAGGGGATGGTGGTGAAATGTAGAGCCAGGTGCTGGGCAAGAAAGCCAGAACAAGGGCTAGGAATGGGACTGGGTGACATTCCCCTCTCTCCTCAGGCCTATGTTAGAATTATCCTAGTTAAATACTTACAAAGTACCAAGCCCTGAACTATGCACTGGGGTAGATCAAAGATAATCAATTCAGACACAGTCCCTGTCCTAAAAAGAGCTCACAGTCTAAGTAGGAGGGAGTATGGATATGAATGGAGAATGAATGGAAAATGAATCCCCATTTTACAGATGAGGAAATGGAGGTACAGAGAAGGTAAGTGACTCGTCCAAGGTCACGCAACAGTCAAGTGGCGGAGCTGGGATTAGAACCCTGGTCTGTGTTCTTTCATCTAGGTCACACTGCTTCTCACTGCGGCCCTACCCCCAGAAGGGCTGGGGCAGAGGTATAATAATAATAATGATGGCATTTATTAAGTGCTTACTATGTGTAAAGCACTGTTCTAAGTGCTGGGGAGGTTTCAAGGTGATCAGGTTGTCCCATGGGGGGCTCACAGTCTTTATCCCCATTTTACAGATAAGGGAACTGAGGCACAGAGAAGTGAAGTGACTTGCCCAAAGTCACACAGCTGACAATTGGCGGAACTGGGATTTGAACCCATGACCTGTGCTCTGCACACAGTAAGCGCTCAATAAATACGATTGAGTGATTGATGACCTCTGACTCCAAAGCCCGGGCTCTTTCCACTGAGCTACGTTGCTTCTCCTATGTTGTACAAAGCTCACTGGTGTAGTGACAAAATAACAAGTGCATGTAGGAGAGTCCCACAGTGAAGGAGAATTGTGTGTGGTTCACAAGACTGGTGTGTATTTCTTTCTTAATCCTTAGAGAAAACCCCTTACAAGTCACTGCAAGGTGATAGATAAGAAACTAAACAGGCCCAGAACTCCTGACTCTCATCAATCTGAAGTGACTAAATGCTTAAGAATACTAGGGTCACTTCTCCCCACATTCCGGAGATCACAAGCTCTGCGGTTGACTTCCCGGCATGGAGGAAAGAAACCAACCCCTCTGCCCAGGATCTGGATCCTTCCCTGGGGAGGGGTGGAGGTGGGCCGGCGGGGGGAAATGGGAGGAGGGCAGGTTTCAACTTGCCAACTGTCTGGAACATGCAGCTCGTGCAGGAGCCAAAAGAACACTTCGTGCTGAAAATCACAATCAATCAGGCACCATGAGCCCTGGATTCTCTTCCTGGCCCCTTTCCTCCACTCCCGCAATTGGGCGATTCTGGAAGTAGCATGGCGCAGTGGAAATAACAGGAGCCTGGGAGTTAGAGGACCTGGTTTCTAAACCTAGCTCTCCCCCTTGTCTGCTGTGTGACCTTGGGCAAGTCACTTCACTTCTCTGAGCCTCGGTTTCCTCATCCGTAAAATGGGGGTTCAAGAGAAGCAGCGTGGCTTCGCGGATAGAGCCCAGGCTTGGGAGTCTGAAGGACCTGGCTCCGCCATGACTGCTGTGTGACCTTGGGCAAGTCACTTCACTTCTCTGGGCCTCATCTGTAAAATGGGGATGAAGACTGTGAGCCCCATGTGGGACAGGGACTCGGACCAACCTGATTAACTTGTATCTAACCCAATGCTTAGAACGGTGCTTGGTACATAATAAGCACTTAACAAGTCCCATAATTAATTAATCTGTTCTCCTGTCTACTTAAACTGTGGAACAGTTTAAACATGTGGAACAGGGACTGTGTCCAACTTATTGTATCAACTTATTGTATGTTGCCAACTTGTACTTCCCAAGCGCTCTGCGCACAGTAAAGTGCTCAATAAATACGATTGAATGAATGAATGAATACCCTAGCCTTTAATACAGTGCTTGGCTCACAGAAAGTGCTTAACAAATACCACAATTATTATTGAACCACTGGTGGTAATCCAGACACCAGGCTGGTTATGGTCACTTCTCATTCCCCTCATCTGCTATAACACTGCCCTCTCTTCCGCTCGGCAACATTACTTCTCCCTCATCAGTTATTCCAGACTTTTTAACAACTTTCTGAAGTCTCCAACTGCCCTCAATGATCTCTGCAAAAAACTTGGTTGACAAAATAGAAGCCATCAGGCCGAAGTTCCCCAAAGCCGCCCGTCCAGCTTTCCCTCCAATGCCCATTCATTCAATCGTATTTATTGAGCGCTTACTGTGTGCAGAGCGCAGTACTAAGCGCTTATGTCCACTCACCCATCCTTTCCAGCTACCTCTCAAGTGGAGGTCTCCTGCTTTCAGCAGTTCTGACCCCTTCTCCTCCTATTCCTCTAAAAACTCTTGTACCACAGTTTTTCTTCTCAAATTCAACACCACTTGCCGATGGCTTCCTTCTACTCTGCCTTCAAGCATGCTAAAGTCTCCCCTATAATAAAAAAAAGGTTTCTCTGGGTCCACTCCATCCCACCCTCCAATCAATCAGTCAATCAGTAGTATTTAATGAGCAGCTATGGAGTGCAGAGCACAGTGGTGAGCCCTTGGGAGAGTACATGAGCCTTAGAAGCCCTAAAAAGCTTACAAATCTAGTAAGAGAAACAGATAGAAGAAGAGGAAGACTGGAAATGTAGAAGGATAAGTGCTCAAACAGTAAGACGTTTAAGTACACAGTTCTTGCCTAAATAAAAACTCCTGACTTTAAGGTTCTCCACAAACTGTTTACTTCCCTCCCACCCATTACCATGGCCTAGTGGATAGAGAATGTGCCTGGGAATCAGAAGATCATGGGTACTAACCCCGGCTCTGCCACTTGTCTGCTGTGTGACCTTGGGTAAGTCACTTCACTTCTCTGGGCCTCAGGTCCCTCATCCGTATAATGGGGAAATGTAAAATCTCTAAAATACTTTCCCACTTTTATTCTCCTGCCTGGATTTCCTTCCTAGCTGGACTGCTAGTAACTAGGGTTACATAGTTATCCGGAGAATTGCTATTTAGAGTTATAATCTAAAGTGAGAATTAGGCTCTGGATTTTCCACAAGTCAAAAATCGAAAACAATTGCTTTATTGTTTCCACCTCAAGCCTAATTTTGTTATTGTTGGCATATCAGTAGGGGTTGGTTCAAAGGTTTAGTTTGGCACAGAGATATTATAGAGCTTACTAGCACTGTGGTAAAATCCACATGTGCCCAGTAGAAAATAGCTCATGAGCAAATAATTGGGTTTTGGCTAGAATTAAAAGGGCAATTCTGAGAGTATCTGAATGACAGATTCAATGGTCACTTTCAAATTTAATAATTAAACTTTAAAACAGCTGGAATGTACAAATTCTTATTACTACTATTGTTGACAGGCTTAATGATTTTTTATAAATCACATTTGGAGAGTGCCTACAAGGTAAAAAAAAAAATGAAACTGAAAACTCCATTTCTGCTAGTCTCCATTATTGTTTGGGTAAATATTTTTCTGTTATTTTTTATTGTAGCTTAACTGTCTGTTTTGCTTTTCTGGGTAAGGATTTTTAATGCATCCTTTCCTGTATTCAAACAAATTTTTGGAGCCATTGATAAAGGTTATCAACAAAGTCTGTCTTAAAACAGAGGAATTTATGCTGCTTCATTAGCATTTTGTCTGGCCGATGAAAGACCATTCTCATGCACAAAAACTGAGAATTAAGTAGATCCTTGGGCATTTCTCTCCACATCTTTTCTCCCCATGCAAGGTCCTTAACAATGACTTAAATCAGTGTCCATAAATTATAAAAAATAACCATTGTAGTAATGGATGATGAGTCATGACGATTCAGTTTTATTCACTGTTACCACTGAAAACTCTGGACAAGTCTGTGAGCTAACAGAATCATGCCCTACTGATTTCCAGCTCTCCAGATGTAAATGTAACTTTTAAAGGAAAAAAAAAAGAACATAGGCCACCTCACTGACTCATCTCATTAGAAATGTTGCATCATAGAGAGTGAGCAGGGCAAGAAATTAGGAAATGTTTGTCCAGATTAGGTTCTGCCATTGATCTGTTTGACCATGGCCATAACTTCTGAGGGTCTCAGTTTCCTCAGCTATAAAATGGAAAGGCACAATACATGTCCCATCATTCCTCAGGGTTGCCGGGAAAATAAAATGAGATAATTAATGTCACGGAGTGGTTCAACTCCACAGCTACAGTCAAGTAACAGACCAGACTTTACAGGATTACATGTCTGTTTAGTCTTTTCCTACAGATGTCCAGGGTTGGGGAATCTACGATTTTCCCCTGGTTGTTCATTCTGTTACACTTTTGTTATGATAGCCAAGATGTTCTTCCTATGCGCAGATAGAATTTCCCTTGCTCTAGTTCCAAGTTTGAGCACAAGAAAAGCAGCATGGCCTAGTGGAAAGAAATCTAGGAATTAGGGAACAGGCTCTGCCACTTGCCTGCTGTGTGAACTTGGGCAGGTCACTTTACCTCTCTGGGCCTCAATTTCTTCATCTCATCTGTAAAATGGGGATTCAGTGCCTGTACTGCCTCTTATTTAGACTGTGAGGCCCTCTTTGGACAGAAACTATGTCCAACCTGGTTATCTTGTATTACCCCAGTGCTTGGGCTTCAGGGCTTGGGCTTCAGGGCTTGGGACCTGGCAAGTGCTTAACAAATTCCACAATTATCATAGCTCAAACCAATCTTCTGTTCTTTGATCCCAAGTGGACATGGAGAGCAATTAGCATCCCCCCTATAAAACTCTACTTGAAGACAGTTCAATCAACCAATCCATCATATTTATTAAGCGCTGTATGCAGAGCACTGTACTAAGCGCTTGGGAGAGTTCAGCATAACAATACAACAGACGCATTCCCTGCCGACAGTTAGCTTACAGTCTAGAAGGGAAGGCAGACATTAATATAAATAAATAAATTATGGATAGGTACATAAGTGCTGTGGGGCTAAGAGTTGGGGGTGAATAAAGGGAGCAAATCAGGTTGACACAGAAGGGAGTGGAGAAAACGAAAATGAGGGCTTAGTCAGGGAAGGCCTCTTGGAGGACACGTGCCTCACTGAAGGCACTCTGAAGGTGGGGAGAGTAACCTTCTGTCGGACATGAAGAGGGAGGGTATTCCAGGCCAGATGCAGTGAATCACTCTGCGGTTCGCTTTCTCTTCCCCATCATCGACATTATAAACAACTCTTATTACGCAGCCCCTGGGAGCAGAGGACTGTACTAGCCCCTTTGGACCAAATATAGAAATGAAAGATATAGTTCCTGCCCTTGAGGAGTTAACAATGTAAGGTCCGTATGGGCAGGAAACATGCCTCATGTTTCTCTCTTACCTCTGAAGTGCTTAATATAGTGTCTTGCACTTAGTAAGGACACGTTGTCCAGGATCAGAGGAGTGTGACACTGTGGAGTGGTGGATATATTATCTGTGGAGCACTTCCTTTCAGAATACAATGTAGCATTGAAATCAGCATTAATATTATTTTTTGGAAAAAAGCTCCTTGACTTCATAGAGCACACTTGTTTTTCTAAACCAATCTGGTGCTACTACGCTAAAAAGACATCTCAATTCCCTATCAAATCTGTAGACGTATAAGTAATATTTCCTCTCTCAGCTCCACTGATTAGACCCTACTAGACCAGAATTCTAATCCCAGCTCTTCCATTCATTCATTCATTCAATCGTATTTATTGAGCACTTACTGTGTGCAGTGCACTGTACTAAGCGCTTGGGAAGTCTTTTGGCCTGCTGTGTGACCAAGTCACTTAGCTTTTCTGTGTCTTGGTTTCTGTATCTGTAAATTGGGGATCCAATACCGGTTCTCTCTCCCCCTTAAACTGTGAGCCCCATGTGAATATCTTGGATGCTCCCCAGAGCTTAGTACGTACAGTGCCTGGCATATAATAAATGCTTATCAAATACCGCAGCATTATTATTATTATTATTAATAACCCTGTGGTAATCCTCCTCTAGCTCTCTTTGCCACATTTAGCCGCGTTCTTCTAGAACCTTTGGCAGCTTCAGTTATACCAGCACAGATTTCTCCTGGTCTCTTTTCACCTTCCTGACTTCTCCTTAGCAGTTTACTTGATGGCTTTTTGTCTCACCATCCTCCATTGTCCTGCATGGCTAATTCCTGAGCCTTCTACTCTTCTGGACTGTATGCTTGTTATGGACAGGGAATGTACTGTACTCCCCCAGGCACTTAGTACAGTGCTCTGCACATAGTAAGCACCGAATAAATACGATTGATTCTTATTCCACACACTCACTCAGGGTACCTATGCAGTCACATGGTTTTACTGCTGCCAAACTACAGAAAACTCCCAAATCTAGCTGACTATCCCTAATTTACAGATAAGGAAACCAAAACACAGAAAAGTTAAGCGACTTGGTTACACAGCAGGCTAGTGGAAGAGCTGGGATTAGAATTCCTGGTTCCCTGACGCTCAGGCCCATGCTTTTCCACTTGGGTGTTAGTCTTTGCCAGAAGAAGATCACTGGTGAGAGTGCGCTTCAGCGGGTTGAAAGAGGGGAAATCCAGATTGAAGGAAATGAAGAGAATTGTGGAGAAGAAAAGAACGGCCATGGGTGAAATACTGATTTCAATACTAAACGTTTTTGAAACAAATCACTTTATTCTGAGAGGAAACGCTCCACAGAGCCACACTCCTCTGAAACTGGACAACTTTAATGAATAATTTGTCACAAAATCAATTCATCAGTGGTATTTACTGAACACTTAATGTGATGAAGCACTGTACTAAGTGCTTGGGAGAACACAGTACAATAGAGTAGGTAGACACATTCCCTGCCCCCAAGGACAAAAAGGATAAAGATCCTTCATGTACTTAAACAGACATCAATGCAATTATTCAAATAAGGGTATTTCAGAAAAGATGATTCTGGAAAAGTCCTCTCCAACATTTCTTTAAAAAAGTAACATGAAGTTCAAGAAATTGCTCTGCACCTGCATACAGATTAGAATTCAACTGAAGATGCCTTTGTTGTTTAGTTTGTAAAATGGAGTTATTTGAAACTTACTCCCAAATCTTTCTGTAAAAGAAACTGTGACACCCACCAATTAGAACAACCATAGATTTTGGCTCTCTGTTCTATGAAAGCACCTGCTTTGGGATGCTGAATAATAGTAAACTGATAAAAAAAAAATCACCTGGGTTCCTGCCCATTTCATCCAGCTTTTGTACTTAAGGAACAAACTTCACTATGTTAAAGGAAACCAAATAGCTTTCATTCATCTTTGCTCTAATGAAGTTGGGCATTCTCTTAGTGAACTTCTTTAAGACTTCACAGATTCCATCATTTACTAAACCCACATACCCCATGGGTGGTTTGGTTTTTTTTTTAAAGTTATCGACTCTAAATGCGGGGTAATTTCAAAAGAGCTGCGTCATCCTGATCTATCCAGCATTTTTCTAGAAAGAGATCTTGATTTTTCCATCTTGAAAGCACTTCATAAATATTATCCACTGTTCACATTAGCCCTTTGGAATTGAAGGAGGCAGAGAGAGTTGTCTCTTTGGATCCACTCTGATCGCCAGCCCCGTCCTGTCAATCAATCAATCAATGGTATTTTGGGAATATTTACCATGTTCAGAGCACTGAACTGTCTCTTGACTCAATCAACCAATGGTATTACTGAGCCTTTACTATGTTCATTAATTTATATAACTATGTACTAAGCACTCAGGAGAGTACAGTACAACAGAATTAGCAGACATGTTCCCTGCCCATAACAAGCGTCTAATGTAGAGGCTACGGCTTTGGTTGTGAACACCTTGAGGGACAAGGTCTGTGTCTAATTTCCACGTGTATATTCTTCTCCAGTGCTTAGTACAGTACTCTGCATAGTGTGTGGCTGATGATGATCATAATAATAGTAATAACAATAAAGATAACAAATACACCTTAGTTACTCCCAGTACTTACTGGACAAAGTCTATTCTTAATTTTTTTTTTTTTAAAAAGCTTGGAGTCCAAGCTACTTGAGTGAGACCTAATAACAAAATCTAAATAGATTGGAGAAATACAGAATGTTACTTCATCTGTTTCATTTTGAAAAATTTTAAACATCAGGTTACTTTGACTTCCTCCTCAAATTGAGAGAGACAGCTGAGAAGCTGGGATTAGAATTTAGGATTTTCCAACTTCCATTCTTTGTTAATCAAGATGTACTGACAAACTGAGATAAATGCTGTTCTAGGACTATCACTATCCAAAAAAGCTCCTTAGACTTGGAGGTTCTCTGTTTCCTGAAACAAAACCGACAAATCATTCTACTCAGACCCCTAAATATGCAAGAACCACACATTTTTCTACAGAAAGTCTTCAAACATTTGGTGGTATTGTTTTTCTTTCAGGTCATGCAAAGGACAGGACAGTGTAATCTCTCAAGTACTTAGTACAGTGGCTTGCACAGTAAGCACTCAATAAATATGATTGAATGAATAAAAACCAAGTGGGTATTCAGAAACTTTTCTTGTTTCTAAATAAGAAAAATAGGAAAATGTACATTTTCCATTGTTTAGCATCGAGAGATGTAAACCATGGAAACAAAACTTTAATTAATTAAACTTTAATTAATTAAATTAATTAAACTTTAATTAATTAAATTAATTAAAGAATTAATTAAACCTTGACTAAGGCTGCTTTTTCGTGAACTCCCAAGCCTGGTTCTCCAAATGAATGAAGTGTCTTTAGGGTTTTGAACAGTGAACAAGAGAGCAAAAACAATGAAGTCACATGGTAGATGACAGAATTATCCTACTCAAACAAAACTGCTCAATACCATTTCTCTGATGATCATGGGAGATGATAATTTAAATAATGATAGTAATAATGATGATAATACTATATTTTAGGCACTTACTATATGCCAAACACTGTACTAAGAGATGGGGTAGATGGGAAGGAGCATTACTTGGTGAATAGAGCAAAGCAGCGTGGCTCAGTGGAAAGAGCCTGGGCTTGGAAGTCAGAGGTCATGGGTTCTAATCCGGCTCCGCCACTTGTCAGCTGTGTGACTTTGGGCAAGTCACTTAACTTCTCTGTGCCTCAGTTTCCTCATCTGTCAAATGGGGATTAAGACTGTGAGCCCCACATGGGACAACCTTGATTACTATGTATCCCCCCACAGTGCTTAGAACAGTGCTTGGCACATAGTAAGCGCTTAACAAATACCAACATTATTGTTATTACTAAAGGCCTGGGAATCAGAAGGACCTGGGCTCTAACATTGACTCTGCCACATGTCTGCTGTGTGACCTGAGGTAAGTCACTTAACCTCTTGAGGCCTCAGTTACCTCATTTGTAAAATGGGGGTTAAGGGTGTGAGCCATGAGCCCCACGTGGGACGGGGACTGCGTCCAACCTGCTTAACTTGTATCTACCCCAGCACTTAAAATAGTGTTTGGCACATAGTAAGTGCTAATGAAGTACTACTATTATTATTATACAAGGTAATCAGCTCCCACAGGAGACCCACAGTCTAAGTAGGAGGGAGAACAGGAATTAAATCCCCATTTTGCAGATGAGGTAATGGAGGCACAGAGAAGTTAAGTAACTTGCCCAAGGTCACACAGCAGAAAACTGGAAGAGCTGGTATTAGAACCTAGGTCTTCTGATTCCCAGGCCTGGGCCCTTTCCTCTGGGCCACACTCCTTTCAGTAAATCACAGAGATCCAGCCTCAGGGTTTAAAATTTTTAAATTAATAAAGCACTAGTTTCACGATATTTAAGACCATTAACAAGCTGTTCCCCTTTATGCTTCCAAAACCCCTGCAGGTCAGGGCCATGTTTCAATTTTTAAGATCAGTGCTTTGCAGACTGTTGAACTGTATCCTGTCTAATTATTTCATGTCTAATCCAGGGTTTAGAGCAGTGCTTTGGCACCTAGAATAGCCTTACTAAATTCTATAATTCCTAATTATGATTATAGTTAAGCCTTCGGGTATGCTGTGAGCTAGAGTTTACAAGCCAGTAGCATATTTATTAATTTCGATGAGATGCACAGAAAGGACTGCAGTCAATCTCCGGGGCCAGCAGTCAAGGAATCAGTGACCTCAATAAAGAGGCATGGCCACTGGTTTATGCTAATATGGTTTAGCTGGAAATTCGCAGCTGCTCCAGAATCAGCAAGGCTACCCACAATTGGCCGTTTATTCCAGAATGGAATTAGAGATTCCGTGCATTTTGCTCCTCCTTCGTAAATTGCCTTGATCACATTCAAGGTGTTCCATAATGCTAGTGAGGCCTGAAAAACTCCACTTAATTGCAGCTCTTTCCAATACCTTGATCTCATCTATGTCACTGCCGACCTCTGTCTCTATATGTTGCCAACTTGTACTTCCCAAGCACTTAGTATAGTGCTCTGCACACAGTAAGCGCTCAATAAATACGATTGATTGATTGATTGATATATCCTGTCTCTGGTCTGGAACGCCCTCCCTCCTCATATCCGACAGACAATTACTCTCCCCACCTTCAAATCCTTATTGAAGACACATATCCTCCAAAGGCCTTCCCTGACTAAGCCCTCCGTTCCTATTCTCCAATTTCCTTCTGCGTCACACTGACTTGCTCCTTTTATTCATCCCCATCTCCAACTCCACAGCATTTTTGTACATATCTGTAATTTACTTATTTATATTAGTGTCTGTCTCCCCCTCTAGACTAAGCTCATTGTGGGCAGGGAATGTATCTGTTTATTGTTAAGTTGTACTCACCCAAACATTTAGTACAATGCTCTGCACACAGTGTGGCTCAGTGGAAAGAGCCCGGGCTTTGGAGTCAGAGGTCATGGGTTCAAATCCCATCTCTGCCACTTGTCAGCTGTGTGACTTTGGGCAAGTCACTTCACTTCTCTGGGCTTCAGTTACCTCATCTGTAAAAATGGGGATTAAGACTGTGAGCCCCCCGTGGGACAACCTGATCACCTTGTAACCTCCCCAGCGCTTACAACAGTGCTTTGCACATAGTAAATGCTTAATAAATGCCATCATTATTATTATTATAAACACGACTGACTGAACTTTTGAGTTTCCTTTTTAAAAGGAGTACATATTTTCAACAACCATGTACCCCTCAGTACAGGGCTCTTAGTACAGGGCTCTGCACACAGTAAGTGCTCTCAACATAGTAAATGCTCTCAATAAATATTTTGGATTGATTGAAAGTTTTAACACTGTATTCCAGTTACAGAGGCCTCCTTCAGTGATTGGTACTTTCCCGGGATAATAATAATAATTATGGTATTTGTTAAGCACTTCATATGTGCCCAGTGCTGTACTAAACGTTAGGGTAGATAAGACAATCGTGTTGGACATGGTTCCACATGGGACTCACAATCTAGGAAGAAAGGAGTAGGATTTAATAATAATAATAGCATTTATTAAGCGCTTACTATGTACAAAGCACTGTTTTAAGCGCTGGAGAGGTTACAAGGTGATCAGGTTGCCCCATGGAGGGCTCGCAGTCTTAATCCCAGTTTTACAGATGAGGTCACTGAGGCAGAGAGAAGTTAAGTGACTTGCCCAAAGTCACACAGCTGACAATTGGTGGAGCTGACATTTGAACTCATGACCCTTGACTCCTAATAATAATAATAATAATGGTATTTGTAAAGTGCTTATGATGTGCAAAGCACTGTTCTAAGCTCTGAAGCCCATGCTCTTTCCATTGAGCCACACTGGATTTAATTTCCTTTTTACAGGTGAGGTAACTGAGGCACAAAGACTTGCCCAAGGTGTCACAGCAGACAAGCGGCAACCTACTCACTATCTCGCCACCAACCTCTCGCCCAAGTCCTGCCTCTAGCCTGGAACACCCTCCCTTTTCATATCCGACACTTACTCTCCCCACCTTGAAAGCCTTATCGAAAGCACGACTCCTCCCAAAGGTCTTCCTTGACTAAGCCCTTGTTTCCTTTCTTCCCACTCCCTTCTGCATCACCCTGACTTGCTCCCTTTATTCCCTACCACTCCCCACCGCTACCAGCACTTATGTCTTGTCTTACGCCGTCGAGTCGTCTCCGACCCATGGCGACGCCATGGATGCATCTCTCCCAGAACGCACCACCTCCATCTGCAATCGTTCTGGTAGTAGATCCGTAGAGTTTTCTTGGGAAAACTATGGAAGCGGTTTACCATTGCCTCCTTCCGCGTGGTGAAATTGAGTCTCCACCTTCAAATCTCTCCCATGTCACTGCTGCCTAGCACAGGTGAGTTTTGACTTATAGCAGATTGCCTTCCACTCGCTAGCCACTGACCCACCTAGGAATGGAATGGGTAGGCCTCTGCTTGACTCTCCCTCCTGTAGTCGAGACTAGTAGAGTACTGGAAACTCTGCAGGTGCAACCCTGAAAGGGAGCTCCTATGTATACAACTATAAATTCATTAATTTATATTACTGTCTGTCTTCCCCTCTAGACTATAAGCTCAATATGGGCGTGGAATGTGTCCATTATATTGTTGTGTGGTACTCTCCCAAGCACTTAGTAAAGTGCCCTGAACACAGTAAGCATTCAATAAATATGACTGATTGATTGGGATAAACACTCCCCCGGCCCACGTCATCCCCCGGGCCTGGAATGCCCTCCCTCTGCCCATCCGCCAAGCTAGCTCTCTTCCTCCCTTCAAGGCCCTACTGAGAGCTCACCTCCTCCAGGAGGCCTTCCCAGACTGAGCCCCTTCCTTCCTCTCTCCCTCGTCCCCCTCTCCATCCCCCCGATCTTACCTCCTTCCCTTCCCCACAGCACCTGTATATATGTATATATGTTTGTACATATTTTTTACTCTATTTATTTATTTATGCATTTTACTTGTACATATCTATTCTATTTATTTTATTTTGTTAGTATGTTTGGTTTTGTTCTCTGTCTCCCCCTTTTAGACTGTGAGCCCACTGTTGGGTAGGGACTGTCTCTATATGTTGCCAATTTGTACTTCCCAAGCGCTTAGTACAGTGCTCTGCACACAGTAAGCGCTCAATAAATACGATTGATGATGATAAACACTCAGGCCCTCTGATTCCCAGACCAAAACTCTTTCCACTAGGCCACACTGCTTCTCAGATATCAGTTCATCCCATTCCGTTAAAAGTCTAAGCCAAGGCTGAGGTCCGAAACAAGTCATAACGTTTATTCTATTCTAAACTAATTGTAAGTTTATTCTCTAAGTTTATTTTTATGAAAAAGAAAAATAGGCTCCCTTTGGAAGGCCTATACAGAGGAAAAGAGATTTTCTGAAACTCTGCCTGGCAAAATGTGGGCTGGAAAGGCAGTTCTCTTGGCTCCTCCTGGATTTCCCTTAGATAAATCAAGATCTTGTATGATCTTCTGTAAAGAGGAAATGTAAAGGTGATGGCAAAATCCGGAACCCACCACTTTAGCAAACAATGAAACTGTGTCCATGGATTGCAAAACACAACAGAAAATGTGACTCTCACCTGCATGCACTTCTTAAAGCAGATATGTCTTAAATTAGTATTTAAATGAGAGAATTAGGGGTTCGGACCTTGTGACAGAATCTAAAATATGTTACAATAGAGTTAGTGCCTTAAAAATCTGCATTTATATGGTTACAATGTACCATTTCTTTCCACTGCCTATGGTGAATTTTGGGATACATAAACAACACTTTAAATTACCCTCAAATTTGGATCTTGAGTTTAGTAGGATTTTCAAAGGAAGTAGATTCAAAATCGACTGCCTGAACAGTTCCTTTAACCAATGTCAGATGATCGTACAGTGCTCTGCACACAGTAAGCGCTCAATAAATACAATTGATTGAATGAATGAATGGTTGCCACCACTGTCGAAGCCCACTTCTCCCCACTAAGACTTGCATATGTCACTACCCAGCTCTCCATCACTCGAGGTTGTAAGAGTCTCTGTTTTGTTTTTAAATCCGGATTTTTTGGTGTACGTGAGGTCATTCGTCTTCTGGCATGGAATGACCGAGTTTAATCGAAATTCTTCTGCAAATCATTAGCTAATTTTTGCTGCCTGCATAATTTTTTTAAAAAGCAAACCTGGACTAACGCAGCTCTAAATTACTTGCGGGATTCCATATTTTATGGTTAGCCTTAAGGGTAGCTAAATTTAAAAGTTGGGAAACAGTAATTAAAAGCGTTTCAGACAAGAAGAGTTGTTGCAGTGAAGCCTGGACTCAACGGCCCTTGAATCAAACTGAACCGAGCAGTTGTTTTTGGTTTTGATTATGGCCGGACTGGTTATTTTAATCAAGGTGAACCCGTCTTCAAACATTACTCTCCCGCTGCTTAACTGTTTCCCAAAAGCTATCCAGCCCTTTAAAAAAAGCCCTGGTTTTACATTTTTAATTTGTTTGGCTCATTTTCCTTAGAAAAGCTGTAGCCTCCTGGTAACTCTGTTTTATAAGTTCATTTCCAGATTCACAAGCAATTCGTTCGGTCAACTGTTTCCTCCTGGGCCAGAAGTGTTAGTTCTGACAGGTTTCCCTCCATTGTACTAGTTGGTTCCCACAGTAAGTAGGGGAGACAAACACAGGAATTTGTGCCATGATAATTTGAGACAATGATACTCACAGCTCTTCCAGGAAATGCAGATTGCGCAAAGTGTTCGGGGGCAGCTCAGTAATGTTGTTCATACTGAGATCGCTGTAGGGGAAAACAGAGTGTTCATCAGCATATGCCACAGGCCCCAGCTGTTCATTCCAGACATATTCAAGTAATACATTTGCAGGAATTAGTTCCTGCACCATTGCGGTCAATTGCTGCTTTGCATTTCATGCAATCGTCCTGTCAAAACCCTACGGGCCTCATCCCTGCCAAAGCAGTGGACAACCATTATGCCATTTAGGATCATCTCAAGGGGCCAAAACGTTTCTGACCGCTTCAGATTGAAGGGGCGAGACTAAATGCAGTAGGTTGGGCGAGGTAGAAAGCATGGGCATTTTAGGTTTTAATTCGCATTTCGAGATGACAAGGAAGGTCATTATTGCTGTGGCACTTATTTGCTCTGGGCAGGCGACTTAAGTACCTTGTAAAAACAAATATTTTGATTCAAAGAAACACACTAAAAAAAAAAAGCACATTCTTCCCTCCTACCATGCTCCTTTTGCAGGTTCTCAGATTGCATTCAATAAGTGAAATGAACCATAAAACAAGGGTGTAATGCGATCCTTCTATGTAGCGCTAACATACTTCCTGCTGGGGTTCCACACTAGTTCCTGGCATAGGAAGCAACTGGCCACTCTGGGCAGAACTCAATCAATTCTTGTTTTAGGCCAAATTCCCTGTTATTTGATTTTATTCTATTTTTGCTATTTTCTCTACTGTCTCCACAACAGCATCACCAGGATGTGCTTTACATGCTGCTTAGGCAAAAGGAAAGCCATCCCAACATGGTGTTTGTCTAGGTGTGGTCTACACAAGTAGAATTATTTGGGCAAAGGCGAGGGTTTCCTTGTTTAAACTAGACAGATAATCCCCAAACCCAAATGAACTGGTTGACCATCCTGGATTCGCCATTCTACAATCCCCCCGTTTTCTCCCCCTTCACCTTCTGCTTTGTAGACCCACAGGTAGCCGTATACTCAAATCCATCGGCCGGATTAATCATATAAAATAGCATTACCTGTCAGAAAGAATGGTCACTTGGCCATCTAACAACAGGTTTGAATTCATTAAGAATAATTATTTAGAATTCAAAATACATTTTTTCTTCTTTTATGAATGGTTTACTACCTAATTGGATCATCCATTCAATCAATCAATCAATGTTATTTTCTGAGTCCTTACTGTATGCAGAATGCTGTACTAAGTACTTGGGAAAGCCCAATAAAACAGAGTTGGTAGATATGTTCCCTGCCCAAAAGGAGTTTACAATCTACAAGGGGAGATGACCATTTATGTAGATTAGGGATAGGGGAAATAATATAGTGACACTAACATAAGTATTGTAGGGCTGATGTATCAGGATGCTTAAAGGATACACACCTGAGTTCACAGTCGACACAGAGGGGAGGGCAGAGGGGGTAAATATAGAGGTTAGTCGGGGAAGGCCTCTTGGAGGAGGTGTGATTGTAGGAGGGTTTTGAAGGTAGGGAAAACGGTGGTCTGTCAGGTATGATGGGACAAGGAGTTCCATGCCAGAAAGAGGACATGGGCCAGGGGTCAGCTGTGAGATAATCAAGATTGAGGTACAGTTGTAAGGTCATAGAGGAGCTAAGTGTGCAGGCTGGGTTGTACTAGGAAAGCAGTGAGGTAAGATAGGAGGGGCTTTCAACTGGTGGGGGAGACAGGCACTAAAATTACAGATAGGGGGAAGCAACTGAGTTTAAAAATATATAAAGTGCTTTGGGTGTGGTCCTGTGGAGTGTCTTAGGTGACTTAGTGCTGCAGTAGCCAGGGAGAGATGATATATTAATCAGGGAAGGCCTCCTGGAGGAAGCAAATCCCACAACTGCCCCTGCAGAGCTTCTAGGCCAACTCCGTACTTATCCACATATCTGCGGCATTTCTGTATATATTGATTCACATACCTTACTATTTAAGCACTGATATCCGCATACACACTATTCCTTGTTTCTACTATATTTAAATGATTCCAGAGTCTAGCTCCCACAAAGAGCTGGGATTGGGTCTATCCCAACCACATAGAACAGTACTCTGCACACAGCAGGTGCTCAGTAAATACCATCAATTAATTAACTATCTCTACATCGGGGTTAGAAAGGAACCTCAAAGGCCTTGTGAGGTCCACCACTAAAAACAGTAATAATTGTGGTTTTTGCTTAGTGTTTTCTACATAGCAAAGACTGGAAAAAAAAAATCAGATCAGACAGACCTGTCCCATATCAATCAATCAATCAATTGTATTTATTGAGCGCTTACTGTGTGCAGAGCACTGTACTAAGCGCTTGGGAAGTACAAGTTGGCAACATACAGAGACAGTCCCTACCCAACAGTGGGCTCACAGTCTAAAAGGGGGAGACAGAGAACAAAACCAAATATACTAACAAAATAAAATAAATAGAATAGATATGTACAAGTAAAATTAGTCCCATATGGGACTAAAAGTTTAAAGGGGAGGGAGAACAGGTATTTAATGTCCATTTTACAGATAATAATAATAATAATAATGATGGTATTTTTTAAGTGCTTACTATGAGCAAAGCACTGTTCTAAGTGCTTGGGGGATACAAAGTAATCAGGTTGTCCCACATGGGGATCACAGTCTTAACCCCCATTTTACAGATGAGGGAACTGAGGCCCTGAGAAGTTAAGTGGCTTGCCCAAGGTCACACAGCTGACAAGTGGTGGTGCAGGGATTTGAACCCATGATCTCTGGCTCCCGAGCCCGTGTTCTGTCTACTGAGCCACACTGCTTCTCTGTGCCTTTGTGTGGTAATCTCTCTGGGCTCAGTTTCCTCATCTGTAAAATGGGAATTTAATTCCTCTTATTCTTCCTACTTGGACTGTAAACCCCATGTGGTACAGGGGCTGTGCTCAACTGGATTTTCTTGAATCTATCCCAGTGCTTAGTGCAGTATTTGGCAAGTACTTAAATGTTATTATTATTATTATTACTACTACTATTATTATTAGTCTTGTTCCAGCATCCATTAAGTGGCCAAGGAGAACCTGGGAATCTGCCCTCCAGTCAAGAGGTTCCAAGTTAGGATCATGAGTATCTACTGAAAACCTATTTTGAACAGACCTATACATTATTTTTCAGTTACAGAGTAAAGACACACTAATCATTCAGGGCCAATGTTGGAGACTGCAATTACTTCCAATTGCTATGTAACAACCAATTAACCTCAGTTCCTTCATTTGCGAAACTGAAATAAATATTTGTTTATTCTGTCTCCATAAGTGATGTAATGAAAGTTAATGAGAGAAGACTTGTGGAGAGCAAATTTTTTTCTGAGACATACAGTACGGATATAATTTTCCAAGGTTGAAGTATTTCCCTTAAAAGACTATCCAAACTGACGGGAATCGGATACAGCAATAAATGTTACAAGATGATGACTGAATAACTTGTATAGAGAATATTTTAGGGCTTTCCCTTAAAATTCATCCTAAAACATCGCTGACTTGAATGCTTTGCGGACAAATTAAGTACTATAAGAATTGTTCAGTATAGAACAGTTTCCTCCTAGACTGTAAGTTCATTGTGGGCAGGGAAAATGTTTCCCAACTCTGTTGTACTGTACACTCCCAAGTGCTTAGTACGGTGCTATTCAGACAGTAAGTGCTAACAGACAGAGTAATTAATTGATTGATATGCTAAGCACCTTAGTGCTGTGGTAGAGACAGTATAAGCAGATAATAATAATGATGGCATTTATTAAGTGCTACGTGCAAAGCATTCATTCATTCATTGATTCAATCGTATTTATTGAGCGCTTACTGTGTGCAGAGCACTATACTAAGCGATTGGGAAGTACAAGTTGGCAACATATAGAGATGGTCCCTACCCAACAGCGGGCTCACAGTCTAGAAGGGGGAGACAGAGAACAAAACAAAACATATTAACAAAATAAAATAAATAGAATAAATATGTACAAATTAAATAGAGTAATAAATACGTACAAACATATATACAGAGAGGACTGTTCTAAGCGCTGGGGAGGCTACACGGTGATCAGGTTGTCCCACGGGGGGCTCACAGTCTTAATCCCCATTTGACAGATGAGGGAACTGAGGCACAGAGAAGTGAAGTGACTTGCCCAAAGTCACACAGCTGACAATTGGTGGAGCCGGGATTTGAACCCACGACCTCTGCCTCCAAAGCCCGTGCTCTTTCCATTGAGCCACATTGCTTTTCTATCAGACACAACTCCTGTTCCACATGGATCACACAGGTTAAGAAGGAGGTATGTCACCCCCAATTTTACAAATGAGGATACTGAGGCACAGAGAAGTTGTGACTTGCCTAAAGTCACACAGCGGAACCCAGATCTCCTGATTCTCAGGCCATTGGGCCACACTTCTTTTTTATCATCAAAAATATTCATTAAACATGTCTCTCGAGCATCCTTGAAGAAGAGAGATCCAGAATGTTGCCTCACGGGGAGAGATCATTAGGGAGCTGACCCCCATGATCTAACCAGCTCTCTCCCCAGCCCCGTGGCTTTCGGTTGGTCTAGTTCTTGGTTTTAAGGCAGTCAGCCAACGAGCTTCCCTCCTCTCGCCTTACCTTGCTCACTTATCCTATGACAATCCAGCCCCCCTAACACCAATTTACTCACTGTATCTCTATTTCATCTATCTCGCCTCTGACCCCATGCCCACATCCTCCCTCTGGCCTGGAATTCCCCATTCCTTCAGAGTCGACAGCCCTACTGAAATCATATTTTCTCCAAGAAGCCTTCCCCGCCTGAACCCTCACTTTCTCCCCCTCTTTGCCTTCCCTTCTGCATCACCTACGCACCTTTGGCATTTCAATATTCATCTCACCCCCAGCCTCACAACACTTATGTGCCTATCTGTATACTCCACTGTTTCCTTGTCTGTAATTTCTTTTAATGAGTTCTCCTCCGCTAGAATGTAAGCTGTTTGAGGGCAGGGATCGACTCAATTGTATTGAACTCTCCTAAGCACTTAGTATAATGTTCTGCACACAGGAAGCAATTAATAAATACCACGATTTTTTATATATATGCTATTTGTTAAGCGCTTACTTTGTGCCAGGCACTGTACACATCCCACGTGGGGCTCGCTGTCTAATCCACATTTTACAGAGGTGGTAACTGAGGCCCACAGCAGACAAGTGAGGGAGCCAGGATTAGAACCCAGGTCCTCTGACTCAAAGAACCGTGCTCTATCCACTAAGGCCACGCTGCTTCTCAGTCGATTGCCCAACGTTTTGGGTTAGGACTGGAACTATATCATCTCAGACTCCTTTGGGCAGTAGACCTTGGGATAACCACCAGACAACCCCCTTTCTCAAGAAGCGAAGGAACTGGTCTGGTTTGCCCTCATTGGCCATCTAGGTCATTTCAAGTGGTCAGTCCTAAAACTCATGGGGTCTACGGAGCAAGCTACCCAACCCTGCAGCAGTGTGGCTCAGTGGAAGGAGCACGGGCTTTGGAGTCAGAGGTCATGGGTTCAAATTCCGGCTCCAATTGTCAGCTGTGTGACTTTGGGCAAGACACTTAACTTCTCTGTGCCTGTTACCTCATCTGGAAAATGGGGATTAAGACTGTGAGCCCCCCGTGGGACAACCTGATCACTTTGCAACCTCCCCAGCGCTAACAGTGCTTTGCACATAGTAAGCGCTTATTAAATGCCATCATTAGTCTTATTATTATCTATTACTCTTCCTTTTCTTCACCTTTGGTGCTAGTAGCAACAGATCTTCAGGAATTCTTGGGCCCCAGGTGGCATGAATCAATCCACCCTGCTGCCTTGGATTTCTGTATGACAGCTCCCAGAGAATCCCAGTTAATAATCAATCAGTTGTATTTATTGAGCACTTAGTCTGTGCAGAGCACTGTACTAAGCACTTGGGAGAGTACAATATAACAGATTTGGAAGACACATCTCCTGCCCACAAGGAGTTTAAAGTTTAGGGGTGGAGAGAGACATTGAAATAAATCGCAGATTTGTACAGAAGGGCTGAGGGGCTCAGGGTGGGGGGAATAAAAGATACAAATCCAACTGCCACGGTGATGCAGACGTGAGAGGGAATGGGGGGGAGATGAGGGCTTAGCTGGGGAAAGCCTCCTTTGAGGCAGATTGATTTTGACCCAATCAATCAATCAATTGTATTTATTGAGCGCTTACTGTGTGCAGAGCACTGTACTAAGTGCTTGGAAAGTACAAGTTGGCAACAAGTTGACCCAAACCCTTAAACTCCTCACAGGGAGGGAAACAGTGACTTTAGGTGGTTAAATATCTATTTCTCCCAATCCTAGGCTGCCATGAGTTCAAATCAGTGGTATCTACTGAGTGCTTACTATGTGCAGAGCACTCTACTTAGCACTTGGGAGACTACAGTACAACCCACTTGGTAGAGACATTCCCTACCCTAGGGAAACAAGTGAACAAGGTAAAATTTTAAAATCTCAGGCTTTTAGATTAAGTGTTTATACTTATTTTAGCATACCTTCCAGTGTAGGACAAAAAAGAAAAGCAGAAAGTGAGATAAGACCATATGTGATGTCATTGCTGGGTGAGACCAGATCCATGCTGCCCAGCAGCTTAGCCTAATGGATCGAGCACAGGCCTGGGAATTGAAGACCTGGTTTCTAATCCTGGCTCCACCTTTTTCATTCATTCAATCATATTTATTGAGCACTTACTGTGTGCAGAGCACTATACTAAGCGCTTGGGAAGTACAAATCCGCAACATATAGAGACGGTCCCTACCCAACAACGAGCTCAAAGTCTAGAAACCGGCTCACAGCCTCTTGTCTGCTGTGAGACCTTGGGCAACTCATTTACTTTCTCTGTGCCTTAATTACCTCATCTGCAAAATGGGGATTAAGACTGTGAGCCCATGTGGGACAGGGACTGGTCCAACCTCTTCAGCTCGCGTGGCTCAGTGGAAAGAGCATGGGCTTAGGAGTCAGAGGTCATGGGTTCTAATTCCGGCTCCGCCATGTCTGCTGTGTGACCTCGGGCAAGTCACTTAACTTCTCTGGGCCTCAGTTACCTCATCTGTAAAATGGAGATTAAAACTGTGAGCCCCACTTGGGACAACCTGATCACCTTCTATCCCCCCAGCGCTTAGAACAGTGCTTTGCACATAGTAAGTGCTTAACAAATGTCATTATTATTATTATTATTATTATCCAGCTCATAACTACCCCAGTGCTTAGTACAGGTTTTGACACATAGAAAGTGCTTAATACCACAATAATAATAAAACCATAATTAATAATATGTGTCTGGCAGTGGTGACAGGATGCTTGGAGGATGATGAGATGGTAAGTGACCTTTCTTTAATACTTTAGGGATAGTTTAGCTAACAGGCATAACTTTTTCCTTTACAAATCAGCCCATTATGTACCTCTAAACCATGAATCCATCCAAACCCTTCTTGAACTGACTGATATTTTTGACCTTTGCAATTCTTGTGGTCACAGATGCCATAAATCTGCCACTGCCTGACTGTTTGTTTTGAAGCTACCATCTCTGTTTCAATTATTTTTCCAATCTTACCGTTAACTCCTGTTGATCATTTAAATTTCAGTCATATCCCTTTCAGCCTTGACCTAATCTTTTCAGGCTATTCTCTGCTCCTCTCATCACCACGGCCACTCTTCCCCGTTGCTTCTCTAGTTCTACAGTGTCAGCAGTGTGAGGGATTCTTGCTGTTGCTCATTCTCCCAGCATGTCCCTCATCTGTAAAGTGGAATTTGACGCATTTTGTCTCTCCTCCATAGATTGGGAGCCCCTTGTGGCACAGAACCTATTACCTTGATTACCTACCTATCTCCCAAGCCTTCTCTCAATCCATCAGTGGAATTTTTGAGCACTTCTTGTGGGGAGAGCACTGCTCTAAGCACTTGGGAAAGTACAGTACAGTAGAATTGGAGGAAGCCGTCCATAGTCAAGTGCATAGGTGATGCAGAGGGGAGGTTGGGTAATGGAGATGAAGGCTGAAGTCTTGCCTTCTTCTTCATCATCATCATCAACCGTATTTATTGAGCGCTTACTGTGTGCAGAGCACTGTAATAAGCGCTTGGGAAGTACAAGTTGGCAACATATAGAGACAGTCCCTACCCAACAGTGGGCTCACAGTCTAAAAGTCTTCTTCTTTCTTCTTCTTCTTTCTTTCCCACCCCCAGTAGCAACAAAGATGGAGACCCCTACCTGAATCAGTGGCATCTGTGGACTTCTATTGCATCCATCATCATCAATGGTCTTTACTGAGTACTTACTGTGTACAAGAGTACTGTACTAAGCACTTGGGAGAGTACAATACAAGCTAGTTGGTAGGTGTTCCCTGACCACAGCAGGCCCCCCAATTAACTTCTCTTCACCCAAACTATACCCCTTCAGCTCCCTGTGTACTCACAACCACCAGAAACACTTCTGTGTATATTTACATATGCTACTAATTAAGCAAAGCTGGCATACATATCCACTTTTTCTTCTTCCAATTGTCAGTTATTTCAGTTCTGTCTCCCCTGCAGTTTTGTAGGCTCCTTAAAGGCAGGGATCTAATCCACTACCTTGTACTCCCCAAGTGCTCAGCAAAGTGCTCTGCACACAATAGGCATTTAAAAACTATTGATTGATTCTAAGTATCTTGTATAGTCATTCTCCACAAACGTCCCTTATTGTCCTCATCTGTAAAATGGGGATTCAACACCTTTTCTTCCTCCTTCTTAGACTGGGTGCCCCATGTGGCACAGACGCTGTGACTTGACTATTTTATATCTCCCTACCCATCTCATTCAATCGTAAATATTGAGCGCTTACTGTGTGCCACGTGGGACAGACACTGTGACTTGACTATTTTATATCTACCTACCCACCTCATTCAATCGTAAATATTGAGCGCTTACTGTGTGCAAACCACTGGACTAAGAGCACAGGAGAGTACAAGTATAGTATCTTGCCCTCTAGACTGTAAGCTCGTTGTGAGCAGGGAATGTGTCTATCAGGTCTGTTGTACTGTACTCTCCCAAAAGCTTAATACAGTGCTCTGCACACAGTAAGCACTCAATAAATACCATTGATTATAATAATAATGACGGCATTTATTAAGCGCTTACTATGTGCAAAACACTGTTCTAAGCGCTGATAGTGCTCTGCCCACAGTGGGAACCCAATAAATACTAAAAAGATAATGGTAAGCTTGTCCTGGCTGTGGCCAGAGACACTGCACTGTAACCTTAGAAGAAAGTGTCATTGAGTACCTTACACATTGTGTGTCCTCAGAAATTAACCAGAATCATCAAATAATACTTAATATGAGTAAAGAGTTTTGTGGAGATAAGCAAGGTTTGCTTAGGTAGCCCACTACGGTCAGGTGGTCAAGGAATTTCAGTTATTTGTCCAAAGGCCATTTTGTAAATCAAAAGTCACTGGATGAAATTAGGTAATAAAATGAAGGAATTTTGTCCATTAATGTGTCAAACATTTAAGTAGCTGAATTCACATACACCAAGTGCTTAGGGCTACTTATTTCAGGTAATCATTTGTAAATAATAATCATGGTATTTGTTAAGCGCTTACTATGTACAAAGCCCTGTTCTAAGTGCTGAAAAACAACTAAAATAAGAGGGCATCTTAGCAATTCATCAGATTGGACCTTCAGATAAAATGTTTGTCAACTGGATTTGTTTTAAACTTAAAAAAATGGCTCTTTCATGTTAATTATGAGTAGGGTCAGAAGCAGGGTGTTCCTCTTCTAATGCTCCTAAAATGCCTAGTACCTCTGCCTCTACACAGTAAGTGCTCAGTTTAACACCGATGATGAAATGATTTAAGTGCTTAGTACAGTGCTCTACATGCAGTAAGTGCTCAATAAACACGATTGAATGAATTTAATTGAATTCTGGAAGGCAAAATACTCTGCCATATAAGAGCACTATTTGGCCAGTACTGTAGATTGTAAGCTCCTTATGCTCATATCTACCAAATCTGTTGTAATATAGTCTCCCAAGCGCTCATTATAGCAGTGTTCAGTACATAGTAAGCCATCAGTAACTATCATTGATTGACTATATACAGTGAGCCCTCAATAAATAACCTATTACTTGATTAAATCAACATTTTCCTGTTCTGGAAAAAAAAACCCCAAGCAGTCATTTGTATGGCGAACATCAATTTGGGGGAATAATCCTCTCCAGTTCATTTTTATAAGCAGCCAACTTGTACTTCCCAAGCGCTTAGTACAGTGCTCTGCACACAGTAAGCGCTCAATAAATATGATTGATTGATTGATTGATTGATTACAGTGATAACTTTTGGGGCACACCTAGGTAAAGATGACTGTAAAAAGAAATGAAACTTTCATGCGGCAGGGTTGATAACATTAAAATTCCTTTTCTCTCATTTCTAAAATTTCTCTACTGGGGGCAAGATCTTCATCAGAACCCTTCTGCCCCACCTAGAGAAAAATACCAATAACCGCCAATGTCTGGAGTCACACTGTGACTTCAGTCTGGAACAAAGGGCTGCTAAAATGATCTTTGCTGGGCGGCAGACCCTCAAATGGTGCGGGGGGTACCACCAAACCCTCTAAAGTATATTGCTGAACAAAGCAAAGACTGAAATCCCAGCAGCCTTTGTGCTAGATTATCCCATGGGAGAGAAAGCATCTCAGTCTCTGCGTCATGGACACTCAGGAGGGAACACTCCAAAGTGAAAGGGAATAGACATCAATGGTTTTATTTTACCCTGGAACTCAAAGGACGGATGGACAGACACGCTCTCTCTCTCCACTAGGAATTTAAGAGTTCCAACACTTTTCCTTTCTGCTCTTCTAGGGCAGCCTGTAAGCAAGAAGAGCCCTGGTCCATACTTGTGACATATCATTCACCTTGCTGGGACTCCCTTCCTACCAAAACCTTCCTGGACCTTATGCTGATAATAATAATAATAATAATAATAATAATGGCATTTATTAAGCGCTTACTATGTGCAAAACACTGTTCTAAGTACTGGGGAGGTTACAAGGTGATCAGGTTGTCCCTCGGGGGGCTCACAGTCTTCATCCTCATTTTACAGATGCGGTAACAGGCACTGAGAAGTTAAGTGACTTGTCCAAAGTCACACAGCTGACAATTGGCGGAGCTAGAATTTGAACCCATGACCTCTGACTCCCAAGCCCAGGCTCTTTCCACTGAGTCACGCTGCTTCTCTTAAACACTTATTGGGTTCCAGGCACTGTTCTAAACGCTGCAGTAGATACAAGTCAATCAGGTTTGACACAGCCCCTGTCCCACATGGGGATCATAGTCTTAATCCCCATTTTTACAGATGAGGTAACTGAGGCCAGAGAAGTGAAGTGACACTTGTCCAAGGTCACACAGCAGATAAGTGCTGGAGCAGGGATTAGAACCCAGATCCTTTTGATTCCCAGGCCTGTGCTCTATCCACCAAGCCACCCTGCTGATGGCAGCCCCACCACTTTTCCTAGGAAACTCCAGCCTTTCAGGAAGCAGGTTTGACCACAGAAGGGTCACTACGACTACGGTGTCCCTCTCTCACGTAAGAGAGCTTGTTATTAGTGAAGTCGACATTTGTAAACTATCGCTCCCTTGAGAAGTAAGGGAAGACATTCCAATTCCCTCCACCAAACTCCATCTGTGGGCGGATTTAAATACGTGCTTTTTTGAAGCCACAGGGATGCTTTCGGAGATGCTTTTTACCATAATACTGTCAAGTAAAAACAATCTCCTGGAAAACAGGCACATATGATTCAAACACCACACATTTGCTGGTGGGCTCACATTTCCCCCACCATCCTTCTCCTGTTTCCGCTCAAGTACATGACGCACACTGTCCCAATACCACAATTCTTTGTTTGTTTTAAAATTTTCATTAAGAAAAGAAAAACAATCCCCCTAAGCCCCTTCACATGTGAGCTGCACTTGGAATCGACAAACCTTTGGTGTTAAAATGTTCTAATGGGAGGAATCCAAGCAACAAAGGCTGACCAGAAGCCTTTCATGTGTCGTGGGCTGCATATGTTAGCAAGCCACAAACTTATCTGTGTGCCTTCATCACTCCTGGTGTATTCACACCCGCCCCTTAAACTTGAACAATTTATTTGCTTAATCAGTGGTATTTCCTAGCTGGAGACGATAACTGGAAAAAATCTCAAGTCTATTGTAGGGACGCTGCCTGACGATTTTCACACATTTGGAGTCTAATTTCGGGACTGCCAGCAGGAACTGTGTAACTTCCCACTGAAATTAATAATGGGAGATGAAACCACTAATGCAGACAGATTAAAAGACAGATGCACTTATTCTTTATTTCCTAATGCCTTCCCTCTTTACTTGGAAAAGAACATCAAAGGAAACTCTGGGTCTGTTAACCTAGGGTGCTTAATCTTACATGGCCAACATCAAAGTTCTAGAGTAACTTTAAGCTAAGAAGCTCCTTTTCCTCAACCTCCAAGTTCAAGCATTGTACAGGTCACTTTACCAGCCCCATTTGTGTCGATAGTTTTCATCCTGTTTGTGGTTTTGTAAAATGATCAAAAGGAAAACCTTTCCAGCTTAAAGTTACGAAACTGATTTTTCTACTCCAGAACCAGAATACAAGTAATGCGTAGGGCACGTAATCCAAAACGCACCAACCCAACTCACCCCCAATTTTTTAGCTTCAAGCTTTAAATATCACCGTGTTTTACTAGTGGGTTGGAAAACTCTTGGAATCAACTATTCATATAGCTGGTTTAGGAAATCCAAACTAACCCCTGGGGGGAAGGGATGAGTCATTTTGAGGGGAGACTCTGAGCTGTGGGAAAATCTTTCAAAGCTCAGTTCTTGCTGACTTTCCCCACATGGCTGTTTAAACTAGAGAATGACCCATAGATTTCCCAGGGAGGCAACCTTCTCTTTGCTGTGCTTCCAAAAGTAGGACTGGCTTTAAGAGACTTCAAGCTGAACATGTGGATGGGTTGGAGTTAAAATTCAAGTCTTGGTTCAAGTCCTAGCATTCTGGAAACTGAGCAGAATGTACTAGCCTCTGAAAACAAAGGGATATCTAGATTTCTACACCTTTCAGTGCTGCTCCCTTTATTGGTGAAGAAACCAATATAGAATGGGAATAAAAGGCATGGCTTTTGATGCAGAATGTCCCTAGGAGCCCAACTTGTATTCTAGAAATTCTGACACACTATTTTTCCACTTGTGGAAATTGCAGAATAAGAGCAAAATTAAAACACTGCTGGAGTGCTTTTTAGGGGAATATAGATTTACATGGATGCTTTACATATTTTCTGCAAGGAAACCTAGGAGCCTTGTATATCCCTTTTTAAACATATCCTGCAGAGTTTTGTACCCTTCCTGTTCCATGCAACAGTATAATACCTGATGTCCACGTGCATCAGAAAGCTGAATGAAGAGAAGACCTGTATGGTGATCAGTTGGTTTTCACTGACGTTTTGCTAATGGATATTTTTCCAGTTTAATTTACTTCAGCAGTCAATACTGGGTAGTTCTAAACAGAATTAACTCACAAGTGTTCGCCATTTAGCAACTTCAGACCAGGAGAGAGCTCTTTCCACCCATGGTTGGGACAGTAGTGATTGGTTGGACTGCCAGAAATGACACCGGAGATGAGGAGTGACTTGTCAAGAAAGTTGTCTTACTCAAGTCTGTACAAAACAGATTCAGGACAGATCTTATAAAATAGATTCCCCACTATCTCATGGACAATTCTCTCTCATTTATTCCAAAGAGAATGAGTTTGAAATACTCCAAGGTCGTATCTACCTTGGACAAAATGACAACATTTCCAACCCATTGTATAATTGGGCTCTTCACGCTTCTCCGCTTTCTACCCTCCACCCTATATTCTGTGCCTATAAGGTGCTTGTTAAATAGCAACTCAAGAGCTAGGCCAACCAAGAGGCTATAATCGTTTGCCTCATCAGGTGTTACTCATGAAAATCAATAATAAGACATTTGTCTGCAACTCTCAATAACAAACATAAACACTTTGGAAATGAATCAAGCATTTTTTTCTCGTGTAAAGTCAGGTCTCATTTTCATAAATACCTATGTCATTAACACTTGTTGATTCTTTCCCCAAATTTTTGTTCACAAACCTGTGAAGATAGTCTAAATTTTCATTTTTTTTTCCCCATGGAAAAAACTGAATAAGACCCGTGAATGGAACCTGTTTGGAGAAACTTTAATTTAGGAGAACAAATACCCAACTGGACTATTTCCAGCTTCCATATTAAAATCTATTAGCAGAAAAGAAAGCCAAATCTGAGTCCAGAAACGGTTCTTTTCAGGACTCCTACAAGAACAAAAGTATGTCAGAACATTTTGCAGTATACAAATAGCCCTCAATGAAATCTTACTCTCCTCTTTTCCAGAGTGAGGGTTTTGTGCCCTGAAAAAAGCCAGCTAAAGATTCTGAGTAAATTAGGGTAAAAATAACCCGATTCCACACCCCCCAGAATCTGGGGGCGGACCATCACAGACATTTTTTAAAGTCTTCTACCATAGTGGGAGGGTTTCCCTTCAAATCTCTTTCAATGGCATATTGATGGCTTTGAAAGCTTAAATGGCATGTGTCAACCATCAGTAAATCTTTAAAACTGTTTCTGCAAATAGCCCAACTTAGAGTCCCGGCTTTGCCCATTAATTCTCGCGTTAAGGCCGCTGCAGACTTTCAGAGGCCAGATAATGCCTAGATTAAAAGTTCCATTCAGCAGAGAAGCTTTAGCATTCCCCTTGTGTGCATAGCCATTTCTTCAGTGGTATTCAGGGCTTGTTATTTCAACTCTGAATTGGAGCTGCAAACAAGACTCCTTGCCCCAAAGGTTTTGATGGAGAATCACTGAAACCTGGCCCTTCTATTTGCTGCAGGTTGTCATTTTATTAAGTGTATTCAGTTCGGATAGGAGTCCTAGATTGACAACCTTACAATTATGTTATGACAGCAGTTCAAAGAAGGGTTCACTTATTCTCGATTAATAACAATATTGCTTAAAATATAGTTTTGCCTCGATAGTTACCTGCTTCTTATTTTTTCTCTCAAAAGGTATAGGAAAAGCAAATTATTTTTTTCCATTGTAAAACTCATACTATCTACCCTTTACGTTAATGCTTTTGTTCAGAGGAAAATTCTACATGCTGATTTTAGGGCTGATATGGGGGCATGAGATTCGCAATACCTGGGATAATTTACGCTATTTATTTTATGATATTATTGGGTTTGGGTAAGAATACCCATTGTTTGCAGAAATGTTAAATCAGTAGTCCTGGGTCCTTATCGCAACTCCATCACTTGTCTGCTGAGTACATGGCACTAAGCTTTTCTGGGCCTCATTTTCCTCATCCATAAAATAGGAATTAAGACTGGTTCTCCCTTCCCCTTAGGCTGTGAGTCCCATGTGGAATAGAGATTGTGTCAGAGCTGAGGGCTTGACACAATTAGTGTCTGGTGCTTCTGGGTTCCATATCCACAATCCATGAAGTGGGCCACCCTGAGATGGGGAAAAGAGTTTGAGCCTCAGGAATGATCTTATATTGTTTTTCTCTTTTTGACCTTCTAACTTTCCAGAAAGACTTTATCTTCTAGATTT
Source organism: Tachyglossus aculeatus (assembly GCF_015852505.1). Classification (NCBI taxonomy): domain Eukaryota; kingdom Metazoa; phylum Chordata; class Mammalia; order Monotremata; family Tachyglossidae; genus Tachyglossus; species Tachyglossus aculeatus. Next base: position 20,315,623 of record NC_052079.1, on the reverse strand, counting down.
TTACAATATCGCCAGCCATTTCATAAGCTTCACAGAGAGCAGTCAGATCTCTTAGGGCGGTCACTAGGTACTAAATCGCCACCAAAACAAGAATTATTTTTGTCAACTCCCCCTCAACAATTTATCCCAGGTCTTCATGACATATCTGGACTCGATACAAAACAACCTTCCCTCTCTTTTTCTATACATACATCCCCTTAACTCTGCCTTCTTCCCACCTGGTGCTGCTTTCCTCTTCAAATCCACCTGATCACAACTTTTTCCATCTTCAAAAACATCCTGAAGTCTCCCCTCCTCCTGAGGCTTTTCCAATTCCTTTTCCTCCTCCTTAGGCCATACCCCTCTCAGTGATCATCTCAGGACTTTGGCACCTTCTTAGCATTTAAGCTCTCACAACCACTTGTAGCAGTTTCACACACGGCGAATGACATCATCAGAGGAATTTCTTCAAATATGAAGGACAACTACATATAGTGTGACACACCGTCTGGCCCCTCTCAGGATCGCACCTGGAGAGTTTCTAGTACTCTACCAGTCTCAGCTAGGTGAGGGAAAGTCAGGCATGGGCATACCCATTCCATTCCTAGCTTGGGCAGTGGCTAGCGAGTGGAAGGCAATCTGCTACAAGTCAAAACTCTGCTGTCCTGGGCAGCAGCAGCATAGGAGAGAGTCGAGGGCGGAAACTGAAGTTTACTGCATAGATGAAGGCAGTGGTAAATCACTTCCATATATTTACCAAGCAAACTCTATGGATAGACTACCAAAACGATTGCAGATGGAGCGTTCTGGAAGACATGCGTCCAAGGAGTCGCTATGGGTTGGAGATGACTCAACGGCATAAGACAAGACACTGTCTGACTTAAGTGCTTAGTACAGTGCTGTGCACACAGTAAGTGCTCAATAAATACGATTGAATGAATGAATGACTCATCCTAATTGTTTAATAAATACCATAACCAGCCAACCAGCCTCCCTGCTGAGCTCCCTGCCTCCTGTCTCTCCCCAGTCCAGTCCACACTTGACTCTTCTGTCCGGATCATTTTTCTACAGAAGCATTTGGTTCACGTTTTCCCACTTCTCAAGAACCTCCAGTGGTTGCCCATCCACCTCCGAATCAATCAGAAACTTCTTTCCATCGGCTTTAAAACACACACTCACCTTGGCCTCTCCTACCTCACCTCACTACTCTCCAACTACAACTCAGCCCTCCCTCTTCATATCTGACATAATACCACCCTTTCCCCCAGCTTCAAAACTTATTGAAACTCATCTTCTCCACGAGGTCTCCCCTGACTAAACCCTCTTTTCCTTTTCTTCCACTCCCTTCTGTATTGCCTTGATTTACTCCCTTTATTCACCTCCTCCCCATAACTCCCAGCCCCAGAGCACTTATGAACATATCTGGAATTTATTTATATTGTCTGTCTCCCCCTTTAGACTGTAAACTTGTTATGGGCAGGGAATGTATCTGCTATATTGTACTCTCCCAAGAACTTAGTACAGTGCTCTGCACACAGTAAGCACTCAATAAATACGATTGATTACTAAGGGTTTGGGAGAGTAATGATGGTATTTGCTTATTGGTATTATTGTTTATTGGTATTACAATATAACAGAGTTGGTAGATATGCTCTCTGCCCACAAGGAGCTTACAGCCCAAAGGATGAGCTTACAATCGTTCAATTTTTCCTCTATTAAGATTTTCTGGATCCATCATTTCCTTTCCATCCATCCATCCATCCATTTGGCTGCCATCTTGGTCCGGGCAGTTGTCATATCTCTGGCTGGAAAGAGCATCCTTTCTCCTTACTGGTCTCCCTGCTCCAACCTCTCCTCACTTTGCTGCTCAGGTCATCTTTCTAAAACAGCATTCTGCCCATGTACTCCCATTCCTCAAAAACATTCTAATCCTCTCCACCTCAAGGAGAAATTCCTGACTGTTGCCTTTAAGTCACACCACTACCTTCTCCCTCTTAATTATTGACTTCCTTCTTCCAGCTCTCAGTCTCTGGTCCTCCCAATATCACCTTCTCCCTTGTCCTTGTTCTTTACTCTCTCACATTTGATCATTTGCTTTCAACCTTCTTCCTGCCTGGACTCCCTCTCCTTTCAACCTAGAGCACAGCTCTTCCCATCTTCTAAAGCTCCAGGAGATTTTTCAATTTAAATTTTCTTCTCCCTAAATCACACCCTCCCAACTAGAATCTAAGCACTTCTCCAAAGACCAATACTCACTCTCTGATTAAAATAAATAAGTGCTAAGTGTTTCTGAGAGACTGCTGTAACTTCAGGTATTGGAATTATTCCAGTAAAACTTCCGAAGGAGGTGGCATTTTAGGAGGGTTTTGAAGATGGGGTGGGCTATTGCCTGTGGGATTTGAGGAAACAAGTGTTCCAAAACTGGGGAGTATTGTAAATTACTGGAGGCAGGAAAGGTGAGCTTGAAGTACAGTTGCAAGGTGAACATGGGAAGAACAAAGTCTGCAAGCTGGAAAGTAGCTGTTGAATACAGCTGGAGAGAACTGGTGTAGAGCACAGAAACAAACAGTAGCAAGATTTTTCTCAGTGCAGGTAGAGATGAGCAGCCATTGGAGGGTTCCAAGGAGGGGAAAGATCCATGCTAAAAATGGTCAGAAAATTAATCTAGGGAACAGCAGGGAGTATGGATTGAAGAGGCTGGAAGGCTAGCGAGGGGACTGAAACGGTCATCAGGCTGGGATATGATAAACGCTTCATCTAGGATGGTGGCTGCTTGTTTGGCTAGGAAGGGGCAGATCTGGAAAATATTTTGAAGGAAGAATTGGAGGGATTTAGCAGTTGATGGAATGTGAGAGTTGAAAAACAGTGAGAAGCTAAGGATCAATCAGTTGGTGGTATTTACTGAGATAGTAACAATAATTATGGTATTTTTTTTAGCACTTACTATGTGTCAAGCACTGTTCTAATCACTGGGATAGATACAAGGCAATCAGGTTGCCCCACATGGGGCTCATAGTCTTACTCCCCATTTTACAGATGAGGTAACAGGCACAGAGAAGTTAAGTGGCTTGCCCAAGGTCATACAGCAGACAAGTGGTGGAGCCGATATAATGCTTGGCATATTTTAAGTGCTAAACAAATACCATAAGCAGCGTGGTAGTAAGCGCTTAACAAATGCCATTATTATTATTATAGTAATAATTATTATTACCGGTGAGCCTTCCGAGGGACACGGATCCTGTCTAATTACACCCAGTGTATTCTTTCCCACTGCCTAGTATAATGCTCTGCATAGAGTTAGTGCTTAACAAATACTACAACAACCTTCACTTTGCAAGCCAAATGTACAATGTGTAGGACTACGAGGTTTCTACAAATGTCGGTAAGCCTTTCATTGTGACTGGTGTTCTTCAGGTAACCTGGTTAAGAGCTTCTGAATGGCTCCTATAACCTCAATGTTCTGGTGATGTCTGTCTTTGCCGAGTGTTTTGCCTTCATATATTAAATCCCTCTTCCTGCGTCCATGGCCAAATTCCCTGACCCCTTTATGATCGCAACACCTCTGTGGACCAGGGACCATATCTCACATTAACAATAATGATGGCATTTGTTAAGCGCTTACTATGTGCAAAGCACTGTTCTAATCGCTGGGCGGGGGGATACAAGGTGATCAGGTTGTCCCACGTGGGGCTCACGGTCTTAATCCCCATTTTCCAGATGAGGTAACTGAGGCTCAGAGAAGTTAAAGTGACTTGCCCAAGGTCACACGGCAGACATGTGGTGGAGCCGGGATTATTCGTCTCCAACACTTCATAAAGGGCTTGGCACACAGTCAGTGCTCAATAAATTCCATCGAATAAATGAACGTAGGTGAAAAGTTAAAAGAAAGAAAATAGAAGCAATCTGTGGCTAGAAGAAATATCTGCAATTAATGAAAGAAGCGTAGGAAAGAAGAGAAGCTGGAGATCTGACCTCTGACGTAGTCCTTTATTCATCTACATCTTTTCTTTCTGATAAAGCCAAGGCATTGCATAGGCTCTTGACTCAATACCAAGAGGTGTAAGAGTCCTTCTGGGGTCAGCAACAGTCCAAGCGACCTAAGGAAAAATAGCAAGGCCTTTAAAAGCCAAGAGTATCGATTTCTTTTTCAAATTCTTTTGCCTATGTGGTGTTCTAGTCACACCTACATACTTTCAAAGTCTAATAGGATATGGCCAGCTTCCGTTTAAAGAGCAGAAAATAACTTCGGGGACCAGGAACTTTCTGTAAACTGATATACAAGATAACATGAACAAGGGGGAAAAGAAACCCCAAATTCATTAAACAGCAGGAAAGTTGTACTTGTAGTTTTGGGCATAACAGCTAACAAAAGAAAGTGATACTAGGAACCAATGTTATAGAAACAAAAAAAAGGTAACAACACAAATACTTCCCTGGTGTAACAAAATCTCTAGTTCTGCTCTTATCTCTCAACTACACGTGTTTGAATATTTAAGGTGGAAGGGGGGCGGGGGGAAGGGAAACTACTGAAACTAGTACAAGTAGCAAGAATATTAATAATAATAGTAATAATAATTGTGGTATTTGTTAAGTGCTTACTCTGTCAAGTACTATACTAAGTGCTGGGGTAAATAGGAGATAATCAGGTCCCACATGGGGCTCACAGTCTAAGTAGGAGGGAGAACAGGGTTTGAGTCCCCATTTTTCCATTGAGGGAACTGAGGCACAGAGAAGTCAAGTGACTTGGCCAAGGTCATACAGTAATCAAGTGGGGGAGCTGGGCTTAGAACCCAGTTCTGTGCTCTTTCCACTAGGCCAGGCTGCTCCACTAGTATCATTCATTCATTCAATCACATTTATTGAGCGCTTACTGTGTGCAGAGCACTGTACTAAGCGCTTGGGAAGTAAAAGTTGGCAACCTATAGAGACAGTCCCTACCCAACAACGGGCTCACAGCCTAGAAATAGGAGTAGTATTTACTAAGCATGTACAGTGTGCAAAGCACTGTACTAAGCCCTGAGAAAGAGCACATGGGTTGAGAGTTGTCATGGTTCCTTGGCCCTTAAGTGGCTTGCAATCTGAGAACAAAAGTGGGGGAGGTGATACACAACAACAACAACAACAGCCTAAGAAAGGACAAATACACACGAAGTAAAAGCAAAATAAAAGCAGAAGGGAATTATGGCCAGAGTATTTAACTGGCGTGCCGGAGTGGATCTTAGGGTCTTTTGAGAGCACAAACTTACACAGCGTGTTCCTTTTGGGCCTCCAGCCCGACTTACATTGTTCACATTTACCCATATGATAGGCTGTGGAAAGGCTGGCCCCAGATTCCTGGATGGATGAATAGCTCTTGGTTCAAATGCCCACTAAAAGCTAATGGAAGGGGCTGAACTTCAGAAAAAATGGCACATGGCCTGAAAATGTACTGTTTCCACACAAAGTTAATGCTTTATCCTCTCAAAAGAGCAATCCTGGGGGACCCTGAAACCAATTCTCCAATTGCCCTTTGGTGATTTTGTTTTGATTACACAGCCTCGCAGTTCATGATTTCTAGGCTGTGAGCCCGCTGTTGGGTAGGGACCGTCTCTATATGTTGCCAACTTGTACTTCCCAAGCGCTTAGTACAGTGCTCTGCACACAGTAAGCGCTCAATAAATATGATTGAATGCATGAATGATCCTCCAATGGTAACCCAGCCCATGAACTACCGTGAGCAGAATCTCACTTCTACGTCAGCTCCCTATTTTTTTTGGATTAACAGTGCTCTCAGATGAGTCCAAGAGATGTACGCAGATCCCACCATTACCATTCCTGCTTTCTCTTTCATTACCCTTTACAAATAACATGAAAGCATTGGATTGCTAATTACTTTTATCCAACACATAGGAAAATTAGTTTATCTTCCTGATCAAAGGAAATGAGACAGATCATGACTGATTAGAACGCAACAGTAAAATCTCTGTACTTTCCTTTCCACCCCCTTTTCTCTCTTAAACGGGGTCTGTGTCAAAACTGTAGGTGTTTCCCACGGCCAGACTCCACTCCGTTTCCAACAGGGGCTGCGACTGGGACAATGGTTCTCACATAGACACTAGAGTTCTTTAGTTCAGTCATTGTGCAAGAAAACAACTGGTAACCCCTTAGCTAGCATTTGATGAAACATCTAGATTTACATATTTTCTTAATTGCATTTTTTGAATGTGAGTGAGATTTATCTGACTAGAGTTAAATAAATGCCTCCTTTATTCCGCTACCCAAGGCAAAATACAACCCTACACTCTGAGGGGGAAAAAAAGAGAAAGAAACAAAGAAAGAACAGAGTGTAGAACATCTTCTTCTAGTTTTGATCCAAGCCAATTTTAAGTTTTGAATAAAGTGGAAGGAGGGTCCTCTTCCTGGTGTATATATACCTTTACCTTTCAAAGTGTAAATGGTCATTTCTAAAGAAGGACTGGCCTAATTGTTTCAATGGGGTCAGTTTTTAAGAAATCATGAATGCCTTCCCTTATGGCTAAAACTCTTTCATCAGCAGTTTGGGTGACAAACAAAAAACCTGCAAAAATGACTTGTTTTTATCATTAAGGTTTCCCTTAAAATGTGTGTCCTGTGGCTCTGAAAGAGTTGAAAGCTCAGCTCTTATTCTTTATTTATAATCAACTACTCTAAATTAACAGTAAATCTTACATTTAGCTCCATTTAAACATCACTATGCAGCTGCCCATTTGAAAATAAAATGGTTGCCTTCTTTCAGTTCAATGGGCACAATACAAAACATTCATTGAGTTTTCCTTTATCGCAGCTGCCAATACCCAGCCGACTTTAACAAACCAACCAAGCGGAATAACAATGCAGCTGCAACATTTTATGGTATTTCTGTTAGTTCTCTTGTGAGACCGAAGGCGTTAATTAGGAATCAAAGAACCCAACCCTGCCAGCTTTCTTTCTTAAACTATACACAGCCCGCTGCAGTTTTCAGAAGAAAAATAAATCTAATAAAGGGATCAAAATGTTGTTTGTCACACCAGCAAAGTGTATTTAAAAGTCTTTGATCAAGAGCTGTTGTCAGACAGGCTGGAAATATTTTTATTTTCTTCCTTCTCTTCTTTTCCTGAATGCCGAATCTAAGGATCTCCTAAAAGGCATAAAGAAGTAGAATCGTTGAAAACTGGTCAGTGTGTTTTGGTTAAGTATGAAAGTGTTAATGAAGAGCTTTGTACATTAAGTCTCTAAAATGATAATGCTCTCCAGGAGTTTCGACCGGGTAATAGTATTCCAATTCAGAGGTTTACATTCATTCATTAAATTGTATTTATTGAGCGCTTATTGTGTGCAGAGCACTGCACTAAGCACTTGTTTACATGCTCTCTATGCCTTTTTTATGCGGTCAGTGTACAAAGAGCAAGCTTGTTTAGCGTTTTGTGAGATTATTTTTCCAATCAACTGAACAAACCAGGCTCCTGAATACATATATGAAAACCTCTATGCATAAAGAAATACACTAGGGGATATTCATCAGACATATGCATCGGTATACCCCGATATACACTTTTGAAGAAAATGTCAGTTATTCATGTTTATCTTTTGGTGTAGCTTTTAATATGGTTAGGAAGCATAACAATTGGAGGGATTTCATGGAGTCGTTAATTCTGACCTTCGGTTTAAGTTATAAGCTTAAAGTCCGTTTATGAAGTTGGCATTGATGGGAATTAGTTAAGCTTGCTAGCTTTCTCAGCAAGAGACCTTGCTGCTAGATGCAGGAATCAAGCCAAAATCCATTAATCCTCCCAGACAGAGGCAAAAAGAAGCTCTGGTTGTTGATTTAATGTTGATGAATTGAATGGGTTCCAGAGGTTATCTACAAAGTCTTCTCAACTATAAAACAAAGCCACTTTAGGATACAAAGCAAGGAAAGTCAGCAATAATACTCATTTTGCTATCCTTTAAGTGGGGCAAATTCCACACTTTCTATAATCCTTTACGTCGACATTATACAGTTACCTCATGGACATATGACAACCGTGCTTATTAAGATGACAGCTAATTAATTGATTGGAAGAGTAGATCCTTTAGGCATGGTCATTTCATAAACGGTGATTGTATTCAGTTCCCACAACAAAGATAATAATCATTATGGTATTTGTTATGTGCTTACTGTGTCCCAGGCACTAACTACTATTTAATTTTCATTACATGCCCAGGGAGCAAGAATGGCATGCTTATACATCATATTATATATTCTGTTAGTGCTCAAAAAGTCGACATAACAAAAAAAAGTATTATAATTTAGTGCTAGTAGACACATGAGTTTATTAGCCCTTTTAATTGTTACAAAACAGAGGAATGGAAGCGGCATGACCTAGTGGATGGAGCACGGGACTGGGTGTCAGAAGGACCTGGGTTCTCATCCCCCGCTCTGTCGTTTGTCTGCCGTGTGACCTTGGGAAAGTCGCTTAACTTCTCTGTGCCACAGTTACCTCATCTGTAAAATGGGGACTAAGACTGTGAGTTCCTTGTGGGACAGGGACTGTGTCCAACCTGATCAGCTTGTATCCGCCCCAGTGCTTAGAACACTGCCTGACACACAGTAAGCACTTAAAATCTTCTTTGCTCAAGGATGCAATGAGAAATCTGTAAAATGGAATCACAATATATTTTCAATCCACTGGGAAACCCTCCCAGCTCAGCAGGTTAAGAACATCAGGAGTCTTTAAGACTGTGGATCAGGACCTGCTATATGCAGATGAATGTGCTCTAGGGGCAAATACCAAGAACCCACAAATAGGACTTTTTTTAAAAAAAAATGTTACTGTGTGCCAGACACTGTACTAAAGCTGGTGTAGAAACAAGCTAATCAGGTTGGACAGAATTCATGTCCCACCTGGACTCCCAGTCTTAATCCCCATTTTACAGGTAACAGAGGCACTGAGAGTGAAGTGACTTGCCCAGGGTCACACAGCAGACAAGTGGTGATGGTGGGATTAGAACCCAAATCCTCGGACTCCTAGGTCTGTGCTCTATCCCCTGGGCGATGCTACTTCTCAGCTTTGGTCTTATAACAAACCTAAAGAAAACCATAGTCATGTACCAGCCTACATCTGGGATATCCAACACTCAACCAAGATTTCCATCAGCAACACAGAACTCAAAGCAGGCAAAACATTCTGCTACTTTGGCAGTACCCTAGCCCATGATCAAAAGATAGAAAAAAGTATAAAAAAGGACCACATGCCCTTTTGAGGATTGAAGATTTGGAAAACTCATAGATTGTGAGACTCTCAAGGAACAGGATCTGTGTCCAGTTCCCACCTGAATAGTACAGTGTTCTGTCCCCAGCAAGCACTTAATGCTGTGATGATAATGATTACTACGATTACTACTACTATTGGAAAACATATTGTGGCGGTAACAGAGCATCAGGCTTCTTACCAAGTTGAGGGTCTATAAGAATGTTGTCATATCTAACCTTCTTTCTATATGGCTAAGGTCAAGACTTACTACAGAATACACATCCAGTTCCTGGAACGCTTTCATTATCAACCGCGAACCATATTCAACATCAAACAGCAGGACAAGATTGCCAACAATGAGACCCCCTCTACCCAGCCAATTCACTAGGATCAAAGGAATGATCACAGCGACACCACTCCCCTTTGTGGCACATGTCAGTCAATCAATCATTTATTGAGTACTTACTGTGTGCAGGGCACTGTACTAAGTGCTTGGAAGAGTACAACACATCAATATAGCAGACACATTCCCTCCCCACGACGAGCTTACAGTCTAGATGGGAAGACGGACATTTAGATAAACAAGTATGGATGTGTACATAAGTGCTGTGGGGATGAAGGCAAGGGTGGTAATAAAGGGAGAAAGTCAGGGTGGTGCAGAAGGGAGTGGGAAAAGAGAAAATGAGGGCTTACATACGGAGAATGGATGATAGCAGGGTATCCAAACAGCTGAGGGCCCACACATGCCCACAGTGGAGATTCAACTTTATGGGCTTTTTAATAATTACATTGCTAATCACTTACTATCTACCCAGCATTGTGGTAAATGCCGGGCTAGATACAAAATAATCACACTGGCCACAGTCCCTGTCCCACAAGAGGCTCACAGTCTAAGTGGAAAGGAGAACAAGGTTTGAATCCCCATTTTACAGATGAGAGAACTGAGGTACTAGGTCGCACAGCAGAACAGTGGCAAACCCACGTTTAGAACCAAGGTCCTCTAACTTCCAGGCCTGTGCTCTTTCCCCTAGACATCATGTAAGCACCCTCTAGACTGTAAGCTTGTTGTGGGCCTGGAATGTTCCACCAACTCTTATAATGTAATCACCGAAGACACAGTAAGCACTCAGTAAAAACGACTGATTGGGTGAGGGAAGAAAAAACACTTTACAAACATGGTGAAGCAGACTCTCAAATAATGTGATATAGCATTATTCAACCACTACAGCAGACAGATAAGCCTGATGAGAGGAAATCAAGGGAGGACTGGCTCTTCTAGAGCAACTGGGACATCTGGAGGAGAATTCGAAAAGAGAGCCAGGCCAGACTCACAAGGGCAACAAGCACCTTTCTTTACATGTAAATAACAGGGGAAAGGTGTTGATTCTGCACAGACCAAATGCTTGGAACTGTGCTTTGCATGCAATCCGTCTCTATATGTTGCCGACTTGTACTTCCCAAGCGCTTAGTACAGTGCTCTGCACACAGTAAGTGCTCAATAAGTACAACTGAATGAATGAATGAATAAGCGCTCAGTAAATACCATTGATCGATAGGTCTTTCCAGATAAATTTGCACTCATGGGTACAGCCTCAACATCTTGGAATATGAATAGCTTTCGCTCTCCACACACATCTCAGCATGGGACAACTGAGGATTTTAAAAATTAATGCTCACCCAAAGCTCACTTGCTCACATGTGTGCTTTAAAAAAAGTCTCACACCTTGAAAGGTAGAAGATGTTTCTTTTCCCAAGTATAGAGCTAAAAAAATACAATTGAATTTTAGTTTCAGCAATTTAAGGCCAGACTTAAATAACAAGAAATTCCTAAGAGTCAAATTCTACTGTAAGGTGCTTGCTTTGGACTTTAAACTGATTTTAGTTGGAAGTCTCACACGTTTCCATAAAGGGGCAGAATTTGGCCTTAGTTTTGCACTCCGCGAAGGGTACAAACGAAAATCATGTTAAAAGCCTGGAAGAACACTGAAGGCATCGATTCATTTCCCAGCCTTCAGGCAGGCCCATACCTGACCATCACAAACAGATGCTAATTTATCCAGCTCCAGAAAAGCATATTCTATAACCAACTTCACATTTCACAGTCCTTCCTGGTGCTGATTTTTTTCTTTGTTTCTATCTTACTGCCTTCATACTGTGGCATAAAGTGATTTCCTCCAGAAGATAGACAAAGGCTACAGAACTGAGCTCATTTTTTCTTTTTTACTATGCTGGAAGAGGTTATTGCATTCTGAGGGGTCATTATCCTTATCATAATAGTGATAAAAGTATTTCACTGTAAAGATATGAGAACTTAGTGTGTCTGAAAGTTGGCAGGTGCTTTCTAGGTTATGCAACATACAAAGAGGGTAGTCTGTTTTCCATACGGCTTTAGGAAATAACATTAGTCAGAGGCATGTAGGAATGTAATAGGATTAGCCATTACACAGGTTTTTACTGCAGTTAAGAAAATCAAAGAGTTAGATAGTTATCTCATTTGGGATACGGGCTGTTTGCACCAGGATTCATTCATTCTTTCTATCATATTTATTGAGCGCTTACCGTGTGCAGAGTACTGTACTCAGTGTCTACCCTGGTTCTTATTACAGTGCTTGGCACATAGTATGCACTTAACGCATACCATGATTACTATTATCATTTAGTTAGGCCTGAATTTATTTTGCTTCACTGCCAAATATTGTTATTGAAATGCCTCAAGATACAATCACGCATTTTAAGACCAATGTCATAGGTTAGTTTTTGAGGAAGAATGACCTTAGGGAATTATGGACAGTTTAAAATTATTCCTTTTCGAAACTGAATGATTTCATATTGTTAAAAACGAAAAGTGACTGTCAAAACACATTTATTGAGTTCCTAGAGGCACTCTTCTTTTAGTGATCATGCAGTTTCTTTCTTCAATCAGTTTTCTGTCTAATGAGAGGAAGGGAAGAAACGGGGGAATCAGTGTGGCCTGAGAGTCAGGGGACATGGGTTCTGATCCCGGCTCCGCCGCTTGCCCATCGTGTGACCTTGGGCAAGTCACTTCACTTCTCTGGGCCTCAGTTACCTCATCAGTAAAATGGGGATTAAGACTCTGAGCCTCATGTGGGACAGGGACTGTATCCGACCTGATTATCTCGTAACTACCCCAGCACTTAAAAAGTGCTTGGCATATATTAAGTGCTCAAAAAAAAATACCACAATTATTATTATTATTATTATTATTATTATTATTAGACTCTCTCATAAGTCTATTGGCTATTTTAAATGTGTTAGGAAATGTCTTTGGGAAGGTTTCCTGGAGAAGGTAGACCTTGATATGTGATTAATGGAAGGAGAAAGTTGTTGGATACACGCTGGAGAGCTTGGGAGGTGGGTATGAGTTTTGAATTGAGCAATATTAAAACACTATATTCTGAGGTATTTATAATGCTGTGGACTGTCAGTAAGTCTGAAAAACCCCCCTGAATTTCCAGCTTTTACCTGGTGAACCCTACAGCCTAAGTTTTCATCCTCTAAACAGTTTTATGCCGTTGTCGATTTCTGCTATGTAGGTAGCATGTGCACTAGCCAAAGATGCACTGATAGACAAAGAAACAGAAAATGGAATTTTAAAACCCAACGTGGCTTCTGGAAGATAAGGCAGACTACAGAACAATGGGGTATCAAGCAGCAGAGTTAGTTAAAGGGCTGTTAAAGGGGATGTGGTGTCCAACCTTCTCTAAAGGTGAGAGATCTGGATTTCCTACTGAAGACTCATTCAGTTCCTTGAACAGGTTCACCATCATCATTCATTCATTCATTCATTCATTCAATCGTATTTATTGAGTGCTTACTGTGTGCAGAGCACTGCACTAAGCGCTTGGGAAGTACAAGTTGGCAACATATAGAGACAGTCCCTACCCAACAAGGGGCTCACGGTCTAGAAGGGGGAGATGGACAACAAAACCAAACATGTGGACAGGTGTCAAGTTGTCAGAACAAATAGAATTAAAGCTAACTGCACATCATTAACAAAATAAATAGAATAGTAAATATGTACAAGTAAAATAAATAGAATAATAAATCTGTACAAACATATATACAGGTGCTGTGGGGAGGGGAAGGAAGTAGGGTGGGGGGGATGGGGAGGAGGAGAGGAAAAAGGGGGCATATATGAACACCACGACAACATCAGATAGTAGGAGCCCAGACAGCTCCCAGAATTCAAGCAACGTTCACAGCAACACAGCGCTGCTGGTTGGGACATACGAGGAGAATAGACAAAACCACTACATCCAAGCAGCTGATGAATGATGAGCTGAAATGGGATGTAATAATAATAATAATGATGGTATTTGCTAAGCGTTTATTATGTGCCAAGCACTGTTGTAGATACAAGATAATCAGGTTGTCACGGGTTTGGGAGTCAGAGGTCATGGGTTCAAATCCCAGCTCCGCCAATTGTCAGCTGTGTGACTTTGGACAAATCACCTAACTTCTCAGTGCCTCAGTTACCTCATCTGTAACATGGGGATTAAGACTGTGAACACCACGTGGGGCAACCTGATAACCTTGTATCCTCCCCAGAGCTTAGAACAGTGCTTTGCACATAGTAAGCGCTTAACAAATGCCATTATTATTATTATTATTATTTTTATTATTATTGTCCCACAAGGGGCTCACAGTCTTAATCCTCATTTTACAGATGAGATCACTGAGCCACAGAGAAGTCATAAACCCAAAGTCACACGGCTGAGAAGTAGCGGAGCCGGGATTAGAACCCACGGCCTCTGGCTCGCCTCTTCTCTGTACCTAACATAAAGTAAGTCCTTAGCACATGCTATTATTATTGTCATCATTAAAAAAAGAATTTAATGACCTAGTACAACAGTGGCTCAAACACTGCAACCTGATTATCTTGTATTTATCCCAGTGTTCAGTTCAGTGCTTGGCCCATAGTAAGCGCTTAACAAATACCACAATTATTACTATCATCAGCAGCAGCATCATAGTAGTAGATTCTTGAGAAACCTGCCTGACTGAATGAAACCAAGCTGGTATTATTAGTATTATGGTATTTGTTAAGCGCTAACTATGTGCCAAGCACTGTTCTAAGCACTGGGGTAGATACAAGGTAATCAGGTTGTCCCACTTGGGGCTCACAGTTTTAATCCCCATTTTACAGATGAGGGAACTGAGGCACAGAGAAGTGAAATGACTTGCCCAAAGTCACACAGAAGACAAATGACAGTGCCTTCTGAGACCTGTGCTTTGTCCACTAGGCTATTATGCTACTTGCACTTACTGTGTGCAGAGCACTGTGCTAAATGCTTGGGAGAGTACAACATAACAATAAAGCAGACACATTCCCTTCCCCCAGTGAGATTACAGGCTATCAACCGTAATGGGAGGATGGGTGGGTGGATGGGTGTTGGTGGGGGGGTAGGGGGGTAAAGAGATATTTGTCATTTACTCTGCTTTAATATGAAGAACCACTCCAATTGTTAGGAGCCTAGCCCTTAGATCCAGGGACTAAATTTCTGTTTGATTATCTGACCACTGATAATCCAAAGGATCTGACAATTGATTGAAGAATTAGACAGCTGAGTTAATCAGACTGTTTTCATGGTAACATCTCCTGGGGTTTGGGGGAGCTACCCATCATTGGAACAGAATTAAGGTTGGAGGGGGCTTGTAAGCTGCTTGAGGGCAGGAGTCAAATATTCTCCCAAGCACTTACAATAATGCTCTGCACACAGTAATCGCTCCATAAATGTATTGTTTGGAGCAGTGGTGGACAATGACAGACATTATTAGCTAAAGAGAGTGTCTCAGTCCTTGAGTCATTTAACTGTACAGATAAAACTACATATTTATCATCCATCCCTCGGAGCCACTTGTCATATGAAGTTTCTACTACACACAAATGACAGACAACATCAGCTCTGGCCTTTTCCCTAGACTCCCCCCCCCTCCCCACAGCATGAGGCATGCCGCTGTGTGGATCGTCGTCTTCTCCCTCCATCCACACCTCTCCTGTTTGCTGGCTGATTCTCAGGCTCTTCACATGAAGCAAAAACTTCTCACAATCGGCTTCAAGGTTTTCTGCCATTTGATCCCACCTAACCTATCCGCTTTCTTCACTTGCATCCCCCAACTCGCTGTTCCAGTTCTTCCAAAGGCAACCATCTGGCTGTGCTTCCCTTGACTCTCCCAGTTCCATCCCCAGAAGGGGACAAGTAATGAATACACGACACACACAGGGGATGGTTGTATAGGAACTGCTAATCGGAAAGTAATACAAGGTAGAGCGCTCCTTTGGCTTGGTATTCCCTCCCTCCCCCCATCCGACAGACCCAAGCACTCTCCACATTCAATGCTCTTCTAAAATTCCACTTTCTCCAACAAACTTTCCCCAGTTCATTTCCCAGCCCCCTGAGCCATATCATCCCTTAAGTCAACTTTAGCACCTATGAGCTTGTCCACACTCTCTTGTAACATTCATGTACAGATATCTGCTTCATTTATTTATCTGGACCACTTGAGTTGCGTATCTTTTTAGGTTGGCGCTCTTGTTAGCATATAAGGTCCTGTGGGCAGGAAGTGGGCCATTTTGTTATTCTGTACTTCTCAAGTGTCTAGCATAGCACTCTTCACCAAGTGGGCACTCAATACATGCTACCAGCACTGCAGAGAAGTGGACTCATTCTATTATGGGATTGCCAAATGGCCACTCCCTCCTCCCTATTTTTCCCCCTGCCTTGTAGGACAAATCCAACAGTCCTTTCTGCTTATTAAAACAGATGGTTCAAGCACTTTTAGAGCTTCAATTTTAACGTGCTCATGCCCTCGAAGTAGCTGATGTGACAAGCTAGAGAAGCAGCGTGGCTCAGGGGAAAGAGCCCGGGCTTGGGAGTCAGAGGTCATGGGTTCGAATCCCTGCTCCGCCACTTGTCAGCTGTGTGACCTTGGGCAAGCCACTTAAGTTCTCTGTGCCTCAGTTACCTCAGATTTAAAATGGGGATTAAGACTGTGAGCCCCACGTGGGACAACCTGATCACCTTTTACCCTCCCCAGCGCTTAGAACAGTGCTTGGCACATAGTAAGCGCTTAACAAATGCCATCATTATTATTACTATTATTACAAGCAAATTGGTTTCAACACAATCCCTATCCCGCATGGGGCTCATAGCCTCAATCCCCATTTTACAGATGAGGTAACTGAGGCACAGAGAAGTAAAGTGACTTGCCCAAGGTCACATTGTAGACAAGTGGTGGAGCAAGGATTAGAACCCATGACCCTCTGATTTCCAGGCCCATGCTCTACCCACTAAGCCATGCTGCTTAGCACATTGCTTCTAGACTGTACGCTCCTTGTGAGCGGGGAACGTGCCTACCAAACTTTATTATATTGTACTCTCTGAAGCACTGATATTGTAAACTTTTTGAGGGCAAAGATCATGTCTTCTAACTCTAATGAACCCTCACAGCACTTACTCTTGGGTGTTCCACATAACAGGCACTCAATAAATACTAGTGATTATTTGATATCAGTTATCTTATTTGCCCACTTCTGCCTATACCTTCTCAAGAGCAGGGATTATGTTTTATCTCTTTTGTACATTACCCAAGTATCACACATAATGCTCTGCATACTGTAACGATCAGTTAATACTGATTGTTTATGTAGGACAATATTTTTTTTTAAACATTCTCACCCAACGTGCCCTTATTCCTGCTACCTGGAGTGAACCCCGGGAATTGTGAGGGAAGGAGAGAGAGAGAGAGACCAGCCTCTACTACCGCTCAGGTAGTAGGATATGAGGGTTGGGAGAAGGACAGACAATGAGAAAAGGAGACCTTGAGGAGATTGACTGCTAAAAGGATCCTTCTTCTCATCCTTCCCCACATCCTTGGTGTTACCCATTTTTGCTCCCTTGGTGTAGACAGATACAATGGGAATGCAGTTCTTACCCATCCTTTCTTCATTCCCCTGGCTGCCCCTTCACTCTCTCAATCATGGAACTGGGAATGACCCTTCTTTGTGGCACTAGAATGTACGTGGAAAATAGGGGAATACGTGATCATTTTAACTTCTCCCACACGGTTATAGTCTCACAAGAGTTCCCGATTCTATCTTAATGTGCTTGGCAGGGATATTGACCCACATACTTGGCTTCCAAACAGATCAATTGATACAGAAGATTAGAAAATAGAATCTGGGTTGTCGTTGCGTTTTTTGGCTGGGAGATGTGGAGTCAGGCAAAAATAAACATTTCAGAGTAACTATATATAGAGCTACTACCTTCAATGGAAACTACTGCTCCTATGAAAATATAAGCCTTTACAAATTACCAAGTGTTTCCCTGCTTAAACACTGAAACAACTCCTTCCAATCAGAGCAAAATCCTACCAAAAAAGGCTTTCAGAAATGCATCCATATCCTGAAGAGACTAAACACTATTTAGTGTTTGGTTCAATGAACCAATAAGCTAATTAAAATAGTCTATAAACCTGCCCACAACCTAAAGATTCAATTTAGCCCTCTTTAACCAAGTCGCTTTAAAATAATATCTGCACTATGCACTAAGGTTATGAATTCAGCACATTTTTTGTGTGTTTTTCCATTTGAGGTCAAGTGTGGTTTTTCATTTTCTTGAGAAGGAGAGGTAGACTTCTGTGGCTTTCAGTTCAAAAGGCTACTGGCAAACAGAAACCAACTTCTTTTGTAGAGGTCTCTGCCCTATCTTATCTACAGTCATAAACAGTGTGTGGAAAGAGCATTGATTTGATAGTCAAATATCATAAAAACGCTTAAGCTTTATATTAAGTGTAGAAGTTGGAAAAGGAAGGCAGGAATCCAAAGAAAGTTTTCAAAAGCCAAAAAAAAAAAAAAAGGAATTTGGCTCCAGCATGAGATGATCATTTGAAGTGCTGAGCTCTCACTTGTGAAAGATGAGCAGTCCGGAGGAGAAAAAAAAGTTGTATTAACAAGAGAGAGCTGAAAGAAAGCTTAATTTCAACTGGCGTGTTCACTGAGAGGTCAGCTCAGTGGACTTATTCCCCGCTGGATTGAGAGGGACTCCTTCTGTCAGGAAGCTTGCCTTCTCCTCTTCAACTACTAAACCAAACTGGAGGTCTCTGCAGTCTGTCAAATCCTTAAAATCTCTCAGCTAAGGAGTTGGCTCCTCTGCCCTGACAAGGATTAGTTCAATTTACACTGCAAGTGCCCCGAATAAAGCCTTTGGTATGTGGAAGCTCCATCTTTTTGTCCTGACTAAAATGTGAAAATAAAGTACAGGTATACGATTTGACATTGCCTTAGGTGGCGGGAAGGATGAGGACAGGAGTCATTATTTACCTTTAGGCTTTTGGGCACAGTAACTAGAAAAAGTTGCTGAGTAGCAGGTATTTCAGAAGAAAGCTTTCCTCCATCTGAGTTATCTGGCTAATTGGTTTATTTCTCTGTTTCTCCTTGGTGGAAGTGAAGAGCTGGTATAACGCATGCCAAATGTGTTGCATGATATTTACACAGAAGGAATTGTGAATATCTGAAATGTTGTTTTGTAAATGCTCATTTAATGTGGGACAATAATGCCACTGAAGCATGAAATCAGAACAGGCAAGACAGTTCTCCAGTTATTCTTCACAAGAATATCTCAAAATTCAAGTTTTCAAGAAGGTCAGCTGAGAAAAATCTTTGTACCCTTAAACTCTGTGATGATGACAAAAAGCTAGATACTTTGCTAGATCCATGCCCACTCATAGGTCTGGATATCCTAAAAAAGAAAGCTTGGTTTTTGTCCACAAAATTACAGGGCTACTGATCACTCCCCATGACAATCCCACAGTTCTAACCATTTATCTTCAAGTGAGATTAAAATCTTTACATGATGCAACAGATAGAAAAAGAGGAGACACATGTACCACCTCAACCTCAAATCTTGGAAAAATATGCATTCATCCTAGAATTCACAAAACCAACGTTTCTGGAGAGTGATTCAATTCAGTCTGATCAATCGGTTTCCTGAAATGTTACTTTTCATTCATTCATTCAATTGTATTTATTGAGCGTTTACTGTGTGCAGAGCACTGTACTAAGCGCTTGGGAAGTACCAATCGCCAACATATAGAGACGGTCCCTACCCAACAACGGAGCCATCAGATGTGGCTGCAGCATTATGTCACAAAGCAACAACTTTAGAAACCATGATCTCACACTGGAAAATATTGTGAATAACTGTAGTATTTGTTAAGCGCTTACTATGGGTCAAGCGCTATTCTAAGAGCTGGGGGACATGCCAGATAAACAGGTCAGACTGCTTCAGTCTCACACAGGGCTCACAGCCTAAGGAACCAAGGAGAACAGGTATTGCATCTCCATTTTAAAGATAAGGTATATATGTTTGTACATATTTTTTACTCTATTTATTTTATTTGTACATATCTATTCTATTTATTTTATTTTGTTAGTATGTTTGGTT
Source organism: Tachyglossus aculeatus (assembly GCF_015852505.1). Lineage (NCBI taxonomy): Eukaryota > Metazoa > Chordata > Mammalia > Monotremata > Tachyglossidae > Tachyglossus > Tachyglossus aculeatus. The sequence goes on along the minus strand of NC_052079.1, from coordinate 20,295,948 downwards.
TTTGTTCTCTGTCTCCCCCTTTTAGACTGTGAGCCCACTGTTGGGTAGGGACTGTCTCTATATGTTGCCAATTTGTACTTCCCAAGCGCTTAGTACAGTGCTCCGCACATAGTAAGCGCTCAATAAATACGATTGATGATGATGATGATGATGTACGTGAGGCACAAAGAATAATAATACTAACAATAATGGCATTTATTAAGCGCTTACTATGTGCAAAGCACTGTTGAGGTTACAAGGTGATCAGGTTGTCCCACAGGGGGCTCACAGTCTTAGTCTCCATTTTACAGATGAGGTAACTGAGGCCCAGAGAAGTTAAGTGACTTGCCCAAAGTCACACAGCTGACAATTGGCGGAGCTGGGATTTGAACCAACGACCTCTGACGCCAAAGCCCATGCTCTTTCCATCGAGCCACACTGCTTTTTGCCCAAGATCACACAGCAGGAACGTGGCAGAGATGGGATTAGCACCCAAGTCCTCTAACTACCAGGAGTGTGCTCTTTCCACTAGGCCCCGCTGCTGCTACTGACAGCATGTTTCAATCTGAAATTTCACCAGTTTTATATCTCCGAGGCCTACCTCCATTCACCTCTCCACCCCCAACTCAAGCTATTTTTAGCTTCATGAATTTCAGCAGTCAAGTCAGACCAAATTCGAAGGCAGCAGTCAGACACTGTATTGTTCGAGCTCACTAGAATGTTGATTCCCCTTTCTGACAGTTGAGAAAGTGGGTATTCATTCTGGCCTGACCCAGAAAAGGGGGCTCCAGGGGAAACAGGGGCTTCAGGGGAAATTATCACATGAAAAATGACATATCCTAGTGGACTGAGCACGGGTTTGGGAGTCAGAAGGATCTGGGTTCTAATCCCAGGTCTGCCACTTAATAATAATAATGTTGGTATTTGTTAAGTGCTTCCCTCCTTAAACACTGAAACAACTCCTTCCAATCAGAGCAAAATCCTACCAAAAAAGGCTTTCAGAAATGCATCCATATCGTGAAGAGACTAAACACTATTCAGTGTTTGGTTCAATGAACCAATAAGCTAATTAAAATAGCAGTCTATAAACCTGCCCACAACCTAAAGATTCAATTTAGCCCTCTTTAACCAAGTCGCTTTAAAATAATATCTGCACTATGCACTAAGGTTATGAATTCAGCACATTTTTTGTGCTGAACAGTGCTTGGCACATAGTAAGCACTGAGGTAGATACAAGGTAATTAGGTTGTCCCACATAGGGCTCACAGTCTTCACCCCCATTTTACAGATGAGGTACCTGAGGCACAGAGGAGTTAAGTGACTTGCCCAAAATCACACAGCTGACAGGAGGCAGAGCCGGGATTAGAACCCATGACCTCTGACACCCAAGCCTGGGCTCTTTCCACTGAGCCACACTGCTGTCACTTGTCTGCTGTGTGACCTTGGGCAAGTCTTAACTTCTCTGTGCCTCGGTTATCTCATCTGTAAAACAGGGATTGTAAGCCCCATGTGGGACCTGATCTCTGCCCAACCTGATTAGCTATCTACCCCAGTGCTTAGTACAGTGCCTGGCGCACAGTAAGTGCTTAACAAATACCATTAAAACACATACACACACACACCAAAAAACAAAAAAACCCCATCCAAAACCAAAAACAAGCCAATTTCAAATTTTTGGCTCAGCTTTTCTAGGCAAATGTGTCATTCCCCCCATCAACAAATTAGGCCAAAAAAGAATTGCTTTCAATGAATGTGTCAGACATTAATTTAATGTCTGAGAAAGCCCAGTCCACCGGTTTTTTCCCCTTCTTAATGTAAGATTTCCTGAAGATGAAACCATTCTTTAGAGAATATTACTTAAAGTGACTAAAGTTAATCCTTAGTAGTCATTAAGGCATTTGGGAAGGTGCATTAACTCTTCCGGTTCACTAAAGGTTTAGTTCAATGCTGCAGCTTCACTCTATGTCGTTTCTATACCTATGGAGACCATGTAAGATTTTTTTTCCCCAGCTACAATTACACCTGGGGATAAACTTCAGACAATAGCAGCATGGTCTTCAGCTATGTAAAATATATATTTTAGTGTAGACACAGTAATACACTAAATGGTTTCTCACGTCACCTGAAAGAGCTGGGACGGCAGCATGGTCTGGTGGAAAGAACGTGGGATTGGGAATCGGAAGATTTCGATTTGAATCCTAGCTCCTCCACTGGTCTGCTGAGCAAGACACTTGAACCTCATTGGTTTCCTCATGGATAAAATGGGGATAAAATAGATTGTGAATCCCCTAGGGGATAGGGACCGTATCGATTCTCATCCACTTGTATCTGCCCCGGCACACAGTAAGCACTTAATAATTTCCCTTTAAGAACAAAAAGGAGTTAGTCTTCCTCCTACATGCCTATCAAGGAGAAACTTTAGAGACTACAGGAAGCATTAGCTCTTTCAGCTTGGAATTAGAGCTCTAGGTCAGGTTGTATAAGTTTAATTTAATGAAATGATATTAACGTGAACTGCCTTCTAATATTCCATTTACAATCTTAGCATTCCATAAAATGACAGGCACAAGAGACCCTCAAAGTCAGAATAATTTCCAAATGAATTCTAGAATGGCTTAATTGTCCCTCTAGAAATATATTCAATCTCTTAAATGAACAAAGAAATAATAATAATAAAAAAACCCCCATAAATCACACTCCTGGAAAAATTCAGGTTAGATATGAACCCAAATATTTTTAAAGCCACTCTGCTATTTGACAAATCTTAGAGCTAGATTTCAAGGGTATTGGTTTTAGAAGTTAAACCATATATATATCATTGATTACTTAAATTGCTTTCTAAACTTTCAATCAGTCAATCAATCAATTGTATTTATTGAGCGCTTACTGTGTGCAGAGCACTGTACTAAGCGCTTGGGAAGTGTAACCTCCCCAGTGCTTAGAACAGTGCTTTGCACATAGTAAGCACTTAATAAATGCCATAAAAAAAGATGACCAAGAAAATATATCTTTAAAAGTATACTAAAGTAAACCTTTTAAAGAAGATATTGCTTTCTGGTCTTGAAATTGTAATCTAGATGCCACAAAACCCTGCATGTGGTTTGTATTTTCTTCTACAGCATGAAGGAATTATTTCTTACATCAGGAAGAATTTCTAACATTTATTTTATGTATTCAGAATACACCCTTAGTACAAAAAATGGAGAGAAGCAGTGGGGCTTGGAAGGAGCATGGGCTTGGGAGTCAGGTGATGTGAGTTCTAATTCCAACTCTGCCACTTGTCTCCTGTGTGACCTTGGGCAAGTCACTTAGCTTCTCTGTGCCTCAGTTACCTCATCTGTAAAATGGAGATTAAAAGTGTGAACCCCATGTAGGACAACATGATTACCTTGTATCTACACCAGCACTTTGAACAGTGCTTGGCACATAGTAAGCGCTTAACAAAAACCACAATTATTATTACTATTATTTTGAAAATTTGCAAAAAGGAAATAATAACAGAGGTATAAAACAATTTAAATGGATGCATAAACATGTTTAAATAATTTACAATGAGTTTTATAAGGTCTAAGTAAAAAAAAAAATTTTTGCCACAAAAGAATGAAAAAAGAGCACCTTGCTGTTTTCAAAGTCTTATCCCTGTCCTACGGTGTTTTCTGAGTACTTCCTATTGAAGGTGAAAGTTTTCTTTGTGAATACAGGATTTGAATACTTTAGAGCAGAAAAAAGGCTATGATTATTTTTATATATGAAGTATATGTTAAGAGAGAAAACAGAAAACCTTTTTTCCACAATCTCCTTAACTGGCTTATCTGAACAGAATCCACTAGCTCAACAATCTCTAAAGTACAGCCTCAAAAATTTAAGTCAAATACACTTCATTTTTTGATCTCACAGACCTTTGCTTCTGCTTTCCCACAAAGTTTTTCTCTCTATATATAAGTATATATATATATATATATTATACACATACACACACACACCAGTGGCGGAGAATAGTCCTTTAGTTCAAAGGCAAAACAGCTGATGGGGAGATTTTATCCATGGTTGTGAGTGTCTTCAACAATCTTACACGGTGCTCATGAAATTACAGGTGTACATCCTTTCTGACTCCTTGCTGTTTGGGGTGAGTCTTGTTCAGACACCAGTGATTGAATGGAAAGATGTGTTTTCATTCATTCAATCATATTTATTGAGCGCTTACTGTATGCAGAGCACTGTACTAAGCGCTTGGGAAGTACAAGTCGGCAACATATAGAGACAGTCCCTACCCAACAACGGGCTCACAATCTAGAAGGGGGAGACAGACAACAAAACAAAACATGTAAATTAGGTGTCAAAATCGTCAGAACAAATGGAATTAAAGCCATGTGCACATCATTAACAAAATAAATAGAATAGTAAACATGTATAAGTAAAATAGAGTAATAAACTATATGTACAAGTGCTGTGGGAAGGGGAAGGAGGTAGGGCGGGGGGGGGGGGATAGGGAGGAGGAGAGGAAAAAGGTGTTTTATGGCCAAACTTATCTCTTGGTGGTAGACAGTAAGAGTGGAAAAAAATGTTCAGCATTTTAATCAATAATGCAGTCAGTGGAACTACTTAGACTTGAAATTCAATGGGAAGGAAATTCACTAGGAACATGGGATTGTATTGAGGATTTACTTTTATTCTAAGAAGAGCTAATCTCAAATATATGTAAATACATGATATATGTATTCATGTACATATATCACATAAATAATGCTCTCTGCTTGTGAAATTATTTTGGGTGTTGTAATTAAACTATAGCTTAACTGACCGGCTACAGACATAGGTAAATATATCTTACAAAGATGCACTTCTGGGAACTTGACACTGTTTTAACCACATGCAGAAAACACCATGCAGGTTCTTTTCAGAAAACCTAAGACATACAGTGCTTAATCAAATAAATGGTGGCAATCTAATGCAAAAAATAAAAGATAGTAATGCTGGCCATACACTCACACGCATCTTCGCACACTTCTTACCTTACAACGAATAGTAAAGCAATGCAGTGCTAGATCATGGAAAATTGCTTATGATATTCTTTTTCATAAGGGAGGTTATGCCGCTCATTTTTTTCCTCACGTTCATCAGTTTTTTGTTTTTTAAATCTGATTTATTTGGGGGGCCTTTAGCAGAATACGACATAAACCCTGGAAAAAATCAAAGCAATACTAGGTGGAACCAGAAGAGGGCATATTCTTCGCTTCATCTCTGAAACAGAAAAAACACGTGGGAAAAGGGCGATTCGTGATCACAGTAAGTATCTTTTCTCCAAGGGGACCAGGTATTTCCATGATGTATCATTTAATCAATTAGTCATTATTATTTTTAGAAGCAACAGTGTCCTAAAGCAGACTTCCTTACTTAACTTGTGGACCAGGGCAAAGTTCCGGGGGGTTTTGGCCTGGTTTTTAAATAGTCACCCATTCCCACAGGAAAAAAATCTATCTATCTATCTATCTATCTATCTATCTATCTATCTATCATCTATCTACATATCAGTTAACTTTGAAAATTGTCAGCACAATAAGTAAAGGTAGAAAAGGAGTCACAAAATGACCATTTAATTTAAAGAAGTCTTTAGTACTGCAATGAGAAAAAGTCACACCCCAGTCGACACGTCTTGTCTGTAAATTCACTCATATTACAGTGAGAAAAAATTAAACTCTAGCTAGCAAAATGATGATTCACAAAGCTTTTTGATATTTACTTTTAAGGGAGAATTTTATACAGACACAGGACCAATGATAATCAGCTACAATTGATTTTTTTTCTTTCAAGCAGAATGAAATAACTACCTTTGTCATTTTTATCAACATTCAGTCACTAATTTTTCCGTGTGGCATATTTAGTCCCTTTTAACTTCTTTGTTTTATAATCAGATTCATTATCTAATTAGATCTAGAACCTTGTTTGTATCGCAAATTTCAACTACAGCTTTGGAGTTGGTCAGTTTTAAATTCTCAAAAACCCAATTTAACTTATCTGGGGAGATGGAGAAGATGACCTAGGTTTATTTAGCAGTGAAGTGGGGTGTTTTTTTGGAGCGGGGTGGGAGGGGAGGAGACGGTTTTTAAATATTTGAGTTTATGTGGCTCTCATTAGGAAGCTGGCTAAATGAGTGAAAATGTTTCATTTTTGTAGTTGGGAGTTATTCAAGCCAATTGTAGCTTTTACCTACCCCAGTTCTTAGAACACTGCTTGACACGGAGTAAGCACCAAACGAATAAAAAATACTACTACTACTAATAACAATAATAATAATGAAATAATCGTAAAGGAAAGATCAGATTCGATACTGAAAAAATGCTATGCTCACTTGCAATAAGGTACATGGGAAGATTAGATAATAATAATGATAGCATTTGTTAAGCGCTTACTATGTGCAAAGCACTGTTCTAAGCACTGGGGAGGTTACAAGGTGATCAGGTTGTCCCACGTGGGGCTCACAGTCTTCATCCCCATTTTAAAGATGAGGGAAGTGAGGCCCAGAGAAGTTAAGTGACTTGCCCAAAGTCACACAGCTGACAATTGGCGGAGTCAGGATTTGAACCCATGACCTCTGACTCCAAAGCCCGGGCTCTTTTCCACTGAGCCACGCTGCTTCTCATAGTTTCTTAAGCACATGGGGGATGAAAACATCCAGTTATTATCTGAATTTGTAGGGGCCACGTCCATGGGGTTATGAGGGTATCGGCCCCCACTGGTTTTCAGCTGGGAGGGAATCGAAGCCTTTGCTTTCACTTCCACACCTGCAGGCCCGGTCTAGTACAGTGGGCCCATCTAGTACAGTGCTTTGCACGCACCAAGCGCTCAATAAATACTGTCGATGGATCGATTGACCCGGCAGCTTCTGAGCCGGCCCGGAGAGTCCTAAATTAGTTCTTTCTGCAATTTCTCCTTGGAAACCTGCTCGCCTCCCACTCCCAAGCCTAGCCCCCCGTCTACCCTTTGGGGGTTGAAGAGGAGGCATCTCTTGAGGAGCTCAAAAGGCCTCGCACCTGCCGTCCCGACTCCAAAACCAAGCGGTCCATGGAGCTCCACCTTCTGATCCTTCTGCAGCAGGGGACCTGGGAAGCTCAGGTCCGGGGTCCAGCCGGCCCCTCCATCAGGGATTGAGTTGGGGGGCGGGGAGAGGGAGCAGAGGAGCGGGGGAGCCCTGGTCCAGGGCCCAGCAGGTTGCTCCATCACAGACTAGGAGTTGGGGAGGGAAGCAAGGGACCAGGGGAGCTGAGGTCCAGGGCCCTATGGGTCCCTCGATCACGGACTGGGTTGGGGGGTCGGGAAGAAGGATCAGAGGGCTGGGGGAGCTCTGGTCCAGGGTCTGGCGGGCCCCTCCATCAGGGATTGGGTTGCGGAGCGGGGAGAGGGAGCAGAGGAGCAGGGGAGCTCAGGCCCAGGGTCCGGCAGGTTTCTCCATCACAGATTTGGAGTTGAGGGAAGCAAGGGAGCAGGGGAGCTCAGGTTCAGGGCCCCGTGGGTCCCTCCATCACAGACTGGGTTTATGGGTCGGGAAGAAGGATCAGAGGACTGGGCGAGCTCAGGCCCAAGGTCCAGCCGGTCCCTCCATCAGGGATTAGGTTGGGGGGCAGAGAGAGGGAGCAGAGGAGCGGGGGAGCTGTGGTCCAGGGTCCGGCAGGTTCCTCCATCACAGATTTGGAGTTGGGAGTTGGGGGAGAGAAGCAAGGGAGCAGGGGAGCTCAGATCCAGGGCCCGGTGGGTTCCTCTATCAGGGACTGGGTTGGGGGGTCGGGAAGAAGGATCAGAGGACTGGGCGAGCTCAGGCCCAAGGTCCAGCCAGTCCCTCCATCAGGGATTGGGTTGGGGGGCAGAGAGAGGGAGCAGAGGAGCGGGGGGGGCTCTGGTCCAGGGTCCGGCAGGTTCCTCCATCACAGATTTGGAGTTGGGGAGGGAAGCAAGGGAGCAGGGGAGCTCAGGTCCAGGGCCCGGTGGGTTCCTCTATCTGGGACTGGGTTGGGGGGTCGGGAAGAAGGATCAGAGGACTGGGCGAGCTCAGGCCCAAGGTCCAGCCGGCCCCTCCATCAGGGATTGGGTTGGGGGGCGGAGAGAGGGAGCAGAGGAGCTGGGGAGCTCTGGTCCAGGGCCCGGCAGATCCCTCCATCATAGACCCAGGAGTTGGGAGTTGGGGGAGAGAAGCAAGGGAGCAGGGGAGCTCAGATCCAGGGCCCGGTGGGTTCCTCTATCAGGGACTGGGTTGGGGGGTCGGGAAGAAGGATCAGAGGACTGGGGGAGCTCAGGCCCAGGGTCCGGCGGGCCCCTCCGTCTGGGATTGGGTTGGGGGTTGGAGAGAGGGGGCAGAGGAGCGGGGGAGCTCTGGTCCAGGGCCCGGCAGGTTCCTCCATCAAAGACTTGGAGTTGGGGAGGGAAGCAAGGGAGAAGGGGAGCTCAGGTCCAGGGCCCGGTGGGTCCCTCCATCGAGGACTGGGTTGGAGGGTCGGGAAGAGGGATCAGAGGACTGGGGGAGCTCTGGTCCAGGGTCCGGCGGGCCCCGCCATCAGGATCTGGGATTTGGGGGCCCGGGGGATGGGGGCAGAGTCCCAAGGGCACTGGTTTTCATCCATTCATTCATTCAATCGTATTTATTGAGCGCTTACTGTGTGCAGAGTACTGTACTAAGCGCTTGGGAAGTACAAGTTGGCAACATATAGAGACGGGCCCTACCCAACAGTGGGCTCACAGTCTATCCCTCTGCACCCAATGCTGCAGTTCGGGCCGGCAGCCTCGGGGACAGGCGGGTGGCCCCTCCGCCGCCAAGGAGGCCGGGTGCGGGCTGCGGCAGGGGACTGCCCCAATTGGCGCTTGGGTCCCACCAATAAGAGTACAGGCATTTGTTAAGCGCTTACTATGTGCCGAGCACTGTTCTAAGCGCTGGAGTAGACACAAGGTAATCAAGTTGTCCCATGTGGGGCTCACGGTCTTCATCTCTGAGAAGCAGCGTGGCTGAGTGGCAACAGCCCGGGCTTGGGAGTCAGAGGTCGTGGGTTCGAATCCAGACTCCACCCCTGTCAGCTGTGTGACTTTGGGCAAGTCACTTGACTTCTCTGGGCCTTAGGGCCCTCATCCGTAAAATGGGGATGAAGACTGGGGGGCCCCACGTGGACAACCTGATTTGTAGAACGGTGCTTGGCACATAGTAAGCGCCTAACAAATACCAGCACCATCATTATTATTGTTATTATTGATCCCCATTTTACAGATGGGGTAACTGAGGCCCAGAGAAGCAAAGTCACACGGCTGACAAGTGGCGGAGGCGGGATTCGATTTTGACACCTGTCTCCCCCCTTCTAGACCGTGAGCCCGTTGTGGGGTAGGGACCGTCTCTAGATGTTGCCAACTTGTAATAATAATAAAAATAATGATGGCATTTATTAAGCGCTTACTATGTGCAAAGTACTGTTCTAAGCGCTGGGGAGGTTACAAGGTGATCAGGTTGTCTCACGGGGGTCTCATCGTCTTCATCCCCATTTGACAGATGAGGTAACTGAGGCCCAGAGAAGAAGTGTGGCTCAGTGGAAAGAGCAAGGGCTTGGGAGTCAGAGGTCATGGGTTCGAATCCCAGCTCCGCCAATTAACTTCTCTGTGCCTCAGTTACTTCACCTTATATCCTCCCCAGCGCTTAGAACAGTGCTTTGAACATAGTAAGCACTAAACAAATGCCATCATGGAGAAGCAGCATGGCTCGGGCTTGGGAGTCAGAGGTCATGGGTTCTAATCCCGACCCTGCCACTTATCGGCTGTGTGACTTTGGGCGAGTCATTTCACTTCTCTGTGCCTCAGTTCCCTCATCTGTAAAATGGGGACTAAGACTGTGAGCCCCACGTGGGGCAACCTGATCATCTTATATCCTCCCCAGCGCTTAGAACAGTGCTTTGAACATAGCAAGCGCTTAACAAATGCCATCATAGAGAAGCAGCATGGCTCAGTGAAAAGAGCCCGGGCTTGGGAGTTAGAACAGTGCTTGGCACATAGTAAGCGCGTAATAAATACCATCATTATTAAGTGACTTGTCCAAAGTCACCCATATGACAAGTGGCCTGCTGTTGGGTAGGGACCGTCTCTATATGTTGCAAACTTGTACTTCCCAAGCGCTCTGCACACAGTAAGCGCTCAATAAATACGATTGAATGAATGAATGAAGATTGTAGCCTCCCCAGCGCTTAGAACGGTGCTTTGCACATAGTAAGCGCTTAACAAATGCCATTATTATTATTAATAATAATAATAAATACGAATAAATGAATGAAGCTTGTAGCTGCCCCAGCGCTTAGAACGGTGCTTTGCACATAGTAAGCACGACAACCTGATCACCTTGTAGCCTCCCCAGCGCTTAGAACAGTGCTTTGCACATTGTAAGCGCTTAACAAATGCCATCATCATCAGTATTGTCATTATTATTAATAAGTACGACTGAATGAATGAATGAACCTTGTAGCCTCCCCAGTGCTTAGAACGGTGCTTTGTACATAGTAAGCGCGACAACCTGATCACCTTGTAGCCTCCCCAGCGCTTAAAACAGTGCTCTGCACATAGTAAGCGCGACAACCTGATCACCTTGTAGCCTCCCCAGCGCTTACAACGGTCTTTTGCACATAGTAAGCGCTTAACAAATGCTATTATTATTATTATTATTATTATTAATAAATACGATTGAATGAATAAATGAACCTTGTAGCCTTCCCAGCGCTTAGAACGGTGCTTTGCACAGGAAGCTAACAAATGCCATCCTCGTTGTTATTATTATTATTAATAATAATAATAAATACGAATGAAAGAATGAACCTTGTAGCCTCCCCAGCGCTTAGAACGGAGCTTTGCACATAGTAAGCGCGACAACCTGATCGCCTTGTAGCCTCCCCAGCGCTTAGAACAGTGCTCTGCACATAGTAAGCGCTTAACAAATGCCATTATTATTATTATTATTATTATTATTATTATTATGAATAAATACGATTGAATGAATGAACCTTGTAGCCTCCCCAGCGCTTAGAACGGTGCTTTGCACATAGTAAGCGCGACAACCTGATCAATCAATCAATCAATCGTATTTATTGAGCGCTTACTGTGCGCAGAGCACTGTACTAAGCGCTTGGGAAGTACAAGTTGGCAACATATAGAGATAGTCTCTACCCAACAGTGGGCTCACAGTCTAAACCTTGTAGCCTCCCCAGCGCTTAGAATGGTGCTTTGCACATAGTAAGCGCTTAACAAATGCCATCCTCATCATTATTATCATCAATAAATACGATTGAATGAATAAATGAATGAACCCTGTAGCCTCCCCAGCTCTTAGAACGGTGCTTTGCACATAGTAAGCGCGACAACCTGATCACCTTGTAGCCTCCCCAGCGCTTAGAACGGTGCTTTGCACATAGTAAGCGCTTAACAAATGCCATCCTCATCATTACTATTATTAATAAATACGATTGAATGAATAAATGAACCTTGTAGCCTCCCCAGCGCTTAGAACGGTGCTTTGCACATAGTAAGCGCGACAACCTGATCCCCTTGTAGCCTCCCCAGACCTTAGAACGGTTGCTTTGCACATAGTAAGCGCTTAACAAATGCCATCCTCATCATTATTATTATTAATAATAAATACGAATGAATGAATGAACCTTGTAGCCTCCCCAGCTTAGAACGGTGCTTTGCACATAGTAAGCGTGACAACCTGATCACCTTGTAGCCTCCCCAGCGCTTAGAACAGTGCTCTGCACATAGTAAGCGCTTAACAAATGCCATCCTCCTCCTCATTATTATTATTATTATTAATAATACGAATGAATGAATGAATCTTGTAGCCTCCCCAGCGCTTAGAACAGTGACCTGCACACAGTAAGCGCGACAACCTGATCACCTTGTAGCCTCCCCAGCGCTTAGAACGGTGCTCTGCACATAGTAAGCGCTTAACAAATGCCATCCTCCTCCTCCTCATTATTATTATTAATAAATACGAATGAATGAATGAACCTTGTAGCCTCCCCAGCGCTTAGGACGGTGCTTTGCACATAGTAAGCGCAACAACCTGATCACCTTGTAGCCTCCCCAGCGCTTAGAACGGTGCTTTGCACACAGTAAGCGCTTAACAAATGCCATCATCATCATCATTATTTTTATTATTATGAATAAATACGATTGAATGAGTGAATGAACCTTGTAGCCTCCCCAGCGCTTAGAACGGTGCTTTGCACATAGTAAGCGCTTAACAAATGCCATCCTCATTATTATTATTATCATTATTATTATTATTAATAAATACGATTGAGTGAATGAATGAAGCTTGCAGCCTCCCCAGCGCTTAGAACGGTGCTTTGCACATAGTAAGCGCTTAACAAATGCCATCCTCATTATTATTATTATTATCATTATTAATAAATACGATTGAATGAATGAATGAATGAACCTTGTAGCCTCCCCAGCACTTAGAACGGTGCTCTGCGCATAGTAAGCGCTTAACAAATGCCATCATCGTTGTTATTATTCTTTTTATTATTATTAATAAGTACAATTGAATGAATAAATGAACCTTGTAGCCTCCCCAGCGCTTAGAACGGTGCTTTGCACATACTAAGCGCGACAACCTGATCACCTTGTAGCCTCCCCAGCGCTTAGAACGGTGCTCTGCACATAGTAAGCGCTTAACAAATGCCATCCTCATCATCACCATCATTATTATTATTGATAAATACGAATGAATGAATGAACCTTCATTCATTCATTCATTCAACCTTCATTCAACCCGATCACCTTGTAGCCTCCCCAGCGCTTAGAACGGTGCTCTGCACATAGTAAGCGCTTAACAAATGCCATCATCATCATCATCATCATCATCATATTATGATTATTATTATTAATGAATCCGGTTGAATGAATGAATGAACTTTGAAGCCTCCCCAGCGCTTAGGACGGTGCTTTGCACATAGTAAGCGCGACAACCTGATCACCTTGTAGCCTCCCCAGCGCTTAGAACGGTGCTCTGCACATAGTAAGTGCTTAACAAATGCCACCATCATCATCATCATCATTATTATTATTATTAATAAATATGATTGAATGAATGAATGAACTTTGTAGCCTCCCCAGCGCTTAGGACGGTGCTTTGCACATAGTAAGCATGACAACCTGATCACCTTGTAGCCTCCCCAGCGCTTAGAACGGTGCTTTGCATATAGTAAGCGCTTAACAAATGCCATCCTCATTATTATTAATTATTAATAAATACGATTGAATGAAAGAACCTTGTAGCCTCCCCAGCACTTAGGACGGTGCTTTGCACATAGTAAGCGCGACAACCTGATCACCTTGTAGCCTCCCCAGCGCTTAGAACGGTGCTCTGCACATAGTAAGCGCTTAACAAATGCTATTATTATTATTATTATTATTATTATTATTAATAAATACGATTGAATGAATGAAAGAACCTTGTAGCCTCCCCAGCACTTAGGACGGTGCTTTGCACATAGTAAGCGCGACAACCTGATCACCTTGTAGCCTCCCCAGCGCTTAGAACGGTGCTCTGCACATAGTAAGCGCTTAACAAATGCCATTATTATTATTATTATTATTATTAATAATAATAATAAATACGATTGAATGAATGAAAGAACCTTGTAGCCTCCCCAGCTCTTAGGACGGTGCTTTGCACATAGTAAGCGCGACAACCTGATCACCTTGTAGCCTCCCCAGCGCTTAGAACGGTCCTTTGCACATAGTAAGCGCTTAACAAATGCCATTGTTATTATTATTATTATTATTATTATTCTTAATAATAAATACGATTGAATGAATGAAAGAACCTTGTAGCCTCCCCAGCTCTTAGGATGATGCTTTGCACATAGTAAGCGCGACAACCTGATCACCTTGTAGCCTCCCCAGCGATTAGAACGGTCCTTTGCACATAGTAAGCGCTTAACAAATGCCATTATTATTATTATTATGATTATTATTAATAATAATAATAATAAATACGATTGAATGAATGAAAGAACCTTGTAGCCTCCCCAGCACTTAGAACGGTGCTCTGCGCATAGTAAGTGCTTAACAAATGCCATCATCCTCACTATTATTATTATTATTATTAATAAATACGATTGAATGAATGAATGAATGAAACTTGTAGCCTCCCCAGCGCTTAGAACAGTGCTCTGCGTATAGTAAGCGCTTAACAAATGCCATCCTCCTCCTCCTCCTCCTCATTATTATTATGAATAAATAAGAATGAATGAATGAACCTTGTAGCCTCCCCAGCGCTTAGAATGGTGCTTTGCACACAGTAAGTGCGACAACCTGATCAATCAATCAATCAATCGTATTTATTGAGCGCTTACTGTGTGCAGAGCACTGTACTAAGCGCTTGGGAAGTCCAAACTGGCAACATATAGAGACAGTCCCTACCCAACAGTGGGCTCACAGTCTAGAAGAACCTGATCACCTTGTAGCCATCACCATTGTTATCATTATTATTAATAAATACGAATGAATGGCAGCGTGGCTCAGTGGAAAGAGCCCGGGCTCTGGAGTCAGAGGTCATGGGTTCAAATCCCGGCTCCGCCAACTGTCAGCTGTGTGACTTTGGGCGAGGCACTTGACTTTTCTGGGCCTCCGTTCCCTCATCTGTCAAATGGGGATTAAGACTGTGAGCCCCCCGCCGTGGGCTCCCCCCTTGTAACCTCCCCGGCGCTTAGAACAGTGCTTCGCACATAGTAAGCGCTTAATAAATGCCATTATTATCATTATTATTATCCTTTTAGACTGTGAGCCCACCGTTGGGTAGGGACTGTCTCTATATGTTGCCAACTTGTGCATCCCAAGCGCTTAGTCCAGTGCTCTGCACACAGTAAGCGCTCAATAAACACGATTGATTGATTATTATTATCACTTCTATTATTACTATTATTATTATTATTACTCCTCCTCCAGGAGGCCTTCCCAGACTGAGCCCCTTCCTTCCTCTCCCCCTCGTCCCCCTCTCCATCCCCATCTTACCTCCTTCCCTTCCCCACAGCACCTGTATATATGTATATCAATCATCAATCGTATTTAATGAGCGCTTACTATGTGCAGAGCACTGTACTAAGCGCTTATATATGTCTCTATGTTTGTACATATTTATTACTCTATTATTTATTTCATTTGTACCTATCCTATTTATTTTATTTTGCCAGTCCATTCCCCCATCTTACCTCCTTCCCTTCCCCACAGCACCTGTAGATATGCATAGCATCAATCATCAATCGCATTTATTGAGCGCTCACTATGTGCAGAGCACTGTACTAAGCGCATATATATGTATATATGCTTGTACATATTTATTACTCCATTTATTTCACTTGTCCCTATCTATTCTATTTATTTTATTTTGTCAGTATGTTTCGTTTTCTGTCTCCCCCTCCTAGACCGTGAGCCCACTGTTGGGTAGGGACCGTCTCTATATGTTGCCAATTTGGACTTCCCAAGCGCTTAGTCCAGTGCTCTGCACACAGTAAGCGCTCAATAAATACGATCGATTGATTAATTATTATTATTACTTCTATTATTACTATTATTATTATTATTATTATTACAGGAGGCCTTCCCAGACTGAGCCCCTTCCTTCCTCTCCCCCTCGCCCCCCTCTGCATCCCCCCCATCGTACCTCCTTCCCTTCCCCACAGCACCTGTAGATATGCATAGCATCAATCATCAATCGCATTTATTGAGCGCTCACTATGTGCAGAGCACTGTACTAAGCGCTTATCTACGTATAGATGCTTGTACATATTTATCACTCTATTTATTTCACTTGTCCCTATCTATTCTATTTATTTTATTTTGTCGGTATGTTTGGTTCTCTGTCTCCCCCTCCCAGACTGTGAGCCCACTGTTGGATAGGGACCGTTGCCAATCTGGACTTCCCAAGCGCTCAGTACAGTGCAGGAAGCGCTCAATAAATGCGATTGCTGACGATGACTCGCCCAGCGCTTAGCCCAGCGCTCCGCGCGCGGTAAGCGCCGCAGAGAGACGACTGCGGGCAGGAATCGGGAGGACGGGAGGGGGCTCGGGGCCTCCCCCCCGGGACCCCCCCCCCCCCCAAGGACCCCCCCCCCCGGACTCACAGGTAGGCGGTGCGCGGGCTGAGCCGGTGGGGCGGCGCGCTGAGCCCCAGGTCGGAGCAGTCGAGCCGGACCCGCAGCCGCCCTTGGCGCTGGCCGCGGCACGACGCGGGCCCGGACCGCGGGAACAAACCCCCGACGCCGCTCCCCCCCGGGCTCGGGCCGCTCCCCCCCGGGCCCCCGCCGCGCACCGGCTGCAGCAGCAGCAGCAGGAGCAGGAGGAGGAGGAGGAGCGGCCGCATCGGCGGGGAGCCGCCGCCGTCCATGGGGCCGGGCCGCGGGGGGCTTCCCGTCCGGGCGGCGCGGCGGGCGCTGTGCGGGGGCACCCCCGCGCGCCCGCCGCTTTTCTACAGCGCTCCTCCAGCGCGAATCCCGCGCCCGCTGACGTCGGCGCCGCCAGGCTTCCCCCGCACCGCCCCCCGGACCCGCCCCTCTCCCTTTCCTCCCCCCTCTGCCTCCTTCCCCCATCATCTCCTCCTCCCCCTTCTGCCTCCTTCGCCCCTCTCCTCCTCCCCTTTCTGCCTTCTTTCCCTTCTAGACCGTGAGCCCGCTGTTGGGTGGGGACCGTCTCTATAGGTTGCCAACTTGGACTTCCCAAGCGCTTAGTACAGCGCCCCCCCGACCCGCCCCAACGCCCCCCTCCCGCCCCTCACCCTTTCCTCCCCCTTCTGCCTCCTTCGCCCCTCTCCTCCTCCCCCTTCTGCCTTCTTTCCCTTCTAGACTGTGAGCCCGCTGTTGGGTAGGGACTGTCTCTATAGGTTGCCAACCTGGACTTCCCAAGCGCTTAGTACAGCGCCCCCCGCCCCGCCCCAACGCCCCCCTCCCGCCCCTCACCCTTTCCTCCCCCCTCTGCCTCCTTCCCCCATCATCTCCTCCTCCTCTTTCTGCCTCCTTCGCCCCTCTCCTCCTCCCCTTTCTTCTGCCTTCTCCCTCTTCTAGCCTGTGAGCCCTCTGTTGGGTAGGGACAGTCTCTCTAGGTTGCCAACTTGGACTTCCCAAGCGCTTAGTCCAGTGCTCTGCACACAGTAAGCGCTCAATAAATGCGATTGATTGATTGATTTCCCTCCCTTTCTGCCTCCTTCCCCCATCATCTCCCCACCCCCCCTTCTGCCTCCTTCCCCCTCTCCTCCTCCCCCTTCTGCCTCCTTCCCCCATCATCTCCTCCTCCCCTTTCCGCCTTCTTTCCCTTCTAGCCTGTGAGCCCGCTGTTGGGCAGGGACCATCTCTATAGGTTGCCAACTTGGACTTCCCAAGCGCATAGTCCAGTGCTCTGCACACAGTAAGCGCTCAATAAATACGATTGATTGATTGATTGATTCCCCCATCATCTCCCCACCGCCCCCCCTTCTGCCTCCTTCCCCCTCTCCTCCTCCCCTTTCTACCTCCTTCGCCCCTCTCCTCCTCCCCTTTCTGCCTTCTTTCCCTTCTAGACCGTGAGCCCGCTGTTGGGTGGGGACCGTCTCTATAGGTTGCCAACTTGGACTTCCCAAGCGCTTAGTACAGCGCCCCCCGACCCGCCCCAACGCCCCCCTCCCGCCCCTCACCCTTTCCTCCCCCTTCTGCCTCCTTCGCCCCTCTCCTCCTCCCCCTTCTGCCTTCTTTCCCTTCTAGACTGTGAGCCCGCTGTTGGGTAGGGACTGTCTCTATAGGTTGCCAACCTGGACTTCCCAAGCGCTTAGTACAGCGCCCCCCGCCCCGCCCCAACGCCCCCCTCCCGCCCCTCACCCTTTCCTCCCCCCTCTGCCTCCTTCCCCCATCATCTCCTCCTCCTCTTTCTGCCTCCTTCGCCCCTCTCCTCCTCCCCTTTCTTCTGCCTTCTCCCCCTTCTAGCCTGTGAGCCCGCTGTTGGGTAGGGACCGTCTCTCTAGGTTGCCAACTTGGACTTCCCAAGCGCTTAGTCCAGTGCTCTGCACACAGTAAGCGCTCAATAAATGCGATTGATTGATTGATTGATTCCCCTCCCTTTCTGCCTCCTTCCCCCATCATCTCCCCACCCCCCCTTCTGCCTCCTTTCCCCTCTCCTTCTCCCCCTTCTGCCCCCTTCGCCCCTCTCCTCCTCCCCTTTCTGCCTTCTTTCCCTTTTAGACTGTGAGCCCGCTGTTGGGTGGGGACCGTCTCTATAGGTTGCCAACTTGAACTTACCAAGCGCTTAGTCCAGTGCTCTGCACACAGTAAGCGCTCAATAAATACGATTGATTGATTCCCCCATCATCTCCCCACCCCCCTTCTGCCTCCTTCCCCCTCTCCCCCTCCCCTTTCTGCCCCCTTCCCCCCATCATCTCCCCCTCCCCTTTCTGCCTTCTTTCCCTTCTAGACTGTGAGCCCGCTGCTGGGTAGGGACCGTCTCTATAGGTTGCCAACTTGGACTTCCCAAGCGCTTAGTCCAGTGCTCTGCACACAGTAAGCGCTCAATTAATACGATTGATTGATTCCCCCATCATGTCCCCACCCCGCCTTCTGCCTCCTTCCCCCTCTCCTCCCCCCCTTCTGCCTCCTTCGCCCATCTCCCCCTCCCCTTTCTGCCTTCTTTCCCATTTAGACTGTGAGCCCACTGTTGGGTAGGGACTGTCTCTATATGTTGCCAACTTGTACTTCCCAAGCGCTTAGTACAGTGCTCTGCACACAGTAAGCGCTCAATAAATGCGATTGATTGATTGATTTTCCTCTCCCCCTCCCTTTCTGCCTCCTTCCCCCATCATCTCCCCACCCCCCTTCTGCCTCCTTCCCCCTCTCCCCCTCCCCTTTCTGCCCCCTTCCCCCCATCATCTCCCCCTCCCCTTTCTGCCTTCTTTCCCTTCTAGACTGTGAGCCCGCTGTTGGGTAGGGCCTGTCTCTATATGCTGCCAACTTGTACTTCCCAAGCACTTAGTACAGTGCTCTGCACACAGTAAGCGCTCAATAAATACGATTGATTGATTGATTTCCCTGTCCCCCTCCCTTTCTGCCTCCTTCCCCCATCATCTCCCCCTCCCCTTTCTGCCTTCTTATAATAATAATAATAATGATGGCATTTATTAAGCGCTTACTATGTGCCAAGCACTGTTCTAAGCGCTGGTGGATGGGGCTACAAGGTGATCGAAGTTGTCCCATGGGGGGCTCACAGTCTTCATCCGCATTTTACAGACAGGGAACTGAAGCCCAGAGAAGTGAAGTGACTTGTCCAAGGTCACACAGCTGATATCTCCCCCTGCCCTTTCTGCCTCCTTCCCCCATCATCTCCCCCTGCCCTTTCTGCCTCTCTTTCCCCCATCTCCTCCTCCCCTTTCTGCCTCCTTCTCCCCGTCCCCCTCCCCTTTCTTCCTCTTTCTTCCTCTCTCCCCCTCCCCTCACTTTCTCCTTCCCCCTTCTTCCTCCTTCCCTCCTCTCCCCTTCCCCTTCTGCCTCATTCCTTCCTTCCTTCATTCAGTTGTATTTATTGAGCGCCTACTGTGTGCAGAGCGCTTGGAAAGCCCAATACAGCAATAAAGAGACAGTCCCTGCCCCTCCAGGCCTCACGATCTAGAGGAGGGGGGAGACGGACATCAATACAGGTAAACACCCATCGATATAAAGAAGTGGAATTACAGGTCTAGACATAAGTGCCGTGGGACGGGGAGAGGGGGGAGAAGAGCAAAGGGAGCGAGTGGAGGTGACAGGGAAGGGAGGGGAGCTAAGGAAATAATAATAATAATAATAATAATAATAATAATAATAATAATGTTGGTTTATTGTTAAGCACTTATTATGTGCCAAGCGCTGGAAAGGGCGGGGGGCTTAGTCTGGGAAGGCCTCTTGGAGGAGGTGCGTCTTCAGGAGGCTCCTTCATCCCTCTCCCCCTTTCCCCTTTCTGCCTCCTACCCTCTCAGCTCGGGGTCCACTCCGGGCACCTCCCAGGGATGATGGGCGACGGCCAATCCATCCATCAATCAATCAATCAATCATATTTATTGAGCGCTTACTGTGTGCTGAGCACTGTACTAAGCGCTTGGGAAATACAAGTTGGCAACATATAGAGACAGTCCCTACCCAACAGTGGACTCACAGTCTAGAAGAGAGGAGAGGGCAGTGCCAGGCGCCAGAATCCGTGCCCTGCAGGGACCCGAACTCGCCCTCCCTCCCGTAGACCGCATCTCACCCTGCCTCTCTAAGGGTCCGCCTCCCTCCGACCACCGAGGGAGCCCCTTCACCCCAAAATAAAACCCGGCTCCGTGGAGATGGCCACCAATCAATCAATCAATCGTATTTATTGAGCGCTTACTGTGTGCAGAGCACTGTGCTAAGCCCTTGAGAAGTACAAGTTGGCAACATATAGAGACAGTCCCTACCCAACAGGGGGCTCACAGTCTAGAAGGGGGAACTCCAGCTCTGGGGGAAGTGGGGCCCGATTGCTCCTTTATAAAATGCCTTGAGATCCCCCTAGAATCATCCTTTAGACTGGGAGCCCATTGTGGGCAGGCTCTATTTGTTGCCGAAGTCTACTTTCCAAGCGCTTAGTGCAGTGCTCTGCACACAGTGTGCGCTCAGTAAATACGATTGAGTGGATGACTCCTCTGGCCAAGGCAGGCCCATCGCTGTTTTCGGGGTGGCTGAAAGGCCCAGCCCGATTCCCCTTGGCCCCTTGATTCCTATTCAAATAGGAATACCGCTGAGCTTTCCATGCATGGTCCTTGAGGATGTGGAGAAGCTGCCTTTAGTCCCCGACTGAGCAGCACAAGATCAGGATAACCTTAGCACAACTGCAATAGGTTTCAATCTGCTTGCAGTCTTCAAAATGAGGCTGGAAATCAGCTTGGACTGATAAACAGAGTGATCCATTCAGTTCCTTTTTTTTTTAATTTTCCTTTCTCTGTCATGCCCTTCACCTCACTGGTTAATCATTTGTGCAACAACAATGGCCAGTGCATATAGACAAAATAATAGCACACCTAGGAACACTGGTAGTGCACATAACAACTTCAAAAGGTGCCTTCCAGGTTGGCAATGTTCCTGCAGAGTGAGGGGAAAAAAAAAAAACCCAACAATCTCAGGATTTAAGCTTTCATCTGAAAAGCAGCTCCCAGCCAAGTCGTGGACCTCCAGGTGCCTGTTTTCCATGAAGGAAGTGTTCCAGTGGCGCTTTCTAGATCTGGAATCATTTTAGAAGGGAGGGCGAGGAAGGAAGTGTTCAAATAGCCCTTTCTAGATCTGGAATCGTTTTAGAAGGGAGGGCAAATGAGCGTCCGTCCATCCACGCGGTCTTCTTTCCCAAACCGCTGGGGTAACTCTTCGAAGGTTTCCGCACTGCTCCGGATTTTGGCCAAAATTAAAGAGAAAAAGTATCTGTGGGAAAGAAGCATAATCCAATTTAATAATAATTATTAAGAATTATGGTATTTGTTAAGGGCTTACCATGTGCCACAGAAACATAATCCAATTTAATAATAATTATTAAAAATTATGGTCTTTGTTAAGGGCTTACCATGTGCCAAGCACCGTTCTAAGCGCTGGGATGGGTACAAGGAAATCAGGTTGTCCCCCGTGGGGCTCACACTCTTCATCCCCGTTTTACAGATGAGGTAACTGAGGCACAGAGAAGCTAAGTGGCTCGCCCAAGGTCACACAGCCGACAAGTGGCGGAGTCAGGATTAGACTCCCAAGCCCGTGCTCCTGCCACTAAGCCACGCTGCTTTGGAGACAGCCATTTGAATCGGAGATATTCTATCGGGGAAGGGGAGGGAATGAATCCAACCCCTGAAACAAGTCCTGTATCCTAAGTGAGTATAGAAAAAGACACAGAAAGGAAATACGTTTTGGTCCGGGGCGAAAGAAGCTCCCCAGTGGAGTGTAAGTTCCTTGTGGGCAGGGAACATGTCTACCAACTCTGTTATGTTGTACTCTCCCAAATGTTCAGCACGGTGCTCTGCACATGATAAGTGCTCAATAAATACCATTGACTGATTGATTGATTGACTGAATGACTGACAGCATTCAATCTCAGTTTCCAAATAGAGGAATCCACAGTCCTCTGAAGTCTGGGAAAACAAAAGAACAGGCCCTTCCCAATCATTGCTCTTCACATGGTAAGTGCTCAATAAATACCATTGACTGATTGATTGATTGATTGAATGACTGACAGCATTCAATCTCAGGTTCCAAATAGAGGAATCCACAGTCCTCTGAAGTCTGGGAAAACAAAAGAACAGGCCCTTCCCAGTCATTGCTCTTCACTGGGGGGCATAGCTTTTCCCACTAGAAGCACAGGTTCTCTAGTGTGCTACTGAAAACATTTGTTTTCATATATTATTCATATGTGCCCCAAACACTATTGAGCTCTCAAGTGGTCTCGTGTCAACGTCCTCTAGGAATGATGATGATGATGATGGCATTTGTTAAGCGCTTACTACGTGCCAAGCACTGTTCTAAGTGCTGGGGGAGATACAAGGTGATCAGGTTGTCCCACGTGGGGCTCACAGTCTTAATCTCCTTTTTACAGATGAGGTCACCGAGGCACAGAGAAGTGAAGTGACTTGCCCAAAGTCACACAGCTAAGTGGCGGAGTCAGGATTAGAACCCACGACCTCTGATTCCCAAGCCCGGGCTTTTGCCACTGAGCAAACTGGAGGTGCTGGGGAGGGGGACCTGACAAGCCCTCAGGTCTTTTTAAACAAAGCGTGAAGAGATGGTAACAGGACCACCAGAGATGATTTGCAGAGGGAGGTGGGGATGGAGGCAAGAGGGAAAGTAAACCCCTGGGAAGCGGCGTGGCCTAGTGGAAAGGGCACGAGCTTGGGAGTCAGAGGACCTGGGTTCCAATCCTGCCTCTGCCACCTGCCTGCTTGGGTAAGTCACTTACCCTTTCTGTGCCTCAGTTACTTCATCTGTAAAATGGAGATTACATATCTGTTTTTCCTCCTACTTGGTCTCTGAGTCCCAGTGGGGGACTATGTCCATCCTAATTATCTTGTTCAGTGCTCGGGCAAATAGACCGTTCTTAGCAAATACCATCACTATTGTCAGGGAACTGGATATGGACCCCGTTTCTGCTTTCGGCACCTTGTCCACACCTCAGAATATTTTTGAGGAGGAGGCGAGGAGAAGCAGCGTGGCTCAGTGGAAAGAGCCCAGGCTTGGAGGTCAGAGGTCATGAGTTCTAATCCAGGCTCCGCCACTTGTCAGCTGTGTGACTTTGGGCAAGTCAGTTAACTTCTCTGTGCCTCAGTTACCTCGACTTTAAAAATGGGGATTAAGACGGTGAGCTCCATGTGGGACAACCTGATTACCTTGTATCCCCCCAGTGCTTAGAACAGTGCTTTGCACATAGTAAGCGCTTAACAAATGCCATTATTATTATTATTCATTCATTCATTCATTCAATTGTATTTCTTGAGCACTTACTGTGTGCAGAGCACTGTACTAAGCGCTTGGAAAGTACAAGTCGGCAACATATAGAGACGGTCCCTACCCAACAACGGGCTCACAGTCTAGAAGGGGGAGACAGACAACAAAACAAAACATGGAGACAGGTGTCAAAATCGTCAGAACAAATAGAATTATAGCTATATGCACATCATTAACAAAATAAATAGAATAGTAAATATGTACAAGTAAAAAATAGAGTAATAAATCTGTACAGATATATACAAGTGCTGTGGGGAGGGGAAGGAGGTAGGGCGGGGGGAATGGGAAGGAGGAGAGGAAAAAAGTGGGGGGCTCAGTCTGGGAAGGCCTCCTGGAGGAGGTGAACTCTCAGTAGGGCTTTGAAGTGAGAAAGAGAGGTAGCTTGGCAGATGTGTGGAGGGAGGGCATTCCAGGACAGGGGAAGGACGTGTGCCGGGGATCGACGGCGAGATGGGTGAGAACGAGGCACGGTGAGGACGTTAGCTACTGAGGAGCGGAGGGTGCGGGCTGGGCTGGAAAAGGAGAAAAGGGAGACAGGGATCGTGTCTATCAACACCAAAAATAATAACAACAATAATGATAATAAACCATGATAAGAACTGATAATAAGGCACAGGGAAGCATCATGGCCTAATGGAAAGAGCACAGGCCTGGGGGTCAGAAAGATCTGAGCTCTCATCAATCAATCAATCATGTTCCTTGAGTGTTTACTGTGTGCAGAGCACTGTACTAAGCGGTTGGGAAATACGACACAACAATTAACCCAGCTCCACCACTTGTCTGCTGTGTGACCTTGGACAAGTCACTTAACTCCTTTGTGCCTCAGTTTCCTCATCTGTAAAATAAGGGTTAAGACTGTGCACCTTTAACAGGACATGGACTATGTCCAACCTGATTAGCTAGGACCTACTCCAGAGCTTAGTACAGTGCTCTGCACGCAGTGTGCATTTAAGAAATATCATTAAAAAAACACCATAGTACTCTCCAAAGCATTTAATACAGAGCTCTGCACATAATAAGCGTTACATAAATATTACTGATCAAGTGATCAGCGCCTCGGAGATAGAAATGGAGAGAAGCGTTCATTCATTCGTTCATTCAATTGTATTTATTGAGCGCATACTGTGTGCAGAGCACTGTACTAAGCGCTTGGAAAGTACGATTCAGCAACAAATAGAGAGAATCCCTACCCAAGCTTTCACTGAGGGAGGTCGTACGTCCCAGGCAGAGTCACCGAATATAAGCAGGGCTCTTTTCCAGTCTTCACGAGTGCCAGAGGAATGACAGCTCCCGGACAGCATAACAGCTGGAGTACAAAATTGCACGCACATGGTATCTCTCTCCTCTCAGGTCCATGTGTCCCGGCATCACAAGGAGACTGTCACGGCATGGAAGCCGAATGCGCCTGTTGGACTCCGATACACCATTTCTCAGGAGAGGGCCGACACTCCTGGATTTACACTGGGAATTTTGGCTCAAGACAAAGAGAAGTCACAGAGATTCAACTAGTCTTGAAGCTGGGTGAGAAAAATTCTTACTTATCCTTTTGGAAACAGTTCAGTGGAGGTGAGGAAAGGTCCGGTGGAAGGTATCATGAGGTGAAAGAAGACTGAAATGTAGAATTTGACTACACATTAGCCTAATTTCTACAATGATCCTATTAGAGTGGAATCAAATCCTTTCTGCACTACTTTCCCGATTTGAGAAATTGATATTTCCCTAATTTTAAAATCTGTGGTGAAAGTGTGCTACGAAAAACCCATATGAGTTTCTCATGCACGATTAAGGTGCTCAGCTGAAGAGTGCCAGGATCACTTTGGTTAACAGGTAAGCAAGTATTCTTTTACAGGTAGAGTGAAACGGTGTTTACTCAACTGGCGGGCTTATTCAGCTTGCTTGGAAGAGTTCATTGTTTACCCTGATCATTTTACATTCATGATATAATCAGTCTGATGCTAAATTTCTTAACTTCCTGAAGATAAACCAGATTTAATTGAGGAAGGAAGAAAGAGAATTTAGGAATAAAGCCCTATTTTATTTTCTATTTTTTGTGAGGAAAACAGCAATTCATTTAATTTATTACACTGAAATCATTTACTCTGAAAAATCAATTAAATCTGCATTTGATCCTAATCACTGTAATAATGTGAACTTACAAATAGATCCAGATGTTTATAATTGCCTAAATAGGCATGAAAGTGAACAGTATGTATCTGTCCTTTCACTTGGGCAATTTCACCAGCTCATTTTCAAATATAGTGAATATGAGTCTCATTCTTCTTATGCAGATAACTTGCTGGCCGAAGAATATATTCAAGGACTGAACAGTAATTGTTCTGGCTGCAAATAAAATTAAATGTATAATTTCTAAACTATCAGAATGCCTTATTTCTAAGTCTAAAATGATATGAGAAAAGAAAACTGAGGAAATGAATAATAAAATGCCCTAAATGAATGCTTTCCCAGCTTTTCAACAAACTTAATTCTTTCTTGCTAAACAGTGGCTGAGACCCAGAATCCAGATACCTGGAGCCACTGTTTTTTTGTTTTCTTCAGCCTCGTTTTATTTTTCCTTTAGATCAGCAATTCAAGCTCAAATTCCCGAAATTCATAGATATAGGAGGCTCACTTGGGCTCAGAAGGGAGCTGAGGGTGAGTAAAGAGAGTGATGCGTAGGGAGTGAGACTGATTTTAGGGAGTGCACAAGATCGAATCAGAGTGAAAGGATCCTGTCCTTTAATATTCCTTGTTTGGAGCACAATTAGTAGAGGAAGTAGTAGTAATTGTTGGTATTGTAGTTGTAGTGGTAGTAGCAATAATA
Organism: Tachyglossus aculeatus; assembly: GCF_015852505.1. NCBI lineage: Eukaryota > Metazoa > Chordata > Mammalia > Monotremata > Tachyglossidae > Tachyglossus > Tachyglossus aculeatus. The sequence goes on along the minus strand of NC_052079.1, from coordinate 20,269,653 downwards.
GAAGTAATAGTAGAAGTAATAATAATAATAGTAATGATGGCATTTGTTAAGCATTTACTACATGCAAAGCACTGTTCTAAGCACTGGGAAGGATACAGGGTGATCAGGTTGTCCCAGGTGGGGCTCACAGTCTTAATCCCCATTTTACAGGTGAGGTAATTGAGGCACAGAGAAGTTAAATGACTTGCCCAAAGTCACACAGCTGACAATCAGTGGAGCCAGAGTTTGAACCCATGACCTCTGACTTCCAAGCCCCTGCTTTTTCCACTGAGCCACGCTGAAGTAGTGGTAATAGTTGTCATAGAAACAACTATGCCGAGCCCACAGCTAGCTGCCTTATTAGTGACTGTTTGTGATCCTGTGAACAAGAGAGAGACTTTGCTGAGGCACTGATCTACCTGAGACAGGTGATTGCAGGCCTATGGGAGTGAAGCGTGGAGGGAGGTGGGCTTTTCTCTCCCTGTTCTACCTGAACCAGTCAGTGACTGCTATGTAGAGGCACAGCTGCTTGTGTAAGGAAGATAAAAGGCACTCATTTTGAATAGCATCGGGGCATCTGTGAGTATACACAGAGAAACAAGCATGCTAACAGCAGTACTTGGAAGCAGAAAGAAGAAGCATTGGTAGGATGGGCCCCTTTGACCACAGACTGCTGTTGGACTCTTGGTGGAGTGAGTGAGTGTGTATATGTGTCACTCTTGCATGCTGATAAAACTAAGTAAAAAACTTTCCACATTAACCTTAGTGAGGAGAGGTGTGGTCTCTCTTCTAGAGAGCAAGTCAGGGTGATGCAGGAGGGAGAAGAGAAAAGGGGGGCTTAGTCTGTGCCTCTTGGAGAAGATACACCCTCAGTAAGGTTTTGAAGGAGGGGAGAGTAATTGTCTGTCAGATTTGAGGAAGGAGGGCATTCCAGGCCAGAAGCAGGACGTGTGCTAGGGGTCTGAGGAAACATAGGTAAGATCAAGGTACAGTGAGAAGGTTAGCATTCATTAGGCACTCAGCCAAATGCATACCCACAAAACACTTTTTTGTTTCTTCCTTGCAAACAAATCTCTTTTTTAAAGTGTTTAATAATGATGGTATTTATTAAGCACTTACTATTTGCCAAGCACTGTTCCAAGTGCTGGGGTAAGTATGAGGTAATCAGGTTGTCCCATGTGGGGCTCACAGTCTTAATCCCCATTTTGCAGATGAGGTATCTGAGGCACAGAGAAGTGAAGTGACTTGCTCGAGGTTACACAGCGGACTAGTTGCAGAGGTGGGTTTAGAACCCACGACCTCTGACTCCCAAGCCTGGGCTCTTTCCACTAAACCACGCTGCCCAATCACCTAGCAAATGACACACCCACCCACCCTTCAAATGTGAAGAAAATGCATTGACAGTGTAATTCACCTATGAATTTATATGTGATTGAAAAGGTCAGCAGTGGGACCCCAAATCCCAGACACAATATGTTCATAAAAAGATTGTCTGTTATTTTAGTTCCACTTTAGAGGTTTGCAGAGCCTGATGTTTTATCTTTAGCCTCCTTATCTCTTGGTCTTATGAAGCTTCTGTTAAAAAAGAGCACTCCCTTTTTGGAATTTATTCCAAGTTTTCCTGAATGCAGCCCTGTCTGAGACTTTGTTCAAATGTTGGAAATTTAGTTTCAGCTCATCCTATGGCAGATGGTCGGACATCTTGAGGTCATTCATTTTCTTAGTAAATCTATGTTGAGGTGAGTATAGTTTCAGTGCTAGTAGACTAAACTAGTTGCTCTAGACTGTAAGCTTCGCGAGCACTTAGAACAGTGCTCTGAATATGGCAAACACTCATTAAATGACATTGATCAAGTGATTTCATTCCCAAGCTTCATTGCTTGTGATGTTGTCTTGTCAGCTGATGCTGAGTATAGCCAGAAAACGATGCAGATGAGTTGCTTACAGGGCTGGATGTGGGGATTGTGTTGGATCCATGTCGCACAGACAGAGAGAGAGTTCAGCAGCACTAAAACTATGAAGACCTTTAGTTTTATCAGGAGCTTTGATGATGATGATGGCGTTTATTAAGCGCTTACTATGTGCAAAGCACTGTTCTAAGCGCTGGGGAGGTTACAAGGGGATCAGGTTGTCCCACGGGGGGCTCACAGTCTTAATCCCCATTTTACAGATGAGGTAACTGAGGCCCAGAGAAGTAAAGTGACTTGCCCAAGGTCACACAGCAGACATGTGGTGGAGTCGGGATTCGAACCCCTGACCTCTGGCTCCAAAGCCCGGGCTCTTTCCACTGAGCCACGCTGCTTTGATACCATGCTGCCACCACAGTCTGTTTGACAGTTTCTCAGAGGATGTGCTGGTCTTCTTGAGATTGCTTTCTACTTGTCTATTGTTGAATCAGTGGCCAAGGTGCTGCCTAGGTAACAGAATTCTGTGACAATATAGACTTTTAGACAATATAGACTCTGTGTTGCCAATATAGACTTTTGGCTGAGTATGATTTCCCTGGTACAGGTTGATACATCTCCTTCGTTTTCTTTAGATTTATTGTCAGCCCATAATACTGGCCTATTTGGTGGAATACTGGCCTTTTTGTTGCATCTTCCAGCATGACTGCATGGAATAAATTGAACAGGATCGGGTCACTAGGCATCCCTCTCTTGCTCCCTTGACAATGGGGAATGGATCAGACAGAACTCCTTTTTTTTCTCTGACCCTACCAGCCATGCTGTCATGAAATAATCTCAGAACCATGATCAGCTTTTCTGGGCAACCCAAATCACTAAGTCATTTCCAGAGCCCAGAATTTTTGGTGGTAGCAAATGCTTTCCAATGCTACTAGGGTATTTCAATTAAGGTACTTAATGCTGTTCCCTGAACTTTTCTTGCCTCTGATGCACAATATTACTGCAAACAATGAAGATATCTCAGCAGCCTATCATCTGTTATGGGAGTCATATATTAGTAAACAGTGGACATATTGTTTCTCCCCGTTTCTTGGAAAGGATCATTTAATAGAAAAGTTTTTTTAAAATAAAACAAAACATAAAACAAGTGAATTAAGTAGGAGCAGTGGAAAATAAATTAAAGAGTAAGGAATTGCAAATTATCTGGAGAAAAGATGGATTTTTTTTAAGACCTGTAAGAATTAAAAGAACTTCAGCAAAATATACTGAAAACATTATTTCATGACCTTTTTATTAAGAATTGTATCTTAGTCATTTAGTATAACATTTCAGTACAATCACAATTACATAGAGTGCACCAAAATATAACATATTAGCAGAGTAAGTGCATAATTGATCCATTAAGATTCATTTAATTGTGCTATAATAATGATGGTACTTTTTTAATGATGGCATTTATCTTTACTCCAGTTCTTTGTCATTAAATTTTCCAGAAACCTTTTACAGTTATTTGTTTGATTTGTGGACAGTAAAAAAATGAGACTTTTTTGTTTTAATCTTTTTTTTTTTTACATGTTGTAAAATCTTGTAGACTTGGTTCCTTATTCATGTAATTTCTGGGCCTGCAATTATTTACAGGAGAAAATCAGAGTAAAGATTTTGGTGCTTCATAAGGCCCCATGCTTTCATTTGCTTATTCCGAGCTCTCTCTCCAATGGATGCCTCCTTGTTACCTGCATTTCAACAGAGGGTGTGGGAAACAGGATGGATAGAAGAGATGATAAAGTATAGTACGAACTTTTAAAACTCCCCTTGTTGACTTTTCCCCTGAAATAAACGAGGGCAAACTTCACCGGAGTGGTATTTACCCATCTCTTTTTTTAATGGTATTTAAGTGCTTACTATATGCCAGACTCTGTACTAAACACTGGGGATAACCCAAGCTAATCAGGTTGGACACAGTCCATGTCTCACATGGGGCTCACAGTCTTAATCCCCATTTTGCAAATGAGGTAACTGAGGCACAGAGAAGTTAAGTAACTTGCCCAAGGTCACACAGCACACACGTGGCAGAGCTGGGATTAGAACGCAGGTCCTTTTGGCGCCAAGGCTCTATCAGGCCAGGCTACTTAGGCCAGCCCCCCCCCCCCACACACACACACGTACGCACCAAGGGTCACCTCCTATTTCTGTCCCAGAGAAGGTGGTTTGCCCCCGGTGCTTGCCCCCACTATCTCTGCATTTTGGGTCCCTTTAGGCCTCTGGAGTTAAAAACTACAATTCCAAGAATGGACAGTTTGTGTGAGGGGACAGGGAGCATGAAGAGGGCCATGTGTATTTTTGAGTATAGACAAAATATGAATTATTCATAGATATTTTAATAGAAACAATTAGGGCCTTTTTGAAGGAAGGGATTTAAAATGATGATATATGGGATTGGCAGAGTTTCCTTCTGCATTTCCTCTTGCTTTCAAGACATGCCTACTTGGAATTTCTCCTGTCACCACAAACTTAATATGTCTAAAGCATAACTCCTTATCTTCCCACCCAAACCCCTTTCTGTCATCCTTTCTCCCTTTATTCATCCCCCCCAAACCCAGCCCCACAGCATTTTTGTAAATATCTGTAATTTATTTATTTACATTAATGTCTTCCTCCCCCTCTACACTGTAAATCACTGTGGTCAGGAAATGTATCTGTTATATTGTACTCTCCCAAGTGCTTAGTACAGAGCTCTGCCCACAGTAAGCACTCAATGGATACGATTCACTGGCTGACTGACAAGCCCGTAATCTTGGTGTTTTCCTTGACTTCTCTGTCTCATTCAACCCACCATAATCTATCACTAAATCCTGTCAGTTCAACCTCCACAATATTGCTAAAATCCTCGCTTTCCTCTCCATCCAAACAGCTACCATGTTAATTCGAGTACTTATCCCATCCCACCGTGATTACTGCATCAATCACCTTGCTGACCTTCCCTCATCCTGCCTCTCGCCACTCCAATCCATACTTCACTTGCCTGCCCGGATCATTTTTCTACAGAAAGGTTCATAATTTTTCCCACTCTCCCAAGTGCTTAGCGCAGTAAGGATTGATTGATTCTGAGAAGCTCAGGATGTTTCACATGTATTCTCCTTTTACTCTTCTAGATTCTATATTGGAAAATATTTCTGCAAAAGAATGCAAATACATAAAACCACTTAAAATATATCCTTCCACCTATCTGTCTGTCTATATAGATCTTTAGCTTCTTCAGACCAAGGATTTTGTCTATTGACTATTGTATACTCTCAAGTACTTCAGTGCTCTGCACAGGAGGGCTTAAAATATACCACTGACTGATATAGATATGTCTTTGCATAAGTGGAATAAATAAATGGCAGCAGGACAGACAGAAGCAAACTGCAATAATAATAATAATTGTGGCATTTATTTAGCACTTACTATATGCCAAGCACAGTTCTAAGCTCTGGGGAAGATAGAAGGTCATCAGGTTGGACACAGTCCCTGTCCCATATGGAGTTCGCAGTCTTGATCCCTGTTTTACAGAAAAGGTAACTGAGGCACAGAGAATTGAAGTGGCTTGCCCAAGGTCACACAGCAGACACATGGCAGAGCTGGGATTAGAACCCTGAGCATTCGTGACCTCCCTCCCTGCCTGCCACAGATGGGAGAAGTCTGGCCTCTCCCAGATGTAAGTGGGGATAAAGGAATTGAACTGCGAAAAACCAACGACAGCACCTACAATGTGGGGAACGTTTGGACTTTTGGGACAGTCCCCGTGGCTTGTGGAAAGCTAAACATCTGCTATTTTAACACTGTTGTAATGATAACACTGTAAAAATCAGGGTATTTGTTAAGCACTCACTATGTGATAAGCACTTTGCCAAGAGCCAGCGTGGATTACAAAGTATCAGTGGCATTCATTGGGTACTTACTATGGAGAGCTCTGTGCTAAACGCTTGGGAGGGTACAATACAAGAGGGTAGGTAGACATGATTCTTGTCATTCATTCATTCAGTCGTATTTATTGAGCACTTACTGTGTGCAGAGCACTGTACTAAGCACTTGGGAAGTACAAGTTGTCTTCAAGAAGCCTATAGACAAAATAAATAGATCAGATGCAATCCCTGTCTTCTATGGGGCTTCTGGGCTAAAATAGTCGGAGTCTTTTGTTCTTATTGTTGCTGTTAATGTTGAGTTTATTGTTTTTGATTTAATATGTTTTTTCTTTCCTTCTGTGTCCAACTCCAGTCTCCACCTTGGCCCCTCTAAGACTTTGAGCCAGCTGTGGGCCAGGGCCCTGTCTGAATGGGCCTCTGGATTTTTCCCAAGTGCTTAGTGCTCTACTGTGCAAACAGTGCAAAGGCAATAAATAATAATTTCATATTTCATTTCATACTTCGATTCCATTGATCTAGATTTCTAAAAACATATCAAACTTCAAACAGGAATGACAAGGAAGAGAGGTTTCCCTAGGATTCTGTTTTTCCTGCCCCCAACTTTTTTTTCCTCCCACTGCTCGATGGTTTGAGACGTGTTTTGGTCTTAATAATAATAATAATGACGGCATTTATTAAGCGCTTACTATGTGCAGAGCACTCTTCTAAGCGCTGGAGAGGTTACAAGGTAATCAGGTTGTCCCACGGGGGGCTCACAGTCAATCTCCATTTTACAGATGAGGTAACTGAGGCGCAGAAGTTAAGTGACTTGCCCAAAGTCACACAGCTGACAATTGGCGGAGCCAGGATTTGAGCCCATAACCACTGACTCCAAAGCCCGGGCTCTTTCCACTGAGCCACACTGCTTCCCTATCTTGCCATTTCCCTCAACTTCTATGTTGAACAAAGTCATCCATGTTTGTCTCTGGTAATTTCATTATCTCTAAATTGTAAGCTCATCTCTAGACTGTAAATGTATCCCTAGACAGTAGCTCACTGTGGGCAGGGAATGTGTCTACCAACTCTTGTATTCTACTCTCCAAAGTGGTCAGTACAGTGCTCTGCACACAGTAAGTGTTCAATAAATGCCACTGATTAAAGTGTCAAATACCTCATTTACTCTGCTTCCTTCATGTCCTTCAGACTTGGAATTTTTTTCCTGGGATTCATCTGCATATAGTTTTTAGGTCTGGGCACCTAAAATGTTCTCTCTTCCCTCTGTGTATGAAAGCTTTTTTGCTGTTACCTCTTCTTGGGCATGGCCACTTCCCAAATACATATTCTTTTCTTTTTCAGTATTGGGAAAATGATGCTTTTAACGCCCCCCCACCCCCACCCCGCCCGCCACAAGCTGGACTCACTATCTAATGTGCTGTGAACACATTGGCCTAATTAGCCAAAAGGCAATGAAACCCAGCCCTAACAAAAATACACCTATGCATTTTGGCAGTAGTTGGAAATAATATGAGAGCTGAATTAAAAATTGATTTCTAAGCCATCCTCTGATACACAGTAGCCTCTGCATGGCACAAGGCTTTTAGTTCTAGTTTTCTTCTTCAGTTTCTTTTTCCATCTGCGCTCTTCACCTTCCCTCTGATAATATTCTTATGATTTTTTTTGGTTATTCTACCACTTTCACTCTTTTCAAGCTCCATCTTTTCCTTCCTCACTCTAGTTCCTCCCCACTGATTTTCTTTTTTTTTTATGTGACTTGCTCCCAATAGCTCTGCATGTTTATCAGAGATTTGGAATCAGTTCTTTCTTTTTTATATGCAAACCTGAGGCCTGGGTGGTCCTACTTGCCCCTCATATTTCTGATTTTTACAATCCTCATTTGTTGTATTAGCATGTTTGGTGTGCCAGAACCTGTCTCAATGAGATTGGTCAAAACTGTTCAGGTTGTGGCAGATTTTCTCTTTAAGCTATAGTCCTTTTTTCTTATTCCTCTTGGAATACTAATTGTTGTATTTGAGTGCTTACTATGTCAAGCACTGTACTAAGTGTTAGGGTAGATACAAGATAATCAGGTCCCATATAAGGCTCAGTAACTGAGTAGGAGGAATAGCAGGTATTGAATCCCCATTTTGCAGATGAGGGAACTGAGACCCCGAAAAGTTAAGTGACTTGCCCAAGATCACATAGCTGACAACTGGTGGAGCCAGGATTTGAACCCAGGTCCTCTGAATCCCAAGCCTGTGTTCTTTCCACTAGGCCATGCTGCAGCTTCTCCTGTAGCCTTAATCTCCCCTCTATATTATTATTCTCTGTTCATTATTAGAATGCTAAACACATTTGCACGAAACATTCTGAAATATATTGCACCAACTTGGATTGCATCATTTAAAACACAAAATCATGCCTTACCTTGACTCCGGCTTTTTGGGTAGGCCAGTCATTTACCCCACGTTCCCTGTTTCTTCAAGGTGAGTCCTTTCTAGAATACAACTTTGCTCTACATCTATCCTTCTTTTACCTCCTATTGCTAGTGTTTGCGATACAATTCCTGTGAGTCCTTTAGTCACAGTTTCTATCAATCAGTAATATTTGTTGAGTTCTGACTGTGCAAAACCCTGAACTAACCCCTTGGGAGAGTGGAGTACAGTAAAGTTGGTAGGCACGATGGCAATATTATTAAGGGCTTTAAATACCCAATGTTCTCATCCTATTTCTTAAGTCAGTCAGTAGACCAAGGGTCTTTGAAAACCACTGCCGAATGTTTCCTTAAGCAGTTGGTGAATTCTTTCAGAACTTCCCAGCGGAGCAAGTTTCTTCCAGAAGCATTCCTACTTCACAAGGATTTTCCTGTTTACCTTCCTTTCAAGCCTTCAAATTTTTCCCTCTAAATTCTCACTTTCTCATCTTCCCAGAGATTCGAAGGGGAACCCGCCAAATCACCACATCTCTTGTCAAATGAATGGGAGAGTTTTCTTGAAGTTTTTGCAGAGAAGGGCAGTGCTCTGAACCTCAATAATGCTGTAGATGATGGATTAAGTAACTTTTCTCTTTGTCTAACCTGGATGTACTCATTCTAATTTTTCAGAACCACAGCGAATTTTTCTGCCCTTCTAGACTGTTCCCCTCTCTTCCCCTCTAGACTGTAAACTCGTTGTAGGCAGGGAATGTGTCCGCTTATTATGTTGTATTCTCGCAAGTGCCAAGTACAGTGCTCTGCACAAAGTAAGTGCTCAGTAAATGCAATTGAATAAATAAATTCCCTTGGCTTTGAACACTTTAGTACATACCCAGGCAAAACTTTATGTGCCTATTTTTCCCCTTCCTCCCACATAATCTCTTCTCTTTTCATAGTGTAAATACTTTCCTCATTTCTGTTTTACTCATGCTGCTTGTGTGTTTTTCCCCTTCTCCCTTGTTCATCTGCCAATATTTTCTTGAAAATACCTATTTTGTTTCTGAAGAAAGCAATGAAGAGGAGGAACAATATAAGGTGATTTAGAGAATACAATCCTAATCATTCATATCTTATATCTTAACTGGATATCTCCCAACCTTCCGATGAATTCTGAAGAGAGACCAGAAAAACACACTGGTTTTACTGTTATCTGTTTTAGCAATACCTTTGTCTCTTCTTGTTCTAAATGAAATTTCTTCAGGCTCCATATCCCTTCCCTGAACTACCTTTCCAAAGGAATGGTCCAAAGTACAGACTTCCATCTCATTTTATTGCAGGACACATGCTGTTAGAAGATTTTATGTATTCTGCTTGACTTCTCTCCCTTAAAAGTTCATTCAGTTATTAGGAGGCTGTTGTGAGATTGATGTTCTTCATTCCTGTCTCCTTATATAAAATATCCAAATGCATTACTTCATATTTCTTTTTTTTTAATTGCCCTGCCCTTGTTTATTGCACAATTACAGCCTCCTCCAACACTGCTCTAATTGTAATGTGTAGGAAAGAAGCTAACTCTTCAACGATTTTTTTTTTCTTCTGTTTGGCGTAGCTTAAGTATTATTATCTTCCACTGTGGTTGATCATGGTACCCCTGTTTCTCTTCAGCCAACTGGTGACCCACCTCTGGGCAGAACAACTGGCCATCGAAACAAGGGCTAAATCACATTGAATTTTGTCTCTCCCCTTTGCTCCCCCCTCTAGACTGTAAGCTTCTTATAGGTAGGGAACATTTCTACCAACTCTGTTGTATTTTATTCTCCCAAGCAATTAGTACAGTACTGTGCATTACAAAATCACTCAATAAATACCAATTGGTTGAAGGAACAAAACCTGCCAGTCATCGAGGTCCCATTGTCTCAATTCAATGTCACATTTTCTTTTCTCACCCGGAAATGAAATAGCTTTCTTGGTTATGTTATGATGGGGCATGCTATAGTACTTTTGAATATCCTCCGTCACTCCTTTTTCATTCCAAAGTATAATAAAATATATTGAGACTTTATCTTAGGCACAACAGTATCTTTGAAAATTCCATGAAGCAAATCTCTGTTCCCTTTTTTGTGTACTTATAGCAAAATCCATCATTGTCCTATCCCTGAAACAGACATTACATTGTTTTATGTCTGGGATTTGGCAGCAAAGACATTCCTGGTCATCATTCCCATTATGTTTCCACACATAATCCCGGGATTGACATTTTCTTTTTTGCATCTGTGCTCAGGAGATTGTCCCAGATTTCAATGATGAATCGCCTTTTCAATGGTTCAGTGATGCTTGTCTTTTCTCTGAGACCTTGCAATCCTTACTATCTCTTGTTCCCGTCTTCCTCTTCTCTTACATTAGCCTTTAAAAAGGAAGCAACAAGAGCATTACATTGGTACCAGAAATATCTCCTCCCGGAGTCTTTTCTTCCTCTTTGTTGTGGCACATTCCTTCTTTCTCTTTTCTGCAGCATTTTCTCCATCTCCTCAGGGGAGGAGTCCATTTGTTTTGTTTCCTTTGCTAGATTGTTTAATTTTGGGAAAGGTATCAAGTTCCAAGCTCATTTCCTCTTTCATTCTTTTATATGAATATGCATGTACATCTTGTATCTACCCTAGTGCTTAGTACAATACTTGGCATATAGTAAGCACTTAACAAACCCCCAGTTGTTTATTTTTAGTATTAGTCATATAAAAACATGGATGGAGGATACCATTGTAAATGTTGGATCACGCATGGCCCAGGCATAAAGGTTTAGAACTAAATGCTTGTGTTAAGGAATTGCAGCATAGCCTAATGGAAGAAGCACAAATGGGTGACCTTGGCCAAGTTATTTCATTTCTCTGATGAAGTTTTTTCACCTGTAAAATGGGGATTCAATACCTGTTCTCCCTCCTACCAAGACTGTGAGTCCCATGTGGGAGAGGGACTGTGTGTCCGACCTGATTAATTTAGAAGAGTGTAGGACACATGGAAAGGGCTTAACAAAGACTGTGAGTAATAAAATAAAACTAAGTTTCTTACTGAGAGAACTGCCTCTCCAGGAAAAATTGAGTAAAACTGTATATTTCAACTTTAGAAAACTGGGTAACTTTTCATAGAAAGTTTGGGTAATTATCCACTAATTTGGATAAGTCTAGATAACCAATCCAGATATTCAGGCAAAGACAGTTTGTTTTTTGTCCTACATTTTTGTTTTTCATTTTCATTTGTCTTGGTCCATTTTATTTGAGGTTAATCAGTCAAGGATATTTATTGAGTGTTTACTGTTTGAAAAGCACTGTAATAATAATAATAATGATGGCATTTATTAAGCACTTACTACATGCAAAGCACTGTTCTAAGCTCTGGGGAGGTTACAAGGGGATCACAGGTTGTCCCATGGGGGACTCACAGTCTTAATCCCCATTTTACAGATGAGGTAACTGAGGCCCAGAGAAGTTAAGTGACTTGCCCGAAGTCACACAGCTGGCAATTGGCGGAGCTGGGATTTGAACCCATGACCTCTAACTCCAAAGCCCGTGCTCTTTCCACTGAGCCATGCTACTTTTCTGCGCTTGGGCGAGTACAATAGGACTGTTTCCTTGGAGAAAATCTTCATTCATTTGGTGGATTGAGATTTTAATTTTGTACTTCTACTATCTCCTTCTGTCCCTTTTTGTCTGTCCTACCCACCACTGCATTTCCAAAGTTCCAATTTCTACATACCTACACAAAAGAAGCATACATCATCATCATCATCACCTTCATTGATGGTATTTTCTGAGCGCTTACTATGTACACTAAGCATTTGGGAGAATACATTCCAACAGAGTTAGCAGACATGTTCCCCGCCCACAGTGAACTTAGTCTAGAGGGGGAGAAAAACATGTAAATAGGATAGTATGGAGCATTTAATCTTCAAGGAAATGGGTCTCAAATTAACAGCCATTATTTATTTTTCATTGTAGACCAAAACTTGCCATTATTTGGATGTTTTCTTTCATATTTCTCGAACCCTGTTCATTTATTACCAGATTCTGGTGACAAACGATTGCCTATTGCAGATGGCCCTTTCAGAAATTAAATACTTCAAAACCTAAGAACAGAATCAGGCCCCCAAAGCAATTCCCCAAATTAAAAAGGTTACCCTAGCCTTATGAATCACTTTGGTGGCATTACATATTTGATTCTTCTCCAAAAATGATAACAACACTGGAAATATTTTATTGGATGCCCTAAGGAGTTTTTGCCTATGAGATCAGACTTCAAAATAATTGGCTAAGAAACAAGCTTAAAGCAATTTGAGTCTTGAAAAATATTTACTGTGTTTTTATAGGCAGCGTATTTGGCACACCAGTTGCTTCAAATAACAAGGACAAAAAGATTTTCAGTGAAGCTGTTGAATTTTTCACCAACATACACTCAGGAGAAGTTGAGCAGATATTTTTATCCATCGAACTACTTATCTATCAATCTATTATGAGAAGGAGCATGACCTAGTGGATAGAACACTGCTCTGGGAGTCAGAAGGACGTGGGTGATAATCCTGGCTCGGCCACTTTATTCCTTTGGTTGTATTTATTGAGCACTTACTTTGTGCAGAGAACTGTACTAAGTACTTGGGAAAGTGCAATGCAACAAAGAAAGTGACATTCCCTGCCCCTAGCGAGCTCCCAGCCTAGAGTGTGAGCTCTAGACTGTGTGCTGTGTATTCACTTGTGTCTATGCTGTGTCCACTTGTGTGCTGTGTGACCTTGGGCAAGTCACTTCACTTCTCTGGGCCTCAGTTACCTCATCTGTGAAATGGGGATTAAGATTGTGAGCCCCATGTGGAACAGGGATTATGTCCAACCCGGTTTGCTTGTATCCACCCAAGCTCTTAGTACAGTGCCTGGCACATAGCAAGTGCTTAACATAACATAATTATTATAATCTCCCTATCTTCATTCTCAAGGATAAAAGTAAGACCTGTGATTTTTAAGAAGTTGAAAAAATGGGTGATTAATTATGGTATTTGTTAAGCGCCTGCTATGCTCCAGGCACCATTCTAAGTGCTGACTGTATATCCATGAATCTCTTCCATACATAAAGGATAGATAAAGAAGAAACAGCTCCAGAGAGCATGTTTGTAGCTTACAGTTGAGTTTCCTCCTCCAGAAGTTCATTCATTCATTGAGCGCTTACTGTGTGCAGAGCACTGTACTAAGCACTTGGGCAAGTACGATACAGAATTAGAGAGACATTCCCTGCCCAAGTAGAGAGTCAACAGCAGCTTTAAGGAATTATTTGGGATCAGCCTCACCAATTAATGATCTATGTGCCCTCAATAAACTGACCTAGCATGACAATTCAGCATGGCCCTGAGGAAAGAGCACAGGATTAGCAATCAGGAGACCTAAATTCTCATCGCAGCTCCGCCACTTGTCTGCTGTGTGACAATGTATTTGCTCCTCAGTTTTCTCAACCGTAGATGAGGATTAAATGCTGTGAGCCCCATGGGGTGCAGGGGCTGTGTCTGACCTGATTATATTGCATCTACCCAGCGTTTAACACAGTGCTAGTGCAGAGTAAGAGCTCAATAAATAGCGCAATTAGCATTATAATGACTTTCCCGATTGCTGGGCTGGGGGGTTTCTTTTTTCAAACACGCTCTTAGAGCAGGTCAGCCATCGTATCTCACTGAGTTTTCTACTCCTGATCACTCCATGTCTCCACTTTGATGCTCAGCTTCATTGCCTCCATGTTTCAGACTGTGCTTTGGTGCCTCTAAAGGATTCCCATGGCCGCCTAGTAGCTGATTGTCTTCCCTCTCTTTGCCTTGTGGAACATTTGGGCGTATTCAGTCTCACACCAAATCCTGTTCATTCTTCCTCCACAACATTTCCAGATTGTGTCCCTCCCTCTATATCCTAACCTACTAAGCAGGTCCAGGATTTTGTCACTCCCTATTTGACTACTGGATCCACCTTCTTCACTGATCTCCTGGTTTTCAGGCTCTCCACTCAGGAGCTTGTACTTCACAGCAATGCCTGCATCATTTTTAATAAGACAGCATTCTGTGTAAACACTCCTCAGAAACCTCTAAATGCTTGTACAATCCTTTCTGTATTAAACAGAATGTCCTGATCATGTTTATTAAAGCATTCTATCGGCCTCTCCTTCCTACTTATCCATTCTCTTCTCCCACTCTACCCCAGGTGATAGTCTTCGTTCTTCTCAAGGTAACCTGTTCATTGTACCCCGTTCTCACCTCTTCCAACATTGAACATTTACCTGTACCCTGCCCCCCTCTAAATCTGCAGCCATCTCCCATTCTCAAATTTGACAGATTACACTTCTCCTCATTAGGAAGCCCTTCTGAAATTGCGCATCCTCCAACAGAACTGACCTGATTAATCTCTAATCTCTGCTGTTTATATTCCTTTCTTCTTCCCGTCCAGCACTTCTGCTTCACGGAAGCACTAAAGTAATCAAAACCTCCTGTGACCTATTTACAAACCTTATTACTCAAACACTAACTGAGAATACATATCCTTCCTTCTATTTGAAATTTATTTTAGTGTCTGCTTCTCTCACTTGATTCTAAGTTCCTTGAGGGAAGGGATCATTTTAACTAATTCTACTGGACTCTCTCAAGGGCTACTACTGTGTTCTGAACACATTGGGTGTCCAATAAATACAACTGTTCATTGACAGATGAACAATGGTTCTGTGGCTTGAATGTTCACAAAGTGATTTTAGACCAATGCTTTAGTCCTGGAAAATTCTGAATCTATAAGTGTAAGAGTACAGATTTTAGGTGATATCAGAAAATGTAAAATTAGCAAAAATAAAATATATATGCAGATATATTTGTATGTATCATATATAGAACACACTTTTAAAACATGGCATTTGGTAAGTGCTTACTATGTGCCAAGCATTGTCCTAAGCACTGGGATAGATACGAGCTAATCAGGTTGGACAAACCCCATGTCCCACATGGGGCTCACAGTCCCATTCCATTCTACAGATGAGGTAACTGAAGTATAAAGAAGTTAAATGATTTGCCCTAGGTCACACAGCGACAGCAGACATGTGGCAGAGCTGGGATTAGAACCTAGGTTCTTTAATTCCCAGGCCCATGCGGCTTCTCGTGTGTGTGTGTGTGTGTGTGTGTACTTGTATATATTAGCAAAAATAGAATATATGTATATATGTAATACAAGTAAATTTGTGTAGATATAATATATAAGTATATATACAACTATATCTATGCACATGTGGGGAAGCAGTGTGGCTTAGCGGAAAGAAAGCAGGCTTGGGACTCAAAGGTCGTGGGTTCTATTCCTGGCTCTGCCACTTGCCAGCTGTGTGACTTTGGGCAAGTCATTTCTCTTCTCTGTGCCTCAGTTATCTCATCTGTAAAATGGGAATTAAGACTGTGAGCCCCACGTGGGACAACCTGATTAGCTTGTATCTACCCCAGTGCTTAGAACAGTGCTTGACACGTAGTAAACACTTAACAAATACCATTAATATTATATATACTTTTTTTTTACTAATTCTCTATCTCACTGTCTCTCTGAAAATAGCTAGAGGGTTGGTACTGATGGTGATATTTTAGTTTAATCCAGGCATGTAAGTGAGGCTGAAAATACCGATGCATGATTGATCATTTCTTCCCCATCATGAGCATTTAAAGAATGCTCTTTGCTTCATCTCCCTCTTGGTGTCCTGATTTTCCAAAAGCTTCTATTTTAAGACTGTCATGTCATTTCTAATCACTGTGTGAGGGCTGATTTGTCTTCTGCTGCTGGCACCCAACTGTTAACAGCTACTTCACATTATCTGAGGGTTTTACTTCATTGTGTCTTTAGTAATAGGAGTAATAGTAGTAATGACACTTATTAAGTGCTTACAATGTGTTTAAGCACTATACTAAGTGCTGGAGAAATCACAGTCACTGTGGGGCTCACAATCTTGACTGAGTTAAGGACAAGCATACAGAAAAAAATAGCAATAGCTTTTTTAAATCAAAGACAACAATTACACAAAAGCAAGAGAAGAGCAGTCCATCACTGCTGAGGAAAAAAATATAGTCTTCAGTTTCCTCATGATCTCAGAAAGGCTGTTTCTCGACTGCTTTCATCACTGTGGATCTCCAGCTTCTCTTTGGACGGCTATCAGATCTTATGTTTGCCACCTTGGAGCTCTCTTCATTCGCCTCTTGCCTCTCAGACTGCTTCTTTCTCTGTCTCTCTCACTAGTTATCTTGTCATCACTCACCCTACAGTCACAGGAGTCTTGCACATCTCTGGGTTGCATCCTTTGCATTTGTACCCCTCTCTTGAGGAACTCTTGTGCTTGCATGACTCAAAAATCCTCCTCTCTAGGTTTGACCTCTCTGAATTTGAATCCTGTATCTTTGCTTTCAGGATATCTCCACTTTTGGTTTTTGTTCTGTATTCACTAAATGTTTATTATAGGCCAGGCACTGTACTAAACTCTGGCGTAGATGCTAGCTAATAAAATTAGACATAATCCAAGCAGGCGTGTCCCTGATTGCCAAACCAGGACTAAGTAGACACTCTATAAATACCTTGGGTTGATTGATTCACTAACAAGAACATTTAAGGGTGACCCTCTTCAGGTTTGTAAATTTAGCTTTGTAGTTCTGGAGTTTTTGTTTTATTGTTAGTAAGGCTGAAGAGATTGAACTGGGATGGTAAGAAATGATCTCACATGCAGTATTCATTTTTCCGTGGTCAGTAGAGTTTAATCCCCTCTTACTTGGTCAAAGGAAACTACGTCAGCCCTATACAATAGAATAAGCCCTGGCCATTCTCATCTACTTTTTCATTAATTATAGCTTTCTTGTTCATTGCTGAAAATCGTCTTCCTCAAACTTGTTTTTCCTGTTGCAACAGTACACAGGAGTAATTAATGTTATTTTATTGAAAACCTCTGGGAGAGAAAAATAGGTGTCTTGATTTCTACTTTAAATTCTCATAATTGTAGTTCCAAATAACTGGTTGGGAAAGATCTGTTATTTTACTGCAGTTCAAAATAAGGCAGGGGAAAGGCAGTGTAGAGGAAACATTAAACAGTCGTTAGCTATATACGGCAATTTTATGGGGATTCATTCCAAGGAGTTCTTATCTCGGTGGGTTTTACTTGTAACTCTAATAACTAATTATCGGGGGCTCTAATTGTCTATGTAATAATAATAATAATGGCATTTTTTAAGTGCTTAGTATGTGCAAAGCACTGTTCTAAGTGCTGGGGAGGTTACAGAGCGATCAGGTTGTCCCACAGGGGGCTCAAAATCTTAATCCCCATTTTCCAGATGAGAGAACTGAGGCACAGAGAAGTCAAGTGCCTGCAAAGGGACTAGAAAACAGATTTAGTTGAGCACAGTTTAAAATTTGAAGTAACTCCTCATACTTTTCCAATAAATGTATTGTTTGATATTTGAAGTCTTTAAAACTTAGGAGCCCCTGGACAAGCTATAATAAGCTTAATAAAAAATAAACTTATAATAAGCTTAATAAACAATTTGTTAAGGGCTTACTATGTGCCAAGCACTGTTCTAAGCGCTGGGGGGATACAAGGTAATCAGGTTGTCACAGGTCGGGCTCACAGTCTTCATCCCCATTTTACAGATGAGGGGACTGAGGCACAGAGAAATCAAGTGACTTGCCCAAAGTCACACAGCTGACAAGTGGCGGAGTAGGGATTAGAACCCAGGACCTCGGAATCCCAAGCCCGGGCTCTTGCCACTGAGCCATGCTGCTTCTCTTCATTTAATCCATTTAGAACTGAATTCAAGTGAATTTCAAACACCCAAACAATATGCTTAAATACTGCTCCATATTGTCCTTTCGACATTGAGTAATGTTCTATCAACTTTTTGAATTTGAAGTCTTTCTAAATGCTACTAGAGGCATAACCGGGGATCAAGCCATGTTGTTATAATAATAATAATGGTAAGTGCTTACTATGTGTCAAGCCCTGTTCTAAGCACAAGGTAATCAGGTTGTCCCACGTGGGGCTCACAGTCTTAATCCCATTTGACAGATGAGGTCACTGAGGCACAGAGTAGTCAAGTGACTTGCCCAAAGTCACATAGCTGACGATGATGATGATGGCTTTAGTTAGGTGCTTACTAAGTGCCGAACACTGTACTAAGCGCTTGGGAAGTACAAGTTGGCAACTTATAGAGACGGTCCCTACCCAACAGTGGGCTCACAGTCTAGAAGTGGGAGACAGAGAACAAAACAAAACATATTAACAAAATAAAATACATAGAATAAATATGCACAAATAAAATCAATCAATCAATGATATTTGTTTTGCACTTACTGTGTGCAGATCATTGTGCTAAGCTCTTGGGAGAAGTACAGTAAAAGCTGGTGGACATGTTCCCTGGGTGAGGCAGACAATAATAATAATGATAATAATAATAATAATATTTGGTAGGCACTTATAGGGCCAGCCCAGTATTATGCACTAGGTAGATACAGGATAATTAGGTGGGACCCAGTTTCTACTCCATGTGGGGAAGGGAGAAAGTATTTCATCTCAATCAATCAGTGACTGGTATTTATTGAGCACTTAATGTGTGCAAAGCACTGTACTAAGCACTCAAGGAAGTACGATGCAACAGAGTTGGTTGACACCTTCCCTGCCCATTTAATGTTCTTACATTAAAAGCCTCTATTTTTCAGCACTTGATTTTAAATCTCACATTACCCCTTGGATTCTAGGAAAGGAATAGGAAAGACCAGCAACTGGGGGAATTATGCAGTAGTGATCTGTTTAAACAGGGTGAAAGGGCAGATAGAAAAGGCATTTATTCTCCTGTTCTGTTTCTTTGAATGCTGAGAAGAGAAGAGAAGCCATAAGGAAGAGAGGAAATGTGTCGAACCAAAGGTTTCCAGGCTATTTTGCTGAACTTTTGAAATAAATCTCTATCTTAATGGAATAGGTTGGGGCTGAGGTGGTTAAAAATCATCATTTTAGCTCCATCTATTGGCAGCACATACTGCTTTAAGCATACCTCAGATGAATTCCGAACGGCTTGGAAAGTAATGCAGTTTTGAAAGGTAGAGTTTAGGAAATGGCAAAAGGAGGAAAAATAATCAGTGCTGTTACCCTACTAGGGAAGAGAAGGTTGTGCCCTTCTGGACGATCATAAGCACTTAGTACAGTGCTTTGCACACAGTAAGCGCTCAATAAGTACGATTGAATGAACATGTTTCAGAGAACAATGGAAAATCCCAAAGTCCCTCTTAATAGTTTGCCACATTCTGTAAATTCTTTCTCCTTAGTCTTTGTAGAATGAGCTTTTTCAGTGTCATTCCTATAGCTGCTTCTTTGTTTCGTTTATGAAATGGTTTTCTCTTTCTAGCTACCCTCTGGGCCTTTCTCCCTATCAGCCAGTGCTGAGAAAATGATCTTTCACATTAGTCATTGTGACCACATTGTCAAACTCATTCAGTGCACTTTCTGTTTACTAGCCCCAGGATCACTCGCAAATAAGAGAGAAAAATAATTTCCTTGACAATCTTTTAGTGGATTATTTAGCCAACTCCGGATCCTTCAGAGTCTGATTATTCAAGGCCTTTTGATTTCTCACTTTTGCTTTCTGCATTCAGGCATTTTACTGCTTTTTCAGCTTACTCATTGAAAGGTAGTCAGGACACATAGGGAATTGCCAATCCTATCCCCTTTGGTTACTGAATCAGCCTTCTCCCTGGCCTCTCCACCATCAGCTTCTCCCTGCTCCAGTCCAATTGTTACCGTGCTGCCCAAATCGTTTTCATAAGCAATGTTCTACGCATCTCCCCACTTCTCCTCCAAATCCTTCAAATGTGATTCATTCCTGTCGGTATCAAGAAGAATCTTCAACTCATTTGCTTCAAGGCACTCCTCCAGCTCCCTCCTCCTTCTTTACCCACTCTCCTCTTCCATTTTATTTTATTTCACAGACTTTGTTCCTTCAAACCTAGCCTTCTCATTGTGCCTTAACCTTGATTCCCCAACTGCCGATGGCTTGCTCCATGCTTTTTTCTCCCATCTAATAGGCCCTCTTCCTTCAAATACACCTGACCATGGCTCTCCCCATCTTCAAAGCCCTCCTGAATCACCACTTCCTCCAGGAGGCTTTCCTGATTAATTTTTTTTCTCCTTAGGTTATTCCTCACTGCTACCACATCACAACACCTCTAGAATCCACCTCCAATGATTGCCCATCCATAACCACATCAAGCAGAAACTCCTTAGTGTTGGCTTTAAGGCACTCAATCAACTCTCTCCTATTTTACCTTACTGACTTCCTAATAACAATATTAATTGTGGTATTTCATTCATTCAATTGTATTAAACACTTAATGTGTGCACAGCACTGTACTAAGTGCTTGGAAAGTACACTTCAGCAACAGAGACAATCCCTACCTGACAATGGGCTCACGGTCTAGAAACGGGCTCACACTAGGTGCTTACTAATGTGCCAAAAACTCTCCTAAATACTGGGGTAGATACAAGGTAATCAGTTTGGACACGGTCCCAGTCCCACATGGGGCTCACAGTCTTCATTCTCATTTTACATAAGAGGTAACTGAGGCCCAGAGAAGTTGAGCGACTTGCCCAAGGTCACACAGCAGACATGTAGCAGGGCCGGGATTAGAATCCACATCTTCTGATTCGTAGGCCCGTGCTCTTTCCACTAGGCCACACCGCTTCACTGCAACCTAGCCCCCACACTTTGCTTTTCTAATGCCAACCTACTCACTGTTCCTCACTTTTGTCGTTCTCACTGCCAACCCCTTCCGACATCCTCCCTCTGGCCTGGAACTGTCTTCCTTCATATCGGACAGACTACCACTCACCCCACTTTCAAAGCTCTCCCCAGATCACATTTTCCCCAAGAGGATCTTCCCAAATCAACCCTCATTTCTGCCACTCACTTTCCCTTCTGCATTGCCTGTGCACTTAAGTCTGTACCCTTTAAGCACTTTGCTACTTAACCTATCCCCAGCCCGACAGCATGTATGTATATATCCTAAAATTCTGTAATTTTCCTATTTTAGTACACAACTCCCTGTCTAGCCTGTAATCTCCTCGTGGACAGGGATCATGCCTACTAATTCTATTGTATTGTACTCTATCAAATGCTTAGAACAGTAATCTTTGTTCAGAAAGCTCTCAATAAATTCTATTATTGTACTGATTGATGGATGCTACCTCATCACTTAAGTACCCAGCCACCTATATCATTTCTTCTTAGGTCAACTTTCATACTGGATTATTTAAGCTCTTATTCATTGACTAATCCATCTTTATATTTTGTTCTTCCTTCTTTCTATAAACCTTTGAGTCTGTCTCCTCACAGTTGATTGTAAAGTTAGTTTGGGGGCATGGATCATTTCTTGTCTTGTCTTATGCCACTGAGTCGTCTCCAACCCATAGCGACGCCGTGGCCACATCTCTCCCAGGACGCCCCACCTCCATCTGCAATCATTCTGGTAGTGGATCTTTAGAGTTTTCTTGGTCAAAATACGGAAGTGGCTCACCATTGCCTTTTTCCACGCAGTAAACTAGAGTCTCCACCCTCGACTCTCTCCCGTACTGCTGCTGCTGCCCAGCGTGGGTGAGTTTTCACTTGTAACTGTACCGTGCTGCCCAAATTGTTTTCATAGAACAATATTCTACGCGTCTCCCCACTTCTCCTCCAAATCCCTCAAATGTGATTCATTCTTGTCTGTATCAAGAAGAATCTTCAACTCATTTGCTTTCCTTCCTTCCTTGCCTTCCACTCGCTAGCCACTGCCCAAGCTTGGGATGGAATGGGTAGGCCTCTGCTTGACTCTCCCTCCCGTAGTCGGGACTGGTAGAGTACTGGAAACTCTTCAGGTGTGACCCTGAGAGGAGGATGGATCATTTCTGTCTCTGTTTTATTCTCCCAAGAATAGGTACAGAGAAGCAGTGTGGCTCAGTGGAAAGAGCCCGGGCTTGGGAGTCAGAGGTCATGGGTTCTAATCCCAGCTCCGCCACATGTCTGCTGTGTGATCTTGGGCAAGTCACAACTTCTCTGAGCCTCAGTTACCTCATCTGTAAAATAGGGATTAAAACTGTGAGCCCCACGTGGACAACCTGATCACCTTGTATCCCCCCAGCATTTAGAACAGTGCTTTGCACATAGTAAACACTTAATAAATGCCATTATTATTATTATTACTTAATACAGTTGGCTGATTGAATGATTGATACTATTTGCTATTTCTAGCTGCTCTAGGAAAATGTTTATTCAAAGAGATTCAGATTCAGTGGCTTTCTCTACACCGTATGCTCACTGTGGGCTTGCAACATGCCTACTAACTCAGTTGCATTGTAATAATAATAGCATTTGTTAAGCACTTAATATATGCCAAGCACTAAGTACTGTACTCTCCCAAAAGCTTAATACAGTGGTATGCACACAGTAAGTGCTCAATGAATGCCATTGCTTAACTGATTTTATTCTCCCTCTCTCATTATCTCAGAAAATCAAGAGGTAGTAATAATTGGGCAATGGTTTTCTTCTGATAATAATAATGATAATAATGGTAATGTGATAACAGTAATAATGATAATATATGTTAAATGCTTACTTTGTGCCAAGAACTGTATTAAAGCACTGGGGTAGATAAAAGCTGATCAGATGCAGTCCATTCATTCATTCATTCAATCGTATTTATTTAGCGCTTACTGTGTGCAGAGCACTGTACTAAGTGCTTGGGAAGTACAAGTTGGCAACATATAGAGACGGTCCCTACCCAACAGTGGGCTCACAGTCTAGAAGTGGGCTCACAGTCTAGAAATGTCCCACGTGGTGTTCACAGTCTGAGAGGAAGAACAGGCATTGAATCCCCATTTTACAGATGAGGAAACTGAGGCAAGGATTAGTTAAGTGACTTGCCTGAGGTCACACAGCAGGCAAGTAGCGAAGCTGGAATTAGACCCCAGATCCTCTGACTCCGAGGCCTGTGTTCTTTCCACTAGGCTATGCTGCTCTTCAAGTCCTGAAGGCTTTTCCTTCAGGGCATGACTCACTGATCACTTCAATTTATAGATGAAACTTCAATACCCTGAACCCTTTTTTTATTCTCCCGAGGATTGGTCCACCGATCCTTGAGAACACAGCTTCCGCTGGCATTTTTCAGAGCTTCCAGGTGGTCTGCCACTTCTCCAAATCCAGAAATCAGAGGGAGGCAATGTTGACTGTCACAGGCGACCTACCAGTCAAGGAGGAATCCAGGAGGGCCGCAGTCATCATCATCAATCGTATTTATTGAGCGCTTACTATGTGCAGAGCACTGTACTAAGTGCTTGGGAAGTACAAATTGGCAACATATAGAGACAGTCCCTACCCACGCAGTCATGTGATCAAGGAGTCACATTTCCTCGTCTCAAACCCCATTCCTGCTCTGAAATACATCTCTGAATTATATGTCCTAAGCACAAAAATGGAATAAGGGAAATCTAACTGAAAAAGTTATGTGGTCCCTTAGAAACTGTAACATCTTTAGAGCTAAGTCAATTAAATTCACTCTTGGGAAACTGGAAGCTATGAAATAATTCCAACCTTCTAATGTGAACAGGATGGTAATCAAATAGTCTATATATATATATATATATCTTTATTTTCTTTTTTTTTACACACAAGCTATTTGGAATCCAAACACAAGAGGCCAGATCAAGCTTGGTTCTCTTCATTAAAGAAAATGCCAAGAATGCTATGGTTTGCAGCTTGTTGGTAACTCAGAAAAACCAATTCCTGTTAGAAATGCCACAGTCCAGCTTTGTGGCTAGGTCTGTAGGGGACCATTTGCTCGTTTGGAGTATCTTTTGTCTTTTGCAAAGCTTTTCTCTGAGAAACACAGGTGAACGCCACAACCCAAGTGGGATGTATTATTTAAAAATGTGGTTGTATTGTGACTAGCTGGCATCATGGGCTACTTTTTTCCACAGACTTATGTGCTATTTGGTAGACTCCATCCCAGAACCAGCTCCGTTCAGTTTGATTGGCAGTGGTTTGACAGGAACACTGATAGACTCTGTGCAAAATAAGGATTATGAATTTCTGAGTTTAGCCTTCTGAATCCTTTTCTACCACCAAAAAAATTTGAAAATCCACCCCCACCAAAAATAAAACCAGCTCAAATCAAAGCTCATGCATCTATCAAGTGGATTAAGTCCTTACTAGTGAAAATTAATTACAAGCACTTAGAGGAAGTGTTACTTTGAGGGCAATCCCATATTTCTTTTCTTTTGATTGAACCAGTTGATTGCTATGAGGTAGTCTAGAGAGAAGAGGAAGAGGAGTTTGATAGACACCTAGGATCAGAGTGTGTTTCAAAAGTAGCTAGGGGCTGGCTATCTTTGAACAAGATAGGAAAAGGTTGAGGATCATGTTTATATAAGATCCCTTATACTATCTTTTTATGGTATTGGTTAAGTGCTTACTGTGTCAAGTACTGTTTTGTGCTCTGGGGTAAATACAAGCTAATCAAGCCAGATACAGTCCCTGTCCCACATGGAACTCACAAGCCAAGTAGGAGGAAGTACAGGTATTGAATCCCCATTTTGCATTTGAGGGAACTGAAGCATGGAAAAGTTAAGTGACTTGTCCAAGTTCACAAGGAGGCAGGATTAGAACCCAGGTCTTCTGACTCCCAGGGTTGTGCTTTATCCGTTATGTCCCATTGCTTCCTGGGAAGAAACTTAAATTGTGGCTTAGGTGATGGATGGACTATCCACCCAGAAAATTGAAACTATCAGGTGTGATCTCCCTAAAATATCTCTTGCTCCTCTCCAGTCCCTCCCTCCCTCCTGTCCCTTCTTCAACTCTCCCAACTTTCCCAACAGTATCTCTAGAGGAGATCTTCTTTAAAAAACCACCCCCTCCATTTGTGCATCCAACCCCATCCCTTCACACCTTATCAAAGCACTTCCCCCTCCCTTCTTTCCTCACTGACTGCCATCTTCAACTGTTGACTTGCCATTGGCTTCTACCCCACTGCTTTCAAACATACTCATGTCTCCTCTGTCCTAAAAAAAAAACGCTCCCTTGATCCCACAGCTCCCTTCAGTTATCACCCCTTCTCCCTCCTACCATTACTCTCCAAACACCTTGAGCAAGTTGTCTACACCTGCTATTTCAAGTTCCCCTCCTCAGATTCTCTCCTTGATCCCTCCAATCTGGCTTCCGTCCCCTTCACTCAACTGAAACCACTTTCTCAAGGGTTACAAATGATCTCCTTCTTGCCAAATCCAATGATATGATGATGGTATTTGTTAAGCACTTACTACATGCCAGGCAGTATACTGAGCGGTGGGGTGGATACAAGCAAATCGGGTTGGACGCAGTCCCTGCCGTATGTTGGGCTCACAGTCTCAATCCCCATTTTACAGATGAGGTAGCTGAGGCACAGAGATGTGAAGTGACTTGCCCAAGGTCTCACAGCAGATAAGTGATGGAGCCAGGATTAGAACCCATGATCTTCTGACTTTCAGTCCCATGGTCTATCCACTATGCCATGCTGCTTCTCTATGCTTCTCCTTATCTTCCCACCCATCTTCCCACCCAAACCCTGCCCTCCCTCTGACTTTCCCATCCTTCCTCTCTCCCCATCTCCATATTTATTCTGTATTCAAACCTGTTGATTCTTCCTCCAAAACACTTCCAGAATCTGCCTCTTCCTCTCCATCCGCACTTGACATAGTAGCCAAGCTAGGGTATTACAACATCCTCACTGAACTCCCTGCCTCCAGACTCTTCCCTCCAATCCATACTTCCCTTTGCTTCTTAAATCATTTTTTCGAAATTGTCACTCTGTACACCTTCTCCCACTCTTAAACCTCAAATGTTTGCCCATTCTGCTCCACATCCAGTAGAAATTCCTGACCATTGGCTTTAAGGCACTCAACCCCTCTCTTTTTCCACTACATCAATCAATCAGTCTGTGGTATTTATTGAACACATGGTGTGTCGAACACTACATAAAGTACAATGTAATATAATTTGTAGACATGATCGCCACATCTGAGGCTTCATTCTTCTCAGGATAAACTGCTCAGGATGCCTTGTTCTTGTGTCTTCCACTGCCATTCTGCCCCCTGCTCTCATTCACTCATTGTCATATTTATCGAGCACTCTACTAAGCGCTTGGGAGAGTGCAATATAAAAATAGACACATTCCTGCCCACAACAGACTTAGAGGCTACAGGGAGACAGATATTAATATAAATAAATCAATTACAGCTCTGTACATAAGTTCTGTGGGGCCTGGAAGGGGGACGAACAAAGGGAACAATTCGGGACGACAGAGAAAGGAGAGGGGGGAGAGAAAAGGGGGGCTTAGTCAGGGAAGGCTTCCTGGAGGAGATGTGCCTTCAATAAGGCTTCGAAGTCACCACTCCCCGCCACACTGCTTAGTTTCCTCCCCCCTCATACCCGATAGACTGCTTTTCTTTCCATCTTCAAAGCCCTTCTGAAATCACATCTCCTCCAGGAGGCCTCCTCTGATTAATTTCCAATATCCTCATTTTATATTCCTCCAATTGCCCCTTCAGCACTTCTGCATCACTAAAGCATTTAAGAGCTCCAAACCTCCCAGCTCCCAGCACTTATGGGCATATCTTACACTCTTTATCACTTCCTCCTATCTATAATAAACATTTTGTGGAGAGGGATAACGTCTACTAAGTCTACCGAACTCTTCCAAGTGTTTAATACAGTGCACTGCATAAGAGTAGGCACTCATTAAACACTATAGATCGATTGAGTGATAATGTGAAGTTAGAATGAGTAAAATGAATAAGGTGAGCACAATTTTTTCTTCAAAATTTAAAGAAATGAAATGTTATAAAAATCCCAGGCACAGGAATTTCTAGCATGCTTACTGTTTAAATGTCTGCAAAGAGATTAGTGAAGGAATATGTACACTTGAATGTGTATATCTAAAGTCTATTTACATTTATTTAAATTTTCTAAAGGGTAAATTATTGAAATTTAGTTTGAAGTACCCGGACGACTCTGGCAACGGTTCAGTAAAAAGTTTGTGGAATTTCTTAAGTAGAAAATTTATATTGAAAATAAAGAGAAACACACTAGTTTTGAGTTATTCATAAAGTACTTGGTTCTTTTTTTCTTTTATACTAACGTTGTTAAAATCCCACCTGGTGTTTGTGAAGTCGTTTAGTATCCCCTTCTGGGCCAGGAAGACATTGCTTTGCATGCCTGTGGATTCCCAACATGATTTTAAAAACATCTAATAGATCGGTACTAACTGTAGCAGACTACAGATCACGTTTTCATTTCAATGCCTTCAGAAATGGAGACCGTGTCATGGGGTCACAAAAGATCCATCACTTTCACACCGTGTGACATTTTTGGGATGACAGCAAATGATTTGTGTTTCCAAATGCTGCTTAGAGTTCAATGTTATGTTATGTTATGTTAAAGGGTACTTATGAATTTGGATTTAGCTGATCGCCCTTGGTTTTTCCATGGCATTCATTTTAGGACCTGTTAAGCAGTCTTGGAGGGATGGGAGTTGCAGTGAACCGGTGATTTACCCATTTCTCTTTTCTGACATCTACCTGCTAATCATGATCCTTTGCTTCACTTTCCCTTAATGTGCGCTCTACTCAGATTTGTTTTTCTTGGATCCATTTTTATACAGTGCTCTTTATATCTTTAGTTAAATCGGCTTGGCTTTTTAGTTATGCATTGAAGTCTTTTGATTTGGTTGTAGTCCGTCCGCGTAGCTTTAGATTGTTTCAGTTTGGTGCCTCTGTCTCTGTCTCTGTCTCTCTCTCTCTCTGTCTCTCCCTCTCTCCTGTTTGTCACATATGTCACTCAATTAGATTTCCACATCACAATCTAGGCTTCTATAGGACTTTCCTATGTTCAGAACATGAAAGATCAAAGGATTGTTGGTACTTTTTTATGATGTTTGTTAAGTCCTCACTATGTCCTTTCCTCCTCATATCAGGCAGATAATTACTCTCCCCCACTTCAAAGCCTTTTTGAAGGCACATCTCCTCCAAGAAGCCTCCCCTGAGCCCTCCTCTACTCTTCTCCCATTCCCTTTTACTTGCTCCTTCATTCATCCTCCCTCCCATCCCTACAGCATATACATATATATCTGTAATTTATTTATTTATATTAGTGTCTGCCTCCCCCTCTAAACTTAGCTCCTCTTGAGTGGGAACGTGTCTGTTATTGGATTGTACTCTCCCAGGCACTTAATACAGTGCTTTGCACACAGTAAGCACTCAATAAACACAGTTGAATGAATGAATATGTACTAAGAGCTGGGGTAAATCCAAGTTAATCAGGTTGGAAACAGTCCCTGTCCCACAAAGGGCTCACAGTCTTAATCCCCATTTTACAGATGAGGTGAATGAGAAGTCAAGTGACTTGGTCAAGGTCACAAAGCAGACAAGTGGCGGTGTGGGGATTTGAACCCAGGTCCTTCTGACTTCCAGGATCACGCTCTATCCACTAGGCCATGATTTTTTTTCTTTTTTGCTTTTCTCCAAGTAGTCATTCAATCTCCTAGTCATTTTCCTTGATCCAGTCACCATAGCACTGACTAGCCATGACTAATGGTATTCAATTGAGATAGAATTTATTGAGAGCTTACTGAGTATACAACACCATGCTAAGCACTTGGAAGAGTAGAATAGAGTTAGCACACAGGAACCCCAACCCCAAGGACCCCAATCTACTACAAGAGACAGACACTCATTAGAGGTAGGGAGAAGTAACAGAGTTTAAAGATAGGAGCATCAGTGCTATTGGGGGAAAAGGAAAGGTGAAAACTCAAGTGCATAGGTAATACAGAACCTTTAAAGTGGGAGTAGGGGGAAAATAGAGTGAAACACTTAGAGATTTGACAGAGAAGAACTCCTGGAGGAGATGTGACTTAGAAGGGCTTTGAAGATGGGCTGCCAGAAATAGAAGGGGAGGGAATTCCATTCGGAAACTCCTCCACACCTGATTCAAAGCACTCAATCAGCATTTTACCCCTTCTTTATCCTTGCTCTTCTCCCACCACACACTTTGCTCCTTTTATACCAGCCTACTCACCATTCCTTGCTCTCCTTCCCCCCCCGCCTCCCCCTAAACGCTTTAGTCCCCCCCTCATCCTCACCCCCACCTCCATAAATTTAGGTACAAAACCTTATATTTAGTCACTTCCCCTAACTACAATTTTTTTAAATGTCTGTCTCTCTCATTAGAGTGCAAGCTTCCTGTGGGCTCTGCACACAGTAAGTGCTCAATAAATACCACTGGTTGATTGATTGGCCTGAGAAAGAGGTCGATGGTAAGAGGATGAACACAAAGCATAGTAAGGTGGTGTTAGAAGAGCAAAATGTGCAGGCTGTTAGTTTCTTTGTTTTATTCAATTTAACCACATACTATGTGTCTAACTTCTTTGAGCAGAAATGCCCTGGGTACGTTACTCCCCTCCTCAAAAATCTCCAGTGGCTACCAATCAACCTACGCATCAGGCAAAAACTCCTCACCCTCGGCTTCAAGGCTGTCCATCACCTCGCCCCCTCCTACCTCACCTCCCTTCTCTCCTTCTACAGCCCAGCCCAGACCCTCCACTCCTCTGCCACTAATCTCCTCACTGTGCCTCATTCTCGCCTGTCCCACCGTCGACCCCCAGCCCACGTCATCCCGCTGGCCCAGAATGCCTTCCCTCCACACATCTGCCAAGCTAGCTCTCTTCCTCCCTTCAAAGCCCTACTGAGAGCTCACCTCTTCCAGGAGGCCTTCCCAGACTGAGCCCCCTCCTTCCTTTCCCCCTCCCAACAGCACCTGTATGTATGTATATATGTTTGTACGTATTTATTACTCTATTTTATTTGTACATATTTATTCTATTTTATGTTGTTAATATGTTTTGTTGTCTGTCTCCCCCTTCTAGACTGAGAGCCCGCTGTTGGGTAGGGACCGTCTGTATATGTTGCCAACTTGTACTTCCCAAGCGCTTAGTACAGTGCTGTGCACACAGTAAGCGCTCAGTAAATACGATTGAATGAATGAATCCCCATTTTACAGATGAGGGAACTGAGGCCCAGAGAAGTGAAGTGACTTGCCCAAAGTCACACAGCTGACAATTGGTGGAGGCGGGACTTGAACCCATGACCTCTGACTCTAAAGCCCGTGCTTTTTCCACTGAGCCATGTAATGTCTAACTCCCCTCCTAGGCTGTAAACTCCTTGCGAACAGGGAATGTCACTACCAACCCTGTTGTATTGTTCTCTCTCAGCATTTAGGACAGTGCTCAGCACACAGTAAGTGCTCAGTAAGTACTATTGATATCTGGTTGCATTCAGGTTATCTTTCATTTGTGGGTGGAATATAGTCTTAGTGATCATGAGAATCTTTGTCCACAGTCATTACTGCTTAGTTGCTCAGTCTGTTATGGATAAATGACTTTTTCTATGATTGTCCCTGTCACCAACCCAAGCATTGAAATTTCCCCCGCATAGGTTTCTTTAATGACAAGTAAATAACTCTGTGATGGTTGACCCTGGCAGCATTTTTCCATCACTGGTAATGCTGTTCTGAGATTCCTTATAATTCTAGTAGACGAAGATTGACATTTTTGTGCAGTACTATCTTTTGGAGGAACATCTGTTCCGTATATGGTTAGGATGAAAGGTTCTTTTTTTAATGGTATTTGCTAAGTGCAAACTATACTAAGCACTGGGGTAGATACAGAGTTAATCAGTTTGGATGCAGTCCGTGTCCCACATGGGCTCACGGTTTTAATCGCTATATTACAGATGAGATAAATGAAGCACAGAGAAGTTAAGTGATTTGCCCAAGGTCACACAGCAGACAATCGTCGAAGCTGGGATTACAGCCCAGGTCCTTCTAACTCCCTGGACTGTGCTCTATCCACTATGTAATGCTGCTTCCCCAGTAAGTGCTTAATACATTTTATTATTATTATTATTATTGTCTAAAAAAAAGGTTCTTTAGTGTTATTAGATTTTTCAATTTTTCACTTCAGGTTGGAGCTGAGGAATTTCCTGGGTGACATATTGTAGAGAAAAGTGGGCAGGTATTCTTCTTCATTGGAAATTTTAGCAGACTTTCGATCAGATCCAATCAATCCAACACTCAGTGGTACTCATGGAGTGTTTTATTGTTTGCAGAGCATTGTACATATGCGCTTGGGAAAGTGCAATACAACAGAGGTGGTAGACCCAATCCCTGCCCACAAGGAACTTGCAATCTACAGTGTTTTGACCATTTCCTTTCACTACTCTGACTGAATCACTGATTTGTTGGAAATTTGGGGAGTGAAATCATTTCACAGCAAGTCACTGAACTTTCTACATTATATAGATAATCATCTATGGTAGTGGAAAGTAGTGAAGGAAATTATTGAAGTATTGCAACAGTCTCTATAGATTTCTCTGTCATTATTTTATAACAGGAAAGATTCAGGAGGAGAACAGGGAGTTACATAAATACCTCTACAATGAATCTGTCGATATTTTTAAAAGATACTATTACATGGCTTGGGACTCTGGCAGCTACAAAATGCCTTTGGTTGCCAATAGAAGATTATTAAGATTACATAAAAACACACAGACACAGGGAAAACAAACTCTTGTTCATTCAGATACCACTAAAATGGAATTTGAGATCATTTATATATCTCCCTATACACCTCTATTGCTGCCAAAGGAATAATATAGGGTTGTGGTCTAAATTAAGAAACTTCTGATCTTCAGTTGGGTTTACAAAGCCTCAATTAGCCTTCCTTAGGCAAGAAAATATGCAGAGGCAGCAAGATCTGGGTGGGGATGAAACAAAGAACACTTTCTGTGATCCCATCTCTGCTCCAGACAGATTCAAAGAAACTGCCAGGAAAAGAAACAAATCAAGAAAGACACCTGTGCAAACAGGCAAGCCTCCTAAAGATGATTAGTGAAACTGAGATGAAATATTAACCAAATCGGCTCAACAAGAAAGACTCACCTACGTTATACAGGAAAAGAAATATGAAGGCAGGCAGCTTTGTTTGCCAGCAAAGGAAGCCTTTACTCAGTCTCACTATCAGTCAATCAGTCAGTCAATCAGTGGCATAGACTAAAGGCCCAGTGAATTTGTGAAAACGCCGGAGTCCGTATTGGGCATGATGTCACTACATCATGAAGTGTATGATGTCATAGAGCAGTGACAGCAGAATGAGAAAGGAGGGAGAGAGATAGAGACTGAAAGAGGGTGAGTAATAATAATAATAATGATAATTGTGGTATTTGTGAAGCACTTACTATGTGCCAGGCACTGTTCTAAATGTTAGGGTGGATACAAACTAATTGGGTTGGATATAGTCCCTGTCCCACATGAGGCTCACAGTCTTAATCCCCATTTTACAGATGAGGTAACTGAGGCCCAGAGAAGTGAAGTGACTTATACAAGGTGACACAGCTGTCATGTGGCTGAGGCGGGATTAGAACCCAGATCCTTCTGACTCCCAAGCCTGTGCTCTATCCACTATGCCTTGGATAGGAGCAGCCAATGTGAGAGCATGCTTGTCTCTTTTCCCCAAGTATGCCATTCCTTCCTCATCCCATCACCTGAACCTATCCATCCACCCTCTCCTTCCCATCCAACCCTATTAGCTTGTACCCATCCCAGCACTTAGAACAGTGCCTGACACATAGTCAGTGCTTTCCCTGCCCCCATCTTCTCACCGAAGCAGGGGCTACTCTCTCTGCCAATCACGTCCTGGAGTTGTCCCTGTCAACAAGCCAGAGCTGGAGGAAGGAGAGAGAGGGAATATTCCTCAGCACAGGCAGAAACTGAGGAGGAAACCCACGTCATCCTAAAATTTCCCCTGTTCCTCTCCAGTCCCTTCCTCCTCCTTACTCTTAATAATAGTAACAGTAATAATAATGGCATTTATTAAGCGCTTACTGTGTGCAAAGCACTGTTCTAAGCGCTGGGGAGGTTACAAGGCAATCAGGTTGTCCCACAGGGGGCTCACAGTCTTCATCCCCATTTTACGGATGAGGGAACTGAGGCCCAGAGAAGTGAAGTGACTTGCTCAAAGTCACACAGCTGACAATTGGCAGAGCCGGGATTTGAACCCATGACCTCTGACTCCAAAGCCCGTGCTCTTTCCACTGAGCCATGCTGCTTCTCTTCTTTGACTGCCCTTCCTTTACCAGCAGTATTTCAATCAATTAATCAATCCTATTTATTGAACACTTGCTGTGTGCAGAGCACGGTAGTAAGTGCTTTGGAAAATATAACAGACTGGGTAGACACATTCCCTGCCCACAGCGAGCTTCAGTCTCAAAAGGAGATCTATCTCCTCTCTAAATTTACCCTCTCTACCTGTGCCTCTGATCCCAAACCTTCTGCACCTTCTCAAAACACTCCCCACTCCTCGAGAACCTCCAGTGGTAACTCATCTATCTGCTCCTGGAAAAGAAACCCTTTGCCATCTGCTTTAAAGCATTCAATAATCTCACCTCCTTTTACCTTCCGTCACTGATTCCCTACTTCAATCCGGACCACACGTTTCACTCCTCTAACACCAATGTACTCACTGTGCCTCAATCTCATCTGTCTCACCACCAAACCCTTGCCAGTGTTCTCACTCTGGCTTGGAACTCCCTCCCGCCTTCATATACGTCACACGACCATTCTCCCCATATTCAAAGCCTTAATAAAAACACATCTCTTCCAAGAGGTCTTCCCCAGCTAACCCGTCATTTTCCCCTACTCGCTTTCCCTTCTTGTATCACCCTTGCAGTTGGATCTGTACCCTTTAAGCACTAGCTATTCACCCCATCCTCAGCTCCACAACACTTATGTACGTTGTAGTAATTTATTCATTCAATTGTATTTATTGAGTGCTTACTGTGGGCAGAGCGCTGTACTAAGCACTTGGAAAGTACAATTCGGGCAACAGATAGAGACAATCCCTACCCCACAACGGGCTCACAGTCTAGAAGGGGGAAACAGGCACCACGACAAGTAGATGGGCATCAGTAGCATCATTATAGATAAATAGAATTGTCGATATATACACATATTTAATAAAGTAGAGTAATAAATATGTACAAATATACACAAGTGCTGTGGGGCGGGGAAGGGGGTAGAGCAGAGCGAGGGAGTAGGGGTGATGGGGAGGAGGAGCAGAGGAAAAGGGGGGCTCAGGCTGGGAAGGCCTCCTGGAAGAGGTGAGCTCTCAGAAGGGCTTTGAAGGGAGGAAGAGAGCTAGTTTGACAGATGTGAGGAGGGAGGGCATTCCAGATCAGAGATAGGACGTGGGCCAGGGGTCGATGGCGGGACAGGCGAGAACAAGGCCAATGAAGACGTTAGCGGCAGAGGAGCAGAGTGTACGGCCTGGGCTGAAGAAGGAGAGATGGGAGGTGAGGTAGGAGGGGGCGAGGTGATGGAGAGCTTTGAAGCCAAACCACTTTATTTTACTGTTTGCCTTCCCCTCTAGACTGTATGCTCCTTGTGGACAGGAACCATGTCTACCAATGATGTTATATTTTACTCTCCCAAGTGCTTAATTCCATGCTCTGCACACAGCAAGCACTCAGTAAATACCATTGATTGATTGAAACAATCATCCGGCTGCGCTTGAGGGCAGCTTTGTGGGGGACAGGGGCTACAGTAGAAGTGAATACTTGGTCAGCTTGGGATGCTCACTGTGTAGTATTTGGGGTCCCTGGGCCCCCAGCCCTGTAAACCCTTTGAGGGATTGCCACAGTCAAAGGATGGGTGGTAGAGGAAGAGCCAACAATTAGTGTTGGATTTTCTTCATCAATATTGCCTGCCTCTATTATAAATCTTCAGTGGACTTATGCTGTTAGGCACTTAATAAGTGTTACTTGACATTGATAATAATTATGGCTATGCTGACTATTGGATAGTGACCTTATCCTGCTGAATTCCATTCTAAATCCTGATATTACATAGTGACCAGCATGGCCTAGTAGAAAGAACAGGAATCTGGGATTTAGAGGACCTGGGTTCTAATTCCAGCTCTGCCATGTGGGAACTTCTCTATGCCTCATTGAACTCACTTGTAAAATAAGGATTAAATCCTACTCCCTTCTACTTGGGATGGGGATTGTGTCAACCTGATGAATTTCTATCTACTCCAGAGCTTAGAACAGTGTTTGGTGCATAGTAAGCACTTAACAAGTACCATAATTATTAGTTGCTTGCATGATGCATAGGCAGAGAAGGAAAAGTATGAGTTATGGGATTAGATTGATGTGAGACAGATATATTATTATTATTATGTCTATTAGCTATTTGTGGTTTAAACTTCACCACCACAAAACTAGGGCTATGGATTGTGGCTAGAGAAGTGAATATGAAACTTATCCAAGTGATTTGTGATTTGGGCAACTCAAAAGACAATGGAATGTAGCTGTTCACAAGGCAAGTGGGGCATTTTAGGATTATGGCCGAACACATGTTGTTTAAAAACTGTAGCCTCCAGCTATTATTTAGTAAAGTCCATTCTTCATCCCATTTTTTCATCTTTGCCTTTTTTGTCTTTTTGTCTTGGCTCCTCTAGTTTGGTGCACGTCCCTTGAAATTATCTCTAAGCTGTAGCAATTTCAGTACACAATAGGTTGACTCATAAACAATGAGGGACAGAGTTAAATGTAGTGGCTACGGCCCTTTAGATAATGTTTACTGGGCAAAGGACCAACAAGCTATATTAGGAGCAACAATGGTTCCTTAATTTTTGACTATTTTATAGTGAAGGGCCCCTTTACACAGACATACCAACTCTGCTACGGAACAATTTTAAACATATTTGGTCTTGTAACAAAATTAAGCCCATTATGTATTTTTTTTTTTTTTTTACATCTTTTAGTCAAAAAGCTTAAAGAAACACTCGATCTGGAGACAGGATTCTTGCATTCTCGTCTCAGTTCTGTCATCATATAACCAGAGACTAGTCACTTAACTGTACTTTGATACAATTCCCTATCCATTCATTCATTCAGTCATATTTATTGAGCGCTTACGTGTGCAGAGCACTGTGTTAAGCGCTTGGGAAGTACGAAATGGAGATAAAAATACCATCCCCTTCCTACTTACTGGAGATACAAAAATGAGATAATGGATGTGATTGTGCTTCGAGTTGATAAGAAAGATGTTATTATTATTATCAAATGCCGTCGAGTTGTTTCCGATTCACAGCAACTCTATGGATATAGTTTCTCGAGAACGTCATATCTTTTTCCATAATCTATAGCCTTGCTAAAGGTTCTCTGTTACCATTGTTATGGTTTCTATCCATCTAGCTTCTGGTCTGCCTCTTTCACATTTTCCCTGGACTTTTCCTAGCACTGGTGTCTTCTCCAGAGAATTAGCCCTCCTGATGATGTGTCCAAAATATGCTAATCTAAGTCGAGTCGTTTGGCCTTCCAAAGACACATTGGCTTAATTTGCTCCAAAACCAACAGTCTTCTCCAGCACCACATTTCAAAAGAAATGATGCTCTTTCTATCCTGTTTTTTTACTATCCAGCTTTCAGATCCGCACGTTGTTACTGGAAACACCATAGACTTGACAATTTGTATTTTTGCGGTAGTTTTTACATCAGCACACTTCATGATTTTTTCCAGGCTCTTCGTAGCAAGTCTTCCTAACATTAATCTTCAGTAGATGGAAAGAAGGTTGAATTAGCTGGCAATTTTTCTCTACTGGGAACAGTAAAGGAAGATAAGCAGTAATATAGTTATCTTTAATATTTTCAGTAATTTTCCATTTGTTTTCATCCTTTAGAATTTCTGGGTCATGTTCTTTTCCCCAAAATATTTTCTGCCAATAATAATTGGAAGAGAGATATATGAAAATTTAATGTTTTATATTGAATTAAATATGATCTCTGACCTTGATAAATTGCTGTTTACAGAATCCCTGAATATCGTAGCTCCAACATCTTAGCAACATTCACAAAGCATCTGAGTACTATTATTATAGTATTAATCATGTTGCATTCAACTGTGTCCAAAAACGTGGCTTTTATTCTTACCGTATTCTCCGAAGCACATAGTAAAGAACATTCAGTCAATACTACTGAATAAATAAATTTGACATCTTTTCTGATTTTGGAAGTTTCCATTTATCCCCATTTTAGAAAAAATATTCTGAAAATAATTTTTAAATTTTTGGGTAGAAGATCAGTTGACTCTCCCTACTTCAGTAAATGAATTGGGCCTTGAGAAAATATTGTTTCATGCTTAAAACTACTTCAGTGCTGTGGACTATCTGCACAAAATAAGCACCCGATAAATACCATTGATTTAAAAAGGCAGCTTGGCCTGTGGCATGTTTCTAATGCCCATTAAGCCAATCAAAATACTTACTACAAGAGATTTAATAGACATGATCCCTCAGTCTTCTTCCTCAATAATCAGTTAATGAATCACACTTAGGCAGAACACTGTACTACTAAGGGTGCTAAAATCTGCCCTTTCCTCTCCATTCAAACTGCTACCACGTTAATACAAACACTCATCCCATCCCCCCCCCACCCGGATTACTGCATTAGCCGCCTTGCTGGCCTCCCGCCTCTCCCCCCACTCCAGTCCAAACTTCACTCCGCTGCCTAGATAATTTTTGTACAAAAAAGTTCAGGATGTGTTTCCTGACTCCTCAAGAAACTCTAGTGGTTGCCCACCCACCTCCGCATCAAACAAAAACTCCTCAACGTTGGTTTTATAGCATTCAGTCAATCACCTTGCCCATTCCTACCTAATCTCGCTACTCTCCTACTATGCCAGCACACTTCTCTAAATGCCATCATTATTAATGCTAACCTTCTCACCATACTTCGATCTCACCTATGTCGCCACCGACCACTCGCCCATGTCCAGCCTCTGGCCTGGAATGCCCTCCCTCCTCAAATCCGACAGACAATTACTCTTCCCCTCTTCAAACCGTATTGAAAGCACATCTGTTCCAAGAGGCCCACTCCCTTCTGCATCACCCTGACTTGCTCCCTTTGTTCATCCCCCACCTCCCAGCCCCACAGCACTTATGTACGTATCTGTAATTTCTTTGATAATGTATTTGTTAAGCACTTACTATGTGCCAAGCACTGTTCTAAGTGCTGGGGGGGATATAAGGTAATTGGGTTGTCCTACGTGGGGCTCACAGTCTTAATCCCCATTTTACAGTTGAGATAACTGAGGTACAGAGAAGTTAAGTGGCCTGCCCAAAGTCACACAGCTGACAAGTGGCAGAGCCGGGATTAGAACCCATGACCTCTGACTCCCAAGCCTGGGCTCTTTCCACTGAACCAAGCTGCTTCTCTATATTGTCTGCCTCCCCCTCTCTAGACTGTAAGCTCGTTATGGACAGGGAATGTGTCTGTTTATTATTGCATTGTACTCTCCCAAGTGCTTTGTACAGTGCTCTGCACTAAGGAAGTGCTCAATAAATACGATTGACTAAATGAATGAATGCTTGGGAGAGTACAGAGTTTGTAGAAAAGTTCCCTGCCCACAGTGAGCTTTGAGTCTACATAGGGAGACAGACATTAATATAAATAAATTACAGAGAAGTACGTAAGTGCTGCGGGGCTGAGGGAAGGGTGAATAATAGAAGCAAATCCAAGTGCAAGTGATGCAGAAGTGAGTGGGGAAAAGAGGAAATGAGGGCTTATTCAGGGAAGGCCTCTTGAAGGAGAGGTTTTGAGGCGGGAAGAATGGTCTGTCAGATATGAAGAAGAGGGGAGTTCTGGAGGCAGGACGTAAATGAGAGATTGGCAGCTTTAAAGATGAGGACAAAGTGCAGTGAGTAGGTTGGTGTTAGAAGAGTCAAGTGTGCAGGCTAAGTTGCAGTAAGAGAGCAGAGAGGTAAGGTAGGAGGGGGCAACGTGACCTAATGAGTGCTTAAAGCCAATGGTAAGGCATTTCCATTTAATGCAGAGGTAGATAGGCAACCACTGGAGTTTCTTGAAGATTGGCTCAAAACAAGAGCATACAAAAACTCAATATTCTTTAAGGTCCTTCCATTAAATTACCTTTTGTCTTCATCTTGTCCAGAAAGTATGATATAAAAGAGGGAGAAAAATATAGTCATGTTTTTAGTTTGATCCCTGAGAAGACACTGAAGATAGAGCAGAGAGATGAGCAACAGTTTTAGCCCGGAGGAAACTGACTTCATTTTTTAATTATCTGAAGAAGAAGATGCTCTTTCGGACTGTAGCTGCATCTGGCTCACCCTCACCTTGACTTGTCTTAGGCTGTTGAGTCACCTCTGACCCATAGCAAAGCCATGGACACATCTCTCCCAGAACGTCCCACCTCCATCTGCAATCGTTCTGGTAGGGTGTCCATAGAGTTTTCCTGGTAAAAATACAGAAGCGGTTTTTCCATCGCCTCTTTCCACGCAGTAAACTTGAGTCTCCGCCCTCAACTCTCTCCATTGCTACTGCTGCCCAGCACAGGTGATTTTTGACTTGTAGCAGATGGCCTTCCACCCACTAGCCACTGTCCAAACTAGGAATGGAATGGGTAGGCCTCTGCTTGACTCTCCCTCTCATCGTCAAGACTGGTAGACTACTGGAAACTCTCAGGTGCGACCCTGAGAGGTGTACCTCACCTTTAGAGTTCTTTTAAACTCAATTCATTCTTCGCAAAACTGAATTACAATGAGAGGGAACTCCTAAATGTCACTGAGCTAAAGCCTAATTAAAATGTCTGTCATTTTTCTAACATAACTAGTATAAACTTTCTAATATAGCGTAGCGCACATTTTCAAGATAACATGTGTTCATCTGTATTTTGTTTGTCCGTTAAGGGATAACAACCAGTTAGTCATTTAGAGACAAAAGAGAAATAACTGAATAGTAATCGTATTAGTAATAGCATGCCAATCATGTTGTTCATCTCCAAGGCATTTTGTACCCCTGGGTTAAGTAATGAATATTAACAGTTGAGCAAGGTTTTCCTTAGTTTTCCACAAGGTTATCCAAAGTGTGAGGAGTTTTCAAAACACCGTTTAAAATATCAGCCAGGCTGGGTTTAGGCTGTTAGATCAAGACAACACCACACGGAATCTATCTTCTGTCATGATTACAGGTGAACTTTGTAACATCTATAAATCTGAGACTCTGAAAATCTTATTTGGAGACCTCATTGAATGACTAAAATGTCTCACGTCTTGTCCTCTAGAGGTCACAAATGCAACAGAATCTGGTTCTTCTGAAGCATGACTTTTAGACAGACCACTAAACCTCTCTGGTTCTGATGAATGTGTGTGCATTGTAATTCTTGGGATCACAGGTTCAGACCAAAGGACTGCATTGAAAAACTGGTTTGCTGAAAATTCCAAGTCTTGAATTTAACAAACAAACATTAGCAGGGTGCTCATGGTCACTAAGTAATTCCTTAGAGAATGGGAAGAAGCAATAGAAAGATAATCCTTGCAATCCATGCAAATCGTTGGTTAAAGAGAAAGTGATCCCTCATTTTTCTGGTCTGGTGTTCATTATCAAATTTGAACTAGACATTAATATACTCTGTCTCACAATTTTCCCATGCATCCAAGCTGTCTTTAAATTTGTATGCAGAAGTTGATTTGGAAAAAGACACGTAACTTACACACATACAACCAAGTCTGTTTATTTTCTATGATAAAGAGCGATTGAAGGCTGTAAGGAATTTTTAAATGCCACATATTGATTTTCGCTTAATAAGGGATTTAACTGGGGTGTTTAGGATCCTCTGTCAAATTCAGTTTTTTCCTCACTCATTCCTGAAAATGAAGAGTAAGAATTTGAAGAATTCCTCTCCATGCAGACGTTCACTACAGATAATTTCTCCTCTCCTCTCCTTGGCTATCAAACCTCAAATCACCTCTGATTTTCATGCCTCCCCCTCTCCATTTTCCTACTCTGATTTTACAGTACAAGACTTCTGAGACCACTTTTCCCAGCACCTCTTTGACTCCAATATCTGCCCTCTGCTTGGGGCATATTAAATACCTTATATTTTAGAATCGACTATTCCCATGATATCTGCCCCCCTAGGTGTGAGTGATGAAGGGAGAGGGCTTGAAGCATGGCTCTGAGGTAGAAACCAATGTTTCTCAAAATGTTTTAGTATACAAGAAAGATGAGAAATTACAAAAAATTGCTAAGAATGGCAAGGTGAGTAGTTTCAATTTTGTCCACTAAGTTGAATTAGTTAAGTCTTAAGTTTACCTATAGTTGAATATGTAAGAAATATCAGTACTGAGTGGTTAGTAATAGGAGGAGTAATATAATTTATTGAGCTACCATTTTTTAATAGCATTTATTAAGCACTTACTATGTGCAAAGCACTGTTCTAAGCTCTGGGAAGGTTACAAGGTGATCAGGTTGTCCCACGGGGGGCTCACAGTCTTCATCCCCATTTGACAGATGAGGTAACTGAGGCCCAGAGAAGTTAAGTGCCTTGCCCAAAGTCACACAGCTGGCAATTGGTGGAGCCGGGGTTTGAACCCATAACCTCTGACTCCAAAGCCCGGGCTCTTTCCACTGAGCCACACTGCTTCCCATTGAATTCAGTGCTCTCTGCTAAGTGTTCGGGAAAGTTAAAACAGAGCACAAGATATGTTCCCTGTCTAGAAGAAGCCTCCATACTAATGAGGAAGGTGGACAAAAAATATTTACAAATAATGGAATCAATCAGAGAAGCAGCATGGCCTAGGGGATAACGCGCCAGCCTGGGAGTCAGAAGGATCTGGGTTCTAATCCTGGCTCTGCTACATGTCTCTTATGTGACCTTGGGCAAGTTACTTCACTTCTCTATGCCTCAGTTACCTCATCTGTAAAATGAGGAAAAAGACTGTGAGCTCAATGTGAGATGTTCAGTGCTTAGTACAGTGCCTGGCACATAGTAAGAGCTTAACAAATACCATCATTATCAAAATGAGTAATTGAATAATTAATCGAATATACATCGAAGAAGCAGTGCTTTGGGTATAAGAGAAATAATGGAATTGGGTAGCAGGGAAGAGGTAACAACATAGAGGTGTTTTTTGTAGAGACAGCAACATTTAAATGACTCTTGAAGATATATATATATAATAATGATAATAATTAGGGTATTTAGGTGCTCACTATGTGAAAGTGACAGAGATATACAGTTGTCTTTTATATTTAAAGGAGACATCATTTATTCCTTCAGTCTTATTTATTGAGTGCTTACTGTGTGCAGATCACTGTACTAAGTGCTTATAATTATAATAGTATTTGTTAAGCGCTTACTATGAGCCAGGCACTGTTCTAAGCACTGGGGTCGATACAAGATAATTGGATTTGACACAGTCCCTGTCCCACATAATAATAATAATAATGATGGCATTTAAGCGCTTACTATGTGCCAAGGGCTGTTCTAAGTGCTGGTAGAGCTCACAGTCTTAATCCCCATTTTACAGATGAGGGAACTGAGGCACAGAGAAGTTAAGTGAATTGCCCAAGGTCACATAGCAGGCAAGTGGTGGAACTGGGATTACGGTTTATGACCTTCAAACTCCCAGCCTCGTGTTCTGTCCACTAGGCCATGCTG
Source organism: Tachyglossus aculeatus (assembly GCF_015852505.1). Classification (NCBI taxonomy): domain Eukaryota; kingdom Metazoa; phylum Chordata; class Mammalia; order Monotremata; family Tachyglossidae; genus Tachyglossus; species Tachyglossus aculeatus. The sequence continues at coordinate 20,226,838 of NC_052079.1, read as the reverse complement.
CTTTTAAGTTCACCTAATGAGTCAGTATGTGACAGTACCCTCATTGGGCATACGAAAAGATCGTCTTCTTGTGTTGTAATAGTTGATGCTCTTAATGCCTGGGTCAGTTTTCTCTCTTTTCTCCTTGCTTCTCATTCAATATGAACCTTATGATCGAAGAGAGCCATTCCCTGTTGATAGCAATGTGTCCTGTAGAACTTTACTCAGCGACTGACTCCCACTTTTTGGCTGATTTGCAGCATTTTCTGTGGCTTGGTTTTACCATGTCCTTCAAATGCTTCCTCTTCCCTCCTTACTTTCAGTATCCCTGTTTCAGCTCTCCTCACAGCAGCTGTTTGGGGATCTTGCGGTCGCTCATTCTCTTCAAATGTTCCACCCTGCGTAGCTGTGTGGAAGTGAGTTGTTTCGATGCAAAGAGATGCTGGGAAAGAGCAAGGGCCTGGAGATCAGAGGACCTGGAGTCTAATATCAGTTCTGCCATTTGCATGCTGTGTGACCTTAGGTGAATCACTTAACTTCTCTGTGCCTAAACTTCCTTATGTGTATAGTAGGATTCAATGCTCATCCTACTAACTTAGATTGTGAGCCCACTGTGGGACAGGGACTGTGTCCAACCTGATTAATTTTTATCTACCCCTTCACTTAGAACAGTGCTTGTCACATAGTTAGAGTTTAACAAATATAATAATGAAGCTGCAGGGCCTAGTGGATAGAGCACTGACCTGGAGTCAGAAGAACCTGTATTCTAATCCCAGCTCTGCCACTTGTCTGCTGTGTGGCCTGGGGCGAGTTACTTAACTGCTCTGTGCTTGTTACCTCATCTGTAAAATCAGGATTGAGTCTGTGGGCCTCAACTGGGATAGGGACTGCATCCAACCAGATTAAGTTGTATCTTAGTCTCAGCGCTTAGTACAGTGCCTGGCACATAGTAAGCATTTAACAAATACCAAATAATATTAATATTAATAATAATAATAAGAGATTTATTATGTTCCAGAACTTCCTTGTTCATGTTCATTTGCTATTGGACACAGTGGATAGAGCACAGACATCAGAAGGTCTTGAGTTCTAATCCACCACACTTCAATAGTATTTATTGAGCATTTACTGTGTGCAGAGCACTGTACTAAGCGTTTGGGAAAGTAAGTACTAAGTGATTTGGACAGTACAGAATAAGTGTTGGTAGACACATTACCTGCCCATAGTGGTAGAAGTTTGGGTAGAGAAAAGAGGACATATTTTAGAGGTGTTACAAACATAGACTCAACAGGATTTGATGACATCTTGAAAATGTGGATTGAATGAGGGAGATGAGTTGAGGATAATGCCCAGGTGACCGATTTGTGAGACAGGGAGGATAGTGGTATTGTGTATAGTGATAGGAAAGTCTTGGGGAGGACAGGATTTCAGTGGGAAAATGTGGAGTTCTGTTTTGGACATGTTAAGTTTGAGGTATCAGTGGGACAGACGAGGAAAGATGTTCAAAGGGCCGGAGGAAATATGAGATTGCAGAGAAGGGTCAGCCAGAGAGATAGGAGGAGAAACAGGAGTGGACAGGTCACTGAAGCCAAGGTTAGACAATGTTTCCAGGAGAAGGGGGTGGTCCACAGTGTCCAAGACAGCTCAGAGGTAGAGGAGGTTTAGGGTGGAATAGAGGCCATGGGATTTAGCAATCTTAGAGAACGTGGTTTCCGTGGACTGTAGTGGGATGGAAGCTGGGTTGCAGAGAGTGGAGGACAGAAGCAGGCAAGAAGTGGAGACAGTGGGTGAGACAACTCATTCAAGTGGTTTGAAGAAGAATGTAAGGAAGGAGATGGAATGGTATTGGAAGGAGCTAAGCGCTCAAGGGTGGGTTTTTTTTAGGAAAAGGGAATTCATGGACACGTTTGAAAGTAGTAGGGAAGGAGCCATTGGAAAGTGAACAGTTGAAGATTGTCAGAGAGAGAGGGCAAGTGATTTTATAAGTTATGAAGGGGATGGGTAGGAGGCCCAGGCAAGATTTTCCCCATGAGACTGTTGGGAAAGATGGGAGAGTCAACAGTGAGCAGGAGCAAGGTGAGGCTGGAGAGGACTAGGGAGATTTTAACTATATCATGTCTGATGGTTTCACTTTTCTAAATGAAGTATGTGGCCAGGTCACTAGGGGCAAGATGGGGAAGGGGTAATGCAGGTGATTTGAGGAGGGAGTTAAACATCTGAAACAGCTGTTGCAAACAGAGACCACGGGAGTCATTATGGATGGAGAAGTATTGTTGTCAGGCGGAGAAAAGGGGAGGGTTAAAGAGGTAGAGATGAGCTAGAGGTGGTGAAGTTTGATAGGATGTTTTGATTTCCACCCTGTAGTTGGTGCACAGGTGTGGAGGAAACATACTGTGGAGTTTGCCGGCTAGTGGTATGATATCAACAGAAGGACAGTGGAAAGAAGGAGTTGAGCTTAGGGGAAAGAACAATGCTGAGGCGTCAAGAGAAGGAAAATTGGGTATTGGGACCAAATGGGGCATGATCACTTTGGCCAACTGGAGGGGGTCAAGAGATTGGAAGTCTCTTTGAGGGAACCGGACTGAATTTTGGGGAGGGGGGGTGTTTGGGAGAGAAGATAAGTGAGAATGTGGTAGAGAGTGGAATTTCAGAGTTGGTGAGGGTAGAAATTGTACAGTGACTAGAGGTAATGAGATTGAGCGTGTGTCGAACTGGTGAATGGGTGAGGTGCAGTGGAGCAGGAGGTCGATGGAGTTGAGGCGTGAGAGGAAGGAGGTAGGGGAAAGGTCATCGGAGACATCCATTTGGCTATTGACTCCACATCTTTGTCGAAAAAGCATGGGTCTGGGTGTCGGAGGAACTGGGTTCTAAACCTGACTCTGACAAATGCTTGCTGAGTGTTTGCAAGTCACTTCACTTCTCTGCCTCCGTTTTCTCCACTGAAAAATGGCAATTAAATACTTGTTCACTTATTTCATTTTTTAGAAGTGTTTGTTGAGCTCTTACTATGTAAGAGGCACCATACTCAGTGTTGGGTAGATACAAGCTAGTGAGCTTGGACACGGGGTTCACAGTCTTAACTCCCTTTTTAAACACTGCTACTTAGATTGTAAGCCCCAGGTGGAACAGGGACTGTAACTTGTATCTACCCCAGTACGTAGAACATTTCTTGATACATACTAAACACTTTACAGATATCCTGTCTTCTCACCCAAAACTTGCCTTCCCTCTGAATTTCCCATCACTGTAGACAACACCACTCACCCTCCCTGTCTCATAAGCCCCAAACCTTGGCATTATCCCCTACTCATCTTTCTCATTCAACGCACACATTCAATCTGTCACCAAATCCCGTCGGTTCCACCTTAACATTACTAAAATTCCCTTCCCTCTCCATCTGAACTGCTCCTACACCGATCCAAGCACTTATCCTATCCCACCTTGACTACTGCATTTGTCTCCCTGCTGACCTCTCTGCCATCTTTCTCTCCCCGCTCCACTGGATACTTCGCTTGGCTCTTGGATCATTTTTCTAAAAAAAAAAAAAAACACTCAGGCCACATCTTCCAACTCCTCAGGAACCTCCAGAGGTTGTCCATGCACCTCCACATCAAACAGAAACTCTTTTCCATTGGCCTTAAAGAACTCAAGCAGCTTGCCCCCTCCCACATTACCTCATTACTTACCTAATCTAATACTACAGTCCAATCCTTACACTTGGCTCCTCTCTCTCTAACTCTCCATTGAAGACTTTCCCACGTCCTCCCTCTGGTCTGGCATATATGGAGGGGGAGGAAGTTCCAGAACACCACTCTCCTCAGTTTCAAAGCCTTACTTAATTCATAGCTCCTCCAAGAGGCTGTGTCCAATTAAGCCTTCTTTTCCTCAACTTTCTCTCCCTTCTGCATCATCTATGCACTTGAATCTGTACCCTTGGATGCTTGATATTCACCCCCTCCCTCACAGCAATTTTGTACTTATCTGTAACATCTATTTACATTAATGTCCATCTCCTCCTCTGTGTCCCTCTCTAGACTGTAAGTTTGCTGTGGGTAAGGAACGTATTTTCCAAATCTGTTGGGTTGTCCTCTCCCAAGTGCTTTGTACAGTGCTCTGAAAACAGTAAGCACTCAATAAATACCGTTGATTTCTTGATTATTAATAATTGCCCCTAATTTGGTGGCAAGAGTGTGGCCTAGTGGAAAGAACACAGGCCCAGGATTCAGAGGACCTGGATTCCAATCTGGACTCTGCCACTTGTCTGCTGTGTGACCTTGGGCAAGTTACGCTTCTCTGTACCTCAATGACCTCATCTATAAAATTGGAATTAAAGCTGTGAGCCCCTTGTGAGACAAGGACTGTGCCCAATCTGATTATCTTGTATCTACCCCAGCGCTTAGTGGAGTATCTGGCAGATAGTAAGCACTTAAATACCATGAAAACCCCCCAAACAAACAAAAAAAACCCTCTCTCTTTAGCAGTAGACCTTCTCTTAACTTTGAGTCCTAGACCAGTTCCTCAAATGGCAACTGTATGCCATACTTAACATCAAATGACAAAATAGAATAACAAATAATAAAGTCCTGGGCCACACACAATCCATCAGCATCACAGCAATACTTCGAAGATCACATCTTCGCTGGGAGAGGCAAGTGAGGAGATGGGCTCACAACAGGATACCCGAACAGCTGCTCTTTGTGGCATTCAGATGGGGAAACCAGAAACAGATTGAACAGAAGAAATATTTTAAAGATCTTTTGAAGAGAAATTTTAAATAATGTAGCAGAGCCAAGGATAGTTGGAAGGCAGAAGCAAAGAACTTCTCAGCTGGCATTCAGGCATTAGAAAAGGGGTAGCTCTCAGAACAGTGGCTTTGAGAAGATGGGACCACACAAAAATGGTGAAACTACAATGGCGTCAAGCACTGTGGGAAGCAGAGCGTCAATTCAGAAAGGAAGCTTAATACAGTGCTTAATACAGATACCACCCCCAAAATACCAATTATTGGTAGGACATGGGTTTAATCAGTCATACATGCCCTCCTTGACAATTTCAGTCAGCAGCCCCACCTTTAAATCCAAAGGACTCAAAATGTGTACACATACACTTTCCCAAAACACCCACACTAATACACACATCAAATTAAGTAAGACTTTATAGAGAGCTCTTCTGTAGCTATTTATATTTTAAGAAGTTCTTTTTTCTGTGATAGGTTCCTCTCCGCAGCCTAAGAAAGTTTGGACAATTTTCCCTCCTTTTTTTTTTTTTCCCTCACAATAAGACATTGAGGAAGGTTACTAACCGACACTTCAAATCTGGCTAATTCTTTGAGTCATAAAAAGAATTATTGTTGAAATTTAGTATTGTTGGGGAAAAAATTTTCTATTAATGCTTGCCACTTTTTTCTTCCTTGTCTTTCTTCATTCTAAACATAAACAATTTTTCATCCTCATATTCTCACTGCATTATGCAAGTAGTAGTTTTGTTTGCCAAACTAATTATTTATAGTGCATCAAAATCTAATAGTCAAGCCAAATTCATTAGAGCATTTCCATTGCCAAACTTTTGCTTTTTATTTTTTCCACACGACTGAAGAATTCATATAAACTGTTTAATGACCTGGAACCACTTAGTTGGCCATATGCAGTATATCCCACTGGTCTTATTTACTGTTTCAAAGGCAAGAAAAAGCCAAATACTCCAATGGGGAAGATAATGATTACTTACACTTTGGGCAAGATTTACTTTAAGATTTATAAGCCTACGCCTAACACCTAGAAGGATAAAATACGGCTAAAAGAAATGAGTGGGATTAGAGTGTTTGTTATAAGTGGCAAGAAAACTTTCAGTGCCCCTGTCCTTGACTCGAACAATCATGCTAATCAGATCTCATCAGTAATAGAACAAAAATGGGAAAACAATAGCTATCAACCGAAATGAAGATTTTTTTAGTTCGTGCATGGGATTACCAAACTATTACATAATTTTACTTAATATAGAAGTGATAAGATGGAGTTTCTATTTTATTCATTTGTTTCATTTATCTGGTGGGCACCAAGCCTAACTGATATCTGATAATAAGTTCATTCATTTCTTTTTAGCTTTTAAATACACTGTATTTAACGATAAGCAGTTATCGTTCTGTTTTTCCCATGCTGGAAGCAAAAAAGATAGAGAAATATGCTGTATACAGAAGTTTCTAATTTGCACGTCTCCCGAAAAAAGAGATTTTTCTATATAAAGGCAGCGTAAAGAAGAAAGGAGGAAGGGAAAGGGCAGAGATAAGGATAAGGAGAGGAAGGGAAAGAGAAGGAAGAAAAGAGGGAAAATGAGAGGAGGAAAAGGATCACTGTTGGAGAATCTTTTATTTATTCATTCAGTCAGTCATATTTATTGAACACTTACTATGTGCAGAGCATTGTACTAAGTGCTTGGGAAAGTACAATACAACAATAAACAGGCACATTTCCTGCCCACAGTGAACGTAGAGGGGTAGACAGACATTAATATAAATAAATAAATTACAGATATGTACATAAGTGCTGTGGGGCTGGAAGGGGGCATGAATGAAGGGAGAAAGGGTGATGCAGAAGGGAAAGGGAGAAGAGGAAAGATGTGCTTTGTTAGGGAAGGCCTCTTGGAGGAGATTGTTCCTTCAGTAAGGTTTTGAAGGAGGGGAAAGTAATCGTCCATTGGATTTGAAGAGGGAAGGCATTCCAGGACAGAGGTAGGATGTGGGTGAGAGGTCAGCGGCGATGTAGACGAGATCTAGGTAGGAGAGGAGAAGAGAATCTGCCCATCTCTGCCTGCCATCACTATTCCCTGCTATTCTTTAACCACCCTCTTCCTCCCCAGCTCCAGACACTCCCCAATATAAGCCAAGTGTCAATGACCTGTGGTGACAGTCAGGCATCTCCCAGGATGGGAATAGTTACTCCAACTGAACAATGATATTTTTCCAGTTGAACTGGAAACTCGGCTGAATGAAAATTGCATCATAAAAGACAGTTCAGCCTGGGGGCAATGGTGCTGATCCTATTATCATAACTGTACCATTGTAATAAAAACTGCTGCAGCGTGCTTTTGGATCCCTTCACCATGGCTGAGCAAAACATCCGCCATAACTGCCACTTTCCCTTCTGCCACCAAAGTCTGGGCTGCCAGCATTCATTCAGTCGTATTTATTGAGCGCTTACTGTGTGCAGAGCACTGTACTAAGCGCTTGGGAAGTACAAGTTGGCAATATATAGAGACGGTCCCTGCCCAACAACAGGCTCACAGTCTGGAAGGGGGAGACAGACAACAAAACAAAACATGTGGAGAGGTGTCAGGTCATCAGAATAAATAGAAATAATGCTAGATGCACATCATTAACAAAATAAATAGAATAGTAAATATGTACAAGTAAAATAGAGTACTAAATCTGTACAAACATATATACAGGTGCTGTGGGGAGGGGAAGGAGGTAGGGTGGGGGGGATGGGGAGGAGGAGAGAAAAAAGGGGGCTCAGTCTGGGCCTGCGGGGACAGGGATAAGACAGCTTCTGTGTGCTCTTAGACCCCTCCATCATCACTGAGAAAAGCACTGTGCTGTCTTTTTTTTTTTTTTCCTCCATGTTGAATGCTCATGGGCTGGGCTGGGGAGAAAAGCTACTGCTACTCACTGTAGGCAGCCCCCACACCAGATAGCCAGTCCCATTTCTCCCTGGGAACAGACACTAGCTCTCCCCTGCACTATCGAGGAGATGACTCCATCCTGTCTTGCCTTCCACCACCTTGAAGGAAAAGCAAAAAATATCCACAGCATAAGACCTCCAAAAAACTTGGGGGAATCTGCCACCGCAGCTGTGGCTGGGCCTTGAACTCTGAGACAAGGAGTCTGATATTCCCTTTCTCTAGCCACTGTACCCTGCTGGTTTTTGGGTTTTTTTCCATGTATTTGTCTTTTAGGTTTTAATATTTCATCATTCCTGTTATGTCTGTTTCTGGTCCTTTCTCCCCAATTATATTCTTAGATTATACTCTCCTGCCCAAAAGGAGCTTACAGCCTATAAGGATCATTTTCTTGCAGTCTCACTTGGCGTATTTCTCTCCATTCCTCAAACACTTCCAATAACCATCCATCTCCCTCCATATCAATCCTTACCCTTGGCGTTGAGGCTCTTCACCCTTTCTCGGTATTTTAATATTGGCTGTCTTTATGTGGTATGTCCAGTTTACTGTCTTCACTCCTCCAAAGTTCACCTTCTGTCTCACTCTCAACTCTCTGTATCCTCACTCGAGTTATTCCCCCAGCCTGAAACTCCCTTCTCTCCTCAAATTCACTAGATGCCAACTCTCTCCATATTCAAAACCCTCCTAAAATCCCATTTCCTCCAAGAAATTTCCAAGTTTAAATCGCAACACCCCAGTCATATCAACCCCACACTTGCCCTTTACACCTAAGTTATTTCTATTCTCAGCACTCTTGTACATATGCGTATGATGATTATTATGGTATTTAAGTGCCCAATACTTGCTAAGCACTGTACTAAGCATTGGGGAAGAGTCAAGCTAATCAGTTCAGACCTTGTCCCACATGGGGATCAAGGTCTAAGTAGGAGGGAGAAAGAGAACTGAATTACCATTTTACAGATGAGAAACTGAGGCACTGAGAAGTTGTGACTTGACCAAGGTCACGCAGCAAGCAAGCAGTGGGTCTCATATTAGAACCCAGGGCCTCTGATGCCCAGCCCCGTACACTTTCCACTGGCAACCTTGCTTATGTTTTTATTTTATTTACATATTTATACATTCAATTATTCTTCCAGCTGTTTTGTCCTGATGTGTTTCTGTGTTTCTTGATATATTCTTGTTCTTCCTCCTGGTTTCACTATCTGCAAATCTCTTTTTTTGTTATTTTTGTCTCTTTTCCCCATTAACTCATAAGTTTCTTGAAGGGACTGCACACCTTTCTACTGTTGTATTCTCCAAGTGCTTAGTACAGTGCATAGCACTTAGGCACAACAAATACCATGAATTGATTGAATAAAATTTATTACAGTTTACTGTTTCCTTTGTAATGAAGGTATATAGGTAAAGTTTTGCTTACACCAGTCTATAAACATTTAGTTGTCTTTTTATATTGTCCCCTAGGCTGAATATTGAAACTAGTATTCATCCAATCATATTTATTAAGCTCCTACTATATGCAAATAACTGAACTGAAGTCTTGGGGGAAAATACAAAGATGAAAATTATACATGGTGCCTGGATGCCAAGAGGTTCACAGTCTTAAGAATAAGGTAGGAAAGAGGAGATTTAGGGCCTGCACATAAGGAAAGATGAAACAATAAAAAGAAAAAAATAACATAAACAATAGGAATAGAAATAAATACAATAAGAGCAATAGAGTGTTGTGGCCTCAGGAGCAGAGTTTCAGGCCCCTCGTGGCTCAGACTCCAAAACAAACAATAGCCACAATTCATTCATTAGAGAAGCAGCATGGCTCAGTGGAAAGAGCATGGGCTTTGGAGTCAGAGGTCATGGGTTCAAATCCCGGCTCTGGCAATTGTCAGCTGTGTGATTTTGGACAAGTCACTTAACTTCTTTGTGCTTGTTACCTCATCTGTAAAATGGGGATTAAGACTGTGAGCTCCCCATGGGACAACCTTACCACCTTGTAACTTCCCCAGCGCTTAGAACAGTGCTTTGCATAGTAAGCGCTTAATAAAGGCCATTATTATTATTATTATTATTATTCATTCAGTTGTATTTATTGAGCACTTACTGTGTGCAGAGCACTGTACTAAGCGCTTGGAAAGTACAATTCGGCAACAGATAGAGACAATCCCTACCCAACAACGGGCTCACAGTCTAGAAGGAGGAGACAGACACGAAAACAAAACACCAGAGTCATAGCCAGCCCAACACTCTAAAGTTAAGAAGGCCTCTGGCTGCTGCTCTCTTGTCACCGTTGTGGGCTGGAGGAGACGTTGATGGTAGTTTTGATGGCCTTGAGACTGTGCAGCCTGGCTCCTGGGCAAAATAGTGTCAAGCTGTCCAGTTGTAAAGGATCTGCCCGAGGCCTCAATACTGCAATTGTCTCTTCACTCTGGCTGGAGAAGGGGCTGAGGGGAGGTGACACTATTTCTGATGATTAAATGTCTTGGTAGTAATGATCATCTAACACAACCTTGGAGATAGCACTTGCTTATATTAAAGACAGTAACTGTGGTATTTGTTAAGTGCTTACTATGTGCCATTCATTCATTCAATCGTATTTATTGGGAGCTTACTGTGTGCAGAGCACTGTACTAAGCACTTGAGAAGTACAAGTCGGCAACATATAGAGACGGTCCCTACCCAACAACGGGCTCACAGTCTAGAAGGGGGAGGCAGACAACAAAACAAAACATGGAGACAGGTGCCAAAATCGTCAGAACAAATAGAATTATAGCTAGGTGCACATTATTAACAAAATAAATAGAATAGTAAATATGTACAAGTAAAATAGAGTTATAAATCTGTACAAATATAGATACAGGTGCTGTGGGGAGAGGAAGGAGGTAGGGCGGGGGGATGGGGAGGAGGAGAGGAAAAAGGGGTCTCAGTCTGGGAAGACCTCCTGGAGGAGGTGAGCTCTCAGTGGGGCTGTGAAGGGAGGAAGAGAGCTAGCTTGGTGGACGTGCGGAGGGAGTGCATTCATCATCATCATCATCAATTGTATTTATTGAGCGCTTACTATGTGCAGAGCACTACTAAGCGCTTGGGAAGTACAACTTGGCAACATATAGAGACAGTCCCTACCCAACAGTGGGCTCACAGTCTAAAAGGGGCCAGGGGAAGGACGTGGGCCAGGCGTCAACGGCGGGACAGGTGAGAACGACGTAACAGTGAGGAGGTTAGCGGCAGAGGAGCGGAGGGTGCGGGCTGGGCTGGAGAAGGAGAGAAGTGCCAAGTACTGTACTAAGCTTCCTAATCTTTCTAAAGTCTCTCCCACTTGCTGCTCACTAGCGTGGTTGCCTCCCTCCTACAGTTTTACCCTGGAAGCCACTACTATATCATTTAAGGCCTTATCTTGTTTGAGATCCTTGTTTCACACTGCCTTCAAAATGTTTGTTCTGTCCTCCATACGTGTTTGTGCCCATTTCAATTAATTTACTGCATAGCAGATGTTTAGGTGTGCTGTTATCATCAACCAAATAATCATTCAACAGCACTGTTGGAGTATCTGCAGTGAGCAGAGAACTCTTCTATGCACTTAGGAGTGTACACACATTAATAGAATTTATTGAGGGTTTACTATGTGCAGAACACTTTACTGAGCTCAGGGAATTAGGCACCAACTCTATCTCTCGAAAGGGTCACAGTCTATACTGTCAGCTGTGTGACTTTGGGCAAGTCACTTAACTTCTCTGTGCCTCAGTTACCTCATCTGTAAAATAGGGATTAAAACTGTGAGCCCCCCGTGGGACAACTTGATCACTTTGTAATCTCCCCAGTGCTTAGAACAGTGTTTTGCACTTAGCAAATACCATTATTATTGTGAATAGTATTAGTCCACATAATGTGTATATTAGGCAGCATTAGTAGACACAATCCCTGTACTGAAAGAACTTACAGTCTTGGGAGCAGATACTTTAGTGTATTACAGATAAGAGGGAGTGAATAAGTGCTTAGGTGAGGACGAAGTACTGAAGTGGAGCAGTGTGGCTCAGTAGAAAGAGCACCGGCTTTGGAGTCAGAGGTCATGGGTTTAAATCCCGACTCCGCCAATTGTCAGCTGTGTGACTTTGGACAAGTCACGTAACTTCTCTGCACCTCAGTTACCTCATCTGTAAAATGGGCATTGACTGTGAGGCCCCCCGCGGGACAACCTGATCACCTTGTAACCTCCCCAGTGCTTAGAACAGTGCTTTGCACATAGTAAGCACTTAATAAATGCCCTCATTATTATTCTTATTATTAAGTAGCAGCTGGGGACTTTTCCCCCTACACTGCATCTTCATACAATCCAATTTTAGAAGGCTTTCATGGTTTCAGTTATTTCATCCACTATTCTTTTTCATTCTGGTTTAGAACTAGTATTCCTTGCTGAGTATATTGTTGGCAAAAAAAAAATTCCACCACCGCCTCAAAGAAGAGAATGTGTTTTTGGTCTCTGACCACTTTGCTCAACAAAATTTAAAGCACAAAGGAGAATTTCCTTGGGTAAAAAGCAAGTAGAACAGTGCCAGTGTGTACTTAGTTATATATGGAAGACAATACTAAAGTTAATAAGGTGACCATATGGGATAGTTTGATTCAACCCATAAATTCAAATGATCTTTCAAAACACAAAATATATTTAGTCTTGCCAAGGACAAATGGTTGGCACTAAAATTCCTTTGTTCACTTAAGTCACTGATATGTTAAAAAGAAAAAAAAGGAAAATTCTCTGGCAGAAAATGGGGAAAGTTCCAGATGGTTTCTATCTGTTTTCTCATTGATTGTGTAATTAAAGTTCCCCTTTGTCATTAGAAAATTGAAATAGACTATGGTTAACAAAGAATATTTTTAAAACTGCTTCACTTAGTAGAAGATTTATTAATAGTGGAAAGTTGGCAATTATTTGGTGAATTCAAATTGTGAAGGCAGCAACCCATTGCTCCAGTTCACCAGATAAAAATTGCTCAACTTTCAGTATTACTTTGGCTTTGTAGGGCTGGCATAATCAAACCTATTTGAAATTAGCCTGAACTTCCAGCTTCCCCTTTCCAAAATGAATCAGCTTTCCCAAAGTCTGAACAAAACTGACAAATTTGTACATATGAGGGCTAGTTATTAAGGAAAATATCAATAACCCAACAGCATATTATTACTGTACTTCCTGGCTTGGGTAAAGTGGTGAATGGAAAGATTGAATCTGGGGATCCTGTTTGAATTATAATGTAAATCATTCTGTAAAAATGATTTACTACTTAACATGTCCTATTTGAATTATGTCCATGTGTTTTCCTCCTCATTTCTGACAGTACCCAGCAACCATTAGAGCACTGTACTAAGGGCTTGGGAGAATACAATAGAGTTGGTGGACACATTCCCTGCCCACAACAATCTTACAGTCTAAAGGTTAAGATAAGGCCAGGAGAGAACTCCACATTTTTGGAATAAGTCAGCGGGTCGGAGTTCATCAGGACTGTGGACTTTGCTTTTTTGTGTTGCTGGCTGTTTCTCAGATCACTCAGCCAAGTTCATTTTCTCACATTATGACACATATTAATAATGGATGGTTTGCCACGATCACTGAGGTGTTATCTTTGATAAACCTCTCTCCTGATAGCAATGAGAATGATAACTCTGATTTATAATAATAATAATAATAATAATGGTATTTGTTAAGTGCTTACTGTATGCCAGGCACTGTTCTAAGCACTGGGCTGGGTACAAGCAAATCAGGTTGGACACAGTCCCTGTCCCACATTGGGCTAACAGTCTTAATTCCCATTTACAGATGAGATAACTGAGGCACAGAGAAGTTCATTCATTCATTCAATCGTGTTTATTGAGCGCTTACTGTGTGCTAAGTGCTTGGGAAGTACAAGTTGGCAACATATAGAGACGGTCCCTACCCAACAGCGGGCTCACAGTCTAGAAAGTGAAGTGAAGTGACATGCCCAAGGTCATCCATCAGACAAGTGGCCAAGTAGGGATTAGAACCCATGACCTTCTGACATCCAAGCCCATGTTCTCTCTACTATGCCATGCTGCTTCCTCTATTGTAAGTGCTTACTATAATAATAATAATAATAATAATAATAATAATAATAATAATATAATGCATTTATTAAGCGCTTATTATGTGCAAAGCACTGGGGAGGTTACAAGGTGATCAGCTTGTACCACGGGGGGCTCACAGTCTTAATCCTCATTTTACAGATGAGGGAACTGAGGCACAGAGAAGTGAAGTGACTTGCCCAAAGTCACACAGCTGACAATTGGCAGGGCCGGGATTTGAACCCCTGACCTCTGACTCCAAAGCCCTGTATTAAGCTCCAGGGTAAATACAGCACAATCGGATCAGATGCTGGCTCACTGTCGAAAACAAATAGAGAGTAAGTATCTTATCCCCATTTTAACAGAAGAGGACACTGAGGCACAGAGAAGTTAGGTGGTTTATCCAAGGTCTCACAGCAGACAAGTGGCAGAGCGGAATTAGAACCCAGGTCTCCTGACTTCCAATTTTGTGCTCTTTCCACTAGTCCTTGCTGCTTCTCAATTAATGGATTTCTCCTCATTCTTCAATAATCTTGAAGGGCTGTTTCTCAGCCCTTTTCAATCACTTTTCAATCAAAGTCTTCAGCCTAACGGGGAGATTAGGCTGAGTATCAAAGGGCCCAGATATTGGAGGCTTATCAGGGAATGTGTCTACCAACTCTGTTACATTGTTCTCCTCCAAGTGCTTAGAACAGTGCTATGCACACGGTAAGTGCTCAATAAACATGATTGATTGATTCTGAGTTCCCTCCCAAATAATGCTGTGTACATTACCAGGAAATGAGCAATACAATAATCCAGTACCTTCACATATCAACTCAAGAGAAGCAGTGTGATGTAATGCAGCGTGGTTCAGTGGAAAGAGCCCAGGCTTTGGAGTCAGAGGTCAGGGGTTCAAGTCCCGGCTCCGCCAGCTGTCACTTGGGTGACTTTGGGCAAGTCACTTCACTTCTCTGGGCTTCAGTTCCCTCATCTGTAAAATGGGGATTAAGACTGTGAGCCCCACGTGGGATAACCTGATTACCTTGTAGCCTCCCCAGCGCTTAGAACGGTGCTTTGCACATAGTAAGCACTTAATAAATGCCATTATTATTATTGTTATTATTACTATTATTATTATTATTATTATTCTCTGGGCCTCAGTTCCCTCATCTGTAAAATGGGGATGAAGACTGTGAGCCTCCCCTGAGGGACAACCTGATCACCTTGTAACCTCCCCAGCGCTTAGAACAGTGCTTTGCACATAGTAAGCGCTTAACAAATCCCATCATTATCATTATTATCATTATTATTAATGGAAAGCCCATGAGCCTGGGAGTCAGAGGACTTGGGTTCCAACCTCAGCTCCACCATGAACCAGCTGTGTGACCTTGGGCAAGTCACAATTTCTCTGCACCTCGGTTCCCTCATCTGCAAAACAGATTCAGTGGCTGTTCTGTTATTAGCTCCTGTTGCCCGCATATTCTCCTTTTTATGTTTGACTTGAGTTGACAGTAAATGCATTATTTAGGACACTATCTATGTAGAAGCGGTCAAATGATCTTCAGTTGCTTTCTTTTGAGAATTTATCTCTCATAACTCGATGAAATATATCACTGCTGCTGGCAGGCTCCCATGTATGGTATTTCCAAGCATACTCTACAGTAATGGAGCATAGGCAAGAAATCAAGAAATCAAGAAAATCAAATCAAGAAATCAATCACTTTTAGTAATGCCCTGAATGGTCAAGGGACTCCTTACTCCTTTTCCCAGAAAACCATTTCAGAAACAAAATATTTTCTCCTGGGTTGAAATGAAAAACAGATACAACGAAGGCTTTAAATTGAGAAATAATAGATTCACTGGCAACAGGTTCTAAAGGAATTGCACATTATTTAGACTTTACAAAAATTGGCTATATTTATTTGTTATGGTCCAGTGTTTCTCTGGAAATTATTGTTCCATTAAATGATAAAACTACTAAGCAGTTTATTATTGTCAAACTCGGTCAAAATGGATATCCTTGATCGGAGGGTAACTCTCTTTTGGGAGTTATCTGTGGCAAAAGTGCATTGGAGAGTCTCACTGTTGATCATCTCAATAAATCAAGTTTACACTGGAAACTGAGGTTCCCATGGAATTTTCCATTAATTTCTGCTTCCTTAAGCTTTTTTTTCAGAGTGCTAGTAACACTTTTAGTTCTGATGCTAAGTGCTTTATATTTATGCATATTTACAGTGCTCTGCACACAGTAAGTACTCAATAAATACAATT
The DNA here is from genome assembly GCF_015852505.1 of Tachyglossus aculeatus. Classification (NCBI taxonomy): domain Eukaryota; kingdom Metazoa; phylum Chordata; class Mammalia; order Monotremata; family Tachyglossidae; genus Tachyglossus; species Tachyglossus aculeatus. The sequence goes on along the minus strand of NC_052079.1, from coordinate 20,210,869 downwards.
GAATGAATAAATTAATTTACATTTAGAAAATTCATTTCTAGAGAATTATTAAAGATCTCTTACCTGATAAAATCTGTTTTCCTTCTAGATGAATTATCTTGGTATTCTGCCAATTGATAGTGCTCTTATGATAGTTTTAGATCTAGGTGCGTTTTCCTCTTCATCTGTGATGAGAAAATTCTGTCCACTCTGTAGCGGTGCCATGGTGGTGAGAGAACAATCTTAGTTAGCTGAATCTCTTATTTGGTGCTTAGGATCTCTGAATCCCATTCCAAGTGTTTGCAGTTTGCGATCTATTTTGTTATGATCAAAAATGGTAAAACAAGACTGGTGGCAATCAGGAATTTAGGGTGGGCGACACAGGAGGGACTGTTGCTTCTGAAACTGCTTGTTTCAGTGTATCGGCTGCACAACGTTTTTCTTTTTTTATGGTACTTATTGCATGCTAGGCATCGTACTGGGCGGGCACAAGGTAATCAGGTTGAACACAGTCCCCGTCCCACATGGGGCTCAGGGTCTAAATCATAGGAAGGAGGATTTAATCCCTGTCTTACAGATGAAGTGACTGAGGTACCGAGAAGTGAAGTGGCTCGCCCAAGGCTGCAGACGAGTGCCAGAACCAGGATTAGAACCCAGGTCCTATGATTCCCAGGCCCATGTTCTTTCCATTGGGCAATACTGCGCCCCCTTCTCTGACGAAGGAGCCTGTTGGCTTTAAAGGCATTTTCACAGACAGAGATTCTTCCTAGGATTTTAGGGTTTGAGCTCTCCCAGAGCTTTAGCCTATCTGGTCATCTCAGAATAATTTATGTCTTGAGATTAATGACACGTAGCATCTGAGTCTTCGAGATTTACAAACAGGGTTGGATTCTGGAGGTTTCCGGTCAGGAGAGTGACAAAAGGAAAAAGTCACTTCCATTCTTAGGCATCTCTGCTGATGACAGGGAGGTTGTATAATCCTATTCAGGAGAGCTCAGAGAAAGGAAAGGCCATCATCTGTCCTGCATGAGTAAGGCAGTGATCTATTTGCAGGGAAGAAGACTGGGCTATATGACTTTTCCAGATCTCTCTGAAATATCTGATTCCCAAGCCTGTAAACGAGCCATGAACAGTATTGTGAAATAAGAGCGAAACTTTGATTTGACCATAGTGACATACTGCAGACCCTGGCAATGCAGCAGATGAAACATTTTTGAAAAACAAACACCCGATAATTGAATTTAGGATGACGACGGCACCATTTAAGTGGCATACCCAAACGGCCAGCCAGAGATCATTTTGTGAGTCTCTGAACACAGCTTACCTAAAGCAATGCATTAGGCAGCAGATCTCTTCCAATGCAAGCCTCCTGAACTTGTCCTGGGGAAAGATCTTATAGATAAGGTACTGAAAGGGGCAGGAAGGGAATGAGGCTTGTATAGCAAAGAAAGCAGAAGAGATGACACTGATAAATTGTTAGAATAAAGCATTGGCGATGGAAAATAGTTTCCTAAGGCCTCAGGTTTTTTTAAACCTATCTGGAAGGCTGAGTGAATGAAATCTTTCACCGGAGAGTTAGGAGGAGAACCAGGAAAGGACAGTCACTGAAGCCGAGGTTGGATAGTGTTTCCAGGAGAAGGGGGATGGTCTACAGTTTCGAAGGCAGCTGAGAGATTGAGGAGGATTAGGATGGAGTAGAAGCTGTTGAATCTGGCAAGGAGATCATCTGTGACCTTTGAAAGGGCGGTTTCTGAGGAGTGAAGGGGACAGAAACAAGATTGGAGGGTGTCAAGGAGAAAACTGGAGGACAGGAACTTTAGACAGCAGTATAGACACTTTGCTCAAGGAGTTTGGAGAGGAATGGTAGGAGGGAGATAGAGTGGTAGCTGGAGGATGCATTGGGGTCAAGGGAGGGTTTCTTTAAAATGGGGAAACATGAGCATGTTTGAAATCAGTGGGGAAAAAGCCAATGGAGAGTGAATTGGAGAGGAGCAGGAGAGATTTCTCTCTCTCTCTCTCTCTCTCTCTCTCTCTGTTTCTCTCTCCCTCCCTGTCTTCCCAGCCCTTTTATCCCTTACCCTCCAATTCTGAAGCGCCCCAGGAAAGACTGGAAGTTTGTGGCCAGAATTCACCGATGTGTTCACAGATTCCTGAACTCTTGAAACACGCTAAGAACCTCTGACTGTGCTACTACTTGATAGCTTTCATCAGACCCTGCTTCATCTAAATTCCACCTTGTCCTGTTTCTGGGCACAAAGATTCTGAGCGCTGCATGGAAGGCAGTGTTGGAGTAACAGGGCTAAGGAATCAAATACATCTTCGTTGGTTGGAGAGTTACCATCAGGACAGCAATTTGGTGGTCCTCCTTTCCTTTTGAGCTAGCTCAACTTTCTCCCATGTACATAAACCCAAGCCTCACCCCCTTTCCCACTTCATGTCATCTGGGGCAGGAAGTCCTAGTACATACTCTCAGGAAGTCCTGCTGGGCTTCTATGATTTATACACTACTCACAGCTGGAAATTGAAATTGGGGTTGGTAAATCTGGAGTGCAACCCATCTCAGAGAATCAGCCTTCATAAGCCGTTGGGCTTAATTTCCCTCCGGCAGCTTCTGGGACAACTGAGTCACCGATGAACACTTACAAATAAAATCTGCAGATTGGTCAGGAAACATTATTATTTAGCATTTAGAGAAGGCCAAGATGCTTACAGGAGACTAAAAAAAGAGCAGAGCAAATGTTACATTTCACCGATCTCAGCAATAGCTTGCAGACCTCAGACTTGTATTCACACCCAAAGATCGCTCCAGCAGACAAAGGAAAAACCAGTTTGAAAAGAAACTCCTGGAAGACGTTATTTGTAAAAACAGTTTTCACTTGAATGCACTGTACAGCTCTCAGCGGGCAAAGGAAAGACAGCAAGTCAACCCATGAGCCTTTCAGCATTGGGGGTCTGGATTCGTGACTTAGTCTTATTTTTTCTCTGAGGAAAATTAATTGAGTCTTTCAGAATTTATCTCATTTAGCCTCATTGGAAAACTTCCATATAGTTTATCAGGGTCTAGTATCACAGGCAGGGCCTGTTAAAAAGAAGTCCAGAGGGGTATTGAAGTGTCTTTGAAGATTCTCACCAGCCACTTGCTTCTACTATAGAGGGTCTGGGCTGCAATTACACCTCCCAATCAATCGATCAATCAGTGGTATTTATTGAACACTCCCAGCCTGAAATTGCTTTGGGTTATTTGGTCAATCAATCATATTTATTAAGCATTTATTGTGTCCAGAGTACTGTACTAAGTGCTTGGGTTAGTACACTGGAACAGAGTTGGTAGATATGCTCCCTGCCACAGTGAACTTAAGGTCTAGAGGGAGCTTACATGGATTTCATTATCACATATCTACCCCAGAACTTAGTTCAGTGCTCGGCACGTAGTAAGCGCTTAACGAATACCATCATTGTTATAAAACCCATAAAGTTAACGCTCCCTGATTTGAAATCCATGAAGGAATAAAAAAAAAAACATAGTTTAATGAAACCATTGGAACCCATAAACAAATCCAGTTGCCTCCAAACGGAAAGGAAACCCATTCTGGATTTCCACTGTTAGGATCTGCAGAAGACCAGAGGATTGGTTTAGTCTTAAATTTATCCTGATTTCAGGAGTTTCCCAGAGAGGAAGCAGAAATGAGAACTAGTAGAGTTGATGTTTGTAAATAATTATAATAATTGGGGTATTCAGTAAGCAGTAACTATTTGCCATGGACTGCACTGAACACTGTGGTAGATATAAGACAGTCAGTCTAGACCCAATCTCTGGCTGATGTAGGGTCTAGGGTGTCTAGGGTGGAGGGAACATGTTAGTGAACCATTCCACAAAGGGCACATTGCAAACTGTCCCCTGCAGAAACCATTCTATTTAATGCCATGTAGCCAAGAGAACTTGGGCTTGAGAAATGAAGAGACAGCTCAAAAACCTCTTGGGCAATACAAAACAGTTTAATTGGAAGTGCGCAATCTACAGAACAATTTGAAACTCATTCAAGTGAAAAGTTGTCTATGACCATTTCTCACTTTTTACTGAAAAATAGAGAGGAAAAGTTGTTTTGAGTTGGTAACTTTGAATGTGAGGGCAAATTTGGGCCATTCTTTCTCTTGGTTACTGGGGGGCAGTTCCGGGGCAGGGGGTGGTGAAGGAAAAATCCACCTGTGTGAGCACACCCAGGAATAGCATCCAGTTATATGGGGAGGGCTGTACTAACGTCTTGGGAGAGTATAAAATAATTAGTAGATATAATGATTACCCTTAAGGAACTTACAATCTAAAATGCTAATAATAATTATGGTATTTGTTGAGCACTTACTATGTGCCAGGCACTCTACTAAGCACTGGGGTGGATATCAAGTTGGACACAGTCCCTGTCCCACATGGGGCCCACAGTCTCAATCCCCATTTTACAGATGAGGTAACTGAGGCACAGAAAAGCGAGGTGACTTGCCCAATGTCACACAGCAGACAAGTGGTGGAGGTAGGATTAGAAGACAAGACCCGTGCTCTAACCACTACACCGGGCTGCTTCTCCTTTTTATCACTGAAACATAGCACAAACCTATGTAGTGTCAATTAATAAAGTTATGAGTATTGCTAATCAAAGCAAACATAAATTATAGCTGGCACACTATAAGCTTTTTTACAGTGGCTGCATGGTATGACCATATTGGACTTCTAATATACTAGTTCTGTAATTAGCACAAGGGGTTCAATAGTTTACCCTGATGAGAAACCTTAATTATTCAGGCCAACGGTCCCTGAAATCCATTACTTTCCTAAAATTCCTATGCCTGAATGATTCGTTGTTCGTATATTCTTTCCACTGCCATTATCCATAAAGCCAACATCCTGTGTAAGAATGGAAGGTATCGATCGGGGAGAACTTTAAGAATGAGGAATTTTTCTCTCCATTTTTCTAACAGAGAAACTTCAGCTGACAGAGGTTATCTCTTGCTAAGGGTCAGGTGAGTCGGAAACAGAATTGAGAACGGAACCAAGGACCCCAGAACTCCAGTTCAAAGAATATCTCCATGAATGTAGATGCCTAAATTCAGATTAGTTCTTAACAAATGCAAACAGCATTTTGCTGGCAAAAAAATGACCATTGCCCGATAAGGCTGCATTTGTTGCTTGATTAAAAATACCTAAAGATTGTTTTACTAATCATCAGGTTGCCTTTCAGTTTGCCTTTTCCCAAATATGAAATGACTAGATTAGCGAAGATTTAAATCTAGCAAATATCCTGTTCCTGTTTTTTCCTGAATTGAAGTTTTACAGGAGACATGGCCAGAGAAAACAAAAATGCAGTATAAATAACAATGTGGATTCTTATCAGTCCACCGTAAATAGATCCAGTTAACTCATTTAGAATTGGTACGTGAGTTTAAAACAAAACATTTTTTCAGGGGGTCATGCTACTGCATGAGTCCTTATGGTGAGTCCAGCGATTCTTTTTAACCCTTGAGCTTAGGTTTGTGTGGACAAAGAGTCCCTGTTGGGTCGTGGGGTGAGGTGCACTAGATGAACTAAAATCTAGTCAATTAAGAAATTAGGTAAGAGTACAAATCAACCAATTATTTATCAGTGCCTCCCCTACATGCAGGTATTTTGTATCACTATCATCTTCAATGATCTTTATTGAGCGCTTACCGTGTGCAGAGCACTGGACTAAGTGCTTGGGAGAGTACAGTACAATAGAGTTGTATTGCACCATCCCAGAGACCAAGCCAGAATTCTCTGAGTGGGTGGTCTTTTGATTGAAGATGTGGAAATTGGCTGCATCCACAGGTAGCCACTGGAGCTCTGAGATCATGGGTCATAGGTCATGGACAGGGTCAAAGATCTTCTTCTTCCTCCCGCCATCACTTCAGAGAAAACTGGTCCCATTTCCAACTCTTTGACGAGTGGGAAAGTTCAGGCTGTTTGGATCTTACGTGGGACAGTGAGAAGCCTGAGGACTGTGAATTGAGGCATTGAGGTGCTCAATATCCTGTCTTCCCACCTACCTATTCTTGCTCCTCTCCCGCTGAAACTCCTGCAGCTGTCCCTCCTGCTCCGTATCCTATAGACCAGCACTCTCCCCATATCCAAAGCTTTACTAAAATCACATCTTCTCCATGAAGCCTTCCCGGACTTACCTCTCATCATCATCAATCGTATTGAGATCATCAATCTCATCTCTCTCCCTTCTGTGTTCCCCATACACTTAGATCTGTACCCCTGAAGGACTTGATATTTACCCCCACCCTCAGCCCCACAGCACTTATTTACATATCCATAAACTCTGCCACTTTTTCTACCTGTGATGTATTTTAATGTCTGTCTCTCCGGCTACATCCTAAGCTCTCTGGGTGCAGAGATCACATCTACTTACTCTATCGTACTCTTCCAAGCACTTAATACCATTCTCTGGACATCATACATGCCCAATAAATACCATGGATTTATTCGCTTGTTGCTTTTTGGTGTATTTGCCCATTTATGTCTTAGTCTGTGGTGTTTATTGAGTCCTTACTTTATGTGGAGCACCGTACTAAGCTCTTGGGAGAGAAAAATCCAGTCGCCCAGTTGGGCTCCCTCGAACCCCTGTCTGAATGATCACCTCCTTGCTCTTTTACCCAGCCTTTAGGACAGCTGTTGGCATGCAGTATGTACTGTACGTAAGAAATGACAGAACTAATGACGATGACGTTGAAGACGGTAATGGCGTTCTGTTGGCTGGAGATGATCAGCGGTTCTCCTCCGGCTAGTCCCTCTTTCTTCTCCCCTAGCTCATATCACCCCAATTCTGCACTTCTAAGTCTCAGGGCTCGCAGATGTTTCCATTTCCAATTAGTCATGCCTGCGTGTTTGCTTTGAAACGTTAAGGACCACAGTGTCCACACCCTGCCCTCCTGTTTAGCCAGAGTCAGTTTAGAACAGTTCCAATTGGGTTCCCCACACAAAACAAAATAATTGGAGCAATGGTTAGAATATTGCTCTCCACCCCCTAGAGATCGGCCACGCCAAAACCGGCTTCAAAATTCCATGGAAAAATATTACATAAGCCAGTCCAGAATTAGTTTGTAAATTGCACATCCTTTTTACCCTAAACTGAAGTGGGTGTGAAACTGAGAGTACCATCCCGAAGGGGAAATTTTCCTCCCTTAATACCCATATCAAGTTGGCTATCGACATTCATACTGATGGATCCAAAATATAATTGTGCTCATTCACAAGTCTGGATGCCTCCATTAGGGCAGAAGCCAAGTGAATATGGATTTAATCCCAGCCTCCAAGGTAACAAATGTCATCTGACTTCAGGAATTCCCTTTAAGTTTAAATGCAGTTCTTGCTTTTCATATTACTTTGGTGCCTAATAAATACTGTCAGATAGTGACGACAGTGAAACCACTAAGCTTCTTTCAACTCCATTTCAAATGTTTTGTACTTTTCAGTGCAAACTAATGAACAAATACCTCCAGGATTTGAACTTCTCTTCATTTTGGCTATGAGTCCGGTGGTTTTATCTGCAGTACTATTGCCATGGAGGAGGAAGAGCAGGATAGTTTATCTCCGGTCTAGTTTTTCTTTTCTTTGAGTTTTTTGTTAACTGATTTGGTTCCAGTGGGAGAGGAACCATGAGGGAAAAGCATAGGCCATTTTGGAATGGGTACAACCCTGAAGCAAACAGTAATGGATAGTTCTGGGACTGTAGATTCATTTTTCACTAACTCATCGATGGAGTATTGAGAAATCAGGACTCAGGCAGTAGGAAAGGAAAAATAATCACCATCAACAAGCGTTTATTGAGTGTTCTTTATTTTCTAAGAAGAATAACATAAGACAGAAAAGGCTCATTTTTTTTCATTAACCCAGCTCTTTAAAGGGATGGGACTTGGGGAGATCTAGGCTTTTGAGTCCCTTTAAACTCTCCCCGTTCATTCCTGCTCTGGCCCCCAGCTGTCCTTGCAATGTAAATATGAACTCACCCAATAGCTTGATGACATTTTGTTGGACCAGAAAGAAATTGTTGCTCGCAGATTTGTGATCTGCAGGTTTTCCATCTGTGCCAGTTATTGGAGATTAGGCCATTAGTTAGGATTCAAAATGGCCAGCTCATTCTATTTATTTACCTGCTTCAGTAAGAACAAAAGAATCTGAAACGACAGTTTGGGTAAAGATTTATGAAGTCTTGACAGCTGATTATTCACCCCAGTGGCATGTGTGGAGCAACAAGATTCTTGGTTTTGCAAACATTCGGACTAGAGGTCCATTACTACATTCACCTTTGATGCTTTTTTTTTTCTTAAATCGAGCAGTGGTATTTATTGAGTGCTTACTGTGTGCAAAGCACTTGGGAGACTACAATATAACAGCACTGGTACACACATTCCCTGGATGTTGACTCACAGATATTATGGGACAGTGCTTGGCACATAGTAAGCGCTTAACAAATCTTATTATTATTATCGGAATCTAGTACTAACAGGATCTGTGATGTGGCTAATTTGAGTTATATGGACTGGAATACATTTAAAGCAATTCCCTTCTGGTCAAAACCCACAACACAAAGCCCGCAAACCCCCTGTAGTAAAGTATTACACACTGCCCTGAGTTGATACTTAACGTTTTTATAAATGCAGCGGCACCAGGGGAAGGAATGGGGGCCACGGGGAGAGGTGAAACACATGTTGTTGGTTTAATCTTGGGAAACCAGTTACGAATATGGAGTTGGCCGCTGTTGTCATGTCCACTTATGTGTCAAAGCTTTTGACATTCTTTTTCATACACTGACCCTACGTTGAAACCATTGCTTTACTTTTCTGGCAGCCTTCCTAACCTAATTAGGAACTAACGCAGACTGGTGCATTTCTTGTAAACACATCAGTGGAGGACGATGGTCTGGCTAGGGAGAAAGCATGATTGCGTCTTGATTGAGGGGTTTATCTCTTCTCCTCCTCTTTCCTGCAGCGCACTTATGGATCTGGATTACATTCGACGGAATTCACCCACCCCACCCCCTCTTTAGTTCAGCTCAACTGCTTTAAATTGATTGTGACGTATTTATGCTTTTCTCTTTTAACTCCTGTTCTTGTCCCCTCTTTCCCTTTTGACAGTTCTGACTTTCTTTCCGGTTCCAGCATTTTCAGAGGGCCTGTATGCTGGTTTGTGGAGGAACCCCGGGATGCTGCAGAAAACAGTTCAATTACTCTCTCGGAATTAAATCATCTTTCTTTATTAGCTACATTGATTCCCCTTCTGGTACTACTAATGATAATTATGGTATTTGTTAAGTGTTTACTTTGTGCCAGGCACTGTATTAAGTGCCAGGGTACGAATGAGCAAATTGGGTTGGACACAGTCCCAGTTGGGGCTCACAGTCTCAACTCCACTTTACGGTTGAGGTCACCGAGGCACAGGGAAGTGAAGTGACTTGCCCAGGGTCACACAGCAGTCAAGTGGCAGAGCCATGCCATTTTTCAGTGGCCCCTCTGGTCTTCCCAAATGATTCCTTTTGCCTCTTTCTACAGAAGAGCCCAAATTGCATTAGCAGACCTCAGTGGCCACAACAAATTGTGGTATCTGTTATGCTCTTGACTCTATACCAAGCACTGTACTGAGCCATCTGGTAGATACAAGATAATCAGGTTGGACACAGTCCCAATCCCACACGAGGCTCACATCAAAGTGGGAGAGAGAACAGACGCTCAAACCCCATTTTAAAGAAGGGAAAACTGAAACACCGCGAAGTTAGGGGACTTGTTCAAAGTCACACAGCAGGCAAGCGACAGGTTCCTGAATAGCAGGGGGAGAGGAGAGCCTTCAGTAGTGTTTTCCCTGCCCCTAACTTGACAGACATTTTCTGCTGCCACTCCCACGAATGCCATCACGCCCGGGGGACCAGCTTCTCTCTTGGGGTCAGTTACAGGACAAGGGAGCTGCATTCCCTGTTTTAAATCTGCCAATCTAATCCACCATTAGATTTTTCAACTCTGAGGTTATGGTTCATGCTGATCACTCAGGTTCTTTCTTCCACATCGCTCACCCCGAGTTCACAAATTCGACCTGCCCAATTGTCAGCGGTGAGTAAAATATGTCGGCGAGAAGTCTTCTCTTCTGCAGCTCTTGATCCTGACTTTGACTGCTGGAAAGAAACAAGTTAGTGATAGAGCTGGGATTAAAAAAGACAGGCCCTGAGCATGTAGTCTTGCAGCTGGAGAACTAACACATTTTCAGGCCTTGCAGCAGAAGGACATGTGCAGAGAAGTTGGACTGAAGCAGTCCGTGGTGTAGAGTTGTAAATAGGCTTTTTAAAGTTTAGGAATCTCTAGTATCCCGTAAGTCCTGGGAGAAATTCAGACATCAGTGGGGAGGAGTCATTTTTAAATTCTCTTTGCTCTTCTCTTCCTTTGTTCAGAAGAAGAAAGGAAAAAAGAAGAATAGAAAACTTAATTCCCAGAAATTCAGAGTACAGCCAGTGCGTTCACGAGTTGGAGTGGTTAGTAGTTAAACAGATGGAACAGGCTTCAAAACGCCAGAGACGAAGCAAACTTGAATTATAAAAGAAGGAACGGGACCTAGTTTCCCCCAGTTTTCCCAATTCTGGGGCGAATTTGTAAAGGTTTAAGACAGTATGGCCCAGGCTAGAGAATATTACAGCAACCTTTCTCCAAAGGGCAACTGGGTCAAATAATCTGTTATATGTTTCTGGCTCTTTATGGTGTAATGGATTTTGTTTCATAAGTGTCCCAAGCCTGGAATTTTCTTGCAATGTTATTAGTCTGGTGAATTAAACCTAGGCATATATTTTAACCCCATCTGAGAAGTACAGCTGGTAGTATCATAAATTACCTTCAGGAAACTCGTAATATTAAAATGCTTTGACGTTTGAGCCTAAACCTCTGGTCAGCTCTTGAGTATTTAAGGGTAACAGGAGGGTTGAATAACCAGGTAAGACAAAACCATAGATAATGCAGAGCACATGAAAAACAGGACATTTGAACTTCTATTAATACATATCTGCCTTAGGAGACCCCAGAATATTTACAGGTTTCTAAGGTTCTTCGTCTGAGAGCAAAGGGGAAGAAGGAATTTCAGAACTGGTTAGTTTTCCACCACATGATGCATTTATTTGAAATCTGACATTTGATTGTATTTTGAGGAATTCCAAATTATGTCATTTCTGGGTTTGGGAAGAGCCCATTGAGCTTGATTTGTGCGGATGTAAATTTCTTTTTACTTGTAATTTATTTTAGTACCTGTCTCCTCTTTTAAATTGTTAAGTTCCTGTAGGTTCGAAATAGGGTTGGTTAATAGTACTGTCCTCTCCTAAGAGTTCAGTACAGTGATCTGAACAGAGTATACACTTGATAAATATAATAACAATAATAATAATAATAATAATAATAATAATAATAATAATACTGCCAAGAACTGTACTAAGCACTGGGTTAGATGTATGATAGTCAGGTTGGGCATAGTTCTTGTCCCACATAGGCCTCACAGTCTAAGTAAGAGGGAGAATAGGTATTGAATCTCCAGATGAGGAAACTGAGGCTCAGAAAACTTAAGTGATTTGCCCAAGCTCTCACAGCAGGTAAATGGCAGGATCAGGATTAGAACCCAGAGCCTCTGACTCATGACCTGTCCTCTTTCCACTGGTCCCGCTGGTAGATTTCAGTCAACTTCTGGACATTGCAGCTGGTGAGATTTCATTCTCTGAGATCCCACAAAGCAGTACTATTTCCCTACGGATGATTTAGGTAAAGTCTGGTTGGCAAATGACCTCTTAAGAGCCCGTTGAGTCCTAGATTCTGTAGCTCTGTGCCATTAGTCATCTGCTATCACATTAATGCAATCACTCATCCTATCCTGTCTGGATTACTGCATCAGCCTCCTTGCTGACCTCCCAGCCTCATGTCTCACCCCACTCCAGTCCATATTTCACACTGCTGCCCAGATCTACAAATACGTTCAGAACATGTCCCCTCACTCCTCAAAAAACTCCAGTGGTTGCCTACCCACCACTGCAACAGAGAAAAACTCCTCACCATTGGCTTTAAAGTAGTGAATCACCTTGCCCCCTCCTACCTCGCCTCTCCACTCTCCCACTAAAACCCATCCAGAATATTTTGTTTCTCTAATGCTAACCTCACTGTGAGTTGATCTCACCTGCCTCACCTCTGACCTCTGCCCATGTTCTGCCTCTGGCCTGAAATGCCCTCCCTCCTCACCCCTAACAACAATTACTCTCTGCTCCTTCAAAGCCTTATTGAAGACTCATCTTCCCCAGGAGGTGTTCCCTGACTAAGCATCCTTACCCCCCGCCACCAGAAAAACCCCTCTTTCCTCTTCTCCCACTCCCTTCTGCCTCACCTTGACTTGCTCCCTTTGTTCTTCCTCCCTCTCAGCCCCATAATGCATATGTACATATCTGTAATTTATTTATTTATATTAATGTCTGTCTCCCCCCAACCAAGACTGTAGGCTCATTATGGTCAGGGAATGTGTCTGTTCATGGTTGAACTCTCCCAGTCGTTTAGTACAGTGCTCTGCACACAGTGAGCATTCAATAAGTATGACTGAATAAATGAATGAGTGAATAATCACGATCGCATTTTTCATGGATAATATTTCTCTTCCACATAATGGAGCCATCTGGGCCAGACCTGGGATATTTCTCTATGTGATCTTGATCTATAAGGAACAATTTCCACATCAAGCACAGATTGAACAGTTGAGAATTGAACCTACTCAGGTCCCTTGGGTCAGAATGTTAGTGCTTAGTACAGTATTCTGCACACAGTAAATGCTTAATAAATACGATTGAATGAATGAATGTTAGTTTACCCATTGGTTGGTGTCAGTATAAATCAACTCCAACTTTCTCTCTCCCCCTTTGGCTGTCTTTCTCACATTCTCTATCGCTTCCCTCTCCTTCTGAAACTATTCAATCAAGCAATCAATTCAATCAATGAGTTTTTTGAGCACTTATAAGCAGCGTGGCTCAGTGGAAAGAGCCCGGGCTTTGGAGTCAGAGGTCATGGGTTCAAATCCCGGCTCCGCCACTTGTCAGCTGTGTGACTTTGGGCAAGTCACTTCACTTCTCTGTGCCTCAGTTACCTCATCTGTAAAATAGGGATTAAGACTGTGAGCCCCCCGTGGGGCAACCTGATCACCTTGTAACCTCCCCAGCGCTTAGAACAGTGCTTTGCACATAGTAAGTGCTTAATAAATGCCATTATTATTATTATTCAGAGCACTGTACTAAGTGCTCAGGAAAGTACAGTATAAGAGAGTCAGTAGACACATTCCCTGCCAACAATAAGCATACAGTTTAGAAAGGGAGACAAACATTAAAATAAATCATGGATATGTACCTAAGTGTTGGGCAGAGGAGAGTGGGGTGAATATCAAGCGCTTAAAGGGTACAGACCTAATTGCGTATTCCTCTTTTTTTTTTCCTTTATCCATATTTCTCTTTGTCTTTCTTTAGTACTGGTAATGATAGTGTTTATTGAGGGTCCGATGGGGGCATGTTCTATAATTTATTTATTTATATTAATGTCTGTCTCCCCCTGTAGACTGTAAGCTCATTGTGGGCAGGAAAGGTGTCTGCCAACTCTATTAAACTGTTCTCTCCCAGACACTTAATACAGTGCTTTGCACACAGTACACACTCAATAAATATGATTGATTAATTGAGTGTAAAAATACAACAGAACCACAAGATATGTTCCCATCCCACAAAGAGCTTATATTCTCTAACAGGGGAGGCATGCCTAAAAATCAAAAGGTAGATTCAGAATAGATAGTTGAATATACGATTGAATATACAGATACCCATGGTGTATCTGTATAGTAATATTCCAGGCAAAAAGGCGGGGAAGCTCAATGCCATTAAATTGGAAAAAAAAAGAGGAGGATGAGGCTGATAATGGCTCACTTGGGGCCAGAGGGAAGCAGATGGAAGGGAGGATAAGTTAGAGAAGCTAAGGTGAATTTTCTTGGGACTAGACTGTGCGGAAAATTAAAGCGAAACATGGAGAATATAAAACTCACCTAAGCAGCAGCATCTGAGGAAAGAAGATGGCTCGTACTGGGGAGCCATCTTACTATGTTCCAGTACTCTAGATTTGGGTGGGCAGACAGGAAAATAAGATCAGTTCTGTTTATTTTAGAATATTTTTGCCTCTAGTCTCCGTCATAAGATACGAAGCTCTTCCAGAGAAGGGCTCACATCTTTTATTTCTTCAGTCCGTCCTCCAAATAGCTGGTGTCATATTAAAGTCTCAATCTCCTGTCTCTCCTCACTCCAGGTCATACTGCACTCTGCTGCACGAATCATTTTTCTATGAAAACGTTCAGTCCATGATTCCCCACTGCTCAAGAACCTTCGGTGGTTGCCCATCCACCTCTGCGTCAAACAGAAACTCCTTAGCATCGGTTTTAAAGCACTCAATCACCTTGTCCCCTCCTACCTCACCTCGCTGCTCTCCTGCTAAAATCCAGCTTGCACAGCTCACAATAATAATAATAATAATGATGGCATTTATTAAGCGCTTACTATGTGCAAAGCACTGTTCTAAGCGCTGGGGTAGTTACAAGGAGATCAGATTGTCCCACGTGGGGCTCACAGTCTTAATCCCCATTTTACAGGTGAGGGAACTGAGGCACAGAGAAGTTAAGTGACAGGAAAATAAGATCAATTCTGTATATATTAGAATATTTTTGCCTCTAGTCTCTCATAAATCATCTAGTCTCTCACTGTATCTCATCTATCTCACTTGCCAACCTCTCGCCCACATCCTGCCTCTGGCCTGGTACATTCTCCTTCTTCCTATCCAATAGACAGTTACTCTTCTCACCTTCAGATCCTTATTGAAGACACATCTCCTTCAAAAGACCTTCCCTGATTATGCCCTCATTTCCTCTTTTCCCACTCCCTTCTGTGTCACCCTGATTTGCTCCCTTTATTCACCCCTCCCGCAGCCCCACTTGTACATATCTGTAATTTATTTGTTTATACTAATGTCTACCTTGCCCTCTGGACTGTGAGTGAGTTGTCAGCAGGGAATGTGTCTGTCATATTGTTGTATTGTATCAATCAATCAATCAATCGTATTTATTGAGCGCTTACTATGTGCAGAGCACTGTACTAAGCGCTTGGGAAGTACAAGTTGGCATCACATAGAGACAGTCCCTACCCAACAGTGGGCTCACAGTCTAAAAGGGGGGTACTCTCCCCAAGTGTTTAGTACAGTGCTCTGCATGCAGTAAGCACTCAGTAAATATGATAGATTGACTGATGAACAGGGAACAGGAATAAACAGCCAGGAAAAATGACAGAAAAATCTATTCTATTTATTTTATTTTGTTAGTATGTTTGGTTTTGTTCTGTCTCCCCCTTTTAGACTGTGAGCCCAATGTTGGGTAGGGACTGTCTCTATATGTTGCCAATTTGTACTTCCCAAGCACTTAGTACAGTGCTCTGCACATAGTAAGTGCTCAATAAATGCGATTGATTGATGATGACAGAGTGCTGCCTGAAAAGAGAAGGATAATCCCTTATGCAGGCTGAAGTAAAAGAGAAGTGGAAAGTGGTCCAGGAAGCTGTAGATAAGGAGCCATCTTGGCTCCATCGTCTACTCCCCACACCTTGGACTCCCAAATCGTCAGTACCATATTGGCCGCTGCAAGTTGATCACTGAGTGAGTACAGAATCCAGGAAGGGTGAAACTCTGTGATGTTTTCCCTTCCTCTTTTCCTTCTTCCTCCTTGCCTTCCACCTTCCCAAATGCAGCCCTGGGTTTTGAGTCAGTTGGTGAGCCACTAGGACTTTGGTTGCCTGTTTTTTTTTGCTGGAGAAGCAGCATGGCTTATCGGTAGACCATGGGCCTGGGAATCAGAAGGACCTGGGTTCTAGTCCTGGCTCTGCCACGTGTCTGTTGTATGACCTTGGGCAAGTCATTTCACTTCTCTGGGCCTCAGTTACCTCATCTGTAAAATGGGGATTAAGAGGGTGAGTCCCATGTGGGACAGGGCTATGTCCAACCTGATTAACTTGTAGGTAGTCCAGCACTTAGTGCTTGGTACATAGTAAGTGCTTAACAAGTACTATTATTATTATATTATTATTTTCTATTTGGTGAGCTGAGACCAAGTCCCGGGAGCTAGTTGTAGATTTAAGACCTGATTGTTCCTGGGTCTCAGGAATGTAGGGAAACTAAAAAAAACTAAAAAAAGAGGGAAATGGGGAAGCATCAGTCAATCAATCAATAGTACTAGAGAAGCGGGGAAGCTAAATGGAAAGAGCAGAACACCTGGGTTTTAATTCCAACTCTGCCACTTCTCCCCCTTCTAGACTGTGAGCCCGCTGTTGGGTAGGGACCGTCTCTATATATTGCCAACTTGTACTTCTCAAGCGCTTAGTACAGTGCTCTGCACACAGTAAGCACTCAATAAATACGATTGAACGAATGAATGAATGAATGCCACTTGCCTGCTGTGTGTCACCTTGGGCAAGTCATTAACTTCTCCTTGCTTTGGCTTCCTTATCTGTAAAGTAGGGATTAAATACCTGCTCTCCCTCCCTCTTAGACTACTCTAAGGACAGGGACTGTGTGACCTGATTATCAGTGCTCAGCATACAGTAAGCACTTAACAAATACCACAATTATTATCATCATCATCTATTTACCGAGTGTCTATTGTGTGAATAAGACTGAATGATAGAATTAATATATGTGATTCCTCTCCTCAAGGAGCTTACACTCTAGTAAGCAAATGGTAAAGATAAATTAAAAAAAAAGCAAGAAATGTAGCAAAAGAATAAATTCAGACAGCACTGGGCAAGGGAAAAAAAATAAACAAAATTGAAAGAGAAATTCCTGCAAGAAATGCTGGAAAAGAGGAAAGGGGCTTGTGTTGAGAAAAAGGAGGCCCTATATTACTCATTTAAAATGATTCTTTTTGCCAGTGTCACATCAAAATGGCCAAGCATTTCAAACCAGGAAGGGCTGAGCAGAATCACCAGGGGCCCAGCCGAAATGCCCGACTATTATCCCCCCAGTCTGCTGTAAGCTCCTTGTGGACTGGGATCAAGCGCTTAGTACAGTGTCAAGCGCTTAGTACAGTGCTCTGCACACAGTAAGCGCTCAATAAATACGATTGATTGATTGATTGATCACATATATTATATTGTGTTTCAATCAATCAATCAATCGCATTTATTGAGCGCTTACTGTGTGCAGAGCACTGTACTAAGCGCTTGGGAAGTACAAGTTGGCAACATATAGAGACAGTCCCTACCCAACAGTGGGCTCACAGTCTAAAAGGGAAAGAAGGCAGAAAGGGGAGGAGGAGAGGGGGAAGGAGGCAGAAGTGGGGGAGGAGAGGGGGAAGGAGGCAGAAGGGGGGGTGGGGAGATGATGGGGGAATCAATCAATCGTATTTATTGAGCGCTTACTGTGTGCAGAGCACTGGACTAAGCGCTTGGGAAGTCCACGTTGGCAACCTACAGTACTCAGCACACAGTAAGTGCCCAGTAAATTCCATTTATTAATTGATTTGTAGAAAATTCCTGGTGGGAGGGATTGCCATCAGGGATTATCCTGAGTTTCCCAAGCCAAATAATTCCATGTCCTTTCCTTTCCCAGCTGCGAACCCAAGCTCCTTGCTACTATCTGTTCACCTTCAGACCACAGGATGGCGCTCTCTCTATCTGCAATGAATCTGCTTGTGCCAAATCCGGGGAAGACCCAGCCTTTTTCGAGATTCCTTCTGTCTCTAGATTTGGGTGCATTTGTCCGCTGTGTGACTTCGGCCAAGTCACTTAACTTCTCTGTGCCTCAGTGACCTCAACTGTAAAATGGGGATAAAGACTGTGAGCCCCCACTGGGACAACCTGATCACCTTGTAACCTCCTCAGCGCTTAGAACAGTGCTTTGCACATAGTAAGCGCGTAATAAATGCCATTATTATTATCATCATCATCGTCTGTACTTCCCAAGCACTTAGTACAGCGCTCTGCACACAGTAAGCGCTCAATAAATACAATTGAATGAATGAATCATCTAGAATATGAAGGGGTCAGGGGTCAGGAACATAGCTTGGAGGCAGAAATTGCAAGTCCTACTGGGCTTGATTGTTGGGGATTGTGAAGTGAGGGTTGTGATTTGCGCGAGAGGTGTTCGGGTGGCTGACAAATTGGTCTACATGGCCTATCAGTGCTACTAATTATTGTAAAAAAGGGTCGAACTACAATCGGATGCGGCGGCATCCGCCATCTACCAATCCGACGCCGGCCTGGATCCCACCCCCCGGCACACATCCACGCAGCCACGGTGGACCTGAGACCTGGGTTCTAATCCTGACTCTACCACTCTTCTGCTGTGTGACCCTGGGTGAGTTGTTTAACATCTCTGTGCCTCAGTTACCTCATCTGTAAAACGGGGCTTAAGACTACGGGCCCTATGTCGGACAGGGACTGTGTCCAACCCGATGAACTTTTATCTACCCCAGTGCTTAGTACAGTGCCTGACACGTAGTAATCTCTTAACAAACACCATATAAATACATAAATAAAATGGACTCACGGGTATGGGCTCAGGGCAGACATCAGGCTGGGTGCCAGTAATAATAATAATGATGGTATTTGTTAAGCGCTTACTATGTGTGAAGCACTGTTCTAAGCTCTGGGGGGGGATACAAGGTGGTCAGGTTGTCCCACGTGGGGCTCACAGTCTTAATCCCTGTTTTACAGATGAGGTAACTGAGGCACAGAGAAGTTAAGTGGCTTGCCCAAGGTCACACAGCTAACAAGTGGCGGAGCAGGGATTCGAACCCATGACCTCTGACTCCCAAGCCTGTGCTCTTTCCACTGAGCCGCGCTGCTTCTCTACCAGTGGGCCTTGGTACTCTGCACATGGTAATGATAATAAGTAATAATAATTATGGTACTTGTTAAGCGCTTACTATGTGCCAAGCGCTGTTCTAAGTACTGGGGTAGATAGACGTTAATCAGGTTGGACACAGTCCCTGTCCCACATGGGGCTCACCCTCTTATCCCCATTTCTACAGATGAGGGAACTGAGGCCCGGAGAAGTGAAGTGACTTACCCAAGGTCACACAGCAAACGAGTGGCAGAGCCGGCATTAGAACTCAGGTCCTTCTTACTCCCAGGCCAGTGGTCTGTCCACTAAGCCACGCTGCAGGAATAATAATAATAATAATAACAATGGCATTTATTAAGTGCTTACTATGTGCAAAGCACTGTTCTAAGCACTGGGGAGGTTACAAAGTGATCAGATTGTCCCAAGGGGAGCTCACAGTCTTAATCCCCATTTTACAGATGAGATAACTGAGGCACGGAGAAGTTAAGTGACTTGCCCAAAGACACACGGCTGGCAATTGGCAGAGCTGGGATATGAACCCATGACCTCTGACTCCAAAGCCCGGTCTCCAATTGAGAGTCAGTGTAGATCGAACACTCTATCAAGCACTGGGAAGCAGCGTGGCTTAGTGGAAAGAGACCGGGCTTGGGAGTCAGAGGACGTGGTTTCTAATCCCGGCTCCTCCACTTGTCTGCTGCGTGACCTTGGGCAAGCCACTTGACTTCTCTGGGCCTTAATAACCTCATCCGTAAAATGGGGATGAAGACTGTGAGCCCCACGTGAGACAACCAGATTACCTTGTATCCCCCCCAGTGCTTAGAACAGTGCTTGGCACTTAGTAAGTGCTTCACAAATACCATTATGATTATTATTATTATTATTGAGAGAGGTAGATGATACAGAACAAATTCTTTCAGCATGCCCACAGTCAGAGGGTGACACTTCCACTGAGTGGAACTGAGGTAGGAGAACCAGATTTGCACAGATCCCAGCTCTCCTCCTTTATATCCCTCTATTTTAGGGTGTGAGAAAGGAGCATGCCACTTTGTTTTGTGGACTTTAAGCTCGTTGTGGGCAGGGAATGTGTCTGCTGTACAGTTATATGGTACTGTCCTAAGAGCTTAGTACAGTGCTCTGCACACGGTAAGCGCTCAATAAATACAATTGACGACTGACCTTCTAGTCTGTGAGCCCACTGTTGGCTAGGGACCGTCCGTATATGTTGCCAACTTGGACTTCCCAAGCGCTTAGCGCGGTGCTCTGCACACAGTAAGCGCTCAATAAATACGATTGAATGAATGAATGAATGACGTGGGTGCATGGTAGAATGCGATGAATCCAGTTACTGCTCAATAAATACTTCTACTATTTATTGATTGATCTCTCCTGCAAAAGTGCAAAGCAGTTGGGGATAGAATTAGGCTGATCACTGTCACCTTGAATGCAGAGCAGAAAATTTCTACCTGGACCTAAAAAAGGCATGACTAAGTAATGTATTAATAATGATGATGATAATAATAATAAAAAAGTTCTTACTATGTGCCAAGCACTGTACTATATATTGGAGTAGTTGCAAGATGATCAAGTTGGACACAATCCCTGTTCCATATGAAGCTTAAACGCCAAGTAGGAGGGAGAACAAATATTGAATCCCCATTTGACGAATGAGGAAACTGAGGCCCAGAGAAGCTAAGTGACTAGGCCAAGATCTACTAACCCAAGATCTCACAGCAGGAAAATGGCAGAGCAGGGATTAGAACCCAGGTCTTTTGACTCTCAGGCTCATGCTCTCTTCATTAGGCCAACCTCCAATTCTACCTAAAGCTGATAGAGGAGGAAAATGGTTACTGTACTGAAGATTGTGTAGAAGAGAGAAGAATAAACGAACAATAACTTGGAAAAACATCAATTGCAGTTGTGCTTGGTGAAGGCCCGGGAGGTGGGCCTGATGTTGGGGGAAAAAAGGTATTATTCTGAGGTTTCATGGTTAAGGGGTAAAGTGAAAGTTCCAGGAGAGGCACCGAGCTGCGGAGGAAGGAGGTCTAAAACCAGACTAATATGTTTACTACGCACTGGCCTGATCTTGGGAAAAACAGTATCATTCTGAGGTTTCATAATTGCGGGGTGAATTCAAAGAAGGTGCCAGGAGAGGCACTGAGATGGGGAAGAAGGAAGTCTCCAGCCAGGTTAATAGATTCACCACTAACAAGTTTTAGTTATAGACTCTCAGAAACCCCTGGGCTGCCGAGAAGCAGTGTAGCCTAGTGGATAGAGCACGGGCCTGGGAATCAGATGGGCCTGGGTTCTAATCCCAGCTCCGCCACTTGTCTGGTGTGTGACCTTGGGTAAGTCATTCCACTTCTCTGTGCCTGTTACCTCATCTGTAAAATGGGGATGAAGACTGTGAACCCCATGAGGGATAGGAACTGTGTCCAATCTGATTTGCTTGTATCCACCCCAGAGCTTAGTACAGTGCCTAGTACATAGTAAACTCTACCCACAGCAAGCACCCAATAAATAAGATTGGTTTAAGCACTTAATAAATGCCGCAATGATTATTTTTTTCCCATTGGGCTTAGTGTCCCCTTTTTTGGGCTGAGCTCTCTGATCCACTTGACTGATTGCTCTACTGAATAATTCTTACCAACTTTATTGTACTGTATCCTCTCAAGTGCTTAGTACAGTGTTTTTCCCCTAGAAAGCACTCAGTAAATATCATTGATTGATTGGTTTCTGACCCTCTAAGTTTCAAGTTTGGGCTTGTCAACGTCTTGGGAGGTGCTTCGGTGCCTGGGAATGATACAACTTGGAATTGTTTTCTGGGTGATGGCCAGGAGATTAGCCAATTAAATTTCAGGGTGGGAAAGAGCGGGAGAGGGAAAGTAGGAGACGGAGGATCTGGGAGAAAAAAGAATTGATGTTTGAGAAAGAGGAAGAAAGGAAATGGAATCATAAAGCAGAGGAGAAAAAAACCCTGTTCCCAGTTTTAACATCTGTGAGTTGCTCTAGGGTCCAAAGAGGAGAAAAGGAAGTCAAGCAAATGGAAAACATGACTCAGACAGAATGGTTGGAAGCAAACAGACAGATCCCTGAATCAATCAATTCTATTTATATATCTATAATTCTATTTTTTAATATTGTTGCTAGTGATGCCTGTTTACTTGTTTTGATGTCTGTCTCCCCCGTTCTCGACTGTGAGCCCGTTACTGGGCAGGGATTGTCTCTATTTGTTGTTGAATTGTACTTTCCAAGCACTTAGTACGGTGCTCTGCACACTGTAAGTGCTTAATAAATACAACTGAATGAGTGAATGAATGAATCAGTCGTATTTATTGAGGACTTAACTATGTGCAGAACATTGTACTAAGCCCTTGGAAGAAACCAATGCAATAGAGTTGGTAGACACATTCCCTGTCTGCCAGGAGCGTGTGGTCTGAGCTACTTCTTGTTTTCTTAAGCTGCAGGAGGAGGTCAGAAAACACCTGAGAAGTTGATGGCAATATAGACAGAGTACCCATTCTGAAAGCGACTGGGAAATGATGCTTCTGTAGATGCCAGGATGGTATGATAGGATATAAGCTTCATGAAAGCTGCAACACCTGAGGAAATAGCTAGAAAAAAAAATGAAAATTTCTGGCTTGATTTTGCTGCAACACGGCAAACACAGGCTCAGGATAAAAGCAATGAAAGTGTCCTTCAGAACTGAAGTAGGCTGTGTCTATTCAAGGAACAGAGTAGCAGAAATATATATATAATTTCAGAAGCAGTGTGTCCTAATTATAAGAACACAGGACTGAGAATCAGAAGACCTGGTCTCTGATTCCAGCTCCGCCACTTACCTGTTGTGGGATATTGGGCAACTCAGTTAACTTTTCTGTGCCTCAGTGTCCTCCTCTGAAAATGGGGATAAAATACCTGTTCTCCTCCCACTGAATTGAGGGCCATGTCCAACAGCTCTTTGATAGTCTTCCAAGGGGTGCATAAAGTAACTGCTCAGTAAATACCATTGGTTGACAGGAAACAGCAGATTGACAGTAAATACCAGTGTGGAACAGGGACTCAACAGGTCTGATAGTAATAATAATATTTGTTAAGCACTTACTATGTACCAAATGCTGTACTAAGTGATGCAATCCCTGTCCCACATGGAGCTCACAGAGTTAAGGGGAAGAAAACAGGTATTTCATCCCCATTTCACAGGTAGCAAAACCGAGGCATAGAGAACTTAAGTGACTTGCCCAGTGTCACACCGCAGGCCTGTGGCAGAACGGGGATTAGAATCCAAGTCCTTTGACTTCCAGACTCACGCTGGACTCCAGACTCCAGACATGGGAGAAAAATACACAGATGAAAATTGACTATTGCCCCTGAACTGCCTAACACCACTAAACGGAGAGAGATTTCCAGGTCATCCATTTAGATTACTCACATGAAAATGATTAAAACTGGAAGGGATTTGGACCGATATGCCTTTGGTTAGGGTTGAGGCCCCTGAATTTCCCAACCCCTGAGTCGCTGAGCTGATGATGTGCTAATTGGGAAACCAAAGGGACTCCCCTGCATTTCTAACACTCCCTTCTGGCTCTCAGCAGAGCAGGGAGTTAGAAGAATAAATGGCAAAGGTCAGCCACCCAACCTGGTCTCTATCTATTATTTCAATTCTCAGAAGGGCTAGGAAATCGTGAGAACAGCCTGGGCTGTTCTTTCCAAGGAAGTTCTGGTATGAGAGGAAGGTGGCATCCGGCAGAGGGGACAGGAAGGGAACAAGAGATGAAAGCACTCCGGAGCCGGGAGAGGGGACCGATAGAGGGAAAGCATATTCCAAAGAAGTAGTGAAAGAAAGCAATGGGGAACTCTCAGAATGAGGATGTGGTTCTTCAAAGGATGGAAGGAATGAGATGGGGAAAATGAAGCCAAGTAGGAAAAAGAAATGATGGAAGGGTGGAGAAATGAGAAGATGAGACGCTGAGAAGGTGCAGATTTAATTAGAGGACCTTCTGTTCGCGTTTTTAATGGGTGTGTTTTCAGTGGTCATGTTGAAATTGATCCCCACTCTCCAGCTTTTGTAATAAAAAAAATATGATTTAAGGAATTAGACATGAGGAATGGAAAAAAAAAATGTCCAAGTTTCCAAGCCAAACCCAAACCAACCTCTTTCACTTCTAGGTTTTCTGTTGTTGGCTACCACTCACTTTATTTTTCACCAGCTGCTAGTGCCCCGACAACTATCAAACTTCAGGTAAATAACTGCGGGGGAACGGTTCTAACAGAGGAAGGTCGAGAGTGGATTGCAGAATTTGTCACCGATTAATCGTGTAGCTATAACCTTCCTTAATTTTATAATCTGCACTCTTATTCTCCCAACTCAAGACAGTCTTTATATTTTTGTAGGGCTCAATGTTTCAGCCATAGGAAAATTTAAAACAACTAAAATGTATAAGGAAAAAAAAGAGAAAATAAGTCCATCCCCTCAAGTCTTTGGAAAAACAGTCATAACTTTCACATAGGGATTTTTTTTCATACATATTTGGCTGGTTAGAAGGCACACAGGTTCTTACCCTCTTTCAAACTCTACTTTCCATTCTTTCTCTAGGAGCTTGTAAACAACAGAAATATTCAGAAAGCAACCTTCGTATTCAAGTTCCCTATAACTTAGTCACAAAAAATTTATTTCCACTCAAGCATTTGGGGAATTAGAAAGTAAATGCTATCCATTTCCATATATTTAAAGTTCTCAGCCAAAATCTTTAAATAATTTAACTTTAGAACTCACAAGAAAAATATACTTGAAAATGAAAAATGCATTTCACAATGAATCTGCCCCTGATACAAGCGTATAGTTAAATGGGCCATGCAAGGGAGGAAGAAAGATTTGCTCCTGGGATGATGCCAGTGATATCCTCTGACGCGTCCAGAGTCTCATGTGTTACTGATCAAACAGGCCAGAGTGTTAGAAATCCCAAGCCAGAAAGGTGGAAAACAGAATAGATCTTACTTTCAATTAGGAAAAAAAATAGAGCAATCCAATATTTGGGTTTCAAATGTTGCACACCAAATTACAGCATAAAATTGCATTCCTTCCAAAGAAATCACTTCTGCCCATTTGATGATATGGAACTTCCTAATGGCATTTCAAATTTGAACCTGGAGGGGTTTTGTTTCCATATAGGAAAGGGAACTCAGAATTTTACCTTTTTAAATGTTCCCCAGAATATTTCTTGACCGAAATGACATTTAAATTTTGTTACATGTTGTTTCTGCCAAATCAGATGCTTATATTTTTGTCATCTCTTAAGGCAGAATTGCATTTAGGGGACTACATCCTGAGCATGGAGATTATGCATTTTGCCTGGTTCTGATAAATCCTATATAACACAGAACTCTTCCAAGCTTCTATTGCAGCCAACCAAAGATCGGGCCCAATAAATCAAGCTATTTTTTATTTGGTTAGAAAGATCACTCAAAAACGATTGATTGAAAACAAAGTTATATTGGAGTAGGTAAAAATACAAAGTGTTCCCTTTCTTCGGATGAATTCTCTGCTGTTCCCCTATTCCTCTTTTCAATGCTCCATTACCATCCTCAGATATGCCTATACAACCTGCATTCCTGTCTTCCCATAAAATGTTAATCCCAAGAGCAAGTTTTAACTGCAGGTCACAGTTGATGGTTCTTGGTTTTAAAAGCATCATGTAGTCTTTATGTATTCAAAATTCCATCTTTGAGCCACCCCACTCTGTGTATACCTACCCAAAGTCTTTCTTATGTGGCAGACTGATATAAATACTTGTGTTTCTTCCCAGTTGTTTCTTGGGAAATCATTCCCGGGATTGACCGACCTCCACTGTCCACCCTGTTACACTGTAAACTCCTTGAGGGCAGGGATCATGTCTACTAACTTTATTAGATTTAATCTTCCAAGTGCTTAACATAGTGCTTGGCACAGAGTTTCCAACCAATTTTTCAGGCCTCTGTTTCTCACTCAAATGGGATTTATTCAGATGCGAAATGTTTCTTTGGTTCCTCAACGGAGTGGCCTTTCCAACTGGATCTGATATCTCTTGGAGAATGAAACACAAAGCTCAGCAAAGTGATGAGCATTCAACTGTGGCCCAAACAGTTAGTCTGAATAGGGAACAACGGATCATGTGCAATTTTCAAGCCCAGAAACACTGTCCCCTGATGCCTGAAGTCTAAAATGTGTTTTTTTCAGGTCAGCTTTGCCCCGAATTTCTGATGCACCATTAAACCTGACCTGTGGCTACATTGTTCCCAAGCTGTTGTTCTGGAAAAATAAAAGGACCTCCATGCTTTAAGGACAGGGAAGTGAGCAGCCTCTTTGGACCCTAAACTTATTTTCTTAAGAACCTGCTTGGTGGGAATCTTGCCTAGATGAAGACTATTAAAATAATCCAATGTTTTGGAAATATCCAGCTGCAGTATGAAGTTGAAAGACATGATTTATTCATGATGAACCAGAAAAAAAATCTGGATGCTTGGAAATAGTGGTTTTTGGCATTTAAAAAATGTCTTTCCAGTCTATTTGTTCATTAATCCTTATCGTACCACTGAGTGCTAGCAACGTTCGTATAATTATTTAATTAATTTTGGCATTTGTGAAGTGCTTACTGTGTGCCAAGCACTTTTCTAAGCACTGGGGAAGATGCAAGTTAATCTAGTGGGGCAGAGTCATTGCCCCACTTGGGTCTCACGGTCTAAGTAGGAGGGAGAACAGGTATTGAATCCCCATTTTACAGATGAGGAAACTGAGGCATGGAGAATCGCAGGATGTTACTGTGGGGAAGGACTTCAAGAGATCTCTTTAATCAGTCCTCTGCCCAGCAGAGTCTAATGGGCTGAGGAAAAAAAAACCCACGACTTAGTTTCTGTCTCATTTTTGCCACTGGCCTGCTGTGTGACTTTGGGCAAGTCGCTTAATCAATCAATCAATCATATTTATTGAGTGCTTACTGTGTGCAGAGCACTGTACTAGGTGCTTGGGAAGTACAGGTTGACTACATATAGAGACAGTCCCTACCCAACAGCTTAACCACTCTGTGCCTTAATTCCCTCATCCTTTAAATGGGCATAAAATACCAGCTTCCTTTATTTATTAGATTGTGAGCCCCATATGGAACAGGGATTGTATCTAACCTGCTTATTTTCTGTGTTCCCCAACACTTAGCATAATACTAGAAGGTCTTAGAAACACCATAGTTATGTATTGTTTTCTTGAAAATCTCCAGGGTCAGAAACTCAACAACTTCCCTTGGGAGTTTTTTTTTGCGTTCCATCATTGATAAATCAGAGTTCTCTCCTTGTGGCCAAGTGAAATTTTTCCTTTTTCAATTTAAGTCCATTTCTTGCTCAGTTCTCAGCAGCACTCAGGGATCACCTGGCCAGAATCTTCTCCTCATCTGTGTTTCATAAACTCGAAGAGACCTATCACATTACCCTTCATCCCCCGCCATCCAGGCTAAACTTCCCAAGCCCTTTAACCTTTCTTCATCCGACTTCATTCTGTTATTATTGCTGTTATCATTGTTCTTCTTGCTATTACTGTTCATAATAATAACTATGATGATGATGGTGATGGTTAAACATTTAGAGACAATCACTATGCTGAGGTCAAATAAAATCAGCTAATCCATTTGGACACAGTCTTATGATCCAAGGGTCTCACAGACCAAAATGTGAGGAGAACAGGTATTGTATCTGTATTTTACAGATGAAGAAACTGAGGCACAGAGTGGTTAAGTGACTTTCTCCACGCCCCACAGCAAGTGAGTAGACACCCGGCATTCAATCACAGATCTCTTGGCTCCCAGTTCTGTGCTCTATCCACGATTGTTTTATTGCTATTATATTTGCTATTATTATTATTTTTGTTATTTTTACCACATTCCCAGGGGATCATCTGAAATGCACGGCATAAGTCAGTAGAGAAGAGGGAATAGAATATAGAAGGGGAGTAGAAGGGATAGAAACTCAAATGGAATCTCCATTTCAGTCCAGGATTCATCCAGTGGAGGGGCAGACCTATAAAATACATTCGCTAATTCCCCAGGAAGGCATGCTCAGTAATAATGATTGTGGTATTTGTTGAGTGCTTCCTATGTTCCACGTGTCCAAGCACTGTACTGAACATTTTCTCAACATTTTCCTCAGCTCATCATGCCCCGCTTAACCTCCATACCCAAACCACTCTCCCTTGATGACCAAATAGACGCTCTCAATCCCACCCCCTCTTCTGAACTCAACTCACTCGCTCCCCTATCCCTTCACCAAACTTGTCCCTCTAGCCCACAGCCCTAGCTCTCCTGCATATTCCTCCTCTTTCACTCTTCTGCTTGAGTCGTAGAACACTTCTGGCCAAATCTAAATATCAGGCTGACTTTGTCCACTTCAAGTTTGTCCTTGCATGCTTAAACTCTGCCCTCTCCTCTGCCTGGCAAAATTACTTCTCCACACTTACTGACACCCTTGCCCATCATCCTCGCCGGTTGTTCCAGACATTTAACTCCTTCCTCAGTCCCACTATCCCCCTGCCTTCCCCATTCCTTGCCCTCAGTGAGCTGGTCACCTATTTTAAGAAAATTGACACTATCAGAGGTGAGCTCCCTAAAATTGCCCCTGCCCCTCTTCAGTTCCTCTCCCTTCCGGCCTCCTCTTCAACTCTCCCATCCTTCCCAGCAGTATCTCTAGAGGAGATCTCCTGCCCTCTCTCAAAATCCACTCCCTCCACCTTTGCATCCGACCCCATTCCTTCGCACCTTATCAAAACTCTTGCCCCCTCCTCTCCTCCCTAACAGTCATCTTCCACAGTTTGCTCTCCAATGGCTTCTTACCCACGGCTTTCAATCATGCCTATCTTAAAAAAGCCTTCCCTTGAACCCTCCAATTATCACCCATCTCCTTCCTACCATTACTCTCTAAACTCCTTGAGCAAGTTGTCTACATCTGCTGTTTCAAGTTCCTCTCCTCAAATTCTCTCTTTGACCCCTTCCAGTTGGCTTCTGTCCCTTTCACTCAACTGAAATCACCTTCTCAAGGGTCACAAATGGTCTCCTTCTTGCCAAATCCAATGGCCTCTACTCCATCTTAATCCTCCATCAACCACCCCCTTCTTCTGGAAATATCATCTATCCTCGGCTTCACTGACATTGTCCTCTCCAGGTTCTCCTACTATCTCTTTAGCCATTCATTCTCAATCCCCTTTATGGACTTCTTCTCTACCTCCAACTCCCTTACTGTGGGAGTCCCTCTAGGTTCAGTTCTGGGTTCCCTTCTATTCTCCATCTACACCCCCTCTCTTGGAGAACTCATTTGCTCCCGTGGCTTCAACTATCACCTCTATGCAGATGGTTTTCAAATCTACAACTCCAGCCCTGATTTCTCTCCCTCTCTGCAGTCTCATATTTCCTCCTGCCTTTAAGGCATCTCTACTTGGATGGACAGCCATCACCTCAAACTTAACATGTCCAAAACTTAACATGTCAAACCCTGTCCTCCGCTGGACTGTCCCTTCACTGTAGACAGCACTACCATCACCTCAAACACTCCTCACCTTTGGCTTTAAAGCACTCCATCGCCTTGCCCTCTCCTACCTTACCTCAGAGCCAGCATTAGAACCCAAGTCCTCTGACTCCAGGCCTCTTCTCTTTCCACTAGGCCATGTTGCCTCTCTGTGATTGATTGACTGACTGATTAAAAACTGTCATTGGCATACAAAAAAATCTCAGCCTGTGTCCATTCCCACACGGGTCCAGAGTACTTTCTTTTATTCTCTCGGGACAAACAGGATTCTGCCAGGAGCAGAGAAGAAACCAAACGGGAAATGAGCACAATAAGCACAGAGTCAGCAGAGATAGGAACAGGCAGGCAGCTGACATGTTCTTACACTCTCAGCTGACTGGTGGGGGTGAAATTTCCAAACTGCCAATGACCTCAGAGACCCTCAGCACCAGTTAGACTTACTCCATCCTCCCCAATCACCACCTGGAGCCCACTGCGGTTTAGAAAAGAAAAATCCTTCTCAATAAAATTCTTCACCGAATGATTGATGTGTGGGGTTTGTCAGTTGCTGCTGACACACCCCCTGTATATCTTGGAACTGTTATCTTAGGATTTGATATTGGAAGTTTCCATTTCTGACACTATCTACTTCTCATGGGAACAGAAATGACTCCTTCAGGATAAAGTGGACCGAGTTTTTTGCCAGTAGCATTTTTAAACCAAATCTGGCAGAACTTGTTCCCTTAAGGAATGCATCTTTGTTTGTTTTTTAAATGGTGTTTGTTACGAGCTTATATGTGCCAGGCACTGTACTAAGCGCTGGGGTAGATACAAGCTAATCAGTTTGGACACGGTTCATGTCCTATGTGGGATTCGTGACCTTAATCCCTATTTTACAGGTGGGGTAACTGAGGCACAGAGAAGCAAAATTACTTGCCCAAGGTGACCCAGCAGACAAGCTGTGAAGCTGGGATTATAACCCAGGTCCTCTGACTCCCAAGCCCTTACTCTTTCCACTTTCCAAAACTGTCCAACTGTCTTCCCAGGATAAAATAGTAAAACTCAGACTATATTTTCCATTGTTCTTTTTTCTGTAGGGCTGATTTTTCCCACTGGAAAAACAATAATAAAAGAAAGGGAATTGGAAACTATCTCCATGCATTTGTAGTAAAGAGAATAATAATAATAACAATTGTGGTATTTATTAAGCACTTACTATATATCAGGCAACAAACCAATCAGGCTGAACACAGTCCCTGACCCACATAATAATGATAATAATGATGGTATTTGTTAAGCACTTACTATGTGCAAGGCACTGTTCTAAGCGCTGGGGGGATACAGGGTGATCAGGTTGTCCCATGTGGGGCTCACAGTCTTAATCCCCATTTTACAGATGAGGGAACTGAGGCCCAGAGAAGTGAAGTGACTTGCCCAAAGTCACCCAGCTGACAATTGGCAGAGCTGGGATTTGAACCCCTGACCTCTGACTCCAAAGCCTGGGCTCTTTCCATTGAGCCACGCTGCTTCTCTTGGAGCTCACAGTCTAAATCTCCATTTTTCAGATGAGGTAACTGAGGCCCAGAGAGGTGAAGTGACTTGCCCAGGGTCACACAGTAGACAAGTGGTGGAGCTGGGGTTGGAACCCATGACCTTCTGACTTCAAAGCCCATGCTCTTTCCACTAGGCCATGCTGCTTCTCATAATAATAATAAGAATCATGGCATTTGTTAAGTTCTTACTATGTGCTAAGCACTGGGATAGATAGTAGGTAATTAGGGTGGACACAGCTCACAAGGGGCTCACAGTCTTAATTCCCATTTTACAGATGAGGTAACTGAGGCACAGAGAATAATAATATCAATAATAATAATAATGGCATTTATTAAACACTTACTATGTGCAAAGCACTGTTCTAAGTGCTGGGGTGGTTACCAGGTGATCAGGTTGTCCCACAGGGGGCTCACAGTCTTAATCCCCGTTTTACAGGTGAGGGAACTGAGGCCCAGAGAAGTTAAGTGACTTGCCCAAAGTCACACAGCTGACAATTGGCAAAATGACTTGTCCAAGGTCACACAGCAGACAAGTGGCGGAGCCAGGATTAGAACCCAGGTCCTCTGATTCCCAAGCCCGTGCTCTTGTCACTAGGCCATGCTGCTGTTTTACAAGCCAACATTCCCCTTAAGGTAAAGGATTATGTGATTACCTGATTAGGAAAAAAAAACCCTTTGCTAGAATTATTCAAATAATCATGATCATTTATGGAACGCACTTTTTCACATATTTAAAATGGAATTTAAGTTATAATGGAGTCTATCAGTCTGATTTCTTTGCAGGCATCGTTTTTGAATGCTAATTGAAGTGGATTTAAGGGACATGCATGTGTTCTTTCTCTGGAGTGGATGTCGGTCTTGTTTATTGAGCACATATTGTGTGCAGAGCCCTATACTAAGCACTTGGGAGAGTACAATACAACAATAAACAATGAGCCCCTTCCTTCCTCTCCCCCTCGTCCCCTTCTCCATCCCCCCATCTTACCTCCTTCCCTTCCCCACAGCACCTGTATTTATGTGTATATGTTTGTACATATTTATTACTCTATTTATTTATTTTACTTGTACATATCTATTCTATTTATTTTATTTTGTTAGTATGTTTGGTTTTGTCTTCCCCTTTTAGACTGTGAGCCCATTGTTGGGTAGGGACTGTCTCTATATGTTGCCAATTTGTACTTCCCAAGCGCTTAGTACAGTGCTCTGCACACAGTAAGCGCTCAATAAATACGATTGATGATAAACAGACACTTTCCCTGCCCATATGAGCTTACAGTCTAGAGCGAGAGACAGACATTAATATAAAGAAATAAATTACAGATATGTACATAAGTGCTGTGGGGCTGGGAGGGGGGATGAATGCAGGGAGCGAGTCGGGGCGACACAGAAAGGAGAGGGAGAAGAGGAAAAGAGAGCTTAGTCAGGGAAAGCCTCTTGGAAGAGATGTGCCTTCAATAAGACTTTGAAGCGGGGAGAGTCATTGTCTCTCAGATATGAAAAGGGAGGGTATTCCAGGCCAGAGGCAGGATGTGGGCGAGAGATCAGTGGCAAGGTAGATGAAATCGAGATACAGTGAGAAGGTTAATATTAGAGGAGTGATGTGTACATGCTGGGAAAGTAGCGAGGTGAGGTAGGAGAGGGCAAAGTGATTGTTTTAAAGCCAATGGTGAGGAGTTTATTTTTAATGTGGAAGTGGATGGCAACGACTGGAGTTTCTTGAGTGGGGAAACATGGTCTGAAAGTTTTTCTGGACGAACGATCTGCGCTTCAGAGTGAAGTATAGACTGGAGTGGGGAGAGGCAGGAGGTCAGCAAGGAGGCTGATAGGGTAATCAATCAAGTGATTGGATTAATGTGGTGGCAGTTTGGACGGAGAGGAAAGGGCAGATTTTTGCAATGTTGTGAAGATCTAACCGACAGGATTTAGCGATGAATTGAATATGCGGGTTGAATAAGAGAGAGGAGTCACGGATAAAGCCAAGATTCTGGACAGGTAAAACAGGAAGAATGGTGGTGCCACCTACAATGATGGGAATGTCAAGGTGAGGATGTGGATCTGTGGGATGCCTCTCAGTATCCGGAAGGAGTTGTGCACCAGAAAGCGGACTGTGATGGGGGCATGTTCTGTATCTTGGAGGGGCTGTGTGCCAGGAAGCAGACTATCCTCTAGGGATAGGCACATGTGGTTCCCTCCGCCCGCCCCCGGGGTGGGCACAAACCGAAGCGGCTCTGTGTCAGATCCTCAGAAGGGGTCGGGCCCACCTGGGACATTTCCCTCTATCCCCTGGCTGCTACAGGGAACAGAGAAACTGTTCCAGCAGGAGCAGGGGAAAGTAGTCCCTGGCATGACTAGGGACAGGACTGTCCTCTGGGGATGTTGGCAGGAGGTGGGCACCAGGCTGGACTCAGATGTGTCATATGATTGGCAGATGTCAATCATGCCATATCGGGTCGTAGTTCAACCTCTTCTACTAGGGATAGGTAGATCTGATAGGAAGCCCGGACACATTCAGAATCCAAACAAACACCTCTTATACAATTTGGATGCCTATTGCCTCCCTGAGAGAAGGGAACGGGAGTGAAGGGGACAAGAAGAGAGGGAAGGGGGGATGGGAGAAGAGAGGAAAGTGGGGTGGGGAGTGGAGGGGAGGGAAATGGAGGGGAGAAAGGAGAGTTGTCCTTCTGGAATGACTTGATTTTCAAAGGTCAATCCCATCCACAGTCTGGGCCTGTAAGAATTACTTCTCCCTCTCCTATTCTCACATTGCCTGACATAGCTTTCTTTAGCATTCCTTTCTCTTTGTGATGGGAGCTGTCACATTGGGCCTTTTCATCTCTCTCATCCACCTCTTCCATCTCTCCATCTCAGCCCTGCCCATGGCTCGGTCCCAGCAGTCTCTGCTCCCACTTGGGTTTTTAGGTCCAGAAGGTGGGAGAATCAGTCTGTTCCACAGCAGCAGTAGCAGCAGCAGCAGTGAGGTTCCTGGTGGAATCCAGTAGCAGATGTGAAAAATATAAATCAGATAAAAGGATAGAAATAGAATAGAGTGAGAGATACTGAGGGGGAGGTGGAGACAGGGAGGAGAGTTCAGGGTGTATAGAGGGGGCTAGGAAATTTGCAAGCTAGGCACTGGAGAGGACAGGGATAGGAAGTTGGGGCAGAGTTATTTATTATTATAATTATTATTCAGAATAGCAACAATATTAGTAATAATAATAGTGGAGTTTGTAGCTGCCAAATTCACAAAAGCAGAATTCTGAGGGTCAACCACTTTGAGAAGTGATTTCTACTAGGCTGATGTGATGGGATGAACTTATTTTCTCTCTGGCAAATAACTTGGCCAGTCAGTATTTCTTTTTGAGTGTTTATAGTAGGCAGAGCACTGTACTAAGTGCTTGGGAGAGTGCAATATAACAGAGTTGGTAGACACATTCCCTGTGCACAGAGTTTACAGACTAAAAAGGTAGGCAGGCACTAAAATTCATTGCATGTGTATATAAGTGCTGTGGAGCTGGGGGAGGAGTGAATATCAAAAGTGCTTAATAATAATAATGATGATGATGGCATTTGTTAAGTGCTATGTGCCGAGCACTGTTCTAAGCACTGGAGGAGAACAGACCCAAACGCATAGGTGATGCAGAAGGGAAGGCTTAGTCGGGGAAGGCCTCTTGGAGGAGATGAAATTTTAGTAGGGTGAAAGGGCTTTTGAAGCAGTTAGGCGTGAGCTCTGCAGACAGTCCTCCTGTTGTCAGACACCCTCCTTCTGAAGTGGCTTCGCTTACTGATCCAGGGCAGCTGGAAACAAAACTCTCCATGGGCTGCCGTCTGAATGAGAGCTTTCTTGAAAGTAAGCTGGGCATGCTCTTTGAGGCAAGGCTTGCTGCCAGGCTGGCGGACAGAGGAAATGGTCTGTTATACTGTATACAATTTACATTTCCTTGAGAGCCAACGTCTCGATCTAATGAGGCCACTTATTTCCTTGGATGAATGACCAAGTGTTTGAAAAAGGTTGCCCCTACCCCCCTCAACCACCACCTCTTCCCATCCCTTTGGTATGTCTCTGAAGCTTGTAGGTCAAGTAGGGTGCTTTAGTGGAACAGAGCTTTGGCCTGGGAGTCAGAGGAACTGAGTTCTAATCCTGCCTCAGTAATCTCGGGCAAGACATTTCATTTCTCTGGGTTTCAGTTTTCTCATTTGTAAAATAGGGATAAAATATTTGTTCTCCTTCCTTCTTAAACTGCAAGTCTCAGGTGGTGTGGGCCAGGGACTGTTACCCATCTGATTGTGGTGTATCTATCCTGTTCTTGGCGTGTAGTAAATAGTTATTAAACATCCTTGTCCTGCTTCCTACTACCTGTTTTCTCCCTGCCAGATCCCTCCTGTCCTAGCCTCCCTCCCCGACATTCTCCCATCGCATGTATGACATCGTTCCAATGAGAGAGAACATAAAGAGCATTCATTAAACCTGGGAGATGCTGTCTTACCGTTAAACCAGCTCTCAAAGCCCCCAGTCATCTGCCAAATCTCAACATCACTTTCAATTACTTGTGAGGCAAGGAAAGCCTTGGCTTAATTCAAGTGGTTATCAAAACCGTAGAAAGATTCTGGAAGGAAATGAAAGTGATATAAATAAAAAGGAAAACCTTTAGGTTCATTTTGTTTTTCAAAACTTTGAGCAACCTTATTTGATGTGTCAAATTTCCCTTTGACCTGCTGACATTCAACATAGATACACAAACTAGATTAGTCAAAATCCAGAAAAGATTTATTTCGTTTAAATGATCTAGATTGGAGATTTCCGTTGCCTGTCCACATCAGGTGCATGCATACGTCTTTCATGGGTCTGGCAAGAATTCCTAAAACATTTCATAATTGTAGCATTCATAAAGAGTTGTAAGATAAAGATGATTTTTCTTAGTAGTATTAGTATTAATAACTTTAATAACAATAATAATTGTGATGTTTGTTAAGGGCTTACTATTTGCAAAGCACTGTAGTAATAATCAGGTTGCATCAATTCCTTTCTCACGTGGGGCTCACAGTCTAAGTAAGGTGGAGAACAGGCATTGAAGCAGTCATTTTTATTGAGCACTTTGTGCAGAGCACTGTACTAAGTGCTTGGGAGAGTAAAATACAAGATAATTAGCAAACACCTTCCTTGCCCATAGTGAGCTTACAGTCTAGAGGGGGAGACAGACATTAATATAAATAAATAAATTACCGACAAGTAAATCAGGGATTTATAATACAAAATGATTTGCTGTATAAATATATACATATAATTTTATGTATAATATTATGTAATCCCCACTCTACAGATGAGGAAACAGAGGACCAGAGGCGTTTAAGTGACTCGCCCAAAATCACAAAGCAGGCTAGTAATAGCTGGGATTAGAACCCAAATCCTTGATCTTCCAGACTTGCACTTTTTACACAAGGCTACTCTCCTCCCTCTGCTTAGTCTGTGAGCCCCTGTGAGACAGGGACTGTATCCAACCTGATTATCTTGTATCCGCCCCATTGTTTAGCATAGTGCTTGGCGCCTAGCAAATGTTTAACACATACCCACAATTGTTAAATCTCCTACTCTGACTCATAGAGAAATTCTATCAACCGCACCTATATTCCATTCTTAACACTTGTGGACTCTAGCAACAGAATAGATGCCAACTGGGTACTCCAACAGCTCTTGAGTGGTGAACTGAAATAGAGATACTCTAAACAACAAGGACAGAAAACACATTTTCAATCACAACACGTTGGAGCTGTGGACATCCGGGGGACAGTTAGGGAACCCAGATTTGGGTGGGGAGGATACCACAATTAAATCAGGGTGACCCGCTTAGAGCAGAAGGCCACCAGATCAAGAGATGGAAACGCAAACACGCCGGACATTGTTGATAACAAATGCCTCAGGCTAGGCAGGGAGAGACTTTTACACGCAGGAAGGGACTGTTGATCACACACTGCAGACATATTTAAAGGCCACCATCAGTAGCAACCCTTCTGAATCTGAGGTTAGCTATATACTTTATTTACAGCTCCTATAAAACTTTCTCTTCTCGAGAAAGGAATAGCTGGTAATGGTTATCTTGCATTCCGGGTTGACACGAATTTCAAACCCAATTTTGTCCTCCTCTTTAATGGCCCAGATGAGATGGCGACCGATCTTCGTAACTGCGGCTCTTCTGTGAAACAGCAGCGGATCTAACGAAGAGCAGGGCCCAATAAGCGCTCATTGTAGAACCACATGGCTTTTTCTGTATTTCAGTTACACTGGGCGGGTCAGTGGATTTCCGAATTAGCAGCAGCTGCATTGTTTCTCATCCCCTCTGGCTGTCGGCATCTGTTCTCTCTGTCCCAGCACACAACCAGCAACAAACAGCTGCTCTACTTTCCGACCCTACTGCCCTTTGGTCCCAACATATGAACACATGTAATTGCAGAAATCTACGTTAAGCGCGGAGGCAGGGGTTGTGGGGTAGGGAAACACGATTGAGGCGGAGTTACTGGGAAAAAGGCGAGGGGCTAGCAAGTGTGAAGATGATCTCTTTTTGAGGTACCAATCCAAGACAATGAATAATAATAAGGATAATTGTGGTGCTTAAGTGTTCACTATGTGCCAAGCACAAGGATGGATACAAGGTAATCGGGTTGGACACAGTCCCTGTCCCACATGGGGCTCACAGTCTTAATCCCCGTTTTAAAATGAGGTAACTGTAACTTTGTGCAAGTCACTTCACTTCTCTCTGCCTCAGTTACCTCATCTGGAAAATGGGGATTAAGGCTGTGAGCCCCCCGTGGGACAACCTGATCACCTTGTAACCTCCTCAGCGCTTATAACAGTGCTTTGCACATAGTAAGCGCTTAATAAATGCCGTAATGATTATTATTATTACTAAATGACCGGCCCAGGGCCCCACAGCAGACATGTGGCAGAGACAAATTAGAACCCACGTTCTCTGTCTCCCAGGCCCGAGCTCTGAATGCAGTTGTCATAATAAAAGTGATATTTAGGAAGTGCTATGTGCCAAGTAGACAATGAGATTATTATTATTATTACTAGAGTATTTGTTAAGTGCTTACTATATTCATTCATTCAATCATATTTATTGAGCGCTTACTGTGTGAAGAGCACTGTACTAAGTGCTTGGGAAGTACAAGTCGGCACCATATAGAGACGGCCCCTACCCAACAATGGGCTCAAGTACTGCTGTAACCACTGGGGTTGATACAAATTAATCAGACGGGTTACAGTATTTGTTCTACGCTGGGCTCACAGTCTAAGAAGGAGGGAGATCCGGCATCTCATCCTCATTTTACAGGTGGGGAAACTGAGGTACAAAAAAGTTAAATAACTTGGCTAAGGTCATACAGCAGGCCGGTGGCTGAGCCGGGATTAGAACCCAGGCTTTCTGACTCCCAGGACTGCACTTTTCCACTAGGCTTCGCTTCTTCTCGGTGCACCCTTTCCAACTGAGCCGCACCTGTGTTAGAATGAGGGTGTAATCCCAGGGCGGCTTTTGGCAAGAGCTAAATCTGTAGGTTTGCCACCTGTCCTGGTTGAGGCCTAGTGATGGTGTCAGGTTCTTTTGTGGGGCCGATGAACACAAGTCTTCACAAGTCCAGGAAGTCTTCAGTTGTGGATGTTTCAAGCTAAGACAGATGGCCTTTATAACATTTCTAAACTACCTCCTCATTGTTGGCTTTAAAGCACTCCATCACCTTTCCCCTCACCTACCTCACCTCACGACTCTCCTACTTCAACTGAGCGCCCACATTTTCCTCTTCTAATGCTAACCTTCTCACTGTCCCTCAATCTCATCTATCTCACCGCCGATCTCTCGCCCACATCCTGCCTCTGGCCTGGAATTACCTCCCTCCTCATATCTGACAATTACTCTCCCTAACTTCAAAGTGTTATTGGAAGAACATCTCCTCTAAGAGGCCTTCCCTGACTAGCCCTCATTTTCCTCTTCTCCCACTCCTTTCTGCATTACCCCAGCTTGCTCCCTTTATTCTCCCCCCTCCCAGCCCACAGCACTTATGTACGAATTTGTAATTTATTTATTTATATTAATGTCTGTCTCCCACTCTAGACTGTAAGCTCATTGTGGACAGGGAATGGGTCTGTTTCTTATTCTATTGTACTCTCCCAAGCACTTAGTTTTGCACAGAGTAAGCGCTCAATAAATACAATTGAGAGAATGAATAACTACAATTGCTTGACTGGTGTAAATTGGTTTGTACTTGAAGCAAACTATCCTTCTTAATGGCTGGCATAACTGAAAATGCAGGTGATGGGAAGTTTGCATGGGAGCTGTGGGGAAATGGGCAAACCAGTTGGGAAATGAAATAGGCTTGTGGGAGAGAAGAAAGTTTAAAGGGTGGAAGGAAGGAGGCATATTGACAATGATGGTAATGCGTAGTAACGGCTTAGGTTTGGGGTGGTTCAGTGGTGGTGGCCAGTTCAGCCACCACCTATCACAAACCCCAGTGATCCATTCATTTCTCAAATCATTTTGATGGGAGTTGGTACAATTTTTTCGACTGTGGATGTGTCCCCGGTGTCTTTCTCTTATTTAGGAGATGAGAGATAATGTTAGTCATTACAAGTTGATCTTTCTAGACTGTAAGCCCGTTGTTGGGTAGGGATTGTCACTATCTGTTGCCGAATTGTACTTTCTAAGCTCTTAGTACAGTGCTCTGCATACAGTAAGTGCTCAATAAATACGATTGAATGAATGAAAGGTTAAACCCATTCACTGAACGGAATTAATAGTAATAATGATAGTAATTGTGGAATTTGTTAATTGCTTACTATGTACCAGGTATTGAGTGGAATATAAGCAAAAATGGGGTTGGACATAGTCCCTGTCTCACATGGGACTCGCAGTCTTAATCCCTATTTTACAGATGAAGTAAGTGAGGCATAGAGAAGTGAAGTGACTTACCCAAAGTCACCCAGCCAAGTGGCGAAGCTAGGATTAGAACCCAGGTCCTTCGAACTCCCAGGCCTTTGCTCTATCCAGTAGGCTAAGCTTTAGCGTTCCCAGTCCACTGAGGTTCAGTAGCTTTTTTTCCATAATAATAATAATAATATTGGTATTTGTCAAACACTTACTATGTGCCAAGCACTGTTCTAAGCACTGAAGTAGATACAAGGGAATCAGGTTGTCCCACGTGGGGCTCACAGTCTTCATCCCCATTTTACAGATGAGGGAACTGAAGCCCAGAGAAGTGAATTGACTTGCCCAAAGTCACACAGCTGACAAGTGGCGGAGCCGGGATTCGAACCCATGACCTCTGACTCCAAAGCCCGTGCTCTTTCCACTGAGCCATGCTGCTTCTTTGTTTACCACCTCTGTGTTCAGTGTCTGAGTGAAGCAGGACTATGTGGTAAAGGCGCGCCTGTACAACTTAGTCTCTGCCTCTACGTTGGAGGATACAATGAAGTTATCCCAGATCTTGATCAATAACAAAGAAATGAAATGCTGTCACCGAATTCTGCCCCCTAGGCATCCCTACTTCCAAGGACCGAAGACGTAGAAAATCGAATAAAAAAGACCAACATACCTTTTAGCAGATTGACTGACAGCATTTGACCAAAATGGGACACCCAGCTACAGAGCCTACTGAATGTCTATGGAACTGTTATGACTCCCACTTTTTATATGGCTGTGAGACCTGAACTGATTACAAAGATAATAATAATGATGGTATTTGTTAAGGGCTTACTATCATCATCATCATCAATCGTATTTATTGAGTGCTTACTATGTGCAGAGCACTGTACTAAGCGCTTGGAAAGTACAAATTGGCAACATATAGAGACAGTCCCTACCCAACAGTGGGCTCACAGTCTAAAAGGGGGAGACAGAGAACAAAACCAAACATACTAACAAAATAAAATAAATAGAATAGATATGTACAAATAAAATAAATAAATAAATAAATAAATAAATAGAGTAAAAAAAAATGTACAAACATATATACATATATACAACATATATACATATTACTATGTGTCAAGCACTGTTCTAAGCTCACTCAGCTCCTTGAAACGGCTTCGGAAGTATCCAAAGATATACAACCTGACTGGCCCAAACCTACTATCAGAGCAAGAAACTACCTTCATGTTCCACACAATATAGAAGGGAGTGTCATGTTTCTTTTTTTTCAGCCACTCCACCAGTAACATCACCTTGAAAACAACAGGCAGATATATGAACATCTGTCAGCTTGAATGTGTATGTGAGCATGAATATATCAAGGACATCAGGTTCAAAAATATTCTTAAATGGACTCTATATCCAAGGCCATTCTGCTTTTCAGAACACTTGGTGTGGCAATCAATGGCTCTTCCCATTGTATATATCTTATAGCTATGATAATAATAATATTCCCTTTTACT
Source organism: Tachyglossus aculeatus (assembly GCF_015852505.1). Classification (NCBI taxonomy): domain Eukaryota; kingdom Metazoa; phylum Chordata; class Mammalia; order Monotremata; family Tachyglossidae; genus Tachyglossus; species Tachyglossus aculeatus. Next base: position 20,169,484 of record NC_052079.1, on the reverse strand, counting down.
CTCTGGCCTCTCTTTCTCACTTCCTTCTTGGAAAGTCACGTTTGAGAGCTATTTTGAGCCTGAATCTGTGACATGGTATCTTCGTCCAGTGGAAATGTCACTTTCCTTTAGGAATTGAAGTTTGTATAACAAAGAAGAGAGAGTAAGCTGCAATTTCATTCCTTAGTAGATGAGAGTTGAAGGCCTTCAGCTGGAGTGGAGGTGACAAATGATTTGGATGCTGGCGCTAAGAAGAAACCACCAATCCCCTTCTGCTAAGAGCAATGTGTTTGAAAGAGAATTTGGGTGTTACCTCAGGGAGACAGGAGGGTTAGCATGACTCCATGTTTCCCTGTGACCTGGCTCCTCCGCTCATCAGAAATATGCCAGTTGTTACCCTTTTGGAAGTCCAAGGAAAGAAAAAAAAATAGCTGGCTCCAGGAACGTTTCTTACACCGAGAGTTTGATTTTTGGAATTCCGAAGACGTAGCGCCTTGCTCTTGTCATTGGTCAATTCCGCAGGTCCAAGAGTCAGCCTTACAAAGAGGCCTGCCAAAGTGAGTCTCAACAGTTCATTTGGCTCAGTAGACAAAGAAATGAGAAACAACTGACATTTGTATACTTGAAATTATGAGCTGTTTCTATAACAAAGAGACCAAACACTTTCAGCTTGTTTTACAGTAAACACTCCCATGGAGCGATCTGGTTGGTAACAGCTGGGGAGGGCACATGTAGAGCATATGGGATCCCATATGGATGCATAAAACTCACATAAGTCCACTTAAAAGGGCAGTCAAGTCATTTTATAGCTGTTTTTGTTCTCTGTGCAACATTGTTTATAAACCCTTCTTAGAAGCTTAAAAATACAATTTCGTTCCCTACTGATATTTGTTCTTTTCCATTTGGTCTTTTCCCTCCCCCGAGCCCCCCGCCTCCCCGCCCTGTATTTTGAATGGAGCTCAAATGAACGGGATTGGTTTTGTTTAATATCAAAATCCACTTGAACTTGTATAGCATAGCGAGCCAGAATCCTGATGGAAGGATGGGGAAGCTGATTAAGAATGAATGCAACAAGCTCCATTCCATGCTCCGAAGCGAACGTCTCAGGCTGGCACCCCTAGCTGGGAGGCCAGCTTTTAATGATGGTATTTGTTAAGCGCTTACTGTGTGCCAGGCGTTGTACTAAGTGCCTGGGTGGATACCAGCAAATGGAGCTGGACACAGTCCCTGTCCCATGTGGGGCTCACAGTCTCAATCTCCATTTTACAGATGAGGTAACTGAGGCCCAGAGAAGTGAAGTGACTTGCCCAGCAGACAAATGGCAGAGCCGGGATTAGAACCCATGACCTTTGGACACCCAGGCCTGTGCTCTACCCACTGTGCCATGTTGGTTTTCATCCTGGGAGCCAAGGATAGGAAAGACAGATATAGTTGCTTCACAATTCCTGTAGGAAGGCTTGAAGAATCCATGGATGGCTTAATCCTGCTCTCTAGTTTCCCCTCCCGAATTGAAGCATCCTTCAAGAGTTTGGCCCTTGATTTCCAAGGCTGCGTTAATAATAATAATAATAATAATATTGGCATTTATTAAGCGCTTACTATGTGCAAAGCACTGTTCAAGGTTACAAGGTGATCAGCTTGCCCCACGGAGGGCTCCCAGTCTTCATCCCCATTTTACAGATGAGGGAACTGAGGCCCAGAGAAGTGAAGTGACTTGCCCAAAGTCACACAGCGGACAGTTAGCAGAGCCGGGATTCGAACCCATGACCTCCGACTCCAAAGCCTGGGCTCTTTCCACTGAGCTACGCTGCTTCTGCATTAGGGCTGGAGAGCTGTGTATCAGGGTATATAGTGTGGGAACATAGTAATAGTAGCTCCAGAGGGGCTTTCAGTTAGCCTGGAGTAAAAAGCGCTTTTTTGAGACTTGAGTAGGAAGAGTTAGAGAAGCAGCATGGGGTAGTGGCTACAGCATGGGCCTGGGAATCAGAAGGACTTGGGTTCTAATCCTGGCTCCACCACTTGTGTTACTTCTCTTCTCTGTGCCTCAGTTACATCATCTGTAAAATGGGGCTTAAGACGGAGCCCCATGTGGGACATGAACTGTGTCCACCCTGATTAGGCTGGCATCAACCCTAGCTCTTAGGACAGTGCCTGGCACATAGTAAGTGCTTCACAAATAATATAGATATAAAAAAAGAGTTTATTTGATCATTTAGAAGTCAACCCTCCTGCATGACTCTCAGAAGTATGAAAAGCAGCATGGCCTAGTGGAAAGAGCATGGGCCTGATTTCAAAGTCTGGCTCTGCTACCTATCTGCTGTGTGACCTCGGGCAAGCCACTTAACTTCTCTGTGCCTCAGTTCCCTCATCTGTAAAATGAGGATTGACGACCTGTTCCCCCCTTCTTCTTAGACTGTGAACCCTTTGTGGGACAGCCAGGACTGAGTTCCACCTGATTTTCTTGAAACTATCCCAGTGCTTAGTCCAGTGCTTGGCACATAGTAAGCGTTTAACAAATACCACAGTTATTGTAATGTATTTTCCCCTTGGGAATGATGCAATCTTCCAGCTCCCTTCCAATGTGATTCTACTTCTGTGATTTCTTATTCACCCTTCCTGTCAGGTGGGAGATCAAGTTGGATGAAGAGCTCATTTGTTTTGGCTATTAACCCCAAATTTCTTCCGTGTTAGACAACAGAGTTCGTGATCTCATCTGTGTTATGAAAAGATCATGGCCATTTTCCTCAGAGAAGTACATTTCAGAGGTAGCGGCTAAACAAGGAACGGACCCCGAGAAAAGGTTCATGACCGTATGGGACAAATCTAGTCTGTTTTTGCAGGGTTCAATCAATCATTCAGTCAATCAGTGGTTTTTTTGAGTGCCTACTGTGTGAGGAGCACTTTAAGTGCTTGGAAGAGTAAAAGTAGCAAGAAGCAGCATGGCTCAATGGAAAGAGCATGAGTTTTGGATTCAGAGGTCATGAGTTCAAATCCCGGCTCCGCCACTTGTCAGCTGTGTGACTTTGGGCCAGTCACTTAACTTCTCTGCGCCTCAGTTACCTCATCTGTAAAATGGGGATGAAGACTGTGAGCCCCCCGTGGGACAACCTGATCACCCTGTAACCTCCCCAGTGCTTAGAACAGTGCTTTGCACATAGTAAGCACTTAATAAATACCATCATTATTATTATTATTAAAATATAGTAGAATTAGCAGATACATTCCCTGCTCATTGAACATGCTTCTCAATGCCCTTTATGTTGCCAACTTCCCAAGCGCTTAGTACAGTGCTTTGCACACAGTAAGCGCTCAATAAATACGATTGAATGAATGAATCTTCTAGACATTAAAGCTCCTTCTGGGCGGGGAACATGTCTGCCAACTCTACTGTATTGAACTCTTCCAAGCGCTTAGTAGTACAGTGCCCTGCACACATTAGGCACTCAATAAATAAATAAAATACCACTGATTGAGTGATTATGAAGTCTGCATTGTTAGCCAGCTAATGAGAGTTGGATTTGCTATTATAGGCGCTGTCCTTTGTTTTTAAAAATGATGCTATTGATGGTGAGGTCGAATCCATGCAGGTTAGTGTGGCTGAAAGGATCAAGATGCGAGTAAGTTTTCTGCATTAAAGGCACATAAAACGATCAATCAATCAGTGGTATTTATTTAATGCTTACAGTGTACAGAACGCTGTACTAAGTGCTTGGGAGAGTACAATATAATGGAGTTGGGAGACACATTACCTGCCCACAATGTGCTTTTAGTCTAGAGTACATAGCAATACCTCCTTACCGTCCTCATCCACTGGTTCTAAACAAGGCCTATCTCTGTTTTTGAGCTTTGCTAGTATGTTTGGTTTTGTTCTCTGTCTCCCCCTTTTAAACTGTGAGCCCACTGTTGGGTAGGGACTGTCTCTATATGTTGCCAACTTGTACTTCCCAAGTGCTTAGTACAGTGCTCTGCACACAGTAAGCACTCAATAAATACGATTGATTGATTGATTGATTGATAGATCTCCTCACTCCAGTCCATACTTCATTCTGCTGCCCAGATCATTTTTCTACAAACCGTTCAGGACATGTCACCCCCCTCCTCAAAATAATAATAATAATAATAATAATGATGGCATTGACCAATCGCTTACTATGTGCAAAGCACTGTTCTAAGCGCTGAGGAGGTTACGAGGTGATCGGGTTGTCCCATGGGGGGCTCACAGTCTTCATTACTACCATCTTATCCTCTATTTTGTAAGGTTGCTGCGGGCAGGGAACATGTCCACCAACTCTGTTACATCGTACTCTCCCAAGCATACAGTTCAGTTTGAATGAAATAAATTGTATTTATTGAGCGCTTACTGTGTACAGAGTACTGTGCTAAGCTTGATTATGTGGTAGATACTCCATCAATACCATTGAATGAAGGAATACTGTATGAAAAATGGTTAGCAGACACAGATAAGGGTTTCCCTGAATTTTTGGAGTGCCATGGAGGGAATGTCCTTACCAAACAATTGGAAGAAGACCCGCTATCTAATCTGGGCCTGAAAAGGATTTCAGAGGATTTTTCTATTCACGCCCATCAGAGAATCATTTGTAGGTCACTGATGCATTTATGAGCATGACTCCCCATCAGTCAGTCTGAATCAACCTCTGTCTTAGGGCTTATGCTTACCACCTTGTGAATCTCCTAATAGTGGGATTTGCCCTCAGAATCATATCCCAAGGCGGAGCAGGAAAGCAGTAGACTGAGATCATGGAAGCAGGTAAAGTGCTACCAGATTGTATCCTCGGTCGGCTGTTTCCTAATTGACCCAGGAGTTTCGTCAATTAGCATGATTTCTCAGGAATCCTGGTGATTCTGGGCCCTTCTGCCATTGCATCCAGTCAACCTGAACTCTAGAGTCTGCCTTGGGACACCCCTAGCTGCTGATGGATGTGGAAGAAGCGCTTAGTACAGTGCTCTGCACACAGTAAGTGCTCAATAAATACCATTGATTGAATAGAACAGACTGAAAAGTCTGCCATAGGCAGGAAAGGCTGATTCCAGGGTGCCTAAAATGGCCCAACGTGGAAAATATGAAAAGCAAGCATAGCCTAGTGGAAAAAATACGGGCCTAGGAATCAGAAGGACTGAGGTTCTAATCCCAGCTCTGCCTCTTTTCTGCTGTGTGACCCCGGGCAAATCGCTTCATTTCTCTGTGTCTCAGTTAACCTCATTTGTAAAATGGGGATTAAGACTGTGAGCCCCATGTGGGACATGGACTGTGTCCGACCTGATTATTTTGCATCTAGCTTGTTTGCTGATTAGTTTGTATAGAGAGGCAGTGTGGTCTAGTGGATAGAGCATGTGCCTGAGAGTCAGAGGGACTTGAATTCTAATTCCTGTTCTGCCACCTGTCTGCTGTGTGACCCTTAACTTCTCTGTGCCTCAGTTCCCTCATCTGTGAAATGGGGATTAAGACCGTGAGCCCTATGTGGGACAGATTATTCATTCATTCAATCGTATTTATTGAGCCCTTACTGTGTGCAGAGCACTGTACTAAGCGCTTGGGAAATACAAGTTGATAACATATAGAGATGGTCCCTACCCAACAGCGGGCTCACAGTCTAGAATATGTCCAACCTGATTATCTTGTGTCTGAGGCTCAGTAGAAAGAGCACGGGCTTTGGAGCCAGAGGTCATGGGTTCTAATTCCAGCTCCGCCACATGTCTGCTGTGTGACCTTGGGCAAGTCACTTAACTTCTCTGAGCCTCAGTTACCTCATCTGTAAAATGGGGATTAAGACTGTGAGCCCCACGTGAGACAACTTGATCACCTTGTATCTCCCCCAGTGCTTAGAACAGTGCTCTGCACACAGTAAGCACTTAACAAATGCTATCATTATTATTATTATTATTATTATTCCCCAGCACTTAGAACTATGACTGGGACCTAGAAAGCACTTAACAAATACCCTAAAAAACCTGGACTCTTAGGATCTGCCTTTAGTCACCTCTAGTTACCTTCAGATGTGGAGCAGATAAGATTGAAAAGTCACCAGTTGGCATGAAAGGCTGATGCCAGAGTTCCTGAAATGGCCCACCTTGGGAACTATGTACCCAATACTTATCTCGCCTCCTAGATTCGGGGTGATTTTAGCAATCGGATTCACATTTGGACCCCAAATTAGAAAAATTGTCTTTAGCAATTCTTACCCACTCAATTCTAAACAATACAATTGAAGTTTGTGGAATGGTTTCCTTTCCTTTGTAGTGTTATAAGTAGAATGAGTATTACGCCTAACACTGTACTGCAAAATAACTATGCTCGTTGGTTTAGGAAATAGTCACATTTTCAGAACCAATTCGCTGTAATTATTCAGTTTAAAATCGTTGAATTCAGTCTCGCGTGAGGCTTAGGAAGGGTGTGGGTTAGTTGAATGAAGCGCGAGCTGGCTACCCAGTGGAAAAGGAGGGCACCCACCTCCCCGGAAACGGCAAGAGTCAAGGAATCGATCGGAAGAACCAGGAACAGGTCCCGGACTGATCGAAAGGGCTGATTGGTCTGAAGGGGAAGACCTGAGTGGTCATTGCCAATAGATAGAATCTATCTATTTATTCTGACGGTTTTGACACCTGTCTCCATGTTTTGTTTTGTTGTCTGTCTCCCCCTCCTACACTGTGAGCCCCTTGTTGGGTAGGGACCGTCTCTATATGTTGCCAACTTGTACTTCCCAAGCGCTAAGTACAGTGCTCTGCACACAGTAAGTGCTCAATAAGTACTATTGAATTACTATTCAATTACTATTACTAGTACTTACTAGTAATTAGTAATTACTATTGAATAGTAATGAATTACTATTGAATGAATGAATGAATGAATGAAAGCCAACTAGGTAGGTAGAGCTGAATGAGGGCTTGTAGAATAGGTGGGACACCCAAAGAACTTCACTAGATTGTCTGTGGCGCCACTGTGAATTGTTCATGAGCAAATAAGGACCCAGAGGGAAGAGAATAGATCTGGATTTGCTGAGGGAGAGAAGAGGATGAATTACTTTCATACTTAATAAATTCTGCTTTTGTGTATGGAAATTTGGTTTCAGTATTCTCTACTGCCACCTTCTGTGTGCCTGTGGTATCACAGATCGATTTTATGGCCCTGCAATCTTTTTGATCAATCAGTCAATCAATCGTATTTATTGAGCGCTTACTGTGTGCAGAGCACTGGACTAAGTGCTTGGGAAGTACAAGTTGGCAACATAGAGAGACGGTCCCTACCCAACAGTGGGCTCACAGTCTAGGAGGGGCATTCTAGATTCTATTCTATTATTCTATTCTATTCTATTCTATTCTATTCTATTCTATTCTATTCTATTCTATTCTTCATTCATTCAATCGTATTTATTGACCACTTACTGTGTGCAGAGCACTGTACTAAGCGCTTGGGAAGTACAAGTTGGCAACATGGAGAGACGGTCCCTAACCAACAGTGGGCTCACAATCTAGAAAGGGGATTCTAGATTCTATTCTATTATTCTATTCTATTCTATTCTATTCTATTCTATTCTATTCTATTCTATTATTATTCATTCATTCAATCGTATTTATTGAGCACTTACTGTGTGCAGAGCACTGTACTAAGCGCTTGGGAAGTACAAGTTGGCAACATAGAGAGACGGTCCCTAACCAACAGTGGGCTCACAATCTAGAAAGGGGATTCTAGATTCTATTCTATTATTCTATTCTATTCTATTCTATTCTATTCTATTCTATTCTATTCTATTCTATTATTCATTCATTCAATCGTATTTATTGAGCGCTTACTGTGTGCAGAGCACTGTACTGAGCACTTGGGAAGTATAAGTTGGCAACACAGAGAGATGGTCCCTACCCAACAGTGGGCTCACAGTCTAGAAAGGGGATTCTAGATTCTATTCTATTATTCTATTCTATTCTATTCTATTCTATTCTATTATTCATTCATTCAATCGTATTTATTGAGCGCTTACTGTGTGCAGAGCACTGTACTGAGCGCTTGGGAAGTATAAGTTGGCAACATAGAGAGACGGTCCCTACCCAACAGTGGGCTCACAGTCTAGAAAGGGGATTCTAGATTCTATTCTATTATTCTATTCTATTCTATTCTATTCTATTCTATTCTATTCTATTCTATTCTTCATTCATTCAATCGTATTTATTGAGCACTTACTGTGTGCAGAGCACTGTACTGAGCGCTTGGGAAGTACAAGTTGGCAACATATATTCCCAAGCGCTTAGTACAGTGCTCTGCACACAGTAAGCGCTCAATAAATACGATTGAATGATTGAATGAATATAGAGACGGTCCCTACCCAACAGCGGGCTATTATTCTATTCTATTCTATTCCATTCCATTCCATTCTATTCATTCATTCAATCGTATTTATTGAGCGCTTACTGTGTGCAGAGCACTGCACTAAGCGCTTGAAAAGTACAAGTTGGCCATATATATATACAACATATATATATATACAACATATATATATATACATATATATATAACATATATATACATATATATATACAACATATACATACATATATATAATAATAATAATGGCATTTATTAAGCGCTTACTATGTGCAAAGCACTGTTCTAAGCGCTGGGAAGGTTACAAGGTTACAAGGTGATCAGGTTGTCCCACGGGGGGCTCACAGTCTCAATCCCCATTTTACAGATGAGATAACTGAGGCCCAGAGAAGTTAAATGACTTGCCCAAAGTCACACAGCCGACAGTTGGGCAGAGCCGGAATTTGAACCCATGGCCTCTGACTCCAAAGCCCTGGCTCTTTCCGTTGAGCTACGCTGCTTCTCCATATATATATATATATATATCGATATATCTGTATATATCGATATATATATATCGATATATATAGATACCTATATATATCGATGTATATATATATACATGTACATGTACTCTCTCTCTCTCTATATATATATCGATATATATATATATATACATGTACATGTACTCTCTCTCTCTCTATATATATATATGTATATATTCAACAATTTTATTCGACCCAGCCATTAGCTGCTGACGTTCAAGAGCTGGATTTGAACCCATCTGATTTCCAGAAAGTTAGATTTTGCCTTCAACCACCTGTTGATAGCGTACAGGCAGTTGCTAATCCTTCAGGTTATTTTGCGTCGTCCATGCTGAAGAAGGAAAAGCAGATTACCTTCTTTGGACTTCTCAAATTCATTGGTTCCATTTCCCTGATATCCACAGAAGCAGTGGAATGACAGTGAGATGGGCGTGTGATAACCACAGAAGCAATGGAATAGCAATAGAATGGGCATGGGTTATAATATTAATGATAATGGCATTTATTAAGCACTTACTATGTGCAAAGCACTTGTTCTAAGTGATCAGGTTGTCCCACGGGGGGCTTACAGTCTTAATCCTCATTTTACAGATGAGGTAGCTGAGAAACAGAGAAGTTAAGTGACTTGCCCAGAGTCACACAGCTGACAATTGGCGGAGCCGGAATTTGAACCCATGACCTCTGACTCCAAAGCCCGGGCTCTTTCGACTGAGCCATGCCTCAGACCCTCTGCATCCAGGACTTCCTTTGTCTTTCCCCAGTGTGAGTGGTTTTCCATCTAATTTTGATTGTAAGCCCAGGAATTTTGCCATTGCGTTCTGAATAATGCTTAGTATCAATCAACCCATCAATCAGTGTTATTTATTGACTGCTTACTGTGTGCAGTACACTGTATTAAATGCTTGGGAGAGTTGGTATACACATTTCCTGCCAACAAGGAGCTTACAGTCTAGAAGGAGTTGTATATTCCTTCACACTTACTGTGTGCAGAGCACTTGATATAGCATCAAGGTAGCAGACCGACTCTTTAATAATAATAATAATAATGGTATTTGTTAAGCGCTTACTATGTGCGAAGCACCGTATACTCTTCTAGAGAAGCAGTGTTGGCTCAGTGGAAAGCTCCTGGGCTTTGGAGTCAGAGGTCATGGGTTCAAATCCTGGCTCCGCCAATTGTCGGCTGTGTGACTTTGGGCAAGTCACTTCACATCTCTGTGCCTCAGTTCGCTCATCTGTGAAATGGGGATTTAGACTGTGAGCCCCAGGTGGGACAACCTGATCACCTTGTATCCTCCCGAGCGCTTAGAACAGTGCTTTGCACATAGTAAGTGCTTAAAAAATACCATCATCATTAGTAATAGTAGTAGTAGTCATAGTAATGCTATTTATTGAGCACCTCCTGAGTGTAATGCAGTCTCCTAAGTGTTGGGGAAAGTACAGCAGAAACCCAAGACACGTCCCCTGTGCTCTGTTTATATTCTAAATGTGAAAAATAGACCTGAAAATATTTACCAACCATGGAATCAGACACAGCCTAACTTCTGAGGGCAGGGATTATGTCAACTTGCACTATTACACACTCCCCAAAATGTAGACTCAATAAATACTATTGTTTGACTGCTGGGTTAGCAATGTAACTTAAAAAAATCATTAACTTTTCTTTCTAACACATCCAGCCACCATCCCAGCGGTTAGAATAGTGCTTGGCCCCTAATAAGCGCTTAACAAATACCATCACTATTATTCAGGTTTCAAGATGATAGTACCCACAGTCAGGTTTTAATCTTGGTTATAAATCCGTGTATGTAGGGACCGTCTCTATATGTTGCCGACTTGTACTTCCCAAGCGCTTAGTACAGTGCTCTGCACACAGTAAGCGCTCAATAAGTACGATTGAATGAATGAATGGGTAACCAGAAGCAGCGTGGCCTAGTGGATAGAACATGAGCCTGACAGTCAGAAGGAGCTGGGTTCTAATCCTGGCATCTGCCACTTGTCTGCTGTGTGACTTTGTTACCTCATCTCGGTCACCTCACCCGTAAAACGGGGACTCAGACCTGGCTCGAGGGGCGGAAACTGTCTCCCCGGGTGGATGGGGAGAGGAGCAGCGTGGCTCAGTGGAAAGAGCATGGGCTTTGGAGTCAGTGGTCATGGGTTCAAATCCCGGCTCTGCCAATTGTCAGCTGTGTGACTTTGGGCAAGTCTATGCCTCAGTTACCTCATCTGCAAAACAGGGATTAAGACTGTGAGCCCCCAGTGGGACAACCTGATCACCTTGTAACTTCCTCAGCACTTAGAACAGTGCTTTGCACATAGAGAAGCAGTGTGGCTCAGTGGAAAGAGCCGGGCTTGGGAGTCAGAGGTCATGGGTTCAAATCCCGCCTCCGCCACTTGTCGGCTGTGTGACCTTGGGCAAGTCACTTCACTTCTCTATGCCTCAGTTACCTCATCTGCAAAATGGGGATTAAGACTGTGAGCCCCCAGTGGGACAACCTGATCACCTTGTAACTTCCTCAGCACTTAGAACAGTGCTTTCCACATAGAGAAGCAGCGTGGCTCAATGGAAAGAGCACGGGCTTTGGAGTCAGTGGTCATGGGTTCAAATCCCGGCTCTGCCAATTGTCAGCTGTGTGACTTTGGGCAAGTCACTTCACTTCTCTATGCCTCAGTTACCTCATCTGCAAAATGGGGATTAAGACTGTGAGCCCCCAGTGGGACAACCTGATCACCTTGTAACTTCCTCAGAGCTTAGAACAGTGCTTTGCACATAGAGAAGCAGCGTGGCTCAATGGAAAGAGCCCGGGCTTGGGAGTCAGAGGTCATGGGTTCAAATCCCGCCTCTGCCACTTGTCGGCTGTGTGACCTTGGGCAAGTCACTTCACTTCTCTGTGCCTCAGTTACTTCATGTGTCAAATGGGGATTAAGACTGTGAGCCCCACGAGGGACAACCTGATCACCTTGTATCCTCCCCAGCGCTTAGAACAGTGCTTTGCACATAGTAAGCACTTAACAAATGCCATTATCATTAGTAGTAGTAAGTGCTTAATAAATGCTATTATTATTATTATTATTATTATTATTATTATTATTTTTATTATGGGGTGAGGATTCTCTAAACAGAGTGGCATGAGTCCTTGAAGGTGGGATCATGGGGCCTTGCCCTTTTCGGTGTCAGTGCCACACGCGTGGTCTGGTGAAGTCCCCAGGTGTCTTGCTTCTTCCTGGCAGGTCTTCCGGTGAGGCAGATTTCCTTAGGGGCTCCCAGGGCTGAAACCCAGGAGCTCTGGGATAAAGGGAGGGTTTCCAAACGCTCCACAGTATCTTTCCAGCTCCTGTCCCCCACCACAAACCCATACTCCAGCGCACACCCCAATCACCCCCATCCCATGGCTCCCGGGGCCAGCACACGGGAAGTTTTTGGGGAATTGCAGTCCAGCCAGCTCAGTTTTGGGAAGTCAGGAAAGGGAGGGAAAGCCTCTGAACTGTCTGGAGAGGAACAGGGCAGAGGATCACTCCCTCTGCCCTCTCCCCTTCTCTCAAAACTTTTTGTTGCGGCTGAGAATGCCTAGATGAGAAATGCTAATCGCCTCAATTTGCAATAACTAACACCCCTATCAGGGAGAAACTGCTAATTCAAGGGAGATTCATCATCATCATCATCATCAATCGTATTTATTGAGCACTTACTGTGTGCAGAGCCCTGTACTAAGCGCTTGGGAAGTAAAAGTTGGCAACATGCAGAGACAGTCCCTACCCAATAGTGGGCTCACAGTCTAAAAGGGGGAGACAGAGAACAAAACCAAACATACTGACAAAATAAAATAAATAGAATAGATATGTACAAGTAAAATAAATAGATAAATAAATAGAGTAATAAATATGTACAAACATATATACATATACACAGGTGCTGTGGGGAAGGGAAGAAGGTAAGATGGGGGGGATGGAGAGGGGGACGGATTCCTGATTGTTAATGAAGTGGCCCTCCTTTCCTTCCCCACAGCACCTGTATATATGTATATATGTTTGTACATATTTATTACTCTATTTATTTTACTTGTACATATCTATTCTATTTATTTTATTTTGTTAGTATGTTTGGTTTTGTTCTCTGTCTCCCCCTTTTAGACTAGAGCCCGCTGTTGGGTAGGGACCGTCTCTATATGTTGCCAACTTGTACTTCCCAAGCGCTTAGTACAGTGCTCTGCACACAGTAAGTGCTCAATAAATACGATTGATGATGATGATGATGATGACACAAAGATTATTTTGTATGATCAATATCTGCTGGGTTAGGAGAGCTGAGCTGGGGGAGTCAACAGGGGGATAGGAGAGAATCCTAGCCAGGCTGTGGAAGTATTCAGAACGGAATATTTGGTTCTCCTGCCTTCATATGCAGTGTGATGTAAATATGTCACAGGTCCCGTGGGGAGCATAAATTGGATGGTGCTCTTTGCATACCAACTCTTCTAAGGTTTCCTTTTTTGGGGATCGTCTACAAAAAGTGGTGGCGAACCACAGATCTGTCTAGCGCAGACAGTAGAGCTAATCAATCAATCAATCAATCAATCATATTTATTGAGTGCTTACTGTGTGCAGAGCACTGTACTAAACGCTTGGGAAGTACCAGTTGGCAACATATAGAGACAGTCCCTACCCAACAGTGGGCTCACAGTCTAGAAGGGGGAGACAGAGAACAAAGCCAAACATATTAACAAAATAAAATAAATACAATAGATATGTACAAGTAAAATAGAGTAATAAATATGTACAAACATATATAGTAGAATCTCTGTTATGCCATGATCCTTCAAAGAGGGTGACCCTGAGATGAAAATTTCCCTTAGACGCTTGCTCGACTTTTACTGACATTACAGCGAGGATGTTGCTGTGATCACTGGTTTCACTGATTTGCCTGACTTCTCGTCTCATCGTTTTTAGAGCAGTGATAGTCCAGTCAATGAAGCGATGATATTTATTAAGCATTTACTATGTGCAGAGCACTGTGCTGAGCGCTTGGTAGAGTACGATGTGTAAAATGGTAGGAAAATTTTAACTAGAAAAAAGCAACAGTTTGTTTTGTTCTCGTCCCCCTCTCCATCCCCCCCATCTTACCTCCTTCCCTTCCCCACAGCACCTGTATATATGTATATATGTTTGTACATATTTATTACTCTATGTATTTATTTATTTTACCTGTACATATCTATTCTATTTATTTTATTTTGTTAGTATGTTTGGTTTTGTTCTCTGTCTCCCCCTTTTAGACTGTGAGCCCACTGTTGGGTAGGGACTGTCTCTATATGTTGCCAACTTGTACTTCCCAAGCACTTAGTACAGTGCTCTGCACACAGTAAGCACTCAATAAATACGATTGATTGATTGATTGTTCTTAGAGTACTTATTTCAAAAATGTACCCAACTGCTTAGCCATCGAAACACTATTTTTAAAGCCCTTGCTCTGAGCCTACTGTTGGGTAGGGACTGTCTCTATATGTTGCCAACTTGTACTTCCCAAGCACTTAGTACAGTCCTCTGCACACAGTAATCGCTCAATAAATACGATTGATTGATTGATTTTACAAAATGTTCACTGCAAACAGCTGAAGAACAGTAACCAATTCGTTCATTCAATTGTATTTATTGTTCACTGTGTGCAGAGCACTGCACTAAGTACTTGGGAAAGTACAATACAACAACAAACAGTGACAGTAACAATAAACAGTGACAATGAGAAGCAGCGTGGCTCATTGGAAAGAGCACGGGCTTTGGAGTCAGCGGTCATGGGTTCAAATCCCGGCTCCGCCAATTGTCAGCTGTGTGACTTTGGGCAAGTCACTTCACTTCTCTGGGCCTCAGTTACCTCATCTGTAAAATGGGGATTAAGACTGTGAGCCCCAAGTGGGACAACCTGATCACCTTGTATCCTCCCCACCGCTTAGAACAGTGCTTTGCACATAGTAAGCGCTTAACAAATGCCATTATTATTATTATTAATGAGCTGTAGCTAATACTGGGTAGATGAAAGGACCTCCAAATATTTAAGGCTGGCCATAATCTATTCATTTTTTGTTTAAATAACTGTTTTTCATTTTTCCCCTGGGTAGAGGCTCCAGTGGAGCATTGACTAACAGCTCAAGCTCATTTAATCTCCCAAAATACTAAAGCTTTTCATTGAGATCAGCAACCTCATGGGGGACAGAGACAGTGTCTGAGCTGTTTATTTA
This sequence comes from Tachyglossus aculeatus, assembly GCF_015852505.1. Classification (NCBI taxonomy): domain Eukaryota; kingdom Metazoa; phylum Chordata; class Mammalia; order Monotremata; family Tachyglossidae; genus Tachyglossus; species Tachyglossus aculeatus. Next base: position 20,154,419 of record NC_052079.1, on the reverse strand, counting down.
CCCCATTGCTTAGCACAATGCTTGTCATATGGTTCATACTTCATATGTACCATAGCTTCCTAATAGTATTTATCACGCATCCTTTTACTGAGCACCCAGGACTATAAGGTAGTAGAAAGGACACAAGATCTGACTGGTTATAGCAAGAAGCAAAAAAGATGGGGGATGTTAGTAATGTCTCAGATGAGGGCGTGGTGTCCCAAGGTACTAGACCCCCTTCTCCACTGGACCCCCAAGCAAAGCCCAGCCCTGTCCCTACTGCCCCCTCCCCACTCTGAGCCATCCTGGGGTTCTGCTCCCAATTTGCCTTATTATGGCGGAGTCACGAGGGTCTTCAGCACTGACAGAGCGAGGCCTCCCCACATTTGAGCACTTTAAGAAGCAGTGTAGTCTAGTGGATAGAGCATGGGCTTTGAAGGAGTCCCTAGGTTCCAATCCCGGCTCTTCCACTTGTTTACTGTGTGACCTTGGGTAAGTCACTTCACTTCTCCGTGCCTCAGTTACTTCATCTGTTAGAATGGGGATTAAGACCGTGAGCCCCATGTGGGACACAGACTAGGCGTGTATTTACCCCATTGCTCATAATAGTGCTTGGCACATAGTAAGTGCCTAATACCATTATTATTATTGGTATATTATTGGTATATTATTGGTATACCATTGGCATATTACCAATATATATTTTCATATATTCATTCATATATATTTCATATTTTCATATATATATATAACCAATGTATATATTGGTATATTATTATTATTATTATAATGGTATAATAATGCCATTATTATTATTGGGAAGGTTTTAGTTATGGCTGGATTCTGGGCCACCTGAGCAGAAGCTCCAGGAGGACTTCCCTTTACTATGGACGCTGTTGGACTCTGAGCCTCGTCTTTCATGATGTTTCTGTGCTGTCTTTGCTTTCATTTCTTCCTGGGTGCCTGTTACCAATCTCTGACCCATTTCTTTTATTAGACTGTCAGCTTCTTGAAGGCCAGGTATCATGTAAAATTCTCACCCTTATGTAGTTTTCTAGTGCTTAGTATAGTGATTTCCAAAGAGTAGGCACTTCATAAATGTTAGGCTATTATTTTTACAACTACTCTGCGCTAGGTGCTTTTCCCTAGATAGCTGTTGTAAGTCTTCCCCTTGGGTATCATTTGATCTCAGGCTAAAATACTATAATTAAAAAAAATCATTTCTAATTATCCCAAATTTCCAAAATGATTGGTGGCTCTTCCAACGTTTTTTATGCACTAAGGAGAGTTTTAACATCTCAGTGTCTCCAAGAGAATTCCTTGAATCTTTCCCTTAACCACAAACCTCTAATTAAACCAATAACTAGCAATGTTGCCAATTCAAATCAGCTTGACTTCTTTCACGTGCAGTAGGCTCCCACAACACAGCTGTGATGCATTCTTCGAAAGTGTGAATATATTGAGAATGGCTGGAGGGTGGGGTAACTTTCCCCGTAAGCCTCCGGGCCGTGGTTTTAGGTTCTGTTCCAGAGGCAGTTCTTACGCACTGACCAGGATCTTTGGGTGTGTAAAATTTTCACTGTAAATTCCTCCCCACCATCCCTTTCCACTTATCCATTCTGCTCCATTGTTCCCAGAGGATTTCTTCCTTCCTGCCCCCCCCCCCAAACCTACCCATTCTCTTCCCCTGATTTTCTACTCCCTGGCTCCAATTTTATTTGGTTTTAATAATGTCACCTTATCCTCCCCCATCTCCTGATCTTCTCAGCTAGGGAGATGGGGAGTGAATGGGAAAAAGAGAAGGGGAATAACATCCCCAGTAGCCGTGCCTGCAAAAACAGCTTTGTGACGACCCTATTTCCATTCCCATACCTAGGGCTGGTGTCCCTCAAGATGGGCACCTGGTGAAAGGGGAATGGAGGTAAATCTGGGGCAAAACTGAGAGAAGTCTTGGTCTATCCAGCCATGCTTGGGGACCATTGCTGTGATTTCAGCGGGAATAGCTGGCGGTGAGGGTCGAGGCTGGGGCTACTGGTTGAGTTGGGGGGCCACCTGGAGCCTAGGCAAGAGTGACTCATAACCCCATGCTCTCAATGCTGCATTATCGGTTGATTTCTTTCTCACAGCGATTGAACGTTTATGTAAGGACTGGATTTGGAATAGATCAGCCACTGGAACCTATATTGCACAGCTCCTAATTTTACATATTATGGGGATTTGGCCTGATGGCTCTGCCCGAACTGTTATTTACCGGGTGGAATGCTATTGTCATGGCAATTCTACTTAGGTCCTGAAGCTGGAAATCTGACCAGCAAAAGCAGCTGATATCATTCCCGAGATGATCCTGGAGTGCATTTTAACTAGAAAGATTTCACTCTGCAGGTTATCTCATGTAGGTCCATTTCCTTCATCCAATCGTGTTTATTGAGCGCTTACTGTGTGCAGAGCACTGTGCTAAACGCTTGGAAAGTACAATTTGGCAACAGAAACAGTCCCTACCCAACAATGGGCTCACAGTCTAGAGGGGGGAGACAGACAACAAAATAAAGAAGCAGCGTGGCTTAGTGGAAAGAGCCCAGGCTTGGGAGCCATATATGTTACCAACTTGTACTTCCCAAGCGCTTAGTACAGTGCTCTGCACACAGTAAGTGCTCAATAAATACGATTGATTGATTGAGTCAGAGGTCATGGGTTCTAATCCCGGCTCTGCCACTTGTCAGCTGTGTGATTTGGGCAAGTCACTGCACTTCTCTGTGCCTGTTACCTCATCTGCAAAATATGGATGAAGACTGTGAGCCCCATGTGGGACAACCTGATAACGTTGTATCTACCTCAATGCTTAGAATAGTGCTTGGCACAGAGTAAGTGCTAAACAAATACCATCATTATTATTAACAAAACAAGTAAACAAGTGTCAATACCATAAAAATAAATAGAATTATAGATATATGCACATCATTAATAAAATAGAGTAATATGTACAGATATACACATTGCTTCCCTACTTTTGCTTCCATTTGCTTCCCTGCCAGAGAACACAAATGACCTTATGTCAAATACCCAATGTCTTTCCCAGAAAGACTTCTATCATTTCATGTTTCGTTTACTCACTGCTTTCCGACGTGACTGTAATGCACTACAATTTCTACGTAACATGTGACTTATTTAGATGAATGATTTCAATAGCAATTTTACTACATCTCAGATTAATCACTATCTTTCTTCAAAACACACTGTTACTCAGGGGCAAATCCATGAGCAAAAAATGAGTTTGCCCATCTAGACACTGCACTTAATAAAACGCTTAGTACAGTGCTCTGCCTACAATAAGTGCTCAATAAATATGACTGATTGAGTAGACTCAGTTTAACTCTTTGCACGTAGTAAGCGCTTAACATGCCATTATTATGATTATTCCCAATGTGGCCTTGTGGGATTGCTATCCAGAGGCAGTTTCAATTATCCCCATTCTGGGTCAAAGTTCCTGGATTCCAGTTATTCCCTGGGAAGGTTACTCAGTGCTACGGAATTGTGCTGATCCCATATTCTCAAAACAAAATATAAACCCTCTGAAAACCTCCAGTGTTAACTTGGAGAAACAAGGAAGCTGGCTTGAAGTATTTAGTAAGGCGGTAATAGTAGGAATAATAATTGTAATACTTGCTCGTTCATTCAATCGTATTTATGGAGTACTTACTATGTGCAGAGCACTGTACTGAGCATTTGGGAGAGTACAATACAACAATGAACAGACACCTTCCCTGGACACAGTGAGCTTACGGACTAGAGGGGGGAGACAGACTTCAATAAAAAATAAATATAATTACAGATAATAATGATGACATTTATTAAGCGCTTACTATATGCAAAGCACTGTTCTAAACACTGGATCCTATCTGATATAAGCTCACAGTCTAAGGAAGAGGGAGGACTGGTTTTGAATCCCTGCTTTATAGGTGAGGAAACTGAGGCCCAGAGAAGTTGGGACCTGCTCAAGGACACAAGCAGGCAAGTGGCCATTTGCTGATTCCCAGGGCCATGCTCTTTCTACTAGGCTGTACTTCTTTTCCCATGCCTTTAACGCATTTTCCTGAAAAACAAGGGACTGTTGTTTAATTACCACAGAGTATATCCTATTATCAATGTCTTTGTGTGTTTTGGCAGAATTAATTACATTGGGAGTTAACAGTGGGTGGCATTTCTCCCCCTTCTAGACTGTGAGCCCGTTGTTGGGTAGGGACCGTCTCTATATGTTGCCAATTTGTACTTCCCAAGCGCTTAGTACAGTGCTCTGCGCACAGTGAGCACTCAATAAATATGATTGAATGAATTAAGGTAAAAATACCAAAATGAAAATGCTGGGAGAGATAACATCACTCTAACAAAGGCCAAGGCTAATGATAATGCTTATCTCTGCTAGGTATCTTTCTCCCCACCCTATTCCCTGTTGACATTATCACTGACCTATTGCCCCGTACAAAGCAAATTAATCAGCAGGGCCCCAGTCTCCAGACATTAACAGTCCCAAATAAACCATAATGGGAGGGCTGACACAGAAAGGATCATACCACCTGTCGGGTCAGTTCATTCATTCATTCATTCAATCGTATTTATTGAGCGCTTACTGTGTGCAGAGCACTGTACTAAGCGCTTGGGAAGTCCAAGTTGACAACATCTAGAGACGGTCCCTACCCAACAGCGGGCTCACAGTCTAGAAGGGGGAGACAGACAACAAAACAAAACATATTAACAAAATAAAATAAATAGAATAAATGCGTACAAATAAAATAGAGTAATAAATATGTACAAACATATGTACATATATACAGGTATTCATTCAATCGTATTTATTGAGCGCTTACTGTGTGCAGAGCACTGTACTAAGCGCTTGGGAAGTCCAAGTTGGCGACATCTAGAGACGGTCCCTACCCAACAGTGGGCTCACAGTCGAGAAGAGGGAGACAGACAACAAAACAAAACATTTTAACAAAATAAAATCAATAGAATAAATATGTACAAATAAAATAGAGTAATAAATATGTACAAATAAAATAGAGTAATAAGTATGTACAAACATATATACATATATACAGGTATTCATTCAATCGTATTTATTGAGTGCTTACTGTATGCAGAGCACTGTACTAAGCGCTTGGGAAGTACAAGTTGGCAACATCTAGAGACGGTCCCTACCCAACAGTGGGCTCACAGTCTAGAAGGGGAAGACAAGACAACAAAACAAAATGTATTAACAAAATAAAATCAATAGAATAAATACGTACAAATAAAATAAATAAATAGAGCTGTAGCAATGATACTGTAAAATTGTAAAGAAGATCCTTAAACCCCAGAAAGCATTCATTATTTTGAAATAGCACCAGTCTATGGCCAAAAATCACACCCAGACACTCATTCTTATCCACCTGCAGTGCACCCTCCTCAGCTTTTGTGAGCTTCTGATCTGAGAAGTCCTAAGGGTCCTCATCCCAGTCCATCCACTTGCTTGATGTGAGACCTTGGGCACGTCACTTAACTTCTCTGTGCCTCAGTTTCTTCATCTGTAAAATAAGGATTCAGTCTCTGTTCTCCCTCCTCCTTAGACTGTAAGGCCCATGTTGGGCAGGCACTGTTTTTGACCTATTGCTTCTCAACCCAGAGCTTAGTACAGTGCTTGGCCTGTAGTAATTGCTTAGTCAATATTTTTATTATTATTATCATGTACCTCTAATGTTCAGATCCCACTCCAGCTGGAGTGTAGAGAGTGGACCTATAAGAGCCTTAAGGCAATCCCATCACCAGTATGGGCATTCAGGTCAGGAGGGAAGATAGGGCATCCAGTGATTGCTTACCAAGGAAAGGGTAACAGGAGAGAGAGAAGGGCATATCCATGATGGAAAGAAATTAATAGGTATAGGGATACTTCTGGTCAATGGCTTCAGAAAGGAGGACTTTGAACTTCCCTAGCAGAGCAAGAGGAGGGAGATTTCAGGATTCCTGCTCTGCAGACATTCATGCTGCAAATATGACCGGATGTTTGATGCCACTGAGTAACTTTACACTCAAGTGAGATTTTTAAAGGGAGGAGTGAAACAGATTGAGGCTTTTTCTTCAATCTGAAGTATTTGGATCTTTTTTCAAAGGATCCAATCCTCAAAGACTAGAGACGCCTCTTCCCAGGAATATAGCAGTGACTGGCCATGACTTGGGGAATGCAGTAATTAACAAATGGCTGATGAATATCCGGCAATCTTAGTTCCTGGCTGATAGGGGTTCTCTTCTTTGTTTGGAATTTGAAGGATCTGAGAAAGTTTTAGGATAGAAGAATTAATCGATGGAATTTACTAAGGACTTGCTCTCTACCGAGCACTGTTATAAAATATTAATAAAAGTAGGATTTGTTAAATGCTTACCTCAAGCCAAACACTGTATTGGGATAAATGCAAGATAATCAGGTTGGGCACAGTCCCAGTCCCATTCAGGGTTCGCAGTATAAGTAGGAGGGAGATACTAAGCACTGTACTAAATGCTTGGGCTGACCCTGAGTTGAGATAAAACCGGTCAGCCTTCCAGCATGATCCCGCTGGGGTGAGATTTCAGCTATATAATCTGGACGATCTAATGCTTTACTTGGGGATTGGCCATCTGTGATAGTTTAGATCATGGATTGTATCAACATCCACTGAAAGTTTTGCACTATTTTTCATCTCTCTAGAGCACCTGGGATTTTTGTTCTTATAGTTCATTGCTATTTTATTGTACCCCGGTTGTAGTTATTAAAAGTTTCACAGTTAGTGATTACTGTACATATTGTCTCCTGGAATATTTTTGAGTATTACCTCATCACAGTTTGTATGTGCAACAGTAGTATTGAGCAAAGTTTTTAACTGACAAAGAAACTGCTCATTGATTGGCTTTAATCACTTCCTCTATCCTAAATCCACTTTAATGTCTGTCTCCCCCTGTAGAGTGTAAGCTTCTTGTGGGTAGGAATCACATAATAATAATAACAATAATAATTTTGGTATTTGTTAAGCACTTACTATGTGCCAATCACTGTTCTAAGCGCTGGGGAGATACAAGGTAATCAGGTTGTCCCACATGGGGCTCACAGTCTTAATCCCCATTTTCCAGATGAGGTAGCTGAGGCACAGAGAAGTTAAGTGACTTGCCCAAAGGCACACAGCTGACAAGTGGTGGAGCTGGGATTAGAACCCATGACCTCTGACTCCCAAGCCCGGGCTCTTTCCATTGAGCCATGCTGCTTCTCCACCAACTGCGATCTACCAACTCGGTTGTATTGCATTTTCTCAAACCCTTAGTACAGTGCTCTGCACACAGTAAGGGTTCAGTAAATACCATTGATTTATTGATTGAATAATTCACCCTGATAGCTTCTTTTCCTCTGCTTTTGAACCTCAAATCAAGTCTGCTCCATGCTAAAAAAAAAGTCTTATTTAAAATACTGCATCGTCATTATTAAGATTGGAGAAGAACAGAGTTTCAGGCTTGTAATGGCTCAGAGTCTGAAATTCACGATAGTTACAGCTGGATCCAAAGTTTTCTATTTCAGTCTGTTGCTAAATTTTACTTGTACATATTTACTATTCTATTTCTTTTATTTTGTTAATATGTTTTGTTTTGTTGTCTGTCTCCCCCTTCTAGACTGTGAGCCCGCTGTTGGGTAGTGACCGTCTCTATATGTTGCCAACGTTTACTTCCCAAGCGCTTAGTACAGTGCTCTACACACAGTAAGCGCTCAATAAATACGATTGGATGAATGAATGAATAAATTCTGGCAGTTTTTCCTCCATATTATTTCCTGAATCTGCCTCAATTTCTCCATCCAAAGTCTCATCATCCTGGTCCGGGTGTTTATTATATCCCAACTTAGGTATTTTATCAGCCTCCTCAGTGACCTCCCTGCCTCCAGCCTCCCCCTTCTCCAGTCTATCCTATTTGCTGCTGTTGGAATCATCATTGTAAAACATGGTTCTGCACAGGTTTTGCCACTCCTCAGAAACCTCTAATAATTACCCAGTCATCTCCAAATCAAACAGAAATCTCTGATGGATATCTTTGTGCTCTCTCTTTTTAAAAAAATAGCATTGGTTAAGCACTTACTATGTGCCAGGTAATGGAAAAAGCTATGGGAAGCAATGGGTAGATAATAAGCTAATTAGTTTGGACACAGTCCCTGTCCCACATGGGGCTCACAGTCTTAATCCCCATTTTACAGTTGAGGTAACTGAGGCCCAGAGTAGTGAAATGACTTGCTTAAGGTCACACAGCAGACAAGTGGTGGAGCCTGGATTAGAATTCAGGTCCTTCAGACTCCCAGGCCCGTGATCTATAATAATAATAATGGCATTTATTAAGCACTTACTATGTGCAAAGCACTGTTCTAAGCGCTGAGGAGGTTACAAGGTGATCAGGTTCTCCCACGGGGGCTCACAGTCTTAATCCCCATTTTACAGATGAGGTAACTGAGGCCCAGAGAAGTTAAGTGACTTGCCCAAAGTCACACAGCTGACAATTGGCGGAGCTGGGATTTGAACCCATGACCTCTGACTCCAAAGCCCATGCTCTTTCCACTGAGTCACGCTGCTTCTCATCTATCCATTAGGCCACGCTGCTTCTCCTATTGCACGCCCCCCGCTTCTCCCAAGATTACCTCCCCACTGTGCCTCATTCTTAACTTTCCCATCTGCAACCCCCGATTCACACCCTTTCTCCTGACAGGAAATCCCTCTCCCTTCAAAATCCACCAGACCACAGATGTCCCCATCTTTAAGGCACTCAATCATTTCTGCCTCCTTACCCCATCTTACCCCACAGATATCCCCATCTTTAAGGCACTCAATCACAGTCCGCCCCCCCGCCCCACCTTGCCTCTCCGGTTTCCACTGCCACCTAGCACGCACACTTTGGTTGTCTAATTCATTCATTCAGTTCATTCAATCATATTTATTGAGCGCTTACTGTGTGCAGAGCACTACTAAGCACTTGTCTAATGCCAACCTATTCCATGGACCTCAATCTCAGTTCTCTTGCTGACGACTGCTCGCCCATATCCTGCCTCTGGCCTGGAATAGCCTCCCTCACCCTATCCGACAGATGATCACTTTTCCCAACCTTCAGAGTCTTAATAAAAGCACATCTCCTCCAGGAGGCCATCCCTGACCAAGGCCTCATTTCTTCTTCTCCCACTCACTCCTGCATCACCCTTGCAGTTAGATTTGCACACTTTATTCAAACTCACATACATATCTGTAATGTATTTCTGCCTGTCTCCCCCCATTAGAGAGCTCCTTGTGGGTAGGGAACGTATCTACTCACTCTGATATAGTGTACTCTCCCAAGTGCTTCGCAAAGTGCTCTGCACACTGTAGACACTCAATGAATACGAATGACTGAGTGAAACTCCTTCTGAAATCCTTTGAGCATAAAGAGGCTTTAATCAGTGAGAAGCAGTGTGGCCTAATGGAAGGAGTAGGGACCTGGAAATCAGAGGACCTAGTTGTAATCCCAGGTCTGCCGCTTCCCCATCACCACGTCCTGCCTCCGACCTCGAATGCCCTCCCTCCTCAAATCCGACAGATAATTAATTACTCTACCCTCCTTCAAAGCCTATTTGAAGGTACATTGCCTACTTATTGAAGGTACTTTTCTTCATCTTCCACTCCTTTCTGCGTCACCCTGACTTACTCCCTTTGTTTTTCCTCTCTCCCAGCCCTATAGCACTAATTTAGATATCTGTAATTTTATTTTATTTATTTGTATTGATGTCTGTCTCCCTCCTTTAGACTGTAAGCTCATTTGGGTCAAGGAAGGTAACTGCTTATTATTGTAATGTACTCTTCCAAGCCTTAGTACAGTGCTTTGCACACAGTAAGTACTCAATAAATATCATTGAATGAATCCTATTATGCAGATGAGAAAACCGAGGCACAGAGAAGTCACATAGCAGGCAAGGACCTTCAACTCCCACACTTTCTACTAGGTCACATTTAAGTTTGAAATTTTTGAATCAAATAATTGTTGTTACCAAACTTGAAGGGCAGTATTTATAAACAATAAAGTAATCTCTCCGAATTTTCACATCTCCTTAAAAATGGTCAGAATGAAAAGAACTTCTGCAAGGCCCAGGACTCACTGGGATTTGGAAAAATGGCAAGTCATTATTTAAGAAAATGAAAATTTCCCAGGGTTTCCCAGGGAGGATGAAAGAGAGCATACATGGTTTCATTTTTCTTTCAAGGACTGAATGATACTGTTAGGGCTTGGGAATAGAAAAATCCCTTGTTCACAGTGACATAATAGTGTTTTCTGGACACAATAGAAAGGCTCAACATCAAATCAGCATTTCTGCAGAAAATAAAAGGGGATATGCAGGAAAGCCTTTTTCTTATAAAAGGACTCCTCACATCTGGTGAGGAATTCATGTGGAATCGTTCAACCTTGGGTCAAGATATACAGAGTGTGTTTTGTGATGGAACACTTGTTACTTAATCTTATGTATGTACAGTGTACATCCCTTGTCTGTGACTTTGCCATAAAAAATAATGAGTTTGTGTTTCACCTTTCACTTGCTGGGTTTAACCCAAGGGAGCTAGGGTGTTCTCTGTGTGGGTGAGGGGGGTATGTATTGCTTTTGTTTGGGGAGGAGTTTTGATTAAAATTTTTTTTTGCCATTTATTTCTTTTTTAGCTGATCAAAATGTGCATATTCGCTTCCTCTCTGAGCACAGGAACTTAGTGAGAACAGTTAAGACAAAGATAGACTACAGATGCATTCAGTATAATCTCCAGAGCAATCAGACCAAAGATGACTGTAAAACCGGACCGTGAAGTCTGAGAACCGACTATCCTTGAATCGTAAATGAAAGGAACTTTCAAGATGAAGGGTGTTTGGAAGTTTTCCAGCCGATATCAACCACTCACTCTTTATGTCCTTGCTGATACTCTTGTCTTCTCTGCCTCTCTCTCTGCTCACAGTCTCTCCAGATCTTGAACTCCCTTCTCCACCAATTTAACCAGAACTCAAACTTCCCCACCTCCAAAGCCCTCCTAAAATGTCACCTCCTCTAACAAGGCTTAAATCAATCAATAGTATTTTTTGAACACATAACTCTGTGCAGAGCATGGTGCTAAGCATTTGGAAGAGTACAGTAGAGTTAGCAGACATGATCGCTGCCCTCAAGAAGCTCACAACCTAGAAGGGGAGTCAGACACTAAAAGAAATTGTAGGTAGGAGGAACAACTGCGTAGAAAGATATGTATTTAAGGGCTGAGAGGAAGAGTGAGTGGATACAGACTCAATAATAATAATAATAATGATGGCATTTATTAGGCGCTTACTATGTGCAAAGCACTGTTCTAAGTGCTGGGGAGGTTACAAGGTGATCAGGTTGTACCCTGGGGGGGCTCACAATCATAATCCCCATTTTATATATGTATATATGTTTGTACATATTCATTGCTCTACTTATTTTACTTCTACACATTCATTCTATTTATTTTATTTTGTTAATATGTTTTGTTTTGTTGTCTGTCTCCCCCTTCTAGACTGTGAGCCCCCTGTTGGGTAGGGGCCGTCTCTATATGTTGCCAACGTGTACTTCCCAAGCGCTTAGTACAGTGCTCTGCACACAGTAAGCGCTCAATAAATATGATTGAATGAATGAATGAATAAATTATACAGCTGAGGGAACTGAGACCCAGAGAAGTGAAGTGACTTGTCCCAAGTCACACAGCTGACAATTGGTGGAGCCGGGATTTGAACCCATGACCTCTGGCTCCACAGCCCGTGCTCTTTCCATTGAGCCACGCTGCTACTCAAATGCCTAGATGACTCAATAATGGGGAACATAAGGTGGGGTCACGAGTGAGTAGACAGGGAAGACTTCCTGGAGGAGATACGATTTTACTAGGGCTTTGAAGAAGGGGAGATTGGTGATCTGCTGGATGGGAAGGGGAGGGAACTCCAGAAAGGAGGGAGGGTCTGAGCAAGAGATAGTGAGAAGGAGGTGAGTTCGAGGTACAGTGACTAGGTTTGGTATTCGAGGAGCCAAGTGCCTTCCCCAACAAATTTCACCAAACGTTATTAGCCCTTCAGCCTTCCTCTTGCACTTGTGTGTTTATTTGTGACCAACCACGGCAACTGTGTAAATCTGTACATTAGACTGATTGCTCAATTTTATTTTATTTTTCCTGATTCCACTGCTTCCAAATAGTTCTATCTGTCTTCCCTACTGAGCCCCTTCCTTCCTCTCCCCCTCGTCCCCCTCTCCATCCCCCCCATCTTACCTCCTTCCCTTCCCCACAGCACCTGTATATATGTATATATGTTTGTACATATTTATTACTCTATTTTATTTGTACATATCTATTCTATTTATTTTATTTTGTTAGTATGTTTGGTTTTGTTCTCTGTCTCCCCCTTTTAGACTGTGAGCCCACTGTTGGGTAGGAATTGTCTCTGTATGTTGCCAATTTGTACTTCCCAAGCGCTTAGTACAGTGGTCTGCACATAGTAAGCGCTCAATAAATACGATTGATGATGATGATGGAGGGTAAGCTTTCTGTTGGCAGATAACATGTCTTATGCTTCTGTTGTGCTTAGTACAGTATATACTAAGAAGCAGCATGGCTTAGTGGAAAGAGCGTGGGCTTTGGAGTCAGAGGATATGGCTTCTAATCCCAGCTCCGCCAATTGTCAGCTGTGTGACTTTGGGCAAGTCACTTAACTTCTCCGTGCCTCGGTTACCTCATCTGTAAAATGGGGATTAAGACTGTGAGCCCCCCGTGGGACAACCTGATCACCTTGTAACCATCCCAGTGCTTAGAACAGTGCTTTGCACATAGTAAGCACTTAACAAATACCAATATTATTATTATTGCATTTGTTAGTACAGTGATCTGCACACAGTAAGTGCTCAATGAATACGATTGAATGAATGAATAGATGCTCAGTAAATATCATTATGATGACTGCTACAATTACTACCACTACTGTTACTACTCTTATTAATAATAATAATTATGGTATTTAAGCGCTTACAGTGTGCAAGGCACTTAGCAGTGTTACTGCTGCTACTCTTACTACTACTATTACTGAGGAGATAATTTTCCCAGCTGCAAGATCCCAGACTCCTCTGCATTTGGGTGAAAGAAGAGTGGAATCCTACTATCAATGAGTAGGGGCTTTGGATCATTATGTCTGAGGGTCTGGGCGCAGTGACTCATCTGGGAAGTGTGCAAATGTCTGGGAAAAAATACATCTGTGGTATATTCGTGGGACGCTAGTCTGGAAACATAAGTCCTGGCCAGCTGATAGAGGGCTGGATACTGCAGGAATCTCTGAGCGAAGGCAACTTTTGAGTCTGGCTTCAGGTTCCTGTTCCAAAACGCTAGCCCAGACCTTCCACCTAAAGGGCAGAACAAAGATGCTTTTGTCTTTCGGTATCCAAGACTCATCTGGGGACCTTATGGGGATGTGGAAATGGTGTCGAGGGTCTGGAGGAGCCGTCGAAGCACAAATCACATACTTACCCTCCATTCAATCTTTATCAAATGTTGATTTTTTCCAATCTCACTTTGCCTTTGGAAAGATCACCCGTGATTCATCACTCTGAGAAATAAGGGGGAATAATAAATCCTCAAGAGCTGCAAGGGGCGGAGCAGTCAACTCAGTGTTGACAGGCCCACGGTGGTTTCTCTGGGATATGATCAAGAGAAAGGAAAAAGGGGGAAGGGACTATCCCTAAATACGTTCCCCCATGCTATGGGACTCTTAGATCATGTCCTTAAACAAGTGATCGGGGCTGCTGATTTTGCTTTCCACGTACCCTTGAGTGTCTGTAAAGATAAATCTGTGCCCGTCCTAGGTTCACAGCTGTGGATCTACCTTTTACAAAACTCCTGGCTGCACATGATAGTGTCTCTTGTATGCCCCATGTCGGACCATGGACTCTGTCCAACCTGATTAGTTTGTGTCCTCCCTAGTGCTTAGTTCAGTACCTGGCACACAGTAAGTGCTCAACACATACCAGTAACAAACAAATAGATAAATACTATTGACAAATACCATCGATTTGAAAGTCGATTATGGCTGGCTTGTCCCATAGGCCCTAACTGACAGTGGCAGTTTCCTGATCCTCAGACTCCAGCAGAACTCCTTGGGATCGCCACCTGGAAAGGACCCATTTTCCTGGGGCCAGGTGGCAGTGAGGAAGGAAGTGCCACAGTGGTAGCAGAGAAGATGGTGGATTTTCCCGCAGAAAACAATGGTTAAGCCTCAGGCCTGGGACCTTTGGGACACTCGCATTCTCTCTTCAGTCATGTTCATGCTGGGACCTGTAGTACAAGGGGAAGGAGAAGGCCAGTGGCTGAATGGTGACTTAGTAAGTCTCCCGCCTTCCTCTTAATGATGGTGATGATAATAATAATAAAATAATAAATGTGATATTAGTTAAGATAAGCATGGTAATAAACGCTAAGGTAGATACAAGATCATCCGGTCCCACTTGGGGGGCTCAGTCTAAATAGGAGGGACAACAAGGAGAGAGGGAGAGACACATGAAGGGGAAGGAAGGGAAGAAACAGAAGACCAGAATGGCCTAGTGGAAGGAAAATGGGTCTGGGAGTAAAAGAAACTGGGTTCTAATCCCAATTCCCCCACTTCTCTTGTTGGATCTTGGGCAAGTCACTTAACTTTTCTGTGCTTCAGTTCCCTCATCGGCAAAATGAGGATTCATTACCTGTTCTCCCCTTTTGTCTCCAGCAGAAACTGGTCCCCACTCTTCAGAGCACAGAATAATGAAGGGTGTGGGGTTTGTTAAACTCTTACTATGGGCCAAGCACTGTGCTAAGTGTCTATGCAGTACAAGCAGATGAGACACAGTCCCTGTACCACTTGGGGCTCAGAGTCTAAAGGGAAGGGAGGACAGATATTTAATCTCATGAGGAAAGCCAGGCATAAAGAAGTGAAGAGATTTGCCTAAGGACACACAGCAGGCAAGTGGCAGAGGCTGGATTAGAACTCAAACGCCAGATTCCTTCCACTAAGCCTCGTTCCTCCTAAACTTCCCAGGAACTCATCTGTTATTTTTCTGTCTGGCTAAGGGCAATCTTTTATAGCTAAAAGAAAGTTCCTTTAGCGGGGGTGAAAAGGACTTTGAAAGCGAGCGTATTTCCCTTTCCTGCTCAAGGGATCAGGCAGCTGCATAGCGCTGTCCTAGGCTGGGCTGAACTCCATTTGCACCTGACGATCTGGGAAACGTTTGGCTATGATGTTGCCATTGTACACCGTCTGAGGCAAAAGTCTGCCAATGCTTTGGTGTGCAATTCAGACCCTGGGAGAAGAATCGAAGAGAAGTTTTGAAATTTAAACCGAGACCATTGGGACTGACCTTACGTGTTCGGTTCCAGAATGAGAACTTTCTTATATTTTACCGTGGCTCGGTCACTGAATGACTGACCCCTGTTTGAATTATTTCTGGTCATGACCCCGCTCCATGAATGATTGTGTTTATTAGCAGCGTTTCCTGAGATTTGGGCGCTTTGGTACCGTGGGCAGATCAATGGTTGTGAAAACTTTCTAAATACAAAATTGTTGAGACCCTAGCAGAGCATAATGAGAACAGTCTCCCCGTTAACTTTTGTGAATCATTCTCTTCATAGAGGACAAAGAATCAATTCAGAGAGCCCTCAGCCTGGAGCAGAGTCGGGCTTAGACTTCGAATGGATAAAAACAAAAAAAGGATCAACATGGTAGGTGCCTTAAAAATAGTCATTTGACAGCAGTAAGTTATCATTTAATTTTAATAATTCAGGACAATGCATTTCAGGTTTTTCCCTCTCATTGAACCAGAAATGAGGATTTGAAAGTACTGTTCTGTTTTGATTCTGCTATTTCTTCACAAAGCTTTCCAGGGAAGACATTCCCTAGCATCTACAGATTAAGACACTGCAGCTCCATTGAAATGGCATGCTCTAGTCTAAAGAGCATCGATCTGGGAGTCAAGGGATTTAAATTATATTTCCAGCTCTGCCATATGCCTGCTGTGTGTTCTTGGGCAACTCAACACACCTTCCTGGGCCACGGTTTTCTCATCGGTAAAATGGGGTTTAATATTCTCCCTGCCTCTAAGACAGTGAGCCCCATGTGGGTCAGAGACTGTGTCTGAGCTGATTATTACATAACTAACCCCAGAGCCTGACACATTGTAAGCACTTAACAAATACCCAGTTATTGTTGAGAGTAGACTAGGAAATCAGGGCCAAATTGCAGGAGGAAGAAAATACCTCTGACCCCACCAGTGCTTGGAAGTTTTCATTCCTGTTACCCTCCTGCATTTAAGTGAAATGTTAATTATACAGAGGGAATTGAGGGTTTCTAAAACTCTTCCCAGGCACCTTAGCAATGGTGCCTGGGGCCAGGTTATTCTGGGAGTACCCTGGAGGCCATTGCCTTGGAAACAGGGTTGCCCATCACAGCTCACTGCAGTCTGTAGAAATTGTTTCCACATCTGCCCCAATTGAGGGAGTGCGTCTAAGTGTGCTTGGGTGCGTGTGTGACTCATTCAGCGAGTATTTATGAGAAAAGCATTATCCCCACGAAGGGCAGGATATGCGGAGTACCACTGAACCCACAAAAATGACCTCAGGGCAGGGCACGTTGGAAAGTGCTCAAAATGTCAAGGGGGTGTCACAGCTCTGCTGTCTTGTAAAGTGCCGTAACATTTGGAACACCTGTGAGTCATTAGGACTTCATCCTCATCAAGTACCGAAAGTGTCTTACTCAGTGTGAACGTGACCTTTCAGGGAAAAACAGGATTCCTTCCTTCCCACTGCACCTTGGATCTTCTTTGACAGGCCAGTCTCACCCACCCAACCCACCCATCTGGGAGCAATGATAATAATGATTATGGTATTAAGCGCTTACTATGTGCCAGGCACTGTACTAAACACTGGGGTGGATACAGGCCAGTCAGGGAGGACACAGTCCCTGTCTCACATCAGGCTCATGGTTTCAATCCCCATTTTGCGGATGAGGTAATGAGCCACAGAGAAGTGAAGTGACTTGCCCGAGGTCACACAGCAGACAGTGGCGGAGTCAGGATTAGAACCCCTGACCTTCTGACACTGAGGCCAGTGCTCTACCACTGGGCCACATTGTTTCTCAGGGTGTAGTGGATAAGAATGAGAAACTCAGTAAGAAAGAGGAACTCAATTTGCCCCGAAGTCTTTGGTGATGTAATTTCTGCATTCAAAGACCAGAGAGTTCAGAAAATATGAGGGCTGTAAGCTCGTTGTGTGTCTACAAACACTGTTGTTTTGTACTTTCCCAATCAATAAAGCCATTTTATTGAGTACTTACTGTGTGTACACTTTCCCCAATCAGTAAAGCCTTTGAGTTCTTACAGTGCGCACAGCACTCTCCTAAACACTTGGGACAGTACAATAAACACAGTTGGTAGTAATAATAATAATAATAATACTGATGACACTTGTTAAGTGCTTACTATGTGCCAAGCACTGTTCTCACAGTCTTCATCCCCATTTTACAGATGAAGTAACGGAGGCATAGAGAAGATAAGTGACTTGCCCAAAGTCACACGGCTGACAACTGGCCGAGGCGGGACTAGAACCCACACCCTCTGACTCCGAAGCCCACGCTCTTTCCACTGAGCCACGCTGGTAGATACGTCCCTTCTCCACAACGAGCTTACAAGGGGAGAAATTCACTGATATAAATGCTGCGGGGCAGCACTCCCAAGCGCTTAGTACAGTGCTGTGCACATTGTAAGCACTCAGTAAATACCACCGATTGCTTCAAATGCTCAAAGTTAACCATCCTTGCCTCCTGTGTCGGGGTGGCAGTAAAATACCAGCCTGTAGATGTTATTCTCTGAGGGAAGAAAGTATCAGTTGCCCTCTACACACTTACAGATTTCTAGCAGAAGGCTGATAGGGACATGGCAGGAGTGGGGTAGTAGACACCCCCCTGTTGCAGTTTCTTGGATGCCCCGCCCTTTCGTGCCTCCTAAATTTAACGACACTCAGGACGGTGTTTTCAACAGCCACAGTTGCAAGAGTGGAAAAACCTTCAGCGATCCTGCCAGGAATTTGGCCGACCTCATGGCTCTTATTCCCTCACGCTGCTGGGAAGCAGCATGGCTCCGTGGAAAGAGCACGGGCTTGGGAGTCAGAAATCATGGGTTCAAATCACAGCTTTGCCAATTGTCAGCTGTGTGACTTTGGGCAAGTCACTTCACTTCTCTGTGCGTCAGTTACCTCATCTGTAAAATGGGAATTAAGACTGTGAGCCCCCCGTGGGACAACCTGATCACCTTGTTACCTCCCCAGCGCTTAGAATAGTGCTTTGCACATAGTAAGCGCTTAACAAATGCTGTCATTATTATTATTCCAGCGCTTAGAACAGTGCTTTGCACATAGTAAGCGCTTAATAAATGCCATCATTATTATCATTATTATTATTAATTTTGGCTCAGCTGCTTGTCAGCTGTGTGACTTTGGGCAAGTCACTTAACTTCTCTGGGCCTCAATTCCCTCATCTGTAAAATGGGGATTGAGACTGTGAGCCCCACGGGGGACAACCTGATCACCTTGTATCCTCCCCAGCGCTTAGAACAGTGCTTTGCACGTGGTAAGCGCTTAACAAATGCCATTATTATTATTATTATAAGCTGCAGCATCTCCAGGGAAATCTGGGCTGGAACGGCCCTTGATGATGACCCCCGGGGGTTGCTTGTGACCCAGGATTCCCCCCCTGCACCGTGAAACTTGCGATCTCATCAGTCGAGCCCTAATCAGTCAATTGATGCTATTTATTGGGTGCTTACTCCAAGACTGTAGACTGTAAGCTCACTGTGGATCAAGAATGTGTCCGTTTCCCAAGCTTTTAATACAGTTCTCTGCACACAGTAAGAGCTCAATAAAAACAACTGAATGAGGTGTGCCGAGCAGTGTCCTTAGTGCTTGGGAAAGTACAATATAGCAGAGATGATAGACACTTTCCTTACCCACCAAGTGCTTTCAGCTTAGAGCAGGAGGCAGAAATTAATAGAAATTATGGATGTTTATATAAGTGCTGTGGGGCTGAAGGTGGGGTGAATATCAAGATTTAAAGGGTAAAGATTCAAGTACATGTTGGATATAGAAGGGAGCGAGCAGGGGAAATGAGCTTTTAGTCAGGGGAAACATCTTGTGTGATTTTAATCACTTCAGTCAATCACTGAGCGTGGCTCAGTGGAAAGAGCCATCTGTAAAATGGGGATGAAGACTGTGAGATTGATGTGATTTTAATTCATTCACTAATTCAAATGTATATATTGAGTGATTACTGTGTGCAGAGCACTGTACTAAGCGCTTGGAAAGTCCAATTCAGCAACAGAGACAATCTCTACCCAACAGTGGGCTCACAGCCTAGAAGCGGGAGACAGACAGCAAAACAAAGCAAGTGAGCAGGTATCAGTAGCATCAATATAAGACTTTGAAGGTGGAGAAAGTGTTTTTTTTATGGTATTTGTTAAGTGCTAGTTGTGGGCAGGGAATTTGTCTTTTTATTGTTGAACTCTCCCAAGAGCTTAGTACAGTAGGAGAAGCTTAGTAAGTAGGAGTAGTTTAGTAGGAGAAGCAGCGTGGCTCAGTGGAAAGAGCCCGGGCTTTGGAGTCAGAGGTCATGGGTTCAAACCCCGGCTCCGCCACTTGTCAGCTGTGTGACTTTGGGCAAGTCACTTCACTTCTCTGTGCCTCGGTTACCTCATCTGTAAAATGGAGATTAAGACTGTGAGCCCCCCGTGGGACCACCTGATCACCTTGTAACCTCCCCAGCGCTTAGCACAGTGCTTTGCACATAGTAAGCGCTTAATAAATGCCATTATTATTATCATTATTGCAGTGCTCCACAGATAGTAAGCACTCAATAAATACCAATGAATAAATGAAGTGCCAGACACTGTACTCATTGCTGGGGTAGATAAATGATTATCAGATTGGATATAGTCCCTGTCCCATGTAAGGCTCCCATTCTTAATCCCCATTTTACACATAAGGGAACTGAGACACAGAGAAGTTGTGACATGCCTAAGGTCACGCAGTAATAATAATAATAATGATGGCATTTATTAGGCATTTACTACGTGCAAAGCACTGTTCTAAGTGCTGGGGAGGTTACAAGGTGATCAGGTTGTCCCACGGGGGACTCACAGTCTTCACCCCCATTTTACAGATGAGGTAACTGAGGCCCAGAGAAGTGAAGTGACTTGCCCAAAGTCACACAGCTGACAAGTGGCGGATTTGAACCCATGACCTCTGACTCCAAAGCCCGGGCTCTTTCCACTGAGCCCCGCTGCTTCTCTAGACAGTAGACTGTGAGCCCATTGTTGGGTAGGGACCATCTCTCTATGTTGCTGACTTGTACTTCCCAAGCGCTTAGTACAGTGCTCTGCACACAGTAAGCGCTCAATACGATTGAATGAATGAAAGTGGAGGAAGTGGAATTCGAACCCAGGTCCTCTGACTCTCACTCCCGTGCTCTTTCTACTAGGCCATGCTGCTTCTCTGGTGTATGTGGTGTTTATGAAGGAGGAGGGAGTTCCAGACTAGAGGGAGGATAGACGAGATTGAGATACAGCGAGTAGGTTGGCATGAGAGGCATAAAGTGTGCGAGCTGGGTTGTACTAGAAATCAGCGGGGTAAAATAGGAACGGGATAGCCGATTGTCAACTCGCTGCCTTGTCGTGAGGGCTCTGGGCAACTGGAGAAAGCACGCGCAGAAATAGAAACGTACGCAGAGGAGCTGCCACAGAAGGAGAAGTGGAAAATAGAAGCAGGATCCTGCTTCCATCAGCAGCTCAGGGAGGGAAAGAAGGAGCTTTCTTTTCCTTCTTCTACAACAGGAGCTTGTGGGCATCTCTCCAGGGATAAATCACGTCACCTTGTGCTGGAGGATGAAGAGGAGATCCTTCACCTGATCAAAGACGGCTATGTTCTTCTCCCCAGAACACACCCTATCTTCAAATTCTAATAATTCTAAATACCTGTGTCTCGGCGGCTAATACTTCACATCCTTTTATGACATTTGGAAAATTTAGGGAGTGACTTCAAAGTGTTCTTTTGGAGAAAAACTACAGACGCTCATTTTCCTTATAAGAAGAGGATATGAAGAACTCACCATTGTGGCTTATATATGGGTAATTTTCTTCTTGATTCATTCATTCGATTCATTCAATCGTATTTATTGAGCGCTTACTGCATGCACAGCACTGTATTAAGCGCTTGGGAAGTCTGAAAGTCCAATCATAACCCTCGCCGTGGTAATGTAGGTTATCCTTCAGGGTGCCTGTCTACTGTACTTAAGTTCCCGTTTCAGCCCTTTACACTTCAAACTGGTGGGAGATTCAGCAGCAAAGGAGCCATTTATCTGTGAATCTACTCAATCAACTGATCAGTCAATCAGTGGAAATCCTTTTCTCTGTGAAGACACTCCAGAGAAATGTTTGCTTTAGGACGTAAGGTCAGGCCAAGCTAATTGGCTCCTCTTATTTTCTCTTCCAAAGCACCGCATCCTGCCAAGTCCTTTAGATTGGGAATCTCTAGGAGACGGGCACCCTAAAGCAGTTTTCCTGGGCACTTAGGAGGTTCAGTGTCACAATGCCTCATAGTCTTGGAACTTGAAATGGAAACGGATGCCCTGTGTCTGCTCTACTCATTTACTCAATCAATCAATCGTATTTATTGATCGCTTACTGTGTGCAGAGCACTGTACTAAGCGCTTGGGAAGTACAATCAATCGTATTTATTGAGCTGAGCGCTTACTGTGTGCAGAGCACTGTACTAAGTGCTTGGAAAGTACAATTTGGCAACGGATAGAGACAATTCCTACCCAACAACGGGCTCACAGTCTAGAAGGGGGGCACCCAGGAGGCCTTCCCAGACCGAGCCCCCCTTTTCCTTTGCTCTTCCTCCCCTCCGCCCCTGCTCCCTCCCTCTGCTCTACCCCCTTCCCCTCCCCACAGCAGTTGTGTGTATTTGTACATATTTATTATTATGGAGAAGCAGCATGGCTCAGTGGAAAGAGCACAGGCTTTGGAGTCAGAGGTCATGAGTTCAAATTCCAACCCCACCAATTAATAATAATAATAATAATAATAATAATAATGGTGGTATTTGTTAAGCACTTACTATGTGCAAAGCACTGTTCTAAGCGCTGGGGGGATACAAGGTGATCAGGTTGTCCCACATGGGGCTCACAGTCTTAGTCCCCATTTTACAGATGAGGGAACTGAGGCCCAGAGAAGTTAAGTGACTTGCCCAATGTCACACAGCTGACAAGTGGCAGAGCTGGGATTCAAACCCATGACCTCTGACTCCAAAGCCCATGATCTTTCCACTAAGCCACAGCTGCTTCTCTGTGTGACCAATTGTCAGCTGTGTGACTTTGGCCAAGTCACTTCACTTCTCCGTGCCTCAGTCACCTCATCTGGAAAATGGGGATGAAGACTGTGACCCCCCGTGGGACAACCTGATCACCTTGTAACCTCCCCAGTGCTTAGAACAGTGCTTTGCATATAGTAAGCGCTTAATAAATGCCATTATTATTATTATTCTATTTATGTTATTAATGATATGTATATATCTATAATTCTGTTTATTTTGATGCTATTGATGCCTGTCTACTTGGTTTTTGTTCATTCATTTAATCGTGTGCAGAGCACTGTGCTAAACGCTTAATAATAATAATGGCATTTGTTAAGAGCTTACTATGTGCCAAGCACTGTTCTAAGCACTGGGGGAGATACAGGGCAATCGGGTTGTCCCCTGTGGGGCTCACAGTCTTAAGCCCGTTGTTGGCTTAAGCCCGTCTCTATATGTTGCCGACTTGTACTTCCCAAGTGCTTAGTACAGTGCTCTGCACACAGTAAGCGCTCAATAAATATGATTGAATGAATGAAGGAATCCCCATTTTACAGATGAAGGAACTGAGGCCCAGAGAAGTTAAGTGACTTGCCCAAAGTCACACAGCTGACAAGTGGCGGAGCCGGGATTAGAACCCATGACCTCTGCCTCTCAAGCCCTGTGTCGTTTCCTCTGAGCCACGCTTTGTCTGTCTCCCTCTTCTAGACTGTGAGCCCGTTGTTGGGTAGGAATTGTCTCTGTTGCCGAATTGTACTTTCCAAGCGCTTAGTACAGTGCTCTGCACACAGGAATCGCTGAATAAATACGATTAAATGAATGAATAAATAGAATTATAGAAATATATTCTGTTATGCACTCTGCCAAAAGCCACTCTGGCCTTGTTGATTCTCTTTTCTAGCTCTCTGTCTATCAGAGCATCATTGGACAGGTCGCAGAATTTGATGACAGCTTTAAGTTCAGCGTTGTCAATGAAAATCAATCAATCAATCAATCGTATTTATTGAGCGCTTACTGTGTGCAGAGCACTGTACTAAGCGCTTGGGAAGTACAAGTTGGCAACATATTCAAACCCTATGAATAATAATAATAATAATAATGATGATGGTATTTGTTAAGTGCTTACTATGTGCAAAGCACTGTTCTAAGCACTGGGAGGATACAAGGTGATCAGGTTGTCCCACCGGGGGCTCACAATCTTAATACCCATTTTCCAGATGAGGTCACTGAGGCACAGAGAAGTTAAGTGACTTGCCCAAAGTCCCACTGCTGACAAGCGGCGGAGCCGGAATTAGAACCCATGACCTCTGACTCCCAAGTCTGGGCTCTTTCCACTGAGCCACGCTGCTTCATTTGCAGCGTTTTCAGATGTGGGCTTCTATACAACTTTGCAGATTTAGCCTAGTGCTAATGGATTGACACTAAAATACATTGGATCGACACATTTTCCAGCTTTAGTAAAAAGCCGAAGTTCCGTACAAACCTACAACCCATGGAGGGGTTTTCCTCAACAACAATTATGAAGGGATTTGCAGATTTAGCAACGTGCTGTTTGGACGCTAAAGCTGGAGAAAACCAAAGCAATTCCAAATTATTTTCATGTCTACTTGAGCAAATGTCTCCGGAACGTGGTCCGTTCCTGATTTACTGCTTCAAAGGCTTTTGAAGATGTTTGCGGCCTACTGAGCTGAGTTTCCCAGCAGGGCCTAGTGGAAAGAGCATTGATTTTGAAGTCAGAGGACCTAGATATCGCTCTGCCATCTTGCCTGCTGTGGGATTTTGGGCAAGGCACTTAACTTCCCTGTGCCTCAGTTCCCTCATCTGTTAAATGGGAATCAAGTACCTGTTCTCCTTTCTACTTAGGCGGCGTGCCCCATGTGGGACAGGGATTGTAACCGATCACCGTCAATCGTATTTATTGAGTGCTTACTGTGCGCAGAGCACTGTTCTAAGCGCTTGATAATGATAGCATTTATTAAGCGCTTACTATGTGCAAAGCACTGTTCTTAGCGCTGGGGAGGTTACAAGATGATCAGGTTGTCCCACGGGGGGCTCCCAGTCTTAATCCCCATTTTACAGATGAGGGAACTGAGGCACAGAGAAGTGACTTGCCCGAAGTCACACAGCTGACAAGTGGCGGAGCCGGGATTTGAACCCCTGACCTCTGACTCCAAAGCCCGGGCTCTTTCCAGCACTTAGCACAGTGGTTGGCACATAGTAAGTGCTTAATAAATGTATTATTATTACTGTTATTATTATTATATAATAATATTAATAATAATAATAATAATAATTAATTATTGCGCCTGTCCCGCCATCGACCCCCGGCCCACGTCATCCCCCGGGCCTGAAATGCCCTCCCTCTGCCCATCCGCCAAGCTAGCTCTCTTCCTCCCTTCAAGGCCCTACTGAGAGCTCACCTCCTCCAGGAGGCCTTCCCAGACTGAGCCCCTTCCTTCCTCTCCCCCTCGTCCCCCTCTCCATCCCCCCCATCTTACCTCCTTCCCTTCCCCACAGCACCTGTATATATGTATATATGTTTGTACATATTTATCACTCTATTTATTTTACTTGTACATATCTATTCTATTTATTTTGCTAGTATGTTTGATTTTGTCACCCCATTTTAGACTGTGAGCCCACTGTTGGGTGGGGACTGTCTCTCTATGTTGCCAACTTGTACTTCCCAAGCGCTTAGTCCAGTGCTCTGCACACAGTAAGCGCTCAATAAATACGATTGATTGATTGATTATATACCACAGTGGGATTGGAAGAGTTGCTAGCTGAATCTTGAAGCGTGGTAGGGCAGGGTAAATTGAACAGGACCAGACCTACTTAGACCTGTTTTATTTTTACAGTGAAGTGGAGAGCGTCTGATATGTGAACTTCAGCTCTCACTCTGCCAACATTTCTATTTGCAGTAGCCTGAGAATCCCTTGTAATCCCAAGCCGGGTGACCTAGCGGCAGGAGCCCGGGCTTGAGAGTCAGAGGACGTGGGTTCTATTCCCGGCTCCGCCACTTATCTGCAGTGGGACCTTGGGGAAGTCGCTTAACGTCCCTGGGCCTCAGTTACCTCATCTGTAAAATGGGGATTCAGACTGTGAGCCCCAAGTGGGATACCACTTGAAGCAGCGTGGCTCAGTGGAAAGAGCCCGGGCTTTGGAGTCAGAGGTCATGGGTTCAAATCCCGGCTCCGCCACTTGTCAGCTGTGTGACTTTGGGCACTCACTTCTCTGGGCCTCAGTTCCCTCATCTGGAAAATGGGGATTAAATGTGAGCCCCCAGTGGGACAACCTGATCACCTTGTAACCTCCCAAGTGCTTAGAACAGTGCTTTGCACATAGTAAGCACTTAATAAATGCCATTATTATTATTATTATTATACCCTGATTACCTTGTATCTACCCCAGTGCTTAGCACATAGTAAGAGCTTAACAAATGCTATTATTATCTATTCTATTTATTTTACTATCTATTCTATTTATTTTATTATCTATTCTATTTATTTTATTTTGTTAGTATGTTTGGTTTTGTTCTCTGTCTCCCCCTTTTAGACTGTGAGCCCACTGTTGGGTAGGGACTGTCTCTATATGTTGCCAATTTGTACTTCCCAAGCGCTTAGTACAGTGCTCTGCACACAGTAAGCACTCAGTAAATACGATTGATGATGATGATGATAATAATAGCAAATACCACAATTATAATTAGTTATTATCATTACTACTTACCTGTTGTCCGCCAGCGGACTTGGCATGACTGACTCCATTTTGTGCATACCGACAGTAACCCTCCATTTTGTGCAGGCCGAGAGCAACTCCTTTTTGTATTTTATGCAAGGCTCAACAACAGGGTGTCTTCAAGGCCAGTAACAAGTAATACCTGTCTGTGCAAGGTCGTAGGGCAGATAACGACATCCTGTACAAGGCAGTGAGAACAGAGGTTAATGAGAATTTATAACATCATTTTGGTCCTAATTGGTTCCCTGAGGTTCCCATTGCTCGCTCCCGCTTTGCTGTAACTCAATAAAAGACACAGTGGGAATGGGATTGGGGCTGCTTGCCGCTCGTCCCTCTCAACCTTCCTCCTTTACTGCTCTTTCTGAACTCATGTCTCCGAGTCATTTTTGGGAGAGCTTAGTACAGTGCTCTGCACACAGTAAGCGCTCAATAAATACGATTGATTGATTGATTGGAGAGAAGCAGTGTGGCTCAGTGGAAAGAGCCTGGGCTTTGGAGTCAGAGGTCATGGGTTCAAATCCCGACTCCGCCAATTGTCAGCTGTGTGACTTGGGGCAAGTCACTTAACTTCTCTGTGCCTCAGTTACCTCACCTATAAAATGGGGATTAAGACTGTGAGCCGCCCGTGGGACAACTTGATCTCCTTGTAACCTCCCCAGCACTTAGAACAGTGCTTTGCACATAGTAAGCGCTTAATAAATGCCATTATTATTATTATTATTATTATTATTATTATTATTTTTCCTATCTGCATCACCACCTTGGGTTCTCGAACCCTGCGGCCTATTTACACCGGTTAAACTATTTTGCACCCTGCTTTTGACAACACTTTTTGTACTCCCCAAAGGGCTCAGGGCAGTAGATGATCACTGAATCCTATTGACTGATTGATTGATTGATTCCCTTAGCAAATTCAGAGCCCTGTTCTGTTGATATCGCTTAATGTTTTCTTTAAGGCCAGTGAGCACAGTATATAAGTTCGGTATTGAAGCTGACTCATTCATTCATTCATTCATTCAATCGTATTTATTGAGCGCTTACTGTGTGCAGAGCACTGTACTAAGCACTTGGGAAGTACAAGTCGGTAACATATAGAGGTGGTCTCTACCTAACAACGGGCTCACAGTCTAGAAGGGGGAGACAGACAACCAAACAAAACATGTAGACAGGTGAATAATGAGGGCACTTATTAAGCGCTTACTATGTGCAGAGCACTAAGTGCTGGGGAGGTTACAAGGTGATCAGGTTGCCCTACAAGGCGCTCACAGCCCTCATCCCCATTTTACAGATGAGGCCACCGAGGCACAGAGAAGTTAAGTGACTTGCCCAGAGTCACACAGCTGACAATTGGCAGAGCCGGAATTTGAACTCGTGACTCCAAAGACTCACCAGTCTGGAAGGCAGCATTTGGGACAGAAATCGCTCACCTCAAGAAAAAGGTTTTCCAAAGACAACTGGACCTGTCGCTATCAATTTCAGTGAATTGAAAAATAAATTCCCTCTGTCCTTTTATATTTAAAAGCAAGAAACAGATTCTCATGCAATGCCGTTTTTTCTCCTTCACAGCGTTTATGACTATATCCCTTTATTCTACTATTTCCCCCCATCTATAATTAATTTTAACATTTCTCCATCTATAGACTGTAAGCTTCTTATGGGCAGGTATCATGTGCTTAGCACAGTGCTCTGCGCACAGTAAGGGCTCAATAAATACCGTTGATTGACGGACTGGCTTTCCTAGATGAAAATAAAGAAAATCTTCCTTTGTAGAGAAAAACCAGTTTTGATGTAGCAGGGCAAATTTTCAGTTAGTACAATGCTTGGAAAACGGTAAGCGCTCAATAAATGCCACCGATTGATTGACTGATTTATATATATCACCTGTATATATGTATATATGTTTGTACATATTTATTACTCTATTTTACCTGTACATATCTATTCTATTTATTGTATTTTGTTAGTATGTTTGGTTTTGTTCTCTGTCTCCCCTTTCTAGACTGTGAGCCCACTGTTGGGTAGGGACTGTCTCTATATGTTGCCAACTTGGACTTCCCAAGCGCTTAGTACAGTGCTCTGCACATAGTAAGCGCTCAATAAATATGATTGATGATGATGATTTTACCTGTACATATCTATTCTATTTATTTTATTTTGTTAATATGTTTAGTTTTGTGTTCTTGTCTCCCCCTTTTAGACTGTGAGCCCACTGTTGGGTAGGGACTGTATAGGTTGCCAACTTGTACTTCCCAAGCGCTTAGTACAGTGCTCTGCACACAGTAAGCGCTCAATAAATACGATTGATGATGATGATGATTTTACCTGTACATATCTATTCTATTTATTTTATTTTGTTAATATGTTTAGTTTTGTTCTCTTGTCTCCCCCTTTTAGACTGTGAGCCCACTGTTGGGTAGGGACTGTATAGGTTGCCAACTTGTACTTCCCAAGCGCTTAGTACAGTGCTCTGCACACAGTAAGCGCTCAATAAATACGATTGATTGATTGATTTTCCTAGAAAGAAAAGTCAATCACTTTCTTCCTTTGTGGAAAAAAACACAACCCTCTGCTGTTGGAAAGGCAAATATTCATGCCACAGAACAAGCCAACGCTTAGTACAGTGCCCTCAGGGAATCAACTGACCAATAAAGTTTCGTTGTTCAAATTCGACGTCCATGTCGTTTTATTTCTGAGGAAGGAGCCAGAAATCCCTGGCCCAGCCTCCAACCGTGAGATAGCACCCCGCCTTATTTGATTTCCTGTTTATTTTTTTATCCACTGGAGGAAGAGGAGCTGTCCTTTTTTTTTCTTTATCTCTCTTTCCTGTTTGTCTTTTTTTTTTTTACAGTGCAGGCAGTAGGAGGCAACTTGATCCAGAACATATTTCTGCTCAGAAGGAGAGGGACACCTGAAAAGAACAGCTCCATTCAAAGAATTTGGCCCATTTTAAAAATGGCAGGCGTGAGTGGCTGTATAAAATACTCAATGTTTATCTTCAACTTCTTTTTCTGGGTAAGTAGTCTTTTTCTTAATGACGGCTCTCGAGGAAAGGAAGCCACGTTGAAATAATCTTCATAAATTCAATTAGACCCGAAATGAGAAAAGAAAATGTATTTCCCATTTGTAAATTTTGATGGGCTTGCTCGTTCTTCTACAGCGTCTTTTCAACTCTTTTATGTCGTTATAGCGTACTGTCCCAAGAATTTAGTACGGTACCCTGCACACAGCGAGCTCTCAATACGGTCGGTTAATTTGGGTTTCTTAAGTGCAGTTGTGAGAGACGAATTTTTATAAATATTTCAGTATTGTTGGCAAAAAAATCAGAGGAAAATTACTCTTGTTTCCCCTGTCTCCAGTTCTCTCTCCCTATGCTGAACTGTTTCTCCTTGGTTTGAAATAAAATGGCTGTTGGGTGGTGGAATAGCACCGGGGTGAGGAGTTGCATGAGAAAGGGCACGTTTTCGGAGTCTTAAAAGCAATGGCTGAGGACTGATCCAAGAGAAAAAGAACCACGGTAGTGTATTAACTACGCACACTTTCTGAGCATCAGTGGTCCTGTTTGAAGGGCTGGACGCGGGCCTGACTCGCTTGGCTAGGGTTTTGAATGAGAGCAATTTGGACAGAAATGTTAGTATTTCAAGGCAGCCCTTCTTAAACTTATTTTTTGAGCACTTACTGTGTGCAAAGCACTGTACTAAGCCATGCGTTTGGTCGCTTGGCCCTGGAGAGGGAGATACCTGGAAGGCTAGAGATAAGCGGCCCATGACACATTCATCTTTGCTGGGATTTGGAAGGAAGACCGTGTGTAATTTGGGGGAATATGTGAAAGTCATAGATATATAAAGAAAAAGAAATAGATAAGAACTTTCCACCGATTAAAGTGGTGGGAAGAAATACAGTTGGCACGTGGCAATGTGGAATATGAATCGGAGACCGTGACAGTATGATGATGATGGTACTTGTTAAGCTCTTACTATGTGCCAGGCACCGTTCTGGGGTAGATATAAGCTAATCAGGTTGGACACAGTCCGTGTTCCACATAGGGCTCACAAAATTAATCCCCATTTTATAGATGAGGTAAGTGAGACACAGAGAAGCAGCGTGGCTCAGTGGAAAGAGCCCGGGCTTTGGAGTCAGAGGTCATCGGTTCAAATCCCGGCTCCGCCAATTGTCAGCTGTGTGACTTTGGGCAAGTCACTTCACTTCTCTGGGCCTCAGTTACCTCATCTGGAAAATGGGGATTAAGACTGTGAGCCCCACGTGGGACAACCTGATCACCTTATATCCTCCCCAGCGCTTAGAACAGTGCTTTGCACATAGTAAGTGCTTAACAAATGCCATTATTATTATTAGAGAAGCAGCATGGCTCAATGGAAAGAGCATGGGCTTTGGAGTCAGAGGTCATGGGTTCAAATCCCAGCTCCGCCAATTGTCAGCTGTGTGACTTTGGGCAAGTCACTTCACTTCTCTGGGCCTCAGTTGCCTCATCTGGAAAATGGGGATGAAGACTGTGAGCCCCCCAAGGGACAACCTGATCACCTTGTAACCCCCCCAGCGCTTAGAACAGTGCTTTGCACATAGTAAGCACTTAATAAATGCTATTTTTTAAAAAAGTGACTTGCCCAAGGTCACACAGCTGACAAGTGGCAAAACCAGTATTAGAACCCGTGTCCTTCTGACTGCCAGGGCTGTGCTTATCCATTGTCACGCTGGCATGAATCAGAGCCCACAGTACTGGGATAATGATAACAATGATGGTATTTGTTAAGCGCTGGGGCTCACAGTCTTAATCCCCATTTGACAGATGAGGTAACTGAGGCACAGAGAAGTTAAGTGGCTTGCCCAAGGTCACACAGCAGGCCAGTGACGGAGCAGGGATTAGAACCCACATCCACAGACTCCCAAGCCCTTGCTCTTTCCACTGAGCCTCGCTACTATCTATTGGAAATCTCAACAGAATGGAAAATGTAATAATAATTGTGGACTATATTAAGCACTTATTATGTGCCAAGCACTGTGCTAAGCACCAGGGTAGATACAAGATAATCAGGCCTGAGACAATCCCAAGGTGTAGCAGATTGTTTGTAGAACCCCTTGAAGGCAAGGAAGTCCACTAGTTTGCAGCTTCCTTGAGGGCAGAAATTGGGTCTGCTAACTCGAGTGTACCCTCCCGAGTATTTAGTACGGTGTTCTGCAAAGAGTAAACCCTCAATAAATACCAAGAAGCAGAGTGGCTTAGTAGAAAGAGTCAGAGGTCGTGGGTTCGAATCCTGGCTCCGCCACCTGTCAGCTGTGTGACTTTGGGCAAGTCGCTTAAGCATCAAAGTTGTATTAAGTCAACTTAAGCAATAAAGTTGTATTTATTGAGTGCTTACTGTGCATCATCATCAATCATCATCAATCATATTTATTGAGCGCTTACTATGTGCAGAGCACTGTACTAAGTGCTTGGGAAGTACAAATTGGCAACATATAGAGACAGTCCCTACCCAACAGTGGGCTTACAGTCTAAAAGGGGGAGACAGAGAACGAAACCAAACATACTAACAAGTTAAAATAAATAGAATAGATATGTACAAGTAAAATAAACAAATAGAGTAATAAATATGTACAAACATATATACATATATACAGAGCACTGTATATACTGTGCAGAGCACTGTACTAAGTGCTTGGGCCTCAGTTACCTCATCTGTAAAATGGAGACTGACTGTGACAACCTGATACCTTGTATCTCCCCCAGCGCTTTGAACAGTGCTTGGCACATAGGAAGCGCTTAACAAATACCATCATTGTTATTATTATTATTATTATTACTAATGGTTTATAGATTGAAGCCCTGGCATGCTCCATGACAGTGAAGGTTTGGATCACCAGAATCAGAATATTGAGGATCTGGAAAAAAAAACACTGACAGAGACCAATTTCATGGTTTAATAGCCAGGAGAGGTGCAGTTTGGAATTGTGCAGTGGGGAGAAATCCTCTAGACTGTGAGCTCGTTGTGGGCAGAGAGTGTCTCTCTTTATTACTGTAGTGTTCTTTCCCAAGCGCTTAGTACAGTGCTCTGCACGCAGGAAGTGCTCAATAAAAACCAACGAATGGATGAACATCACTGATCTCAGTTCTTGCTGGGACTGCCATCACCGAAATCAGTCCATCGCATTTCCTGAGCACTTATTGCGTGTGGCGCACTCTACTTTAGAGAGTACAATATAACATTTTTGGTAGACCCGTTCTCTTCCCACAGCGAGCTTACAGTTCAGAGGGGATATGGGCATTTATTTAAATAAGTGAAATACGGACGTGCATATAGGTGCTGTGAGCTGAGGGAATGGGCGTGAAGAAAGGGAGCAAATCCAAGTTCAAGGTTGACACCGAAGGGAGTGGGCGGGAGGAAACGAGGGCGCTCAGAAAAGGCATCATAATAATAATAATAATAATGGCATTTGTTAAACGCTTACTATGTGCAGAGCACTGTTCTAAGCGCTGGGGGGTTTACAAGGTGATCAAGTTGTCCCATGTGGGGCTCACAGTCAACCCCCATTTTACAGATGAGGTAACTGAGGCTCAGAGAAGTGAAGTGACTTGCCCAAGGTCACACAGCAGACATGTGGGGGAGTCAGGATTCGAACCCATGCCCTCTGACTCCAAAGCCCGCGCTCTTTCCACTGAGCCACGCTACCATGGAAGAGATGTGCTTTTAATGAGGCGGTGGGGCAGAGTTGAATGTCTGTTGACCAGAGGTGGGACATGGGCGAGAGGTTGCCAGTGAGATAGACGTCTCTGCGCTTGCCCCCTCATTTGTAAAATGGCTATTCAACATCTGCCCTTCCTCCTACTTAGACTCTGAGCCCCATGTGGGAAACACGTTATATCCAACCTGCTTGTCGTCTATCTACCCCAGCGCTTAGTACAGCGCCTGGCACATGGTGCTTAACAAATGCTATTTTGAAAATCAATCAATCGTATTTATTGAGCGCTTACTGGGTGCAGAGCACTGTACTAAGCGCTTGAGAAGTACAAGTTGGCAACCTATAGAGACAGTCCCTACCCAACAGTGGGCTCACAGTCTAGAAGGGGGAGACAGAGAACAAAACAAAACATATTAACAAAATAAAATAAATAGAATAGATACGTACAAGTATTTTGAAAAGAAATTGTGTGGCAGGAATGTGTGTACTAACTCTGTTATATATTCTACTCTCCCAAGCACTTAGTACAGTGCGCTGCACAAAGTAAGTAATGATGATGATGATGGTATTTGTTAAGCACTTACTATGTGCAAGGCGCTGTTCTAAGCGCTGGGGAGGTTACAAGGGGATCAAGTTGTCCCACGGGGGGCTCCCAGTCTTAATCCCCATTTTACAGATGAGGTAAGTGAGGCCCAGAGAAGTTAAGTGACTTGCCCAAGGTCACACAGCATTAACAAAATAAAATAAATAGAATAGATACGTACAAGTATTTTGAAAAGAAATTGTGTGGCAGGAACGTGTGTACTAACTCTGTTATATATTCTACTCTCCCAAGCACTTAGTACAGTGCGCTGCACAAAGTAAGTAATGATGATGATGGTATTTGTTAAGCGCTTACTATATGCACAATCTTCTAGACTGTGAGCCGACTATTGGGTAGGGACTGTCTCTATATGTTGCCAACTTGTACTTCCCAAGCGCTTAGTACAGTGCTCTGCACACAGTAACCGCTCAATAAATACAATTGATGATGATGCAAGGCACTGTTCTAAGCACTGGGGGGGATACAAGGTGATCAGATTGTCCCTCATGGGGCTCACAGTCTTAATCCTCATTTTACAGATGAGGTAACTGAGGCACAGAGAAGTTAAGTGACTTGCCCAGAGTCACACAGCTGACAATTGGCGGAGCTGGGATTTGAACCCGTGACCTCTGACTCCAAAGCCCGGGCTCTTTCCACTGAGCCATGCTGCTTCTCAATAAATACTCAATAAATACCAGTCAGTCAATCATTGGTATTTGTTGAGTGCTTCTAATGGGCAGAGTACTGTATTAAGTGCTTGGGAGGGTACAATGTAACATGTAGCAGAAATCTTCAGAGGGATTGATTTATTAATAGGGAAGGCCTTCTGAGATATGAATTTGAAATAGGCATTAGTAAAGTGATGTGAGCAATACTAAAGCTCTCAGGAAGGATTGTCTGCTTGCAGATAATAATAATTATGGATAACCTGATTACCTCGCATCTACTCCAGCGCTTAGAACAGTGCTTGGCACATAGTAAGTGCTTAACAAATACCAGAATTATTATTGTTAAGTGCTTGCCATATGCCAAGCACTGTTCTAAATGCAGAGGTAGCTTCATTCACTCATTCAGTTGTATTTATTGAGTGCATCATCATGTCATCATCAATCATATTTATTGAGCGCTTACTATGTGCAGAGCACTGTACTAAGCGCTTGGGAAGTACAAATTGGCAACATATAGAGACAGTCCCTACCCAACAGTGGGCTTACAGTCTAAAAGGGGGAGACAGAGAACAAAACCAAACATACTAACAAGTTAAAATAAATAGAATAGATATGTACAAGTAAAATAAATAAATAAATAAATACAGTAATAAATATGTCCAAACATATATACATATATACAGAGCACTGTATATACTGTGCAGAGCACTGTACTAAGTGCTTGGAAAGTACAATTCAGCGACAAATAGAGACAACCCCTACCCAACAATGGGCTAGATTCAAGTTAATCAATGAGGGACGAGGGAACTGAGGCCCAGAGAAGTTAAATGACTTCACCAAGGTCATGTGGCAGATTAGAACCCAGCTCCTTCTGATTCCCAGGCCCATGCTCTAGCCACTAAGCCGCTCTGCTTCTCATAATAATAATGGCATTTATTAAGCACTTACTATGTGCAAAGCACTGTTCTAAGCGCTGGGGAGGTTACAAGGTGATCAGGTTGTCCCACGGGGGGCTCACAGTCTTAATCCCCATTTTACAGATGAGGGAACTGAGGCCCAGAGAAGTTAAGTGACGTGCCCAAAGTCACACAGCTGGCAGTTGGCAGAGCCGGGATTTGAACCCATGACCTCTGGCTTCAAAGCCCATTACCCTTTCTACTGAGCCACTCTGCTTCTCGTAGTGAAATGGAGCAAAGTGATTATTATTGTTATTATTGCTAGTATCATTGTGGTCATTATTGTAATTACTACTGGGTTTGTTAAGCATTCATTCAGTCATATTTATTGAGTGCTTACTGTGTGCAGAGCACTGTACTAAGCACTTGGGAAGTACAATGCACTTACTGTGTGTCAAGCTCTGTTCTTAGCACTGGAATAGATACAAGTTAATCAGGTCAGATACAGTCCCTGTCCCACATGGGGCTCACAGCCTTTGTATTCGTAGGTGAAATATTCAGAAACTCGGCTATCAACGTTTATTATTATTATTATTAATTTTATTTTATTAATATAATTTTCTTCCAGTAGACCGAAGACAAGAAATGTTCTAATTAAGTTTTTCATTACATTTTTGAATGACTTGGTGACTGAAAGTGCTGTCAGCTTTCCTAATTAAAATGAAAATGGTCACAAGTCAGAAAGGTGCCAAAGGTCTGTTCTTTTCAAATCAGTAATTGAATTTTTTCCCCTGGGAGTTGGACAGATAATATAAAGTGAGTGAGAGCATTTTATGGGCAGGGATCATGTCTTCTAATTGTTTTATTGTACTTTCTCAAGTGCTCAGTACAGTATTCTCCCTAGAGTAAGTGCCCAATAAATACCATTGACTGAGAGTTAATTCTCTTAAAGGAATAGCAAAACCTTCCCCCCCCAAAATAAATACGACTGAATGAGTGAATGATTTCTCCGTGCCACAGTTTTCTCATCTGTAAAATGGGGATTCATTATCTGTTCTCTGTCTCCCCTCGGCTGTAAGCACCACGTAGGTTAGAGACTGTGTCCAAACGGATGATCTTGTATCTATCCCAGCATGTAGTATAGTGCTTGGCACATAGTATGTGCTTAATAATAATAATGATGATGGCATTATTCAATGATGCCATAATTAATAATGAATAATTGAAGAATAATTGAATATGCCACAATTATTCAGTTATTCAATAATGATTGATTGATTCAATCAATCAATCAATCGTATTTATTGAGCGCTTACTGTGTGCAGAGCACTGTACTAAGCGCTTGGGAAGTACAAGTTGGCAACATATAGAGACAGTCCCTACCCAACAGTGGGCTCACAATCTAAAAAGTGCTTACTATGTGCAAAGAACTGCCCTAAGCGCTGGCGTGGATACAAGTTGATCAGGTTGTCCCGCATGGGGCTCACAGTCTTAATCCCCATTGTCCAGATGAGGTAACTGAGGCCCAGAGAAGTTAAGTGACTTGCCCAAAGTCACACAGCTGGCAAGTGGCGGAGCCAGGATTAGAACCCATGACCTCTGGCTCCCCAGCCCGTGCTCTTTCCACTGTGCCAAGCTGCTTAACAAATATAAGTAGGATTATTATGGTTTAAAAGGGCTTTGAAAATCTGTGGTCTAGCAGATTTTGTGGGGAAGTGAGTTTCAGGCATTGGGAGCAGTGTGAATGAAGGACTGTAGAATTGAGTGGGCTTAAGAGGAGCAAATTATGGGAGCTGAGGAACATCTGGTGATAAGAGGCACTTCATATGATGAAAAAAAGGTGGAGGAGTACCTTGAAGCCAATATTAAGGAACTTCTTGAGGTAGAGGGAGCTGAATAACCATTGGAGGCTGTTGAAGAGGAGAGAAATGTATGTCACTGCTAGCCTCAGTTTACTCTCAGTGGATTCCTTCCATTTTGCTTTCCAACATGGCAATTCGCCCTTCTCTTCAAAAGGTCTCTTTCAATTCCACAACCCCCTCCCGCTCTCATCCCCTTTCATCATCATCATCATCAATCGTATTTATTGAGCGCTTACTGTGTGCACAGCACCGTACTAAGCGCTTGGGAAGTACAAGTTGGCAACATATAGAGACAATCCCTACCCAACAGTGGGCTCACAGGCTAAAAGGGGGAGACAGAGAACAAAACAAACATACCAACAAAATAAAATAAATAGAATAGATATGTACAAGTAAAATAGAGTAACAAATATGTACAAACGT
This sequence comes from Tachyglossus aculeatus, assembly GCF_015852505.1. Lineage (NCBI taxonomy): Eukaryota > Metazoa > Chordata > Mammalia > Monotremata > Tachyglossidae > Tachyglossus > Tachyglossus aculeatus. The sequence goes on along the minus strand of NC_052079.1, from coordinate 20,117,138 downwards.
ATTCAGAGAAGTACTATTTATAAAATGAATAGAATAGATATGTACAAGTAAAATAAATAGAGTAACAAATATGTACAAACGTACTTTCCAGAGAAAGACCCTGAAGCCCAGAGAGGGTGCTACTTCCCAAGGTCACCCAGTCAGTCCATGCAGGGGGGAGGACCGTGTTTTCTTCCCCCCTTCCACTAAAGGGCCATTGGGTCTGGTCACTTGGGGCAAAAGGAGGAACTGTCTTTGTCCCTGAATCACCTGCTTTCCTGTGAACCCCTTTCACGAGACCGTGCTTCTCGGCATCAGGCGTGTTTTTCTTAGGACAGACTCCACTTAGCCACTGAAAGGGAAGGAGGCGTGCATCTGTCGACAGCCCCCCACCACACACACACACACTGTTTTTCCCCTTTTAGACTGTGAGCCCACTGTTGGGTAGGGACTGTCTCTATATGTTGCCAATTTGTACTTCCCAAGCGCTTAGTACAGTGCTCTGCACACAGTAAGCTCTCAATAAATACGACTGATGATGATGATGATGATCCCATCTCCCTGCTCCCATTCTTGGTCAGGCTCCTGGAAAGCGGAATTTACCCCCTCCGTCTTCGCTTTCTGTCCACGAACTCCATCCTTGACCCACTGCAGTCAGGGGCTAGATCCCTGAGAGAAGCGGCGGGGCTCAGTGGAAAGAGCCTGGGCTTTGGAGTCAGAGGTCGTGGGTTCAAATCCCGGCTCCGCCAGTTGTCAGCTGTATGACTTTGGGCAAGTCACTTCACTTCTCTGTGCCTCAGTTCCCTCATCTGTAAAATGGGGATTAAGACTGGGAGCCCCGCGTGGGACAACCTGATCACCTTGTAACCTCCCCAATGCTTAGAACAGTGCTTTGCACACAGTAAGCACTCAATAAATATGACAACGGTGAATGATTGATGATCTTAAAGAGTGCTGTGTCAGTGGGATGAAGGGATAATAATATAATAATAATGGCATTTATTAAGCGCTTACTATGTGCAGAGCACTGTACTAAGCGCTTGGGAAGTACAAATTGGCAACATCTAGAGACGGTCCCTACCCAACAGTGGGCTCCCAGTCTAGCGGGGAGATAAACATTATTAGGAATAAATAAATTAGAGACAGATGGGCTGGGCTTTAATCCACCATATCTCTGACATTGTAGACCACTCCGTCCACCTTGAAACACTCTTAGACCTAGGATTTGCTTACCACCCCTAGTCCTACCTCCTTCCCCTCCCCACAGCACCTGTATATATGTTTGTACAGATTTATTACTCCATTTATTTTACTTGTACATATTTACTATTCTATTTATTTGGTAAATGATGTGCCTCTAGCTTTAATTCTGTTTGTTCTGACGACTTTGACACCTGCCCCCATGTTTTGTTTTGTGTCTGTCTGCCCCTTCTAGACTGTGAGCCCATTGTTGGGTAGGGACCGTCTCTCTGTGTTGCCAAGCGCTTAGTACAGTGCTCTGCACACAGTAAGCGCTCAATAAATATGGTTGAATGGATGAATGAATGGTACTAACTGGCTATCCTTTTGCCTCTCCGAGTTCTCTTACTAAGTTTTGTTGAGTGGCTCGTCTGCCACTTTCATTCCCTAACCGTTGGGAAGTCCTGAAAGACAGCCAGTAGTATAAATAAATAATTAACAGATGTGTACTTAAGTGCTGTAGGCCTGAGGGTGGGGCGAACATCAAATACCCAAAGGGTACAGATCCAAACGCATAGATGATGCAGAATGGAGAGGGAGTGGGGAAAAAGAAGGCTTAATCGGGGAACGCCTCTTGGAGGAGATTTGACCTTAATAAGGTTTTGAATAATGATAATAATAGTAACAATGGTAGTATTAGTTCAGCTTATCAAGCATTGAACTAAGCACTGGTTTAGAGAGTGGTGGGCTGGCGTATATGAAGGGGGAGGAATTTCCAGGCAATAGGGGGGGCGTGGGAAAGGGGTCAGTGGCAAGCTAGATGATATTGGGGCACAGTGAGAAATCCGGCGCTAGAAGATGGGCTGGGCTGTGCGTGGGCTTTAGTAGGAGATTAGTAAGGTAAGAGAGGAGGTTGAAAGCTGACTGAGTGCTTTAAAGCTGATGGTAAGGATTTTCTTTTTGATGCAGAGGTAGACAGACAACTACTGGATCATCTTGAGTAAGAAGATGTGGATTAAATGTTTTTTTGGTTGTTTTTTTTAATGAAAAATGATCCAGGCAGCAGGAGGAAGTAAGGACTAGAGTGGGCAGAGACAGGAGGTAGGGAGCTAAGAGAGGAGGGAGAAACAGTAGTCAAGGCAGGATAGGGTAATAATAATAATAATAATAATGATGGCATTTATTAAGCGCTTACTGTGTGCAAAGCACTGTTCTAAGCGCTGGGGTGATACATGGTGATCACATTGTCCCACGTAGGGCTAACAGTCTCAATCCCCATTTTAGAGACGAGGTAACAGAGGCTCAGAGAAGTTAAGTGACTTGCCCAAGGTCACACAGCAGACATGTGGGGGATCCGGGATTAGCACCCATGACCTCTGACTCCCAAGCCCAGGCTCTTTCCACTGAGCCACACCGCTTCTCTAAGTGCTTGGACCAGTGGAGAAGCAGTTTGGATGGAGCGGAAAGGGGGGATTTTAGTAGTGTCGGGAAGGTAGAACTGACAGGATTTATTTGAGAATTGAGGGCAACAAAAGGTCACAGGCTTGTGAGATGGAATTGTATCCGTAGGCAATCACGGTATTGCCTACAGTGGTGCGAAAAATGGGGACGACGGGGTTTGGGTGGAAAGTCTTCTAGACTGTGAGCCTTCTAGATTGTGAGCCCGTTGTTGGGTAGGTACCATCTATATATGTGGCCAACTTTAGTACAGTGCTCTGCATGCCGTAAGCACTCAATAAATACGATTGAGTGAATGAATGAAAGCTAAGGATTTCTATTTTGGATGTGTTTTAGTTTGTGGTGATGACAGAACATCCAAGTAGAGGTGTCCTGAAGGCAGGAGGAAATGTGGGACTGCAGGGAAGGAGCGAGATCAGGGCTGGCGATGGAGATTTGGGAATCATCCACGTAGTGATGGTCGTTGAATCCATGAGTGAGTGAGTTCTCCAAGGGAGATGGACTGAGAACAGAGCCTTGAAGGGTTGCCAGTGTTGGAGGGGCAGAGGAGAAGCATGCAAAGAGACTGAAAAGGAGCACTCAGAGAGAGAGGAGGAGAACCAGGAGAAGACGGTGTCACTTGAACCAGGTCATAATTCCGTATAAACTCATTTTGGGCAGGGAAAGTGTCCACCAACTGCATTGTAGTGTACTCTTTCAAGTGTTTAATACAATGCTCTGTACACTGTAAGTCTTCAATAAATATCATTGATTGACTGATATTGTGTGGAGAATAAGGGTCAGATCTGGCAAATATAGAGAAAACTGAGGATTTAGTGGTTAGAATGTGTGAACAACAATCAATCAATGGTATTTATTGAGCATTTATTCGTGCAGAGTAGTGAATTAGGAGAATAAGGGTTGGATCTGGCAAATATAGAGAAAACTGTGAAGATTTAGTGGTTAGAATGTGTGACAAACAATCAATGGTATTTATTGAGCATTTACTCGTGCAGAGTAGTGTATTAGGAGGATAAGGGTTGGATCTGGCAAATATAGAGAAAACTGTGAGGATTTAGTGGTTAGAATGTGTGAAAAACAATCAATCAATGGTATTTATTGAGCACTTATTCGTGCAGAGTAGTGTATTAGGCACCTAAGACAGTGAGGAGTTGAGTTTGGTGCCCATATTGATGGCTTGTAAGACGGGGAGGATGTTGGTATTATCAGTTGGAGATACAAAAGGTGGTTTGGTTTTTTTTAATGGTATTTACTGTGTGTCAAGCACTATTCTTAGAGAAGCAACCTGGCTCAGTGAAAAGAGCCCGGGCTTGGGAGTCAGAGGTCATGGGTTCTAATCCTGACTCCACCACATTTCTGCTGTGTGACCTTGGGAAAGTCACTTAACTTCTCTGGGCCTCAGTACCTCATGTGTAAAATGAGGATTAAGACTGTAAGCCCCACGTGGGACAATCTGATCACCTTGTATCCCCCCCAGCACTTAGAACAGTGCTTTGCACATAGTAAGTGCTTAACAAATGCCATCATTATTATTGATGGTATTTGTTGAGCTCTTACTGTATGTCAATCACTGTTTTAAGCGCTGGGGTAGATCAGGTTTATCAGGTTGCATCCCATGTGGGGCTCACTGTCTAAATTAAAGGGGGGGGGGGAGGATTTAATCCCCATTTTGCAGATGAGGTAACTGAGGCCCAGGGAAGTTTAATGATTTGCCCAAGGTCGCAAGGCAATTATTAGGACAGGGAATAGAACCCACGTCTTCTGGTTCGCAGACCCATGCTCTTTTCACTAGTCAACACTGCCTGAGACTATTACTGTTGATAGTTACTTTTGTAGCCTTCCATATCCTTAGTACAGTGTCCACAACTCACTAGGCACTCAGTAAATTCTGTCGATGGATTGTTTGAGTGGGTCACCTTATTGTTATATTCACAATAATTGTAATAATCGGGTTCACAAGTTTACGGACAATGAAGGGCCTAAGAAAATGCTTATTTCTTTTGAGAATTGAATGTAGATTTTCACAGTTATGGCAGTTCTAAAGAGTTTCTGCTGTGTAACTGCAACAATTGTTCTTTGTTCTGGTTTATATTTAAGGGTAACTGTAGCAAAATGGTATGCCGTAATTGTGATAGACAAATCTAATTGGTTTTGAGAAGCAGCGTGGCTCAGTGGAAAGAGCACAGGCTTGGGAGTCAGAGGTCAGGGGTTCTAATCCCGGCTCTGCTGCTTGTCAGCTGTGTGACTTTGGGCAAGTCACTTAACTTCTCTGGGCCTCAGTTACCTCATTTGTCAAATGGGGATTAAGACTGTGAGCCCCACCTGGGACAACCTGATCACCTTGTATCCCCCCCAGCGCTTAGAACACTGCTTTGCTCATAGTAAGTGCTTAACAAATGCCACTATTATTATTATTATTTTGTAAAGAAGTTTAAATGGTGTACTCCAGTACTGAGTATGAGCCCTTGGTTCATTCGTTGCTTGTGGTCACAATCTATATCCAAAAACCCTGAAAGGCCAGGGTTTTATTTAGATGAAGAAAAATGTGTTTCTCGCATTATGAGTTTGCTGGCAGTTGCCCAAATTAAATAACCTGGTAGAGTCATTATGATGGTTAAAGATTTACTAGGGGAGGGGAGGCAGGAAGGGGACATGCAAGCGGGAAGGGTTGGTATGAAGAATATTGGAGCGGGGTTAGAACTAAACAAACACGTGAAAAACATATGAGGAAACTTCTCTGTTCACAAACTATTAGTTGAGACATAGTTATATATCAACCCCATTTTGTCCATGTCCTGATGTCTTCTTACTTCTTCTACTACTTGCATCTTGACTGAATAATTTGCAGATTGTTAGCCGTTCCATCGTTTGGTTGTTTGAAGATAACTTTTAGAGGTGGACCCCTGGTACTGGTAAAGATATTTGTCTTTAAGCCAATGGGACTGATCACCGGCTTATTGCGGTCTACTGAAAACCTCATATTTGGAATGGAAAGATTGGGAAACTGGTCTGTACCAGGGGAGATACTTTTGCTTACCAATACATAAATAGGTTGTGCTTGGAACCTAGAAACCTGCAAAAAAAGACATGGACAATGACGTTTTTGTAGTTAATTTAAATAAGCCACACCAATAATCTGAATGAGTATTGACTTGAAAGAGATATATTTACAAGCATTTGGATGTGTGGTTGGGAATTGTGAGTTTGCTCTGGTTGTGTTCTAATAGAATCCTTTTTCTTCCAGTTATGTGGTTCTCTTATCCTGGGAGTGTCAGTATGGCTTCGTGTAAGCAACAGTGGTCAAGAGGTAAGTTAAATTCTTTTGGGGGACAAAAGGAATTTGTATCCTACAACATAGGGATCCAAAATTCCCGTCTCTTCAGACTAGAAAATCTGTGTTGGTACTTTTCGCTATTCCTCTGGAGTACCGATGCCTGGATGGAGGGAAAGCCCAAACTGATTTGTTACACATAAGCTTAGTGCAACCAGGGAAACTTCATTGCTTGAGCCAAAAACCTATCAGCCGTCAGTCGGAACTCTCTCACTGGGTCACCGATCTGGGCCCTGAATTGCTGAGCATCGGTAACTATATCCGTATATTAATGCCGTGCTTCGGTCCACTAAAGATTCGCCTCACTGGTCTCTCCAGCATTTCCTCTCATTTACTCTTTTGTGAAGTTATGTCTCAGTTATTGTAACCGTAACCCTGTGTAATTCTGCAACGTGGAAACCTGTGAGTTCGGCTAGTGCGTGTCTTGCATTATGAAACACTGCGACGTAGAAGTTAGGGGGAGGCATCTACTACAGGTATCGGACGAGAGTCTGACCCTCCCCATTGGCTGTGCACCTGGGCTTTGTTCTTTTTGCACTATAGAAACTACTTTTGGTGTTTAAAAAAGAGGGATATCTCCTCTTAACTAACACCATTAAAAAGAAACACACAACCCCCTGGCCATAAACAAGGGTGGCAGGGCAGGTGAGTGGAGGAGAGGTAATTTGTATGAGATTGAATGTAACTCCAGCATTAGTAGAAAGATAAGATAACCCATCTATTCCTGCCCCACCCAATAGTTCTGCAGGCAACTAGCTAGCCTATTTCAGCAATCACTTTCTCCTCAGCGACCAGAACCAATTGCCATGAAAATCTAACTGAGGCAGTTTCCTGCCTGGGGCAGGACATGGTGTGTTGGTGGGGTGAGGGATTGTCTCCTGACTTCCCCTCCTTCCAGAGTGTGATGGACAGCTAGTGCTCTCCTGTCTGTCTTTTATCGCCTGGGGTAATAGTGGAGCTCATTTGTCTATTAGTGCTCATGAAAATTACATTTTCAGTTTCCAGTAGGTTTAAGTAGGTGGGTAGACGGAATCCAGAGAGGTCAGATCAGGTCCTTTTTGGATGCTAAGGCAACTGACTCCGTATGCAGAATTTTGGCCCATTTAAGATGTGAGTAGGCTGCATTATTTGGCTGGCACGGTGATTTCGTTTTCCCTGATGGTGGCTTACTGGTCACAGACCAAACCCCAAACTTTACTTAAGAAATTACACACACTGGACGGATTAAAGGAGAATTTCTATCCCTTTGAGAGTGCATTACTTCTCAGCAGGGAATAAGTGAATTAGGCATCAGACAACCTGCCCCAGTTAAGAGACTTGAGGCTACGTATCCTGTCTGTGTTTAGTCTTTATCGGAGGACATATTAGTGTTGGCGAAATAGATTTCCCGTGAGCTGTATCAACTATCTGCAAAGGTAGGCACAAAGGAACGACGCGTGGGCAGAAGGCTGAGGGCCAAAGAGGGAAAGCAGGGGTCAAGATGGTGAGTAGGGGCAGTGATTCCACTTGGGATTGACAAACTGGAAAAGCAGAAGAAAGATAAAAGGGGGAAGAGGATTCTTTCCCATAGCGTACAGCCACGCCCAGTCGTATTTTAGACTGTGAGCCCACTGTTGGGTAGGGACTGTCTCTATATGTTGCCAACTTGTACTTCCCAAGCGCTTAGTACAGTGCTCTGCACACAGTAAGCGCTCAATAAATATGATTGATTGACTGACCAGTTGGCTCCACCGATTGATGGCCCTTTTCTTTTGAAGAAAGTTTAGTCTTCCTTGAATTCTACAGATAGTCACTGATCCAAATCAAGACAGCCCTACTGTGAATTATCCCAAGATACAGACCTAGACTAGACTGAGAAGCAGCGTGGCTCAGTGGAAAGAGCTTGGGAGCTAGAGGTCAGGGGTTCTAATCCTGGCTCCGCCACTTGTCAGCTGTGTGACTTTGGGCAAGTCGCTTTACTTCTCTGTGCCTCAGTTACCTCATCTGTAAAATGGGGATTAATACTGTGAGCCTCACGTAGGACAACCTGATTAGCTTGTATCTACCCCAGCTCTTAGAATAGTGTTTGGCACATAGTAAGCACTTAGCAAATGCCGTTATTATTATTATTATTAACTCACAGAGAAGACTCACAATCCTTTGCTCATGTCATGATCCTTCCTCTTCGCTGATCCACCTCCGACTTTAAAATTCCTTGGGATATTTTTTTTAATGGTACTTGTTAAGCGCTTACTTAAGCAGTTACTGTGTGCCAGGCACTGTACTAAGTGCTGGGGTTCACAGCCCACATGGGTTTCATAGCTTGTCCCTATTGTACAGATGAGGTAACTGAGGTAAAAAGAACTTAAGTAACTTGCCGAACTTCACACAGCAAATAAGTAGAAGAGCTAGGGTTAGAACCCAAGTTCTCTGAGTCCGAGGCCTGTACTTTTCCCACTAGGACACACTGCTTCTCTGTTCAATTTAGCCCTTAAAACTTGCTTAGCAAGTATGTCTTGCATTTCGCACCTCCACATTCTGTAGCAAATAACTGCTAATAAAAATGAGAGATGATTTGGAATCTTTGACCAAACTGCTTCTTGCTTTCAGTTTCTGAAATCAGATGTGTCCAAAGCGGATCTGTATCCTTTGATTGACCTACTGATTGCAGTGGGCACCACTATCATGATACTGGGCTTCCTCGGCTGCTGTGGAGCAGTGAGAGAAAGCAAGTGTATGCTTGCCCTGGTAAGTTTAAAGATCAAACAGCGCACCGTATTGCTCCTCTTGTTTCCTTCCCAGAATCAATAGGGCTTACAAAATGCACTGAACACCAGTCCTGTTTCTCGTTTCAAGGAGTGAATAATCAAACAAAGGAGTGTGAGAGGGAGGGCAGTGTAAACTTGATCGTCCTGGGGTGTAAGTCGGGGGGCAGTGGGCTACCCATTTTTGCCGACAGAACCATGGGGATCGCGGTGTTGGTTCGGATGCATTCATTCAGTCGTATTTATTGAGCGCTTACTGCATGGTGACTTACGTCTCTCCCCACTGAGCAGCCACCTATCTCTAATAGGGTCTGGAGACACTTCACTAGCCTAGGGGTCCGGAGTCCTTGTCTCAGAAGGACAAGCAGTGAAGTAGCGAGGCTTAATGGAAAGAGCCCGGGCTTGGGAGTCAGAGGTCGTGGGTTTGAAGCCCGGCTCTGCCGCTTGTCAGCTGCGTGACCTTGGGCAAGTCACTTAACTTCTCTGTGCCTCAGTGACCTCATCTGCAAAAAGAGGATGAAGACCGTGAGCCCCATGTGGGACAACCTAATTACCTTGTATCTACCCCAGTGCTTAGAACAGTGCTTGGCACATAGTAAGTGCTTAACAAATACCATTATTATTATTATTAGAACAACTCCCTCCTTTCCAAATAGTACATAGTAAGTGCTTAACAAATGCCATTATTATTATTATAAACTTAATCCTGATCTTCGAGGAGCTTGCAGTCTAGTGGGGGAGGCCACCACTAAGATAAAATAATAATAATGATGGCATTTGTTAAGTGCTTACTACGTGCAAAGCACTGTTCTAAGCGCTGGGGTTGATACAAGGTAATGAGGTTGTCCCACGTAGGGCTCACAGTCTTAATCCCCATTTTACAGATGAGGTAACTGAGGCACAGAGAAGTTAAGTGACTTGCCCGAAGTCACACAGCTGACAAGCGGCTGAGCCAGGATTTGAGGGAAGTGATAGAGTATAAAGCGCACAAAAGTGCCGTGGGAGTTTGTGTACTTAGGAGTTTACTCAAGTACTCAAGAGTTGAAAATTTCGAGGTGGCAGAAAGGGAAGAAATAGGTGGAGAGATGAGACATTAAGTAGGAAAGACTTCTTGGAGGAGTCTAATATAGGAAGGGTCTTGAAGATGGAAGAGAAGTGGTCTGCTGGATGTAAAGAGAGAGCGAGTTCCAGGCCAAAGGGAGAGTGTGAGTGAAAGTTTGGCCCCAAAGGAGACAAGAACAAGGCACAGTGAGTAAAGTTGGCATGAGAGGAGCTGAAGTATAGTGGCCGAGGAGCAAAGTCGGTCAGTCGGTCGGTGTCCTGAGGGAGGGGCGGGCAGGAGGGCGGACGTCAGTTGTGCGGGGGTGTCGGCGGCGGCGGGACTACAGTCCCACCGAATTATGGCTCCAGTTTAGTTTCAAGCGAAGTGACAGACACCACACAACAAGCTTTCTGGTGCTACCAAAATGTTTACAACCAACCCCTCTGTAAGGTCTGGAATTTCCAGGCTCCTCCGAAAGAGGAAAAAACGCCTTTTCCCGGAGTCCTTCCGTTCTCGCCTGTCCCGCCGTCGACCTCTGGCCCACGTCATCCCCCTGGCCTGGAATGCCCTCCTTTCACACATCCGCCAAGCTAGCTCTCTTCCTCCCTTCAAAGCCCTACTGAGAGCTCACCTCCTCCAAGAGGCCTTCCTAGACTGAGCCCCTTTTTTCCTCTCCTCCTCCCCATCCGCCCCACCCTACCTCCTTCCCCTCCCCACAGCACCTCTATATGTGTTTGTACAGATTTATTACTCTATTTTACTTGTACATATTTACTATTCTATTTATTTTGTTAATGATGTACATCTAGCTTTATTTCTGTTTATTCTGATGACACCTGTCCACATGTTTTGTTTTGCTGTCTGTCTCCCCTTTCTAGACTGTGAGCCCGTTGCTGGGTAGGGACCATCTCTATATGTTGCCAACTTGTACTTCCCAAGCTCTTAGTACGGTGCTCTGCACATAGCGCTCAATAAATATGATTGAATGATTTAATGAATAACTAGTAGGGAGGGAGGGATTGAATGAGAGGAGGTCACATTCCATTTTTTCTTTTTCCATTCTAGTTTTTCGCCGGGTTGCTTCTGATCCTGATTCTCCAGGTAGTGGCGGGAGCCTTAGCTGTCACAAAAAGACCTGAGGTGCGTACCTCGATGCTGTTCGAACACCTAGACTATCTGAAATATCACTTCAAGGTTGACGTTCTTTCTACATTCATTTACAGATTGAACAGGCTTTTAACAAGACCGTCGAAGAAAAACTACCGCTTCTGCTAATTGTGGGGGCTGAGTCTGAAAAATTTCAGGGTCATTTAAAAGAATTTCAGAAGAAGGTAAGCAAAACCTTCTGAAAGATTCAGGGAGGTCCTCGCCTCCCATCTCTGTTCACCTAGTGTTAGAAAGAACTTAAGCTCGGAGTAGCCTGAACTGTCCTGGACCTTTATAGGCTGACCAGGCCAGTTCATTCATTCAATTCATTCAATCGTATTTATTGAGCGCTTACTAAGTGCAGAGCACTGTACTAAGTGGTCAAGAGCCCGTTCCATATCCTGTAAATGGGATGCCATGACTATCTGGTGAGCCTGCCGTAAATCAGTCAGTCCTGAGCTGTTTCCTAACTAGACTGTAAGCCTGTTGTTGGGTCGGGACCGTCTCTATATGTTGCCAACTTGTACTTCCCAAGTGCTTAGTACAGTGCTCTGCACGCAGTGAGCACTCACTAAATACGGCTGACTGAATCAGTGTTCTAGACCATAAATCCCAGAATACTTGAGGGACTCAGTTTCCCTTACCCTTGTTCTCACAGTGTTGGCGACTTTTGCTTATAGAGGCAGCCTAGCCAGTGATCCCACATGCTCTAAGCCGGCTGACTACTGGGACCAAAGTGGTTGTCTCTGGAGAAATCCTCCAAAACTTGCTCTCCTCGTTCGGTCAAGGCCCCTGCCTCTTCTGCTCATCAGCTGTGGCTGACTTATGTACATTGCCAAATTTCTGAAGTGTTTGGCTACAGAATTGACTCCACCAGTTGTCAGCTGTGTGACTTTGGGCAAGTCACTTAATTTCTCTGTGCCTCAGTTCCCTCATCTGTAAAATAGGGATTAAGACTGTGAGCCCCACGTGGGACAACCTGATCACGTTGTATCCCCTTTGCACCTAGTGAGCGCTTAACAAATACCATCATTATTATTGTTATTATTTGGGAAGGCGAAGTTTGAAATTTACCTGGAATGTATTGAGTGGCCTGTCAGAACTGAATTTCTCACTTTCTCTTTTTATAAATGAAATTTTTGTCCACCCTATAACTGTTCTGTTTTTTGTGAATGAGTGGTTCTGAAAGCCAGAAGAAATTGATAGATCGATAGTATTGACTGATTCACTGTGCACAGAGCATTATATTAAGCACTTGAGACACATTGGTGGATATGTTCTCTGCCCATAATGAGCTTATAGTCTATAGGGGGAGGTGGTGAATGAATATGGTTGCAGATAAAAAGATTGAACGCTCCTGAGTGGAAGTGGAAGTGAAACTGTGGAAGTGGAATCTATGGAAGTGAAACTTCACCGGCTGAATGCTGTTGGCTTGATTGCTAGGTCCCTGAGGTTTACCTGGATCTGGCCCAACCCATGGGGACTGGGTGAATGTCAGATTCACGAGGGGCCATCTCCTATTCATTGTAATCTCCCCCGCTGGTATCCCTGGGCCTATCAAACAGTGACTTGGACATTTCAGGAGGTCAGTGGGAATGTAGCAAGCCCAAATGGTGCCTCAGTTTCCAGTATTTATTGCTCTCTGAAGCTTCCTGTGCTGGAGAGGCAATACACAGTTGGGAAGTGTGCTTGAATGACTCTGGGCCCGATGCCTCCATGGACTATTCCCAAAGGCCAAAGGTCGTCCTGTCAGTCCGGAGACCTGGCCAGGTATTCATGTCCAGTTATATTCTGTGATCATGAGGAAACTGACCTCAAATGGATTTCGTAACCGTCTCTCGATTATGTTCTGCTAACATTAACTTCTACTGGATTCTAACATTTGCTAGAAGAGGGATATCAATGAATGTCAATTCACGGACATTGCCCTCTCTTTATTCTCCTCTTATCTCAGTCTATTTTGTGGGGGTTCTCCTAAGCAAAAACTCCTCACTATTGGCTTCAAAGTCCTCCAGCACCTTGCCCCCTCTTACCTCCCTTCTCTCCTTCTATAGCCCAGCCCACACATTTTATTATTTATATTAATGTCTGTCTCCTCCTCTAGACTGTAAGCTCCTTGTGGGCAGGAAATGTATCTATCAGCTCTGTTATGTTGTATTCTCCTAAGTGTTCTGTACACAGTAAACACCCAATAAATTTGATAGATCGATTGACATCACTAAATACATTTTCTACTTTTAACAGTTCTTCTCAAAAACTCTTTTTTTCTAACAGTATAAATGCTGTGGCTTAGTCAGAGGATACGAAGATTGGGGAGATAACTTTAAAAACAATTATGAAACCTGTAAATGTCCCCTGGAGAGTAAAGACACATGCTTCCAGTGGAAGGAAGACATCTATATTTACAAACAGGTGAGCCCTGATTTGGATTAGATACAGTTACGGACTTTTATTATTTCAAGAGTGGTTGCCACCAGAATGATGGGTGAAAATGAAGTAGTGTATTGATAATGGAAATTTTTTTTAGTAAGCTTATTTTTCCTGGAGTGACAGTCTCCAGACTAAGGGCTCTACATTACATTGTGGAAAGCAGTTGTGGATATAAGAAAAATGCATGGCACTAAAGGTCTAATTCATAGTTTTTAGTGACAAAAATATGTCCATTTGATGTTGAGGATTTTTATTAAACTGTATCTACGGAGAGAATGTAAAAATCTTGAATGGGTAAGTAATGCTGATGTATTAGCCTAAAATTATGTATTAAATCGCATTCAATTTTCTTGAGGGTGATTTAATCCAGAATGTTATTTCATTTGGTTTTGACTTTTATTAATGAGATTCTGCAAGGTCTATAGAATAAGAGTACTTACTGGGAAAATCTTCATAAGCCAGTTGCTTTCTGTGGGCTGGTTTAGTTTCCTTGTTAATCATGCAATGGAAGTAGTGTTCATTGATCTATTTTTGAAATGGTAAAAGTATTTGATAATACTCTGCTGTCATGGATAGGTCACAGCCCTGGGAGTCAGAAGGTCATGGGTTCTAATCCCAGCTCCACAGCTTGTCTGCTTTGTGACCGTGGGCAAGTCACTTAAAGTTCTCTGTGCCTCAGTTACCTCATATGCCAAAAAAATGGGGATGAAGAGTGTGAGCCTAATGGGGGACAGGGACTGTGTCCAACCTGATTAACTTAGAACAGTGCTTGGAACATAGTAAGAGCTTAACAAGTACCATTATTACTATTAGTAGGAGTTGGAATTGTTAGCCTAAAAGTCAATGCAGTAGAAGTTCTCTTTGGTAATTTATTTTCTAAAATCTTTTGCCTAAGAGGGCAGTAATTCATGTTATTCAGAATCCAGAGGGAAGGAGGACTTTTTTTAATTTTTGGTCCAAAACTCTGGAGATTAGCTATCAGTTCTGTAATGCAGTAGGGAAAGAAAACAGATTTAATCTTCTTCCTCAATCAGTATTTGTACTATAAAAGGCTTAGAACCGTCAACATGCAGGCAAACAGGATTTTTGCGTGTGTGAGTGTTTATGCTGAAACATAAGTTTAAATGAATGCTTTCCAAAGTAAGAGGCTGATAGCCTGTTGATTTTTTTTATGATATTTTTAAGTGCTTACTCTGCCCGAGGTAGATAGAAGCTAATCAGGTTGACACAGTCCCTGTCCCTCATGGTGCTCACCATCTTAATCCTCATTTTACAGATAAGGGAACTGAGGCACAGAGAAATGAAATGACTTGTCCAAGTTCACGCAGCAGGCCCGGGCTCTATCCACTAAGGCACTATGCTTCTCTACCCCTGAGACCTCCAGTTGAGGAACACTTTTTCTAAAAAAGCAAAGGGACATATTTCTTTGAGGGATAGTGCCTTAGTAGGAAATCTAGATTTAAGGGGGTGCCATATCGGAACTAGAGCCCAGTCTCATAAGATTACTCTGAAAATAGATCAATCAGCCATCTTGAATCATATTGTTTTTCTTCAGAATTGCTACCTTGATTAAACTGTGTTATTCTAGCTGGCTTCTAAAAACCATAATAGATAAAACAGATACTCCACACTTATAAATATGAATCAAGAGGGGCAAAAATTTAGGCAAGCACCAAAATCCCAAATAAGAATAAAATAACGTGGAAATGAAAGTTGGTATTAAAGCAGGACTAAAAAAAAAACCCAACAATGAAGCACTCAATTCCTCCAGAAACTGAATTTTGTATAGCTAATTATTTTTAGCAAGGAAGTGCAGTTTTCCAGCTCCAGTGGGAGAAATTGACCTCCAGAAAAAGGAGAAATTAACCGAGAAAACAACACGGCCACCTCTTTAAATCAATCAATCAATCAATCAATCAATCATATTTATTGAGCGCTTACTGTGTGCAGAGCACTGTACTAAGCGCTTGGGAAGTACAAGCTGGCAACATATAGAGACGGTCCTTACCCAACAGTGGGCTCACAGTCTAGAAGGTCTTTAAAGTGTTCTTTATTGCCATCCTCCAAACTATGGACTTTTCATTAAAACTCTGTTCTTTCTGGGATCCAAATTTCATCCATGTATCCAGTTAAAACCTGCATCTTACTCCAACTTTTCAATCTCCAGCATTTCTTGTCAAACTGAGAAGCTGAAAAATGTCCAGAATTGTTCTCAACCAAATTTTAAAAGAAATAGTCTTCCACATCCACCCGATTCAGCTGGATATAGGCTCTGGGCTGCCCCAGTCTCCCAAAGGCAGGTCATAAATCCATAAAATATTTCCATCTGCCTTGTGTCATTCGAGAAAAGTCTGGAAAAATAAGAAGATCGGAATGACCATAATTCAAATTCCCTTTTTTCCTCTTGCAAAGATAATCCATTTATCTGAAAAACCTCAAAATAAAAAATGGAACTTATTAGATACCATTAATCTCTCAGTTAAATTTTGAAAGACTTCAATACTTCCTCGTGTTATTTGTTGAAATGTATGGAGAAACACATTACGATGCAGGGCGAAGACTCCGCAGCCTTGAAAAATTTTGATCATCTTCGCCAGCTTCAAGTTGTCACACGGAGGATGTATGTCTTGGCAACTTGGGCGGAATCTCTTCCATGCTGTGAAATGTGCTTTCAGATGCTATTAACAACTGGCAGAGGATTTGAGCTATTTAAAAAGAAATAAATGATTCCAAGCTTAATATGCAAGCCAGGATGCCGAGAGTGAAAGACTGCGGAAGCGGAATGGCCTAGGGGATTGAAGGGAGTCAGAGCACCTTGGCTCTAATTCTGCCTCCGCCACTTGCCTTGCTGTGTGATATTGGGCAGTGCTCTGCACATAGTAAGCGCTCAATAAATACGATTGATTGATTGGGCAAGTCACTTCACTTCTCGGCACCCACCTATTCTGTCTCCCCCTTAGACTGTGAACCCCTGTAGGACAGGGACTGTGTCTGACTTGACCGTCTTTTATCTTTCCCAGCACTTAATACAGTGCTTGGCACATAGAAAGCACTTAACAAATAACACTTTTATGACCATTTTCCTCAGACCTTATTTGGTTAGGTTAAAGCAGTGAATTACAGTATAGTTGTGTCTCTGGTTCTCCAACTCTTCTTCGAGTAAATGATATTTTAAAAATAACATAAATAAGAACCATGTGTGCAAAGATAGGAGTATTATTATTGTTGTTGTATTTATGGAGTAGTTACTATACCAAGCACCATACTAAATATTGGGTAAACAGAAAATCATTAGTTCAGGAAAGGTCCCTGTCCTGAGTTTTGGGACCTCAATTCACTCATTCATTCAGTCGTATTTACTGAGCACTTACTATGTGCAGAGCACTGTACTAAGCGCTTTTAATTCTCACCCCAACAACAGGCATGACAAACAGTATTCTAAAAGCCGGCAATTGACTGCTCTCAGCATACGCTCTTTCTGGCATGTAACCAAAGTAGATGCCTTCCTACTTTTAGGTTGTTAATCGATCAATCAATCATATTTAGTGACTACTTACCGTATGAAGAGCACTGTACTAATCACTAGACAAGTTCCCTGCCTACAGGAATTTATTGTCTATAGGGAGCTTACGAAGATAGGATCCTGACTGTCTCTTCTACATTTTGAAAATCAGGGCACTATACTAAATAATTGGGTAGGTTAAAACAGAATTTCTTCCCAAAGTACTCATCTGAGGTGGAATAATCCGCAGCACATCCGAACTGCCCCTTTAGAAGGATTTTGTTTGTGTTTCGTGAGATTCTAGATAACCATTTAAAACATCCAGCATCCTAACAAGTGGTGATTGCAACTAGTGTGTGTTTCTCTTGTAGTCGTGCAGAGCTGCGATAATGAATTACTTCCAGAACAACCTGATTATAGTTGCTGGCATTGCATTTGGATTGGCCGTTGTGGAGGTACTGTACATTTCTGATTGATCCCATAAGTGGAATTCAGGTGCCCCACCTGAATTACTTTACTACCAGAAACAATGAATCAAAATAAACTCCCAGATAATAGGATGGGTTCCTGTGAGTTAGATTAGTTACTTGAAACCTATTTCCTCACTTGGTTTGGGACAGGAAGTATACATTGAACTGAAACCGTTTGAGAAGCTATTATTTCATTTCCACCCCTTAATATCTTTGCTTCTCATTTTCTCAGCTTGGGATTCATCTGGGCCGGCTGCTAAATAAGTCCGTTGGACCACTTTAAGTTCATTTTATCATCATCAATCGTATTTATTGAGCGCTTACTATGTGCAGAGCACTGTTTTCTTCATTTTCAGGGGTATTTGTCAAGCGCTTAATATGTGCTAAGTGGTTAGATAATCCTCCTCCTCTCCTGATGTATTAAGGGATGCGGTCCTGGATGGGACTGACCCAAAAATGCTTTTCCTTCGTATGGGAAAAGGCAAGTTCCAGATCCACTCACCTTCAGTTCCCTTCCTCCCTTCACCCTTCTTTCTTCAGTGACAAAACAACATTGAGAAGCAACGTGGCGTAGAGGAAATAGCACTGCTAGGTCAGGGGACCTGGCTCCACTGCTTGACCTTGGCAAGTCTCTTAGCTTCTCTATGCCTCAGTTGCCTCATCTGTAAAGTGGGGATTAAGACTGAGCCTACATTTGACAGGGACTGTGTCCAACCTAATTATCTTGACCCTACCCCAGTTCTTACTACAGTACAGATACCGTGTACCAAAAAACCCCCCAAAATGTCCCAGGGAAGCAATTCCTGTCCCAGAATTCAAAACATTCTCTACCCCGGAAGCCTCCAGAAGTCATGTCTGCTCTCAGCAGCCACAAAGTAGCCCCCTTTCTGAATGATTTCATCTTTCTGCACCGGTTGGCTTCGCCTTGTGTAGTCTTGGAGTCTTCCGGAGTTGTTCACCTCTAAATCCTCACCAGGCTCAGAGTCAGGGAGCCAGGGGTACAATCCCTTATAATGTTGATTTTGATCCTAGAATCTGAAATGTTGAATCTGCCTATAAAATATGGAGTTGGGGGACCTTGCTTAATGTAGAAACCATGGAGATAATCTTTCACAATCCCTTTCAAGGTTATCAGAGGAATCAAACCGTCAAAGTTATTTGCTGATTGATTAATGTGTGAAGAGCACTAGACTTAACATTTGAGAAAGTACAGTACAAGAGATTTGTGACCTTGAGCAAGTTACTTAACTTCTCCGCGCCCATCTGTAAAATGAGATTAAGTCTGTGAACCTCATTGTGGGACGTGAACTGTGTCCAAACTGATGCTTGGCACATAGTGAGCACTTAACAGATACCATTAAAAAAATGGTGTATGCGATCCACTGCCCACAAAGAGCTTACAGTGGGGGACAGGCATTAAAAATAGATTAGGGATAGGGGAAATAGAAGAGTATACGAATATTTACAAGAGAATTGTGGTGCTGGGAGGAGTGTCAAGGTGCTGTTTTCCTGACATCCCCTTCAGAATTTGCTATTCGTATGAAAGGCTATAGTCCCTAATCAGGGGTCCTCATAGAGGACTCCTTCTCTTTGGTTCATATGGTATAGGAGGGGAGACTTGAGCAAAGACTGTGGCATCCCTGGCTGCAATAATGGGGTTCCCAGTCAAATCTCCAGGAAAGGGCAATAGGTTAGAGATACCCAGGAATGACTAGTGGGACATCACATCCCCATGGATTAGGGGACTACCTGGACTCAAATTGCCATAGTTGTCAGTAGTCTTTTTTGATTTCTGATAAATGAACAAAATAGAAGATAGTGCACTTTCCTCCCTTGGCTTCTCGTCCCATGCCCCCATCTTGTCTAAACCCTGTTGATGCTTTCCTGCTCACTATGTGCATGTCTGACTACTTTCACCTCACTTAAAAAGAAGGGAGAGCTAACTGTTACAGGCAAGGCCTGAGAGGGGTTCACAGTTGAATTACTGCTAGCTTGAGCAAACCTCTCCATCCTGAGGGACTCATTCCTTGCCTATAAATTGGGATTAGTTTGCATTTATAAGGCACACTTCAGGAGCAGTGAAAATGTAAACTTCTCCATCATCCTCCCGTGCAGACAGATTATCACATACCCCGTTAAAATTCAAAAAATGGAAAGTAAAACTTGCTGACTTCTGGACGTGAATGCCTCTCATATTATAGTCAAAGACATTGCCAATAAGCTACACATACATTATTCAGGTACAGTGGGAAATCAAATTGCAAGAGAAGCAGGATGACAGTTCTTTATTCATTAGGCAGTTTATCTGTGGGGCATTTGGGGCATCTGTTATACATTTAGGTATTTTAGTGGTTACCTTAAATATACTAATGGATGTAAACCTCTGATTATAAACCTCACAGAAAAAGGGGAAATGGGGGCTCTGCATTTATGCCAGAGTGGGGATGAGATGCAAGCAACTTATGAGTCATGGTTTCTAAATCAAGTGGATGGCCAGCACTTTCTTTTCGAATTGTAGCATTTGCTAAGCAATTACTATATGCTAAGTATCAGGTCTGACACAGTTCTGTCCCACATTGGGCTGACAGTCTACAAGTGAAAGAGAAAAGGCCTTTAGTCCCCATTTTACAGTTGAAGAAACTGTGGCATGGAGAAATTAGGGGACTTGCCCAAGGTAACACAGCAGAAAATTGGCAGAGATGGTTTTCTTACTCCCAGGCCCGTGCGCTTTCCACTATTCCAAACAGCTTCTCTCTAGTTTTTAGCTCTAATGATAATAGTAATAATAATAATATTGGTATTTGTTAAGTGCTTATTATGTGCCAAGTATTATACTAAGTATTGGGGTTGGTACAAGATAATCAAGTCCCACATGGGGCTCCCAGTCACAGTAGGAGGGAGAACAGGTATTGAAGCCCATTTTGGAAGATGGGGGAACTGAGGAACAGAGAAGTTGTGTTTTTCCCAAGGTCACACAGCAGGTAAGTGGTGGAGCTGGATTCAAATGGTATATTCCTTAAAGGCATGGAGCATGTCTGCCAAATCTATTGCTTTATACAGTGTATTTGTTAAGTGCCGTGCTGGGCACACCATAAAAGCTCAATAAATACTACGGATGCTTTCATTCAGAATCAAGCAGATCACTGATGGTTTAGAGCAAATCATATAAAGCTTTGCACAAAGCCTTAGACTTGAGCCTGTTTTTCTGAAAGACAAATCAGTCATATTTATTGAACACTTAAGTGTGTGCAGAGCACTGTACTAAGTGGTTGCTAGGGTACAGTAAAACAGATTTGGTAGACATGTTCCCTGCCCACAAGGAGTTTACAATCCAGCATTATAATCGTTATAACAATCTAGTTATAATATAGAGTAATGTAGAGTATTATACTTCAGGCATTTTTCCTGTTGTGTTTAGGACAACTGTGCAAATATTTTTCAAAAATCTGTGGGATTCACTGGCCTCAAAATTCTCTTCATCCTCCTCCACCCCACTGCCAGTTAGCAGTTGGCCTTCTCTTTTTAAGGGGCACCTATTCCTTCCTTCTTCCCCCAGACAATCTCCACCACCTTTATCTGCTCCAAAATAATAACAGTAATTGTGGTATTTGTTCAGTGTTTACTATGTGCCAGGCACTGTACTAAGCACTGGGGAGATACAAGGAAATCGGGTTGGACACACGTCCTGTCCCACATCGGGCTTATAGTCTTCATCCCCATTTTACAGATGAGGTAACTGAGGCCCAGAGAAGTGTAGCGACTTGCCCGAGGTCACACAGCAGACGAGTGGTGGAGCCGGAATTAGGACTTGTGTCCTTCTAACCCCCAGGCCAGTGCTCTATCCACTCGGCCAGACTTTCAGTGTCTCCTTGAGATTCCTCCAAATCTTCAGGCTCCCAATAGATCCAATAATAAAGGCAATGAAATCCAGCTAAGAGTTGTTAGAAAAGAAGGAAAGTAGCAAGGAAAGCTGCACGATCCTCAGTTTGAAGGGATCCCAAGAAAATAATAATAATAGCATTTGTTAAGCGCCTTCTCTGGGTCCAGCACTGTTATAAGCGCTGGGGTAGATAATAATAATAATGGCATTTATTAAGTGCTTACTATGTGCAAAGCACTGTTCTAAGCGCTGGGGAGGTTACAGGGTAATCAAGTTGTCCCATGGGGGGCTCACAGTCTTAATCCCCCATTTTACAGATGAGATAACTGATGCATAGAGAAGTGAAGTGACAATTGGCATTTATTAAGCGCTTACATTGTGCAAAGCACTGTTCTAAGCGCCGGGGAGGTTACAGGGTGATCAAGTTGTCCCATGGAGGGCTCACAGTCTTCATCTCCCGTTTTACAGATGAGGTAACTGAGGCCTAGAGAAGTGAAGTGACTTGCCCAAAGTCACACAGCTGACAATTGGCAGAGCCGGGATTTGAACCCATGACCTCTGACTCCAAAGCCCGGCCTCTTTCCACTGAGCCACGCTGCTGCTCATTAGATTAGCTAATTAACTAGATCATTATGTATTATTATTATTAATATTAGTTAGATAATGAATCAGATTATTCTTAGATAAAAGCTAAACAGGTTTGATACAGTCCCTATCTCACATGGGGCTCAGTCTTAATCCCCATTTTACAGAGGAGATAACTGAAGCATAGAGAAGTGAAGTGATTTGCCCAAAATCACACAGCAGACAAATGGCGGAGTCGGGTTTAGAATCCAGGTCCTTTTCACTCCCAGGCCTGAGCTCTGTCATTAGACCATGCTTCTTCCTTGATCTCGTCAGTCATCTCATCCAGTTCCCTGCCTGTTATGGGCCTGAGAAAGAATATAGAGAAAGAGCACAAGCCTGAGAGTCAAAAAGAGCTGGTTTCTAATCCCAGCTCCACCACTTAATAATGATGATGGCATTTATTAAGCGCTAACTATGTGCAAAGCACTGTTCTAAGCACCGGGGAGGTTACAAAGTGATCAGGTTGTCCCACGGGGGGCTCACAGTCTTAATCCCCAGTTTCCAGATGAGGTAACTGAGGCCCAGAGAAGTGAAGTGACTTGCCCAAAGTCACACAGCTGACAAGTGGCAGAGCCGTGCTTCGAATCCATGACCTCTGACTCCAAAGCCTGGGCTCTTTCCACTGAGCCATGCTGCTTTTCATTAGATTAGCTAATTAATTATTTATTATTTAATATTAATGTTAATTAGATCATTAGGTTATTATTAGATAAAAGGTTTGATACAGTCCCTAGCTCACATGGGGCTCAGTCTTAATCCCCATTTTACAGATGAGATAACAGGCATAGAGAAGTGAAGTGACAATTGGCATTTGTTAAGCGCTTACACTGTGCAAAGCACTGTTCTAAGCACTGGGGAGGTTACAAGGTGATCAGGTTGTCCCACGGGGGGCTCACAGTCTTAATCCCCATTTTCCAGATGAGGTAGCTGAGGCCCAGAGAAATGAAGTGACTTGCCCAAAGTGACAATTGTCTGCTGACAATTGGCGGAGCTGCGATTTGAACCCATGACCTCCGACTCCAAAGCCCGGGCTCTTTTCCACTGAGCCACGCTGACTTGCCTGCTGTGTGTCCTTGGGCAAGTTCTCTGAGCCTCAGTTTCCTCACTTGTAAAATTGGGGTTAAGACTAAGATCCCCCTGTGGGACATGGACTGTGTCCAACCTATCTACCTGAGCGTTGAGTATAGTGCCTAGCACATAGTAAGTGCTTAACAAATGCCTTTTAAAAAAACCCAAAAAGCAAAACAACTCTTCCTCTGAGCAAGAGAAATCCACAGAGCAGGAAAGGTTTCAGAGAAGTTCCCTTGGGTTTGGTCAGTCCGTTCTCCTGGAATTACAATGACTTTCAAGTATTCCAATATGATGAAACAATTTTTCCTCCTCTTTTCACCTGGACTGTAACAAAGAGGTCCTGACTTTAGTAGCGGCGGCCTCGACGGGAGTAGAAGCGTTGCAATTAGTCCCAGAAATTCAGTCACCAAGCAGTGGATGAAAAATCACCTTAAGCCATTGTTCCAAAGAGCACTTTGTTCCAGAGAGAGCATTTCTTTTGGGGTAGGGCAGGCATTTTCGCAAGTTTATCATGAAGCTTAGCATTTGTATGCTCAGGCTGGGCTGTTTTAATTGTTTCCTCATTTCCCGAGCAAGGATAGATTATCTTTGTGTGACAGGACAATATAGGAGAACGTGATATTTAGCTGTCTAGTCAACTGATTGAATGCCCACTTTGCATTTCAAGAATGTGGCAGCAGAACAAGTGAATTTTGTCACACTGCCTTATCTCATCATGCTGCCTATTTATATAATCCATCGACGGTATTTTTCCAGAAAACCAGAAAGTTGGGGTCAGGACAATGACAAATTTTCAGAGTTATTTTTTTTCCCGAGTGAGACTGAAAATCATAACTTTATTCTGGCAGAGTACTAGTATTCGTGACCTAAGGGGAAAAAAAGAGAACTGCTGAAGTTCCAACTAAAATACATTTCCAGGGAAGTATAGACCAGTACTCTCCCTAACTTCAAAGCCCTACTAAAATCATTTCTCCTCCAGGAGGCCTTCCATGCCTAGCAAGCCCATTATTTCTCAACCTTATTAGTCTCCCTTTCTGTTTTTCATGCACATTTGGGTCTGTACCCCTTATATTCTTTCAAACACACCCCACTCCCAGCTCCACAGCACTTATATCTTATCGTACACGCTGCCACTTCCCCAATCGGTAATTTATTTTAATGTCCGTCCGGGTCTGTAATGTAAGTTCCCTGAGGAGAGAGAGTGTGTTTCCCAACTCTATTTTATTGTATTCTCCCAAACAATAAGTACAGGGCTCCGCATACAGTAAACACTCAATAAATACCATTGACTGATTGATTAGAAAACCTCAGTACATTAGGACCACTTGCAGTGATGGCCTAAGTGACAGTTGATCCAAACAACTGTCTATGGGGAAGAGAGAGGGAATTTGAAAGATGTCATGTCATTATTGGGGCAGCTTTCCCCAACTCAGAAATTGCAGTGCAAAACGTGAGTCTACCCAAATTGAAGCATTAAAAACGGTCGTGGTGAAAATCATGGACCCTTTAGCTTTTGAAGAGTGAAAATTACACAGAGATTTTGGTCCCTCAAGCTTGACCTGACTGATATTCATATTAAAATATGCCCTTAACTTGATGTATAAGCAACGGACTATCTACATTTTTTTTTTTAGACCTGTGACACTTTGAAAAATTTGATCTTTATTTTATGCGCTTGCATTGACTTTAAAGTGTGTGTGTGTGTAGGTGTGTGGCCTATTACCATGGCTAGAAATTCATTTCTTAACAAACATCTCTTGACTTTTGACCTTCTTCAAATGCTCAATATTGTTAAAAACCATTATAATTCTACGTCAGGAAGCAAATGAGTCCATCTTCCTGTCTTAAATCGGAATGTACTCAGCCATTCCAAACAAAATGTGAATCTTGCAACCATAGTTTATCCTCATAAATTTCTTTGAGTCTTTAGGAAGAAAAGGGACTACAAGATTCTTAAGGTAGGAATGCACAGTCGTAAGCGGGATTGGGAATTGTAAAATTTAGCACTTAATTGAGCAAATGTTCCAGCTCTGTCTTCGTTGCTTAGAGATTCTATGACTGTCATATAATTCTATAACTTTATGTTCTAGGTCCTTGGTTTGGTGTTTTCTCTGGTTTTGCTCCTCCAGATTGGGAAGAGTTGAAAATGCAGATCTGTTGAAGATTCACCAGTCAAACGTTTGTCTCTTTCTCACTTGTTTTCGGCTTTCACTGTTGAGATAGACATCAGAAGCAGCTGTTTTGCTAAATTATATCATAGAGCCAGATACATGAATATCTTCCAGAATTAAACATAGTTAAGACCTGTGAGACAGAGTTGATGCTTTGAATATCAGTTTTCCTTGCAATAAAACCTTTGTTTATACGGCGAGTTTTTTGTCTGGCTAGAGTATTCAGATGCTGATTACCTTTGAAGGCTCCTTCCCATCCGAAGTCCCAATTATAGCTCACTGAGGTGAGGAAGTGCCATTAGAGAAGAAGGGGAATATGCATTGCAGCTCTAATAATAATAATAATAATAATGATAATAATAATGCTGGTATTTGTTAAGCACTTACTATGTGTCAAGCACAGTGGTAGATCCAAGCATATTAGGTTGGATACTATCCCTGTCCCACATGGGGCTCACAGTCTTCATCCCTATTTTACAGATGTGGTAACTGAGGCAGAGGGAAGTTAGATGACTTACCCAAGGTCACACAGCAGACAAGTGGCAGAGCCGGGATTAGAACCCAGGTCCTTCTGATTCCCCGGCCCATGTTCTGTCCACTTGGTTGCTTTACCATTAGGGCTGGGTATTTTTAAGTGCTAAAACCAAATAGGGCTTCTCACATGGTGGATAGGCTCGGCAGGAATCCTGAAAAGTAGCTGCCCAGTGTGGATGGCGAAGATGGAAACAGCTGATGGCCCGTGACCCTGGCACATACGATTGAATGAATGGTAATAATCGTTATAGAGATGGTCATTGAAACCATGGGAGCAAATGAGTTCTCCAAAGTTGAGCCCACTTTTATACTGTGAGCCCACTGTTGGGTAGGAACTGTCTCTATATGTTGCCAACTTGTACTTCCCAAGTGCTTAGTACAGTGCTCTGCACACAGTAAGCGCTCAATAAATGCGATTGATGATGATGATGATGATGAAGCATAGAAGGGGACCCAGAAAAGAGCCTTGAAGGACTCCCCACAGCTAGGGGGTGGGAGGCGGAGCCCCCAAAAGAGACTGAGAAGTATCAGCCAGACAGATAGGAGGAGAACCAGGTGAGGACAGTGTCGGTGAAGCCAAAGTTGGATGACATTTCCAGGAGAAGTTGGTGGTTGAAGGCAGCTGAGAGGTTGAGGAGGATTAGGATGGAGTAGAGGCCGTTGGGTTTGGCAAGAAGGAGATCATTGGTGATTTTTGAGAGGGCAGTTTCGGTAGAGTGAAGGGGGTGGAAGCTAGATTGGAGGGTATCAAGGAAAGAACTGGAGCAGTCAGTTGAGGCAGTGAGCGTGGACAACTTGCTCAAGACGTTTGGACAGGAATGGCAGGAAAGAGTTGGGGAAATAACCGGAGAGAGTCGTGGGGTCATGGGTGTTTTTTTTTTTTTTTTTTTTTTTTTTTTTTTTAGGATAGGGGAGACATGAGTATGTTTGAAAGCAGTGAGAAAGCCGCCGTTGGAAAGTGAAGCATTGAAGATGGTGGTTAGGGAGGGAAGAAGGGAAGAATATTTTGATAAGGTGTGAAGGGATGGATGGAGTGGGAGGGGCTTCAGCCACTGAGCCTGGGGCTAAAGTAGGGGGGGCCCAGACTGCCCCCCCAGAGACAGCGCTTAGAACAGTGCTTTGCACATAGTAAGCGCTTAACAAATGCCATTATTATTATTATTATTATATGCAACTCGAACTGTTGCTGCTTCAGATGTCCATTGCTTCCCTCCTGACCCTCCCAACATGGATGTCATTTAGGTCTTTATGAAGACAACACCCCAGGATGGAGCCCCATGTGGGATCCGATTAACTGGAATCTATCCCAGTGCTTAGAACAGTGCCTGAAACATAGTAAGTGCATAACAAATATGACAGTAATAATAATGATAGTAATAAGGATTCAGCGCCTACTTTTCCTCCCCCTTTGGTTGTGAGACACATGTGGGACAAAGACTGTCCCCGATTTTCTTATATTGCATCTACCTCAACGCTAACCTGGCACAAATACCGCCATTGTTTAATTGTTATTTAATTACGGAGAAGCAAGGGAAGGAGAGGAAAAGTCAGACTCTCAAGGCTAGTTGAGAGGCAGTGGGGCTTTTACTCAAAAATGGTATGAGGCAGAAAAGGAGCTTTCCTTTTTTATGTGTGAATCTCGCATTTCTGACATATGAAATACTTGTTTAAAAATAATCTCTGTTCTTCTCAAATGTCTGAAATGTCTCAAATGTCTTCTGTAGGCCCATCCTGGCTTAGAAAGTGATTTTGAAATTCTTAGTTGCCCAAGATTTGGGTTTCTGTCTCTGTTTTAAAGCCCATATTTAACGAGGCTATTTTCCCCCATTTAGATGCCTGCCATAGGTTCCTGTTTTAGTGTGCCAAGTAGTCCATATGGTGTGGAAGAAGATGATTTGTAGTTCAGCAGTTTCCTTCTGCTGCCACTCTAGGTATCAAATCTGTGTTTGCTTGTTGTCCCCTCAGATTGTAAACCCTTGAAGAGCAGGACCATACTTTCATTTATGCTCCCAAGTTCAATACTCTCTCTACACCCAGGAGATGCTTAGTAAATAATAAATAAATGCAATCCTGCGTCAATGGAAAGCTGGGAGACTTCTGCGTCACACAGACCAGCAGGGTGACTGCAATCAATACATTGTATTTAATGAGTGCACACTGTATGCAGAGCACTGTACTAAACGCTTGGGAGAGCCCAGTATAATCAAGAAAGGAGGGGCTGTTTTTGAGCAGGAGTTTTGACCGGATTATGAAACCAAGGAGCTAAAAACAACAGTCGTTGCCACCCACAGAGCAAGAGTACAGCAAAGGACAATCTTTGTGTGTGTGTGTGTAGAGTGTGTAAGGGGAATACCGTGGAAGAATAATGAGGAGGACTTTTAGTGGGAGAATTTCCTGGTGCCAACCTGAGAACTGTGGGGCCCTCCGTTCATATTCCGTGGAGGAAAGCCCCTGATAAAGAATAGCCGCACCCCTGCACCTGGTGCAGAATGGCCTAACTCCAGGAATGTGGACTTTATCTCATAAAGCAAGGACAAACACAAAGGGCCGCGCTGTGGGGAGAATGCCGGACTTCTTTGGGAGGATTCTTCCCAGGGCGATAACGCACCCATGGCCTCCCACCCGCTACTGTTGTGCATTCATTCATTCATTCATTCATTCAATCGTATTTATTGAGCGCTTACTGTGTGCAGAGCACTGTACTAAGCGTTTGGGAAGTACAAGTTGGCAACGTATAGAGACGGTCCCCATGAAACCAGCACAGCTTATAAAAAAGCGCTGCTTCCCCCTTACTCTTGAGACCCGCGATGGCCAGTGGGGCAGACGGTCCTTTGGGTTCTCCGTGAATCTAGGTGTACCAGAGTGACTCCGGGGAAATATTGCTGACCCCTGGAAATCTTTAGAGTTGTCAGTCTAGCGTGCTCACTATACCTCGCTCTCACATCTACCAATGACCACCTCTGCCCAACACCTTTCCCCCGCCTGGAACTCTCTCCCTTCAATCCAATGACCACATCTTCCAAGTCCTCCACATCTTCAAAACCCTCCTTAAAATCACATCTCCTCCAGGAGGCTTTCCCCAAATTCTATCCTCAGGCTATAGCCCTATCAAATGCCATTTCAGCACTTCTGTGCCTCCTGAGCACTTGTGTATTCACAAACTCACATAGCAATTACATGTATTGCTCACACAAGAATTCTCATGTGTACATTCCCCTTTCCTCCTCCTTATTTTATTTTAGTGTCTATCTCTTCCAGTAGATTGTGTGTTCCTTTAGGGCAGGGATCACGCCTACAGTGCTTAGAAAGGTGCTTGGCACATAGTAAGCGCTTAACGAATACCATTCTTATTTACTGTACTCAAGTGCTTAGTACAGTGCACTTCACAAAGTAAGGGTTCAATAAATGCCATTGATTGATTGATATCTGGAGCACCTGGATGATGATGATGGTATCTGTTCCCAGACTGAGCCCCCTCCTTCCTCTCCCCCTCGTCCCCCTCCCCATCCCCTGCCTTACCTCCTTCCCCTATATACACAGCACCTGTATATATGTTTGTACAGATTTATTACTCTATTTTACTTGTACATATTTATTCTACTTATTTTATTTTGTTAATATGTTTTGTTGTCTGTCTCCCCCTTCTAGACTGTGAGCTTGCTGTTGGGTAGGGACCGTCTCTATATGTTGCCAACTTGTACTTCCCAAGCGCTTAGTACAGTGCTCTGCACACAGTAAGCGCTAAATAAATATGATTGAATGAATGTTAGGCACTTACTGTGTACCAGGCACTGTACTAAGCGCTGGGGTGTATAGAAGCAAATCGGGTTGGACACAGTACCTGCCCCCACAGTCTCAAATCCTCATTTTGCAGGTGAGGTAACTGAGGCCCAGAGAAGTGAAGTGACCTGCCCAAGGTCATACAGCAGACACATGGTGGAGCCGGGATTAGAACCCAGGACCTTCTGTCTCACAGGCCTGTCCTCTATCCACTTATGATGATGATGGCATTTATTAAGCACTTACTATGTGCAAAGCACTGTTCTAAGCGCTGGGGAGGTTACAAGGTGATCAGTTTGTCTCACGGGGGGCTCACAGTCTTAATCCCCATTTTACAGATGAGGTAACTGAAGCACAGAGAAGGTAAGTGACTTGCCCAAAGTCACACAGCTAATTGGTGGAGTCAGGATTTGAATCCATGACCTCTGACTCCAAAGCCCCGTGCTCTTTCCACTGAGCCACGCTGCTTCACTTGTACTTCCCAAGCGCTTAGTACAGTGCTCTGCACACAGTAAGCGCTCAATAAATACGATTGAATGAATGAATGAATGAATGCTGCTTCTCTGTTGCCCATGTTGCCCAAACCAAAGTTATCCAAATAGGAGATGTGGGAAAATGCCTTGCAATATGGATGAAAACTTTGCTCGCAAGAAGATTTAAAATGTTACTAATTGCACTGTACATTTTTATGCCTCAAATTTCTTCAGCTCCTCCCCTATCGTAGTATCCTCTGCCATCTTTGTGGTGATCATCTGATTTGGCTTCAAATCCTGATGTCCTTATGGTGTATCTACCCCAGCACAACATAGTAAGAATTGAAGGAATATCACAATTACGAAAGGGATCACTTTAGTTTCAAGCGTGACGTAAGGAATAGAGCACGGGCCTAGGAGTTAGAAAGTCATGGGTTGTAATGCTGGCTCTGCCACATCTGTTGTGTGACCTTGGGTAAGTCACTTCACTTCTCTGTGCCTCAGCTGCAAAATGATTGAGACTGTTAGTCCCACTTGGGACAGGGACTGTGTCCAACCCTATTTGCTTGTATCCATCCCAGTGCTTGGCACGTTGTAAGCACTTAACAAATACCACAATTATTATTATTATTATGGTTATTATCGACCCACATTTCTCAGGAAAATCCACTGGGGTTCTAAGCAATATTACTGACGTGCCACATGATGCATACAACCTTTTAAAACTAATTTTGTGGGATGTGATTTAGGTCACAATCACAAAATGGTATCATTCATACAGTTGTTCACTAGTTTATGATCTTCTAAGGAATCCAAAATGCATTGTACAATAAAAAGAGCAGAACAAATTGGATGAGCAAAATCTATCCTGCCTCATGAACATGAAAAGCATAAGTGATACAGCTGCAGAGAGCCATCATCATCATCAGAGAAATCCTGGAAGGGTGCTTATAATTTGGGGTAAAGTTTCCCCTTCTGTCCTCACTCTATTTATTTATTTATTTTACTTGTACATATCTATTCTATTTATTTTATTTTGTTAGTATATTTGGTTTTGTTCTCTGTCTCCCCCTTTTAGACTGTGAGCCCACTGTTGGGTAGGGACTGTCTCTATATGTTGCCAATTTGGACTTCCCAAGCGCTTAGTACCGTGCTCTGCACATAGTAAGTGCTCAATAAATACGATTGATGATGATGATGCTTATAATTTGGGATAAAGTTCCCCCTTCTGTCCTCGGACTAGTTTTTTTAAAAAAATCCTGCTCAGAAAAGGGATCGTGGTGGAAGCTCAGCAAACCCAGGTTTTTACTGGGAGCGACTTCAGTCTTTAAAGGCCTAAGCCTCCAACCACATCCACTCCTTCATCTTTTATGGTCTGGAACTCTGGAAATGGAATTTGACATCAAATCCTCCTCAGGACGATAAATCTTTGTGTTTTCGGCCTGGCGGTTTTATTAAAGGCTCTGTTGGGCTGTCCAGTGAACCGGTGGAATCAAGCAGACAAAGATAGCAGGCCAGGAGCCTAACCCTGTGGAACAACAGAACAATGGGAAAGGAACGCAAATGCGGATTATTGTGACGCTAAGCAGCACGTATAATAAGGAGAAAAGCCCAATCAACCTTTCCAGGCAAGGTGAGCAAAACAATGACTAGTCATAGCGAAGCCAAATGGGATAACTAACTGAAGCAAATATGACATTGCACCTGGATCAGAATTTCTCCAAGAGCAATACGTGTCTCTATTGCAAGTGATGCCAATAGAACACGCTGTTCTGTGGAGGGATTCAAATCTTGGAAAATAGGTTAGAGTTCGTGGCAATGCTGGTGAAGGGAATTGTCAGGAATGTTCAAAACAAGCAAGAAATCTTTAAATTCAAACTAGAAACTAGAATTATTTTCTCAACCACTTAAAGCAGCTTTATTCTAGAATGAGAGAAGGCAATTTAAACTCAGAGATTTCTCATTAACAAGGAAAGGGATGACTGTTTTGCAATGTGACCATTGAATGGTCTCTGGAAGGAATTTGATTATCACTCAATTAATGCTACTTAATGGATTAATTGCTTGGATTTCAGAATGCTCACAGGGTGGCCGTTCTCTAGGTTCTTGGATATGTCATAATTCAAGACTTTTCTCAAGATTAACCGTCATACTGATAGTTAATAATGACCTAAGCTACATTTAGAAGATTAGATGTAACCAGAAGTTTATTTTCTCCACACTAAGAAAAGTCTGAATTAAATTTTTGTACCTAAATTTTGTTCAAGCCATTGTACTGTACAACTGTATCTTTTTATGAAGAATCACAGATGTCAGTTTTACCTGAGAGTAGTAGCATGGACTAGTGGAAAAAAGAATGGGATCAGGACAGAGCCCTTATGTAACCCCACGACATTTATTAAATATCTGCAATTTATTTATATTAATGCGTCTCCTCCTCTAGACTGTAAGCTTGTTGTGTGCAGGGGACACGTCTACTAACGCTATTATATTGTACTCTCCCGAGCACTTAGTACAATGTTCTGCGCACAGTGAGCCCTCAATAAATAAGAGTGATTGATTGATTGATTGAGAATCAGGATGCCTGTTTTCTAATACTCACTCTGCCACTTGGCTGCTGTGTGACCTTGGGGAAGTCACTTAACTTCTCTGTGTCTCGATTTCCTCATCTGTTAAATAGGGTTTCAATATCCTTTTCCCCACCCCCGTCTAGACTGTGAGCCCTAAGTGGGACAGAGACTGTGTCAAATCTGGTTAACTTGTATAATAATAATGATAATGGCATTTATTAAGTGCTTACTATGTGCAAAGCACTGTTCTAAGCACTGGGAGGTTACAAGGTGATCAGGTTGTCCCACGGGGGGCTCACAGTCTTCATCCCCATTTTACAGATGAGGTCACTGAGGCCCAGAGAAGTGAAGTGACTTGCCCAAAGTCACACAGCTGACAAGTGGCGGAGCTGGGATTTGAACCCATGACCTCTGACTCCAAAGCCCTTGCTCTTTCCACTGAGCCACGCTGCTTCCCCTACCTGAGGTATCTACCTCAGCGCATAGTAAGCACTTAACAAATACCATTATTGAGAAGCAGCATGGCCTAATGGGTAGAGCACGGGCCTGGGAATCAGGAGGTCGTGGGTTCCAATCCTGGCTCTGCCACTTGTCTGCTGTGTGACCTTGGGCAAGTCCCTTCACTTCTCTGGGCCTCTATTTCTTCATCTGTAAAATGGGGATTAAGACTGTGAACCCTATGTGGGGAAAGACTGTGTTCAACCCGACTATCTCGTATCTACCCCAGCCCTTAGAACAGTGTCTGACACATAATAATAATAATAATAATAATAATAATAATGATCATGGTATTTGTTAAGTGCTTACTATGTGCAAAGCACTGTTCTAAGCGCTGGAGGGGGGCATGCAAGGCGATCAGGTTGTCCCACATGGGGCTCACAGTCTTAATCCCCATTTTACAGATGAGGTAACTGAGGCACAGAGAATTTAAGTGGCTTGCCCAAGATCACCCAGCTGACAAGCGGCGGAGCAGGGATGCGAACCCATGATGACATAGAAAGCACTTAACAAATACTATAGTTATTATTACTATTACTATGAAGAAATTGGAACTGCTATCTATTCATCGCTCAGACCTAGCAGCGTGGCTCAGTGGAAAGAGCACGGGTTTGGGCGTCAGAGGTCATGGGTTCAAATCCTAGCTCCACCGCTTGTCAGCTGTGTGACTTTGGGCAAGTCACTTAACTTCTCTGTGCCTCAGTTACCTCATCTGTAAAACGGGGATTTAGATTGTGAGCCCCACATGGGACAACCTGATCGCCTTGTATCCTCCCCAGCGCTTAGAACAGTGCTTTGCAGCGCTTAACAAATACCAAAATTATTATTATTATCTAGGTTCATAAGTTGTGAGGTTGCATCGTCAACGATGAGGGAAATGCCACTTTCAAAAAACAGGCACACCATGGGGTTTCGGGCATAACCAAAAAGCGAAATTTGCCAACAAAACTACCCAGTGTGAATCTTCGGTTTATGGCAGCAGAGAATAATCCCAGGAATGGCTTCTACTGAAAGCCTCTATCCATAACTGTATTGATTAGAAGAACTCTATTCAAACCCATCTCTGGTTGCCATGACAGGCTGGCACTTAGGTCACCTAATGGATGATCTATATTTCCAGCCGCTCAAGCTGAATTTGGCCCCGGGAGGGTGATAAATCACACAGTAACATGGTTTAGCATTTATTATGAGTAATTATTTAACAGCTTCCATTTATTCCAGATCAATTCCTTCCTGAAGATTGGATTGTTTCAGGCCTCTTATGGCAGGAGAGATGAGAATGAGAAGTAGCAATGTACAACACTACTTAGAGAAGCCATGTGGCCTAGCGGAATAATAATAATAATAATAATGGCATTTGTTAAGCATTTACTATGTGCCAAGCACTGTTCTAAGCACTGGGGGGATACAAGGTAATCAAGTTGTCCCACGTGGGGCTCACAATCTTAATCCCCATTTTACAAATGAGGTAACTGAGGCACAGAGAAGTGAGGTGACTTGCCCAAAGTCACACACCTGACAAGTGGCGAAGCTGGGATTCGAACCCATGACCTCTGACTCCCAAGCCCAGGCTCTTTCCACTGAGCCGCACAGCTTCTCTGGAGACTGGGCCTGGGAATCAGAGGACCTGGGTTCTAATCCTGGCACTACCACTTGCCTGTTTTACACCCTTAACTTCTCTGTGCCTCAGTTTCCTCATCTGTAAAATGTGGATTTGATACCCCGTTCTCCCTCCTACTTAGACTGTGAGCCTCCTGTGGGACAGAGACTGTGTCCGACCTAATTAATTGTATCTACCCCAGTGTATATCCATGTGCCAAATATTTGAAAGTAGACACAAATGATAAAAACATAGAAATCAACCAAACAAATAAAACAGATATATAGATATATATGAGAGTTTCCAACTTGCTGATATAGGACTATGACCAGAGCGGTAGATTCAGGAAATGCTTCCTAGAAGGCATAACTTTTTTAGGAGATCTTTGATGGGTAGAGGAACATGGTTTGATGTTTCGAGCTTTGTGGGTTCCAAAATGTTTGAAGAGTCACAGCAAGGTATACTCGGGACAAACAGTGTGGTCTAGTGGAAAGAGCACCAGCCTTGGAGTCAGACGACCTGGGTTCTAATCCTGGCTCTGCCCATGGCTTGCTGTGTGACCTTGGACAAGTCACAACTTCTCTGTGCCTCACTTTTCTCAGCTGTAAAACGGGGATTAAATACTTGTTTTCCCTGCTACTTAGACCGTGAGCCCCATGTGGGACAGGGACTGTGTCCCACCTAGTTAACCTGTACCTTTCCTGCGTTTAGAACAGTGTCTGACACAAGCACTTACCTCCTCCTTGCTTCCTTCCCGGCCGCCGTCTTCAAACGCTCATTCCTCAAAGATTTCTTCCCCACTCTTTGCAAACATGCTCACGTCTCACCTAGTTCTTTTTAAAAAAAATAAGCCTTGTCCCACCTTCCAGCTGTCACCTCGTCGTTCTCCTAAATTTCCTATCCAAACTCCTTGAGGAAGCTGTTTACACCCTCTCCTCCAATTCTCTCCTCATTGACCCCCTCCAATCCGGCGTCCCCTTCACTCCACTGAAACGGCCCACTCAAAGGACACCCATGACCAATGGCTTCTACTCCATCCTAATCCTCCTCGACCTCTCAGCTGCCTTTGATACCGTGGCCCACCCCCTTCTCCTGGAAACATTATCCAACCTTGGCTTCACTGACACTGTCCTCCCTTGGTTCTCCTCCTAGTTATCTGGCTGGTCCTTCTCCGTCTCTTTCACAGCCTCCTCCTGTGCTTCCCTTAACTGGGGGAATCCCTGAAGCCTCAGTTCTAGATCCCCTTCTATTATTCTTTATCTATTTATTATTATTATATTATTATTATAGATTATTATTTATCTATTTATTCTACTTGTACATATCTATTCTATTTTATTTTGTTAGTATGTTTGGTTTTGTTCTCTGTCTCCCCCTTTGAGACTGTGAGCCCACTGTTGGCTAGGGACTGTCTCTATATGTTGCCAAATTGTACTTCCCAAGCGCTTAGTACAGTGCTCGGCACACAGTAAGCGCTCAATAAATACGATTGATGATGATGATGATGATAATTCTTCACCTCCCTTGGAGAGCTCATTCACTTCCACGACTTCAACTATCGTCTCTATGCAGATTATTCCCTAATATGCTTCTCCAGCCCTGATCTTTCTCCTCCTCTGCCATCTTGAATTTTCCCCTGCCTTCAGGATGGCTGTACTTGGGGGTCCCATTGACACTTTTTATGGAATTTGCTAAGCGCCTACTATGTGCCAGGCACTGAGATAGATACAATCAGATTGGATGTAGTCCGTGTCTCACATGAGGCTCCCAATCTTAAACCTGATTTTACAGATGAGGTAACTGAGGCAAAAAGAAGTTACCCAAGGTCACACAGCAGACCAGCAGCAGAGCTCGGATTAGAACCCAGGTCTTCCTGATTCCCAGGCCCGTGCTTTATCCATTGTCACACTGCTTTTAATAATAATGTTGGTATTTGTTAAGTGCTTACTATGTGCAAAGCACTGTTCTAAGCACTGGGGTAGGTCAGGTTGTCCCACAAGGGGCTCACAGTCTTCATCCCCATTTTACAGATGAGGGAACTGAGGCCCAGAGAAGTGAAGTGACTTGCCCACAGTCACACAGCTGACAAGTGGCAGAGCCGGAATTTGAACCCATGGCCTCTGACTCCAAAGCCCATGCTCTTTCCACTGAGCCACACTGCTTTTCTAAGTTGAAACTTAACACGTCCAAAAAAGAACTCATCTTCCCAGTCAAACCCTGTCCACTTCCAACTTTCCTATCACTGTAGACAACATCATCCTCCTCCTTGTCTCACTAGCTCATAACCTTGGTGTTATCCTTGCCTCATCTCTCTCATTTAACCTGAATATTCAGTCTGTCACCAAATCCTGTCAGTTCTTAACAATCTGGAATCTTCTTCTTTCTCTCCATCCCAAAATGTTATCATGCTGATCCAAGCACTTATCATAATTTCCCTTGATTACTGTGTCAGCCTCTTTGCTGACCTCCCTGCCTCCTATCTCTCTCCTCTTCAGTCCACACCTCACTTTGCTGCCTGGATCATTTAAAAAAAAAAAATTCAGTCCACATTTCTCCACTCTTCAAAAATGTCCATTGGAGATTATTGTTAATCACCCAAGTGCTCAGTACCGTATTCTGCACAAAGGAAGCACTCAATAAATGCCAATTATTGATTGATTATATTCCCATGGTGGTTGTGCTGTGGCGTGCTGATCAGAAGCAGCGTGGCTCAGTGGAAAGGGGTCGTGGGTTCAAATCCCGGCTCTGCCACTTGTCAACTATGTGACTTTGGGCAAGTCACTTTACTTCTCTGGGCCTCAATTCCCTCACCTGTAAAATGGGGATTAAGACTGTGAGTCCCCCCGTGGGACAACCTCATTACCTTGTAACCTCCCCAGCGCTTAGAACAGTGCTTTGCTCATAGTAAGCGCTTAATAAATGCTATTATTATTATTATTATTATCCCTCAGTAATTAGGGTATGCCTGTACATAATTTATTATTGTCCTAACACTATAGGGTTATTGGTGTACTATGAATTTTGATCAAACAAATTTGTACATTGATAAATTTATAAGGAACATAGCATCTGATTTCTACATCCAGAATTTGTATTCCTGCTTGCACTGAGAAAATTACTTTTCGCATTTTCTAAATTAAGGCAAATGGCTACTTCTCTCTCTTCTTCTCTCTCACCTTCCTTCCCCGTCTTCCCACCCTCCATCCCATTTTATCCTGGCTCTGCCACTTGTGGCCTTGGGCAAGTCACTTCTCTGTGCCTCAGTTACCTCATCTGTAAAACAGGGATTGAGACTGTGAGCCCCACGTGGGACAGGGACTCTGTCAAACCTGATATGTTTGTATCTCCACCCCTGCTCCTTGTACAGTGCTTGGCACCTACTAAGTGCTTAACAAATGCTATTATTATTATTATTATTATTATTATTATTATTATTATTATTATTGTTATTATCATTAGAGAAGCAGCAGGGCTTAGTGAAAAGACTCCAGGCTTGGGAGTCAGAGGTCGTGGATTCTAATCCAGGCTCTGCCACTTATCAGCCATGTGACTTTGGGCAAGTCACTTAACTTCCCTGTGCCTCAGTTACCTCATCTGTAAAATGGGGATTAAGACTGTGAACCCCGCGTGGGACAACCGGATCACCTTATATCTACCTCAGCACTTAAAACAGTGCTTGGCACATAGTAAGCACTTTGTAAATACTATTATTATTATTATTATTATTATCTCCTCTCTGCTGGGAGTGCACTAGAAGAAGCTTCAACCCTTCACAGCGCATTTTAGAAATGCATATCATGATCTGAAAATCTATTCCTGAAATAGTAGAGGAAGCCAACCCAGGCCCATTAAAGCTCACAATGTTTCTTTTCAGAACAGAGCCAAAGTCATTTATCCAAATGCAGCCCAAAGGCATAACAGTCAAGAAATTACTTGGTTGCTCTGTAGAGAAGGCAATAATAGATGCAACAATCCCGTCATTCCTGTTGTCCCTTTTTCCTTTCCCCCTCCCATCTTCTCCATTGGTTCAGAATGCCATCAGATAACGAACACCTGCCCACCACAGGATTTGAGAGGATTTAATGAGCATCCAAAAGAAAATGGATAGGATCGCATCTGTGTGTCTATACGGTACCGTTTACATTCTCTAGAAGAAAATCATTTCCCAGTTCGTTTTCGAATCGTGTATCGACCAGAACAAAAGACCTGCCTGTAATTGGGTCCAGAAGGCGTTTCAGGACCTCTGGCAGTGGTGATGGTCTCTCTCGGAGAAGGGAAGAGCCTCCAGAATGGTCCATGCTCCATGGCTTCTCTGATTAAAATGCCTTGGGCTAGTACCAGGACAATCATCCTGCTGGCTCTGTGCCAGTTCCAAGCAAATCCTTGTGCTGGATGGATCTGGAAATCCAAAGCTTATTTAGACTGGAGACCCCCACAGTAAAGCAAGCAGCAAGGATGCTCCAAATCACGACCTGTAACCTTGCCAGCACAATTTTTCCTTTAATAGGGCCTCAAAATAAAGCCTAAAAAAGAAATCTGGGTGTTCCCAGCCATCTGCTCTGCAGGTATTGCCCTGATTCGTGCAGGGAGGGGTGCGTGGAGAAAAAGTCCGAGCCTTTAAAAGCCCGATAAATTTCCCCTATGGGTCCTTGTGAAATGGTTGAAGGCCAAAGATAAAGTTTGGGATTTTGGTTGGTCTATTTTTGAAAGGGGGATAAGTGGATTCAGGTGGGGATATTTATTCGGCACCTGCCTGGTTTTTCATTCTGAATCTGTGAACCCTGCGCGGATACACGTTGGAAATCGGAAACAATTTCTCAGCCCAAGTTAAAAGCTCTTCACTGGATGATTCACTTGCAGTGATTGTTTTGAAGGTGAGATGTAGATGTCTCAATCAAGGCAGATTTGATACTAATGATAATGATATTAACTATGATATTTAAGCGCTTACTCTGTGCGAAGCACTGTTCTAAGTGCTGGGGGGATACAAGGCGATCAGGTTGTCCCACGTGGGGCTCACAGTCTTAATCCCCATTTTACAGATGAGGTAACTGAGGCACAGAGAAGTTAAGTGACTTGCCCAAAGTCACACAGCTGACAAGCGGCAGAGCTGAGATTAGAACCCATGATCGTGCCCGTTCTGCTAAGCCACGCTGCTGCTCACTTCATCTTACTTCTTATTTCATCACTCTCACCCCACCTCCCTTCAGTATAAGTGAGGTTGTAATAATGATAACTTAGGTCTTTGTTAGACACTGATTATGTGCCAATCAAAAGTGCTGGGATAAATATAATGTCCTGTGGTCAGGGAACAGTTGTTCTATCCCAAGAATTTGTACAGTGCTCTGCACACAATTAAAAGTGTTCAATAAATACCGTTGGTTGAATAGAAGCAGTCCCTGTTCACATAAGATGCCTGTCTATTTGTTTTGTTTTGTTGGCTGTCTCCCCCCTTCAAAACTGTGAGCCCATTGTTGGATAGGGATTGTCTCTATTTGTTGCCAAATTGTACTTTCCAAGTGCTCTGCACACAGTAAGTGCTCAATAAATCCGATTGAATAAATGACTAAGATTCGCAGTCCAGTGAGGAGGGAGATTAAGGATCTTAACTCCATTTCTTGTTTTATGCTGTCGTCATCTCCGAGCTGCAACGATTCCGTGGACACATCTCTCCCAGAACGTCCACCTCCACTTCCATTTGTTCTGGTAGTGTATCAGTAGAGTTTTCTTGGTAAAAATACGGTTTACCGTTGCCCATTTCCACACGTAAACTTGAGTCTCTGCCCTCGACTCTCTCCCACGTTGCTGGTCCCCAGCATAAATGAGTTTTGATTTGTAGCAGATTGCCTTCCACTTGCTAGCCACTGCCCAAGCTAGGAATGGAATGGATATAATAATAATAATGATGGTATTTGTTAAGCACTTACTATGTGCCGAGCCCTGTTGTAAGTGCTGGGATTTACCTCTGCTTGACTCTCCCTCCCATAGCCGAGATTGGTAGGGTACTGGAAACTCTCCAGGTGTGACCCTGAGAGGGGGTCCCATTGCTACAGGTTAGGAAATTGAGGCACAGGGAAGTTAAGTGACTTATCCAAAGTCACAAAGGTCTCATAACTCCCAGGCTCGTGTTCTTTCTACTAGACTTGGTTGCTTCTCTAAACAGCAGTTTATGTCAATCAATCAATCATAGTATTTATTGAGTGCTT
Source organism: Tachyglossus aculeatus (assembly GCF_015852505.1). NCBI lineage: Eukaryota > Metazoa > Chordata > Mammalia > Monotremata > Tachyglossidae > Tachyglossus > Tachyglossus aculeatus. Next base: position 20,076,447 of record NC_052079.1, on the reverse strand, counting down.
ACAAGTGTGCACTTGGGAGACTACAAGACTACTACAAGACTACTTGAGAAGTAGCGTGGCTCAGTGGAAAGAGCCCGGGCTTTGGAGTCAGAGGTCATGGGTTCAAATTCCAGCTCCGCCACTTGTCAGCTGTGTGACTTTGGGCAAGTCACTTCACTTCTCTGTGCCTCAGTTACCTCATCTGTAAAATAGGGATTAAGCCTGTGAGCCCCCCGTGGGACAATCTGATCACCTTGTAACCTCCCCAGTGCTTAGAACAGTGCTTTGCACATAGTAAGTGCTTAATAAATGCCATTATTATTATTATTATTATTATTACAATTCAACAGAGTTGGAAGACACATTCCCTACCCTCAAGAAGTTTACAGTCTACAGGGGAGACAGACATTAAAATAAATTATGGACGTATACTTAAGTGCTGTGGGACAAATAAAGAGTACACATCCATGTGTGAGTTTATATATATATATATATATATATGTGTGTGTGTGTGTGTGTATGTGTGTGTATATATTCATGTATACATATATATCTATATATTTCAAAATCTACATCCCTTGAGATATTAGGGTACTTAAGAAAAATGATGCTGTCCTCTCACTCTTCCTTCTTCCCTTTCTGAAATGTTATTTTTGCATCACATTTGTCGCATGTTTTAAAGTTAACAACTTGGGTGCTGGGGTGGGATGCTAGGTCACAACACATCATAAAGGCCCGCTGATCCTATCAAATAATTACTATTCCACTCATGACAAAGTGCTTCCCTAACCATTAAGACCCAACACAAGCCAAGGCACCCTGTGGAAGCGTTTCATTTAGGAGAAAGAAGAAAGGAAAAGGGGTAGGAGAATGCAGGGTATCCCAGTAGATAGAATACAGGCCTGCGAGTCTCAGGACCTTGGTTCTGATCCCGGCTCCGCCACTTGTCTGCTGTGTGACCTTGGACAAGTCACCTAAATTCTCCGTGGCTCAGTTCCCTCATCTTCAAAATGAAAATTTAGTACCTGTTCTGCCTCCTACTTAGAGTGGGAGCCTCCCAAATTGCCCCAATATTTCTAGGTTTATTCAGTTCATTGTATGTAGTGGCCTATTGGTACTTTGTAATTATTCATTTTAAAAACATAAATTGATGAAATTCACTGAGGTATAACTACTTCCTATTATGAATGCAGTTTGAAGCTTTGTAGATCTTTTTATTCTTTCTTTCATTTTCCTGATTTACTTTTTATGACAAGATCATTCTGTCTCCCCCTTTCAGACTGTGAGCCCACTGTTGGGTAGGGACTGTGTCTATATATTCCCAATTTGTACTTCCCAAGCACTTAGTACAGTGCTCTGCACACAGTAAGTGCTCAATAAATATGATTGATTGATGATGATTGTCAGGTAGCTACCCCAATGCTCGGCAATGAACACTATTATTATTATTATTATTATTATTAAGAAGGAAGAGGGAAGATATGGCAGAAGAGGAGGACAGAAGGACAGGGCATTTTTGCCAAGTAACCAAGGACAGTATCTTCTCTTCTCCCAAAGACTGTTAAAGTCTTTGACATGTAAAGAAAACACCTTTGATTTGCAAGGCTTTATCTGTGTATATATATCTATGCCGTTATTGGGTAGGGACTGTCTCTATATGTTGCCAACTTGTACTTCCCAAGTGCTTAGTACAGTGTTCTGCACACAGTAAGTGCTCAATAAATATGATTGAATGACTTAATGAATCTATAATTCTATTTATCTATTTTGGTGCTATTGATGTCTATCTACTTGTTTTGTTTTGTTGTCTGTCTCCCCCTTCTAGACTGTGAGCCCGTTGTTGAGTAGGGATTGTCTCTATCTGATGCCGAATTGTACTTTCCAAGCGCTTAGTACAGTGCTCTGCACTCAGTAAGCGCTCAATAAATACAGTTGAATGAATGAATGAATGAATGAACAAAAACAAGGTGGCAAATTCCTCTCAATTCGGCCTTAAAAAACAAAGCACTAACCAAACATGATTTGATCAGATCTGTGACCTTGGGCCAGTCACTTAACTTCATTCATTCGTTTATTCAATTGCATTTATTGAGCACTCACTGTGTGCACAGCACTGTACTAAGCGCTTGGGAAGTACAAGTTGGCAACGTATAGAGACAGTCCCTACCCAACAACGGGCTCACAGTCTAGAAGGGGGAGACAGACAACAAAACATGTGGACAGGTGTCGAGTCATCAGAATAAATAGAATTAAAGCTAAATGCGTGTTATTAACAAAATAAATAGAATAGTAAATATGTACAAGTAAAATAAATAGAGTAATAAATCTGTACAAACATATATTCAGGTGCTGTGGGGAGGGGAAGGAGGTAGGGCGCTTAGTACAGTGCTCTGCACACAGTAAGCGCTCAATAAATACGATTGATGATAGGGCGGGGGGATGGGGAGGAGGAGAGGAAAAAGGGGGCTCAGTCTGGGAAGGCCTCAGTTACCTCATCTGTAAAATGGGGATTAGGCTGTGAGTCCCATGTGAGACAGGGACTGTATCCAACCTGGTCAGATGGGAAGCAGCATGGCGTAGTAGATAGAGCATGGGGCTGGGAATTAGAAGGTCATGGCTTCAGCGCTTAGAACAGTGCTTTGTACATAGTAAGTGCTTAACAAATACCATTATTATTATTATTATTCTAATCCTACATGTCTGCTGCATGACCTTGGCTCCTGACTCCATGCAGGCAGAGCAGGCATCTCACGCTCCGGGCAGTGGTGACCCGCAGCCGGCTGCTGCAAGCCTCGATCTGCTGCACGGAAGGTCAGAGGCCGTAGGTATTTATCACCTGTGTTCCTAGGCCATTCCTGCTTCCAGCCTCAGTTTATCCAATCTCCCCTCTCCCTCCTCTTCCATACCTAATTTGATTGGCACCAGAGTGAAGGACACGTTCTGTATTCCCGGATTGGGCTCCGCGTTAATGGCTCTGGCAGTCAGGAGATAACATTTGACCTTGAGAAGATGGGTATCCCAGCGTCACGTTGGACACCAGTTCTCCTGGTTTTCCCGGTATTAGGAAGCTAGGAAGCTAGAGGATGTAGTCTGCTTACCCCGTAAGGCATTGGGGAGGGTAATGCCAGTCTCTTCTTTCCCTAGGTTGTCGGCTAGCATAATGTGACTTCTCAGGTGTAATATTTCTCAGGATGGAACTCGCTGATAGCAGGGACCATGTCGACCAACTCTTTTACCTCGTGCTCTCTCAAGTGCTTAGTACAGTGCTCTGCGCACAGTGAGTGCTCAATACGTACCACTGATGGATTGATTGAGACTTGTTAGTCACATGGGAACGCGGGGAAAAAACCCACATGGAAATGAAGCACGGCATGGTCGTTACCGGATCCGCCACTGCCTAAATATACGGTCGCTATCAGCTGTTGCCTCTCTGCCCCTTCAATTCTCCATCAGAGTTTGGAAGGAGCGTCTTTGATGAATTGAGACAGTGAGTTTTAGAGGGCATGTGCAGCATATGTTCAAAGTGATGAGACAGTCAGTGTCCACACTTTGCCGAATTGATCTGGACCAAGAGAAGAATCAGATCCCTGGCTATAGACTACGATGAGGAAAGAGGCTTAGTGTGAGAGTGAAGTAGGCTTAGCTGAACACAAATATAACCCCACTTCATTTTTAGCAAATGGAACCACTTCTGAGGCTCTGGAAAATGTTTATTTTTTCATTTTCCCGCTGGTCCTGCCTTTCTAAATTAAGACTTGAACAGAATCAAGGCAAAAATGAAATGCGGTGAGGAGAACTTGCTCAGAAAGGCTTTTTCAGTCCAATTATGCCAGCCCACGATGTTTCTATCATTCCAACATGCTTCGAATAAGTATCTAAATTAAACCAGTATTCTAAACTCTTTGAAGTTCCTCAGTCACTAAATTTAACCTATATTTTCCGTCATGAATCCTGAGCTGCCTTTTGGCTTTACTAGATATTTAAATAAATCTAACTCAGAGAGCTGTCCTTGCCAAATAATTATAGTAATAGAGCTTTGAGGGAGAGATCCTGAATTTGCTACATTTATGCACTTCTGTACGTCTCCAAACCAGATCATACATTAATCCATTTGTGTTTATTGAGCGCTTCATAGGGACAGAGTGTAGCACTGTACTAAGGGGTGGGAAAGGGTGTGAGGTTGAAAACTCAGACAAGGTCTCTGCTCTCTTGGGGGCTCCCAGTCTATGAATAAATTGTCGGACGGGGACATAGAGACTAAGTTGAAATGATAAATACAGCAAAATCAGGGCAGTGATAAAAAGTTTAAGGGGTACGGGGAGATAACATTCTCCTCCTTCTAATAATAATAATAATAATGATGGCATTTATTAAGCACTTACTATGTGCAAAGCACTGTTCTAAGCGCTGAGGAGGTTACAAGGTGATCAGGTTGTCCCACGGGGGGCTCACAGTCTTAATCCCCATTTTCCAGATGCGGTAACTGAGGCACAGAGAAGTTAAGTGGCTTGCCCAAAGTCACACAGCTGACAATTGGCAGAGCCGGGATTTGAACCCATGACCTCTGACTCCAAAGCCCGGGCTCTTTTCCACTGAGCCACGCTGCTTCTAGACTGTGAGCCTATTGTTGGGTAGGGACCGTCTCTATATGTTGCCGATTTGTACTTTCCAAGCGCTTAGTCCAGTGCTCTGCACACAGTAAGCGCTCAATAAATACGATTGAATGAATGAATGAATAACACAAGAGATAAGGAAAGCGACGTGGCCTAATGGAAAAAGCACGGGCCTGGACGTAAGAGGGCTCGGGTCCTAATTCCAGTTCCACTCCTTATCTGCTGTGTGACCTTGAGCAAGTCGTTTACTTCTCTGTGCCTCAATTTCCTCATCTGTAAAGTGGGGATTTAAGACTGTGAGTGCTGTATGGGGAAAGTTCAGTGTCCAACCTGATTATCTTGTATCTACCCCGGTGCTTAGGACATATAGTAAGTACTTAACAAGTACCACTATAATCGCTATGATTTGCTGTGGTACTTTACAGTTTAAGGAGGTGAAATCAGTAGCTCTGGAAAGGGAGGAGAGGGAAGGGGAGCAGACAAGCTTTGGAAAGCTCTATGGTCACAATTGGGCTGGCTGGAATTTGGTCACTCTTCGGCTGGAGCGCAGGAAAATTAGTGCTATAGGGTTGATCCATGGCTTCCCTCTGGGGCAAGGGAGAGCCAAAGGGCAGCCTTACTTGGCAGGTAGCACATTTCAAAACCCCCCAAAATTCCTTAAATATGCCCCAGGGAGGCAGGTCACCTTGAGAAGCGGACTCTGCCAAAAGTCCGAGGAAGCCCAGCTTGATTCTCCCCTTCATGGCCAGGAAGAGGCTCTCTTCACGACCCCTCCGACCGCGTTTCTTTTCTTACGTTTCAGCCCGCCTGGCTCCAAGCTCGAAGGGGGATTTTGATTTCGTTGTTCCCTCTGGGCGGGTGGTCAAATCCGGTTTTCTCGCTGGAGAATTGCGGTACGGCGTTAGCCAGTCGAAGAGCCCTCACCCTGAAGGAGAGGTGGAAGAGGTGACGGTTTCTGCCTGCTTCGCAGAGAACAGGTTGAGATGGTTTGGGAGGTGCATGGAGGAGGTCCTTGCGTGCATGTGCTGACCACTTTCTCCACCCTCGGTGGTCCCTCTATGTGGTGGGCGGGGAAGCGGAGAGGCACATGAGACAGCTCATGTATGTTGAATTCTCCATGTCATCACCCCCCTCAGAGGAGTCTGGTTGTGTGTGTTTGAATGAAAATACCCAGCTTGCGATTCTGTGGCAGCCAGTCAGTCAGGTGTATTTATTCAATCAGTCAATCGATCAATCAATCGTATTTATTGAGCGCTTACTTTGTGCAGAGCACTGTACTAAGTGCTTGGGAAGTATAAGTTGGCAACATATAGAGACAGTCCCTACCCAACAGTGGGCTCGCAGTCTTAAAGGGGGAGACAGAGAACAAAACCAAACATACTAACAAAATAAAATAAATAGAATAGATATGTACAAGTAAAATAAATAGAGTAATAAATATGTACAAACATATATACATATATACAGGTGCTGTGGGGAAGGGAAGGAGGTAAGATGGGGGATGGAGAGGGGGGTGGGGGGAGAGGAAGGAAGGGGCTCAGTCTGGGAAGGCCTCCTGGAGGAGGTGAGCTCTCAGTAGGGCCTTGAAGGGAGGAAGAGAGCTAGCTTGGCAGATGGGCAGAGGGAGGGCATTCCAGGCCCGGGGGATGACGTGGGCTGGGGGTCGACGGTGGGACAGGCGAGAACGAGGCCTAACGGTGAGGAGATTAGCGGCAGAGGAGCGGAGGGTGCGGGCTGGGCTGGAGAAGGAGAGAAGGGAGGTGAGGTAGGAGGGGGCGAGGGGATGGACAGCCTTGAAGCCCAGGGTGAGGAGTTTCTGCCTGATTGAGCTCTTACTGTGGGCAGAACACTGTACTAACCACTTGGGAAAGTACAATATAATCTCTAAGACTGTCCGGACAGTCTTCTGATGGACAGGTAGGACCTGGTCAGGTCCAATGTTGACCTTCTAAATTTTGGACAAGGAGTTGCATGTGAGATGTCACCAAGCAGGGCTTTTTTCTTTTTGTTTTTAAAGTATTTGTTAAATCCTACTATGTTCCAGACACCGTGCTAAGTGCTGGAATAGATACAAGCTAACCAAGTTGGACACAGCCATGTCCCACAGAGGACTCATAGTCTTAATCCCCAATTTACAGATGAGGTAACTGAGGCACAGAGAAGCTTAAGTGACTTGCCCAAAGTCACACAGCAGACAAGTGATGGAGGCTAGATTAGAACCCAGGTCCTTCTGACTCCCATGCCCATCTTCTATCCACCTATCATGTGGGACAGGGTCTGCGTTTGACCTGATGATCTTGTATAATAATGATGGCATTTGTAAAGCGCTTACTATGTGCAAAGCACTGTTCTAAGCGCTGGGGAAGTTACAAGGTGATTAGGTTGTCCCACAGGGGGCTCACAGTCTTAATCCCTATTTTACAGATGAGGTAACTGAGGCACAGAGAAGTATGTTTGGTTCTGTTCTCTGTCTCCCTCTTTTAGACTGTGAGCCCACTGTTGGGTAGGGACTGTCTCTATATGTTGCCAATTTGTACTTCCCAAGCGCTTAGTACAGTGCTCTGCACATAGTAAGCGCTCAATAAATATGATTGATTGATTGATTGATTGATTAAGTGACTTGTCCAAAGTCACACAGCTGACAATTGGCAGAGCCGGGATTTGAACCCCTGACCTCTGACTCCAAAGCCCGGGCTCTTTCCACTGAGCCTGTATGGGGGCAAACCTGTGAAGATCCGTCTTCACCTGTAAACGGCTTGAAAAGAAGAGTGGGTCATAATAATAATAATAATAATTGTATTTGTCAAGCACTTACTATGTGCCAGGCACTCTACTAAGTGCTGGGATGGATACAAGCAAATTGAGTTGGACACGGTCCCTGTCCCATGAGGGGCTCACAGTCTCAATCCCCATTTTATAGATGAGGTAACTGAGGCACAGAGAAGTGAAGTGGCTTGCCCAGGGTCACACAGCAGCCAAGTGGCAGAGCTGGGATTAGAATCTACAGCCTTCTGACTTCCAAGCCTGTGCTCTATCCACTAAGCCATGCTGCGTCTATCAGTCATATCAATCTTTCATATCATATCTTTCAGGCTGTGAGCCCACTGTTGGGTAGGGACTGTCTCTATATGTTGCCAATTTGTACTTCCCAAGCGCTTAGTACAGTGCTCTGCACATAGTAAGCGCTCAATAAATACGATTGATGATGATGATGATCAATCAGTATTAAGTTTTAGGTACCTACTGCAGGTAGCCCCTCTCAGGGTCACAGCTGGAGACTTTCCAGTGCTCTACCAGTCTCGACTATGGGAGGGAGAGTCAAGCAGAGGCCGACCCGTTCCATCCCGAGCTTGGACAGTGGCTAATCAATCAATCAATCGTATTTATTGAGCGCTTACTGTGTGCAGAGCACTGTAATAAGCGCTTGGCTAGCGCGTGGAAGGCAATCCGCTACAAGTCAACACGCACCAGCGCTGGGTACCAGCGACATGGGAGAGGGTTGAGGGAGGAGATTCAAGTTGACTGCGTGGAAGGAGGCAATGGTAAATTCATTCATTTCATTCATTCAATCGTATTTATTGAGCGCTTACTTTGTGCAGAGCACTGTACTAAGCGCTTGGGAAGTCCAAGTTGGCAACATCTAGAGACGGTCCCGACCCAACAGCGGGCTCACAGTCTAGAAGGGGGAGACAGACAATAAAACAAAGCATATTAACAAAATAAATAGAATAGTAAATATGTACAAGTAAAATCACTTCCATATTTTGACCAAGAAAACTCTATGGATCCACAACCACAACGATTGCAGATGGAGGTGGGGCGTTCTGGGAGAGATGCGTCCATGCCGTCGCTATGGGTCGGAGATGACTCGACAGCATAAGACAAGACAAGACTGCCTGTAGAACATCATCATCATCATCATCAATCATATTTATTGAGCGCTTACTATGTGCAGAGCAGTGCACTAAGCGCTTGGGAAGTACAAATTGGCAACATATAGAGACAGTCCCTACCCAACAGTGGGCTCACAGTCTAAAAGGGGGAGACAGGGACAAAACCAAACATACTAACAAAATAAAATAAATAGAATAGATATGTACAAATAACACTATACTAAGCAGGTAAAACAATTAACCCTACTCACCCATTGAAAAGATCTGAGCAGTAGTATCATCTTTGAAAAATCAGGCCGTTTCTCTCCGTATTTGAGAAAAAGAGAAAGAAAGGGCGTGAGAGTTGAATTTCATATTTGAAGATGCTTCTTCTTTCTCTTCCTCTGCTTCTTCTTTGTCTTCTTCATCTCCTTTTGGTTCAGCGTTTACAATATGTCAAGGTTTGTTCCAAGTGTTGGGTTAGATATAAATTGATCAGGTTGGAAACAGTACCTGTCCCGTATAGGGCTTAAACTTTATGTAGGAGGGAGAACAGGGATTTCATACCATTTTATAATTGGGGAAACTGAGGCATAGGGCCGTTGTGACTTGCCCAAAGTTGCATAGCAGGCAATTAACAGAGCAGGGATTAGAGCCAGGTTTGCTTTCTCCCACTCCTACGCTCTTTCCACTATGTATACTGCTTCTTCTTAAAATATATTCATTCTATCATATTTATTGAGCACTTACTGTGTGCAGAGCACTTTACAGAGCACTGTACTAAGCGCTTGAAGTATATATAGGTGTGTGTTTGTACATATATGTGTGTGTATATATCTACTTATACATATATACATATATGCGTGTGTATACTTATATGTCTCTGTGTGTGTACATATATGTGTGTATATATCTACTTATATATATATATATATATATATATATATATATATATACATATATGCGTGTGGTATATGTATAGGTCCAGGAGGCCTTCCCAGACTGAGCCCCTTCCTTCCTCTCCCCCTCGTCCCCCTCTCCATCCCCCCATCTTACCTCCTTCCCTTCCCCACAGCACCTGTATATATGTATATATGGTTGTACATATTTATTACTCTATTTATTTATTTATTTATTTATTTTACTTGTACATTTCTATCCTATTTATTTTATTTTGTTGGTATGTTTGGTTCTGTTCTCTGTCTCCCCCTTTTAGACTGTGAGCCCACTGTTGGGTAGGGACTGTCTCTATGTGTTGCCAATTTGTACTTCCCAAGCGCTTAGTACAGTGCTCTGCACATAGTAAGCGCTCAATAAATACGATTGATTGATTGATTGATGTGTATGTGTACATATATGTGTGTATATATCTACTTATATATATATGTCTATGTGTGTGTGTGTGTGTGTTTATGTGTGTGTGTATGATATTTGTTAAGTGTGTACTATGGGCCAGACACTGTACACTGCTGGGGTGGATAATAATAATGATGGCATTTATTAAGCGCTTACTATGTGCAAAGCACTGTTCTAAGCACTGGGGAGGTTACAAGGTGATCAGGTTGTCCCCTGGGGGGGCTCACAGTCTTCATCCCCATTTTACAGATGAGGTACCTGAGGCACAGAGAAGTTAAGTGGCTTGCCCAAAGTCATACAGCTGACAACTGGCGGAGCGGAGATTTGAACCCCTGACCACTGACTCCAAAGCCCGGGGACTTTCCACTGAGCCAGGTCGGACACAGTCCATGTCCCACTTAGGGCTCACAGTTTTAAACTCCATTTTACAGTTGAGGTAACTGAGGCACAGAGAAGTGAAGTCACTTGCCCAAGGTCACAGAGCAGAAAAGTGGTGAAGCTGGGATTAGAACCCTATCCAACTATCCAACAGGTTGTTGCCAACTTGTACTTCCCAAGTGCTTAGTACAGTGCTCTGCACACAGTCAGCGCTCAATAAATACGATTGATTGATTGATCCATATGTAATGTAACAATGGCATTTGTTAAGCGCTTACTATGTGCAAAGTACTGTTCTAAGCGCTGGGGGGGGGATACAAGGTGATCGGGTTGTCCCACATGGGGCTCACATCTTAATCCCCTTTTTTTTTACAGATGAGGGAACTGAGGCTCAGAGAAGTTAAGTGACTTGCCCAAGGTCACACAGCAGACATGTGGCAGAGCCGGGATTCGAACCCATGACCTCTGACTCCCAAGCCCGGGCTCTTAGCACTGAGCCACGCTGCTTCTCCATATGTTCCAGAGGTGCTCACCAATTCCCTAATTCCACCCTTTGGCTGATAAATGTGGTCCTTTTTTTGTTCTGATTGATTTGTTACCCGCTGCTCCCTTGGCTGTTTTTAAATCTGCCTCTACTACCCCATCTTCCTGAAACGTCTTATCCCAGAGAGCCACACCTCTCCCGACTGCCTCGTTGCCAATCTGCTCCGACACCACTATCATTATCAATTTATCTGCTCACAGGAGGCCCGGGTCACTTGGCAAAGACCTTTTTTGTCCCTTCAGAGACTTCCTGATTCCAAGTTTTGTAGTAACTGTATCAAAGTTCTCTCATACAACAGGTTTTTTCTCTTCTTCACCTTCCTTCAGAACAACGGACCTTATGATCTCTTAGAGTTATCGAACCATCATTTATTTTACTCCCTTCTAGACAAATAGAGATGAATCCCTGAGGAACCCTAGACATTCCTTTGATCAATCAATCAATCAATCAATCGTATTTATTGAGCGCTTACTGTGTGCAGAGCACTGGACTAAGCGCTTGGGAAGTACAAGCTGGCAACATATAGAGACAGACATCATCATCATCAATCGTATTTATTGAGCGCTTACTGTGTGCAGAGCACTGGACTAAGCGCTTGGGAAGTACAAGCTGGCAACATATAGAGACAGACATCATCATCATCAATCGTATTTATTGAGCGCTTACTGTGTGCAGAGCACTGTGCTAAGCGCTTGGGAAGTCCAAGCTGGCAACATATAGAGACAGTCCCTCCCCAACAGTGGGCTCACAGTCTAGAAGGGGGAGACAGAGAACAAAACCAAACATACTAGCAAAATAAAATAAATAGGATAGGTACAAGTAAAATAAATGAATAAATAGAGTAATAATAAATAAATAGAGTAATAATAAATAGAGTAATAATAAATAGAGTAATATGATCAATCAATCATTCATATTTATTTAGCACTTACTGTGTGCAGATCACTGTACTAAGCGCTTGGGAAGTACAAGTTGGCAACATATAGAGACAGTCCCTACCCAACAGTGGGCTCACAGTCTAGAAGGGGGAGACAGATAACAAAACCAAACATATTAACAAAATAAAATAAATAGAATAGATATGTATAAGTAAATAAATCATCATCATCATCATCATCAATCATATTTATTGAGCGCTTACTGTGTGCATATCACTGTACTAAGTGCTTGGGAAGTACAAGTTGGCAACATATAGAGACAGTCCCTACCCAACAGCGGGCTCACAGTCTAGAAGGGAGAGACAGAGAACAAACCCAAGCATATTAACAAAATAAAATAAAGAGAATAGATATGTACAAGTAAAGTAAATAAATCATCATATCATCATCATCATCAATCGTATTTATTGAGCGCTTACTGTGTGCAGAACACTGTACTAAGCGCATGGGAAGTACAAGTTGGCAACAGATAGAGACAGTCCCTACCCAACAGTGAGCTCACTGTTTGATGTGTTTAATGTGTTTTTCTCCGTGTTTCTTTTACCAGTTACCTCTTCTTGTGTCACCGCTAAATTCGAACAAATTAGCAAATTAACAAGGAGGGGAGTTTTACAAAAAAAAAAAAAAAAACCCGGGCCTCAGTTTTCACAGTGAATCAGCTCCGTCGGCAAACGAGACAGGTTGTTCCGTCGGAGCTCTTGGAGGAAAAAGTCCGAGTTTGGGGTTCCTGACTTTCCAAATAACCTGTTGCGGTGAGCTCACAACGAGCTGCCTTGTTAGTGACTGTATGTGATCCCACAAACAACACAACCAGGGAGAGACTTTGCTAAGGCCCTGATGGGCTCTATCTGAGGCAGGTGATTGCAGGCCCATGGGGACGGAGCATGGAGAGCAGCACTTGGAAGCAGACAGAAGAAGCATTGGCAGAATGGGCTCCTTTTACCACAAATTGGTATTGGACCCTTGGTGGAGTGGAGAGAGTGAGTGTGTGGATGTGTCACTCCCTTGAACGCTGGTAAAACTAAGAAAAAGCTTTCCACATTAACCTCGGTGATCAGAGGTGTGGTTTGTCTTCCACTGTGTGTCACCGAGGCTCCAGGAAGGTCTGGTTGGTACGAAGTGGGCGCTCGTGACAGCTATGACGTGGTCTAGTGGCAGTGACCGATGCCATCGTATTTGGCTTGGTTGTGGTTTGCGGTGGGGCCCGTTTCAGAAGAGAGATTGTGAGGTGGCTGCCTCAGTGGCCACCATTGTGGAGCCTGGAGTCCCTACCATTTAATAACCATTGCGGTATTTGCTAAGCACCTGCTAAGTGCCAAGGCTGGAGGAGATACAATGCAATTAGATCAATCAGTGGTGTTTATTATAATAATGATGATAATAATGGTGTTTGTTTAGTGCTTACTATGTTCTAAGCACTGGGGTAGATCCAAGGTAATCAGGTTATAATCAGGAGGTAATCAGATCAGCCTTCTCTCTGATCTCCCATCCTCGTGTCTCTCCCCACTTCAATCCATACTTCATGCTGCTGCCCAGATTATCTTTGTCCAGAAACGCTCTGGGCATATCACTCCCCTCCTCAAAAATCTCCAGTGGCTACCAATCAATCTGCGCAGCAGGCAGATTGGTACGAAGTGGGGGCTCGTGACACGTGGGACGTGGTCTAGTGGCAGTGACCGATGCCATCGTATTTGGCTTGGTTGTGGTTTGAGGTGGGGCCCGTTTCAGAAGAGAGATTGTGAGGTGGCTGCCTCAGTGTCCCCCATTGTGGAGCCTGGAGTCCCTAGCATTTCAGCAGGGGCCATTTAATAACCATTGCGGTATTTGCTAAGCGCTTGCTAAGTGCCAAGGCTGGAGTAGATACAATGCAATTAGATCAATCAGTGGTGTTTATTATAATAATGATGATAATAACGGTGTTTGTTTAGTGCTTACTATGTTCTAAGCACTGGGGTAGATCCAAGGCAATCAGGTTGTCCCATGGGACAGCTGGGTAATATTAATAATGGCATTTGTTAAGCACTTACTATGTGCCAAGCACTGTTCTGAGCGCTGGTGGGATACAAGATAATTAGGTTGTCCCACATGGGGCTCATGGTCTTAATCCCCCTTTTACAGATGAGGGAACTGAGGCACAGAGAGCTGAAAAGTGGCAGAGGCGGAGTTTGAACCCATGACCTCTGACTCCAAAGCCCGGGCTCTTTCCACTGAGTCACACTGCTTCTCTGCTTCTTATTTATTGAGCACTTATCATCAATCATATTTATTGAGCGCTTACTATGTGCAGAGCACTGTACTAAGCGCTTGGGAAGTACAAATTGGCAACATATAGAGACAGTCCCTACCCAACAGTGGGCTCACAGTCTAAAAAAACTTACTGCTTGCAGAGCACTTGGTAGAGAACAATAAAACAGAGTTGGTGGACACATTCCTTGCCCATAATGAGTTTACAGCCTAGAGGATCAGACACAGTCCCTGTCCCACGTGGAGCTCATGGTCTAAGGAAGAGGGAGAACAGGAATTAAATCCCCATTTTATAGATGTGGAAACCGAGGCATGGGGATGTTAAATGACTTGCCCAAGGTTATCCAAGAAAAGCGGCGTGGCTGAGTGGAAAGAGCCCGGGTTTGGAAGTCAGAGGTCATGGCTCCGCCGCTTGTCTGCTGTGTGACTTTGGGCAAGTCACTTCAGTTTTCTGTGCCTCAGTTATCTCATCTGTAAAATGGGGATTAAGACTGTGAGCCTCGTGTGGGACGACCTGATTATCTTGTATCCCTCCAGTACTTAGAACAGTGCTTGGCACATAGTAAGCACTTAACAAAAGACATCATCATATATATATAATGTTATATTATGTATAATATAATAGAATGATATCATTAAAATATATTATATAAAATATATATTATATATATTATATTATATATACTAATATCATTAAATATATATATATATTTTAGAGAGGCAGCATGGCTCAGTGGAAAGAGCATGGGCCTGAGAGTCAGAGGTCATGGGTTCTAATCCCGGCTCCGCCGCTTGTCTGCTGTGTGACTTTGGGCAAGTCACTTCACTTCTCTGTGCCTCAGTTACCTCATCTGTAAAATGGGGATTAAGACTGTGAGCCTCATGTGGCACAACCTGATTATCTTGTATTCCCCCCAGCGCTCAGAACAGTGCTTGGCACATAGTAAGCACTTAACAAAAGCCATCATTATATATAATATTATATTATAGTAATACTATATATAGTATAATATAATTATATAATTTATATATATTATATAAATATATATTATATATAATATAATAATGCCATTAACATATATATATATATATATATATATATATATATATATATATATATTAGAGAAGCAGCATGGCTCAGTGGAAAGAGCACGGGCCTGAGAGTCAGAGGTCATGGGTTCTAATCCCAGCTCCGCCGCTTGTCTGCTGTGTGACTTTGGGCAAGTCACTTCACTTCTCTGTGCCTCAGTTACCTCATCTGTAAAATGGGGATTAAGACTGTGAGCCTCATGTGGCACAATCTGATTATCTTGTATTCCCCCCAGAGCTCAGAACAGTGCTTGGCACATAGTAAGCACTTAACAAAAGCCATCATTATATATAATAATATTATATTATAGTAATACTATATATAGTATAATATAATTATATAATTTATATATTATATAAATATATATGTTATATATATTATATATAATATAATAATGTCATTAACATATGTATATATATATATATATATATTAGAGAAGCAGCATGGCTCAGTGGAAAGGGCACGGGCCTGAGAGTCAGAGGTCATGGGTTCTAATCCCAGCTCCGCCGCTTGTCTGCTGTGTGACTTTGGGCAAGTCACTTCACTTCTCTGTGCCTCAGTTACCTCATCTGTAAAATGGGGATGAAGACCGTGAGCCTCATGTGACACAACCTGATTATCTTGTATTCCCCCCAGCGCTCAGAACAGTGCTTGGCATATAGTAAGTGCTTAACAAATGCCGTTATTATTATTATTATCCAGCTGTCTTGTGTGCTTTCCAGGGGACTGCACTGCTTCTCCGGGGGGCAAACTGGCACAGGGAGATGATGGTGGCGGTTAGATCCCCTCAGAAAGATAGTAGAGGCAAGGGTCATTCATTCATTCATTCAATCGTATTTATTGAGTGCTTACTATGTGCAGAGCACTGTACTAAGTGCTTGGGAAATACAAGTTGGCAACCTATAGAGATGGTTCCTGCCCAACAGCGGGCTCACAGTCTAGAAGGGGGAGACGGACAACCAAACAAAACATATTAACAAAATAAAGTAAAAGGAATAAATATGTACAAGTAAAATAGCATAATAAATATGTATTCATTGATTAATTCATTCAGTCGTATTTATTGAGCACTTACTGTGTGCAGAGCACTGGACTAAGTGCTTGGGAAGTACAAGTTGGCAACATCTAGAGATGGTCCCTGCCCAACAGCGGGCTCACAGTCTGGAAGAGGGAGACGGATGACAAAACAAAACATATTAACAAAATAAAGTAAATGGAATAAATATGTACAAGTAAAATAGTGTAATAAATATGTATTCATTGATTAATTCATTCAATCGTATTTATTGAGTGCTTACCATGTGCAGAGCACTGTACTAAGCGCTTGGGAAGTACAAGTTGGCAACCTATAGAGATGGTCCCTGCCCAACAGCGGGCTCACAGTCTGGAAGAGGGAGACGGACGACAAAACAAAACATATTAACAAAATAAATAGAATGAATGTGTACAAGTAAAATAAATCAATGAATAGAGTAATAAATATTTACAAACATATATATATATATATATATATATATATATATATATATATATATATATATACAGGTGCTGTGGGGAGGGGAAGAGGAGGAGGGAAACGTTCCCTTGGGCGTCCGCTGACGGGGCGCGAGCCTCTCCTGCCAAAACCTCGTCCGTCCCCCCCGCCCTGCCCCTTTCTAAAATGGCAACACCCACAACGGGTGTTGCATCAGCCTTCTCTCTGATCTCCCATCCTCGTGTCTCTCTCCACTTCAATCCATACTTCATGCCGCTGCCCGGATTGTCTTTGTCCAGAAACGCTATGGGCATATCACTCCCCTCCTCAAAAATCTCCAGTGGCTACCAATCAACCTACGCATCAGGCAAAAACTCCTCACTCTCGGCTTCAAGGCTGTCCATCCCCTCGCCCCCTCTTACCTCACCTCCCTTCTCTCCTTCTCCAGCCCAGCCCGCACCCTCCGCTCCTCTGCCACTAATCTCCTCACCGTACCTCGTTCTCACCTGTCCTGCCATCGACCCCCGGCCCACGTCCTCCCCCGGGCCTGGAATGCCCTCCCTCTGCCCACCCGCCAAGCTAGCTCTCTTCCTCCCTTCAAGGCCCTACTGAGAGCTCACCTCCTCCAGGAGGCCTTCCCACACTGAGCCCCTTCCTTCCTCTTCCCCTCGTCCCCCTCTCCATCCCCCCATCTTACCTCCTTCCCTTCCCCACAGCACCTGTATATATGTATATATGTTTGTACATATTTATTACTCTATTTATTTATTTATTTATTTTACTTGTACATATCTATTCTATTTTATTTCGTTAGTATGTTTGGTTTTGTTCTCTGTCTCCCCCTTTTAGACTGTGAGCCCACTGTTGGGTAGGGACTGTCTCTATACGTTGCCAATTTGTACTTCCCAGGCGCTTAGTACAGTGCTCTGCACACTGTAAGCGCTCAATAAATACGATTGATGATGATGATGATGATGAAGGGAAGAAGTGACCTTTTGTGGGGTGGAAGTTGCGGTTTTGTTGTCCAGATGCTCAGGGCACTGGGTTAAGGGGCTCTGGCCGGCTGACTTCAAGGGAGCCATCGGGGTGGGGGTGGGACGAACGTGGATGCGGACAAGAGGGGGGAGTCCAAGCTTTTTGGGCATTGGCGGAGGACCACCCTTAGGATACCCCTCTGCAGAGCATCGCACACGGCGTCTTTACATCAAGCTGTGCGTCATATGGAAGGGAAGGGGGAGGCAAACCGTCCTGTTCGTCGGGACAGACAAGTATCTGTAGCTGGTCCTGGCTGGAACAGGGCCCTCTTGACTTCTCTCGACGCCACTGTCTTGTCTGCAAGCATGGATGCCGCTCCTCTTCCTTGCCTCTCCCTTCAGGAACCCTGCGATCGCTCAAGGTGGGCGAGAGGAATAGACAGAGCTACAGGCGAGTTGGATGGGACTTGCCCTGGCCGCTTCAATCGTTCATTCATTCAATTGTAATTGAATGAATTACATTCATTCATTCATTCATCATTCATTCATTCAATTGTAATTGCTGAGTGCTTCCTTTATGCAGAACACCGTACTAAGCACTTGGGAGAGTACCCTATTCATTCATTCAGATGAGGTAACTGAGATATTCATTCATATTTATTGAGCACTTACTATGTGCAGAGCTCTGTACTAAGTGCTTGGAAGGGTACATCATCAATCGTATTTATTGAGCGCTTACTATGTGCAGAGCACTGTACTAAGCGCTTGGGAAGTACAAATTGGCAACATATACATTGGTACAGTATAATAATAGACACATTCTATTTATTTTATTTTGTTAATATGTTTTGTTTTGTTCTCTGTCTCCCCCTTCTAGACCGTGAGCCCACTGTTGGGTGGGGACCGTCTCTAGATGTTGCCAACTTGGACTTCCCAAGCGCTCAGTACAGTGCTCTGCACACAGTAAGCGCTCAATAAATACGATTGATTGATTCCTTGTCCGCAACAAGCTTACAGTCTAGAGGGGGACACAGACATTGATATAAATAAATAAACTGCTGATCTGTACATAGGTGCTGTGGGGCTGAGAGGGGGTGACAAATAAAGGGAGAAAGCAAGGGTGACGCAGAAAGGAGTGGGAGAAAAGGAAAGGAGGGCTTAGTTGGGGGGTCAGGGAAGGTCTCTTGGAGGAGATGTGCCTTCAGTAAGGGTTTGAAGTAGGGGAGAGTACTTGTCTGTCAGATTTGAGGAGGGTGGGCGAGGGGTCGGCAAGGCCCTACTGAGAGCTCACCTCCTCCAGGAGGCCTTCCCTCCTGGAGTAATAGAATGAATAGAGTAATAAATATGTACAAATATATATATATATATATATATACAGGTGCTGTGGGGAGGGGAAGGGGAGGAGGGAAACGTTGATGAAACTGTTTACAGTGAGGGAAAATCAAGGGGAGGGCAGTGTTTGGATTGGAAGATAAAGAGTACTATTTTGGACATGCTAAGTTTGAGATGTTAGCGGGACATCCAAGTAGAACTATCTTGAGGGCTGGAGGAAACGGGAAACCGCAGAAAGGGAGAGAGATCAGAGCTGGAGACGTAGATCTGGGAATCATCTGCGTAGAAATGGGATTTGACGCGATAGCGGTGAATGAATCCTCCAAAGGATTTGGAGTAGGTGGAGAATAGAAAGGGACCCTGCGGCTTAAAGGAAAGAGCACGGGCTTGGGCGTCAGAGGTCATGGGTTCTAATCCCAGCTCTGCCGCTTGTCAGCTGTGTGCCCTTGGGCAAGTCACTTCACTTCTCTGGGCCTCAGTTACCTCATCCGTAAAATGGGGATGAAGACTGTGAGCCCCATGTCGGACAACCTGATAATCTTGTATCCCCCCAACTCTCAGAGCAGTGCTTGGCATATAGTAAGCTTTTAACAAATACCAACATTATTATTATTATTATTATTATTATCATCCAAGCCTTTGGGGTCTTCCACAGTGGGGAGGGGGTGGACAGAGGAGGAGACCCTGAAAGAGATTGAGAGGGAGCTGCCAGAGAAATAGGAGGAGAACCAGGAGAAGAATGTGTCAATGAAGCTGCGGTTGGATAATGTTTCCAGGAGAAGGGAGTTGTCCACAGTCCTTTTGGGGTTCCTCCCTGTGGCCTCTCCCCCCTACCTCCACCCCCTCCAATTCATCCCCCTGTTGCCCTTAGATTCCACTTCCACTACAGTTCTTCCCGTAATATTTCTCCCTTATCAAAATACTACAATTGCTTCTAAATAGTGCCCAACTCAACCTGAAACTCTAAATCCTGGGTTTTATTGCCTTTTCTCCATATCTAACCTGGATCTTCTGTCATTCTCTTGCTTGTTCTCTGGCTCCAGGCAGTGAGACCTGCTCACCATCTTCTGTACACTCACAACTCCTGAGCCCCCCTTTCTTGAAGAGTCCTTTCATTTCCTCTTCCACAGCATATCTCTTCTATTTATTTTATCAGTGATGTGTATGTATCTATATTTCTGTCTATTTATACTGATGCTATTGATGCCTGTCTACTTGTTGGGTTTTTTTTTTTTGATGGCATTACTTAACGTCTCTGTGCCTTATTTTCTTCACCTGTAAAATGGGTATTAAATACCTGTCCTCCCTCTGACATAATAATAATAATGATGATGGTATTTGTTAAGCGCTTGCTATGTGAAAAGCACTGTTCTAAGCGCGGCGGGGGGGGATGTTGCCTGTCTTTCGCCTTCTAGACAGTGAGCTCATTATTAGGTAGGAATTGTCTCTATTTGTTGCCAAATTGTACTTTTCAAGCGCTTAGTATGGTGTGCTGCATAAGTAAGTGCTCAATAAATATGATTGAATGAATGAATATTCAATTCCATGATCTCCTGGCCCACTGAGCACCATCTGGAGGAAGCCAGCATATCTCTCCACCTCTTCCAGAGAGCATTCCCAGATTAACCCCAGTTATTTTCAGCCTTTAAACTGCCATAATAGTCAATATGCGTGTGTGTGTCTAGCTTTTCCTTCATTCATTCAGGAGTATTTTCGATCATCTACTGTGTGCAGAATACTGTTACACGTTTTATACCTGGCTCTGTCATTTTTCTTCTCGTGGATTCACGCGTTTGCTTAGGGCTTGCTGTCACTCGGGCTGTAGGCATCTGAGTGAATTTATCTTAACCATTAGATTGTATGCTTCTTGAGAACAGGGATGGGGTGTTTTAGCTCTTTCGTAACCCTCTCATCATCCAGTAGAGAGCTATGTCAGTGTCATGGCTCAAAAGATCCTACTGACATTGCTTTCTCACAACCTTGAAGTTTGTTCATCTGCAAAACAGAAATCGTGCTCAATTCCTCTACATTTCAGTCATTCTCTCCCCTTGTTTTTTAAGTCGCCAAAAATAAAATGTGGTTTAAATCTGATGCAAAAATTCCAGACTATACAGGAGTGGCCCCCAGTACACGATGAAAAGTCGAAGGGAGCAGGAAGAAAGATAGTATAAACCATGAAATGAAATATGAAACGACAAGAGAGAACATCAGGCTGGGTTGGAGGGGGGGCGTCTAATATCAGAAGGCTGAAATATGTGCTGGCAGAAAAACAGAGAATGGAGAAGGGGCAATATTAAATGCAGATAGATGAGTGAAAAATCCGTAAAGAGACCCACATGGACAGAAAGAAGGGAAATAGAGGTAACCTAGGAATGACAGGAGGATGGTTTAGGGAGAGCAGAAGAAAGCTAACGGAAAAATGGACAAAAGGGATTGATCTGATGTGGAGATTAAGCAAGAATGAAAGGAGAAAATAAAGAAAAATAAAAAGCAAGAGAAGGCAAGTCTGTTCAGCGCATTTCATTTTAATGGTGTTTTGAACTTCTACCAAGCTTTATGTGTATAAAATGGATTTCAAGAATCAAGTCAGCATAGCTGTCAATCGTGGGAGGATAAGAGGGTTTACCATCCCTGCTGGATTTGCCACTGTGGGGATAAAGCCCTTACCTCCATTTCTACAGTTGTGGAGTAGAGCAGACCTGCATAATAATAATGGTATTTGGCAAGCACTCTAGCCCTTACCTACTTACCAACTTAATTACTTGCTTACTTATTTACTTACTAGCCCTGGGATATATACAATACAACCAGAACAGACACAGTCTTTGTCCCACACGAGACTCCCAGCCTAGGAGAAAGAGCGTGGCTCAGTGGAAAGAGTACGGGCTTGGGAGTCAGAGGTCATGGGTTCGAATGCCGGCTCGGCCACTTGTCAGCTGTGTGACCACGGGCAAGGCACTTAACTTCTCTGTGCCTCAGTTACCTCTTCTGGAAAACGGGGCTTAAGACTGTGAGCCCCACATGGGACAAACTGATCGCCTTGTATCCCCCCAAGCGCTTAGAACATGCTTTGCGTGTAGTAAGCGCTCAACGAATACCATTATTATTATTATTTCAGAGGGAGGACGGGTATCATCATCATCATCATCAATCGTATTTATTGAGCACTTACTATGTGTAGAGAACTGTACTAAGCACTTGGGAAGTACAAATTGACAACATTTAATCCCCATTTTACAGGTGAGGAAAATAAGGCACAGAGGTGTTAAGTAACTTGTTCAAAATCACCCAGCGGGCAAGTGGTGAATCCAGAATTAGAACCCAGGTCCTCTGACCCCCCTCAGGCCTGCGCTCCTTCCAATAGGCCACACTCCTTTTCGAGAGCTAGCCCACCCTGTCCTTAGGAGCCAGATAGAGGCAAGGTCAAAGGAGAGTTGGGTCAGTGATGGATGCTTAAATTGGGAATCCACGCCAGCCACATCTCCGGGCACGATCCGGGCACTCCTGTAGCCCTCGCTGTATGAGAAGGCAGGCTATAAGTTCCCCTCACCTCTGTTGGACTCTACTGCTGAACTGAGTCTTTTTATCTCTTGGCTAGTCTTCCTCGTTCTCCAACCTTGTCTCTCCTTACCTCTCTCCCCACTCCCATGAGGCGCCTTCCCAAGTTTTCCCTGGAAGCAAAAAAGTTGGCATCTTTGAAACCCAATCATACCCATCAACAGGCATCCAAGCCTGTAAGAAATTCCCTGTACTGGTGTCTGAATATTTGATTTTGTATTCACTTCAGCATTTAGTCTACTGCTTACCATATAGTAAGCGCTCGAGAGGCAGCATAACTAACTAAATAAATCCCTTGCCACTCTGTCATCCCGGGCTTCGCCTCAAGACCCAATCTTTGCAAGCAGGGCACGGAGGGATTTAAGCAGCGGTAACCTGAGGCCTCCACAAAATGTAAACTTTAGGAAGACTTTGATTGCGGCTGGACCCTGGATGTCCTGGGTTGGAACACCCCACAGCCTCAAGTCTGGCCCCTTTTGAACTCTGAGATGCCACTCTCATGATGTTTTTGTGATTTTGTTGGTCCATAAAAATTTTGGAATCTGTTAAGCACTTACTATGTGCCAAGCACTGTATTGAGCACTGGGGTAGATTCACGCTAACCAGGTTGGATGCAGGCCATGTCCCACAGGGGACTCACCCTCTTAATCCCCATTTTCCTAATGAGGTAACTGAGGCATAGTGAAGTGACTACAGACATGTAGAGCTGGGAGTAATAATAATAATGGCATTTATTAAGCACTTACTATGTGCAAAGCACTGTTCCAAGCCCTGGGGAGGTTTCAAGGTGATTAGGTTGTCCCACGGGGGGCTCACAGTCTTAATCCTCATTTTACAGATGAGGTAACTGAGGCACAGAGAAGTTAAGTGACTTGACCAAAGTCACACAGCTGACAATTGGCAGAGTCGGGATTTGAACGCAAGACCACTGACTCCAAAGCCCGGGCTCTTTCCGCTGAGCCACACTGCTTCTGCTCTCTCCACTAGACCACACAGCTAATCATTCTATAAATCCTGTGGTATTTGTTAAGCACTTACTATGTGCCAAGCACTGTATTAAGCCCTGGGGTAGATTCAAAATAAGCAGGCCCTGCTCCACAAGGGGCTCACAGTCTAAGTAGCTTGGAGAACAAGGATCGAGTTCCCATTTTACAAATGAGGAAACAAAGGCCCAGATCATTTGTTTAGGTAAACCAATGATTTCCAAAATTTCTTGCAGTTTGCATTAACTAATAAAATCTCACTTCTCTCCTCAAGAGGAAAAGAAATGAAAGCGGCAGAGAAGCAGCATTGCCTAGTGGACTGAGCCCAGTCCTGGGAATCATAATATACCTGAGTTCTAGTCTTGGTTCCACCACTTGTCTAGTGCGTGATCTTGGGCAAGTCATTTAACTTCTCTGTGTTTTGGTTTCCTCATAATAATAATAATGATGGCATTTATTAAGCGCTTACTATGTGCAAAGCACTGTTCTAAGCGCTGGGGAGGTTACAAGGTGATCAGGTTGTCCCACGGGGGGCTCACAGTCTTAATCCCCATTTTACAGATGAGGTAACTGAGGCACAGAGAAGTTAAGTGATTTGCCCAAAGCCACACAGCTGACAATTGGCGGAACCGGGATTTGAACCCCTGACGTCTGACTCCAAAGCCTGGGCTCTTTCCACTGAGCCACGCTGCTTCATCTGTAAAATGGGGATTCAATACCCGTTCTCCCTCCGCATTAGACCATGAGTCCCAGGTGAGACACAAGGACTGTCTGATCTTCTCCTATTGTACCTACCCCAGCGCTTAATATAGTACGTGGAATATAGTAAGCGCTTAAATACCACAGTTACTTATTTGTTCGGTTACCTGATAGGAGCTTTTTTCAGCTTCTCACTGGATGAAGGCGAATTCACATAGTCTCAGCCATTCCTCGTTGGGCTATGAAAGGAAAAGCTGTATCACTGGACAGCAAGAAAGTGACTTTCTTTCATTTTTGTCCCATTATCTCTAGAACGCTCTGGCTGACCACGGGACCGGATAGATGACGGCCAACGGGATGGTCCCCAAGGAACTGACTACAGAACTCAGATGGTCATGGCATATAAGCAGATATCAATAACTCCTCACAGGGGAGAACACGGAGGGTGAGCAGTGAGATCAGCTTTGGAAAGTTCTGCGCCAGCAAGGATTTGGAAGGGAAAGAAGGGGGAAGGCCGTCTGGCACAGAAGAACCAGGATATCATTCCAAGTGTGGGGAGTAGCATGAAAGCAAGCTAGAAAGAGACCGGCGAGGTGGGAGGCTGATGAAGAGCTCGGGGAAACGAGGCCAAGATCAAATCAGTCATGCACATCGACGCTTGTATAGACAAATTCCTGACCGAAAGGGGCTGTAGTTTAAGGGCACGTGTTTTCCCTTTGGACTTTGCGCTGAGAGAATGCTTCAGGCTTTTGTAGAGGGAAATGGTTTAACGTTATCCCAAGACCGGCTTGGGAAGTCTACAAGTGTAAAGTTATGTCACATCTGCACATGGCTTGTAATCTTCTGTTGGTTTTGTTTGCTCGAGTTAATGAAAATGATGTGCTATTGTTAGCTAATGCCAAAAAAACCCCCAGTTTCAACAGAGACTTCAGAAATATTTTGGTGCTTTTCCCAGTTTCATGTGGTTTCATTTTCCTCCCCCTTCTCTCTCTTCTTTTCTTCACCAGCCCTTAAAATCCCTCTGCTGATACCGATATATTAGTATCACATGGATAGAGGGGAAATTGGCAGACTGCAGTCAAACAGACCAAACGCCCTTGAAAATGATACTTTAAATGTTGGAGGTCCCAGAGAACCCAGGGGATGTGAGGAATTGGTGAGTCACCTCTGCTCACCTAGTTCTTTTAGCTCATCACCTGGATTGTCTTTGATCTTCCAAGTTAACGTCTCCTCGCATTTGTCGTATACCTTTATTAGGCCAGATGTTCCGGTATAAAGCTACATACACTGTTGAAGAAGCGTCCGTTAACTTGCACGTGAGGAGGAGTGTGGCCCACTAGAAAGGGCACAGGCCTGGGAGTAAGAAGACCAGTGGTCTAATCACGGCTCTGCCAGTTGCCCGTTGTGTGACCTTGGACAAGTCACTTAACTTCTCTGTGCTTCAATTTTATCATTGGTGAAATGGATAGTCAACACCTCTTCTCTTTCCCATGTATATATTTTATTTATTTTGATGTACCTATTTTATTTCTATATTTATCTGTACCTTCAATTATTTGTTCTTGGCGTGTTTGCATTACCTCCTACTTGATCTTTGTTTTTCCTCTGGCTTTCACTATATATTTTGCACCTGTATATATTACTCTATTTATTTATTTGTTTATTTTACTTGTACCTATCTATTCTATTTTTTTTATTTTGTTAGTATGTTTGGTTTCGTTCTCTGTCTCCCCCTTCTAGACTGTGAGCCCACTGTTGGGTAGGGACTGTCTCTATATGTTGCCAGCTTGGACTTCCCAAGCGCTTAGTACAGTGCTCTGCACACAGTAAGCGCTCAATAAATACGATTGATTGATTGATTGATTTCACTATCTATAAATGGTTGCCTGTTTTCCCCACCAAACTGTAAGTTCCTTGAGGGCAGACGGACATATTTATAGATAGCCTATTGTACTCTCTCAGTGCTTAGAACAGTGCTCTGCATATAGTAAGCACTCAATTAATACCATTCATTCATTAAGTACTTGATATTCACCCCTTCCCCAGCCAACAGCACTTACGTACATAGCTATAGTTTACTTATATTAATGCCTGTCTCCCCCGTTTAGACTATAAGCTCCTTGTGGGCGGGGAATCTGCCAATGAAATCTATTGTATTGTTCTCTCCCAAGCCCTTAGTCCAGTGCTTTGCGCATGATAAATGCTCAATAACTACCATTGATTGATTGATTGTTGCAGTCTCCACTTCAAGAGCAGCGACTTTGTATCAAGAGGCAACTCTATTGTATCATTCTGCTCCCAAGACCCAGGATCATGGCCTAGAAATAGTGATGAAAATGTGGCTAGAATCCTAATCTCCTAAATCTGTGCTCCTTATCTCAGTGGGGCTCACACTTTAAACCCCCAGTTTACAGACGAGGTAACTGAGGCACAGAGAAGTGAAGTGACTTGCCCATGGCCACACAGCAGACACGCGGTTGGGCTGGGATTTGAACCTTCGTCCTTCCGACCCCGAGGCCCGAGATCTATCCACCAAGCCACGCTGCTTCCAAGGTAAAAACGGTAGAAATTAAGTACATAATTTTCTACACACGGTTGAACCACATCCCTCTAATGGACACCAGTGACGAAAGCCTCTCGTTGCGTAGGACTCGGAATTCAAAATAAATTTTGCTGTTTCCCCTTTAAGCAAAACAGAACCTTTGTTCTAAAATACTTTCCAAAGGGGTTACAGGAGCTTTATTGCTCTTTCAACTCATTTTGAAGAATGAGTACCTTGCTTTGAGCAGTTGACCAGAACCCGATCACAGTGTAGCTGAGAAGAGTAATTTTAAAATAACTTAGGTTTGATAACCGTGTTTTACCTCAGTCACAGTACTGAAGACCATGATTACCTCAGTGACCTCCCGCGGCTCCAAGCTGAATATAGCTGAAATCCAAGTTTCAACCGAAAGAGGGATTCGAACCCCTCTGATTCCATTTATAAAAAGTGTCAAGCCTATAAGAAAATACTTCACTCTGTTGCCCGCATCATTTTTCTACAAAAAGCTTCAGGACCTGTCATCCTGCTCCTTAAAACTCTCCAGTGGTTGTCCGTCCACCTCCGCATCAAACAAAAACTCCTCATTATTGGCTTTAAAGACCACCTTGCCCCCTCCTACCTCACCTTACTTCTCTCCTACAACCTAAAGTCAGCCGTGTGACTTTGGGCAAGTCACTTCACTTCTCTGGGCCTCAGTTCCCTCATCTGTAAAATGGGGATTAAGACTGTGAGCCCCACGTGGGACAACCTGATCACCTTGTTTCCTCCCCAGCGCTTAGAACAGTGCTTTGCACATAGTAAGCGCTTAACAAATACCAAAATTATTATTATTATTATTATTATTAAAAAACCCATTTTGCTCCTCTAATGCTAACCTTCTCACTGTGCCTCAATCTCGCCTGCCTCACCGCCGACCCTCCTCGAATGTGAAAATGGGGATTAAGAGTGTGAGCCCCATGTGGGACAGGGACTTTGTCCAACCTAATCTGAATCTACCCCAGCGCTTAGAACAGTGCTCGCCACATAGTGCTTAACAAGTACCATAATTATTATTATTACTAAATAACAGGGTACTTAAATAGCAGGACTAAATTCCAAGCATGAAGCAGGATTTCCTAATTTCCCTTTGAGTTGAGTGCAGGGATTTACGTTCAAAACCCATTTACTAAGCGACCGCAGCATTGTGCCGATGCTGTGTCACCGCAGATCACCTTAGGTAGTTCTTCTGAAGGACTGTGTCCATCCTGATTATCTTGGATCTACCCCAGCGCTTTACTACAATCAATCAATCAATCGTATTTATTGAGCGCTTACTGTGTGCAGAGCACTGTACTAAGCGCTTGGGAAGTACAAGTTGGCAACGTATAGAGACAGTCCCTACCCAACAGTGGGCTCACAGTTTAGCCTGGCAAACAGTAAGAGCTTAACAAATATCATTATCATTACTAGGTCTCTTGGACCTGGAAAATGGGTAACTTTTCCCTAGTGGGAAATGGGAAAATTATCTGGAACTTAGTGGTCTTGAGCACGGTTGTTAGCCCTTCAAGGAGAAACTAATTTTCCCTGTTTAAGATCGGTTTCTCCCAAGTGTTTAGGAGAGTACAGTACAACAGAATTAGCAGACACATCCTCTGCCTATAATGAGTCTAGAGGGGGAGACAGACATTAATAGGAATAAATAAGTAATTTAGGATATATAATTTAAGGATTGTAGATAATTGCTGTGGGGTTGGGGGGCGGCAGGGCAAATATCAAATGTCCAAAGGTCGCAGATCCTTCATAGATGACTCAGAAGGGGGAGCAAGCCGGGGAAAAGAGGACTTAGTAGGGGAAAGCCTCTTGGAGGTAACGATAATGATGGCATTTATTAAGCGCTTACTATGTGCAAAGCACTCTTCTAAGCGCTGGGGAGGTTACAAGGTGATCAGGTTGTCCCACGGGGGGCTCGCAGTCTTCATCCCCATTTTACCGATGAGGGAACTGAGGCCCAGAGAAGTGAAGTGACTTGCCCAAAGTCACACAGCTGACAAGAGGCGGAGCTGGGATTTGAACCCACAACTTCTGTGAGCCCACTGTTGGGTAGGGACCGTCTCTATATGTTGCCAACTTGTACTTCCCAAGCGCTTAGTACAGTGCTCTGCACAGAGTAAGCGCTCAATAAACACGATTGAATGAATAAATGAATGAATGAATGACTCCAAAGCCCAGGCTCTTTCCACTGAGCCACGCTGGTAATGATAATGATGGTATTTGTTAAGCGCTTACTATGTGCCAAGCACTGCTCTAAACACTGGAGCACTGTTCTAGAGATTCATTCATTCATTCAATCATATTTATTGAGCGCTTACTGTGTGCAGAGCACTGTACTAAGCGCTTGGAAAGTACAATTCAGTGATAAGGAGACCACACCGGGCTTAGAGTCTAGAGTGGGGGAGAAATACATCAAAATGAGTAAACAGGCATCAATATAGATAAATGGAATTATAGACATATACATATTAAATAAACAGGCATCAATATAAATAAGTAGAATTATAGATATAGTCATATATACATAAGTGCTGTGGGGTGGGGAGGGGGCTCTGGGGTAGAATAACACGGTTTAGAGGACTGGGTTTTCAGATTTGTGACCGTGGGCAAGTCACTTCACTTCTTTGTACCTCAGTTACCTCATCTATAGTACGGGGATAGAATACCTCTGTACTCCCTTAATAATAATAATAATAATAATGGCATTTATTAAGCGCTTACTATGTGCAAAGCACTGTTCTAAGCGCTGGGGAGGTTGCAAGGTGATCGGGTTGTCCCACGGGGGCTCACAGTCTTAATCCCCATTTTGCAGATGAGGTCACTGAGGCTCTGTACTCCCTTCCCTTTAGACTGTGAGTCCTGTGAAGCAGCTTGGAGTAGTGGTTACAGCCCCGGCCCGGGAGGGTCAGAAGGAGAAGTTTTAATTAATTAATTAATTCATTCATTCATTCAATCGTATTTATTGAACGCTTACTGTTTGCAAGAGCACTGTACTAAGTGCTTGGGAAGTACAAGTTGGCAACCGATAGAGATGGTCCCTGCCCAACAGCGGGCTCACAGTCTAGAAGGGGGAGACAGACAACAAAACATATTAACAAAATAAAGTAAATGGAATAAATATGTACAAGTAAAATAGAGTAATAAATACGTATTCATTCATTCAATCGTATTTATAGAGCATTTACTGTGTGCAGAGCACTGTACTCAGCACTTGGGAAGTACAAGTTTGCAACAAATAGAGATGGTCTCTACCCAACAGCGGGTTCACAGTCTAGAAGGGGGAGACGGACAACAAAACAAAACATATTAACAAAGTAAATGGAATAAATATGTACAAGTAAAATAGAGTAATAAATATGTATTCATTCATTCAATCGTATTTATTGAGCGGTTAAGCACTGTACTAAGCGCTTGGGAAGTATAAGTTTGCAACAAATAGAGACGGTCCCTACCCAACAGAGGGCTCACAGTCTAGGAGGGGGAGACAGGGGGCAAAACAAAACATATTAACAAAATAGAGTAACTGGAACAAATATGTACAAGAAAAATAGAGTAATAAATATGTATTCATTCAATCATATTTTTTGAGTGTTTACTGTGTGCAGAGCACTGTACTAAGTGCTTGGGAAGTACAAGTTTGCAACAAATAGAGACGGGCCCTGCCCAACAGTGGGCTCATGGTCTAGAAGGGGGAGGCGGACAACAAATCAAAACATATTAACAAAATAAAATAAATAGAATAAATATGTACAAGCAAAATAAATAGAGTAATAAATCTGTACAAACATATATCCAGGTGCTGTGGGGAGGGGAAGAAGGTAAGGTGGGGGGGATGAGGAGGGGGAGAGGAAGGAGGGGGCTCAGTCTGGGAAGGCCTCCTGTACACTCAGTCTCCCTATTTATTCATTCATTCATTCAATCGTATTTATTGAGCGCTTACTGTGTGCAGAGCACTGGACTAAGCGCTTGGGAAGTCCAAGTTGGCAACATAGAGATGGTCCCTGCCCAACAGCGGGCTCACAGGCTAGAAGGGGGAGACGGACGACGAAACAAAAACATATTAACAAAATAAAATAAATAGAATAAATGTGTACAAGTAAAATAGAGTAATAAATATGTATTCATTGATTAATTCATTCAATCGTATTTATTGAGCGCTTACTGTGTGCAGAGCACTGTACTAAGCGCTTGGGAAGGACAAGTTAGCAGCCTACAGAGATGGTCCCTGCCCAACAGCGGGCTCACAGGCTAGAAGGGGGAGATGGATGACGAAACAAAACATATTAACAAAATAAATAGAATGAATGTGTACAAGTAAAATAGAGTAATAAATATGTATTCATTGATTAATTCATTCAATCGTATTTATTGAGCACTTACCGTGTGCAGAGCACTGTACTAAGCGCTTGGGAAGGACAAGTTGGCAACCTATAGACGGTCCCTGCCCAACAGCGGGCTCACGGTCTAGAGGGGGAGACGGACGACGAAAAAAACATACTAACAAAATAATTAGAATAAATGTGTACAAGTAAAATAGAGCAATAAATATGTATTCATTGATTAATTCATTCAATCGTATTTATTGAGTGCTTACCGTGTGCAGAGCACTGGACTAAGCGCTTGGGAAGTCCAAGTTGGCAACATATAGATGGTCCCTGCCCAACAGCGGGCTCACAGGCCAGAAGGGGGAGACGGACAACGAAACAAAACATATTAACAAAATAAAGTAAATAGAATAAATGTGTACAAGTACAATAGAGTAATAAATATGTACTCATTGATTAATTCATTCAATCGTATTTATTGAGCGCTTACTGTGTGCAGAGCACTGGACTAAGCGCTTGGGAAGTCCAAGTTGGCAACGTATAGAGATGGCCCCTGCGCAACAGCGGGCTCACAGGCTAGAAGGGGGAGACCGACAACAAAACAAAACATATTAACAAAATAAAGTAAATAGAATGAATGTGTACATGTAAGAGTAATAAATATGTATTCATTGATTAATTCATTCAGTCGTATTTATTGAGCGCTTACTGTGTGCAGAGCACTGGACTAAGCGCTTGGGAAGTCCAAGTTGGCAACGTATAGAGATGGCCCCTGCCCAACAGCGGGCTCACAGGCTAGAAGGGGGAGATGGATGATGAAACAAAACATATTAACAAAATAAATAGAATGAATGTGCACAAGTAAAATAAATAGAGTAATAAATATGTATTCATTCATTCAGTCAGTTGTATTTATTGAGCGCTTACTGTGTGCAGAGCACTGTACTAAGCGCTTGGGAAGGACAAGTTGGCAACATCTAGAGACGGTCCCTGCCCAACAGCGGGCTCACAAGCTAGAAGGGGGAGACGGACAAAGAAACAAAACATATTAACAAAATAAAGTAAATAGAATGCATGTGTACAAGTAAAATAAACAACTAGAGTAATAAACATGTACAAACATATATATATTATATATATAACTACAGGTGCTGTGGGGAGGGGAAGGGGCTAAGGCGAGGGGGAGGAGGGAAAGCTTCGTTCCCTTGGCGTCTGCTGACGGGGCGCGAGCCTTTCCCGCCAAAAATTCGTCGTCCCCCCCCCCCCGGGGGGGGGGCGCGCGATCAAAGGGCGCGAGCCGCTCCCGCCACAGCCCCGCCCCTGGGGGCGTCCACGTGATCAAGGGGCGCGAGCCGCTCCCGACACAGCCTCGTCCCCGCGGGCGTCCACGTGCCTAAGGGGCGCGAGCCAATTGCGCCACAGCCTCGTCCCCGCAGGCGTCCACGTGATGAAGGGGCGCGAGCCGCTCCCGCCACAGCCCCGCCCCTGGGGGCGTCCACGTGATCAAGGGGCGCGAGCCGCTCCCGACACAGCCTCGTCCCCGCGGGCGTCCACGTGATCAAGGGGCGCGAGCCGCTCCCGCCACAGCCTCGTGCCCGCGGGCGTCCAGGTGCCTAAGGGGCGCGAGCCGCTCCCGACACAGCCCCGCCCCTGGGGGCGTCCACGTGATGAAGGGGCGCGAGCCGCTCCCGCCACAGCCCCGCCCCTGGGGGCGTCCACGTGATCAAGGGGCGCGAGCCGCTCCCGCCACAGCCCCGCCCCTGGGGGCGTCCACGTGATCAAGGGGCGCGAGCCGCTCCCGCCACAGCCCCGCCCCTGGGGGCGTCCACGTGATCAAGGGGCGCGAGCCGCTCCCGCCACAGCCCCGCCCCCGGGGGCGTCCACGTGATCAAGGGGCGCGAGCCGCTCCCGACACAGCCTCGTCCCCGCGGGCGTCCACGTGATCAAGGGGCGCGACCCCCTCCGGCCACAGCCCCACCCCTGGGGACATCCACGTGGCGAAGGGGCACGAGTCGCTCCGGACACAGCCCCGCCCCTGGGGGCGTCCACGTGGCCAAGGGGGCGCGAGCCGCTCCCGACACGACCTCGCCCCCGGCGGCGTCCGCGTGATGAAGGGGCGCGAGCCGCTCCAGGCATAGCCTCGTTCCCGCGGGCGTCCACGTGCCTAAGGGGCGCGAGCCGGGCCGGACACAGCCTCGTTCCCGCGGGCGTCCACGTGATGAAGGGGCGCGAGCCGCTCCCGCCACAACCTCGTTCCCGCGGGCGTCCACGTGGAGCCCACCGTTGGGTAGGGACCGTCTCTATACGTTGCCAACTTGTACTTCCCAAGCGCTTAGTACAGTGCTGTGCTCACAGTAAGCGCTTAATAAATACGATGGATTGATTGATTGAATGGCCAAGGGGCGCAAGCCCCTGCCGCCACGCGCGCTCCCGCCACAGCCTCGTCCCCGCGGGCGTCCACGTGGCCCGGGGGGCGCGAGCCCCTCCCGTCACAGCCCCGCCCCTGGGGCCGTCCGCGTGGCCAATGAGCGCGAGCCCCTCCCACCACAGCCCCGCCCCTGGGGGCGTCCACGTGGCCTGAGGGCGCGAGCCCCTCCCGCCACGCGCGCTCCCGCCACAGCCTCGTCCCCGCGGGCGTCCACGTGGCCCGGGGGCGCGAGCCGCTCCCGCTACAGCCCCGCCCATGGGGGGTGGGGGTGTCCGCGTGGCCAATGAGCGCCAGCCGCTCCCGCCACAGCCCACCCCTGGGGGCGTCCGCTTGGCCAATGAGCGCGAGCCCCTCCCACCACAGCCCCGCCCCTGGGGACGTCCACGTGATGAAGGGGCGCGAGCCGCTCCCGACACAGCCCCGCCCCTGGGGGCGTCCACGTGATGAAGGGGCGCGAGCCAATCCAGCCACAACCTCGTCCCTTTGGGCGTCCACGTGATCTAGGGGCGCGAGCCGCTCCCGCCACAGCCTCGTCCCCGCGGGCGTCCACGTGGTCAAGGGGCGCGAGCCGCGCCCGCCACAGCCCCGCCCCCGGGGGCGTCCGCGTGGCCTGGGGGCGCGAGCCCCTCCCGCCGCGCGCGCTCCCGCCACAGCCTCGTCCTCGAGGGCATCCACGTGGCCCGGGGGGCAAGAGCCGCTCCCGCCACAGCCCCGGCCCTGGGGGGGGGCTTCTGCGTGGCCAATGAGCGCGAGCCGCTCCCGCGTGGCCAATGAGCGCGAGCCGCTCCCGGCAGAGCCCCGCCCCTGGGGGCGTCCGCGTGGCCAATGAGCGCTAGCCGCTCCCGCCACAGCCCCGCCCCTGGGGGCATCCACGTGATCAAGGAGCGCGAGCCGCTCCCGAAACAGCTTCGTCCCCTTGGGCGTCCACGTGATGAAGGGGCGCGAGCCGCTCCGGGCACAGCCTGGTTCCCGCGGGCGTCCACATGGAGCCCACTGGTGGGTAGGGACCGTCTCTATATGTTGCCAACTTGTACTTCCCAAGCGCTTAGTACAGTGCCCTGCACACAGTATGCGCTCAATAAATACGATTGATTGATTGATTGATTGATTGGCCAAGGGGCGCGAACCCCTCCTTCCACGCGCGCTCCCGCCACACCTCGTCCCCGCGGGCGTCCACGTGCCCAAGGGGCGCGAGCCACTCCCGCCACAGCCCCGCCACAGCCCCGCCCCTGGGGACGTCCGCGTGGCCAATGAGCGCGAGCCCCTCCTGCCACAGCCCCGCCCCTGGGAGCGTCCACGTGGCCTGGGGACGCGAGCCCCTCCCTCCACGCGCGCTCCCGCCACAGCCTCGTCCCCGCGGGCGTCCACGTGGCCCGGGGGGCGCGAGCCCCTCCCGTCACAGCCCCGCCCCTGGGGGCGTCCAGGTGGCCAATGAGCGCGAGCCCCTCCTGCCACAGCCCCGCCCCTGGGGGCGTCCGCGTGGCCAATGAGCGCGAGCCCCTCCTGCCACAGCCCCGCCCCTGGGGGCGTCCACGTGGCCTGGGGACGCGAGCCCCTCCCTCCACGCGCGCTCCCGCCACAGCCTCGTCCCCGCGGGCGTCCACGTGGCCCGGGGGCGCGAGCCGCTCCCGCCACAGCCCCGCCCCGGGGGGGGGGGCTTCCG
The DNA here is from genome assembly GCF_015852505.1 of Tachyglossus aculeatus. Lineage (NCBI taxonomy): Eukaryota > Metazoa > Chordata > Mammalia > Monotremata > Tachyglossidae > Tachyglossus > Tachyglossus aculeatus. Next base: position 20,041,425 of record NC_052079.1, on the reverse strand, counting down.
CGTGGCCAATGAGCGCGAGCCGCTCCCGCGTGGCCAATGAGCGCGAGCCGCTCCGGCCACAGCCCCGCCCCCGGGGGCGTCCGCGTGGCCAATGAGCGCGAGCCGCTCCCGCCACAGCCCCGCCCCTCGGGGGGGTGTCCGCGTGGCCAATGAGCGCGAGCCGCTCCCGCCACAGCCCCGCCCCCGCGGGCGTCCACGTGATCAAGGGGCGCGAGCCGCTCCCGCCACACCCTCGTCCCCTCAGCTCTGCGAGCTGTCTGCTGTGTGACCTTGGGTAAGTCACTTGACTTTATTCATTTATTTATTTTATGTGTACATATTCCTTCTATTCATTTTATTTTGTTAATATGTTTTGTTCTCCGTCTCCCCCTTCTAGCCTGTGAGCCCGCTGTTGGGTAGGGACCGTCTCTAGATGTTGCCGACTTGGACTTCCCCAGCGCCTAGTACAATGCTCTGCAATCAATCAATCAGTTGTATTTATTGAGCGCTTACTGTGTGCAGAGCACTGGACTAAGCGCTTGGGAAGGACAAGTTGGAAACACCTAGAGACGGGCCCTACCAGACAGCGGGCTCACAGTCTAGAAGGGGGAGACAGACAACAAAACCAAACATATTGACAAAATAAAATAAATAAATAATCATAGATAAACATGATTGAATGAGTGAATCGATCGATCAATCGTATTTATTGAGCGCTTACTGTGTGCAGAGCACTGTACTGAGCGCTTAGGAACATATAGAGACGGTCCCTACCCAACACTGGGCTCACAGTCTAGAAGGGGGAGACAGAGAACAAAACCAAACATATTGACAAAATAAAATAAATAAATAATCATAGATAAATATGATTGAATGAATGAATCAATCAATTAATCGTATTTATTGAGTGCTTACTGTGTGCACAGCACTATACTAAGCACTTGGTAACATATAGAGTTGGTCCCTACCCAACAGTGGGCTCACAGTCTAGAAGGGGGAGACAGAGAACAAAACAAAACATTTTAACAAAATAAAATAATCATAAATAAATATGATTGAATGAATCAATCAATCGTATTTATTGAGCGCTTACGGTGTGCAGAGCACTGTACTAAGTGCTTGGGAACATATAGAGACGGTCCCTACCCAACAGTGGGCTTACAGTCTAGAAGGGGGAGACAGACAACAAAACAAAACATTTTAACAAAATAAAATAATCATAAATAAATATGATTGAATGAATGAATCAATCAATCGTATTTATTGAGCGCTTACTGTGTGCAGAGCACTGTACTAAGCGCTTGGGAAGTCCAAGTTGGCTACACCTAGAGACAGTCCCTATCCAACAGCTTACTGCACTCAGTAAGCGCTCAATAAATACGACTGAGTGAATGAATGAATGAATGAACGACTCTGTTACCTCATCTGAAAAATGGGGATTAAGATACCTCAGTGCTTAGCCCAGCGCCTGGCACATAGTAAGCATTTAATAAACACCACCGCCATGTCTAACAGAGACTGGGCCTCTGCCCGAATGCTTAGAATTAAAGCGTTAAAGATGTCACTCTTTGTGTGGATTTTGTGGGCAACCACAAATCGCAGCCCTCGTAAAACTTTATGAGCAAGGCAATCTAGAATGTTCAAGAAAGGTGAGTTCATTCATTCATTCAGTCGTATGTATTGAGCGCTTACTGTGTACTAAGCGCTTGGGAAGTACAAGTTGGCAACATACAGAGACGGTCCCGACCCAACAGTGGGCTCACAGTCTAGAAGGGGGAGACAGAGAACAAAACAAAACATATTCACCAAATCAATCAATCAATCAATCGTATTTATTGAGCGCTTACTGGGTGCAGAGCACTGTACTAAGCACTTGGGAAGTACAAGTCAGCAACGCATAGAGACAGTCCCTACCCAATTAGAATTAATATGTACAAATAAAATAAATACAGTAATAAATACGTACAAACATATATACATATATACAGGTGCTGTGGGGAGGGGAAGGAGGGGGCTCAGTCTGGGAAGGGCTCCTGGAGGAGGTGAGCTCTCAGTAGGGCCTTGAAGGGAGGAATTAACTACAAGAGAGAGTGGTTCCAAAGTCGACATGTCACAGTGAGCTAGTTATTGAGTATTAAATAAATATCACTAGTTATTGAGTATTAAATAAATCTCTCTGCATAAAACTGGAACAGAATGGGCAACACCCAAAATCCTTCCCTGTGCACCAATGTTAATGCTTAGAGATGTGACCTTCGCTTTCCTGATTCTTACTCTTTCACTGCCCCTTTTTTTATTCCCTCCCTTCAGTTACCTATCACTCTTCTTATCTCCCTGGGCCAGACTCCTCCTCTGTGCCATAACTCACAGCCCTTGTGCTGGTCCGTCTGTCATCCCCATTTTACCTCTCTCCACTTAATTCCCCTAGATCCGTCCCGTCTTTTCATCATCATCAATCGTATTTATTGAGCGCTTACTATGTGCAGAGCACTGTACTAAGCGCTTGGGAAGTACAAATTGGCAACATATAGGGACAGTCCCTACCCAACAGTGGGCTCACAGTCTAAAAGGGGGAGACAGAGAACAAAACCAAACATACTAACAAAATAAAATAAATAGAATAGATGTGTACAAATAAAATAAATAAATAAGTAGAGTAATAAATATGTACAAACATCTATACATATATACATTTTCCTTCATCCTCTGTCATTCTTGGGGTCTGTTCCGGACCTTTTCTAATATTTGGGGATTGGGACTTGTGCCAAGGTGCCGGTGAGCACTAGGGAGGGGAATCTTGGTCTCTCTGGCCTCCCGCTCCGACAGGGATTGGCGATTTTGAGGGGGCAGTGAGAGAAGATAAAAGAGAGCGGCCCCCTCCCATAGTTTAGAAGCAGCAGCATGGCGTAGTGTACAGAGCACAGGCCTGCGAGCCAGGAGGTCATGGGTTCTAATCCTGGCTCCACCACTTGTCTGCTGTGTGACCTTGGGCTAGTCACTTCACTTCTCTGTGCCTCGGCTACCACATCTGTAAAATGGGGATTGAGACTGTGAGCCCCACATGGAATAGGGACTGCATCCAACCCGCTTGGCTTGTAGCCACCCCAGCGCTTAGTACAGTGCCTGGTGCACAGTAAACACTTAACAAATACCCAAATTATTATTAGTAGCAGTCCCTAGCCCTCCAAGGACATGCCTCGTCCCAGTTAGTGCACAGGGAAGGATTTGGGGTGTTGCCCATTCTGTTCCAGTTTTGTGCAGAGAGATTTATTTAATACTCAATAACTAGCTCACTCTGAGACGTCTACTTTGGAACCACTCTCTCTTGAAGTTAATTAAGCTTTCTTGAACATTCTATTCATCATCAGTCGTATTTATTGAGCGCTTACTATGTGCAGAGCACTGTACTAAGCGCTTGGGAAGTACAAATTGGCAACATATAGAGACAGTCCCTACCCAACAGTGGGCTCACAGTCTAAAAGACTGTGCATCGGGGCACAATTGCCCTGAGGCACATAAATTGCCTTGCTCATAAAGTTTTATGAGGGTTGCAATTTGTGGTTCCCCACAAAATCCCCGCAAAGAGTTACTAATTAGAGGCCTAGGGAAGCCTCTTGCCCACAGATCTCTGTAATCCACTTGTCGGTTTCCAGGTTCCCATCCCAGGGAAATTTACAAATTCAAAGAAAGGCCAGGGCCAACGGAGCAGCCAGAAAGAGGTCTGATAAAGGAAAGCGCAATTGTGGGGTGAGAGGGAGCGATTTTTATAGGGATGGAAACAATCAGATTCTTTGACCCCCTTGGGAGGGAAGGCTTAATTAAAACTGGGACACAATTAGTGCTCTTTTGTATTTGAAAGAGAGATCAGCAGGCAAATGGCAGCTGGAAAAATTGAGCTCTGCAGGTGAGGGCGACTTGGGAGGTAACTGCCTGTGATTTATGTAGCGCTGTGAATTACGGAACAGATGAATACCACATTGGTAGGAGTAATATGAAGCAGCTCATTCATGGTTATAAGCAGGAGGGAATTTTAATCTCTGAAATTTATTGAAATGTGGAGGAGGATTGGACTGTTACAAATCATCGTGCCCCGATGCATAGCTGCTGGAACGTGACCAGATGTCCCACACTGGACACGATCATCACACAATTGAGCCCCCTCCTGCCCCTTGAGCCCCTGAAAAGGTGGTAATGGTGGTGGTGGTAGGAGTGGCAGTGGAACAACTCAGCGCTTAGAACAGTGCTTAGCACATAGTAGGCGCTTAACAAATACTTTTTTAAAAAAACTCAGTGACATCAGTAATAACAGTATTTATTAAGTGCATACGTATGCAGAGCACTTCACTAAGCACCGGGAAAAAAGAATACATGCGTGGGATATGGTTCCTGTCCTTCAACAGGCTAAGGAGCTAGGAATGCAGTGATGAATACATAATACATTGTTGGCTTCCCCTATGCTAGAACTACCGTCCCCCGTTCTCCCTCCACCCCCGCTATGTTCACCCCATTCACCACTCCAGCTATGGCCTGGGAGCAGCTCCCTAGAGATTTCTGGTACAGTTGCTTCAAAAACCACCAGGAAGCAGCCCACAGTTAAGGTGGGAATGATGATGGAAATGGAAGCAAAGTTAGAGATGAGCACTGAAGTGTGACAGCGGAAGGGAGCGGAGGTAGCAGCGACGGAGAGGGGCTGATTGCACAGGCCAACACTTCCTTTTATCTGCTCTCACTCCCACCCAGGACCTCACTTCAGAGAATATTTAGCTGTGGGCACAAGTGGCGTGGGTGTGAACATAGTCCATTGGCAGTATTATGTCTTTTCCTTCTGTCTGAGCATCTGCCTTTATTTCTTTCTATTTTGCTGTCCTTTTTACTTTCTTTTGGTCTATTCTTGATTTCATTTCCTTGCCCCATTTATTCCCTGCTCTGCTAACTCATTGTCACTCTGAAATGTATATATGGGTCAAGATTGCACACTCCTCATGGGGGCTGGAGTCATTCATTCATTCCATCGTATTTATTGAGTGCTTGCTGTGTGCAGGGCACTGTACTAAGCACTTGGGAACTACAAGTTGGCAACAGAGAGAGACGGTCCCTACCCAACAGTGGGCTCACAGTCTAGAAGGGGGAGACAGACAACAAAACAAAGCATATTAACAAAATAAAATAAATAGAAAATATGTACAAGGAAAATAGAGTAATAAATCTGTACAAACATATACAGGTGCTGTGGGGAGGGGAAGGAGGTTGGGGAGGGGAAGAGGAAGGAGGGGGCTCAGTCTGGGAAGGCCTCCTGGAGGAGGTGAGCTCTCAGTAGGGCTTTGAAGGGAGGAAGAGAGCTAGCTTGGAGGATGTGAGGAGGGAGGGTATTCCAGGCCAAGGGGAGGACGTGGGCCGGGGGTTGACGGTGGGACAGGCGAGAACGAGGTACAGTGAGGAGGTTAGCGGCAGAGGAGCGGAGGGTGCGGGCTGGGCTGGAGAAGGAGAGAAGGGAGGTGAGGAAGGAGGGGGCGAGGGCATGGACAGCCTTGAAGCCCAGGGTGAGGAGTTTTTGCCTGATGAGCAGATGGATTGGTAGCCACTGGAGATTTTTGAGGAGGGGAGTAACATGCCCAGAGCGTTTCTGCACAGAGATGATCCGGGCAGCAGCGTGAAGTATAGATTGAAGTGGGGAGAGACCCGAGGATGGGAGATCAGAGAGGAGGCTGATGCAGTAATCCAGTCGCGATAGGATGAGAGATTGAACCAGCAGGGTAGCGGTTTGGATGGAGAGGAAAGGGCGGATCTTGGCGATGTTGCGGAGGCGAGAGTGGCAGTTTTTGGTAACGGATTGGATGTGAGGAGTCATGTCTGATCACCTCTTCTGCAGATCCATAAGCACTAAGCTGTACTGTGTCTCTCACACAGCTGTTGCTCAGCCGACACTGAAGAGAACATACTGCTGACCTTAGACTGATGCTTATGGCAAAGGTGAAGTTTTCTGGGATTCAGGAGTGGTTGTCGATTGGAGATAGGCAAACCCTTGGCTACGTCAGAGAATAGATGATCACTCTCCCCACCTTATAAACCTTATTAAAATTACATCTTCTCCATGAGGACTTCCCCAACTGATTTATTTATATCGATGTCTTTCTCCCCCTTTAGACTGTAACCCTCTTATGGGTAGGGAATGTGTATACCAACTCTGCTCTGTTGTGCTCTCTCAAATGCTTAATGCAATGCTCAGCATGCAGTAAGTGCTCAGTAAATATGACTGGTTGGATTCTGACATCATTTGGTCATGACAGTAAGAAGCTGAGCAGCCTACGGAAAGGGCTGGAGGCCTTGGAGAGCTGAAAATGTAGGACAGATTCAGGGAAATGGACCAATGAGTTCAATCTATCACTCGCTCAATCAATAGTATTTATTGAGCACTTGCTTTGTGCAGAGCACTGTAATAGGTGATTGGATGAGTGTAATATACTTAGCAGAAACAATCCCTGCCCTGAAGGAGCTTGCACTCTAGTGGATGATAATAATATCATAATAACATTAATGATTATTAATATTATAGTATAAATATTGGTTAATTATAATGTATTACTAACATATTATAATTATATTCTTGAAAATATGCATTATTATTATTAATCTGTTAAGTGCTTGCCATGTATCAAGCACCATTCTAAGTGCTGGGGAGGATACGAGGTAATCAGGTTGTCCCACGTGGGGCTCACAGTCTTAATCCCCATTTGGATGAGGTAACTGAGGCCCAGAGAAGTGAAGTGACTTGCCCAAAGTCACACAGCTGACAGGTGGTGGAGCCAGGATTAGAACCCATGACCTCTGATTCCCAAGCCCGTGCTCTTTCCACTGAGCCACGCTGCTTACAGACACCAAAATGAAGTTCAGGTAGGGGAATTCGACAGAGTTAAAATATGTGAATGCAAATGTTATGAGGGGAGGAAGAGAGGACTCAGGTGCATGGCTGATGCAAATGGGGGGAAATAGAGTGGGGAGATGGGAGATGAGTCAAGGAAGGTCTCCTGGAGCTGGGATTTTGGCAGGGTTTTGAAGATGGGGAGGGTAGTGGTCTGCTGGATGTGAAGAGAGAAGGAATTCCAGCTAAGAAATAGGACTATGGCAGAAGAGATGAGAGAACAAGGCATGTGAGTTGGTTCATTCATTCATTCAATCGTATTTATTGAGCACTTACTGTGTGCAGAGCACTGTACTAAGCGCTTGGGAAGTACAAGTTGGCAACATATAGAGACGGTCCCTACCCAGCAGCGGGCTCAGTGGTTGGCATTAGAGGAGCGAAGGGTGAGAGTTGAGGTGTAGTGGAAGAGAAGTAAGGATAAGTAGGAAAAGACAGATGACTGAACATCCCACAGCTCTGCTTCAGTTTAACAAGAGTAAATTAATTTCAAATCTCCATTCCCTTTTGGCCTGCAAAACCTCCAGAAGGAATCTTACCTTGATTATAATTGCCGACATCATGATGTTGATGACGGAGGATCAGACCCCTGGGGCCTGTTTACAATATGTCGGTGACTGACTGAGTTCATTCATTCAATTGTATTTATTGAGTGCGTACTATGTGCAGAGCACTGTACTAAGCGCTTATCTGGTCTAGTGGAAGGAAAGAGTAGCTAAGGGAACAAATAAATCGTTACTTATGGAGCGCTTACTGTGTGCAGAACACTGTACTAAGTGCTTGGGAGAGAATAATACAAAAGACTTGAGAGACATGATTCTTGTCTCAAGGAGCTTCCAGTTAGTGACAATATGGCATCCATCTTTCATCACTCCGATTTTCGTACTTCTCCCTCTTCTCTGCCTCAGCGAAAGAAGCATTGCCTTTATTATATTGTATTTATTATATTGTATATGTAATATATTATATTATATTGTACTCTTCCAAGCACTGAAGTGCTCTGAATGCAGTAAGTGCTCAATAAATACCACTGTGATGGATTGAAGGAGCAAGAGGGAGCCAAAACAACAAGGAAAGAGAAGTCTCTTCCCTAGCCCTAGGACAGCATTAGTGTCGGATACAGTCGAGAGATCCTGGTAACGGACAAAGAAAATCCCAGTAAGGGCACAAGGACAATTCTTTCAGTTAGCTACACGTCAATAAATCAATCAACCGATCAGTTGTATTTAACAAGTACTCACTGTGTGCAGAGTACTGTACTAAGTGCTTGGAAGAGTAACAACACAACACTATAATACGTTCCCTGCCCACAGCGAGCTTACAGTCTAGTCGAGATCAGGGCTCCTGGGTGGGTAAACTCGGTGTCAAAAGGTTTCGGAGACCTGACCTGAACAGGTTCTCTCTTTAAGACTCGGATTTGTGACAAGTGCTAGTTCTAATTATACATAATGTATTTTCGCATCATGAGAAAAATTTTCCACTTGTTCAAAAATACCCCATAGCTTATGCTCAAAGGATCCCGGAGACGTTAAATCTTGATGAAAATTTAAAGCAGAAGATAATTCAGATGAATTATCTAAAAAATAAAAACTTCCCTGAGCTATTCACCAGTTTCCTACCTGTTCCTTTGTTTTAATAATAATAATAACAATAATAATAATGGCATTTATTAAGCGCTTACTATGAGCAAAGCACTGTTCTAAGTGCTGGGGAGATTGCAAGGTGATCAGGTTGTCCCATGGGGGGCTCACAGTCTTAATCCCTATTTTACAGATGAGGTAACTGAGGCGCAGAGAAGTGAAGTGACTTGCCCAGAGTCACCCAGCTAACAATTGGTGGAGCCGGGATTTGAACCCATGACCTCTGACTCCAAAGACCCGGCTCTTTCCACTGAGCCACGCTGCTTCTCCATTTCTATCCCACCCTGCTGGATAGTGAAAGTGGGTGGAAACGAGATGCAATTTGGGATAACTTCCAGAGAAGAGATTTCAGAGATGAACATCAGACAGTGATAGAAGAAGTGAAGAAAGAAAATCTGAAACTGGAAATTCAGAATCATTTCTACTTCTGTCTAGTACCGAGCAGTGTTTCCTGGAAGAGTGGTTGAACCTTGCCCTATCTTCCGTCGGCCTCCTCAGTCATTCCTACAGATGTTCCCTTTTACCTTACTGGGGTCTGTGGAGAAAGACAGAGCTTTGCTGTACAACCTGGCTGTAGGATTAGGATGAATCATTGCTCCCACAGGCTGTTAAACATTTCCTCTCACAGGAAAGCAGGTGGGTGGAGGAAAGAAGTGAATTTTAGCAGCCACTGAAGCAGAATCACGCCATCAAGGGGCACATGTCCCTTCTGAAGTCGCTTTTGGAGTTCGATGCGACATTTATGCCAAGGCCAAATCTCTCCATAATCATCATCATCATAGTAATAATAATAATCAGTCAATCAATGGTATTTATTGAGCACATGCCATGAGTAGAGCACTGTAAAGTGCTGGGGAGAGTGAAGAGAGCACGGGCTTGGGACCCGGGGTTTAATCCCGGCTCTGTCAATTACTTGCCGTGTGACCTTGGATGAGTCACTTAACTTCTCTGTTTCTCAGTTTCCACAACTGTAAAACGGGGATGGCGGTTCTCCCTCCTACTTAGACAATGAGTCCCATGCAGGACTGTGTTGGACTTTGTCTGCCCCAGCACTTAAAACAGCGTCGAACACCTAGTAAGTGCTTAACAAATACCTTGAAAAAAAGCACGACAAGGTTGGTAGTCATTTGCCCTGTCCACACTGAGCTTGCAGTCTGGTGGAAGTTGTTAAGTGCTTACTGTGGGCCAAGCATTGTGCTAACTGTTGGGGTAGATAAAAAATTATGAAGTCAGACACAGTCCTTGCTCTCAATCGTCATCACCCCCTTCAAGAAGATTGTCTGGGGGCACCCCTGATTACAGCCAGCCCACAGTACAATCACCCTAAGGAGCCAACCTTTATTGTTTTATACTTTTCCCTGGGTTTAACTATCCCGCAACGTAACGACCCTGAGGAGGCCGTCTGTATTATTTGATGCCTTTTCTCGGATTATTGCCATCTCACAGTGTCGCCACTTTCATTTTTTGATAACTTACCTCACATAGTACCATGAGGCCAGCCCATCTTTATGAACAGCAGTCAATCAATCAATCAGTCATATTTATTGAGTGCTTACTGTGTGCAGAGCACTGTACTATGAGCTTGGGAAGTACAAAATAATGATGGCATTTGTTAAGCACTTACTATGTGCAGAGCACTGTTCTGAGCACTGGGGAGGTTACAGTCCTCCTATTTGGCAAATTCCTCTAAGATATAATAACAATGATGGCATTTATTAAGCACTTATTAAGTGCTTACTATGTGCAAAGCACTGTTCTAAGTGCTGGGGAGGTTACAAGGTGATCAGATTGTCCAACGAGGGGCTCACAGTCTTCATCCCCATTTTACCGATGAGATAACTGAGGCCCAGAGAAGTGAAGTGACTTGCCCAAAGTCACACAGCTGACAATTGGCGGAGCGGGGATTTGAACTCATGACCTCTGACTCCAAAGCCCGTGCTCTTTCCACTGAGCCATGCTGCTTCTCAATATATACCATATATGAATATATGCTTCTGAAGATACACCATTTTTGAGGCAGTTATCAATACAACTGTTCCCTTTCTCAGATGCTCTAAGGCTCAGGTTCATCACTTGCTAGTAAATGGCGGGAGCCAGAGGGTGAGGAGGCAGAGGGCAGAGTGGGCTGCCTGGGGTTTTCATTGACATTTACAGGGAAGCAGGAGAAAATTGTATTTTATGCTTTCCCTCTCCCATGTTTTCTGTTCATTATCTGCTCACCTCCTTCTGCCCGGCGTCGCCCTGGTCCCGTCAAGGAAGAAAGTCTATCGAGGAGCTAAGAATATTTTCTGCTTTCCCTCCCGGTTGTTTGCAGTCTGTTATTGGACTCCTAAAGCTCCTGACATTCCACCAGACTTGTAAGGGGAAAATAGCACTAATCTCCCTTCCACCCTAAACTCCGTCGATCACATCCTAATAGTTAGAAAACCTGGGAAACAGAGTGTCTCAGAGAGCACTCCGCATCCACCCTCCCATGTTCCATTCCAGAGGAATGGGGGTCTCAATCAGATCCTGCTTGGGGGAACTAACCAGAAGAAGGAGCCTTGGGGAGTTGGTAAACCCATGTTTGAGCTTGAATAACCTGTATCACACTTTCCCAGCGCTTAGTACAGTGCTTTGCAAACAGCAAGTGCTCAATAAATATGATTGAAGGTTGGATGAATGAACAGCAAAAGTCGCTGTGGGCGTCATAGATTAGCAAGCCGCACATTTTTCATATACCACCCCTCTCTCTCTCCACCTCCCACACTCCAGTTTCATCTAAGCACCTTAGGTAAATCGATCTCTCCATATCTCTTCCTCCACTGGGCTACTAACCATTAAATAAAGATTGGATCTTGGAGGAAGCTTTTACTACAATCTGAATCAGTTTTGAGGCATGGATTATCTTGAGTAGATAACCAAAGATATTATTGAACTGGGGAGGTAACTTCTTCAGGGATGGATGATGGACATGTAGATAAATTAACTGTATCTAACTGAGAACACTGGTCCAACTGTGGAACTCTGATAATCCACTGTATTATTGCAAGATGCTGAAACAAATGAAGTTATGGCTTCTCTTTCAAATGAGTTGATTATATCATTTAAAACCCCAAAAGAAAAAAAGGTGTTCAGTAGAGATTAGTCTTCTACAGAGTGTTTAAGAAGAAAGGAAGGTTATTGTTAATCCTGAACAGGAAAGTCATTGTTAATCCTAAACTGAACAAATTCTTCATTCAAGTTGCAACACCACAGCCAAGGTCAACAGAAAAAGTTTAGTTCTTCAGGCTCCCATAAAAAAATCATAATCATGCTATAACTTCCAATATAGTTAATATTGGGATATCATATTTTCAATTCATTTAATAAAGACTAAAGAAAAGTTTAGTGACTTTTGTCATTAATATACAGCCACATTTTCAAAGAATATAAGGTATACCCGTAAAACTCCCAAGAATTTATAATGCTGTTATTTTCTCCCAAGTGTATAGAACAGTATTCTGCACACAGCATTGTGCATACTATTGTTATTACTTTATACTAGTGAATGAATTCCCCAAACAATTGATAGAATGTACTGAGGACCTATTTTCTGCAGAGCACTGTACTAAGCACTTGGGAAAGCAAAATTGAGGTAGTTGACACAATCCTTACCCTTAAGGAATTTTAAGTCTAAGATAGATTGACAAAAATTATGTGCTGTTGAAGGAAAAACAGAGATGCAGAAAGATTTAGGCTTTGTCAGACACAGAAAAAGTTTACCAGAGGAAAGTTAGCAGGATCTTAGACCATCTTTAAGAAGTCGTACAGTGATGAGGTCTGAATTCCTATATATCCACAGATATATTTGGGGGAAAATAGTTCCTGTAGAAAAGCCTACATTTTGCCCAAATCTGCATAGTGGAAATTTAAAATTAGGTACCTATGTATGGGCTTCCATGATGTTGAGTATTGTATGCTAGGCACCCCAATATCAGCAAACTAAGTTCGCAGATTGAGTTTGGGGCTTTTCATCTGTCTCCCCAGGCCACCCCAATCTTTTGACCCTACAGAGTCCTCAGGACAATTCCCACCATCCACATCACCTGGAGTGGGGGCAGATGGCTCCGGCGGGAAGGGGGAATCCAGAGCCACCAGCATTTCCGAGCAGCAAATTTCAAATACTTGGATCCCTGGCTGACGTCCCATAGGTTGTAAATTTCAACCTAAAGTTTTAGGATCTTTCCATGGTGAATGATCCCAAAGAGAAACAGTAGCCGATCCTTAGCTGCACCCTAAGAAATGGAGCGCCGTCTAAAGCAATTTCAGTCTAGCAATAGATGCCTTAGTCATCGTCCCTGTCTATCCCCAAGCAGTAATGTTAAATGACGAGTTCAGGAAATAAGCTTTTTCAAAATTCCATCATCGTGTTTCCCAGTTATTTATTTCCATCCATCGGGCAATCAGCAAAATTTATTGAGTGCTTTACTGTGTGCAGAGCACTCTACTAAGTGCTTGGGAAATTACAAAGCAGCAGAGTTGGTAGACATGTTCCCTGCCCAACAGGAGCTTACAGTCTAGAGGACTGTATATATAATAATAATAATGCTAATAATGATGGCATTTGTTAAGCGCTTACTATGTGCAAAGCACTGTTCTAAGCGCTAGGGAGGATACAAGATGAACAGGTTGTCCCACATGTGGCTCACAGTCTTCATCCCCATTTTACAGACGAGGTAACTGAGGCACAGAGAAGTTAAGTGACTTTCCCAAAGTCACACAGTTGACAATTGTTAGAGCCAGGATTTGAACCCATGACATATATGGCGTGATATAGCAATCATACATAGCATGATTATGATTTTTTGTGGGAGACTGCAGAACTAAAAACCTGTCTACATGTTTTGTTTTGTTGTCTGTCTCCCCCTTCTAGACTGTGAGCCTGTTGTTGGGTAGGGACCGTCTCTATATGTTGCCGACTTGTACTTCCCAAGCGCTTAGTACAGTGCTCTGCACACAATAAAGCACTCAATAAATACAACTGAATGAATGAATGAATAGAGGGCGTCTTGGGAGAGTACAATAGAAATGGGCTTTCTCCCTGCTGTCTAGAAAATGTATTAACCGACTAACCAGTCGGTAGTATCAATGAATATCCACTGTTTAGGAGCTTGGGAATACTATGAAGGAGGAAAGTTCAGTTCTTTCCCTCAAGAATCTTCCACTGTAATGGGAGACACAAAAACATACTCAAATATGAAACGTACAAGTGGATATCGATCAATCAATGGTATTTATTGAGCACTTATTGTGTGCAGAGCACTGTACTGAGTGCTTATCCAGGAGAAATAGTAGAGACTAGCGCATGAAAAAGCATGACATTACAAAGAAGAGAAATTCAAAGTTAAATTATTTACAGCCATGTAAATATGTATATATGTTTGTACGTATTTATTACTCTATTTTACTTGTACATATTCTATTTATTTTATTTTGTTAATATGTTTTGTTTTGTTCTCTGTCTCCCCCTTCTAGACTGTGAGCCCACTGTTGGGTAGGGACCGTCTCTGTATGTTGCCAACTTGTACTTCCCAAGCGCTTAGTACAGTGCTCTGCACACAGTAAGCGCTCAATAAATGCAATTGAATGAATGAGTGAATGTAAAGTGCTTAATTCCACCCAGTACCTGCCAGCATCCAATGCTTAGAACAGTGCTTTGCACATAGTAAGTGCGTAATAAATGCCATCATTCTTATTCAGGCTCGGCATCTCTAGAATTAGCCGTCCAAAGTCCTGGCACTTCTCCACTCGTCTTGATACTTGTGGAAGTAGATATGAAATCTCTATTTCAGATGATCAATTTCAGAGGAGCGGAATGGGATCAAACCCTGCCTCCGTCACTTGCCTGCTGTGTGGCCTTGGGCAAGTCATTTAACTGCTCTCTGCCTCAGTTTTCTCATCTGTAAAATGGGGAGTCAATGCCTTGTCCCTCTCCTACTTAGACAGTGAGCCTCATGAGGGATAGGGACTGTCTGGCCTAATCCCTGTTCTGCCACATGCTCAGCTGTGTGACTTTGGGCAAGTCACTTCACTTCTCTGTGCCTCAGTTCCCTCATCTGTAAAATGGGGATTAAGACTGTGAGCCCCTCTGGGACAACCTGATCACTTGTATCCTCCCCAGCGCTTAGAACAGTGCTTTGCACATAGTAAGCGCTTAATAAATGCCATCATCATCATCATGAACTTGTATAATAATAATAACAATGATGGTGTTAAGTGCTTACTATGTACAAAGCACTGTTCTAAGCACTGGGGAGGTTACAAGGTGATCGGGTTGTCCCATGTGGGGCTCGCAGTCTTAATCCCCATTTTACAGATGAGGGAACTGAGGCACAGAGACGTTAAGTGACCTGCCCAAAGTCACACAGCTGACAATTGGCGGAGTCGGGGTTTGAACCCACGACCTCTGACTCGAAAGCCCGAGCTCTTCCCACTTAGAAAAAATGTCTGACATATAGGAAGCTCTTAACAAATATAATAATAATGATAATTTGCAAACATAATGGAAGTTGCAAAGGTGTTCCTCCAGTTCCATGTGGCCACGCTGCACTAATTGCTGAGGATCTTGGAGACCGAACAGATATTACGGCCAGTCAGTTCCGGCAATTCAGTTCCCTCACCTGCCCTTCCCAGAATGTAGATTTGAAGTCCAGCTTCCCTTCCGTCAGGATCTCGGGATGGAGGCGGCCGCGTCGTGGCCGGATCGAAGCGGCGCGGAATCAGAGTGAGGTGAATGAGGCCAACTAAATACATCTCCATTGGAGAAGCAGCGTGGCTCAGTGGAAAGAGCCCGGGCTTTGGAGTCAGAGATCATGGGTTCAAATCCCGGCTCTGCCAACTGTCAGCTGTGTGACTTTGGGCAAGTCACTTCACTTCTCTGGGCCTCAGTTACCTCATCTGTGAAATGGGGATTAAAACTGTGAGCCCCCTGTGGAACAACTTGATCACCTTGTAACCTCCCCCAGCGCTTAGAACAGTGCTTTGCACATAGTAAGCGCCTAACAAATGCCATCATCATCATCATCATCATCATCTCAACTCTGCCCCTTGTACTCTACCCTGATTTGGCAGGATTTTCGGGTGAGACTTGGAAACTTCTCAGCAGAGAACAGGAGCAGGGTAGAAGAGGGAGGAGGAGGAGGAGGGAGGGTATCATGGCTCCAGGAAAATCCAATCCAAAGCAAAGATGTCTGGATTGAAACAACTGGCATCCATTTTCACCAAGGAGCAGACTTTTAGACTGTGAGCCCACTGTTGGGTAGGGACTGTCTCTATATGTTGCCAATTTGTACTTCCCAAGCGCTTAGTACAGTGCTCTGCAAATAGTAAGCGCTTAATAAATACGATTGATGACTGATGTTGATGATGATGACCTGTGGAAACAATGTGGGCCTGGGAGTTAGAAGACCTGGGTTCTAATTCCGACTCTGCCACCTCTCTCTGCGTGACCGTGGGCAAGTCATTTTCCTTTTTGGTGCCTCAGTTTCATGGTCATCTGCAAAATGGGGATTAAGATCGGGAGCCCAATGTGGGGCAGGGGCTGGGTTCAACCTGATTACCTTGCTCTAGCCCAGTGCTCAGTACAGCACTTGGCACGTAGTGGGCATTTAACAAGTATTATTATTTAAAAAGCAGATGAACTTTTAAAAATGACTCAAGAAGACGCAAGTAGAGAGAGGAATTCAAAGGTGGGCATAGATGCTCAGAAGGGGATGCTGCAGAAGTTCCTGCCACAGGGTACTTTGTGAAGTACATATCTATTCTATTTATTTTATTTTGTTAGTATGTTTGGTTTTGTTCTCTGTCTCCCCCTTTTAGACTGTGAGCTCACTGTTGGGTAGGGACTGTCTCTATATGTTGCCAATTTGTACTTCCCAAGTGCTTAGTACAGTGCTCTGCACATAGTAAGCGCTCAATAAATACGATTGATGATGATGATGATGAAGAAAAGAAGAGACTGTTTTTCAACCTTAAACTGTTCCACTAATATTGGAAAACCACCATCACGGTCAATAGAGCAAGCTTCTACTTCTGTAGTCTCTTGCAAAGACTAATCATATTACAGACTCCTTATTTTGTTAATGTTGTAATGTTATCCTTCAGATGACTTTGAGAGAAGAAATAGTTTATTGATGTTTAATGTCATTGCACATAAAGGAATTTCGTGTGATTTTTCTGAAGGTTCTGGAATAGATCCCAATTTATAAAGGTACGCAAGTACTCCATCACGCAGTCATTTATTAAACATCCTTGTTTTCAAAGAACATATTATGGTGGTATTATGGAATATGCTTTTTCGAATCAACTTAATGACTTATGTAGTCTACGTATCTGTAGAGTTTTCTGGATAAAAATACAGAAGTGGTTTACCATTGCCTCCTTCCGCGCAGTAAACTCGAGTCTCTGTCCTCAACTGTCCCAGGCTACTGCTGCCCAGCACAGGTGAGTTTTGACTTGTAGCAGCAGATTGCCTTCTACTCGGTAGCCACTGGCCAAGTTAGGAATGGAATGGAAATAATAATAACAATAATAATAATAATAATAATAATAATAATAATGCCACTTCCTGACTCTCACTCCTGTAGCCACGTTGCTTCTCTAAGGGCCTACTGAATGCATTGGAGAAAGAGCTTTTGAAGAAGAATGGACAGGTTTTAGCGGGAAATTGGACGTGGGAACAGAATCTGAGGTTGACCCCAGGATTGTGGGTTTCAGGTACAAGGTTGGTCTGCAGAGATGGAGAAATTGGGCAGAGGGGAGAGGTTAGAAGGGAAGATGAGAAGTTTGGTTTTGATATGTTGGTTATGTGTGGATATGCTGATTAGGTTGCTTTTGAGGTGTTGGTGTTTGGAAATGCCGGTTATCTTGTGTTTGAGGTGTCGGCAGGCCGTCCCAGTGGAGGTAGCTTAGAGACAAGAGATTTAGGGTTGGAAAGTGACTTTTGTGTGCCCCAGTGCCAGTCAACCATAAGACATCAGCCCCCAAACTACCCCCTCAAGGTGGGAGGACACTCCATTTTGAAAGCAACGTTTTGGTAAAAACATTTTGGCAGTTTTGGTTTGGGCAGTTATGGCGTGGCTCAGTGGAAAGAGCACGGGCTTTGGAGTCAGAGGTCATGGGTTCGAATTCTGACTCCACCACATGTCTGCTGTGTGATCTTGGGCAAGTCACTTAACTTCTCTGGGCCTCAGTTACCTCATCTGTAAAATGGGGATTGAGACTGTGAGCCCCACATGGGACAGACAACCTGATCACCCTGTATCCTCCCCAGCGCTTAGAACAGTGCTTTGCACATAGTAAGCGCTTAACAAATGCCAATTATTATTATTATTATTATTATCATTGTTGCACTGACAACAGATTTTGGGAGTAACCGCAGGGGAACGTCCCCTTTTCCGTACATCCAGTGTCTTCCCAAGTGCTTCGTACAGTGCTCTGCACACAGTAAGTGCTCAGTAAATGCAGTTGAATTAATGGATGAATGTGGGGAGGGCTGTTTTTGTCTTCCTTTTTCCTTGCATTGTATTGAGTTCAAATTGGAAGACTCAGTGAGAAAATTCATTTTTCTCGCAAGAAACCTGCCTAGGAGAAAGACACATCTGGATTGTGTTCCCTGGGGATTTCGACTCACCTTGCAATAGTTGTGTGTCTCCACTGGATGTCAACACTGCTCAACACAATGCAACGTCAAAGGGCCCGCAAAAAGCTGCCAACTTCTTGTGCTTTCAAAGGAAGGTGCCTGGACCGTGCCCCCTGGAAGGATGCCCAAACCCAACTCACATCAAAGAGGGAACTGTGGATCTTTTGAATTACCCCACGATCGGATGCCGCGTGGTTGGTGGGGTCTTAGGAGTAGTTGCCTCGTGGTTCCATAATCTGTTCCATGAATAAGTTGTTCCGGGACATAGTGTGTAGCAGGCACAGCCTAGATCCTGGAAATCAGGTCCACTTAAATTGAGAACGTGACAACCCACTCCTGGAATAAGAGAATCAACAGGGCTGTGTGCTTTTGATCGTGGCCTCTGAGGCCGTTCTTAGTCAGGGAACTTTCTGAATTGAGTCCAGCCCAGAAATCAGATTTAAAGAGGGGAAGGGAGTTGTTTCACCAAGGGAGTGTAGGTGACTGCAGTTGTCTTAGAGCAGAGGAGATACTTGGAAACATCAAGTTTTATATGTGTTTCAGGAGAGTAGTGGCGATAACCCTGAATTCTGAAACTGCCCAACCCAGACGGTGCATTATAACTTGTTTCTGTTAAAGGGTCACCAGATTTGCAAGACAGAAAAAGAGAATATGGGATTTTGGTACTGCAAGAGGATTTTTAAGGCACCGGGTGAAGATATTAAAAAAAAAAAACTGTCTAATCCCCCAGAGTTGTACATCTCATCACTTTAGCTCCAGTGGACATGCATCAGGCGGGTGATTTTAAACAATGAATGGATGAATAATCGAATCTCTGCACCTCATGAGAATCAGTAAGACTAGAACTCAGAATTTATGAGCCTAGGTGGGTATTTCGTAGTCCAATCCCAAAGGTACAAAGATATTTCTTGGGATACCGGGGTTGCATTTTAGAAAAAAAAAAAAAAAAAACCCGGATTCAGGCAGTGCTGGCACATGAATAAGTTTCATCTATTTTGAAGGACTGAAAGTTTTTGGTGAGTTTTCTGGAGGATTAGTCACTATATGGCACAGGCCAATCAAGACCATTTATTGAACACCTAGTACGTGCGGAACACTGTACAAAACACTAAGGAGAGTACAATGGACAGGTGAAACGTGGTCCCTTCAAGGAGTTTACAGTTTAATGGGGGAGACAGGTAGGCTTATGATTTACAATTCATGGGCATAGGAGAAACCTACAATTTATTAGTAGTAGTAGTAGTAGCAGCAGCTAGAGAAGTACAGAATAATGCCATGACATGTCCAAGCTCACAGGAAACTTATATTCTAATGGGAAAGACAAACACAAAAATATATACAACACTGTCAAAACTAATAAATAGAGCAGATATGTTTATACTTACAGAGAGAGAGATAAATTGTGTATAAATAAGTAAAAACAAGAATCACAAAAGGAGGTACGTTGGTGCTAAGGATGGCTGTATATTTTAAGGGTGAAACATATTTTGACATGACTTTAATTTAATTCTCATTTAATTCTCTCTGGCCCAGTAAAATCTCCCTTGGCAAAGGTCAGCGAAGCAGCAGGGCCTAATGGAAAGAGCGCAGGCCTGGGTGTCAGAGAACTTGGGTTTTAATCCCAGCTCCTCCAATGACCTGCAGTATGACTTTAGGCAAGTCAGTTAACTTCTCTATGCCTCAGTTTCCTCATCTGTAAAATGGAGATTCACTACCCTTCCTCCCTCCTACTTAGTCTATGAGCCCCGTGTGGAACAAGGACTGTACCCAACTTTACCTTATATCTACCCCAGAGTTTGTAACAGTGCTTGACATATAGAAAACACTGAACTAATACCATAATTAGTATCATCGTTATCAGAGAACTTCATTCATTTAACTCATTCAGTCATATTTATTGAGCACTTACTACGTGCAGAGCACTGTACTAAGCTCTTGGCAGAGTAGCAGTGTGGCTCAGTGGAAAGAGCCCGGGCTTGGGAGTCCGAGGTCATGGGTTCTAATCTTAGCTCTGCCACGTGTCTGCTGTGTGACGTTGGGCAAGTCACTTAACTTCTCTGAGCCTCAGTTACCCATCTGTAAAATGGGGATGAAGACTGTGAGCCCCACGTGGGGCAACCTGATCACTTTGTATTCCCCCCAGCGCTTAGAACAGTGCTTCGCCCAGACTGAGCCCCTTCCTTCCTCTCCCCCTTGTCCCCCTCTCCATCCCCCCCATCTTACCTCCTTCCCTTCCCCACAGCACCTGTATATATGTTTGTACATATTTATTACTCTATTTATTTATTTATTTATTTTATTTATACATATCTATTCTATTTATTTTATTTTGTTAGTATGTTTGGTTTTGTTCTCTGTCTCCCCCTTTTAGACTGTGAGCCCACTGTTGGGTAGGGACTGTCTCTATATGTTGCCAATTTGTACTTCCCAAGCGCTTAGTACAGTGCTCTGCACATAGTAAGCGCTCAATAAATACGATTGATGATGATGATGAGTAAGCGCTTAACAAATGCCATCATTATCATTATTATTAAACAGACACATTCCCTGCCCACCCACAATGAGCTTACAGTCTAGAAGGGGAGACAAAACCACATCATTTTAGTTCAGGCATCTGCAGAGTTGAGCATGTGACAATGATGACCCGTGAATCTCTTATTCAGCATAATAATGTTTATGGGGTTTACATTACATGCAAATATAATATTTTGCACAATGATCAGAATTCCTTCTAGTAGGGGATTTTTGGAGGGGCCCAATTCTCCACAGAGTACTATATTTAAGAGCTCTATAAGTGTCTACATTCATTCCCTGGCTGTTAGCTCTCCTGACTGATCTACTATTTGAAACCTGCATCTTGTAACTGATATAAATTAGCAGATATATATATATATATATATGTATGTATATATATGTATATGTATATATAAAATTTGCTCAATTCAAACGGCAGGCTAGATTGCTTTCCTGCATCTCATGGTTTGAGTTTTTCCTACAGACACTAGCAAATGAGGCAAGAGGATTCTAAAGTGTAAATCATATTCCTACATGACAAAAGAATCTTTTCCAGACACCCTGTTGGCTCAACACTCAGAACACTGAAGAAGTTTTCCATAAGCGCAGCCCCTTGTTTTGCGGCGCCTGATTTCCATTCCAAATTATATCACCCGCATTTTTGCTTCGGTTTTGACATTCATTTTGTCTGACAGTCACATCTTCCCCAAATCATTTTCAATCATACCCTCACTGACATGTATCAAACTTAAACAAAACAATAGAAACTCTGGGATGATTCCTCTGAATCTTTTGGGTGACCTCCTGAGCATTAGGATAAAATATAAAACTAACTTCTGGAGCAGTTGCTTTAGGGTCTCTTATAGGTAATACTCAACGGCAATGGGAAAGCAGGATAGGAAACCACAAAATCCTCGAATGACAACAGACTCCTAACAGGGACGCTATCTACGCTCACCTCGAGACAGCTGCATTTGGGAGTGCCATGTGAGAACTACAGTCTTTCCTTGTCTTTTGCCGTCAAGTCGTTTCCGACCCAGAGGGATTCCACGGACACATCTTTCCCAGTACGCCCCACCTCCGTCTGCAGTCGTCCTGGTAGCGTATCCATAGAGTTTTCCGTCAGCGAGCTGAAATTAGCAAACCAAAAGCAAAAAGGACAGACGTGGTGGTTGAACAAAATCTCTGACAATGCCAAATCCCTGCTAATAGCTGCAGTGCAATCAATTAGTTAATCAATCAGTGGCATTTATTGAGCACTGACTGGGTGCAGATCACTGCATGATACAGAAGATGTGTAAAATGTGATTCTCTACCCTTGAAAGCATTTGCAGTCTAGTGGGGGTTTCAATCAACTGATCAATCGGTGGTATTTGTTGAGCACTTAACATGTACTAAGTGCTTGGGAGAGTACAGTACAATTAAGTTGGTAGACATAATCCCTGCCCACCAGGAACTTACAGTCTAGAGGGGGAGACAGAAATTAAAATAAATTACAGATAAGGAAATGTCAGATTATAAAGATATGGACATCAGTGCTAGGAGTGGGGTAAGTATCCAACTGCTTAAAATATCCAGACCCAAATGGATAGGCACTTCAACAGATGCTTAGTAAAACTATTAATTTACATTAGCCTCCACCAGCTAGGAGCACTGCCATCCAAAAAAAGGGACGCTCTTTCGGAGCAGAAGTTTCATAACGATCACCGGACAAGGAGGGGAAAGCAAAATCAGAGCAAGGGGCCACAAAGGACAAATATAAGAGCGTGGCAGGGGTCAGTCTTGGAGATGGCATTGTATGGTCAGGACTGTGGGCGCCACATGAAACTTTTGAGGCATATATGCTCCCACAGGTAAACTTCACTGGGAGTAGCATCTTCAAAAATGGAAGGCAACTAGGTATCAATCAATTTACTGAGTGCTTATTGGGTGTCCAGTACCATACTATGCACTTGGGAGAGCACAATATAATAATAATGATGGTAATTTGTTAAGCACCTACTGTGTGCCAAGCACTAAAACAACTTCCCTGCCCACAATGAGCCTACAGACTAGACAACGAGCGTACCATCTGGAGACCATAAAGATTGGTATCAATCAATCAAACAATAGTATTTATTGAGCGTTAGTATGTGCTAAATGGGAGAGTGTGCAGTAGAGTTAGGAGACTTGACTCGTGCTTTTAAGGAGCTTGTAGTCTAGCATATATGAGGGCAGGGAATCAGCATCATCATCAATCATATTTATTGAGCACTTACTATGTGCAGAGCACTGTACTAAGCGCTTGGGAAGTACAAATTGGCAACGTATAGAGACAGTCCCTACCCAACAGTGGGCTCACAGTCTAAAAGGGGGAGACAGAGAACAAAACCAAACATACCAACAAAATAAAATAAATAGAATAGATATGTGCAAATAAAATAAATAAATAGAGTAATAAATATGTACAAACATACATACATATATACAGGTGCTGTGGGGAAGGGAAGGAGGCAAGATGGGGGGGATGGAGAGGGGGACGAGGGGGAGAGGAAGGAAGGGGCTCAGTCTGGGAAGGCCTCCTGGAGGAGGTGAGCTCTCAGCAGGGCCTTGAAGGGAGGAAGAGAGCTAGCTTGGCGGATGGGCAGAGGGAGGGCATTCCAGGCCCAGGGAGTGTGTTTATTGTTGTATTGCACTCCCCAAATGCTTAGAACAATGCTCTGCATAGAGTGAGTGCTCAATAAATACGATTGAATGAGTATGAACACTGAATCTTTTGGGAGACTGCCTTTGTTTTAGGATAAAATGTAAGTCTGTAAGAAACTGCAGCACCGGGAAATTATTCTGAGGGGGAAAAAGCTGAGGAATAAGCCATCCAACGTGGGCGGGGCTGGAGGTAAGCGTTGACCAGCCAGAACTTGGGCCGAGTACCAAAAAAGTCCCAGAAAGGCCATTCTGGGGAGGCCTTAACTCTGCCCTTCCCCTTTTACTCCACCCTGAAGTCTGTCCACTGTAAGCTTTTTGTGGGCAGAGAGCATGCCCGCCAACCCTATTATATTCTACTTTTCAAAGCGCTTAGTACAGTGCTCTGCATACAGCGAGTGCTCACTAAATAGTTTTGATTGATTGAGGCCCTAGGTTGAGTGCCCGCTGCCGTCTTCATTGGCTGTCAGCTGGTTGCCACCTCTTCACACCGTCAGAATTAAGTTGGACGCGAACCAAGAAGACTGAATAGAGCCTATATGCCAACCCTAGATTCAGGCCGAGCGGCTCCTTCGTTCATCTTTTCACCTTTCAGAAAACACAGCATTCATTCATTCATTCATTCATTCATTCATTCATTCAATCGTATTTATTGAGCACTTACTGTATGCAGAGCACTGTGCTAAGTGCTTGGGAAGTACAAGTTGGCAACATATAGAGGCAGCCCCTACCCAACAGCGGGCTCACAGTCTAGAAGGGGGAGACAGACAACAAAACAAGAGATATTAACAAATCAAATAAATAGAATAAATATGTACAAATAAAATAAATAAATAGAGTAATAAATATGTACAAACATATATACAGGTGCATACGATTCAGCACCCTCTCACCACCCCAGCTGGCCCTCCTACTACACTAGAGAAGCAGTGTGGCTCAGTGGAAAGAGCATGGGCTTTGGAGTCAGGGGTCATGGGTTCAAATCCCGGCTCCGCCAGTTGTCACCTCTGTGACTTTGGGCAAGTCACTTCACTTCTCTGGGCCTCAGTTCCCTCATCTGAAGAATGGGGATTAAGACTGTGAGCCCCACGTGGGACAACCTGATCACCTTGTATCCCCCCAGTGCTTAAAAGAGTGCTTTGCACATAGTAAGCGCTTAACAAATGCCATCATTATTTTTACAGCCAGCCCAGTCACCACCCCTACTTCCTCCCTGCTCACTCCAGCTGGCCCTCCTACCAATACCACCGCTCCGTGTTCACCCCAACTGTCCCAGTCACCACCGACCTCCAAACAGGATAGGAGGCCCTCTTGCCACCACTAATAATAGTAATAATAATGGCATTTATTAAGCACTTACTATGTGCAGAGCACTGTTTTAAGCACTGGGGAGGTTACAAGGTGATCAGGTTGTCCCACGGGGGGGCTCACAGTCTTCATCCCCATTTGCCAGATGAGGGAACTGAGGCACAGAGAAGTGAAGTGACTTGCTCCAAGTCACCCAGCTGACAATCGGCGGAGCCGGGATTTGAACCCGTGACCTCTGACTCCAAAGCCCGGGCTCTTTCCACTGAGCCACGCTGCTTTTCACGTAGCCCTCCTACCAGAACCATCACCCCCTGCTCTCGATAGCCAGCCCTCTTAAAACCACCACGCTCCTGTTCACCAGCAGTCCAGTTAGTGCCCACATTCCAGTTAAATTGTTTTCGGTTTTCAGCACTGAAAAAGCATCTGTTGCATTTCCAGAGCTGTGTTGCAAATGGTCGGGCCAAATAACGGAAAGGGATTCAGGGACATATGTCATGATTCCTTAATTGCAATCAACATTGTAGGCTTCTTTCGAATACTGTAGGGAGAAAGGCCCAGAATGTCAGAACATTCCCTCTGTTTTTCTTTTACACAGCTCCTCCGTAACAGCAATTAACCCCTATTGGCCACAGAGGTTGGGAAACTGCAGAGAGCACACAGTAAAGGTAACACAACACTGCCTGTTGGGTTGTAATAATAAATAATACTAATGATAGTAATTAAGCGCTTACTATGTGCAAAGCAGTGTTCTAAGCGCTGGGGAGGTTACAAGGTGATCAGGTTGTCCCACAGGGGGCTCACAGTTTTAATCCTCATTTTCCAGATGAGGGAACTGAGGCCCAGAGAAGTGAAGTGGCTTGCCCAAAGTCACACAGCCGACAGGTGGCGGAGCCGGGATTTGAACCCGTGACCTCTGACTCCAAAGCCCGGGCTCTTTCCATTGAGCCATGCTGCTTCTCTAGTAGCTCTTTACACTGAGGAGTCTCCCCATCTTCGGAAATCCCCCCACTCCTCCTCCACCACCCAGGCCAAAGACCTGCTTTTTAGCCATTTGTTCACAGTTCCTCATCGTTTCCATCCCTATAGCAGACCTTGGTTTGTCACGTTCACGGGTCAGTCCACCAAACCCCGTAAATTGCTTTGTTCGCAACGATCCAAAGCTTCAATCACTCACCACTTTGCACTCCCCGCCTTCTATACCTGAACAGGTTGATTATTAGAAGCGGTTTAAAGCTCTCATCAGATGGAAACTTTGCCCAGCTCAAATGAATCAAACACGTTTTCACTTGTGTGGCACAATAAATCTTGGCCCTTTTGTGTTTTTCGCTCTCGGGCACTGTGACTAGCCCTTGGGATGGAGTATTGCTTTGTTTCATATTAGAAAGTCCTGTCTCTGCAGCTGAAAAAGCCCCCACCCCTTCACAAATAAAACAGATGTTATGAGATCAGAATTTCAAGTAGCTTTTGGTGCTAAAGATTATTGCCCTTCAGTTTGACTGGGTGCCCCAAAATATAGTAGTTTTCATGTCCAAATTTCATAAAAAAATTCCTTTGAGTGGAAAGAGTGAGGGCACATTTCACTTTTTAGGTTGTTAATAATAGTAATGATGGCATTTGTTCAGCGCTTACCCTGTGCCAAGCACTGTTCTAGTTAATAATAATAATAATGATGGCATTTGTTAAGCGCTTACTGTGTGCAAAGCACTGTTCTAAGGGCTGGATGACCTCAGAGTAATCCTTATGCCCTGAAGCATGACACTGCAAGGGGTTAAGCCGCGGTGTCATTCTCATGATTCAACCTGTGAGATACCTTTTTTTATAATAATTGTGTTTTTTGTCAAGTGCTTACTATGTGCCAAGCTCTGGGCTAGATACAAGATCATCAGGTCTCATTTTGGGGCTCACAGTCTGAGCAGGAAGGAGAAGGGGTATCAAATAGAGAAGCAGCGTGGCTTGGGAGTCAGAGGTCATGGGTTCAGATTCTGGCTCCGCCATTTGTTAGCTGTGCACCTTGGGCAAGTCACTTCACTTCTCAGTGCCTCAGTTACCTCATCTGTAAAATCGGGATTAAGACTGTGAGCCCCAGGTGGGACAACCCGATCACCTTGTATCCCAGAACAGTGCTTTGCACATAGTAAGCGCTTAACAAATGCCATTATTATTATTAAATACCCTTTTAGACTGTGAGCCCACTGTTGGGCAGGGACTGTCTCTGTATGTTGCCAACTTGTACTTCCCAAGCGCTTAGTACAGTGCTCTGCACACAGGAAGTGCTCAATAGATACGGTTGATTGATTTTGCGGACGAGGGAACCGAGGCACGGAGAAGTTGAGTGACTTGCCCAAAGTAACACAGCAATAAGTGGCGGGGCCGGTATTAGAACCCAGATCCTCTGACTTCAAATCCTGTGCCCTCTCCACTGGGCAACAATGCTTCCAGTGTACTTGCTTTGAGTACAGGAGTTTCTTTGCTCCATCTTCTTCCCTAACTCATCGTTCCCACTTTGAGGGAACTCTCCTACTCTTGATCCCGTCTTCCAACGGGATGGGCAGACACATTCCCTGCCCACAGGGAGCTTACAATCTAGAGGATGAGGCAGACATGAAAATGAATTAGGGCTCTGTACCCAAGTGCTGTGGGTGCTTAAAGTGCTTAAAGGCTACAGATCTGAGTGCGAAAGTGGCACGGAAGGGAGGGAGCGGAGGAAATGAGGGCTTAAGGCGGGGAAAACTTGTGAGGGGAAATGTGATTTTAATAAGGATTTCAAGGTGGGGAGAGTAAAGGCCTATCATTTAGGAACGGGGAGGGAGTTACAGGACAGAGGCAGGGGGTGGGCAAGGGCTGGACCGTAAGAGAAAAGAGCCTAAAATGCAGATACCGTCACTTTGTTTGACAGTAGATTAACAAAGTGAGCAGTCTGGGTTATAGCAGAAATTCAGTGAAGTAGGGTACGCGGGGGAGAGCTGATTGAGTGCTTTAAGGAATGTTCAGTAAATAGCACTGATTGATTCATTCAGTCATATTTACAGAGCGCTTATTGTGTGCAGAGCGCTGTCCTAAGCACCTGGGAAGTACAAGTTGGCAACATATAGAGACGGTCCCTACCCAAAAACGGGCTCACACTCTAGAAGGGGGAGGCAGACAGCAAAACATGCAGACGGGTGTCAAAGTCGTGAGAACAAATAGAATTAAAGCTAAATGCACATCATTAACAAAATAGAATAGTTAATGTGTACAAGTAAAATAAATAGAGTAATAATTCTGTACAGATATATACACAAGTGCTGTGGGGAGGGGATGGAGGTGGGGCGGGGGGAATGGGGAGGAGGAGAGGACAAAGGGGGCTCAGTGATCCTTAAAAAAGTAACAGGACGGTCATAAATCATAAATGCAGATGAATAGATAAATACAAGAAGGCTGTGGTAGCTTAGTGCCCCACCCCAAACCCCGTAGCACTTATGCACATATCTAAAAATTATTATAAAATACTTATTTCTTCATATTAATATCTGTCTCCCCCTCTAGACTGTAAGCACATTATGGGCAGGAAACGTGTCTGCTCTCTCTCAAGCATATAATAATAATGGCATTTATTAAGCACTTACTATGTGCAAATCACTGTTCTAAGTGCTGGGGAGGTTAAATGGTGACCAGGTTGTCCCACGGGGGGCTCACAGTCTTCATCCCCATTTTACAGATGAGAGAACTGAGGCACAGAGAAGTGAAGTAACTTGCCCAAAGTCACACAGCTGACAAGTGGTGGTGGCGGGATTTGAACCCATGACCTCTGACTCCAAAGCCCAGGCTCTTTCCAATGAGCCACGCTGCTTCTCCATTTAGAATAGTGCTCTGCTGTAGGTGCTCAATAAATGCCATTGATTGATGGATGGTGGTGTAGCTTGGTGAAGAATATAGGGACATTTCCCATATACTCACACTCTTTCATTCACAGCCCTCCTATTTAACAATACAGCAGTATAGTTAATAATAATAATAATAATAATAATAATAACAACAATCGTAGTATCTATTAAGCACTTTCTATGTGCCAAATGCTGGGGTAGATAGGAGGTAATCAGGTTAGTCACAGTCTTAATCTTGTACTTAAGATTAACTTGTACTTAATTTGTACTTCCCAAGCGCTTAGTACAGTGCTTTGCACACAGAAAGCGCTCAATAAATACAATTGATTGATTGATTGAATGATTAATCCCAATTTTATAGATGAGGAAACAGAGGCCCAGACATGTCAAATGACCTGTCCAAGGTCACACAACCCGTGGCAGATCCGGGCTTAGAACCTACACCTTCTGGGTCCCAGGACCATGCTCCATCTTGTCATTCTCTTTGAATATGAACGTTTTGAAGATTCAGAGGAGAATTCAGTCCCAAGGTCTCCGCTCTGTCCCAGATCTGCACCTTTCTACACATAGTAAGCGCTTAACAAATACCATTATTATTATTATTATTATTCTACCCACCTTCAGCTGTAGAACAGGGAGGAGTGGGGATTTCTGAAGCAGCTGGGAGATCCAGCAGGAAATGTATCCTGGTTATTACTACAGCATTATTTCTCTCCCTAGAGCTCAAAATAAGAGCTCTATCAAGCCTTCGGTTTATAACACGAGAGTCCAATCAGTACAGTCAAAAAAGCTGTCTCAGATTTAGTGTTCTGAACAATATCCGTCGAGAAGCTCCACCATCAATCAGTCGGTCAAAGGTGTTTTTGAAGTGCTTACTATGTGCACAGCGCTGTGCCGAGCGCTTTGGAGAATACAGTGGAATGGGTAGATTTGTGCCAGTCCTACAAGGAGCAAAACTAGGGCACAGCTGAAAATGAAAAAAGTTGAGGTAGTTTTGTGCGGTGTGTTTTAAATTGTGGATTAGGTTTCTTAACTTAGGGAGTTCATTGGCCCATTCCTCTAGGTCAACGCAATGTAAGAACCGACTGTTTCTGAACTCTCCTGATTTTTCATCTAGAAGTTTGGCATTCTTATGGTTGCCACGTTCTCTTTGAACTTGGAAGTTGAACCATCAGTTGGAAACGCTATTACCATGTTCCGTTGCCAATTTGTTCCCGATGCCAAGAACAGAAATCTGGATGAAAACCAAAGAGATGAATCTCCCCGGCTCACTCCAACTTAAAGAGCTAGTTGAGTTAGGTGTGTTAGCGGCTTACGCAGTTAGATGAGTTGTCATACAGGTTTAATTCTTCAGCTCGAAATGTAAATCCTAAAGGAGACTCTGGACTTGTTCCAGTTTCACGAAAGGGAAATGAACTCCCCCTGCAAAGGAAGCAAAAGCGCTTTCAAAATCGATCGTCGGTGTCTCTGATCCCGTCCCCTCTAATCTTCTAAGAACCCTTTGCTCCCAACTTTCTTCTCTCCTTAAATGCCATCTTGAACCACTTACTCTGTCATGACCCTTTCCCCTCTGCCTTCAAACTTGCTGAACTCTTCTCCGTTCTCAGAAGCAGCGTGGCTCAGTAGGAAAGAGCCCGGGCTTTGGAGCCAGGGGTCATGGGTTCCAATCCCGGCTCCACCAATTAGCTGGGTGACTTTGGGCAAGTCACTTCACTCCTCTGCGCCTCAGTTCCCTCATCTGGAAAATGGGGATTAGGACTGTGAGCCCCACGAGGGACAACCTGATCACCTTGTAACCTTCTCAGCGCTGAGAACAGTGCTTTGCACATAGTAAGCGCTTAATAAATGCCATTATTATTATTATTATTCAAGATCTTCCCTGAATCCCACTGAACCATCCAGCTATTGTTCCATTTCCCTCCTTCCATTCCTATCTGTACTCCTAGAAAGGGTTGTATACTCCCCGTATCTTAACTTCCTCTTTCCCAACTCCCTCCTAGGCTCACTACTGTCTGGTCTCCATCAGACTGCACCCTCCAAAGGTAGTAATGATCTCCTCCTCGCCAAATCTAAGGGTCTCTATTCTGTCCCTATCCTTCCCTCTGCCTTTGGCACTGTCTCCCCCTTTTAGACTGTGAGCCCACTGTTGGGTAGGGACTGTCTCTATGTGTTGCCAATTTGTACTTCCCAAGCGCTTAGTACAGTGCTCTGCACATAGTAAGCGCTCAATAAATACGATTGATTGATTGATTGATTGAGGACCACCCACAAGACATCAGTTCTGCAGATTTTCCGGAGAATAAAGTCAGTAGCACAAGCAGGCATGAATACATACCTAGAGAAGCAGCATGGTTTAGTGGATAGAGCCCAGGCCCCGGAGTCAGAAGGTCATCATCATCATCATCAATCGTATTTATTGAGCGCTTACTATGTGCAGAGCACTGTACTAAGGTCATGGGTTCTAATCCCAGCTCCGCCACTTGTCTGCTGCGTGACCTTGGTCAAGTAACTTCATTTCCTGTGCCTCAGTTACCTCTTCTGTAAAATGGGGATCGAGACAGTGGGCCCCATGTGGGACGGGGACGGTGTCCAACCTGATTTCCTGGTGTCCATCCCAACGCTTAGTACAGTGCCTGGCACATAGTAACCGCTTAATGAATGCCATAATAATAATTGTTATTATTATTGTTAGATTCTAGGGCTTCATTTTTCATGGTCTTGTCTTTAGTATTTGGTATGGTCCATAAATGATGGTGATGGAACTGCTTACTTAATAATGATGGCTTTTGTTAAGCGCTTACTATGTGCCAATCACTTATGTATATATCTGTCATTTTATTTATTTACATTGATGCCTATTTACTTGTATCGATGTCTGTCTCCCCCCCTCTAGACTGTGAGCTCATTGCGGACAGGGATTGTCTCTCTTTATTGCTGTATTATACTTTCCCAAGCTCTTAGTGTAGTGCCCTGCACACAGTAAGCGCCCAATAAATATGATTGCATAAGCACTCAATAGCTCACCTCCTCCAGGAGGCCTTCCCAGACTGAGCCCCTTCCTTCCTCTCCCCCTCGTCCCCCTCTCCATCCCCCCATCTTACCTCCTTCCCTTCCCCACAGCACCTGTATATATGTATATATGTTTGTACATATTTATTACTCTATTTTAGTTGTACGTGTCTATTCTATTTATTTTATTTTGTTAGTATGTTTGGTTTTGTTCTCTGTCTCCCCCTTTTAGACTGTGAGCCCACTGTTGGGTAGGGACTGTCTCTATATGTTGCCAATTTGTACTTCCCAAGCGCTTAGTACAGTGCTCTGCACACAGTAAGCGCTCAATAAATACGACTGATTGATTGATTGTTTTAAACGCTGAATTGTTGTCATTGAACATTGGACAACTCTACAGCTCTTTAGACCTTTAGTTTGGTCTGAAGCCTGCCACTCCCCTGCCAACACACACCTCTACTTCCCAAGCGCTTAGTACAGTGCTGTGCACACAGTAAGCGCTCAATAAATGCGATTGAATGAATGAATGAATGAACACACTCTGATAGTCTCCCAAAGGATTCATTCATTCAGTCGTATTTATTGAGCGCTTACTGTGTGCAGAGAGAGCACTGTACTAAGCACTTGGGAAGGATGTGGTGACCTCGATTCTGTTTTCTATTTTTCCTTTCTTTTGTCTAGATATTATTTAACCCTCAATAGCGTTTATTTTAGCATAAAGGGGTACCAGAAATAATAGTATTTTTGAGTGTTTACTTCTTGCAGAGTGTGTGGGAAAGAATGCAATAGAGTTACTTGACTTGATCCCTGCATTCAATTGGAGAGTGATGCTAAGCGTATAGCTATGTAAGAAGAAACTTGAGCCTATTTGATACACAGAGGAATAGGGTGTAATGATAATAATGGCATTTATTAAGTGCTTACTATGTGCAGAGCACTGTTCTAAGCGCTGGGGAGGTTACAAGGTGATCAGGTTGTCCCATGGGGGGCTCACAGTCTTAATCCCCATTTTCCAGATGAGGTAACTGAGGCCCAGAGAAGTGAAGTGACTTGCCCAAAGTCACTCAGCTGACAATTGGTGGAGCCGGGATTTGAACCCATGACCTCTGACTCCAAAGCCTGGGCTCTCTCCACTGAGCCACACTGCTTCTCTGTGTAATAACACACATCTTTCTCTGAGATAATCTGGATACTTGGCTGAACCGTTCTTTCATATAAAAGTTTTTCTATCAATTAAACAGTATGAGAAAAGTACTGTTAAAGTTCCAACCCTGAAAATCGTTTTCATTTAAGCTGACTAAAAAGGAATGAATATTTAGCAGATAGGGGACCAGCACAAAAACGTTCCATGTATCTCCCAAACAAAGCAGCCATCCCAGGAGAAAATGCTAGAATATGCCATCAGTAGAAAAATGTGAACCCAAACTGTCAAGGGTATTTTAGGATTTTCAAATTTATATTGTAGACTCAGCGTAATTTGGATCATTCCTGAAGTTACAAGAAAATAGTGAGGCGATAAGAAAGAGAGTTTCTGAAGCTTATATTCTGTGGTTGTCAATTCTGTTCTATAAAAAGAACAGCTTTAGAGCCCATTATTCACCAAGAACATATTTTCTATCTATCTATATACTGCTGAATGATAAAATAAACCGGGAATGTTGTATATAATGTCTTCTACATATCTTCTGTGCCTCTGCCTGGGAAGTCTTTGTAAAAAATTTGTAAAAATGATGAAGACTGTTGAATCTGCTGCATGGGTCGGTATTGAGTAGGTAATATGAATAATCATATTGGCTAAATGCTTATTATTTGCCAAGATCTGTAGTAAGCACTGGGTTAGATGCAAAGTAATCATCATCATCATCATCATCAATCATCATCAGTCATATTTATTGAGCGCTTACTATGTGCAGAGCACTGTACTAAGCGCTTGGGAAGTACAAATTGGCAACATATAGAGACAGTCCCTACCCAACAGTGGGCTCACAGTCTAAAAGGGGGAGACAGAGAACAAAACCAAACATACTAACAAAACAAAATAAAATAATCAGGTCAGACACAGTCCCTGTCCCACATAGGGCTCACAGCCTAAGCAGGAAAGAGAACAGGTACTAAATCTCCATTTTACAGATGAAGAAACTCAGACACAGAGAAGTTAAGAGATTTGCCCCAGGTCTCACACAGGATAAGTGGCAGAGCTAAGATTTTAAAACCCAAGTCCTCTGTCTCAGGTCCATGCTCTTGCCCTAAGGCCATCCTGAAAAATGTTGAGAAATAAATGTACGACTAACCCAGGTTGAAAATCAGCATTTTTACATCCCAGACAGAGAAGTATCTGGGCCGGGTCCCACACGGTGAATGAACGTGACAAGGATTCCTAAGAGTATTTGGGCAGTTAAGGAATAGTTAATGAACGGATAATGAGCTATTACGTACACACATAGATATATGAGAAGCAGCGTGGCTCAGTGGAAAGAGCACGGACTTTGGAGTCAGAGGTCATGGGTTCAAACCCCGGCTCTGCCAATTGTCAGCTGGGTGACTTTGGGCAAGTCACTTAACTTCTCTGTGCCTCAGTTACCTCATCTGTAAAATGGGGATTAAGACTGTGAGCCCCCTGAGGGATAACCTCCCCAGCGCTTAGAACAGTGCTTTGCACATAGTAAGCGCTTAATAAATGCCATTATTATTATTATTATATGATGATGGTATTTGTTAAGCATTTACTATGTGCAAAGCACTGTTCTAAGCATGGGGGGGGGGGATACAAGGTGATCAGGTTGTCCCATGGGGGGGCTCACAGTCTTAATCCTCATTTTACAGATGAGGGAACTGAGGCACAGAGAAGTTAAGTGATTTGCCCAAAGTCACACAGCTGACAAATGGCAGAGTCGGGATTAGAACCCACGACCTCTGACTCCCAAGCCCGGGCTCTGTCCATTGAGCCACAGTGCAACCCCTGCACCCATCCACTCGCCAAACACACATTTACACATTCACACACCTCCCGGTTATAAGAGCCGAGGAAGTGGGATATTGGAAATGAAATTCAGTAGACTATATCGCAACCCAACTCTCACAGCAGATTAGAAATCGCTTATAAAGAATAATAATAATAATGTATTAAGCGCTTACTATGTGCGAAGCACTGTTCTAAGCGCTGGGGGGGAGATACAAGGTGATCAGGTTGTCCCACGTGGGGTTCACGGTCTTAATCCCCATTTTACAGATGAGGGAACTGAGGCACAGAGAAGTTAAGTGACTTGCCCAAAGTCACACAGCCGACAAGTGGCGGAGCCGGGATTAGAATTCCCAAGCCCGGGCTCTTTCCACTGAGCCACAATGCAACCCCTGCACCTGTCCACTCACCAGTCGTATTTATTGAGCGCTTACTGTGTGCAGAGCACTGTACTAAGCGCTTGGGAAGTCCAAGTTGGCAACATATAGAGACAGTCCCTACCCAACAGTGGGCTCACAGTCTAAAAACACTCACAAAACACACATGTACACGTTCACACACCTCATGGTTATAAGAGCTGAGGAAGTGGGATATTGGAAACGAAATTCAGTGGACTACATCTATCGCCACCCAACTCTCACAGCGGATTAGAAATCGCTTATAAAGAATGAATACTGTGCCTTTCCACTCTCCAAAGTGCTGTTGACTTTTCTGATTTCAGTACTTGTCGTACACAGTTTCCCCATCCTGAGACAAAGGCCGGCCTGTCGGAATGGATTCGGGCCTAAAAAGTCTCCCCAGGGAATCCACCTCAAGCTAACGTTAGCAAAAACCCCTCCGTGACCACAACCGTAACATTTCTGGTTGCCCTCTGAGCCTCCATCTGGCTCTGTGGACGGAGCACGGTCCGAGGAGTCCGAAGGCCCCGAGTTCCAATCCAGCGTCTGCGGTGTGACCTCGGGCAAGTCGCTTAACTTCTCTGTGCCTCGGTTACCTCGTCTGCAAAACGGGGATTGAGAGTGTGAGCCCCGCGTGGGAAAGGGACGGTGTCCAACCTGAACTTGTGTCTACCCCAGGGCTTAGAACAATGCGTGGCGCGTATAGTAAGAACTTAACAAATTCCAGAATTATTTTTAATTGTCAGATCTCATTCCAGGCTTTCTGTTCCCCACCTCCCTGCCCGTCTGGAGAGCTGCAGCTCAGGTACGTGCACCCGATCCATTTGGCAGGGAGTGTAGAGCGGTGTGGGAGAGATGGAGGGGGCGACTTCCCTAGGGAAAACTTTGCCAAGCAGGCAGACGTCAAGGCCAAGCCGAGGCCTGCAGGACTGCTCAATCCCGCTGCCAGAACTCTGGATCCGCTGGGTTTGTAGCAATCAGCTTTCATCCCGTTACAAATTATCCTAATGCCGATTTCTGTTGGCCAACCCCCATTGTTTGGGCTGAAAAGGAGCCTGGAATGATTGTGTCATTGCAAAACATACGGATTCCGGATTGATGCTTGAGAAAGGAGTGTTGGCTTCGACCAAGGCGGGCTTGTTCAAAGACAAACACTGGGGAGCATTCGGTTGGAGGTGGCTTGACTAGCGCTGACGTTTGACTCCTGGCACAGTTAGAAAGCAACTGCGTTGTTTGGAGACATTTTAGGATTAGCCACCTGAGCACGCAAGTATCCGCTGCCCTCCAACAAACGGTGTCTTTAGCGCGGGTCAGATTCTGCGGCGGGTCACGTAACCAACTGTGGGAAAGAGCTTTCGTTGCTGTTGAACTTGGTGTGTCTGCTTGCTAATTGGACACATTTGGCCCACCGATGTCTCAAATCCAACTCAAGATAAATATGAAGAAAACCACTTGGTTTCTCATGGCGTTCACCAGGCTTCCTAGATTACACTGAAATCTGAACATAATTACTGCTTTTAACCCTGACCTAGTCATTAGTCACCCTGAATTCATGTAAAAGGAATGGATTTGCCTTATGGACATCAGTCCTGTTTATGTTCTGGAGAATAATGTCGGTATCACACGGATGCATGCATACCCGTTATAGAGAAGCGGCCTGGTGTAGTGGATAGAGCTTAATCCCGGGAGCCAGAAGGTCGCGGGTTCTGATTCCGGACCTGCCATTTGTCGGCTGTGTGACCTTGGGCAAGTCGCTTTACTTCTCTGTGCCTCCGGTACCTCATTTGTAAATATGTACATGTATATATCTATTCTATTTATTTTATTTTCTTGGTATGTTTGGTTTTGCTCTCTGTCTCCCCCTTTTAGACTGTGAGCCCACTATTGGGTAGGGACTGTCTCTATATGTTGCCAACTTGTACTTCCCAAGCGCTTAGTACAGTGCTCTGCACACAGTAAGCGCTCAATAAATATGATTGATGATGATGATGTTGAGACTGCGGGCCCCCTGTGGAACAGAGACTGCGTCCAACCGAATTTGTATATATCCACCCCAGCACTTAGTACAGTGCCTAACACATAGAAAGCACTTAAATACCATAATTATTATTAGTCATTATTATTGTCATTACATGGATACACATGTAATATATGCACATACATAAACATATGCACAAACACAAACAAGTACACACACACACACATATAATGACACCTTTACTACATTATGGCAGACTTTGGTTGGAGAAGTTGGATTTTTCCTCTTTCATTGGATTCACTGAGTTCTTATTGAGAGGTAAGGCCTTTACTAAATGCTTCAGGAGTGTAATAATAGGAATAATAATGGCATTTGTTAAGGGTTTACTATGTACCATGCACTAAGCGCTGGGATAGATGCAAGGTGATCAGGTTGTCCCACGTGGGGCTCACAGTCTTAATCCCCATTTTACAGAAGAGGCAACTGAGGCACAGAGAAGTGACTTGCCCAAAGGCGCACAGCTGACAAGGGGCCGAGCCGGGATTAGACCCCCCGACCTCTGTCTCCCAAGCCCCTGCTCTTTCCACTGAGCCACGCTCTGATGATGGTATTTGTTAAGTGCTTACTATGTGCCAAGCTCCGTTCTAACAAATACATGATACATGTTCCCACTGAGGGAGGTGGAACAGAAAAAAAAATGTTCTTATCAAATAGTGGGAGCCAAAGGAAGATAAAGGATACAGGAGGAAATAGAATTGCTACGTTAGGATGAAATAGCTGAATATGTGATTGAATAGACAAATAAGTACATAAAATGTTACCTAAACAGGTTTATGTACCTTAAGTGCTGTGGAAAGGAATTAAATTCAAGAGCATCTTGTTATTTCTCTACCTGAACATTTTAAAACAGTGTGGTGCTTTGTGCTTTTCCCTTTGAATTTCTCCGCACCATGGAAAAATTATGTACTTATGTACCGTCTCCATCTCAAACCACCTTTTGAGAGTCCAGACGTTTTGCTTGCTTGAAGAGGAATCAATGCAAATTGAGTAACCAAGTAGAACACCAATTAGCATATCTTTTAAAGTTTCATTATTGAAAAATAAATTGCTTATCCTGTGGTTGATTATGCATAATCTGGAAAAAGAGGAGAGGAATATTATTGGAACAATCGATGCAGGGGAGAACGATCTACATTTTTGCGTGGCTGCTATTCATGTTAAGATGGTCATGAGGATGGTATATCCCTTTGTACAGTAGTTTTGGAAGGTAATTTTCGTTTTTTTCTCTTAGTGGTATTCGTTAAGCACTTTCTGTGTGCCAGTCACCATACCAAGCACTAGTGTAGATACAAGATCATCAGTTAACCTCATTTGAAAAACGGAGGTTAAGACTGTGAGCCCCATTTGGGACAGGGACTGTGTCCAACCTGATTAACTTGAGAAGAAGCGTGGCTCAGTGGAAAGAGCACGGGCTTTGGAGTCAGAGGTCATGGGTTCAAATCCCGGCTCCACCAACTGTCAGCTGTGTGACTTTGGGCAAGTCACTTAACTTCTCGGTGCCTCAGTTCCCTCATCTGTACAGTGGGGATAAAAAAACTGTGAGCCCCCCGTGGGAGAACCTGATCACCTTGTAACCTCCCCAGTGCTTAGAACAGTGCTTTGCATGTAGTAAGCGCTTAACAAATACCATCATTATTATTATTAACTTATACCTACCCCATCACTTCAAACAGGGCTTGACACATAGTAAGAACTTAGCAGATACCATTATCAAACACCATCATCAACTGTGTCTCCATGCCAAGGAATCTCACCATCTCCCATGACTCCAGGACTGGGTAGCTCTCTCTTCCTCAATTCTGGAATGGCTTTCTGTTCCCAGGGGAAGTCGAAATCCAAGATCAAGATATTCTTGTGGCAGAGCAGAGGCCTCCCACCTACACCATCCCTTGAGGGCTTTCCTCACGAAGATGACTCAGGAAAGGTACAATAGGGTTCAGTAATCAATCAATCTATGGTAACTATTGTGTGCAGAGCAGTCAGTAAGTCAGTGACATTTATTGAGCGCTTACTGTATGGAGAGTACTGTACTAAATGCTTGGGAGAGTATAGTTTGATAGAGTGGGTACCATTTTGGGGTGAACTGTCTCTCCAACATGGAATGACCTAGTTTGGAATGGCACAGAACCCCTAGCCATTAATAGTATTGATATTATTAATCACAGTTAATCTAATATCATACTATATTATAATAATATATTTAGGGAGAAAGATAAAGGGTATTCATGGAGAGTAAAAGCTAGGGAAGCAATGAGTAGAATCAGGGAATAGTTCTAACGCATCGAGATGACACAGGTGAAAAAATTATTGAATGCGTAAATTATTTATAAATGTATAAAGACTGTGTGTGTGTGTGTGTGTGTGTGCATATGTACACTAAAAATAGGATTGAAATTCCTATATGGCAAGGTGGGCATTGATCTGACACAACTGGAATGCTGTGAATTAGCTGAGGAAAGCTTGTAGAAGGAATAAGTGAGATTATATGAGATGGGGAGAGCCACGTAGTCAGTGATTTTCATGGGGAAAATAGCTCTGGGTGGGGGAAACAGCGTGGGCTACGGACTGGAAGTGGGAAAGTCAAGCCTGAAGTGCAATTAGAGCAGGGACTTAATGAGAGCAAACAACGCAAGTTGGGTAGTACCTGGTGAGGCCTCTTTGAGTAAGGGGGAAGGGGCAGAAAAGAGCTGTTATGGAGGAAAAATCCCCTAGATTCAGCAACTGACCAGTTATGAGGGCAGAAATGCAGTGAGGAGTTTAAAATGATGTCATGGTTATGGGCTTTTAAGGCCAGGAGGGTGGTGGTAGGGTTGTTGACAAAGATAAGAAGGTTAGGAGGACTTAAGAGGAAAACTGTTCCCAGTAAAGTTAGGGGATGAGAGATGGAGGAGGAGACATCATCATCAATCATATTTATTGAGTGCTTACTATGTGCAGAGCACTGTACTAAGTGCTTAAGACAAAGAATGAGACTGAAGGGAAGCAGCTACTGAGGTGAGAGAGAACCTGGTGAGGGTTTTGCCCAAGGAGGAGGGAATAGGCCCATGTATCAAAGGTGGTTGAAAGGTGAAAGGGGATTAGAGTAGAACCCAGTGGATTTGGCAATTAAGAGGTCACTGGTGACCTTGGAGAATGCCGTCTCAGCAGAATGAAGGGCTCAAAAGCCAGGTTGAAGTAAGTCAAGAAGAGAGTTGATGGAGAGGAAGGGAAGGCAGCAGCTGGGTGCAATTTAAGGATTTGGTACAGGAATGGGAACAGGGATCTGATGCAAAGCTTTTGCAACAGAAGGGAAACTTGAGCACGCTCGAAGGTGCAGAGGGAAGGAGCCATCTGAGAGTGAGAGATAGAAGATAACGGTGAGGAAGGGGAGAAGTCTTTTTATGAGGTGGGGGACGGGGCCAGAGGTTGAGGACACAGGCAAAGGAATTCAGTTTAGAGTGAAGATGGGAGAGTTCTTCTTGAGGGGCAACCGAGGAGGAGGAAACAAAGGAGAAAGGGAGAGTAGAGTGGCGAACAGGCGATTGAAGCCTTTGGGAAGTTCTTACCTGATCGGGTCTATTTTGTCAACAAATTAGATGTCCAGGTGATCAGGAGATGGGGAGGAAGATGGTCTGGAGGGGTGGTTGGCAAAGGAGGATGTGTTTTATTCATTCATTCATTCAATCGTATTTATTGAGCGCTGTGCGCGGAGCACTGTACTAAGCACTTGGGAAGTACAAGTTGGCAACATACAGAGACGGTCCCTACCCAACAGTGGGCTCACCGTCTAGAAGGGGGAGACAGACAACAAAACAAAACATGTGGACAGGTGTCAAGTCATCAGAACAAACAGAATTAAAGCTAAGTGCACATCACTGACAAAATAAATAGAATAGTAGATATGTCCAAGTAAAATAAATAGAGTTTTAGTAGGGAGCTAGGTATTTGGGAGAGTTGATGGGGTTGTGGGCTTGGGAGTCAATAAGCGGGGGCGAGAAGAGTTGGTAAAGAGAAGAAAGAGCTGCAAGATAGCACATTAAGAGAGAGGATTCATGAAGCAAAGATCCTTATCAAAAGATTACTTAGGATGGGTTAAACCTGGAGGGTCAGAACTCCAGAAAACCAGCTCAACTCTCCCCTTGGCACAAAGAGCATGGAAAATGTAAATTTATGTGGAGGTGGCAAATCTCTTCTGCTATCACAAAACGTAATCCACCTAATGCAGACCTCATTGCATCCCAAAGCAGAGCGGCCAGGGATAGGGAGGATTTACCAGAAGAAACCACCCACAGACTTGGCCAAAGTCACTTACTTTTTCATTTTAATAGATTTGCTAATCACTTACTATGCGTCAAACACTGCACTAAGCGCTGTGCTAGGTAGAAGCAGTATGGCTCAGGGGAAAGAGCACGGGCTTGGGAGCCAGAGGTCATGGGTTCTAATGCCGCTCCGGTACTTGTCAGCTGTGTGACTTTGGGCAAGTCACTCAAATCCTCTGAGCCTCAGTTACCTCATCTGTAAAATGGGGATTAAAACTGTGAGCCCCACGTGAGACAACTGGATCGCTTTGTATCTCCCCCCCCCCCCCACCCCCGGAGCTTAGAACAGTGCTTCACGCATAGTAAGCGCTTAACAAATACCATCATTATTATATAAGATAACCAGGTTAGACACCGTCTCTGTCACACATGAGACTCAGAGTCTTAATAGGAGGGAGTAGGACTTACTAGCTGTGTGACCTTGGGCAAGTCACCTAACTTCTCTGTGCCTCAGTTTCCTTATCTGTAAAATGGGGATTATATGTCTGTTCAATCTCCTCCCTTAGACTTGGAGTCCATGTGGGACAGGGACGGTGTCCAACCAGAATGTCTTGTATTTATCTGAGTTCTTAGGACAGCGCTTGGCATCTAGTAGAGACTTCACATACCACAGTTATAAGGGGCTACCTGCCCTCTGAACCTGACACAAATTCAGCCAGCACTGGTTGGTCCCTGGCTATGGCCACCATAGTCTCCTTTTTTTATTGTATTAAGCACTTGCAATGTGCCAGGCTCTTTATCATCATCATCAATCGTATTTATTGAGCGCTTACTATGTGCAGAGCACTGTACTAAGCGCTTGGGAAGTACAAATTGGCAACATATAGAGAGAGTCCCTACCCAACAGTGGGCTCACAGTCTAAAAGAGTGGGCTCACAGTCTAAAAGTGCTTTACTAAGCACTGGGGCCGATACGAGTTCGTCAGGTTAATGATAATAATAATTAGGGCATTCGTTAAGCACTTACTATGTGCCAAGCACTATTCTAAGTGTTGGGATAGATATAAGGTAATCAGTTTGTCCCACGTGGGGCTCACAGTCTTAATCCCCATTTTACAGGTGAGGTCACTGAGTCACAGAGAAGTTAAGTGGCTTGCCCAAGGTCACACAGCCGTCAAGTGGGAGAGCTGGAATTAGAACCCACATCTTCTGACTCCCAAGCCCGTGCTCTGTCCACTAAACCATGCTGCTTGGACTCAGTCCGTGTCCCACACGGAGTTCGCAGTACTAATCCCCATTTTACAGATGAGGTGACTGAGGCACAGAGAAGTTAAGCGACTTGCCCAAGGTCACACAGCAGGTAAGTCCTACTCTACTTGTTGAGGCCACTACTTGTTGCCTGAATGGATTCCAGGGAGATTGGGGAAAACCGATCCATCAGTGGTATTTATTGAGTGCTTGCTGTGGGCAGGGGATCGTACTAAACACTTGGGAGAGTACAATACAACAGAGTTGGTAGTCACAACCCCTACCCAGAAGGACCCCACGATCTAGTGGATAAGGGGGATTGAAGCAAAGGACGGTTGTTCTCTTGGACTGCATGTGAAGCAAAGAAATCACAGGCTTGGGAGTCAGAGGTCATGGGTTCAAATCCCGGCTCCGCCGCCTGTCAGCTGTGTGACTTTGGCCAAGTCACTTCACTTCTCAGTTACCTCCTCTGTAAAATGGGGATTCAGATTGTGAGCCCCACATGGGACAACCTGATCACCTTCTATCCTCCCCAGCGCTTTGCACATAGTAAGCGCTTAACAAAAACCAAGATTATTATTATTATCAGCAGTACAGAGGAGAGACTCAAGCGCACAGAAGTGAAACGTGCAAAGCAACAGGAAGCAGCTGAGGTAATCATCATCATCATCATCATCAATCGTATTTATTGAGCGCTTACTATGTGCAGAGCACTGTACTAAGCGCTTGGGAAGTACAAATTGGCAACAATCCTTCAG
Organism: Tachyglossus aculeatus; assembly: GCF_015852505.1. Taxonomy (NCBI): domain Eukaryota; kingdom Metazoa; phylum Chordata; class Mammalia; order Monotremata; family Tachyglossidae; genus Tachyglossus; species Tachyglossus aculeatus. The sequence goes on along the minus strand of NC_052079.1, from coordinate 19,998,215 downwards.
CAGAGGGGCCCATCACAGCGATGAAAGGAACCATAAGCACGGCAATGGCTGAGCCGGGCCCTCCATGCGTCAGTTATCCTATATTCAATCAGTCAATCCAGAGCATTTCTTGAGCGCTTACTCTGTGCAGAGCACTAAATCAATCAATCGTATTTATTGAGCGCTTACTATGTGCAGAGCACTGTACTAAGCGCTTGGGAAGGACAAATTGGCAACACATAGAGACAGTCCCTACCCAACAGTGGGCTCACAGTCTAAAAGGGGGAGACAGAGAACAAAACCAAACATACCAACAAAATAAAATAAATCGCTTGGAAGAGTCCGACCGAGATGGCAGGCACGATCCCTCCCCTCAAAGAGCCATGGTCCAACTCATCCTCCTGGAAGTTTCTAGAGTGTAAACTCGCTGTGGGCAGGGAATGTGCCTATCACCTCCATAGTATTGTACTCTCCTGAGTGATCAGTACAGTGATCTGCACATAATAAGCTCTCAGTAAATAGTGTAGATGATTTATCCTCTTGGAACCTGGCCGACTTGAGGTATCATGTCAGTAGTGCTTATGTCGTTTATTGAAGAGAATTCAGTATATTAGATTTTATTTTCCGCTGCTAATCCAATCAGCGTCCAGTTTGTATATAACCGGAGCCTTCGGGCAACATGTTTTTAGAAGCCGTTTTCTGCTTGTTAATCACCGGGATACATCGATCATATATCACAAGGCTTTACCATGATTTATTATGACAGCTGCGGACACACCATGGCCAGGTCGAGTTCAGTATATAATAGCGGATAAAGGCTATAGAAACCAGGCTTTCCGTTATAAGAGGGGGAAGCTTTAACAAGGAGAAGAAGTATTAAGTGGAATATGAAATATTGTATCCATATGTTCGGTGAAACCGCATGTCTGAAGATGGAATGGTAAGCTATCAAAGTGGGAAGCTGAAGTTTGTTGGCTTTGGCAACTGGACTCATATTCAGAACAATAAACAGAACCCTCCAATGCCTAAATAACCTTGGAGAAATATTGCCACAAAAATCAATTTTTGTCAAGCTCTTGATTCAAAGAGAAGAGGCTTTTTTAAAAAAGGATTTCAGGCCTTGAAAGTATAGTCTATATTGGACATATTTTATAAATGCCGATTTGAATAATGAAAGCTCTAAAAAAAAATTCAAGATGGCCATATACGACTATTGAATTTTCAAATATTCTCTGAGCACTTCGTGGCATTATAACTGGGCACTAATATAGCATGGATTATGCATGAAATATAGCTTTTCCTTTAATAGATAGAAACGATTTAGCTTTCTTCCCTTCAAGCGCAGAAAATTATCTTCAAATATTAAGCTATCTACAAGCATATGATCTGGAAATATGGCTATAATTATCTGCTGTTTCTTTGTAATTTAGTGGGCAATGAGAAATCAATAATTTACAAAATAGCATGAGGCCATTTAAAACCAAATTGATCTTACATTTTTAAGTGTGGATTTTTCAGGACTGGGGAGGGACTTAATTAAAATAAGTTTAAACTCCCAAACTAACAAACAGTTCCCAAATTTTTGATTTCATCTTAGCTTCTATGTATTATGATTCATTCGCAATCACATCTGCTTAGCAGGTGTTCCTTTGTAAATATCAGTATTTCTGGCTTTCGCAAATGGCATAGATAACTAAATTAGTCCCTGTTGCTAGAACTACCTAATGGCATACCTTGTTTTGCTATGATTCCAAACAAGCATGTATATAACCGAGTCGACTTCAGTTTTTACGAATGAAGTGTTTATACCTATTATTCTATTCATTTATAATGATGCCACTAATGCTTGTTTACTTGTTTTGATGTCTGTCTCCCCCCCCTTCTAGACTGTAAGCTCGTTATTATTATTATTATTATTATCTGTTGCTGAATTGTACTTCCCAGGCACTTAGTACAGTGCTGTGCACACAGTATGTGCTCAATAAATATGATTAAATGAATGAATGAATGAATCTGGCTGCCCCACTATTCCTATCTGACGATATTATGACATCATTAGAAAAGACCTGGTGGAAAGAGCATGGTCCTGGGAATCAGAGACTTGGGTTCTAATCCTAGCACTGTCACTTCTTTGTGCCTCAGTTTCCTCATCTGTTAAGCGAGAACTAAATAAACGAGAACTCCCTCTCCCTTAAGGACAGTGATCCCTGGGTGGGATAAAGACGGTGTCTGATCAGACTGTGAGCTCATTGTGGGCTCTGTTTGTTGTTGTAATCTACTCTCCCAAATGCTTACTACAGTGCTTTGCACACAGTAAGCACTCAATAAGTACTATTGAATGAATGATGACTGTAGCTATGCCAGTAGTTGACGCATAGTAAGTGATTAATGCATGCCGCAATTATCATTAGTATTATGTCATGATTCATGAATTCAGGGTTTCACGTGGTGTCAATAATTCATTGTTCTGCCCCATTGCCAGCTTTCTCCTCAGAGCTCTCCTTCTTCCACAGTCCTTCTCTCCTGAGAGTCACTGATAGCTTCCTTCACCGAGCTCTGCAGAGCTCAGGAGTCCTGGGAAATCCTGGGAATGCTGCTGTAGGCGTGTGGGATTGGCTTTTCCAGCCCTTGGGAAGGAAAGTCTCTGAGCAGCTGACACCTTCCCTCCACCCATGACGCTGCTACCTCCAGAAAAGAGTCCCCCCTTACCCCAGGATTCATCTTTAAACTCCTCTTCCTCCTGCAGATTTTGCTGTAGCACCGAAACGGGCCTAGCGGAAGACAGAGCTAGCCAAGAAGGCAATCCTGGGGGCAAGTCCGAAGGGGTTGAAGAGGGAGGGAAAGGAGAGGAGCTCAGAACAAGTGGAAATCAAAGGAAGCAATGGTGGCAGACTAATAATAATAGTGATAGTATTTGGTAAACACTTACGATGGGCTAAAATAAGCCCTGGGATAGATACAAGATAATCAGGTTGGACACCGGTCGTGTCTCAAATAGGGCTCACAGTTTAAGTAGCCTAGTGGAAAGGGCATAAGACCAGGATTCAGAAGACTCAGGTTCTAATTCAGACTCAACCACTTGTCTGCTGCGGGACCTTGGCAAGTCATTTAACTTCTTTGGGCTTCATTTTCCTCATCTGTAAACGTGGGGATTAAATAGCTGTTCCCCTCCTCCGAGACTGGATTCCATCTGATCACTTTGTATCTGCAGCAGTGATTAGCACAGTGCTTGGCACATAGAAAACAGTTCTGATTATTATCCAAAAATTCAGCACAATGGAAACATGGAGAACATTAATATGTAAGGCATCACGTACCATCACGTTAGGTCCAAAATGGATATTTTTTTACATGAACTCCCAAACAGATCTCGTTTTTGCAGACAGAGATGTGAATTGCAGACCTGGAAGAAGAGGAAATCTTTATAGTGGAGCCAGGCTTTCTCTTTAGCGTTTTTGTCCAGAAACAAGGTTCCTGGCAAACCTGAGAAGCCTGGAAAGCAATCTTTACTTGATTCCTTGGGGCAGTGACAAGACAGTCAGCAACAAACACAGAATACAATTCGAGACTGCAAATTTAGCAAAAGGGAGTCTGTCACTCGCAAATTTTCAGTTAATCGCTTCACTCGTGTCTTGGGACTGGAAAGTTTTCGAAACACGGCAGTCAGGTGAGTACTGGAGTGTTCCCAGTTATCTGCGGGGAGGCCCACATGCACCTCTTCTTGCTTTCGATCCAAGTGTTGTCCTTCAGTGTGGCTCTAGGTTAGAATCTCAATGAGAGTAGTTTGGGAAATCTTTTCTCCTCCTGGCATTTTAAAAATTACATCGAGTTGACTGTTTTTGCCCCCTAGAAAGCAGCCTGGCCCAGTGGAAAGAGCACAGACCTGGAAGCCGGAGGACCTGGGCTCTAATTCCAGCTCTGTCACTTGTCTGCTGTGTGACCTTGGACAAGTCACTTCACTTCTATGTGTCTGTTATCTGTAAATTGGACTACTGTTCTCTCCTACTTAGACTGTGAACTTCATGTGGGTCAGGGATGGTATCTTGCTCTATCCTAGTGCTTAGAACAGTACTTGACACGTAGTAAGCACTTAACAAGATTGACACTTAGTAAGCACATAACGAGAACCATAACTATTTCATGTGATAATTGCAGTTGTGTTATATATGGGTCAATTATTGTTGTAGTGTACACTCCCAGGTACTCAGTACAGTGCTCTGAACACAGTAAGTGCTCGATAAATACGAATGAATAAATGAATAAGTGGAGAAATTTCCAAGGGAATATTTGTCCCGTTAAATTCATTCACTCAGTCGTATTTATTGAGCGCTTACTGTGTGCAAAGCACTGTACTAAGTGCTTGGGAAGTATAATTAAATGAGATGCAAATATTGATTCTTAGAACTGGGAGTTTCAGAGATAATCCAAGTTTGTATTGTAATGAAGCAGAGGTGACTATAAATCTCCATCTTTACTGCATCTCTTTAGCAGCTTTGTGTCTTGACCCATTTGAGCCAAAATTCATTCAAACGCGCAATGCTATGGCTCCGTAGCTTCTACTCTCTTTATAAGTCATCTATCATAGACAAATTGTGTATTTAACTTTTTCTGTAGTACGTTAAGGACCATTGACGTCCTATTCTCAATGGTTCATTCGATCATATGAATTTACATTTCTGATGTTAGAGAAATTATAATCCTAATAGGGAATGAGCTAACCCAGCTGGATTTAGAGCCGTCAGACATCTCAAGAAACTTTTCAGATATCTGGGGCTCTGCCAAGCTCTTCATCCATCAGTTTTCAATATACAGTCCTCTAAGAGAAATGCAATTTGCATGTTTTATTTCTTCCATGACACGGGCATCATTAGATCGCAGTTTAATAAGGACCGTTTTCTGGCCAAGAATGTTTTCGCAGAACTTCTTGGAAACAGGGACTAAAGGGTACAACTTGAATTCAAAATTCAAACTGTGTTTGTGGAGGGTCTTAAAGACCTTTTTAAATATCTTAATCTAGACTGTGAGGTCCTTGTGGGCAGTGAACGTTTCTGACAATTATATTGTACTGGACTCTCTTTAGCACTTAGTACAGTGAGAAACAGTGTGGCTTAGTGGTTAGACCATGGGTTTGGGAGCCAGACGGTCCCAGCTCCTGCCACTTGTCAGCTGTGTCACCTTGGGCAAGTCACTTCACTTCTCTGTGCCTCAGTTACCTCATCTGTAAAATGAGGATTGAGACTGTGAGCCCCATGTGGGACGGGGACTGTGTCCAACCCGATTTCCTGGTATCCACCACAGTGCTTAGTACGGTGCCTGGGAGCACTTAACAAATACCATAATTACTATTATTACAGTGCTCCACATGCAGGAAGTGATCAATAAATACCACTGATCGATTGATCGATCGATCTAGAGCAGAAGCACCAGGCTAATGAAGCAGTTGCCTGTGGTTTATTGGAAACTCAACCTAGAGGCTTCTTCCTATGACTCTCTAGCCCGGCAAGGCTGCGAGATCCCAGTAAGTGCTCAGTAAATACAAAGGAATGAATAAGTAGCAGCAAAATGAGGGTTCAGCCTCTCCTTTGTCATGGGATTATAGGCCTGAAGCCCGGGAGAGAAGCCACCCAGGCCCAACATTGGCATTTTCCATCAGCCTCTGCTCCAAGCCCGGGAAAACCAGCACCGGAGGGAGGCCTCAACTTTTAAAACGCTGGAAGGCCGTGACTATGGCTGTGATTCTCTGTCAATTGCTATGACCTTTGGACTCTGAGCCATAAGAAGCTTTAGAGTCTGTTCTAGCTTCAGTACACTAGTGATCTTCCTATATTTTTCATGCTCTGTCCTTGATGTGGCTTTCCCATTCTCATTGTTTTTTGTTTTCCTTTATATATCCCAAATGCCCCTTATATCGGGCCCCTTATTCTAGAGGTCCAGAAACTGTGTTTAATTTTCACAAGTGTATATTTTCCCAGCACATTTGACACAAAGAAGGTGCTTAATATAATAATAGTATCTGCTAAGTTATTATTATGTGCCAAGCCCAGTGATAAACTGTGAGCCCACTGTTGGGTAGGGACTGTCTCTATGTGTTGCCAATTTGTACTTCCCAAGCGCTTAGTACAGTGCTCTGCACATAATAAGCACTCAATAAATACGATTGATGATGATAAGCACTAGGGTAGGCAAAAAAAATCAGTTAGGACATGGTTCCTATCCCACATAGGGCTCACAGTCTAAGGGGGAAGGAGAACAGGTACTCAATCCCCATTTTACAAACGAGGAAACCTGAGACACTGAGAAGTTAAGTGACTTTCCCAAGGTGACACCACCGGCACAGGGATGCACCATGGCCTAGTGGGAAGAGTATGAGACTGGAATTCGGAGCATATGGGTTCCATTCCAGGATCCTCCACTTGCCTGCCATGTGACCTTGGGCAAATAATTTAACGTCTGTGGCTTACGGTCATCTGTAAAATAGGAATTAGCCTTCTCCCTCCAAATTAGACACGGCCTCATGTAGGATAGGGATTGTGTCCAACCTGATTAGTTTGTATCTACCCCAGTCCTTAATCCAGTGACTGGCACATAGTAAGTGATTAACAAGTAACACACACACACACACAAAAGAAACACACATCCTCCGATTCCCAAGCCTGTCTATCTTCCCCAGCACTTCCTAGAGTGTTCTGTGCAAATTCTCGTTCAGGTAGGGCGCGGGCACGTGGAAAACCCCCACTGACTCACCGGAGCCAAGGTGGCCATTTTCCCGTCCCTCTGGCCCTACCTCCAGAGGAACCCTCTCCTGGCTTAATAATTACTGTTACTCCTCCTGTTAGTTCTCTTTTATTCCGTTCCAATTATAGGTTTACCGGCAATTGGAGGAAATGGTGTGGGAGTGAGAAAGCGTTCAAATTTTACAGTCGTCATCGACAACAATTTACATTTTCAACGAGGAGCTGTTTTTTAAAATTAGAAAAAATGTATTTTTACTTTTAACACAGCTTCTGATCCGTGAAATCCCTCTCCTACTTTGCCTTGCTACTCTCCTATTACAACCCAGCCTGCACACTTTGCTTCTCTAGTGCCACCCTACTCACTGTACCTTGAGTTCATCTGTCTCTCCGCCGACATCCTGCCTCTGGCCTGGAATGCCCTCCCTTTTCATATCTGACAGACAATTATTCTCACTACCATTAAAGCCTTATTGAAAGCACATGTTGTCCAAGAGGCCTTCCCTGACTAAACCTTCATTTCCTCTTTTTCCACTCCCTTCTGTGTCTCCCTGACTTGCTCCCTTTATTCACCGTCCCCTCTTGCCCCACAGCACTTACATATATAATGGTAATTTATATTAGTGTCCATTTGCCCCTCTAGTTAAGTGCTTAGTACAGTGCTCTGCACACAGTAAGCGCTCAATAAATACGATTGAATGAATGAATGACTGAAAGCAACATGAGAGCAGGGAACGCATCTATTATGTTGTTGTGTTGCCCTCTCCCAAGCACGTGGTAAGCGCTCAATAAATATGATTGATTGGAATATTATGAAAAAAACCTACTGGATATTCCATTGCTTCTCTTATCCATTAAAACAACTCAGATCTCTCCTGGGCCTGTAGCTAAGTGGTCTCTAGAATCCGACTGCTCCAGACCTGTACTTCATAACAACATCTTGAATCGTACACAGAGGAGCGCTTCAAAAAGTTGGGAAAAATGAGAAGGAAAACCCCAGCCATCTAACACAGATGAATAAAGCCACAACGGCACGATATTACAGTGCTCTGCACACAGTAAGCGCTCAATAAATACGATTGATTGATTGATTACAGAAGGCTCACAGCGAGTGAGTGGAGTTGAGATTGAATCACCCTAAAGGAAGGAAACTCAACTTCTCTGTTTGTTTTGGGAGATGATTTGGTTGCAGTAATATTAACAGCGATAATCAAGTGTTTCCTATGTGCCAAGCACTGTACTAACTGCTGGGGAAGGTAAACTGCAAGCCCCTAGGACACAATCTCTGACTCTCCTAGAGGGAGAACAAGCGTTTATCCCCCAATTTACAGATGAGGAAACTGAGGTGCAGAAAAGTTGAGTGACTTGCCCAAGGTCACACTGCAGGCAAGTGGCAAAGCTGAGTTAGAACGCAGGTATCCTGACTCCGAGCCTTGTGTTTTTTCCACGTTGTTGCTCCAAATAGTTTTCTTTTTTTCACATACATATCGAAACCTGAGTTCGTACTCTGAAGCTAATTCATAGGTGTCTCAGAAAAGAAAAGATGGAAAAGCACTGCTCTGACTGTTCCTATCGCTGGCATCATTTCTAACCAGAAGGCAATACCACACCCATTTAGGAAAAATAATATTCCACCGCCCCATGACGTCTTTTCTCCTCTGATTAGAAAAGGGAGTATTTGCAGTAGGTATTAGGGAACAGGATTCCCCTTAAGCAGGCTTATCCTCTTGACAAATGAGAAATTTAGCTATCTGACCTCTCCTATGACATTTAATTACAAGTATCATGTACTTTAGAGATGCCTTTTTTCCTACCTTGTGATCTTGGCCTAGCTAGCATTCTTAATCCTGCATTTCTGACAACTTCAGCAAACGAGCTGGGTGTGGAGGAAGTAGATGTTTCCTTTAGTTGGTTTCCTTTCTGGACAGATGCTTTTGATAGATTTTTTCCTCATGGTTGAATATTTTTAGGGTCTATATTCTCTGCTCTCAGTGGACTGGACATTAATAGCTCCACAAATGGGAGCCTGCCAAAAGAAATGTTTTTCAGGCAAGAAGAAACTGACAAGTGTCCACAAATATGGCCTAGTTTTAAGAGCCTGGACCTGATAGTCAAAGGACCTGGGTTCTAATCCTGGCTCTGCCACTTGTCTGCTGTGTGATCTTGGGAGAAGCAGTGTGGCTCGGTGGAAAGAGCCCGGGCTTTCAAGTCAGAGGTCATGGGTTCAAATTCTGGCCCCGCCAACTGTCAGCTGTGTGACTTTAGCCAAGTCACTTAACTTCTCTGTGCCTCAATTACCTCATCTGCAAAATGGGGATTAAAACTGTGAGCCCCCCGAGGGACAACCTGATCACCTTGTGACCTTCCCAGCGCTTAGAACAGTGCTTTGCACATAGTAAGCGCTTAACAAATACCATCATTATGCAGGGAAGCAGCGTGGCTCAGTGGAAAGAGCCCGAGCTTGGGAGTCAGGGGTCATGGGTTCTAATCCCGGCTCCACCACTTGTCAGCTGTGTGACTTTGGACAAGTTACTTAACTTCTCTGTGCCTCGGTTACCTCATCTGTTAAATGGGTATTTAGACTGTGAGCCCCCCGGGAAAACCTGATCACTTATATCCTCCCCCGCACTTAGAACAGTGCTTTGCACATAGTAAGTGCTTAACAAATGCCATTATTATTATTATTCAGGGAAGCAGCGTGGCTCAGTGGAAAGAGCCCGGGCTTGGGAGTCAGGGGTCATGGGTTCTAATCCCGGCTCCGCCGCTTGTCAGATGTGTGACTTTGGGCAAGTTTCTTAACTTCTCTGTGCCTCGATTACCTCATTTGTTAAATGGGGATTTAGACTGTGAGCCCCCCTGGGACAACCTGATCACTTGTATCCTCCCCAGCACTTAGAACACAGTGCTTTGCACATAGTAAGTGCTTAACAAATGCCATTATTATTATTAACTTCCCTATGCCTCAGATTCTCATCTCGAAAATGTTTTCCCTCTCTCCCTTACACTGTGACTCAGTACTTACCATCCCTTACTGCCACACAGTAATTGCTTAACAAATGCCACATTTAAAGATTTTTTTCATAAGACTGGCTACTCCAGCGATATCAACAGGCTCTGAAATCTATTCCCTGCTTTGGATTCAGTCCCTACTTGGGAAGCAGACACTACTGACTGGAAGCTCTGATAAAATCTGTCTGATGGTGCCAAAGAGGAGCAAGCAATAGTGGATTGCTAATGCAAGACAAAGTGACAGTACAAAAAAGCCAATCAATCAATGGTATTAAGCACGTAACTTTGAAGAGCACTGTACTATGGACTTCGGAAAGTACAGTACAATAAAGTTAGGCGATTTTCCAGTCGCCTCTCAGGGTGGCACCTGGAGTTTCCAGTATTTTACCAGTCTTGAGGGCGGAGACTCAAGTTTACTGCGCGGAAGGAGGCAATGGTAAACCACTTTTGTATTTTTACCAAGAAAACTCAATGGATCCACTACCAGAACGATTGCAGAAGGAGGTGGGGAGTTCTGGGGGAGATGTGTCCATGGCATCACCGTGGATCGGAGATGAATCGACAGCAAAGACTAGACAAGAAGTTCCAGTGGATTAGGAGGCGGCTTCTGGGAACTGACCTCTAGACTGTAAACTCACTGTGGGCAGGGCTCGTATGTACAAATTCTGTTTTATCATTCTCTCCCCAGGACTTAGTATCGTGCTCTATAAACAGTAGGAGCTCAATAAATACCACTGATTGATTGGTGCTCTTTGTGGACAGGGAACTTGTCTACTAACTCTGTTATGGTGTACTCTCCCAAATGCTTAGTACAGTGCTCTGCACGCAGTAAGTGCTCAAGAAATACCATTGATTGGTTGATTGATTTTGGTGATAGGGTTCCAGAAAACGGAGGAGAGGGCTATTCTGGGATTTAAAAAGGATTAGGATCTTCTAAAGAGGAGGTAGGAAGGTAAAGGAGAATCAAAGGATAAAGGGAGATATAAAGGAGAAAGTGATAAAGGGCTCTGGGAGGGTGGAGGTATTGGGGGAGGATGCCAGAGGTTACTGGACTACAAGAGATTGGAAGGAAATATGTCTTCATGAGAATGAGGAAGTACTAACCTTGGGAGTGAGAATGGAAAGAGACCTGAGTGATCTGTGTCTAGGCCAGTGCTTATAGCACTGCTTAATACATAGTAAGCACTTTTTTATAACAAACACCATCATTATAATTATGATTTTTATGATCTATATCTACGAATATGGGAAAAATACTTTTGCATCACCTCCAGCTGCAGTCTCTCTTTGCAAATTGGATTCCCTGCCCTTGTGTGAACTCACGAGAACTGGTCACTTTTCACTGCCAAGAAGAAGACTCCTTTCGCACCTCAGCTAAAGTGGTACCTTGAATTTGTATAGTGCTGTAGTAATGATAAGTGTGGAATTTTTGCCAAGCATGGTATCATACGCTGGGTAAATTAAAGATAATCAGATCAGATACAGTCCCTATTCAACATTGGACTCACAGTCTAAGTAGGAGAGAGGAGGGAATTAATCCCCATTTTACTTACAATTCATACATATCTACATCTCCAGACCAGATCTCTGGCCCTCTCTGCAGTCTCACATTTCCTCCAGCCTTCAAGACATCTTTACTTGGATGTCCAGTCGTCACTTCAAATTTATTAGGGCTAAAACCGAACTTATCTTCCCACTCAAACCCTATCCTCTCGCTCACTTTCCCATCACTATACACAGCACCTCCATCCTTCCTGTCTCACAGGCTCTTAACGTTGGCTTTATCATCATCAATCGTATCAAGGTATCCTTGATACCCTTCTCTCATTCAGCCCCCATATCATCAATCGTATTTATTGAGCGCTTACTATGTGCAGAGCACTGTACTAAGCGCTTGGGAAGTACAAATTGGCAACATATAGAGACAGTCACTAAATCCTGTCAGTTCTACCTTCCCAACATTGCTAAAATCCACCCCTTCCTCTCCATCCAAACTGTATCGTGCTTTGATTATTGTGTCAGCCTCCTTGCTGATCTCCTTGCCTCCTGTCTCTTCACAGTCCAGGCCATCCTCCACTCTGCTGCCCAGATTATTTTCCTTCAGAAACGTTCAGACCATGTTTCCCCGGTGGTTGCCCATCCACCTCCACATCAAACAAAAGCTCCTCACCCCTGACTTCAAAGCACTCATCACCTTGCCCCCTCCTATCTCACCTTGCTACTCTCTTACTACAACAGCCCACACTCTTAACTCCTCTAATGCTAGCCTTCTCACTGCACCTCCAACTCATCTATCTTGCCGCCAACCTCTCGCCCACTTCCCTACTCTGTCCTCGAATGCCTTCCCTCCTCGTATCAGACAGAACTGCTCTCCCTCACTTCAAATCCTTATTTGAAGGCACATTTCCTCCAAGAAGCCTTCCCTGACTAAGCCCTATTTCCCTCTTCTCCCACTCCATTCTACATCATCCTGACTTGCTCCCTCCAAATCCCACGGCGCAAATGTGTAGATCAGTAATTTATTTACATATTTATATAAATTAATGTCTGTCTCCCCCTCTAGACTGTGAGCTCGTTGTGGACAGGGAATGTTTCTGTTTGTTGTTCTCTTCCACTCTCCCAAATGCTTAGTACAATGCTTTGCACTCAGTAAGCACCCAATAATCCTCCCTTCTGCTCCCTTTCCTCTTCCTCACTCCCAACCCCACAGCACTTATGCACCTATCTGTCATTTTATTTATTTTGAAATCTGTCTCCCCCTCCCCAGACTGTAAGCTCGTTGTGAGCAGGGAATGTCACTGTTTATTGCTGTGTTGTACTTTCCCAAGCACTTAGTACAGTGCTCTGCTCTGGTTTCTTTTCTTGTCATTGTGTTTGAGTGCATATAAAGGATGGTGTGTATATGTACCCATATACCACATATACAGCGCTCTGCACACAGTAATTGCTCAATAAATGTGATTGAAGGGTTGAACGAACGATTGAACGAACAAATGAATGAATGAATATGAGCCAGTCGAGGCACCAGAAAGCAAATGACTTGCCCAGGTCACACAGCAGTTCAGGATTAAAACCAAAGTCCCCTGAGTCCCTGTGTTGTTTCCACTCGCCTATGCTGCTTCCCAACACACTGCTGTATTTTGGTGGTTCTCACTCTCATCTCTCCTGCCACTGAAGCAGCGTGGCTTAATGGGAAAAGCCCGGGCTTGGGAGTCAAAGGTTGTGTGTTCTAATCCTGGCTCCACCACTTGTCAGCTGCGTGACTGTGGGCTAACACTTAACTTCTCTGTGCCTCAGTTACCTCATCTGTAAAATGAAGACTGTGAGCCCCACGTGGGACAACCTGATTACCTTGTATCTCCCCCAGCACTTAGAGCAGTGTTTGGCACATAGTAAGCGCTTAAGAAATACCAACATTATTATTACTAACCTCCTGCTCTCAGTCTCCCTCTTTCCTGGAACTTTCTCCCGCTTCACATCTGGCAGACCGCTGCTCTCCCACCTTTCAAACCCTTCTGGAATCACATCTCCTCCAGGAGACCTTCTCTGATCGATCTCTTATTTCCCCACCTCGTGTCTCCCACAGTTACCACTTTGGGATGTCCACATCATCTAAGTGTCATCTGTGTGACACTTATGAATATATTTAGTGCTTTGCCACTTCCTCCTATTTGTAGTTTATTTCAGCGTCCATTTCCCACGTTAAATTGTAATCTTAGGGCAGGGGTCATGACTACTAATTTTTTTTTATTCTCCCAGTTGCTTTATCATCATTTATCTCAGATATTCCTCTCAACATCCTTAATGTAGTTGGGGGAGATATCACTACCCCCATTACATAGATGGAGATGCTGAGGCAGAGAAAGCCTTAGTGACTTTCCTAAATTCACCCAGTTGGCAGACTGACTCTGAGCCCAAGTTCTTTTCTCTTGGCATTTTTTTAAATGGCATTTATTAAGCGCTTACTATGTGCAAAGCACTGTTCTAAGCACTGGGGAGGTTACAAGGTGACCAGGTTGTCCCACATTGGGCTCACAGTCTTAATCCCCATTTTACAGATGAGGTAACTGAGGCCCAGAGAAGTGAAGTGACTTGTCCAAAGTCACACAGCTGACAAGCGGCGGAGCCAGGATTTGAACCCACGACCTCTGACTCCAAAGCCCATGCTCTTTTCCACTGAGCCACGCTGCTTCTCTGGCATTGTGACCATAGAAGACATCTTAGATTCAACCACGAAAATTCAAGTTACAAATTGCAGGTGGCAAATAGAAGAAGGCAACAAAGTGGAGAAGCAAAATGGGAAGGAAGTATTTTCATTCCCTACTCCAGCACCTGTACCAGTGAATCTTAACAGTCAGCCACACAGCCCTCGGAGCATTTTATAGAAAGTACTGTTATAAAACACAGCTATGGTCAAGAAATCCCCGGGAGTTTTGCACGCGTTGTATTTCAGTGCAACTCCAAGCATTAAGGTACCAGTGACCCAAATTGGTTAATTCTGTATCAGAGTGTTCTCAGAGTTGTTTCCTCTCCTCATTTCCAAGATGGCTAAAAGGTTTCAGGAGGCTGGAAGGAGCCGAGAGTGGAATGAAATCTGGAAGCTCTTTGGATTGAGTCGAGCGTGACCTGGTGCTTTGTCTAAACATAAAATACTAGCACTTGACTTTCTTTCAGTGCTAAAGTACTAAAAAATCTCAGCTGGCCTCCCACAATTTCCAAAAGAAATTTTGCTCTTCTAAGACCTTCATTGTGGAGGCCCTTATGGTAGCACGCGAGTCCGCCCTTTTTTATTTTCTTTAAATACCCTTAGTTTGGAGGTCCATCTGGATTTCTGGGCTAGATGTAATGCTTTCCCTTCCTGAGGTTTAACTAGTCAGACTAACTTCCCCTCAGATTTATCGGCAGCAGTGAGAGAGCACTCCGTTTGTATGGAGTTTGGGCTTATTTATTTGCCTTTCCATTACTGTACCTAATTGCTCCCTGGTGTGTTTTATTTCAACCATTAGGTCCGGTGACTTACTTCAGCAAATTGTTTATGGAGAGTTATCAATTTCTTTCCCCCCAGTTCGCGATCTTGCTCTGGTTTATTTTCTTGTCATTGTGTTTGAGTGCATATAAAGGATGGTGTGTATATGTACACATAGACCATATATACACACATGCTTATGTGATATTGCTCTGGTTCTCAAACGGGTATTCATTGACTTCCAGACGACATCTGGCACTACTTTCCCTTGAACGTTGCTTCCAAATATGTTGTGATCCATATTTGTACATGGTGAGCCACGGTTTCACCTTTAATTAAAGAAGGAATTCCAAATTTAAGACTCTCTCCGGCCTGATTTTTCAAAAGGTATCGCGTTAGCAAAGAAACTGTGGGTCTAAATCTGGATCTGCTGCTACATTATCTATGGGTTGATTGACAGTTGTTCGGTGAATGATCCATTCTTAGAGTCTTCATTTGGTGAGTGGTATGCGGACGCTGAAACATTAAGGAATAGTTTTTTAATAATAATAATGATGATGGCATTTATTAAGCGGGAGACTCGTGGATAAGTATATATCCTCAATATGTTACATATCTGTAATTTATTTCAATGTCTGTCTCTCCCTCTACACTGTAAATCCCTTGTGAATTCTGTCGTATCCTACTCTCCCAAATGAAGAAGCAGCATAGCCCAATGGCAAAAGCACTGACTGGAGAGACAGAGGAAGTGGGTTCAAATCCTGACTCTGTCCCTGTCTGCTGTGTGACCTTGAGCAAGTCAGTTCACTTCTCTGTGTCTCAGTTACTTCATCTGTCAAATCGGGATTAAGACCAGAAGCCCTATGTGGGACAGGGACTGTGCCCAACCTGATTACCTCATATCTACCCCAGTGCTTAGAACAGTGCTTGGCACATAGTAAATACTTAACAAATACCATAATTATTAATATTATTGCTTTTAAGTGCTTAGTAATAATAATAATGATGGCATTTATTAAGCGCTTACTATGTGCAAAGCGCTGTTCTAAGCGCTGGGGAGGTTACAAGGTGATCAGGTTGTCCCGCGGGGGGCTCCCAGTCTTCATCCCCATTTTACAGGTGAGGTAACTGAGGCCCAGAGAAGTGAAGTGACTTGCCCAGAGTCACCCAGCTGACAATTGGCGGAGGCGGAATTTGAACCCATGACCTCTGACTCCAAAGCCCGGGCTCTTTCCACTGAGAATGGTGGATGAACCTCTGCCTGCAGGAAATCTAAATGACTCATTGTGTGCTTTTCTAATATCTGGCATTTTAATTGTGTATGCAGAGGACCTCCCAGCATATGTGTTCTGGGCCACACCCAGTAATCACATTAAATGGTGAATCAGTGGCATTTATCAGTCAGTGGTAATTATCAATCAGTGGTATTTATTGAGTGCTTAACTGCAGAGAGGGCACTTTACTAGAGAAGCAGTGTGGCTCAGTGGAAAGAGCCCGGGCTTTGGAGTCAGTGGTCATGGGTTCAAATCCCGGCTCCGCCAATTGTCAGCTGTGTGACTTTGGGCAAGTCACTTAACTTCTCTGGGCCTCAGTTCCCTCATCTGGAAAATGGGGATGAAGACTGTGAGCCCCCCGCAGGACAACCTGATCACCTTGTAACCTCCCCAGCGCTTAGAACAGCGCTTTGCACATAGTAAGCGCTTAATAAATGCCATCATTATCATTATTACTAAGCACTTAAAAGCAATAATATTAATAATTATGGTATTTGTTAAGTATTTACTATGTGCCAAGCACTGTTCTAAGCACTGGGGTAGATACGAGGTAATCAGGTTGGGCACAATCCCTGTCCCACATAGGGCTTCTGGTCTTAATCCCGATTTGACAGATGAAGTAACTGAGACACAGAGAAGTGAACGGACTTGCTCAAGGTCACACAGCAGACAGGGACCGAGTCAGGATTTGAACCCACTTCCTCTGTCTCTCCAGTCAGTGCTTTTGCCACTAGGCTATGCTGCTTCTTCACTTGAGAGAGTAGGATATTACAGAATTCACAAGGGATTTACAGTGTAGAGGGGGAGACAGACATTGAAATAAATTACAGATATGTACATATTGTGGATATATACTTGTCCACGAGTCTTCCGTAATCACAAGATTACATTTCCCCGGTCTCACAAGATGTTCAACCTATAAGTCTTTATCTGTCAACATACCTTTTTGTCTACTGCCTCTTACCTCTCATCACGCAGAAACTTACACCTAAGTGGATTATTGCTATTGGGGATTATATTACATTTCCAAATCCGTGAATCATGGCTTTAAACTCTCTCCCCTAGCAATTCTTTCAAGTTGTGTTTAGTTAGCTTTGAGTCTGAGGATTATTACACTCAGGGGCCACATGTCTAGCCCATGCGCTGAAAAGGGAATAAAACCATCAGACGATCCAGGGCCAACTCTTTCCACTGGCGTTTTCTCTGAAACGGTAGTTTCTGAGGCCTGGTTTAAAGGACGGGGCCCAATTCCGAGCTGGAGCGTTCACGAGGTTTGCCGAAGAGCGTCAGCTATGACTGAAGTATTCAGAAACGTGACCAAAGAGAGGAATGTGGAATAAGAAGCAGGGTGGTTTGTGGAAAGGGCCTGGGATCCAGAAGGCCTGAGTACTAATTGCAGCCGTGTGACCTGGGGCAGCTCATTTCTACCTGAGAAAGGTGATGGCTGAGGTGGGGTGGAGCTTGGAGGGAGGCCAGTAATCTCCCTATTCCACAGGGTAATGGGCCTGGACCAGTCAATGACTGCACAGCTGCAACGCCTAAGGCAGATAAAAAGGGCACTTAGAGGCAAGCAGAGGATCAGAAGCAAGCAGAAAAGCAAGAAGGAAGCACTAGAAGAGCAGCACTCGGAAGCAGAAAGAAGAAACATTGGCAAAACGGGCTCCTTTGACCACAGACTGGTATTGGACCCTTGGCGGAGTGGAGAGAGTGTGTGGATGTATCACTCCCTTGCACGCTGGTAAACCCAGCTAAAAAACTTCCCCACATTAACCTTGGTGCTCACAGGTGTTGTTTGACTTCTACTACGTGTCACTACGGCTCACCCAGTCCAGGAAGGTCCTGTTTGGTGTGAACTGGGTGTGGGAGGGGGGTTTGTGACGTTAATTATTATTATTTATTATTTATTATAGCCTTATTAAGAGGCTAGAAAATGAGATTGAGGCATAACTTTAAAGCAGTCTTCAAACATACGAAAGATCCTCATAAAGAGGCTAGAGAATGAGATTATTTAATCCCTAGAAAATGAGATTGAGGCATAACTTTAAAGCAGTCTTCAAACACCTGAAAGAGCCTCATAAAGAGGCTAGAGAATGAGATTATTTAATCCATAGAAAATGAAATTGAGGCATAACTTTAAAGCAGTCTTCAAACATATGAAAGGTCCTCATAAAGAGGCTAGAGAATGAGATTATTTAATCCCTAGAAAATGAGATTGAGGCATAACTTTAAAGCAGTCTTCAAACATCTGGAAGATCCTCATAAAGAGGCTAGAGAATGAGATTATTTAATCCCTAGAAAATGAAATTGAGGCATAACTTTAAAGCAGTCTTCAAACATATGAAAGGTCCTCATAAAGAGGCTAGAGAATGAGATTATTTAATCCCTAGAAAATGAGATTGAGGCATAACTTTAAAGCAGTCTTCAAACATATGAAAGATCCACATAAAGAGTTTGGTCATCAGCCATGTTGTCTTCACTTAGTTCAGAGGAAGAACTAGAGTAGTAAATTCTTCTAATCTGTCTCTCCCCTTCTAGACTGTAAACTCACTGTGGGAAGGGAATGTGTCTACTGTTATATTGTACTTTCCCAACCGCTTAGTACGGTGCTCTGCACACAGTAAGCATTTGATAAATACATTTGACTGGCTGTCTGACTGATTCTGGTCAGTAGTGTTCAGATGAGATTCTCTGTGGACTAGATTATTTCCAATACCTGAATTTAATTCCTTCACCAAATTTTCACAACACCCCAGCTGTATCAACCCAAAACCCACCCTTCACGCTTGTGCTTTTAACCTCAGCAGTTGAGTACATGTGTACAACTTCAGTGCCTGAGTACAGGTGTATTATAATAATAGCATTTGTTAAGCACTTACTATATGCCAAACACTGTTCTAAGCACTGGGGCATGGATACAAGGTTATAAGGTTGTCCCATGTGAAGCTCCCAGTCTTAATCCCCATTTTCCAGATGAGGTAACTGAGGCACAGAGAAGTGAAGTGACTTGCCCAAAGTCACACAGCTGACAAGGGGCGGAGTCAGAATTAGAATCCATGACCCATGATCCAGTCCCAAGCCCGTGATCTTTCCAGTGAGCCATGCTGTTTCTGGGTGTCAGGCTATCTGAGATTTTTGCAGGCCCAAAGGGAAGCGGTGTGGCCTAGTGGAAAAAAATCACAGACCTAGAAGTCAGAGAACCTGGGTTCTGATCCTGACTTTGCAATTTGCTTGCTCTGTGACCTTGGGAAAGTCACTTAACTTCTCTGTGCCTCAGTTTCCTCAACTGTAAAATGGGATTCAATGCCTGTT
Source organism: Tachyglossus aculeatus (assembly GCF_015852505.1). Lineage (NCBI taxonomy): Eukaryota > Metazoa > Chordata > Mammalia > Monotremata > Tachyglossidae > Tachyglossus > Tachyglossus aculeatus. The sequence goes on along the minus strand of NC_052079.1, from coordinate 19,978,947 downwards.
CTTCCTCCTACTTAGAGAGGCTCAAGTGGGCCAGCGACCTTGTTCAACCTGATTAACTCCAGCGTTTGATACATAGCAAATGCTTAACAAATACCATTAAAAAAAAAAGCAACAGCATGACCAAGATTTCACTGTTGACTTTACTGTGGTGCTCTAATGGAGTTCATGAAATTATTTCCTAAAATTGTTTCCCCCTCTATCCTGAAACTCCTTTTGGGAAGGGATTGCTTCTATTAATCAATGATTTCAATCAGTAGTACTTATTGTGTACTTCTTAGTTCAGTGTCCTTCACACAGTAAGCATTCAATAAGTACCACTGATTGTCTGAAATCTCAGTGCATTTGAAGCCCGCTAGTCCGTAAGTTCCTTGAGGGTAGGGATCACGTGTACTATTTTTATTGTGCTCTCCCAAGTGCTTAGCACCATGCTCTACGTGGTTCAGTAGAAAGAGCCCAGGCTTGGGAGTCAGAGATCATGGGTTCTAATCCCAGCTCCACCACTTGTCAGCTGTGTGACTTTGGGCAAGTCACTTAACTTCTCTGTGACTCAGTTACCTCATCTGGAAAATGGGGATTAAAATTGAGCCCCACACGGCACAACCTGATCACCTTGTATCCCCCCAGTGCTTAGAACAGTGCTTTGCACATAATAAACACTTAACAAATACCATCATCATTATTATTATTATTACACACAGTAGTTGCTCAATAAATAACACCAACAGACTGATTAATCGAAACATCTGGCTTTCAAATTCAGGTTTAGTGAAGAGAACTCCTTAATTTTGATCAAACTGACTGTTTTTCCTCTACTCTATTTCTGCTCCAGGGATGACCGAGTCTCCCACTGAGAAGGAGTGAGTCTTGGTCTCCAAGTTTCCAGACGGAGAACCTGCACAAAGGAACTGACTTTAGTGGTAGCGCTTTGCACGGCACGTCCGCACTCGCTCATTCCCGTCAGTCACGCGACCCCAGTGGGGTGGAACTGCGATGAGTGAGTAGGCAAGGATGCAGAACACTGCAAAATGTAGCCATGATTTTTACACCCGACCGACTTACAGCCACCTGCCCACAACACAGTAGAGGCAGGATCTAGTAGAAACAGACCAGGTTGGGAGTCAGGAGACCTGGGTTTTAATCCCAACTCTGCCACTCTGAACAGTGCTAGTGCTTAATAAATGCCATTATTATTATTATTATTATTATTATTATTAACAAATACCATAATGACCATTACCACAGTGGTGTTTTGGGCCATTATAACTAGTAAGGCACTTGCCGTGGTCTTTGCTGCCTATATTAGCCGGCTGTTTTTCAGGATTCTCATAAACCATCATCATTGATGGCATAGCTCCAAACAAGAGCTAGTAGCCACGTATTCTGTTCCTAAAACAGATCTTTCCACTGAACAAACAGTAGGGCAGTCACTTTAATGCAGCGCTTAGAACAGTGCTTGGCACTTAGTAAGTGCTTAACAAACACCATCATTTTTATTATTCTATGACTTATGGGGGGTATACATTGGCACATTTGATATACTAATTAATCAATCAGTAATACTTATTGCACATCTACTATATAATAATAATAATGGTATTTGTTAAGCGCTTACTATGTGCCAAGCACCGTTCTAAGCACTGGGGGGATGCGAGGTGATCAGGTTGGCCCACGCGGGGCTCACAATCTTAAGCCCCATTTTACAGATGAGGTAACTGAGGCACAGAAAAGTGAAGTGACTTGCCCAAAGTCACCCAGCTGACCAGTGACAGAGCTGAGATTAGAACCCATGACTTTTGACTACCAACTGAGCCACGCAAAAGAGTGTTCTCAGCACTTGGGAGAATTCAAGGAACATACAATTTAATGAAGAAACATTTTTCCATTCATTCAACGATATTTGAGTGCTTACTGTGTGCAGAGCACTGTATTAAGCTCTTGGAAAAGTACAATACTGCAATAAAGAGAGACAATCCCTGCCCACAAAGAACTCACAGTCTAGAGGGGACAGGTCTACCAACTCTGTTGTACTCTCCCAACTGTTTAGTACAATGCTCTGCACACAGTAAGTGTTCAATAAATACCATTAATTGATTTACAAATAGCAAGAGGCCAGAAGAAGAGCAAAGAGACAAGTATTGGTAGCAGGATTATAGAAAGATTAGTTTTTGCTATTTTAGCTCTATATTACCTGAACTAAAATAATGTCCCCTATTTCTGTAGGCTCTCAATGTTGTCTTTGTAGATGCTACGGACAAATTTGCGACCTTAGCAGACTTTGTCTCTGGCTTCTTGGAGAAGCTTATCAAAATCTTAATAGTATTCCTTGTGGATTTAGCTGGTCGTGTCAGAATTACAGTGGTCTGGATCAGATAACTTTCCCATTAGTAACAGATTAAAGCAGAGCTTAGAGTACATTCTAAGCATTCATTCTCAAAGATGCAGGAAGGCATCAGGAAGCTGGGGTTGGAGTAATAATAATAATGATGATGGCATTTATTAAGCGCTTACTATGTGCAAAGCAGTGTTCTAAACGCTGAATACAAGCGCTGAGTACAATTGTGATCTTCTAGAAAATGCTGCCAACCCAATAGGCTATCTACTTTGTGATCTTGAGCAAGTCATTTAACTTCATGGCAGATGATTCGGAGGGCTATCATGACATCAGTATTCTCTAGATGATCTAGAGAACGATTATCCTATATCGACTCGTACTTCCCAAGCGCTTAGTACAGTGCTCTGCACACAGTAAGCGCTCAATAAATGATTGAATGAATGAATATCCAAACCCTTTCATAGTTGTGGCACTTTCACCACGTCCGATTTCTAGAACAGATCTTTAAGAAGAAATGAAAATGTCCAATTCTAAAGGTAATAAATGCAATATCGCAGCAAGGGGCAATCTTACAATCTTGAGAAGCAGCATGGCGTAGTGGATAAAACACGGGCTTGGATTGGTTTTAATCCCATCTATTGTATGACCTTAGGCAACTCACTTGACTTCTCTGTGCCTCAGTTACCTCATTTGTAAAATGGGCAGTAAGACTGTGAGCCCTGCAACAGACAGGGACTGTGTCCAACCCAATTTGCTTGTATCCACCCCAGTGCTTAGTACAGGGCCAGGCACATAGTAAGCGCTTAACAAATACCATAATTATTATTAGAAACACACAATGTAAAAGATATTGTCATCAGATGTTGACCTCATCCAACACAGTCCCTCACATCAGTGAAAATCTCACTCACAGTAGTATCATCTTTGAACTCATAGAACAGGTACGATATTCTTTTAGACTGTGAGCCCACTGTTGGGTAGGGACTGTCTCTATATGTTGCCAATTTGTACTTCCCAAGCGCTTAGTACAGTGCTCTGCACATAGTAAGTGCTCAATAAATACAATTGATGATGATGATGATATTCCTTATCATTGTCTCCCTCACCTAATTGCCCCACCCTAATTTTTGGAGGTGGAAACAACAGATTACTTTTTGAACCACAAATTGTAAGCACTGATTGAGAAGCAACGGAGAAGCAGCATGGCCTAGTGGATAGGCCAAGGGCCTGGGAGTGAAAAGGACCTGAGTTCAAATTCCACCTCTGCCACTTGCCTGCAGTGTGAACTTGGGCAGGTCACTTCACTTCTCCGGGCCTCAGTTACCTCTTCTGTAAAATGGGGATGAAGACTGTGAGCCTTGTGTGGGACACGAACTGTGTCCTTCACTTGTATCTACACCAAAATGTATCTGCCTGGCACATAATAAGCACTTAACAAGTGCCATTAAAAAGACCAACAACAACAACAAAAAAACAAAGAACTGATGGCCATGAGCCAGGGGAGGAGGACGAGCTGAGTGGTGAAAATGTGACAACATAATATGACAACTTCCTTCATTTATTAAGACTGGGTCTCTTGGTTGGAGTTGCAAAAGTAGAAGCAGCGTGGCTCAGTGGAAAAAGCCCGGGCTTTGGAGTCCGAGGTCATGGGTTCAAATCCTGGCTCCGCCACTCATCTGCTGTGTGACCTTGGGCAAGTCACTTAACTTCTCTGTGCCTCAGTTTCCTCATCTGTAAAATGGGGGTTAAAACTGTGAGCCCCCCGTGGGACAACCTGATCACCTTGTAGCCTCCCCAGCACTTAGAACAGTGCTTTGCACATAGTAAGTGCTTAACAAATACCATTATTATTATTATTAAAAGTAATAGAGTAGGCCATCTCAGTGAGTTCATTTTCCATTTGAGCCAGACCTGTGACCGGAATGGTTACTCCTGATACTTAATACTCTGCAGAATGGGAGGTCTATCCTCACTGCCTATCTACCCGAAAGCTGCCAGAACTGAATTTTATTGTCATACTTGGCCTGGGTACAAGTCCAGCCCCCGAATGACACTTAAAATACCCATTAAGTGAAATGGGCAAGTTGCCTGCTTTACTCTGGAGCCAAGATCTCAGGGTAGATGGGAGTTTTGCCATCAAAACATGAGTCCTACAGCCTCTCCCCTTTAAGTTCCCTTGCGACCTTTCTGGTTTTTTATACTCTTAAGCTGTTCAAATTAGAGTACAGAGTGGAGACACAGCAATGAGGGAGTGTCTATGCCTCAGCTGCTCTCCGCAGCTGGATTGATGGGTGTGTGCTATAGTTCTTGGGGCCCATCTAGTGTGGGACTAGTGAAATATTGACCCAAATCCATCACCTCATCTGTATGGTGTTATCCCGGCTAGCATCAGTGTGGTAATGAAAGTTAAGTCGAAAATCCCCTTCAAAATTTCTCCCAACGCCTTGCAGGTTTGGCCATTTCAGTCGATTGATAGTCATTCAATCGATCACCTGCTGTGTGCAGAGCACTGTATTCATCTCTTGAGAGATGCAGCCCTCGAGGACATTGCAATCTATCATCATCATCAATCGTATTTATTGAGCGCTTACTGTGTGCAGAGCACTGTACTAAGCACTTGGGAAGTACAAGTTGGTAACATATAGAGACAGTCCCTACCCAGCAGTGGGCTCACAGTCTACAAGGTGGAGACAGAGAACAAAACCAAACATACTAACAAAATAAAATAAATCAGGGGAGATGGACAAGAAGGAACTTTACAGATAGGAGGAAGAAGTGTACCAAGTGTACAAATGAACAAAGTACATCATGACATTGTGAGTGCAAAAGTGTTTAGTCGACAGGTTGGAGGAGGGAGCCTGGGGAGAAGAAAAATTTATCAGGGAAAATTTCCTATAGGTGGTATTTCAGAAAGTGTAGAAGATGGGAAGCAGTGGGGCCTAGTGGAAAAACCGGGCCCAGCAGTCAGAGGACCTGGGTTCTAATCCTACTCTGCCACGTGCCTGCTGTGTGACCTTGGGCAAGTCACTTAACTTCTTTGTTCTTTGTTGTTTCTTGTTGGGTAGGGACTGTATATGTTGCCAACTTGTACTTCCCAAGCGCTTAGTACAGTGCTCTGCACGCAATAAGCGCTCAATAAATACGATTGATTGATTCTTTGTGCCTCAGGTACCTCATCGGGAAAATGGGGATTAAATCTCTCTCCCTCTGACTTAGACTGGGGGACAGGGATTGTGTCCAACCAGATTACTTTGTATCAACCCTGGAACTTGGGGCAGTACACACAGTAAAGGATTAACAAATAATATTATTGTGATTTTTATTATTATCATTAATATTATTAGAGCCCTGGCAGGCCTGAAGGAAGAGGGAGTTCCAAAAAAGGAGGGAGAGAAGGGAGAATTGAGAATGAGGCAAGTGAGGTGAGCTTGAGGGGAAGAGAGTTGATAAGGAAGGGGGGGAGAATAAGGCCATAAAACCAATGATCAGAAGTGTCTGCTTAATGAGAAGGTAAGTGGATAACCACTGAAGAAGATAGTCCCTGAAAGGTTTTGAGGAGAGGAGAGATTGGTGCAGAACGTTATTTTATAAAGATGGACCTTTTGGAGAGAGGAAAGCCTGGAGACAAGAAGACTAGAGAGGAGGAGAAGTCACCAAAGGCAGGATGAAGAGTACCAGGATCAGGGGGTGGTGGCTATTTGAATGGAATAAGTGGAAATCATATCCAGCTAGACCACAAAAACTGACAATAAAAATGATAAAACTAGCGTATGAAGTGTATCAAATTTATTCCCAATCCCAAATTGGCTCGATGCCTGCCAGAATAGAGTGAACTGATATCATTCATTCCATTTTACTAGCCAAAGTGGCCGGTAACAGTTCCTTTCGGAGTCGTGACATCACAGTTATAGCACTATGGGATTGGCAGAGGCCAAGGGCTTATGTGTTTGCGTGTGAAGAAAATTTCTCTAGAGGTTTCTCCAATAAGTAACTTGAAAGTGATTTGCCCATCCACCTTGGAAACCCTGGATTTAATGAGAAACAGATCTCTCCTCCTGCGGCCCCATTGGAAAGGATTAGGATTCCCCCCAAATTGCAGAGCAGTCAAAGCCAAATAAGGTGACAACTGTTGGGTAGGGACTGTCTCTGTATGTTGCCAACTGTACTTCCCAAGCGCTTAGTACAGTGCTCTGCACACAGTAAGCGCTCAATAAATACGATTGATGTTGATGAAGTAGCTCCACTCATAGGCTTTGGTGAATTTGAACAACTTCTATAGGCCTCATGGATCCCCGGGTTTACCCTCACTTGATAATAAATGGTGGCTTTTATCACAGGCTCACTGTGTGCCAAGGATTGCTGTGGTGACACATAATCAGACCAGGGCCAGACCCTGAGAACAGGTAGTTTAATCCTCACTTTACGGATGAGAAACCTCAGGCTCAGAGCAGTTAAACTACTTGCCCAAGGTCGCCCAGCAGCCCAGTGTCAGAGCTGGGACTCCATGCCAAGTCCTTGGATTCTCACCCTGTTTTTATTCCATTAGACTCAGAATGGCTCACAAAAGCAGCACTCCTGAGCCCGTCAGTCAGTTAGCCAGTCAGTCATATTTATTGAGCGCCTACTGGGAGCAGAGCACGGAACCAAAAATTTATGAGCGTACAATATGGCAATAAACAGACACATTCCTGGCCCACAGCGAGCTTACAGTCTAGGGAGGGAGACGGACGTAGATGTAAATAGAAAACAAAAACAGATATGTACGTATGGGAAACAAAGGGACCTGGAAACAGAGGTGCTAGAAGTCACCATCCCACATCAGCATGTCCTCTGGCCCCTGCTCCTTCCTTAAATTCCCCTGCCAACTGCTCCCTGGATCAAATCCCAGAACAACTATTCTCCAGTAGCTACGGGAAGGACCCTGTCAGGAAAGGTTGACTATGAAAGCTCCTGAAGGGAAAAGTCTTTCCTTCGACCTGCCACTGCACTCTCTCCCTAGCACCTAGTAGAGAGCTCTGGCCCAGAGCAGATGCTCAGCAAATACGGAGCATGATGTCACTGAGGAAGTTACAAATAAAAATGATGAATATCTACACTTCTGTTTCTTGGGGATGGATTTAGGGAGTCTGTCCTATTGTTCATTCGAAGAATGGTTGGCATTAAGCCCCACAGCACTTAAATAAATATCTGTAATTTATTAGTATTGATGTCTGTCTCCCCTTCCTCTAGACTCTAAGCTCGTTGTGGGCAGGGAATGTGTCTGTTTATTGTTGTATTGTACTCTCCCAAGCACTTAGTACAGTGCGCTGCGCACAGTAAATGCTCCATTAATATGAGTGAATGAAAGAACATCCCCAAATTAAACTTTTTTGGTGTCCTTGGGTGACTAGGGGAAGGGTGACTCAATTTCAACTTTTTTATGGGGCAGGGAGTTTTGTTGACCCTCTCCTGGTCCTTTCAGCTTCATGACTCTGTCTGGAGCTTTGATATGGGGGCACTACTTGAGGTTTTGACAAACAGAAGAAATTTGGATGCTGCATCTCCTGCAGTGTAACTAATCTTGGTCCAACAGTTGGTAGCACTATCCCTTGTCTGGAGATGGACTAACATGTCAAATTTGGACTGTGTGTCGGAGGGCTGTATAAGCATTTGGGGCCAGTCACTGAGAAGAACAATCAGGGCCTATTGGAGTATGAATCCTGCCTTTGGATCAGAGGGCTCAGAATCTACAAATTGGTTAGATGCTTTAGGGATTTTAGTGGGGTTTGGACTTGAACCAAAGCAAGAAGCTCAAATCTGTTGCTATCATTAAATGGGATGATTTGACTCCACTGCTTGAAAGTATCTTTTTTCTTAGCATACCACAAGGTTTCCTGTTCATCATCAATCGTATTTATTGAGCGCTTACTATGTACAGAGCATTGTACTAAGCGCTTGGGAAGTACAAATTGGCAACATATAGAGACAGTCCCTACCCAACAGTGGGCTCACAGTCTAAAAAGGGGAGACAGAGAACAAAACCAAACATACTAACAAAATAAAATAAATAAATAGAATAGATTTCCTGTTGCCAAAGAAATAACTGAATTTCACAAGCAATCTTCAGCCGAAAATGGATGAGGCTTCTCTAGGCTAGTTACGGGAGAGGAAGCTCACCTCTGATAATAACACCAGTGTCAACTCAGATCCATCGCATTTCCCCAGCTGTGGCATGGGAAGGGCACTAATCCTTATGCCTCGAGGAGGATCCCTCCTGTTTGCCTTGTGTGGCTAGCAGGGCATTCAGGGATAGGTGGCTACTTCATTGTGGCAACTATCTCTGGGGATGGCCGGGTGGAAATTTTTTCTTTCTGCTCTCTTCCCCCAAGAAGTTGAAATTAATTCCTGTGCATCTTGGAATGGAAAAGGTGGCTACGCAGTGCTACAGTCCGGATCATTTTTCAAAAAGGAACACCTAACCTGTGAATTCAAGTTTACTAGCTGTCTCCTTCTTTTGTCCCTGTTCTCTCCTCTTGCTGCACCCCAGATCATAATTCACCCTTCCTAAGGTAGCATAGCCGTATCTGGTCCTCAAGCATCTCACATTTGATCCATTCCTCACACCCTTCTCCCAAGGTGTTCCATCCTTTCAGCCACCCTTATCGCTCGTGATGTTGTACTTATTCCATTAATTATTTATCTATTTGGTTTTACTCTTTTTACACCTATCTCCTGTGAAGCCGGGTAACCTAATGGATGGAGTACCAGCCTGGAGTCAGAAGGACTTGGGTTCCAATCCCATCTCCACCACTTGTCCGCTGCGTGACCTCGGGCAAGTCATTTAACTTCTCTGGGTCTCAGGAGCCTCATTTGTAAAATGGAGATTAAAACTGGGAGCCCCACGCGGGACATGGACTGTGTCCAACCTGATTAACTTGTATCTACTCTAGTGCTTAGCACAATTGCCTAGTACATAGTAAGGGTTTAACAAATACCATTTAAAAAAAGAATTCATATAATTTGAGTCTGCCTGCCTTTCTCTAGTCTGTAAATTCTCCATGGGCTAGGATCATGCTTACCTAGTCTGTTGAACACTCTCAAGTGCTTAGGAGAACTGTGCTCTGCACAAAGTAAGCACTTAAAAATACTGAGACTGTGAGTTCCATGTGGGGAAGGGGCAGTAACTGTGTCCAATAATAATAATAATGATATTTGCTAGGGCTTACTCTGTGCCAAGCATGATACTGAGAACTGGAGTAGATACAAGATAATCAGGTTGGACACAGTCCCTGTCATTCAGTTAATCGTATTTATTGAGCACTTACTGTGTGCAGAACACTATACTAAGCACTTGGGAGAATGCAGTATAACAATATAAGAGACATAATCCCGACTCTGCCTGATTTTGGGCAAGTCACTTCACTTCCCTGGGCCTCCGTTAACTCATCTGAAAAATGGGGATTAAGACTGTGAGCCCCCCAACCTGATAACCTTGTAACCTCCCCAGTGCTTAGAACAGTGTTTTGCATGTAGTAAGCACTTAATAAATGCCATTATTATTATTATTATTATAGTCTCTTCCCTCAATGAATATGGTCTAGTGGATGAAGCTTACAGCCTAGAGGTCCAATCTGGGGCTGAAAGTTGTAATGGCGGGGGAGAGAGGTATTGATCTGCTTATCTTGTATATATCTCCGGCGTTTAGTACAGTGCTTAGCATGTAGTAACTGCTTGAAAAATACCATTATCGTTATATATCTCCCGAAAGCTAACCTTCCTCTGCAGCAATGATTCTGTCACAAAATGTCCCCATGACAGATCTTGGAGGCCTTCTGGGAAGCCGCAAAAACCCGGAAAAGGCCTGCAAGGTGGCATAATGGGCTGGTAGAGAGTGACTGCCCAGGCACGCCCAGCTTCAGGAGATATGGCAGTGGTGGCACCATCCTGAATATTCCTTGGTAATGATATTACTCTATTTATTGATTTATTTTACTTGTACATATCTATTCTATTTATTTTATTTTGTTAATATGTTTGGTTTTGTTCTCTGTCTCCCCCTTCTAGACTGTGAGCCCACTGTTGGGTAGGGACTGTCTCTATATGTTGCCAACTTGTACTTCCCAAGCGCTTAGTACAGTGCTCTGCACACAGTAAGCACTCAATAAATACGATTGCTTGATTGATAATAATAATGATGGTATTTGTCAAGCACTGTTCTAAGTGCTGGGGTAGATACAAGGTCATCCCACGACAGTCTTAATCTCCATTTTACAGATGAGGTAACTGAGGCCCAGAGAAGTTAAATTACTTTCCCAGAGTCACATAGTGACAAGTGGCAGAGCCAGAATTAGAACCCACGACCTCTGACTCCCAAGCCCGGGCTCTTTCCACTGAGCCACGCTACTTCTCCTAGGGAACCTACCCCCGGAGAGGCCCCAGACGAGCTTCAGTCAGAATGGATGTGGAAAGTGACACTCTCTTAATAAGAAAATAGTAACTGCGGTATTTGTGAAGGGCTTACTATGTGTCAGGCACTGTACTAAGCCCGGGGACGGGGGAATACAAGCAAATCGGGTTGGACACAGTCCCAGGCTCACAGATCTAATCCCCATTTTACAGATGAGGTAACTGAGGCACAGCGAATTGAAGTGACTTGGTCAAAGTCACGCAGCAGACAAGTGGCGTCCGAACCCATGTCCTTCTGATTCCCAGGACCGTGCTCTATCTTCTAGGCCGATTTTGGCAATAATAATAGTGATATTTGTTAAGCTCTGGGGTAGATACAAGTGTATCAGGTTGGGCAAAGTCCCTGCCCTACCATGGCGCTCAGAATCTGCGTAGGGAAGGAGCACAGGTATTTAATCCCATTTTTATGGAAGAGGTAAGGAAAAGTTAGGTGACTTTTCCAAGGTCACACAGCAGGCAAGTGGCGGAGCTGGGATTAGAACCTAGGTCCTCTGACCACCAGGCTCATGCTCTTTCTCAGGTTTTTTGGCTACGACACTGGAAGCTTTGATCGTGGCTCTTCAGGACATGGCTCTCAAGCTACAAGGCTGAAGGAGAAAATTTCAAAACATGAGGCCTTACTTGCTTCTCAGAGAAGGAATGCCTAACATCCTTGCTTCAAATTGTTAGCTGAAGTATTAGGAGTTGGACAAGTTCATCAAGTTACCCAGAAATTCTCCACTCAGATTTATCTTAAAGAAGCAGCGTGGCTCAGTGGAAAAAGCTCGGGCTTTGGAGTCACAGGTCATGGGTTCAAATCCCAACTCCGACAATTGTCAGCTCTGTGACTTTGGGCAAGTCACTTCACTTCTCTGTGCCTCAGTTCCCTCATCTGGAAAATGACTGTGAGCCCACTGTTGGGTAGGGACTGGCTCTATATGTTGCCAATTTGTACTTTCCAAGCGCTTAGTACAGTGCTCTGCACATAGTAAGCGCTCAATAAATACAATTGATGATGATGAGGAGGATTAAGACTGTAAGCCCCCCGTGGGACAACCTGATCACCTTGTATCCCCCCAGCGCTTAGAACAATGCTTTGCACATAGTAAGCGCTTAACAAAGATCATCATTATTATTATTATTATCCTTTTTCTTTATTAGAAGAATTGACCAAAGATGACAGAAGTGAAAATCCAAAGGCCTTTATTAAAATGATATGAACTTATTGAAAAAGAGGACCTGCCCATTCCCACCACTTAAACAAATTCTGCATCTCTCAAAATCCTTCCTCTCTGTAAGAGGAAATGAAAGCAAAACAAACTCTGGAAACTTAAAAGTACTTTTAGCTAAAATGATGAGTCTAATGGCCAACTTAAGGAGTTGATTATCCCGGTTAAATGAACCTGATGTAAACCACGACTAACAAATTTCCAGACCCTCTTCTTTGCTGGAACTATTCCTGCATTTGAGGGAAAGATACCGGAGAGAGTTTAGGTCCATATTTAAAACAAACAAAAATACAACAACCAACCCCAGCCCCCCTCCACCTCCTCTTTAACAGCCAGGGAACAAAATGGCTTTTGACGACGCGAGAGACTCATTCTTTGACCCTTATGAAGGAAGCTTTGCAGACTCCTACTATTTACTGCCCCAGGCATATATAATGACATTGCCAGATTCCTCCAAAATTCAGCAACAGGAATGACTGATTAGTTTCGAGTAGCCGTGCAGAAATAAGAATGAGGCTTAGGAAGTCGGTGAGAAAGACAGGATTCCTTAAGGAAACTGACAGACGTAAGAAAACAGTTCGCAAATCCTAAGACCTTGAAAGCTGTATTAAGCTACTCTAGAGCCAACTACATGACGAGGAAATCCGTTTGAAAACGGAAAGGGCTGAAGAAAGTGAAGTCAGACATTAGGACCATCAGGATATCACCAAGCGTATGCAAAATGCATTTCTTGTACGATCTTTGTGAAGATGAGGTCGGCGGCTATCACTGAACCACTGGATTTTAGAAAAAAAAACACAACTGGATCAAAAAAAATAGGATGAAATTGAAGAGCTGTCCCAGTGCCCCAAGAGAAGCAGCCTGGCCTAATGGATAGAGCACAAGACTGGGAGTCAGAAGGACCTGTGTTCTAATCCTGCCTCCACCACTTGTCTGGTGTGTGACCTTAACTTCTCTCTACCTCAGTTCCTTCACCTGTAAAATGGGGATTAAGAATGTGATCTTGGGTGACCGGGACCGTATCCAACCCTATCAGCTTGTACCTGCTCTGCTTCCGCGTTTAGTACAGTGGCTGGCATATAGTAAGCTTTTAACAAATACCATTAAAATAAAAAAACCTACCAAAGGAAAAACCTGGGTTCTAATCCTGGCTCCACCACTTGTATGGTGTGTGACCTTAACTTCTCTCTACCTCAGTTCCTTCACCTGTAAAATGGGGATTAAGAATGTGGTCTTGGGTGACAGGGGCCGTATCCAACCCTATCAGCTTGTATCTGCTCTGCTCCCACGTTTAGTACAGTGGCTGGCTATATAGTAAGCTTTTAACAAATACCATTAAAATAAAAAACCTACCAAAGGAAAAACCTGGGTTCTAATCCTGGCTCCACCACTTGTCTGGTGTGTGACCTTAACTGCTCTCTACCTCAGTTCCTTCACCTGTAAAATGGGGATTAAGAATGTGATCTTGGGTGACCGGGGCCGTATCCAACCCTATCAGCTTGTATCTGCTCTGCTCCCGCGTTTAGTACAGTTTCTGGCATATAGTAAGCTTTTAACAAATACCATTAAAATAAAAAAACCTACCAAAGGAAAAACCTGGGTTCTAATCCTGGCTCCACCACTTGTCTGGTGTGTGACCTTAACTTCTCTCTACCTCAGTTCCTTCACCTGTAAAATGGGGATTAAGAATGTGATCTTGGGTGATAGGGGCCGTATCCAACCCTATCAGCTTGTATCTGCTCTGCTCCCGCGTTTAGTACAGTGGCTGGCATATAGTAAGCTTTTAACAAATACCATTAAAATAAAAAAACCTACCAAAGGAAATACCTGGGTTCTAATCCTGGCTCCACCACTTGTCTGGTGTGTGACCTTAACTTCTCTCTACCTCAGTTTCTTCACCTGTAAAATGGGGATTAATAATGTGATCTTGGGTGACCGGGGCTGTATCCAACCCTATCAGCTTGTATCTGCTCTGCTCCCACGTTTAGTACAGTGGCTGGCATATAGTAAGCTTTTAACAAATACCATTAAATTAAAAAACCTACCAAAGGAAAAACCTGCGTTCTAATCCTAGCTCTGCCACCTTGGGCAAGTCACTCATCTGCAAAAGAAGCAGATAAGCATCTGTAGAGAAGCAGCGTGGCTCAGGGGAAAGAGCCCAGGCTTTGGAGTCAGAGGTCATGGGTTCAAATCCCGGCTCTGCCAGTTGTCAGCTGTGTGACCTTGGGCAAGTCACTTAACTTCTCTGTGCCTCAGTTACCTCATCTGTAAAATGGGGATTAAGATGTGAGCCGCCCGTGGGACAACCTGATCACCTTGTAACCTCCCCAGCACTTAGAACAGTGCTTTGCACATAGTAAATGCTTAATAAATGCCATTATTATTATTATTATTATTATTATTATTATTAAAAGAGGTCTTCAATACCTGTTCTCCCTCCTGCTAGAGACTGTAATCTCTATGTGGAACAGAGACTGTGTCCAACGTGATTACCTTGTATCTACCTCAGCTCCGCTACTTTGTTCTCATCCTGGCTCCGCCACTTGGCTGCTGTGTGACTCTGGGCAAGTCACTTCACTTCTCTGTGTCTGTAAAATGGGGATTGAGACTATGAAGTCCACATAGAACAGGGACTGTGCCCAACCTGATATGTTTGTATCCACCCCGGTGCTTAGTACAGTGCCTGGTACATAGTAAGTACTTAAAAATACCATAATTATAATTATTGGTATTATTACTACTTCTTATCCCAACACTTAGGAGAGTGTCTGAAACATAGTAACGGTTTAACAGATATTATTTAAAAAAGTATCCCTGAGGTTGAACAGTGCTTGGCCCAAAGTAAGCCCTTTAAAAAATCAAAATTATCATTATTATTGGTTTATTATGCTACACCAGAGTGCTTTCTGGTGTAGACTTGCTGAATGGAAAGGGAGAGAGACAATTTGAGAAGGAATACTACTTCCCCAACATTGATTTCTCCTTGGGAGGAGAACAAGGGGGACGGTGGTCTTTGAGCCTAGTCTGGACCTGACTGCCCACTTTGCTGCTCCTGAGGCAATTCATTCAATTGTATTTATTAAGCACTTGCTATGTGCAGAACACTGTACTAAGCACTTGGGAAAGTACAATACAGTAATGAAGAGTGACAGTCCCTGCTCACAAGAAACTCACAGTCTAGAGGCGGGGAGACAGACTCAATACAAATAAAGACGTCAATATAAATAAATAAAATGACTGATATATACATAAGTGCTGTGGGGCAGGGAGAGGGGAAGAGTAAAGGGAGCAAGTCAGGGCGACACAGAAGGGATTGGGAGGTGAGGAAGAGTGGGGCATAATCTGGGAAGGCTTCTTGGAGGAGATGTGCCATTAGTAAGGCTTTGAAGCGGGGGGAGATTAATTGTCTGGTGGATTTAAGGAGGGAGGGCATTCAAGGTCAGAGGTAGGATGTAGGCCAGGGATCAGCAGCCAGACAGGTGACATTGAGGCACAGTGAGAAGGTTAGCACTAGAAGAGCAAAATGTGCGGGCTGGGTTGTAGGAGAGAAGCGAGGTGAGGAGTTTTTGTTTGATACGGAGGTGGATAGGCAACCACTGGAGATTTTTGAAGGGCAAGGTATCATGGCCTGAAAAACTTTTGTAGAAAAATGATCTGTGCCGCAGAGTGGGGAGAGACAGGAGGCTCTGCCCACTGTTGGGTAGGGACTGTCTCTATATGTTTCCAACTTGTACTTCCCAAGTGCTTAGTCCAGTGCTCTGCACACAGTAAGCGCTCAATAAATACGATTGATTGATTGATTGAAGCTGGGAGGTCAGCAAGGAGGCTGATGCAGTAATCTGGGCGGGATAGGATGAGTGATTGTTTCAGTCCTGCCTCTTGCAGAAGAAAAACAGGTGTAACAGCCAAAGCCAGGAGCCAGCTTTGACTCCTGCAACAGAGCAAAGAGAGTCCCCTCATCTCTATTCCTCTCCCATTCCTTCCTGTCTGTATTTCCCTTCCCTTTTCCTTCCACAGAACTCCTTTCTTTCCTCAATCAATCAGTTGTGTTTGAATACTCACTATATGCAGAGCACTGTACTAAGTGCTTGGGAGAGCATGATACAACAGAATTAGCAGACACATGTCTTGCCCACAATGACCTTACAGTCTAGAGGGGGAGTCTCCTGTGCCCAGCCCTTCCATGTTCCTCCATTTAAATTCCATTTGTTACTTCCTTCCCCCTTGTGTCCTCTCCTCAACCTTTCCTCTGGGACTTCCCTTATCCTTCTGGTTCTTCCCAGGCATCTCTGTAATTCCTCCTACCTCCCCTTCTCTCTCTCTATGTTTCCCCCTTGCTCTCTGTGTCCCCTTCTCTCATCCATTTTCCCACTCTCCCTTACCTTCTCCCCATTGCTACCCCTCCTAAACCTTCAACCTTCTCTCCTTCCCTGCCTCGCCTTCCCCTCCTCCTGCTGCACCCCGACATCTGCGCCTGTAAGTCTGGGTGTCCATCTCCCACGCTGCCATGGTCTCAAAGTGTGGGCGATTTTTGCTAGTAGGATACAAACGAGAAAATGCCCAAGAGCATGAAGCTGTGGCATATTCACCATGAAGGTAGCCATCATCTTCAACTGAAAACAAACGAAAACATGTACATAACAAAACGCTTGAGTGACAGCAAAACCTCTGCCATTATTTGAATGGACTGCACTGTAAATCTGAAAACTCACTTTCACGTAGTGAAGGTATGAATTGAAATCAATGGATGAATTCACCTCTGGTAACTCTCCATGTTTGGTTTCCTAAGGGAGGGGTAAGACTAGATGCTGATATATGATGTGAAGCATTTAGCTGAGTTTGGCCAAATATATGGAAACAAGCACTCTGTTGTTTTGGGGTTTTTTATGTGGTTGTTGATCGTTTTGTTTCATTTTTGAAAATGGTATTTGTAAAGTGCCTACCGTGTGTCAGGGCCTGTACCAAGCACTGAGTAGATACAAGGTATTCAGGTTGAACACACGGAGCTCACAGTCTTAATTCCCATTTTGCAGATGAGGTAACTGAGGCACAGAGAAGTTAAGTGATTTGCCCAAGGTCACACAGCAGATGAGGTGCAAAGCCGACTTGTACTTTCCAAGCACTTAGTACAGTGCTCTGCACACAGTAAGCACTCAATAAATACGATTGAATGAATGAATGAATGAAAAGCTGGGATTAGCTCCCAGACCTTTGCTTTATCCATTAGGCCATCCTGAATATGTTTGCTATTATAGTTCTTTTTGACTGGTCCAGAGAAGCAGCATGGCCTAATGGTTAGAGCACTGTGGTCCTGGGAGTCAGAAGGACCTGGGTTCTAATCCCAATTCTGACACTTGTCTGCCGTGTGACCTTGAGCAAGTCACTCTCTTCTCTGGACCTCAGTTATCTCATCTGTAAAATGAGGATTAAGACTGTGAGCTTTATGTGGGATAAGGGACCGTGTCCAACCTGATTATCTCATATCTACCCCAGCGCTGGGTACAGTGCTTGACACATAGTAAGCGCTTAACAAATACTACAGTTACTATTATTATTATCTGAATGGGTTTTGAGGGAAAGCCCATATCAGCAAGACTGATTATACTCGAGGCCGAACGCAGGAAGGTCTATAGATAATGTGAAGTTGCTCGATTTTTTTAAAGCGATTTTTTTTTCCTAGCCTAGTGGATAGAACTCGTGCCTAGGAGTCAGAAGGATCTGGGTTCTAATTCTGGTTTTGCCACTTGTCAGCTGGGGGACCTTGGGCAAATCACTTAACATCTCTTTGCTTCAGTTTTCTCATCTGTAAAACGGGGAATAAGACTGTGAGCCCCACGTGGGACATGAACTGCGTCCAAACTGATTAGCTGGTATCTACCCCCAGCTCTTAACAGATACCGTTAAAGAAAAGAACAGTTGGAGTTTTTGCTGAAAACCTACTAGAAAATAGACTCAATCACCAGAAAATCACTGTTTTCCCAGTTACAAATGTGAACAATGGGGTAACTGAATGACTGGGCCCTAAGAGTTTGCGTGATTTCTCTCTCTTGCAGACGTATTTCAGGGAAAGGGCTGTTAACCAACCAGACCATAAATCAAAGGTACTGACTGAACGCCTTCCGTGGGCAGAGAACCAAATTAAGTGCTTGGAAGAGTACAGAACTTGAGTTGTTAGACATGTTCCGCACCCATTCATTCATTAATTCACTCACTCGTATTTATTGAGCACTTACGGTGTGCAAAGCACTGTACTAAATTCTTAGCCCAGAGTGAGCTTATAGTTTGGAGGGGGAGACAGTCTCAAGAGGGAGATATTCCATTTCCACAACAGGTGTGTGTGCTTAAGCAGAAGAAAAGATATTTTACCATGAAGGTCTTGCCTTTGGTTGCTACTTTCCGCACCCTTGGGGGTTCTGGCTTGGGCATAGACACATTCGATCCTGTATATATGTATATATGTTCGTACATATTTATTACTCTATTTATTTTACTTGTACATATCTATTCTATTCATTTTATTTTGTTAGTATGTTTGGTTTCGTTCTCTGTCTCCCCCTTTTAGACTGTGAGCCCACTGCTGGGTAGGGACTGTCTCTATATATCACCAACTTGTACTTCCCAAGCGCTTAGTACAGTGCTCTGCACACAGTAAGCGCTCAATAAATACGATTGATGATGATGATGATCCTGCAGACTGTATTCCACAGGCCAAAGCCGCGAGAAGCCCAGGCTATATATCTTACACTCGCCGGCAGCGTAAAGACGCTTTCAGTGTATTCAGTTCTTTACACGTGTCAACAAAGTATTGATCCTCAACAGCACATTACGTGTCACCAGACTCATTTGAACCTTTTCTGGGAGCCTTTTTTCCCTTTGAAAATAAGCAGAGAAAGAACCACACCAAAAGGAAATTGGCTTTTTACCCAGCGTTAGCTAACGTAAACAGGATATGCTGCGGTTCGTTTAAGATTTCAACCCAAGGGCTCTGAACAGGTCCGATAGTGGACTGGCTCAGGCTCCTTTCCATGACTTACGATTGCAAGGGAAAGTAGGAATTCGAAAGAAAACCTGAGTTAGACAAAGCATTGTGAACTGTGAAAGTTGGAATTCTCCTATGTGCTACCCTGGTTTTTTTTGTAATAATGATAATGGCATTTGTTAAGCGCTTACTATGTGCAAAGCACTGGGGGGGACACAAGGTGATCAGGTTGTCCCATGTGGGGCTCACAGTCTTAATCCCCATTTTACAGATGAGGGAACTGAGGCTCAGAGAGTTGCCCATCCGCCAAGCTAGCTCTCTTCCTCCCTTCAAGGCCCTACTGAGAGCTCACCTCCTCCAGGAGGCCTTCCCAGACTGAGCCCCTTCCTTCCTCTCCCCCTCGTCCCCCTCTCCATCCCCCCCCATCTTACCTCCTTCCCTTCCCCACAGCACCTGTATATATGTATATATGCTTGTACATATTTATTACTCTATTTATTTATTTTATTTGTACATATCTATTCTATTTATTTTATTTTGTTAGTATGTTTGGTCTTGTTCTCTGTCTCCCCCTTTTAGACTGTGAGCCCACTGTCGGGTAGGGACTCTCTCTATATGTTGACAATTTGTACTTCCCAAGCGCTTAGTACAGTGCTCTGCACATAGTAAGCACTCAATAAATACGATTGATGATGATGATGTGGGGCTCACAGTCTTAATCCCCATTTTACAGATGAGGGAACTGAGGCTCAGGGAAGTTAAGTGATCATTCATTCATTGTCGTATTTATTGAGTGCTTACTGGGTGCAGAGCACTGTACTAAGTGCTTGGGAAGTACAAGTTGGCAACATATAGAGACGGTCCCTACCCAACAGTGGGCTCACAGTCTAGAAGAGGCGGTGGAGCAGAGATTAGAACCCATGACCTCTGTCTCCCAAGCTCAGGCTCTTTCCACTGAGCCACACTGCCTCTCTATGGTATTTGGTAAGCACTTCCTCTGTCCCAGAAACTATTCTAAGCCCTGGGGTAAATACAAGCTAACCAAGTCCATGGGACGCACAGAATTGATCCCCATTTTACAGATGGGTAACTGAGGCCCTGAGAAGTGACGTGACTTACCCAAGGTCATCCAGCAGACAAGCGGGAGAATCCAGGCTCCGCCTCTTTTCTCCTGTCTGACCTTGGGCAAGTCACGTCACTTCTCTGGGCCTCAGTTACCTCCTCTGTCAAGGCCCTGCTGAGAGCTCACCTCCTCCAGGAGGCCTTCCCAGACTGAGCCCCTTTCTTCCTCTCCCCCTCGTCCCCCTATCCATCCCCCCGATCTTACCTCCTTCCTTCCCCACAGCACCTGTATATATGTATATATGGTTGTACATATGTGTTACTCTATTTATTTTACTTGTACATATGTATCCTATTTATTTTATTTTATTAGTATGTTTGGTTTTGTTCTCTGTCTCCCCCTTTTAGACTGTGAGCCCACTGTTGGGTAGGGACTGTCTCTATATGTTGCCAATTTGTACTTCCCAAGCGCTTAGTACAGTGCTCTGCACATAGTAAGCGCTCAATAAATACGATTGATGATGATGATCTGTCAAATGGGGATGAAGACTGTGAGCCCCATGTGGGAGTTGGACTGTTCCAACCTTGCATCCACCCCAGTGCTTAGAACAGTGCCTGGCACATAGTAGGTGTTTAACAAATAGTGCTTAACAAGAGAAGCAGAATGGCTTAGTGTCAAGAGCTTGGGAGTCAAAGGTTGTGGGTTCTAATCCCAGTTCCACCACTTATCTACCGTGTGATGTTGAGCAAATCACTTCACTTCTCTGGGCTTCAATTACCTCATCTGGAAAATGGGGATTAAGACTACGAGCCCATGTGGGACAGGGCCTTTGTCCAACCCGATTACCTTTCTCATTCATTCAGTCGTGTTTTTTGAGCGCTTACTGTGCGCAGAGCACTGTACTAAGCGCTTGGGAAGTCCAAGTTGGCAACATCTAGAGACGGTCCCTACCCAACAGTGGGCTCACAGACTAGAAGGGGGAGGCAAAGAACAAAAGAAAACATATTAACAGAATAAAATAATTAGAATAAATATGTACAAATTAAATAGAGTAATAAATATGTACAAACATATATACAGGTGCTGTGGGGAGGGGAAGGAGGTAAGGTGTATCTACCCCAGTGCTTAGAACAGTGCTTGGTACATAGTAAGTGCTAAACAAATATTATTATTATTATTATTATTATTATTAAATACCATAAAAAGTGGCAGAACCGGGATGAGCGCCCAAGTCCTTCTGACTTCCAAACCCATACGCTATCCATTAGACCACACTGCCTCTCTTGTCTGTGCAAGCCAGTATGATACTTGCTATTTTTTTAATAATCTCCTTATTCCCCACCTCATTCATTCTCCCTCCTCCTCCAGCCCCAGCTGCCATGTAAAGAACAGGGCTTTGCACATCGTAAGCGCTTAATAAATGCCATCATTATTATTATTAAAGGCTAACTCACTCCAATCTAGCCTACACTAGGGCTTCCCTGTCTTAGTAGGAAACAAAATCATATTTATTGAGCACTTACTGTGTGCAGAGCACCTTACTAAGCGCTTGGGAAGTACAAGTTGGCGACACATAGAGACGGTCCCTACCCTACAGCGGGTTCACAGTCTAGAAGGGGGAGACAGACAACGAAACAAAACATTAACAAAATAAAATAAATGGAATAAATATGTACAAATAGCAGTTGCCAGTAGGATTGGGCTTCATCTTGGTTATTGCTAATATCTCTATCACTATCATCAGTTTCATTTTCATTAGTATTCATTCGTTTTCGTTATGTCGCCGACTTATACTTCCCAAGCGCTTAGTACAGGGCTCTGCACACAGTAAGCGCTCAATAAATACGATTGAATGAATGAATGAATTTCTGATATTAGTTAAGCCTTGATTTTGTGTCAGCCGTATAGCCTAGTAGAAAGAGCATGGACTTGAGAGGCTAAGGTAATGAGGCCCAGAGAAGGTTACACAGCAGACAGGTGGCAGAGCAGGATTAGAACTCAGGTCTTCTGATAACCGGGCCCTGTTTTTTTCTCCATTAGGCCATGCTGCTTCCCTAATCGGGACCGTCTTCAGGAGAAACAGAATTACAGCTATTCATTCATTCATTCAATCATACTTATTGAGCGCTTACTGTGTGCAGAACACTGTACTGAGCGCTTGGGAAGGACAAGTCGGCAGCCTATAGAGACGGTTAGGATACAAGCAAGATAATCATGTTGGCCACGGTTTCTGTCCCATGTAGGGTTGCCAGTCTAAATCGGAGGGAGGAGGATTTAATCCCCATTTTACAGATAAAGTGGGATTTCAGGGGGGCTTTGAACTTGGGAACAGCTGCGGTTTGCCGGATTTTGGGTGAGGGGAGGGAGTGAGAAATAAATTTTGTCACGGCATACAGCAAAAGTTTTGTTATGAACAACGATATCTGATGGCTGTTACCTGAACTTCCAATGTCCGAACGACGGTGCTTTAGTAGGATCTCTCCATTTTTTTAGATCCAGAGGATTTAAATGGAATTTCCTACTCTAAGAAGGATCCCATTTGAATCCAAAAACGCCGGACTCCACTGTTCTTTTTATGGAACAGTGACATCTACTGATCAGTGGGGCCAGACCTAAGGGTCGGTCGTTCTGAAGCCTGAAGAAACTCATTGTTTTGCTACATAATAATAATAATAATGTTGGTATCTGCTAAGCACTTACTATGTGCAAAGCACTCTTCTAAGTGCTGGGGTAGATACAAGGTAATCAGGTTGTCCCACAAGGGGCTCACAGTCTTCATCCCCATTTTCCAGATGAGGGAACTGAGGCTCAGAGAAGTGAAGTGACTTGCCCAAAGTCACACAGCTGACAAGTGGCGGAGCTGGGATTCGAACCCACGGCCTCTGACTCCAAAGCCCGGGCTCTTTCCACTGAGCCACGCTGCTTCTCTACACTGAGTTTTCCTTCAACACCGGCGTTCCCATTCCCAACGAGCCCCATGATCTAGCTTATGTGGCTTTATCGATGCTGCCTACGTGGGCACAGATATTTCTTCCGAGAGCAGCATGGAAGGAGCCCGGGTTTAGGAGTCAGAGGTCATGGGTTCGAATCCCCGCTCCGCCACTTGTCAGCTGTGTGACTTTGGGCAAGTCACTTCACTTCTCTGGGCCTCAGTTCCCTCATCTGTAAAATGGGGATGAAGACTGCGAGTCCCCTTGGGACAACCTGATCACCTTGTAACCTCCCCAGCGCTTAGAACAAGGCCTTGCACATAGTAAGCGCATAATAAATGCCATTAGAAACGCCTTCTAGACTGTGAGCCCACTGTTGGGTAGGGACTGTCTCTATATGTTGCCAACTTGTACTTCCCAAGCGCTTAGTACAGTGCTCTGCACACAGTAAGCGCTCAATAAATACAATTGATGATGATGATGATGATGACTGTCTCTATATGTTGCCAACTTGTACTTCCCAAGTGCTTAGTACAGTGCTCTGCACACAGTAAGTGCTCAGTAAATTTGATTGATTGATTATTATTATTGTGTTCTATCCACATAGACATTAGCACTTAATTAATATCATAACCGTCATAGATCAATCAATCAATCAATCAATCGTATTTATTGAGCGCTTACTATGTGCAGAGCACTGTACTAAGCGCTTGGGAAGCACAAATTGGCAACATATAGAGACAGTCCCTACCCAACAGTGGGCTCACAGTCTAAAAGGGGGATAGATGCGCATTGTCGCCAGAAAGTTCCCTAATTCCTAACAGCTTTCTAACCAAAACGCGCAGTAAAAACACATGTTGTGGAAGAACTCACTATCCTAAGGCATCTAGTTCACTTAAAGAGTGACTATCGGGTACTGCCCATGATTCATACAAAGGTGGCGATTAGCCAGAGACAGAACAGTTGGGTTAACCACAGGGATTGCAAGATAGAAAGAGAAGGACCCCAAAATAATTATGAAGAAAAGGCAGACAGAAA
The DNA here is from genome assembly GCF_015852505.1 of Tachyglossus aculeatus. Lineage (NCBI taxonomy): Eukaryota > Metazoa > Chordata > Mammalia > Monotremata > Tachyglossidae > Tachyglossus > Tachyglossus aculeatus. The sequence continues at coordinate 19,954,952 of NC_052079.1, read as the reverse complement.
ATACGCCTTATTGGGAGGCAAAAAGCCTGTTAACTGGTGGTGGCATCAATCTGTGACTATTGACTGCATAAAGCATGCCACACGTGTGAACTGCTGAAATCAAGGTTGGTGTTGGTCCATATTTATTAGTCACTATGAATGCCAACTACCCCAACTATTTCAATATAGACTCCACAAGCAAGTGATAATAATAACTGTGGCATTTATTAAGGAGTAACTATATGCCAGGCACTGAAATCAACATAATGCTCTAAATTAATCATCTTTATTGAGCACTTATTGTAGGCAGAGCACTGTACTAAGCATTTGGGAGAGTACAGTATAACAGAGCTGGTATACATATTCAAACTAGGCACAATTCCTATCCTACTTGGGGGTCACAATCGAAAGGGGAGGGAAAACAGGCCTTTAAATTCCATTTTACAGGAGAGGAAACTGAGACGTGCAGCACGTCTCCTGACTCACGCGCTCTTTTCATTTATAGTCATGCCGCTTCTCCAGAAATTCCTGAGGTTGGCCACCCGCCTCCACATCAAACAAAAACTCCTCACCACTAGCTTTAAAGCAGTCAATTGCCTACTACAACCCAGTACCTTTAATTCTATTCGTTCTGACGATTTTGACACCTGTCTACATGCTTTGTTTTGTTGTCTGTCTCCCCTTTCTAGACTGTGAGCCTGTTGTTGGGCCGGGACCGTCTCTATATGTTGCCGAGTCATGCCTCCCAAGCGCTTAGTCCAGCGCTCTGCACACGGTAAGCGTTCAATAAATACGATTGAATGAATGAATGCCCACTTCACAAATGCTTCAAGCTCATCTATCTCGACACCAACCCCTCAACCATGTCCTGCCTCTGGCCTGGAATTCCCTCCCTCTTCAAATCTGACAGACGATTGCTCTCCTCACCTTCAAAGCCTGACTGAGGACACATCTCCTCCAAGAGGCCTTCCCTACCTAAGCTTCCCTTTCTTCTTCTCCCACTCTCTTCCGCATGGACCTGACTTGCTCCCTGTTTTCATCCCCCCTCGCCGTCCCAGGCCCACAGCACTTATGAACATATGTGTAATTTATTTATTTGTATTGATGTCCCTCCCTCTCTAGACTGTGAGCAGAGAATTTGTCTATTTTTTTATTGTCCTCTCCCAAGTGTTTAGTACAGTGCTCTGCTCACAGTAAGCCCCCAGTAAATACGATTGAATGAATGGATGAATTAAGCTTCTACTGTGTGCGGAACACTGTATTAAGTGCTGGGGGAGGAAATACAGATGGGAGGGGGTTCACAGTTTAAGAGAAAGGATCTAACCTATACACTTGGCATCTTACTTGAAGCTCAACAGATGCTGAGAGCACTGAGTCCCCACTTTAAAGAAAATCAAGGTGGGGTAATGAAAATGAAATCCAAAACCTCTCGTGAGAGAAAATCCAACTGGAGATGCTTTCCAAGCCGGAAAACCAGTGAAGCCACCTGGTCTCTGGTGCGGGATTGAGGAAGGACCCTGGACGTGAGAAGGAGCATCATCGTCATCATCATCAATCGTATTTATTGAGCGCTTACTGTGTGCAGAGCACTGTACTAAGCGCTTGGGAAGTACACATTGGCAACATATAGAGACAGTCCCTACCCAACAGTGGGCTCACAGTCTAAAAGGGGGAGACAAAAGAGCATGGTCTAGAGGATAGAGCGTGGGCCCGGGAGTAAGAAGGACCTGGGTTCTAATCCCGGCTCTACCACTCATCTACTCTGTGACCTTGAGCGAGTCACTTAACTTCTCTTTGCCTCAATGACCTCATCTGTCAAATGGGGATGAAGACTGAGAGCCCCATGTGGGACGTGGACTGTGTCCAACCTGATTACTTTGCAGCTATCCCCGAGAGCTTAGAATAGTGTCTGGCATGTAATGGGGACTTAACAAATACCATAAAAAAATGCAGCATCAAGCAGCGTGTCGGACTGTCCCAAGGGAGCAAGGAGGGTGGCACAAAGGCTCCTTGGTTCATCGCCTCCTGCGCTCTTCCTGAAGTGGTGTCAGGATCTCTGCAAGTTGGGCAGGAATATTCCAAGAGCTTAGTGCCTTTTCACATGGCCCTGGACACACTATTTCCCTTGGAAAATAGGCTTTGAGAATCCTACGTGTGTCGCTTCTAGTGGGAAATAATTGCCTCTATCAGTACAGAATTACATTGTTCTATCCCAGGCATTTGGTACAGTGCTCCGCACATTCATTCATTCAATCGTATTTATTGAGCACTTACTGTGTGCAGAGCCCTGTATTAAGAGCTTGGGAGAGTGCAATACCAGAATAAACAGACCAATTTCCTGCCCACAACAAACTTACAGTCTAGAGGAGGAGAGACAGATATCAATACAAATAAATTAGATACACACACAGAAAGCCCTCAATAAGCACTGTTGATTGGTAGAGTGATTTGCCCTATTTCCGCCTCCCAGCTTAAAGAGAGACCCAAAAAATCAATCAGTGGTATTTATTTAGTGCTTTCTTTGAATAGAGCACACTACTAAGTGCTTGGGTGAGTGCAGCTGGTAGACAGGATCCCTGCCCTCAAAGAGCTACGATCTTGGAGGAGAAGATTTCAATGCATTTGCCTAACATCGATGGTGTTGTAGTGTGTAAAGACTAATAATAATAATAATAATGGCATTTATTAAGTGCTTACTATGTGCAAAGCACTGTTCTAAGCGCTGGGGAGATTGCAAGGTGATCAGGTTGTCCCACGGGGGGCTCACAGTCTTAATCCCCATTTTACCGATGATGTAACTGAGGCACAGAGAAGTGAAGTGACTTGCCCAAAATCACACAGCTGGCAATTGGTGGAGTCGGGATTTGAACCCATGAACTCTTGACTCCAAAGCCCGTGCTATTTCCACTGAGCCACGCTGCTTCTCTGGACTAGATTATTCTTGAGACATAAAAATTCAAAATAGTAATACTGCTAAGCCATTACATGAAACTCCCTAAACTAAGGCAGAATGGACCTTTATAGCATCTCCCTTAAGTGAAATAAATTCTTCCTTATAATTTTGCATTCACTCTGTGCCCTGACTCAAGATTTTGGAAACGAACAGGATATTGAAATACATACTGAATTATCAATAAAGTATATTAGGTACTAGAATATAGAGTTACACATTTCTCTAGAGAATACTATATCTTATTGACTATAAAAAGCAACCTGTATTCTTTCAGTTCTTCCCTCAGTGAGTCCATTAAAAATCTGAAATAAAACACAAACTACATTCCTCAGCTCTAGTCTTTATGGAGGGGAAAATGAATTTACCTCTCTAGGTTTTGATGTTGGTTTCTTGAACTCTTCTATAGGTAAACATATAGGTAAATTGTATATTATGTTACCCATTCATTCATATTAATGTTTAGACAGTAAGTTCATTATGGGCAGGTAACGTGTCTGCTAATTCTGTTGCATTATACTCTACCAATTGCTTAATACAGTGCCGTAATACTAATAGTAATTATGGTATTTATTAAGTGATTACTACATGCTTGCACTGTTGTAAGCACTGGGGTAGATACAAGGTAATGAGGTTGTCCCACTTGGGGCTTACAGCCTTAATCCCCATTTTATAGATGACGGAACTGAGGCATGGAGAAGTTAAGCACAGAGAAGTTATGTGGCTTACCCAAGGTCACACAGCAGACGAGTGGCAGATCCGGGATTAGAACCCACGTCCTCTGATTCCCAAGCCCGTGCTCTTGCCACTAGGCCAAGCTGCTTCCATAGTAAGTGCTCAGTAAATACAGTTGACTGATTGAAAAATGGAGCAAACATGGGAATTCCTTAATTTCAAGAATTAGAGAAACACCCACACCCTCCCTGTCCCCCCATCCTGGGTTCAAGGTACTGAATCAATCAATCATATTTATTGAGCGCTTACTGTGTGCAGAGCAGTGTACTAAGCGCTTGGGAAGTGCAAGTTGGCAACATATAGAGATGGTCCCTACTCAACAGCGGGCTCACAGTCTAGAAGGGGGTGACAGAGAACAAAACCAAACATATTAACAAAATAAAATAAGCGTCTCGACCTTGTCAACAATTCTCTCTCTGAAAATGTCCTTTCATTTGGGCCTCTCCCTCACACCTGGCCAGGGAGGACACTATCTTTAAATATGAAGTACTGAAAATTTCCAACTTAAATCTAGCCAAGGAACTTCTTTGTTGGAAGGACAATCCAGCTGGGTCCCCACTGGCGAAGAGCCACGGAGAGGTTGGACAGGTTGCTGAGGATTCAAGAGTAAAACCAAACATTTCCATCCAAGTGACCAAGGAAAATCAGGGTCTTTAGCTGGATAATTCAGGAAATTTCAGTATGAACTTGAAGGGGGAGAGGCTGGAAGCAGGGAAGTCAGTGACCGGTAGTGATGACACCAAAAGTGTCTGGAGCAGCAGGGTGGCAAGTGTGGATGGAGAGGAAGGAGTGGATTCTGGAAATGGTATGGAGGAAGAATTGACAAGGATATGGGAACAGACGAATAATAAGGGTATTTGTTAAGCACTTACTATGTGTCAAGCTCTGTGCTAAACGCTTGGGTAAATACAAGATAATTAAGTTCCATATGGAGTCTGAGTAGGGGGAAAAAAGGTATTTAATCCCCATTTTGCAGATGCGGAAACTGAGGCCCAGAGAAGTGAGGTGACTTGCCCAAGGTCACACAGCAGACATGCGGCGGAGCCGAAAATAGAACCCATGTCCCCTAACTCCCAGGACCCTGCTCTTTCCTCTGGGTCACCTTGTTTCACCAGTATGGAATAGAGACTGAATCTTTCATGCCAAAGTTTTAAATTGGCGATACAGAGTTGAATTTCAATCAGTGGTATTTTTTGAGTGCTTAGTGTGTGCACAGCACTGTACTTAGCTCTCGGGAGAGTACAATATAACAGAGTTAATAGACACAAGCCCTGCCCACAGCAAGGTTACAGTCTCGAGGGAGTGACGGGCATTCATAAATAAATAAATTACGGATATGTACAGAGGTGCTGTGGGGTTGAGGGTGGCCGAATACCAGATGCCCAAAGGTTAAAGATCCAAATGTATAGACAATGTAGAAGGGAAAGGGAATAGGGGAAAAGAAAACTGACTCGGGGAAGGCTTGGAGGAGATGTGTTTTTAATATAAGACTTTGAGGGTGGGGAGAGTGGTGGGATGATGCATATTGACGAGGTCGGTGATCAGGGAAGGAGGGACTTCCAGGCCAGAGGGAAATTTCAGGTCAAGACTGCGTTTATCCAAGAATCAAAGCCCAGGCCATTCCTGCCCAGCATTTTAGAGTTAGAATGGAGCAAAACCACGGGAAATTTGGCAGAGCAGTGGACAGATGGAAGTAAAAATGACAGACTCGCTCCATTCGGATCCAGGAATCAGCAATAAGGCAGCTCCCCTGGGGCAGCAGTTTCAGGATAATTCCAGGAGGCAGAATCACAATTAAGCCAATTAAGAATCACAGAAATGGGCTTTCCCCGGGTGTGCAGTCCACAAATGACCTTTTTCAGCCACCCTTGCCCAAATGGATACAATCTCCCAATTACGGGGGGCACCTTGAGCCTGAATTACTCCAGGAGCCATTCCAGCCAATTAGCAGGAGCAAATTCTGATTCTAAGAGGGGAATGCGGTTTTTGAAGATGGGAGTACAACAATGTCTAGATCAAGCAGGGGGGACAAGGGACACTGTTATGAAATCTAAAGTCATTAAGCGTGTCACATCAATGGGAAAATAATCTGAATAACAATAATAATAATAATAATAATAATGATGGGGGGCCAGTGTGTATACACAAGGAGGTTTCAATGCCATGGTTGCCAGAGAAGCAGCGTCACTCAGTGGAAAAGAGCACAGGCTTTGGAGTCAGAGGTCATGGGTTCAAATCCCAGCTCCGCCAATTGTCAGCTCTGTGACTTTGGGCAAGTCACTTAACTTCTCTGTGCCTCAGTTACCTCATCTGTAAAATGGGGATTAAGACTGTGAGCCCCCCGTGGGAGAACCTGATCACCTTGTAACCTCCCCAGCGCTTAGAACAGTGCTTTGCACATAGTAAGCTCTTAATAAATGCCATTATTATTATTATGGTCTCTACAAATAGCAATCCTTCCAAAATGTCAAAAGTCCCATTGGCTTCTAACACTAATCATTGCATATTATTAACAGATTATTGCCATTTTAACATTTTATTGTTATACTGTCCGAGTCTGCAGTGTTATCACCAACATGGAATTATTGGGAGGGTCACTGGTGACAGAATTTGGGACAAGTGGCCCAAACCTTAATGGTGAGCACTATATAGACAGGAAGCACTATCACATTTTTAACTGTGACTTATTTGCAGCAATGTTTGTATCCTTCTAAAGATACATCTCTTTGGCCATTTGGGGTACTTTAAAATAAGGTACGCTATTATCTATGGCATTTGTTCGGTTCTATCTTGTCTGTGCATATCCTTAAATATTAATGTGATTTCTGTTAACCATAAGCTAGATGTCACAGATGAAAACTCACAGATGCTGATCAGCATCATCCATTCATTGATTTCTGGAGTCAGAGTCTCTGGAGAGTGTCACAAAATCCAAAGTGCTGCATCTAAGCCGAGCTTAATGCATTGGAAATCCTGATATATCTGAAAGATGTTCAAATTATCAAGTGTCAGTTTGGGTGCCCTCCGGCTATAGAACTAAGAAAGCTCATCTTTTCCCCGAAGCAAGGGTGTGAAACAAATTATCCTGCATAGTTTGTCACCCAATTAATGAATTCCAATGTACAATATAAACATTTCATTCAAATCCCTCACATTACATTCAATCCTGTCTATTCAAAAGGCCTGGTATTCCAAATGTTGAAGGAACCCTAACAGAGAGATCTTGCCTGAATCAAAAATCAACTATTTAATGAGGAGCCTTGGTAAATCTTACTATGAAAAATAATTAAGGGATTTAGTAAGCATTTACTCTGTGCTAAACTCTGGGGTACATAAAAGTTTTTCAGATTGGACTCGATCTCTGTCCCACATAGACTCACCATCTATTTCATCCCCATTTTATAGATGAATACATTGAGACCCAGAGAGGTTAAGTGACTTGCCCATCACAGAAAGATCCCTCTCAAAGAAAAGGTTAACACACTAATAGTGGTCAGCAGAAATATCCCGTGATTATATTATACTCTTTGTTATTATTATATTATATCATACCATATCATATTACATATCATATCATATTATATTATATATTATATTATTTTACATTACATCACATCACATTACATTACATTACATTGCATATATTATATTATATTATATTATATTATATTATATTATATTATATTACATTACATTATATTATATTATATTATATATTATTTTAAATTATATTATTATATTATATATCATATCATTATGTTATATTATATATTATATTGTATTGTATTATATTATAACATATTATATTGCATTATATTATATTGTGTTATATTATATCACATTACATTATATTATATTACATTATATATTATATTATATTACATTATACATTATATTACATTATATATTATATTATATTATGTTATGTTATATTATATCATATTATAGTATATTATATTTTTCATATCATATTATATTATATTATAATAGATATATATCTATTATATTGTACTCTCCCAAGTGCTCAGTACAGTCCTCTGCATACAGTAAGTGCTCAATAAATACGATTGAATGAATGAATGAACCAGGTTTCTAGGGTACTGGTTTAATTTCCCTTGGAGCGGAAGGCTGCATAGCAGTTTCTGTGTCATCACTTCTTTTCCTGAGAGATCTTAGTTGGTATTGGTGAGTTGTTTCCTTTTTTTCTTCTTCTTTTAGATTTCTTGGTTGTCATTATCATCAATCAATCAATCAATCAATCAAAGGTATTTATTGGACAGTTAGTGTGGAGTACAGTTGAGTAAACATTTGGACCTAAATGAGTAGTGGTTAAGGGTAAAGGTGGCACATTAAGGAGGGAAATTGGGATAAGGAAATTATTATGATGGGAAAGGCTGAATTTGTTATGAAAATGACCTCTGACCGGATCACAGAACCCACCTGTTGAAGGTGCGTCGCCTGTCTGCAGCAGTGGAAGATCAACAGTTAATAAGTTCCAGGAAAGTCAGTTATTTCGACATTTCCTGCTTCCATGACAACCAGAGTTACCAAGGATTTACAGGAGTTTCTCTCAAAGAATTCTTCATGAATGTGAATGGCAATGCTTTATTACTTTAGGGCACAGTTTTAGTACAAAGGGTAGGATAAAAACACCCACAGCCTTCTACTTCCTTTTGAAGATTATCACATTTCACTTGAGAGAGACTGTTGAGCCCACCGGAATGAAGCAGGGTAATAATGGTGCAAGGGACTGTCATTAATCAATCAATCAATCGTATTTATTGAGCACTTACTGTGTGCACGGCACTGTACTAAGCGCTTGAGAAGTACAAGCTGGCAACATATAGAGACAGTCCCTACCCAACAGTGGGATTAATGCAAACCAACAGGTCAAATTCACAGATGAGCAGGAAATATACTGGTTAAGGCAAAGATAGACGTCCATAACTTCCTGGAAATGACACTTCACATGCAATATCAGACGTCTTCAGATGGGTCTTTTAAAAAACTTGCTGAAGTAGAAAGTGAGTTGCCACCATTCTTCTATTTCCTCAAATTATTTTTGTTGCGAATCAATTACTGAGAAATCATCTCTTTTGAACATTCCGATGGATCTTGCCCCATTTTCTGCCATGTTTCTAACCATGAGGCTCAGAAAATGGATATCTGTAGTTTATTTATTTATTTTTCTTAATGTCTGTCTCCCCCTCCAGACTGTAAGGTCTTTAATGGGCCGGGAATATAATCGAGCCCTGACCCACGTCCTACCTCTGGCCCGGAACACCGTCCCTCCTCAAGTCCGCCAAACAATCACACTTCCCTCCTTCACAGCCCTACTGAAGGCTCACCTTCTCCAAGAGGCCTTCCCAGACTAAGCCCTCCCTTTCATTCATTCATATTTATTGAGCGCTTACTGTGTGCAGAGCACTGTACTAAGCGCTTGGGAAGTACACCTCCACGTCGCCTCGACTAGTTCCTTTTGCTCTCCCCACCCTACAGCACTATACATATCTACAATTCTATTTATTTACATTGATGTCTGCTTAATTGTTAATTGTTTTGATGTATATTTATCTATGTATTGATTTGTATTGATGTCTAACTTGTTTTGACGTCTGCATCCCCCCCCGTTGTGGGCAGGGATCGTCCCTATTGCTGAATTGTACTTTTCAAGTGCTTAGTACAGTGCTCTGCACACAGAAAGCACTAGGGAAATACCGTTGATTGATTGATTGATTGATTGATTGATTCCTCCAATCTCTGTTCCATTTTTGTTAATATAAATATAAGGGGCCAGAGTGTGAAGGTTGGGAATGTGTAGGAAGGAGGGTGGGGAGTTTCACTGGCTGCGGGAGTCACGGCAGGAGATGCTAGACTGTAAGCTCATTGTGGATGGAAAACCTATCCATTGTGTAGTGGATGGGCCTGGAGTCAGAAGATTATGGGTTCTAATTCTGGTTCCACTATTTATCTGCTGTGCGACCTTCAGCAAGTCACTTAACTTCTCTGTGCCTGAGTTACCTCATCTGTAAAATGGGGATTGAGACTGTGAGCCCCACGTGGGGCAGGGACCGTGTCCAACTTGATTTGCTTGTGTCCCCCGGGTGCTTAGTACAGTGCCTGACGTATAGTATTATTACTAGTTCTTGTATCAATCGATCGCACTTATTGAGCGCTGTGTGCAGAGCTGTGGACTAAGTGCTTGGGAGAGTAGAACCCAGCAAAGTAACAGACATGTTCCCTGCCCACAATTAGTTGCAGTCTTTTGTACTCTCCCAAGTGTTTAGTATAGTGTTCTACACACAGTAAACATTTAATAAATACTATTGATTGACCGACTTAATATCTACCTCCCTTGCTGGATGGTAAGGCCGTGAGGCAAGGGATTGTGTCTACTGATTCTACTGTACTCCCCCCGAGTGTGACTGATTGTTTGATTGATTGATTGATTGATTGATTGATTGAGACAGGTCCTCTGTAGCAACACTGACAGCCAGAGAGCTGGCCCATGGGAGGTTTGGCGAGTAAAGTCAGGAGAGCTGGAGAGATTGGCTACCGCAAGAATCCCAGTTCATAATAATAATAATAATAATAATAATAATAATAATAATAATAATAATAATAATAATAATAATAATAATAGCATTTGTTAAGCGCTTACTATGTGCAAAGCACTGTTCTAAGCGCTCTGTCCCCTAACTACTCCTCCTACCCACAGTTACCCCAGGTTCCCTCCCATCTTCAAACCCCAACTCAAAATCACATCTCCTCCAAAAAACCTTCCTTGACGAATTGCTCACCTCAACTTACTTCCCTCCCGACTGCATCACCTGTGACCCACGAAGTACTTAGGCACTTACCCAACTCCTGTCCCAACAGCATTTATGTCCATGTCTTTATTCTTGTTTGCTTTAATAATAATAATAATTATGGCATTTATTAAGCGCTTACTATATGCCGAGCACTGTTCTAAGCGCTGGGGAGGTTACAAGGTGAACAGTTTGTCCCACAGCGGGGCTCACAGTCTTCACCCCCATGTTACAGATGAGGTAACAGGCACAGAGAAGTGAAGTGACTTGCCCAAGGTCACACAGCTGACAAGTGGCGTGGAGGGGATTTGAACCCATGACCTCTGACTCCAAAGCCTGTGCTCTTTCCACTGAGCCACGCTGCTGCACATTTTTTTTTTCAGTGTGGACAGGGAATGTGTCTGCCAACTCTGTTACATAGCATTCTCTCGAACACTTGTGTTCTGCACCCAATAAGCATTCAATAAATGATTGATTGATTGATTCAGTGCCTGTCTCCCTTGTTAAATTGTAAGGTCCGTGAGGGAAGGAATTGTGACTACCAACTTTACAGTATTCAGTATACAATATACAGTGAATTTTTAATTGGAAAACCCATAGAAAATGGGGAAATGCCTCATTCTAAGATAATTTCCTTCCAGTCAATCATTTTAAGAGAAACAGCATGGTCTAGTGGAGAGAACACGGGCCTGGGAATCAGAGGAGCTGGGTTCTAATTCCAGCTCTGCCAGTTCCCTGCTCGGGAAAGTCCTAAACTTCTCGGTGACTCAGTTTACCTCACCTGTAAACATCCTGTGTGATCTAGAAATACTATTGTTTGATTGGATCAGCATGATGGGTGTTGACTGGTCAGACTCTTCATATACAAGTACAGCCAATCAAAATTTTTGGTGCAGTTAAATAGTAAAGTGCCGATTTCTAATATTCTTATTTAGAAGGTTATAGTCTCATTATTATCTCTCGTATTTTTCTGGGCTTGAATATGTGGTCATTAATCAAGTAAATTAGGATTCTCTGCAAAGTGTTCTTGCCAATATTATTATGCAAGGAAGATGACAAAAGTCCAAAATTTTTGAACTTCTGAATTATGCTATAATTATGACATCTCGCTTTGGTAAATCCTACAGGAGAATCTATCCCTTGCTCCTTATATATAGGAAAGAAACATGAACTCCAACGTTTGAGAATTGTCCCTTGACCATAGTGTCCCATGGGAGGAAATACGAGATAGCAATCAATAAGGCAAAGGCAGAAATTAAGCACCTATTATGGGCTCGTAGGATTGGGTGAATTTTTAATGGGAAAACCCATAGAAAATGGGGAAATGCCTCATTCTAAGATAATTTCCTTCCAGTAATCATTTTAAGAGAAACAGCATGGTCTAGTGGAGAGAACACAGGCCTGGGAATCAGAGGAGCTGGGTTCTAATTCCAGCTCTGCCAGTTCCCTGCTCGGGAAAGTCCTAAACTTCTCTGTGACTCAGTTTACCTCACCTGTAAAATGGTGATTCAATGCCAGGTCTCCCTCCTACTTCGGAACATGAGGCCCAGGTGGGACAGGGACTGGGTATCTTGTAACTACCCAGTGCTTGGAACATAATAAGAGTTTAACAAATGCCACTATTATTCTGGTGAGGTGACTAGGTTCCAGTTTCTGTCCTCCCTCTGCTATTCTGGGGATGGGGCTTCCTTCCTCCCATTGAATAATAATAATAATGATGGCATTTATTAAGCACTTACAATGTGCAAAGCACTGCTCTAAGCGCTGGGGGGATACAAGGTGATCAGGTTGTCCCACGTGGGGCTCACAGTCTTCATCCCCATTTTCCAGATGAGGGAACTGAGGCCCAGAGAAGTGAAGTGACTTGCCCAAAGTCACACAGCCGACAAGTGGTGGAGCCAGGATTAGAACCCATGACCTCTGACTCCCGAGCCTGGGCTTTTCCCACTGAGCCATCCTGCTTCTCTAATATTGAAGTATTTTAGGAGTGGTATTCTTGGAGCTCTGATAACCAATCAAGGATTCTACTCTTTTGACCTCATAAAATGTATTTAATAATAAGTAATAATAAATGTAGTATTCATTAAGCACTATGTGCCAAGCACTGTACTAAACTCTGGGGTAGATACAAGATAATCAGGTCTCACATGGGGCTCACAGTCTAAATAAGAGGGAGACAGGTACGGAATCCATATTTTGCAGATAAGGAAACTGAGGCAAAGAGAAGTTAACTGACTTGCCTAGGTCACACAGCAGATAAGTGGAGGAGCTGGGATTAGAGTGAAGAGCCTCTGATTCAATCAATCAATCAATCAATCAATCAATCGTATTTATTGAGCGCTTACTGTGTGCAGAGCACTGTACTAAGCGCTTGGGAAGTACAAGTTGGCAACATATAGAGACAGTCCCTACCCAACAGCGGGCTCACAGTCTAAAAGGGGGAGACAGAGAACAAAACCGAACATACTAACAAAATAAAATAAATAGAATAGATATGTACAAGTCAAATGAATAAATAAATAAATAGAGTAATAAATATGTACAAACATATATCCATATATACAGGTGCTGTGGGGAAGGGAAGGAGGTAAGGTGGGGGGATGGAGGGGGGGACGAGGGGGAGAGGAAGGAAGGGGCTCAGTCAGTGAAGGCCTCCTGGAGGAGGTGAGCTCTCAGCTCTTTCCTCCAGGCCATGTTGCTTCCAATATTTCTATAGCTACCTTAAAGGCAATTACTTTGAGTGGAAAAAAATGCAGAATTTATAGTAACGTTTCATTCATTCATAGAGAAGCAGCTTGGCTCAGTGGAAAGAGCACGGGCTGGGGATTCAGAGGTCATGGGTTCAAATCCCACTCCGCCGCTTGTCAGCTGTGTGACTTTGGGCAACTCACTTACCTTCTCTGTGCCTCAGTTACCTCATCTTTAAAATGGGGATTAAGATTGTGATCCCGACATGAGACAACCTGATCACCTTGTATCCTCTCCAGCGCTTAGAACTGTGCTTTGCACATAGTAAGCGCTTAACAAATACCAAAATTGTTATTATTACTATTATTCTTGCTCCCTGTTGATTACTTGTAGCAACAAGTGTCGTTCTCTAGACTGTGAACTCATTTTGGCAGGGACTGTGTCTGTCTGTTGTTGTATTGTACTCTCCCAAGTGCTCAGTACAGTGCTTTGCACACGGTGAGCACTCAATAAATACGATTGAATGAATGAAATACGATTGACTGAACAAGTGATGTGCATACAGTAAGCACTCAGTAAATACCATTGATGGATGGATAGATCCTGCTCCCTTTTAACACACCATACTTGTAATTTTTCCCGAACAATAACAGGAAGGAAACATTTCCACGTTCCCACATACCCAACCCTTTCAACCTCTCAATTGTCTTTCAATTACAGGTGGAAATTCTATAGGATTTAAAATTAGGACAAAAGGATCTCTAATCTACAGGTAAACATGCAGTAAAGAATACAAACCCAGTAATAGTTCGAGTCTTCTATTTTTAGAAATCATTTGATGGCCCCTTTCTACTGCAGTATGCTTGGTATGACTAAAGTCTCGGGGGAAAATAGCGAAAGAAAAACAAAATGAATTTTGCTTTTCCTTACCGGCCAAGTTAAAAATAGATTCGAGCCTAGTTTAACGTGAATACATTTGGGGCCCTACTTATTTGCCAGGGGTTCAGATTGTGACTCAGAGTCTCTCATTCCCCACTCCTGTCCTCTGATTTTGAGAGTTTAGAAATTCTTCTGGCTTCATGGGTTGACTGATTTACAGTAATCCAGTCAATGTGTCTACGATTTTGTTCTCGGGGCTATGTGAAAAATCAACACTGGGCACCATGATAATGTGTTTTCTTCGGTCTTTGGGGTGAATTCAGAAAGAGGAGGCTGCTTTTCATGGAAAGACCTTGTCAAAAAGAGCTGTTCTGTTGGAAGAGGGCTTTTAAAATAGTACTGTGTTGCCTCTTGCTTACTTAATAGAAACTGTAATGACATGACTACTTTAAAGAACATCATAAGCTACATTAGTTGATTTGTGTCTAGTTTTATTTAGAGCTGACTTGAGAAGAGTGAATTGAGTTTTATTTCACTTCCCGAAGATGAATTCGGTTTGTGGGTGTAAAGAATCTTGTATTGTACTTTCCCAGGCACTGAGTACGGTGCTTAGCACACAGTAAATGCTCAATAAATCATCATCATCAATCGTATTTATTGAGCGCTTACTATGTGCAGAGCACTGTACTAAGCGCTTGGGAAGTACAAATTGGCAACATCTAGAGACAGTCCCTACCCAACAGTGGGCTCACAGTCTAAAAGCGGGAGACAGAGAACAAAACCAAACATACTAACAAAATAAAATAAATAGAATAGATATGTACAAATAAAATAAAATAAAATCATACTGATAGATCGATTGATTGATTTCTCACTGTCGGGACAATAATTTCTGGTGCAGATCATGGTAGTTTCCAGATTGTGAGAGACAGATTTTTGAGGCAGGGATCTTGTTTACCAACTCTGTTCTTTTGTACTCCCTTAGTGCTTAGGAAAGTGATTGAAGTAAAGAGTAAATATGATCAATTGGTTAATTGTTTGGAACCAGCCCACTGTAAAGGGAAAAAACAGCCCAGGGAATCAGTTTGTTAGGAGCTCTCACGATGGAGAATGGCTGAATTCAAAGTCACAGTCAATCTATCAATCAGTCATATTTATTGAGCATTTACTGTGTGCAGAACACTGTACTAAGTGCTTGGGAGAATGCAGTAGAATAGAGTTGGTAGACACTTTTCCAGCCCCTAAAGTCGCCTCTAGACTGTGAGCTCATTGTGGGCAGGAATGCATCTGTTTGTTGTTCTGCTGTACTCTCCCAAGTGCTTCATATAGTGCTTTGCACACAGCGCTCAATGAATATGATCGAACGAATGAATGAATGAATCCCTGTTTATATTGCAATCTGATGAGAACAGTGCTCTGCACATAGTAAGCACTCACCAAATACGATTGAATGAATGAGAGCTTGGCAGATAATAATAATAATAATGGCATTTATTAAGCACTTACTATGTGCAAAGCACTGGGGTGGTTACAAGGTGATCAGGTTGTCCCACGGGGGGCTCACAGTCTTCATCCCCATTTTACAGATGAGGTCTCTGAGGCCCAGAGAAGTGAAGTGACGTGCGCAAAGTCATACAGCTGACAATTGGCGGAGCCGGGATTTGAACCCATGACCTCGGACTCCAAAGCCCGGGCCCTTTCCACTGAGCCACACAGCTCCTCCAGCCTGTGCCTCTGAGTTTGAATTCGCTCAACCTCGAATGATGTCACCAGCAGCACTGCAGACCGCAGCCCACAAGCACACCCTTGGCGCCCAAACATCTCGTTCAGTCCCGAGATTGGATTTAAAACTGATTTTGAAGCTCCAGGGAGTCCGTGTAAATGGCTGTTTGTTTAATGCCCTCTCCCGATAACGTTATTGATTTTCAATTCCAGTATTAAATGCAATATTCTCAGTTTAAAGCAGTCCAGCACCTTTCCCCCTCTTACTTCACCTTACTTCTCTCCCGCTTCAACGCAGCCTGCCCACTTCGCTCCTCTCATGCCAACCTACTGACTGTATCTCGATCTCTTCATCCTTGCCGCCAGTATCTCGCCTACATCCCGCCTCTGGCCTGGACCACCCTCCCCTTTTATATCTGACAATTACTCTCCCCACCTTCAAAGCCTTTTTGAACGCTCATCTTCTCCAAGAAACCTTCCCTGACTAAGCCCTCCTTTCCTCTTTTCCCACTCCCTTGCACTTGGATTTGTTTCCTTTATTCACCCCTCCCTCAACCCGACAGCGCTTGAGTAGACGACCTTAATTTTTTATTTACGTTAATGTCCGTCTCCCCGTCTAGACGGCAAGCACAATTTGGGCAGAAAATGTGTCTTCCAACTCTGTTATAGCATACTCTCCCAAGTGCTTAGTACAGTGCTCTTCTGCACACAGTAAGTGCTTAATAAATACGATTGATTGAGTGAGTTTGGCAAGTTTGCCCTGGCTCAGTTACCTCCCTCCTTATGCTCTTTGCCTCCTGCTCCACACTTTGAGTTTGAATAACCTGAATAGAGAGACAAATTCGTATTTAACGAATTGTAATCTCCTTGTAATCTCCCCAGGGTTTAGTACAGTGCTTTGCACATAGTAAGCACTTAATAAATGCCATTATTATTATTATTATTTAACCCTAGATAATAATGATTAATATGAGGTGGCGGGTTTCCGGTTTTTGGTTTTATTGGCTGGGTCAGATTTAAAAGACAACGCTTTGAAAATGTAATATTTACCTATATGTTCCTAAAAGTTAAAATCCAGTGAATAATCTTATACTATCGGTACGTTGGAAATTGACCGTGCAACTATTTTGATTAGGTTTTGTTTCATTATTTTCAACATATTTACATTGTAAATTGATCAGGTAACTTTTTTATGTTTTGCCTCACTGTTTTTAACATATTTATATTGTCTTGGTCCATTTTGGGGGTACTTATTAAGGACTCACTAGGTTTCAATTACCGGGCTAAGCACATTGTAGATATAAGATAATGACCCACATATAGTCCCTGACTCATGTGGGGCTTGCATTTGAAGGGGGAGGAATCAGAGATATTTTAACCCTGTTTTCCAGATGAGATTAAATGATGGCCAAAATTCCCACAAACCATTGGCAAATTTGGGAATAGATCATGGTCTCTGACCGCAAGTTTCACACTCTTTTCACTTAGGCCACACTTTCAGATTTTGCAAACACATTAATGTACCTCAGTGTATTTCATATGTGAATTTAGATTTTGTTTAGTGTTCTTTCACTTACCGCTTTATTTTCATGGAACTAATCAAGAATGCATAAAGGGGATCCTTGAAGATCTGTCTTTTGGGATTTTTTTTTTGCCATTTTCACCTTTTCCCACACTGCGTAGCCCTCAGGGGACTGTAAACATCTGTCATTTGAGTCTATTCTTGTGACCCGAGGGGTATGGCATTCAGTCATTTATAAACATTTTTCTCCAAAAATCTACTTTTGAGCATAGATTCACATAAGCTGCTGTGATTTAAAATATTTACAAGCGGTAACGGGAACTAAACACTTGACACTGGAACTGAAAGTTAGCTATTTGGCTTTGCTTATATTAATATTATTAATAATAATTTTCGTATTTGTTAAGCACTTACTATGTGCCAGAAACTGTACAAAGTGCTGGGGTGGAGACAAGAATAGCGGGTTGGACACAGTCCCTGTCCCTCATGGGGCTCACAGTCTTAATCCCCATTTTGCAGATGAAATAACTGAGGCCCAGAGAAGTGAAGTGGCTTGCCCAAGGTCTCACAGCAGAAAAGTGGTGGAGTCTGGATTAGAACCCATGATCTTTAGGCCTGTGCTCTATCCACTATGCCATGCTGCTTCTCTATTGAAAATGTACTATTGATAATTTAGGGTTGCTTTGAAATAAGTTATCCTTTATTCCACTTTTGGAAAAAGAGATTTTTTTTCCCCACAAGTTCATGGAAAACCTAAGTATCCTCATAGAAAAGCAGCATTGCCCAGTGAAAAGAGCTCATCCCTCTAAGCTCTTTGTGGGAAGGGAATGTGTCTGTTTATTGTTGTATTGTCCTCTCTCAAGTGCTCAGTACAGTGCTCTGCACACAGTAAGCGCTCAATAAATATGATTTTATGATTGAATGAATGAATGAATTAAAAAAACAAAAAAATGATTCTTTTTGCTTCTATGAAAATAGAGTCCTGTGTAGATTGCCAGAGTATATAATTTAAAGTGTCCCCATGCATTCCTGAGACTCAAAAATTTACCATAACGCTGTAAAAGCATTTTTAGAAAAAGATTAGGAAAAAACACAAAAAGCAGAGTTAACACTCCTGAAGCACTTTGGCCTAGTGGAAGGAACCCAAGCCATGAAAGTCAAAGGACCTGAAGTCTGATCATCATCATCATCAATCGTATTTATTGAGGGCTTACTATGTGCAGAGCACTGTACTAAGCACTTGGGAAGTACAAATTGGCAACATATAGAGACAGTCCCTACCCAACAGTGGGCTCACAGTCTGATCCCAGCTGTGCCACGAGTCTGCTGTGTGACTTTGGGCAGCTAACTTCTCTGTGTCTCGGTTTCCTCATCTCTAAAATGGGAATCCAATACATGTTCTCCCTTGGACTCTGAGCCCCTCGTGGGATAGGGAGCAGCATGGCTCAGTGGAAGCAGCCCAGGCGTGGGAGTCAGAGGTCATGGGTTCTAATCCTGGCTCCGCCACATGCCAGCTGTGTGACTTTGGGCAAGTCACTTCACTTCTGTGCCTCAGTTACCTCATCTGTAAAATGGGGATTAAGACAGCCCCATGTGGGACAACCTGATCACCTTGTATCCTCTCCAGTGCTTAGAACAGTATTGTGCACATAGTAAGCACTTAACAAAAGCCCTCCTTGCGCTTAACAAAAGCCCTCATTATTATTATTATCATTATTATTATTATTATCATTATTATTTATTTATTTATTTTACTTGTACATATCTATTCTATTTATTTTATTTTGTTAGTATGTTTGGTTTTGTTCTCTGTCTCCCCCCTTTAGACTGTGAGCCCACTGTTGGGTAGGGACCGTCTCTATATGTTGCCAATTTGTACTTCCCAAGCGCTCAGTACAGTGCTCTGCACATAGTAAGCGCTCAATAAATACGATTGATGATGATGAGGATCATTTTGTATCTAGGGCAGTACTTGACATGTAGTAAATGCTTGACAAATATCATTTAAAAAAAAACCCTAAAAAACAGCAATGTAAAATAAGCCATGGAAAATCTAATGGAAAAATTATGAATTTAAACTATTAAAAATGCTAACATTGTCATCCATAAAAAATGTCATTGTCCTGACCATTATCTTTGCATACACTGATTTAGTGCTCACTTGAGGCCTGTCTCTCCAGCAAATTCTGGCAGACATAGACTCCTTCAGTGCTTTGCACATAGTAAGCGCTTAATAAATGCCATCATTATTATTATTTGGTGCGAGTAAGACCTCACTCTGCTCCAAAGAGACAGATGATTGCTCTGCGCTGCGCTATCGATTCCTGTTGTTTCCCAGCAGAGTGCTACTACATTGCATTAGTTGAAATTGGCTCAGAGGACATGATGTTTTGTGCCGACTCTATTTCAGGACTAACTAACTACAAGCCCAAAATCCCAGTGCTTTTCCAAGGATTAAGAGTGCTGGGAGGACTACAAAAAAAAATAACATTCATTCACATCCTCACCAGAAAGCCCCAAAAGAAGAATGATTTACCGGCGCGTTAAATCATTCCTCCGGCAGGGATATTGTCAAGGGGAAATGATCTCTAGGGGCAGAAAAAAAAATAATTTCAGAGACGATAGTCTGTGGAAACTAGGTTTAGTTGTGTCATGCTGTCCATTGCTTGTCGAGATGAGGCGTTTTTCCATGAAAGTAATTTCATGAGACGAACTCAAGATGACAAGCTAGATGTAACGTAGAGAAGCGTCATGGCTCAGTGGAAAAAGCCCGGGCTTTGGAGTCAGCGGTCATGGGTTCAAATGCCAACTCCGCCAATTGTCAGCTGTGTGACTTTGGGCGAGTCACTTAACTTCTCTGTTCCTCAGCTCCCTCGTCTGTAAAATGGGGATTGACTGTGAGCCCCACGTGAGACAACCTGATATCCCAGTGCTTAGAACAGTGGTTTGCACATAGTAAGCGCTTAACACATACCATCATCATTATTATTATTATTATTATTTGCCTTTAGTAGATCGGAGCAACCACTAAGGTTTTCCTTATTTTCACAGACACTGAAAACCTCAAGAAACCCCTTTAAAAACTACTATTTAGTGACATTAAAGAACAACGTCCTAACTAGAAGTTTAATACACTCGGGCCTATAAAATCAATCAATCAATGGTGTTCAGTAAATGCTCACTCTGTGCAGAAAGAGCACTGTATTAAGCAGTTGGGAGAGTCCGAGACTAAGCTCCCATTTTCCTCTGCTCCCCTTCCCCTCCTCATTGCCCCCACTAGCTCCCTTGGCTCTACCCCCTCCTCCGCTCCACAGCACTTGTGTTTACATGTGTACATATTTATAATACTATTTATTTTATTAATGACATATATAGCTACAATTCTATTTACTTATATCGATGCTATCGATGGCTGTTTACTTGTTTTGATGCCTGTCTCCCCTCTTCTAGCCAGTGAGCCCATTGTGGGCAGGGATTGTCTCTATCTGTTGCTGAAATGTACTTTCCAAGCACTTAGTACAGTGCTCTGCACACATTAAGCACTCAGTAAAGCACGATTGAATGAATGAGAGTGTATTGGAGATAGTACGTACGATCCCTGTCTTCAAGGATTTTATAATATTACTCTATTTATTTATTTATTTTACTTGTACATATCTATTCTATTTATTTTATTTTGTTAGTATGTTTGGCTTTGTTCTCCGTCTCCCCCTTTTAGACTGTGAGCCCACTGTTGGGTAGGGACTGTCTCTATATGTTGCCAACTTGGACTTCCCAAGCGCTTAGTCCAGTGCTCTGCACACAGTAAGCGCTCAATAAATACGATTGATTGATTGATAGATAATCTAGATTGACCCTCAGAGAAACAGGCAAGAAGACTCTATGATATTATAAGCTCCAACCACCTCCAGAATGGACTTCTCCGCCGTTCCGTAGGAGAATACTCAATATAATCATCACTGCAGGCGTCGGTAGCTCTGAAATCTAATTACAGTTGCCCTTCATACTTGAGGAAGATGTCACCGACTGTGAAATTTTCCTCTGGGTGTATGTGAGGCTGAAAAGGGCAATCAGCCTTTTTGGGAGACTTGGAAGAATATTCTGTCAGTATTCACCACGGAGCTAGCAGCACCTGGAAGGATCCGGGTGGAGGCTTGAATGACTTCCCAGTCTTGGGAAAAGTGAGTTGTTGAGCTTGCTCTCTGCCCCTTTGTACTGCACTTTGAATTTTTCTTGGATGTTTTCTCAAGGGTGGAATGAAGAATTTTATTGTTACCAGTAACCTCGTAGGGAAATTTCGAAGATAAATACCGATCGAGTAATGCCGCGTGCACGCTCTGACTGTAGCTAATAGCTTTGCTGGGAACCTGGAAAGGTGTATTCATTCAGTCATTCATTCATTCGATCGTATTTATTGAGCGCTTACTGTGTGCAGAGCACTGTACTAAGCGCTTGGGAAGTCCAAGTCGGCAACACATAGAGACGGTCCCTACCCAACAGCGGGCTCACAGTCTAGAAGGGGGAGACAGACAACAAAACAAACAATACTAACCAAATAAAATAAATAGAATAAATATGTACAAGTAAAATAAATAGAGTAATAAATATGTACAAACATATATACAGGTGCTGTGGGATACTGTTGAAAAGGGTGACATCCACCAATAAATGATAATAACAATAATAATTATGGTATTTGTTAAACGCTTTTATGTGCCAAGCGCTGTTCTAAGAGTCCCCTGTGGGACTCACAGTCTTAATCCCCGTTTTACAGATGAGCTAACTGAGGCACAGAGAAGTTGAGTGACTTTCCCAAGGTCACCCAGAAGACCAGTGGCAGAGGCGGGATTAGAACCCATGTCCTCTGACTCCCAAGTCTGTGCCACCAGGCCATGCTGCTTCTGTATCCCCCCAGTGCTTCGAACAGTGCTTGGCACATAGTAAGCGCTTAACAAATACCAACATTATTATTATTATTATTATTCTGTGGGAGAAATGGGGTTGGCAATAAGGCTTAAAGCTGTTAGTCTCATCCTCTTGGATTTTGGTCATGATGGGCATCAGTAGCTAGCCCGCCTCTTTTTTTTTAAATGGTATTTGTTAAGCACTTGCCATGTGCCCAGCACTGGAGTAGATACAAGTTAATTAGATTGGACACAGCATCTAACCCATATGGGAGCTCACATTCTTATCCCCCATTTTCCAGATGAGGGAACTGAGGCCCAGAGAAGTGAAGGGACTTATCCAAGGTCACACAGCCGACCAGCGGCAGAGCCGGGATTAGAACCCAAGTCCCTCTGACTCCCAGGCGTGGGCTCTATCCACCGGGCCACACTGCTGGCCTCCTCGTCCTTTGGACCCCAAAAGGGCTTGGCTCAGTGGAAAAAGCCCGGGCTTTGGAGTCAGAGAACGTGGGTTCAAATCCCGGCTCTGCCAACTGTCAGCTGTGTGAGTTCGGGCAAGTCACTTCTCTGTGCCTCAGTTACCTCATCTGTGAAATGGGGATTAAAACTGTGAGACGACTTGATCACCTTGTAACCTCCCCCAGCGCTTAGGACAGTGTTTTGCACATAGTAAGCGCTTAACAAACGCCATCATCTTCAAGATAGAGCTCCACTCCTTCACGTTGCCAGTAGATTTTGACCTAACCTGACTCATTAGAGTCCATTAGAGTCCAGGCTCAACCAGAGGCTCCTCATGGCCCTGGTAGCCCAGAGAAGGTAAGTCAGATTTCCACTTACCCCAGCCTGCCCAGACAGCCGGGTGGACACTTCAGAGATAAGTCTGATGTCCAGACTTTGGAACAACTATATTAGCTGCATAAACCCCATGGACCCTCACAGCCACCTTGCCAGAAGGCATTCAATCAGTCAATCAATCAATCATATTTATTGAGCGCTTACTGTGTGCACAGCACTGTACTAAGCACTTGGGAAGTCCAAGTCGGCAACATCTAGAGACAGTCCCTACCCAACAGTGGGTTCACAGTCTAGAAGGGGGAGACAGAGAACAAAACCAAACAGATTAACAAAATAAAATAAATAGAATAGATATGGACAAGTAAAATAGAGTAATAAATCTGTACAAACATATATACATATATACAGGTGCTGTGGGGAAGGGAAGGAGGTAAGACGGGGGGATGGCGAGGGGGACGAAGGGGAGAGGAAGGAGGGGGCTCAGTCTGGGAAGGCCTCCTGGAGGAGGTGAGCTCTCAATAGGGCCTTGAAGGGAGGAATCAATCAATCAATCAATCAATCGTATTTATTGAGCGCTTACTATGTGCAGAGCACTGTACTAAGCGCTTGGGAAGTACAAATTGGCATCACATAGAGACAGTCCCTACCCAACAGTGGGCTCACAGTCTAAAAGGGGGAGACAGAGAACAGAACCAAACATACCAACAAAATAAAATAAGTAGGATAGAAATGTACAAGTAAAATAAATAAATAAATAAATAAATAGAGTAATAAATATGTACAACCATATATACATATATACAGGTGCTGTGGGGAAGGGAAGGAGGTAAGACGGGGGGATGGAGAGGGGGACGAGGGGGAGAGGAAAGAAGGGGCTCAGTCTGGGAAGGCCTCCTGGAGGAGGTGAGCTCTCAGCAGGGCCTTGAAGGGAGGAAGAGAGCTAGCTTGGCGGGTGGGCAGAGGGAGGCCATTCCAGGCCCGGGAGAGGACGTGGGCCGGGGGTCGATGGCGGGACAGGCGAGAACGAGGGACGGTGAGGAGATTAGCGGCGGAGGAGCGGAGGGTGCGGGCTGGGCTGGAGAAGGAAAGACTTCAGTACAGTGCTTTGCACACAGTAAGTGCTCAATAAATACCCCTGTTGGACTGACTGCCCTCAAAGGGAACAAGGGTGTTTATTATTCTTATTATTATTAATAATTAAGTGCTTACTATGTGCCAACACTGTTCTAAGCATTGGGGTAGATACAAGAAGGGCCACCGGGTCAAGTGGCTTCTTCTTCCCCAGCCCAGCCCCTTTTTACTTTAATTCTCGAAGGGATCGAAGAGGTGGGGAATTAAATAGGTAAAACTCAGAATCACTCGTTTTAAAGACTTGCAGAATGGTAGTCGCTTGAATGCTTTAAGACTATCATACTAATAATGGCGTTTGTTAAGCGCTTACGATGTGCCAAGCACTGTTCTGAGCGCTAGGGTAGATACAGGGTCATCAGGTTGTCCCACGTGGGGCTCAGTCTTCATCCCCATTGTACAGATGAGGTAACTGAGGCCCAGAGAAGTGAAGTGGCTTGCACAAAGTCACACAGCTACGTGGTGGAGCCCGAATTAGAACCCATGACCTCTGCCTCCCAAGCCCTTGCTCTTTCCACTAAGCCACACTGCTTCTCATGATATTTGGGTGTGACCTTGGGCAAATAATAATAATAATGGTATTTGTTAAGCGCTTATTATGTGCCAAGCACTGTTCTAAGCGCTGGGGTAGATACATGCGAATCAGGTTGTCCCACGTGGGGCTCACAGTCTTAATCCCCATTTTACAGGTGAGGTAACTGAGGCACAGAGAAGTTAAGTGACTTGCCCAAAGTCACAGAGCTGATAAGTGGCAGAGCCGGGATTGGAACCCACGACCTCCGACTCCCAAGCCCGTGATCTTTCCACTGAGCCACGCTACTTCTCAATGATGGCATTTGTTAAGTGCTTACTATGTTGCCAACTTGTACTTCCCAAGAGCTTAGTACAGTGCTCTGCACACGGTAAGCGCTCAATAAATACGATTGAATGAATGAATGAATGAATATGTGCAAAGCACTCTTCTAAGCGCTGGGGGGGATACAAGGTGATCAGATTGTCCCATGTGGGGCTCACAGTCTTAATCCCCATTTTTCAGATGAGGGAACTGAGGATCAGGGAAGTTAAGTGACTTGCCCAAGGTCACACAGCAGACATGTGGCAGAGCAGGATTAGAACCCATGACCTCTGACTCCCAAGCCCGTGCTCTTTCCACTGGGCCACACAAATCACTCCTCTGTGCCTCAGTTCCCTCATCTGAAAAATGGGGATTCAGTACCTGTTCTCCCTTCTGCTTAGACTGTGAGTCCTATGTTGGACCTGATGATCTGGCATCTTCGCTGGTGCTTAGTACAGTGCTAGGCACATAGTAAGTGCTTAATAGACTGTGAGCCCACTGTTGGGTAGGGACCGTCTCTATATGTTGCCAACTTGTACTTCCCAAGCGCTTAGTCCAGTGCCCAGCACACAGTAAGCGCTCAATAAATACGATTGAATGAATGAATGAATGAATGAATGAATGAATGAGCCACAGGCTACCCCACAGACATTGTCAACATCACAGCAGTTCCGTAGTGGTATTTTTTTTAAATGGCATGTGTTAAACACCTACTGCATGCTAGGCACTGTAATAATAATAATAATAATGATAGTATTTATTAAGCGCTTACTATGTGCAAAGCACTGTTCTAAGCGCTGGGGAGGTTACAAGGTGATCAGGTACTGTACTAACCGCTGGGGTAGCTAATCAGTTTGGACACAGTCCACGGCCCTCACGGGACTCACAGTCTTAATCCTCATTTTTCAGAGGAGGGAACTGAGAAAGGTAAATTACTTGCCCAAGGTCACACAGCAGACAAGTGGCAGAGCTGGGATTAGAGCCACACTTTCATTCCTTCATTCATTCAATCGTATTTATTGAGCGCTTACTGTGTGCAGAGCACTGTTCCCCCTTTTAGACTGTGAGCCCACTGTTGGGTAGGGACTCTCTATATGTTGCCAACTTGTACTTCCCAAGCGCTTAGTACAGTGCTCTGCACACAGTAAGCGCTCAATAAATACGATTGATTGATTGATTGATTGTACTAAGTACTTGGAAAGTCCTATTCGGCGACAGATAGAGACAGTCCCTACCCAGCAACGGGCTCACAGTCTAGCCACACTGCTTACTTGGGAGTAAGAGGTCATGGGTTCTAATCCCGGCTCTGCCACTTATCAGCTGTGTGACTTTGGGAAAAAGCGGTGTGGCTCAGTGGAAAGAGCCCAGGCTTTGGAGTCAGAGGTCATGGGTTCAAATCCCAGCTCCACCACTTGTCAGCTGTGTGACTTTGGACAAGTCACTTAACTTCTCTGGGCCTCAGTGACCTCATCTGTAAAATGGGGATTAAGACTGTGAGCCCCCCGTGGGACAACCTGATCACCTTGTAACCTCCCCAGCGCTTAGAACAGTGCTTTGACATAGTAAGCGCTTAATAAATGCTATCATTATTATTATAGCAGTGCTTTGCACATAGTAGGCGCTTAATAAATGCTATCATTATCAGCTCTTAGAACAGTGCTTTGCACATAGTAAGCGCTTAACAAATGCCATTATTATTATTATTATTATTATTATTATTATTATTATGGGTTCTAATTCCGGCTCTGCCATTTATCAGCTGTGTGACTTTGGGAAAAAGCAGCGTGGCTCAGTGGAAAGAGCCCAGGCTTTGGATTCAGAGGTCATGGGTTCAAATCCCAGCTCCGCCACTTGTCAGCTGTGTGACCTAGGACAAGTCACTTAACTTCTCTGGGCCTCAGGGACCTCATCTGTAAAATGGGGATTAAGACTGTGAGCCCCCCTGTGGGACAACCTGCTCACCTTGTAACCTCCCCAGCGCTTAGAACAGTGCTTTGCACATAGTAAGCGCTTAATAAATGTCATCATCATCATTATTATTATTCTCTGTGCCTCAGTTACCTCAGCTGTAAAATGGGGATTAAGACTGTGAGCCCCACGTGGGACAACCAGTGCTTAGAACAGTGCTTGGCACATAGTAGCAGTATGAAGCAGCGTGGCATTAATAGATAGAGCACCGGTCTGGGAATCGGTCTGCTGCGTGATCATGGGCAAGTCACTTAACTTCTCTGTGCCTCAGTTACCTCATCTATAAAATAGGGATCGAGACTGTGAGCTCCATATGGGACAGGGACTGTGTCCAACCTGATTAGCTTGTATCCATTCCAGCGCTTAGTACAGTGCCTGGCACACAGTAAGTGCTTAGCAAATGCCACAATTATTATGATGGAGGACTGTACTGCTCCATAATACATTGGAGATAGTAGACCCAGTCCCTGCACTTAAGGAGCTTACAATCTAGCAGAGGAGTCAGGTACTAAAAAATCATCATCATCATCATCAATCGTATTTATTGAGCACTTACTATGTGCAGAGCACTGTACTAAGTGCTTGGGAAGTACAAATTGGCAACATATAGAGACAGTCCCTACCCAACAGTAGGCTCACAGTCTAAAATAAATTACAGGTCGAGGAAGCCAAGTACAAAAATAGGTACGCAAGTTCTGTGAGGATGGGATAACTAAGTGCTAAATCCTGTAGATTGTAAGGGATTGCATCTGCTAACTCTATAGGACTATCTATTTATTTTATTTTGTTAGTATGTTTGGTTTTGTCTCCCCCTTTTAGACTGTGAGCCCACTGTTGGGTAGGGACTGTCTCTATATGTTGCCAATTTGTACTTCCCAAGCGCTTAGTACAGTGCTCTGCACACAGTAAGCGCTCAATAAATACGATTGATGATGATGATGATAGGACTGCACTTAACCAAATGCTCAGTACAGTGCTCTGCCGGGCAGTAAGCGCTCTGTAAATACCGTTGATTGACTCGATTGCTTGGGGTCTGAGGACTCAGGTGTGAAGGTGATGCAGTCGGAGGGGGAGATGAGAGATTCGTCAGGGAAGGCTACCCGGAGGAGATGAGATTTTTGTAGGGCTGTGAATCAATCAATCAATCAATCATATTTATTCATTCCATTCCATTCAATCGTATTTATTGAGCGCTTACTGTGTGCAGAGCACTGTACCAAGCGCTTGGGAAGTACAAATTGGCAACACATAGAGACAGTCCCTACCCAACAGTGGGCTCACAGTCTAAAAGGGGGAGACAGAGAACAGAACCAAACATACCAACAAAATAAAATAAATAGGAAAGAAATGTACAAGTAAAATAAATAAATAAATAAATAGAGTAATAAATATGTACAACCATATATACATATATACAGGTGCTGTGGGGAAGGGAAGGAGGTAAGATGGGGGGATGGAGAGGGGGACGAGGGGGAGAGGAAGGAAGGGGCTCAGTCTGGGAAGGCCTCCTGTGAAAATGGCGAGAGTGGTGGCCTGTCAGATATAAATGGGGAGCGGGCTCCGGGAAGGTTGTCGGTGAGAGTCCGGTCCGTCTTCGGCTGACTCGAATTTCTGGTGTTTGACTGCCGACAGAGTTAGACGGGGTAGAGTAGGGTGAGATATCTCAGCAGCAGCAGGTGAGCTTTTTTCTTCCCTTCTCTCCACTCGCCATGCTCTTTTTCCTTACCTCTCTCAATCAATCAATCAATCAATCAATCAATCGTATTTATTGAGCACTTACAGTGTGCAGAGCACCCTTTCCCCTCCTCTTTAAGCCCCATCTCTACCTTCTCTTTTCCCTCTTCCCCCATTTTCTCCCATCCTTTCCTCCCTCCAAGCCCCAGCCCAGTAATGGGTCACCCCAATACCCGACCCCAAGTTGACCCCAGCAATGCCCATAACTGCTGCTATATTTCTACTGGAAAGTAAAAAACTCAGATTTACAAAACCAGTGGGGTAAAGATGGATTCTTTCCTTTCAATAGGTTCGCAAGTTCTGTGTGGATGGGATGACTGTCTAAGTGCTAAATCCTGTAGATTGTAAGGGATTGCATCTGCTAACTCTATAGGACTGCACTTATGGATTTTGGTCAGCAGGATCTCTTGGAGAGAATCAGGAAATCCAGATCCTAATTCCTAGCTGTTTAGGGAATGTGGGCAAGCCAGTTCTCCTCTCTGGACCTTGGTTTCCTCCTCCATAAATTGGGCATAAGATTCTTGCCTCTCCCTAGTGCTTAGATTGGGAGGTGGAATTGTGATATTGTAAGGTTCAGGGGCTATATCTGATGTGATTATCTTGTACCCACCCAAGGGTGTAGCATAGTGCTTAGAAACTCTACAGTGCTTAGTAAAAATCATTTATTGTTACTTATGGAATATTGCTTAGAAACTCTATAGTGCTTAGTAAAAATCATTTGTTGTTACTTATGGAATATTGCTTAGAACCTCTATAGTGCTTAGTAAAAATCATTTATTGTTACTTATGGAATATTGCTTAGAAACTCTGTAGTGCTTAGTAAAAATCATTTATTGTTACTTATGGAATATTGGGGGATATTTTCTGGGCTGTCACGTTTAGGCGTTGATGCAGACCAGAGTCTTGAGAGAGTTAATGCCATCCCTTCCTCGCAGACCCACCCACTGCAGATTTGCTGTATGGTACAAAAGTCCCTACGGAGTTCAGGTAGCATGGCACGAAAATGTAAATAAGCCGTTAGATTTAGCTGTGTCAGTAATAGCGGAGTTTATGGGGTTCTTTCAAGCAGAAAGTTCCTAAAGCCCCAGTACAAGAGCGATCTTGGGCAGCTGAGCTCTTCTGAGGAAAACAGGCAGTGTTTCTAGGCATAAGAATGGGCTGGAGCCTTGGTAAGGTCTGGTTGATAAAATCAATCAATCAATCGTATTTATTGAGCGCTTACTGTGTGCAGAGCACTGGACTAAGCGCTTGGCAAGTCCAAGTTGGCAACATATAGAGACAGTCCCTACCCAACAGTGGGCTCACAGTCTAGAAGGGGGAGACAGAGAACAAAACCAAGCATATTAACAAAATAAAATAAATAGAATAAATATGTACAAGTAAAAT
Source organism: Tachyglossus aculeatus (assembly GCF_015852505.1). Taxonomy (NCBI): domain Eukaryota; kingdom Metazoa; phylum Chordata; class Mammalia; order Monotremata; family Tachyglossidae; genus Tachyglossus; species Tachyglossus aculeatus. The sequence goes on along the minus strand of NC_052079.1, from coordinate 19,924,918 downwards.
AAATAAATAAATAGAGTGATAAATATGTACAAACATATATACACATAGTTCCCCTAAAACTCCCCATATACATTTGAACAGGGAATGTCTTAACCCATCAATTGATGGTATTTATTGAATGCTTACTGTGTGTGCAGAGCATCGTACTAAGCACTTGGGAAAGTACAACAGAATTGGTAGACAAGATCCCTGCCACAAAGAGCTTGCAATTTACAGGGGGAAACAGTCATTATTAATAATAACGATAATTATGGTACTTGTTAAGTGCTTTCTATGTGCCAAGCCCTGTTGTAAGTGCTGGGGTAGATACAAGTTAGACTGACACTTTCTACTAGCTTTACAGAAAAACTACTTTAATTCTTTTAGGAGTAGGAAAACGCCTGTAGCCAGGATTAGAGCTTTCTCCAAAATCCCGAGTTTCCTAATCTAAGCCAGAAAAGGCATTTCTTTTTGCAGAGAAAACACATTAAAAGGTTTTACTCCCTAAATAAATCTTCCTTATGACTAGCCAAATGTTTTAAATATAAAAGCTGGGGAAGGAAGAGGCATTCCACTGTAAGTGACAGATAGGCAAAATGGTAGAGTATAAGACTATTTATCTATGTGCTGTGGGGCTGGGGTGGGTATCACAGTGATTAAGCAGGAGAAGCAACGTGGCTCAGTGGAAAGAGCACGGGCTTTGGAGTCAGAGGTCACGGGTTCAAATCCAGCTCAGCCAATTGTCAGCTGTTCATTCATTCAATCGTATTTATTGAGTGCTTACTGTGTGCAGGGCACTGTACTAAGCGCTTGGGAAGTACAAGTCGGCAACATATAGAGACAGTCCCTACCCAACAGCCGGCTCACAGTCTAGAAGAGGGGGACACACAACAAAACAAAACGTATTAACAAAATAAAATAAATAGAATAAACATGTACAAGTAAAATAAATAGAGTAATAAATATGTACAAACATATACATATATACAGGTGCTGTGGGGAGGGGAAGGGGGATTCATTCATTCATTCAATCATATTTATTGAATGCTTACTGTGTGCAGAGCACTGCACTAAGCGCTTGGGAAGTACAAGTTGGCAACATCTAGAGACAGTCCCTACCCAATAGCTTTGGGCAAGTCACTTCTCTGGGCCTCAGTGACCCCATCTGGAAAATGGGGATGAAGACTGTGAACCCCCAGTGGAACAACCTGATCACCTTGTAACCTCCCCAGAATTTAGAACAGTGCTTTGCTCATAGTAAGCACTTAATAAATGCCATCATCATTATTATTATTATTAAGGATTTCGCAGCCAAGTGCCTAGTCTACTCAGAGGGAAGGGAGGATAGGGGGAATAAAAGCTTAGCCAGGTAACGTCTTGGGTAAAACAGGTAGATGAATAAGGAGATAAACAATTTTGTTGTAGCAAACAGTTCTCCCTATAACGCCGGCTCTAGAATTGGGGGCCTGGATGGGAGGGGGCTGAATCTCTGACCTTGAGGATGGGTTTTTATTTATTTTATTTTGTTAGTATGTTTGGTTTTGTTCCCTGTCTCCCCCTTTTAGACTGTGAGCCCACTGTTGGGTAGGGACTGTCTCTAGATGTTGCCAATTTGTACTTCCCAAGCACTTAGTACAGTGCTCTGCACATAGTAAGCGCTCAATAAATACGATTGATGATGATGATGATGATGATGATGGCCCCGGGCCACCAGCAGAATGGAGGAAGTGGGCAGCGCATTTACTAATCAATCAATCAATCGTATTTATTAAGCGCTTACTGTGTGCAGAGCACTGTACTAAGCGCTTGGGAAGTACAAGTTGGCAACATAGAGGTGCCAAGAGCTGTAGTGGATAATCCAATTGGATGCAGTCCCTCTCCCACAGTCTGGGGGAGAATAGGTATTAGGCCCCCATTTTAGAGATGGAGAAACTGAGGTACAGGGAAGTGAGGTGACTTGCCCAGTGTCAAGCAGCAGATCAGTGGCAGAGCCGGGGTGAGGACCTAAGTATTCAGATGCCTTAGTCTCCTCTTTCCACTAGGCTTTGTTCGAAGGTACAAGGTGGAGAAGGAGGGTAGGGACTGTCTCTATATGTTGCCAACTTGTACTTCCCAAGCGCTTAGTACAGTGCTCTGCACACAGTAAGCGCTCAATAAATACGATTGATTGATTGGTTGAGGAGGTGGCTAGGTTTACCTTCCTAGAAGAGGCAAGACTTGGGCAGGTCTGTGGAAGAAAGAAATGACAAAAATGGTTGAAGAGGAGCGGGGGAGCATTTCAAATGAGAGAGTGGATAATGCACAGGCTGGAAGTCAGAGGACCTAATAATAATTGTGATATTCATCAAGGGCTTACTATGTCAACGTGGCTCAGAGGGAAGAGCCCGGGCTTTGAAGTCAGAGGTCAGGGGTTCAAATCCCGGCTCCACCAATTGTCAGCTGTGTGACTTTGGGCAAGTCACTTCACTTCTCTGGGCCTCAGTTCCCTCATCTGGAAAATGGGGATGAAGACTGTGAGCCCCCCATGGGACAACCTGATCACCTTGTAACCTCCTCAGCACTTACAACAGTGCTTTGCACATAGTAAGCATCAAATAAATGCCATCATTAGTATTATTATTATTATGATGTGTTAAGCAGGTCCTCTAACTTCCAGGCCTGTGCTATTTTCACTAGGCCGTGCTGCTTCCCTAGGACCTGGGTTCTAATCTTGCCTCTGCCAGTTGCCTGTTGTGTGACCCTGGGGAAGTCACTTAACTTCTCTGTGCAAAATGGGGATTTAATACTTATTCTCCCTCCTATTCCCATTTTGCACAGAGAAATTAATACCTATTCTCCCTCCTACTTAGATTATGAGCCCCATGTGGGACAGGGACTGTAGTCTGCCTGAATTTGTAGTATTTTACCCTAAAGCTTAGAACAGTGCTTGAAACACGGTAAACGTTTAATAAATACCATTTAAAAAAAGCAAAGCAAACAGTCTGTTCACGGCTTCGCGGTAGGAGAGCTGCATGTAGAAAAATGATGATGATGGTGATAATAATTTGAATGTATGCAGTGCATGTATTTTTTCAAAGATCTAATGCTGGTCTTATGGTTCTTGGAGAAAGGCAATTCTCTCTGCATTCTTTGGATTGTCAGCTGTGTGACTTTGGGCAAGTCACTTCACTTCTCTGGTCCTCAGTTACCTCAGCTGTAAAATGGGGATTAAAACTGTGAGCCCCCGTGGGACAACCTGATCACTTTGTAACCTCCCCAGCGCTTAGAACAGTGCTTTGCACATAGTACACACTTAATAAATGCCATGAAAAAAATGGAACGAATAGAGGGTAGGCTGGAAATACAGGGCAAGGGTTAATAATAATAATAATGGTATTTGTTAAGTGCTTACTATGTGCAAAGCACTGTTCTAAGTGCTGGGGGGGATACAAGGTGATCAGGTTGTCCCACGTAGGGCTCACAGTCTTAATCCCCATTTTACAGATGAGGCAACTGAGGCCCAGAGAAGTTAAATGACTTGCCCAAAGTCACACAGCTGACAATTGGCGGAGCCGGGATTTGAACCCATGACCTCTGACTCTAAAGCCCATGCTCTTTCCACTGAGCCACGCTGTTTCTCTATTGGTTACCATCCCTTGGACTAGCCCCAACCTGGCATCACGGGGAGGGGAAATTCTGCACCATCCCCGGTTTCTGGAACACAGTGACCACCTTCAACCCTAATGTCTCCTTTTAGTTAGGCCTAATAAAAAGAGTAACAATAATTGTGGCACTTAAAATTCTGTACTCATTTTTTGATCATACTTATAAGTGCTTCCTATGTATCAAGCACCGTACAGAGCATTGACATAGAGACAAAAAAAAATCAGGTTAGACACAGTCCTTGCCCCACATAGGACCCACATTGCCCTACTGAGAGTTCACCTCCTCCAGGAGGCCTTCCCAGACTGAGCCCCTTCCTTCCTCTCCCCCTCGTCCCCCCTCCATCCTCCCCATCTTACCTCCTTCCCTTCCCCACAGCACCTGTATATATGTATATATGTTTGGACATATTTATTACTCTATTTATTTTACTTGTACATATCGATTCTATTTATTTTCTTTTGTTAGTATGTTTGGTTTTGTTCTCTGTCTCCCCCTTTTAGACTGTGAGCCCACTGTTGGGTAGGGACTGTCTCTATATGTTGCCAATCTGTACTTCCCAAGCGCTTAGTACAGTGCTCTGCACATAGTAAGCGCTCAATAAATACGATTGATGATGATGATGATGACTCATAGTATCATGAGTATGAGGGAGTAGAATTCAATCTCCATTTTTCAGACGAGGAAACGGAGGTACGGAGAAGTTAAGTGACTTATCTAAAGTCACACGGCAGACAAGTGGCAGAGCTGGGATTAGAATCCGGGTCCTTTGATTCCCAGGCTTGTGCTCTTTCCATTAAAAGACGCTGCTTCCAAGCACTGTCCTAAACACTAAGATAGATGCAGTATATGCAGATGTAGCATAGGCCCCATGCCATATCCAAACACTAACTTGATTTCTAAGAAGGAAGTGTCATCCCCTCTCCTGCCTTCCCTGAGCACTGCTGATTCTTGTGTTCCAGCATCCAGCACAGACTTTTCCACACATACTCAGCAGGAACTCCAAGCAGGAGTCAAAATAAGACCAGTAGTAGTAGTAGAAGAAGAAGAAATGGCAGTGGGGAGGATATTAGCCCCCTCTCAGGATCGCACCTGGAGAGAGTCCAGTACCCTACCAGTCTCGGCTATGGGAGGGAGAGTCAAGCAGAGGCCTACCCATTCCATTCTTCCCTGTATATATGCTTGTACATATTTATTACTCTATTTATTTATTTATTTTACTTGTACATATCTATTCTATTTATTTTATTTTGTTAGTATGTTTGGTTTTGTTCTCTGTCTCCCCCTTTTAGACTGTGAGCCCACTGTTGGGTAGGGACTGTCTCTAGATGTTGCCAACTTGTACTTCCCAAGCGCTTAGTACAGTGCTCTGCACACAGTAAGCGCTCAATAAATGCGATTGATGATGATGATGATGATTCTTAGCTGGGGCAGTGGCTAGCGAGTGGAAGACAATTCACTAGAAGTCAAAACACACCTGTGCAAGGCAGCAGCAACTTGGGAAAGAGTCAAGGGACGAGGCTAAAGTTTACTGCATGGAAGAAGGCAATGGTTTTTACCAAGAGAACTATGGATTCGCTACCAGAACGGTTGCTGGAGGATTTGGAGTGTTCTGGGAGAGATGTGTCCGTGGTCGGAAATGACTCGACGGCATAAAACGAGACAGAATAATAGAAGTAGTAGTGGTGGTGGTAGTGGTAAGTGTATTTATGAAGTGCTTACCGTGTGCAGAGCATTATATTATTTCATTACCAACAGCACCTTTTCGAAAATGTAGGACGATGATCTTTAACTGCTTTCTGTTTGAAGACGTTGTTACTAATAGTGAGATCCTGCTGATGTATCGCAGTAGTAGTGGTGGTAGTGGTAAGTGTATTTATGAAGTGCTTACTATGTGCAGAGCATTATATTATTTCATTACCAACAGCACCTTTTCAAAAATGAAGGACGGTGATCTTTAACTGCTTTCTGTTTGAAGACGTTGTTACTGACGGTGAGATCCTGCTGATGTATCGCAGTAGTAGTGGTGCTAGTGGTAAGTGTATTTATGAAGTGCTTACCGTGTACAGAGCATTATATTATTTCATTACCAACAGCACCTTTTCGAAAATGAAGGACGGTGATCTTTAACTGCTTTCTGTTTGAAGACGTTACTAACGGTGAGATCCTGCTGATGTATCGCAGTAGTAGTGGTGCTAGTGGTAAGTGTATTTATGAAGTGCTTACCGTGTACAGAGCATTATATTATTTCATTACCAACAGCACCTTTTCGAAAATGAAGGACAATGATCTTTGCTGTTTGAAGACGTTGTTACTAACAGTGAGATCCTGCTGATGTATCGCAGTTCACAATTCACTCCGCACTGTGAATATGTGAAACGGCTGTGGATTGGGGCTGTCGCTTTTGCCACTTGGAAGACTGGCCGGTATTTAAGATTACTTCTTGATATCTAAATCTTTCCAAACCTTCCACTCAAGGGAAGTGGAGTCCTCCCTAGGCTGATCTGTCCATTGTGGTGGTCTCCAAGCGACCATCCAATCTCCTTTATCTCCCTTATATTGATCCTCAGGGACTTCAATATCCTTGTGGACGTTCCTGAGGAGCGGTGGAAACACGAACTGGACAGTTCTGTAGAGAAAACAATCCGGGCCAGTTTAATAATAATAATAATAATAATGGCATTTATTAAGCACTTACTATGTGCAAAGCACTGTTCTAAGCGCTGGGGAGGTTACAAGGTGATCAGGTTGTCTCACGGGGGGGCTTACAGGCTTCATCCCCATTTTACAGATGAGGTAACTGAGGCCCAGAGAAGTGAAGTGACTTGCCCAGAGTCACACAGCTGACAGTTGGCGGGGCCGGGATTCGACTGAGCCACGCTGAAATGTAGACTGAAGTGGGGAGAGACAGGAGGCAGGGAGGTCAGCAAGGAGGCTGAGGCAATGATTAAGGTGGGATGGGATAAGTGCTTGGATTAACGTGACAGTGGTTTGGACAGAGAGGGAAAGAACAGGTTATAGTGATGTTGAGAAGGTTGAACCGATAGGATTTGATGACAGTCTGAATATGTGGGTTATGAGAAAGATTTGTCGAGGATGACATTAAGGTTGTGGCTTTTGAGAAGCTTCCTCTTCTCCAACTCTCTCTGTGATTCTCTACATCGAGGCTTTAATCCTCTTCACTCCACTGAGATAGTCTCTCTTCAAGGTCATCAACTTGATGACCGTTTTAGACTGTGAGCCCACTGTTGGGTAGGGACTGTCTCTATATGTTGCCAATTTGTACTTCCCAAGCGCTTAGTACAGTGCTCTGCACATAGTAAGCGCTCAATAAATACGATAGATGGTGATGATGATGATCAACGACCTCCTCCCTTTTCCGGATTTACTGGACTCTATTCTTTCAAAGTCACACAGCTGACAGTTGGCGGAGCCGCTAGTTGAACCCATGACCTCTGACTCCAAAGCCCGGGCTCTTTCCACTGAGCCACGCTGCTTCTCAATATATACCATATATGAATATATGCTTCTCAAGTTATGCCATTTTCGAGAAGTGCGGACGACTCCCTGAGCCCAGTGGGCCCCGAGAGCCGGGAGGAAAGGAGGAAATGCCAGGGACCGGCTGGCCACAGGGGCTCACAGGACTGTAGGAATAAGATCGAAACCAGCTGCCTCTCTCAGCACGTTAGTAAAAGCTTTGCAAGAAGAAAAAAAATTCGGCTTCCATTGGAAACAGCATGGCCGAGATGATCATCAAGCCCAAGCCTGGGAGCCAGGAGGACCCGGGTTCTAATTCTACCTCTGCCCCTTGCCTGCTGTGTGACCCGGCTTCATATCTCTGGGCCTCGTCTGCAAAACGGGGATTAAGACGGTGAGCCCTATGTGGGACCACCTGGTTAGCTCGGATCCACCCCAGCGCTTCGTACAGTCCCTGGCACGTAGTAAGCGCTTAACAAATGCCATTTAATAATAATAATAATAATAATAATAATAATAATAATAATGTTGGCATTTGTTAAGCGCTTACTATGTGCAAAGCACTGTTCTAAGGGCTTGGGGGGATACAAAGTGATCAGGTTGCCCCACGTGGGGCTCACAGTCTTAATCCCCATTTTACAGATGAGGTAACTGAGGCTCAGAGAAGTTAAGTGACTTGCCCAAGGTCTCACAGCAGACATGTGGCAGAGCCGGGATTCGAACCCATGACCTCTGACTCCAAAGCCCAGGCTCTTTCCACTGAGCCATGCTGCTTCTCCAATTCTCCAATTCTCCAATTTAAAAAATTGGACTTTGACTATCATTTTGTTTGGTTGTCTGTCTCCCCCTTCTAGGCCATGAACCCGTCGTTGGGTAGGGATTGTCTCCAAATTGTACTTTCCAAGCACTTAGTACAGTGCTCTGCACACAGTAAGCACTCAATAAATATGATTGAAGGAAGGAAGATCAGCTGGCAGGATGTCAAATCAATCCATGGTATTTATTGAGCACCTACTGTGTATACAGCACTCTGTTAATAATAATAATAATAATGATAATTCTGGTATTTGTTAAGTACTTACTATGTGCCAATCAATCAATCAATCATATTTATTGAGCGCTTACTGTGTGCAGAGCACTGTACTAAGCGCTTGGGAAGTACAAGTTGGCAACATATAGAGACGGTCCCTACCCAACAGTGAGCTCACAGTCTAGAAGGGGGAGACGGAGAACAAAACATATTAACAAAATAAAATAAATAGAATAGATGTGTACAAGTAAAATAAATTTATTTATTTATTTATTTACAGTGCCAGACACTGTATTAAGTGCCGGGGTGGATACAAGCAAATTAGGTTGGACATAGTCCTTGTCCCACGTGGGGCTCACAGTCTCAATCCCCATTTTACAGATGAGGGAACTGAGGCCCAGAGAAGTAAAGTGACTTGCCCAAGGTCACGCAGAAGGCCTGTGGCAGTGCTGGGATAATGATGATGGTATTTGTTAAGCACTTACTATGTGTCAAGCACTTTTCTAAGTGCTGGAGTAGATACAAGATAGGTCGGACGCAGTCCACGTCCCGTATGGAGTTTACAGTCTTAATCCCCATTTTACAGATGAGGCCCAGAGAAGTTAAGTGACCCAGGGTCACGCAGCAGACAAGTGATGAAGCTGGGATTAGAACCCAGATCTTTCTAACTCTCAGGCCAGTAGTCTATCCACTAGGCCAGGCTTCTGCCCTGTGCTAAGTGCTTGGGAGCAGCTCTTAAGAATCGCTAAGAAGCGGAAAGCCCTGGGAGTCGGAGAACCTGGGTTCTAATCTCAGCTCCACCACTTCCCTGCTGTGTGACCCAGGCAAGTCTCTCAACATCTCTGTGCTTACGTTCCATCTTCAAAATGGGGAGTCAATACCTCCTGCTTAGACTGTGAGCCGCATGTGGGGCTTGGCACGTAGTAAGAGCTTAACAAAGGCCAATTATTGTTACCTCATTATTGCTGAGCTCAGCCTGCCATTTGTGGTGGACATTGTCATGTAGGGGGATCTGCTGAAACTGCTCCAAAGGTTTGCTGTGCGTACTATGAATTTTGGACATAACCTCAACTTCATTGAGGTTGCCTGTATATATGTATATATGCTTGTACGTATTTATTACTCTATTTATTTATTTCACTTGTACATATCTATTCTATTTATTTTATTTCGTTAGTATGTTTGGTTTTGTTCTCTGTCTCCCCCTTTTAGACTGTGAGCCCACTGTTGGGTAGGGACTGTCTCTAGATGTTGCCAACTTGTACTTCCCAAGTGCTTAGTACAGTGCTCTGCACACAGTAAGCGCTCAATAAATACTCTTGGCATGAAAGTTGATGCCCCGTTCCATCAAACCGTCAGACTCACGAAGCCATCCTGCCGTTCTTGATTTGCTTGTCTGTTTTTCTGGGCAACCTTGGCCAGAGCACTGCAGAATTTGGTTACGGCATTAAATTTGAGTTGTCTATGAGCAGCTTTCCTTGGTTGTAAGTCTCCCCAGGTGTTGGCCTCAACTTCAATTTTCTTGGGTTTTTTTTGCCAATTCATAGCAGCACATTGACTCCGAGAAAAGATGTTCAATGGTGCTTATGTCAAGTTGAACTGAAAGAGTGTCCAGGGGAGGCCGGAAGGAAATTCTAAACCGAGATTCTTGATTTCTCATTATGCCCTCATTTAACATTTATCGGTTAAATGAGAATCAGTGTGGCCGACTGGAGAGAGCAGGGATTCAAGAGACCTGGGATTCTAATACTAGCTCCTCCACTTGCTTGCTGTGTGACATTGGGCAAGTCACTGACCTTCTCTGTGACTCAGTTTCCTCATCTGTAAAATAGGAAAATCTGTAATCTGTAAAATCTGTAAAATCTGTAATCTGTAAAATCTGTAAAATCGGAATGAAATACCTGTTCTCCCTCGTGATTTCCACGTGGGACAGGGATTGTGTCCAAGCTGATTGTATTGTATCTATCCCAGTCACAGTGCTTGGAACATGGTAAGTACTTAACAAATTCCACGATTATTATTAGAATCATTATTGAAATCATCCTAGACCCTGCTTCACTTTAATGGCACTGGGTAAATAATAATAATAATGATGGCATTTATTAAGCGCTTACTATGTGCAAGGCACTGTTCTAAGCGCTGGGGACGTTACAAGGTGATCAGGTTGTCCCATGGGGGGCTCACAGTCAATCCCCATTTTACAGATGAGGTAACTGAGGCACAGAGAAATAAAGTGACCTGCCCAATTGGCAGCCAGCAATTGGCAGAGCCGGGATTTGAACCCAAGGCCTCTGACTCCAAAGCCCGGGCTTTTTCCACTGAGCCACGCTGCTTCTCTATTCATTGATTCAGCAGGGCACCTTCAACTGTAAGGATGACGATGGTGGTATTTGTTAAGCGCTTACTATGTGCCAGGCACTGTACTAAGTGCTGGGGAGGATACAAGCAAATCATTCATTCATTCAATCGTATTAATTGAGCGCTTACTGTGTGCAGAGCACTGTACCAAGCGCTTGAAATCGAGTTGGACACAGTCCCTGTCCCATGTGGGGCTCACAGCTTCAAGCGCCAATTTGCAGATGAGGTAATTGAGGCACAGGGAAGAGAAGTGACTGGACCACAGTCACACAGAAGACAAGTGGTGGAGCCGGAATTGGAACCCATGACCTTCTGACTCCCAGTGGGTAGAAGAGCCTGTGCTGCTTCTCTGCTATGCCATATTCTTCTCTACTACGTCGTACTACTTCTCTTGACCTACTATAAAATCATGGAGTAGCCTAAAGATTTGTGCAGACTTTCAGTGCTCTGTGACTGATGAAAATGTCGTCCTGCAAGTGTCTAAACGTGAGACCCTATCCTTGGTTTTTCGTTTTTGTTTTTTTCCAGTGGTATTTGGTAATCACGTACTCTGTGTCAGGCACTGTACTAAACACTGGGGTAGAAACAAGGTTGGATATAGTCCATATCCCACATGGGGCTCACAGTCTTAATCCCCATTTTACATATGAGAGAATGGAGAGACAGAGAGGTGAAGTGACATGCCCAAAGTCACACAGCAGACCTGTGAGCCCACTGTTGGGTAGGGACTGTCTCTATATGTTGCCAACTTGTACTTCCCAAGCGCTTAGTACAGTGCCCTGCACACAGTAAGCGCTCAACAAATACAATTGATTGATTGATTGGTGGAGCCGCAATTAGAACCCAGGTCCTTGGACTCCCAGAGCTGTGTTCTTTCCACAAGGTCACACTGCTTGGTAGATTATAGATTTCTGCTGGAATTTCCACCTGATCCAGATGTGTTACTATTTTCAATGGCTTAGGATGAGGTAGTAATTTACTTACAAATTGGATCTGGGTTGGTGTCTTCGAATTCTGGCTTATTTTCTAGGCTTTAAAACGTTTCCTCCTCAGTGCTCGAAGACACGCTCGGAAGAACACTGTAATATTCTTGCCCTCTCTGCAAAATTCCATCTTTGGTTTGAGGTAAGAGTAGAGCCACCTGCACACTTCAATCAATTGATCAATCAATTTTTTGAGTGATTATTCTGTGCAGAGTACTGTATTAACACTAGGGAGAATATAATTAAGTTAGGAGACACGATTCCTGCCCTCAAAGAATTTGCAGTCCAGTGGGGGAGGCCGACAGACAAAGGAATCAATCAATCAATCGGATTTATTGAGCGCTTACTGCGTGCAGAGCACTGTACTAAGCGCTTGGGAAGTACAAGTTGACAATATATAGAGACAATCCCTACCCAACAGTGGGCTCACAGTCGAAAAGGAAGTCTCACAGTCTAAAAGGAAGATTGCAAACTCCTCTTGGACAGGGATTGTGTCCACCGATTCTGTTGTGTTGTACTTTCCCATGGCTTAGTACAGTGCCCTGCACACAGTAAGTGTTCAATAGATACAGTGATGGATTAATTGATAAATTACAGGTGGGAGAGGCCACCGAATTTAAAGCTATGCACATACGTGTTGTGGTTTGAGTACCTAAGTGCTTGCCGGGTACAAACGTACGAAGATGAGTGATGCGGTACAGAGGGAAACGAGGTGGGGAGGGGAGAAGTTAATCCGAGAAGGCTTCCTGGAAAAAATGCCATTTCATAAGGGCTTGAAGGATGGGGGAGCAGTGGCCTGTCAGATGTGAAGAGGAAGGCGTTCGAGTCATCTCTTTCCCAGCTGTAAAATCATGGAGTAGCCTAAAGATTTGTGCAGACTTTCCATGCTCTGTGACTGATGAAAATGTCGTCCTGCAAATGTCCAAACATGAGACCCTGTCCTTGGTTTTTCGTTGTTTTTCCAGTGGTATTTGTTAAGCACGAGGGTGCTGGTTACTAGGTAGAGCTGGAGACGCGCAGACCCGGGCCGCTCTCCTGTCGGTCTGGAGAAGGATTTGGCCTGACGAGATTCCCCCATTTTCCCCATCGGACCCTGTGGAGGAAGGACCAGGGTTGGATCTCCATTGGAAATCCTCTGGGGATTCAACCCGTGACCCAACCCCACTGGGGAAATTAATGGAGAGTTGGGTCTTGAGCCTTAGAGCTCCTTCAGTGACGAGTGAAAGCTTCTCTCCTTTTCAGAGTAAAACCACTCGGGCCATCAGACAATCCTTAGTGTCAGGGAATCCTGATGGATAAGAACCCCACAATTGCTCTTGCATATTTTTTGTTACAGGATATTGAAGGCCTCCCTTCTCTGATAATCATGAGGAGCAGCAGGGTACTAATTCTGCATTTCTTCCTTTGCTTCTCCAATTGTTCATCCTGTGTATCATTTGCATTGACCCAATTTGAATGGTCTCTTTTTTTGCCGTACCAGAAACCTTGATAGCAGTGTGATAAATGGAACCACAGAGAAGTGATACTAATTTACTAAGTGATACTAAATAAGTAGATACCTATTTCTGGGGCTCCTAATTTAAATACGGCTTCTGTAATATTGTCACAGAGCTCCGTGACGGCATCTCTGTACTCCAGGAGCTTGACTTGTCAGCTGTGTGACTTTGGGCAAGTCACTTCACTTCTCTGGGCCTCAGTTCCCTCATCTGTAAAATGGGGATGAAGACTGTGAGCCCCCCGTGGGACAACCTGATCACCTGGTAAACTCCCCAGCGCTTAGAACAGTGCTTTGCACATAGCAAGCGCTTAATAAATGCCATCATTATTATCCCCCTTTTAGACTGTGAGCCCACTGTTGGGTAGGGACTGTCTCTATATGTTGCCAATTTGTACTTTCCAAACGCTTAGTACAGTGCTGTGCACATAGTAAGCGCTCAATAAATACGATTGATGATGATGATGATGATGACTTGTTGGTTCGTTCTCTATATTAGAAGGTAGTGTTGGCCTGATGGGAAGACCACAGGTCTGGCCATCGGCAGTTCCAGGTTCTAGTCCTGGCTTCACCTCCTTTATGCTGTGTGACTTTGGGCAAGTCACTTAACTTCTCTGTGCCTTAGTTGCCTCATCATTTTTTAATGATATTTGTTAAGCATTTATTATGTGATCATCACTGTTTCAAGCACTGTGTCCATGTTCCACAGTCTAGGGAGAACAGGGCATTTTATCCTCATTTCATGGATGAGGAAACTGAGGCACAGAGAAGTTAAATGACTTCTCCAAGGCCACCCAGCAGACAAGAGGTGGAGTGTGATTAGAACCCAGATGCCTTAACTCCCAGTCAAGGGTTTTTTTTCCACCAGACCCCACTACCTCTTAATCTTAAATCTTCACTTCGTGGGAAATGTAAGATCCTTACTCTAGCGCTTGGGAATTTTTCTGTTGGAATGCAAAGGAGATCTCATTCTTGGCTTAATGGGAAGATGTAAAGCATATAGCAGACATTCAGTAAATCTGAATCACTGGAGAAGAGCAAATGCCTAAGCTTCAGAAACCCAGAGGGAGGGAAGAACATAAGAAATCCCAGCTCTGATCTCTGGGAACAGTATTCCTGAGGAATATTTTTCATCTTCAACTGCCCCTCTGGTCCCACGGTCAGGCTAGAGCTGAAAGCTGGCATCCCCACTGCGAACAATATTTACCCGTCGGAAAGTCTCCCCATTCAGTGCCCGTATGCGGACTAGGAAAAAAAAATGAAGAAAATGTGAGTAACCTATGAAATCAAATGAAAAATTCATAATAAAGGTCCATAACATAGGAATTCGTGGGAAGGTATCCAATACCTTAGGGACAGATTTAAAACACTTGCACAGCTTGAGGCCGATATTGCCTAGGAGATTCTTCTCAGAGAAGCTCAGGCTGAGATCTCCAGGGGACGGTTCTGGGATTAGACCAGGCTCCTGGGGTAATCGACCACCTTGCCTAGTCTCTCGCTTCCTCGAGGACAGAAAATTAGTCATCTGTAGCATTTTAATTCATTCCAAAAGGGATTAATTTTAATCTGGGATGCTATTTTCGTGCTCTGCCAACTTCATCTGTTCAATGAAGAAGTGAGGCTGTTAAGAAGAATCTCTCGCTTTGTGCAGGAGTCAGGTATAAACCTCTCTGGAAGTGGGAACCTCTGGTATTTTGTTTATTGGCAAAATCACAGCCAATTACATTAATTGACACACAAATCCCCCAAGGGACATGTGGCTATTTCTTATGCCATTTGATGCATTTTAGTTCAACCGATCACCTTGGTTCGTAGAAAATTTTCACTCAATCGAGTCACACATTTTTCCCACTGAATTATCATCATCATCAATCGTATTTATTGAGCGCTTACTATGTGCAGAGCACTGTACTAAGTGCTTGGGAAGTACAAATTGGCACCATAGCACTGAATGGGAAGTCTTTTGCAGACCTGGGTGAGCGTTGGCCACCATCTGCTAGAGAGGAGGGCATAGGAGCCCAAGTTCCAGTCAAAGTCACTAGCAGTTGCTCTTCTCTACTCCCTTTCCCCCTAACCCTCTTCTGCCCGCATGCGCGGCAAGCTAATATCATAGTAATAATATCTGTGGTATTTGCTAAGCACTTACTATGTGCCAAGAGCTGTACTGAGCACTGGGGTAGCTATGCAGGCCAAACGCTGTCCCTTTCCCACCATGGGGGCTCACAATCTAAAGGAGAGGGACAATCCTCATTATATAGATGAGGAAAGTGATAAGTTGTGATTTCCCCAAGCTCACACAGCAGGCAAATGATGAAGATGGAATTAGAACTCAGATCCTCTCACGTCCAGGTCTGTGCACTGACCATTAGCCCACAATGGACAAAGTGGGCTAACGCTTTACATCCGCCAAACTATGGAGGAAATAGGCAAAATTGTAAACTTGGAGAGATGCTACAGGGGGCACGTTTGCCATAATAATGATACCGGTATTTGGTAAGCGCTTACTACGTGTCAAGCACCGCGGTAGATAGGTTGGACACAGACCCTGATCCACATGGGGGAATCCCAGTCTTGATTCCCATTTTGCAGATGAGGTAACTGAGGCACAGAGAAGGTAAGTGACTCGTCCTAGGTCACACAGCAGGCAAGCGGTAGAGCCAGATTAGAACTCAGGTCCTTCTGAGTCCCAGGCCCGTGCTGTATCCGAGGTATGATTTTCCCACTGAGGTTGTTGCCCTGCCATAAAAGCTAGATTCCATTTTTAAAAAAAATGGGTCTTATCCTCCACTTTGTTTACCAGAGGGGGATGGAGAAAAGTAGGGTTCAACCCCCCCCCCCTTTATGCTATTGAGATAAAAACAATTCTAGAAAATGATTCAATTATGAACTCATCAGAATGCCTTTTGTGTAGGACCTGGAAGAATAAGAGTGAAACTTTATGAGACTGAGAGCAAAGCATTGTTTCTCCTCCGTGTTCCCCATGGTAGTGAGAAGCACGAGAAGCAGCGTGGCTCAGTGTAAAGAGCATGGGCTTTGGAGTCAGAGGTCATGGGTTCAAATGCTGGCTTCACCAGCTGTCAGCCGTGTGACTTTGGGCAAGCCACTTAACTTCTCCATGCCTCAGTTACCTCATCTGTAAAATGGGGATTAAAACTATGAGCCCCTCTTAGGACAACCTGATCACCTTGTAACCTCCCCAGCACTTAGAACAGTGCTCTGCACATTCATTCATTCATTGTCGTATTTATTGAGCGCTTACTGTGTGCAGAGCACTGTACTAAGCGCTTGGGAAGTCCAAGTTGGCAACATATAGAGACGGTCCCTACCCAACAGCGGGCTCACAGTCTAGAAGGGGGAGACAGACAACAAAACAAAACATATCATCATCATCATCAGTCGTATTTATTGAGCGCTTACTATGTGCAGAGCACTGTACTAAGCGCTTGGGAAGTACAAATTGGCAACATATAGAGACAGTCCCTACCCAACAGTGAGCTCACAGTCTAAAAGTCTAACATATAAAAGTCTAACAGTCTAACATATAAACCAAATAAAATAGTAAGCACTTAGCAAATGCCATTATTATTATTAATGGATTGGAAATTGGGGCGCAGCCTGGAGAGGAGAAGGTGTGAACAGGGAGGAGGGAGCCAGGGTCTCGGGGGTGGGGGGCGGTGAAGACAGAGGAGAAGAAAGCAACACCACCTAACCACCCGTGTCCCCGCTTAGGCCGGGCCGAGTGGGAGATCAGCCCTTTGCAAAATGGGGCGCCGAGTGAGGCGTCCCTGGGTGAATCTCTAATTGAGCAAAGAGCAAGCCCCTACAACTCTTTCCTTGAAACCTCCAGAATACGGTCAGGCAACCAACTTTCAGGCAGGCAGTGTCCAGGGATGGACACTGTACTAAGCGCTTGGGAAGTACAAGTTGGCAACATAGAGGGATGGTCAATCAATCAATCAATCATGCCTTCCCAGACTGAGCCCCTTCTTTCCTCTCCCCCTCGTCCCCCTCTCCATCCCCCTGTCTTACCTCCTTCCCTTCCCCACAGCACCTGTATATATGTATATACGGTTGTACATATTTATTACTCTATTTATTTATTTATTTATTTTACTTGTACATTTCTATCCTACTTATTTTATTTTGTTGGTATGTTTGGTTCTGTTCTCTGTCTCCCCCTTTTAGACTGTGAGCCCACTGTTGGGTAGGGACTGTCTCTATGTGATGCCAATTTGTACTTCCCAAGCGCTTAGTACAGTGCTCTGCACATAGTAAGCGCTCAATAAATACGATTGATTGATTGATTGATTATTGAGCATAACAGTGCAGAAACAGGCGTAACAGGACCTTCTAGGAGGTCTAGGCCTGATAAAATAAGCACTGATCAGCCCCAGGCTCCATCCCTCCTCCACTCCACTCTTGGTCTCTGGCCTGCCTCTTATGAACATGATGATGATGATGATGATGGCATTTAATAATAATAATGATAGCATCTGTTAAGCGCTTACTGTGTGCAAAGCACTTCGTTAAGCACTTACTATGTGCAAAGCACTTTTCTCCCCCTTCTAGACTGTGAGCCCACTGTTGGGTAGGGACTGTCTCTATATGTTGCCAATTTGTACTTCCCAAGCGCTTAGTACAGTGCTCTGCACATAGTAAGCGCTCAATAAATATGATTGATTGATTGATTGACCATCCCTATATGTTGCCAACTTGTACTTCCCAAGCGCTTAATACAGTGCTCTGCACACAGTAAGCGCTCAATAAATACGAATGAATGAATGAATGAATGTTCTGAGCGCTGGGGAGGATACAAGGTAATCAGGGTGTCCCACATGGGGCTCACAGTTTTAATCCCCATTTTACAGATGCGGCAGCTGAGGCCCAGAGAAGTGAAGTGATTTGCCCAAAGTCACACAGCAGACAAGTGGCGGAGCTGGGATTAGAACCCATGACCTCTGACTCCTAAGCCCGGGCTCTTTCCACTGAGCCACGCTGCTTCTCATAATAATAATAATAATAATAATAATAATAATAATAATGATGGCATTTGTTCAGCGCTTACTATGTGCAAAGCACTCAGGCCTATCTCCTCCAACAGGCATTCCCAGACTCAGCCCCACTTTTCCTCATCTCCCACTCCCTTCTGCATCTCTCTGACCTGTTCCCTCTGCTCTCTCCTCAGGCCCAGCCCCATAGTACTTTATCAATCAATCAATCAATCAATCGTATTTATTGAGCGCTTACTGTGTGCGGAGCACTGTACTAAGCACTTGGGAAGTACAAGTTGGCAACATATGGAGACAGTCCCTACCCAACAGTGGGCTCACAGTCTAAAAGTCTTTATCATCATCATCATCATCAATCGTATTTATTGAGCGCTTACTATGTGCAGAGCACTGCACTAAGCACTTGGGAAGTACAAGTTGGCAACATCTAGAGACAGTCCCTACCCAACAGTGGGCTCACAGTCTAAAAGGGGGAGACAGAGAACAAAAGCAAACATACAAAATAAAATAAATAGAATAGATATGTACAAGTAAAATAAATAAATAGAGTAATAAATATGTACAAACATATATACAGCATCATCATCATCATCAATCGTATTTATTGAGCACTTACTATGTGCAGAGCACTGTGCTAAGCGCTTGGGAAGTACAAATTGGCAACATATACAGACAGTCCCTACCCAACGGTGGGCTCACAGTCTAAAATATATACATATACTTTGTATATATACAATCAATCAATCAATCAATCAATCAATCGTATTTATTGAGCGCTTACTATGTGCAGAGCACTGTACTAAGCGCTTGGGAAGTACAAATTGGCAACATATAGAGACAGTCCCTACCCAACAGTGGGCTCACAGTCTAAAAGGGGGAGACAGAGAACAGAACCAAACATACCAACAGAATAAAATAAATAGGATAGAAATGTACAAGTAAAATAAATAAATAAATAAGTAAATAGAGTAATAAATATGTACAGCCATATATACATATATACAGGTGCTGTGGGGAAGGGAAGGAGGTAAGATGGGGGGATGGAGAGGGGGACGAGGGGGAGAGGAAGGAAGGGGCTCAGTCTGGGAAGGCCTCCTGGAGGAGGTGAGCTCTCAGCAGGGCCTTGAAGGGAGGAAGAGAGCTAGCTTGGCGGAGGGGCAGAGGGAGGGCATTCCAGGCATTCCATGTATATGTATATACATACATATATACATACATACATGTATGTATATGTATATATACATACATATATACATATATATGTACATATATACATATATGTATATACATACATACATATATATATATACCTATATATACATATATACACATACATATATACAGTCTACATATATACAGGTATGTATATATCTGTCATTTTATATATTTATATTCATGTCTTTTTATTTGTATCCAAGTCTGCCCCCTGCCCCAGACTATAAGCTCGTTGTGGGCAGGGATTGCCACTCTTTGTTGCTGCACTGTACCTTCCCAAGCGCTTAGTCCAGTTCTCTGCACCAGTAAGCGCTCAATAAATACGATCGAGTGACCGGAATGAATGCGGGAATGAGGTTTTGGCTCCCTTCAGGCGGCCTGAGCCCCTTTCAGCCGCTGCTAAATCCTGGAAAATTGGACTCTCGGGGTCCAAACGTGTGTGTGTGTGTGTGTGTGCGATTGTGTGTGATTGTGTGTCTCCAGTCCTGAGGCTGGGCATGCTCAGTAGCCAGGACAGGTTTGGGTTGCAAATAGGAAGCTTTTTCACCACTCCACAGCACATCAGACCCTGAGCAGCCCCTGCAGAGTCGATCCTGGGGAGGAAAAGGGGGATGGGACCGCCTCCAAGCTGTAATAATTAATTATCCATCCCTCCCCATTCCACTGGAAAGCATCCCACTCCTCTTCCTCCCTCCAGGCTCCAAACCAGCCAGGAGGGGAGATTGATTTTTTTTTTTTTTTATTCAGATCGGCGCCACGGACCTTCTGCAAAAGCCAGGGCTTAAGCAGTCGAAGAGAGAGGAGCAGGATTGCCTTTTGGACGTCCAGAAGCTCTTTTTTTTTGTTGCAGGGGGTCGGGCGAGAGGCCCCTCCCCGCCACCAGCATGCAGAGAAGGCTCAATTTTCCTGCGCTGTGTCTGCTTTTTCATCTCCACGCCGCAGGTAAGGGGCCACTGATGTGCTCGGGGCTGCACTGAGCTGTGGAAAGTGTCCTGGAAGCCGATATGTATATATGTTTGTACATATTTATTTTATTTGTACATATCTGTTCTATTTCTTTTATTTTGTTAGTAGGTTTGGTTTTGTTCCCTGTCTCCCCCTTTCAGACTGTGAGCCCACTGGTGGGTAGGGACTGTCTCTATATGTTGCCAATTTGTACTTCCCAAGCGCTTAGTACAGTGCTCTGCACATAATAAGCGCTCAATAAATACGATTGATGATGATGATGATGATGATGGCCAGGGTGGGTGGGAGATGGGGGAGAGCCACACCTGTTGCCTCTCGCCTTTTAGACTGTGAGCCCACTGTTGGGTAGGGACTGTCTCTATGTGATGCCAATTTGTACTTCCCAAGCGCTTAGTACAGTGCTCTGCACATAGTAAGCACTCAATAAATACGATTGATTGATTGATTGATTGATTGGGATGCAATTTGGCACAATGCACCCGCGCAGAATAAAGTCCCACGGCTGGTAGGGATCGCCTTCCCCTTTGAGGGAGTCCAGAGGATGGAGCTTTCCTGCCTCTGTTTCCCCCCCTCTCTCCCCCATCCGCTCCTCTTCAGCTCCAATTAGGCAACAGCAGGCCAGGGACACGTCTTGGCCGGTTGCCGTTATCCCGGGAGAGGGTTGGGAGGGCCATCCCGCCTCCTCCCCCAGGAAAAAGCGAAATCCACGGTCGCGATCAATCCATTTGGCATCCTCTGCAGGAGCTGGGAGAGGTGGAATAACAGGGGATCCTATAATACCACGGACAGCGCCCGAAAAAACGCTCCAAAACGGGAAAAACGCTGCAGAGGGAAGATTCCTGAAACGGGAGACAGTAGCAGGAATCCTGCCTCTTGAACCCCCTGGCTGAGGATGGAGCTTGGCGTGATTCATGCATTCATTCAATCGTATTTACTGAGCGCTGACTGTGTGCAGAGCACTGTACTAAGCGCTTGGGAAGTACAAGTTGGCAATATAGAGAGAGACGGTCCCTATCCACAAAAAGATGCCAGAATCTGGCTGGCGGGAGCTGGCTCCTTGGAGAGAGCCAAGTGGCAACCCCCAAAACTGGGCCTCCACCCTTCAGAAAGCTGGGAAGAAAATAGGATTAATGGCCAGCCTTAGCATTTTAGTCTTCACCGTGTTTCTAGACTGTGAGCCCACTGTTGAGTAGGGACCGTCTCTATATGTTGCCAGTTTGCGCTTCCCAAGCGCTTAGTACAGTGCTCTGCACACGGTAAGCGCTCAATAAATACGATTGATTGATTTAATGGCCAGCCTCAGCGTTTTAGTGTTCACCGTGTTCCTAGACTGTGAGCCCACTGTTGGGTAGGGACCGTCTCTATATGTTGCCGACTTGTCCTTCCCAAGCGCTTAGTACAGTGCTCTGCACACAGTAAGCGCTCAATAAATACGATTGATTGATTTAATGGCCAGCCTTAGCGTTTTAGTCTTCATCGTGTTTGTAGACTGTGAGCCCACTGTTGAGTAGGGACCGTCTCTATATGTTGCCAGTTTGCACTTCCCAAGCGCTTAGTACAGTGCTCTGCACACGGTAAGCGCTCAATAAATACGATTGATTGATTTAATGGCCAGCCTTAGCGTTTTAGTGTTCACCGTGTTTGTAGACTGTGAACCCACTGTTGGGTAGGGACCATCTCTATATGTTGCCAATTTGCGCTTCCCAAGCGCTTAGTACAGTGCTCTGCACACAGTAAGCGCTCAATCAATACGATTGATTGATTTAATGGCCAGCCTCAGCGTTTTAGTGTTCACCGTGTTTGTAGACTGTGAACCCACTGTTGAGTAGGGACCATCTCTATATGTTGCCAATTTGTGCTTCCCAAGCGCTTAGTACAGTGCTCTGCACACGGTAAGCGCTCAATAAATACGATTGATTGATTTAATGGCCAGCCTCAGCGTTTTAGTGTTCACTGTGTTTCTAGACTGTGAGCCCACTGTTGGGTAGGGACCGTCTCTATATGTTGCCGACTTGTCCTTCCCAAGCGCTTAGTACAGTGCTCTGCACACGGTAAGCACTCAATAAATAGGATTGATTGATTTAATGGCCAGCCTTAGCGTTTTAGTGTTCACCGTGTTTCTAGACTGTGAGCCCACTGTTGGGTAGGGACCGTCTCTATATGTTGCCGACTTGTCCTTCCCAAGCACTTAGTACAGTGCTCTGCACACAGTAAGTGCCCAATAAATATGACTTATTAATTGATTCTAGCGATAGCCTTTCCGGAGCGTGGTTGTGGGTATCATCAGTCAATCAGCCGGAGAGTTCCAGGGAAAATTATAGTAGGTGCATGTCTTTCTAGATGTTTCTAGTTAAAAAGGACTCTGATCCTTTACACTTCGGTGCATCTCATTTTAACAAATCCTCCGAGGCGGCAGAACGTCCAAATACTGATGAATAGTATCGGTCGTGGTGGTTTGAGAACCGAATAGCCCCTTTTTGTCAATCAGAAATGAACTCGAATTTAGGTCGCTCCTTTCAGAATGATAGCAAACACCCTTTCTTTTGTTTTATTCCTCATGCTGACATAGTGAACCCCCAAGATCCTCTATAGACAAGGAAAGGAAAAATCATTATTTTATTTACCTCTCTTTTTACTTATAAAGGAGTTCGTGAACGATTGATTTAGTTGACCAGACTATGACAAGGTCTGGCAGATGTTACATAAGAATGTTTGTTTTAGTTTGTTACATATCAATCAATTAATCAATTGTATTAATTGAGCACTTACTGTGGGCAGAGCACTCTACTATGCACCGTACAATATAGGAGAGTTAAATCATTACAGTAATTCTATGACGTCTATTTTAAAAAACCACCTTGAATGTATCTCCGTCTTGTGAGGAATAGTCACACTCAATGCCTATTATCTTAAAAGTTTCATTATTTATATTACTTCATTGATTCATTCATTCAGCGTGGCTCAGTGGAAAGAGCACGGGCTTTGGAGTCAGAGGTCATGGGTTCGAATCCCAGCTCCGCCACATGTCTGCTGTGTGACCTTGGGCAAGTCACTTAACTTCTCTGAGCCTGTTACCTCATCTGTAAAATGGGGATTAAGACTGTGAGCCCCACGTGGGACAACCTGATCACTTTGCAGCCCCCCAAGCGCTTAGAGCAGTGCTTTGCACATAGTAAGCGCTTAACAAATGCCAACATTATTATTATTATTATTATTCAGTCAGTCGTATTTATTGTTTACTGTGTGCAGAGCACTGAAGCACTTGGGAGACTATGATATAACAATAAAGAGACACAATCCCTGCCCACAGTGGACTTGCAGTCTAGGGGCTGGGGGGGGATAGACTTTAATAGAAATAAGTAAATTACAGATCTGTTTAGGGATTAGGATGGATTGCTTCACTTCGAAGAGGGCGTTTAAACTCTTGCCTAAAGCACTCAGTAAGCTCTCAGTAAGTATGATAGATTGATTAAAGCAAGAAGTCTGGAGTCTTAGGTTATATCCAGAGAGCTACCACTGGCTAAATCATTCTTGCCAAATCATTGTATCTTTGCCTGGGCCTGAAAATGGAAATACTCATTCCTACAGCTCCCAGGGACCAACTGTCGCCTGTTTTTCTGGGCCGCTTTGTGAAGATTCACGAGTAGATGTGGCCACCATTCTCAAGTGACTCCAGGAAGAGATTTTCAGATGAGTAATAAATTGTCCATGTTAACCTGCACCATGTTCTGCAAAGTAGTCCCCTTCATCTCTGTTTCCTCATCTTAACGAGCAAATGGCTAGTGGTGACCAAAACACCTCTGAATCGTTCTGACTTTATTACCCACGGAAAGGTGATTTTTCTCATGGCTCCCTGCCCGTTTTCACCATCTGAAGGAAGCGAGAGGGGAGAGACCAGAAAACGGGGGTCAGTCCCTGAAATATCCAGCGAATGCCCTGTTTAAAGGAGGAATTTGTAATGCTGAAAGAAAAGAGGTCGGGCAGAAAATATATCGTATTGGCTCTGAAACACGTGGGGGGAAGGCATTTTGGTGCTTGAGGAAAAACCATCTCATCGTAATGCTTTTATCACCTTGCTGCCTAGAGACAGTGACCAAACCAAGCTCCTGCTATCTCCCCCGTCTTATACCATTTCCCGATTCCTGGAAAGAAAACTGAGGACTCTGTGACTCTGAGCAATCAATCAATCAATCAATCATATTTATTGAGCGCTTACTACGTGCAGAGCACTGTACTAAGCGCTTGGGAAGTACAAATTGGCAACATAATTGGCAGCTGGCACTGCCCCAGGTGCCTCCCCTCCCACCCCTTGGCACACCCTCGCTTTTGAATTATCATTAGTTGTTTCTGTGAGGAGAAGGGCTCTAAAATCAGAAACCTACTTTCCTTCCATTGGGCCTTGATTACAAATGATCTATTGTGATTTTCCTACTGAAGAGTTCTGCATTCCTCTGCCAATGGCCTGAAACTAAAAACGTAAAAGGCAAAGCGAAATATTCACTGCCTTTCTGAGGGGAATCTCGAGAGGTAGGGGGATGCTCATATAGTACTTAGCACTTACATGCATTTTTAATTCTCAAGCCACTTACAAATGCTGACACACTCCAAAGGGCCTTGGTTCCCAACATTAAAGATTTTAATAGCTTTAAAGGAAAAGAAGTAATGGTGAAATAGGGTTGTAAGATCACATTTTCTAGTGCCCGTAACACAATCTAATGTAACAAAGTGCTTGTTGTGGTGAAGGTATTCATCATTGAGTGGCAATTAGCAATTGATTATTAGCCTTTGAAATTCAAATCATTTTTCAGATGGATAGCTGGGATTTTCTATCCATCTAATTTCAACTAGATGGTGATGGCCGCGTGGAATGTAAGCTAAAGCTAAATGTTTACATTAAGCAAGGGTGGAGAGGCCAACGTGTCTCATTACATTGAAGAAAATGACAAGTTTATTCAGGGTGACTAATGCAGATCCCTTGCCAAGATAGTCTAGGAAGCGATTTCCATTTTATTTTCAGCACGAAATGTTGAAAACAGACCAAGTTAACCCCGGATCGCTGTTTCTTTGCAACAGAATAATCTATCAAAGGGGTCATTTATGATGCCTGATTCACTATGTACGGCTTTACTGATTAAGACCGCGTCTGCTTTTTGTGGCCAGGGTAAGCGAAATGGTTTGGGGGTTGCCCAAATCCATGTTCTCCGTTCTCATCCGGGAGATGTTGTTTTAACTTATGTAGAAAATAAGGCCAATTAAGGGTATTCTGCATGGAGCACTTTGGGGATTTTGCTCAAATGCCGTTCGTGTGAGTTTGGGGGCTTCTGCTTAGCAATTCGGTTTATTTTATACTCCTTTAATAGGAAATAAGAAAGAGGTGGGTAGCAAATTGGGAGAACATAAGGAAAGACTTGTCCAAAGGATAGTTTTCTCTATTTGCCCCTGGGGCCATGGTGGATGACAGCTTCTCTTGGCGTATTAAGGTATAGCGTCGGTGACCCCGAAGCCTGTTGGGCATCCTGGTGATGCCAGTCTTGACTTCTCTCTGTCAGGTCCAGAAGTTTGAGCAGTTCCAGAATAATAATAATAATGGCATTTATTAAGCACTTACTATGTGCAAAGCACTGTTCTAAGCGCTGGGGAAGGTTACCGGGTGATCAGGTTGTCCCACGGGGGGCTCACAGTCTTAATCCCCATTTTACAGATGAGGGAACTGAGGCCCAGAGAAGTGAAGTGACTTGCCCAAAGTCACACAGCTGACAAGTGGCGGAGCCGGGATTTGAACCCATGACCTCTGACTCCAATGCCCGGGATCTTTCCACTGAGCCACTGAGCTGCTTCTCCTATACAAGGATACAAGAATACAAGGAAGATGTGAAGGCCTTCCCAGACTGAGCCCCTTCCTTCCTCTCCCCCTCGTCCCCCTCTCCATCCCCCCATCTTACCTCCTTCCCTTCCCCACAGCACCTGTATATATGTATATATGTTTTATACATATTTATTACTCTATGTATTTATTGTACTTGTACATATCTATTCTATTTATTTTATTTTGTTAGTATGTTTGGTTTTGTTCTCTGTCTCCCCCTTTTAGACTGTGAGCCCACTGCTGGGTAGGGACTGTCTCTATATGTTGCCAACTTGTACTTCCCAAGCGCTTAGTACAGTGTTCTGCACACAGTAAGCGCTCAATAAATACGATTGATGATGATGATGATGAAGGAAATGGGCTATCATGCCACATTGCCTTTTCCTTTCGCCCTTTCCTAGCCGCCCCTGGGGATCGACCCCACAGTATTTACCAAGTCCTTACTGTTTGCAGAGCACTGTGCTAAGCGCTGGGAAGTACTACTTGGGTGGGAATGAGATGCATTCCCTGGCCCTCAAGGGGCTTCCAATCCAAAAATATAAGCAGAGAAAGGGAGCACGGGAAGCAAGAGATATTGAACTGGGGGCAGTGTCACAGCTCCCAGTAGAAGGCTCACCTTTGGAGAACTGGTTGCCCCCATTGAAGAGAATGGCTTATATCCATCAATCAATCATATTTATTGAGCGCTTACTGTGTGCAGAGCACTGTACTAAGCGCTTGGGAAGTCCAAGTTGGCAACATATAGAGACAGTCCCTACCCAACAGTGGGCTCACAGTCTAGAAGGAGGAAGACTGGTGTCCTTAACTGGTGTCCATAGTGGTGGTAGTGGTGGAGTCCCCTTCCAGGAACGCGAAGCAGCGTGACTCAGTGGAAAGAACCCGGGCTTGGGAGTCAGAGGTCATGGGTTCTAATCCCGGCCCCCCCACATGTCTGCTGTGTGACTTTGGGCAAGTCGCTTCATTTCTCTGAGCCTCAGTTACCTCATCTGGAAAATGGAGATGAAGACTGTGAGCCCCACGTGGGATAACGTGATCACCTTGTATCCCCCCAGGGCTTAGAACAGTGCTTTGCACAAAGTAAGCACTCAACAAATGCCATTATTATTGTTATTTATTATAAATGAGTTTAGATCCTGAGATTTTATGTCTGAAAATGTGTAGAACCTGTAAAATGAGGATGCCAGAACCGTTCTCTTTCCCCCTTAGTTTGTAAACCCCATGCAGGACAGGGACTATTTCTGATCTGATCATCTTGTATCTACCCCAGTGCTTAGTATAGTGCTTGGCAAATAATAACTGTTTAACTAATACAATTATTATTAGGTGGCTGCCTTGGGAGCTGTTGTGATCTTCTCCACCCACAATAGCCAGCAAGTTTTCAGCCTTGATCACATAGCTGCTGGTGGCCCAGCTCTAGAAAGATGCGAGAAGCAGCGTGGCTCAGTGGAAAGAGCCCTGACTTTGAAGTCGGAGGTTATGGGTTCAAATCCCGGCTCCGCCAATTGTCAGCTGTGTGACTTTGGGCAAGTCGCTTAACTTCTCTGGGCCTCAGTTACCCCGTCTGTAAAATGGGGATCCAAGACTGTAAGCCCCACGTGGGACGACCTGATCACCTTGTATCCCCCCAGTGCTTAGAACAGTGCTTTGCACGTAGTAAGCACATGACAAATACGATTATTATTATTATTATTATATAACTTCTCATCCATGTCCTAGCTCTGGCCTGAAACCCCCATGCTCCTCAAATCTGACAGACAGTCGCTCTCTCCCACTTCAAAGCCTTATTGAAGGCACATCTCCTCCTAAAGTTCTTCCCTGTCTATGTCCCCCTTTCCTCTTCTCCCATTCCCTTCTGTGCCACCTCGACGTGATCCCTTTATTCATTCCCCACTCCCAGAACAAAAAACCTATGTACCTATCTGTCCTTTATTTATGTATATTAATGTCCGAACTCCCCTCTAGACTGCAGGCTCGTTGTGGGCAGGGAATGTGTCTTCTATATTATTATATTGTACTCTCCCAAGTGCTCTGCACACAGTAAGCGCTCAATAAATATGATTGACTGACCGGCTAAAAACTCAGAACGGAGTTCTCCCCCAAGGAGCTGCTCTTGCCACTGCTGGCTAACATCAGGGCTACGATATAATACAATTATAGAAGCAGCATGGCCTAGTGGATAGAGCCTGGACATGGGTTCTAATCCCGGCTCTGCCACTTGTCTGCTGTGTGACCTTGGGCTAGTCACTTCACTTCTATGGGCCTCAGTTACCTCATCTGTACAATGGGGATTAAAACTGTAAGCCCCACGTGGGACAACCTGACTTGTGTCTTGTATCTACCCAAGCGCTTAGAACAGTGTCTGGCACATTGTAAGTGCTTAATGCAAAAATAATAATAATAATAATAATGATAATAATAATACAATAATAGTAAATATATTAATTAAGTGCTACTTATGCTCTAACAGACATTTGAGACATGCTCGTAATTGTCTTGGGTTTGTTGGAAGGCAAATCTTTGAGGACCGGTTCCACCATCAACCCTCCAACTATGGTGTAACACTCCAACTTAGATTTCCGTGTCCGATATAGCATTTAACTCAATGCGGGGGCCTCTAGATGTTATATAACAATGTCAGTAATGTTTTGGTGCTGGATTTCTGTGGCCATTCTCTTTTTAGTAAGATCCAAATTTGGACATAAATTGCAAGTTCTCCATCCAAATATAATCAAAATGCCTCTCTAAAGCCATAGAACTGAAGATCCAGGATAGAAAAACAGCTTCAGCTGTTACATTTTCCTAAGAGAAAATTGGCTCTACAGATCCTGTTTTCTCTTGAGACAAAAAAAAAAGGATAGAAAGGCCAATGTCTGAGTGTTTTATAAACAGCCAAAGACATTCATTCATTCAATCATATTTATTGAGCGCTTACTGTGTGCAGAACACTGTACTAAGCGCTTGGGAAGTACAAGTTGGCAACATATAGAGACGGTCCCTACCCAACAGTGGGCTCACAGTCTAGAAGACATGCGTTTAGATGGTGCTAAGTGCTTAGTACAGTGCTCTGCACACAGTAAGTGCTCAGGTTTCTGGACCCATGAGTCTGTAAAGGCATTCGTTCCTGTCAGTGTAGTAGAATCAGCGAATTTGTGTGATTTATATTCAGGGAAGAAAGGTTCTCTTCTAAAGCACATCTCTTCTAAAGCACATCTATCCAAGCACCTACCTATCCACCTAATTATTCCCTACGGTCTTGGATGAGCTAGAATGTTTCCACACATTCCATTTTCAGGAGACAGAGGCCTGTGTCTTAAATAAACATATTTATTTTGTTAATATGTTTCCTTTTGTTCTCTGCCTCCCCCTTCTAGACTGTGAGCCCACTGTTGGGTAGGGACCGTCTCTGTATGTTGCCAACCTGTACTTCCCAAGCGCCTCGTACGGTGCTCCGCACACAGTAAGCGCTCCATAAATACGATTGAATGAATGAATGAATGAATGAATGAATGAATGTGTCTGCTCAGGGCATGGATGACGTTTGAAGGTCACTTGGGCCGAAACTGCCACATTGCCAACGTCACACGGCCCGTACCAAAGGAACCTTGGTTTGCATCAACCAAGCTGGAGAGACATTTTTGATGGTACCTAATATTAGTCGTTCTCTGAGTCCTGAAACCTCCACAACTCCGACGTCGGCTCGTCTGCTTCATTTTGGACGGCCCCTCCACCCCTGCCCTCTCTCTCTCCCTGCTGTGGCCAGGAAGGGCATCAGGGTTGTTCCCAGAGCGGTGAGGGTGACGTTCAATGAAGTGCCAACAGTGCACCCCTTAATACTTGTGGACTGGGCAGGGGCCACTGACAATGAAATGGGGATTGTAACGAATGTCATGAAATGTAAAATGGGGATTAAGACTGTGAGCCCCAAGTGGAACAACCTGATGACCTTGTAACCTCCCCAGCGCTTAGAACAGTGCTTTGCACATAGTAAGCGCTTAATAAATGCCATTATAAATAAATAAAGAAAGAAATAAATGAAATGAGAAGCAATTTGGCCTAGTGGAAAGAGCCCAGGCCTAGGAGATCTACTCTAAACTGGGCCTTTTGCTCACTGTGTGACCTTGGGCAAGTTACTTAGCCATTCTGGGCCTCAGTTTCCTCATCTAGGAGTTAATTACCTGCTCTGTCCCCCAACCCACATACACACTTTAGCACCGGAGCCCCACCAAACAGGGATTGTGTCTTATCTGCTTAACGCAGGGTTTAGCACATAGAGGCAACTTAATTAATACCACACTTATTAGCCCCCCCACGTTTCCACTCCTCCTCCCCTCCCCGTCACCCCCACCTCCCTCTGCCCTATCCCCTTCCCCTCTCCACAGCACTTGTATAAATTTGTACATATGTATTACTCGATTTATTTTATTAACGATGGGTATATACAGCTATAATTCTATTTATTTTGATGGTATTGACACCCGTCTACTTGTTTTGTTGTCCGTCTCCCCCTTCTAGACTGTGAGTCCACTGTTGGGTAGGGACTGTCTCTATATGTTGCCAATTTGTACTTCCCAAGCGCTTAGTACAGTGCTCTGCACACAGTAAGTGCTCAATAAATACGATTGATGATGATTTGTGCATATGTATTACTCGATTGATTTTATTAATGATGGGTATATACAGCTATAATTCTATTTATTTTGATGGTATTGACACCTGTCTACTTGTTTTGTTGTCCGTCCCCCCCTTCTAGACTGTGAGCCCATTGTTGGGTAGGGGCCGTCACTATACGTTGCCGATTTGTACTTCCCAAGCGCTTAGTACAGCGCCCTGCACACAGTAAGTGCTCAATAAATACGATTGAATGAATAGAATGAATAGTAGAGCTGGATACATTTTATTAAGTGCTAACTTGTGTGCAGAGCACTGTGCTAAGCGTGTGGGAGAGAGCACTGCAACAGAGTTAGCA
Organism: Tachyglossus aculeatus; assembly: GCF_015852505.1. Lineage (NCBI taxonomy): Eukaryota > Metazoa > Chordata > Mammalia > Monotremata > Tachyglossidae > Tachyglossus > Tachyglossus aculeatus. Next base: position 19,893,932 of record NC_052079.1, on the reverse strand, counting down.
AGCACGTTCCTCACCCACAGCGAGCTTACAGTCTAGAGTCCTGTGGATATTTGCAGTGAATAACAGGGGAACAACACTTTGGAGCCCTACTTTTGACTTGCGGGATGTAAGAAATAATAATAATAATAATAATAATAATAATAATAATAATGGCATTTCTTAAGCGCTTACTATGTGCCAAGCACATAAGCTCTGGGGGAGACACACGATGATCAGGTTATCTCACGTAGGGCTCACAGTCTTCGTCCCCATTTGACAGATGAGGGAACTGAGGCCCAGAGAAGTTAAGTGACTTGCCCAAAGTCACACAGCTGACAATGACTACTACTACTAATAATGATGATGGCGTTTGTTAAGCGCTTACTATGCACAAAGCACTGTTCTAAGCGCTGGGGGGGATACAAGGTGATCAGGTTGTCCCACGTGAGGCTCACAGTCTTCATCCCCATTTTACAGATGAGGGAACTGAGACCCAGAGAAGTTAAGTGGCTTGCCCAAAGTCACACAGCTGGTAATTACTACTACTACTAATAATGATGATGGCATTTGTTAAGCGCTTACTATGCACAAAGCACTGTTCTAAGCGCTGGGGGGGGGATACAAGGTGATCAGGTTGTCCCACGTGGGGCTCACAGTCTTCATCCCCATTTTACAGATGAGGGAACCGAGGCCCAGAGAAGTTAAGCGACTTGCCCAAAGTCACACAGCTGTTAATTACTACTACTACTAATAATGATGATGGCATTTGTTAAGCGCTTACTATGCACAAAGCACTGTTCTAAGCGCTGGGGGGGATACAAGGTGATCAGGTTGTCCCACGGGGGGCTCACAGTCTTCATCCCCATTTTACAGATTAGGGAACTGAGGCCCAGAGAAGTTAAGCGACTTGCTCAAAGTCACACAGCTGGTAATTACTACTACTACTACTAATAATGATGATGGCATTTGTTAAGCGCTTACTATGCACGAAGCACTGTTCCAAGTGCTGTGGGGGGGGGGGATACAAGGTGATCAGGTTGTCCCACGTGGGGCTCACAGTCGTCATCCCCATTTTACAGATGAGGTAACTGAGGCTCAGAGAAGTATCAGCGTGGCTCACTGGAAAGAGCCCGGGCTTTGGAGTCTGAGTTCATGGGTTCAAATCCCGGCTCCACCAATTGTCAGCTGTGTGACTTTGGGCAAGTCACTTCACTTCTCTGGGCCTCAGTTCCCTCATCTGGAAAACGGGGATTAAGACTGTGAGCCCCCCATGGGACAAACTGATCACCTCGTAAACTCCCCAGCGCTTAGAACAGTGCTTTTGCACATAGTAAGCGCTTAATAAATGCCATTATTATTATTATTATTATTATTATTATTATCATTATTATTATTATTATTCCAAAGGGTGGGCTTGGGCATGCAATAGGCAGACAGAATTAACCACTTAGTATTCCATTGTACGGCCATCTCACTTATTCAGTGTCTGCTGATGTAGTTAGTGGATTACCCCTTCGCTTTGCTTCTCATTCTGCCGTCCCTTTTGGCGGTCGCTGCTCATGAGCCGTTTCGTGAAGACGTAAGGAAGGCAACCACCTGTGAGCCCACTGTTGGGTAGGGACTGTCTCTATATGCTGCCAATTTGTACTTCCCAAGCGCTTAGTACAGCGCTCTGCACACAGTAAGCGCTCAATAAATACGATTGACGATGATGATCTGGTGAGATCACAATCCCCGTCCCGTATAGAGCTCACAGCCTATGGGGGAGGGAGTAAAGGTATTGGATCCCCATTTTACCTCCGAGGAGAGTAGGGCCCAGAGAATCAATCAATCGTATTTATTGAGCGCTTACTGTGTGCAGAGCACTGTACTAAGCACTTGGGAAGTACAAGTTGGCAACATATAGAGACAGTCCCTACCCAACAGTGGGCTCACAGAAGTGACTTGCCCGAAGTCGCACAGCAGGCAAGCGACAATGACAGGATTAGAACCCAGGTCCCCAACTCCCAGTCCCACGCTCTTTCCTCTAGACTTTGCTGGCTTTTCTCCAGAACGTCCTTGAAGGGCTTCTGCCAGTATAAATGTCATCCCTTGACAAATTATGTTGTCAATTTGTACTTCCCAAGCGCTTCGTACAGTGCTCTGCACACAGTAAGCCCTCAGTAAATACGATTGATGATGATGATGATGATGATCCCTTGGAGGCCGGCATGTTAAAACTCATGAATCTTGTCAGGCGCTCCGCAGGGCCCCACGGCCTGAGGAAATCCAATACCAATGGCGTGTCTCAGTGCTTCAAATCAAACTGTACTTAACCTCAACCCCCCTCCAGATGAAGCTTAACTTTCAGAGGTATCAAGCTGGTGATCCTTTGATCTTCATTCTTTTTTAGTGAGTTCTACCCAGTTTCACGATCCCAAGGGTACGCCTTCTAATTCTACCAGATGCCAATTTGGAAAAGGTAGAACATATTAAATAAAAATTCCATTAATGCGGCATTAAGGTCAGGACTTTGGAAATCCTCTCATTACTTCGCTCTTGCGCACAGCTCACGACAGACATCTGTTGCGGTGGCCAGTACGTCTTCGAGTCTGAAGTGGATTTTCCGCTTGTCGTTTTCCTGTACCGCCAACCGAGGCTCGTGGTTCGCAGCGGGTGAGATAGAGGAGTCTGGAGCAGCGGGTATTTTGGAAAAGTTATGACTGACTGGTTCTAATGAGGAATTCTTAGGACTCCCTCCTTAAGGTTGTCGGAAATGGGAAGGCACCGGATCAAAAACGAAAGCACCGCAGCTCTTCTGCTCCCAGAGGGAAAGGGTTTCTTTTACAGAAGTGAAAACATGGCAGTGGCTGAACCATGAGGGGAGTGCTGTTGTGAAGGGCTAAATGCAGTCTTAGCAGCACACTGAAAGAACATTAAGCCGATATTACCCGACCTCTTGGGAACTATCTGCTGGTGAAGGCAAAAAGAGAGGCTGAGGCATGCCCTCTGCTCTCTATCATTTTCCATCATACCTCAAACAAGAAGCTGCATCCCAAATGGCTTCCGTCATGCCAGTATCTTCCTGAGTGCTTCCTTATGCCCTCTGAGCTATCAGTATCTTCTTGTCCCATTTTCTTCAAACTTCTGGCTCTCCTCCGAGGGAAGCCCTCCTGCCCCTCCCCACCCCAACCTTTCCAAAACCTCCTCCGGAATTGAATTTCCAGATCAGTGCCTACACTTTGATTTTGGCAGAACCAACACATTCTATTTAACCTCTGACTCTTCCCCCTTGGATTAGTTTTGCTCTGAAGTCTGGGGAGGAGAGGAGAGAGGAAGAAGCACACCCATATGACTAGTTTTATTTACTTATTTATTTATTTATTTATTTATTTATTTATTAATATATTTATTTTTGTTATTTCGTTGCCAACTTGTACTTCCCAAGCGCTTAGTACGGTGCTCTGCACACAGTAAGCGCTCAATAAATACGATTGATTGATTTTCATATGCCATTCTTACCCACGGAGGGGAAAGGGAATTTTTATTACCAGGCTACCCTCTCCATCCCCCCCGCCTTACCTCCTTCCCTTCCCCACAGCACCCGTATATATGTATATATGGTTGTACGTATTTATTACTCTATTTATTTATTTATTTTACTTGTACACATCTATTCTATTTATTTTATTTGGTTAATATGTTTGGTTTTGTTCTTTGTCTCCCCCTTGTAGACTGTGAGCCCGCTGTTGGGTAGGGACCGTCTCTATATGTTGCCAACTTTTACTTCCCAAGCGCTTAGTCCAGTGCTCTGCACACAGTAAGCGCTCAATAAATATGATTGATTGATTGATTGATGAAGGGAAGAGAAATGCCTTACCATAGAGGGATATGTCTTCAAAGGCAGAAAAGATCTTAGCATCCAAGCCACCACCCGAGACCTGCTCCAGTGGATTGTACAATTGTGTAACTAAGCGCTTAGTACAGTGCTCTGCACACAGTAAGCGCTCAATAAATACGATTGATTGATTGATTGAAGTGGGACAGGTGGTGCGCAAAGCCTTCTGGGATTCTCTTCCATCAATCTCTTGCCTTGAGCAGAGTGAATCTATTCTGATTCATTCATTCATTCAATTGTATTTATTGAGCGCTTACTGTGTGCAGAGCACTGTACTAAGCGCTTGGGAAGTACAAGTTGGCAACATCTAGAGATGGTCCCTACCCAACAGTGGGCTCACAGTCTAGAAGGGGGAGACAGACAACAAAACAAAACACATTAACAAAAGAAAATAAATAGAATAAATTTGTACAAATAAAATAAATCAATAATTCTGATCTTGGAGTGAGTGTAGTTTTGTTTTCCTACAGTGGGTACTTCTTTAAGCTACTCCCCTGAAGTCTTTCCCAACCCTTGGTGGTCATGATAGAGTATTCTTCTTAAGCCAGACGGCCATCGAGCTGCTCCTTTCATCAGGAAACATTCAGGATGGTCACTTCTCTTTCCTTTGTGTGAGGTAAATATTCTGGTGACCTGTTTAAAGGTTAATTCTTCGTTCCCACCAGCAATGAAGTGGCACAGTCGGGAGGACTCTTTTCTGGGAAAACAATAAGGGAAATGCGTCCTTAATTAATTATGGAAACTGTGAAGTGCTTACTATATGCCAAGCAGTGTTCTAAGCACAGGAGTAGATACAAGTTTATCAAGTTGGACACAGTCCTTGGCCCTCATGGGACTCACAGTTTTAATCCCCATTTTTGATTTGAGGTAACTGAAGTCCAGAGAAGTTAAGCGACTTGCCCAAGGTCACACAGCAGACACGTGGCAGAGCTGGGATTAGACCCCAGATCCTTCTGACTCCCGAGCCCAGGCTCTACCCACTAAGCTAAGTTTAACCCTACTAGATTCATTTTTCTTCGTGAGAAATGGGACGTAATGAATTAATGTTATTTTTAATCAATCGGTGGTATTTATTGAATGCTAACTGTGTGCAGAGCACTGTACTAAGCACTTGGGAGAGTACAATATTCAGTAGATACTTTCCTTGTCCACGAGGACCTTATAGTCTCAAAAAAATCTCCTCCACTGAATCCACATTCACAGTATTTTGAGGTGCTCAGGACACAATCGATAAGGAAGCAGCATGGCTTGGAATCAGAGGACATGGGTTCTAATTCCATCTCTGCCACTTGTCTGCTGTGTGACCTTGGGTGAGCCATTTAACTTCTCTGTGCCTCAGTTATCTCATCTGTAAAATGGGGATGAAGACTGGGACAACCTGATTACCTTGATTCTACTCCAGCACTTGGAACAGTGATGATGATGATGATGGTGATAGTATTTGTTAAGCGCTTACTATGTGCCAAACACTGTTCTAAGTACTGGGGTAGATACAAGGCAATTAGGTTGTCCCACGTGGGGCTCACAGTCTTCATCCCCATTTTCCAGCTGAGGGAACTGAGGCCCAGAGAAGTGAAGTGACTTCATCATCATCATCAATCGTATTTATTGAGCGCTTACTGTGTGCAGAGCACTGTACTAAGCGCTTGGGAAGTACAAGTTGGCAACATATGGAGACAGTCCCTACCCAATTGCCCAAGGTCACACAGCAGACAAGTGGCGGAGCCAGGATTAGAACCCGCAACGTGTGACTCCCAAGCCTGGCCTCTTTCCACTGAGCCACGCTGGAGTGCTTGACACATAGTAAGTGCTTAACAAATACCGTAATTATAATAATTATTATTAGGGAAGTGATTGTTCCTTGGGCTTGCTCTTCGTGGTGGAGTTGCCTGGGATGACTTATTTCCTATTGGTCAGTTTTCTGATGAGGAACTAATTTCCGATGCTCCGACCAACCTGGGTCCTTCGTGGGAGCCCCGTAGTCATCACTTGTGGCCAGAACCAGTTTCAGCACTGTGATGCAGGGAAAAATTTCTCCCTCTCCCTCCCCAACCCCAATCATTACGCCATGTTTTCTGCACAAGCAGCAGAGCATCGCCCTGAAGAGGCCCCTAGCCCAAATCTGGCCCAAATGGAAATGGCACGGCCTAGTGGATAGAGCCTGGGAATCAAAAGGTCAGAGGTTCTAATTCCGACCCTGCCACTTCCATGCTGTGTGACTTGGGTAAGTCACTTCTCTGTGCCTCAGTTCCCTCATCCGTAAAATGCGGATTAAGACTGTGAGCCCTGTGTGGGACAGGGACTGTGTCCAACCCGATCTTGTGTCTTTCCCAGAGATTAGAACAGTGCCTAGCACACTGTAAGCGCTTAACGAATACCAAAACTATTATTCATTATTATTATCTTGCTCCAAGGTCTGTGCTTTCCCATCAACGTCCCTGTTGATGATGATGATGGCGGCATTTATTAAGCGCTTACTACGTGCAAAGCACTGTTCTAAGTGCCGGGGCGGTTACAAGGTGATCAGGTTGTCTCACGTGGGGCTCACAGTCTTAATCCCTGTTTTACAGATGAGGGAACTGAGGCAAAGAGAAGCTAAGTGACTTGCCCACAGTCACACAGCTGACAATTGGCGGAGCCGGGATTTGATCCCATGCTCTCTGACTCCAAAGCCCGGGCTCTTTCCACTGAGCCACACTGCTTCTCCTTGGGTTGGGCCCTTTTCAGCCATTACCAGCTACTTCACTGCACCACTATCCCCATGAGGCTGCTTCCCGTGGCAGTGACTTCCTTCACCTCTCATTGCGGTGACTTCCCTAAATCCCAACTGAGGCTGGCCCCGTCTGAGACTCCCGGACTGAGCTGACCGGTCAGTGGCCCCAGCTGAAATCTGCTAGCAAAAGCAGATAAGAGTCTTAAAGGATTCAAACTGAATGTCCAACCACCGTGGACAAATTTGAAGAGCCAGTTGGCTTCTTCCTGATTTTACATTTCTGTAGGGATCTCATTCAAGGGAACTCAATTTTAACCTTTTCGTTTTTCTTTCTTGAGCACTGAAATCGCTAGCAAGCACTTCTGGTACAAGGACGCACTGCAGAATTCTGGTGTCCAGACCAAAACACCCTCCCTTGTGAGGCTGGAAATTGTCTCTAGTGAAATGTGACATAATAAATCATAATGTGCTTTGACCTGACACTCTAACTCAGTGCATTCCCCTTTGTCTGCTACACATCTCTTGAAAAACTCTGATGACTCTTCCCCGAATGAACCTTCTATTGTGGTATTTTATGACCTTAGACTTGAGTGCCCTCTCCATTAGTAGTTGACTCTCTAGGAAAAAAATAATTCTTTCTGGCTGTAGATGAGTTCCTTCTGTAAAATCGTGGCAATCAATCAATCAATCGTATTGAGTGCTTACTGTGTGCAGAGCACTGTACTAAGCACTTGGGAAGTACAAGTTGGCAACATATAGAGACAGTCCCTACCCAACAGTGGGCTCACAGGCTAGAAGGGGGAGACAGAGAACAAAACCAAACATATTAACAAAATAAAATAAATAGAATAGATATGTACAAGTAAAATAAATAAATAAATAAATAGAGTAATAAATATGTACAAACATATATACTTATATACAGGTGCTGTGGGGAAGGGAAGGAGGTAAGACGGGTCGAAACAATCAATGAAACACAATTCTGATCACTTCACCAAAACTTCCACGAAGAACATGGGCACTTATATTCCAGCATGCCGGTATCTTCCTAACTGCCCTTTTAGGTCTTCTGAGATATCAATATTTTCTCTTCAGTATTTTCTTCAGCATACGGGTTCAAAGACCCAATAATAATTTTTTAAAGTTGAGTGCTTGTTTTGTTTTCACTGGGGATAAAATGTGTCGCATTAAGAATGGAGAAAAGTGAGGGGTTGAATTTAGGAGAGCCAGCGGGCCTTCTGTGTGACTTTGAACAAATCACTTAACCTCTCTGGGTTCCTTATCTGTGAAGCAGGGGTAAGATAAGTCCTACGTGGGACAGACTACGTCCAACCTACTTAATGATAATTGTTGTGAGGTATTTTTGAAGCACTTACTATGCTCCAAGGGTACTATTACCTAATGGCTACCCCAGCCTCTGCATACGAAGTAGAGAACTCGTGACAGTAGCTGTTGGGCTCATAGCAGGATGGCCACTAGCCTGCCTTCAATATGGCCCTGTGTACAAAAAAATTCTAGCTTCCAGTTTGGGCGAGGGTTTTTTTGTGGTATTTGTGAAGCTCTTACTGTACGTCAAGCAATGTTCTAAGCGCTGGGATAGATACAAATTAATTAGGTCAGACACAGTCAATGTCCCATATGGGGCACAGATTCTAAGGATGAGGGAGAACTTGTACTTCCCAAGTGCTTAGTACAGTGCTCTGCACTCAGTAAGCGCTCAATAAATATGATTGATTGATTGATTGATTGAATCCCCATTTTACTAAGCACTGGACTAATCAGGTTGGACACACTCTGGGTAGGAGGGAGAACAGATATTGAATCCCCATTTTTCAGCTGAGGAAATCAAAGCACCGAGAAGTCAAGTGACTTGCCCAAAGTCACATAAGAGGTATTTTGGCAGAGCTGGGATTGGAATCCGGGTCCTCTGACTCCTGCTCTTTCCACTAGGCCCCACTGTTTTAGAACTGTCTTTCTCCTTCTCTAATTCCTCGGTATACCCCTTGATGATCACCTACGGTGGATAATCGATCGCTAGTCTTGCGGACTCTCAGAAACACTTGGTACCTGGGATCTCCAGATCCCCGCCGCCATCAACTGATCCCACAAATATACCCTCATCTTCCTGGTGAGAAACAAATTTTATTTTCTCGCCTGAACTGCTAGAATGCATTCCACTTCCTGGATCTTGTGAGGATCAGTTGAGGATCATGATTTTTAGTTAGAAGAGAAAAGGCCCGTCAACTCTGTATCCAGCCAGCCGGAGTACCATACTCTATGGCCACACCAGATCTCTTAGGAACCAGGCGAAAATCCCAGCAGCTCCTGCTGCTGAAAATGATCTCACAGAGCTGTCTGACAACCACGAGCTGCAAATGGTCCCTGACAGTAAATGCCCTAAATTTTCTCCTGGTGGACTAATCAATCAATCAATGGAATTTATTGAGTGCTTACTGAATGCAGAGCACTGTATTAAGTGCTTGGGAATGAACAATACAACTCAGTAAAAGAGATAATGCCCCTCCCAAAGTGTATAGCTTCTACTAGGGTGGAAACTAAGACAGTTTCTAAGAACAAACTAAGAACTTAGAACTAGAACTAAGTTATAATTAACAGAACTAAGAACACTTAAGTTAACTAAGAACAGTAAACTCGTTGTTATTGGGCGACGTGTTGGTCTTTGCAACATAATTATCTTTTCAATCAGTCTGAGTAGGAGCATCCTATCTGTATTTTGTTCATTTTAACATTGCTCTTCAATGAAAGCGGGCTCGTTACCGTATGCAGAGCACTGGTCCAAGGGCTTAAGAGGGTACAATGCGACAGAGTGAAAGAGTTAAGTCTCCCTCCCGAAGTGCATAGATACTACTAGAATGGAAACTAAGACAACGGGAGAGTGAATTTAAGGTTGTTGTTGTTGAGTGATGCGGTTGTCTTTGCAATGTAATTATCTTTTCAATCAATATCAGTAGGCGCGTCCTAGCTTTATTTGTGTTCGTCTTAAAATTACTCTTCATTTAAGGCTGCCTCGTTACTTTGGGAGAATGCAATTGTATTTCTGAATTGACTCAGGTTTCTCCAACCAAGAGACTGGCCCACTGCCAAACAGCCTGGTAGAGCGGTCACCAGCATATGAAGCACATCTGTCATAAGCCGCCCTTCGATTTTTGCTTTGGAAATGACTACGGAAGACTTGATATTTGCAATCAATCAGTGGTACTTATTGAGGCCTTGCCAAGTACTCGGGAGAGTGCAATTCAATAGAGGAGTGGAAACAAACACTGCCCAGCAGGAGTTTACGCTCTAGAGGGGGAAAAAATTACAGATAGGTGAAATGGCTGAATATAAGAATATGTACATAAATGTTGTAGGGCTGGGCTAAATCTCAAGTGCTTAAGGGCTGCAAACACATAGGAGGGAGGGTAGATAGGAGAAATAAGAAGTAGTGTGGCCTAGTGGAAAGAGGCTTGGAAGTCAGAGGACCTGGGTTCTAATCCCGGCTCCATCACTTGTCTGCTGGGTGACCTTGAGCAAGTCATTTAACTTCCCTGTGCCCCAGTTACCTCATCTGTAACATGGGGATTAAGACAGTGAGCCCCATGTAAGTGCTTAATAAATGCCATTATTATTATTATTATTTTATATTTTACTCTCCCAAGCACTTAGTACAGTACTTTGCACTCAGTAAGCACTCAGTAAACACAATTGAATGAATGAATGAATAGACCTTTTAGACTGTGAGCCCACTGTTGGGTAGGGACTGTCTCTATATGTTGCCAATTTGTACTTCCCAAGCGCTTAGTACAGTGCTCTACACATAGTAAGCGCTCAATATATATGATTGATGATGACCTGGGAGCCAAAAGGGCCTGGGTTTTAATCTCAGCTCTACCATTTGTCTGTTAGGTGATCTTGGGCAAGTCACATAACTTCTCTGTGCCTCAGTTGCCTCATCTGTAAAATGAGGATTAGGACTGTGAGCCCTATGTGGGACATGGACTGTGTCCAACCTGATTAGCTTGTTTCTACCCAAGCACTTAGTACAGTATGGTAAATCCTTAGGAAATACCATAAAAAAATCCCACTGGAATTTTTTCCAGTTCTGCCAGATTCTAGTGCTTATATTATAAAGGGTCTGTGCGCCTGCTATACCCAAGGAGTCACCGCTGAAATGTCTGGAAATCCAGCAGACGTTTTATTAATCAATCGTATTTATTGAGCACCCACTGTGGGCAGAGCACTGTACTAAGAGTTTGGGAGAATACAATATAACAGAGTTGCAGTCTTGCAGTCTTTCCAGTGCCGAGGCACAATCTTTATGGGATAGTTCCCTGCATCTGAATCATGAAATACAGTTTTTAAGGGTTTGATTTTTGTTTTCCTTTCCTTTTTCCCTCCAGGGTGCTTTTCAGGAGACAATGACCGCTTCTTTCCCATTCATCAGAGGAAGCATGGGAAGCCTGTATTTATCCATCGCCACGTGCAAGGTATTGAGAAAAGTTTGGACACTAACCACCAGAAGACTTATAAACACAATGTCCACTCCCTCTTTCATTCAAAAGTAAGCAATCTTCAGCCGGGAATAATTGAGAAATCAACATTCCCTAGATCAGCATACGATCCGTCTCTCAACTTGCTAGCTATGACCGGTCAAGATCTAGAAGTGGAAAACCTTCCCGTCCCAGCAGCTAATTTGATTGTTGTGGTAAGTGCAGTTTTCAATCACGGTTATTCTACTCTTTGGGAATGGGGTTAACTCTTGAAGAACTCCTAATAATTCTGCCAAAAATGAAGACCCACAAGGGAAATTTTTAGAGGTAAGCTACTAGACACAAGATAATGTGCACTGTTGAGAAAAGAGAAGCTGTCTCTTTGTTTCCATTTTGTGCGTTAAGGTGCGGGGATCTGGATTTGGACAAGCACAGAGTTTTAGGGCATAGCAGAAATGAATGTGATCGGAAGCTATTTGGGAAGCTGGGTAATCTGAATTTATCATTAACTCAATTTCGGTGTTTTAGTGCAAAAATAACTGCATACCATGCGTATTTATCGGACTGCAATAATGTATTTTAATGAAGGTTAACCAGTTAGAGGAGCTGTGTTGCCTAGTGGAAAGAGCATGGGCCTGGCAGAGAATATGGGTTATACTCCCTGCTCCATCGCTTGCCTGATGTGTGCCATTGGGCAAGTCACTTCAATTCTCTGTGACTCATTTTCTTATAGGAATTCAAATTCCTACTCTCCCTCTCCTCTAGACTGTGAGCCCCATGTGGAACACGGACTTCATCTGACCTGATTATGTACCCTAGCGTTTTGTGCAGTGCTTGGCACATTAAAGCATTTAACGAATACTATAACTATTATTATTTAGGTGTCCCCAAGATATATATATCTGTACAGGACAGAGGAGCCAGAGTCCAGAACAAAGATGAAAAAATGGGTACAGATTAGTAACTATTAACACAATGTTACTACAGTTTTCTTCTTCCATTCTCCAAAAGACTGTATGAGTCGAGGAATTATATCACCTTCCCTCTTGAGAGGCAGTGAGAGAATTAAGGAGCTCAAAGCTTCATTATTATTCATTCATTCATACAGTCAATCATATTTATTGAATGTGTAACAATAAACAGACACATTCCCTTCCCATAGTTACTTTAGGTGGCTGAAGTCAGGGGAAACAGGTGGAAAAAAATACTTCCAGCCTAAAAATCAGACCCCAAAAGAAGACGTGTTTCTTTGTAATCTTCCTGATTATAAAATTCTTAAAGGTAAATATGGCCTCTTCTCTATCTTTCTCCACAATATGTCTAAAACATAATATTTGGTACATGGTGGCAAATGGGTAGATGATGGCTTTACAGACATTCAAGAAAATGTCGTAGGATAATAATGAAATAAACCATCCACTAGTCCGAGAGTTCTTTCTTCCCACAGTATGTTGAGTTTCATCACCTACAGGAAGTTTGCCTTAAAGTTTTGAAGCGATTCATAAGGAAGGGAAGCAGTATGGCTAGTGTCTAGAGCATGGGCCTGGGTGTCAAAAGGAACCTGATTTCTAATCCTGGCTCTGCCCCCTTTCTGCTGTATGACCTTGGGCAAGTCACTTAACCATAAAAAAGAAGACAAAATGCTCACACTGAGCCAGATTATTCGCCAGACTCAAGTCACAATCTAGTAGTGAAGCCAATCAGAGATTCAATTGGCAGCCATCTCTGAGACCACTTAGTGCTTTCTAAACGTAATGGTTTAAGAGTGTTAGAAGCCAAACTTCACAAAAGGGAGCAACTTGGGCGGGAAGGAAGCAGTAGCATACTGCATCAATTGAAACACCCCATCAGATCCAAATGGCCTCAAATCTTCCTCACCTGGGAGACGTCCGCATTTTAAGCTCCACTGAGCGGGGAGTGGAAATTCCCATCTAAACAATGAGATCGGTGCGCTTACCAATTCCACGGTGGTGGAGTGGGTGGGGAGACAGGGAGGGAAGAAAGAGGGTAGGTAATGAACAACTCTAGGCTGAGGGATGGAGTTTGCGGGCTATTAGCCTCCGATGGGGAAGAAGAGCTTTCCTCACAGGGATGATGATTACTGAAATGTCAGCTGGGGCGGCGTTAGTGGTTTCCTGTCTGAAGGAGCTAAATGGATGTTAAATTAGAACAAATGGGCCTAAAATGGCCTTTAGGCAAAAAATGGACATTGCTCTATTGTCTTTGAAGTGTAAAGTCGAATATGGAGCCTAAAAACAAAATGAAAAAATGAGTTATGGTTGTCGAGTAGAGCTATTATCAGGAATGACCATGAAATAAGTGGCTTGAAGCAATTTGCATTGAAAGAGGCAGATGGAGTTTCCTGTTCCAACTGAGCTCCTTAAAGGTGGTTGAAAATCTTCTTGCCCGTGTCTTTATCCTCCCAGAATTCAGTACTCTCTTTAGTGATTGGGATGCCGAGCTTGGGTACCTTCTTTATCCCAAACAAAAATCAAGCGATGGTTAACGCTCGGCAATCTCACATAGGATGAACATTTTTCAGGTCTTGCTGACGGACAAAAATAGTAATTAATTAACTCATTCATTCAATCGTATTTATTGAGCACTGACTGTGTGCAGAGCACTGTGCTAAGCTCTTGGGAGAGGACAGTACAGCAATAAACAGACACATTCCCTGCCCACAGTGAGCTTACAGTTTAAGCGGGGGAGACGGAAACTAATATAAATAAATAAATTACAGATCCGTACATAAGTGTTGTGAGGCTGGGTTGGGGACAAACAAATGGAGCAAGTCAGGGCGACGTAGAAGGGAGTTGGAGAAGAGAAAGGGGGGTTAGTCAGGGAAGGCCTCTTGGAGAAGATGTGCCCTCATCAAGGCTTTGAAGGTGGGGAGAGTAATTGTTGGAATTGAGGAGGGAGGACATGGGTGAGGGGTCAGGGGCCAGATAGAGGAAACTGAGGCACAGTGAGAAGGTTAGCATTAGAGGAGCAAAGTGTGCGGGCTGGGTTGTAGTGGGAGAGCAGTGAGGTGAGGTAGGAGGGGGCAAGGTGATTGACTGCTTTAAAGCCAATGATGAGGAGTTTTTGTTTGATGCGGAGGTGGACGGGTAGCTACTGGAGTTTTTTGAGGAGTGGGGTGACATGTACTCTATTTACTCTATTTATTTATTTTACTTATTACTCTATTTATTTTACTTGTACATATCTATTCCATTTATTTTATTTTGTTAGTATGTTTGGTTTTGTTTTCTGTCTCCCCCTTTTAGACTGTGAGCCCACTGTTGGGTAGGGACTGTCTCTATATGTTGCCAACTTGTACTTCCCAAGCGCTTAGTACAGTGCTCTGCACACAGTAAGTGCCCAATAAATACGATTGATGATGAATGTTTTTGTAGAAAAATGATCTAGGTAGCAGAGTGAATTTTGGACTGGAGTGGGGAGAGACAGGAGCCTGGGAGGTCAGCAAGGAGGCTGATGCAGTAATCTAGGTGGGATAGGATGAGTGATTATATTAGCATGGTAGCAGTTTGGATGGAGAGGAAAAGGCAGATTTTAGGGGTGTTGTGAAGGTGGGACTGAAAGGAATTAGTGATTGATTGAATATGTGGGTTGAATGAGAGAGAAGTCAAGGATAACACCAAGGTTACAGACTTGTGAGACAGGAAGGATGGATGTGCCGTCAACAGTGAGGGTAAAGCCAGGGGGAGGACAGGGTTTGGGTGGGAAGATAAGGAGATCTGTTTTGAACGTGTTAAGCTTGAGATAATAGGAGGACATCCAAGTAGAGATGTCTTGAAGGCAAAAGGAAATGCGAGACTGCGGAGAGGGAGAGAGATCAGGGCTGGAAGTATAGATTTGGGTATCATCCGTATAGAGGTGGTAGTTGAAGCCATGGGAGTGAATGAGTTCTCCAGGGGAGTGGGAGCATGGAGAATCGAAGGGGACTCAGAACTGAACCTTGAGGGACCCCCACAGTTAGGGGGTGGGAGGCAGCGGAGGAAACCTGCGAAGAAGACTGAGAATGAACAGCCAGAGAGGTAGGAGGAGAACCAGGAGAAGATAGTGTCAGCGAAGCCAAGGTAGGATAACGTTTCCAGGAGAAAGGGCTGGTCGACAATGTCGAAGGCAACTGAGAGGTTGAGAAGGATTAGGATGGATTTGGCAAGAAGGAGCTCATTGGTGACCTTAGTAATAATGGTAATAATTGTGGCATTTGTTAAACATTTACTATGTGCTGGGTTCAGTGAGCTGGACATGGAGCTCACTGTGTAACTAGGAGGGAGAACAGGTATCAAATCCCCATTTTACTGATGAGGAAATTGAGGCACAAAGAAGTTAAGTGACCTGCCTAAGGTCACTCAGTAGGCAAGCAGCAAAACTGGAGCTAGAACCCAAGCCCTGTGACTCCTAGATCTGTGCTCTTTCCACAAGGCCATGCTGATGACACCCAAATCGACATCTCTGCCCCTGCTCTCTCCCCCTCCCTCCAGGCTTGCATCTCCTCCTGCCTTCAGGACATCTCCATCTGGATGTCCGCCCGCCACCTAAAGCTCAACATGTCGAAGACTGAGCTCCTTGTCTTCCCTCCCAAACCTTGTCCTCTCCCTGACTTTCCCATCTCTGTTGACGGCACTACCATCCTTCCCGTCTCACAAGCCCGCAACCTTGGTGTCATCCTCGACTCCGCTCTCTCATTCACCCCTCACATCCAAGCCTTCACCAAAACCTGCCGGTCTCAGCTCCGCAACATTGCCAAGCTCCGCCCTTTCCTCTCCATCCAAACCGCTACCCTGCTCGTTCAAGCTCTCATCCTATCCCGTCTGGACTACTGCATCAGCCTTCTCTCTGATCTCCCATCCTCGTGTCTCTCCCCACTTCAATCCATACTTCATGCTGCTGCCCGGATTGTCTTTGTCCAGAAACGCTCTGGGCATGTTACTCCCCTCCTCAAAAATCTCCAGTGGCTACCAATCAATCTGCGCATCAGGCAGAAACTCCTCACCCTGGGCTTCAAGGCTGTCCATCCCCTCGCCCCCTCCTACCTCACCTCCCTTCTCTCCTTCTCCAGCCCAGCCCGCACCCTCCGCTCCTCTGCCGCTAATCTCCTCACGGTGCCTCATTCTCGCTTGTCCCGCCATCGACCCCCGGCCCACGTCCTGCCCCGGGCCTGGAATGCCCCCAGTCCCTCTGCCCATCCGCCAAGCTAGCTCTCTTCCTCCCTTCAAGGCCCTACTGAGAGCTCACCTCCTCCAGGAGGCCTTCCCAGACTGAGCCCCTTCCTTCCTCTCCCCCTCGTCCCCCTCTCCATTCCCCCCATCTTACCTCCTTCCCTTCCCCACAGCACCTGTATATATGTATATATGTTTGTGCATATTTATTACTCTATTTATTTATTCATTTATTTTACTGGTACATATCTATTCTATTTATTTTATTTTGTTAATATGTTTGGTTTTGTTCTCTGTCTCCCCCTTCTAGACTGTGAGCCCACTGTTGGGTAGGGACTGTCTCTCTATGTTGCCAAATTGTACTTCCCAAGCTCTTAGTACAGTGCTCTGCACACAGTAAGTGCTCAATAAATACGATTGATTAATTCTCTGTGCCTCAGTTACCTCATCTGTAAAATGGGGATTAAGACTGTTAGCCCCCTGTGGGACAACCTGATCATCTTGTAACCTCCCCAGCGCTTAGAGCAGTGCTTTGCACATAGTAAGCACGTAATAAATGCCATCATTAATTAACTAATCATGTAATTTATTAATTTATATGAATGTCTGTCTCCCCCTCTAGACTGTAAGCTCATTGTGGGCAGGGAATGTGACTGTTATATTGTTATATTGTACTCTCCCAAGCGCTTAGTACAGTGCTGTGCACATAGTAAGTGTTCAATAAGTTCGACTGACTGTCTGACTGAAATCTAAGGGGCCAAGAGCTTAGTACAGTGCTCTGCACCAGTAAGTGTTCAATAAGTACGACTGGCTGACTGAAGTCTAAGGGGCCAAGTGCTTAGTACAGTGCTCTGCACCTAGTAAGTGTTCAGTAAGTATGACTGACTGGCTGACTGATGTCTAAGGGGCCAATTCAAACTATCACAAAGGAACACTTTTTCACTTGTCAAGGGCTAGAGACAATCGAATGAATGAATATGGAAATTTGCAAAAAAGATACGTAGATTCCAAGGGCTGGAGGCAGTTGGATAAATGCATGGACAAGAGATTCATAAACTCCTTGAGAGCAGAGGTCATATCTACTAAATCCATTGTATTCTCTCAAATGCTTAGTAATAATAATAATAATGGTATTTACAGCGTACTGCACATAGTAAGCACTCAATCAATATCATTGATCGATTGACGATGGCTTGAGAAAATTCGGAATGTTAGGGGTGTTAGCATGATTAGATTTTTCTTAAAATTATTTAAAAAAACTGTGGTATTTGTGCTTACCATTTGCTAAGCCCTGAACTAAACAAAGTTAAACTAATCAAAGTTTCAGTCACTGTCCCCCATGGGGCCCACAGTGAAAGTAGGAGGGGGAAGAGGTGTTTAATCCCCACTTTACAGATGAGGAAATTGGTATGCCCAAGGTCACATAAGCGACAGGGCCTGAATTAGAATCCAGGCCCTCCAACTCTGAGGCCCTCACACTTTCCACTGGGCCACCAAGGCGGAGTACTGGGCAGAAGAAACTGATGCAATTATGGAATGTCTCGTTTCCATTTTGTAAACTATCCAACCATAGATTCTACTTTTTTGAATTTTTGGGGAAGGTGAAGCAGTGTTGCCTGGTAGAAAGAGTAAGGGCCTGTGGATCAGAGGATCTGAGTTCTAATTCTGACCCGAACTGTGAAGCAGAGAACCTGTAATTGTTACCTTGCCACCTGGGCAGGGACTGTCTCTATATGTTGCCGACTTGTTCTTCCCAAGCACCTAATACAGTGCTCTGCACACAGTAAGCACTCAATGAATACGATGGAGTGAATGAATGAATGAATGCCTGCTGTGTGACCTTGGGCAAGTCATAACTTCTCTGTGCCTCAGTGGCCTCCCCTGTAAAATAATATTCAACACCTGTTCTCCCTCCCACTTGGACTGTGAGCCCCAGGTGACACAGGGATTGTGTCTGACCTGATTATCTTGTATCGACCCCGGTACTTAATACATAGCATGACACATAGTAAGTCCTTAACAAAATCCACTACTATTATTACTTTTCTACTCTTCTGAGAGCAGTTTGGTTTAGTGGAAACAGCATGCATGGGACAAGGATTCAGAGGACCTGGGTTCTAGTGCTGGCTCGTCTGCAGAGTGACCTTGTGCGAGTCACTTAAATTCTCTGCGCCTCAGTTACCTTATCTGAAAAACAATGGGTAAGACTCGGAGCCCCACGTGAGACAGGGACTGCGTCCAACCTGATTATCTTGAATCTACCCCTGGCATTACTACAGTGGTTGGCACATAATAAGCACTGAATAAATACCATTTTTTCAGTGTCAAATATGTATTCCTAGTTAGGGGGAAAGCCTGTGCCCATTTTACTGGGAGAAATTATTTTATCTACCCGTTTACTTAAATGATGGATTCCAGTTGGGTCAGTTCAGACTATTAATCTGTATTGCATCGCCTGAATTTTTGCCAGCTTTTCCATCAGTTGCCAGTACCGTATTATGAGAATGCACATTTTGACTGATGGACTATCGGTAGCCTGAAGGGAAAACCATGGTATTTCAATAAAAATCTTCTTGTCTGGCATATCTTGATTTATTTTAGGCATGTTCCTTTTTTTTTTTTCCAGAAACCGGAACTGTGGGCTCATCTAATTAGTACAGCGCTCTGCCCCCAGTAAGCACTCAATACATATCATTGATCGATTGACTGAGGTGGGTTAAGTGACCTGCCCAAGGTCTCGCTGCTGGACAATGGCAGAGCTGGCGTTCAAAGTCAGTCCTGTGCTCTAAGACTGAAGGCTATTCAGCAAATCCAAAAATAATAATGTGGTTGCTACAATCCACCTTGAATAAATGGCAAGATGATATATGAATGCATCCAATACCTGACTAACGTGGTGATAGTGTAGATTGTGGGTGGGAATGTGTTTACCTACTCTGTTGTACTAGACTCTCCCATGTGCCTAGTACAGTCCTGGGCACCTAGTAAACAGTCAATAAATACCATTGATTGATATAGACGAATTCAGAGCATTCTTGCAGAGATGAAGATGGGCGTGTCTTCATTCATTCAATTGTATTTATTGAGTGCTTACTGTGTGCAGAGCACTGTACTAAGCGCTTAATACAGTACAGCTACCCGTCAACATAAATCAAAGTGGCTATTTGGAGATGCTCAAGGCATCTGTCCTAGGAGAGAGAGCTTTAAATATGCCATGCAAGGGAGAGAGGGTTTGTGAGCAAACCTAGAGGGCTAAATTTTCCAGAACGATGATTCTTTGGGGCCCCAGAGCTCCCAGAGGGATGGAATCAGGACTCAAAAAGCTTTCCAAACTTCACAGATGTTCTGCCTTGGCGTCGATTAGTTCAGAGCTACTGGTTGCTGCCCGGGAAATTTTCCCAGATATGCCTAAAAGAGATTGCATTCTCTTTGGATTCATTAAAGTCAGAGAGCCGAAAAGGACGCCGGTTTGCAAGTGAATAAAAACATTAAAATTTAATTGGCTATTTTAGGAACCCGCTTGCTAAATTAAAAAAGATCGCGAGCTGAGTTCGAAGTCGGCTTCCTGGGAAAGAGCTTTTCAAAGTGGATATAATCTTTATCATTTAGCCTCGTCATTAGTCTTTCAGGAATTAAATGGCATGCTAGAGGATGAAAGGAGAATAATAAATGTACCATTACATAAAAGTCGGCCCACCCATAAATCATTCATGACTTCCCTACTCATCAGTACTTGGCTCTTTGATTTTTAATCGAGAGGTGGTCTAGATATTAGAAAAAGGAAATTGGTAGATCTGATAACAGGCAACTTTCATTAGGGCATTAATTAATATTAGGTGGGTACGGAGCCTTGAATACAAAAAAATGTTTTCAAAGTTGTGTTTCATCATGGGGACTTAATTTTGCTCATCTTGTCAGTGAGCCCAATAAAAATATGCATAATTGTCAACTATTTATGCAGCATGACTCAGTTGTATAACAGCAAGAGGAACCGGGTTAAATGCACACTAAGGAAATCGGTCGCAGTTGGTTGGCAAGGAGACCTTGCCATGTTGAATCCTTGGCATGAATCTCCTCTGCCTACTCAGTTGACGGGCTCCCCACCTAATGTGATGTTCACTAATTTCTGAAATTCAGTAGATTTTATGAATTGGCAAATTAGAGAAATAGTCAGGATAACGGGTAAAATCAGGCCTTTGTGATTAAACTACTTAGATGATGGATGATTCAAAGCTCTACTTCATTTTGGTCTTGGAAACAGTCACGGCCCTTCTCCACGCCTGCATCCTCCATCCCTTTCCTTCTCTTTAGTGATTCTCTGCACAATCAATTAATCAATTGAGCTATGGTATTGATTGAGTGCTTAGTGTGTGCAGAGTAAGCTCTTAAGAGAGTGAAGAGAGTGCAGTGCTGTAGAATTGGTACTTTCCCTGTCCTCAAGGAGTTTACAGTCTAACGCGAAACTGCCATGCTCTCACCAATCAATAAATGATATTTACCGAGTGTGTATTCCATGCCCAGCACTGTACTTAGTAAATATGATTCCTGCCCTCAAAGAGTTTATAGTCCAGTGGAACAATTGCCATGTTCCCACTTATTGATTAATTACTCCCATTTATTGATTACTTTGTGACGAGCACTGTTCTAAGTACTTGAGAAAGTACAATAGAGTTGGTAGACAGGATTCCTGCCATCAAAAACCTTGCAGAGAAAAGCGGTTCAGTATTTTCCGATCAAATGGCGCTCAAACTTAAAAAAATGAGAAGTAGCTTGGCCTAATGGGAAGAGCACAGGACTGGCAATCAGAGGGCCTGAGTTCTAATCCCAACTCTTCCCCTTGTCTGTTGCATGACCTTGGTGAATCCCTTAACTACTATATGACTCAGTTTCCGCATTTAGAAAATCGGATTTAAATACCTGTTCACTCTCCCCCTACGACAGTGAGCCTCATGTGTGTCCTGGGCTGCATCTGTACTGATTGTATTGTATATGACGCAGTGCTTAGTACACATTAAACATGTTATTATTATTATTAACTATACTGAATTCTAAGCACACATGGGTATTTGTCAATTAGACAACCCCCCTCCCCCAAGCTATCCAGCTGTTTTGCCTCAAGTCCCTACTTAGAATAATATGAAAGCATCACTCTCACTCATATCTAAACTTGGCAGACAGTGTGACTGTGTCCAATTCAAAATCTTTCTCTTGAAACACTAAACTAAGGAGTAAGCAGCTTACTCAAGGCCACCTGTGTCCTCATGTCTGAAACAGTCCTGGAAGAACTCTTCCCAGTAAAAGAGATTTATTGTTTCATTCATTCATTCATTCAATCGTATTTATTGAGCGCTTACTGTGTGCAGAGCACTGTACTAAGCGCTTGGGAAGTACAAGTTGGCAACATATAGAGACGGTCCCTACCCAACAGCGGGCTAGCAGTCTAGAAGGGGGAGACAGAGAACAAAACAAATTAACAAAATAAAATAAATATGCACAAATAAAATAAATAAATAAGTAGAGTAATAAATTCATACAAACAAACATTCCTTCAGCAGTCAAGTGGCTCCATTTGCGGTACAAATATTGAAACGTTTGTCGAAACAAATCCCGAGCAGAGGAGTAATCTCCACTGAACTGTTGTGAGTTAAAACAACCTAGATTGGTTGTGATCTCTCAAACCGTGAGCCCCAAGAGGGATCAGGACCGTGACCAATCTGATTATTTTGTATCGAACTCAGTGCTTGGCACATTGTAGCTCTTAATAAATGTCTTCACCTATGCACATCGGGAGGAACACCATCATTTAATTAGTTTCAGTCAATCAACCCATCAACCAAGGGTATTTATTGAATTCTTACCATGTCTGTCTCCCCTTCAGGCCCATAAACTGCTTTGGGAGGGGGTGGCGTCTACCTGCTTTGATGTATTTTACTGTCCCTCGTGCTTAGTCAGTAGTGGCATGGGAAAGATTCAAAGGCAAGTGATCAAAAGGTTGCTCAAAGACAACGGCAGAGAGTTTTTAATGCACGGAAAAAGGCAATGGTAAACTACTTTCGTATCTTTACTGAGAAAACTCTATGGAGACACATGCCAGAATGACTTTATGACAGAAGTTGGGAAGTTCTGAAAAGGTTGTGACCGTGAAGCCGGAACCAACTCCGGGAAGCGGCGCGGCTCAGTGAAAAGAGCCCGGGCTTGGGAGTCCGAGGTTGTGGATTCAAATCCCAGCACTGCCCCTTATCAGCTGTGTGACTTG
This sequence comes from Tachyglossus aculeatus, assembly GCF_015852505.1. Classification (NCBI taxonomy): domain Eukaryota; kingdom Metazoa; phylum Chordata; class Mammalia; order Monotremata; family Tachyglossidae; genus Tachyglossus; species Tachyglossus aculeatus. The sequence goes on along the minus strand of NC_052079.1, from coordinate 19,871,449 downwards.
GGGCAAGTCACTTCACTTCTCTGGGCCTCAGTTCCCTCATCTGGAAAATGGGGATGAAGACTGTGAGCCCCCCGTGGGACAACCTGATCACCTTGTATCCACCCCAGCGCTTAGAACAGTGCTTGGCACATAGTAAGTGCTTAACAAATACCAACATTATTATTATTATTAACTCAACGTCATTTGAAGATGAAGAAGTGCATAGTCGGTCAGTTGTATTTATTAAGCACTTACTGTGTGCCGGACACTGTACTAAATGCTTCGGAGAGTACAGTACGATAATAAACAGACATATTTCCTGCTCACAATGAGCTTACAGTCTAGAGCCATGCTCTGCACACAGTAAGCACTCAATAAATACCATCGACTGATGGATTGTAGAGCAAAGTACTAAGTCCTTGGGTGAGTACCACAGACTAAGTAGTCAAAATCCCTGCCCAAAATTAATTTACAGTCTAGCCGATTGTATAGTAGAGAGGGTTGTTCATCTCTACAGGGAAGCTCAGCTCACCTGAAGTACCTTTGTTTTAGTTCATTTTGTAGCCAGCGCTTGCCCAAAGCCTGGAAAAAGACTCTGTGGGTGAATAGCTTAATGAAATTATTCGCATCGCATCTACCAAGGAACAGATAAGGATTATCGTAAATAGGTACTGTTGATAAACCAAAATGCTAAGAGATAAATAATTTGCTGATTTGGGATTGGGGTAGCGAAGGATTGGGCTAGCCAGTACAGATATTTGGCTTTTTTTACACTTTTCTAGATTGGGGATGGGGAGGAAGAAGCGGAAATAAGCAGTTATGGGGTATGTGGCGGGGGGGGGAGGGGATGCCTTAACTGCAATTTAGCCCTGGCCCCAACTTTTGCAATCCCCCAAAGCTTAGCCCCATGGCAACTCCTCAGACTGTCCTGGAGTTTGACGAATTTCCCTGGCCCACTGATCCACTGGATGGAAGGCTCTACAGTTGGAAGAAACCGGACTAGATCTGAGATCTGAGACAGGGAGTCAGGAGATCCGAGGTTTAACCCCAGCTTCTCCACTTGCCTGCTGTGTGTCCTTGGGTAAGCCACTTAACTTCTCTGTGCTTCAATTTACTCAGCTGTAAAATGGAGCTGAAGTAGCTGTTCCCCCTCCTTCTGAGACTGTAAGCCCCTTGTGGGACTATGTCTGATTTACTAATCTTGTATCTATCCCCGACTTTGGGACGGAGTAAACTCGTAATAAGTACCATCATTTTTATTTAAATAATTGCAAAGAAAGGAAGAGAAAGAGGAAGAGTTTAACCTGTAATGAATGTTGTTACTTAACCACTTGTTTTTATTTATAGCTAATAATTATTATTATTATGGTATTTGTTAAGCACTTTCTATAAGTCAAGCACTAAGCCCTGGGGTTAGATGCATATTTATCAGTTCAGGTACAATCCTTTTCTCACATAGGGCTCACATTCTAAGAAGGATGGAGAACAGCTATTGAATCCCCATTTTACAGATGAGGAAACTGAGGCACAGTGAAGTTAAGTGACTTGCCCAAGGTCACACAGCAGACAAATGGAGGAGCAGGAATTAGAACTCGAGTCCTCTGATTCCCAGGCCCAAGTTCTTTCCACTTGGCCACACCACTCCACAATACTATCTAACGCTATTGTATTGTCATAGATTTACATCTCCTTGTCTCTTCCATAAGATTGTTATGATAATGATATTATAAAACACTTCCTATGTGCTAAATACTGAACTAAATTCCAGGGTAGATATCAGAGAATCAGATTGGATATAGGCCCTGTCTCTCACTGGGCTCACAGCCTAAGTAATAATAATAATAATAATAATAATAATAATAACAGTAGCATTTATTAAGCGCTTAATATGTGCTAAGTAATAATAGTAATAATAAGAATAATAATGAAATTTGTTAAGCGCTTACTATGTGCAAAGCACTGTTCTAAGCGCTGCAGAGTATACAAGGTGATTAAGTTGTCCCACGTGGGGCTCACAGTCTTAATCCCCATTTTACAGACGAGGCCCAGAGAAGTGAAGTGACTTGCCCAAAGTCACACAGCTGACAAGTGGCGGAGCTGGGATTTGAACCCATGACCTCTGGCTCCCAAGCCCGGGCTCTTGCCACCGAGTCCCGCTGCTTAGTAACAGGCATTGAATCTCTGTTTCAATCAATCAATCAATCAATCGTATTTATTGAGCGCTTACTGTGTGCAGAGCACTGTACTAAGCGCTTGGGAAGTACCAGTTGGCAACATATAGAGACAGTCCCTACCCAACAGTGGGCTCACAGTCTAAAAGGGGTAGACAGAGAACAAAACCAAACATACTAACAAAATTAAATAGACTAGATATGTACAAGTAAAATAAATAAATAAGTAGAGTAATAAATATGTACAAACATATATACATATATACAGGTGCTGTGGGGAAGGGAAGGAGGTAAGATGGGGGGATGGAGAGGGGGACGAGGGGGAGAGGAAGGAAGGGGCTCAGTCTGGGAAGGCCTCCTAGTCTGGGAGGCCAGATGAGGTAACTGAGGCACAGAGAAGGGAAGTGACTTGCTCAAGGTCACTAAGCAGGAAGGTGGCAGACCTAGGATTAGAACCCAGATTCCCCAATTCCCAGGCCTGCATTCTTTCCAGTAGGCCTCACTGCTTCTCTCTTTGAGGGGAGGAATCATGTTTAATGTTTCTGAATGTTTTCCAAATGCCTACTTCAGCATTCTGTTAGTAATTCATTCATTCACTCATTCAGTCATATTTATTGAGTGCTTACTGTGTGCAGAGCACTGTACTGAGCGCTTGGGAAGTACAAGTTGGCAACATATAGAGACGGTCCCCACCCAACAGCTGGCTCACAGTCTAGAAGGGGGAGGTCATGGCAATAAAATGGTGATTCCAAAACATGAGAAGCAGTGGGGTCCAGTGGAAAGAGCAGCTAATACCAGTTTCACCACTCATCTGCTTTGGCCAAGTCTCTTAATTTCTCTTTGCCTCAGTTACCTCATCTGTAAAATGGGGATTAAGACCGTGAGGCCCATGTGCGACCTGGGCTGGAAGTGGACGTGGTCCGTGTCTAACTTGATATGTACTCCAGGACTTAGTAGAGTGCTTGGCACATAGTAAGTGCTTAATAAATACCAAAAACCTTTTTTTAAAACACTAAACTAAAATCTTGCCTTAATCGTCCACCATCTTCCAACTAAAAAAGGGAATCCTGGGGCATGAGAAGCAGCGTGGCTCAATGGAAAGAGCACGGGCTTGGGAGTCAGAGGTCATGGGTTCAAATCCAGACTCCACCAATTCTCAGCTGTGTGACCTTGGGCAAGTCACTTAACTTCTCTGCAGTTCAGTTACCTCATCTGTAAAATGGGGATTAAGACTGTGAGCCCCACGTGGGACAACCTGATCACCTTGTATCCACCTCCAGAGCTTAGAACAGTGCTTTGCACATAGTAAGCGCTTAACAAATACTATTATTATTATTATTATTATATTATTATGATTGCCAAATAGGTGGGGTATCCTTGATTGAAAACAAAAATATTTGAGGCAACCTGTTCTTCACTGTCCAAAAAGTAGAGGCAGAGGGATAAATGGCCACAAAGAGTGAAATGGTGTCTGCTTCCCATATTCAATGTCGTATTTATTGAGCACTTACTGTGTGCAGAGCACTGTACTAAGCGCTTGGGAAGTCCAAGTTGGCAGCATATAGAGACGGTCCCTACCCAACAGTGGGCTCACAGTCTTAAAGGGGGGAGACAGAGAACAAAACCAAACATACTAACAAAATAAAATAAATAGAATAGATATGTACAAGTAAAATAAATAAATAGAGTAATAAATATGTACAAACATATTTACATATATACAGGTGCTGTGGGGAAGGGAAGGAGGTAAGATGGGGGGATGGTGAGGGGGATAAGGGGGAGAGGAAGGAAGGGGCTCAGTCTGGGAAGGCCTCCTGGAGGAGGTGAGCTCTCAGTCGGGCCAACTGTTGTGGCCCTGGGGCCACGTGGTGTTTGTTAGCAACAGAGTCCTAGTGGCTTTAGGACAGAGGTTGTGACTCTCAAATGCTTAATATAGTGCCCTGCTCAAGGTAAGATCTCAATAAATGCCAATTTATCCACACTAATGCACCCTACGGTTTCTCTAGTCGTCTGCTACCATCATTTTGCTTCATTTTAATAGTAATAGTATCTATTAAGCACTTACCACATGCAGAGCATTGTACTAAGCTCTGGGAGAGAATCCAGAGTTGGGAATTAGCCGCGGTGCCGTAAGAGGGTTTCATCTGTCCACTCTGTTCAAGATTTCCCTTTTATAATTCCCCATGGAGTTGTCACCTGTGGTCTTCCCGTGTTCTTGTAATGTTTTGTTCTGCTCTGTTGCTGAATTGCACTTTCCAAGTGCTTGGTCCAGTGCTCTGCACACAGTAAGCGCTCAATAAATGTGACTGAATGAATGAATGAGTTCATTCAATGAGTCAAAACTCCTGGATTTGCTGCCTCACCCAAAGACACAGAAAGTAGCCAGCCTTCTCCTAGCTAGTCTTGCACTTTACCGGCTGATTGCTGCAGTTTGGAACAATGCCGAATGCCCTACTTTTTTTAATTTAACTGCCATTCACTAAGTGCTTTCTCTTGGCTAAGTGCTGGGGTAAGTGCAAACTAATCAGATCAGTGCCTGTCCCTTAGGGGGGCTCAAAATCGAAGAGGGAGAGTGGTTGATAGCAAGTTTCTGAATTCAAAGTTCCTCCCATCACTCTTTGATATAGAGGCAACCAATATTTATTTAATTTAATGGTTTAACTGCAAAACCGCCTGTGGTGGGCAGGGATCGTCTCTGTTGTGGAATTGTACTTCCCAAGCGCTTAGTACAGTGCTCTGCACACAGTAAGCGCTCAATAAATACGACTGACTGACAGGGAATTGGTGTAGTGAATAGAGAGTCCAAGAATAGAATAGAACAGAATAGAATAGAGAGTTCTTTATTCTATATTATTCTTTATTCTAAAGAAAAAGTAACAGTATGGACTTAGAAAAGCGGAGAATATCGGTGAAAAGAGGAAGTTGAGGAGTGAGTGGGGTTTTTTTTAATTTTTTAATACTTTTATTTCTGATCCCTTTATGTGGAAATGATTTGAAGCAAGCCATCTGAATTTTGGAATTGGATTGGGGGCATATCTGTTTTTTGCGTCCGCAGGAAGTAATGCAGGAAATGGTAATCGGGAGGCACGGATCCAATTTCAGAATGCAAGGAGATTGAATTTGCAGTGATGGAGCATCCTTTAGCCTGGACTCTGTCTGGAAACCTCTTGTCAGCAGAGGAGCCTGTGGGAGCCGGACTTTAGGGTAATGAGGGGGCATTTCCTAGCAGGCAGTGAAGCGCTCGCAATAGCAATTTTTAGACTGTGAGCCCACTGTTGGGTAGGGACTGTCTCTAGATGTTGCCAACTTGTACTTCCCAAGCGCTTAGTACAGTGCTCTGCACACAGTAAGCGCTCAATAAATACGATTGATTGATGATGAATAGCAAAACTGTTCTGCATTTTGGTTGAGTTGTGGCTGCCTGGGAGAGTCAAATACAGTTGGTAGGCACAATCCCTGCCCTGGAGGAGTTTTACCATAACCCTTCCCTTTTATCTCTGTTATTACCTCATTTATTACCTATGTTATTACCTCATTTATTCATTACCTCTGTTATTACCTTATTATAAATCAATGGTATCCGTTCAAAACTCCCCTGCGCCGGGCAGCAGCGTCATGGGACAGAGTCAAGGGCGGAGATTCAAGTTTACTGCGTGGGAGGAGGCAACGGGAAACCATTTCTGCATTTTGACCAAGAAAACTCTACGGATCCACCACCAGATGCAGATGGAGGGAAGGTGTTCAGGGGAAGCAGGGTGACTCAGTGGGAAGAGCACGGGCTTTGGAGTCGGAGGTCGTGGGTTCAAATCCCGGCTCCGCCACTTAGCTGTGTGACTTTCCTCCTCCAGGAGGCCTTCCCAGACTGAGCCCCTTCCTTCCTCCCCCCCTCGTCCCCCTCTCCATCCCCCCATCTTACCTCCTTCCCTTCCCCACAGCACCTGTATATATGTATATATGTTTGTACATATTGATTACTCTATTTATTTATTTATTTATTTTACTTGTACATATCTATTCTATTTATTTTATTTTGTTAGTATGTTTGGTTTTGTTGTCTGTCTCCCCCTTTTAGACTGTGAGCCCACTGTTGGGTAGGGACTGTCTCTATATGTTGCCAATTTGTACTTCCCAAGCGCTTGGTACAGTGCTCTGCACATAGTAAGCGCTCAATAAATACGATTGATGATGATGATGGACAAGTCACTTTGCTTCTCTGGGCCTCAGTTCCCTCATCTGGAAAATGGGGATGAAGACTGTGAGCCCCATGTGGGACAACCTGATGACCTTGTATCTCCCCCAGCGCTTAGAACAGTGCTTGGCACGTAGTAAGCGCTTAACAAATACCAACATTATTATTATTATGTGGCTGTGGTGTCGCTATGGATCGGAGACGACTGAACAGCATAAGACAGGACAATTTGTTCAGCACCTACTTGGTGCAAGACACTGTCCTAAGCACTTGAGAATGTACCATGGACTTACTGAATCTCATCTTTTAGTCTGAGCTCTGAGTTGACTGGCAGCTCCTACTCCATCCCCCTCTAGACTGAAAGCTCGTTGTGGGCAGGGAATGTGTCTCTTTATTGTAGTATTTTACACTCCAAAGTGCTTAGTAATAATAAAAATAATAATGGCGTTTGTTCATTCATTCACTCATTCAATCGTATTTATTGAGCGCTTACTGTGTGCAGAGCACTGCACTAAGCGCTTGGGAAGTCCAAGTTGGCAACATCTAGAGATGGTCCTTACCCAACAGCGGGCTCACAGTCTAGAAGGGGGAGACAGAGAACCAAACCAAACATAGTCACAAAATAAAATAAATAGAATAAATATGTACAAATAAAATATTTGTTAAGTGCTTGCTATGTGCAAACCACTGTTCTAAGCGCTGGGGGGATACAAGGTAATCAAGGTTGTCCCACGTGGGGCTCGCAGTCTTAATCCCCATTTTACAGATGAGGGAACTGAGGCTAGAGAAGTTAAGTGACTTGCCTAAGGTCGCACAGCAGACGTGTGGGGGAGCCGGGATTAGAACCCATGGCCTCCGACTCCCAAGCATGTGCTCTTTCCACTCAGCCACGCTGCTTCTCAGTGATCTGCACACGCTAAGCACTTATTTTTTTCTTTTAGACTGTGAGCCCACTGTTGGGTAGGGACTGTCTCTATATGTTGCCAACTTGTACTTCCCAAGCGCTTAGTACAGTGCTCTGCACACAGTAAGCGCTCAATAAATACGATTGATGATGATGATGATGAATCCAACCATGCCCAACCTAATTAATTCACTCGTATCTACCCCCGAGCTTTCCCTCTCAGGTTCTCACATGAAGATTTTCACATTGTGAATAAATACCATGGAGCAGCAGCTTGGCATAACACACAGTGCTCTGCACACAGTAAGCGCTCAATAAATACGATTGATGATGATAGAGCGCAGGCCGGAGAGTCAGAAGGTCATGGGTTCTAATCCCCGCTCTGCCACTTGTCTGCTGGGTGACCTTGCACAAGTTACTTCACTTCCCTGGGCCTCAGCTACTTCATCTGCAAAATGGGTTCTGTGAGTTCCATGTGGGAAAGGGACCGAGTCCAACCCAATTTGTTTATATCCACCCTGCGAGTACAATGCCTGGCGCATATTAAGCACTTAACAAATACCATTATTATTCTTATTACTGATGGACTGATGGAGTCCAGCCAATCAGTGACCCAAATCCAGGCTAACCCAGGTAATTGGAGGAATAATAATAATAATAATAATAATAATGGCATTTATTAAGTGCTTACTATGTGCAAAGCACTGTTCTAAGCGCTGGGGAGGTTACAAGGTGATCAGGTTGTCCCACGGGGGGCTCACAGTCTTAATCCCCATTTTCCAGGTGAGGGAACAGAGGCACAGAGAAGTGAAGTGACTTGCCCACCATCACACAGCAGACGTGTGGTGGATCCGGGATTTGAACCCATGACCTCCGACTCCAAAGCCCGGGCTCTTTCCACTCCGCCACACTGCTTCTCAGGAATCTGATCGGATCCGGCCTTGACAATTCTCATTCCCAATAAAGCGTTTATTCTGATTCACGTAGGACACTAAACCTTTCAGGGATGAGATTAGCAGAACTGCAAGTGCACAGTGAGGTCATTCCCTTTTCCAAAAAAAGATGATTTCTGAGCGGGGGATGATTAAACTCAGAACCGAAGTTCTCTTTCATTTTCAAAAGCAGAATCCTTTTGCTTGCTTTTTGGCTTCTTTAGCAGACACGAGTGAAGATGTGGAGAAAAGGTTACCGGGCAGTATGGAGTGAAGCAGTGTCGCCTAAGGGAAAGAGCAAGGGGCTGGAAATCAGAAAGACTTGGATTCTAATCCCTGCTCGATCACTTGTCTGCTGTATGACCTTGGGCAAGTCACGTAACTTCTCTGTGCCCGTTTCCTCATCTTCCTCATCCTCCTTCTTACCTAGGCTGTGAGCCCCATGCAGAACGGGAACCGTGTCCAACCTGATAGCCTTGTAGCTACCCCAGCGCTTAGAACAGTGCTTGGCACATAGTAAGCACTTGACGACTACAATCAAGTGAAAATGATAGCATTAGAAATGGCGGGGGGCGTGGATTGGGGGGTGTCATTCTTTACCAAATGAGAAATGATCCGCTTCCAATGAGAACTCCGTCTTAAACGGTGTTTTCTGTGTGCCTCTTTGGACACTGGAGGAAGACACCGAGGGCCTAATTAACATTTATCTGCAGTTTCTGTCAAATAAATGAAAGGACTCGGGCATGCTGTGACCTCATTTAATCTCGAAGTAGTCACCATGGCATCCGCAAGCTTCCTTGTCTTTGGAGTAATGCGATTAGAAAGCAGCTGGTTTTATTTTTCTCTTCTAGCAGACCTCCTTCCCCTTCGTAGCCCACTGGTTTGTTGCCCAGCAAATGGCCAGTGCCCAGTTCAAGCCACGGAAGCGACGACCGAACGGTTGGTTTTCTTCCAAGGCCAGACGGGAGGTGATAGGGAGGAAGGAAGATGCGGAATCCAATTGTCCCTTACAGATCTTTGGATAATGGACGCCGTTTCCTTTTACTCGGGACTTTTAATTCGGGAACAGAGAAATAATGGTCCGTGGAAATAGTTCTTCCGTGTCTGAGTGTTGGGAGAAAAGCCAAATAGATATTAATAATAACGACGATCATCCTCGTGCCCTCATTTTCCTTTTTCTCTACTAGAGTTCAACCCTTAATTGACACCCTGAAATGATTCTTTCCCTTCCTAGAAGTCACGAAATAAGGAAAATCGGGAAAGGAGCCTCTGCCTCTTTGTTACTCTCAATGTATCTTGCATTTATTGAGCACTTACTTTGTTCAGAGCACTTACTTTGCTTAGTACAGTGCTCTGCACATAGTAAGCGCTCAATAAATACGATTGATTGATTCAGAGCATTTTATTAGATAGATATTAGATATTATATTATTAGATTAGATAGGATGGGAATTCAGACAGAGTCCCGAGCACACAAGGGGATTATTTATGTATTTATTTATATTTATATTTATATTTTATATAAATTTATATATATTATATATAAATTTATATATATTTTATATTTATATATATTTATTTACTTACAAAGGTGATTTATTTATTTATTTATTTTGCTCGTGCATAGCTATTCTATTTATTTTATTTTGTTAGTATGTTTAGTTTTGTTCTCTGTCTCCCCCTTTTAGACTGTGAGCCCACTGTTGGGTAGGGACTGTCTCTGCATGTTGCCAATTTGTACTTCCCAAGCGCTTAGTACAGTGCTCTGCACATAGTAAGCGCTCAATAAATACGATTGATGATGATGATGATGATGATGTTCTAGAAGTGGGAGGGAGAAGGAGAACTGAATGTAGTTAAGCAAGAGAGAAATAAAAGAAGTAAGCAACCAAAACGAGATATTAGCTATATAGAGAAAAGCCTGTTACAGCTCTTATAGCTGCAGGTTATAGAAATAGGATAATAATAATAATAATAATAATGATAATAATGATGGTATTAAGCGCTTACTATGTGCCAGGCACCGTACTAAGCAGTGGGGTGAATACAAGCAAATTTGCAACATATAGAGGTGGTCCCTACCCAACAGCGGGCTCACAGTCTAGAAGGGGGAGACAGAGAACAAAACAAAACATAGTCACAAAATAAAATAAATGGAATAAATATGTACAAATAAAATATTTGTTAAGTACTATGTTCAAAGCACTGGGGAGATACAAGGTAATCAAGGTTGTCCCACGTGGGGCTCGCAGTCTTAATCCCCATTTTGCAGATGAGGTAACTGAGGCTAGAGTAGTTAAGTGACTTGCCCAAGGTCACACAGCAGACATGTGGTGGAGCCGGGATTCGAACCCATGGCCTCCGACTCCCAAGCCTGTGCTCTTTCCACTGGGCCACGCTGCTCAGTCCCTGTCCCACCTGGGGCTCACAGTCTCAACCCCCATTTTACAGATGAGGAAACTGAGAAAAGTGAAGTGACTTGCCCAAGCGGAGACAAGCAGCAGAGCCGGGATTAGAACCCATGATCTCCTGACTCCCGGGACCGTGCCCTATCCCCTAAGCCATGCTGCTTCTCAGCAGGATAATAATAATAATAATAATGGTATTTGTTAAGCGCTTATTATGTGCCAAGCGCTGTTCTAAGCCCTGGGGTGGATACAAGGTGATCAGGTTGTCCCACGTGGGGCTCACAGTCTTAACCCCTATTTGACAGATGAGGCAACTGAGTCACAGAGAAGTGAAGTGACTGGCCCACAGTCACACAGCTGACAAGGGGCGGAGCAGGGATTAGAACCCATGACCTTTGAGACAGAGACAGACAGAGAATGGCAGAGAAATGGTGATGGGATCACAGACTGAGCCCCTTCCTTCCTCTCCCCCTCGTCCCCCTCTCCATCCCCGCCATCTTACCTCCTTCCCTTCCCCACAACACCTGTATATATGGATATATGTTTGTACAGATTTATTACTCTATTTATTTATTTTACTTGTACATATCTATTCTATTTATTTTATTTTGTTAGTATGTTTGGTTTTGTTCTCTGTCTCCCCCTTTCAGACTGTGAGCCCACTGTTGGGTAGGGACCATCTCTATATGTTGCCAATTTGTACTTCCAAAGCGCTTAGTACAGTGCTCTGCACACAGTAAGCGCTCAATAAATACGATTGACGATGATGATGATGATCAAGGAACACAATATTTGCGTTGAAGAGAGATCCTGGCTGGGCCTGCCTCCGTTTTTACGTTGCCGCTTGGTATCTCAATCGCCGCGATCAGGTCTGTGCTCTTTGGGCCGCCGCTTGTTTGGACGACCTGTTTGATCTTTTAGACCGTGAGCCCATTGTTGGGTAGGGACCGTCTCTATATGTTACCAACTTGTACTTCCCAAGCGCTTAGTACAGTGCTCTGCACACCGTAAGCGCTCAATAAATACAATTGATTGATTGATTTGATGCAGTGGTCGAGAGAAAGAGACCGTTTCTACGTCACGTTGAAACCGGGCTTAAGCCGAGTGGCCTAGAGAGAAGCAGCATGGCCTGGGACTCAGAAGGATCCGGGTTCTAATCCCGCTCCACCTCTTGTCTGCTATGTGACCCTGAGCAAGTCACTCAACTTCTCTGGGCCTCGGTCTCTTCACCTGGAAAATGGGGATTAAGACTGTGAGCCCCATGAGGGACAAAGACTGTGTCCAAATGGATTTCCTCGTATCTTCTCTAATGGTTAGAACAGTGTTTGACCGATAGTAAGTGATTAACAAAACAGCGTGGCTCAGTGGAAAGAGCCCGGGCTTTGGAGTCAGAGGTCATGGGTTCGAATCCTGCCTCTGCCAATTGTCAGCTGTGTGACTTTGGGCAAGTCAATTCACTTCTCCGGGCCTCGGTTACCTCATCTGGAAAATGAGGATTAAGACTGTGAGCCCCACGTAGGGCAACCTGATCTCCTTGTAAACTCCCCAGCGCTTAGAACAGTGTGTTGCACATAGTAAGTGCTTAATAAATGCCATTATTATTATTATTATAAAAAAAGAACTTTGCAGCTTTGGTTACAAGTCAGGGAGCTGACTGCTTCAAAACCTTTTATTGGCCCTTGTATAATAATTTATTTTATTTTGTTAATATGTTTTGTTCTCTGTCTCCCCCTTCTAGACTGTGAGCCCACTGTTGGGTAGGGACCGTCTCTATATGTTGCCAACTTGGACTTCCCAAGCGCCTAGTACAGTGCTCCACACACAATAAGCGCTCAATAAATATGATTGAATGAATGAATGAATGAATATTAACAACAGTAATCATTATAGTATTTTTCAAGCACATACTTGTGGCTTAGTGGACAGAGTACAGGCCTGGGAATCAGAAGGTCATGGGTTCTAATTCTGCCTCCACCACGTGTCTGTTGTGTGACCTTGGGCAAATCACTTCACTTCTCTGGACCTCAGTTAGCTCATTTGTAAAATAATAATAATAATAATAATAATTTGGTATTTGTTAAGCGCTTACTAGGTGCAAAGCACTGTTCTAAGCACTGGGGAGGATACAAAGTGATCAGGTTGTCCCATATGGGGCTCACAATCTTAATCCCCATTTTACAGATGAGGTAACTGAGGCACAGAGAAGTGAAGTGACTTGCCCAAAGTCTCACAGCTGACAAGCGGAGGAGCTGTAAAATGGGGATTAAGAGTGTGAGCCCTGTGTTGGACAGGGACTCTGTCCAACCTAAGTAGCTTGGACCTACCCCAGTGCTTAGAACAGTGCTTAGCACATAGTAAGTGCTCAACAAGTACCATAATTAGTAGTATTATTATTATCAATCAATGGTATTTATTGAGCACTTACTGTGTGCAGAGCACTGTACTAAGTGCTTGGGAAGTACAAGTTGGCAACATCTAGAGACAGTCCCTACCCAACAGTGGGCTCACAGTCTAAAAGGGGGAGACAGAGAACAAAACCAAACATACTTAACAAAATAAAATAAATAGAATAGATATGTACAGGTAAAATAAGTAAATAAATAGAGTAATAAATATGTACAAACATATATACATATATCCGGGTGCTGTGGGGAAGGGCACAGAGCACTGTACTAAGTGCTTGGAAAAGTACAATGCAAGACTGGTCCTCTCCCCACAGCGAGCTTCACTTACTATATGCAATGCAAAACGCTAATAATAATAATAATAATAATAATAAGCGCTTACTATGTGCAAAACACTGTTCTAAGCGCTGGCACTGTTCTAAGCGCTGAAGTGCCCGAGTCGATAAAAGATAATCAGGTCAGACACCGTCCATCTCCCACATGGGGCTCACATTCTTAGGGGAGGGAGACAGGTATTTAATCCCATTTTACAGGTGTGGAAACGGAAGCACAGTGAATTGAAGTGACTTGTCCAAGGTCACACAGCAAGCGAGTTGATGGAGACAGGATTAAGACCAAGTCCCCTGTGTCCTCCGGTTGCCTGACTGCCAACTTGTACTTCCCAAGCGCCAACTTGTACTTCCCAAGTGCTTAGTACAGTGCTCTGCACACAGTAAGCGCTCAATAAATACGATTGATTGATTGATTGATTGATTATAGGCCCATGATTTTTCTACTAGGCCATGCTGTATATTTTGGATCATATCCTCAGCCCTCCTGTAAGCTTGCATACTTTTTTTTAATTTATTGCCCATGTGTTCATCAGCAAACTCAATTTTGGTTCAGATTTTTTGTTCTGTTGCACCTGTACTGCTTCCGCCTTTATACCCAGAGAAGCAGCGTGGCTCCGTGGGAAGAGCCCGGGCTTTGGAGTCAGAGGTCATGGGTTCAAATCCCACCTCTGCCACTTGGCAGCCGTGTGACTTTGGGCCAGTCACTTCACTTTTCTGGGCCTCAGTTCCCTCATCTGTAAAATATTATTGTGCGTATTTATTACTCTATTTTATTTGTACATATTTATTCTGTTTATTTTATTTTGTTGATATGTTTGGTTTTGTTCTCTGTCTCCCCCTTCTAGACTGTGAGCCCGCTGTTGGGTAGGGACCGTCTCTATATGTTGCCAACTTGGACTTCCCAAACCCTTAGTACATCATCATCATCATCAATCGTATTTATTGAGCGCTTACTATGTGCAGAGCACTGTACTAAGCGCTTGGGAAGTACAAATTGGCAACATATAGAGACAGTCCCTACCCAACAGTGGGCTCACAGTCTAAAAGGGGGAGACAGAGAACAAAAGCAAACATACTAACAAAATAAAATAAATAGAATAGATATGTACAAGTAAAATAAATAAATAAATAGAGTAAAAAATATGTACAAACATATATACATATATACAGGTGCTGTGGGGAAGGGAAGGAGGTAAGATGGGGGGGATGGAGAGGGGGACGAGGGGGAGAGGAAGGAAGGGGCTCAGTCTGATACATATATACATAAGTTCTGTGGGGTAGGCCGGCGGGGAAGAGGAAAGGGAGCGAGTCATTATTAGCTTATTAGGAGCTAGGAAAGTGTCTTCTAGCCTCCCAAGTGCTTAATCCAGTGCTCTGCAGATAGTAAGAGTTCAATAAATATGATTGATTGATTATTTGATTTGTGTTTTCTGCCTCTCTTTCTACTCATGCATTATTGTACAGCATGATACCTAGTTAGCAGAATTCAGTGACCGCTTTAAGTTCTGTTTTGTTGATACAAAAAAACCCTGTGTTGGGTACAGTCATTCGATCGTAATTATTAAGTGCTTCGTTCATTCATTCCTTCAGTCAGTCAGTCATTCAGTCGTATTTATGGAGCGCTTACTGTGTGCAGAGCACTGTACTAAGCGCTTGGGAAGTACAAGTTGGCAACATATAGACACGGTCCCTACCCAACAGTGGGCTCACAGTCCAGCCCACAGTTTATTAAGCGCTTACTATGTGCAAAGCACTGTTCTAAGCACTGGGGAGGTCACAATAGCAATAATAATAATAATAACAATGGCATTTATTAAACGCTTACTTTGTGCCAAGCACTGTTCTAAGCGCTGGAAGAGATACAAGGTGATCAGGTTGTCCCAAATGGGGCTCACAGTCTTAATCCCCATTTTCCAGATGAGGGAACTGAGGCCCAGAGAAGTGAAGTGACTTGCCCAAAGTCACACAGCTGACAAGCTTAATGTGTGCAGACCACTGTACTAAGGGCTTGGAAAGTACAATTCGGAGACAGATAAGCGCTTAGTACAGTGCTCTGCACACAGTAAGCGCTCAAGAAATACGATTGAATGAATGAATCCCTACCCAACGACGGACAGGGTTTCCCAGGTGTGGACTGGTACCTAACTTTCATTTGTCTACACATATCTTTATTATTATTATTATTATTATTATTATTGTTATTATTATTAATAGTAGTAGTAGTAGCAGCAGCAGTAGCAGCAGTAGCAGCAGCAGCAGCAGCGTGGCTCAGTGGAAAGAGCCCGGGCTATGGAGCCAGAGGTCATGGGTTCAAATCCCAGCTCCGCCAATTGTCAGCTGTGTGACTTTGGGCAAGTCACTTCACATCTCTGGGCCTCAGTTACCTCATCTGTAGAATGGGGATGAAGACTGTGAGCCCCCCCGTGGGACAACCTCATTCATTCATTCATTCAATCGTATTTATTGAGCGCTTACTGTGTGCAGAGCACTGTACTAAGTGCTTGGGAAGTACAAGTTGGCAGCATATAGAGACGGTCCCTACCCAACAGTGGGCTCACAGTCTAGAAGGGGGAGGCAGAGAACAGAACAAAACATGTAACAGAATAAAATAAATAGAATAAATATGTACAAGTAAAATAAATAGAGTAATAAATCCGTACAAACATATATACATATATACAGGTGCTATGGGGAAGGGAAGGAGGTAAGGCGGGGGGGATGAAGAGGGGGAGGATCACCTTGTACTTAGAATGGTGCTTTGCACACAGTAAGTGCTTAATAAATGCTATCGTTAATGTAACCTCCCCAGCGCTTAGAACAGTGCTTTGCACATAGTAAGTGCTTAATAAATGTCATTATTAGTAGTAGTAGTAGTTGTAGTAGAAGTAGTAGTAGTAACGATCATATTGGTTTTTTTATAGCATTTGTTAAGCACTTACTGTGCTCCAAGTGCTGGGGTGGATAACAATCTAATCAGGTTGAACTCAGTCCCCAGCAAGTGCTCAGATCAATCAATCAATCAGTCAATCGTATTTATTGAGCGCTTCCTGTGTGCAGAGCACTGGACTAAGCACTTGGGAAGTCCAAGTTGGCAACATCTAGAGACAGTCCCTACCCAACAGCGGGCTCACAGTCTAGAAGGGGGAGACAGAGAACAACACCAAACAGATTAACAAAATAAAATAAATAGAATAGATATGTACAAGTAAGATAAATAAATAAATAGAGTAATAAATATGTACAAACATATATACATATATACAGGTGCTGTGGGGAAGGGAAGGAGGTACGATGGGGGGATGGAGGGGAGAGGAGAAGGAAGGGGCTCAGTCTGGGATGAGGCAACTGAGTACAGTGCTCCGCACACAGAAGGTGCTCAATAAATATAATTGAATGAGTGAATAAGTGAATGAATTAATATGTTCAACCAGTAAACTGCATTGTAACTTTGTAAAGCAATTTAGAGGATTTAAAAAAAAAAAGAAACTTTTACACTGCCTTTGACATCCACCAGATGGCACCCCACTCAAATCTGAGCCTCTAGAAACTCATTCATTCATTCAATCGTATTTATTGAGCGCTTACTGTGTGCAGAGCACTGTGCTAAGCGCTTGGGAAGTACAAGCCGGCAACATCTAGAGACGGTCCCTACCCAACAGCGGGCTCACAGTCTAGAAGGGGGAGACAGGCAACAAAACAAAACATATTAACAAAATAAAATAAAGAGAATAAATATGTACAAGTAAAATAAATAAATAAATAGAGTAATAAATACGTACAAACATATATACATATATGCAGGTGCTGTGGGAGGGGAAGGAGGTAAGGTGGGGGGGGATGGGGAGGGGGGAGGAGGGGGAGAAGAAGGAGGGGGCTCAGTCTGGGAAGGCCTCCTGGAGGAGAAATTCCCATTTAATATCTTGCTTAATTTCTGGGTGAGTTTAAATGCCCTCAAAATAGACCCATATTTAACCCATGCAATGAGGAAAAAGGGCTAACCTGTTCATCCATGGGCAATTCTCAAATCTTTGTTTCAGCCACTGGACTGTGAGCCCACTGTTGGGTAGGGACTGTCTCTATATGTTGCCAGCTTGTACTTCCCAAGCGCTTAGTACAGTGCTCTGCACACAGTAAGTGCTCAATAAATACAACTGATTGATTGATTGATTGATTACATTCACTCCGTCTCTCCGTTCAATCTTCCCGCTGAGAGCGTCTACCAGCAAAATGTGTTGCTTTGAATTTCCGTGCCTTGGTCGGGGAAGGCTTCTTGAGGAGATGCGAATATTCATTCGTTCATTCAGATTTGTCGAGTGCTCACTGTGTGCAAAGCACTGTACTGAGCGCTTGGGAAGTACAGTTCAGCAACAGAGACGGTCCCTTCCCACAGTGGGCTCACAGACTAGATGGGGGGAGACAGACATCAAGACAAGTAAACAGTCATCAATAGCATCATTATAAATAAGTAGAATAATAGATATATACACATCAAAACACATAAACAGACATTAATATAAATAAATAGAATTATAGATATGGACACATATACACAGGTGCTGTTGGGCAGGGAGAGGGGATAGAGAATGTAAGCTTACTGTGGACAGGCAATGATATCAATTCTATTTTATTGTACTCTCTCAAGCACTTAGTACATTGCTGGATTGACTTAAATCATAAAAAACAGGATGGATATTCACTGTATAACAGCTGTACTGAGTCTGGGGTAGATACAAGATAATCATGTCAGACAATGTCCCTATCCTACAAGGTGTTCCCAGTCTGAGGGAGAGGCAGAACAGGGATTGAATCCCCATTTTACAGATGAGGAAACTGAGACTCAGAGGAGTTGAGTGATTTGCCCCAGGTCATGCAGCAAGCAAGTAGTGGGGCTGAGATTATTCATTCAATTCAATCGTATTTATTGAGCGCTGACTGTATGCAGAGCTCTGTACTAAGCACTTGGGAAGTACAAATTGGCAACATATAAAGATGGAGATTAATAATAGCATTTATCAAGCGCTTACTATGTGCAAAGCACTGTTCTAAGTGCTGGGGGGGATACAAGGTGATCAGGTTGCTGGGGAGCTCACAGTCTTAATCCCCATCTTACAGATGAGGTAACTGAGGTACAGAGAAGTGAAGTGCCTTGCCGAAAGTCACACAGCTGGCAATTGGCGGAGTCGGGATTTGAACCCATGACCTCTGACTCCAAAGCCCGGGCTCTTTCCACTGAGCCACACCCAGGTCTCTTAGCTGTGCTCTTTCCACCAGGCCATGCTGCCTCTCACCGCTGCCTGCTTTCCTACAACCTCCCTCTGGCCTGGAAACCCCTCCTTCTCCATGAAAGCCGGACCACAATCTCCCGACCTCCAAAATTTTATTAAGGGCATCTTCTCCTAGAGGCCTTTCCGGATTAAGCTTCATTTTCCCCTACTCCCTCTCCCTTCTGCATCAATACCCTGGGATCTGTACCCTTTGGGCACTTGGTATTTACTCCATCCTCAGCCCCACAGCACCTATGTAGATATCCAAAAATAATTTACTTATATTAATATCCGTCTGCCCCCTCTAGACTGTAAACTCGTTGTGGGCTGAGAACAGGACTACCAAGTCCCCAGCTGCTCAATAATATCATTGTTTCTTAATGCAAAAAATACAGTATGATTGAATATAGTAGAAAAAACCTTTGTCTTGATATCAGTTTTGAACACAACTGGTTCTGTGGGAAAGAACTGAAACTCACCAACCCCATATCAGTAATAATAATAATGATGGCATTTATTAAGCGCTTACGATGTGCAAAGCACCGTACTAAGCGCTGGAACTACAGTGAGGTGGTGTACCGCTTTGTAACTAATATCAAGTTTCTTTACAATTGAGGAATATTAGCTAAATGGGCAGTATCCCTCCTTATCAATCCCTTCTGATCAATTAAATCTTTGCTTTATAAGGAGACTCCTTTTAAGAATGTAAAACTATTACAAAATGTGAAAAATATTCATTTGAATACCACTTTTAGTGTTCATAAACTACCAGTGTTTCATCCTTGAAACCCTTTAGTCAAAGTAGAACTCCATTTACTATTTTAAATCCTGCCTGGTGTTTTGGGAAATTGGGAGTCAATTAATCAGTGGTATTTACTGAGCACTGACTTTATACAGAGGATTATACTAAGCACTTGGAAGAATACAACAGAGAAGGTAAATATTTTTTTCAATCATATTTATTGAGCACTTACTGTGTGCAAAGCACTGTACTAAGCACTTGGGAAGTACAAGTTGGCAACATAGATACCCTGCCCTCAAGGAATTTACAATCTAATGGAGGGGTTTACAGGCCTTCCAAGTTTGTAATGATCTCACATGCCTGGAAAATATTAAAGACAATTAACACCCCTATAAATGCTATATTCATTTTTTAATTCTTAAAAATATTAGATAAATACCTAATCTGGTCACCAAGTGATCTGTATTAACAACAAAAACAGAAGTTTATAAATGCTAAGAAGGAAGAGCTTTTTGAAAATGAAAGTTGATTCGTAGAGCAAGATAATTTTCCCAGATGGTGACTGTTAAAACCAAGTGGAACTGTCTACTTGCAAAGTCATTTCCAGTATATTTTTAGAGACATTTGTCAAAAGAATGCAGGCTGACTTACTTTTCTTATAATATCTCCCATTGCTTAATCCAGGGGTTGCACTAAGTAGGTGCCAAGGCAATACTACTCCGTAGAACATTTTCTCTCAAATTGGTGTTTCATATCTAGCACGGTTTTAGAGTCTATTGTTCATTACTAAACATTTCACTTCCCTTCGTAACTGCCATTATGATGCTTTTAGTTTAGGGTTGTAAAAAGAGTGGTATAATTTTCAAAGAAAAGCCAGGATGATAAATTACTGATAGGTTTTTTTTTCCATTTTTCATCATGTTTCACTTATGTTATTCACAAACCATAAAAAATAGATGCTCATGTGCTTTCACCCCATCCAGAAATCACTTCTTCTGAAAGATACCGCCAGGAAGTTATTCCTGATTCGCATTGGTTCAGTGCAATTAGGATCATCACTAAAGAAGCCCACTCAGTTCATGTGAACCAGACCTCAGGGGCTTCGGCATATTTCCCCACTGTGTCATGATGTCACATGTTTAGACTGTGAGCCCACTGTTGGGTAGGGACTGTCTCTATATGTTGCCAATTTGTACTTCCCAAGCGCTTAGTACAGTGCTCTGCACACAGTAAGCGCTCAATAAATACGATTGATGATGATGATGCAGGGGGAAATTTGATCGGGGCAGTGACGGCGGAGTTGAAGGAACTCACTGCCCAACATTGGCACGGCAGAGGATCCTGGGACCTGTAACTGTAGCCTGAGAAGCAATGTTAGCAGGTGTTCCAGAAATGTCAAACTTGTACTTCCCAAGTGCTTAGTACAGTGCTCTGCACACAGTAAGTGCTCAATAAATACGATTGATGATGATGAAACGTCAGGATGATGAAAAGCAGTCACTGGAGATGCCACCCCCATCCTTCCTGTCTCACAAACCCATAACCTTGGTGTTATCCTTGACTCCTCTCTCTCATTCAACCCAAATATTCAAACTATCACTAAGTCCTATCGGTTCAACCCTCACAACATCGCTAAAACCTGCCCTTTCCTCTCCATCCAAACTGCTACCATGTTAACCCAAGCACTTATCCTATGCCGCCTTGATTACTGCATCAGCCTCCCTGCCAACCTCCCTGCCTCCAGTCTTTCTCTACTTCAGTCTGTCTGGATCTTTCTGTGCAAAAATGTACAATCTGTGTTTCCCCACTCCTCAAGAACCTCCAGTCGTTGCCCATCCACCTCCTCATCAAACCGAAACTCTTTTACTGTCGGCTTTAAAGCACTCAAATCACCTTTCCCCTCCTACCTCACCTCGTTATTCTTACTACAACCCAGCCCACACATTTGGCTCCTCTAAAGCCAACCTACTCACTGTACCTCTATCCCATGTATCTCGTTGACAACCTCTTTTCCACATCCTAGTCCTGGCCTGGCCCCTTCATATCAGACAGACAATTACTCTCCCCCACTTCAAAGTCTTATTAAAGGTTCATCTCTTCCAGGAGGTCTTCCCTGACTAAGCTCTCTCTTCCTTTTCTTCCACTCCCCTCTGCCTTGTCCTGATTTGCTCCCTTTATTCATCCCGGCTCCTCAGCCCCACAGCACTTAAGTACATATCAGTAATTTATTTATCACTATCTGTCTCCTCCACTAGAATGTAAGCTCACTGTGGGCAGGGAATATCTATTATATTGTTGTATTTGGACTCTTCCAGGCACTTACTACAGTGCCCTGCACACGGTAAATATATGTCATTGACTGAGATATAGAAAAGCTCTTGAAGAGCATTAGTGTTGAAAACCCTGAAACTCCTGGCAAGAAATTAGGGGAATAATATAGATTTAGAGGTTAATCTAAGGAACATATTTCTAGACATAGAAATGTAACTCATAATTCCTCCTCACAAGTCCTGATAACCTTCTGTTTCTCTTTCATTCAAAATGTGTTGCCTCTTTCACCCCAGAGGTGCATGGCACATAATAAGCACTTAACAAATACGACCATCATTATCATCAAAAGCTCAGGCAAAGCAACCTCAGCTCCTTATGAGCTGGGAACAGAAACAGGCCTGCTAATTTTGTTGTATTTTACTCTCCCAGCCACTTATTACAGTGCTCTGCCCACAGTAAGCCTTCGATAAATACAATTTCCTAATTGATTGAATGAATAAACCAGTGGTTCTGTTAAAGAGTAGCCAAAGGATCTGTCTCCTGACTTCTGGCCCTTTGTTCTTTTCCCTAGGCCATGCAGCAGGGAATTCAAGTAAAAACAAAACAAAAGCCAATTTAAAAAGAATTCGAAAAATAACCACGTAATATCTGTCGGGGCAGCATCTCAGAAATATCACCCACGGTACTTGCTGAGCCGCTAAGGTATTCAGAGCATTTAGAAACACACAATAAAAATTGAAGGCACAGTTCCTGTCCTACAGGCATGCACACTCTAAAGGGAGAGGAGAAGTGGATAAAAATTGTCAAATATATGCAAGGTAAAAAGAAACAGTAAAAATACACAGAATTATAAAAATGTATCTGTGATACATATCTATGATTATCTATGATAATCAAAGGAATGAAAAAAAAGGACACAGAAGTGCTCCAAAGACCAACTGGGTGGTGTGAACAGGAAGGTGGTATAAATTAGGGAATTATTCCTAGAGGAAGTGGAGTGGGTAGGGACTGTCTCTATATGTTGCCAACTTGTACTTCCCAAGCGCTTAGTACAGTGCTCTGCACACAGTAAGTGCTCAATAAATACGACTGATTGATTGATTGATTGATTATAGGGGGAATTTGCAGTTGGAGAGGGCCATTGATTGGTGAGGAGGGAATTTCTTGGAGTCAGGGAGATGAAAGCATCAGGGTGGCCATTCAATCAATGGGAGTGCTTATTATGTGCCGGGCTCTGTACTAAGTGCTTGAAAGAGCACAATATAACAGATAGGGTAGACATGTTCCCTGCTCACAAGGTGGTTACAGCTTAGAGGGGGAGACAGGCATTAAAATAAATTACAGAAACGGGAAATGGCAGAGGGTAAGTTGCAGGAAGCAGCGTGGCGGAGTGGGCAGACTATGGGTTTGGGAGTCAGAAGGTCATGGGTTCTAATACTGGCACTGCCACTTGTCTGCTGTGTGGCCTTGGATAAGTCACTTCACTTCTCTGGGTCTCAATTACCGCATCTGTAAAATGGGCACTAAGACAGCAGGACAGGTATTGTGTCCAACCCGATTTGGTTGTATCCAACCCAGAGCTTAATGCAGTGCCTGGCACATAGTAAGTGCTTAACAAACACTACGATTATTATTATGATATGAACACAAGGTATTGCATGTGTGATTTGTTCGTCACGCTGCATCCGATGGCAGACTCCTAGAGAACGAGAATATCTTCACGCATGTTCTGAGCAGAAACCAGTTTATTGTGGTTACCCAGTGCATTCTGAAAAATCATCATCATCAATCGTATTTATTGAGCGCTTACTATGTGCAGAGCACTGTACTAAGCGTTTGGGAAGTACAAATTGGCAACATATAGAGACAGTCCCTACCCAACAGTGGGCTCACAGTCTAAAAGGGGGAGACAGAGAACAAAACCAAACATACTAACAAAATAAAATAAATAGAATAGATATGTACAAATAAAATAAATAAATAAGTAGAGTAATAAATATGTACAAACATATATACATATATACAGGTGCTGTGGGGAAGGGAAGGAGGTAAAAAAAATGACATTATTACAGCTAGTACCCACTGCTTCAAAGTGCCTCTTTAAAAGCAAGTTTTTATTTTTCAGCCCCAGGATAAAAATGTAAAAATCACATGGATTTAAAAATTAATCTTAAAGGTCATTGTAAAAAAAGAAAGAAAAGCATTTTTCAAAGAAAAATGCTCCCCTAGAAGGAGATTAGGGTGATTTCAGTTCTTGCATTAGCTTCATTTTACCCATTTTCCTCTTCTCTTTAGACAGTTTTATACATTCAATTCTTGGAAAGAAAATAAAATGATGTTATTTATCTTGTTTATCAAACAAGGTTTAAAAATAGCTTAGAAGAAATAAAAGCTCATGTCAATTATTTTTGAGGGGTGAGACAAACTAAAGTCATCTCAATTCCATGGAATAACCTATGTATTTTAATCTTTCAACAATTTGGAGGGTTTTTTACATTTTTTTATGGTATTCATTATGTGCTTACTCTGTGCCAGGCACTGTACTGAGTCTCGGCGTAGACAAAGTCCCTGACCTAAATGAGGCTCACTGTCTTAATGCCCATTTTACAGATAAGGAAATGAGGCACAGAGAAGTTAAGTGGCTTGCCCAAGATCACCCAGCAGACAGGTGGCAGAGCAGGAATTGGAATTAGAATTCAAGTCCTTCAGACTCTCAGGTTTGTGCTCTACCCATTGAGTGATGTTGTTTTCAGTATTACCTCTAGTTTGGTCAATCCTATGTTTATTCACTCATTCAATCATATTTATTGAGCGCTTGCTGTGTGCAGAGCACTGTACTAAGCGCTTGCGAAGTACAAGTCGGCAACATATAGAGACGGTCCCTACCCAACAACGGGCTCACAGGATACTTAGTGGGGGAAATTCTTCAATTCTGAGGCAGATGTACTAACCTATCAAAAGCATAATTTTCATATGATTCAGTGTAAAGAAAGTAATAAAACTGCACGAAATAATAATAATAATTGTGGTATTTATTATGCACTTGCTATGTGCCCGGAAGGGTTCTAAGCACTGGGGTGGATACAAGCAAGTTGGAGTGGATACAGTCCCTGTCCCACATTGGGCTCACAATCTAAATCCCCATTTTACAGATGAGGTAACTGAGGCCCAGAGAAGTGAAGTGACTTGTCCAAGATCACACAGCAGGCACGTGGCAGAGTCAGGATTATAACCCATGACCATCTGACTCCCAAATGCGTGCTCTATCCACTCTGCCATGCTGCAGACTATTCATCCTATATTGACCTGTGATTATGTATGATAATCCTGTGTCTAACAGGACAACTTAGAAATAGATGTTCTGTGAAATTCTAGTTATATATTCATCTTTCGGAGACTATGTGGGTTTTACTTACATGTGTGAATTTGGATTCAGGCCGGCTAGGCAAAGAATGGTATTGTGAATTTTAAAAAAAGCATCTTTATGGTGTTACAGGTTGATGAAAAAACTAGAAGTGCTTTAGTTCGCATTGGTTCTAAGAAAAGCTTCTGTAAATCATCAGATAAAGAAACCATACTTTCTGGTCTGATTGATTGATTGATTGGGGAAAGACAGACATCAATACAAGTAAACAAAATTAGATATATATGTTGTCCTCTCCCAAGTGCCTAGTTTTCTGATAACTGCAGAAAACGCAATGTTACTATACAGTTTGTCAATGCGCAGCAATGCCTTTGGTAAACTTTCAAAGGTAAGTTACTGGATAGTTTTATTGCCACAGAAACCGCTTAAGACTCCTTTAGGAAATTCAGGGTAGTGACTAACTTATTAAAATTATTTGTTAATAAAACTTAAGTTGAAAAATCACAATATGAGAACATTAGCAAAATGAATCTGGGATCGTTACTAGAGCTGAAGTGTTCTAAGAGCGCCACTTAGTCTGAAAGTAAACAATAATAAAGAGTTTTATACGTACTGTGCATGTGCCCAAATTAATTACACGGAGTCAGGAGTTTGGGTTTATAATGGAAAACTGCTGCCTTGAGTAATAAAATAATGAGCCGGAGTCTGCAACATGCCATGGCCCCAATGTCAAGGGAGTATGCATTTGATTGCGCTCTGGAAGAATTACCCTCACTTTAATAATGCACCCTGGGCAAGAAAGTAGATATAGGACAACCTCAAAAATGGTCTTAAATATTTAGAATTATGTTTTATTCTCTTTCTTTGAATTTAACATGCAGTTTATTCTCTTTCAATCCGCATCTGTCCACTTCCCAACACCCTTTTCCAGCCGGTCTTTGAATTTCCTCACCATAATGTTAGAGAAACAGGATCAAACATACACAAACACACACTCCCTCTCTCTCTCTGAGATGGAAACTGACACCCCATCCAGTTTCCAGTACTGGTAATCAACAGATCAATCAATCATCAATCAATCATATTTATTGAGCGCTTACTGTGTGCAGAGCACTGTACTAAGCGCTTGGGAAGTACAAGTTGGCAACATATACAGTCCCTACCCAACAGTGGGCTCACAGTCTAAAAGGGGGAGAAGCAGCGTGGCTTAGAGGAAAGAGCATGGGCTTGGGAGTCAGAGGTCATGGGTTCTAATCCCAGCTCTGCCACTTGTCAGCTGTGTGACTTTGGGCAAGTCACTTAACTTCTCTGTGCCTCGGTTCCCTCATCTGTAAAATGGGGATGAAGACTGTGAGCCCCAAGTGGGACAACCTGATTACCTTGTATCCCCCTCCAGTGCTTAGAACAGTGCTTGGCCCATAATAAGCGCTTAACAAATGCCATTATTGTTATTATTATTATTATTCCATCACTGGTCCAGTCCCTTAAGAAGACTCAAGATTTGCAATACAATCTGAGTAAGCATGGGCTGACAAGCCTAGATCTGGAAAAAAATATCAAGTCTCTAAGAAATGAGAAATGCTTCATTACTGCAACATCATGGGAGCAGGGTGGCCTAGTGAAAAGAGCTAGAGCTGGAAGCTGGGAATCAGAGGACCTGGGTTCTAATTCTGGCTCAGCCTTTTACCAAATACCAAATACCAAAAAATACTATTAGTAGTAGTAGTAGTAGTATTATATGAGGAAACTGAGGCACAGAGAACTTAAGTGACTTGCCAAAACTTGCTGCGTAAGTTTTGGCAAGTCACTTAAGTTCTCTGTGCCTCAGTTTCCTCATATAATAATAATAATAATGGTATTTGTTAAGCACTTACCATGTGCCAAGCACTAAACGAGAGTTCCGTACTCGTTCTTAGTACAGTGCTCTGCACACAGTAAACGCTCAATAAATACATTTGAGTGAATGAATGTTCTCCCTCCTAATTAATAATAATGATGGCATTTATTAAGCGCTTACTATGTGCAAAGCACTGTTCTATAATTAGACCATGAGCCTTATGTGGGACAGGAACTGAATCCCACCTAAACATCTATATCTGTCCGTAGTGCTTGGTAGGTAATAAGTTCTCAACAAATACCACAATTATTATTATTATAATTTGGGGAGTGCCGATTTTGGTATTGCAGATAAAAATCTTTGGTAGGGTAAAGGATTTTGTGGGTGCTGATAGTACGGAAACCGGCTTTCTTGGGGTTTACTGTCAGTCCATAGGGCTGGGCTGAATCTTCCAGGAAATTCAGAAGCCTTTGCAAATCACTCTGCGTGCGAGCCTCAGGAGCACAGTCATGAGCAAACAACAGTTCCCAGATGACTGTCGGATGATTATCTCGAAGACTTGAAGATGCCGCTGGATCATCTCCGGAGGGGGGGGATGAATAAAGGGAGCAAGTCAGGGTGAGAGAAGAGGAAAGGAGGGAATTCACAGTCTAAAGGGGAGGGAGAAGAGGGATTGGATCCCCATTTTACAGATGAGGAAATAGAGGCACAGAGAAGTTAAGCAACTTGCCCAGGTAAGTGTCAGAATGAAGGATAATAATATTTTGATATCTACCAGGCTGACTAAGACACGGCTGGCCTCCTAAACATTCAGTGGAATGAAATGAAGTAAGATGCCTGTACAAAATCTTCTGCTCTGCCAGGCTCCTGGGGCTTTTTCCACTAGCTTCAATTATCCCCCTCACACACACCCTGCGACCCTGAATCTTCAGCCCGAATAATCAGGGGTTGAATTTTTTAGCTCCAGGATCTCTGAAAATAGCAGGAACAATAGTTCCAGTGAAACTGCACTCATGGAAACCAAATTGATGAGTCAGAAGCTATAAATACAATTCTTAAAACGAAAAAAAAAAAGCCTTGCTTAATAAAACTCAAGAACTGGGTTTATGCAGGTGAGCCAAAATCACGGTCTGAAATTACAGCCTGACATCTGCTTCGCAGCCGCTCGCTTTCCCAAAAGGCTGTACCTCAATCTGGTCCGTCGGCTGTGTCTCCCAACAGTCTTCTACTCCTTCACATCATTTGAGACTACATTTCACTTCCTTTAAATATCTGTCTGCTCTCCCTGTTGGGGGACGTTTGGCCTTGCTTCACCATATAGCTGTCATTTCGGTATCCTGCTATAATTCTTGTCATAAGTCCAGGAGAGAGAAATGGATTGCTGCGAGCAATGACTCAATAAATAATAACAACGACTGTAGTGTTTGTGAAGCGGTTACTGCGTCCCAAGCATTTTGCTCAGCACTGGAGTAGGTACGATGCAGTTAAGTCAAACACGGTCCCTGGCCCACATGGGGTTCATAGTTTAAGGGAGAGGTAGAACAGGTATTTAATCCCCATTTGACAGACGAGAAAACTAAGGCACAGAGAAGTTAAGTTACCTGTCCTAGGTTCCACAGCAGGCAAGTAGCAAAGCTAGAATCAATCAATCAATCAATCGTATTTATTGAGCGCTTACTGTGTGCAGAGCACTGTACTAAGCACTTGGGAAGTACAAGTTGGCAACATAGAGAGACGGAATCAAATTCAAGCCTCCCGTCTCTCACTCTGCATGCTCTCCTCTAGGCCATGCTACTTTTTAATGCTAGATAAGTGACTAAATTCCACAACATTGTTGTAGGTGAGTTATCTTGCCATTGGTTCAGACTGTGGCTCACTGGCAATTCAGATGAAACTCTTCAAGAAGGCCTTTTATTTGGTAGAAATAATCAGGGTACCTGTTGAGTGCTTACTATGTGCCAAGCACTGTTCTAAGCCACTCAGGTTGGTCATTGAAACTTTCCCTCAGTGATCTAATGAAGTGGAAATGTGACATCAGTGGCAGGTATGTAATGAGCTTCTTTTGTTTTTGAACATTAATACCGTCTCTATATGTTGCCAACTTGTACTTCCCAAGCGCTTAGTACAGTGCTCTGCACACAGTAAGTGCTCAATATAGAGAAGCAGCGTGGCTCAGTGGAAAGAGCACGGGCTTTGGAGTCAGAGGTCATGGGTTCAAATCCCGGCTCCACCATTTATCAGCTGTGTGACTTTGGGCAAGTCACTTAACTTCTCTGGGCCTCAGTTCCCTCATCTGTAAAATGAGGATAAAGACTGTGAGCCCCATGTGGGACAACCTGCTCACCTTGTAACCTCCCCAACACTTAGAACAGTGCTTTGCACATAGTAAGCGCTTAATAAATGCCATCAATAAATGCGATTGAATGAATAAATGACACGGTCCCTGTCCCATATGGGGCTCACAGTCCAATCCCTCATTTTACAGATGAGGTAGCTGAGGCCCAGGGAAGTTAAGTGACTTCCCCTAGGTCACACAGCAGACATGTAGCAGAGCCGGGATTAGAACCAGGTCCTTTTGACTCCTAGACTCGTGTTCTAGCCACTCAGGACCTGTGTTCATCCACTAAGCTGCTCCTATTGTTGCTAAACCTCAGTAGAAAACACTGAAATACTGTAGTCAGTTTTCCTCGTTGTTCTTGAAGACAGTGAACGTGGCAGTGTATTTTAAGCCTCATGGGATTTCTAGAGGATTCCACATAGAAGGATTATGTCACCAAGACATCCTCACCTAAGTCTCCTCCCAGTTCATTGATTTCTTCAGGAGTGTATTCGGATCTAAGTGCTTTACTGCTTTCCATAATAATAATAATAATGGCATTTATTAAGCGCTTACTATGTGCAGAGCACTGTTCTATGCGCTGGGGAATTTACAAGGGGATCAGGTTGTCCCACGTGGGGCTCACAGTCTTCATCCCCATTTTACAGATGAGGGAACTGAGGCCCAGAGAAGTTCAGCGACTTGCCCAAAGTCACACAGTTGTGGGGGTGACCTTCTCAAGGGAGGGAAGGAAGATCTCGCTTTCTTATTTTGGCCAGCCCCCCTCCGATTCCTAGGCCCTCAGTTAATATAACGAAAGCTATGTTCAGAAGATTATTAGAAGCGACATGGTCTAGTGGAAATTGCACAGGCCTGGGAATCAGAGGACCTGGGTTCCACCCCTCGCTCTGCCCCTCGCCTGCCATGTGACCTCGGGGAAGTCATTTCTGTGCCTCAGTTTCCACACGTGTAAAATGAGAATTCAATACTTGTCTACCTTTTAATTGAACTGTGAACCCCCTGTGGAACAGGGGTTGTGGCCAACCTGATTATCTGGAATCTACCCCAGTGCTTAGTGCAGTGTTTGGCACATACTAAATGCTTAACAAGCACCATATTACTATTAATAATGATTATTCATTCAATCAGTCGTATTTATTGAGCACTTAAAGTGTGCAGAGCACTGTACTTAGTGCTTAATTATTGAATGCTGTTACCCGTTGCCCAGGATTCCCTCATTTTCTGTGAGGACGGTGGAACTGTATTGTGGCAGTGGGTTGAAGGGTTTTCTTGGGGATGATTAAAAGTCTTTGGAGGTGATTAATATATTTCTGCATCTCATTGAAAGGGAAATGAAGAAACTATATACAGTCTTTTGAAGATGTTTGAGACAAAAACAGGAAGCAGATCGGTCGAGGGTAGGGTTGAGGTCAAGAAATGTATTTTCAATATGGGGGGGATGTTGGTATGTTTGATGGCATAAGGGAAGAAGCTAAAGAGGGAAAAATGGAAGATTGGAAAATGCAAGAGGGGAGGAGGGTGAAAGCACAGGATTTTTATGAGGGAAGGATGGGAGTCCAAGCCACAGATAAGGGGTTAATTTTCAAGAGTAAAAAGCTCTCCTCTTGGGAGACAGCTGGGAAGGAGGAAAATATGGATATGGGGGAGGAAAACTAAATTGGGGAGAGGAAGAAGGCACTGATGATGTCTATCTTGTTCTTAAAATAACTTGCAAGGTTTTTGGCCATTAGTTGGGGAGGAGGAGAGGGCAGTTAGGGGCTTTAGTAGGTAGTTGAGTACCCCAAGTATCTAGGGAGGGCTTTCTGTAAGGGTGTTGGTGAGGAAGAATTTTTTTTTTTTTTTACACGGGAAAGGGCAGACTTGTAAAATGAAAAGATAAATTTATAGGAGCAAAAGTTAGCATAGTTTTTTTGGATTCCTATCAAGATTGCTTAGCTACATGACTGTGAAAGCAGGGGAAGCAGACATAAGGGAGATAAGAAGACAAAAAAGATCATTGCTAAGTCAGAACAATAGCCAATCCACCCCCGTCTTCTGACTCCAAAATGGCAACAGGATGCGCTAGAGGAACACCGATGCAAGTCTGGGGAACTCGGGGGATGAGGGAGGGTAAAGAGGTCAAGGGAGTTGAGGATGCCAGAGTGGATGGTATTAAGGATTTAGGCACTTGATTTTTAGCGATTTTTAGGGACTGGAAAATGAGGGGTTACTCAGAGAAGGCCTCTTTGGAGAAGTATTTCATGCCCATTAAATAAAGAGCAGGTATTTCATCTCTATTTTGAGAGACTTGATAGAAAGGGAGATGATGTCATCAGAAGAAAGCCAGGTTTCGGTGATGGCTGTGAGCTCTGTGTGGGTCAGGAACTTTGTCTGATCGGATTTAAATAGTAATAATAATAATGATGGTACTTGTTAAGCGCTTACTATGTGCCAAGCACTGTTCAAAGCACTGGGTTAGGTACAAATTAGTCAGGTTGGACACAGTCCCTATCTCACATCGGGCTCACACTCTTAATCCCCAGTTTTTACAGATGAGGTGATTGAGGCACAGAGAAGTTAAATGACTTGCCCAAGATCACACAGCAAACATGCGGCAGAGGCAGGATCAGAACCCAGATCCTTCTGACTCCCAGGGCCGCGCTCTACCCATTAAGCCACACTGCTTCTCTGCAGTGGTGGTTATTTTCGCATCACTTGGCTTTTGTACCTTTTATTTATCTTATCCCCAGCCCCACAGCAGTTATGTATATCTCTGTAATTTATTTATTTATATTATCGTCTGTCTCCCCCTCCAGACTCTAAGCTCCATGTGGGCAGGGAATATGTCTGCCAACTCTGTGATATTGGTCCTTCCTAAGCATTTAGTACAGTGCTCTGCACAAAATAAGTGCTCAATGAATACTATTGCGTGATTCACTGGTGAATCATCACTCCACTTAGTACAGTGCTTGGAATGTAGTGAGTCCTTAATAAATGCCATATTTAACTTGTTTGAAAAAATGTAATTGTTAGACAAGATAAACCCGACTCTTGTATACTCCTCTCTTCTGGAAAAACTTTACTGAATCTTCTAATTTTCCTTCTTTTGACCTGTCTAGTGGACTTTTGAGGTGGTGTTGCTATTTAGAAATGGTTCATTTCCCAAAAAAACTCAACTTGAGTTTTCTAGGAAGTCTCCATTTCTGCTAGCGGGAATTTTTTCTCAATCAGTTTGAGTAGTTTATTTTCCAAAGGCCCAGAGAGCATTCTAGCAGTTTGTTCTTATGCGACTGTTCAACTGAGGATGGATTCATTTGATTTCCTTTACCTCGTGTCACTTCCATGTTCTTTGAGTGAGAATGGGCACGACACGCTTCCTATTTTAATTGCTTTGCGGAATCTCTGGCACCTCCTCCAACCTTGCGCCTCTGTACTGGATTCTTTCCATGTATCCGGCGTGAAAAATAGCAAATTATCCATCAGTAACTAACTGGCTCTCCATCTCTGGAGCGCATGATTTCTGGCTTCAGTCAATACTAAAATTCGTTCTATAAAATTTAGAAGAAAATTAAGCTCAGATTTTACCGTCCATTTTCATGACATTCTTCATTCCCTCATTTCTGTTCAGAGCAGCATGGAAAAGGATACCAATTTTGCTATTTCTGCATTTGAAAGCATAATTCATCTTGATGGAGTTCCTTCTAATCTTTGTCCCTCGCCGAATGGTACACATTGCAATTAATGATGCAAGTTCTCTGAATTCTTCTTGGGATCCTGGGACTTTCTTCATACTGACTGTAGAAGGAGGAGAATCAATGCAACTTGATATGGAGATGAATAATCCATTATCTTCTGGATTAGTATTTCCATTCAGTAAACAATTTATTTGTCAACTCTCCATAGTTAGAGATTATTGTTGTTTTAATGGTTATTATCATGGTATTAGTTAAGCGCTCAATATGTGTCAAACGCTGTTCTAAACTCTGGCATAGATATGAGTTAATCAGGTCAGACACACCCCTGCCCCGCAGGGGACTCACAGGCTAATTAATTAATTAACTTATTTGTTAAATGCTTACTAAATATCAAGCATTGTTCTAATTAATGAATTAATGATGGTATTTGTTAAACGCTTACTATGTGCCAAACACTGTTCTAAGCACTGGGGTAGATACAAGCTAATCCGGTTGTCCCAAGTGGGGCTCACAGTCATAATCCCCAGTTTACAGATGAGGTAACTGAGGCACAGAGAAGTTAAGTGACTTGCCCAAAGTCACACAGCTGACAAGTGGCAGAGTTGGGATTCGAACCCACGACTCCCAAGCCCATGCTCTTTCCACTAAGCCACGCTGCTTCTCACTGCTTCTAAGCAGTTATACAGATCAAATAGGTGGGAGAACAGACATTGAATAGCCATCTTATGGTTGAGGAAACTGAGGCACAGCAGGCAAGTGGCAGAGCGGGATTAGAACCCAGAGCCTCTGACTCTCAGGCTTGTGCTCTTTCCACTAGGCCATGCTGCTCCTTGGGTTCGAGTCCATCACACGGGGCACATCAATTGGTTCCACAAATATGGAAATTCTTACCGAATCTGCTAAACTGGATGCTTAAACTAAGCTGTAGTTACACTAAATCTAAAATCAGATTAATTTCAACAGTGATAGGGAACGGCCACTGCACTATTACACTATTTAGATTATTAATGTCAAAGCAAGCTAAAGATCATCCAATTGGATTTGATTGTAAAATAAAAAGTTAATTGCTTTTTAACATGATTAGCAGAAATCCCTCATCTGCACCATTTTTTCTGCCTTTGTACCTACCCCGGTCTCTGTCTCTTTTCTCTCAAAGTCTGTCTGCTACTTCCACTTGTTGTAGTGTACTCTCCCAAGTACTCGGGGCACAGTAAGCACTCAATAAATATGATTGAATGAATGAGTGAATGCATGAATGAATGACTTCACTTAACTTCTCTGTGCCTCAGTTACCTAGTCTGTAAAATGGGGATTAAGACTGTGAGCCCCCCATGGAACAACCTGATCACCTTGTATCTCCCCGGTGCTTAGAACAGTGCTTTGCACATAGTAAGGGCTTAATAAATGCCATCATTCCACCCCCCCCGCCTTACCTCCTTCCCTTCCCCACAGCACCTGTATATATGTATATATGTTTGTACGGATTTATTATTCTATTTATTTATTTTACTTGTACATATTTATTCTATTTATTTTATTCTGTTAATATGTTTTGTTTTGTTCTCTGTCTCCCCCTTCTAGACTGTGAGCCCACTGTTGGGTAGGGACCATCTCTATATGTTGCCAACTTGGACTTCCCAAGCGCTTAGTACAGTGCTCTGCACATCGTAAGCGCTCAAGAAATGCGATTGAATGAATGAATGAATGAGTAGTATTATTTGAGGCCCTAGCCCTCCTGCTTCGCTCAGCAACCTCCTCTTTTCCTTCTTCACAGTTTTCCTTCCTCCTTTCCCTTTCTCCCAACCTCGCCCCTCTTAACCAGTCACACCAGAAATCCGACCCGAAGCCAAAGTGCTGAGCAGTAACCCAGAAAAGACACAGATTCTCCCCTCTTTTCCCCCGATTCTCCCTTCTTCGCACCCCTCCCTGCCCTCTCTGTCCAAACAAGTCAATAAAAATGCAACGGTTGAAATAAATGAACCCATTCAACAGCTCAGTTCAAGGGATTATCTTTACCGCCCATTTCCTCGGAGACGCTATCATCCAGGCATACACCGCTTCCTTGTCGATACTTTACAATCCCTGTTTTTTCACCCAGTTTCATGTGATATTATCCTTGTTTCACACTTAATCTTTGTTAGTACAATGTATTCATCTCCAAGCCAGGTAAATACAGAGGGCTTTGGGCTTCTCTTTTCGATTAAGCATTGTGTGTGTGTGTGTGCGTGCCTGAAACCACATTTAGCTTCCTGAGCAATTTCATCAGCACCATCCACTCAACAAATACAGTCATCAAAGGGAATGGCCAAATTACCCCCAATGAAATCCCGGAGAGGGGCCAACTTCTAGCATCAAAGCTCTATTTTTGCTAGGAAATCTATTTTTAGACTCCCTCGGAAACACACCTCTCCTTTCAGAAACAAGAGCTATTGTGTGTTCACGCTAAAAGCTAACTTTGTTTGGAACAGCCGGCAACACCCTTTCTTCCGAAGCTGTAATTTGGAGTTAATACGTGTGGTTCATTCAACCCAATACTTAAAGCAAAAGAGATCCCATCTGAGCTCATATCTGGACATCATAAAGAGAATCGGAAAACTCGGACAATTAATAAAGTTGGCCACTGCTCCTGACTGGTTCTAAAAACCAAGTTTAGGAATCAATGAGTATAACAACACCAGGAACAGACTCTTTATAATGTCGGTCAAAGATGTTCAGCAGTGAAGCTACGCTATGCTATGAAGTCATCGGGCTGCAAAATTTCTACTCAGCCACACGGTTTTCACAGCGTATTCTCCCCTGTTCACTAATATTACTAATGTAACATAGGGCTTCTTTTTTTCATTTTCAATTTTCTTTTTTCTCACTTCCTTCTGTTCACCCTCTCTTTCTTCTGTGGCTTTCCATATCTCTAATCCGAGAGAACCAAAGCATCTTCCTCCAATAGATGTAGTCAGACTCCACAAGGATGAGAAATCAATCCAAAGGAAAGTTGAGTCAATCGATCAATTGTATTTGCTGAGCATTTATTATGTGCATAGATTACTTTCCAGAGGCTCTCCGTCTGACATTCATTAAGCCCATCCTGATTACTAATTCTTGCTCCACGGGCCATTGAGAATTTTCTTGGCTGCAATCATTTCCTTATTTTCTAGTCTCCAGAACAGGACTATCACTTTATGACTGTGCCAGAGACAGCAGCATTCCGTCTTGCCGAAAGGTCATTTATTCTGGGAGTGCTCATTTACCTTTCACATTTACCGTTCGTAAATATTTAAGACAGCAAATAACTGTGATGCTTTATTTCCCTGCAGTAAAAATTCAGATAAGTAGGTGCAGGAAACATGTTGATGTTTGTTAGCTGCAGAATGGTGAATCAGCAAGGTGACTGTTCGGAAAACTATTTTTACCAAAACCGTGACCACCCACACAGTCCTGCTTAGAAACGATTTAGGATTTGCGAACGATAGTGTTCAAAAGGGTACTTTTCTCCAGATCAGTAGCTACTGAATGATCCGTGCTCTGTATGAATAAACTGTGGGGAAAAGGCCAAAGCCTCGAAGCATAAGTTTGTTCTCCTAATTGAAATATTGTAATTTTCTTAGAGCTATGGCAAACTCGGTTCTTATAATCTCGTTTCTAACATAAAAATGTATTCAGTGATATGTTTTCAACGCTTTTAACTGTAGTTGAGTTTTCTAAAGAATGAATAAAGTAGGCATATATACTGAAGAGGAAGAGCTGCAAAAAAAGGTTAGAGGGAAATGTTAATGAGAAAATTTCAGAGGATGGAAATCTTTCATTAATGGATGTAGGCAGCAGATGTGAATAGTTAGGAGCTTAGTATAATCAGTTTGTCAATCATATTGAGTGCTTACTGTGTGCAGAGCACTGTACTAAATGCTTGGGAGAGTACATTGTAACAATAAGCAGACATATTCTCTGCCCACAAAAAGCATAGTCTAGAGTCTAGTACAGTCCAATGCATGTAGTGAGCACTTAATAAATACCAATGAGTGCATGATTATGGCTTTCATTAGAAGCTACAGCGGAGCAATGCCCCAGATCTGTGCGAGGACCATAATCATCATCATCAATCATATTTATTGAGCGCTTACTGTGTGCAGAGCACTGTACTAAGCGCTTGGGAAGTACAAATTGGCAACATATAGAGACAGTCCCTACCCAACAGTGGGCTCACAGTCTAAAAGGGGGAGACAAAACCAAACATACTAACAAAATAAAATAAATAGAATAGATATGTACAAGTAAAATAAATAAATAACTAAATAGAGTAATAAATATGTACAAACATATATACATATATACAGGTGCTGTGGGGAAGGGAAGGAGGTAAGATGGGGGGATGGAGAGGGGGACGAGGGGTAGAGGAAGGAAGGGGCTCAGTCTGGGAAGGCCTCCTGGAGGAGGTGAGCTCTCAGTAGGGCCTTGAAGGGAGGAAGAGAGCTAGCTTGGTGGATGGGCAGAGGGAGGGCATTCCAGGCCCGGGGCATGACGTGGGCCGGGGGTCGATGGCGGGACAGGCGAGAACGAGGTACGGTGAGGAGATTAGCGGAGGAGGAGCAGAGGGTGTGGGGTGGGCTGGAGAAGGAGAGAAGGGAGGGGAGGTAGGAGGGGGCGAGGGGATGGACAGCCTGGAAGCCCAGGGTGAGGAGTTTCTGCCTGATGCGCCGATTGATTGGTAGCCACTGGAGATAAGTTCTGGATAAGTTCAGATATTTTGATCTGCTGAAACAGATAGCTCCACCGTTGATTTAGACTCTTGGTCTTTTCTTACTCAAGGAGCATCATTTCGTTTTGTGGGAAAGAGTCGGAATGAAGCATGTGTCCAGTCTGGGATCTGTTGCCACAGACAGGATGCTTGCATATGGTATACAGGAAAATGAACTTGGTTTGTGCACTGAGACAACTTCTCGGTGGAAGTTGTTCGGGAAGAGCCAAGATTCTACCTCCTAATGGGAACGACGTTTGCTGCCGATACTTCCCGCATGGGCAAAGGTGTTGATGATTAGAGTTGGCTGAATGCTGTGTAAACATGGAAGACAAATCCAGTTCTGTTATTTCCCGCCACTAGTTTTCAGCACTGCAATATGCTATTTTTTTCATTCATGTTACTACTTGGAAATGCACCGGGAAAATAAGGGTAGACACAGTCACCTGTCTCTCCTCTGCACTGACCTTGGAAAGAGCTTCTTATCATTCTCATTAAGAATTTATGGAGTCACCAACCACATAGAAAGCACTACTAAATAAGACATACAAAGGAGACAGGCTCTGTTCTCATAGAATTACCGAGTCCTAGGCACTTGAGCAACTGCCAGTAAGAAGGACCATTTTAATTCACATAAGGGAACACATTTTCATACCTAATTTATCAATGATGCTAATTTGCAGTTATGCTACATCTGTCTCCGAGGAGCTTAAAGCGTTTTAGAATTGAAATCTGTTGTGTTTTTTTTTTAACTGTTATCATCATAACATCCTTCTGAGGTTGTCACGGAAAAGGGAACGTTGTCTTGTGATAGATAAGAGCTCCCAAAGGATGTACTGCCAATTTATGGCTTGGGTAGAGAATCTGTGCCCTCCTGCATGCTTAGTACAATGCCCAGCACTTAGTACAGAACAGTGCTTTGCACATAGTAAGCGCTTAACAAATACCATCATTATTATTATTATTACAGTGCCTGACACATAATAAGCACTTGACAAATGCCATTTTAAAAAAAAGTGCTGCGGGGAAAATTTTATTGATAACAAGGGGGAAGGAAAGAGGTAAGATTACCTAACCATTACAAGAATCCAATCACTCAATCAATGATATTTAATGAGTGCTTACTTTGTGCAGAGCACTGTACTATCACAATAAAATAGAGTTGGTAGACACAATACCTGCCCTCAGAGAGTTTCCAATCCAAGCC
This sequence comes from Tachyglossus aculeatus, assembly GCF_015852505.1. Taxonomy (NCBI): domain Eukaryota; kingdom Metazoa; phylum Chordata; class Mammalia; order Monotremata; family Tachyglossidae; genus Tachyglossus; species Tachyglossus aculeatus. The sequence goes on along the minus strand of NC_052079.1, from coordinate 19,832,703 downwards.
CACCATTACTGCCATAAACCAGTATGTTTGCATGTATTTATTACTCTATTTATTTATTTTGTTAATATGTTTTGTTTTGTTCTCTGTCCCCCTCTTCTAGACTGTGAGCCCACTGTTGGGTAGGGACCGTCTCTATAGGTTGCCAACTTGTACTTCCCAAGTGCTTAGTACAGTGCTCTGCACACAGTAAGCGCTCAATAAATACGATTGAATGAATGAATGAATAAACCAGCAGAGGTTAGAATGTCTGTCAGCTTGAAAGTTCCAAGATTCACTGGCAAACTTGTTAATTTACCTCAGGTCTCTGGGCCCCTCTAGACTGTAAGTCTTTGTGGGCAGGGAATGTATCTGTTTATTGTTATATTGTATTCTCCCAAGCACTTTAGTACAGTGCTCTGCACGCAGTAGGCGCTCAATACATACGATTGACCCACTGACTGGTTGTCAGTCAACTGATCCATTAAACAATCAATCAGTGGTATTTTTTGTGTGCTAACTGTGTGGGCAGGGGACATATCTACCAACTCTGTTATACTGAACTCTCTCAGCCACTTAGTACAGTGCTCTGCACAGAGTAAGCGCTCCAGAAATGCCACTGTTTGATCTGTCAATCGCAGATCACTTCAACTCATCAGATGCAGTCCCATCCAATTGGATTCGGATAAGCATCCATCTAGACCAACACGAAATACAATTCCATATGCCTGGTAATAATAATAATAATGGCATTTATTAAGTGCTTACTATGTGCAAATCACTGTTCTAAGCACTGGGGAGGTTACAAAGTGATCAGGTTGTCCCTTGGGGGGCTCACAGTCTTAATCCCCATTTTACAGGTGAGGGAACTGAGGTCCAGAGAAGTGAAGTGACTTGCCCAAAGTCACACAGCTGACAGTTGGTGGAGCCAGGATTTGAACCCATGACCTCTGACTCCAAAGCCCGCGCTCTTTCCACTGAGCCACGCTGCTTCTCATAGTAGGTGCTGAGGAACTGTTGGTTGATTATCACACTGAAGTCATTAGTAAGGAGCCTGTGAAAACAACTTCCCTACTTCTTCTTCCACTCCCTGCCCTCCCTTAAGGCAATAGCTTAATATCTTCTTAAAAAGTTAAAAAAGCCATTATATTCTGGACAAGAATATTTGCATATTTGCTAGCCTATCCATATTTGCTAGCTCTAAGAATGGATTTTTAATTGATGATAAACCTTTTAGCTCTATTGTTTTTTCATCTGGGGAGAGAGTAGTTTTCTGCATTTCCTAAGTCGAAAATGTTTGGGCTTTCTTCTGATATCCTCTGAGAGATAAATGAACCCAATTACTTTTCAGCTGCTTTTCAAGCTTTCTACTACATGTAGCCAAACACCCTGAAATGAGAAGTGAAAAAATAGGTTTGCTTTCTTGACTTCATTAATATTTCATTGTTATTGCAACAACTCAGTTGGGAGACATATGTTAGGGAAAGCATTTATCTTTCCCTAAAAGCTCTGTGATATTATTAGCAATGATAATAAGGCAGCAGATAAACCAAGTCCTTATTCAAAAAAAACCCCCCAAAATGGGTCTGTAGGGTTTTTTTTTCTTTATCATACTTTCAAAACCCTTAAAGCAGCCAGTCTCTTATGCAAGTTACACATCTGGGAAAACAAATCAATGCTAACAATTCATGAAAGAGAAATCCCATTTGGATCTCAGAAATAATAATTTGTCACATTATTTAGGAGTGAATTTATCAGAAAGTGCTCCGTCAAACCTCTCGATGGACTCTTGATGAAGTTTAACACAGACTTTCCCAGAATGGAGGAATTATGACCTCAGTATCTCTGGGAGGGCAGAAGAGGGTTGATGGAGAAATATACTTAGCTTAAGTTTTCCCCAAAGCTTCATCCTTCACGGCAAGATCACTGTGATAGGAAAACATATTTGCAAGAGCTTATTGAAGGAGGCAGAGTGAGCTGAAGAACTAACATGAAAATATCATCTTTAAAAATAGGAACATTTTTCAAATAGAAAGCAGCATTGACTCAGTGGACTTTAAGCTCTACATTTGTTGAAACTCCATATGGGTGCATTAGAGTGGAAGTCCGAGCACTTTATAAACATTAAAATTTTTTTATCTTGATTATTTAGCCAGTGGACCCTTCCTCTAAATATTACAGGATTAGTAGCATGTGTTTTCATGGCAAGACTATGAAAAGGATTGCCAGGTCTGTTTTTTGCAACAAAAACTGCCAAGAAAATTGCATATTTGAGGATGTGCCCAGGGACTCTGCCACACAATGCAAATACAATTGAAATGAGAGCATTCATTTGGTGGGCAACTGGCAGAATTGAAATTGAAATAGGAAGGAAGGAGAGGGAAGGGGAGGAGAGGAAAGGAGGAATATAGTTATTCATTCTCCTTTTGCAGAAGATGTGATTTTAGTAGAGCTTTGAAGATGGGGACAGAGGTGATCTATTAGATATGAAGAGAAAGGGAGTTCTAAGCCTGAAAGAGGTCATAGGCAAGGGTCAATGGCAAGAAAAATGAGATGTAAGAGTGAGAATGTTGGTTTTAGAAGAGCAAAGTGTGCAGGTGTTTGTGTTAGGTTGTAGTAGGAGATTCCCCTGGCTCCTATACCCAAACATTATCCACTAGATCCAGCTGATTTCCATTTTCATGATTTCCAAACCAAAGCTCCACTGCACCCTCTGATCATGGGGCATAAACTACTCCACACTAAACAAAAGTCCTAGGCAAGTAAGTGGCCCAGAATGTCTCCTAACAGATCACCAAAGAGCCATAAATACCTGGCTAAAGATTTTACACCTGACTCTGCTGCAGTAGTGCTTTACCTCCATTTTTAGGGCATATCTCAATTCCTCTTCTCCCTCCTACTTAGATTGTAAGCCCCAGATGGGACAGGGACTGTGCCCGGCCTGATTATTTTGAATCTACCCCTGTGCACATAGCAAGTGCTTAACAGATTTTATCATCATTATTATTACTGTCATTGTTATAGCTCTCAACAGTGATGAATTTTAAGCAAGTCAAGGAAAAATTGTGTAAGACCCTAGGGAGCTTCAGAGCAGCAGAAGCAAAATCTGACAGACCTATCAGCATGGGAAATTGCAAAACACAAATGCAAAGGTTGGTAAAACAAGTCAAAACATGGTCATGGGATCATACTTCTGAGTCACCCGTTGTGGCTGGACTGACCACAGACGCTATTCAAAGCGTGTTGTTTGCTAATGACTGTATTCTCGATGTGAAACAGCGTGACCTAGTAGAAAGAGCTCAGGACTGGGAATCCTGAGGCCTGAGTTCTAATCCCAGCTCTGCCACCTGCCCGCTATGTGACCTTGGGCAAGTCACTAAACTTCTCTGTGCCTTTAAAAAAGGGATTAAATACTTGTTATGCCTTCTTTTTAGACTGAGCCCACTCTTTCCCCTTTCAAAGCCCTACTGAAGGCTCACCTACTCCAAGAGGCCTTCCCAGACTAAGCCTCTCCCTTCCACGTCACCTCAACTCTCTCCCTCTGCTCTTCCCCCCTCTCCCTGCCCCACAGCATTTATGTATATATGTAGATATCTATAATTCTGTTTATTTATATTGATGCCTGTTTACTTGTTTCGATGTCTGTCTTCCCCGTCTAGACTCTTAGCCCGGGTAGGCAGGGATTTTCTCTCTTTCTTGCTGAATTGTACTTTCCAAGCATTTAATACAGTGCTCTGCACACAGTAAATGCTCAATAAATACAGTTGAATGAATGAATGAACGAATGGGACAGAGAATGTGTCTGATCTGATTATCTTTATCTATCCCAGAGCTTAGAACAGGGCTTGGGACATAGTAAGTGCTTACCAAATGCCACAATTACTATTATTAATTGTATTCAGAAGAAGAGAAGTAGGTGATTATGAAGTGCCTCACAGCTAGAACAGTGCTTTGGACTTCAGGCTTAATTTAACTCAGTTTGGGTGTACCAGCATAACCATTTTCATCAATAACGCAGAGCTAATTACTTGAAGGCTGCAACTAAATTCTACCACCTAAGCAGGAAACTAGATGGTAATACACAGATAATTACTATTATTGTCATTGTTATTATTATTGTATTTGTTAAGCACTTAATATATGTGAAACACTGTTCTAAGCACTGGGATAGATACAAGTTAGTCAGGTGGGACGCAATCCCTGTTTGACATGGGGCTCACAGGAGGGGCAACAGGTACTGAATCCTTATTTTACAATTGAGGAAATTGAGGCACAGAGAAGTTAGGTGACTTGCCCGAGGTCGCCCAGCAAACATGGTATTTGTGTACCATGTGGATTGAACTGTCCATCAAGAGTGGCAGACTCAGAATTAGAACCCAGGTCCTCTGACGCCCTGGCGTACGCTCTTTCCACTAGGCCGTGTTGCTACAAAGATAAAGTGATAAAGGGCAGTATTTATTTCGGGATGATAACGGACAGATTAGGCAGCAAAACAAATGCCTAGTCTTAAGAAATACATTTTAGGGTCTGACCTTGGAAAGGTAACTACAGAAAAACTGGTGTGCTGTAAGCGCTCAATAAATGCGATTGAATGAATGATAGGGAGAAGGGGTGGCTTTCCTCGAATAGAAACTTGAAAGAATTGTGGAACCGAGAAGCCGATTAAAACAAAGTGGTCATAGAGTTTGGAAGAAGCAAACGCATCATTTCGCCCACGGGAACGGCTTATTTGTGTACCGTGTGGATTGAACTGTCCATCACAAATCACACTTTGTAGCCATATTGGCATGACTGGACAGGATAATCATCATCAGAAGCGTAACCTTTGGCTACGAACTTCACAGCTGTAATCCCCTCTCACCTTCCGATGTTGTTTTCAGATAGCCTCGCCTCACATTCGCGTGCGGCTGATCGGATAAATCCGATCTTCTTTAATGCCGACGAGACTTGCGGCAATCCAACTGTCAGAGGCTATTCAATTAGCTTTGATTTCCTCACGCAGGCGGTCTTAAAAGCTAATCAACAAAGTGGGCTCTTGTCTTCCCAGGAAAGGGGAAAGGGAGAGATGTCATTATAAAATATTGCTGGGGCAGAGGGGATGTTGCAGACAAGGTTGTTCCTATTGCCACTTAAAATGGATGGCACATTTGGTACAATGGTGATCTTGTTCTAGTTGCTTAAGGACACAGTGATACAAAGCCCCAGACAGTGCAGAATCTCTGCTGAGGACAATTGCCCTGATCTCTCTCTTTCTCTGCAGTCTCCCATTTCTTCCTGCCTTCAAGTTATCTCTACTTGAATTTCCCACCAAAAATGTCAGAAAGATTTATAATTGTGGTATATGTTAAGCACTTAGTATGTGCCAGACATTGTACTAAGCGCCGGGGTGGATACAAGCAAATCAAGTTGGACACAGTCCCTGTCCCACCTCATTCATTAATTCATTCAATCATATTTATTGAGCGCTTACTGTGTGCAGAGCACTGTACTAGCACTTGGAAAGTATAATTCAGCAATAAAGAGAGATAGTCCCTGCCCACGCCAGGCTTACAGTCTAGAATAATAATAATAATAATTGGCATTTGTTAAGCACTTACTATGTGCCAAGCACTGTTCTAAGCGCTGGGGAGGATACAGGGTGATCAGGTTGTCCCACGTGGGGCTCACAGTCTTAATCCCCATTTTACAGATGAGGTAACTGAGGCCCAGAGAAGTTAAGTGACTTGCCCAAGATCACACAGCAGACATGTGGCGGAGTCGGGATTCGAACCCATGACCTCTGACTCCAAAGCCCGGGCTCTTTCCACTGAGCCACGCTGCTTCTCTAAGGGACTTGGGACTCACAATCCTAATCCCCATTTAACAGATGAATTCACTGAGACCCAGAGAAGTGAAGTGACTTGCCCAGTGTCACCCAGCAGACAAGTGGTGGAGACAGGATTAGAACTCATGACCTTCCGATTCCCAGGCCCATGCTCTAGCCACTATGTCATGCTGCAAAACAGAATTCCTCATCGTCACCCCCAAATCCTGCCCTCTCACTGACTTTCCCATCACTGTAGGCAACACCAATAACCTCCCTGTTTCATAAGTCCGTGACCTTGGCACTGTCCTCGACATCTCTTTCAAACGGCAAATTCGGTCTGTCACCAAACCCTTGTCCCAGACCACTTCAATTACTTTATCATCCGTGGCTCAGTGGAAGGAGCCCGGGCTCTGGAGTCAGAGGTCATGGGTTCAAATCCCCGCTCCACCACCTGTCAGCTTTGTGACTTTGGGCAAGTCACTTCACTTCTCTGGGCCTCAGGTGCCTCATTTGTAGAATGGGGATTAAGACTGTGAGCCTCAACCTGATCACCTTGTAACCTCCCCAGCGCTTAAAACAGTGCTTTGCACATAGTAAGTGCTTAATAAATGCCATCATTATTATTATTATTATCATCCTTCTTGCTGACCTTCCCGCCCTCCTTTCTTTCCCCTCTCCGGTCCATACTTCACTCTGCTGCCAAGATCAAAGTACTAAAATCATTCCATTTCTTTCCACTCCTCAAAAACCTCCTATGGTTGCCCATCCATCATCATCATCATCATCAATCGTATTTATTGAGCGCTTACTATGCGCAGAGCACTGTACTAAGTGCTTTGGAAGTACAAATTGGCAACATCCATCTCTGCTTCAAAGAGAAGCTCCTTCCCATCGGCTTTAGGGGCACTCAATCAGCTCTCTCCTTCCTCCCTAACCTCGCTAATCTTCCACTACAGCCCAGCCTGCGCACTTCACTCCTCTCAAAACAACATATTCACTGTATCTTGATGTCATTTGTCTTGGCAATAATCCCTTCTCCATATCCTCCCTCCGGACAGAGCACCGCTCTCCCCGTCTTACTCTCCCAAGCACTTTGCACAGTAATTTGCACAAGTGCTCAATAAATACGAGTGAATGAATGAATGAAAGTCCGACTAAAATTATGTCTCCTCCAAGAGGCCTTCCCTGACAAACCCTTCATTTCCTCATCCTCTTTGCCCTCCCTTCTTCATCATCTTGGGGGTTTACTCCTTAAGCATTTTGATACCTTACATCCAATCCCTCAATAATTCTGTGACTAACCCTATACACTCCTATGTCCCCTACTTGTAACTTATTTTAATGTCTGTCTCTTTCTCAAGACTCTAAGACCCTTATGGGCAGGAATCGTGTCTTCCAACTTCATTTCACTGTACTTTCCCAAGCACTTAGCACAGTCACAGTGTGAGAGGAAGAAGAGCTGGTGGCAGAAACTGAGACGGGCCCCTTAACAAATACCATAAAAAAATAAGTGGCCGGAGAGATCGGAGGAGAGCCAAGAGAGGACAGGGTCAGAAGAAGGGGCTTGTCAATCAATCAATCAATCAATCGTATTTATTGAGCGCTTACTATGTGCAGAGCACTGTACTAAGCGCTTGGGAAGTACAAATTGGCAACACATAGAGACAGTCCCTACCCAACAGTGGGCTCACATTCTAAAAGGGGGAGACAGAGAACAGAACCAAACATACCAACAAAATAAAATAAATAGGATAGCACTGTTGTCCACAGTGCTAAAGGCAACTAGGAGGATTAGGATGGAGTAGAGGTTGTTGGATTTGCAAACTGAAGAGGGTTGAGACTTTGTAGAAAGGAAAGGCCAGGAGGACTCCCGCATCCTTAGGGGTTCTGATCTACACTAATCATTTATTAGTCATTTACAGTTATTTGAAAGTGTGACCCACACAGGGATATTTAACAGCATAAACCGCCCATGAAAGTAGAGAATTCCCCATGGGAGTTGGGGTTAATTTGATTCGTGTAACCATAGCAATATTTTGTACAGTTCGGGATACTGAAAGAAGTAGGTGTGGAAAGAATACAGGAACGGAAATCAGGGGACTTGGGTTCTAATTTCAGCTCTTCCACTTGCCTGTTCTGTGACCTAGGCCAAGTCACTTAGTTTATCCGTGCTTTACTCTCCCCATCTGAAAAATGGGGATTAAATACCTGTTCTCCCTCCCCTTTAGATGTGAGCCCCATGTGGGACAGGGACTACATCTGGATTGTATGTATCTCAGTGCCTGGATGCATAATAAGCACTTACACACCCTAATTATTATTATTACAGAAATGAAATCCGTCTGAAAATTTCACTCGAATAAATGAATTTTCATTGTAAAGTTGTGGGTATTTTCGTTTTAAAATGTTTTTGAGTGAGAGCAGCATGGCCTAGTGGAAAAAACACAGGCCTGGGAGTCGGAGGACCTGGGTTCTAATCCCATATCTGCCAATTGCCTCAGTTTCTCATCTGTAAAATGGGGATTCAATCATTGCATGTTCTCTCTTCTACTTAGGTTGTGAACCCTATTTGCAACAGGGACTGCATCTGACCTGATTAACTTGTATCTCCCCCTCTAGGCTTTAAGATTGTTGTGGGCAGGTAACATGTCTATCGACTCTGTTATAGTGTACTTAGTACAGTGCTCTGCACACAGAAAGCGCTCAATAAGTACTATTGCTTGAACTACATAGTAAACACCTAACAGATGGAACAATAATAATATCAAACGTCAATTAATTACAGACTCCCTATTCAGCGCTTCATTGGGAAATCAGGGAGAAGATCTCTTTTGAAAGAAACAAGTTCCCATTCTTGGCCAAATATGTAGTTGAAAAGAGTGCTTTTCAAGTTCCAACTGCATGTAATAAATTAGAGAGGTTGGATATTGTGTTGATATGGATATTTCTGGCTCTTTTTCTACATGAATGAATTGCACCTTTAGGGCCTTCAGCAATTCAAACCACAGCAATTGCTTATTAATTTTACATGAGTCTTTTTTTTTTATTTTAACCTCTAAACATGGCTTCAGGGTGGGTTGTTTGGATGATTAACAAGGCAGATGCTTACCTGGCTGTGTTTTCCTGGAATATTCCAAACAAGGCATGATGTTTAGTAAATCATAATGACATCACTCGCAAATTGCAGCTGTATTGAGGTGTCTTGTTGGTAATTGTTTCCTTTGCCTTTTCACTCGAAGAAAAAGCAATTTAGAGCCTTTTGCCTTTTGATTAGCCACTGCAAAATGATGCATGAAGGTTTATCTTGTTACTAATAATAATATTGATGGCATTTGTTAAGCGCTTACTATGTGCAGAGCACTGTTCTAAGAGCTGGGGGGGATACAAGGTGATCAAGTTGTCCCACGTGGGGCTCACAGTCTTAATCCCCATTTTAATAATAATAATAATGGGATTTATTAAGCGCTTACTATGTGCAAAGCACTGTTCTAAGCGCTGGGGAGGTTACAAGGTAATCAGGTTGTCCCACGTGGGGCTCACAGTCTTAATCCCCATTTTACAGAGGAGGTAACTGAGGCTCAGAGAAGTTAAGTGACACAGCAGACATGTGGCGGAGTCGGGATTCGAACCCATGACCCCCCCACTCCAAAGCCCGTGCTCTTTCCACTGAGCCACGCTGCTTCTCTGCATCTCTTGTTCTTTCTTTAGCTCTTAATAGTAACGATGATGTTGCTTTTTATTAACTGCTTACAATGTGCCAAGCACTGTGCTTGAGATGGGTTCTTTTAAGAGACTCGATCACGAGATGGGACGGAGAGGAATCTCAGTTCTGAAAACCGTCTGAACTGAGGAAAGTGTTGTTGGGATACTTGAAAAGTGTTCCATGTGGCTACTTTAGTTTCTCCGAGAGCCCAAATCCTTTCATCCGAGCTTTTGGAGAGATTTGGAGCTGGATATTTGTCCAACAGTGGTGCCAGCAGATTATTTACACTGGGCTGTGCTGTGTATGAAGTGGAATTAGGGTCAAGAGTGACAGCCAGTAGCCCTAGCTCAGCTTTCTGACCTGTAAAAATGGGGATAAGATATCTGTTCTTCCTTCCCCTTGGACTCTGAGTCCCATGTGGAACAGGGACTGTGTCCAATAAGCCACTTTAAATAAGACAAGTAGCAGCAGTAGTAGCAGTAGTAGTAGTGTGGCTCAGTGGAAAGAGCACAGGCTTGGTACTCAGCAGTCATGGGTTCGAATCCAGGCTCCACCAATTGTCAGCTGTGTGACTTTGGGCAGGCCACTTCACTTCTCTGTGCCTCGGTTACCTCATCTGTAAAATGGGGATTAAGACTGTGGGGCAACCTGATCACTTTATAGCCTCCCCAGCGCTTAGAACAGTGCTTTGTAAGCACGTAACAAATGCCATCATTATGAGTAATAGTAGTAGTGCTTAGTACAGTGTCTGGTGCACATAGTAAAAGAGGTTAACAAATTCCATAATTTTTAACAATTATTAGTGTATGCATGGAGAAAATAGAAATCTGGGCATAAGCTCCACTTTTGTTGGAGGTCGGGGGAGTGTTGTGGTTTTTTATTAGTATTTGTGAAGTGCTTACTTTGTGCCAGGCACTTTACTAAGAGCTGGGATAGAAGCAAAATAATCAGATTAGGCATATTCCCTGTCCCACCTGGGGCTCACAGCCTTAATCCCCATTCTACAAATGAGCTAAATGAGGCGCAGTGATAATACTTGGCCCTTTCTTGAGAGCAAATGGTTTCTCTCCCTCATTCTATATCATTCACTCCCTGAACTGTCTTTTCCCAGGCCTTAACTGTGGGTTTAGTATGTTGCAGGCCACTCAATTGTGATGATGGTAGTGAAGTTGATGATGATGATGATGATGATGGTGTGACAGAGTAGTCAGGTGCTCTGGGCAACGACAAGTAGCATGGCCTAGAGGGAAGAACACAGATCTGGGAATCATGGGACTTGGGTTCAAATCCCGATTCTGCCACTTGCCTCCTATGTGACCTTGGGCCAGTCACTTCACTTCTCTATGCCTCAGTTTTCTCATCGGTAAAATGGGGATTAGATACCTGTTCTCCCTCCGATTTAGACTATCAGCCCTGTGTGGGACAGGGACTGTGTCTGATCTGCTTATATTGTATGTGCCCCAGCGATTAGTACAGCCCTTGATAGTGCCTCCTTCCCTTCCCCACAGCACCTGTATATATGTATATATGTTTGTACATATTTATTATTCTATTTATTTATTTATTTATTTTACTTGTGCATATCTATTCTATTTATTTTATTTTGTTAGTATGTTTGGTTTTGTTCTCTGTCTCCCCCTTTTAGACTGTGAGCCCAATGTTGGGTAGGGACTGTTTCTATATGTTGCCAATTTGTACTTCCCAAGCGCTTAGTACAGTGCTCTGCACATAGTAAGCGCTCAATAAATATGATTGATTGATTGATTGATTGATACATAGTATAAATACACAGAGAAGCAGCGTAGCTCAGTGGAAAGAGCCCGGGCTTGGGAGTCAGAGGTCATGGGTTCTAATCCCAGCTCCGCCACTTGTCTGCTGAGTGACTTTGGGCAAGTCACTTAACTTTTCTGGGCCTCAGTGACCTCATCTGTAAAATGGGGATTAAGACTGTGAGCCCCCCATGGGACAACCTGATCACCTTGTATCCACCCCAGCACTTAGAACAGTGCTTTACACATAGTAAGCGCTTAACAAATACCATCATTATTATTACTATTATAGTAAGTGCTTCATAAATACCGCTATCATTATGATTTATATTTCTAGACAGTGCTCCATTGAAGTCAGTAAGGAGAAAGTCAGAATTTGGGATAAAAACGTGCGTCTTCAGGAAGAACGAATAAAAGCAAGATTAGTCCTCAGTGACTAAGGCAGAGGAGTTTTCCTCTTCTCCCACTCCCTTCTGCATCGCCCCGACTTGCTTCCTTTGCTCTTTTTGACTGTGAGCCCACTGTTGGTTAGGGACTGTCTCTATATGTTGCCAACTTGTGCTTCCCAAGCGCTTAGTACAGTGCTCTGCACACAGTAAGCGCTCAATAAATACAATTGATTGATTGATTGATTGATTCCCCCCCCCCCCCGACCCATAGCACTCATGTACAGATCTGTCATTTGATTTCTTTGTATTGATGTCTGTCTCGCCTTTAGACTGTAAGCTCATCGTGGGCAGGGACTGTCACTGTTCATTGTTGGATTGCACTCTCCCAAGCGCTTAGTAGTGATCTGCAAACAGTAAGTACTCAGTGAATACTATTGAATGAATGAGAGGAAGGGGCAGATCTTAGGAAATGTTGAGTTGGAAAACCTGAAGGGATTTGGTTACAGAATGAATATGAGTGTCGTCTCCCTCCCTCCCATGCAGGACCTGTTTCTTGTTTCCATTTTATTTGTTACTGCTCCACAAGATTAAAGTTCACCAGGCATGGTTCGCTGTTGAATCAGATACTTGTATTTAAAAGAAGCTTGGTGGGGGTGGGAGGGAGTTGTTAAGGTAAGAAGGAGAGAGAGCATGGATTAAGTATACAAGGAGTGTATAAAACCGTGGGCGGTTTTATAACAAATAAATAAATAATAATGACATTTATTAAGCTTTTACTATGTGCAAAGCACTGTTCTGAGCGCTGGGGAGGTTACCAGGTGATCGGGTTGCCCCACGTGGGACTCCCAGTCTTAATCCTCTTTTTACAGAGGAGGGGAACTGAGGCCCAGAGAAGCTAAGTGACTTGCCCAAAGTCACACAGCGAACTGGCAGAGCCGGGATTTGAACCCATAGTCTCTGACTCCAAAGCCCGGGCTCTTCCCACTGAGCCACGCTGCTTCTCCTAATGGCATTTATTAAGCGCCTACTAGCCCACTGTTGGGTAGGGACTGTCTCTATATGTTGCCAATTTGTACTTCCCAAGCGCTTAGTACAGTGCTCTGCACACAGTAAGCGCTCAATAAATACGATTGATAATGATGATGATGATGATGAAGGAGTTTAAGGGTCTTTTTTCTGCTGCCTGCAAGAACAGTGAAGGATGATTCAGGGAAGTCCCGGATGAATGTTGATAAAAACCACTAGAATAGGTATCCGAAATGCCTCGTTTTAAGCTCTAGTTGATGCCCAAAACTCTACCTTTTATAATAATAATAATTGTGTTTTTTGTCTTTTAGACTGTGAGCCCACTGTTGGGTAGGGACTGTCTCTATATGTTGCCAACTTGTACTTCCCAAGCGCTTAGTACAGTGCTCTGCACACAGTAAGCGCTCAATAAATACGATTGATTGATTGATTAAGTGCATACTATGCCAGGGACTGGGGTGGATACAAGCCAATTGGGATGGACACAGTCCCTGTTTCTCACGGGGTTCACAGCCTTAACCCCCTTTTTACAGATGAGATAACTGAGGCAGAGGGAAGTGAAGTGACTTGCCCAAGGCCACACAGCAGACAAGTGGCAGAGCTGGGATTAGAACCCAGGTCCTCCTGACTTTCAGGCCCAAGCTCTATCCCTTATTCCATACTTAGACTGTAAACCCCACGCGGGACAGGGATTATGTCTGCCTGATTATCTTCTTTCTTTTGGAGCATAGTATAGTGTTTAACAGATTTATTATTATTATATTTTAGTTTGGTATTCTCTGTAAACTGTTGGCATCTGGAAAGTCATTGGATAGAAACGCAAAGCAAAATGCCAGTTTTCTAGTTCTGAACTTCAAAAGTGGGGAGATTTCAAAATTGGAAGGTTATTAGCACTAATATTTACTGAGCAGCCTCTATGTACAGAGAGCTACGTATTGGGTGTCTGGAAGTAAACTATCGAATAAACGCGATCCCTGCTTTCGAGAGGTTTACTATTACTACTACTACTACTAATAATAATAATGTTGGTGTTTGTTAAGCGCTTACTATGTGCAAAGCACTGTTCTAAGCGCTGGGGTAGATACAAGGTAATCAGGTTGTCCCACGTGGGGCTCCCAGTCTTCATCCCCATTTTACAGATGGGGGAACTGAGGCCCAGAGAAGTGAAGTGACTTGCCCAAAGTCACACAACTGACCAGTGGCGGAGCTGGGATTTGAACCCACGACCTCCGACTCCAAAGCCCGGGCTCTTTTCCACTGAGCCACGCTGCTTCTCTTACTACAGATGCTACTGTGGCATAGAGGAAAGAGAAAGGCCCTGGGAGTTAGAAGCTCATGCAATCTAAGACCATATCTGCCCCTTGACTTTTGTGTGACCTTGGGCAATCACTTCACTTCTCTGAGCCTCATTGAGACCGTGAGTCCCATGTGACGCCCCCACCCCAGCACTAAGTACAGCGCAAGGCACCTAGTAAGTGCTTAATAAATACCACAATCATTGTTATTATTACTGCTGTCTCTGTGCATTATTATTACATAGACCAAGAATTTCTGGCCCAGAAAGGACGTCTTCCTTCATAAATTAAGAGTACCCGGTTAGAACCGTTAAACCCCAAGTAACTGACAGAGATTTGCATCTCATCATCATCATCATCAATCGTATTTATTGAGCGCTTACTGTGTGCAGAGCACTGTACTAAGCGCTTGGGAAGTACAAGTTGGCAACATATAGAGACAGTCCCTACCCAACAGTGGGCTCACAGTCTAAAAGTGGGCTCACAGTCTCAAAATATGATCCTCTCCACTTTGGCCCCTTGATAGATATGTATATATGTTTGTACATATTTTTTACTCTATTTATTTATTTATTTATTTTATTTGTACATATCTATTCTATTTATTTTCTTTTGTTAGTATGTTTGGTTTTGTTCTCTGTCTCCCCCTTTTAGACTGTGAGCCCACTGTTGGGTAGGGACTGTCTCTATATGTTGCCAATTTGTACTTCCCAAGCACTTAGTACAGTGCTCTGCACACAGTAAGCGCTCAATAAATACGATTGATGATGATGATGATGATGATGATGAGATGCAAATCTCTGTCAGTTACTTGGGGTTTAACGGTTCTAACCAGGTACTCTTAATTTATGAAGGAAGACATCCTTTCTGGGCCAGAAATTCTTAGTCTATGTAATAATAATGCACAGAGACAGCAGTAATAATAACAATGAGCCCACTGTTGGGTAGGGACTGTCTCTATATGTTGCCAATTTGTACTTCCCAAGCGCTTAGTACAGTGCTCTGCACACAGTAAGCGCTCAATAAATACGATTGATGATGATGATGATGATGATAGATACATGTTTGCGGTGTAGTTTGTTACAACTAAGCACCGAGCCTTTGCGGATTAGTGACTGGCACACACTTTCTCCCAGGATTTCTCCTAGAGAGAGAGAGAGAGGGCAATAATTTCTACAAATGCCAGTCATTCAGAACGTCTAGCCAGGAAGCTGTAAATGTTAATTTGTGTGGACACCAAGTCCCAAAGCTCTCTCCCATTACATCTCTTGCCAAATCGCTGTCAAGAAGCCACCGTATGGGTGTGTAAGAAAGCCAGCCAAAAGCTTAACTGACCTGCTCCATTTCCTCCTCACTCGGGACTTCAGCAGTCGCGTTGCCAACTGTCTGTAATAATGAATGAAAAATTGTGGCATTTGTGAAGCGCTTACCCTATGCTAAGCACTGTACTAAGAGCAGGGGTAGGAATAGGAGAGTCAAGTTCCACATGGGGCTCAGAGCGTAAGAAGGAGTTAGAACAGATTTTGAATCCCCATTCTGCAGATGAGGGAACTGAGGCCCAGGGACGTTAAGTGACTCACCCAAGTCAAGCAGCAGACAAGTGGTGCAAGTGGGATTAGAATTCAGGTCCTCTGACTTCCGAGCCCATAATCTTTCCCTTAGGCCATGCTGCTTTCCCTGTAAGTTAATAATAATAATAATGATGGCGTTTATTAAGCGCTTACTATGTGCAAAACTTTGCATATAGTAAGCGCTTAATAAATGCCATCATCATCATCAAAGCACTGTTCTAAGTGCTGGAGAGGTTTCAAGGTGATCAGGTTGTCCCACGGGGGGCTCCCAGTCTTCATCCCCATTTTACAGATGAGGGAACCGAAGCCCAGAGAAGTTAAGTGACTTGCCCAAAGTCACACAGCTGGCAGAGCAGGATTTGAACCCATGACCTCTGACTCCAAAGCCCGGGCTCTTTCCACTAAGCCACGCTGTGTATCTATGCCTGCTGGAGGGAATGCCAGCAACACTTCATTCATTCAGTTGTATTTATTGAGCAGTTACTGCGTGTAGAGCACTGTACTAAGCTCTTGGGAGAGTACACTATAATAACAAGCAGACACGTTCCGTGCCCAGTGAGAAGCAGCGTGATTTAGTGGATAGAGTCCAGGTTTGGAAGTCAGAAACATGGGTTCTAATCCTGGCTCCTCCACTCATCTGCTGTGAGACCTTGGTCAAGTCAAATAACTTCTCTGTGCCTCAGTTACCTCATCTGTAAATTGAGGATTAAGACTGTGAGCCCCAAGTGGGACATGGACTGTGTCCAATTTAACCGTATCTACCCCAGTGCTTAGTACAGTGCCTGGCATGTAAGAAATACCATTTTAAAAATAGCACACTAAAGCAGCTATGCCCGACACCACAGTTTCCCCTGAAAGGGCTTCAACAGGGGTGGAGTGGTTGCCGGCTCTTCATAAATTCATGAACCTGTAAAAGTGATTTAATATTGGTCCTTTCTCATAAAGGACCATTAACCCCAAAGCACTCAATCAGTTCTTTCTCTGCTGCCTGTCCTCAGTCCTCTCCCACTACAAACCCAGAATGTGTACTTGGCTCCCCAACTTGTACTTCCCAAGCGCTTAGCACAGTGCTCTGCACACAGTAAGCGCTCAATAAATACGATTGAATGAATGAGTGAATCAAAACCCTACTAAAATCACAACTCCTCCAGAAAATCATCCCTGAGCAATCTTCCACATCCCATTTTCTCCCTTCTGTATTACCCATGATCTTGATCACCTGAACATTTAGGTTCCGCACCTCTGCACCCTTAAACCACATATATACACATCTTCATATGTGGTTGCTTCCCCTCTGTGTACTTTATTTTAGTGTCTGTCTCCCCAGCTAGACTGTAAGATCCCTGAAGGCAGGGATCGTGTATATGAACTCATTTGTACCCTCCCAAGTGCTTAGTACAGTGCTCTGGACATAGAGTAAGTACTCAGTAAATATAACTGATTGAAAGACAGTAATTTAGTAATGCCGCGGCAGCAGCTGTGAGCTTCAGTGTGCCCCTGCCCCATTGTTTGTTCGAATTTTTAGGGTGGGCACAATTGTGCAGATTTACTGGAAAAGGATAATGGTCCTCAGACCCAAATGTCAAGAGGGGAAAGAGCAGGGCACGTGACTCCGTTGTTTTCCACAGTCCAGGAGAAGTGGCATGGCCTAGCGGAAAGAGTAGGGTCCTGGGAATCAGAGGACCTGAATTCTAATCCAATCCCACCTCCACCACCTCGGGCAAGTCACTCAACTTCTCGGTGCCTCGGTTACCTCATCTGTAAAATGGGGCTGAAGACTCTGAGCCGCAAGTGGGACAGGGACTGTGTCCAACCTGATTAGCTTGTATCTACCCCAGAGTTTAGCGCAGTGCCTGGCCAAAAAAAAAAAAAAGAAAAGGCTGTAGTGAAGGTTTTTGGAGTCATTCTCTTGGCAGAAATCCCACTGTGTATTCAGATAGCTAATGATGATCCAGTGATGGCGATGATCTCTTTGACAACGGATGAGCCCTGAAAAGCCGGTGAATAAATCCTCCAGGGCTACCCCGTTCACAGCCAAGTTAACCGATGGCTGTCTGACAAGTAACTCCCTCACAAAAACACCTTGTCCGCAGCCCACAAAGTTCTTCTCTTCGCTTTCCGCTAATTACCAGGCAAAACATCCCCGCGGGTGAGCTGCAGAGACACTAGCACCTGCCCAGTCTCCCGGGAGAGCAAGCGCCAGCAGATCTGGGACTAGCTGCGTCTCCAGAAATAATCCCAGGCAGTCACTGTCTGGGGGCCGAACGGGATTCGTTTCTCTGCCCGGATCACTGGAGAGAACTGGATTTGATCAGCGGAAAGCCCGGGATGAGGCTGAGGCGTAGCGGCGCTTGCAGATGGAAGTGGAATCTTCAGCTCCAACCGATCAGCTTTTGGCACAGTAAGAGCCCTTCGGGCCAAAGAAAAAAGTGGGTTGTAGCCGGGCAGAGTGAGATGGCAAGCTATTGTGATTGTGTACATGTGTGTGAATATGTGTGTGTTTGTGCGTGGAGGGGAGACTCTTCATTATACACTGGAGTATTTTATTCTCTAGTAACGTGGAAAGGAAAGATTTGTGAGAAATCAGGAGAAAGGAGACGGCTGGCTTTAACCCGAGATGTCACATCTTTAACGTGAGAGGGACCTAAAGGAACATTTTGGGAGATCGTGTCATCATCTTTGCACGGCTTTCCGGTGTCCCCAGAGAGCGGGGTTACCGATCGGCATGATTTATGAAATGGATTTGGTTTACCGTGGCTCAGTCGGGTGGGGATTTATAGTTGTTGGGTGCTTTTCTTCATCCTAGGTGACTAGCCTTGCTGAAGGGAGATTTGTGTAGGCTTTGTTTAGGAAGTTTGGGGGGGAAAGCACAATAGGTCAGATATTTCCTCCATTTCTTGATTGATATACAGAATAAAGATTATTTCCATTTTAATCTGTCAGATGTAGAACTGACTTTACAGTTAAGTGATTTGCAGGTAATTGGCTTTTCAACCCAAGAACAGAACATTGGGGCTATAAATAATATTTAGGAATCTTTTTTTCAGATATAGGACTGACTTTACAGTTAATTAATTTGCAGGTAATAGGCTTTTCAACACAAGAACAAAACATTGGGGATATAAATAATATTTAGAAATCTTCTTTAAAATATAGATGTCACAGAACATACAGTCAAACCCAAGAGCCTAAGATACCATTTCTTAATTCTCCGAATGTGGTCAGAAAGACACATTTGAAAATCTATCCAACCTGATCACCTTGTAACCTCCCCAGTGCTTAGAACAGTGCTTTGCACATAGTAAGCACTTAATAAATGCCATTATTATTACTATTATTAAATAAATTATTAATATTCAGTCAGTCAGTGGTATTCTTCTAGACTGTGAGCCCGCTGTTGGGTAGGGACTGTCTCTATATGTTGCCAACTTGTACTTCCCAAGTGCTTAGTACCGTGCTCTGCACACAGTAAGTGCTAAATAAATATGATTGAATGAATGAATGAGTGTTATTCATTGAGTGCTTACTTTGTGCAGAACATTCATCATCATCATCATCAATCGTATTTATTGAGCGCTTACTGTGTGCAGAGCACTGTACTAAGCGCTTGGGAAGTACAAGTTGGCAACATATAGAGACAGTCCCTACCCAACAGAGGACTCACAGTCTAAAAGGGGGAGACAGAGAACAAAACCAAACATACTAACAAAATAAAATAAATAGAATAGATATGTACAAGTAAAATAAATAAATAAATAGAGTAATAAATATGTGCAAACAGTAATAAATATGTACTAAGCACTTGGGAAAGCAGTAGAACAGAATCGATAGACACGTTCCCCGCCCATAATGAGCTTACAGTCTAGACAGGGAGATTGACATTAAATAAATGAAGAGATTATGGATATATTCATAAGTGCTGTGGAGCTGAGGAAGGAGTGAGGGAAGGGTGGAAATCCAAGTGCAAGGGCTTTGCAGACAGGAGTGGGAGAAGAGGAAATGAAGACAGTCTGGGAAGTCCTCTGGGAGGGAATATGCCTTCAATAAGGCTTTGAAGGTGGGGAGAGTGATGGGGAGAGTGGGAAGAGTGGGGAGAGTCTGTCGGATGTGAAGAGGGAGGGCATTCCAGCCCAAAGGCATGGCGAGGGTCAGGGGTTGGCGACGAGATAGATGAGATCGAGATACAGTGAGTAGTTGGCATTAGAGTGGGTAGGGACTGTCCCTATACGTTGCCAGCTTGTACTTCCCAAGCGCTTAGTACAGTGCTCCGCACAAAGTAAGCGCTCAATAAATACGATTGATTGATTGATTGGAGGAACAAAGTGTGTGGAATGGATTGTAGGAGGGATTATTTTTTATTAGTGCCTTATATTCCGTTCCAATAAGTTGACGCTTCTCAGACCTTTCTTCCAGTTCATTAGACCCTGTAATTCTCTGATTGTCAATCAGTCAACCAATCGATCAATGGTAGTTATTGGGTGCTTATTCTGTGCAGATCACTACAGTAAGGGCCGGAGAGTAAGAGACAATACAGTTGGTAAATGCAATGGGGAAGTGGCATTCCTTCATTCAATCGTATTTATTGAGCGCTTACTGTGTGCAGAGCACTGTACTAAGCGCTTGGGAAGTACCAGTTGGCAACATATAGAGAAGGTCCCTACCCAACAGTGGGCTCACAGTCTAGAAGGGGGAGACAGAGAACAAAGCCAAACATATTAACAAAATAAATTAAATGGAATAAATATGTACAAATAAAATAAATAAATAAATAGAGTAATAAATACGCACAAACATATATACATATATACAGGTGCTGTGGGGAGGGGAAGGAGGTAAGGCGGGGTGATGCGGAGGGGCAGAGTAGAAGCAGTGTGACTCAGTGGAAAGAGCACGGGCTTGGGGGTCAGAGGTCATGGCTTCTAATCCTGGCTCTGCCACTTGTCAGCTGTGTGACTTTGGGCAAGTCACTTCACTTCTCTGGCCCTCAGTTACCTCATCTGGAAAATGGGGATTAAGACTGTGAGCCCCATTTGGGTCAACCTGATTACCTTGTATCTCTCCCAGCGCTTAGAACAGTGCTTGGCACATAGTAAGCGTTTAACAAATGCCATCATCATCAAGTACAGTGGGACTGGGGCTCGGGGGCGTAGCAAAGTGCTAAAGGGGAAGAGTCAATCGATCAGTGGTATTTATTGAGCACTTTCTATGTGCAGAGCACTGTACTAAGCGCTTGGAAGAGTATAACTAAATTAATGGACACGTTCCCTGCCGATAACGAGCTTAAGGTCGAGCGTACAGTCTATGGTCCTAAGTGCATAGGCAATGCAGATTTGAGGATTTGAGAAAATGAGGGCTTAGTCAGGGAAGGCTTCTTGGAGGAGGTATGATCTTAGTACGGCTTAGTAGACTGGAGATCTGTTGGATATGAAGCGAGAAGGAATTCCAGGCCAGAGGGAGGATTTTGGTGATGGTTTCGACAGCGGGACAGTATTGAGTGCTCAAGATTGAGGTACAGTGAACAGGTTGATGCTAGAGGCGTCAAGGGTGTAGGCTGGGTTGTAACAGGAAATCAGTGAAGTAAAATAGGAAAGGGTGGACTGATTGAGTGCTTTAAAGCTGAGGGTAAGTAGTTGCTGTTTTCCCAGGGAGATGGAAGGGAAACCACGGGAGATTTTTTTAGGAATAGGGAGACACTGGAGGCAAGGAAGTGAGTGAGGAGGTTCATAAAGTAATTGAGGTAAGATATGATATGTGCTTGGATCAGCATGGCAACAGTCTCCATTCCCCCATCTTACCTCCTTCCCTTCCCCACAGCACCTGTATATATGTATATATGTTTGTACATATTTTTTACTCTATTCATTTATTTATTTATTTTATTTGTACATATCTATTCTATTTATTTTATTTTGTTAGTATGTTTGGTTTTGTTCTCTGTCTCCCCCTTTTAGACTGTGAGCCCACTGTTAGGTAGGGACTGTCTCTATATGTTGCCAATTTGTACTTCCCAAGTGCTTAGTACAGTGCTATGCACATAGTAAGCGCTCAATAAATACGATTGATGATGATGATGATGATGGAGAGGATGGAGTTCTCCTGTTGACTGACATAGGGAGAAGTGTAGATAGAAGTTAGGTTGCTGGACATCATTTCTGCCCCATAGAGCAGAGTAAATGGGTAAGGACAGTGTTGCCTAGTGGATAGAGTACGGGATTGGGAGTCAGAAGGACCTGGGTTCTAATCCCAGCTCTGCCACCTGTCTGCTGTGTGACCTCGGGCAAGTCACTTCACTTCTCTGGGCCTCAGATACCTCATCTGCGAAACGAGGATTAAGACTGTGAGCCCCACGTGGAACAGGGACTGTGTCCAACCAAATTAATTTTTATCCACCCCAGCACTTAAAACAGTGCCTGACACATAGTAAGTGCTTAATAAATATCGTGAAAAAGGAACAAGTTCTCAAGAGTGTGGCTAAAGGCATCACGGCTCTTTTTTGCGGTAGCACATTTCCCCCTAGACCTGGGGTTTCCTCTGAAAATCTTCCCAGATGGAAGTCGCCATAAAGGTTACTTATCCAATGGTTTGGGGTTCATGGGCTGAACTGTATCTGTCAAACATAAGCTTCGGGTCAATAATAATAATAATGACATTTATTAAGTGCTTACTATGTGCAAAGCACTGTTCTAAGCACTGGGAAGGTTACAAGATGATCAGGCTGTCCCACCGGGGGCTCACAGTCTTCATCTCCATTTTACAGATGGGGTAACTGAGGCCCAGAGAAGTTAAGTGACTTGCCCAAAGTCACACAGCTGACAATTGGCGGAGCCGGGATTTGAACCCATGACCTTTGACTCCAAAGCCCGGGCTCTTTCCACTGAGCCATGCTGCTCCTCGTACTTTGTGATCTCCACTACCCTCATCCGGAAGACAGTCGGAAATATTCACTTGATGTTTAATAGCACACCAACTTTAAAGCACTGAATCCCCTCGCCCCCTCCTTCCTCACCTCCCTACTCTCCTTCTCCAACTCAGCCCGTAGAATTCGCTCCTCAAATATTAGCCTACTCAATGTACCTTGATCTCATCTATCTTACCGCCAACATAATAATAATAATAATAATAATAATAATAATAATAATAATAATAATAATAATGATAATAATAATGGCATTTAGATAGAGCACGGGCCTGAGTCAGAAGGTCATGGGTTCTAATCCCAGCCCTGCCGTGTATCTGCTGTTGACCTCAGACAAGTCACTTCACTACTCCATGCCTCAGTTACCTCATCTGAAAAATGGGGATTGAGATTGGGAACCCCACGTGGGACAGGGACTATGTCCAACCTGATTTACTTGTCTCCACCCCAGTGCTTATTACAGTGCCTGGCACATAAGTGCTTAACAAATACCACAATTATTATTATTATTATTAAGTGCTTACTATATGCCAGGCACTGTTCTAAGCGCTGAGGTGGATACAAGCGTGAAGCAGCGTGGCTCAGTGGGAAAGAGCAAGGGCTTGGGAGTCAGAGGACATGGGTTCTAATTCCGCCTCCACCACTTGTCTGCTGTGTGCCCTTGGGCAAGTCACCTAACTTCTCTGTACCTCAGTTACCTCATCTGTAAAATGGAGATTAAAAGTGTGAGCCCCCCATGGGACAACCTGATTACCCACCATCAACTCCAGCACTTAGAACAGTGCTTGGCACATAGTAAGTGCTTAACAAATACCATTATTATTATTATTTCTCATAGTGACAAGAAACTTCTCCAGCCTAATTTCCTAGTCAGAGACTGTGGCTCAGGATTTCCAAAAAGTGAACTGGGAATATTATTACTAGACTGCCCAATAATTTCACGAGAAGGCTCAGAGAATGAATTGAGTTCATGGCAGAAGAATACGAAATGTGGCTAGGTGAATTTGGAGATTAAGTTAAAGAAACATCATTTTTCACATTTCTGACCTACTCAGACATCTTAATGTTCCTGAAGATTTCAATTATTGAGAGAAAACTGAACTGAACATAAACCACTACACATGACACGCTCAAAAAATGCATTGCTCGGAGAATTGCATCAGCTTCAGGAAGTTGGAACAATATGAAATCGGTGAGGTCACATTATATGCTCATGTTGTGAGAGAAAGGAATTAGAATTCATGTTTTATGTCTTTTGTGGAAGAAAAACGCTGGTTTGGTGACTTATCCTAAGCAGCTCAGTTTGGGAACCTAATCTAATCTACCAATTATCTTCTCCAAATCAAAGGCTCACAAACAATCTACTCAGTCCACCGCTCCTGATCTTTTCTTTGAGGTTTTTCTCTTTTAGCTTAGTAGCAAATGAACCTTAATTCTCTAACATAAAATTCAGGGCCAACTAGAACAGGGAAAACAGCATGACCTAGTAGATAAAACACGTGTGGGGAGCCAGGGGATCTGGGTTTCTACTCCAGCTCTGCCACTTGGCTGCTATGTGAACCTGGTCAATTCACTGTACTTCAGTTTCCTCAACTGTAAAATGGGGGTTCAATACCTGTTCTCCCTCGTACTTGACTGTGAGCCTCATTTGTATAATAATAATAATAATAATAATAATGGCATTTGTTAAGTGCTTACTATGTGTGAAGCAGTATTCTAAGCTCTGGGATGGATACAAGGTGATCAGGTTGTTCCACGAGGGGCTCTCACAGTATTAATCCCCATTTTACAGATGAAGCAACTGAGGCACAGAGAAATGAAGTGACTTGCCCAAAGTCACACAGCTGACAAGCGGTGGAGCTGGAATTCGAACCCATGACCTCTGACTCCCAAGCCCTTGCTCTTTCCACTGAGCCACGTTGTATCTAGCCTGATTAGCTTCATATCAACCCCAGCACTTAGAATAGTGCTTGAAACACAGTAAGGACTTAGCAAATACCAGTAAAAAAAAGGAAACTGCAAAGAATGAAAAGTGAGACAGTTACCATTAGAAGAGCTAAGTGTGAAAGCTGGGTTTTAGCAGGAGAGTAGTGAGGTGAGGTAGGAGGGGGCAAGGTGATGGAGTGCTTTAAAGCCAAGTGGGGTCTGCACCTAGTAAGCACTTAATAAATGCTTTTGATTGATTAATAACTGATAGATACACATAAAAGAAGCATTTAAGGAGACAAGATAATGGTTTTGGAATGGTCACCCTGACTGAGGTTAATTGTGTGGGAAGGGGAGGGAGTCCGTCCTCTGGAGAGAAGGTGGAGAGAGAAGAGGAGCAGAACCATCTCTGGGACCAGGAGGGAAAGCAGGACTGAGTAGGACGGAGGCTACCATGGGATCTGAAGGGAAAGCAGGCATTGAGCAGGGCAGGATTGGGATAGGACTGGAAGTCGAGGATGAGGAGGAACTCGGAAGGGATTTGAGTAGGGTCTAGAGATGGTGAGAAGCAGGGAGTCAGAATGATCTACAGAGAGCCGTGATGATGGGCGTAACATGACAAGGGCCATGACATTGGGCCCAGATCACCCAGGGCATCCAGAAAAATAAGTCTTTTGTGACAAAGAGTTCAGGCTATGAGGGGAGAGCCATTGATGCACCCTGTCAATCACCCTTGGAAGGGCTTGCTTGTCTGCTGACATCCAGTTCCAGGAGAAGGCTCGAACAGAAGAAAGGGTTAAGTGAAGAGATACACAAAGCCGTAGCCCTTTGCATTCCTGCACCAAACTGAAGACTGCAAGCTCGTTGTCGGCAGGGACCACGTCTGCTAATTCTCTCGTATTATGATCAATCAATCGTATTTATTGAGCGCTTACTGTATGCAGAGCACTGTACTAAGTGCTTGGGAAGTCCAAGTTGGCAACATATAGAGACAGTCCCTACCCAACAGTGGGCTCACAGTCTAGAAGGGGGAGACAGAGAACAAAACCAAACATACTAACAAAATAAAATGCTTGGGAAGTCCAAGTTGGCAACATAGAGAGACCCTGGGCTCACAGTCTAGACCCTGCCCGGGGCCGGCTCCCGTGCACTTAGTACAGTGCCCTGCACATAGAAGGCGCTCAGTAAACACTACTGATTGATTGATTGAAGGGGGTGCTGTGATTTGGCCCACAGAAGAAACCACAGCCAGAATATCTCCCATGAGAAGGAAAGATAAGGGGAGGCAGAAATAAAGGTTAAAGATAAGTACCACATAGGGGTTAGCCTGTGCCTTAAACCAAGATTTTGGATTAGATTATTGTCTATTTATTGTTGATGTACTTGAAAACCCCCAGTTAAGGGAGATTTAAGATTTTCACATACGCATCTCCGTGAACTACTACCAATGTAACAGCCCTGTTTTCCAGAGCTCGAAGTAGGTTAAAGAGCGGGGCTTGCAGAGTTCAAGAAAATGGGTCAAGTGTGTGGTACCCGTGGGGGATGGGGGAGAGAAGAAGAGAGCATGAGTGTGGAAGGAAAATCCCGGATCAAGAATCAGAAGGGGAAAGGAAACCCACACCAAATCAATTCAAATATTTTTGGTTTCCAGGCTTTCCAGGGGAAAGGAAACCCACACCAAATCAATTCAAATATTTGTGGTTTCCAAGCTTTTCATTCTCACAGGCAAAGAGGGAAGTGAAAGTTTGGCTCTACTCCCACTGGGAGCCTGTTGGTTCAAGCATCACATCCACAGTAGCTATCGAAGCAGTGTGGTTCAGTGGAAAGAACACGGGCTTGGGAGTCGGAGGTCATGGGTTTGAATTCAGGCTCTGCCACTGGTCAGCTATGTGACCTCGGGCAAGCCACTTAACTTCTCTGTGCCTCAGTTACCTCATCTGTAAAATGGGGATTAAGACTGTGAGCCCCACATGGGACAACCTGATCACCTTGTATTCCCTCAGTGCTTAGAACAGTGCTTCACAAATAGTAAGCGCTTAAAAAATACTATTATTATTATTGTTATCAAAGGATTGGTGTCACCTTTGATTAAGTAATGCCAGTCTCCCCCTCTAGACTGTAAGCTCGTTGTGGGTAGGAAATGTTCCTTCATTCATTCAATGGTATTTATTGAGCGCTTACTGTGTGCAGAGCACTGTACTAAGCGCTTGGGAAGTACAAGTTGGCAACCTATAGAGACGGTCCCTACCCAACAACAAGCTCACAGTCTAGAAGGGGGAGACAGACAACAAAACAAAATATATTAACAAAACAAAATAAATAGAATAGTAAATATGTACAAGTAAAATAGAGTAATAAATCTGTACAAACATATATACTGTACAAACATATATATATATATATACAAACATATATATATTAGACTGTGAGCCCACTGTTGGGTAGGGACTGTCTCTATATGTTGCCAACTTGTACTTCCCAAGTGCTTAGTACAGTGCTGTGCACACAGTAAGCGCTTAATAAATACGATTGATTGATTGATTGATTGATACAGGTCTGTACGTCTATATATAAATATGTCTGTTATAGTGTTATATGGTACTCTCCCAAGCTCTTAGTACAGTGCTCTGCATACAGTAAGTGCTCAATAAATATGATTGACTGATTGATTGACCTTTGGGGTCCTTATCAAATCATTTCCCACAGGGGTTCATCCTGGAGCAGGTTCAGTCTGCAGCAGCGACATCCCCGTCATCAAGGGAATAATTTATTCATTCTCTCATTCAATTGTATTTATTGAGTGCTTCTGTGTGCAGAGCACTATTCTAAGCACTTGGGAGAGTACAGTATAACAACAAACAGACACATTCCCTGCCCACAATCAGCTTACAGTCTAGAGGACTTACCAAGTGAAGCAGTGTCTCCTAATGGACAGAGCACAAGTTTGGGAGTCAGAGGACCTGGGTTCTAATCTCAACCCCTCCATTTGCCTGCTGTGTGACCTTAGGCAAGTCACTTCACTTCTTTGGGTCTCAGTTACTTCATCTGTAAAATGGGGATTAAGACTGTGAGCCCCACATGGGACATGGACAGTGTACAACCTGATTAACTTGGCTCTACTCCAGTGCTTAGTACAGTGCCTGGCACATAGTAATAATAATAATAATAATGATGATGATGGCATTTATTAAGCGCTTACTATGTGCAAAGCACTGTTCTAAGCGCTAGGGAGGTTACAAGGTGATCAGGTTGTCCCACGTGGGGCTCACAGTCTTAATCCCCATTTTACAAATGAGGTAACTGAAGCACAGAGAAGTGAAGTGTCTTGCCCAAAGTCACAGAGCTGACAAGTGGCGGAGCTGGGATTTGAACTCATGACCTCTGGCTTAACGAATACCATTTAAAAAAAAGGCATGCAGAGCACTTTACAAAGCCTTTGGAATGATAATAATAATAATGATGGCATTTATTGAGCGCTTGCTATGTGCAAAGCACTGTTCTAAGCACTGGGGGGGATACAAGGTGATCAGGTTGTCCCACGTGGGGCTCACAGTCTTCATCTCCATTTTACAGATGAGGGAACTGAGGCTCAGAGAAGTTAAGTGACTTAGTCACACAGCTGACAAGTGGCAGAGCCGGGATTTGAACCCCTGACCTCTGACTCCAAAGCCCGGCTCTTTCCACTGAGCCACGCTGCTTCAAAACTGAAGCCAGACTAATAATCGATCAATTAATAATATTGGTATTTGTTGAACACTTACTATGTGCTCTAAGCTCCTTGTGGGCAGGGAACAATGTCTACCAACTCTGTTACATTGTACTGTCGCAAGCGCTTATAACAATGCTCTGCACATAGTAAGCACTCAATAAATACCACTGATTGATTGACTGATATACTGAGCGTTGAGTTAGATACAAAATAATCTGATTAGCCTGTACCTACCCCACAGTAAGGGCTTAACAAATACCAAAAAAAAAAAGATTAAATTGAGGCAGAGAAGCTAGCATTGCCCAACAGTCAAATATCTAAGCCAGGACTAGAACTCAGGTCCTTTAACTCCTAGGTCCCTGCTCTTTCCACTACACCATGCTGCTTCTCAAACACTCCCTCATGTCTTTTCTAAAATTGTCAGATGTCCAATTAAACAATCAATCAAGCTCCTATTTGGGCAGAGAATATGTCCACCACCTCTGTTGTATTGTCTTCCCCCAAACGCTTAGTACAGTGCTACACTCACAGTAAGCGCTCAATAAATACCATTGATTGGTTGACTCTACTAGCTGCCTAAGGTATGCAGGTCACTGTGCTAAGTGCTTGGATGAATGCAGTTGAGTAAAAGCCACAAATCCTAGATCCCTGAGGATCTCTTCCTTGCCAAATCTAATCAGTCTATGCTGATTTTCCTTTACTTCTCAGCCACCTTTGGCCATTGGGACCACTCCCTCCTCCTGAAAATGCTTTCTAATCTTCTTTTTACCAACACAGCTCTCCTCTTCCTGGCTCCTCCTCTGCCTCTTACCCCCTTCTGATGGTGCCCTTCAAAACTCTGTTCTAAAGGCCTTACTCTTCCCATTTTATACCCACTCCTCCGGAGAGCTCATAATAATGACATTTGGAAGTGCTTGCTCTATGCCAAACACTGTTCTAAACCCTAGGGTAGATACAATTTAACCTGGTCGCCCACTGTCCCTGTTCCACATGGGGCTCACAGTCTAAGTAGAGGAGGGAGGACAGGTATTGAACCCCAATTGAGGAAACTGAGGCAAAGAGAAATTAAGTGACTTGCCCAAGGTCACACAGCAAGCAAGTGGCAGAGCTGGGATTAGAACCCAGATCCTCTGACCCTCAGGCCCGTGATCTTTCCACATGGCTTCAGCTATCATATCTATGTAGATTCTTCCATTCTCCCTGTCTCTGAAGTCGGCAACTTTGGCATTATCCTTGATCTCCGTCTCTCTCTTCATTCATTCATTTATTCAATCATATTTATTGAGTGATTACTGTGTGCAGAGCACTGTAATAAAATAATAATAGCATTTATTAAGCGCTTACTATGTGCAAAGCACTGTTTTAAGCTCTGGGGAGTTTACAGTGTGATCAGGTTGTCCCACGGGGGGGCTCACAGTCAATCCCCATTTTACAAATGAGGTAACTGAGGCCCAGAGAAGTGAAGTGACTTGCCCAGAGTCGCACAGCTGACAAGTGGCGGAGCCGGGATTTGAACCCACGACCTCTGGCTCCAAAGCCCGGGCTCTTTCCACTGAGCCACGCTGCTTCCCCTGAGCCACGCTGCTTGGGAGCATACATTAGAACAGACACATTCCCTGCCCACAATGAGCTTACAGTCTAGAGAGGGAGATGGATAACCCTTATATTTATTCTGTAACCAACTCCCTTCAGGTTTTCCACCTCAGCGTTTCCTAAGATCCGAGAAGTAGTGTGGCTCAGTGGAAAGAGCACGGACTTTGGAGTCAGAGGTCATGGGTTCAAATCCCAGCTCCGCCAATCGCCAGCTGTGTGACTTTGGTCAAGTCACCTCACTTCTCTGTGCCTCAGTTACCTCATCTGTAAAATGGGGATTAAGACTGTGAGCCCCCTGTGGGACAACCTGATCACCTTGTAGCCTCTGCGGTGCTTAGAACAGTGCTTTGCACATAGTAAGCACTTAATAAATGCTATTATTATATTTTGCCAACTTGTACTTCCCAAGCGCTTAGTACAGTGCTCTGCACACAGTAAGTGCTCAATAAATACAGTTGAATGAATGAATGAATATTATTATTATCTGCCCTTTCCTCTCCATTCATTCAATCACATTTATTGAGTGTTGCTTACTGTGTGCAGAGCACTGTACTAAGCACTTGGGAGAGTACAGTACAACAATAAACAGTGACATCCCCTGCCCACAAGGAGTTCACGGTCTAGAGGGG
This sequence comes from Tachyglossus aculeatus, assembly GCF_015852505.1. Lineage (NCBI taxonomy): Eukaryota > Metazoa > Chordata > Mammalia > Monotremata > Tachyglossidae > Tachyglossus > Tachyglossus aculeatus. The sequence continues at coordinate 19,802,395 of NC_052079.1, read as the reverse complement.
GGGGAGACAGACATCAATACAAATAAATAAAATTACAGATATGTATGTAAGAGTTTGGGGCTGGGAGGGCTGAAGAGCAAAGGGATAAATAAAATCACAGATGTGTGCATAAGTACTTTGGGGCTGGGAGGTGGGAAGAGAAAAGGGAGTGAGTGAGGGCAAAGCAGAAGGGAACGGGAGATGAGGAAAAGTGGAGCTCAGTCTGGGAAGGCCTCTTAGAGGAGATGCACCTTCAATGAGGGCTGAAGAGCAAAGGGATAAATAAAATTACAGATGTGTGCATAAGTACTTTGGGGCTGGGAGGTGGGAAGAGAAAAGGGAGTGAGTGAGGGCAAAGCAGAAGGGAACGGGAGATGAGGAAAAGTGGAGCACAGTCTGGGAAGGCCTCTTAGAGGAGATGCACCTTCAATGAGGGCTGAAGAGCAAAGGGATAAATAAAATTACAGATGTGTGCATAAGTACTTTGGGGCTGGGAGGTGGGAAGAGAAAAAGGGAGTGAGTGAGGGCAAAGCAGAAGGGAACGGGAGATGAGGAAAAGTGCAGCTCAGTCTGGGAAGGCCTCTCAGAGGAGATGCACCTTCAATAAGGCTTTGAAGCAGGGGAGAGTGGTTGTCTCCGTCTAAGTGGCTGGCATACAGCTTCAGACACTTGTCAAATTCCAGAAACTGCTGCTTCTGGCTCTTTCAGATTCTCCCCTCTCCAGTCTGTACTCAACTCAACAGAGAAGCAGCGTGGCTCAGTGGAAAAAGCACGGGCTTTGGAGTCAGAGGTCATGGGTTCAAATACCAGCTCCACCGCTTGTCAACTGTGTGACTTTGGGCAAGTCACTTAACTTCTCTGGGCCTCAGTTCCCTCATCTGTAAAATGGGGATGAAGACTGTGAGCCCCACATGGGACAACCTGATCACCTTGTAAATTCCCCAGCACTTAGAACAGTGCTCTGCACATAGTAAGCGCTTAATAAATGCCATTAAAAAAAAGACAAAAAAAACACACAAAAAAACTCTGCTTCCTGATCATTTTCCTTATAGCTCTATTTCCCCACATATCTCCAGTGGTTTCCCTTCCCTCTCCACTTCAAGCAAAAACTCCTGATGAATGGCTTTAATTGGCTCCGGCGGGGCTGTCCCTTCTGCTGATCCAGACTGTCTTTTCCCTCCCCAGCTTTGCTCTATTAATTCCTATCAAACTCACCAACTCACTGGGCTAATATTTTCTTCTCCCATGTCACCGATCTTCTGCTCGGACTCTCCCCACACCCTGGAACTTCCTCCTCTTTCATATCTGACAGATGGATGCCGACCCTTTTCTTCAAAGCCCTTTGGAAATCGTATCTCCTCCAGGAGGCCTTTTCCACCTAAATTCTTATCACCCTAACCTATTCGCCAACCACCACTTGAGCTCTTCCGTACCACTTAAGCTCTTAGGTTTTCACGATTTCATAATGTTCAGTACTTCCGGACATATTTTATGTATCCTATCCCTGGCTGCTAACTTTCTCTTTTAACGGTACTTGTAAAGTGCTTACTGTGCACAGGCTTAGTACAGTGCTCTGAACACAGTAAGTGCTCAATAAATACGACTGAATGAATGAATGGATGAATCCCCTTTTCCTACTTCTACTTTTCTGTAATTTATTTTAGTGCCTGGTTCCCCTGGGAGTTGGAAGGACCTGGGTTCTAATCCCGGCTCCGTCACATGTTTACTGTGTAACCTTCTCTGTGCTTCAGTTACCTCATCTGTAAAATGGGGATTAGAGTGTGAGCCCCCCGTGGGACAGGAACTGTGTCCAATCTGATCAACATATCTCTACCCCAGTGCTTAGAACAGTGCTTGGCACATAGTAAGCACTTTAAAAGTACCATAACTATTATTATTATTATGCTCCTTGAAGTCTGGGATCAATTCTCCTAATTTTATTGTATTCTTCCAAGCACTCAACACAATAATTGTCACACAGCAGGCTCCCAACAAATTGATTGATCTCTTTCTAATCCTGCCTTTTTATCCTCTCCGCAATCTCACTTTTCTTCTAGTCTCACATACGTACCTTGCTAGTACCATGATGTCAGGCACTCTAGCATTATATCAGAATGTTTAAAACTGAACTCCTTATCTTCCCTCCTAAATCTTCTCTTCCACCTATCTTTCCCATCACAGCTGACAACCCCGCCATCCTCTGTGTCAAAGAGGCCCACAATCTTAATATCATCCATGACTCTTCAAAGTCTTGTCATTATCACTATCATTAAATCCTATCAGTTTTCCCTCCTCAGTATTTCCACATCCTTCCCTTCCTCTGCATCCAAATGGAAACTACTCTGGTCTAAGCGCTCATCATAGCCCAGTGATTGTGTCAACCTCCTCACTGGTCTCCCTGGCTTCAGTCTCTCCTCTCCCTGGTAGTTTCTTGACTCCGCTGCCCTCAACTTCTTTCTAAACCATCATTCTGCACACACCTCCTTGCTCCTCAAAAACTTTGGATGGTTACCGCTCCACGGCAAAAGAAGCTCCTGATCATGGATTTTAAGACATCCCATCATCTCCTTCACTTTTCCGTATCCTGTTTTTACCTATTACACCCCAGCTGGAATTCTCCATTCTTCCTCTGTGGTCTGCCACCTGCCTGCTGTGCATCCTTACCTTCTCAGGGCCTTAGTTTCCCCATTTGTTAAATGGGGATTAAATACCTGTTCTTCCTATTTAGACTGTGAGCCCCACTCTCTTGTATACTGCTTAGTAGAGTGTTCGGCACTTGGTGAGTGCTTCACAAAAGCCACTATTAATGTTAGTATTATCAATCAATCAACCAATCAATCGTATTTATTGAGCGCTTACTGTGTGCAGAGCACTGTACTAAGCGCTTGGGAAGTACAAGTTGGCAACATATAGAGACGGTCCCTACCCAACAGTGGGCTCACAGTCTAGAAGGGGGAGACAGAGAACAAAACAAAACATATTAACAAAATAAAATAAATAGAATAGATATGTACAAGTAAAATAAATATCATTATTATTATTTTATTAACCTGATCTAGTGCCTAGTTTTCAACTATCCTTCATATGATGCCTGGCTCACAAGCTTCCTTCGCTCTGGAATTCCCTCCCATTTCATAGATTCCCCCTCTACTTTATTCCTTTTTAATGCCTGGATTGGTGGAAGGCTCCCCTGGACTCTCATTCCTAGTAGTTTAGTGGCCCCTGGCTCATAAAACATTCAAGGCTACTATCTCCTGTTCTGTACAACCTTCCACAGGCTACCGAACAGCTACCAAAGCTACCAAAACTAAGGTTTTCAAGAAGGCCTTAATTGTTGTGGGAATCACAGATTAGCAAACTGCAAACCTGTCTGGGGTATCGCCTGCACAGAGGGGTTGGCTAAAGCCCCCTCAGAGCAAAAGGAGACGTGAATATTTCAGGCCAAGGCAGAGAACAAGCAGAACGGTTTTGTTTGACTTCTTCTTGACTTCTTCTGGATAATCACTGCAATGTTTTCTCCCACTAACCGGGTAGATCCAACTCAGCGGAGTCGAATGGGAGTTGTCTTTCCCTGGTTCGCGCTGATCCTACCTTCTTGGAAGGTAACTTTCCCCAGACCGGAAGACATCAACTCTCATCTTCTGGGCACCTCCGCGGAGCCAGTTGCTCCCAGACCTTGAAACTGTCACCAGAGTTGCAAGTCTCTGTTGGCTCACCGCCTTGGGAATCGAGGCCGCGGGCCAACACCCCAACCTCTACACTCTTGGCGACGCTGCTGCTGGGAAGGGCCAGAGACTCAAAACTACTTTTCCCCCGGGGAGCAGGCGCAGCACAAGATAAACAGTACTGATGAGCAAGAAGTAATTGGGTCATTCGGTTTTATAATGCAGGATCCGATGGTTCCTTTTCTGAATGAAAAAGAAATACTGAAATCAGTCGATCACTCAGTCAATCAGTGACACACTTACGGTGTGTAGAGCACTGTACTAAGCACTTGGGACTGTACGATACACTAGAGTTGGTAGACATATTCCTCTTAGTTCCAGGGACATTGTTTTAGTAGTGGTGTTTAAAGGACTGTGAGCTTTGAGTGCAGAGAAATTAGATTTAAAGCTCCTTAATCTTAAAATTTATCTGGTTCTTCTGTTGTTTTATTTTCCCAAGTTCTTAGTACGTGGCACTCAGTAGGCCCTAAATGGATACAACTCCTAATAATTCTGGTATTTTTAAGTGCTTTCTGTGTGCCAGGCACTGTACTAAGCACTTGGGATTATACGATACACTAGAGTTGGTAGACATATTCCTCTTAGGTCCAGGGACATTGTTTTAGTAGTGGTGTTTAAAGGACTATGAGCTTTGAGTGCAGAGAAATGAGATTTAAAGCTCCTTAATCTTAAAATTTATCTGGTTCTTCTGTTATATTTTCCCAAGTTCTTAGTACATGGCACTCAGTAGGCCCTAAATGGATACAATTCCTAATAATTCTAGTATTTTTAAGTGCTTTCTGTGTGCCAGGCACTGTACTAAGCACTTGGGATTGTACGATACACTAGAGTTGGTAGAAATATTCCTCTTAGGTCCAGGGACATTGTTTTAGTAGTGGTGTTTAAAGGACTATGAGCTTTGAGTGCAGAGAAATGAGATTTAAAGCTCCTTAATCTTAAAATTTATCTGGTTTTTCTGTTGTTATATTTTCCCAAATTCTTAGTACATGGCACTCAATAGGCCCTAAATGGATACAACTCCTAATAATTCTGGTATTTTTAAGTGCTTTCTGTGTGCCAGGCACTGACTAAGCACTTGGGATTGTACGATACACTAGAGTTAGTAGACATATTCCTCTTAGGTCCAGGGACATTGTTTTAGTAGTGGTGTTTAAAGGACTGTGAGCTTTGAGTGCAGAGAAATGAGATTTAAAAGCTCCTTAATCTTAAAATTTATCTGGTTTTTCTGTTGTTATATTTTCCCAAATTCTTAGTACATGGCACTCAATAGGCCCTAAATGGATACAATTCCCAATAACTCTGGTATTTTTAAGTGCTTTCTGTGTGCCAGGCACTGTACTAAGCACTGGGGTGGGTACAAGCAAATCAGGTTGAACACAGTCCCTGCCCAACGTGGGGCTCACAGTCTTAATCCCCACTCTATAGATGAGGAAATGGAATGATAATAATAATCATCATCAATATTATGGTATCAATAATAATAATTCTGGTATACCTCTATTACTACTACTACTAATAATGATAAAATGACTTACCTTATCTTAGGACTACGATTTTAAGCAAGTTTTTCAGATCTGCTGGACTGTTTAAATAGAGGTAGTGAAGCATTCTTTGAAGTTTAATTGTTTTTGCTATTTGAGGGGTATTTACAGCACCTTGTGTTGCTCAAAACAGAAAAGAAAATCTATTCTGATCCCGTGATCAGGAGTTGACATGACATGGCCGAGTGAAAATACCTGGACCTGAGAATCACAATACCTGTGTTTTAGTCCCAGATTCGTCACTTCAGTCAATCACTTGTATTTATTGAGTGCTTACTGTTTGCAGAGAAACTGGGAAAGAACAACATAATGGTTGGTAGACACATTCCCTGCCCACAGTGAGCTTACAGTCTAGAGGGGGAGACTGACACTAATGCAAATAAATTATAAATATATCCAGCTGTGTGGCCTTGCGTGTGTCATGTAATTTCTCATGTGCTTCATACTAGATCTGTCAGTCCAGGAAGCTTCTGAACAGAGAGTTTGCATTGTTTGCAGGCTGGTTTGTAGTAGGAGAATAGCAAAGTGAGGTAGGAGAGGGCAAGGTGACTGCTTTAAAGCCTAATGGTGAGGAGTTTTAGTTTGATGCGGAGGTGGAAGGGCAACCACTGGAGTTTCTTGAAGAGTGGGGAAACACGGTCTGAGAATTTTTGTAGAAAAATGATCCGGGCAACGGAGTGAAGTATGGACTGGAGTGGGGAGAGGTAGGAAGCTTGGAGGTCAGCAATGAGGCTGATGCAGTAAATTTTTTGGGATGCAGAATTTTAGCGATGTTGTGAAGATGGGATCAACAGGATTTCGTGATGGATTGAATACGTGGGTTGAATGAGAGAAAGAAGTCAAGGACAACGCCAGAGTTACAGGCTTGTAAGACAGAAAGGATGGTGGTGCGGTCCACAGTGATGAGAAAGTGACGGGGAGGACAGGGTTTGGGTGGGAAGATAAGGAGATAATGAGAAGACAATAATAATAATGATGGCATTTGTTAAGTGCTTACTGTGAACCAACCACTGTTCTAAGCGCTGCGGGGATACAAGGTAATCAGGTTGTCCCACGTGGGGCTCACAATCTTAATCCCCGTCTTACAGATGAAGTAACTGAGGCACAGAGAAGTTAAGTGACTTGATAAGGCAGCATGCCTAGTGAATAGAGCACAGGCCTGGGAGACAGAAGGTCATGGGTTTTAATCCCAGCCCTGCCACTTGTCTGCTGTGTGACCTTGGGTAATTCACTTCACTTCTCTGTGCCTCAGTTACCTCATCTGTAAAATGGGGATTAAGACTAAGAGCCCCCTGTGGGACTGTGTCCAACTAGATCATCTTGTATCTACCCGAGCGCATAGAACAGTGCCTGGCCCAAAGTAAGCACTTAACAAATACCATAATTATTATTTTTGTTATTATTACTGTCACTAATAATAATAAACAAGAGCTGGTTTAGAGAAATAGGCAAAATACAATATACAAATAGGCAATCAAACCCTCTTAATCTCCCCCCATTCACTCATTCATAAAGTGGGCTAAACTCCTTAGATTTCCTGAAACAACCCTGTTAAAGTAGCTCACCGGATTAGCTTGTGACAAATTTCAAACAGTTTTATTAGCTGAGGCCATTTAAATATTCGTCTGAACTCAAGGGTGTAATCAAGGAACATTGATCTTCCGTTTCTTCCTCCAAGCTTCCTGGTCTCCTGTGCCTTTCAATGGCAGCAGATCTCTGGCTTTTCAAGGCTGGGTAAAAGAGGCCGGAGAACTGTGAAGTTCTTTGCCTGCTGGGCTCAGTCCCTGCGGTCCTGATCTGTAAATTTCCTGAACTGTACAATCTACTCAAATGCATTTAGCAGCAAATTCCTTCCCCTTTCCTGAAGGGAAATTGAATTTGAATAAATCTGTACCCAATTTCCTTTCATCTGGATTATTAGATGTTCTTCTGAGAAAAGGCGGCACCCATTCAGACGGAGCTATCTAGCCTGCTTTTATTAGATCATTAGATCTATGCCCCAGCCTAGGACATTTTGTGCCAACTGAAGTTGTTTGGGCTGAAAATTCTGGGTGGACATAAGGATGCCTTTATTTAGCCGGGAAGCCAGAGCGATGGGCCTAGAACGAGCCTGGCATTTGTGGTTTGCGAATCGATAAAACAACTTTTCCAGGGAATGGGTGAACCATTTGATTTATTTTCATAGGATGAAATACTAAGAAATTCCAAGAATTGCCTAAAACAAGGTAGAAGAATCTACCCTCCTTCATTTCACCTTCTATGACATGACCGATCCCCAAGGCAGTTAACTCTGATTAAGAGTAAAACTTTTCCTCCTTCTAATTGCTTCCTCCCTCAATGGCAAGCAGGTCCTCAATATCAGAACAGTTTGATTCGAGGGATTCTCAGCTCCCACTGAATGTCCTGAGTTTGACTAAGGAACATTTGACAACTTTCACTTGGGGCTCATTTGCAACTCGATGAAAAATGTAAAAAGTCCTCTGCATCCTCCAGGGATTGTGGATTTCACAGGAGTCTCTGGGGTTAGGAGCTGGTCAAATCTTGAAGACTCATTAATGTTTTCTTCTTTTTTATTTTTCAGACGCTGCAAATGGATGTGAAAAAGCTGAATAGAACCTTGTTGCAGATATTTCGCCGGGGGGTGGCTTCTTCCCTAGGCCTCCAACCTCAGCAGGTTCACATCAACCGCCTCATTGTAAGTGGGCCAAGTCTTTGTCCTGGTTGCAATAGTAGGAACACTTATTGAGCTCACAGTTGGTTCAGTGCACTGTACTGGGCATCTGGGAAATGCAGAATTTCAGTCAGTCAGTCAATCAATCGTATTTATTCATTCATTCAATCGTATTTATTTTTTTAATGGCGTTTATTAAGCGCTTACTATGTGCCAAGCACTGTTCTAGGAGGCCTTCCCAGACGGAGCCCCTTCCTTCCTCTTCCCCTCGTCACCCTCTCCATCCCACCATCTTACCTCCTTCCCTTCCCCACAGCACCTGTATATATATATATATATATATATATATATATATATATATATATATATATATATATATTTGTACATATTTATTACTCTATTTACTTATTTATTTATCTTACTTGTACATGTCTATTCTATTTATTTTATTTTGTTAGTATGCTTGGTTTTGTTCTCTGCCTCCCGCTTCTAGACTGTGAGCCCGCTGTTGGGTAGGGACTGTCTCTATGTGTTGCCGACTTGTACTTCCCAAGTGCTTAGTACAGTGCTCTGCACACAGTAAGCGCTCAATAAATATGATTGATTGATTGATTGCTTGATTGATTGATTCTAAGCACTGGGGAGGTTACAAGGTGATCAAGTTGTCCCACGTGGGGCTCACAGTCTTGATCCCCATTTTACAGATGAGGGAACTGAGGCATAGAGAAGTTAAGTGACTTGCCCAAAGTCATACAGCTGACAATTGGCGGAGCCGGGATTTGAACCCGTGACCTCTGACTCCAAAGCCCGGGCTCTTTCCACTGAGCTACGCTGCATTTATTGAGCACTTACTGTGTGCAGAGCACTGTCCTAAGCGCTTGGGATGATACAGCATGGTGTGGTCGATAGAGCACTTGCCTGGGAGTCAGAAGGTCATGGGTTCTGATCCTGGCTCTGCCCCTTGTCTGCTGTGTGACCTTGGGGAAGTCACTCTACTTCTCTGTGCCTCAGTTACCTCATCTGTAAAATGGGGATTGAGACTGTGAACCCCACGTGGGACAAGGACTGTGTCCCACCTGAATTTTTTGTGTCCACCCCAGCGCTTAGTACAGTGCCTGGCACATGGTAAGTGCTTAACAAATTCCAAAATTATTATTATTATCACAATATAACAGAGTTGAATAAAGAATAAAGGGCTGTAAACTCGTTGTGGGCATGGAACATGTCTACCAACTCTGTTACATTGTACTCTTCCAAGCACTGAGTACAGTGCTGTGCACACAGTAAGCGCTCAATAAATATCATTGATTGATTAAAGTGATGCATTCCTTCACACAGGGATCTTAAACCCTAATAGGGAAAACCAACATAAAAATATTTTCAGCTAGAATGGTCAGAATAAATAATTGAGTATATACACCTGTACTGAGGGGGGTGTAAATATGTTTTTGTTCATTCAGTCCTATCTATTGAGTGCTTACTGTATGCAGAGCACTGTATTAAGTGCTTTGTTGTTGTTGTTGTTTATTATGGTACTTGTTAAGTACTTACTACTCAACAGGAGTAGATACAAGATAATTAGGTTCAAAACTGTCCCTGTCCCACTCACAATCTAATTTGGAGGGAGGGAGGAGGATTTAGTCCCAATTTTATAGATGAGGTAACTGAGGCACAAAGAATTTAAATGACTTGCCTGAGATCATACCGCAGACAATAATAATAATAATGTTGGCATTTGTTAAGTGCTTACTATGTGCCAAGCACTGTTCTAAGCGCTGGGGTAGATACAAGGTAATCAGGTTGTCCCACGTGGGGCTCACAGCCTTCATCCCCATTTTACAGATCAATCAATCAATCAATCGTATTTATTGAGCGCTTACTGTGTGCAGAGCACTGGACTAAGCGCTTGGGAAGTCAAGTGGTTGAAGCCGGATTAGAACTCAGCTCCTCTGACCCCTAAGTCCATGCTCTTTCCATTAGGCCACACTGTTTCCCAGGTGCGTGCCAATGGGTAGATTTCCAGGGCCTGGAAGCCATTTTGTTGGCTATCCCATTGGTCCCATTTCCCTTGCACTCACCACTGAGCCCTTTCATTCATTTGTTCATTCATTCGTTCAATCAATTGTATTTATTGAGCGCTTACTGTGTGCAAAGCACTGTACTAAGCGCTTGGGAAGTTCAAGTCGGCAACATATAGAGACGGTCCCTACCCAACAACGGGCTCACAGTCTAGAAGGGGGAGACTTTCACTGCTCATTCCCAACCTACAGGAGGGGACACAGGAAAAGCAGATTAAACTGACAGCAGTCAACCGATTAGTAACCAGTTGAGTCTCCTACCGCCCCACACATTAACATTATTATTATTATTATGGTATTTGTTAAGCGCTTACTATATGGCAAGAACCGTTTTAAGCGCCGAGGTAGATACAAGTTAATCAGGTTGGACACCGTCCCGGTCCCTGTCTCCCTCCCTCTGGGCAGCTGATTGGGAGACAGGAAATCCATCCCTTTAGGGTGGGATATCCTTTCTGGAATGTTTTCTGCTCAAGGCGCGGACAATCCATTCAAGTGGATTTAATTCACCGGCTTGCGCTTTCACCGATTCCAATGTTCTGCAAAGCTAGAGCAGGTAACAGCTTCAGCAGAGTATTTCTGCTACTGCTGCTAAACAGATATCCTGTCTCAGCCCAATCATCCGTCTCACACTGCCTGCAGTCGACCCACCAGAATAATAGTGATGGTATTTGTTAAGCGCTTACTTTGTGCCGGGCACTGTACTAAGCGCTGGTGTGGATACCTCCTCCAGGAGGCCTTCCCAGACTGAGCCCCTTCCTTCCTCTCCCCCTCGTCCCCCTCTCCATCCCCCCCGTCTTACCTCCTTCCCTTCCCCACAGCACCTGTATATATGTATATATGTTTGTACATATTTTTTACTCTATTTATTTATTTATTTTATTTGTACATATCTATTCTATTTATTTTATTTTGTTAGTATGTTTGGTTTTGTTCTCTGTCTCCCCCTTTTAGACTGTGAGCCCACTGTTGGGTAGGGACTGTCTCTATATGTTGCCAATTTGTACTTCCCAAGCGCTTAGTACAGTGCTCTGCACATGGTAAGCGCTCAATAAATACAATTGATGATGATGATGATGACGATGATACAAGCAAATTGAGTTGGACACAGTCCCTGTCTCATGCGGGGCTCACAGTCTCAATCCCCATTTTACAAATGAGGTAACTGAGGGCCAGGGAAGTGAAGCGACTTGCCCAAGGTCACACAGCAGGCAAGTGGAGGAGCCGGGATTAGAACCCGTGACCTTCTAACTCCCAGGCCCGGGCTCTAGCGACTACGCCATGCTGCTTTGCACCATAGCGGGGACTGGCCAGAGAGTGTGGATGGTTCGTAACAAACAATCACTACTACTGGAAAAACAACTTGATCTCATGCCAGACTAGCCCCTTCTCCTATTCCTAAAGTCCTGTTGGTGACTCAAGATAATAATAACGATCCTAGTATTTGTTAAGCGCTTCCTCTGTGTCAAGCGCTGGGACTCACAGTCTAAATAAGAGGAAGAACAGGAATTGAAACCCCATTTTATGGTTGAGGAATGGCAGATGAGCCTCAGCGTTTTGATCTGAGTCACTGTCACTCTCCATGTTCTCACTCCTGAGATCCATATCTTCATTCGTTCATTCAAGTGTATTTATTGAGCGCTTACAGTGTGCAGAGCACTGTACTAAGCGCTTGGGAAAGTACAATACAGCAATAAAGAGAGACAATCTCTGCCCACAATGCCATGAAACCAGCTCCAGTGGGCAGCGATCATGTGTACCACCTCAATTGTATCCTACTTTCCCAAGCACTTAGTACAGTGCTCTGCACACAGCAAGCACACAATTACAGTATTTAGTAATTGCTTAATAAATACTGATGATGATGATGATGTCGATGTTATCAGCTCCAGGGGGCAGGGAACACATCTGCCACCTCTATTTTCTCATACTCTCTCAAACATGACAGTGCTCTGCATACGGTAAGCACACAATAAATACCAATGATTGTTTGATTGATTACAGGGAAATCCAAGGCTGGAACCCAGATCTCTTGATTCAAGCAGTATTCTAAACGTAGATGTTAAGCACTTAGCACAGTGCTCTGCACACAGTAAGCATTCAGTAAATATGATTGAATGAATATGTACATATAATATATATTTATAATTATATAGAATACATATGTGAATGCTTCAATGCATCCGCCAAGCTCGCTCTCTTCCTCCCTTCAAGGCCCTACTGAGAGCTCGCCTTCTCCAGGAGGCCTTCCTAGACTGAACCCCTTCCTTCCTCTCCCCCTCATCCCCCTCTCAATCCCCCCCATCTTACCTCCTTCCCTTCCCCACAGCACCTGTAGATATGTATATCTGTTTGTACATATTTGTTACTCTATTTATTTATTTTACTTGTACATATCTATTCTATTTATTTTATTTTGTTAGTATGTTTGGTTTTGTTCTCTGTCTCCCCCTTTTAGACTGTGAGCCCATTGTTGGGTAGGGACTGTCTCTATATGTTGCCAACTTGTACTTCCCAAGCGCTTAGTACAGTGCTCTGCACACACTAAGCGCTCAATAAATATGATTGATGATGGTGATCCATGGATAAGTACTTCCCAATCAATCAATCATATTTATTGAGCACCTTGTCTTGTCTTATACTGTTGACTCAATGGCCACATCTCTCCCAGAACATCCCACCTCCATCTGCAGTGGATCCATGGAGTTTCCTTGGTAAAAATATGGAGCGTACACTACAGTAGAGTTGGCAGACTTGATCCCTGCCCACAAGGAGGGAAGGACCACGGCTTAGTGTAAAGCACATGGGCTTGGGCGTCAGAGGTTGTGAGTTCTAATCCTGACTCTGCCACTTGTCAGACTTTTGGGCAAGTCACTTCACTTCTCTGTGCCTGTTACCTCATTTGTAAAATGGGGATTTAAGACTGTGAGCCCCACGTGAGACAACCTGATTGCCTCGTATCTACCCCGGCGCTTAGCAGATAGTAAGCACTTAACAAATACCATTATTATTATTAAGGATCTTGTAGTCTACCCTGGGAGACTATAATCCCAGGGACACTCTAAAATGCACCATCTTTGAAGTCATAGGACTGACCATAACACAGTAACGAGAAGTGGCAGAAAGAAATGAGGTAAGACTCATAAGAATCAACAAACTCAGTGGATAATTAAAGACCGGTGGAGAAGGATATTTAAAGCAGTGGGTTTGAGTAGAACCAGTGTGGCTTAGGAGAAGGAGCACAGTCCTGAGAGTCAGAGGATGTGGGTTCTGATTCCGGCTCTGCCCCTTGTCTGCCGTGGGACCTTGGGCAAGTCACTTAACTTCTCTGTGCCTCGGTTACCTCACCTGTAAAATAGGAATTAAGACTGTGAGCCATATTTAGGATAAGGACTATGTCCATCCAACCCGATTATCTTGTTTCTTCCCCAGGACTTAGTACAGTGCCCGGCACGTATTAAACTAATACCATAAAAACAAATACAGGTTTGGGAGTCAAAAGACCTGGGTTTTAGTTTTGGCTCTGGCATTTGTCTGCCATATGACATTGGGCAGGTCACTTAACTTCTCTGTGCCTAAATTTCCTCAGCTGTGAACCCACTATAGGACAGCAAATGTTTCTGACCTCAATATCTTATAACGACCCCAGCTGACTCTACTGTACAGTTCCTGGAACATAGTAAGCACTTAACAATAGCTTCAAATATTCCCTTACTGAAAATGTGGTCTTACTGTACCCTGGGAAATTAATTAATCCATATCAGTCCCCGGCCACAGACAACTGATCCAAATCTGGTTTGTCTTAAAGCCTTGCTGGGGTTCTTCCTCAATCGCAGAATAAGACATTTGCTTCTCTCTCTGGGAGCTTAAGATTTTGCCATTTGGATAAATTACTGTTTGGCTTTTCATCAGGGTCTTTTGGAGATGCACCATTAGGTCAGAACTGTGGAGTACTAAGCCAACAACTGGAACTTGAGTGATCTAAAAAAAAAAGCAACTGAGAAATATTTCATTTGCATCGAGAGAGCAGCTTACTCAACCTGGAGTGGATGGCCTGCTCTATTTTATTTTTCACAGTGAACCTTACCATTTTCATCGAGGGAGGGGGGCCTGTGAAAGCAGGGTGTTGGGAAGCAAATAAGTCAGGATACCCTTCTCAGAAAGGAATTCAGATCTCTGCAGGGGTAATTTTCAGTGCACATTATAGGGTGAAGGGGTGACAGCTCTCTTTCTTGCAGGAAGAATAAACAGGAATATTTGTTTGTTTTTTCCACCCAGCACTTTCCAGAAACATGGTTTCTCCTTTTTGGACAGCTATGGTTATTTTTAATATATGCCTCAGACATCTTGAGTCATGCCACACAGAGCTAGCACTAATGGTACACAGTATGTACTCATCACTAGCTGTTTCCTGCGGGGTATTTCTGCTCTCAAACAAGGAAGTATTAGTCTCCTGACTGCTAGTGTTCCATTAATATTACTCTTCTCTCAAGTGTGGGCTGATTCCCAAGGAATGGGATGAACCATTTCCAGAGAAATGAATATCTAGTGGGTTAGCTCTCTAAACATCCAAAGGGATAAAACCTCCAAAGCAATTCTTTGGAAGAGGATGTAAAGACAGACGATCCATAACAAGGCAGTTATCATTTTCTCTTTCCCTTGGAGTGGGCGTTTTCTTCAGGATGAAAAGCATACTTTCTCAGATCCATTTGACTTGGGTTTTCTGCCTGAAAAATTGGCACATTAACGAAGGAAGCAGGGAGAGTGTGTGTGTGTGGCAGAAAGTGTCAGAAACAGGTAGACACGCAGAAGCAGTGTCCTTTGCTTATATCCCTAAATATGTTGGCAGGAGAAAAGTTTTATCTCAATCACCCACCTAAGATCATCTTCACCAACCTAAGGGTCTAGAGAAAATACGGTCAACTTTGGGATTCAATCTATGTATGTGTTTATAAAATATATATATAGATAAATAAAAATGTATCAAATCGATATGCATGTATGTATAAGAAATACCATAACAAATACCATAGTTGTGCATATATAAAATTATTAGTAAAGTATTTTATATTAAATTATCGATATTAATATTAATAATTAAAGTGCTTAATAATTAGAGCACTTATATAATGAATTATTATTAAATTATTTTATATTGAATTATTAATATTAATATTAATGATTAAGCACTTAAATTATTTAGCACTTTCCCACGAATTCTGCCACATGCAGCCACCCAGCTCCCTGCCACTGTAAGGAGGAACTGTTCTAAGCACTGTGGTAGCTGCAAACAAGTTGGGCTGGGCACAGTCCCTGTCCCACCCGGGGCTCACAGTCTCAATCCCCATTTTACAGATGAGGTAACTGAGGAAAAGGGAAGTGAAGCGACTTGCCCGAGGTCACACAGCAGACAAGTGGCAGAGCCGGAATTAGAATCCATGACCTTCTGAATCCCGGGCCCCTGTTCTATCCGTTACACCATGCTGTGTCACTGTGCCTATTTATTGTCAGATAGTACTCGCCCGAGTGTGTAATCATCAATCATCATCAATCGTATTTATTGAGTGCTTACTGTGTGCAGAGCACTGTACTAAGCGCTTGGGAAGTACAAGTTGGCAACATCTAGAGACAGTCCCTACTCAACAGTGGGCTCACAGTCTAAAAGGGGGAGACAGAGAACAAAACCAAACGCACTAGCAAAATAAAATAAATAGAATAGATATGTACAAGTAAAGTGAATAAATAAATAGCTTAATACAGTGCTCTGCATACAGTAAGCACTAAGTAAATACGATTCCCTGAGTGACTGACTTTTCGGTCGCTGTGCTTCCTTGCCCCGAGCGGCCTAGTTCTGGCCTTCTTGGCTTAAGTTGGAAGCCTGGCTGACAGTAAATGAAGCAGAGAGCAGGGCCAACTCAATGGCATGGAACTAGCATGGCGTAGTAGATAGAGCCAGTACCTGGGAATCAGAAGGTCAGGGGTTCTAGTCTGCTGGGTGACCTTGGGCTAGTCACTTCACTTCTCTGTGCCTCAGTTGCCTCATCAGTTCATGAGACAGTGAACCCCACGAGGGACAGGGACCGTGTCCAACCCAATTCGCTTGTATCCCCCCCGACAGTAAGTGCTTAACAGATACCACAATTATTATTATTCTCAGAAACCACTCAGAGGGCGCATCCCGTGAGCAACAGCCTGTAAAAAGTCCTTTCAGCTGATGGAATACGATCAAAGAAGGTCTCCTGGAGGTGAACCGTTTCCCGGTCCTCCATATTTTAGTTTTTCTCCGGCACCGCTTTGCTTCCTCTGCCTCTTGTCTTCTCCCCAAGCCCTTCCCTTTTGCCCGGAGCACCAGAATATGTAGAGTTGGCCCCAGCCTTGCAATGGGCCACAGAGGAGGCAGGGTGGAGGAAAAATCAGAGCAGATAAGGACCCTGAGCTGAAAGGAGGCAGGCAGAGCCAGGCAGAACGTGGCTCCCACAGCTGCTAGGCCTGAGACAGAAATTCTGCAGGGAAAACTACCGGCGGTGAAAACCTAGACAGATGAAAGTCAGCCAATCTCTATAAATTATGAGGAATGCATTAGTCGCAAATCCCCCTTGGTTTGATTGAAAGTAATCCCGCTTCCATTCTGACATTCAACAAATACATTTGGGATATTAAAAAGCAAAACAAACGAGCATTAGTTTTGCTAAGAAGTAGTAACAGGACTAATTTATTCTGCTATGAAATCACCTGAGGGGTGGCTATGTGAGTATATGTGAGAGAGAGAGTGTGTGTGTGTTTGGGTGTACTATCCTCACAACTTTGCCTAAGATTGTATAATTACTGGAGAGTGTTTGGCAAAATGACAAAAAAAAAATTGAGGCATCACTTTTCACCACTGAAAGGCCACGTTTGAAGGTGGAAGGAGCGTTTAAGGTTAAATGGGTCAATTATTAGTAAGGGAAAGATTGAGTAGATATAACATTTGATTTACTGCTTATTTAGTATTTACCTCCCCATAAATTATTGGAATCCATGGGTCAGATATTTTTAATGGTGCCATCTGCACGAACCACCTGAGAGCACAGGATCAGCAAAATAGAGTACAAATTAAAATTAATGAAACAACTAGCAGCAGCAGGGAAAAAGCAAAGGGTAATATAAAAATACAAGGCCTCGGGTGCCACCCTTGGAAGTATGCCAGTGGAAAATCTAGGTTTTTGAGGAATGTTATGTTACATGAGTTGGAAGACAGCCATGCCCTCTGTATCTGGTCAAAATGTTTTTTTTTTTTAGAAAAAAGGCTAAGACAATTCCAAAATTGTTAAAAATATTTCCATGTCTCTAACTTTCCTAGGGGAAGAAGAATAGTGTTGAACTCTTTGTGTCGCCAGCAAACAGAAAAGCAGGAACTTTTGAAGCTCTGTCATCGGAAGAGGTGTTGCAATCTCTTGACATTAATGTTTTGCATCACAGTTTACTTCAGTTTGGAATTACAGAAGTCTCCCCTGAGGTATGTGTTTGCTTGTATAATATCATCAAAATTTGCACGCACAGTATAATTCAGTATGGACATTAAAAAGATACTTTTTCTCCTAAATATCCCTGCGTGATGCCACCCTCCCAATAGCTAGGAATATTTTTATAGCATTTGTTAAGTGCTTACTATGAGCCAGGTACCGGGATAGTTACAAGCTAATCAGGTTGGACATAGTCCATGTCCTAAATGGGGCTCACAGTCTTAATCCCCATTTTGTAGATGAGGTAACTGAGGCACAGAGAAACAAAGTGACTTACCCAAGGTCACACAGCAGACAAATATCCATGCTTGGATTAGAACCCATGCCCTTCTGACTCCGAGGCCTGATAGGGCGGTTAGGAGAAATAGGAGAAATGGGATCTTAGTAAGGGAAGGCCCTCCTGGAGGAGCTCTAATTTTCATTAATCTGGATGCAATAGACTGTACCCCAATATAGACTATAGAGTAGGAGGAGAGAGGATGATTGCATGCCTTAAAGCTACATTGAAGAGCTTCCACTTGATGCTGAGAGGACTGGGGTAACGGCTTACTTTTTTTTAGGAGTGATGAGATAGGAAATGCCAGAGCCAAGACTAAAACCCAGGTCTTTTGACCCAGACCTGTATTTGTTTTTATGGTATTAGTTTAATATGTGCCGGGCACTGTCCTCAATCCTGGGGTAGAAACAAGATAATCGGGTTGGATGGACATATTCCTTGTCCCAGTGAAATGTAAACTGGAAAGGAGAGATTACTGGAGGAAACAAGAAGGCTGATGCATTAGTCAGATTGGAATATGTCGAGGGTCTTGACCATCTTGACAACCATTTAGATGGGGAATAAAGGGTAAATCCTGGCAATTTCCTTAAAAAAAAACAACAACAGGATTTGGTCAAAGACTGAATGTGAATTTTGGAAGAGAAAGAGCAGCAAAGATAAGGCCAGGAGTGGGGATCTCTAAGGCAAAGAGGATGGTGGTATTGTGAGCTGTGATGGGTAATTTAGGTAGAGAAGAGACTTAAACAGGGAAGACGAGACCCTATCGAGCTTGAAGCGACAGTATAGACATGTCTGGGAGGCAGGAGGCCTGGAAAATTACAGGGAAGGCTAGCGGTTCAAGCTAGGAAAATTTGGGACTCAATTCACAGACAGGTGGCAGTTGAAGCTGTGGGAGCGAATAAGCTTTCCAGGAAAGTGAGTGTAAAGTAAGAAAAGGACCCAAAGCAGTCTTGAGATATACTCACAGTTAAGGGGTGGAAGACTGAGGAAGAGCAAACAAAAAAGACCGAGAAGGACAGTGTCTGCACACAGTAAGCGCTCAATAAATACAGTTGAATGAATGAACAATCTCTAGACTCTAAACCTGTGGAAAGGGAACATGTCCACTTACTCTGTTGTATTGTTTTCCCCAAAGTGCTTAGTATGGTGCTCTTCCCAGAATAAGCACTCAATTAATACCATTGATTGATTGATTGATTGATCGGCCAGAGATGTAAGAGGAGAACCAGGAGAGAAGCAGGTCAGTAAAACAAGGTTAGGTAGTGTTTCCAGGAGAAGGGAAAGGTTCACAGCGTCAAAAACAGCTGAGTGATGAGAAGAATTAGAGTACAGTCTGTTCAGAGAGCAAGACAGGCCAAAGAGTTCAGAGGTCCGACATCTCCCAGGTGACACGGGTTTAGGGTGGAGAAATTCCCTCTCACCGATGCAAGTACAGTGACTATCCAATAGGTAGGACCGTTCCTAAATCTTCAGTTCCATCCTTCCTCGCCCACCTGTGACACTGCTCCCTAGCTTAGCTAGTCAGTTAATCATATTTACTGAGCGCTTACTGTGTGAAGAGCACTGTATTAAGCGCTTGGGAGAACACAATAGAATAAACAGACACATTCCCTGCCCACCACAAGCTTACGGTCTAGAGGATGAGCTTAGCTTTGCAAACCAATGTTCTTGGGATTCATCCTTTGTGAGTACGTGGCAGGAGTACCCTCAAGCCGCGATGGATGCTGTGATCTTTCTAGCGTCATATTTGGGAGCATACACAGCCTCTTCCGGGCAGCCTACCCTTTTAGGGTTCCTCTTTGGTCCGGGCCTATTTTCCCATCGGCTGCTGTGTCCTTGTGACTCCTTCTTTCCCTGGGGAAGAAAGCCCACTGAGATAGTGGCCCACCTCAGCTCCATATAATAAGAATAATAACAATGATGGTATTTGTTAAGTGTTAAGCACTGTTCTAAGCTCTGGGGTAGATACAAGGTAATCAAATTGTCCCACGTGGGGTTCACAGTCTTAATCCCCATTTCACAGAAGAGGTAATTGAGGCACACAGAAGTGAAGTGACTTGCCTAGGGCCATAGAGCAGACAAGTGACAGAGTCAGGATTAGAACCCATGACCGTCTGTCCCAGGCCCAGGCTCTATCCATTTGGCCACCACAAGCAATCTGTTGGCTCTATCTCTCCTTCCCCCAGGCCTAGTGGGACGGAACCTGTTAGAACTCACTATTACTACTACTACTAATAGTTATTCTGGTTTTTGTTAAGTATTTACTACATGCCAGGCACAGTTCTAAACACTGTGGTAGATCCAAGTAAACCAGATTGAACACAGTCTCTGTCCCACAGAGGGCTCACAGTCTTAATCCCCGTTTTACAGATGAGGGAACTGAGGCACAGAGAAGTTAAGTCACTCGCTCAAGGTCACACAGCAGCCACATGGCAGAGTCAGGATTAGAATACATGACCCTGTGACCCCCAGGCCTGTGTTCTGTCGACCAGGCTACGCTGCTTCACCAGACTGGGAGCTTGCTATAGGCAGGAAATGTGTCTGCTAATTGTTTTATTGTATGCTCCCAAGCCCTGAGTACAGTGCTCTGAAGCAGCGTGGCTCAGTGGAAAGAGCTCGGGCTTTGGAGTCAGAGGTTGTGGGTTCGAATGCCGGCTCCACCACATGTCTGCTGTGTGACCTTAGGCAAGTTACTTAACTTCTCTGAGCCTCAGTTACCTCATCTGTAAAATGGGGATTAAGAATGTGAGCCCCATGTGGGACAACCTGATCACCTTGTATCCCCCCAGCACTTAGAACAGTGCTTTGCAATAGTAAGCGCTTAATAAATGCCATTATTATTATTATTATTATTATTATAGTAAGTGCTCAATAAATACCATTGATTTATTGACTGACTGAAGTGACTAGACACTGGCCCTTTCCAGCCATCTGGGAATATCACAGTTTATACTAGGGAAACCAAATCTCTCAAACAATGGCAATCTAAAGTCATTAGTTTAGCCTGTTCGGATGATAGAGAGTGTGATCTAGTGGATAGAGCACCAGACTGGGAGTCGTGGACCTGGATTCTAATTCTGACTCTGCCACTTGCCTGCTGTGTGATTTTGGGCAAGTAGCTTAACTTCTCTGTGCCAGTTTCCATAGCTGTGAAATAAGGATTAAAGAGCTGTTCTCTCTTCCCCTTAGACTGTGAGCCACATGTGGGATAGGGACCCTGTCTGATCTGATTGTGTCTACCCCAGTGCTTAGCCGAATGGTGGCCCAGAGTAAGGGCCTAACAGATATCCTAATTTGTTATTGAGATGATCTCAAAAGACATATCTTCCCTGGAAAAGTGAGAGGACGCTTTCAACGGAATAAGGTATCGGGAGACTCACTGCAAACCCCTCATTTGCTTGATAAATCACTCCTAGGTAGGAGGCATCTTTAATAGAAACTCGACAGTTTCCTGAAAGGAGAAAAACTCTAGTTTTCTGAAGACTCCTAAGACCTCATAAAAATAATGCGTTATGGGAGAAGGGAAGCGATTGACTTCGGTAAATGGAAGTAACATGGTCAGGGATTTAGACTGTGCACGTCCCCTTTTAGACTGTGAGCCCACTGTTGGGTAGGGACTGTCTCTAAATGTTGCCAACTTGTACTTCCCAAGCGCTTAGTACAGTGCTCTGCACACAGTAAGCGCTCAATAAATACGATTGATTGATTGATTGATTGATGTGGTACAGAGATTAGGTCCGACCTGATTCTCTTGGATCTACCACAGTGCTTAGGACAGTGCTTAGAACCATACTAAGCATGTAACAAACACCACAATTATTACTGTGAATGAAATTGAATGCAAGAACAATGCCAGACACACAAGGAGTAAAATCTTCCTCTTGGGAACTGGTTCAAATTAAGATACCGGCCTAATAATAACTATAATAATTGTGGTATCTGGGAAGTGCCAATTAAAGTGCTTAATACAGTGCTCTGCTTGTAGTAAGAGCTCAATAAATGCAATTGATAGCTGGAAGCCATGTGCTAAGCTCTCTGGTAAATGCAAGATAATCAGGTAGGACGCAATGCTTATCTCCCAAGGGGCTCACGGTCTAAGGAGGTGGGAGAACGGGTATCCCCATTTTACAGATGAAGCAACCGAGGCCCCAGGCCACACAGCAAGCAACTGGATTTAGAACCCAGTTCCATTGATTCTCAGGCCTTTTCTCTTTCCACGAGACGACATGGCTTCTCAAGATAGCCTAAGCAACCTGATGGGCCTCCCACAGGTAGAGCCTTTACTTCCTGGACTTTTAACGATAAGCTTGACAGTTCACTGACCCACCCTTATCAGTCCTCCTGGATTTCTGTACAAGCCCAGCGGCGCTGAGTTGTTCGGTGAGTCAGAAGGAAATTTATCAGGGAAGCGGAGTGACTCAGTTCTCCCGGACGAGAACATCTGTCTGCCTCCCCGAGGGGGAGTGTAGGTACGTGTTTGCAACCAAAAGGGCATCAGGTTCAGAGAAACAGGTACAAATGGAGCATATTCTAGAACGTGTGGGATTTGAGCAGAATAGAGGGATGAGCTAGGACTCAGGCAGGATAATTATCCCTCTTAGGTATTTCAATATTCCAAAACTGGTGAATAAGTATGGGCTATGAGGTCAAAGGTCGTGGTTTATTTGTCTCTAAAGATCCATCCCCAAAGAGCACTTAGTTTCCTGCTAGAACTTGCTTGAAGCCAGAGAATTCCTGGGGCTGCTGAGATATGGGGAGATTACGTTACCTCTGCCCAAGTAATCGGATGAGACAAGCAACCCATTGAACCTTATGATCCTTTTCGCATCCGTCTCACAAACCACAAACTTTTCACCGAATCTCTCTATGCTCGCCGGTGTGCTCCTTTCTCTGCATGCTTAGATTGCTAAATATTCATTATAGAGTTAATCCACACATTTGCCTCCCATACGGTAGCTAAATGATTATCTGCCTTTTGCTGACCTGTTTTACTTTCCTGACTCGAGTCATCATCATGCTTCTGAATCAAAATGCCACACACTTTAACACTGTTGAGAAAGATTTAATAACGTGTCGTTTCTGAATGTTGTTGAGGGCTTGTTGTTTTTTTGTAATGGACTATACAATTACAGGGACAAAGTCCAAGAGATAGTTTCACTGACATCACCGTTGCACATTTCCACCTGCACGGTTGTTTAGCCCATATACCTTGCTCTTTTTAGGGTCTATAAATATCCAATTTTTTCCCTCAATAGCCTGAGTGCTGTTGTTTTATCAACCGTTTCTGTGCATTTTCCGAGTGTGAGATCACTTAAATATGTAGATACAACTGGACTGTCAAAAGACCCAGTTAGCCTTTAGAATTTCCCAAATCTCCATTCAGGGAATCCTAAACCCCACAGATCCTTTCCAAGACACGATCCCAATCCATAGAAATTACAAAGGACGATTCCCATTCTCTACAGATTCAATTAAATCGTCAGTCAAAGCGAAATAAACCTTTTGTTTTCTTATTTTATTCTTCAGCTAGCTGTCCCTGCTGCTTAAGAAATGTCTCAGTGCTGAGGTTTTGATCAGGATCCGATCTAATTAATTCTGTCTCTACCCCAGCCCTGGGTTCAGTGCTTGGCACACAGTAAGTGCTTAATAAATATCACCGATCACCAGGATGAGGATGAGTTTAGCCCCATGGATTTTTTCGCAAGACCATGGAGACGATCCTGTCAGTTTCTCGGTTGATTAATGCAACGTGAGATTTTGTTTGCGCCTGTTTCACTTTTGGTTAAAGGTGGAGAGCACTGTGACAGTACGTAAACTCGGGTGTAGGTGTTGTGGGAGGAGATTCGCAGCCGACGAAAGAGGTTGTGGGAGCGATTCACTCAGCTCGCGGAATGTAACTCTCTTACCTGATGGACCAGGTAGCTACCCAGAAGGGGCCTGAACAGTGTTGATTTAGGCTAAACCAGACCACCATCTATGGGAGAAGATTGCTCCAGCACTTATTCCGAAGATTTCCAGCCATCTAAAAACGTTTCAGAATTATTCTAGCAAGCATATGTACCAGCCTGTTTGCTTAATTTTGGTTTGGGTGCTCTGGCAGCAGTGAATGCAAGGGTTCCACACTCCACAGTATGGAATAAAGCTAAAAATATGCTTAGTGCTTGATTCGAATGCTAATCTACCAAGTCTTTTGCGTAACTCCGGGATTTTTATTTTGTTTTAAAGACAAATGTCTTACAAGGGCAGCATGAAGCGGATAAAATCTGGAGGAAAGAAGGATTCTATGCTGTTGTCATATTCTTCAGCATCTTTGTTATTATAGTTACATGCTTGATGGTAAGTTTCTTTCTTTTCATTTTTCATCATTTGATCAGACTTCTGATTTTATAAGAATAACAGCCTGGACATAAGAAATGAAATGAAATGGGAAAAAGCTGAATGGCAAAGATAGAACTTTATTTCATTGCAATGTTTTCCTGTGATGTTTAGAATATTTCCTATTTGACAGCTAAGAGATTACTAAAGGGAAAGCCCCCCAGAATAGCAAATGCCTAACTAAGTAATAAAGGTCGGAATTGCGATGAAGGCTTCATGTAACTTGATCAAACCCGAGAGGGAATTCTTAGAAAATGGTTTTTCAGAGGTCAGAGAAGACCTCAATGTGATTATAAACCTATGGGCACACTTCCGGCTGGCTTTATTTCTTCTTTCACAGAATTGTTGTGAAACACACATAAAAGGAGTGTGTCTGAGTGAGCGATGGCAGGCTCCTCTAATTGTAATTAGATGGCAACTCTTGCCACCAAATACCAGTTGATTCTGATTTTATAGAAATCTGTGAGACACTGCCTTGAAGATAGTAGAGGGACACTGTTTGAATCTAAGCTGCACATTGAAAGCCCCTGATTTTTATGGGAAATTGCAAAGCGCAGGTTTGATGAAAATTTAGGTTCAGGTCAAGACATGCTATCAATCGACATTGCTGATTGACTACTCTTGCTGATGACCAAGGTTAAACTGATCTTATGTCTTCCTCTTGTCGTGATCTCATTAAGTGAATGCAATTTGAACTCACTTAGACTTCTCTGAGCATTGGCAGTGGTAACTGAAAGGGTTCTTTCAAGTGACTTTTGTGCTTATAAATTTCAGGGGCTTCATCCTCCACCATGAAGTTTGTGATTGTGTTTTTTATTAGTGTCCCTGCTTTTTTTCTTAGAAGGCACAAAAGCTCTGCACTTGGCTTATGCCTGGCCCCCCCAGTGTTCCCAGCAAGATTCAGAGGTTTTTAACTTCTGCTCCGTTCCCTCTACTGGATAGAGTTTTTCAATTCCGATTTGGTAAAAATACTAAGTGAGGGGAGGCTATCTTGAAAAATACAACATCTCCCTTCCCCCCAACCAACTTTGATTGCAAGTGATTAATTTTTGGAGTGACTAACTAAACTAGTATTTTATGTCCATTAAAAGCAGCTATAATTGACTTGTCAATCAAAAAATGGTATTTATTGAGCCCTTAATGTGCGCAGAGGACTGTACTAAGTGATTGGGAGAGTACAGTGTAACATAGTTGGCTGACATGATCCCTACCCACAAGGAGATTTCGGTCTAGAAGGGGAGACAGTCATTAAATTAAGGGTATGTACGTGGGACTGAAGGTGGAGGGAATAGCAAATGCTCAAAGGGACCAGATCCAAATGCATAGATGATGCGAAACTTTGCTAAAATCCGCTTTTTCCCCTCCATCCAAACTGCTACTACACTGATCCAAATATTTATATCATGCCTTGACTATTGAATCAGCCTCCTCACTGATCTCCCTGCCTCCTGCCTCTCCCAACTCTGGTCCCTACTTCCTTCTGCTGAACAGATCATTTTTTCTTAAAAGACATTCAGTCCAAGCCCCCTCCCCACCCCACACTCATCAAGAACTTCCAGTGATTACCCATCCACCCCACTTCCACTTAGAAACTCCTCACTATCAGCACTCAGTCAGGTTGTCCCTTCCTACTTTACCTCATTTATCTCCCAGCCTAGCACACAAATTTCACTCCTCTAGTGCCAGCTTCCTCACTGTGCCCTATCATCTAGCTTGCTGCTAATCACTTCTTATATGTCCTCCCTCTTGGCCTGGAACCCTCTGCCCCTCTTTATACACCAGACGACCACTGTCCCCACCTTAGAAAACCTTAGTAAGTTCACATCTCCTCCAAGAGGCCTTTTCCACTTAAGCCCTCTTTTCCCCAACTCCCTCTCCCTTCTGCATCATCCGTTCACTTGGATCTCTGCCATCTGGGCACTTGGTATTCGCCCCACCCTCAGTCCCACACACATCTATAAATTATTTATATTAATGTCTGTATCCCCCTGTATATTTAAGCTTGTTGGGAGCAGAGAACATATCTACCATCTCATCATCATCATCAATCGTATTTATTGAGCACTTACTATGTGCAGAGCACTGTACTAAGCGCTTGGGAAGTACAGATTGGCAACATATAGAGACAGTCCCTACCCAACAGTGGGCTCACAGTCTAAAAGGGGGGAGACAGAGAACAAAACCAAACATACTAACAAAATCAAATAAATAGAATAGATATGTACAAGTAAAATAAATAAATAAATAGAGTAATAAATATGTACAAACATATATACATATATACAGGTGCTGTGGGGAAGGGAAGGAGGTAAGATGGGGGGATGGAGGGGGGACGAGGGGAGAGGAAGGAAGGGGCTCAGTCTGGGAAGGCCTCTTGGAGGAGGTGAGCTCTCAGTAGGGCCTTGTACTCCTCCAAGCACCTAGTATAGCACTCTGCACAGTAAGCATTTAATAAATACCATTGACTGATTGATTGAATGATTGATTGATTGACGGGGCATAGGGAAAGTCCTCTTGGAGGACATAATAACAATGGTGGTATTTGTTAAGCGCTTACTATGTGCCAAGCACTGTTCTAAGCACTGGGGGGGATAGAAGGTGATCGTGGTTGTCCCACGTGGGGCTCACAGTCTGAATCCCCATTTTACAGATGAGGGAACTGAGGCCCAGAGAAGTTAAGTGACTTGCCCAAGGGCACACAGCTGACAAGGGGCAGAGCCGGGATTTGAACCCATGACTTCTGACTCCCAAGCCCGTGCTCTTTCCATTGAGCCACGCTGCTTCTCTGGGATTTTAATAAGATGGGATTTTAATGACTTTAAATATAGAGAAAGTGATGATCTATCAGATAGGAAGGGGGAAGGAGTGCCAGGACAGAGGAAAGATGTGGACAAGAGGTTGGCAGCAAGATAGTTGAAATCGAGGTACAGAGTGAGTAGGTTGGCATTACAACAGTGAAGTGCGCAGGTTGTGTTGTAAGAAATAAGGGAGGTGAGGTAGGAGGAAAGCAGCATTCCCTAAAGGATAGACTGTGGGCCCGGGAGTCATAAGGACCTGGGTTCTAATCCTGGCTCCACCACTTGTCTGCTGTGTGACACTGGGCTGTGTGACACTTAGCTTCTCTGTGCCTCAGTTATCTCATTTGTAAAGTGGGGATTGAGACTGTGAGCCCTATGTGGAACAGGGACTGTGTCCAACCGGATAAGCTTGTATCTACCCAAGATCTTAATATAGCACCCGGCACATAATAAGTGCTAAACAAATACCATTAAAAAAAGGAGTGGGCAAGGTAATTGAGTGTTTTAAAGCCGATGGTAAGGAGTTTCTGTTTGCTGTGTAGTGGATGGGCAACCACTGGCAGTTGCTGAAGAGTGGGGAGACTTGGATCAGACGTTTTTGAGGAAATAAGTTCCGGGCAACAAAGTGAAGTATGGACTCAAGTGGGGAGAGACAGGAGGCAGGGAGGCTAACGAAGAGGCTGACACACTCTTTGTACCCTTTCTACTCTTTAGTCATCCCACCCTCAGCCCCACTGTCAGAACATAGGAGGTAGGGGAGGAGCCTGCAAAAGAAATTGAGAAGGAGCAGTCAGAGGGATAGGAGGAGAACTAGGGAGAGGATGGTGTCAGTGAAGCCAAAATAAAATAATGTTTCAAGGAGAAAGTGGCAAAGGAAGCCGAGAGGTTGAGGAGGATTAGGATGCAATAGAAGCCGTTGGATCTGGCAAGAAGAGGGTGATTGGTGACCTTAGAGAAGATCATTCCCATGGAGCGAACCAGATTGGAGGGGGTCGAGGAAAGAATTAGAGAAGCAGAAGTTGAGGCAATGGGGAAAGGTAACTCACTGGAGAAGTTTGGAGAGGAAAGGTTAGAGGAAGATGGGTTGAAAGCCGGAGGGATCCATGGGGAAAAGGGAGTTTGCTTTTTTGTGGGGGATTAGGGATATCCAAATTGTACTTTCCACGCACTTAGTACAGTGCTCTGCCCACAGTAAGCACTCAATAAATATAATTGAGTGAATGAATGAAAGCATGTTTGAAGATATTGGGGGAAGAAGTCATAGGAAAGCGAATGGTTGAAGATGGTGGTCAGGGAGGGAAAGAAGGAGAGGGCATGTGTTTTTATAAGACATGAAAGGATTGGGGTCAGAGGTGAAGGTGGAGGGGGTAGATTTCGTGAGGAGGCTGGAGCTCTTTTCTTGAGATACATCTGGGAAATACAGGAAAGTCAAAGAAGGAGCAGGAGGAGGGAGAGACTGGAGAGGAGCAGGGGAGATTTTAGGGAGATCACGCCTGACGGTTTCAATTGTATCAATAAAATTCATCATCAGGCTAGTAGGGGCCAGAGATGGGGTGGGAGGAGGCCCAGTGGTTTAAGGCGGGAGTTAAACATCTGAAACAGCTGGAGAGGACATTGGGCAGTCAGTCAAAAAGGATGGAGAAATAATATTGCCAGGCAGAGGAGAGGAAATACCTGTGGAGATGTTCCAAGGCTGCAGGTTGTGGTATGAGATTGACGGAGGAACAGGGGAACGAGGGAGTAGGGTTGAGTGGAGAGGATGGTGTTGATTTGAGAGTTAAGAGAAAAAAGTTTGGGTACGGAGAAAAAATGGAGCATGATGACTTTGTAAAATTAAAGGAGAGTCAAAAGATTGGTGGTCTCTGTGGGGGAATAGGACAGACTTGTGGGGAGTGGCTATTTGGAAGAGACCGCAGTCATTCAATTGTATTTACTGAGCGCTTACTATGTGCAGAGCAGTATACTGAGCACTTGGGAGACTATAGCATAACAGGTCTTCTGACTTTTAGGCCCATACTCTGTCCACTAGGCCATGTTACTTCTCTTGATCTTGCATCTACCCCAGTGCTTAACACACAGTAAGCAACAAGTATCAAAATATATTAGACAATCAATCAGTCGTATTTATTGAGCACTTACTATGTGCAGAGCATTTCCTTTGTACTTGGAGAGTGCAATGCAACAGATAATACCAATAATAATGACGATGTTGATAGTCTAATAATCAGTAGGCATTCACATATAGTTCTACTCAAAAGCACCTCTTTGTAGTAGGACATACCACATTCTTTGTTTTAACATTTTTCTTCTGATTCTTTTCTACTCAAATAAGTTTTGAGAACTTTCATTATAGGGGAATTTTTAAAGATAGGCTGTTTGTAAGTATACTTTCAGATCCTGGATCCTCTCAGTCCATGGGAAAAATAAGGTTTTTGTTTTTTTTTTCAAGAACAGAGAAGTATACCCTGAAAAGTAGATCAAATACTGCTATTTGTGTCTAATCTTATATGTTTCAAAACTGAAATAGAAGTAATTGAATGAAATATGTGTATTTATATTATAAAACCAAAGCAGTATGTTGTGGTAATGGAAAATTGCATATACTGGATCACAGTAACATACAACTGGGATCAAGTTTCAGAATATGCCATGTTATTTACATTCCTTAAAAAAAAAAAAAACCCACCAGGGGTTTTTGAAGCTACCAGGCCCAAAATTAGACATGCATGACATTTTCAAATATGTACAGCTTATTTAGCACCTCTCAGGAGTGAATGTGGAGTGGGCGTGCAACAAACAGTCAGACAAATACAATTTTCCAAGATAAATTGTGTGGGCAAATTCCATTCCATTCAGACAGTTTTAGATGCATGGAATTTGTGACTAAGAAGAATTAGTCCCCAATACTGAATAAAAAATAGCAAGAACACTCCTTATCATTCAAAATAAGTACAACTAGTAGTTTCTAAGGAAGGCAGAGGGCATTTGTGAGACATAGGCAGCAGCATTCGGAGAGGAAAATTGCTACCTGGAAAACACTTTCAGAAAATGACAAAAGCGCAGTAGGTTTGGAGTGGTACCAAAATTTTTCCAAGTCAAACACACAGGAGTCATAATGGTTAGACTTTCTATATTAGCATGGCCTTCAGTGTTCAGTAGAAACTGATTTTTTAGAAGACCATCATTAGTTCAATGCCCACAAGTCAGTGAACATTGGAGGCAGAGGTCATGGGTTAAAATCCTGGCTCCTCAAGTTGTCAGCTGTGTGACTTGGGGCATGTCACTTAACTTCTCTGTGCCTCAGTTACCTCATCTGTAAAATGGGGTTTAAGACTGTGAGCCCCCCGTGGGACAACCTGATCACCTTGTAACCTCCCCAGCGCTTAGAACAGTGCTTTGCACATAGTAAGTGCTTAAAAATTGCCATCATTACTATTATTATTGAAAATAATCATGAAAAGAAAATAGTGTTATGCTTCAGATAGTATCCAAGATAGCCCATCAGTAACACAATACCCCATGACTGTGTATGCTTCCCCAGTTCCTAAGGCAAAATGGGTTAAAAAATCCCGAGGATGTCTCCCCACCAGAATATATAGAAGCAGTAGACTCTCTCTGTTCTCGTTTTGTACGTGATTTGCATCTGTTTATTCATTCATTCATTAAGTAGCATTTATTGAGCACCATTTATTGAACACCGAGTGTGTGTAGGATACTGTACTAGACACATAGAAGAATATATGTGAATATATATCTTTTAGACTGTGAGCCCACTGTTGGGTAGGGACTGTCTCTATGTGTTGCCAACTTGTACTTCCCAAGCGCTTAGTACAGTGCTCTGCACACAGTAAGCACTCAATAAATATGATTGATGATGATGATGAATATGTCCTCAGACTGTAGCATTTGTGGCTGGGATGGGGCTTGGGCTGCTATTTCCAGCAGCTCTTTCTAAAGTCCTGCCGTCATTGCTTTTCCTGGGAGGTGTCTGCAAATGCTGGCCCTACTTGTGGAAAAATTCTCAGTGGTATTTATTGGGTGCTTACTCCATACAGTGTTCTGTACTAAGCACTTAGGAGTGTAGCACAGAGTAAGCAGAAGCAATTCCAGGAGGATAATAAACGGTATATTCAGTTCTTCCACAGAGTTTGTCTTTACTGCATGCTTTTTAAGGTCAGCATTAGCAAATTCGTCAGTGAGATACGGTGTCGGAAAACATGTTCATGCGTTCAACGTGGAACCGGTCAAGGCACCGATATGACTGTGTGTTTTCTTTAGCGTGGGATTACATCTGACATTTAGGAGAACTGAGAGTATTTGATTTCAATTACAGACGTTCTAGAAATTCTAGAAAATGGCTCTAGGTTCGGCTGCCTGATGTCTGATTGGGATGTACAAAATTGGCGATGATTTTGAGTGAAGTACCTGCTTCAAACTAGTTTTCAAAGAAAACTAAGAACATGTGTAACCTTGTTTCAACACAAACTCTGAGTGTGGCCTATTTCTTGCAGGTGAACATTCTTTTCAAAGAACTACTGATTGCCTGAGATATCTTTATGAACTGCTCTTTTCCTCAATTCTGTCTTTTCCCTCCTCTTGTCTCTCTGCTCCTCTTATGTCAATCAGTCAAATCAGTGGTATTTCTTGAGCACTTACTGTGTGCAGAGCACTGTACTAAGTGCCTGGGAAAATTCAATGCAATAGAGTTGATAGACATGATCCCTGCCTATAAGGTGCTTACAGTCTAGAGGAAGGAACTTACAGGTGAGAATCTTGGTGAAAACTTTGCCGATTTATATGTTTTTTTTAAATCTTGAAAGGACAATAGACGTCTCAGAGGGAAAAATGAAGATTCCACTGGCCTAGAACTTATATTGTAGATTCTGCTTGCTGACTGGACTGCAAAATAATTAATCACATCTCCTTTTTTTAAAAAAAATGGTACTTGTTGAGCACTTAATTTGTGTCAAGGTCTCAGCCAAACATTAGGGTAAATACAAGATAATTAGGTTGGATGCAGTCCCTCACGCACACGAGGCTCAATCTAGGTAGAAGGGACTTGAAAATGAGCAATGACGTGTGGCTAAAAATCTATCTGAAGTAGACCACTATGACCAATATGACCAGTATCACTCATTGGTCCCATTATTGCCCCCGTCTATATTGTAAGCTCATTATTATTATTACTATTTTCAAACACTATGCTAATTAATCAGATTGGACACAGTCCCTGTCCCACATGGGGCTCACAGAAAAAGGGAGAAGAGGGATTGAGTCCCCATTTTACACATGAGGAAACTGAGGTACAGAGAAGTGAAGGGACTTGCCCAAGGTCACCTGGAAGGCAAGGGGCCAAGACAGGATTAGAATCCACATTCCCTGACCCCCAGGCCTGTGCTCTTTCCACTAGGCCATACTGCTTCTCCAGTATAATAATGATGGTCTTTGTTAAGTGCTTACTATGTGCCAGGCACTGTACTAAGCGCTGGATGGGTTTCTGCCTCTGCCTTTTTGTTTCTTCAACTCTTGGAGGAAATTTGCCTATGTTTGACCAGGCCTATGTCTACCAATTTTCTTGTTTTGTTCTCTCCCAAGCAGTTAGTACAGTGTGCTCTGAGCACACTAGGAGCTCAGTCAACACCGTTGCTGCAGAAATAAGTACCGAATCTGGCCTCAGCGGGCCAAAAGAATTAATTTACCTCTCAGAACCTCAGAGACACACCAGGAAAGAGTCAGAAATGACGAAAAATAGTTCTCTCTGTCACACTTACGAGCTGGGAGATAGTGGACAAATAGAAAATGTGTTTATTAAAAGGTGAGATGAGATTTAGAGGTGATCTTATATATCTTTATTCATTTTCCAGGTTGCGGTGTTTTCTATGCTAAGGTAGATAACTTTCCGCACACCAGGCATATACCGCAGGAGGTAGACTGATCTCTGACTTGGATGAAATGCGTAAATGACCAATTACAAAATGTACGAGATTCTTTGCTAAGGGGAGTTTCCAACCTCCTGGACAAGAGACAAAACTTTCAGCTACAGTTTGCTTTTCTAAAATAGTTTTGAAAATGCCAGATGACACATTGGCTGTCAAGCCCAACTAAGGAACTCAATTTTCATGTTAATCTTTTTCAGCAAGCTTCCTTGAAAAACAGAAAGCCTTGTAAAAAGTATAAGCAGAAAGGCAAGGGTTCGAATGCCTCTGAATGTTACATTTTCATTTCGTAGTTCATGCATTCTCTGGAACAAACATTGTAATTTATTCCTGAGCAGAGGTGTTTGTTTTCTTTAGCTTTCAGGGGGAAATGACTGACATCGGATTTTTGGTGAACATCAGTCTACTAGGAATGATAGTCCTATAACTTTCATCAGTTACACATTTAGTTAGAAAAGGAGTAGACCGGATGTGTCTTCCAGTTGGTTTTGTTTCTTCTGGCTTCTCTTTTGTAGAATCTGTGGCAAAGCACAGTTTGAGAACTGGTTTCGAGGCTGATGGTGATTGCTTTGTTAAAATATCATACTTTGGGCCCTAGCCAAGCTGAAGATGTTCCCTGTGAATGGATTTAATCCTGCAGTGAAAAAGCATACTCAAATCTGTTTGAGCTTAGAAGTGTCGTTTGAGGCCAATGGGTGCTTTTGTGATTGACTTCAGAGACTTTCCCGTTTCTCACAGTCTGCCAGGCATGTCTCTCTAGAGAATATTTTCAGGTAAGCTGGGTAACCAGTCTCTAATTGGATCTAGGTCTTGCTTTTTAGAAGCTAGCAAAGCGCTGATGGAAATCGAGAGGTTTACAAGCTCATTCGGATGGGGCTGGCATTCTTCATTGTGACATTACTTTAAATATCCAGCTGTTCAGAAAATGGCATGCTTTCTAATCATTCCTTATAGGGGAAGAGTGCCATTCTCCAAGGGTTGCCAAGCAAAACAGAGGTGCCCCGCATGTCGTGATCGAACATGGGGAAATTTCCTGGAAGTCAGAAGGTCATGGGTTCCAATTCCTGCTGCACCACTTGTCTGCTGTTTGACCTCGTGCAAGTCACTTCACTTCTCAGGGCCTCAGTTTCCTCATCTGTAAATTGGGGATTAAGACTGGGAGCCTTAATGTGGGACAGGGACTGTGTCCAACCTGATTAGCTTGTATCCACCCGTGTGCTTAGAGCGGTGCCTGCAACATAGTAAGCACTTCACAAATACCATAATTATTATTACTTGAAGAAACAGTAAGACCAAGGCAGAAACCCATAGTGGAGAAGCAGTGTGGTCTAGTGGAAAGAGCACAGGCATGAGAGTCAGAGGAGGTGGGTTCTAATTCCGGCTCAGCCAGCTGCTTACTGTGTGGCCTTGGGCAAGTCACTTAACTTCTCTGTGCCTGCATTCCTCATTTGTAAAATGGGGATTCAATCCCTGTTCTCCCTCCTCCTTAGACTGTGAGCCCCATGTGGAACAGGAACTGTGTCCAGTCTAATTAACTTGTATCTACCCCAACACTTAGAACCATCCTTATTAGAAGAAAGGATCATAAGTAAACAAAGAAAGGATCAAGCTCTGAATAGACTGTAAGCTCACTGTTAGGCTGTAAGCTCATTGTGGGCAGGGGATTTGTCTGTTTATTGTTATTCTACTCTCCCAAAAGCTTAGTAAAGTGCTTTGCAGACAGTGAGCTCTCAATAAATATGATTGAATGAATGAATGAGTATACTGATGCCCAGGTGCATAGTTTTGATCCATTTATATTGAAGATAATGAGGCAGTGAATTTTATAACATGTTATGGTTTTTTTGAATCTTTCTACCCTAGCTATAAATTCAGAGGGATTTCTAATGTTAGCAAAATGCATTCTAGATTTCCTTGGTGAAAAGACACCCATTTTCCTAGCTTTCCCATTCAATCGTATTTATTGAGCGCTTACTGTGTGCAGAGCACTGTACTAAGCACTTGGGAAGTACAAGTTGGCATAGGAAATGAAATTTCATATGAAATGAAATGATTTCTCATATGAAATCATTTTATCTTGTGGGAGAAGGTTGGGGATAAGCAGGGAAACAGGATGGGTAGAGTCTATTGACCAGGAGAGCTTTCAGTGGGACAGGGAGGGGGGTTTGGGAGGAGTTATGAGGAGCCCTGAATGGGAAACCCCAAAGCTGGGGGTGCTGAGAATAAAATTGAAGAGGCTCCCCAGAGGAGCCAGGCTGTGGAATTGTTGTTTCTCTTAACCGGCTTTTAGATTGTGAACCCCACAAGGGATAGGGTTGTGTATTTTCTCCCAGTGCTTAGTATAGCGCTCTGCAGACGGTAAGTGCTTAATAACTACTAATACTACTGGCTTGTTTTGCTGCTTTCCTGGTCTCCAGAAAAATAATTGTGGTATTTGTTAAGCATTTGCAGTGTTCCAGGCACTGTACTAAGTTCTGGGGGAATACAAGCAAATCGGGTTAGACCCGGTCCCTGTCTCGTGGCGGGTTCACAGCCTCAATCCCCACTTTACAGATGAGGGAGCTGAGGCCCAGGGAAGTAAAGTGACTTGCCCCAGGTCACACAGCAGGGAAGTGGTGGAGCAAGGATTAGAATCCATGACCTTCTGACCCCCATCATCATCATCATCATCAATAGCATTTATTAAGTGCTTACTATGTGCAGAGCACTGTACTAAGCGCTTGGGAATCCTTTAGGCCATGGGGCTGCTCTCTCTCCAAAGAGATTCTCATCCCAGGGAGGTACAGTGGGAGATCTTCTCTGGTGGCAGGTGGAGAGAAACAGCGTGGCTCAGTGGAAAGAGCCTGGGTTTGAGAGTCACAGGTCATGGGTTCTAATCCCGGCTCCGCCACATGTCTACTGTGTGACCTTGGGCAAGTCATTTAACTTCTCTGGGCCTCAGTTCCCTCATCTGTAAAATGAGGATGAAGACTGTGAGCCCCACGTGGGACAACCTGATCACCTTGTATCCCCCCAGCACTTCGAACAGTGCTTCGCACATAGTAAGCGCTTAACAAATGCCATTATTCTTCTTCTTCTTCTCACCAAACCCAGCCGACTACCAGAAGGTCTTCGGTCACTAGCTACCCATGTAGCTGTTCTGAAACACGGCAGCAAGCAAAATGCAGAGGTGTCCACCTAGGAAATCAGTCAATCCATGGTCTTTATTGAGCACTTGCCACATGTAGAGCACTGTACTAAGCACTTGGGAGAGCACGATAGAACAGAACAGAACAAGGAACTCTCCCAAGCACTTAGTACAGTGCCTTTGCGTACAGTGAGTGCTCGATAAATACGATCGAATGATTGAATGAATGAATGAATAAGTGAATGTAGGAAAGGTTCAAATCCCAGCTCCGCCAATTATCAGCTGTGTGACTCTGGGCAAGTCACTTCTCCGTGCCTCAGTTCCCTCATCTGTAGAATGGGGATTACGACTGTGAGCCCCCCGGGGGACAACCTGATCACCTTGTAACCTCCCCAGTGCTTAGAACAGTGCTTTGCACATAGTAAGCCCTTAATAAATGCCATCATTATTATTATTATTATTATTAAAGGAGTTTACTGTCTAGTGAAATTTCAGGCACCCAGTGGTGATTTTTTCTGCTCTTTTTTCCTCCTGGTAGAATTGGAAGCCTTCATTTTAGCTTCACGTCCTGCGGGGAAGAGTACTGCCCATTTTTCTCGTGTTCATTTTGTTCTCTCATGGGGAAATTGGTTGATATTTGGTTCTTTCTCTTCTCCTAGGTCCTTTACAGGTTGAAAGAAAAATTTCGGTTTTCGCTGAGACAGGCTAAGGAGAAAAACCAAGAGATCCACCTTTCCCCCATCCCGTTGCAGGCAACTCAGACCGAGACAAAGACAGCGAACACTATGGTCCAGCCGCAGCTCGCCCCTAAAGTGGTGAACCCTCCAAACCGAGGCACTTCTGACATCAAACCTTCTATTTCTGCTGGGCCTTCTCCTTTCAAAATGAAACCTGTGGGACTTCAAGAGAGGTAGGGATTGTGCCTGGGGGGCAGGGTTTTGGAGGTTGGGGGCGGGGGGAGTCAATATTTATTTTGTTCCCCAGATGCTCGACTCTGCAGGGTAATGCAGCATCACCAGAATTCTTTTTCTTCTTCCTGTCAGGTGAAATTTAAATTTCTGGCTTTGAAGGAAGGCCGTGTTTCTAGGCGGACCTGAGAAATTCTGCAGCCATCCTGGGTGTTTTCCTCATCTTTCTCAATCATTCAATCAATCAATCGTATTTATTGAGCACCTACTGTGTGCAGAGCACTGTACTAAGTGCTTGGGAAGTACAAGTTGGGAACATATAGAGACAGTCCCTACCCAACAGTGGGCTCACGGTCTAGAAGGGGGAGACAGAGAACAAAACAAAACATATTAACAAAATAAAATAAATAGAATAGATATGTACAAGTAAAATAAATAAATAAATAGAGTAATAAATATGTACAAACATATATACAAATATACAGGTGCTGTGGGGAAGGGAAGGAGGTAAGACGGGGGGATGGAGAGGGGGGTGAGGGGGAGAGGAAGGAAGGGGCTCAGTCTGGGAAGGCCTCCTGGAGGAGGTGAGCTCTCAGTAGGGCCTTGAAGGGAGAAAGAGAGCTAGCTTACCCCTACATTCTTCCCATCTTCTCAACTGAGTCAGGTAGCAATTATAATAATAAGGGAGCGTATCTATGTGCCAAACATTGTGATAAGCCCTGGGGTGGGTACAAGATAATCAGTCCTACCCAGTGCTCACAGTCTACGAGGGAAAGGAGAAGAGGGATTTTATCCCCATTTTACGGATGAGAAATCTGAGGCCCAAAGAAATTAAATCACTTGCCCAAGATCACACAGCAAGCAAGCGGCAGAGCCGGGTTTAGAACCCAGATCCTCTGACTCCCAATCTCATGTGCTTTCTGCTAGGCCAAGCTTCTTTATTTCTCTTTCTCCCTTTCTATCTTTTTCTTTCTTCCTTTATCTTCTTTTCTTTTGTCTTTCTCTTTCACTCTCCCTCTCTATCTCTTTCTCCTTTTTCTCCTGTCTTCCTTCCTATCTCATGATGGCTCTGTTCTACCCACGGAGAAGCCTAGGAAAGTCATTTTCAGGGAGTTGATCCATGTACTGTTATCAACATTTTTACTTCATTCTTTGCCCCAAGAGGAATGTAAGTCTCAGGTGTACTCTCTCTCTATGACTGCAACAGGTACCAAGGCAAAGATCTATTTTTGTTTAATTAAAACCAACGCTTTTGGCGTAATGATAGGATTATATGCAATTTACCCTAATGGAAAGAGCAAAGGACAGAGAGTCAGGAGGCTGAGGTTTTAGCCTCTACTCTAGCCAATTGCTAGCTAATTGCTAAATGTGTCTAGTCGCTGGACTTCTCTGTGCCCCAGTTTACTCAGCTGTAAAAAAGGGATAAAATAACTGTTCTCTCTCCTTCTTAGATGGTGAATGTGTGCGTGTTTTGGAAGGGGACTGGGTCTAATGCGATTATTTTATATCTACCCCAGCACTTGGAATATAGTAAGTGCTTTATTCAGCACCTTTATTAGTATGAATATGTCTCAGCTTTAGCGACAATCTCAAAAGTTATGTGAATGCAATCTCAGGAATTGGTTTTGCATTTTTCAGTAGCTATTCCTTTCCTTTATTCCATACCATAATGCCCGCAATGTGAGGCAGGTATCAAGTCCTGGAAGAGAGAGAAAAGAGCTGTGGAAATATCTATAATATTCCAAGAGTTCAGAAAACTTCACTGTCAATTTTAGGGTTTAAACACTCTTGGCTTCTGCTGGCCGGGTCCATTACGGGCAGGGAATATGTCTGTTATATTGTACTCTCCAAAGCGTTTAGTACAGGGCTCTGGTGCACAGAAAGTGCTCAATAAATACAACTGACTGACTGATTGACCGACGTAAAGAAACACAAAGTCTTTCCATCCAGTTTCCCTTTATGCTGTAGTAAAATCATATTCCTCGTTTATGATAGAAGTCTGTTTTCATTAAAGCATAAGAGGACGTCCATGAAGACCACATCATGGCTTGGTTTTCCAATAGATGTCCATCGTTATGGCATATAAACCTGTCACCACTGATTGGGGATTTCATTATCGGGCCTGAAAGACTAGGCGCGGCAATAATAAAGGAAGCCAGAGATGAAAAGCACGTTTAATTAGAAAAAGAAGGGGTGCTTAAACTAACAAAGGACAACTGGACTTGAGTTATGAAGTCTGTTCAAATCAGAAAGCCATTCTTCGAGGATCTTTTGAGAAATCGAGCAATCAATCAATCCCCCCAGTTGAGGCTGAGAATAATTTGGGTTTCTACATTACTGTAAACTCCTGAATTTGGACATGACCAACAGGGTAGTGAGTCAGAAGATTCAGAAGCAGCCTGGCCTAGTGGAAGAAGCACAGGCCTGGGAGTTAGAGGACCTGGGTTCTGATCCCACCTCCGCCTCCCGCCCGCTGTGTGACCTTAGGCAAGTCATTTCACTTCTCTGTGCCACAGTTCCCTCATGTGCAAAATGGGGGTTCAATACCTGATCTCCCTCTTACTTAGATTGTGACCCCCATGTGGGACCTGATTATCTTGTAACTACTCCAGTGCTTAGTACAGTGCTTGACTAGAGAAGCAGCATGGCTTAAGTGAAAGAGCACGGGCTTGGGAGTCAGAGGTCATGGGTTTTTATCCTAACTCTGCCACTCGTCTGCTCTGTGACCTCGGGCAAGTCGCTTAACTTCTCTGTGCCTCTGTTCCCTCATCTGTAAAATGGGGATTAAGACTGTGAGCCCCACATGGGACAACCTGATCACCTTGTATCCTCCCCAGCGCTTAGAACAGTGCTTTGCACATAATAAGCGCTTAACAAATCCCATCATTATTATTATTGACACATAGTAGGCACTTAAGAAATACCATTATTATAATTATCATTATTATTAATAATAAATGTAATCCCATCTTGGGGACTGACAACTGGGAGATCACTTATGCCCTGGGACTCAGTTTCCCCTTTTTTAGACCAGGAATAACAATGTTGGCATCTCCTCAAACCATAGAGATTCTTTGTGGTCAGTCATATATGCGTGGCAGAGGTCTAAACTCTTCGAGAAGAAGAAGCCATATAAGTCTAGACTCTGGGATCTTACGTACTTATTGGGCTCAATACTCCTTTTTAAATCAAAGAGGATACGAATGCATCCTTACTGGTATGTATGGGAGAGGAGTCTGTCTCCAGTTCTTGGATTCTAGGGATTGGAGTTCGAAAAATCCAGTCTCCTGGTGAGAGAGAGAGAGATCTCCCTATGAAGGTAAAAACACCCTTAAGGTGACCCGATCAAATAGCGGGGAAGAAAATTCTACAATTTCCCTTCGTACTGATTACCAGTCTCTCAAAAACCTTTCCATGCCTGTAAATGTAGGCTAGTGTATCAGAATTCTTCCACAGTTTGATCTCGTCATTGCATTATTTCATTAGAGAAGGATTTGTTTCTGTAGTTAAAATATTTCTTTAAGATAGTGGATATTCAGAGACAGGTTAACAATGATAATTATGATATTTGTTAAGCGTTTACTATGTGCCAGGCACTGTACTAAGTACTGGGGTGGATACAGGCAAATCGGGTTGGACACAGCCCCTTGACCCATGCGGGGTTCAGAGTCCCAATTCCCATTTTGTAGATGAGGTAACTGAAGTCCAGAGAAGTGAAGTGATTCACCCAAGGTCACACAGCAGACAAGAGGCAGAGCCGGGATTAGAACCCACGGCTTTCTGACTCTCAGGCCCGTATTCTATTCACTACAGTTACATCAAACAAATCAAGACTAGCAGACTAGCATCTTAATTTGCTTTGTTGATTGTTTTTTCTTTTTCCTCTCTTCTGTCCCCTTTGATCTTTACTGAATTGGAAAGAGCAATCCCAGAAAATGGGCTGGGATCAAAAATCCCTCATAATCCCAAAAGCCTCCAGAAAGCTCCCCTCTCGCTAGAGGTGAAATGTCTAGTTTCTTCAAGGCGAGGCTGGCTACCTCTTCCGTGGCTGCCAGCAGTTAGAAACAGCTAAAGTATGGCCCAGTATAATTTCTAGATTGTGGAAAGTTAGTGATGCATTTTCCAGTGTGGGAAACCAACAGGCAGATAGGTTAATGCTTGCCTGATTCCCTGTATATGTGTATATATGTTTGTATGTATTTATTACTCTATTTTATTTGTACATATTCATTCTATTTATTTTGTTTTGTTAGTATGTTTTGTTTTATTCTCTGTCTCCCCCTTCTAGACTGTGAGCCCACTGTTGGGTAGGGACCGTCTCTATATGTTGCCAACTTGTAATCCCCAAGCACTTAGTACAGTGCTCTGCACACAGTAAGCGCTCAATAAATATGATTGAATGAATGAATGATTCCTCATTTTCCTCGCATGAATTTCTCTGAAAATCAAAAATCGAGCAAGAACAGTGGGGAAATAGCTATAATATTCCAAGAGTTCAGAAAACTTCACTGTCAATTTTAGGGTTTAAACACTCTTGGCTTCTGCTGGCTGGGTCCATTACGGGCAGGGAATATGTCTGTTATATTGTACTCTCCAAAGCGTTTAGTATAGGGTTCTGGTGCACAGAAAGTGCTCAATAAATACAACTGACTGACTGATTGACTGATGTACAGAAACACAAA
This sequence comes from Tachyglossus aculeatus, assembly GCF_015852505.1. Classification (NCBI taxonomy): domain Eukaryota; kingdom Metazoa; phylum Chordata; class Mammalia; order Monotremata; family Tachyglossidae; genus Tachyglossus; species Tachyglossus aculeatus. The sequence goes on along the minus strand of NC_052079.1, from coordinate 19,760,799 downwards.
GTCTTAGCTTTCTACTGTAGAAGCTCTCTAGCTTAGTGGAAAGAGCCCAGGCCTGAGAATCAGGAGACCTGAATTCTACGATTGGCTCTGCCGCTTGCCTGCAGTGTGACCTTGGGCCAGTTACTTAACTTCCCTGTGCCTCAGTTTCCTCCTCTGTAAAATGGGGAATAAGTACCTGCTCCCCCCAGTTAGACTCTGAGCTCCATATGGGTCAAAAATTGTGTGTGATCCGATTGTATTGCATCTACCCCAGTGCTTAACACAATGCACGTACTATGCATAATAATAATAATATTTGTTAAGCGCTTACTATGTGCAGAACACTGTTCTAAGCGCTGGGGAAGTTACAAGGTGATCCGGTTGTCCCATGGGGGGCTCCCAGTTTTAATCCCCATTTTACAGATGAGGTAACTGAGGCGTGGAGAAGTGAAGTGACTTGCCCAAAGTCACACAGCTGACAGTTGGCGGAGTTGGGATTTGAACCCATGACCTCTGACTCCAAAGCCCGGGCTCTTTTCACCGAGCCAAGCTGCTTCTCCATCAGGTACCGTGCAAAGTGCTGCTGCAGATAAAAGATGATTAGGTTGAACACAGCCCATGGCCCACATGGGGCTCAAAGTCCCCACTTTCCAGATGAGGTAACTGAGGCCCAGAGAAGTGAAGCGACTTACCCAAGGTCACACAGCAGACAAGTGCCAGGGTTGGAATTAGAACCCAGGTCCTTCGGACTCCCATCCACTAGGACTTGCTGCTTCTCATCACTAGTATTATTATAATTACTGCAGGAGCCAGACTGTGAGCCCACTATTGGGTAGGGACTGTCTCTATATGTTGCCATTTTGTACTTCCCAAGCGCTTAATACAGTGCTCTGCACATAGTAAGCGCTCAATAAATACGATTGATGATGATGATGATGATGATGATGATGATGATGATCTGTCTACGCGGGGGCTGGGTTGACAGGGAGCCAGAAATGGAAGTTTGGGAGCCGACCCATCTTTCCAGAAAGTGCAATAGCTTGGCTCTGCCCATCCTCCAACACCCAGGGCTGCATGACAGCAAACGTCATTCATTCATTCATTCATTCATTCATTCAATCGTATTTATTGAGCGCTTATTGTGTGCAGAGCACTGGACTAAGCGCTTGGGAAGTCCAAGCTGGCAACATCTAGAGACGGTCCCTACCCAACAGCGGGCTCACAGTCTAGAAGGGGGAGATGGACAACAAAACCAAACATTAACAAAATAAAATAAATAGAATAAATATGTACGAGTAAAATAAATACATAGATTAATAATGGTACATATCTATTCTATTTATTTTATTTTGTTAGTATGTTTGGTTTTGTTCTCTGTCTCCCCCTTTTAGACTGTGAGCCCACTGTTGGGTAGGGACTGTCTCTATATGTTGCCAATTTGTACTTCCCAAGCGCTTAGTACAGTGCTCTGCACATAGTAAGCGCTCAATAAATACGCTCGATGATGATGATGATGATGATGGCACTTTCCAAGCGCTTAGTCCAGCGCTCTGCGCCCAGTCGGTGCTCAATAAATCCGACCGAATGAATGAATGGGTGCTGTGCCAAGCACGGTTCTAAGTGCTGGGGTAGATACAAGGTAATCAAGTTGTCCCACGTAGGGATCATGGTCTTCGTCCCCATTTTACAGATGGGGAAACTGAGGCACAGGGGACTTAACTGACTTGCCCAAGGTCACATCATCTGACCTTTCTTCCGTCACCAGCCGTAATGTGCTTCATTTTCATCCTCCGTAAATTTCACGGAGCGCCGGTGGTGTCCTGGAGGCGGTTAAAGGGGAATGAGGGTGGGGCCACCTGAAACTCCCTTATCTGGAATGGGGTGTGCAGGGAAGACTGAAATGGGCCATGAAAAGGGTGTTTGGAAATACCATGGGGGAGCAAAGGTTCCATTTACTACTGTTTATGCGCCACAGGTGGAAATTCCTGGGCATTTCCTCATGCTCCCCTGGATGGAGGACCTTCCAGGAGAAGCAGCGTGGCCCAGTGGAAAGAGCCTCGGAGTCAGAGGTTGTGGGTTCTAATCCCGGCTCTGCCACCTGTCTGCTGTGTGACCTTAGACAAGTCCCTTCACTTCTCTGGGCCTCAGTTACCTCATCTGCAAAATGGGGATTAAGGCCGTGAGCCCCACTTGGGACAGGGACTGTGCCTGACCTGATTACGTGGCTCAGTGGAAAGAGCGCGGGCTTTGGAGTCAGAGGTCATGGGTTCGAATCCCGGCTCCGCCAACTGTCAGCTGTGTGACTTTGGGCAAGTCACTTCACTTCTCCACGCCTCAGTTCCCTCATCTGTAAAATGGGGATTAAAACTGGGAGCCCCCCATGGGACAACCTGATCACCTTGTAACCTCCCCAGCACTTAGAACAGTGCTTTGCCCATAGTAAGCGCTTAATAAATGCCATTATTATTATTATTACCACGATTATTATTATTATTATTATTATGAAATTAATCACATAGTAAGCGCTTAACAAATGCCATCATTATTATTATTACTACCTTGTATATGCCCCAGAGCTGAGAACTGCTTGGCACATAGTAAGCACCTAAGAAGTGCTTAAGAAGTAAGTAGAGAAGCAGCGTGGCTCAGTGGACAGAGCCCGGGCTTTGGAGTCAGAGGTCACGAGTTCAAACCCCGGCTCCGCCAATTGTCAGCTGTGTGACTTTGGGCAAGTCACTTCACTTCTCTGGTCCTCAGTTCCCTCATCTGTAAAATGGGGATTAAGACTGTGAGCCCCCCGCGGGACAACCTGATCACCTTGTAACCTCCCCCGCGCTTAGAACAGTGCTTTGCCCATAGTAAGCGCTTAATAAATGCCATTATTATTATTATTACCACGATTATTATTATTATTAAGAAATTAATCAAAGGCGAGGAGGGAAAACAAAAGAGATGGCAAGAACATTTCAACTTCCTCCTCAACATCATCTTCCACAATTGAAAACGTGGCTTTGAAAACCCTACAAAGCCTTCCAAATATGTGAAGTCATGGCACACGTGCCGACGGTTGGCTAAATCATCGAAGCAGTCAGAGCCCTGAAAAATAAAAATGTCACTGGAGCCAGTGACATCTAGTGCACAGAACACGGGCCTGGGAATCAGAAGGACCTGGATTCTAATCTCTCCTCCACCACTTGTCTGCTGTGTGATCTTGGGCAGGTCACTTCACTTCTCTGGGCCTCAGTTCCCTCATCTGTAGAATGGGGATTAAGACTGTGAGCCCCCCGTGGGACAACCTCATCACCTTGTAACCTCCCCAGTGCTTAGATCAGTGCTTGGCACATAGTAAGCGCTTAACAAAGTACCACAATTATTATTATTAGGTAACAGAATTATGTGATAGCTTTTAGGTTGCCAGTCTCTGTTGCCAGTCTGAATTTTTGGTTGTGTGCAACGGCTTCCCTGATGCAGGCTAATAATAATAATAATAATAATAATAATGATAATAGCATAATCAGTCATCACGGCTTTACTAATAATGATGATGGTATTTGTTAAGCACTTACCATGTGCCAAGCACCGTTCTAAGCGCTGGGGTAGATACAAGGTAATCACGTTGCCCCAGGCGGGGCTCACAGTCTTAATCCCCATTTTACAGATGAGGTAACTGAGGCACAGAGAGGCTTGGCCTGTAACAGCTGGCTGATTCAGTGAATCAGTTTTATGATCTTCTAGACTGTGAGCCCACTGTTGGGTAGGGACTGTCTCTATATGTTGCCAATTTGTACTTCCCAAGCGCTTAGTACAGTGCTCTGCACATAGTAAGCGCTCAATAAATGCGATTGATGATGATGATGATCATCTGCTCGTCTTCTTGGGTGTGGGCCTCTAGGGCAGTGTTGTGAGTTATTTGTGGTAATTACAGTAATTCATGAGTGACTGTCTCTAACACTGTGGATGGTGCCTGAAGTTCGTTGAGTCGCAGGAGTGTCCCGACGTTGCAGAAGTTTAAAATAATGACTGCATCCTGGTCTTTTGTTGTACCCTGCAGCGTGGCTGCCTAGAACAAGTCTTTTTATTTTTATTTTTAATGGCATTCGTTAAGCACTTCCTATTTTACTTGTACATATCTATTCTATTTATTTTATTGTGTTAGTATGTTTGGTTTTGTTCTCTGTCTCATCATCATCATCATCATCAATCGTATTTATTGAGCGCTTACTATGTGCAGAGCACTGTACTAAGCGCTTGGGAAGTACAAATTGGCAACATATAGAGACAGTCCCCACCCAACAGTGGGCTCACAGTCTAAAAGGGGGAGACAGAGAACAAAACCAAACATACTAACAAAATAAAATAAATAGGATAGATATGTACAAGTAAAATAAATAAATAAATAAATAAATAGAGTAATAAATATGTTCAAACATATATACATATATACAGGTGCTGTGGGGAAGGGAAGGAGGTAAGATGGGGGGGATGGAGAGGGGGACGAGGACTGTGAGCCCACTGTTGGGTAGGGACTGTCTCTATATGTTGCCAACTTGGACTTCCCAAGCGCTTAGTACAGTGCTCTGCACACAGTAAGCGCTCAATAAATACGATTGATGATATATGTTTGTACATATTTATTACTCTATTTATTTTACTTGTACACATCTATTCTATTTATTTTATTGTGTTAGTATGTTTGGTTTTGTTCTCTGTCTCCCCCTTTTAGACTGTGAGCCCACTGTTGGGTAGGGACTGTCTCTATATGTTGCCAACTTGGACTTTCCAAGCGCTTAGTACACTGCTCTGCACACAGTAAGCACTCAATAAATACGATTGATGATATATGTTTGTACATATTTATTACTCTATTTATTTTACTTGTACATATCTATTCTATTTATTTTATTGTGTTAGTATGTTCGGTTTTGTTCTCTGTCTCCCCCTTTTAGACTGTGAGCCCACTGTTGGGTAGGGACTGTCTCTATATGTTGCCAACTTGTACTTCCCAAGCGCTTAGTACAGTGCTCTGCACACAGTAAGCGCTCAATAAATACGATTGATTGATGATGATGATGATGATATGCCAGGCACTGTACTAAGCACTGGGGTGGATTCAAGGTAATCAGGGGGACTCAATCCTACATGGAGCTAACAGTAGTAATTTTAAAGGTAATAATAGTAACAATAATAATGACATTTATTAAGCGCTTACTGTGTGCAAAGCACTGTTCTAAGTGCTGGGGAGGTTACAAGGTGATCAGGTTGTCCCACACGGGGCTCACAGTCTTAATCACCATTTTACAGATGAGGGAACTGAGGCCCAGAGAAGCTAAGTGACTTGCCCAAAGTCACACAGCTGACAATTGGCGGAGCCGGGATTTGAACCCATGACCTCCGGCGCCAAAGCCCGGGCTCTTTCCACTGAGCCACACTGTTTCTCTAATCAAGTAATCAGGTTGGACACAGTCACTGCCCCTGTCCCCATTTTACAGATGAGGTAACTGAGGCACAGAAAAGTTAAGTGACTTGCTCAAGGTAAGTAGCGGAGCCAGGATTAGAACCCAGGTCCTTCCAGCTCCCAGGCTGGTGCTCTATCCATTGGGCCACACTGCTTCTCAGTTCAGGAATAGTAATAATGACAATTAGTAATTGTGGCATTTGTTAAGCACTTCTTATGTGCCAAGCATTGGGATAAATATAGGATCGTCGGGTTGGACACGGTCACTGCCCCGGTCCCCGTTTTACAGAAGAGGAAACTGAGGCACAGCATACCCATCAGGCAGATGTCAGAGCCGGAATTCGAACGTAGATTCCCAGACCCATGCCCTTCCCACCAGGACTCTAGCCAGAGGAATTCTCTGGCTGGGATTCTGCCAACAGGGAAGTGTTTGCTGTGGACAGGGAATGTCACTGTTTATTATTGTATTGTGCTTTCCCAAGTGCGTAGGACAGTGCTCTGCACAAAGTAAGCACTTATTAAATCATCATCAATCGTATTTATTGAGCGCTTACTGTGTGCAGAGCACTGTACTAAGCGCTTATTAAATCTGATTGAACGATTGAATGAACGGAGAGCAATGAGATACCCAGATAATGGATGTGATCTGACCCTTCCTCCTTCCTTCTTGAAGCTGGTGGTGGTAGTAGCATCTCTGATATGCTCTGGCATGTCCTTAGTGGTCCACATGTTGAAGAAATGTTTGTACACATGCTTATAGAGGGTGTCCCCTCCATACGTGTAATAATGACAATAATAATTGTGGTATTTGTTAAGTTTTTTTTTAATGGCATTTATTAAGCACTTACTATGTGCAAAGCACTGTTCTAAGCGCTGAGGAGGCTACAAGGTGATCAGGTTGTCCCACGGGGGGCTCACAGTCTTCATCCCCATTTTACAGATGAGGTAACTGAGGCCCAGAGAAGTTAAGTGACTTGCCCAAAGTCACACAGCTGACAGTTGGTGGAGCCAGGATTTGAACCCATGACCTCTGACTCCAAAGCCCGTGCTCTTTCCACTGAGCCACGCTGCTTCTCTAAGTTCTTACTATAGTAAGTTCTTACTATACGCCAGGCACTGTACTGAGCTCTGGGGCAGATACAAATTTGTCAGGTTGGACACAGTCCCTGTCCCACAAGGGGCTCACAGTCTTAATCCTCATTTTACATTGAGGTAACTGAGGCCCAGAAAAGTGAAGCGACTTGCCCAAGGTGGCCCAGCAGACAAGTGGCGGAGGAGAGATTAGAACCCAGGCCCGTGCTTGGTCCAAGCCGCTTCTCTGCCTAGGCAGCATACTAACCAATGTTGCGATGAGAGGCAGGGAAATAGAAAACTGAAAGAAGAAAGGCAGCATTTTAGGAATCTGTCAATCAGTCGTATTTACTGAGCACTAACTGTGTGCAGAGCACTGTACTAAGCGCTTGGGAAGTACAAGTTGGCAACATATAGAGACAGTCCCTACCCAACAGTGGGCTCACAGTCTAAAAGAGCACGGTACTACTGTGCTATTAGACCAAACCAAAGGTCTACAGAACTGTAGCATTATCCAGTGTTGTCTACAGCTGGGGAATCTGGATATCTGGAGAGTTGGAATACCTCACTTTGTAGCCCCAAACCATGGCAGATTCCTGGACTGACTGAAGTAAACATTGGGAACGATTCCACCGACTCTGTTGTATTGTACTCTTCCAAGTGTTTAGTTCAGTGCTCTGTGCACAATGTCAATAAAAATGACTGATTGATCGTTATGTTGCCAACTGGTACTTCCCAAGTGCTTAGTACAGTGCTCTGCACACAGTAAGCGCTCAATAAATACGATCGATTGATTGATTGATTGATTCTGAACTAGTACAGCATTTCTTATGTTCTTATGTTCCCGAGACAAAACCTTAAAGATGACTGCGAGCCCACTGTTGGGTAGGGACTGTCTCTGTATGTTGCCAACTTGTACTTCCCAAGCGCTTAGTACAGTGCTCTGCACACAGTAAGCGCTCAATAAATACGATTGATGGTGATGGTGATGGTGATGATGAAGTGGAATATTTGCTAAACGGTCATGTGACTATCTTTGGATTCACCCCACGTGACCATAGTGCAATATTTTTTCCAACCCTTGCATTTAATTCACTCGTGGGCCCACTGTTGGGTAGGGACTGTCTCTATATGTTGCCAATTTGTACTTCCCAAGCGCTTAGTACAGTGCTCTGCACATAGTAAGCGCTCAATAAATACGATTGATGATGATGATTTATTAAGCACTTGTTAGGTGCCAAGCCCTTTCCAAAGCACTGGGGTAGATACAAGATAATCACGTAGGATACACTCTCTGTCTCGCATGCGAATCAAAATCTAAGTAGGTGGGTGAAATGGCATTAAATCCCCATTTACAGGTGAGGAAAATGAGGCAAAGAGAAGTTAGATGACTTGCCCAAGGTCACACAGCAGGAAGGTGACAGAGCCAGGATTAGAACCCTGGTTTCCCGACTGCCAGGCCTGGGCTTTTTCCACTTTAAGTGTTTTCCACTTTTCACTTTAAGTGTTCTACAAGTGCAAATAGAGTTTATGTTGAGAAGTAGCCAGGTTTTGTTCATTCTCGCTCTCTAAACATAAAAAAAAACAGACATGAGCAGCACTGTATCAGAGAAGAGCAGCTTTTGTCTTGATGAGTATGAAAATGAAAAGTCTACCTGTACTTCAAGGGCTCGGATCGGACAAAGAAGTTGCATTTCCAAGAGGCTCTTTGCAAAATAATAATAATAATAATAATAATGGCTTTTGTTAAGCGCTTACTATGTGCAGAGCACTGTTCTAAGCGCTGGGGGGGAATACAAGGTGATCAAGTGATCAAGGTGATCAAAAGACGTCATTGCGCTTGGCGAATAGTAAGTGCATTACAAATATCACTTTAAAAATTTTAAAAAAATTGACTCGGTTAAGTTCCCAAGAAGTGGCAGGTCTCAGAGGCTTAAGTAATGGATTCTATGGGGAAATCAAAGGCAGAGATTGTTTCTTTGAGTCTGCTTACATCATATTCCAAAGTAATTCAAGAACGTGATTGCCAAAAGGCTAATTCCATTCTAAATGAACTCATTAGCTGAGAAGACCAGGTTTTCACCATAGTTTTCTGTAACGTACCTTGAAAACTGCAATATTTTTGGATGCCTAAGCTCGGGTTTTTCATCATCAGAAAAGTAGTTGAAATTGTTCCGTTTTTGAAAGATGGAAAACCCAACAGGGGACAGAGAAACCTGGAGCCTGAAGTTTCAAAAGTCCATCTAAAACTGAAGGATAGTTCTGGAGTCATCATCATCATCATCAATCGTATTTATTGAGCGCTTACTGTGTGCAGAGCACTGTACTAAGCGCTTGGGAAGTACAAGTTGGCAACATATAGAGACAGTCCCTACCCAACAGTGGGCTCACAGTCTAAAAGAAAAAAATAAGTGCTTAGCGTGTGCAGATCACTGAGAAGCAGCGTGGCTCAGTGGAAAGAGCACAGGCTTGGGAGTCGGAGGCCATGGGTTCGAATCCCCCCAAGACCCAGGGACTTGTCTGAAACCAGGCGTCTGAAGAGGATGTCGCAAGGAAAGAAGAAAAGGAAGCATACGTAAAAAAGACAAGAAAACAAAGTAAAACCCCCTCTTTAAGCCACAAAGTCAAGAGTGAGGGTTTAAAATGGTGATAAGTTCTATCCCATTTTAAAATTCTTGTTCTGGATCTCTGTTTCTGAAAAATAATTGTGTTTACCTTGAAAGTTTAACACTTCCATGCTCTGGTTGTCATCCTGGCTCCAAAACACATACTGTGTTCTCTTAATGTAGCCATTACCACTGAGCTTTCTCTTTCCTGATGGATGTTATCTACTGTAGTAATAATAATAATAATAATAATAATAATAATAATAATAATGGCATTAGTAGTAGTATTAGTAGTACTAGTAGTATTAGTAGTAATAATGGCATTATTATTATTATTATTTATTAAGCCATTATTCTGTCTCCCCCCTTTTAGACTGTGAGCCCACTGTTGGGTAGGGACTGTATATGTTGCCAACTTGTACTTTCCAAGTGCTTAGTACAGTGCTCTGCACACAGTAAGCGCTCAATAAATACGATTGATTGATTGATTGATTGATTGATTAAGCGCTTACTATGTGCAAAGCACTGTTCGAAGCACTGCGAAGGTGATCAGGTTGTCCCTCGTGGGGCTCTCAGTCTTAATCCCCATTTTACAGATGAGGTCATTGAGGCACAGAGAAGTTACATGACTTGCCCAAAGTCACACAGCTGACAAGTGGCGGAGCCGGGATTTGAACCCATGACCTCTGACTCCAAAGCCTGTGCTCTTTCCACTGAGCCATGTTGCTTCTTTGTCAGCAATGATAATACTGGATAGGGTCATCAGTAGTAATAGTATTGCTATTATTATTATTATTATTACTATTATCATCATTGTATTTCTTAAGCACTTCCTGTAAAATGGGGATTTTACAAAACTGTCCTAAAAGCCGGGGTAAAGACAGTTAATCCGGTTGAACACAGTCCCCTGGCCCACGTGGGATTCCGCAATCTAAGTAGGAGGGAGAATCAGTAGTGAATCCCCATTTCACAGATGAGGAGCAGCTTGGCTTAGTGGAAAGACTGTGAGCCCACTGTTGGGTAGGGCCCGTCTCTAGATGTTGCCAACTTGTACTTCCCAAGTGCTTAGTCCAGTGCTCTGCACACAGTAAGCGCTCAATAAATACGATTGAATGAAAGAATGAATGAATGAAAGAATCGTAGGGAATAGCCTCTTTTTTAAGAGCCGAAATATGAAACTGTGTTTTACCTAGGACTGGTTTTAGCCTCACTGTCTCACCTAGTGAGGCCTTCCCAGACTGAGCCCCTTCCTTCCTCTCCCCCTCGTCCCCCTCTCCATCCCTCCATCCCTCTCCATCCCCCCCATCTTACCTTACACATCTTATGTGTTGCCAATTTGTACTTCCCAAGCGCTTAGTACAGTGCTCTGCACATAGTAAGTGCTCAATAAATACGATTGATTGATTGATTGATCTTACCTCCTTCCCTTCCCCACAGCACCTGTATATACGTATATATGGTTGTACATATTTATTACTCTATCCATTTATTTATTTATTTTACTTGTACCTATCTATCCTATTTATTTTATTTTGTTAGTACGTTTGGTTTGGTTCTCTGTCTCCCCCTTTTAGACTGTGAGCCCACTGTTGGGTAGGGACTGTCTCTAGATGTTGCCAATCTGTACTTCCCAAGCGCTTAGTATGGTGCTCTGCACATAGTAAGCGCTCAGTAAATACGATTGATGATGATGATGATGATGACCTAGTGCATTTTGCTATGTTTCATTTTGGAAACGCAGTTTCCACTAGAAATGACTTGGACCCCGCTCCTGTAGTGCTAACCTTCTCACTGAGCTTCAATGTCGCCCGTCTTGCCTCCGAGCCCTGACCCACGTCCTGCTTCTGGCCTCCCTCCTCAAATCGACAGGTTATCAATCAATCAATCAATCAATCGTATTTATTGAGCGCTTACTATGTGCAGAGCACTGTACTAAGCGCTTGGGAAGTACAAATTGGCAACACATAGAGACAGTTATCACTCTCCCCCGCTTCAAAGCCCTGTGGAGGGCACAGCTTGGCCAAGAGCTGTTGCCAATTTGTACTTCCCAAGCGCTTAGTACAGTGCTCTGCACATAGTAAGCGCTCAATAAATACGATTGATGATGATGAAGAGGCCTTCCCAGACGAAGCCCCACCTTTCCTCCTCTCCCACCACCTTCTGCATCGCCCTGACTTCCTCCCTTTCGAGAAGCAGCGCGGCTCAGTGGAAAGAGCCCGGGCTTGGGAGTCAGGGGTCTTGGGTTCTAAACCCGGCTCCGCCACTTGTCGGCTGTGTGACTTTGGGCAAGTCGCTTCACTTCTCTGGGCCTCAGTTGCCTCATCTGTCAAATGGGGATGAAGACTGTGAGCCCCGCGTGGGACAATCTGATGACCTTGTATCCCCTCCCAGTGCTTAGAACAGTGCTTTGCACATAGTAAACGCCTAACAAATACCATTATTATTATTATTATTATTATTATTATTCCCCCCACCCCAGCCCCACAGCACTTATGTATATGTCTGTATTTTAATTATTTGTATTGCTGTCTGTCTCCCCTCCCTAGACTGTGGGCTCGTTGTGGGGAGGGAATGCCACTGTTTATTGTTGAAGTGTACTTTTCCAAGTGCTTAGTAATAATAATAATAATGATGATGACATTTATTAAGCACTTACTATGTGCAAAGCACTGTTCTAAGCGCTGGGGAGGATACAAGGTGAACAGGTTGCACATAGTAAATGCCTAACAAATACCATTATTGTTATTATTATTATTATTCCCCCACCCCAGCCCCACAGCACTTATGTATATGTCTGTATTTTAATTATTTGTATTGCTGTCTGTCTCCCCTCCCTAGACTGTGGGCTCGTTGTGGGGAGGGAATGCCACTGTTTATTGTTGAAGTGTACTTTTCCAAGTGCTTAGTAATAATAATAATAATGATGATGACATTTATTAAGCACTTACTATGTGCAAAGCACTGTTCTAAGCACTGGGGAGGATACAAGGTGAACAGGTTGCACATAGTAAATGCCTAACAAATACCATTATTGTTATTATTATTATTATTCCCCCCACCCCAGCCCCACAGCACTTATGTATATGTCTGTATTTTAATTATTTGTATTGATGTCTGTCTCCCCTCTCTAGACTGTGGGCTCGTTGTGGGGAGGGAATGTCACTGTTTATTGTTGAAGTGTACTTTTCCAAGTGCTTAGTAATAATAATAATAATGATGATGACATTTATTAAGCACTTACTATGTGCAAAGCACTGTTCTAAGCACTGGGGAGGATACAAGGTGAACAGGTTGCACATAGTAAATGCCTAACAAATACCATTATTGTTATTATTATTATTATTCCCCCCACCCCAGCCCCACAGCACTTATGTATATGTCTGTATTTTAATTATTTGTATTGATGTCTGTCTCCCCTCTCTAGACTGTGGGCTCGTTGTGGGGAGGGAATGTCACTGTTTATTGTTGAAGTGTACTTTTCCAAGTGCTTAGTAATAATAATAATAATGATGACGACATTTATTAAGCGCTTACTATGTGCAAAGCACTGTCCTAAGCGCTGGGGAGGTTACAAGGTGAACAGGTTGCACATAGTAAATGCCTAACAAATACCATTATTATTATTATTATTATTCCCCCCACCCCAGCCCCACAGCACTTATGTATATGTCTGTATTTTAATTATTTGTATTGATGTCTGTCTCCCCTCTCTAGACTGTGGGCTCGTTGTGGGGAGGGAATGTCACTGTTTATTGTTGAAGTGTACTTTTCCAAGTGCTTAGTAATAATAATAATAATGATGATGACATTTATTAAGCACTTACTATGTGCAAAGCACTGTTCTAAGCGCTGGGGAGGTTACAAGGTGAACAGGTTGCACATAGTAAATGCCTAACAAATACCATTATTATTATTATTATTGTTCCCCCCACCCCAGCCCCACAGCACTTATGTATATGTCTGTATTTTAATTATTTGTATTGCTGTCTGTCTCCCCTCCCTAGACTGTGGGCTCATTGTGGGGAGGGAATGTCACTGTTTATTGTTGAAGTGTGCTTTTCCAAGTGCTTAGTAATAATAATAATAATGATGATGACATTTATTAAGCGCTTACTATGTGCAAAGCACTGTTCTAGGCACTGGGGAGGTTACAAGGTGAACAGGTTGCACATAGTAAACGCCTAATACCATTATTATTATTATTATTATTCCCCCCACCTCAGCCCCACAGCACTTATGTATATGTCTGTATTTTAATTATTTGTATTGATGTCTGTCTCCCCTCCCTAGACTGTGGGCTCGTTGTGGGGAGGGAATGTCACTGTTTATTGTTGAAGTGTACTTTTCCAAGTGCTTAGTAATAATAATAATAATGATGACGACATTTATTAAGCGCTTACTATGTGCAAAGCACTGTCCTAAGCGCTGGGGAGGTTACAAGGTGAACAGGTTGCACATAGTAAATGCCTAACAAATACCATTATTATTATTATTATTATTCCCCCCACCCCAGCCCCACAGCACTTATGTATATGTCTGTATTTTAATTATTTGTATTGATGTCTGTCTCCCCTCTCTAGACTGTGGGCTCGTTGTGGGGAGGGAATGTCACTGTTTATTGTTGAAGTGTACTTTTCCAAGTGCTTAATAATAATAATAATAATGACGACGACATTTATTAAGCGCTTACTATGTGCAAAGCACTGTTCTAAGCGCTGGGGAGGTTACAAGGTGAACAGGTTGCACATAGTAAACGCCTAACAAATACCATTATTATTATTATTATTATTATTCCCCCCACCCCAGCCCCACAGCACTTATGTATATGTCTGTATTTTAATTATTTGTATTGATGTCTGTCTCCCCTCTCTAGACTGTGGGCTTATTGTGGGGAAGGAATGTCACTGTTTATTGTTGAAATGTACTTTTCCAAGTGCTTAGCAATAATAATAATAATGATGACGACATTTATTAAGCGCTTACTATGTGCAAAGCACTGTTCTAAGCGCTGGAGAGGTTACAAGGTGAACAGGTTGCACATAGTAAATGCCTAACAAATACCATTATCATTATTATTATTATTCTCCCCACCCCAGCCCCACAGCACTTATGTATATGTCTGTATTTTAATTATTTGTATTGATGTCTGTCTCCCCTCTCTAGACTGTGGGCTCGTTGTGGGGAGGGAATGTCACTGTTTATTGTTGAAGTGTACTTTTCCAAGTGCTTAATAATAATAATAATAATGACGACGACATTTATTAAGCGCTTACTATGTGCAAAGCACTGTTCTAAGCGCTGGGGAGGTTACAAGTGAACAGGTTGTCCCACGGGGGGCTCACAGTCTTAATCCCTGTTGTACAGAGGGGGTAACTAAGGTACAGAGAAGTGAAGTGTCTTGCCCAAAGTCACACAGCTGCCAATTGGCAGAGCTGGGATTTGAACCCAGGACCTCTGACTCCCAAGCCCAGGCTCTTTCCACCGAGCCACGCTGCTGCTCTGCACCCAGTAAGCACTTACTAAATCCAACTGAATGAATGAGTGAACGAAAGTAAAGAGTCACACTTAGTTGCCAACTTGGACTTCCCAAGCGCTTAGTACAGTGCACTGCACACAGTAAGCGCTCAATAAATACGATTGATTGATTGACTTAGTGTGAATGTTGTACTTGGAGCAAGGCTTTCTAGGATCTTCTTTGGCCAAGCCCAAACCATAGCGTGAATGGATAGTGTCACCCGCTGGCCAACCCGTGCATCAAAAAGAGTTGCTTGTTCGATTGAGCAATCAATCAATCAATTAATCAATCAATCAATCGTATTTATTGAGCGCTTACTGTGTGCAGAGCACTGGACTAAGCGCTTGGGAAGTACAAGTTGGCAACATCTAGAGACAGTCCCTACCCAACAGTGGGCTCACAGTCTAGAAGGGGGAGACAGAGAACAAAACCAAACATATTAACAAAATAAAATAAATAGAATAGATATTTACAAGTAAAATAAATAGAGTAATAAATATGTACAAACATATATACATATATACAGGTGCTGTGGGGAAGGGAAGGAGGTAAGACGGGGGGATGGAGAGGGGGACGAGGGGGAGAGGAAGGAGGGGGATAAGACCTTCACTAGCTTCTGAGAAGATTGTACATCTTTAGCTCTTCAGGCGGACAAGGTAGAAGTTTTGTTGGGTTGGCCTAAAAGAAAATGATGAAGGAAGAACAATATTTGAAAATCCTTAGCGAATAAAAAGGCCCTGAACAAATCCTTAATCAATCAATCAATCAATCAATCGTTTTTATTGAGCGCTTACTGGGTGCAGAGCACTGGACTAAGCACTTGGGAAGTACAAGTTGGCAACATCTAGAGACAGTCCCTACCCAACAGTGGGCTCACAGTCTAAAAGGGGGAGACAGAGAACAAAACCAAACATACTAACAAAATAAAATAAATAGATTAGATATGTACAAGTAAAATAAATAAATAAACAGAGTAATAAATATGTACAACCATATATACATATATACAGGTGCTATGGGGAAGGGAAGGAGGTAAGAAGGGGGGATGGAGAGGGGGACGAGGGGGAGAGGAAGGAAGGGGCTCAGTCTGGGAAGGCCTCCTGGAGGAGGTGAGCTTAATCATCAATCAGTTGTATTTATTGAGCACTCTTAGGTTCAGAGCACTGTACTAGGTACTTAGTACAGAGAAGCAGTGTGGCTCAGTGGAAAGAGCACGGGCTTGGAAGTCAGAGGTCAGGGGTTCAAATCCCAGCTCTGCCAAGTGGCAGCTGTGTGACTTTGGGCAAGTCACTTAACTTTTCTTTGCTTCAGTTACCTCATCTGTAAAATGGGGATTAAGACTGTGAGCCCTCCGTGGGACAACCTGTTCACCTTGTAACCTCCCCAGCATTTAAAACAGTGCTTTGCACATAGTAAGAGCTTAATAAATTCATTATTATTATTATTATTATTAGGGAGAGTATTCTCTCACTCACTCAATCGTATTTATTGAGTGCTTACTGTGTGCAGAGCACTGTACTAAGCGCGTGGGGAGTACAAATCGGCAACATATAGAGACGGTCCCTACCCAACAAAGGGCTCACAGTCTAGAAGGGGGGAGACAGACAAAAAAACAAAACAGGCAGCCTGCCAAGCCTCCGAGTTGCCCCCACTGCTTCAGACATTCCGGGGAGAACTAGTTCCCAACTGCTGGACGGGACCAGGCAGCCAGGAGAAGTTCTACCTTCCAAATCATAATGATAATAATGACAGTATTCGTTACGTGCTCATTAATAATAATAATAATAATAATGGCATTTATTAAGCTCTTACTATGTGCACTGGGGAGGTTACAGGGTGATCAGGTTGTCCCACGGGGGGCTCACAGTCTTCATCCCCATTTTACAGATGAGGAAACTGAGGCCCAGAGAAGTGAAGTGACTTGCCCAAAGTCACACAGCTGACAATTGGCAGAGCCGGGATTTGAACCCATGACCTCTGACTCCAAAGCCCGGGCTCTTTTCCACTGAGCCACGCTGCTTCTCACGCGCCAAGCACGGTTCTAAGTGCTGGGACAGACACAAGGCAATCAGGTTGTCCCACGTGGGGCTCACGGTCTTAATCCCGATTTTACGGATGAGGGAACTGAGGCACGGAGAAGTTGTGGAACTTGCCCAAAGTCCCGAACCGGATGAGTGGCGGAGGCGGGATTAGAACCCATGACCTCTGACTCCCAATACAATACAACAGAATTAGCAGACCTGTTCCCTGCCCATAATGAGCTCATAGTCTAGATGGGGAGACAGACATCACCCCTGAGAAGAAGCCACTTGTCTGCTGTGTAATGTTGGGCAAATCACGTCACTTCTCTGGGCCTCAGTTACCTCATCTGTAAAATGGAGATTAAGACTGTGAGCTCAGTGTGGGACAGGGACTGTGTCCAACCCAATTATCTTGTCTTCATTGATTTATTTGATTGTATTTATTGAGTGCTTAAAGTGCTTGGAAGAATATGATACAATTATAAACAGATACATTCCCTAAATGCAATGAGTTTATAGTTTAATCCAGTGCTTAGAACAGTGCTTTGCACATAGTAAGCACTTAACAAATACCAACATTATTATTATTATTTACCCCACCACTTAGTGTAGTGCTTGGCAAATACCATTATTATTAATCAATTCCCTAAAGCCACTATTGTGCTTGTCAGTCAATCACTCATATTTATTGAGTGCTTACTGTGTGCAGTGCACTATACTAAGTGCTTGAAAGAGTACTACACCAGAATATAACAGATACGTTCCCTGCCCACAACGAGCTTACAGTCTAGAGAGAGGAGTCAAAAGTCCTCTGGGAGAGGTGTGATGGAGCTGGAGGAGTCTTAAATAAAGTTAAGGCTCTCTGGCCTCCAATTCTTACATTTAATATGCTTCCATGTTATTTTGGTATTTGTTCAGTAATAGGTTGCTGCTCTTTGTTATCCTGAAGGCCGTGAACACAAGAGACTTGGTGATTTTTACAAGAATTCTCCTTTCCCCTCCCCTTTCCCCCTTTCTCCCTCCTCCTCCAAACTTCCTGACACCCCCCACCACACACACACCATTTCATTCTGGTTTGTGTTTCACTGACCCAAATTTCTCTTTATCTCATCACCACTGGTCAAGAAGGGAGCATATGACATTTTCTAGGGCATCTAGGGCATTTTCTAGGGCATCTAGGGCATTTTCTAGGGCATCTAGGGCATTTTCTAGGGCATCTTCTAGACTGTGAGCCCGTTGTTGGGTAGGGACCATCTCTATATGTCGCCAACTTGTACTTCCCAAGCGCTTAGTACAGTGCTCTGCACACAGTAAGCACTCAATAAATACGATTGAATGAATGAATGAATGAATCTGGCATTCGGAGGAGCCGTTCACAGTAAGGAGGATTGAAAAGAGGCCTCTCTCACCTCCTTAAAGCCCCGAGAGACAAAGGCACCGCTGCCCTGGCAGACTGCCCAGCTTCATTACTGACCCACGAAACAGGCCCGAGAACATCGCTCTTTCATGCGTGTTTCCTCTGGAACACAGAAGCTGTGCCACAGGGCTTCGGTGCGAGAATATTAAATCCCTTTTCTCCTTCTTCAAGTGTCATCTTCCAAGGGGAATTTACCATTATATGCCTATTCACCCTTCAATTCCTCCTTTTAAAAATTGTGATCTTCAGCAAATGTTTGTTCTAAGAGGGTATTCAGTTCCTCACGGCCGTGTAACTCCTCTTTCTCATCTTTAGTGGAAAAACCGGCATTTTATACCCAAAAATTCTCCGTTGCCAGCAGAATGATCAGAAGTGTTTTTTAGATTGTGAGCCCACTGCTGGGTAGGGACTGTCTCTATATGTTACCGACTTGTACTTCCCAAGCGCTTAGTACAGTGCTCTGCACACAGTAAGCGCTCAATAAATACGATTGATGATGATGATGATGAAGTGATTAAAAGTTGTTTGGTTGACTTGTAAAGATGAGTGAAACTGATGAAAGTTGAAAAGATGAGCTTTTTGAGGCGACAATTTAATTTGCGTTATGGAAAATTCCAAAGGTGATTAGAAACAATCGGTTGCTTCCTGTTTTTCATTTCCCATCTTAAACTGGTAGAAAACTTTCTTTGACTTTCATATTTTTTTTTTATATATCCTGGATCTGGAGCCATTGAAATACAGTAGAAAGTACAGCAATAGCCAATAATTTGGGAAAAGATGTAGGAAATCATAAGAACATAGTTTTTGAATAGTTTTAGAAATCCTCCAGCCAAGTACGGGAAGCAGCCACGGGAAGCAGCATGGCTCAGTGGAAAGAGCCTGGGCTTTGGATTCTGAGGTCATGGGTTCAAATCCCGGCTCCGCCAATAGTCAGCTGTGTGACTTTGGGCAAGTCACTTAACTTCTCTGGCCTCAGTTACCTCATCTGTAAAATGGGGATGAAGACTGTGACCCCCCCCGTGGGACAACCTGATCACCTTGTTACCTCCCCAAAACTTAGAACAGTGCCTTGCACATAGTAAACGCTTAATAAATGGCATTATTGTTATTTGCTATTAAGTATTTGAAGAAGAATCTACCATTTCTTCTGGATATATGAATTATTGTTATTTATTATTAAGTATTTGGAGAAAAATCTACCATTTCTTCTGGATATATTCTTAAGGGTCAACGATTGGCAGGTGGGAGATTTTCCCAAGAGGCATTTGACTGATTGATGATTTTGTCTGGGCATCCTATCAAATCCACCAACCCTTACTAGAAGGAGTTTAGCTACAACTTGATATGGCACTGCCTTCCAGTCACGCTAATCATGTGAGGCAGTCAGACATTGGCAATCAGACTCGCTGGTCTGCCTCAGACGGCTGCTGGCCTTGGGGATTTATTTTCGTGATTTTTTTGAAATAAAAAGAAAACGATCACAAGACTTCTCATTTCATCTCCTCTCCCCACCCCAGGGCTGGGGACAAAGGGTCTGGTGAATAACTACAATAATAATAGTATTTGTTAAACACTTACTCTGTGCCGGGCATTGTTCTAAGTTAATCAGGTTGGACACAGCCCCTGTCCCACGTGGAGCTCACAGTCTTAATCTCCATAAGAGAAGCAGCGATGAAGGAAGAAAAATATTTGAAAATCCTTAGCGAATAAAAAGGCCCTGAACGCATCCTTAATCATCAATCAGTTGCATTTATTGAGCACTTATTAGGTTCAGAGCACTGTACTAAGTACTTAGTACAGAGAAGCAGCGTGGCTCAGTGGAAAGAGCCCGGGCTTTGGAGTCAGGGGTCGTGGGTTCAAATCCCAGCTCTGCCAATTGTCAGCTGTGTGACTTTGGGCGAGTCACTTCACTTCTCTGGGCCACAGTTCCCTCATCTGTAAAATGGGGATTAAGACTGTGAGCCCCGCGTGGGACAATGGGACAACCTGATCTCCTTGTAACCTCCCCAGCACTTAGAACAGTGCTTTGCACATAGTAAGTGCTTAATAAATGCCATTATTATTATTATTATTTTGCAGATGAGGTAACTGAGGCTCAGAGAAGTTAAGTGACTTTTCCAATCAATCAATCAATCAATCATATTTATTGAGCACTTACTGTGTGCAGAGCACTGTACTAAGCACTTGGGAAGTACAAGTTGGCAACATATAGAGACAGTCCCTACCCAACAGTGGGCTCACAGTCTAAAAGGGGGAGACGGAGAACAAAACCAAACATAGTAACAAAATAAAATAAATAGAATAGATATGTACAAGTAAAATAAATAAATAGAGTAATAAATATGTACAAACATATATACATATATACAGGTGCTGTGGGGAAGAGAAGGAGGTAAGATGAGGGGGATGGAAAGGGGGACGAGGGGGAGAGGAAGGAAGGGGCTCAGTCTGGGAAGGCCTCCTGGAGGAGGTGAGCTCTCAGTAGGGCCTTGAAGGGAGGAAGAGAGCTAGCTTGGCGGATGGGCAGAGGGAGGGCATTCCAGGCCCGGGGGATGACGTGGGCCGGGGGTTGATGGCGGGACAGGTGAGAACGAGGCACGGTGAGGAGATTAGCGTCGGAGGAGCGGAGGGTGCGGGCTGGGCTGGAGAAGGAGAGAAGGGAGGTGAGGTAGGAGGGGGCGAGGGAATGGACAGCCTTGAAGCCCAGGGTGAGGAGTGAGCCAAGGTCACACAGCAGACACGTGGCAGAGCTGGGATTAAAACCCAGGACCTTTTGACTCCCAGGACCACTAAGACATGCAAGGGAAGAACTGCAGGTGCTTTCTTGCTTTCTCCACTCTGGGCTGGTGAGTCCCTCCTACCTCTGTCATGGGGGTCAGCTCCAGGTTCACCCATATAGGCTTCATTTTTGGAGGAAGGCAAGCACATTCGCCTCCCCAATCCGCTCCCCACTCACGAGCCCCTTCCTCCTTTGGGGCTTCACGGAAAGTCTCACCTCCCTCTTCTCTGCCACTGCCCCCGCCCACAACAGGATAACAGGCTTATTCCCTGCCCACAATGAGCTTACAGTCTAGAGGGGAACGGGGCTGTGCCCGACCCAATTTACTTGTAGCCGCCCCAACACTTAGTACAGTCCCGGGCACATAGTAAGCTCGTAACAAACACCACAATTATTATTATTACTATTATTGGTACGCTGTGTTTAATCTTCAAAGTGATTCATAATTATTTGCCTGTCAGAGAAGTCTGAAGAAAACCATAATCATGTACCAACCGTTACCCAGGAAGCACTACACCCTGTCAAAGACTTTCATCAACCCATACTGATAATGGTATTTGTTAAGAGATTACTATGCACCTAACACTTTATTAAGTAGTGGGGTAGATACAAGATAATCAGGTTAGACACAGACTTTGCCCTTCATGGGGCTCACAGTTCGATCAGAAGGGAGAAAAGGCATTGAAACCCCATTTTACCAAAGTGGAAACTGAGACTCGGAGAATTTCAGTGACTTGCCCAAGATCACACAACAGGCAAGTGGCCAAGCAGGAATTGGAACCCAGGCCCTCTGTCACCAGGCCCGTGTTCTTTCCACTAGGCCACACTGCTTTACGACCCCCATCAAGAACTAGAGAAGGCAGGGTACATGTTCCAATATGGCTGGGAAGTTAGAGCAGACTGATCCCAGTCACCGGACACTCCATTTTTCCCACCCACTGGTCAGGGCAACCACCAAGCTCTAAGGTTGGGTCATGCTGACCTATGTTCCTCTGCAGCTCTCTAATGGTTTTGACTTCCTTGTGTTGGAAGCAAAGATAAGCTCCTGCAACAGCAGACAAACCATCACTTTTTTGTTACCTACATACACCCCTAAGCATTTGTCATTCACCTCAGGGGTATCGCAGACAGTTCCTGCTGAAACTAGAATAATATTTCACCCCCATAAGTCTATCCTAGATATTCTGGAGCTACAAGAATGCCTGTAATAGGGAATCACTGGTGATGCTCACCATTTTGAGAACTATTGAATGTATTTGCCCCTTTTTCTTTATCCCCCCCAAATCCCAGCGCTCCCAATGAATGTATCCAAGGCAAGTGAGAGGTCAAGGAGGAGAAGAGGCTGTTGGATTTGGCAAGAAGGAGATCATTGGTGACCTTTGAGAGGGCAGTTTCTGTGGAGTGAAGGGAGCAGAGGCCAGATTGAAGGGGGTCAAGGAGAGAATTGGAGGAAAGGAAGTGGAGACAGCAGTTGTAGACAACTCACTTATGGAGTTTGGAGAGGAATGGTAGGAGGGAGATGGGGTTATAACTGGAGGGTGCTGTGGTGTCAGGGGAGGATTTTTATTTTAGGTTAGGGGATCGATCGTATTTATTGAGCTCTTACCATGTGCAGAGCACTGTACTAAGCACTTGGGGGAGGGCAATATAACAGAGTTGGTAGATACATTCCCTGCACACAATGAACTCACAGTCTAGACAGGGTGACAAACATTAATATAAAAAAATAAATTACAGATAGGTACTGTGGGGTGTGGGGTGAGAGAGGGGTGAATAAAGGGAGCAAATCCAAGTGCAAGGGCGATGCAGAAAGGAGTGGGAAAAGAGGAAATTAGGGCTTATTCAGGGAAGGCCTTTTGGAGAAGATGTACTTTCAGTAAGGCTTTGAAGGTGGAGAGAGTCATTGTCTGTCAGATAGGAAGAGGGAGGGCATTTTAGGCCAGAGGCAGACTGTGAACTCCTTGTGGGTAACGAATGTGTCTCCCAAGCTCTTAGTACAGTGCTCTGCACACGGTAAGTGCTCAATAAATACAATTGAATGAATGTGGATGAGAGGCCGACATAGATGAGCTTGAGGTACAGTGAATAGGCTGGCATTCAAGGAGTGAAGTGTATGGGCTGAGTTGTAATAAGAGAGCCGTGAGGTAAGGTAGGAGGGGACAAAGTGATTGATGGTAAGGGGAGACATGAGCATGTTTGAAAGCAGTTGGGAAAAAAAACATTGGAGAGTGAACATTTGAAGATGGCAGTCAGGGAGGGGAAAAAGGGAGAGAGCTTTGATAAGGGATGGGAAGGTGTAGGTGAAGGGAGTGGATTTTGAGATGGAGCAAGAGATACTGCTGGGAAAGATGGGAGAGTTCAGAGATTAGCAGCTGGGAATTTGAAATGGATTTGAATCACTCTCTCCACCCCTGCAGCCAGCATTCTCCCCAGCAGGTCTTTCCTTCCTGAAGCCAGCCCCCTCTAGCCTTTGAAGCAGCAGGACTACTGGAGATGTTTTTTGGAAGAAATCAATAACCTTATTTGGCATTTCTGAAAGATACAGGACAGACATTCAGTTCTTGGCTGGCACTTACATTCCTTGGATGGTCCTTGTGATTTCCCAAAAAACCCAGTCAGTATCAAGGAGCACAGAACTCTGGTTTTCTTCCTTTCCATTTACTCCCACTCTGACTCCCACTTCCCTTTCTTTTCCTATTTAATTTCCCCCCTCCCCCCCGCTCTCTAAATAGGAGTGCGAAAGCGTGTTTCCTGAGGTGGGTAACTTCCTTCGCTCTCAAAATCTCTCAGAATCAGTATTTGGAGAATTTTAATGTTATAAAACAGACAAAATTCTGGGATGATGAAAGAGTGAGAACTTAGTATACTGTCAGGAAGACTCTCAGGTTGAGGCTTTTACTCTACCTTGTGAAGTGGAGTAGGCTTTATTTATCCTCACTGTGACTCTGGGCATTGTATTTGGGAAAATGTCAGGAGAATTGTTCAGAGTGGAGTAATGGGCCTACCAGAAACTGTCATCTTGAGAATGCGTTTTCTAAATTTCACAAAATATCCCCCGCGTGACCCCAACTAGTTCTCCATTGGTGTTTTATATAGTAATGATAATGGTTAATTAAGCACTTACTATGCACCACGTAAGCACAGGGGTGGATACAAGCAAATCGGGTTGGACACGGTCCCTCTCTCATGTGAGGCGCATAGTATCAATCCCTATTTTACAGATGAGGTAACTGAGCTCCCGAGAAGTGAAGTGACTTCACCAGGGTCACACAGCAGACAAGTGAGGGAGCCAGGATTAGAACCCATGACCTTCTGACCCCCAGGTTATATCCACTACCATGAGAGAGGTGAGTGGAAAAAGGCAGTAGAAGATTGTGCCAGCCTCTCTCCTTTTTCTTCATCTCCTTTGTAATCTCCCTGAGACCAAGGATCATGTCTGCTTACTCTTCCAAGTTCTCAGTACAAAGCCCTTACCTACAGTGGTTCTAATCCGGGCTCTGCCACTTCATTCATTCAATCGTATTTATTGAGCACTTGCTGTGTGCAGAGCACTGTACTAAGCACTTGTCTGCTGTGTGACCTTGGGCAAGTCACTTAACTTCTCCAGGCCTCAGTTACCGCATCTGTCAAATGAGGATTGAGACTGTGAGTCCCATGTGGGGCAGGGACTGTGTCTGATCCAATTATCTTGTATCCACCCCAGCGCTTAGAACAGTGCTTGGCACATAGTAAGCGCCTAACAAATGCCATTATTATTATTATTATTACAGTAAGAACCCAATAAAAATCACTGATTGATTTCCTCTTTCTTCTCTCTTCCTCTCTCCCCACTTTCATCTCTATTTTTGTCTCTGGTCATGCCTCCGGGAGACTCTTTCCAGCCACTTGCCCAAATTCTAGGCTCCTTAGGACCTGGTGAGGTCATGTCCTACTTATTCAGAGCCAGCCCTTAGGTGCCTCACACTCTCTCTGATCCTGCCTGTGAATAAGGACTTCAGAGGAGGAAGGAGATACCTGAATCCCTGTTTGGTCTCTGGAGGAGATAAGATGTCTCTACCAAGATCTGAAAAAAGGAAAAGATCCCGCTACCGCTTCCATTCCTGCAGCCTCAGTTTCCTGGGGGTGGCAAGCCCTGAGCAGGACATTTCCCTCTCCTCTCCATAGGCAATGACAGAATATCATAATCCAAATGGGCAGTTTCTGAGACTTGTATGGGAATTCTGTGGTCCATAGAAAGGATTCATAGGATATCCATCAAACAGGTCCACAGATTCTTCCAAAAGGAAGAAAATCCACTTCCTATCAAACCAGACACATTCAATATCAGATAGCTTCAACTGTGACCTCAGTGGTTTTCTCTGACCTTTCGACTTGTACTTGGAATGATAGGATTTGATTCCATTTCCAAGCCCCTTATCTTGGGTTTATTCTTGTTACTCCAGTTGCTACTGGTTTTAGCTTGTCCACAGGAAACGCAGTGCCAATCAGTTTTGTTCCCGAGGTGACAGGAAACCCTGGTTGGTCGGATGTTGATTGTGCTGCCTTTAATGCTCCACCCATTACATTTTCTTCCTTTCTGGCTGAACTTAAGAGAAATTAATCAGTGGCCGACATCTGGCAGACAGTTTTGGTGGTTTGTCTGCACTTTGTTCAGCTGACGAGTTCAAAAGTAAAACCTGGGTGTGTGAGCATCACGCAAGGCTCTAGAAGCTCTGAGGGCTGCTCATTTATCTTTTGAGTTTTTGAGAGAAAACGGTGATTTCAGTTTCATGGACAGATGAAGGAGGGGAAAACTTTCCCCTTTCTTTTATGTGGTATTTGTTAAGGGCTTACTTTATTCCAGGCACCGTGCTAACTCCGGGATAGATACAAGCTAATCAGGTTGGACTCAGTCCCCGTCCCACATAAGGCACAATCCCCATTTTACAGATAAGATAACTGAGGCATAGAGAAGTTACGTGACTCACCCAAGGTCACACAGCAGATGAGTGGGTGGAACCGGGATTAGAACTCAGGTCCTTTGACTCCCAGGCCTGTGGTCTTTCCACTAGGCCATGCTGGCTTCCCATACCTGCTTTAGTCTTAGCAGAATCCCCTGCCACTTTTTCCATTTCCAAAAGCTCATCTGAGTTGGGGGGACGGTGCCAATTTGTACTTCCCAAGCGCTTAGTACAGAGCTCTGCACATAGTAAGCACTCAATAAATACAATTGATGATGATGATGACGGTGACAGGGTAAGGAAATGGGAGAGAAGGCAGGTTAGGTTGAAACAAAGTTAAGGCTAAGCATCCCCATCGTGACCGTCCCCTGCACCTTTCCTGGATCCTGATTTTATCCACAAGGAATGTGGATAAATCTAATCAATCAGTGGCATTTAGTACAACTTACTATCCACAGACCACCGTACTAAGCTCAGCCCTCTAGACTTAAAGCTCCTTGTGAGCAGAGAATGTGTCTACCAATTTTGCTGTATTGTACGCTCCCAAGCATTTAGTACAGTGTGACTCAGTTCCCTCTTCGGTAAAATGGGGTTTGAGACTGTGAGCCCCACATGGGACAACCTGATTACCTTGTATCCACAACAGTAAGAGCTGATGGTGAAAAAGTTAAAGGAGACCTCGATCTGAACTGGAAGAAGGAAGAAGGCGAGGTAAAGATAAACCTAAAAGGTGGAGGCACATTGGACCGGAAAGACTTTTCCTGTTCCTAAAATGTCTTGTGCTCTGCACAGGAAAAGAATTCCTACTTATCCGAAGTCCAGGCAGGCAGTTCTCGGGAGGGGCATGACCAGTGCCCAAAATGTTAGGGGGCTCTTGACACACCCCTCAGTGACCCCCATTTGAATAGAAGCAGCGTGGCTCAGTGGAAAGAGCACAGGCTTTGGAGTCAGAGGTCATGGGTTCGAATCCCGGCTCCGCCACATGTCTGCTGTGTGATCTTGGGCAAGTCACTTAACTTCTTGGAGCCTCAGTTACCACATCTGTAAAATGGGGATGATGACTGTGAGACCCACATGGGATAACCTGATCACCTTGGATCCCCCCAGCGCTTAGAACAGTGCTTTGCACATGGTAAGCACTTAACAAATGCCATTATTATTATTATTATTATTATTAATAGAATGTTCCTCACGGGCCTGGGAGTCAGTAGGTCATGGGTTCTAATCCCTGGTCTGCCACTTGCCTGCTGTCTGGCCTTGGGTAAGTCACTTCACTTCTCTATGCCTCAGTTATCTCATCTGTAAAATGGGGATTGAGAATGTGAGCCCCGCGTGGGACAGGGACTCACCGATTTACTTGTATCCAACCCCAATGCTTAGTGTGGTGTGGGGCACCTGGTAAACGCTTAACATGATTATCATCATTATTATTAGTTTCTCATAACCCAACTCCCACAGTGGATGGGAGGCAAATGGAAGCTGTGAGTGTGTTTGTGTGACTATGTATGTGACCCCGTGGAGACTCCCAAGTCATAGTTCATACTACTCTCTGTGGGGATGGTCAGATTAAATTCGGCCATTTAGAAGCATTCAAGATTGTGCTTTTCTACCTCATTCTTCTGCTCTCTTGAATTACCCTTCTGAAAAGCTGAAAGTGCAGTTTCTTTTCCCGTAGATGGCACAAGTGTGCTGACTTACCACCCAAGCCGCATTCCTCCTCAGGAATGATTGAATTATTCTTTCAAAGGGACAAACGGTGCATTTATCTCATTTATCTTCGCATATACAATCCTCTTCGATGTCCTCACAGTCATTTTAAGCAAGAAGGCCAAGTCAAATAAATAAGAAATATGGCATTTAATCATTTTACCGTGGCTTTGTAGAACCCTCAGCAGACGTTCTTTCCTGTGGGGTTTTTTTTTCTTCCACAAAGAGCAACGCCACTATTGTGTGGATTATCCTTCAATCAATCAATCAATCAATCAATCGTATTTATTGAGCGCTTACTATGTGCAGAGCACTGTACTAAGCGCTTGGGAAGTACAAATTGGCAACACATAGAGACAGTCCCTACCCAACAGTGGGCTCACAGTCTAAAAGGGGGAGACACAAGCCACAGCAAGCTTTAATTTTGTCTCACTGATGCCGGTACACCATTCTTTTAGACTGTGAGCCCACTGTTGGGTAGGGACTGTCTCTATATGTTGACAATTTGTACTTCCCAAGCGCTTAGTACAGTGCTCTGCCCATAGTAAGCGCTCAATAAATACGATTGATGATGATGACCATTCTG
The DNA here is from genome assembly GCF_015852505.1 of Tachyglossus aculeatus. NCBI lineage: Eukaryota > Metazoa > Chordata > Mammalia > Monotremata > Tachyglossidae > Tachyglossus > Tachyglossus aculeatus. Next base: position 19,732,723 of record NC_052079.1, on the reverse strand, counting down.
ACTGCAAGTTATTTGACAAATGCTCTCTACTGAGAGCCCTGCTATGGTTTGGAAGCTTCCTTTTAAAATCTTAGACAGTGAGCAATTTTCACCTCTTTTTTAGCATGAAAACAGATGATTCTTTGCTGTTTCCCAAGCATCTACTTTCCTCAATGATTCTCTGTTAGGGCACCTTTAATATATCTTTCACTCAGTCGCCTTTCTTTCTTTAAAAGTGTCTTACTCAAGCTCATTGCATAATGAGTATTGTCTAATTTTGGTTTGGGTCTCTGGAAAGAAGTGCATCTCGATCATAAAATGCCCTATCAATCAGGAGTTTTATTTTGTACTCTCTCAAATGCTTAGTACAGTGCTGTGCACACAGTAGATCGGATTGATTGAGCTTTTGTGTGCAGAGAACTGTACTAAATGATTGGGAAAGTTCAGCACAACAGAGCTCTTTGAAAGTATCATGTAGGGTTTGTTTTCCAGGGCGACTTGAATGATAAAATACAATTTCATTGTACAAGTAATCTACAGGAAAAGATGGGAGGTGCGCAAGCCCGTATTTATGAATCCTTCATTCTTCTAAACTGCCCAGGGCGGCCTTATCGAAGGCAGAACTGCTGTGACTGAACTGGCAGGGCGTTCGAAGCGTGATTAAAAGAAGGAAAGCTGAAATGGCTCTCATGTCAGCTGTTTTCCGTGACAGGATACTGAGGGATTACTGTCCTAACTAGATACTGATTACTTAGAGCTTAGCCCTGAGTTCTTGTCAAAACCGTTTCCTTAGGCGAGCTTGACTTACTGAGATTTGGAGACCTTTAGAAATTGTTAGACGTGTGGTTAACACAACCTGGTAGCATGTGGATTTCCGTCAGCAAGTTGCAGTTCCTTTCACTGTTCAAGCCCCAGTTTCTAATGCATCCTTCATTATTTGCACACCTAATTTAATACCAAATTTCTGACCATAAAATATGTTCACTGGTAATGGGAAGAGTAAATCTGAATACAGTTAGACGGTGAATAATTTCATCACATGCCGAAACATAATTTTGACAAATTGCTTTGCCCTCAAACCATGTGCAACACTCTGCTTATATTGTTGACAGTCAACATATTATATTGTTGACTGTCTTTTGCTTAAAGCAATGTGGGCTAGTGGGAAGACCATGGGCTTGGGAGTCAGAAGACCTGGGTTATAATCCTGGTTCCACCACCTTGGGCAAGTCACTTAACTGCTCTATCATCATCATCAGTGGTATTTATTGAGAGCTTACTTTGTGCAGAGCACTGTACTAAGCACTTGGGAGAGTAAAATTCAACAGAGTTGACAGACATGTTGTCCGCCCACATCAATCTTACAGTCTAGAAGCAGCGTGACTCAGTGAAAAGAGCACGGGCTTTGGAGTCAGGGGTCATGGGTTCAAATCCCGGCTCTGCCAATTGTCAGCTGTGTGACTACGGGCAAGTCACTTCACTTCACTTCAGTTCCCTCATCTGTAAAATGGGGACTAAGACTGAGCCCCCCGTGGGACCACCTGATCTCCTTGTAACCTCCCCAGCACTTAGAACAGTGCTTTGCACATAGTAAGCACTTAATAAATGCCATTATTACTATTATTATAAGACGCCTCAGTTTCCTCATCTGTAAAATGGGGATTCAATATCTGTTCTCCCTCCTATTTAAACTGTGAGCCCTAGTTGGGTCCCACCTGATTATTTGGTATCTGCTCTAGTGTTCGATGCAGTGCTTGGCACATAGTAAGAGCTTAACAGATATCACAGTTATTATTAGATGGCTTAAAATTCTGAATATATTGAATAATTCATCTCCTTAGCATGAATTACACATGCTTGGATAAAACATGCAGGTTTCCAAAAAAGTTCTGAGCCCTTTCCTAGGTTTAAAGTGACCATCCCACCTGTAATAGGAATGTTGGTCATGAATTTAAGGACTACGATCCCTAAAAAGTGCTTGACGCGTTGTAAGCCCTTAGCAAATACCAAAATTATTATTATTATTATTATTAAGTGGACAGGGCAGCCTTACACTCTCGAGTTTGGCAGAGGAAGCAGGAGGAGGGATAGCCCCGGCAGCCGTGAAACAGCCAGTGAAGAGAAGAAAGGAGTTGAGGTTGTCTAGCCTCCTCTGCCACCCAGGGCCACTTCTTTGTGCCATTTCCTGGATATTTCCAGAACCGTGTCAGGGAAGCCACTCCACAAAGCCTCAGGAAATAAGCCATGAAAGCCGTGACCGCTCCACGAGCAGCACTGGCTGCTGCAGTTGACCATGAAGGCGACTGTGGAGGAGGAGGGTAATCAACCATGGTGGAGAAACCAACAGTCTCTGAGAATGTGTGAAGAGATAAGACCGGGTCATGCCTTTTCCTTCTCTCTCTCCGCTCCTTTCCTTTTGGTCTACCTTCTTCCCTCTTCCGTCTCTGTCTCTTTTTCTCTTTCCCTCTCTTCTTCTTTCCCAGTCCCTCAGATTCCTCCTCCCTGTCTCTTTCCTATCTCTGTCTCCCTTTCTTTCCCTCTCAGTCCACCTGTAATTGTGATGTTTGTTAAGCACTTGTTTGTCTGATGGTATTTGTTAAGTGCTTACTATTTGTCAAACACTGTTCTAAGTGCAGGGGTAGTTACAAGTCAGTTCTGATGGACACAGTCCCTGTCCTGCATGTCTCTAAGTAGGAGGAAGAGTGGGTGTTGAATCCTCATTTTTCAGATGAGGGAACTGAGGCACAGAGAAGTTAAGCAATCCCAGCTCCCCCAACTCCTAGGGCCACAGTGCTTCTCGAGTGAGCAGAAATGCCTCCTTGGGACATGCCCGTCTTGGGACATGTCTTTTAGACTGTGAGCCCACTGTTGGGTAGGGACTGTCTCTATATGTTGCCAATTTGTACTTCCCAAGCGCTTAGTACAGTGCTCTGCACATAGTAAGCGCTCAATACGATTGATGATGATGATGATGATGATGCCGTCATTGGTGACGCGGTCTGACTGACTGTGAGCCCGCTGTGGGCAGGGATTGTCTCTATTTGTTGCTGAATTGTACTTTCCAAGTGCTTAGTACAGTGCTCAGTAAATAGGACTGAATGACTGAGTGAATGAACCAACTAGGAAGATCTGCAAGATGGACAGACCAGGCAGGAATACTGAAAATTAGCTTGCTATTGTGAAGACCGCAGCAACTACCAAGAGAACCACCTGCTGGGTTCTGGGTCTAAAATATTTATGGTCTTTGCTAAGCGCTTACAATGTGCTAGGCACTGTACTAAGCGCTGTGTCACCCTGACTTGCTCCTTTCATTCATCCTTCCTCCCAGCCACACAGTACATATGCATATATCTGTAATTCATTTATTTATTTATGTATATTAATGCCTGTCTCCCCCTCTAGACTGTGAGCTCGTTGTGGTCTGGGAATGTGTCTGTTGTTGCATTGTACTTTCCCAAGCGCTTAGTAGAGTGCTTCGCACACAGTAAGCACTCAATAGATACGATTGAATAAATGAATGAGTGACTGTGGTTGAATGAATGAATGAGTGGGGCTCACAGTCTCAATCCCCGTTTAGCAGATGAGGTAACTGAGGCCCAGAGGACTGAAGTGACTTGCCCAGGGTCACACAGCAGAGACGTGGCAGGGACGAGATTAGAAACTATGACCTTCTGACTCAATCAATCAATCAATCAATCAATCAATCGTATTTATTGAGTGCTTACTGTGTGCAGAGCACTGTACTAAGCACTTGGGAAGTACAAATTGGCAACATATAGAGACAGTCCCTACCCAACAGTGGGCTCACAGTCTAAAAGGGGGAGACAGAGAACAAAACCAAACATACTAACAAAATAAAATAAAACACAATAAAATAGAATAGATACGTACCACTCGTGCTGTATCCACTACGGCATGCTGCTTCTCACACTCTGCACTGTGCTCTACAGCTATACTATGCTATACACACTGTGCACTAGGCTGTGCTCCCTTCAGCCGAAACAGCTCCTCCATATACAACTCATTAAATAAATGATGGCATTTGTTAAGCGCTTACTATGTGCAGAGCACTGTTCTAAGCGCTGGACACAAGGTGATCAAGTTGTCACACATGGGGCTCACAGTCTTAATCCCCATTTTACAGATGAGGTAACTGAGGCTCAGAGAAGTGCAGTGACTTGCCCAAGGTCACACAGCAGACATGCGGCAGAGCCAGGATTTGAACCCATGACCTCTGACTCCAAAGCCCGGGCTCTTCTCCACTGAGCCACGAGTCTGTGAGCTGAGCCACGAGTCTGTGAGCTATTATTATTATTACACTTATTATTACACTTATTATTATTATTACACTTTCCTATATAAAACCTTACAGGAATCAGCCTGGAGGGACGATGCTAACCAAATCACTAATCCTGTAAACAATTCCTTCTGCCAGGTTCTCAGTCCTGAAGTTTTAGGACCAAGGCTGATCTGGTGTTCTCCATGGGAGACTCTGTCATCGTCAGATAAATTGACATAAAAAGCTGATCTCTCCTAGAATTTCCCAATGTCGGTGTTTTTACCAGTGAAGCAGTTCAAACCACTTTTAATTTAAAATCGAGGAGTCATTTAAATTCTACAGACAAAATTGTGTTTAATCGCAATAGGGAGATGGTCAATAAGACCCATTTTATTTTTCCAAACAGCCACCTTTATCAGCTTTTTCAAATAGATGGAAGGGAATTCCATTTGAAAGGGGACAAACGGCAGTGATTTTCACTCTCTAAAATTCTGAAACCATAACAGTAAAAAACAGCCATTGGTCAAAAGGACTACTTTCCTGTTGTTCAGCCCATCAAGAAAATGCCATTTATAATGTTTTATTCCCTCCTATTAGTCAGACAGGTTAATGTTCACTAAATATTTCTTTCTTATTATTCTTCCTGCACAAATCTGTATGGACTGGATCGTCATTGCTCTTCATACACCTACAGATTTCTCCCACACATGGAAAAATTGCACAGATGTTCAGAAAATTAGGTCAATTATGTTCCTTGCCTGTCTTTTCTTATTAGTGCCTTAGATTCATCAGGTTCATTTGCATATCTCCTGTATCCACTCATGCTCAGCAAAAATTAATTTCAGAATACTTACATCTTGCCCATGTTCCACAGGGCTACATAACTGTTCAAATAAAGGAATGAAGAAAGTCATTCTGTTTTAACATTCTGTGTCCTTCTGAGAAAGGTTTATTATGAAAAGCATTTCTGTATATATATAGTATCTTCATTGCAACCCTATTGAATGCAAAACTGGGATTAGGTGATGGATTTTTCCTCTCCAGTAGGGTGAGTTTTCCCAGCTGAAATATTCCCAATAGGAAACTAATTTCTCTGTTTATTGTGCTCTCACAAGCACTTATTGCCGAGCTCTGCAGAGTTAGCACCCCAAAAATACTGTTGGTTGATTGATTATTTGGGGCTGTTTTAATACCTCAGTCTGAATTTACTGGAATGTGATAAAAAAATACTTTATATACTCTATATACTTGAAGGTATCCTTTCCAGTTTATCCTTGAAATAACTGACTCCAATCAATGTTTTTCATTTGTGACTTTTTCTTCTTCAAGTGTACTTACTGAGTGCTTACTATGTCCAAAGCACTGTACTAAGCGATTAGGAGAGTACAATACAACCACAAACAAATGCATTCTCTGTCCACAGTGAACTCAGTCCAGAGTGTCCAATAGTTCACTCCACCAAAATGATGCAGCTGATGAAATACATGAAAATTGAGAAGCAGCGTGGCTCAGTGGAAAGAGCCTGGGCTTTGGAGTCAGAGGTCATGGGTTCAAATCCCAGCTCTTCCAATTGTCAGCTGTGTGATTTTGGGCAAGTCACTTAACTTCTCTGGGCCTCAGTTACCTCATCTGTAAAATGGGGATTAAGACTGTGGGACAATCTGATCACCTCGTAACCTCCTCAGTGCTTAGAAAAGTGCTTTGCACATAGTAAACGCTTAATAAATGCCACCATTATTATTATTATTATATATTTAGTATCTATCTGACTTCAGTCAATTCTTTTCTTGTGCCAATGACTGTTATTAAGGCTGATTCACCTGTATTTTTAGCTTGCATCACGTGGGAGCGTTTAAAATGGCCACAGCTTCAAAATCCCAATTCTGAAACCATTGCAGCTTCTTGTGTTTTTTTTAGTGGGTATGTCAGGTAAAGAGCATCGACCCTCCTGCCCCTTCACTAAGCGCCACTGAGCAGGGACTGTCTCTATATGTTGCCAGCTTGTACTTCCCAAGCGCTTAGTACAGTGCTGTGCACAAAGTAAGCGCTCAATAAATATGATTGATTGGTTGATTGATTGATTGATTCTCTTGCACCAACAAGGATGTCATCTTGGAGATCAAATCGAGCTTTCTCCTCGTCAAACACAGCCAATGCTGCTCTTTCAGCTGGAGAAGCAGCATGGCTCAGTGGAGAGAACATGGGCTTTGGAGTCAGAGGTCATGGGTTCAAATCCCAGCTCTGCCAATCGTCAGCTGGGTGATTTTGGGCAAGTCACTTAACTTCTCTGTGCCTCAGTTCCCTCATCTGTAAAATGGGGATTAAGACTGTGAGCCCCCTGTGAGACAACCTGATCACCTTGTAACCTCTCCGGTGCTTAGAACAGTGCTTTGCACATAGTAAGTGCTTAATAAATGCCATCATCATCATCATTATTATTATTATTATTAATTGCTGTCTTCCACTTGCACAATCAACAGCACTTTCTGCTCAATCCACTGCCTACCGAAAGAAATAAACTTTCCACAAAAGGAGCCAGCCTTCCAAAAGGAAATAACTCGCTTCTCTGAAATTTCAAGGTGAAAGTGCAGTGACTCCTGGAAGGCAGGAGTCTGTCCTGGGTTTATTCTAAAAACATTCAAACAAATTTATGGCCCAGGATTGGGGCGGAGGGCGTGGTGCTTTGAAAGAGCTCTGAATAAACAGGGGAGTGTCGATTTAATGAAATTGCTGACCTCAGTTAAACACTAGAAAAACTTGGAAGTAGACAGAATTTCCAGCTTTTTGATCAACCGTTAATTTTAGGGTCAGGTTTTTGACCCCATTAATAATTTATAACTAATCAAGGTGTTGAGTGACTGAGAAGGCTTTGGCCAAGAGACACGATGTAAATCACTTACGCAAAATGTCCCATTTTATCTCCAGGAGTTAAGAAATCATAAAGAAAACTCTAGGCTTGGCTTAAGTGTTTGAATGCTTTTAACGGTATTCGTTAAACGCTTACTATGTACCAGGCAGTGTACTAAGTGCTGGGGTAGATAAAAGCTAATCAGGTTGGACACAGCCCATATCTCATATGGGGCTCACAGTTGTAATCCCCATTTTACAAATGAGGAAACTGAGGCTCAGAGAAGTTAGGTGACTTGCCCAAGGTCACACAGCAGACAAGTGGCGGAGCCAGGATTAGACCCCAGGCCTGTGTGCCATCCCCTGAGCAATTCCGCTTCCATGACTTTCCTTCCTGGAAATGGGAAAACTGTACAAGTCACTCAAGCTTTTGTAAAACTAAAAGGAATTATTTAGATGATAAAAACTGATTTCTCTGTGGAAGGCTCCATTTTTAAATATCAAAATGATTTGCAACAGGTACACTGAGAACTCTTTTGTCCTGTGTAACATTTTAATTTAAAAAGTCATCCTTTCCACCCTTGTATCACTATCATTTCCATGTCCATATCATTTTTAGACTGTGAGCCCACTTTTAGACTGTGAGCCCACTGTTGGGTAGGGACTGTCTCTATATGTTGCCAATTTGTACTTCCCAAGAGCTTAGTACAGTGCTCTGCACATAGTAAGCGCTCAATAAATACGATTGATGATGATGTCAGTACTGAAATAATTGCCTTTATTTTTATTTCATTTTCCTTATTTAAAAGTGGCTTTACAGAACAGTTTTGAAATGACTCCTGCAATGATTTGTCATTTTCACTGTGTGCCAATAATCAGATCAAACATCAGATTACCCGATCTAATCTTTCTACCACGTGACTCTGTTGTATTCTCCCAAGCTCTTAGTACATTGCTCAGCACACAGTAAGCACTCAATTAATATCATTGATTGATCGATTGATTGACTAATCTGGGACTTTAAGAAGGATCCCTAATTTCAAAAAGGTGGTCGTTGTCTGACGACATTGACTATATGACTCTGAAGGTTCTCCAGGAAAGGATTTTCTTCATTCGTTCCCACGAACTGGGAAAAACTAAAAATGAAAGTTAAAATTAGAGCCGTTGTCATTTTGTTCTTTGGTTAGAAGGGAAACAGCTCTTTTCCAGGGAGTGACAGGCAGGACAATACTCCTAGCCAAAAAAAAAAAATAAAATGCGATTTTAGCTGCACTTTCTTACAAAACAATAAGCTGCCTTTTTTTTTCTTTTTACCAGCAAACCCAGCAGAGCTTTTTATAGATTTAATGCTACTCCCTAATCTATGTATAACTAAAATCCTGGCTGGATTTGTTATCAGTGATGATGGAAATCTGCTCTTTAACTATTGTCTCTTCCACCCTACCAATCTTCTCCATCCATTCTTTCAACACATGTGTTCAGGAATCCAGTGCAAATACCAATAAATCCATGCTGCTTCAGAGGTGCAATATGGCCTAGTGAATAGAGCAAATCTTGACTCTCAAACTTGTCTGTTGAGTGACCCTGGGCAAGTCACTTCACTTCCTCTGTACCTCAGTCACCTCATCTGTCTCATTAATCATCTCATTAAGCGCTTAGTACAGTGCTCTGCGCACAGGAAGCGCTCAATAAATGCGATTGATGATGATGATGATGATCTGTCAGATGGGGATTAAGACTGTAAGCCCCTTGTGGGTCAGGGACTGTGTCCAATCCAATTTGCTTGTATCTATCCCAGCACTTAGTACAGCGCCTGGCACATAGTAAGCGCTTAATAAACACCACCATTACTGTTATTACCACTCTCCTCAGAAGGATGGAAAAACCTGGCAATAGGAAGGTGTATACCTGGTAATATTAATAATAGTATTTCTTAAAGTATTTGTGATATACTTTTCCCCTACCTATAATTTATTTTAGGAATAAAATAGGAAGGTGCATACTAGGTAATATTAATAAAGGTATTTCTTAAAATGCTTATGATATACTTTTCCCATCTCTATAATTTATTGTAACGTTGGTCTCCCCCATAGGCTGTAAACTTCTTGAAGACAGGGATCCCATCTACCAATTTAATTGCATCGTACTTTCCGAAGCACTTAGTACCTGCTCTGTACTAAGAGCTCTGCTCTGTAAGCGTTCAATAAATTCCATTAATTTATGGATTGCCAAGGGCTGGGAAATCTATTAAATAATCAGACTGGACACAGTCCATGCCCCTCACTGGCTCACAACCCAAGTGGGAGGGAGAAGAGGCCTCATTTTACATAAGAGGAAACTGAGGCACAGAGAAGTTAAACTACTTGCCCAAAGTCATCCAGCAGTTGGGCGAAACAGCTGGGAATAGAACTCAGGTTTTCTGAGTCACAATCCAGGGCTCTTTCCACCAGCTCTCTTCCTCCCTTCAAGGCCCTACTGAGAGCTCACCTCCTCCAGGAGGCCTTCCCAGACTGAGTCTTCCCCTCCTCTTCCTCCCCATCCCCCCCGCCTTACCTCCTCCCCTCCCCACAGCACCTGTATATATGTTTGTATGTATTTATTACTCTATTTTATTTGTACATATTTATTCTGTTCATTTTATTTTGTTAATGTTTTGTTTTGTTCTCTGTCTCCCCCTTCTAGACTGTGAGCCAACTCTTGGGTAGGGACTGTCTCTATGTGTTGCCAACTTGTTCTTCCCAAGCGCTTAGTACAGTGCTCTGCACATGGTAAGCGCTCAATAAATACGATTGCATGAATGAAAGACCACACTGCTCCTCCCCACATCACATAGCCTGAATTATCCTGATTGAGGTACTTTACACCAAGTATCCCTATTCGAAATACAAAACACGTGGGTTCCGGAGCCTACCTCCCCAGCACTTAGAACAGTGCTTTGCACATAGTAAGTGCTTAATAAGTGCCATTATTATTATTATTATTACAATAAGTTCTAGATGTAACTGAAGATGTATCTGATTATGCATTTGCTCTGTACGAAAACCTTTATCAGATTCACCCAGAGTACCTGTAAATTCCCCACGGACTTACTTCCTCACTATTACTCGGGGAATCCAGCCCAGAAACCATCCAGTCACCCCAGCCTAGCACAGGATTAGGCAAGAATGAGGTAGAACAGGCCTCACATTCCAGCCAGAAATCACAGCCTGAGCCACAATCCTTAATGGTGGCCAGCAAATCCTAGAAAGATTTGTTAATCTTTGTTTAGATTTGTTACCAGCAAATTTGTTAAGATTTGTTACCAGCAAATCCCCGGTACGTGGGATTTGTTAAGCGCTTACCGTGTGCCAGCCACTGTACTAAGTGCTGGAGATAATACAAGCAAATCAGGTTGGACACAGTCCCTTGGGGCTCATAGCCTCAATCCCCATTTTTACAGATGAGATAACTGAGGCACAGAGAAGTGAAGTGACTGCCCCGAGGTCACCCAGCAGACAAGTGGCAGAGCGAGGATTGGAACCCACGGCCTTCTGACGCCAAGGCCCATGTTCTATCATTCATTCATTCAATCGTATTTATTGAGCACTTACTGTGTACAGAGCACTGTACTAAGCGCTTGGGAAGTACAAGTTGGCAACATATAGAGACGGTCCCTACCGAACAACGGGTATGTAAGTGCCCTTCTGGCTGTGAGCCCAAGTGGGATAGGGACTCTGTCTGATCTCCTTATATTGTCTCTAACCCAGTACTTGGCACATAATAATAATAATTAGGGGTATTTGTTAAGCGCTTACCATGTGCCAAGCACTGCTGGGGTAGGTGAAGATAATAAGGTCCCACATGGGGCTAACAGTCTAAGTAGGAGGGAGAACAGGTATAGAATCCCCTTTTATCCGATGAGGAAACTGAGGCACAGAAAAGTGAAATGACTTGCCCAAGGTCACACATGAGACAAATGGCAGAGCTGGGATTAGAACCCAGTCCCATGTTCTTTCCACTAGGCCACCCAGCACATAGTCAGCACTTAACAAATACCCTTATTTTTGTCAATGATTCACCATCATCATCATCATCAATCGTATTTATTGAGCGCTTACTATGTGCAGAGCACTGTACTAAGCGCTTGGGAAGTACAAATTGGCAACATATAGAGACAGTCCCTACCCAACAGTGGGCTCACCATCATCATCATCAGTCGTATTTATTGAGCGCTTACTGTGTGCAGAGCACTGTACTAAGCGCTTGGGAAGTACAAGTTGGCAACATATAGAGACAGTCCCTACCCAACAGTGGGCTCACAGTCTAAAAGACTTATTTCCAAAAATCGTATTTCCACAAGGTACAATACTTAATGTTTGAGAACCTTACAAAAGTAAATGATGTTATCCCAACCCAGTCTACAGTCTATCCCAGTCCATAAGTCAGGGAGATTTCCAGTCTATTTTGGGGAAAAAAGCAGATATATGTATAGCAGTGTCTTGTCTCCATTCTTTGACCATCTATATATCTACTATATAGATGTAGTCAAAGAATGGGAGAAAAGATAACAGTGATCCCGTAATGAAAGTACACAGATAAATATATTTACTGTTGTGGCTAATGAAATGACTACTCCAAGAAGGTGGGGATTAATCAGGGAAGGCTTTCGAGAGGCAGTGACTTTTAAAAAATGGTTTGAAGGAGATGATTTGGCAGTGGGGGAAGAAGTGTTTCAAGAAAGGCAGATGGTCAAGGGCACAGGACAGTAGATGGTTTCTTGAGATGGGTGAAGAGCAGGTGAAGAGAAGGCTAGGAAAGAGAGAGTTTACTGGTAAAGACACCTGAAACAGATCAGAAGTTTATGATTTAAAGGACAAGCAACGGAGTGGCATGGAGTGGCAGAGAAGCAGCGTGGCTCAGTGGAAAGAGCCTGGGCTTCGGAGTCAGAGGTCATGTGTTCAAATCCCAGCTCCGCCAATGTCAGCTGTGTGACTTTGGGCCAGTCACTTAACTTCTCTGTGCCTCAGTTACCTCGTCTGTAAAATGGCGATGAAGACTGTGAGCCCTACATGGGACAACCTGATCACCTTGTAACCTCCCCAGTGCTTAGAACAGTGCTTTGCACACAGTAAGCGCTTAATAAATGCCACCATTATTATGGTTGGAATCCACATTATGACTTTTGGGGGCTTTGAAGCTGTAAAGTGAATTATTGTTTCAAGGAGGAGTTTACGTGCTGGAAGAATCTGACCGATGACATACTCTAAACGTTAGTTTTAAGGGCTCCTATTCCCTAATCAGACATCTGTGGAAGCTATAGAGCATGTCGGCTGTTGGTCCTGGATATTTAACTCCACTTTTGCCCTCCCTTCCAATCACATCCTTAAAAGTCCAGGTAAATAGTTAAAAAAAGTAGGACTACTCAGTCACAACAGCTTCAGTGAGGGAAGAGCAAGGTAAAAAGTGCCAGTAGGTTCGGGGAGAGAGTAATGGACTGAAGAATCGAGAAGGGATGGGGAAATCACAAGAGGATTTTCAAATAATAATTGGCACATTTGTTGTTTACCGAGTGAAAGTCCTGTATTAAATACTGGTGAGATACAAGATAATCAGATCAGACACAGTCCCTGTCCTAGATGGGAATTCATCCATCAATCAATCAATCATCTTTACTGAGCATTTACTGTGTGCAGAGGATGGAACTAAATGCTTGGGAGCGTACAATATGACAGCGTTGGCACATGTTACCTGCCCACAAGGAGCTTGCATTCTAATGGGAGAGACAGACATTAATAGCATTTATTCCCCATTTAACAGTTGAGGAAGCTGAAGCACAGAGAGGTTGGATGACTTGCCCAAAGTCACACAGCAGATATCAGGATTAGAACCCAAGTCCCCTGACCCCCAGACCTGTGGTATTTCCACTTGGCCAACCCAACTCCTCTGATTATAGGCTAATTATGATTATACTGACAGAATCTTAGTCCAATAGCATGAACCACACCTCTGCAATACCAAAAATTGTTGCCAATTCTTTGTTCAAAGAGCTGAAAATATGCTGTTTTGTTTAACCTCTCAGTTGTGATGCATTTCTGTCATCCCTGGAGGACTCTTTATTTTCCAATTTCCCCAGCAACAGCTGTTGCTAGGCTTCAAACTTCCTTAATGCAGACCCTCCTAGCAACGAGCCAAAAGGGAATCCCGGCTCATCGGGAATGAAGAGACGTGAGGTATCCCTATTCTAAAAAGGCAAATGCCATCTCGTGGAATTGGGTTACTGAAGCAGTGTACTGACTAACGATAAAGAGGTAGAAAGGCGAATCCACAATACCAGGACATTTTTTTTGCCCGGGGGAGGAAAGTGTCAGAGTGTGTCTCTAGTGAGGTATTAGGCCCTAACCTTCCGCCCACAGTCACTATCTCAGAGTTTGAATAGCTCTATTCTGGTCACCCAACATCAAGTGGCAAGGAAAGATCACAGATCAATCAATCGAAGGAGTTTATTGAGCACTTACTTTAATAATTATTATTGTGTGGTGTCATTTCTGATTCATATCGACTCCAGAATGTCCTATCCTCTACCATAATCTGCAACCTTTCTAACACTCCTTCCGTTACCACTGTTATGGTCTCTATCCATCTAGCTGCCTCTTCCATGGTTTCCCTGGACTATTCCCAGCATTAGTGTCTTCTCCAGAGAATTAGTCCTCCTGATTATGTGTCCAAAATATGCTAATCTAAATCAAGTCATTTGGCCTTCCAAAGACCACTTTGGTTTAATTTGCCCTAAAATCCATTTGTTTGTCTTTCGGGCAGTCCATGGTATTCGCAAAAGATTCCTATAATAATAATAATTGTGGGATTTCTTAAGAGCTTACTACGTGCCAACCACTGTACAAAACTCTGGGGTAGATACAAGGCAGTTGGGTTGAACACAATCCCTGCCCCACATAGGCAGTCTTAATTTAATCCCCATTTTAAGATGAAGTAACTGAGGTACATGTGCAGAGCACTGTACTAAGCGCTTAGGAAAGTACAATACAGAGTTAGTAGACACATTCCCTGCCCCTAATGAGTTTACAGAACCAAATCAGTCCTTAGCCCTGAATAATAGTAATTGTGGTATTTATTAAGCGCTTACTCTGTGCCAACCATTATACCAAATTTTCCAAGTCCGTGACAGGGCTCCATAGTATTTCACCTCCAGGCAGGGAAGTTCTCTGTGTACAAGGTTATTTGGTTTTGTGGAAATGCTATCTTTTTAAGGTCAAGAACATGGGTGCCTTTAACTGGATAAGTGAATTTAGTGGCATTATTTGCAGTGCCTGAGGTGAAGTGCTTTGAAATTGCTTGGAGTTTAGGGGAAATGGGATTGCAATTGAAAAGAGACATGTCAAGATAAGGGGGTTATCAAGGAGCAAGTCCTGCATATAGATCATGAAAATGCTTGTCCTACACCATCAGTTTAATAGATTCTTGGAAATCTCTGTACCATGATAAAGTTAATTGATTTGGGGAAATCTCTAAATCATAACAGACTTAATAATCAGTGATGGTGAAAAGTGGATGCAAGAGAGCAAGAATGGCATATTGTCGGTGAACTTCTGATTTGTGTGATAATCCAGTTATAGTTGCTTCCTATTTGTAATTCTTAACGTTAGTGTGTTTGCACTGGATTTACTTTATGTCTTTGAGGCCTACTTTCAGACTCCTCAAAGGTAATTGGCAATTGATAATAATAATGGTATTTATTAAACATTTATTATTCATTCATTCATTCAATCGTATTTATGGAGCATATTTATTATGTGTCCGGCTCTGGAGTAGATACAGATAGAGACTCAGTTTTTGTTCCACATGGGGCTCAAAAACTAAGGGGTAGGGTGAACATGAATTGAATCCCCATTTTACAGATTGGAAAATTGAGGCACACAAAAATTAAGTGACACAAGATCACACAGCAGACAAGTATCAGAGCAGGATTAGAAACTTCTTCCTCTAGACTGTAAGCTCAATATGGGCAGGGAGTGTGTCTGCTAATTCTGTTGTACTGTACTCTCCCAAGCATTTAGTACAGAGCACTGTACTAAGCACTCAATAAATACTATTGATTGATTGATTTGACACCCAGGCCCATGCTCTTTCCACTAGACCACACCACTTCTCAATTGATTTAGTCAATCAATCGTATTTATTGAGCGCGTACTTTGTGCAGAGCACTGTACTAAGTGCTTGGGAAGTACAAGTTGGCAACATATAGAGACAGTCCCTACCCAACAGTGGGCTCACAGTCTAAAAGGGGGAGACAGAGAACAAAACCAAACATACTAACAAAATACAATAAATAGAATAGATATGTACAAGTAAAATAAATAAATAAATAGAGTAATAAATAAATAAATAGAGTAATAATAAATAGAGTAATAATAAATAAATAGAGTAATTTAAGGATGTTTGGGACTGCTGTTGGTCCTTACACCAAAGTATTTTAGCTGGACACCTTTCTTCAGCCATAAATACAAAATATTCGTGACATTCTGGTCGCTGTACTTCCCAAGCGCTTAGTACAGTGCTCTGCACACAGTAAGTGCTCAATAAATACGATTGAGTGAATATCCCTGTCAAGCTCCCTCACTGCCCTAAGGGTTTGTGGAAATGGGAGCAGCTCAAGACAGGCTGGGTAAGTTTTCACAATGCCAGACTTTAATGTGGATGTTGAGGCTTCAAAGGAATCCTTCTGAAAAATGTGCTGCTTGGTTCCAAGACACTGCTGACAGCTAGACTGAATCCCTAAGCATGAGCATATTTCAGGGAGAATCTCTTAATAATAATATTTGTTAAGCGCTTACTGCTACCAGTGATAATAGTAATGACCTTGTCCCCTCCTACCTCACCTCACTTCTCTCCTTCTACACCCAAGCCTGCTTGCTTTGCTCCTCTAGTGCTAACCTTCTCACTGTTTCTCGATCTCACCGCCAACATCCTGCCTCTGGCCCGAAACACATTCCCTCTTCTAATCCGACAGACAACCACTCTCCCTGGCTTCAGAGCCTTACTGAAGACACATCTTCTCCAAGAGGCCTTCCCAGACTAAACCCCACTTTTCCTCATCTCCAGTTCCCTTCCACATTGCCCTGATTTGCTCCCTTTGCTCGTCCAGCGTGGCTCAGTGGAAAGAGCCCGGGCTTTGGAGTCAGAGGTCATGGGTTCCAATCCCCGCTCTGCCAATTGTCAGCTGTGTGACTTTGGGCAAGTCACTTAACTTCTCTGGGCCTCAGTTCCGTCATCTGTAAAATGGGGATTAAGACTGTGAGCCCCCCGTGGGACAACCTGATCACCTTTAACCTCCCCAGCGCTTAGAACAGTGCTTTGCACATAGTAAGTACTTAATAAATGCCATTATTATTATTATTATTCCCCACTCCCCAGCCTCAAAGCACTTATGTACATATCTTCCTTCCTCTCCCCCTCGTCCCCCCTCCATCCCCCCATCATACCTCCTTCTCTTCCCCACAGCACCTGTATATATGTATATATGTTTGTACATATTTATTACGTTATTTATTTATTTATTTATTTTACTTGTACATATCTATTCTATTTTATTTTGTTAGTATGTTTGGTTTTGTTCTCTGTCTCCCCCTTTTAGACTGTGAGCCCACTGTTGGGTAGGGACTGTCTCTATATGTTGCCAACTTGTACTTCCCAAGGGCTTAGTACAGTGCTCTGCACACAGTAAGTGCTCAATAAATACAATTGATTAATTGATTAATTGATATCTGTAACTTTGTACTGATGTCTGTCTCCCCCACTCTAGACTGTGAGCTCGTTGTGGGCAGGGAATGTCACTGTTAATAGCTGTAGTGTACTTTCCCAAGTGCTTAGTACAGTGCTCTGCACACAGTAAGCACTCAATAAGTACGATTGAATGAGTGAATGAATAATGTTTACTAAGTGTCAAACACTGTTCTAAGTGCCAGAGTAGATGCAAACTAATGCATTACTTTTCCACTTTTCTTTCTCCATCTGTATTTCTTTCTATCCCATTCTAAGGGTTCTATAATTTGTTGTCACGCTCCAAGATGTTTCCAACACATAAATGAGTTGTTTCTCTGAAGGAGTAATGCTTGTTACACTCTAATAGGAAACACGTGAACCGTGGCCTGATACTTTTTGCTCTGAATGCGCTCTATCTCTCTCTCTTTTCCTCTCATTCTCACTTTCTTTCATCTCCTTCATCTGTAAGAATTCAGGAGGCTACATAGATTCCTTCAGAAAGACAGCAACTAACGAAACCTCTTGTTAATCACAGGCGTGGGTCCAACGTATCTCTCACTCTGGACATGAGCGGTTTGGGAAGTGTCGATCCTTTTGCGGCTGTGCCTGTCCCACGGGAGAAAGTTTCCTTGGAATACCTGCAGACCGCGAGTCGTGTTCTCACCAAATCCCAGCTGCAGGACACAGTGGCCACTTCTCACGTACTCCAGACCGAATTCATGGTGAGTCCGTCCTTTTCTTGTTTTATGCTAAGTCGTCTCCAATCCATAGCGACACCGCGGATACATCTCTCCCAGAATGCCCCACCTCCATCTGTGGTCGTTCTGGTAGCGTCTCCATAGAGTTTTCTTGGTAAAAACCAGGAATTGGTTTACCATTGCCTCCTTCTGTGCAGTAAACCCAAGTCTCCGCCCTCGACTTTCTCCGATGCTGCTGCTGCCCAGCACAGGTGAGTTTTGACTTGTAGCAGATTGCCTTCCACTCACTAGCCACTGTCCAAGCTAGGAATGGAACAGGTAGGCCTCTGCTTGACTCTCCCTCTCATCGTCGAGACTGTTAGAGTACTGGAAACTCTCCAGGTGCGATCCTGAATGGGGGAGTCCATCCTACCTCAGCTTAAAAGGATTTTCAAGTTTGTTGTTTGGTAGGACTGTGGACTATGTGAAAAATAAGTCACCCTCCAGGGGCATAATGATTCTCTTAAATACTTACTGGGGCCAAGTACTGTATTAAACAATCAGGTCCCATGGGGGGCTCACACTCTAAGAAGGAGGGAGAGCAGCTGTTGGAATCCCGTTTTACACATGAGAGAACTGAGGCACAGAGAAGTTAACTGACTTTTCCAAAGACACCTAGAATACAAGTGGCAGAGCCAGAATTAGATCATCATCAATCGTATTTATTGAGCGCTTACTATGTGCAGAGCACTGTACTAAGCGCTTGGGAAGTACAAATTGGCAACATATACAGTCCCTACCCAACAGTGGGCTCACAGTCTAAATTAGATCCCAGGTCCTCTGACTCACAGTCCTGAGCTCTTTCGACTAAGTCACGTAAATAGACATAAAGTCACAATACATGTTTACGTGTGTTTCAATGCATGGAGGGAAAGCAAAGACTTTACAGGCCACCTGTTATACTCCATGTTGTTCTCCTCTAGACTGTAAGTTCATTATGAGCAGGGAATTTGTCTACCAACTCTGTTATATTGCACTCTCCCAAGCGCTTAGTACAGTGCTCTGCCCTCAGTAAGCGCTTAATAAATATAATAGATTGATACTGTCCCAAGATGTTAGTACAGTATTTTGCACATAGTAAGCACTCAATAAATATGATAAATTGATTTAGCATCAAGTAATTCAAGTTGGGACCCCTCAAGAAGATGCAGAGATTTCAGGTGTGTTGTTAATACCGAATAACACTTACTATTTTTGTTTATGGTTTTTAGACAGGTTTATCTTTTCTGGCAAAGTTAAAAATATCGAAGAGGGCTAAATCTGTGTCAGTGGTAAAAATATATTGCACCTTTTGTACAACTCACTCTCGAGTCTGGATCGATGACCCAGATTTTTGCTGCTAAACTTGCAGGCTGAAAATAGGGACAATTTGGGTTATTTTTATTCGGCATTTCATTTATCCCCCAGACAATGAAGCTGGAAAGGCCAAGTGATTCCTGTGGGGTCTCCAAGGGCTGTTGTTGTGAGATTTCCACAGAGGGAAGCTTAAATCAAAATCAAAATAATGCTGCCTATTGATAAAGTATCTCAATGTTAAAGCATTTTTCAGATGTTTAATCACTGGTTACTTGAATTTAATTGATAGTGTTCTACATTCTTCTATTGCTGAAACATAGTCCATAAGAGTCCCATGAGGACTTTAAGACTTCTTCCTGGCTTTTTCAAGTCCATGTGCAAATTTCACTACAAATGTTTCTGAAATAGAACAAAATTATTGAAAACACCCAAGATTTTCCAAATTGAACTTTTTCAGACCTCATAAATGAGGACACACACCTTTGGAGACAAAATTAGACATAAAACTCAGGTAATTACCTAAGTCTCAGGCAAAAAAGGCTCTGTAAATGGCAGTAGCTGCCTTAATTACCTGGAGAGACTGTTGCTGTTGATTGAATTCTCTGGAGAATTACTCCATTATCACAGTCACTTTTCCAGAGAGCTTGTTCTACGTGCCGGTCATTTTAGTTGTGCCTAGTAGTGGTTGGCTTGAAATGATCCTCCATTAACAGGATGGAATTCAGTGGGATCAAGTGCCCAGAAGAGCTCTTAGGGATGAAAAACAAATGCAAATTCCGACTGAGTGAATTCTGGCTAAATATAAATGTGGCTGAAAAAGTGCAAGGGTAAATAGCTAACCAGAAGCTGCATAGAAGCCTGAAATTCAGTTCCAGAAAAGTCATTAAGGTGTTTGGATCCACCAACAGGATGACACCATGAAATATTGGGGAAGAATTCTATTCACTGTGTTCCACATTAGCCAGAGCCTTTTTGGAGAAATGTATCCAGTTTGAGACACTTGAGAGGCTCCAGGGAAGAGCAGCATAGCAAAGCAGAGCTAGAAAATGTTTCTGAAGAGGAAAAGTTAAATAAGCATCGGAATTGCTTAAGCCTTGAGAAGAAAAGGCTGAAGAGAGATTCCTGTGGTCTTTAGGTTTCTGAAGGGCTCTTATGAAAAGGATGCTGATCATTTGTCTCCATGTCCACTGAGAAAAAAAATTCGTTTGTCTTAAAGTAGGAGAGATTACCATTGGTCATAGAAATCATTTCCAGACTCTTGGGGTGATAAACCATGAAATGAGCTTCATGAGGAGCAGTGTGGTCCAGTGGAAAGAGCACAGGACCTGGGTTCTGATCCTGCCCTGTCACTTGCCTGCTGTCTGATCTTGGGCAAGTCACTTCACTTCTCTGTTGCTCCATTTCTTCATCTGTGAAGTGGGGATTCAGTGCCTGTTCTCCCTCCTACTAGATTATGAGCCTCATTAACTTGTATCTGCCCCACCACTTAAAACAGTGCTTGATACATAGTAAGTGCCTAACAAATACCACAATAATTAATAATAATTATGAAAAATTGAGCAGCTCCTTGCCCTGGCGGTCCTTAAAAAAATAATAGGAAACCATCTTCCCAGGTGAATTAGTAATTTATCTTCAGAGAAATAATAAATTGGGCCAGATAACAGATTATTTCCCAAATTTCCTCCCAGCTCCACAATTTCACAATTCAACCTAAAACGACAGTAATAGTAATCATAGCATTGGTTAAGTGCATATTCTGTGTCAAATCCTTTGCTAAGCACTGAGGCAGATACAACACAATGAGATCAGATATAATCCCTGGTGCACACAGTGTTCACAGTCTAAGGGGGAGGGAGTACAGGTATTTAATCCCCATTTTATTAAAGTCTGTCTCACCCTCTAGACTGTTAAGATCATTATGGAATGGGAATGTCACTGTTCATTTTTGTATTGTACTTTCCCAAGCACTTAGTAAAGTGCTCTGCACACAGTAAGTACTCAATAAATACGATCGTTGATTAACTGACTGATGGAGGAAGGTGAGCCACAGAGAAGTTCACTGCTTTGCCCATACTTACAAGGGAGACAGGTGGCAAAGCCAGGCTTAAAAACCAGGTCTCCCAACTCCCAACTTTGTGTTCTTCCCATTACACCATGCTGCTTCATTCTGCTATGGCAACTGCTATATCAGCAGGAAAGTGGAGGCCAAAAGGAGATTATGGGAATTTGAGAATTCCTGCCCGATCAGAATGGTTTCTCAACTCTTTTACATTATACTCTTCCAAATGTTTAGTGCAGTACTCTGCACACATTAAGTCCTCAATAAGTACAATTGATCGAATGCTCAATAAATGTAACGGACTAAGTGCTCAGCAAATGCAATTGATTGATTGATTGATGGGTTAACTAACCAGAACCTGGGCAAGTATCACTGAGGCATAAGTGGGTTTGTAGGTGTCGGCATCAGTGGGACATTGGGAGATTTTGTTTTGAAGCATTCCCCAAAACTCCCAGCTTCAATTAGACAGTGACTTTGAAACTCAATCACTAGGCTTGTCCTGAGAGTATTAGAATATGCAATAGGAAATCATCCCCGTGAAATGGCAACCTGTGGAAAGTTCCCCCTTTTATAACTGGTTCAGAGTTTTCAACACTTTAAAGATGGCACCAATTGGCACTTTAACTTGGCATCCTTTCCTTCCAGGACTTTTGGGAAAAGGCCTTGTCCCAGTTGCTTACAAAGGCATGATTTTCCTATCAATCGATCAATCAATTGTATTTATTGAGCACTCACTGTGTGCAGAGCACTGTACTAAGCATTTAAGATAGTACAATATAACAGAGCTGGTAGGCATGTTCCCTTGCCCTAGCTTACAGTCTAGGGAAGGAGACAGACATTAATACAAAAAAACTGCATTATGGACAAAGACATAAGTGCTACAGGGCTGAAAGTGGGACAAATTATGGGAGAAAATCCAAGTACAGCCCTTTCATTCATCAACCAGGATTTCTCTGCTGCTTAGACTCCTTGGTAAATCCCCCAGGTGGGCACAAGATAAGTTAAACTAGCCAGGGTCAAGGTCTCTTTGTTTCCCTTTGGTTCCTAAAGTGGTTTTATATTTGAGAAAACAAATGTTTGTTACCTATTGAAATATATTTTCCTGTCACCTTAATATTTTACATAGGGTCCCCCGACTTTGGAGGGACTACTCCTGTACAACACTGATTTAAATGCAAATAATTTATCTCATAAAGCATTCCGTGGTTGCACGGGTGTATTCATAAATCTGCTTCTATAGAGGGACATTGCTATAGTACAGGTCTGTCTTGGGCCCTGAATTTCCCCCAGGGACATCTCCTGATTCCAAGCAGGAGCTGTCTTTCCTTAGAAGTAAGGAAATCTGGACTTGTGTGACATTAAAAATACATCTTGTCGTCATTATGAAAAAGAAAGAAAGTTGGGGCTTATAGTCAGATTTTTATATACATGACTTGAAGACACGTGAGTTTCCAATGAAAATCTGTAGGTTCTCAGGAATAGGAGTTAATTTCATGGAATATATCCTGGATATCCTGGGTGTTTCCTCACCATTATCACTAACGTCAACTCCTGGCAAGCTACATATTTTAACTATCACATTAATTGGTGAAAATAGCCTCTATTCATAATGGAACAAAAGTAATCTTGGAAGTTGGAAGTGACAACAGGCAACTCAAGTGTTTATGAAGGGAAGGATGTTGACATCACAGAGGTGGGAATCTAAGTTTCTTGGAATGACTTTGATGTCCAGGTTAGTTGTGTAGCAGATGGCCTTCTGAGAAGGTTTCCTGGAGGGTGTCACTAGATACACCAATTCAACATAATTTATTTCTTTAGGAAATACCAATGAACTTTGTGGATCCCAAAGAAATTGACATCCCACGTCATGGAACTAAAAATCGCTACAAAACCATATTGCCAAGTAAGTTTTTTTAACTGGTTGTTTTCGATTGTCACATTTTACAATAGATTTTCCTAGGCTGAGTGAAGGAGAAAAACGCTACTCAGGGCCTTAAGATATCCTAAAGTCCCTTAAGCTTTTTAATGCACAACCCTCATTGGAAAGTGGAATATTTCAACATTTTCGGTCAGATACACCATGAATTCTGTATATCAAAGTGTGTAGTGTGTGGCGGTAGTAATCAGTGCAGTTTTTAAAGGCCTAAAAGTAAAATCCCAATGCACATAAGAAGCAGTACTGCTGGGGAAGGATAGGGATAGTACAGAGGCTTTAGAGGTTGTGACCCAGGACTTCAGGCTTAAGGGAAGCCCCACAAAAATAAATCCATAATTGTATACATAAAAACACATATGCATATATATAAAATGTATGGTCTATAGTTTGAGGTATATATAAAACAGCTGTTTTAAGATAAAAAATGAGCTCTTTTGAATTAAAACTCTTCTCTATATGATTTGAGACTGAGTCATAACCACCACAGAATGGCTCTGGATTCATTGAAAGACAAACAGTATGTAGCAGTCGCCGTCTATGCCAGAATCATTATTACTTTATTCTAAATTCTGAGAAAGACATGTAGAGATCCCACAAAATCTAGTATCCCCAGTCCCACATGGGAGTTAATCTGGCCATGTTCAGAGGAAATTTCTAAGAAATGTTTTTAGTCTTGCAGATTAGCTAATTCCCTTAACTGATTTAGCATTGTTGGAAGTAACTACTGTTGTAGAATAGTAGGGTTACATGGATGGATTCAACAAAGCTATAGAAAATATCCAAGCCTCATTCTATCCTCTGGTTTCAACTTCTTCCTCCACTGGAGATTTCCCTTTACTATCTAGCAGGAAAAATATTTAAAGTTTCATCTTCTCTTTCTTCTACTGTTTATCCCCTCGTGGTGGAGGTCTAGAACAGTTTAACAGACCAAGGGCAGGAAACAGGAGAAAAAACAGATAGGGAACCCAGAGGTGCAGATAATAATAATAATAATAATAATAATAATAATAATAATAATAATAATAATAATAATAATAATAATGTTAAGCACTTACTATTTGTCAAGCACTGTTTTAAGTGCTAATGTGGATACCAGTTAATCAGGTCAGACACAGTCCCCCTCCCACATGAGGCTAACAATCTAAGTAGGAAGCCCCATTTTACAGATGAGGAAACTGAGGCACAGAAACATTGTGACTTGCCCAAGATTGCATAGCAGGCAACCGACAGAGGCAGGATTAGAACCCAGGTCCCCAGGCTCCCAGGCCCATGGGTAACACCAGCCCGTAGATAATTGAATCTTGTTAGTACTGGGGGTTTTTTATATTGCTTAAGTGCTTACTATGTGCCAAGCACTGTACTAAGTGCCGAAGAAGATACAAAGTTTATCAGGTTGCACACAGTCTCTGTCCCACATGGGGCTTACTTATAGAATCAATCCCCATTTTACAGAAGAAGTGAAGTGACTTACCCAAGGTCACACAGCAGACACGCTTTCTGATGTTATTCTGTAAATAATTAAACCAAGCAGCCCACATTCGCTAATTCCACAGCGAACTGGTTCACTGATGTTTCAGTAAATATTTTCAAGCCAGTTTAAACTGTTTATAAATCAGGGGCTGTAGTTCAGAAGGAGACACAGCGGTGGTAAAAAGGTGAGAAGAAGAAATTGGGGACAGACATCATTCACTCATTCATTCAATTGTATTTATTGAGCGCTTCTGTGTGCAGAGCACTGTACTAAGCGCTTGGGAAGTACAAGTTGGCAACATATAGAGACGGTCCCTACCCAACAATGGGCTCACAGTCTAGAAGGGGGAGACAGAGAACAAAACAAATTAACAAAATAAAATAAATAGAATAAATATGTACAATAAAATAAATAAATAAATAAATAGAGTAATAAATACATACAAACATATATATAATAAAATATATATACATTATATATAATATATGCAATTAATATAATAATATAATATAATATAATATAATATAATATAATATAATTTATTATGATATATTATAATATATTATAATATAATAATTATTATAATGTATGATAAATGATGTGTTATTATATATATATAATATGATTTATTATGATATATTATAATATATTATAATATAATAATTATTATAATGTATGATATATGATGTGTTATTATATAATATATATATATATACAGGTGCTGTGGGGAGGGGAAGGAGGTAAGGCGGGGGGGATGGGGAGGGAGAGGAGGGGGAGAGGGCTTATTACATAGTACTAAGCCCATCTGATTAACTTCCTTTAACTGACATGAAAGTGCATTACCTCTTACAGACCCTGATGTATCATATAGTAAGTTACTGTTCCAACTATATGATCCTTTGCCCTTATGAATAAGAGAGTCAACAGGTCTCCCCAAGTACCTTACCCATTCCCAGGAATCACGCATGCATTTCCTCACCAGGAAAATCTGCCAATCCAATATTCTGTTTCTAACTCAGTTGTGATAAATATATATTACAGTACTCAGAAATACAGAGACACACACCCCTTGTCAGACGTAGGTTCACAAACATATATTCACCCAGACAGACTGACCCCTACATATTTATACAGAATGATATGTAAGCTCATTGTGGGCAGGGAATTTGTATGTTTATTGCTATAGTCCTTTCTCAAGCACTTAGTACAGTGCTTTGCACACAGTAAGCACTCAATAAATACAACTGAATGAACAAATGAATGTTTTCACCCTCAGAGAAAATTACAGTAGCAGTGGTCACCAGGGAGGGCATAGACAGCGTGTCATCTAATCATCAGTCGTATTTATTGAGAGCTTACTGTGTGCAGAGCACTGTACTAAGCGCTTGGGAAGTACAAGTTGGCAACATATCTAATGGCTAGAGCACGAGTCTGGGAGTTAGAAGGTTCTGAGTTCTATTCCCGGCTTTGCCATTTGTCTGCTTTCTGACCTTGGGCAAGCCACTTCACCTCTCTGGGCCTCAGTTACCGCATCTGTAAAATGGGAATTAAGACCGGGAGCCCCATGTGAGGCAGAGACCGTGACCTAACTGATTACATGTTTTGTTTTGTTGTCTGTCTCCCCCTTCTAGACTGTGAGTCCGTTGTTGGGTAGGGACTGTCTCTAGATGTTGCCAACTTGTACTTCCCAAGCGCTTAGTACAGTGCTCTGCACACAGTAAGCGCTCAACAAATACAATTGAATGAATGAATGAGTGAATGAATGAATTATCTTATATCTACCCATGCTCTTAGAACAGTGCTTGGCACATAGTAAGCACTTAACAAATACCATCATTATTATTTTTGCTATGGGCTCATAGGAAACCCCAGGACGGAGCCTATAGAAGCAGGCACAGGAAATCAGCCAGTCGCAGTAGTGGCAGATGGAGAAAAGAAGTCAGCAAAATTGCGGCCTCTGCCCTGCTCCAGATTGGCTCATTTCCCTCCCAGATCCTAGGGAAATCCATGCTAAGATTTCTGGGCAGTGAGCAGGAAAGATGGAAGTAATAATAACAATAGTAATAATAATAATAGTAATTACGACACTTGTTAAGCGCTTACTTGTGCCAGGCACTGCTCTGGGGTGGCTGCAAGCAAATCCGATTGGACGCAGTCCCTGTCCCAGAAGGGGCTCACAGTCTCATCCCCATTTTACAGATGAGATAAGAGAAGCAGTGTGGCTCAGTGGAAAGACTTTGGAGTCAGAGGTCATGGGTTCAAATCCTGTCTCCGCCACTTGTTAGCTGTGTGACTTTGGGCAAGTCACTTCACTTCTCTGTTCCTCAGTTACCTCATCTGTAAAATGAGAATTAAGACTGTGAGCCCCTCCGTGGGACAACCTGATCACCTTGTAAGCTCCCCAGCACTTAGAACAGTGCTTTGCACATAGTGAGTGCTTAATAAATGCCATCATTATTATTATTATTATTATTACTACTGAGGCCCAGAGACATGAACTGACTTACCATTTAAAGGGGAGGGAGAGCAGATATTTAATCCCCATTTTGCAGATGAGAAAAGTGAGGGCCTTGTCCAAGGTCATGACAGGCAAGTGACAGAGTTGGAATTAGAACCCAGGTCCTTCTGACACCCAGGCCCGTGCTTTCTTCAGAAGGCCATGAATTCCTCCTTTAATTAATCAAGAAATTAATCAATAATATTTATTGAGCACCTACTGTGTGAAGAGCACTGGGAGACTACAACACTTACTAACTAGTAGTCAATTTACCTGTTCTCAGGGTGTGTAATCTGCCAACTCACAATTGCTTGCACTGTGACCTTGGGCAAGTCACTTCACTTCTCTGTGACTCAGTTTCCACAACTGTAAAATGGGGATTCAGTAACTTTTCTCCCTCCTACTTGGACTGTGAGCCCCATAATGAATAGGGATTGTGTCCAATAATTAAATTGTATCTCCCCCAGTGCTTAGAACTGCGTTTGACACATAGTAAATTCTTCTCAAATACCATAAAAAAGGCAACAATTTGTCCCTTGTCCTGGGAGGTTTAGTTATTCACCTGCCTGAGAACAAGGACTTGACCAGATGATCTTTTGAAGTCCTACTGGAGTTTTTATTTCCACGATCCTCTTGCTGCCCACGCTGGAGATGTTACTGCTAGAGACCAAATTTTCTGGAAGTGCATAAATCCTGGATTAAATACTTTGTCATGTCTTCATATCCCACTAATAACAATTTTGCCTCTCTGTGGTTTCATATTACATACTTCTCGTAAAAATAACAATGCGGAATAAAGGACATGTGGCATTTAGCTATGCAGAGTAAATTTATCGCTGTTTCTCATTCCTTCTGTTATGACCAACTGCTCACCATGGCAAAATAACACATTGAGAGTGACGATCTTAAAAATCAGCCAAAAAAGGCCTTGTTGGGCTTTCGAAAAAAGTCCACACGCTTGTCAAGACTCTGGACATTAGAAAGAAAGCCATTTATGAGCAAACCTCCCTAATGAATATAGCTTATCAGAATTCCTACTAAGCTGTAGTAAAATGATGACATTCCCCAGGGAGGAGGGATTCTTCCTAATATTGGCATCTGACTGCCAGAAGTTGGAGGAAAGGCAACTGAGTATCCTAACTGTGGTACTTCTTAGAGTCATATTATGTGCCGAGCACTGTACTAGAAAACGCTGATTAGGATTGAGTAGGCTTTAATTCCCATTTTACAGATGAGGAAACTGAGACATTGAGAAGTGAAAAGACTTGCCCAAAGTCATTCATTCATTCATTCAATCGTATTTATTGAGCGCTTACTGTGTGCAGAGCACTGTACTAAGCTCTTGGGAAGTACAAGTTGGCAACATATAGAGTTGGTCCCTACCCAACAGCAGGCTCACAGTCTAGAAGGGGGAAACAGACAACAAAACAAATTAACAAAATAAAATAAATAGAATAAATATGTACAATAAAATAAATAAATAAATAAATAGAGTAATAAATACGTACAAACATATATATATAATAAAATAAATATATATACATTATATATGATATATAATTAATATAATTAATATAATACAATATATTATGATATATTATGATATATTATAATGTAATAATTATTATAATGTATGATATAATATATAATATATTATTATATAATATATATATACAGGTATATATAAAATAAATAAATAGAGTAATAAATGCGTACAAACATATATACATATATACAGAGTCACCCAGGAGAAAGGTGGCAGAGCCAGGATTAGAACTCAGGTCCTCTAACATCCAGGCCCCTGCTCTTCCCAGTAGACCACACTGCTTCCCTATCCTGTTGAAAATGAAGATGTTGAGCGATAGATTAAAATTAAATGTTCGTGGAATGATTTAGCCGCCAGCCCTGGGAGTCAGCGTCTGCCTGAGGAGTTTCCCTTTGGTGAAGCTGGGCCTGCTTCATTAGCTTTCCACCACTGAAATAATAAGAATAATAATAATGGCGTTTGTTAAGCGCTTACTATGTGCAAGGCACTGTTCTAAGCGCCGGGGAGGATACAAGTGACCAGGTTGTGCCACATGGGGTTCACAGTCTTAATCCCCATTTTCCAGATGAGGTAACTGAGGCAGAGAGAAGTTAAGTGACTTGCCCAAAGTCACCCAGCTGACAAGCGGCAGAGCCGGGATTAGAGCCCATGACCTCCGACTCCCAAGCCCGGGCTCTTTCTACTGTGCCTACATAGTCAGATCTTGGTATATGAGCTAAAGTCTTGGTTGAAACCTATTTTCGAGCTGCTTTAAACAGGAGTTGAAAGTGAACAAAAGGAGTGTGTCTTCAAAATGGCTCCTTCCGTAGGCTCCCAAAGCGAAAGAAAACGTCCTGGGGATCCAAATCCATCCTAATCCCCTCAGACTGTCTCCACTCCACCCCCCGATGCTGACAGATGGATTTGGAAATTATTTGAATGATTGAAAAGTGTAGCCTTCCAGTTTCCTGCTCAGATGCTATCAGGTTCCTGCTTAGCGTCCCAGGTCAATTTTTCCATTCCCAGAACCGGGTGGAGTCCCTCGAACCAGGGCACCTGTGGTGACAACGGGCGTGAAAAATGATGAATTATTTGTTGACAACATCTGTGGTGTCAATACTCACCCTTGGCCCTGTATATATGTATATATGTTTGTACATATTTATTACTCTATTTATTTATTTTACTTGCACATATCTATTCTATTTATTTTATTTTGTTAGTATGTTTGGTTTTGTTCTCTGTCTCCCCCCTTTAGACTGTGAGCCCACTGTTGGGTAGGGACCGTACTTGTACTTCCCAAGCGCTTAGTACAGTGCTCTGCACACAGTAAGCGCTCAATAAATATGATTGATTGATTGATTGATTGAGAGATTACTAATTTTATGAACTGCACCTTAAGTCAAAACCGTTCTACTGGTGGAAAAACTGCCGGAGAAGACACATACATCTGTATGTGTTTATGTTTATTTATTTGTATATGTAAGTGTGGCTTAGTGGAAAGAGCTCTGGTTTGGGAGTCAGAGGTCGGGTTCTTAGGTTAGAAGGTCTTTGAAGATGGAAAGGATGATGGGCTGTTAGATATCAATTTGAGGGGCGTTCCCGGCAAGAGAAGAACATCAGAAAGGGGTTACGGGGGAGAGATGAAAGCGAGGTACAGGGAATAGGCTGGTATTACAATAATAATAATAATAATGGTATTTGTTAAGCGCTTACTATGTGCAAAGAACTGTTCTAAGCGCTGGGGAGGTTACAAGGTGATCAGGTTGTCCCACGGGGGGCTCACAGTTTTTAATCCCCATTTTCCAGATAAGGTAACTGAGGCACAGAGAAGTTAAGTGCCTTGCCACAGAGCAGAGAGTTGGCAGAGCCAGGATTTGAACCCATGCCCTCTGACTCCAAAGCCTGTGCTCTTTCCACTGAGCCACGCTGCTTCTTTAAGAAGAGCAAAGTGTTTGGACTGGGCTGTGGAGTGGAGAGGAGGGAGGATAGGAAGGGGAGAAAGAGCTAACGGAGTGTCCGAATGAAAAATGATTGAGTTTCCTGCTTTAAGGGGTTTGATTTGGGGATGAGGAGAAATTTCTTAGTTCTGGCACTTAGCTAGAGCCTAATGAACATCTATTAATAATAATGATTGCTAGTAAGATTTTTGAATAAAAAGCCATTCCTTGCATTTGGATTTATACCCTTTATTCACCCCACGTCATTTATGCGCATATCCTTAATTCATTTATTCATATTAATGTCTGTCTCTAGACATTCATATTAATGTCTCTAGACTGTCAGCTCACTTTGGGCCAAGAAAGTGTCTTCCAGCTTTATTATATTGTACTCTCCCAAGTGCTTAGTACAGTGCTCTGCATATAGTAAATGCTCAATAAATATGATTGATTGATTCATTCATTCATTAACCCAGTAGGGGCCATGACACAGTCTACAAAAGGATTTCAACAGAAATTATTTCCCTAGCAAATTTTGTACTCTTCTTGTAAATATCACAAAACACTTGGAACCTGATTGAAATGCAGAAGCTTAAATTAGCTTGCTCCTGAAGGCAAATTAGTAGGGTAAAGGCCATACTGCCTCAGTCTCGTCATAGGCACATTGTGAAAGCTAAAGGAAACGGGTTTTTTTTTTTCAAGGCTGGAAGTTGGTGGAAACTGCTACTAATCAGTGGCAAGCTAAAAGAAATGAGAAGCTTCCTGTCCTTATATGCCGAAGAAAGGAAAAATTCTCCTAATGAAGGAGGCAGGAATAGGACTAGTTAGGGACCATTTTGTGTGTTTGTTTGTGTGGTGTTTGTCTGATTTCATCAATCCTGATGTGTCTGTCTCCAGTCCTTTCACCCCACTTACACTCTCAGATTGTGAGCCCCCCAAAGGACAGGGATTATGTTTAATATTCCACTTTTGAATTTTCTCCCATCACTTAGTACAGTGCTCTGCACACAGTAAGCATTTAATAAATGCTACTTTACTACTACTATTACTACTGCCATCCTCACAAATGCTCATTTTTTGTCCTTTACATCTTTTAACCTGGGGAAAATCCCAAATTATCTATCATGGATGTTTTCTGCTAGTTACTTTTGTGGCCCAAAGAAGCCATGAATGACTACTCTGTGTTAAATGGCAATGTGGTTGTATTATACTCCTTCAAAATGGACTTTTTCAAATGCAGTGCTATCATGCTCCTGTGCCTAATTGAATGGCTGTAGGAATAATTGAGTGGCTAACCAAGCATGGCTTCTTCCCTGACTCAAGAATGCAGGACTCCCATCTGCCTGGTCTGTTACTAATCTGCTATATGATTAATCAGTGGTATTTATTCAGCACTTACCATGTGCAGAGCACTATACCAATCGCTTGGGAGAGTACAAGTTGATAGACACCCTCCCCGCCCTCGAGGAGCTTCTTAATAATAATTATTATAATGGTATTTGTTAAGTGCTTACTATGCACCAGACACTGTTACTAAGCACTGGAATAGATACAAGATAATCAGGTTGGTCACAGTCTTAATCCCCATTTTCCAGATGAGGGAACTGAGGCACAGAGAAGTGAAGTGGTTTGCCCAAGGTCACACTGCAGACAAGTGGCGGAGCCGGGATTAGAACCCACATCCTTCTGGCTCCCAGGCCTGTGCTCTTTCCATGCTGCTTCTCAATTTACAATCCACCATCCTCCATGTGAGGAAGAAAAAACCTTCCCTCTTACCATCCATCCATCCATTCAGTCAGGCCGACAATCCCTTCTGCCCTCCCTCCCTGCTCTCTCCAGGGTTTTTCCCACAGTCTGGATGAAGTGTGTCATCATAGAAGCAACGTGGCTTAATGGAAAGAGCCCGGGCTCGGGAGTCAGAGCTGGTGGGTTCTAATCCCGGTTCCACCACCTGTATGCTGTGTGACCTTGGATAAGCCACTTAACTTCTCTGTGCTTCAGTTACCTCATCTGTAAAATGGGGATTAAGACTGTTAGCCCCATGTGGGATAACCTGATTAACTTGTATCTAACCCAGCGCTTAGAAGAAGGTTAGGCACATAGTAAGCGCTTAACAAATATTATTATTATTGTTATTGGTATTATTATCAGGAACGAAGTCGTAAGACTTCAGGACTGAGAACCTGCATAAAAGAAACTGATTATAGGGACAGTAGTTTGCATGAAGCGACATGCATTCATTCAGTCGAATTTATTGAGCGCTTACTGCAGCCAAAGCACCGTACTAAGCGCTTGGGAGAATACATTACAACTCTCATTCCTTTTAATCATGCTCCTGCAGGGACATGGGATGCAATGAGCAAGTTGGCAGGCGGGATTTCAGCACGACGAGAAGCGCACGTGCGGTCTTTACCCGCCGGCAAAACCAGGACTAGGACCCAGTTGTCCTGATTCCCAGAGCAGTGATCTTTCCACGGGACCAAACACGGGGCTTCGTCTCTAGGCGAGGAATGACTCACTCCCAGCGACTGTTGACCTTACAGTTGTGGACTCTCCAGTTTTAAACCAGCACATCATAGCCAAAACACTCCAGGGTAATTAGGAGAGTCAGCAAGTGTGACCTGCAGAGTTTCACTTGATTGCCCTCGCTGGCAGCCCCACTGATTATCTGCAGAATTTCTGCCAGTGGTCGCTCACACGAGTAGGTGTGCCAACTCAATATTGGATGAAGCCATTCATTCATTCATTCAATCGTATTTATTGAGCACTTACTGTGTGCAGAGCACTGTACTAAGCGCTTGGGAAGTACAATTTGGCAACATATAGAGACGGTCCCTACCCAACAGTGGGCTCACAGTCTAGAAGGGGGAGACAGAGAACAAAACAAAACATATTAACAGAATAAAATAGATAGAATAAATACGTGTGCAAGCAAAATAAATAAATAGAGTAAAGCCACAGGACCCTCGCTCGAGACAAAATTGGGACTACGGATGTAATCATCATCATCATCATAGTATTTGTTAAGCACTTATTATGTGCCGGGCATTGAACTAAGCGCTGGGGTGGATACAAGAAAATCCCACGGTCCCTGTCCCACGTGGGACTCACAGTCTCAATCCCCATTTTCCAGATGAGGGAACTGAGGCCTAGAGAAGTGAAGTGATTTGTCTAAGGTCACACAGCAGACAAGTGGTGGAGCCGGGATTAGAATTCATGACCTTCTGACTCCCAGGCTTGGGCTCTATCCATTCTGCCATGTTGCTTCTCACGCGGACTTAGCGGCACAGCCCCGAGGCCCCAAAACCTGAAGAAGGACCACCAACACCTTCACACAAATGGGGCTCCCAGAAGCCTCTTCTCCAGTCCAGCGGAGGGAGGACGCCCCAATAATGCCAAGACTTTTCCAACTTTTAGGCCCCTGGGAAGCCTGTGGTTGTAACTAGGGTCTTCCCCAGTCAATCAATCAATCAATCAGTGGTATTTACTGAGCACTTACTTTGTGCAGAGAACTGTACTAAGCGCTTGGCAGAGTGCAATACATCAGAGGAGGTAGGCATGTTCCCAGTAATAATAATAATAATAATGAGAAGAAGAAGAAGAAGAACAGGAAGAATAGCATTCATTAAGTGTTCCCTGTGTGTTGTTATTATTATTACTAATAATAATAATAATGGTATTTGTTAAGCGCTTACTATGTGCAAAGCACCGTTCTAAGTGCTGGGAGGATACAAGTTAATCAGGTTATCCCACATGGAGCTTGCATTCTAGAGGGGGAGACAGACATTGAAATAAATTACAGATATGTATATAATAATGGCATTTATTAAGCGCTTACTATGTGCAAAGCACTGTTCTAAGCGCTGGGGAGGTTACAAGGTGATCAGGTTGTCCCACAGGGGGCTCACAGTCTTAATCCCCGTTTTACAGATGAGGAACTGAGGCCCAGAGAAGTGAAGTGACTTGCCCAAAGTCACCCAGCGGACAATTGGCGGAGCCGGGATTTGAACCCATGACCTCTGACGGCACAGCCCGTGCTGTTTCCGCTGAGCCACGCTGCTTCTCATATAAGCTGTGGGGCTGAAAGTGGAATGGATATCAGGTGCTTAAAGGGTATAAATCCAAGCACCAGCAAGATGCGGAAGGGAGAGGGAGTAAGAAGAGAAGGACTGGGGCAGGGAAGGCCTCTTGGAGGATTTGTGATTTTTAATAACGCTTTGAAAGTGGGGAGTGAAGGTCTATCGGATATGAAGGGGGAGGGAGTATGTCGACAAGGGGTCACGTTGGATAGGTGAGATAGTGATGCAGTGAGTAGGTTGGCATTAAGAGGAGTGAAGCATGCAGGCTGGGTTGTATTTGGAAATCAGAGAGGTAATATACGAGGTGGTGAGCCGATTGAATGCTTTAAATCCACTGGTAAGGAGTGTCTGTTTGAATGGGGAGGTGGATAGGCAACCACTGGAGGTTCTTGAGGAGTGGACAGCAATGGACTGAACAGTTTTGTAGAAAAATGATTCAGACAGCAGCGTGATGTGTGGACCAGAGTGGGGAGAGTAGGGAGGCAGACTGATGCGGTCATCAGAACGGTAGCATCAATCAGTTGGTATTCATCGCTTGTTTACTTTGGGCAAACAGTCAATCTCATTTATCGAGCACTTATTGTGCGCAGAACACTGTACTTGGCTCTTCAGAGAGTCCAAACAACAACATGACAGACACATTCCCTGCCGAGGATGAGCCGCACAGCATTTTACTAATTGCGTGGGAGAGTCCAAACAATAGTCTTTGCCCTCAAGAAGTTCACAGTCTCAAGAGGGAGACGGACATTTAAAGAAATTAGAGATAAGTGAAGCAGCCAAGTATAAAGATACATACGGAAGTGCTGGAGGGGAAAGGGGAGAAAGATTACTTAAATGTCCATGGGTAAGTCAGTAAGGAGGGAAGTGGTTGGGGGGGGGCGGTGATGGGTGATTAGTCAGGGAAGGCTTCCTGGAGGAGATATAATTTTAGTCTGGCTTTGAAGAAGGGGGAAGTGCTGGACCATCAGATATGAAGGGGAGGGAGTTCCCAAAGGGGTGAATGGCAGGTGAGATGAGAGAGAGGGACAGTTGAGTAAATTGCAATTAGAGGGGTGAAATATGTGGGTTTCTTCTTCCTGTGGAAGAAGAGCAAAGATAAATAGTGTTGTCCCCAGCACTTAGCACAGGGCTTGGCACATTTAATTGTCATTCTTTCTGTGTCTCATTCTCATTTCTCCTATTTCCAGGTCCTTGCTTAAGTCCTTTCCCCTCCCTGGAACACACGCCCTCTTCAAATCAACCAGACCGCAGTTCTTCCCACCTTTAAAGCGCTTCTGAAATCTTACTTCCTCCAGGAGGCTTCCCCTGAGAAGCAGCTTGGCTTAGTGGAAAGAGCATAGCCTTGGGAGTCAGAGGTCATGGGTTCTAATTCTGGCTCTCCAACACTCATCAGCTGTGTGACTTTGGGCAAGTCGCTTAACTTCTCTGTGCCTCCGTTACCTCATCTGTAAAATGAGAATTAAGTCTGTGAGCCCCATGTGAGACAACCTGATTACCTTGTATCTACCCCAGTGCTTAGAAAAGTGCTTGGCACATAGTAAGAGCTTAACAAATAACATCGTCATCATCAGTTCTCCCCAAGCCGTATCCATATCCCAAGTATCTGTATCTGCTAGACTGTAAGATCCTTGATGACAGGGATCACGGCTGTGAACTGTATTGTGCTCATCGAAGCACTTAGTAAAGTGCTTTGCACACTGAAACCGTTCAGTAAATAATACCAATTGATATCCTCCAACTACAGCCTTGGTATTTTTTTAATGGCATTTATTAAGCGCTTACTATGTGCAAAGCACTGTTCTAAACGCTGGGGAGGTTACAAGGTGATCAGGTTGTCCCACGGGGGGCTCACAGTCTTCACCCCCATTTCACAGATGAGGTAACTGAGGCACAGAGAAGTGAAGTGACTTGCCCAAAGTCACACACCTGACAATTTGTGGAGCCGGGATTTGAACCCATGACCTCTGACGCCAAAGCCCATGCTCTTTCCACTGAGCCATGCTGCTTCTCAGTGGTAAAGTGGTATTTATGTGCCACTTATTCATTTATGCATTCATAAATCCCCTTAAAACATCTGTACGTATAGATTGACATACTCTGCTATTTGAGCACCTATCCATCTTTCCAGTCTCTTCTTCCTCCCATTGATTATTTATTTTATGCCTCTAATTTGTAAGCTTTTTAAAGGGAAGTGATGTCTACCGATTATATTGTACTCTCCAAAACTCTTAGTACAGGGAGATATATTAGACTGTAAGCCCACTGTTGGGTAGGGACTGTCTCTATATGTTGCCAATTTGTACTTCCCAAGTGCTTAGTACAGTGCTCTGCACATAGTAAGCGCTCAATAAATACGATTGATGATGATGATTTATATCTCCTATGTAAGTATATAGAGATATATACATATATGCACACGTGTACATACATAACATTCGTTAGCAGCTTACTATGTCCCGACCTCTGTGCTAAGCACTGGGGAAGATACAAGTTAAGTAGATTGGACATAATTTCTGTACTAGACGAGGCTAACAGTTTAAGAGGGTGGGAGAGCAGTTCTTTTATCCCCATTTTACAGATGAGGAAACTGAGGCACGGAGACTTGCCCAAAGTCACACAGCCAGCGAGTGGAGGAGCCAGCACTTGAGCCCAAGTTTTCTATCAAGCCCACACTCCTTTTGCTAGACTTCACAGTCACCCAGTAGGCCCCCAATAAATGCAAATTGACCCCCAATTAAAAGTCACTGATGGATTGACTAAGTCACATTCCCCCTTAAACAAAAAAATTGACCCCCAGTAAAAGTCACTGATGGATTAACCAAGTCACATTCCCCCTTAAACAAAAAAATCCCATCCCGAGGATGAAGCAGTGTTGTCTAATGGATAGAGCCCGGGCCTGGAATCAGGAGGACTTGGGTTCTATTCCCAGTTGTGCCACTTGTCTGCTGTGTGACCTCAGGCAAATCACTTATCTTCTCTGTGCTTCAGTTACCTCATCTGTAAAATGGGGATTAAGACTGTGAGCCCCACGTGGGACATGGACTGTGTGTCCAACCTGATTAGCTCGTATCTATCCCAGCGCTTAACACAGTGCCTGCCACATAGTAAGTGCCTAACAAATACCATTTAAAAATAAAATAATGGAGATAATTCATCACTGTCCACGGTTCAAACTGTCCCATTCTTACGGTCAGTCAGTCAACTGGCCGACTAGTATTTAATATGCTCTCTCACGGTGTCTTCCTCCGTACCAAGCATTCATCGACTTAACCATTTCTCTCTTTCCCTTCTCTCATTTCCATCCCAAATAACTTCTTGGACTGTGTGTGTACTCTGGCAAAACGTAGGTCCGTGAAAACGGGAGTTTCTTCCACTCACATATTTTCTAAATTAACAAATAGGGTTTAAACAGAACGTTCATCCACCTTAAGAAGCTTTCATCTCCTTTGCAGAACTTTCCACCTACTCCTGTTCTTGTCTGCTGAGGAGAAGTGGCAGGAACACCCCAATGGGTTTAATTTCGTATTTATCTTGTTTTCATTCTTAGATCCGCTCAGCAGAGTGTGTTTGAAGCCAAAAAACGCAACCGATGCATTGAGCACTTACATTAATGCTAATTACATCCGGGTGAGTAAATCAATGTGTTTCTCAGCCAATCTTGTCTGAATGTTTTTTTAATAGAGCACACTATGATAAATTTGATTCAATTTCCGATTCATCTGCCTTGCTACTTAACCCTTATCATCCTCTGAGCTACATTCATTAGATCTCCCGCTAATTACCAGGCTTCATGAAGGATTTGTGGATTCTCTCACAATTTATCTCACAAACCACGGACCAATACTCAGTCTTACCAGAAAAAAAAAGTCTAGTGAATTTGTCTACGCTTTGGGCATTTGGCATTCATCCCACCCTCAATCCCACAGCACTTCTGTCCATATCCATAATTTATTTTAATGTCCGTCTCCCCAGTTCATGTGAACAGGGAACGTCTTCCAACACTGTCTTACTATACTGTCCCAAAAACATATTACAGTGCTCTGCACATAGTAAGCCCTCATTAGATACCATTGATTGATTGATTCTGCTGTGGTCTTGTAAATTCCTTTCACACCCTCTATGTTGCTTTTGGATAAATCTTATCCAAAAATCCTTCAATATTAGCGCAAGGCGAGATTGAAAGTCAATATTTTTGTCTCTGCTTCCTAACCAGGGATACGGAGGTAAGGAGAAAGCTTTCATTGCTACCCAGGGACCAATGATCACCACCGTGAACGACTTCTGGCAGATGATCTGGCAGGAAGACAGCCCTGTCATCGTCATGATCACCAAGCTGAAAGAAAAAAATGAGGTATGAGCTCTCCGGAAGGATTACAGTGTGACCTAGAGGAAAGAGCAGGGGCCTGGGGGTCAGAAGGACTTGAGTTCTAATTCTGACTCCACCACATCTCTGCTGTGTGTTATCTTGGGCACGCCACTTAACCTCTCTGGGCCTCAGTTACCTCTCTGTAAAATGGGGATTCAGAATGAGAGCTCTGTGTGGGACAGGGACTGTGTCCAACCTGCTTAACTTGTACTTACCCCAGCACGTAGAACAGGGCTTGGCACATAGTAAGTGCTTAACAAGTAGCATCATTATTATTATAATTATTATTATTTTAATCCCGGTTTCACTATTTAGCTGCTTTGTGACTTTGGGAAAATCACTTAAATTCTCTGTATCTCAGGTCCCTCATCTGCAATACACTCTCCTAGTTAGAATGTGAGCCCCTTGTGGAACCTGATTTCCTTATATCTACCCCCAGCACAGAGTACAGTGCTTAATAATACCACAATTATTTATTAAGTAATTAATTATTCATTAAGTAATATAGTAAGTGCTTAATAAATACCACAATTATTATTATCATTATTAGTGGCAGACCTGGTTCTGCCCTGTTTCTTAGGGAGGAGCAGATAGTGATCATTACATTGACTAAGGGTCTTCTGGGTGCTTTGGAAAGAGCCCAGGCCTGAAAATCAGGAGACCTGGGTTCTAATCCTGGCTCTGGTTCTTCCTTGCTGGGTGACCTTGTCCAAGTCACTGAACTTCCCTTTGCCTCAGTTTCCTTAGTATTCTCAGTCAGAAATGTGGAAATGTCGTACCTGTCCTCCTTCCCTCCCCATGTGGAACAGGGATCATGTCTGATCTATTTATTTATTTATTTATTTTACTTGTACATATCTATTCTATTTATTTTATTTTGTTAGTATGTTTGGTTTTGTTCTCTGTCTCCCCTTTTAGACTGTGAGCCCACTGTTGGGTAGGGACTGTCTCTAGATGTTGCCGACTTGTACTTCCCAAGCGTTTAGTACAGTGCTCTGCACACGGTAAGCGCTCCATAAACACGACTGATTGATTGATTGATCTAATTATCTTGTATCTATTCAGTGTTTGCACGTAGTAAATCCTTAACAAATATTCTTGTTGTTGTTATTCTTATTATCATTATTATTACTATAAATATGAAACAAGAAAGTGACACATTCCCTGCTCACAAGAAGCTTAGACTCTGTGGAGGAGATAGACATAAAACTAGTTACCAAGTAACAAAATAAGTAATTGAATGTAAGTAGAATAAACATATATGCATAAATGTTTAGGGTGGTGTGTATAAGAATGGTGTTTAGTACAGTGCCTGGCCCATAGAGAAGCAGCATGGCACAGTGGAAAGAGCCCGAGATTGGGAATCAGAGGTCGTGGGTTCTAATCCCGGCTCCGCCACTTGTCAGCTGGGTGACTTTGGGCCAGTCACTTCACTTCTCTGGGCATCAGTTTCCTCATCTGTAAAATGGGGATGAAGACTGTGAGCCCCACGTGGGACAACCTTGACTACCTTGTATCCCCCCCAGCGCTTAGAACAGTGCTGTGCACATAGTAAGTGCTTAACAAATACCAACATTATTATTATTATTATCGTAAGTACTTAATAAATACCATGAAAAAAAATCCTACAGATAACTGAAGAGTTTATATGACTTGGGATGCTGAGAATTAATTAGGGAAGGCAAGCTGAAGGAGGTGGGCTTTTAGGGGGCTTTGCTTATGGGCCTTCCGTGTTTCTGTCGGATTTGGGGAGCGAAACTGTTCCAAGTCAGGAGGAAGAAGCAGCATATCCTAGTGGAAAGAGCCTTGGCCCGGGAGTCAGAGGACCTGGCTTCTTATTCCGGCTCTGCCAAATGCTTGCTGTGTGACCTTGAGCAAGTCACTTCACTTTCTCCGTGTCTCAGTTCTCAGTTCTCCTTTAGACTATAAGCTTGTTGTGGATGGGGAATATTGTAATATTGTACTCTACCAAGCTCTTAGTATGGTGCTCTGCATACAGTAAGCCCTCAGTAAATACTATTGACTGACTGACTGATTCCCTCCTTCTTAGACTGTGTCCCAACCTAATTCACGTGTATCTACCCCCGCGCTTAGAACAGTGTTTAACACATAGTAAGTGCTTAACAAATAACATTTAAAAAAATACGTGAGAAAGCCAAGAACTGTATACTCTTGCCCGTGTAGCTGAGAGGAACAAAGAGAGAAGATAAAATGTGATTACACTTTTGGTAACGAACATTTTTATGAAGTTGGCATTCAAAGTCTTTAGGACCAGATCACAGCATTTCAAAGTAGTTGATATTGCTATTATCTTAGTGTGTGCAGAGAGCTCTAAGTACAAAGTGTATAATTATCTCGATGGTCCTCAGAGGAAGGGAGGGGTAGGCTTTGCCATCCTTCCTTAGGAGATAGGAAACAGAGGCCCAGAAAAGGAAAGTGACTTAAACACTCTGATACCCACCCCACCACAGCCCATAAGTAAATATCCTTTTACTCTGTTGCTTCCCCTGGGAATAATTGATTTTAAGATCTGTCTCTGTGTTAGACTGTAGGGATTATGCCTGTCAACTCTAATGCACTCTCCCAAGCACTTATTACAGTGCCCGGAACACAGTAAGAGCTCAATAAATACCATTGGTTGATTGATGGATTGATTGATCATCATCATCATCGATCGTATTTATTGAGCGCTTACTATGTGCAGAGCACTGTACTAAGCGCTTGGGAAGTACAAATTGGCAACATATAGAGACAGTCCCTACCCAACATGAGCTCATTGAGAACTCCCAGGGTTTATTACAGTACTTGCTACATAATAAGCCCTCAAAATCCTATTATTGTTAATATTAATAATTGTTA
Source organism: Tachyglossus aculeatus (assembly GCF_015852505.1). Lineage (NCBI taxonomy): Eukaryota > Metazoa > Chordata > Mammalia > Monotremata > Tachyglossidae > Tachyglossus > Tachyglossus aculeatus. Next base: position 19,691,097 of record NC_052079.1, on the reverse strand, counting down.
TTATTATTATCTGCAGCAGTAATGAAGACTTACAAGACACAACCTGCCCTTGTTCTTGCTCTGGTCCTAAAGGGACAAAAATGTCACTCCTTCTGGAACTGAAAAGCAATTTAACCTAATGAAGTTAGTCAAGATTTACATTCCTAACATCGAGTTCAAGAAAGTCTGTCCATAACTGTGAAATCCTCTTGCTAGACTTTAAGCTCCTTAAGGATTAAGATCATGTCTACTAACTCTATTGTACTCTCCCAAGCACTTAATACAGTGCTCTGCACAGAGAAGCACTTAATAAGTCGGATCTATGGATTTATTGATAATCTTTTGACTGGTTGTTGCTGTATCATACTTTCCCAAGCGCTTAGTACAGGGCTGTGCATGCAGTAAGTGCTCAATAAATACCACGGATTGATTGATTGATTCTGAAAGATGTCTGGGGGCAACCATAAGACTGTTTTGAAGAAAAGGCTCAAGTGTTATAATTCACATCCTCCATTCAGTCATTCATTTAATCATATTTATTGAGCGCCTGGGAGAGTACAGTATAACAATCAGTGTCATGTGCCTGGATTTCCACTTAGCTGACTATCAGCAGGGCACGCTGTCACCAAGAGCATGTGGGAAATTTTCACTATCGATCTGCTTATGAAAACCTCCCGCTGCCCAGACAGTTCAGAAATGCAGTCTGGGGGGGTTATAGAGGAAATTCTGAAATTTCAGCTATTCAAACAGAACGAAAAGAAGAATGGCTTGAAAAGAAGGGTGCAGTGGATTTCAGACGCTCAGGAAACCATCTGAATAACAAATTTGCCCTGCCGTTGAGTTGGTGTTTACTGTCATTGTTCGGGGCAGACAGCAGTCATTTCCTCCCAGTAGCAAGGGAGGTTGAGAGACGGAGAGGGCCATCTTTAGGAATTCCCAGGCTTTGTGGAATGGGCTCCTGCTTGATCCCAACATTCCGATGGGACATTTGGCCACAGTGGACACAGAGTGCTATTAGATTCATTCATTCATTCAATCATACTTACTGAGCGCTTACTGTGTGCACAGCACTGTACTAAATGCTTGGGAGAGTACAATATAACAATAAACAGACACATTCCTTGCCCATAACAAGCTTACAGCCTAGAAGGGGAGACAGACATTAATATAAATAAATAAATTACAAATATGTACATAAGCCAGTGAGGCTGGTGGGGTTGGGGGGACTATGCAATTCCGCCTTTTATTGAACACTTTTTTTTTTTTTTTGCAAAATGGGATTGGTAAAGGAGCTAGATACAGAGAACCTAAAATGTCCTTGCTTTTAAGAAGAAATTAAAAATGATTGTCTATCTCCCCCACTAGGCTGTTAGTTCCTTGAGGACAGGGATCGTGTCTACCAACTTTATTGTACCGTACTCTCCCAAGTGCTTAGTACAGTGCTCTGCATGAAGAGCTCAATAAATACCATTGGCGAATTAAATGATTGGGTTGCAAATAGTAGTTAAAAATTCCCTGCCTCTCCTACCTGACCACGCTGTTGTCCTGCTACAACCCAACACACACACTTCACTCCTCTAACGATTACTCTCCCCAGCTTCAAAGCCTTACTGAAGGCACATCTCCTCCATTAAGCCTTCCCTGACAAAGCCCTCATTTCCTCTCCTCTCGCTCCCTTCTTGCCCTTGGATTTGCTCCCTTTATTCATTCATTCATTCATTCATTCAATCATATTTATTGAGCGCTTACTGTGTGCAGAGCACTGTACTAAGCGCTTGGGAAGTACAATTTGGCAACATATATATATTCACCCCTCCTTCAGTCCCCTTCTATCAGTCAATCTATCAAGTGTATTTATTGAGTGCTTACTATGTGCAGAGCACTGTACAAAATGCTTGGGAGGGTACAATACAGCAGAATCGGCAGACACGTTCCCTGCCATAACAAGCTTATGTTTGCAGGGAACATGTCTACCAACTCTGTTATATTGCTGTATTTTACTCTCCCAACCACTTACTACAGTGCTCATCACACAGTAAGTGGTCAATAAATACGATTGATTGATTGATTGATTGATTGAGTGGTTGCCTCCATCAGACAGAACTGCAAGAGAAGGGGACCAAATGATTTTAAAAGGGTTGTTTCTTGCTGTTCGGAAATCACCTCAGTCAAAGCTCTAGGGCCCAAATTCCTCGAATCAGTGCTGTGCAAATAGAAAGTAATTCTTTCAATCTGAACTTCACTATTTGCCCCATAAAATTTCCTCCATTTCACTCAACACCAATCAACTAAAGTTGTGTGAAACCAGATCCGGGAGAGAGTGGATAAAACCAGCTTGTCCAGGTCTGGAGCTTAATAATAATAATAATAGTAATGGCATTTGTTAAGCACTTACTACATGTGAAGCACTGTTCTAAGCGCTGGGGGTGATACAAGGTGATCGGGTTGTCCCACGTGGGGCTCACAGTCTTAATCCCCATTTTACAGATGAGGTAACTAAGGCTCAGAGAAGTGAAGTGACTTGCCCAAAGTCACACAGCTGACAAGTGGCGGAGCCAGGATTAGAACCCATGACCTCTGACTCCCAAGCCCGGGCTCTTTCCACAGAGCCATGCTGCTTCTCCCAGCTTCCCACACACCAGGCCAAAACCACTTTATCTTTAATGCCATTTAGGAGCAGAGGAGTGAGGAATGACTGCAATGCTATTATCTTATTTACTGACATATATATTCATTCAGTCAGTCATATTTATTGAGCGCTTACTGAGTGCAGAGCACTGTACTAAGTGCTTGGAAGACTACAATTCAACAATAAGCAGACACATTCCCTGCCCACAATGAGCTTACAGTCTAGAGGACAAGCCCGAACCATTCGCAGCCAATCGCAAGGCATCTGGTCTGGAAATCATCAACTCCTAAACCAGAGCCTCGTTATTTGAATGAAACATTTTAATTAATTCATTCATTCAATCGTATTTATTGAGCGCTTACTGTATGCAGAGCACTGTACTAAGCGCTTGGGAAGTACAAGTCGGTAACATATAGGGACGGTCCCTACCCAACAGCGGGCTCACAGTCTAGAAGGGGGAGACAGACAACAAAACATATTAACAAAATAAAATAGAGTAAATTTGTACAAATAAAATAGAGTAATAAATACATACAAACATATATACAGAGAAGTGACGTGACTTGCCCAAAGTCACACAGCTGACAGTTGGCGGAGCCAGGATTTGAACCCATGACCTCTGATTCCAAAGCCCAAGCTCTTCCCACTGAGCCACGCTGCTTAGTACTGTGTAGTAGCACTGTGTAGTACTCTCACAAGATTTCACAAAATCTTTCCTTAGAATCTATGCCCATTCTCAAAAAATCTGTTTACTAGGTAGTTAACATGAGCTAATGGTGGGGCCAGTGCCTTCCATTACAAACCTACACCCTTAAAAATGGGATGAAGTAGCTGAGAAAGCCAATAAAAGCACCATTATTTGCAGACGATAAAAACACGCGGGTAGATTTTGAAAACAAGAAGCTGTTAAAATAAGAAAATACGATTCTCAAAAGTGCGAGATCCCATATGCTCCTAATTCGGAACTGTTCAGTAAGCAGGTCATGGGTTTTTTTTAGGATTAAGAAACACGGTAGGAGAGCAGCAGAGCCTAAAGCATAGGGCTGAGAGTCAGAAGGACCTGGGTTCTAATTCTAATTCTAATTGTCTGCTGTGTGACCTTGGGCAAGTCCCTTCAGGCCTCCGTGCCTCAGTTACCTCACCGATAAAATGGGGATTGAGGCTGTGAGCCCCATGTGGGACGGGGTCTGCGTTGAACCCAGTTTGCTTGTATCCACCCCACTGCTTAATACGTTGCCTGGCCCATTGTAAGTGGTGAACAAATACCAATCAATCAATCAATCAATCGTATTTATTGAGCGCTTACTGTGTGCAGAGCACTGGACTAAGCGCTTGGGAAGTCCAAGTTGGCAACATATAGAGACAGTCCCTACCCAACAGTGGGCTCACGGTCTAAAAGGGGGAGACGGAGAACAAAACCAAACATACTAACAAAATAAAATAGAATAGATATGTACAAGTAAAATAAATAAATAGAGTAATAAATATGTACAAACATATATACATATATACAGGTGCTGTGGGGAAGGGAAGGAGGTAGTTTTCATGTATTTTACTGAATGATTGGTCGGGACGTAATGCTATATTTTATTCCCAGGACTGTGTGATTAAAAATAGGTTTTCCTAAGGGCTTAGTACAACATGTCAGACTTAATAGGAACTGAATCAATACTATTACTACCGCTACCGTTACTACTATGGCTAAGATTTGCTGGCAATGGAAGCTAGAGATATATTATATTGGTTTCCTCTTTCAATTCTCTCCTCCTCTAGATGGTAAGCTTCTTGTTGTCAGGGAACATGTCTACCGACTTTGTTATACTGTATACTTTGTTAGACCAAGTGCTTGGTACAGTGCTCTGCACACAGTCAGTGCTCAATAAATATAATCGATTGATTGATTAGTAATAGAGATATATTGGTTAGGTAGGGACCGTCTCTATATATTGCCAACTTGTACTTCCCTAGCACTTAGTACAGTGCTCTGCATACAGTAAGTGCTCAATAAATATAATCGATTGATTGACTTTTAGACTGTGAGCCCACTGTTGGGTAGGGACTGTCTCTATATGTTGCCAGCTTGTACTTCCCAAGCGCTTAGTACAGTGCTCTGCACACAGAAAGCGCTCAATAAATACGATTGATGATGATGATGATTAGTCATAGAGATATATTATATTGGTTCGGTAGGGACCGTCTCTATTTGTTGCCAGCTTGTACTTCCCAAGCGCTTAGTACAGTGCTCTGCACACAGTAAGCGCTCAATAAATACGATTGAATGAATTTTGGTTTCCTCTTTCAGTTCTCTCCTCCTCTAGATGGTAAGCTTCTTGTTGTCAGGGAACATGTCTACCGACTTTGTTATACTGTATACTTTGTTATACCAAGTGCTTGGTACAGTGCTCTGCACACAGTCAGTGCTCAATAAATATAATCGATTGATTGATTAGTAATAGAGATATAGTATATTGGTTAGGTAGGGGCCGTCTCTATATGTTGCCAGCTTGTACTTCCCAAGCGCTTAGTACAGTGCTCTGCACACAGTAAGTGCTCAATAAATATAATTGATTGATTGATTAGTTATATTGGTTGGGTAGGGACCGTCTCTATATGTTGCCAGCTTGTACTCCCCAAGCACTTAGTACAGTGCTCTGCACACAGTAAGCGCTCAATAAATACGATTGAATGAATATTGGTTTCCTCTTTCAGTTCTCTCCTCCTCTAGATGATAAGCGTCTTGTTGTCAGGGAACATGTCTACCGACTTTGTTATACTGTATACTTTGTTATACCAAGTGCTTGGTACAGTGCTCTGCACACAGTAAGTGCTCAATAAATATAATCGATTGATTGATTAGTAATAGAGATATATTATATTGGTTGATAGGGACCATCTCTGTATGTCGCCTTGTACTTCCCAAGTGCTTAGTACAGTGCTCTGCGCACAGTAAGTGCTCAATAAATATAATTGATTGATTAGTAATAGAGATATATTATATTGGTTGGGTAGGGACCGTTTCTATATGTTGCCAGCTTGTACTCCCCAAGCGCTTAGTACAGTGCTCTGCACACAGTAAGTGCTCAATAAATACGATTGAATGAATGAATGAATATTGGTTTCCTCTTTCAGTTCTCTCCTCCTCTAGATGATAAGCGTCTTGTTGTCAGGGAACATGTCTACCGACTTTGTTATACTGTATACTTTGTTAGACCAAGTGCTTGGTACAGTGGTCTGCACACAGTCAGTGCTCAATAAATATAATCGATTGATTGATTAGTAATAGAGATATATTATATTGGTTGGGTAGGGACCGTCTCTATATGTCACCAACTTGTACTTCCCAAGTGCTTAGTGCAGTGCTCTGCACACAGTAAGTGCTCAATAAATATAATCAGTTGATAGATTAGTAACAGAGATATATTGGTTGGGTAGGGACCGTCTCTAAATGTTGCCAACTTGTACTTCCCAAGCGCTTAGTACAGTGCTCTGCACACAGTAAGCGCTCAATAAATACGATTGAATGAATGAATGAATACTGGTTTCCTCTTTCAGTTCTCTGTAATGAGAGTGATTAATTAATCAATAAGAATAAGAATAATTGCATTTGTTAAGCGCTTACTATGTGCCAAGCACTGTTCTAAGCACTGGGGTAGATACAAGGTTATCAGTTGTCCCATGTGGGGCTCACAGTCTTAATCTCCATTTTACAGATGAGGTAACTGAGGCACAGAGAAGTTAAGTACCTTGCCCAAAGTCACACAGCTGACAAGTGGCAGAGCTGGGATTAGAACCCACGACCTGTGACTCCCAAGCCCGTGCTCTTTCCGCTATGCCGCACTGCTTCCCCAATGGTATTTATTGAGCACGTACGGCGGCAGAACACTGTACTAAGTGTTTGGGAGATTATAATAGAACAAATCAGAGGTCCTGGGTTCTAATCCCAGCTCTGCTCCTTGCCTGTTGTGTCACCTTGAGCAAATCATCAAACTTCTTTGTACCTCAGTTTCCTCATCTGTAAAATGGGAATCCAATACCTGCTCTCCCTTCCACTTAGACTGTGAGCCCCAGGTGAGGTAGGGACTGTATCCGACCTGATTATGGAAGCAGCTTGGCCCAGTGGACAGAGCACGGGCCTGAGAGTAAGAAGGTCATTGGTTCTAATCCTGCCTCCACCACTTGCCTGCTGTGTGACCTTGGGGAAGTCACTTCACTTCTCTGGGCCTCAGTTCCCTCATCTGTAAAATGGGGATTAAGACTGTGAACCCTATGGTGGACAGGGACTTCGTCCAACCCGATTATCTTGTAACTTGTATCTTGTTGCCAACTTGTACTTCCCAAGCACTTAGTACAGTGCTCTGCACACAGTAAGCACTCAATAAATACGATTGAATGAACTACTCCAGTGCTTGGAACAGTGCCTGGTGCATAATAAGCACTTAACAAATACTATTATTATTATTATCTTGTGCCGACTTGTACTTCCCAAGCGCTTAGTACAGTGCTCTGCACACAGCAAGCGCTCAATAAATACGATTGAATGAACTACTCCAGTGCTTGGAACAGTGCCTGGTGCATAATAAGCACTTAACAAATACTATTATTATTATTATCTTGTGCCGACTTGTACTTCCCAAGCGCTTAGTACAGTGCTCTGCACACAGCAAGCGCTCAATAAATACGATTGAATGAACTACTCCAGTGCTTGGAACAGTGCCTGGTGCATAATAAGCACTTAACAAATACTATTATTATTATTATCTTGTGCCGACTTGTACTTCCCAAGCGCTTAGTACAGTGCTCTGCACACAGTAAGCGCTCAATAAATACAATTGAATGAACTACTCCAGTGCTTGGAACAGTGCCTGGCGCATAATAAGCACTTAACAAATACTATTATTATTATTATCTTGTGCCGACTTGTACTTCCCAAGCGCTTAGTACAGTGCTCTGCACACAGCAAGCGCTCAATAAATACGATTGAATGAACTACTCCAGTGCTTGGAACAGTGCCTGGCGCATAATAAGCACTTAACAAATACTATTATTATTATTATCTTGTGCCGACTTGTACTTCCCAAGCGCTTAGTACAGTGCTCTGCACACAGCAAGCGCTCAATAAATACGATTGAATGAACTACTCCAGTGCTTGGAACAGTGCCTGGCGCATAATAAGCACTTAACAAATACTATTATTATTATTATCTTGTGCCGACTTGTACTTCCCAAGCGCTTAGTACAGTGCTCTGCACACAGTAAGCGCTCAATAAATACAATTGAATGAACTACTCCAGTGCTTGGAACAGTGCCTGGCGCATAATAAGCACTTAACAAATACTATTATTATTATTATCTTGTGCCGACTTGTACTTCCCAAGCGCTTAGTACAGTGCTCTGCACACAGCAAGCGCTCAATAAATACAATTGAATGAACTACTCCAGTGCTTGGAACAGTGCCTGGCGCATAATAAGCACTTAACAAATACTATTATTATTATTATCTTGTGCCGACTTGTACTTCCCAAGCGCTTAGTACAGTGCTCTGCACACAGCAAGCGCTCAATAAATACGATTGAATGAACTACTCCAGTGCTTGGAACAGTGCCTGGCGCATAATAAGCACTTAACAAATACTATTATTATTATTATCTTGTGCTGACTTGTACTTCCCAAGCGCTTAGTACAGTGCTCTGCACACAGTAAGCGCTGAATAAATACGATTGAATGAACTACTCCAGTGCTTGGAACAGTGCCTGGCGCATAATAAGCACTTAACAAATACTATTATTATTATTATCTTGTGCCGACTTGTACTTCCCAAGCGCTTAGTACAGTGCTCTGCACACAGCAAGCGCTCAATAAATACGATTGAATGAACTACTCCAGTGCTTGGAACAGTGCCTGGCGCATAATAAGCACTTAACAAATACTATTATTATTATTATCTTGTGCCGACTTGTACTTCCCAAGCGCTTAGTACAGTGCTCTGCACACAGCAAGCGCTCAATAAATACGATTGAATGAACTACTCCAGTGCTTGGAACAGTGCCTGGCGCATAATAAGCACTTAACAAATACTATTATTATTATTATCTTGTGCCGACTTGTACTTCCCAAGCTCTTAGTACAGTGCTCTGCACTCAGTAAGCGCTCAATAAATACGATTGATTGATTGATTAGTACAGTGCTTGGCATATAGTAAGCGTTTAATGAATACCGTCATGATCATCACTATTCCTTAGTACAGTGCCGTGCACACAGTACGCGCCCAATAAATACGATTGAGTGAATATTCCTTCCTTTCTCAAGACGGTTGTTTTCTCTTTCCTAACTTTATCAGTTTTCTCATTCTTTGGGATTAGATTGGATTTTGGAGATAGAATTGCCGATTCCAGTCAGCGAATTAATGTAAATACACTGGGAAAAACGGACCGATGAAGTCAGACGCACAAGGCTCATTTTGTGTATCAGCATGTAAACCCGGAAAGTGCAGGTGAACATAGTATTGTAAGGAGCGTGGTGGCACTACTGACTCACTGGACATTCATCTAAACTCCATGTGTCTGTGAGTTATATATTTAGAATCTGTTTCAGTTTTTTTTAGAGGAAACAGGTGACTATCTATTCTGGAAAAATTAACAAAGGCTTGGGGGCCGACACCAAGAGAGAGCGAGAATAGGAGCAGTTATAATTCTGATTAAAAGTACTTCAACCCAACCCGGGCGTGGATGTATATTCAACAGAAGTGTTCAGTAACTCTCCCTTTTGGTTTCCTTTACTAACGCACAAAAGAGTGTACGCGCGTAATCCAAATTTAAAAGCTTGAAGTTTTCTGTAATGAGAGGGATTAACGAATCAACAATAAGAAGAGTAATGGCATTTGTTAAGCGCTTACTGTCAATCAATCAATCAATCAATCGTATTTATTGAGCACTTACTATGTGCAGAGCACTGTACTAAGCGCTTGGGAAGTACAAATTGGCATCACATAGAGACAGTCCCTACCCAACAGTGGGCTCACAGTCTAAAAGGGGGAGACAGAGAACAGAACCAAACATACCAACAAAATAAAATAAGTACGATAGAAATGTACAGGTAAAATAAATAAATAGAGTAATAAATATGTACAACCATATATACATATATACAGGTGCTGTGGGGAAGGGAAGGAGGTAAGACGGGGGGATGGAGAGAGGGACGAGGGGGAGAGGCTACTATGTGCCAAGCACTGTTCTAAGCACTGGGGTAGATACAAGGTTATCAGGTTGTCCCACATGGGGCTCACAGTCTTAATCCCCACTTTACAGGTGAGGTAACTGAGGCACAGAGAAGTTAAGTAACTTGCCCAAAGTCACACAGCTGACAAGTGAAGAAGCTGGAGAAGCAGCGTGGCTCAATGGAAAAGAGCACGGGCTTTGGAGTCGGAGGGCAGGGGTTCAAATCCTGGCTCCGCCACTTGTCAGCTGTGTGGCTTTGGGCAAGTCACTTAACTTCTCTGGGCTTCAGTTACCTCATCTGCAAAATGGGGATTAAGACTGTGAGCCCCTTGGGACAACCTGATCACCTTGTAACTCCCCCAGCACTTAGAACAGTGCTTTGCACATAGTAAGTGTTTAATAAATGCCATTATTATTATTATTAAGCGGCAGAGTTGGCATTAGAACCCACGACCTGCAACTCCCAAGCCCGTGCTCTTTCCGCTAAGCCGCACTGCTTCCCCAGTGATATTTATTGAGCACGTACGGTGGCAGAACACTGTACTAAGTGTTTGGGAGATTATAATAGAACAAAGTTGGTAGACATATTCCTTGCCCATAAGGAGCTTACCCCTCTTCTCTCTTCCTCTTTTTAATAAGAAAGAACAGCTTGGCCGAGTGGAAACAATAAGGGGCTGGGAGTCAGAGGACCTTGGCTATGCCACTTGTCTGCTAGGTGACCTTGGGACAGTCACTTAACTTCTCTGGGCCTCAAGTTCCTCATCTGTGCAATGTTGATTAAATACCTTTTCTCCTTCCTATTTTGACCACGAGCTGCCTGTGGGAAAGAGACATTGTCCAACATGACTAATCTGTGTCTATCCCAGCACACAGTAAGCACTCAATAAATACGATTGATTGATTGGCACATAGTAAGCACTTAACAAACATTATTGTTATTATTATTTCTATTAATAACAAACAACTTCCTATGGAATAATTTCTCCTAGGAAAACCCCCACTCATCCCTGCCTTTTTTTCAGAAATGCCCCAAGCTTCTGTTCTCCTCTCAGTCAATCAATCAATGAATCAGTCGTATTTATTGAGTGCTTACTGTGTTCAGAGCACTGTGCCAAGCACTGGGGAGAGTACGACATAACCATTAAACGGAGTTGGTAGGCACATTCCCTGCCTACGACGAGCTTAGAGCCCAAAGGAAGAGACAGACATTAATAGAAATAAATAAATTACGGAGATGTTCTTAAGCGCTGTGGGGCTGAGGGGGTAAATAAAGGGAGCAAATCAGGGCAACGCAGAACTCGACTACTGTGAAATAACAGCCGGGACGCAGGGATGAAAAATAATCAATCAATCAATCGTATTTATTGAGCACTTACTGTGTGCAAAGCACTGTACTAAGCACTTGGGAAGTACAAGTTGGCAACATATAGAGACAGTCCCTACCCAACAGTGGGCTCACAGTCTGAAAGGGGGATACAGAGAACAAAACCAAACATACTAACAAAATAAAATAAATAGAATAGATATGTACAAGTAAAATAAATAAATAGAGTAATAAATACGTACAAACATATATACATATATACAGGTGCTGTGGGGAAGGGAAGGAGGTAAGATGGGGGGATGGAGAGGGGGACGAGGGGGAGAGGGATAAGGGAAAAATAAGATATTGTACTGCATAATGGAGTTGGGGTATTAGTGAAACATTGTTTGTTCATACAGCGCTAGCTGCCAGTTGCTTTGCTGGTGAAGAGTTAAGGAAAGACCCACCAGATGAGAGCTCTCAAAGTCCAGGGATAGAAGCTTAGGGTTTCGTCCATTCATCCACAGAAGGCTCCAAAGCTGGTTTAAGTTTTGCTGAAATACTCAATAAATACCACCGATTGACTGTAAGCTCGTTGTGGGCAGGGAATGTGTCTAGCAATTCTGTTACATTATACTCTCCCAAGCCCTTAGTGCAGTCCTCCACACACAGCAAGTGCTCGATAAATACCATCATCAATTGATAGATTAACTAGAATCTCCCCCTCCTCCTCCTCTCCTTCCCCCCTGCCTTACTTCCTTCCCCTCCCCACAGCACCTCTATATATGTATATATGTTTGTATGTATTTATTACTCTGTTTATTTATTTTATTTGTACAGATTTATTCTATTTATTGTATTTTGTTAATGCGTTTTGTTTTGTTCTCTGTCTCCCCCGTCTAGACTGTGAGCCCACTGTTGGGTAGGGGCCGTCTCTAGATGTTGCCAACTTGTACTTCCCAAGCGCTTAGTCCAGTGCTCTGCACACAGTAAGCGCTCAATAAATACGATTGAATGAATGAATGAATGAAAGACAAGGGGGGGGCCTTCACACTGACACCATTCTTGTCCTTTTAACTGCAGGCCCCTCCCCCGGGGAGGAGAGACAGTCTTCACCACTAAGTGGCCACTGTGCTTGAGTGCCTTCTGATTTTTCCAATGTATTTTTCAGAGGTTTTTGAGGTTTTTCTTCCAGCTGTCAGATGCCCAGTCGCTCTGTGACTCTTGCACTGACACAGGTGACGCTCCTCTGAACCCAATCCGATTGGTCAGTATGATTTCTTTTAGTAAACTGGTTGGATTCAAGATATTTTGTAAGGGAACGAATTGCTATTTAAACCGTGCTTCTGGGTCTTTCAACTTGAATCTTTAACGTTCCAGCTAATTGGGCCCCAAAGCGGCAGTTAGACTAGAGACCTACTGCCTGATAATGTGGCATTCAGCCGTGACTACTGCTCAAATGATTTCCTTCTGTTTGGAGAGCATCAGGATGGAAATCTCTTTTTGATTGCAGGTCGTGCCTTTGAAGGGGTGATTTCACTGTAATAGAAATGGTCTGTAACCTGCATGCTGCTCATAGCTGTTATCCTGAACATATGATGGGTTTCCAAATCATGTTTCAGAATGGTATGATGGACATGCAGAATAAAAGGCTCTTTTTCCTTATTATGCCCTGTGATTTCAACATGATTTATCTTCTGCTTCCTTTCTTTACTCTCTTTTAGACTGTGAGCCCACTGTTGGGTAGGGACTGTCTCTATGTGTTGCCAACTGGTACTTCCCAAGCGCTTAGTACAGTGCTCTGCACACAGTAAGCGCTCAATAAATACGATTGATTGATAGAATAGGATAGATGAGTTTGCAATATTAGGTTCTTAGTTACATTTGCAGTGGATGTGACAAAGCAGGTGAAACCTAGGCTTGTAACCCTAGACGTTTAATATTAACTGATAAGGCGTGTTTGACCAGTGCCAGTGAATTATGGGTTGGCTTTATGAAAATCTCTTTGGTAACAGAAATATACAACACATTTGGTCATATTGATAAAGTGATAAAACCTAACTGCTTAGGTCAAACAGTAATTTTACATTTTTTCATTGAGCAGTTGTAAATTTCTAGTGCTTTAAGAGACAGACTTCAGTTAACTACTACCTAGATTTGGAAAGTTTATTCCTGAATGAGAATGAGTTCAGTGTACATTTTTTTATGTACTTGTCAGTTGTCCCAGAAAAGTTTCACCTGAATTTTGACCACAATATAAAGCCTTAATCGTATCCTTCAGAGAAGCAGTGTGCCTAGAGAAGCAGTGTGGCTCGGTGGAAAGAGCCCAGGCTTGGGAGTCAGAGGTCATGGGTTCTAATCCCTGCTCCGCCACTTGTCAGCTGTGTGACCTTGGGCAAGTCACTTAACTTCTCTGGGCCTCAGTTACCTCATCTGTAAAATGGGGATTAAGACTGTGAGCCCCAAGTGGGACAACTGGATTAGCTTGTCTGTGCCCCAGTGCTTAGAACAGTGCTTGGCACATAGTAAGCACTTAGCAGATACCATTATTATTATTATTATTATTACCCATGACCAGAAAACAGATATCATGATGAAAGATGGTCTTGATTTCTAATGTTGCTGTAGTAAGTGTTTTCCTTTGATTACTATTATTATTAACCCTCACTTTCATGCATTAGTCTTTTTGTCCACCTCATGAGGTAGAAGGGTGTTGCTCTCTGCATTCTCTGAGCCAGAAACCCGGAGCAGGATCCAGGACTCCTTCTTAATCAATCAATCAATCAATCGTATTTATTGAGCGCTTACTATGTGCAGAGCACTGTACTAAGCGCTTGGGAAGTACAAATTGGCAACACATAGAGACAGTCCCTACCCAACAGTGGGCTCACAGTCTAAAAGGGGGAGGCAGAGAACAAAGCCAAACATACCAAAAAAATAAAATAAATAGGATAGAAATGTACAAGTAAAATAAATAAATAAATAGAGTAATAAATATGTACAACCATAGTACATATGTACAACCATATGTACAACCACTCCTTCTTGCAGTGGCTACTTCTGCTCCAAGATTTGCTAGTTTCTAATCCTAAGGAAACAATATTAATAATAATAATGATGGTATTTGTTAAGCGCTTACTATGTACCAAGCATTGTTCTAAGCCCCGGGGTAGAGACAAGCTAATCCGGTTGTCCCATGTGGGGCTCACAGTCTTAATCCCCATTTTACAGATGAGGTACCTGAGGCCCAGAGAAGTTAAGTGACTTGCCCAAAGTCACACAGCTGATAAGTGGCAGAGCCAGGATTAGAACCCACAACCTCTGACTCCCAAGCCCCGGGCTCTTTCCACTAAACCGCACTGCTTTCCTAATAGCATCACTCTAGAGCAGCTATGGTAGTACCTTGACAGAAGTCTCTTTAACAAATATGTTTGCTGATGGAAGGGATAGCAGTAATTGCCCAGGGGTCATAATGAGTTCATTCATTCATTCAGTCATATTTATTGAGCACTTATTGTGTGCATTGCACTGTTCTAAGCACTTGGGAGAGTACAATACAACTACAAACAAAAACATTCCCTGCCCACAACAAGGTCACAGTCTTAGAGGTGGAATGATCTTTAGTGTCTCATAATACTAATTATGGTATTTGTTAAGCACTGTACCAAACAGCAGAGTAGATACAAGATAATCTGGTTGGAAACGGTCCCTATCCCACATGAGACTCACAGTAGGAGGAAGAATGGGTATTTAATCCCCATTTTACAGGTGAGGAAACTGAGGCACCAAAAAGTTAAGTAACCGGCTCAAGGTCACACAATAATAATGAATAATTATTTATAACATGCAAGCAAGTGGCAGAGCTGGGATTAGAAAGCCAGTTCTCTCATTCCCAGGTCCGTGCTCTTTCCATTGGGACACATTGTTTCTCAGTGGAAAAGCCCACTCAGGACCCTAGAGTATTTTCCCATGGAGTAACAGTTCCCAATTTCTGAATATCCTCTTATGCACCTAGTTCAAGAAACTGATACCTTCTGAAGGACTTCGAAAAGCAAGGTGTGTTGAGAGCAGTCCAGACCATTCATATTTACTAGGTTAATCTGTGTTTTTTTTCCTCCAGAAATGTGTACTCTACTGGCCAGAAAAGAGAGGGATATATGGAAAAGTTGAAGTTTTGGTTATCGGTGTGAAAGAATGTGATAACTACACAGTCCGTGACCTTACCCTAAAGGTAATGATCCTCTCACGGAGAATTAATGCTCTAAAGTGAATATAAAGTGAATACTTTAGCATCAGGTTTCTAGAATGTTTTATTCTTCTGTGGGGGAATTGATGCACATTAAATAAAGGCATAGTAGATTAAAAGAAATTCAGTCATTTCAGCGTCTGAAAAAACGTTAAATTCCATTCATAATGCATTGTTTGAACTAGAATGAGCATAGGGAAGGGATGTTAAACAGATTCCTGATGTCAGGTTTTGTACCACATTTTGAATAGCTTGAGCTATCATAAATACAGTTTGCTGAAGAATATTTAATAATTTCATGGGCTGTGGTTGAGGCACTGTGATGTCAAAACCCGTTTTCGTCTTAGCAAAAACAAAAGGGATAATGGCATTTGTAGGCGTGGAAAGCAATATGATTATGTTTCTAGGTGATCTACATAAACCCTTTTTTTTCCAGTTCAGAATGCTATCTATCTGCAGAGTAGGCTGTTTCGAAGCAAGGTTGTTCACCAAATTTAGGGAAAACCCATTTTTTTCCAGTTCAGAATGTTGTCTATCTGCAGAGTAGGCCGTTTTGAAGCAGGGTTGTTCACCAAATTTAGGGAAAGTTGAAATCATCCTAGGGAATGGAGATAAAAGCTTGTTTTCTCTTAAGATAACAACTGTCTTAGTGTTTTCAGTCTTACCTGTAACATTCCTTCTAGAAAGTGTGGATTTAAGGTGGTAAAGAATAGAGATGGTTGTAATAGAAGTGATCTTGCAAAAGAATCTTTTCAGGGAATCTGAGGTGATGGATTCCATTGGTCAGGGGGAGTGGTTAGGTATAAGAATAATGTGCCTTATGTTCGCAAATATAAAGAACATCTCTAGAATCAAGAACCATGAATCACATTTCTGTTTTGGCACATCAATTAGTTTGTGACCTTTGTGCTAACCCAACTAAAGGCAAGGCTTTCTAGAACTCCATCCTGAGGAGGAAACTTTCTCCAAACAAATAAGGATCCAAAGAGCAACTAGAAAGTTAGGAAAGAGTTGTCTGGTATATTTACGGAAATTATGTCCCATGAATTGACTGAACTCTATCCCCCCGAAATGATCCCATGATTGATGGAGTGTTGCTTTCTGGCCATGGTCTTTTCCAGCAAGGAAGCCACACCCAAAATGTGAAGCATTATTGGTACACGTCCTGGCCGGACCACAAGACCCCAGACAGTGCTCAGCCGCTTCTGCAGCTCATGCTGGATGTGGAAACGGACAGAATGGCCTCTGTTGGGAGGGGGCCGATTGTTGTACATTGCAGGTGAGACACTATGCTGTAGTATCTAGATGCTCAGAATGAGACACAGTTTCTCCAAAGAGATGGGCTTTGTGTGTGTGTGTTGAAGAATTGACAAGCAGAGATATTTGCAAGCAGTCAGAGCTACTCAGAAGGAAAGTGCTATCAGAATGATTGATAGAAAATTACATAGGGGACCACTTCCATTCATTTTTCCAGACACTGCGGAGTTATTTGAATGAGGAATGGGTAATTCCCTGTCACCCTACTTGAATATCTCCAGTTTTGTTGTTTTGGTGGGTTGTTTTTTTTTTTTTCAGGCCAAAACATCATCTTAAAAAATGTGACAATATTTTTATTTTGTGTCTTTTCAGTGCTGGCATAGGAAGAACTGGGTGTTTCATTGCTACGTGCATTGGCTGTCAACAATTGAAGGAAGAAGGAGTAGTAGACGTATTAAGCATTGTTTGTCAGCTACGGGTAGACAGGTGAGTTGCTAAGAGAACTATTTGGGTATACACAAGGCCTGTGTCCTTTTAGAACTCACCGAGCTGAAAGAAGCAGTGTTGTCTAGTAGAAAGAGCTTGGGCCTGGATGTCAGAGGACCTGAGTTCTAATTCCTGCTCCGCCACATGTCTTCTGTGTACCTTGGGCAAGTCGCTTATCTTATCTGTGCCTCAGTTACCTCATCTGTAAAATGGGGATGAAAACTGTGAGTTCCTTGTGGTGCATGGACTGTGTCTAACCTGGTCATCTATGTACCCCACACATAGTACAGTGCCTGGCACATAGCAAATGCCATTTTTACAAAAAGAAGTGAACACAGCATTAGTGAAGTGTGGATGGCTCCTAAGCCAATAACTCATATCTGACAATCTTGCTTAAGGAAGTGATGCTTGGAACACAAACTATCAGAGGCAAGGAAATCCAAAATTAACACTTGCATTCATTCATTCATTCAATCATATTTATTGAGTGCTTACTGTGTGCAGAGCACAGTACTAAGCACTTGGGAAGTACAAGTTGGCAACATATAGAGACGGTCCCTACCCAACAACAGGCTCACAGTCTAGAAGGGGGAGACAGACAGCAAAACAAAACACGTGGACAGGTGTCAAGTCGTCAGAACAAATAGAATTAAAGCTAAATCATCATCATCAATTGTATTTATTTAGCACTTACTGTGTGCACAGCATTGTACTAAGCACTTGGGAAGTACAAGTTGGCAACATATAGAGACAGTCCCTACCCAACAGTGGGCTCACAGTCTAAAAGGGGGAGACAGAGAACAAAACCAAACATACTAACAAAATAAAATAAATAGAATAGATATGTACAAGTAAAATAAATAAATAAATAGAGTAACAAATATGTACAAACATATATACATATATACAGGTGCTGTGGGGAAGGGAAGAAGGTAAGATGGGCCTCATTCTAGAGAGGGGGACGAGGGGGAGAGGAAGGAGGGGGCTCATCCAGTCATTCTTTCCACCAGCCCAGATGGAAAGAGAAATGAATCCACCAAATAAGACCTCCACAAAACCCAGGGAACATTGGTGGCCTTACATTCTGCTCATCTAGTCACAGCACTTTGCTGATTTTCATTTATATTTTCTGTAATTTTCTGGCACATCATTAACAAAATAAATAAAATAGTAAATACGTACAAGTAAAATAAATAGAGTAATAAATCTGTACAAACATATATGCAGGTGCTGTGGGGAGGGGAAGGAGGTAGGGCTGGGGGGATGGGGAGGAGGAGAGGAAAAAGGGGGCTCAGTCCGGGATTTTCACATCATAATGTGTGTGTGTGTTTGCTGCCTTTATTTATCCCAAGCTTGCTAGTCTTGATCCTCCAAAGCACAGCCTGACAGAACCTATTCAATCAATCAGTGGTATTTACTGAGTGCTTACTATGGGCAGAGCACTGTACTAAGTGCTTGGAAAAGTACAACAGAGTTAACAGACACATTCCCTGCCCTTAATGAGCTTACAGTCTAGAGGACTAGACTGTAAGAATGAAGTGCTTCATTTATTGTTATTATTGTTATTATTATTATTATGGTATTTGTTACACACTTACTATGTGCCGAGCACTGTTCTAAACACTGGGGGAGATACAAGGTTATCATGTTGTCCCAGGTGGGGCTCACAGCCTTAACCAGGATCAGAACCCATGACCTCTGACTCCCAAGCCTGTGCTGTTTCCACAAAGCCACGCTGCTCATCAAAAGGGTGGTCTCATTCACAGCTTTATATGAATCAACAGTCCACCTTACTAGCCCTAATTGAAGCGAGTTTTGCTAGCCCCCCTGTGCCTCATTCTAGAGAAATAAAACTCCAGGGTGAATTCCCAAAGTGGCTGTTTAGGAAAGAGGCAGTTCAGCTGATGCTTGTTGGGGAAAAAAGCCCCAGACCTTTAGAAAAAACCTAGAAGAGGAAGAGGCAAACTAGAAGGAGCATGTGGCAGAGCGGTGGGAATTCCTGCAGACCCTCTGGAGGGCATTCCGTCTGCACACAGTAAGCGCTCAATAAATACGATTGAATGAATGAAGTCAAGGTATTGCAATAGAACCCTGAGCTCTTAAGTTCTTAGAATCCGTAAAAGGCAGCCACACAGTTTCCAAAGGTCACAACTGTTAGGTGCCTTGCTTCACAACACAAGGGATTCCAGGTGGTTGAAGGTATAGTGAATTGGAATAATCAATCCATCAATCAATCTTTTATTGAGCGCTTGCTGTGTGCAAAGCTCAGTACTAAGCACTTGGAAGAGTACAGTACCACAGAGTTGGGAGGCATGTTCCCCGGCTGACAATAAGCTTGTAGCCCAGAGGAGGACATTCATATGAGTAAATTCTGGATATGTACATGAAGTTCTGTGGGGCCGAGGGAGGGCTGACTAAGGGGAGAAAATCCAAGTGCAAGCGTGACCCTGAAGTGAGTGGGAGAAGAGGAAATGAGGGGTTTTCCCAGGGAAGGCCTCGTGGATGAGATGCACCTTCAATAAGGCTTTGAAGGTAGGTAGAGGGATGATAATAATAAGCATTTGTTAAGCACTTACTATGTGCAAAGCACTGTTTTAAGCGCTGGGGAGGATACAGGGTGATTAGGTTGTCCCACGTGGGGCTCACAGTCTTAATCCCCATTTTACAGATGAGGTAACTGAGGCCCAGAGAAGTTAAGTGACTTTGCCCAAGATCACACAGCAGACATGTGGCGGAGTTGGTATTCGAACCCATGACCTCTGACTCCAAAGGCCGGGCTCTTTCCACTGAGCCACGCTGCTTCTCTAGGGATAGACACAAACCTCCTGAGATTGAAAGGAGTCCAACCTATAAGTTTATATTTACCACCTCCACCAACTGTAGAAAAGTCGCTGTCGAATCCGATTTCCTGTCTCTGGAAGAGTGGATGACTTCTTGGCCGTCCAAAGAGGTAACTGAATGGGGAGGATTCCACCTTTCATTCAACTGTAAGCTCATTATGGGCAGGGAGCGTGTCTGATAATTCTGTTGTATTGTCCTCTCCCAAGTGCTTAATACAGTGCTCTGCACTCAATAGGTAGCAATGATTGATTGATTGATTTGACAGGAAAAGAGAAAGTGCTGCTGGGGCTTGGCGGATTCTGAGGATGAAGCCTGAAACATCTGCTCTTAACGTAGTGAAAGTGGAGACCCCGGCTACTGAGCCTTCAAAGTTATATCTTTAGACTTATAATAATAATAATTATGGTATTTGTTAAGCGCTTACTATGTGCCAGGCACTGTACTAAGCGCTGGGGTGGATACAAGCAAACGGGTTGGACACAGTCCCTGTCCCACATGAGGCTCACAGTCTTGATCCCCATTTTACAGATGAGGTAACTGAGGCACAGAGAAGTTAAGTGACATACCCCAGGTCACCTAGCAGACAGGTGGTGGAGTTAGGATTTGAACCCCAGCCCTGTGCTCTAACCACTATTCACTTGTGCACTATTCCCTGCTGCTTCCCTATTGGCTAATTATTTATTTATTTATCGCATCAGCTAAATATCCCTATTTTTAGGCTCAAATTGCTGTTCCAGTACAGCTTATTAAAGTTCCGCTGTCATAAAGATTTTCATTACACCAGCCAGTGGTATTTATTGAACATTTGCTTTGTACAGGTTACTGTACAAAGCACTTGGAAAAGTACAAGAGAGTAAGTAGACATGATCCCTACCCTCAAGGAGCTAAACAATGTAGTGTACACGATTTGGATATAACCCGAAGGGAAAATTAGGAAATATTATTCCCTCAGCCTGAGTCTCTTGTGAAGCAGTGAGTTTCCCAAGTTGGCTCAAGTAGCTGAAACCGTGATGCAAATGTTTCTGCGTTGGTCCATTAAACAATGGTATTTTTTGAGGACTTACTGTGTGCAGAGCAATGTACTAAGCACTTGGCAGAGTAATAATAATAACAGTGGCATTTGTTAAGCTTTTACTGTGTGCCAGGCACTGTACTAAGCGCCGGGGTGGATACAAGCAAATTGGGTTGGACACAGTCCCTGTCCCACATGGGACTTACAGTCTCAATCTCCATTTTACAGCTGAGGGAACTGAGGTAAAGAGAAGTGAAATGACTTGCCTAAGGTCACACAGCAAAATAGCAGAGCCGGGATTTAGAACAGAGCAATTCTGTTCTAAAGAAGGATGGGAAGAAGGGTGGGAACAGAACAGAGCGTTGGTTGGTATACAAGATCCCTGCCTGCAAGGAGCTCACACTCTTGGGTTAAGGCGCAGTGCCGCTATGCCTCTCAGCTCTTTACTATGTTGTACTGGACAGTACTCTTGGTTAATTTGTGGTTTTGTAACTTTAGGGTATGTTTTATAATAAAACAGCTCATGAGTGGCAAGGATTAGAAACATTCTGCTAGTTTGAGACAACAATATGTAACTTGTATTAAAAAAAGTGTCTGAACCAATTATTTCCTTAGCCTATTAATTCCCACTGTATCAATGGTTACAGTAATGCAATGTTTTCATAGCCCAAGGTTCTTCAAGAATCCGGCTCTGGGTTATAGGAGAACTCGCTGTATTGGTTTCAAATGCTCACTATGGGGTGGGTCTGTTCACTCACTAACATTGGAAGGTTCACTGCTGATGAAACCTCTTGCAACTTTACTGTTCCCATTGCTATAAACTGTAAGATGATCCATTTTCCAATTAGATGTCCAGTTGCCCCATTTTAGATTCTATACCACACAAGCACTTACTGTTCTGGTTTACCCCAGCATATGCTTTCAATCACCTCCCTCTCCTGAATTGCCCCGCAAAACCTCCAGTCTTAGCATTTTAGTACACCTAGATTCTCTCAGAGAGTAAGGCAGTTTTTTCTCCAGCTAAACTGATATGGAAAAGTAATGTGAAACTGTTCTGGTTTCCAAGTCCGAAATTGCTGCTGAATTATTTAGAGATCTGTTGCTGAGTCATAGGCTTTGGACCAGTGCTTTAGAGATGTGAAACTCATCTTTTTCAATGACAGATTCAAGATTCTCAGACCCTTGGACTTGCCCTTGGAAGCTGAAGAGAGAAGAACCTCTCTCATTCATTTATTCATTCAATTGTATTTAGTGAGCGCTTACTGTGTGCAGAGCACTGTGCTAAGCGCTCCTCCTCCCTACTCCCTCTTGTCTCCTCCCCTGCCCTCCCACCTCTCTTTTTCCTCCTCCTTCTTTCTCCCTCTTCTCCTCCCTCCCCCCAAAGCAGCATGGTCTAGTGGAAAAAACATAAGCTTGGGAGTCAGAGACCGTGGGTTCTAATCCCGGGTCTGCCACGTGTCTGCTAAGTGACCTTGGGCAAGTCACTTAACTTCTCTGTCCCTCAATTATCTCATCTGTAAAATGGGGATTAAGAGTATGAGCCTCATGTGGGACAAGGACTGTATCCAACCTGATTACCTTGTGTCTACCCCGTCACTTAGAACAGTGCTTGGCACATAGTAAGCGCTTAACATTATTATTATTATTATTATTCCTTCTTCCCATCCTTCTTTCCAACCCCCTCCATTCTTCTCTCCCTCTATCCTCCCTATTTTCTCTCTCTTAGTCCAGGGTCCTCATAGCCAAAGCTTCTCATATCCTGAAGATCTCATATCCCAAGATTCTCATAGCCCAAGGTCTTCGTAACCCAAGACTATTTAAAATCTGTGTTTTCACCTGCTTCTAAGGGGAATTACTGACTGTCACAGTGCTCTGCTCCACCTATTATTCTACCCTTTCCTGCGTCATTCTTTGAGCTGAGAACAGAAGGGGTGAGAAGGATGATCCCATGCCCCCCAACAAATGGATCTGTGCAGTCTTATACCGTGGTATGTCTTTGGTTGCGAGGTGGTGGGGAAGAGGAAAGATGCTTTCT
The DNA here is from genome assembly GCF_015852505.1 of Tachyglossus aculeatus. Lineage (NCBI taxonomy): Eukaryota > Metazoa > Chordata > Mammalia > Monotremata > Tachyglossidae > Tachyglossus > Tachyglossus aculeatus. The sequence continues at coordinate 19,668,095 of NC_052079.1, read as the reverse complement.
TCCCCGCAACTTTTGAGCTCAAGGAGGCCTCCCACTGCAAACGTATAATAACCCAATCTCTCTGCTTAGAGTCGTCAGGCCCATTGTTATCACTGCTATTGTGGTTGTACTGATGACCAGTGCATTTTCACTGGTGTTTTTCTCTACACACAGTTCTCCTATAATTCAGGGGTTGTGTTAAGGATAATTCATGCTGTTACACTGACGATATCTAACTCCACCCTGATGTGCATATGCACAAAATACAGAGTGAAAATATGTGTAATGGTAATACTGAGTGAACAAACATCAGCTCTCCAGTCGCTGGTCGTTCACTAGGCAACAGAAGCCCTTACTGCGCTCTTGGCATCTGTACACCTGTTCCCTGAGGGTGGTCAGCATCTCTCAAGGACTAAGACTAAGTCTGTCCCCACAGGTCCCAGAAAGGCCCAGAAGAATCTAAGCTGACCCCTCCCAGGGCATACCAGGATTTCCACCATCTGTAACCCAGCCCGCACACTTCTCTCTTCTAATGCTAACCTTCTGTATACCTCGATCTTGCCTATCTCGCCGCCAACCTCTCGCCCACGTCCTGCCTCTGTCCTGGAACTCCCTGCCTCCTCATATCTGACAGACAATTACCGTCCCCCTATTCAAAACCTTATAGAAGGCACATCTCCTCCAAGAGGCCTTCCCTAATCCTTCTTTTCCTTTTCCTCAACTTCCTTCTGAGGTGCCCCGACTTGATCCCTTTATTCGTCCTCGCTCCCAGCCCCACAGCACTTATGTACAGACCTATATGTTGCCAACTTGTACTTCCCAAGCGCTTAGTACAGTGCTCTGCACACAAATACGATTGATGATGATGATGATATGTAACTTATTGATTTATATTAATGTCTCTCTCCCCCTCTGGACTGTAAGCTTGTTGTGGGCAGAGAAAGTGTCAGTTATATTCGACTCTCCAAGCATTCAATCCAGAGTTCGGCACACAGTAAGCGCTCAATAAATCCAATTGACCGACAAGACTGTCAGAGTAATTCCTCGGTAGCCTTGGTCTCTGTCCAGCTGAGAACTGCATCGGGTAGGGCTGTGAAACTGGCAGGGTCTCTGACCACTGAGCAGAAGAGGTAACTGGCCTGGACTCACAGTGCTCTACGGGGTAGCCAGCTGCCACTCATCTTCCGCCGCAATTTCTGGACTACATTAGCTCCAGCAGTGCCAGAGAAATGAGCACCTACTTTCTTCTTTACCACTTTGCCTGTCCCTAATTCATTCAATCGTGTTTATTGAGCACTTACTGTGTGCAGAGCACTGTACTAAGCACATGAGAGAGTACAATAGAACAATAAACAGACACATTCCCTGTCCACCATGAGTTTCCTAATCTGTTTTAATGTCTGTCTCCCCCTGTAGACTGTAAGCTCCTCATGAGCAGGGACACCAACTCTGTATGCTACACACAGTAAGCACCCAATAAATACCATTGATTGATTGATTGATTGGTAAAAACAGTAGATCTGGGTGGAAGAAGCAAACTTTAGTCCCGAGACCCCAGTGAAGTTCCTTTACCCCAGTGCCGTCGGAATCTTAGTGGACCCCGCTAGGATGTTACCTTAAGGTCCTTCATGTTCCCCTGAAGAGTTGTCTTGGTTCTAGAGCTAATAATAATGATAATAATAATAATAATAATAATAATAATGTACTTAAGTGTCCCGCCATCGACCCCCGGCCCATGTCACCCCCCGGGCCTGGAATGCCCTCCCTCTGCCCATCCGCCAAGCTAGCTCTCTTCCTCCCTTCATCTTACCTCCTTCCCTTCCCCATAGCACCTGTATATATGTATATATGTTTGTACATATTTATTACTCTATTTATTTATTTATTTATTTATTTTACCTGTACATATCTATTCTATTTATTTTATTTTGTTAATATGTTTGGTTTTGTTCTCTGTCTCCCCCTTCTAGACTGTGAGCCTACTGTTGGGTAGGGACTGTCTCTATATGTTGCCAACTTGTACTTCCCAAGCGCTTAGTACAGTGCTCTGCACACAGTAAGCGCTCAATAAATACGATTGATGATTATGATGATGAAGTGCTTACTATATACCAAGCACTGTTCTAAGCACCGGGGTAGATACGAGTTAATCAGTTTGGACATAGTCCCTGTCCCCCATGGGGCTCACAGTCTAAGTAGGAGGGAGGAGGATTTAATCCCAATTTTACAGATGAGGTAACAGGCCCAGAGAGGTGAAGTGATTTGCCCAAGGTCACACAGCAGACATGTGGCAGAGCCAGGATTAGAACACAGGTCCTCTGACACCCAGGCCCCTGCTTTTTCCACTAGGTCCCACTGCTTTTCATCAAGAGATGTAGTTGCCCAGGGCATGAGGAGTTTTTCCGTAGAAAAATCCTTTCCATAAACATGCCTGCTTCTTTGCAAAACCAGTCACTGTAGAAACAAGGGAAAGACCTTGGTATTTGAAGCATAAGTTTGGAGGGGCTTTGAAAGCTGTTCATTCTCTTCCTATCACTGAGAAAAATCTTGAACTAGACCAGAGACTTATCTAGTGTTAAAAATAATTGTGGCGTTAAGCATTTACTATGTGCCAAGCATTGTACTATTAATAACTAACCACTAACCGTATGAACAGATTGGACATAGTCCCTGTCTCACATACGGCTGGCTCTTAGCCTAAGGGGAAGGTGGAACAGGTATTTCATCCCCATTTTACAGATGAGGAAACTGAAGCACAGAGAGATTAAGCAGTTTATTCAAGTTCACACAGCAGACAAGTGGCATGGCTGAGCGTAGAACCAGCCCTGTGCTCTTTCCCCGTACAGTCGGTTTTCACGTAGTTTACATTCTAGTTGCTCTTGGTTGCTGTTTTTCTTGCGATATAGAAAACTGAGAAGTTCAGAATGGATAATGAGTAACTTTTGTTTTGAATAAAAGAGCAATTTGGCCACCACAGACACAGTGAAATGGGAGAGTAGGAGAAAATAATAGTGAGACCATTTACCAAGATTATAGGAAGCCAAACTCTGGATATTCAGGTATGCCCCTGTCTCTTTAAAATATTATTTTTCGGAACACTCTAAAAATGCTTAGAAGTGTGAGAGGAAATTGCAGTGGGAATTGCATTGCATTAATAAGCAATACGTGATTTTCAACAGAGAACGGTAGGGAAGGAGGAAAGAAGTGTGACCTGCTGCTACTTAACCTCTGTCAGCCTTTTTCTCCTCTTATAATTTCTTTAAAAGAAATGTCTTTGGAAGCCTGGGATGCTGGCAGGAGATTTTTGAAAAAGTTGGAATCAAATTTGGAAGCAAAGTTCATCGTAAAGGGAGCATGTTCCAATCTGTGGGGTTTTTTTTTAATTTCGTTTTTCACAGAAACAGGAAACAATCTGTTTAAAGCTACTTTTAGAGACCTGATGGTAATGTCTGTAGCTCCTCTGCACACCCTTACATCTAGAGACTTGACTTGGGGAATGAAATCCCAAAACCTTAATTTAGGCGATACCAAGCTGGTTCGAAAATACTTCCAGCTCATTGTTTAAATGTTTTGATTCAACTGATCGGTTTCATCCTTTTATACTAAATGTTGTTGGTGTGCATGGAGGAGAGAATGAGCCTGCAGAGATAGAAATTTCTTGGGCAGTGACAGCCAAAGAATCATGTTTCTTTTAAGGGCTGGCTGAAGCGGCTTGACTGCCTCTATATGTTGCCAACTTGTACTTCCCAAGTGCTTAGTACAGTGCTCTGCACACAGTAAGTGCTTAATAAATGCGATTGATTGATTGATTGATTGATATGACTTTGAAATTCTCTTCAACCCTACTCTCTTCATCTCCTTACAAAATGTTTGCTGGCCTCCCTTTTCCGGACTCTCAGCTCCCATCTACTGTTACCCATATTGTTAATAATGACGGTATTTGTTAATCACTTATTATGTGTGAAGCGCTGTTCTAAGTGCTGGGGGGGGATACAAGGTGATCAGGTTGCCCCAAGTGGGGCTCACAGTCTTCATCCGCACTTTACAGATGAGGGAACTGAGGCACAGAGAAGTTAAGTGGCTTGCCCAAGGTCACACAGCTGACAAGTGGCGGAGCCGGGATTCGAACCCATGACCTCTGACTCCCCAAGTCCATACTCTTCCACTGAGCCATGCTGCTTCTCTAACAGGGCAGAAGCTTTACCTTCAACTTGCAGTGTGCATGTGTGGACCACCCCCATCCTCAACTTCCAAGCAAAGGTAATACGTTTGCTTGCCCGAATCCTGAATATTTTTATAGATTTCCTATGCATTGCCAGCTTGGCTCTGCTCAGGAGACTAAAGAACACTTAGAAGACTCACTCATGGGGATAGATTGCAAGGTTCTTGAGAGTAGGGATTGTGTCTATCAACTTATTGTATTATACCCTCCCGAGTGCTTAATACAGTGTTGGATAAATACCACTGTTTCATTCATTCTTTCCATCATATTTATTGAGCACTTACTGTGTGCAGAGAGTACAATATAATAATAAAATGATTTATTCCCTGCCCACAGCAAGTTTACAGTCTAGAAGGCTGATTGGGTTGGTGTGGGTGAATGTGTATCCCTAATTGGGTAAGATAGTCATACCTTTGGTGATTCCATTCCACGATCAAAATGCGCTCTGGCATGAAGGTAAAGGTTGAGAAGCTATGGCTCACGAGACCCATTTGACTCTCCTCGGACTCAAATTTGGCTCTCGAGAAGAGGCCCCAAAGCCAGACTTGGGACCACACAGGCGATGCCATTAGCTTCTGCCACCGCAGCAAAAAGCCGTGCAGGAAACTGGGCAGGAAGTAGCCAGGTCACCCCACCCTTCTGAGCGGAAAAGGGGCTGAGATGGAGCCAAATGGCTGCTCGATGTCTCACCGGATGGAAGGGTGAGCTCAAGTCGTCCTCGCCCCTACCGCTCCCAGAACTCGCCACCCACCCACCTGAAGCGGTGTGGCCTAGTGGTTAAAACACGGGCCTAGGAATCAGAGAGACTTGGGTTCTAATCCACCCATCTGCTGTGTGACCTTAGGCAAGTCGCTTCACTTCTCTGCTGTGCCTCGGTTCCCTCATCTGTAAAGCGGGGGTGGAGACTGTGAGCTCCACGTGGAACAGGGACTGTGTCCAGAAGGATTATCTTGTGTCCACCCCAGTGCTTGCAGTAGTGTCTGGTACATAGTGAGCACTTAACAGATACCATTAAAAAAAAAAAATAGGGACTCCGAGGCCAGCCAGCCGCACTAGCCGTGGGAAGAGACCGCTCTTCAAGCATGTATGTAAAGGCTAGAGGCATAGAGGCAGCTTTTGTGAGAAGCAGCGTGGCTCAGTGGAAAGAGCCCGGCCTTTGGAGTCAGAGGTCATGGGTTCAAATCCTGGCTCTGCCACTTGTCAGCTGTGTGACTTTGGGCAAGTCACTTTACTTCTCTGAGCCTCAGTTACCTCATCTGTAAAATGGGGGATTCAGACTGTGAGCCCCTTGTGGGACAACTTGATCACCTTGTAACCTCCCCAGCGCTTAGAACAGTGCTTTGCACATAGTAAGCGCTTAATAAATGCTATCATTATTATTATTATTATTATTTTGGGAATACAGTCCGCATACAGGCAGGCTGCACAGGGAATCACCAAGCCAGGGAGCAAGTTCACCCACAGTTTCGTGACTCAGGAGGACTTACCTCGGGCTCTTTCATAGGGAATCTGGGAGAAATTCCCAGAATGTAAGAGCACTTCCAGGGTCAGGGTTCCAGGATTGGCGATATCCTGCCTGACAATAGGGGATGGAGCTGAGCTACAAAAGGGATAAAATTGGCTGCCTGACACAGTTTGTTAAAAGTTCGTAATTCAGTCGTTCATTCAATCATATTTATCGAGAGCTTACTGTGTGCAGAGCACTGAACTAAGCGCTTGGAAAGTACAGTTTGGCAACAGATAGAGACAATCCCTACCCACCACTGGGCTCACATGCCAGATCTAAGCATCGGGGTGAATTGTAACAAGCTGTTTCATCATCGGTCCCTAATTAATAATAATAATAATAATAATGGCATTTGTTAAGTGTTTACTATGTGCGAAGCACTGTTCTAAGCGCTGGGGGGATACAAGGTGATCACGTGGGGCTCACTGTCTTAATCCCCATTTTACAGATGAGGTAACTGAGGCACAGAGACGTTAAGTGACTTGCCCAAGGTCACACAGCAGACATGTAGCAGAGCTGGGATTAGAACCCATGACCTCTGACTTCCAAGCCCGGGATCTTTCCACTGAGCCACGTTGCTTCACACAGAACTCTAGGTAGAGGAGGACAGACTCGCAGAAAAGATAAATAAATTACAGATAATGGAAGCATTTTAAAATGAAAACAGTCAAGGGGGAAATAGAAAAGAAAATACCAGAAAAGGCCAACAGTCATTATTAAACAGCTACTGTGTGCAGAGCACTGTAGCTAAGCACTTGGGAGAGGACAATAAAAAGGAAACCTGATCCCTGCCTTCAAGGAGTTTACAGTCTAGCTGGGGAGGCAGACATGAAAATTAATGACAGATAGCAGAAAGAAAGAAAAGCAGATATGTATGTAGACATATATGTCTATATTAATTAGCACTTAAGCAATAGGGTATAATGTAGTTATTGTGGCATATAAGTGCTTACTATGTGCCAAGTACTGAGGTAGATAGGAGGTCATCGGATCAGTCCTTGCCCCTATGGGGCTCATAGCCTGTTTCAGGAGGAAAAAGTATTTTATTCCCATTTTATAGATGAGGAAACTGAGACCCAGAGATAATTAAGTGACTTGCCCAGGGTCACACAACAGGCAAGTGGCAAAGCGGGGATTAGAATGGTTCTAGAGGCCGAGTTTTTATACAAGGATAGTTCAAAGACACAAGAGAAGTTGTTCGATGTATTCCCGTCAAGAGGACTAGGGTAAGGATTACAGCAACTTTAATTTTGAGTTCATTAAACGATTGCAAAATTTGACCTGAAAAGATAATGCAAATGTCTAAAATAGATATCAAAAAATATTTGAGGGAAGTGGAAAGTTACACACCAGCTATAAAATTGAAGTTAAGAAAGACTATCTTCCAGTTTTGTATGCTGAAAGTACTATTAACTTGAAGGGAAAAACTAAAGGAAGGATTTAATTCGAAATACAAGAAACAATGGAGAAAGCATTCTGACACCTGGAATGGGTTCATTCACAGTGGGAAAGGGGTGGGTAACTTAGACTGTATTTAGATGCCAATTTTTTAATGGCATTTGTTCATTCATTCAGTTCATTCAATCGTATTTATTGAGCGCTTACTGTCTGCAGAGCACTGTACTAAGTGCTTGGGAAGTACAAGTTGGCAACATATAGAGACAGTCCCTACCCAACAACAGGCTCACAGTCAAGAAGGGGGAGACAGACAACAAAACAAAACATGTGGACAAGTGTCAAGTTGTTAGAACAAATAGAATTATAGCTAAATGCACATCATTAACAAAATAAATAGAATAGTAAATATAATAATAATAATAATGATGATAGCATTTATTAAGCGCTTACTATGTGCAAAGCACTGTTCTAAGCACTGGCGAGGTTACAAGGTGACCAGGTTGTCCCACGGGGGGCTCACAGTCTCCATCCCCATTTTCCAGATGAGGTAACTGAGGCCCAGAGAAGTGATGTACAAGTAAAATAGAGTAATAAATCATATAATAATAATATATAATAAATCATAATAAATTTGTTACATGTTTCCTATGTATCAGGCGCCATACTAAGTTCTGGGGAGGATACAGGCTGACCGGGGGGGTCACAGCCCATATCCCAAAGATGTGATTTCAGAAAGGGTCTTCGAGACGGGGAGAGCAGTGGTCTTCCAGACGTGGAAGGGGAGGGTGTTCTTGGAAGCCTGGAGGAAGTGAACAAGAAATCAGTGTCAAGAGGGATGAGAACAAGGCCCATTCAGTAGGTGGGTAGTAGAGGAGCAATGTATACGAGCTGATGTGTAATGGGAGGGGAGCGATGGTAAGTAGTGGGGAAGTGAGTTAGACTAAGAGCCTTATTAAAGTCAGTTCTCAGGCTTGTAGCTTTTTAGCTTGTTTAGCATGTATAATAATAATAATAGTAATTTTGGTATCAATCAATCAATCAATCAATCATATTTATTGAGCGCTTACTATGTGCAGAGCACTGTACTAAGCTCTTGGGAAGTACAAACTGGCAACATATAGAGACAGTCCCTACCCAACAGTGGGCTCACAGTCTAAAAGGGGGAGACAGAGAAAAAAAAAACCAAACATACTAACAAAATAAAATAGAATAGATATGTACAAGTAAAATAAATAGAGTAATAAATATATACAAACATATATACATATATACAGGTGCTGTGGGGAAGGGAAGGAGGTAAGATGGGGGGGATGGAGAGGGGGACGAGGGGGAGAGGAAGGAAGGGGCTCAGTCTGGGAAGGCCTCCTGGAGGAGCGCTTACAGTGCTTAGTGTTCTAAGCACTGGCGTAGATACAAGGTAATCAGGTTGTCCCACATTGAGCTCACAGTCTTAATCCCCATTTTCCAGATGAGGTAACTGAGGCACAGAGAAGTTAAGTGACTTGCCCAGAGTCACATAGCTGATAAGTGGAGGAGCCGGGATTAGAACTCATGACCTCTGACCCCCAAGCCTGCGCTGTTTCCATGGAGCCACGTTGCTTCTCTATCTCAGAGCTTGGAATAGTGGTTGACACATAGTGAGCGCTTAAGAAATGCTGACATTATTCTTATCATTGCTATTACTACAATACAATAGAGTTGGTAGAAATGGTCCCCGTCCACAAGGATCTTACAAAACAGCCGGGGAGGCGAACATTAAAATCAGATGCAGATAGGGGAAATGGCAGAACATAAGGAACTTATCGTCGGCAGGGAACATGTCTATCAAGTTTACTATATTGCACTCTTCCAAGCCCTTAGTACAGTGTTCTTCATACAGTGAGTGCTCAATAAATACCACCGATGGGCTGATCTTAATGCCTGTCTCCTGCTCTGCATATTTCAGGTGTTCAGTAAATACCACTGTATCTCCTCTAGACTGTAAGTTCTTTGTGAGCAGGGAATGTATCTACCAATTCTGTTGTATTTTGTTCTCCCAAGTTCTGCATACGGTAAGAGATCGATAAATAGGATTGATTGATTGGGCTGCGAGTGGGGTGATTATCAAGATGCTAATGGAAGAAAAATATTGTTGCCTTTGTCACTGAGTCAAAACTGTTGTTTCTGTTATTTGAATCATTTTGAACGCCTGGATGTCACTGGTGATTTCTGTGAGAAACAAGGCTATTAATTAATAGGGGTCTAACTGATTATTTTATTGCTTCTTTTCAGAGGCGGAATGGTTCAGACGAGTGAACAGTACGAGTTTGTTCACCATGCACTGAGTCTGTATGAGAGCAGACACTCTGCAGAAGCCATCCAGTGAAATGCTGAAGGGGAAAAAGAACGTCCTTCTCTTGAGGTAATGTGTTTTATTACCTACGAGCAGCTTCTTCAAGGAACATCCGGGTAAGGCAAGGCAAGCTCTGAAGACCACCTGAGTTAGCGAGGAGAAAAGAAGCTTGGGGAAACCATGGGAAGACTGCCAGATTGTTTTGTATTTGAATGTATTGTAAGTTCCCAAAAATCATTTTACAGAAGGGTCTGCGTTGATGGTGCAATGATTTCTCATCCATCTTAAAGGTGGATGTTTTTCTTTTAGTAACTTTCCGCCGCCCCAAGCGCATGTCTGTAATATAGCCGCACTGGGGAGGATGGCGGGCTGTCTGCTGGAGAAATGATTCTTGAGTGTTTAGATGCTTCAACATTTGCGAAATCTGTCTTGTGAATGGATTGTCAGCTGTTAACCTGTACCTGTTTTTAAGTGCTATTACCTGTGATGTGGTGAGCTCTGTTTCAGACCACCAGACTCTCGCTGCTAAAGTCTGAAGTGATTGATGATGGATTTTTCAAAGGAAAGTCGTTTGTTTTTTGACTAAAATCAAAAGCAGTAAAAAATTTTATATGAAACTCTGTTCATATCTATTACATGTGTATTTATGGTAGCTCCTATAAAGCAGTTACAAAGCACAATGTCTGTTATTTGGCATATATGTATTTTACTCTATACTATCACCCTATAAGTTGCTTCCGCCCCAGAGCTAAATCCAGAGTAACTGTAAATGGTGTGGTGTCATTTTACTTTCAAAAACTTTGGAGCCTATAATAATATCAAGCATTTTATCCACCCGTCTGTCTTTTGCTGAGAGAATTTTTGAACACGTGTGTTGTCGACTGAAGTCTCTCTCCCAAAAAGAGCCGACTGCATTGGGGTAATAAGTAGACCAACTCACATTCAAAGGTTCTTCAAGATGCTGCTGCTACGAATTTCTGTATTGATTACATTTCTGTAAAGAGTTCATGTCTTTGAAGTTGGTGTAACAATATTTGGTAAACACTATCAGCTCACAGAGTATGTTGAGTTTTTAATGCAGTGTTGTTGACTTTGCTTCATACTGCCAATAAACTACACTTGATACGAAATACCGAGTGAAGTCTCTATGTTTTTTGCCTATATAATGAGCCACCACAATTATTCTAAAGTGTTGGACCTGTGGCAAATGTGGACCTATGGATTGATTGCTGTCGATTGATAGATGCATCGGTTCCATTTCTAATTTCCCTTTTACCCTTTCCGTTCCCAGGAAATTGCCGTTTTTCAAAGGGTAAGGTTTTGAAAACATGAAGGCTAATGAGCTGATAGGAACTAGCATCATAACGTGATTTTCGTCGACACCCATGGCACCTCGTTAGACAAATGGGTCATGCTTGCAGAGCCAGATTGTTTGGGAAAGATGCTTATAGATTGATTATACAGTTTGTGTTTATCCAGCAGAATCCAGATCACCTGTGGAGGTCTAATGTTGGCTGAGCATTCATTATACAAGATTATAGTCCTTTTCTTAGCACTTTGCAAGGGAGTGTTCATGTGTCAAAGTGTTCTTGGGAGTTTTAAACCTCGTTCCTTTTTTCCTAAATACAACCAGCAGATAGCACGCACCAGGCCAGTCTAAGGAAACAGAGGAAAGGACGATGTGGTGTAAAAATCCCCCAAACAATTGAATAGAAGGAAGTGCTCGTCACTGACTTTTCCCCCCAACGGTGAAGGCACATTTCCTTCCTAGCCTTGGCTTCTCTTATCTGGGAGGGTTGTTTTTTTTTTTTTTTTTCCGAGAGAGCATGGAGCGTTGTTAGCTGGAAAATGGAGCCTGTGTTATACCTGGTCATCTGTACATTCCTGGTCTTTGGGAACTCAGGTAAGTGCACATGGATATTCTATTGCCTCTCCCACAGGGCCTCTTGAGATCCTGAAAATTCCCGAAACGTAATGGAATTGGAACTCGTTCTCACCCTCGATCTCTTTCCAAAAGAGGGGAGAGATGACCACCGTGCCCAGGAGGCTTAGGTTTATTTCCAAAAGACCTTCTGGATTTCTTCCTCGATCTGCTAGGCTGGGACCCCAAGAGCCAAGCCTCAATCCCCCTGAAGAGGAAGCAACACCATTTATCAGGGAACTGTGGGATTCCCAATATTATATCACAGTGGCTTAAAACATAAGTGTACTTTCTTGATCCTAAGTGGAAAATGTTTAAAAATAATGGCTTGGAGGGAATGAGGGTGTCTTTTTCCAAGAGTCTTCATCAGTGAATTGTAGTGATGTACTGCCTTTATTTTTCTTTTCATTTGGAAGAAAAGCTGTTTGAGAGTCTTTTCTGAGTTAGAATCTAATTTGCTAAATCTTAAATGTTCACTGTTCTGATTACCTGTGAGTGTTAGCTTATATTGATGATTGCTTATTTCTCTGTTTCAAATATATTAATGCCTGAGTGTGTGCACCCAGGCAGAGAAGGATTAAAATCAATCATTTGGACTGAAGAGGGAAAATAATTGCACAGACAATACTGAATGGACAGTAAGAACCTCAGAGCTTGTTCTCCGTGCAATTTCCCCCCTGTAAATCATGAATTCTGTTTCTGGGAAGGAAATGTGTTTCACAGAGGGTTTTTCCCTTCATTTTCTGGGGTGGCAACGGAGAAATGGAAAGATGAGGTGTTTCCCTAGGGTGAGAAAGAGGAGTAGGGGGAGAAAGAAGGGAACAAAGACATATGCAAATGAAGACTTTTAAAAGCCGCTGAATAGCAAAACATTCTGAATCCTACGATTTCTACCCAAGCTTCATGTCAATAACTTAGTACTGGGTGAGCTTTCCTCTATCAGGGATAATTCTTGTAACAGGAAGTTAAAAAAGGTGGGTGGAGCCAGGAGGGGGAAGAGTAAGAGCTGAAGGGACTTTTTTTATCCTTCCCAAATCTAAATGTAAATTGTTTCAATGGCTAGGGACACGGACACACAGTAGTAGCATAAAGGGTTGTGTGTTCTGTTGGTTATTGTTCTGAGTTGGGGCATTCAATGAGCCCTGCGATTGGTTGCATCTTTATGAGTTTTTCCCATCTTTCAGGGGCGTTTCAGATTGTCCATGTCCAGAAACAGCAATGCCTCTTCAAAAGTAGGGTAGTGGCCGTGGGCAACTGCAATGGAACCAGTCCAAACCAGCAGTGGATGTGGACAGACGATGAGAAACTTCTCCACATTAGCTCTGCCTTGTGTCTGGGCATCTCCAACTCCTCTGCTACCCACACCCGCTCTGCTGTCTTCATCAGCTGCACCCAGGCCCCCAGATGGACCTGCCATGACAAGGAAGGGCTCCTCGAGGTGGCAAACTCGTCTCTCTTTCTCAAGAAACAAGGCTCCAAGGTAATGGTGAAGAAGGATAGGAAATACCCGCACAGCTGGATGAAGATCGAGGTCGACCATAAGGGAGAGCTTGTCAATGGAAACCTTTGCTTGAGGAAAGGTGAGCCATTCATCTCTGGAAGAATCTTGGGATTCTTGTGGTCAAAATCATGTGCTTTCCCAACCCCAAGAAATCCAGATGCAAATTTTTTTTACAGGAAATTCATGTAACAATTCGTAAGGTTCAAGAATACAGCAATGGAGAGGAGAACTAGACTTCATTAGAGACGAAGTAATCATTAGTACTGTTGTCAATGGTTTATTTCCTTCAAACATACGTTTTTCTTTATTTCCTTATACATGTATATCCAGGGCTAAACACCGAAGGATGTAGGTATACGCAAACATACCCATATACCAAACATTGTGTCTATGTCTATGCACTAAAGCATGTAAATTTACATTTGTACAGAACAAATTCAATTATTCCAGGGAAGGGTAGTAACATCCCTTGATTTTCCTTTTGGCCTTTAAGCCACTTAATGGTTATTTGTATCAGAGGGGGTGGGAAGGGTAGGGAAAAAGGATGAGACAAGTCCATTTATTTCAAATGTTCAGCTCTGAATGCTCAATTCAGGTCTCAATGCCCATTAAGCGTCCAATAAATACCACTGATTAATTACTTTAGCTTCACACCTCACTATCCTAATGGGTTTATGTTTCTTCTGCGCAGGAACTGCCATATGGCCCTTGGTGGTGGTAGTAAAAGAGCAGTCATTTATTAGTTCTGTACAATTTTTGAAACAACTCTACCTTCTCGGCATTGATAAGTAATTTCTACATTTAAAAAGGGGCAAGTTTAGCCAGGTCCATGACAATATTAACAAAAACTACCTGAGTTCAGCCAAATCCATTCTATGGTTGCCTCATCTCCTTGCCTGTGCTTACACATACCCATATTACATTGGCTGAAAAAGGTAAGCAAATGCCCTGTATTGTTTGACCATTACAGAATTGATCAAGTGTTTTATCCATCTCCCCATTCTCCTTACCATTATTTTACACAAATGCGTTTAAACATTTGGAAACAAGGGAAAAGTTCTTTTAAAAAAGTAAAGAATGAACATATGTCTGATAGACAAATAATTGTCATATCAATCAATCATATTTGAGTGTTTACTATTAACAGAGCACTGTACTAAAGATTTGGGAGAGTACAGTAGAGCAGAGTGTAAATTCGTTATGGGCAGGGAACATATCTGCTAATTCTGTTGTACTGTACTCTCCCAAGGACTTAGAACTCGGCTCTGCACATAATAAGTGCTCAATAAATACCATTGATTGATTGACATGTTCCCTGCCCACAATGAGCTTACAGTCTAGAGGAACTAGATGCATTTGATATTCTCTCCAATGTCAGTCCCACAGTAATTAAGTACATATCTATGAATAATGGCCATCTCCCCCTCTACACCGTAAGCTTATTGTGGGCGGGCAACATGTCTACCAACCCTATTGTATTGTGCTCGCCCAACTGCTTTCTAGGTACAGTGCTCTACACACAGTAAACCATAAATACCACTGATGATGATGATGAAGGAGTTTACATGGGAATACACATAGAAACAAATTATCCAGCAACCCGATGTCAGGTGAAAATATCTCCAGCTAAATCTTCTGATTTACTATATGAATTCACCATAGGAAATCCTTTATCAAATTGAATGCAAAACCAGAAAGCATATTTAGTGAAGAAAACATCTGTAAATGGAGTAAGCATTGTGAATTTTTAAATGAAGATAATGAAGATTAATCAGATTGCATTCCTTATATTTTCATGAAATAAGAGCCAAAGTCTTTGAGAGGTCTGAGTGCAGAATAATGTCATTTAAAAAAAAATTGATAGATGGTAGTTAGTTTCTTATTGGGCGGTTTCCTAGAATAAATCACAGTTGTCTAGACGAAAACTGAATCCTGTGACTCATCTTTGCTTCTAACTAGGGAACAGATTTATACACACTCAGGGTGTCTTGCTGACCACCTCTAATTTTAGAGAAAATAAGTGGGCTTGTGATAAAAAGCCTTTTCTTCACCACAGTCTGGAGGGTTGTTTTAAGCTGTTTCTCATCCCTACCCAGCTCCCTGGTCTCCATTTGCTCTTTTCCCAGGATTCAGCCCAAAGCGCTGTGGAGGATTTGGCAATTATCTGGTAAAGGAGGGTGGTTAAATTGCTCAAACTGAATCACTCAGACCATAAATTGTTGTTTGTTTTGGAAAAGCTAAGTGCCATGTTTCCTTTGAAATTTCCATTCTGGGAGAATCAGAACAAGATGAAAAAAATCAGTGTTTTGTTGTGATTAATATTAACCCTTTCCTATTTCTGGGCATTCTTTTAAACAGGTGCCATTTATTTTATCAAGGGGGAAATTTTAGAATCGAGATCATCTGGTACATTTCCCAGGTTGGGGGTGGGGGAGGGAGAAAGCCTTTGGAGTTATGGTTTGGGTGAGGATTACCTCAATATTAACAATGAAAAGATTGGTTTGGAAGTTCAGCCTCACTCTCAAGAGTTCAGCTCTCACCTTATTTTACAGAATACTCAAAGCGCAGAAAGAGATTGAATAGTCTTTGCTGTGTGACCTTGGGCAAGTCACTTCAGTTCTCTGGGCCTCAGTTACCTCGTCTGTAAAATGGAGATTAGGACTATGAAGATTAGGACTATGAGTCCCAGGTGGGATAGGGACTGTGTCCAACCTAATTATCTAGTATCTACCTCAGTGCTTAGAACAGTGATTGGCACATAGTAAGTGCTTAACAAATACAACAATCATTATTGTTATTATTATTATTATTATTATTAAAAGGACCTCCAGGAGAGCAAACAAATATTCAAAGAGAAGCTACACAGTGAATATGATTCTAAATTGCTGAAATCTGTTCTACCCTGCAAAATATTCAACATGTTTCAAACTAGTGGGCTCTGCCTATTAAGAAGGATTATCCAGGCTAAAAACTCTTGAATGCCTAACAATACTCTGTGCATTTTTTGATGACATTTAAGTGCTGACTATATGTCAAGCCCTGTTCTAAGTGCTGAGAAAGATACAAATTAATGAAAGCAGATGCGGTCCCTATTCTACATGGAGGTCACAGTATGAGTGGCAGGGAGAATAGGTATTGAATCCATTTTGCAGCTGAGGAAACTGAGGCACAGAAAATTACTAGGTAAATGTAGAGAAGCAGCATGGCTTAGTGGAAAGAGCATGGCTTGGGAGTCAGAGGTTGTGGGTTCTAATCCCAGCTCTGCCACTTGTCAGCTGTGTGACTTTGGGCAAGTCACTTCACTTCTCTTTGCCTCAGTTACCTCATCTGTAAAATGGGGATTAAGACTGTGAGCCCCACCTGGGATAACCTGTTAACCTTGTATCTCCCCCAGTGCTTGGCACACAGTAAACACTTAAATACCATTATTGTTATTATTATTATTATCATTAAATGGTGGAGTCAGAATCAGATCCCAGAACACTGACTGTCAGAACACCAGAGAAATAGAGCTCACTGGGCTTGCCCTGATTCATGACTCTGTTAAAAAAGCAATGAGTGACTCTTGATCAGTCTTCTGATAGGAATAGGAAGCATTTACAGAATTCACCGTTATCAGTGATTAAAATGCCTTTACTTTTATACTATTCCCTCAAGGACCACTGAGAAGACGTTATACATTCAACAAACTCTTCTGAGACTCTCAGAGAAAATACATTTGCTTTAAGTCCACACTTTTGTAATCAGGCCTATCAGATCTGTTAAACTGATTTACAGCTAAAGAAATAGATCCCAGGAAAAATAAACATTGTTCCCAGAGCCTTGCCAAAAGTTAGTGACAAATTAAATACCATCATTCATCTATCATCTCCTTCTGCACTTACACCACCTTTCCCATGTTAGGCCACATTGACAATTAAAGTGAAAAACTAAAGCACCAATATTATGATAGTAAGTTTGGTTTAAAATGTGTATTCAGTCCCAAAACACTGCCTGCACTGGTACCCTCAGGAAAACCATAGCTATAAAGACCTTCTGGACAGAAATATTGACTGAATCCTATTCCTCCCGACTGCAGAGTGGGAAGCAGTTAGAAACCTTGCATATTGATCCAAAAGAAGGAGAAAGTCTCTTCTCCCAAGCTGAGGCTATAGAGCCACTCAGTATAGTAAAAGTGAAAAAGGCAGACATCACCTAGATAGGGACCCCTAGATGGGGTGGGACAGTGTAAATACTGTCCATTCAGAGTGGACTGAGACTGAGCCTGGGTGGCCTCTCCATCCCCTCTCCCAGATGGACTAATAATAATCATAATAATAATAATTGTGGTATTTGTTAAGTGCTTACTATGTGCCAGGCACTGTACTAAGCACTGGGGTGGAGACAGGAAGCCTTCTCAGGAAAAGCCCCACTTTTCCTCATCTCCCACTCCATTCCTGGACTTGCTCCCTTGGCTCTTCCCCCCTCTCCCAGCCCCAGAGCATTTAGGTATATATCTGTAATTTTATTTATTTGTATTAATGTCTGTCTCCTCCTCTCTAGACTGTGAGCTCACTGTGGGCAGGGATTGTCACTCATTATTGTATTGTACTTGCCCGAACACTTAATACAGTGCTCTGTACTCATTTAGTGACAAAAGTTAGTGGCAAATTAAATACCTTAATACATAAATAATACAAATTAATACATACATACTTAGTACAATTGAATGAATGGATACAAGCCAGATTGGACACAGTCCCTGTTCCATATGGGGCTCACAGTCTCAATCCCCATTTTACAGGTGAGGTAATTGAGGCATAGAAAAGTTAAGAGCTCACAGCAGACAAGTGGCAGAGTCAGGATTAGAACCCATGACCTTCCGACTCCTAGAACTGTGTTCTATCCACTATGTCATGCTGCTTTAAGGGCAAACAGAAACTGCATTGCCAGCAGGTAGCCATCTGTGAAATCCCGGGCCAGCAGTTCTCAACTAGAGCTAGATGTCAGCTTGATTCAGTGGAGCTGCCAGGGGCTTCAAGGAGAGTCTTCTATTTGCAGCTATCCATGAGGCATTGTGCCTCCCCTCTAGCTCGATCCTTTCAAGAACATTGAAAAGATGAGCGTTTGTCCAGACTCAGGACACAGTCACTTTAATCTGTGCTTTTAAAAATTCAGTCCCTAGTTCCGAAGAGGTCCACAGAGAAATATTCACTCTCTAAGTGCTGGCTGATTATTTTTTTTAATTGTGAGTTTTTTTTTTCTTTTGGTTGGCAAGCACTGTGGTCTAGTGAAAAGGCGGGGGGCTAGGGAGTCTCAGAAAACCTGGGTTATAAACCAAATTCTGCCTCTTGCCTATTTTGTGACCTTGGGCAAGTCACTTAATGTCTCTGTGCCGCAGTTTCCTCATCTGTAGAATGGGGATTGAATGTCAGTTCTCCCCCTTACTTAGACTGTGAGTCCCCTTAGGTACAAGGCTGTGTCTGACCTGATTATCTTCTATCTCCAGTACACCTAGTAAGCACTTAACAAGTACCACAATTATCATCATATGGTCTTCGTGTTCCAGAGAGTTTGGGAAACAGCCCAAATCCTAAAGAAGAGACCAGAAATGGGAACTACTCATCCAGGGTTTATAGGCTAGACCTATGCAAGGATGGGATTGTGGAATCCTTCCTTCCACAACCCAGAACTAACCACTCCTGCCACTAACAATTCTATTAGATGTGCAAGAGATCACAGGAGCCCAGGCCTGATTGCTTCAAAAATTTCCCTCAACTGCCATCAATACTAATTCCTCCTTCAATCAATCCAAACATTCTAATGGCACAGTATTGGTTTCTGACACTGCAAATCATACCGTAAAATTGCTCCTTTGAAGAAGCTGGAAATTCTAGAATCATCTTCATTATCGCCATCAGTCATTCAGGCAGTCATATTTGTTGAGTGCTTATTCTGGGTACAGCACTGAACTAAGCACTAGGGAGAGTACAAAGTGTAACAGACACATTCCTTGCCCACAGTGAGCTTACAGTCTAGAGGGGGAGACAGAAATGAATATAAATACATAAAGTTCAGATATGTATATAAGTTCTGTGGGACTAGGAGGGGAGTTGAACAAAGGGAGCAAATCAGGGCCAAGCAGAAGGGAGTGGGAGAAGAGGAAAGGAGGGCTTAATCAGGGAAGGCCTGTTGGAGGAGATGGGCCTTCGATAGGGCTTTGAAGCTGGGGAAAGTAATTGTCCATCAGATATGAGGAGGGAGGACATCCCAGGCCAGGGGCAAGCTGTGGGCAAGAGGTCTGCAGTGAGAAGGATAAGATCAAGGTACAGCGAGAAGTTTAGCAATTGAGGAGCAAAGTGCTCAGCCTGGGTTGTAGTGGAAGAGTACCTAGGTGAGGTAGAAAAGGGCAAGGTGATTGAGTGCTTTAAAGCCAGTGGTGAGGGATTTTTGTTTGATGTGGAGGTAGATCATCAATAGAATTTATTATGTGCCTAATGTGAGCAGAGCATTCTCACATTATGTGCTTGGAAGAGTACAACAGAGTTTGTAGACTATCTGTGCCTGAAGAAGTTTACAATCTAATAGAGGAAACAAGCACTAAAATAATTTAAAAATAATCAGAAGCAGCAGCAAAGGAAGCTATGCATTTGAGTTGGTGCTTAAGGAATAAGGCCTGAAGTTATGTACTCTGGAGGTGATAATTGAAGCCCTGGGAGGGGATGAGCTAGTGAGTGTAAACTGAGCAGAGAAGAACAGAGAAGTGTTGGAAACCCTGCTGTGCACACAGAATGCTCAATAAATAATAATAATGGCACTTATTAAGCACTCACTATGTGCAAAGCACTGTTCTAAGCGCTGGGGAGGTTACAAGGGTCTTAATCCCCATTTTACAGGTAAGCTAACTGAGGCCCAGGGAAGTTACTGACTTGCCCAAAGTCACACAGCTGACAATTGGCAGAGCCTGGATTTGAACTCATAACCTCAGATTCCAAAGCCCGTGTGCTTTCCACTGAGCCATGCTGCTTCTCTATCATCCACTGATTGACCCACAACTAGAAAGTGGGGGGAAGAGCAGAGAAAGAGACCGAGGGGTGTCTAAAAAAGAGAACAAAAAGAGAACTGTGTCACTGAAACCAAGGCTGGGTCAAGTTTCCAGTAGAAGAAAGTGATGAAGGCAGTCCAGCAGTCGAAGGGAATTAGGTAGAAGTTCACTGAATCCTGGAAAGAGGCGATTCTAAGACAGCAAACCCTAGTGAAAAGAGGAGACAGAGAACCTGGGTTCTAAACCTGGCTCTGCCATATGTCTGCTGTGTAACCTTGAGCAAATCACTTCACTTCTCTATGCTTCAGCTCCTTCATCTGCAAAATGGGGATTCAATGTCTGTTCTCCCTCCTACTTAGACTGTGAGCCCCATGTGGGAACCTCATTATCTTGCATCTACACCAGTCAAACGCTTAGTACAGTGCCAGGCACTTAGTACAGTGCTCTGCACACAGTAAGCGCTCAATAAACACGACTGATGAATGATGAGTGCAGTGCTTGACACATAATAAGCACGTAATGAATACCACAATTATTGTTATATTGTTGAGCTTGGAGGGAGCAGTCTCAGCAAATGAAGAGGATGGAATCAGGATTTTAGAGGGTCAAGAAGGGAGGTGGAGGGCAGGAGGTGAAGACAGCAGGATATAAAGCCTGTTTAAAGAATTATGACAGGATAGGGAGCAAGGAGAGTAGGAAGTGGAATCCAGAGAATGGTTACTGTTGGAAGGAAAAATTATAATCCATTTGTTTTAGGGCTTTGTGGATTCTCTGTTTTTCCTCCTGGCCTTTCTTGGGCAAGTTAGCTGTTTCCAGGGGAGGTTTTTCTTAATTTTATTCTCCTCTCCTTGTCCCCTCAAGTGCAAATAAAAACATCTGTGGTTTCCCCAAAACTGTGCAATGAAATTTGCCAAAATGAATTTCTGAAAATCTGAATACAGAAATTAAACATTGGAGGATGCTCTTTAGTCTTTGAGAGAAGACATAATAATAATAATGATTTATATTCCTCTTTTTTTAATACCAAAACAACTTAAAAGAAACTAATCCAGCCCAAGTTCAGTTCATATCAGACTGTCTCTAAAGTTGAGAACTTGGAAGCCAAGGCTGCTGCTATGGAAAACATAGACCCAATATGAAGGGTACCGGGCTCAGATAACCCATAATTCCTTCTTTGGGGAAAAAAAAGGTGAAAAATAAGATTGGTTTGGGCAAAGATAGTGCATATATGTGTGTGTGTGTGTGTGTGTGTGTGTGTAATTTTATATATTGGTATATGAATATTTTCACTTATTTAGAGCTAAATTAGAAACTGAATTAGAGAAGACTGTGGGAACCATCTGTAAAATTCACTTAAAATTACTCAAAAAAAAGCCCAATGTTGTATCCTGAATTTTTCCCAGTGGAGACTTTCAAGGTTCTGAATCTTAAGTCAGCAGGTTACCTCTTTCCTGGGAGCCTGAAAGCATGGTATAGTGGCTAGAGCAGGGACCTAAGAGTCAGAAAGTCACGGGTTCTAATCCCAGTTCTGCCACTTCTCTACTGTATGGCCTTGGGCAAGTCACTTCACTATGCCTCAGTTACCTCAACTATAAATTGGGGATGAAGACTGTGAGTCCTATGTGGGACAGGAACTATGTCAAACACAATTGTCTTATATCCACCCCAGCCCTTAGTACGGTGCCTGGCACATGGTAAGTGCTTAACAAATACCATTATTATTATTATTCAAGGTCATTTAATAGATGAGTTTATTTTTTAAAATGTTCATTTCAAGACGAAAACTCACCCACTGATATTTACGTCAGGAGCGATCAGCCACTGCCAAGACAATATAATTGCATGTTGGATAATGCTATTTGAAAGTTTAGGTTACTGCTAACTCTGTCACTACATTATTGTTAGAGGGTCAGAGACCTAAAGTTACCAGAGAGGTTAGACAAGGCAATGCTGTGGACAGTGTTTAGGAAAGACACATAGCCTCCCCTCTTCCCCCTGCCAACTCCCGGCCAACCCCAATCCAGCTGAGATTCAAAGAAAAAAAAATATTTGAGAGAAACTCCTGATAAATCCTTCCTTTGGTGTTTGTTACTTGTAAATAATTTTTGTGTATCTTCCCCACTGAATCATAAGCTTCATAAGAGTATGGAAGATGGTTTTAGCTACTGTTGTACTCTTCCAATGTGCACAGAGTAGTGTTTAGGACTTAATAAGCACTCAGTAAAAACCCTGACATTCTCAAATCAGCCTCTCCAAAGAGAATTGGATGGAAGCAAAATAAAGAAAACCAGGATCCTTCACTAATTCCTGGCATAAACTGGTAAAGAGTTTAACATACATAAGCATATCTAAACATCAACTGGTTTTGGTAAAAGTGGCTTTTTGCCAAACTGAGTAGCTCATAGTCATAGCTGTGTTTGCATTCCCTTCAAACAGCAATATTCCTTTGCACACAAGACTGATAAATCAGGATGTGACAGTTTCCAATCAGAAATGACATAGGATTCTGTGTTTGCATTCCCTTCAAACAACAATATTCTTTTGCACACAAGACAGATAAATCAGAATGTGACAGTTCCCAATCAAAAATGACATAGGATCCTTGGCCCAACACTACTGGAGGTCTCTTTGTTTTTTCTTCCCTTAACATAGATTAAAAAAAGCTTTGCACACGTTTGAGAGAATTATACCAGAGAATTCCAATTGCTCACCTCCAACTAGTTTACACACACTGCTTTATTCTCACCTCTTCCACACCTGATTCCTTCCTCATCTCCCTCCTACCTGGAACTCTGCCGCTTTCATAAAGACCACACCACAACTGCCCACATTTTCAGAGCCCATCTGACATCACATCTGTTCCAGGAAACCCTGCCCCCAGTTAAATTTCTCTTCTCCCCATGTTAGCTCACCACTCCCTTCCCCTTCACCTCAGTACACCTGGGCCAATTACACATTTACATATTTACCACACCTGTAACCTATCTCCTTAAAGACCCTATTACTGAAGCACTCACTCACATGCCACTTTTCCTTCTTTCTCCCACCTGGAAGTTATTTCAGGGGCTGGCTTCCCCAAGATACTGTAAAATCTGTGAGGGCAGGGGTCATAGCAACCAACTCTACTGTAATCTTCCAAATGTTTAGTAAAGTGACCTACAAAGTAGACATTCAGTAAGTACAATTGGATTGATCATTAATTGCTACAACTTAACTCTCACTGCCAGGATAAAACACTCGCTTTAGGTCATTATAGGGAATGGGGGAGTCAGACAATTATAATAATTGCAGTATTTGTCAAATGTTTATCATGTGCTAGGCACTGTACTAAGCACTGGGGGGTTTACAAGCAAATGGGGTTGGACACTGGATCACATCATGTTGATACAAGTATGTTGCCAACTTGTACTTCCCAAGCGCTTAGTACAGTGCTCTGCACACAGTAAGTGCTCAATAAATACGAATGAATGAATGAACATCAGACTCACCTGGCTCTACCACTTGTCTGCTGTGTGACCTTGGGTAAGTCACTTAACTTTTCAGTGCCTCTGTTACCTCCTCTGTAAAAAATGAGGAGAAAGAGTGTGAGCCCATTATGGAACAGGGAGAGTTAAAGGTCATGGGTTCCAATCCCATCCTCTGCCACTTGTCAGCTGTGTGACTTTGAGCAAGTCACTTAACTTCTCTTTGCCTCAGTTACCTCATCTGTAAAATGGGGATTAAGACTGTCAGCCTGACATAGTTTCCTACCCAGCACTTAGAACAGTGCTTGGCACATAGTAAGCGCTTAACAAATACCATCATTATTATTGTACCTACTCCAGCGCTTAGAACAGTGCTTGGCCCATAGTAAGCACTTAATCGTATTGAGCACTTACTGTGTGCAGAGCACTGTACTAAGCGCTT
Source organism: Tachyglossus aculeatus (assembly GCF_015852505.1). Lineage (NCBI taxonomy): Eukaryota > Metazoa > Chordata > Mammalia > Monotremata > Tachyglossidae > Tachyglossus > Tachyglossus aculeatus. The sequence continues at coordinate 19,644,305 of NC_052079.1, read as the reverse complement.
GGGAAGTACAAGTTGGCAACATATAGAGACAGTCCCTACCCAACAGTGCTACAGTTATTATTAATCCCTATTTTACAGATGAGGTAACTGAGGCATAGAGACATGAAGTTACTTACCCAAGGTCACACAAGCAGACAAGTGGCAGAGTCAGGATTAGAACGCATGACCTTCTGACTCCTAGGCTCCTGCTCCACTAAGCCAGGTAGCTTCTCAAGTTCTCAAAACATTCCAGCCTCAATAGCTTCCAAAACCCTTTCCACCTGGGCTCAGTTTGAGCTACTGGCTGGAGAATTTAAGGCTATTAAGTGAGATTATGCGTGTTGGAAGGCATTTAAAGATGAGGCTGATGTGTTGGAAGGCATTTAAAGATGAGGCTGATGTGAGCCACTGTTTTTTATTCACAGCAGCTCGCCATGGAGGAGAGGTCTCTGTTAGAAGTGCTAGACACACGACTCCTTTCAAGATTCCCCGGACCTTCAATGCTATTACCTATAGACCGGAGACTCTCAATAAGAGTATCTCAGAGGTCTTCATCGGGAGTACTACTGAAAACTACAGCAAAAACATCACGGCGACTCAAGACCCCGATTCGCAGATGACAGGAGTTACAGAGAAGTCGTGGATTTCGACAACTACCACCCAACTCTACTCCAGCACAGTGGAAGAGGTAAGACAGAACCACTGTTGTGTAGGTGGGTGTTTTACGACTGTTTGTGTTTTCTGCTTTTCAAGATCCCCTGGGCTCATCTTAAAAGATGCATTTTTCTGTATCTATCAAATGCCTCCTGTAGATTCTTTCTACTGCCCCTAAGGAGTTAGAAAGAAGGTGATCTTTTGGGCGTAGAGAAGAGAAAACTATCTGATTACTTTTGTTTTTCTAGATTTTTTTCCCCTCTGACAGGGTTTACAGATTGTTCAGGGAGAGAATTACTAATCTGGGGGCTTTCACGTTACTCAAACACACAGTTTGCAGGTGACTCTACAGAAATGGTGTAAGTTAACCAACATTGGAGTAGAACTGAGGGAGTTGAATGCAGTGGTATTATTACGTTCAGTTGTCCTTCAGTTTTAAAGATAAAGCTACTGCTGGGTGAAGGTAAGCACTTAGTACAGTGCTCTGCACACAGTAAGAGCTCAAATAATTTACTTATTGATTGAAGTTTAAGCAGTGTGGGTGGCTGAAAGGCTGAGTGTTTACTGCGTGCAGAGCACTGTACTATGAGGTCCAGAGAATACAATGCAACAGAATTAGTAGGCATATTTCCCTGCCCAGGATAAGCATCTCTGTCATTTCCACCACTCCCAAGAGCCCAGAAGTCTTTAGCTTCCAAAGAAATGGGGAGTTGGGCTGAAGGAGAGGAGGTTTGTTGCCTGGATCATAGCTGTAACAATTCGTTCATTCATTCAATTGTATTTGAGCACTTACTGTGCACAGAGCACTGTACTAAGTGCTTGGAAAGTACAATTCGGAAACAAATAGAGACAATCCCAATCCAACAACGGGCTCACAGTCTAGAAGGAGGGAGAGAGACTGGAGAACAAGGCAAAACAAGTAGGCATCAATATAAAGAAATAAAATGACAGATATATGCACATCATTAATAAAATAAATAGAACATATATACACAAGTGCTGTGGGGCAGGGAGGTGGGTAGAGCAAAGGGAGGGAGTTGGGGCGATGGGGAGGAGGAGCAGAGGAAAAGGGGGGCTCAGTCTGGGAAGGCTTCCTGGAAGAGGTGGGCTTTCATTAGGGCTTTGAAGGGGGGAAATGTGCTAGTTTGGCAGATATGAGGAGGGAGGACATTCCAGGCCAGAGGTAGGACGTGGGCCACGTCAACTGTAGCAACACTAAGACTCTGCTGAGTTTCATCTCCTACTATTAGTCAACAGCTATTTATTGAATACCCACAGGGCACATGAAAGGGTCACAGTCACTCCCTTCCTCTATGCACAGAGAAGCAGCATGGCCTGGAGGAAAGAGCCATAGGCCTGGGAATCAGAGGACCTGGGTTCTAATCCCATTCTGCCTCTTGTCTGCTGTGTGACCTTGAGCAAGTCACTTAATTTCTCTGTGCTTCAGTTCCCTTTTCCCTAAAATGGGGATTGAGACTCTGAGCCCTTCCCAGTGCTTAGTCCATTACCTGGCATATAGTAAGCGCTTAACAAATACCATTCGAAAGATACATGCTCAGTAGAAATCAATGATTGAAATATTTGGAGAAAAGGAAACCTTACAATGATTAATCTAGTTTAATAGCATCGTGGTGGCTTCCTAGAACATGACAAACCTTTTGGGTGAAATGTACTAGAATTGGTCCAGCCTTCAATCATTCGATTATATATATGTATATACATATATACATATTTATACATATATACACATATACACACACATATATGTGTATATATATACATATTTATATATATGTGTATATATATGTGTATGTATATATGTTTGTACATATTACTCTATTTTACTTGTACATATCTATTCTATTTATTTTATTTTGTTAGTATGTTTGGTTTTGTTCTCTGTCTCCCCCTTTTAGACTGTGAGCCCACTGTTGGGTAGGGACTGTTTCTATGTTGCCAACTTGTACTTCCCAAGCGCTTAGTACAGTGCTCTGCACACAGTAAGCACTCAATAAATACGATTGATTGATTGATTAATCATACTGATGGAGCACTTACTCTGTGCAGAGCACTGTAGTAAAAGAGTGGAGACACAGAGCACATTATAGTGCCAGTGATTTCCTGCCCAGTATTAGGCAGAATATTAACTTGTCCTTTTCTGCACTTCCATAAAACGACAGTCAGCTATCACATGTTTATTATCTTCCCTTGAAGTGGACCCAAGGGATGGCCAAGCTCAACTCTACTTGGTGAGAAAAGTTAATTTTTTTGAGTGATTGCCTCAAATTGCCATTCCCCAAGGTGGTCTTTCTTCTGTGTCACCCTGACTTGCTCCCTTTGGTAATCTCCATCTCAGCCCCACAGCACTTACGTACATATCTGTAATGTATTTATTTATATTAATGTCTGTCTCCCCCAGTAGACTGTCAGCTTGTTGTGGACAGGGAATGTGCTTACTGTTGTACTCTTCCTAGCACTTAGTACAGTGCTCTGCACACAGTAAGCGCTCAATAAATATGATTGAATGAATGAACTCCCTCTCTAGACTGTAAGCTCATCATGGGCAGGGAATTTGCCCATTCATTGTTTTTTATACTCTCCCAAGTGTTTAGTGGAGTGCCTGGGACGTGGTAAGTGCTCATTAAATTCAATCGTATTTATTGAGCATTTGCTGTCTGCAGAGCACTGTACTAAGCGCTTGGGAAGTACAAGTTGGCAACATATAGAGACGGTCCCTACCCAACAGTGGGCTCACAATCTAGAAGATTGAATGAATGACTGAACTCCACAGAGCATGCCTGCTACATCACGAAGCGGCTTGGCTCAGTGGAAAGAGCCCGGGCTTGGGAGTCGGAGGTCATGGGTTCTAATCCCTGCTCCTCTGCTTGTCAGCTGTGTGACTTTGGGCAAGTCACTTAACTTCTCTGAGCCTCAGTTACCTCATCTGTAAAATGGGGATTAAGACTGTGAGCCCCATGTGGGACAACCTGATTACCTTGTATGCCCCCCCCCCCCCCCCACAAAGCACTTAGAACAGTGCTTGGCACATAGTAAGTGCTTAACAGATGCCATTATTACTATTATTATCACGAAGCAGCCTGGCTTAGTGGTTAAAGCATGGTCCTGGGAGGCAGAAAATCGTGGGTTCTAATCCTAACTCCACCCCTTGTCTGCTGTGTGACCTTGGGCAAGTCACGTCACTTCTCTGTGCCTGTTACCTCATCTGTAAAATGGGGATTGAGATGTGAGCCCCAAGTGGGAGAGCGACTGTGTCCAACCCCATTCGCTTGTATCCACCCTAGCGCTTAGTACAGTGCCTGGCACATAGTAAGCACTTAACAAATACTGTAATTATTATTGCTATCAATAGTTGGCTGAGTGATGCCGTTTACTTTTTTAAAAAATGCAAAAGGAGCAGTCACAGTTGGAGCAAGCAATGCAATTGAGGGTCAGTTTGCTCAGCAAATGTCATGAGTGTTCAAATGGAATTTTCCATCTTTGAAACAAGCCTCTCTTTGAGTGTCGTGGGGCTGAGAATGCAGGTTGGGATTGACCACAGTTTATGTCCCTGTTTTACCTTCCTTTACCTTTCTGGTTCGGCCGTTTCACTATTTAAAACCTCCTCCACTGGAGAGTGGAAAAAAGATAGGGAGATGGGGAAAGGTTTGTTGAGTGATTAATTGAGTTATCTTTGGAGTTCATGTATCCTGTCCCCTCCTTCCCTCTCCCTGCTGATAGATTGGCCGGCACAGATAGCCCATTAATTCCCACATTTTCCCTTCCCCCCAGATGGAATTCTATTCAGGAGAGTTCCGAAGTCTAAGGAATTGCTCTTCTGGAAATTTTTTCAGGTTGTTCACTTAGACACCCAGCACACATTCATAAGGGGACTAATACTCCCTGCTCACCCCAACACACTATTTTATTCTTGCTGCCCCCCACCCATTTGCTTTAATATATGGACACTGGGTTTCTGTTCATTCAAAGAACCACAGGAGGGTAGAGATAATGTTGCCAGGGAGAGAGAGAGAGAGAGAGAGAGAGAGAGAGAAAGGGAATCAACTTAAAGCAATTCTCCAGATCAATCAACCATATTTATTGAGTGTTTGCTCTGTGCATTGCACTGTACTAAACCTTGGGAGAGTACAATATAACCGAGTTAGACACATAATAATAATAATAATGGCATTTATTAAGCACTTATCTTCTAGACTGTGAGCCCACTGTTGGGTAGGGACTGTCTCTATATGTTGCCAACTTGTACTTCCCAAGCACTTAGTACAGTGCTCTGCACACAGTAAGCACTCAATAAATACGATTGAATGAATGTGCAAAGCACTTCTGAGCGCTAGGTGATCAGGTTTGTCCCACGGGGGGCTCACAGTCTTAATCCCCATTTTACAGATGAGGTAACTGAGGCACAGAGAAGTTAAGTGACTTGCCCAAAGTCACATAGCTGACAATTGGCAGAGCAGGGATTTGAACACACGAACTCTGACTCCAAAGCCTGTGCTCTTTCCACTGCCCACATCGAGCTCATGGTCTAAGGGGGGAGAAAAACATTAATATTAATAAATAATGTGAGGATATGTATATAAGTGTTGCGGGGCTGAGGGAAGGGTGAATAAAAGGAGCAAATCAGGGTGTCATAGAAGGGAGTGGAGAAAGAGGAAAGGAGGGCTTAGTTAGGGAAGGCCTCTTGGAGATGTGCTTTTTAATAAGGCTTTGAAGGTGAAGCGAGTCACTGCCTGTCAGATATGAAGACTGTCTCTATATGTTGCCAACTTGTACTTCCCAAGCGCTTAGTACAGTGCTCTGCACACAGTAAGCGCTCAATAAATACGATTGATGATGATGAAGAGGGAGGCCCTTCCAGGCCAGAGGCAGGACACAGGCGAGAGGTCTGTGGCGAGATATGTGAGATTGAGGTACAGTGATTGGATTGGCGTTAGAGCAAAGTGCTTGGGCTGAGTTGTTGTAGTAGCAGTAGCAGCGAGTGAGGCAAGAGAAGGAAAGGTGATTGAGTGTTTTTCAAGCCAGTGGTCAGGAGTTTTTGTTTCATGCAGAGGTGTACAGGCAATCACTGGGGGTTCTTGAGGAGTGGGGAAACATGGACTGAATGATTTTTGTTCTGCCTTAGGAAAGGTAGCCAGTTTCTCTTTTCCTGTTACACCTCCCTCTCCTAATCGCCCCTGGTCAGAGTGTCACTGGAGATGGCTCCAGGATAATTCTGTCTATCAGCTAGACGTAATTCTGGAGAACAGCGGAATCACAGTCTGGGACTGGTTCTCTTTGGAGGCGATCAGCTCAGAACTCAAGCTCCCATTTGGAAGGGGCTAATCAAATCACATGAGTTCCTGCTTCTTTGTCTTAGCACTTGTTTATGTGCTCGTTCGCACTGGTATCTGCTTGGGGGGAGGGTGAGAGGAGGGTAGAGAGAACGTGTGTGTGTGTCCCCATGCATGGAAGATGGCATCTCAATTAGTAAAAGAATGAAGTTGCATTAACTAAGAAGACTCACGAAGAATTCCAAACAGTCCATAAATGGACTAGAAAGGAAGCGAAGAGATCAACAAAGGGAAAAGATCCCAAACTATAAATCAAATAGCTGTTCCTCTAATCCAAAGAGCACTTTCCCACACTAGCCTCCTTCCTGCCCATCTCCCCATCCTCATCTTCCCTCCCACCCCATATTTTCGACCACCTCACTTGGTACTGTTAAATATGGACCATTTTTGCTTTGTGGCTTCTCTTTAGGGGTCTGCAGCTCCTGTAGGCACTGTACAAAGCACTGGGGTAGATATGAGATAATTGGATTGGACATAGTCCCTGTCTCACCCAGGTCTCGATTCCCATTTTACAGATGTGGAAACTGAGGCATAGAGAAGTAAAGTGACTCGCCCAAAGTCACACAGCAGACAAGTGGCAGAGCCGGGATTAGAACCCCAGGTTTGCCTACTTTCCACCAGGCCACACTGATTCCCATTTTAATCATCATGTAATCGGGATTGCCTTTTTCACCATGATTGCAAGCATCCTCAAATAGATATGAAGTATTTTCAAGTCTTTCATTTTGGACCAAGCCATTTTGGCTTGGTTCCTAAAATCCAGGTGGTTCTTTTCTCCACCCATGATCCAAAGGCCTTTAAGTCCTGCATTCCATTCCAGGAACCTCCAGCCAAACAATCTGGTGACCGTGTCCCTACTACTACCTAGTGAGCTCCCCAAAGGACAAGGACCATGTCTAATTCCTTCCCAGTGCTCAGTACAGTGCTCTACGCACAATCAGCACTGAATAGATACTATTACTCATTGTAGCAATGCTTCTCTCCTCTCTCTCCCTCTCAGCTCTCCAGCTTTGCTAGAAATGAGAGTGTGTAGGAGAAATGATTTGGGCTGCCCCCAAACCTCAGGTGTTTTGCTTAGCACTGGTGATTTGGGCAGATTTAGGAAGGTCAGAGTCCTGCAAGAAGCTTCAATCTCTGAGGAAGCAGGGTGCAGATGACCCACCTTCAGATGGAAAAAGGGAGAGGAGCAGGCTGTGGGGAGAGCTTGAGGTTTTTCAGGGCTTAGTATGAAAACGTGGGAGAAGTTAAAAGTGGAGTGAGGGAAATCCACCTGTTTAGGAAAAGCTATTTTTTAAAAATGGTATTTGTTAAGGGCTTACCATGTGCCAGGCACTGTATTAAGCACTGGGGTAGATACAAGCTAATCAGTTTGGACACAGTCTGTGTATCATCCTATTTTACAGATGAAGTAAATGAGGCACAGAGAGGTTAAGTGACTTACCCAAGGTCACAGAGCACACAAGCAGCAGAACTTGGATTAGAACCCAACTCCCAGGCCAATACTCTATCCATCAGGCTCTACTTTGCCATATCATCTCTGAGTAAAGATATTTCTGAAGAATTAATTCCCATAACGTGGGGCGATCCCCATACATACTAATGTAGAAGTTTGAGAAACACTGAGGCATTGGGTAGGAGACGATTGTGCATGACTGCTCTTCATACTGGAAGATAATAATAATTCTGGTATTCATTATGCACTTAGTATGTGCCAGACACTGTACTAAGCACTGGGGGCATACAAGCAAATTGGATTGGACACAGTCCCTGTCTCACGTGGGACAGCCTCAATCCACCTTTTACAGCTGAGGTAACTGAGGCCCAGGGCATTTACAGAATCGGAAATCACAAGCATTTACAGTAGGTGGGACTAGGTTGATTTAATATATTTTTTCCTTTAAGCCCAGTGATATTTTAAACCAGATTCAGTGTTTCCAATAGCACCCTATGACCCGGTCAACAGAGTTTATGAAAAGAATATGATTATTCTACTAATCAAACAATAGCTAATGCCAACTGAACCAGTATAGACAGATCCCCTGGTTTGGAGAATAAAAGTCTTAAGTTTGGCTCTAAGCAAACCCATTTTAGACGGGGGAGGTAGGACTGAACACAATAGAGGGATTTTGAATCCAAAAAGTGTTTAGTTTATAACTTCTTTGGGTCAGCAAGTAAATCTGCTGCTTTCAAAGCTATGACAAAAGCTGTGCAAAGCACATTTCCTCCTGATAAAAATGTGGTGCAGGGGGAGAGCAGTTAGTGTAAAAAAAAAAAAAAAAGAAATACCAGGAAACCTTAGAAAAGTGTCTGAGAGATTCTGGAGCCTGCTATTAGAGTCGTATCCGGACACTCCCCAAGCTCACTTCCAGCATTGAGAAAAAATCTTGGCACCACGAGGAGTTTAACAACCGTTAAAAACCTTGTTTGCTGCTCTGCTGAGAGCAGGATACGGGGTACCAGTTGGAAAGTAATTACAATTTGATGGCATGTAGAGTCTTCCACAGTGAGCCATTTCATCAGTGCACTTTGACATCCCTTTGTTTCACTGTAGAAATAAACATTGATTTTTTTTTTGTCCTTTTAATTAGCCACGGTCCTAAGTACCTAGCAATACGCAGCTGTTATGCAAACTAGAAGGGATACTTTGTTGGATTTTTTTTTTTTAAAGGGGCCTCTAAAGCTTTGAGTGAAAAAGTGGATTTTTCTCTAGACTGTAGCATATCTCATTCACTTCTACCAGTGCTGGAGCCAGGTTCTGGGAAAGAGGGCAACCATTCAGAGCCCTGAATTTGAGGGAATCTCAGACTGGTTGTGGGGAACGTAGGTACTCAGTTACCCTGGGAAAATTTCATCCAGTCGGATTTATCGCGCTCTTACTGTGTGCAAAGCACAGGGATGTGCTGGCAAGTCGTAAGTGACCAGCTGCTTTCAAGCATTGAAGGAGCAGATTCTGGCATTACCAACCTGCCCCAAGTATTTCTAGGAGTGTAGCTGTTGAAATCCCATCTGTTTTCCTCATAACAATTCTGATATGGACTCCTCCATCACAGAGACCCTTACAGGCATAGAAGCACCGAAGAAGCAGTGTGGTCTAGAGGCAAGACCCCAGCCTGGAAGCCAGAAGACTTGGGTTTTAAACTTAACTCGGGCACTCATCTGCTGTGTGACCTCGGGTAATTGCCTTCACTTCTCTGTGCTTAAGACATCCGTAAAATGGAGATTAAATCCACCTCGCTAGTACTTACACTGTTTTCACCCTGATTAACTTGTATCTAGCTTGGTGCTTAGGACAGTGTTTGACAGGGAGTAAGCAATTAACAAATAACACAGTAGAAGCTCTCTCATTAGTTTCAAGTCCAGATCAACGTTGTAAGCAGATAGCGGAGTTCTGGCACCAGTAATTGGGCTCCACTGAAAGTACAGCACAGAAGACTTGCTTGAGATGTATTATTAACAATGCATAGGAACTTTGGAATTCTTTACCCTTTCAGAAATGAATCTGAAGAATATTCTTTAAAATTGCCTCAACCCCCAAATGCTATCAATCTGTTTCTTTTCCCCCCTGAATGAAAATCCCTATGTATAACACACCACTTAAAACTGAGCTTAGGAAGAGGATTGTCAGAAAGTACTCATGATTCCATATAGAATTATTTGCCCATGCCTTTCTTTAGTGTGCGTGTGTCCATATTCATTCATTTCATTCATTCAATCGTATTTATTGAATGCTTACAGTGTGCAGAACACTGTACTAAGCACTTGGAAAGTACAATTCAGTGACAGAGACAATCCCTACCCAACAACCGGCTCACAGTCTAGAAGGGGGGAGACAGACAAGACAACAAACAAGTAGGCATCAATAGCATCAAAATAAATAGAATTGTAGATATATACACATCATTAATAAAATAAATAGAATAAATATGTACATATATAGATATATTTCATTTCTAATCAGAAGTCCTAGAAGAGAAATCTTAGGGAAATGTATATTTGAGTCAGTTTGAAAGGTCCATATACTTCCCAAAGGAATGATCTAAAGTTTGGTGGGAGTTTTCACCTTGGCTTCTTATATTCAGGTACTGGAGCAGTGTTCCTTAATGCCTAGGTTGGAACAGGGGAATCATTGAAGACTGGGAGATGATACCCAACCTCCTGCATCTACATTACCATCACTGGTTAAGCCATGTCTGTGCTAGTATATAAAATAGACAGGTTTGAAACTGCTGAGAAGCTTAAAGCAAGTGAAAATTTCAGAAGAAACCAATGACAATGCATCAGTGTATTTATGCACTCCAATTTTTTTGAAACCAGAAGGTAGGGCTTGCTGTGAATAATAATAATGGTGGTATTTGTTAAGCGCTTACTATGTGCCAGGCACTGTACTAAGCTCTGGGGTAGATACAAGATGATCAGGATGGACACAATCCCTGGCCCACACAGGGCTCATAGTCTCAATCACCGTTTTACCTATGACATAACTGAGGCCCAGTAACTGAGGCCCAGAGAAGTGACTTGCCCAAGGTCACATAGCTGACAAGTGGCAGAGTCAGGATTAGAACTCAAGACCGTCCAACTCCCAGGCCCATAATTCTTTGTGTCTACGCTAAAATCCTCTGGGCGAATGCATTCATGTTTTCCTTGATAGGATATTTGGGGATTTCTGAATCTCACTGTATAACTGAGTGCTATTGGAGGAGAAATGGATCAGCCGGGAGAAATGCCCTTCCAGCAAGGCAACACTTTGTGAAAAGCATTATGATTCCATGAATGAATGGGAGAGACTGATCTGTGCTAAGCTTATTATTATTGGTGTATTCAAGAGCTTACTGTGTGTCAAGCACTGTTCTAAGAATTGGGGTAGATACAAAGTTTATGAGGTTGGACAGAGTTCCTCTTCCACACAGGGCTCACAGTCAAAGAGCAAGGGAGAACAGGTATTTTAATACTCATTTTACAGATGAGAAAATTAAACAAATCAAAAACCTGGGCCATGACAGACTGAGAACTGTTTCATCACTCTGAGATGTGACTCGTCCAGGTAGTCTGGTTTCCAGGAATCATAACCAAACGTTTGTTTATTATCACCAGAGACAGCTATTTGCATTCCCAGAGTATGGAAGTGTTTTATTTCTGTACAATTACACAGGGGCCATAGTGTACTCTCCCAAGGGCTTAGAACAGTGTTCTGCACATAATAAGTGCTCAGTAAATACCACTGATTGATTGAGAGGCAGGGTGACCTAGTAGAATGGAGCTGAGAGCCAGAAGATCCGGGTTCTAATCCTGACTCCACCATTTGACTGCTGTGTGACCTTGGGCAAGTCAAACTCTCTATTCCTGAGGTTCCTCATCTGTGAAATGGGGATTCAATAATGATTCTCCCTCAGACTGGGAACAACAGATGAGAGAGGGATTGTGTTCGATTATCTTGTAACACTTCAGTGCTTGGCACATAGTAAGCACTTTCCAAATACCATAGGAATGACAATGATTTATCTTTTGCTGCCTTTGATTGTTGCCCTTTTTTCACTATTTGTCCCTGATTTCTTGAGCTTAGAGTGACTCATGAAATTTCAAGCGGAGGCATTCAGTCTGTAAGGCCCTTAACAGCCCTGTAGGACTGAGGGAAATGAAAGAATTAGGCCTAGAGGACTTGTGCTGAGAATGAGTAGAACATCCCAAACAAGCCTGCTTTGTGCTCTCTTCCCTTGATGTAACAGCTCTATATTTGCTCGGCACATTGTCCCAATCTGGAATAAGACATAATGATTTTACCTTAAATGCCAGGTTTATATCTTGAAACCGTCTACTTCCATTTACATCTTCCTCTTCCTTGGACTATGAGCCCCTTTTGCAGCAGGGACTGATCCAGGCACTGTGCTAGGCACTGGGATGGATACAAGCAAATTGGGTTGGACACAATCCCTGTTCAACATGAGGCTCGCAGTCTCAATCCCCATTTTACAGATGAGGAAACTGAGGCACAGAGAGGTGAAGCGACTTGCCCAAGGTCACGCAGCAGACAAGTGGCAGAGCCAAATTAGAACCCCGCCACCTTCTGACTCCCAAGCCCATGCTCTATCAACTTTGGTGATGATGATGGTATTTGTTAAGCACTTACTATGTGCCAAGCACTGTTCTAAGCGCTAGGGCAGATACAAGGTAATCAGGTTGTCCCATGTGGGGCTCACAGTCTTCATCCCCATCTTACAGATGAGGTAACTGAGGCAAAGAGAAGTTAAGTGACTTGCCCAAAGTCAGACAGCTGATAAGTGGCAGAGCTGGGATTAGAACTCATAGCCTTTAACTCCCAAGCCTGGGCTCTTTCCACTATGCCATGCTGCTTCCCAGAATTACCAAAGCAAAACTTCCTTCTCCTTTTTTTCCTGCTACTTTTCCTCTTCCTCCTCTCCATTCTACTCCAAAGATGTGCAGGACTTACTATTAGCAAAACAAGGAGTGTCTTTTGGGGAATAAAGCCTTCGTAAGAATAACCGCAAGCTCACCTCTAGACTGTAAGTGCATTGTAGGCAGGGAACGTGTCTACCAACTCTGTTGTACTCTCTTAAGCACTTAGTTCAGTGTTCTGCACATGGTAACAGCTCAATAAACACCACTGATTAAATGAGAGAGGAGGCATAACAGAGACGGTGACAACACAACAAAGGATAGTTGCTTTCAATACACAATTTGGCGGATATGTAAATTTCACGGTCAGTGGTGTTATCTTCAAGTACAAAGTCTAGCTATACGATTTATTAATAGATAGCAACGTGTTCTAGTGGATAAAGCACGGGCCCAGGAGTCGGAAGGACCTGGGACCTAATCCTGACTCTGCCAATTGTCTATGTGACCTTGGGCAAGTCATCTTGATGCTCTGGGCCTCAGTCACCTCATCTGTAAAGTAGGGATTTAGACTGGGTGCCCCAGGTGGAACATGGACTGTGTCCAACCTGATTAAGCTTGTATCTACCTCAGCTCTTAGTAAAGGCTTAACAAGTACCACAGAAAAACTGTTTGAGAGTTGCTGAACGACGTGCGTGCCGCAGCTCCAGAAGCGTAGATGTTCTTCGATAGTTCACTAGGTGATATTCCCGTGAAAGTGTCGGGGGTTTTGAACCGATCAATGTCTACTCTGCTGCTTTCCCTTTTTTACACTTTCTCCCCAAAGCTGATCTGGGGAGGCTTCAAGGAAAGCCATAGAGAGGTCATGGGGTCCGGTATTCCGTCAGCTCAGGAATTGCCCTCCCTCCACACATCCATCAAGCTAGCTCTCTTCCTCCCTTCAAAGCCCTACTGAGAGCTCACCTCCTCCAAGAGGCCTTCCCAGACTGAGCCCCCTTTTTCCTCTCCTCCTCCCCATCCCCCGCACCCTACCTCCTTCCCCTCCCCACAGCACCTGTATATATGTTTGTACAGATTTATTGCTCTATTTTACTTATACATATTTACTATTCTATCCATTTTGCTAATGATGTGCATATAGCTCTAATTCTATTTGTTCTGATGACTTGACACCTGTCCACATGTTTTGTTGTCTGTCTCCCCCTTCTAGACTGTGAGCCCGTTGTTGGGTAGGGACCGTCTCTATATGTTGCTGACTTGTACTTCCCAAGCGCTTAGTACAGTGCTCTGCACACAGTAAGTGCTCAATAAATACGATTGAATGAATGAATGATTGGACTTCTGAAAACAGGCCTCTCCCTTGCCCTACTCTTTTCTTCCCCAAGATGCCCTAGGCTGATTCTCCAGCTGTCTCTTCCACCCCAACGGTGGAAAAAACTCCGCAAAAACTACTTCCCAGGGCCAGTGTAAACCGCACTCCCCTGTGGATCCGGGGCTATCGGATTTTGGAGGTCCTCGTGTGATTTCATTCATTCAATCGTATGTATTGAGCGCTTACTGTGTGCAGAGCACTGTACGAAGCACTTGGGAAGAACAAGTCAGCAACATATAGAGACCGTCCCTACCCAACAACGGGCTCACAGTCTAGGAGGGGGAGACAGACAACAAAACAAAACATGGAGACATGTGTCAAAATCATGGGACTAAATAGAATTTTAGCTATATACACATCATTAACGAAATAGTAGTAAATATGTACAAGTAAAATAGAGTAATAAATCTGTACAAATATACACATGTCATTAAATCATACCACATATTATTATACAGAAGCAGCGTGGCTCAGTGGATAGAGCCCAGGCCTGGCAGTCAGAAGGACCTGGGTTCTAGTCCCGGCTCCACCACATATCTGCTGTGTGACCTTGGGTAAGTCACTCAGCTTCTCTGGGCCTCAGTTACCTCACCTGGAAAGTAGGGATTTAGACTGTGAGCCCCACGTGGAACATGGACTGTGTCCAATCTGATTAACAGAAATCTACTCCAGCACTTAGAATAGTGCTTGGCACATAGTAAGCGCTTAACATTATTATTAACGGTACCATTATTATTATATTACACCATTGGTGCTATCTCCTCAGCTTAATTCCCACCTCCAGACTGGCTCCCCTGTATCCAGGAGGGGCTCATAATAATAATAATAATAAATTTGGTATTAAGCGCTTACTCTGTGCCAAGCACTGTTCTAAGTGCTGGGGGAGATACAAGGTAATCAGGTTGTCCCACATGGGGCTCCCGGTCTTAATCCCCATTTTACAGATGAGGTAACTGAGGCACAGAGAAGTTTAAGTGACTTGCCCAAAGTCACACAGCTGATAAGTGGAGGAGCCGGGATTACAACTCATGACCTCTGACTCCCAAGCTGGGCTCTTTCCACTGAGCCACACTGCTTCTCATGCATTTACATTGTCTTGTCTTCCCTTCCTTGTCTTCCCTCCCAAACCTTGTCCTCTCCCTGACTTTCCCATCTCTGTTGACGGCACTACCATCCTTCCCGTCTCACAAGCCCGCAACCTTGGTGTCATCCTCGACTCCGCTCTCTCATTCACCCCTCACATCCAAGCCATCACCAAAACCTGCCGGTCTCAGCTCCGCAACATTGCCAAGATCCGCCCTTTCCTCTCCATCCAAACCGCTACCCTGCTAATTCAAGCTCTCATCCTATCCCGTCTGGACTACTGCACTAGCCTTCTCTCTGATCTCCCATCCTCGTGTCTCTCTCCACTTCAATCCATACTTCATGCTGCTGCCCGGATTATCTTTGTCCAGAAACGCTCTGGACATATCACTCCCCTCCTCAAAAATCTCCAATGGCTACCGATCAATCTGCGCATCAGGCAGAAACTCCTCACCCTGGGCTTCAAGGCTCTCCATCACCTCGCCCTCTCCTACCTCACCTCCCTTCTCTCCTTCTTCAGCCCAGCCCACACCCTCCGCTCCTCTGCTGCTAATCTCCTCACCGTACCTCGCTCTCGCCTGTCCCGCCATCGACCCCCGGCCCACGTCATCCCCCGGGCCTGGAATGCCCTCCCTCTGCCCATCCGCCAAGCTAGCTCTCTTCCTCCCTTCAAGGCCCTGCTGAGAGCTCACCTCCTCCAGGAGGCCTTCCCAGACTGAGCCCCTTCTTTCCTCTCCCCCTCGTCCCCCTCTCCATCCCCGTCTTACCTCCTTCCCTTCCCCATAGCACCTGTATATATGTATATATGGTTGTAGATATTTATTACTCTGTTTATTTATTTATTTATTTATTTTACTTGTACATTTCTATCCTACTTATTTTATTTTGTTGGTATGTTTGGTTCTGTTCTCTGTCTCCCCCTTTTAGACTGTGAGCCCACTATCGGGTAGGGACTGTCTCTATGTGATGCCAATTTGTACTTCCCAAGCGCTTAGTACAGTGCTCTGCACATAGTAAGCGCTCAATAAATACGATTGATTGATTGATTGATTGATTTACACAGGATGTCACTCCCATTAACAACCATCATTAGCAGGGGGTTAACAAGTTCAGTCCCGAAGGGTGTTTTCTCAGGGCCTACTTGGTGTATCTTTGGCTTGGGGCAGATCCCTGTTAACCAGGGGTTGTGAGGGGCAGGGAGAGAGAAGAACTTGCCAAAGTTGAGTTAGGGCTATAGCTCTCACACAACTCTTGCACAGTACTCCCAGCAAAAAGCCAGAGCTACAGGGAGCGGGATGAGGGGTAAAGGAAAGTGTGCTTCATCCAGCCCCTCTAGACTGTAAACTCCCTCTAGACTGTAAGCTCCTTGTGGGCAGGGAATGTATCTGTTTATCGTTACAGTGTGCTCTTCCAAGCACGCTTAGAACAGTGCTTTGCACCTAGTAAGTGCTCAATAAATGCCATCATCATTATTATTATTATCACTCTGCACATTGTAAGCACTCAATAAATACGACTGAATGTTCCTGAGTATGACTTGGTGGGAGACGGGCCACTGTGGGCTATTTGGGAGA
This sequence comes from Tachyglossus aculeatus, assembly GCF_015852505.1. NCBI lineage: Eukaryota > Metazoa > Chordata > Mammalia > Monotremata > Tachyglossidae > Tachyglossus > Tachyglossus aculeatus. The sequence goes on along the minus strand of NC_052079.1, from coordinate 19,627,947 downwards.
CTTCTCTAAGCCTGGCTCCCCTGGGCTTCAGCCCTACTCCCACCACCATCCCATGGCTCTTTACCACCACCACTGACTCTTTTACTGATGGGACCTTAGAATATTTTTTTATCAGAAACAGTTTCCCAGAAATTGCACCTTCCGTTCTTGTCCAAGAGGAAAAATCTGTATCCCATGCAGGTAGAGCAAGCCTAGAACAGTCTTTGGCACAGAGTATGCACTTAACAATTACAATTATTATTATTATTTTAAAAGGAAGAGAAAATACCCTGTTTGGTCTCTGTTCATCTTCAACATTATCCCATCTCCCTCTGAGCCTGGGAAAATGACAGTGTGAATTCATTTATAGCTCCCTTTCTTGGACTAGGTTGTTATGGGTGAAGTCTGAAGGAAATAGTAGTCAATTATAGATGGTGTAGGCTCTGCTTTCATTGCTGGTGTCCCTATGGATTTCATTTTCTTTGTTCCCTGAGAAATGGAATTTTTTTTTTTTTACTTTGTCGAGTATTTTTAGTTTCAGTTATTCAGGGGACTAGAAAGAGGCCATTTTCAGTGCAGAAACGCTGAGGGAACTTTGTCTCCTCAGACTCGTCCTTCAGCAAGGAGAAGGTTGCTTTGTGTGTGGGTAGAAAGCTGTAACTGTCCACACTCGAAGACCCCTTTGGTGCGATCTTGAAAAGTTGGACTGTGGGAACTCGGTGGGGGTGTTTTTTATCCTCCTGTCACTGCTTAAAGGGGTGGAAAGAAGTGAAGTGAAAGACCAGATGGGCAATGGGTAGAGTAGGAATAGTATTCACTAAGTGCCTACTATGTACTTCCCAAGCGCTCAGTACAGTGCTCTGCACACAGCGCTTAATAAATACGATTGAATGAATGTGCAGAACACTGTTCCAAGTAAGCATTGGTCGAGAATACACAGGTGAGAAGTAAATAAGGTTCCTATCCCTCAGGGGGCTCACAATCTAAGAAGAGATTTGACTGACAGGATTGGGGAAGAGAGAATAATAATAATTACAGTTTCTGTTAAGCGTTTACTATGTGCTAGGCACCGTACTAAGCGCTGGGGTGGATACAAGCAAATCGGGTTGGACACAGTCCCTTTTCCATGTGGGGATCACACTCCCAATCCCCATTTTACAGATGAGGTAACTGAGGCCCAGTGAAGTGACTTGCACAAGGTCACACAGCAGACAAGTGGCGGGGTTGGGATTAGAACCCAAGACCTTCTGACTTCAAGGCCCCTGCTCTTTCCACTACACCATGAAGCCCAAAACTCTGAGGTGGTCCCAGAGAAGACCCCTACCAAGAGTGTGGAGAAGGGGGTCTGGCGGGGTAGGGGACAGTCTGGTAATTGAAGGATAAGGGAGGAAGATGAGAAGCAGTGTGGCTTAGTGGATAGAGCACAGCCTGGAAGTCAGAAAGTCATGGGTTCTGATCCCCGCTCCGCCACATGTCTGCCGTGAGATCTTGGGCAAGTCACTTTGCTCCTCTGGGCCTCAGTTCCCTCATCTGTAAAATGGGGATTAAGAGCGTGAGCCCCACGTGGGACAGGGTCCGACCTGACTCGCTTAGATCTACCCCGGCGCTTAGAACGGTGCTTGGCACATAGTGAGCTCTTAAGAAAAACCATACTCCTTATTATTCTTTTTTCCCTAATAATAATAATAGTGATGGCATTTATTAAGCGCTTACTATGTGCAAAGCACTGTTCTAAGCGCTGGGGAGGTTACAAGGTGATCAGGTTGTCCCACGGGGGGCTAACAGTCTTAATCCCCATTTTACAGATGAGGTAACTGAGGCACAGAGAAGTTAAGTGACTTGCCCAAAGTCGCACAGCTGACAATTGGTGGGGTGGGATTTGAACCCATGACCTCTGACTCCAAAGCCCGTGCTCTTTCCACTGAGCCATGCTGCTTCTCCTAATCCTGTCAGCCAAAGCTCTTCTTAGATTGTGAGCCCCCTGAGGCTCCCAATTAGTGATTATTAATGACAATTATTATTAAGATGCAGAGGAAGGGAGGTGGGGAAAGGAAGAGGGAGAAAGTAAGAGAAGCAGGGTGGCTCAGTGGAAAGAGCCCGGGCTTGGGAGTCAGAGGGCATGGGTTCAAACCCCTGCTCTGCCGCTTGTCTGCTGTGTGACTTTGGGCAAGTCACTTCTTCTCTGTAATAATAATAATGATGGCATTTATTAAGCACTTACTACGTGCAAAGCACTGTCCTAAGCACTGGAAAGTTTACAAGGTGATCAGGTTGTCCGCCGGGGGGCTAATAGTCTTAATCTCCATTTTACAGATGAGGTAACTGAGGCACAGAGAAGTGAAGTGACTTGCCCAAAGTCACACAGCTAACACTTGGCGGAGCCGGGATTTGAACCCATGACCTCTGACACCACAGTTCTTGCTCTTTCCATTGAGCCACGCTGCTTCTCTGTGCCTCAGTTACCTCATCTGTAAAATGGGGATTAAGATTGTGAGCCCCCGGTGGGACAACCTGATCACCTTGCATCCTCCCCAGCGCTTAGAATGGTGCTTTGCACATAGTAAGTGCTTAACAAATACCACAGTTATTATTAATGCTTGTTGGCCAGGGGATTGGACAGGGTGGGGGAAAGCAGCATGGAGAAGCAGCATGGCTCAGTGGAAAGAGCCCGGGCTTTGGAGTCAGAGGTCAGGGGTTCAAATCCCGGCGCTGCCAGTTGCCAGTTGTTGGGCAAGTCACTTTACTTCTCTGTGCCTCAGTTACCTCATTTGTAAAATGGGGATTATTCATTCATTCAATCATATTTATTTATTTTTATTGTTTTATTTTATTTATTTATTATTTATTGAGCGCTTACTGTGTGCAGAGCACTGTACTAAGCGCTTGGGAACTACAAGTTGGCAACATATAGAGGCCTTGCCAGACTGAGCCCCCTTCTTCCTCTCCACCTCCTTCCCCTCCCCACAGCACCTATATATATATATATATATATATTTGTATGTATTTATTACTCTATTTTATTTATTTTATTTATACATATTTATTTTATTTTGTTAATATGTTTTGTTTTGTTCTATGTCTCCCCCTTCTAGACTGTGAGCCCACTGTTGGGTAGGGACCGTCTCTATATGTTGCCAACTTGGACTTCCCAAGCGCTTAGTCCAGTGCTCTGCACACAGTAAGTGCTCAATAAATACGATTGAATGAATGAATTTAGAGACGGTCCCTACCCAACAGTGGGCTCACAGTCTAGAAGATTAAGATTGTGAGCCTGCCGTGGGACAACCTGATCATCTTGTAACCACCCCAGCACTTAGAACAGTGCTTTGCACATAGGAGCACATGAGAAGCAGTGTGTCAGTGGAAAGAGCCCGGGCTTTGGAGTCAGAGGTCAGGGGTTCAAATTCCGGCTCTGCCAACTGTCAGCTGTGAGACTTTGGGCAACTCACTTAACTTCTCTGTGCCTCAGTGACCTCATCTGTAAAATGGGGATTAAGACTGAGCCCCCCATTCATTCATTCATTCAATTGTATTTATTGAGTGCTTACTGTGTGCAGCGCACTGTACTAAGCGCTTGGGAAGTACAAGTTGGCAACATATGGAGGCAGTCCCTACCCAACAGTGGGCTCACAGTCTAGAAGGGACAACCTGATCACCTTGTAACCTCCCCAGCGCTTAGAACAGTGCTTTGCACATAGTAAGTGCTTAATAAATGCTATTATTATTATAGTAAGCGCTTAATAGGCAAGTCACTCAACTTCTCTGGGCCTCAGTTACCTCATCTGTAAAATGGGGAGCCCCAAGTGGGACAACCTGATCACCTTGTACCCTCCTCAGCGCTTTGAACAGTGCACATTTGTTTATTTTTTACTTGTACTTATTTATTCTATTTTATTTTGTTAATATGTTTGGCTTTGTTCTGTCTCCCCCTTCTAGACTGTGAGCCCACTGTTGAGCAGGGACTGTCTCTGTATCAATCAATCGTATTTACTGAGCGCTTACTGTGTGCAGAGCACTGTACTGAGCTCTTGGGAAGTCCAAGTTGGCAACATATAGAGGCGGTCCCTACCCAACATGTTGCCAACTTGTACTTCCCAAGCGCTCAGTCCAGTGCTCTGCACACAGTAAGCGCTCAGTAAATACGACTGATTGCACATAGTAAGCGCTTAACAAATGCCATCATCATTATTATTATTATAAATAAATGAAAGGTGAAAGTGGGGAGGGTCTGGGGGTGGGGGGGGGGCTTCCTTGGCGGGCTCGGGCGTGGCCCCCAGCACATTGTTCCTCGGGCCGAGCCGAGGAAATTGGGATTTGATTGCGGAAGTGGGCGGGCTCGGCCCCCCTAGGCCGGAGAGGGAGGGAGGGAGGGAGGGAGGCAGGCAGGCAGCCCCCGGAGGCCGGGGCGGGTGGGTGGGTCCCCACCGGCCCGGCCGGGCCCGGGCCGCGATGCTCAGCCGGGCCGGACGGCTGCTCCTCCTCTGCAGCGCGCTCGGACGCGCCCAGGTCAGACCCCCCCCCCCCCCCCCCGGGGACCCCCCAGACCGCCCACCGCGAAAGTAGGCCGACCCCCGGCACCGGGGAGAGGACGGGGGGAGGGCACGGCCCCCTCCCTGGGGCCACACGGGGGACAGGGGGGAGGAGGAGGGGGGGGGGACCCAGGGGAGGGGGGTCAGAAGGGATGGGGAGGGGGGGGGGCCCAGGTGAGGAGGAGGAGGTGGAGGGGGGGACCCAGGGAAGGGGTTCAGAAGTGGTGGGGAAGAGGGGGCCCAGGTGAGAAGGCCGGGGGGGGGGGGGGAACCCAAGTGATGGGGAAGAGGGGGCACAGGTGAGGAGGAGGAGGAGGGGACCCAGGGGAGGAGGGGACACAAGTGAGAAGGTGCGGGGGGGAACCTAAGTGATGGGGAAGAGGGGGCACAGGTGAGGAGGAGGAGGAAGGGGGGACCCAGGGGAGGGGGTTCAGAAGTGATGGGGAAGAGGGGGCACGGGGGAGGGAGGAGGAGGGGGACAGAAGTGGTGGGGAGGAGGGGTCACAGGTGAGGAGAGGGCCCAGGTGAGGAGGGGACACAAGTGAGAAGGTGGGGGGGGGGGGAAACCCCAGTGATGGGGAAGAGGGGGCACAGGTGAGGAGGAAGAGGGGACCCAGGGGAGGGGGTTCGGAAGTGATGGGGAAGAGGGGAAACAGGGGAGGAGGAGGAGGGGGCACAGGGGAGGGGGTTCAGAAGTGATGGGGAAGAGGGGAAACTGGGGAGGAGGAGGAGGGGGCACAGGGGAGGAGGGGACCCAAGTGATGGGGAAGAGGGGGCACAGGTGAGGAGGAGGGAGAGACTCAGGTGAGGGGAAGGAGGGGACACGGGTAATGGGGAAGAGGGGGCACGGAGTAGGAGGAGGAGGGGACCAAGGGGAGTGGGGGCACAAGCGATGGGGAAGAGGGGGCACAGGTGAGGAGGAAGAGGGGACCCAGGGGAGGGGGGGCCCAAGTGATGGGGAAGAGGGGGCGCAGGTGAGGAGGAAGAGGGGACCCAGGGGAGGGGGGGCACAAGTGATGGGGAAGAGGGGGCGCAGGTGAGGAGGAGGAGGGGACCCAGGGGAGGGGGGGCACAAGTGATGGGGAAGAGGGGACACAGGGGAGGAGGAGAAGTAGGAGGGGACCCAGGGGAGGGGGGGGACACAAGTGATGGGGAAGAGGGGGCACAGGTGAGGAGGAGGAGGGGACCCAGGGGAGAGGGGGCACAGGGGAGGGGGGGGCACAAGTGATGGGGAAAAGGGGGCCCAGGTGAGGACGGGGAGGTGGGGACAGGACCCAGGTGATGGGGAAGAGGGGACTCGGGGGGGAGGAGGAGGAGGAGGAGGGGTTGCGGGAGCGGAGGGACCCACGTGCCCCCCGTGCCCCCCGTGGCAGGTGGATCCCGCGCGCTGCGCCATCCATTGGAGCGAGTGGACCGTGTCCGGGACAGCCATCCGGCTCCGCTGGACCCCCGCCGCCGCCGGCCCCGCCGCCGCCGCCGCCCCCTGCAACTTCAGCCTCCTCTACGGCCCGGACCCGGACCCGGCCCCCGACCCGACCCCGGACCCCTCCGGCCCCTCCGGGCCCCGGCCCTGCCCCCAGACCCGGGCGGCCAACCGCACCTACGAATGCCGAGCCGAGGGGCTGCGGCCCGGGACCCTCTACCGGCTTCGCCTGGTGGCCCTGACCGACGGACACAGCCGCAACTTCTCCCTGCAGACAGGTAGGAGACACGGCTGGCTCCCCACGCTGCGCTAAACGCTGGGCGGATCTTCCCACCCTGCGACCCCCTGAAACGGAATCTGGGGGCCCTGGAGGGAGACTTTAGTCCACCTCCGAGGCCCAAAGGCAGCCTTTCTTGGCATTCCCTGGAATCGGGCTCTCCCGGGCGCTTAGTACAGTGCTCTACACCTAGTAAACGCTCCAATGGCATTGATGATGCTGATGATAAATAGTAGGTTTCAGGTGCCAGCAGTTCAAACGGGAAGGCGGGCGAGAATAAAACTGTACTTGAGCGTGGAGGTCAGAAATAGCATCAGGAAGACAAAAATCGCACACGGTTGGGTCGGGACTGTCTCTATATGTTGCCAACTTGTACTTCCCAAGCGCTTAGTACAGTGCTCTGCACACAGTAAGCGCTCAATAAATACTTTTGATTGAGCAAAACCGCCCTTGAAAGAGATATTAAAAATTGATGGTATTTAAGTGCTTACTCTGGGCTGAGCACTGTTCTAAGCGCTAGGGTAGATACAAGGTCATCAGGTTGTCCCACGTGGGGCTCACAGTCCTAATTCCGATTTTACAGATGAGGAAACTGAGGCACAGAAGTTAAATGGCTTGCCCAAGATCACACAGCAGACAAGTGGCGGAGGCGGAATTAGAACCCATGCCCTCTGACTCCCAAGCCGGGCTCTTTCCACTAAGCCACAATGCTTCTCCTGTTATAGGTGGAATACCTAGCTGATCCCTGACCTGTGTTGTTTAATTGAGAAATTTGCTTTTTTATCTAACACCTTATTAACTAGTCTCAACTTATTCATGTCCAAAGGTTAGTTTCCAAAATGACTTGAGTTCTCAAAGCACAGTGGCGTTAATGTCCACTTATTATGGTCAATTCAATTCCCAAACTTTACATTCTCAGTGTTGACACAATTGGGTCATTTTGGCAAGAATAGGGTTATTTTTAAAAGGATATGTTGGCTCTTTAAAGTCTATGCATTCATTTGGGCATTAAAAAGAAGTTGTTGAAATAAGGCACTTGTTAAAAGTTTTTATGCTTTCTGTGCAATGACTGTCAGCTTTTCTTAAACCTTTTTCAAGTATCTTTAGGCCTATCTTTACCGCTTGTTTTTAATGTCCTCTTAATGTTAGTGGCCCCTCATGTTTTTGTAAAGGGTTTTAAGGCTAAATCCTGTAAAATCTGGAAGTTGATCTGCTGATTGATTAACCAGGTAATATATAGAATGATAATATGGTCAAGTATCTACACCTGTAAAAGGTTCGGTTCCTAAACTCCTATTTTTTAAAAGAGTATTAGAATGAGTGGTTAATGTAGTAGTTGTGAGAACCCCAAAAATTTTGGCACAAGTATTGCTGCTTTTTAAAAAATAAAAGTGCTTACTTCATCTGCTAAAAGTAAACCTGAAACTTAATATTTTTTCCTTCGGCTCGTTTGAAAAGCAACTTTGAGTTTTACAGGGAGATCAATAAGAAAGGACTTGAAAATAACTTCACTGTGTTACTTTGAGTATGTCAGGAGAAAAAATATAATTGACAGGCATTTTAGGTATTAGTTCACTATTGGTGACACCATGAATAGGTCCCATCGACTATCCCCTATAGTTCTTTTCATATTTTAAAGTAAGAATCTAGCTGATGATATTATCATTTTAAATAGCTTTCATGGGTATTGTAGTTGTGTTCATGTCATTCGAGTTAAGGATGAACGGATGCACGTTTTAATTTAATAAACACTCATTTAGAAGCTAACTAAGATTCTAGAATACATTTTTCTCTGTTTTCACTGGGGGCATGATGCATTATACTCCAGGAAAAGTTGTTTTATTTTATTTTGTATTTATTTTATTAAATATAAATTTTTATTTATATTTTGAACTGAATAAGTGGGTTCATGAACACCCTTGTCCATAGACTGTTGCTATTACCCCTCAACTTATACTAAAGGAATGATTGGGGTGATTAAAAAAAAAAGTTAAAGATTTCATTCTAAATTATAGTAATGTCTGTCTCCCGCTCTAGACTGTAAGGTCATTGTGGATAGGGATCATGTCCTACTCTGTACCTACTATGTTATATTGTATAAGCATTTACCACAGTGCTCTGCAAACAATGAGCACTTACATACCATTGATTGATTTTTTTTATATTGAGTTTGGGAGAGATCATTAAGGCAAATATATCCAAGTGGTTTGTGTTATTTGCCCCAGGACAGCTGAACCGAATTGTGTCTGTCAACTGTGGTCACCTGAAGTAAGAGAGCAAATGCTGGTTTTGGTTGGGTGTTCTGGTCTGAATAGTTGGAGTTTTAGGGCTGGTTCTTTGAACAGGAATGCTCTAGGAGTGCAGATGAAAATTAATAATTATAAGTATGATATTTAAGCACTTACTATGTGCCAAGCACTGGAGTAAAATCAAGATAAGGTTGGACACAGTCCCCATCGTACATGGGGCTCATGGTCTAGGAGGAAGAACAGGTATTAAATTCCTGTTTCCCAGAAGAGGAAACTGAGGCACAAAGGTCACCCAGTAGGCAAATGACAGTTATCAGCAGTGGCATTTATGGAGCGCTTAATTTTGTGGGATTAGTAGCAGATCCTCCGACTCCCAGATCTGCGCTCTTTCCACCAGGACATGCTGCTTCTCCGATCAGTTTAGAGACCAAGCTGCAGCAATCATCCTTTGGCGTGTTTCCTCCTGCAATGGGAGTTTTGCCTCCATATAGGTGCTGAATGTCACTTTCCTCCTTTACCCATTCATTAAAACGTTTGACATTAACCTCTGCGTAAGTGATCCAGTTTCTCCCCAAATGAACTGTCCCTGCCTTTGTAGGTTAATGCCAAATCATTTAAATCGGTAATTCACAGATTTATCTCACTTTTAAAATCAACTTTTACAAAGAAGAGTGGAGGTCAAATAAAGAGGACACAATTCTAGGCATTTTAGAAAGCTGAAGGTCTTCGGATATCTTAGTTCAGGACAGAAGAAAGGGGTTGGAACAGAAGCAACTATTAGCCCCACACATTTCTACACCAACAACTGTTATAGGAAACCCCAACAGTCTTATCTAGCGGAATCTTTGTTAAAGCACCCTTGGGACCCTCTAATTGGTACTTTATCAGTACAACAGATCTGGAAGTTTAATTGCTTTGTCCTGACCAAAATAATCTCTCTTCTATCTCTCCATAGTATACTTTGGGTGAAAGGTGATCAAAACTATGTAACCCACATAATGTTTCTCCATTTGTGGGGGAGACATCTCAAAAATTTTGAGTTGAAATAGTGAATTTGGGCTGTTTAATACTGAGCATAGACATAGGACTAAGCTATTGTCCAGCCTACCTGCTGTTGGATTGTGTATGTGTACACATATATGTGTAGTATACACACACCCTCACATATATATAAAATTTGTATATGGTATTTGTTAAGCACTAATTGTGTGCAGAGCATTAGGATAGCTAAAAGCTGATCAGGTCGGACACAGTCCCTGTCCCACATGGGGCTCACAATCTCAATCTCCATTTTACTAATGAGGGAACTGGGGCACAGAGAGGTGAAGTGGCTTACCCAAGGTCACACAGCAGACGTTGTATGCCTCAGAACCTTAGCATTTCCTCAGGTCTTTGTATCCAAAAGGGGATGTGCCAAAGAAAGGTAAAGTAAGGCAGAACCAGTCACTGTGCTAGAAACGAGGAATCTACTAAGCAGTCAGTCATTGAATGAAGTAGTCACTATGGAAAACTGTTCATTCTAGTAATCAGAGCCTCCAATCTAGTCAATCAATAATATTTAGCTCCTACTGTGTGCAGAGCACTGTACAGTCAAGTTAGTAGACATGAGCCCTGGTCTTAAGTAGCTTATAATCTAGCAGGGGAGACAAACACTTAAATAATATCTTTCTTCCTCATATGTAAAAGCAGATATGTGTAACTATAAGCTTGTGGCGGGCAGGGAACGTGTTTACCAGTTCTGTATTGTACTCTTCCGAGTGCTTAGTACAGAGCTCTGCAGGCAGTAAAAGCTTAGAAAATACCATTGATGAAGATGTGTATAAGTCAGTGCTTAGGTAGGATGTTATTCAGAAGTGCTACTGGTGATTGTGAGTACACCAGGGTGTAGTTGACACTGAAGGGCTGAACTCCCAGTTGGGTGACTGTGACCTGGGAAGGGCCTCCTGGAGTGAGGTGATTTCAGAAGGGCTTTGAAGTTTGGGAGACCTCTGCGACCTAGCACAGAGAGGGCCAGGAGCATAAGTAAGTGGGAGTTGGAGGCGGAAAAGTCCCACAAATGTACAAGGGAACAGAAGCAGCAGGAAGCATAGAAGAGAATAACACAAGAAAACTTATGAGCAAGGATAACAGCACCCAAGCAATGATGTGCTGCGTCAATGATCCTGCCCAGTATTCTCTCTGATGGTGACACTGAAAGACCCTTTCCGTTTCAATAGTCCACTATGGACTCATCAACCTCAAATCTATTTAGGCTCTCTTGAGCCTTTTACTATCTCTTTTTCCTCTAATTACCCAGCACAGATCTTTTGTCCGTGACAAACCCTTCTGGAAAATATGGATATTTTCTGCCTCCACAATTCCAGAAATGATGAATTCTCCATGTTTCACCATTGAGTGAAAATAATCTCTGGTGCTTCTTGGCCTTGAATATCTCGTTTTCAAACTCAAACGTTGTTGTCCCGATGTCCTTTGACGTTACCCCTTCGTGACTTTGTAAACTTCAGTCAAGTTCCTCAGAGCCTTCATTTTTACAGTTTAAGGAGGTTGAATGTTTTCAGCTCATCACCTTATTACTGTGAGCCCCATATTGGACTGAAACTATATTATCTGCTTACATTGAATCTAGCCCAGCCTTAGCACAGAACTTACCAATAAGTGCTTACCAATCAATCGTATTTATTGAGTGCTTACTGTGTTTAGAGGGAGAGTATGATAGATACTTATTATATCTACTGTAGATAGATGCAATATTGTAGATACAACAGTAGATAAGTTCCCTGCTCACAATGAGCCTATAGTCTACAGGGAGAAGCACTTAATTACTATATCACAGTTGTTAAAATCCTTAAAATGGCAACTGCTTCTGTTTGTGGCCTTAGTCCAAACTTTCTCCAGCTCTGTGATGTGCCAACAATGCTGTGGGTTACCCGCAGGAAATGTTGGGACCAAAGTCAGATGGAATGATAGAAAGAAGTATTTCTTTTGTAGAATTTGAAATAAGGTAGAGATGTGGTTTGGCACAAAACAGAGAGCATTCTGGGAGCAGGGGCTGGCATGTGAAGTAGCTTGGAGAGGGCTGAATATGAGCAGGTGATGACTTGTTTGGTTGTCCCCACTCGATTGTAAAACTCAAGGCAGAGCTCATGTCTAATAATTGCAGTGTTTTAAGTGCTTACTATGTCCCAGGCACTGTTCTAACTCATGGAAATAATAATGATGGCATTTAAGCACTTAATATGTGTCAAGCACTATTCTAAGCGCTGGGGTAGATAGAAGCTAATCATCCTGGACACTGACCCTGTCCCACATGGGGCTCACAGTCTTAATCCCCAGTTTACAGATGAGTTAACTGAGGCATAGAGAAATTAAGTGACTTGCCCAAGGTCACTCAGCAGGAATCTGCCAACTCCAATACAGTGTACACTTCCAAGTGCTTAGTTCTTCTTCAAATGCCTTTGAGTCATTTCCGACCCACAGTGACTCCATGGACACACCCTCTTCAGAACATAATAATAATAATAATGATGGCATTTGTTAAGTGCTTACTATGTGCAAAGCACTGTTCTAAGCGCTGGGGGGGAATACAAGGTGATCACGTTGTCCCACATGGAGCTCACAGTCTTAATCCCCATTTTACAGATGAGGTAACTGAGGCTCAGAGAAGTTGTGACTTGCCCAAGGTCACTCAGCAGACATGCGGGGGAGCTGGGATTAGGACCCATAACATCCTCTTATGATATCTTCTGTCAAAATCATTCTGGTGTATGTTTTTTTGCTAAAGGTATAGAATTCGTTTACCATCGCTTTCTACCGTGCAGTAAAGATTTGAGTCTCTGCCATTTTGGTCCAGGAATGTGACAGTTTGTTGTTCTAGTGTACTCTCCCAAGTGCTTAGTACAGTGTTCTGCACACATTAAGCACTCAACACGATTGAATGAATGAATATCATCTTTCATCAACATTTTGATCACTTGATTGTCTGCCTTTGACTCTCTTCCATGCCGCTGCTGCCCAGCATAGGTGAATCGGCTTAGCACTCATTCAACCCCATTGATTATTGGATTGATTGGAGCGGAGAGCTTGAGCAATGTAGTCTTGGGGCCCATTACCCTGCCGGGGAGAGGAGAGGGGATGGAGGCAAGTCTAATCCCGGCTCTGCCACTTGTCTGCTACGTGACCTTGGGCAAGTCACTTCTCTGGGCCTCAGTTACCTCATCTATAAAATGGGGACAGTGAGCCCCATGTGGGACAGGGACCGTGTCCCACCTGATTTACTTGTATCCACCCCAGCACTCAGTACAGTGGTTGGCACATAGTAAGTGCAATTAATGTTATTATTATTAAGTCTGGCACTGCATAGAACACTCCTCTCTTCCTGCAGGTGGTACCTCCATGCCTGAGTTAGGCAGTGCCCTGGCCTTCTGGCCCGACACAAATGATCCCCATTACAGCTGGGAATTCAGGAGGGGAGTGGACACTGACTCTCTCTCCTCCCCCTCTGCCCTTGGGCGGATGTGATGATGCTCGTGCTTCCGTGGGCTGGAATGGGAGCATCCAGCCCATTTGGTTCAATTGCTTTGACTCCTGATTGAAATCGCCGGCTGGGCTCGTGCCATCGGAAAATAACCGGTAGATAGGCTTACTGTGAGATGAATCAGCCCGGCCTTTCGATTGCTGTTACGCTACAAACGGCCTGGCCATTATGGGAATGGTGGGTTTCAAGTGTTGCGTGAGTTCTCAGTAATAATAATAAAAATAATGTGAAATTGTTAAGCACTCACTGTGTGCCAAGGACTGTACCAAGCACTGGGGATGATACAGTAGTAATAATAATAGTAATCCTGGCATTTAAGTGCTTACTATGTGCCAAGCACTGTACTACGCACTGGGGTAGATACAAGATAATCAGTTCCTCCATGGTACTCAAAACCCCTCTCACGTTCGCACCTGGAGAGTTTCCGGTCTCTACTACAGGGGAGAGAAAGTCAAGCGGAGGCATTTCAATTCCTAGCTTGGGCAGGGGCTAGTGAGTGGAAGGCCATCTGCTACAAGTCAAACTCAACTGTGCTGGGCAGCAGCAGCATGAGAGAGAGAGTCGAGGGTGGAGATTCAAGTTTACTGCACACAGTAAGCGCTTAATAAATGCTATCACTATTATTATTAAGGATGCAACGGTAAATCACTTTTGTATTTTTACCAAGAAAACGCTATGGATCCACTACCAGAACAATTGCAGGCAGAGGTGGGGCATTCTAGGAGAGATAATAATAATAGCATTTATTAAGCGCTTACTATATGCAAAGCACTGTTCTAAGCGCTTGGGAGGTTACAAAGTGATCAGGTTGTCCCACAGGGTGCTAACAGTCTTAATCCCCATTTTACAGATGAGGTAACAGAGGCCCAGAGAAGTGAAGTGACTTTCCCAAAGTCACACAGCAGACAATTGGCAGAGCCGGGACTTGAACCCATGACCTCTGACTCCGAAGCCCAGGCTCTTTCCACTGAGCCACGCTGCTTCTCAGAGATGCATCCATGGCATCTCTATGGGTCGGAGACGACTCGGCAGCGTGAGACAAGATGGTACTCAAAGTCCAAATAGGAGGGATAACGGGTATTTTGCAGATAAGGGAACTGGGACACAGAAAAGTTAAGCGACTTGCCCAGAGTCACACAGCAGACAAGTGGCAGAGCTGGGATTAGAGCTAGGTCACCTGACTCCTAAGCCTGGGCTCTTTCCACAAGGTCACACTGTTGGGTCTACAGTACATGCAGAGCAGACATAGACCCTGTCCCCTACTGGGCTCAAAGTCAAAGTCAGAAGGAGAACGGGTATTGAATCTTCATTTTACAGGTGAGGAAACTGAAGCACAGAGAAGTCAAGTGTCTATCCCAAGGTCATTCAGCAGGCAAGTAGGGATTAGAACCCAGGCTCTCTGATTCCCAGGTCCGAGCTCCCTCCCTTGAGCTACACTGCTTCTCCAGTAGTTTCCAAAGGGAAAATTGAAAATGAGGTCATCCCAAATTCACATTCAGTGGGTCCCTATTCATCAGGTGATTTGATAGAAAAGTTTTCTTTACATTTTTATTCTGTTTAGTTAGTGATGCTTTATGGCTTGCTAATGATTCCATAATAGATCATTCTAGAACTTTGCAGTGTGGGCAGTTTTGGCATTGTCATTTCCTGTTGTGTCTGAACATCTCTGATTCCCCAAGTCTCCAAGCATGAGTTATCGTAGACAGCATTTATCACAACTGTCCATAAAACATTCCCCCAAGAGATCATTGGTAGAATGGCAAATCCTCAAGGCACTAACTGTATCAAGATTGAAAGATGGTGAAAAGAACTTTTCTGGGGATAAAAATTCAATGGATCCATTAGTAGTCTTCATTTCATTATATCACCGTAGCAATCTTTTTAAAGGGTGATGCATTTTGAAACATTTTTAGCAAGGTAGAAATGAAAAGCGGGGAATAATAGCTAAAGCAAAATGCTGCCAGAACAGAAATCCGGAGTTAATTCTATTTTCACTTTAACATGGATGCTTCTTCCAAAATAAATGGGAAAATTATAAAATCACAGTATTCTGGAAGTTTTGTCGCTAGCATTCCTGACAAAGAATGAAACCCATTCTGCATTTGTGTGTCTTCCTTTCTGAAAAACACTTGGGAAGCGAATCTTGGGGCAAGCATTCAGCCAAATTTCCCTCAGGCTCAGAGTCCTCTGAGCTTTTCTTTCCTTAAGATTTCAGGTACTTCCTGTTACTGGTGTGGGCGGAAACACCCAGAAAATTAGCCTCTCTCCTGGCAGTTTGGCATTTTCATTTCCTGTTGTGTCTGAAACCAGAAAATTCAGGGGTGCCAACAACTGTGACTAATGTTTTTCAAAATGCAGTTATTTTATTTCTCAGGTGTTTAAAATGGGACCGTTATCATTACCACCTTGAGGGCATCTACTAATTTAGCACCCATAGGCTGCACAGCCTAACACTGTACTATACTGTACCACTGAAGGGCATTCAGTATTCGCCCCACAGCACTTAAGTACCTATCTGTAAATTATTTATATTAATGTCTGTCTCCCCCTCTAGACGGTAAGCTCGATGCGGGCAGGAAATGGCTCTCCCACCTCTGCATCCTACTCTCCCAAGTGCATAGTACAGTGCTCTTTACACAGTAAGCGCTCAATAAATATGATTGACGATCACCCACCCATCTTTTCCCACGCATACACGTGCATGTGAAATACATAGATCTTTTATGTTTAGTCCATCCAGCGAATAAATTAGCTTCCTTGATAAAATGCTTTTGAACACATCTAAAACAGATCACTTCAAAGTTCTAATGTGGAAAATTTCCAAGAATGGTACCAAAACTAGAGGCCCCTTTAAGGACAAATTGGAAAATACTTATCAGAACGTTTCACTTATATAATATAAAAGCCTTGGAACTCGGCCAGAAGAGACCTTTATCACAATATAAATGGTATTTTAAGTGTTTGCTTCCAGCCCAAACTCTCTCAGCCTCTGCACTTCCCAACTTCATTGTTTCTTTGTTCTAACGGATGTATGAAGGACTAAGTGTTTTGTTTTCTGGCCCAGATATATTAGATAAAGTCTGCACTTCTGAATTCCACCTTCAAGGCACGCAAAGTATTTTTTTTTGTTTAATATACCTTAAAAATTGTATTTCCATTCAGTAGACTATACCAAAATATGTAATCATTTGCTCTCAGGTTTAATATGGCCTAGCAGCAGAGATTCCAGTGTTGATTACTGTAAGAAAAAAACAAAATATCCACCTAAATTAATCTCAACCTCAGCTGTCATGTCAGCAAGAAGGCCTTTCACTTGCCAAATGTCACCTGGTCTCTTCTAAAGTATTCTGGGAGTTTGGGACTGTTTAGTGGTGTACTTTTTCTGAATCCCGGAGTGACCCTTCCAAATGGAAACATCCACTTTAAATCATGGTTCTCTCCATCCATTTCGGTTTCTCTGTAATTGTTGCTGTTGGGTTATTATGTAAGATAAAAGCAAGTTACAAAAATTGCCGTTTTGAGCTAGAAATTGTGGATGAAAATCCCCTCTTTGGAAATGGCTGGGCTGATCCTTCCTTTTATTTGCTGGAGATGTGTTCACCTTTAGAAGAGAGTCCACTTGTGTGACACCATTCAGACCCATTCTGTCTAAAGTGGGAATCATTTACTCAAATCCCTGCAGTTGGGTCCTGTGGAAGGGCAAGAAAAGGAAAGCAGTGTCTCCTAACTGGGGAAGTCTCACAGAGTCTACCAGTTGGTTTTGGGGAGCCTGCGGTGAACTGCCGTCTTGGATTTTATTGCCCAAGCCCCGGACTGACGTGGGCACATACAAATAAATCAGAATTTGCTGTTCCTGGGACCTGGAACCTAAATGCTATAAGAAGCAACTGGTCTGTGAGTGTTAAGTAATAATAATAATTGTGTTATTTAAGCATTTACTATCTGCCAGTCATTATATTAAGCACTGGGGTAGATACAAGATAATAAGGTTCGACATAGTTCCTGCCCCACATGGGGCTCACAGTCTTAATCCCCATTTTACAGATCAGGAAATTGAGGCAAAGAAAAGTTAAGTGACTTGCCCACTGCTGCTTTTTACCATCGCCTAGTGGGCCTGGAAGTCAGAGGATCTGGATTCTAATGCCAGTTGTGCCACTTTCCTGCTGTATGATATTGAGCAAGTCACTTCTCTGTACCTCAGTTTCTTCATCTGTAAAATGAGATTTCAATACCTATTCTTCTGCCTACTTAGACTGGGATCCTCCTGTGATACAGTGACTTTGTCCTACCAGATTATCTTGTATCTATCTCACTATCATTACTATTATTATTATTATTGTTGAACAAGCCACACTCCCAATATCCTGGCTTTGGGTAGTAAGGAAAGGTCCCCACACATTTGTTAGTCATATTTATTGAGCACTTACTGCGTGCAGAGCACTGTACTAAGCACGTGGGAGTGTACAATATAACAATAAACAGACATTCCCCACCCTCAATGAGCTTACAGTCTAGAGGGCAGCAGCGATCAGTCATTTGATCAGTAGCTTGTTCTAATTGCTGTAACTGTATGATTAAACATATAAGGAGATTGTTTTCACTCCCACCAGGGCTCCACAAATATTCTGAATAATAATGATGGCATTTATTAAGTGCTTACTATGTGCAAAGCACTGTTCTAAGTGCTGGATAAGGTTTTTGTATTTGTTAAGTACATCAGACCTCAGATCTAGCCTAGCTCAGACCCCAGAATGTGCCTCATGAGTTGTGAGGAAGGGGAATTTAGAGGCCAACAGTTTCTTCTTTGAGGGAGGCCAAATGTCCGAAGTTGACTTGGCCTCACCATTTAAAGAAGAGGATGGATACCCAGTCAACGTGAGATGAAATCAGAGCAAAGAAATAATAAGTAATTGTGGTAGTGGTTAAGTCCTTACTGTGTGCCAAGCACTGTGCTAAGCTCTGAGGTAGATACAATGCAATCAGATCATATGTGGCCCCTGTGTCACCTGGGGCTTACAGTTTAAGGGGGGGGGAAAAGGAACGGATATCCTAGTCCCATTTTACAGATAAGGAAACTGAGACACAGAGAACTTACGTGGTCTGCCCAAGGTCACATGGTGGGCAAGTGGTGGAGCTGGGATTGGAAAACAGAAGCAGCAGGGTATAGTGGAGAGAGCGTGGGCTTGGGAGCCAGAAGGACCTGGTTTTAATCTCAGCTCCGCCACATGTCTATTGAGGGCTCTTGGGCAAGTCACTTCTCTGTTCCTCAGTTACCTCATCTGCAAAATAGGAGTAAAATACCTGCTCTCCCTACTTCTTAGATTGTGAGCCCCAGGTGGGACAGGGAATGTGTTCGATTCTCTCATATTATATGCACACCAACACTTAGTACGGTGTTTGTCATATAGTAAGCACTTCAGACACCACAGTTTTTACTGAGAAACCTTCCCCGCTTTTGGAATGATCCGGAGACAGCTCTTGCTCAACTCCAATCCGGTACGGGTGGATGGAGGGTTGGGATCGACTCCGTGCTCAGAATCAGACCTCTGGGCTGGGGATCTCGCCTAGTTCCTTCCCTGAATGAGATCTGCCTTGGTACCCCGTCGTCAAAGCAGACTTTCAAAATTGTCTTGAGAAAGTCAAACAGATCATTTGTGTCCCGATTTTGCCAATCGGTTAGTCGTCACGTCTGGATAAGACACGGAAAAGATTTCAAAATATTCCCTTAGATTCTGCTGGAGTCTGTGTGACTTTGAGTGAGTTTCTTTTATTTTTAGATTACCCACATCTCTTGTGTTTAGCAAGAGCCTGCTTCATAAGCAGTATTCTTTAGTCTGCCACATAATCAAAAATTAGGTCAGCAGTGAAGCTCTCAAAAGCACATATCATAATAATAATTATGGTCTTTGTTAAGCACTTACTAGGTGCCAAGCACCACACTAAGCCTGGGGTAGATGATCAGGTGGGCCACAGTTCCTGTTCCCACATGAAGCTTACAATATCAGAGGGAGAACAGGTATATAATCCTCATTTTACAGATAGAGCAGCAGTGTGGCCTAATCGAGACAGTACAAGCCTGGGAGTTAGAAGGATCTGGGTTCTAATCTTGGCTCTGCAAGTTGCTTTCTGTGTGACCTTGGGCAAGTCATTTAACTTCTCTGTGCCTCAGTTTCCTCAATGTAAAACTGGGATACCTGTTCTCCCTCCTACTTAAGCTATGAGCCCCACGTAGGACAGGGACTTGTCCAACGTGGGGCTCACAGTCTTAATCCCCATTTTACAGATGAGGTAACTGAGGCCCAGAGAAGTTGTGGCTTACCCAAGGTCACACAGCAGACAAGTGGCAGAGCCGGAATTGGCCTTGGCCCCTTTGATAGAGTGGGGATGAGAGGGCCTTCCTTTCCCCCGCTCCCAACCATCGATGGAAGGGGAAATATCCCATCAGAAGCTGCCAACCTGCACTCTGATTAGGCTGGGTCCACGAGGTGGAAATCAGTCAATCAATCAATCGTATTTATTGAGCGCTTACTGTGTGCATAACACTGTACTAAGCACTTGGGAAGTACAAGTTGGCAACATAGAGAGACAGTCCCTACCCAACAGTGGGCTCACAGTCTAAAAGGGGGAGACAGAAAACAAAACCAAACATACTAACAAAATAAAATAGAATAGATATGTACAAGTAAAATAAATAAATAGAGTAATAAATATGTACAAACATATATACATATATACAGGTGCTGTGGGGAAGGGAAGGAGGTAAGATGTGGGGATGGAGTGGGGGATCAGAGGGAGAGGAAGGAAGGGGCTCAGTCTGGGAAGGTCTCCTGGAGGAGGGGAAGGCCACCCATGCCTTGAGGTAATAATAATAATTGTGGTATTTGTTAAGCACTCACTATGTGCCAGGCTCTGGGGTAGATATAAGGTAATTGGGCTAGACACAGTCCCTGAAACACGTGGGCCCCGCAGTCTTAATCCCCATTTTACAGATGAGGTAACTGGGTCCAGAGAAGAGAAATGACTTGCCCAAGGTCACACAGCCAAAAAGTGGCAGAGCTGGGATTAGAACCCATGACCTACTGACCCCCAGGCCTGGGCTGTATCTACTAGGCCATGCTTAACTTTCCTCGGCCTCATTGTCCAATGAGACATTTGACCACCACGGAGAGGATTTGATCCTGGGGATTCTGTGCCCCCCAGTTTCTGGCAGCCTTGGGACCAATCTTCTCCTAATAATAATAATTATTATGATATTTCTTAAGCACTTACTATGTGCCAGGCACTGTACTAAGCGCTGGAGTGGGTACAAGCAAATTGGGTTGGTCATAGTCCCTGTCCCACGTGGGGCTCCCAGTCTCAATCCCCATTTTACAGGTGACATAACTGAGGCTCAGAGAAGTGAAGTGACTTGCTCAAGGTCACACAGCAGACATGTGGCGTAGCCAGGCCCGTGCTTTATCTGCTATGCCATGTAGCCTGAGGCACAGGCAGCTGCAAATGCCACATAACTACACAGTGCCTGAATAGGAAAGCCAGCCATTTCCCATTTCCCACTCCCACATAAGGGCAACTAAGGACATGGCAGAGGATCCTGATGTGCCCGTGGGACAACTTCCTTTTCCTGAAGTACTGAGTTTGGGGCAAGAATTACACGTCTAATGTCCGCTCTGTTGAAGGTAATTGTTAATGTCTCAGAAAACTGTAATGGTCCGAACCTTTATTTATTTATTTTTTTGTCAGAAGTGTTATATGGGATGTAATTTAAGGTAGAACTGCCACGGAGCCAAACCCACAGACCGAATTGAGAACGGTAGTGTATCCCAGAGTGTTCTGTCCCTAAGGACATTTGGATTATAGTGTCCCCTTGACACCATTTTTCCTTTCTCTGGCCGCAATCTACCTTTTGTTTCAGAATACAATGCCTTGAGTTTTCTGGAACTGTTTTCTCATCACCGACAGCATTTATTAGTTTTATGAGGTGACTGATTTTTCAATGCGTATTATATTTTAGGAACGCTAAGTCCTATTTTGATCAAATAGAACACTAGAAGTAAACTTTTGCTGTGCAAAAGTGGTCACTTAGCCAATTTTGCACCAGTTAAGTGCCAGATCTACTACAAGGGATCGGTGTTTCTGGCATGATAAATTCCTCCAATCTTGAATACCCAAGGAAAAGACCTTGTTTTGGAAAGCGGCAAAACATTGACCCACCGCAAATATCAACGTCTAAAAATCAGCAGCTAAAATGTTCTTTCTCTGATTGTTTCCTCCCAGATCCCTTGCCTCCTTCTCGGTTTGAAGTTGACAAAGACAAGACCACTTCGACCAGCCTGCGGGTGACGTGGACTCCATCTTTGGGGAAGGTCACCCAGTATGAAGTTCAGTTATCGGACGATGAGAACGAGAAGCTTCAGAGCATTCTGATCCCAGGGAATGTCTCCCTCAAAGAAACAACTTTCTTCAACCTCACTGCTGGTAGTAAATACAACATTGCCATCACAGCCATTTCTGGAAATAAAAGTTCCCAGGCAGTAAACATCAGTGGTTCGACTGGTAAGATCTGTTGAAATATTATGCAGGGTTAAATCCTGAGAACTCTTTGAAGTTACCAGTGTTCAGAAGGGCAGGAATCAGTGATCCAAAAGTAGATTTACTTTCTAAGTTAGGATCTTGTGCATGAAGCCTCCTTGAATTGACAACTTTTCCGCATCTCCCTCTTGGGGAAGTACCAGATCTGCTACAGGGATTGGTGTTCCTGGCATGATAAATTCCTCCAATCTGTCGTTAAATCAATCAATCATATATATTGAGCACTTACTCCTTGCCGAGCATTGTACTAAGTGCTTGGGATGGTCCAGTACAACAGAATTAGCAGATACATTCCCTGCTTGTAGCGAGTTGACAGTCTGGAGGAATTGGGGGTGATATCTCCAAGATCTCTTTTTCATTCTCCAAATAGTCATTCCTGCAAGGTTAAGCTGGGTGAACATGGAAAACATAAACTGGGGCCAGGCTAATAATAATAATTGTGGTATTTGTTAAGCACTTACTATTTGCAGGCACGGTACTAAGCGCTGGGCTAGATGCAAGGTAATTGGGTTGGACAAAGTCCCTGTCCCACACAGGGCTCCCAATCTTAATCCTCATTTTCCAGATGAGGTAACTGAGGCACAGAGAGAGAGGTGAAGTGACTTGCCTAAGGTCACACAGCAAACAAGTGGCAAGGCTGGGATTGGAACGCAGGTCCTCTGGCTCTAATGATTTGCTGCTAATCTTCATGAGGTAACCTGGCCACTGTTAATCTTCCCCTGGCAGGAACGCTTGGAAGTTGGGATGAAGAGGGGAGGAAAATGGTCTCCCACTCACCCTCATCATCACCACCAGCACCTATCCATTTTCTTTCCAGCTCCGATTGTTCCTCACTCTCTCCTTCCCTCCTCAACTTGCTTCCCTTGCCGGGGGATGCTGTCAGAAAGGATATAAACAGCCCAGATATATTGAGCTTAGAGCAAGAATTTCAAGTGTGACCATTTTTTTCAGGGTAATTGCTCACGTTTCAGAAGACTGAAATGGTTTGTACCTCTTCTTACCACCCACACACATTTACCTACACAGGCTAATAATAATTAATTGTTATTATTGTGGTATTTAAGTGCTCAGTACGTGCCAAGCCCTTTTAGACTGTGAGCCCACCTTTTAGACTGTAAGCCCACTGTTGGGTAGGGACTGTCTCTATATGTTGCCAACTGTACTTCCCAAGCGCTTAGTACAGTGCTCTGCACACAGTAAGCGCTCAATAAATACGATTGATTGAATAGTTGATATAAGCTGATCAGACACTGTCCCTGTCCCACATGGGACTCAGTCTAAGGGGAAGAAAGAAAAAATATTTAATCCTTGTTTTATGGGTGAATAAACTGAGGGGCATTCATTCATTCAATCATATTAAGCGCTTACTGTGTGCAGAGCACTGTACTAAGCGCCTGGGAAGTACAAGTCGGTAACATAAAGAGACGGCCCCTACCCAACATCAGGCTCACAGTCTAGAAAGGGGAGACGGACAACAAAACAAAACATGCAGAAAAGTTGTGACTTGCCCAAGGTTACACAGCAGGCAAGTGACAAAATCTGGATTAGAACCCAGATCCCTTGACTCCCAGGCCTGTTTTTTAGGCCAGGACTGGGTTTTCCTATCTGGCCCTGCCTGCATTCCTCTTGTGGCCTGTGACTCTTGTTATTTTACTCTGTATTCTAGAATCATTTTTTTATGGTATTAAGCACTCACTGTTTGTCAAGCACTGGGGTAGATAGAAGTTATTCAGGCCAGATAAAAGTCCCTGTCCCACATGGGGCTCATAGCCTAAGTAGGAGGGAATACAGATATCAAATCCCTATTTTGGAGTTGAGGAAACTGAGGCACAGAGATTAGAACCTAAGTCCTCTGGCTTCCAGGCCCAGGCTTTCTCCCCTAGGCCACGCTACTTCCCATTAGGTAGCGTATTACAAGTGTCTCACTGTGTACCAGGCACTGTACTAAGCACTGGGGTAGATGCAAGCTAATCGGATTGGACACAATCCCTGTCTCACAAGGGACTCACAGTTTCAATCAGTGGTATTTACTGAGGGCTTACGATGTCCACAACATTGTACCAAGAAGAGCTTGGGAGAGTATAATACGATAGAATTAGCAGACATGTTCCCTACCCATAACACTGTATTCTCCCAAGTGTTTAGTGCAGAGTTTTGCAGTCAATGGGTGCTTGATAAATATAATTGACGATAATGATGGTGCTATCCGCCCTGGCCACAGCAGTTGTCTGCTGAAAGCACTCAACAAATATCAGACTGATCAATTGGTGTCCCTCTCAGGGTCGCATCTGGAGAGTTTCCAGTTCTTTACCAGTCTCAGCTATGGGAGGGAGAGTCAAGCAGAGGCCTACTCATTCCATTCCTAGCTTGGCTAATGAGTGGCAGGCAATCTGCTACAAGTTAAAACTCACCCATGCTGGGCAGCAGCAGTTTGGGAGAGAATTGAGGGTGGAGACTCAAGTTCACTGTGCAGAAGGAGGTGACGGTAAAAACACTTCCGTATTTTGACCAAGGAAACTCTATGGATCCACTACCAGAACGATTGCAGATGGAGGTGGGGCGTTCTGGGAGAGGTGGCCATGGGGTTGCTAAGGGTCAGAAATGACTCAAAAGAATAAGACAAGATCAACTGATTCTGCAGCTGGAGCCTCAGGGACATTGCTTGTGGGCAGGGAACATGTCTACCAACTCTGACATATTGTACTTTCCCAAGTGCTTACTACAGTGCTCTGCGCCAATGCCACTGGTTGATGGTACATCGCTTCATTTCAACCAGATCCTGATTTATAGATAAAAGCAAGTGACTAAATGTAAGTCACGCCCCTATGTCTGTGAACCTTGAGCATAAAAATGGTTGTCTACAGCATCACTGACTAGTCTTTTACTCCTTCAGTTCCATCGCCGGTGAAAGTTCTCCAGGTTTTCCACCAGAAAGACTCTCTCCAGGTTTCTTGGATGCGTGGCCCAGGGAAGGTGGACCGAATCAGGTTGCTGTTGCTGGACAAGGAAAGCCGGGTTCACAACGTCGTCGTTGATAATCACCTCACCTCCTACGTTTTCCGTGGATTGACAGCAGGCCACCTCTATAACCTCACAGTCGTCACGGAAGCCTCGGAACTGCAGAGCTCCACTTCTAAGCTTGTACGGACAGGTAAGATGCTCCCGTTTGGAAAAACAAAATAAAATGCTATGTGACTTATAATCAATCTATCAGTGGTATTTGAGATCTTATTGTAATAATAAATATGGTATCTGTTAAGCACTTACTATGTGTCAGGCACTGTACTAAGCGCCGGGGTCAATACAGGCAAATCCGGTTGGACACAATCCCTGTCCCATGTGGGGCTCACAGTCTCAATCCCCATTTTACAGATGAGGTAACTGAGGCATAGAGAAGTGAAATAACTTGCCCAAGGTCACACAGCAGACAAGTGGTGGAACCAGGATTAGAACCCATGACATTCTACCAGGCCTGTGTTCTATCCACTATGCCTTAAGTGCTTCAAAACAGAACTGCTTATTGTGGGCAGAACATGGTCCTAAGAGCTTGGGAGAGTACAATGCAACAGAGTTGGTAACAACAACAACAATAATAATAATTATGGTACTTCTTAAGCCCTTACCAAGTGTTAAGCACTGTTTTAAGCACTGAGGTAGATACAAATTAATTGTTGGACACGGTCCCTATCCCACATGGGCCTCACAGTCTTAGTCACATTTTACAGATGACATAGATGAAGCACAGAGAAATCAAGTGACTTGCCCAAGGTCATATAAGACAACATGGTAGACATGTTCCCTGCCCACACCGAGCTTACAGTTTACAGTTTAGATAATTTCTTTATACATACAGAAGTAATAATAATAATGATGTTGATTAAGTGCTTTCCTATCACGCCCCAGTTGCTGATGTGGTCCAGGATCCGAAATCCCCATCCAACATCACAGCCAATCGCTACAGGGACTTCTATTCCCTTCCAGAATTCTCCTCCCCTTGTGTCAATCATTCAGTTATTGAGCACTCACTGTGTTCAGCACACTGTATTAAGCACACGGGATACAATACAATAAGACACTCTCAATCAGTTCTTGCTCTTCTGTTCTGAACAGTTTTCTTCGCCCTCCAGACTCCTATATTAGTCTCCCCTTTTTTTGTCTTCTCTCAAATCCTCTCATTTTCAGAAAGAAAACAAATAAACATAAACTGACCTTGCTCCCAACCCCTGCATAGTCGAAGCAGCAACAAACATGGATAGAGACAGGAGGAGTGGTTAGTCCCTGTGGCCCCAGGAGAGGAGTGAAGGGAGAGTCAATGCCAGCACATTGTGGGATTGGAGCTCTTATGGGTCTGGGGGTAGGACAGGGAGCAGCGGCAGAGCCCCCAAAGACTGGGCATTGGGGGTGAAGAACAGAGTCTGACAGAGAGCAATAAAGCAGCCGGGCTAACCTTAACTCACGGCCCAGATCCAGGTGCCCGATGACAAGGAGGCGAACCCCTATATCAAGAGGAGAGGGGCTTAAACTGGGGTACAGAGAGGTGGAATTGGGGTTCGTGGAGCCTGTGGTGAAGGAACTAGGGGAAAGGGGCAGCAGGGAGGGATATACAAAATACTTTTAATTACCCGCAGAGTTCAATCTTCCTATCAGAAACAGGAAACTCACTCACTACATTTCCCTCTTTGGGAAAATAATAATAATGATGATGGCATTTGTTAAGCGCTTACTGTGTGCAAAGCCCTGTTCTAAGCTCTGGGGAGGATACAGGGTGATCAGGTTGTCCCATGTTGGGCTCACAGTCTTCATCCCCATTTTACAGATGAGGTAACTGAGGCCCAGATAAGTGACTAGCCCAAAGTCACACAGCTGACAATTGGCGGAGCTGGGATTTGAACCCATGACCTCTGACTCCAAAGCCCGGGCTCTTTCCATTGAGCCACGCTGCTTCTGCATCCCACAGTGTGATAGTTCACAATTCACCCATGTTATTGAAAAACATATTGTATACTGATCCTGGGGTATGACTATATAAACGTATATATGTTTATATGTTTGTACAAATAATTGTTGTGTGTTCATTTTTTATGGTATTTGTTAAGCACTTACTATGTGCCAGGAACTGTTCTAAGCGCTGGGGTGGATTCAAGCAAATCAAGTTGGACATAGTCTCTGTCCCTTATAGGGCTCATGGTCTCAAGCCCCATTTTACAGATGAGGGAACTGAGGCACAGAGAAGTGAAGTGATTTATGAATAGGAGAATGATTATGGAGTGTAAGAGTGTGAGTGTGGAATATGGATTGTGGATAAGTATTTGGAAAAAGTACTTTTTGAAAGGCAGAAAACTAGCTCATCATCTATCTTAACTATTTGAAGAACAGGTAATTGGTTCCCCTGCGTTTCCTATAATAATAATAATGATGAATATTTGTTAAACGCTTACTATGTGCAAAGCACTGTTCTAAGCACTGGGGAGGTTACAAGGTGATCAGGTTGTCCCATGGGGGGCTCACAGTTTTAATCCCCATTTAACAGATGAGGTAACTGAGGCACAGAGAAGTTCAGTTGCCCAAAGTCACACACAGCTGACAGTTGGCGGAGCTGGGATTTGAACCCATGACCTCTGACTCCAAAGCCTGTGCTCTTTCCACTGGACCATGCTGCTTCTGTAAGCTCCTTGTGGGCAGAGAACATGTCTGCCAATTCTTTGCATTGTACTCTCCCAAGCGCTCAGTACAGTGTTGTAAACACAGTAAGCACTCAATAGATATCACTGATTGATGTAGCATGCCTTGGTGTGATTGGAAGCTTTTTGAGTAATAATTGTATTTATAGGAAAGTTAAATAGGTACCTCAGTCTGGCCAAGGAACTTCTCTGGAACTCTAAACCCCACGGTTTTCTTATTTTTCTCATAGCCCCAATGGAAGTCTCCAATTTGGCAGTGACCAATGAGGGCAGTTTGAATTCTCTCAAAGTCAGATGGAAAAGACCTCCTGGAGATCTGGATTCCTACAACCTCACTCTGTCTCATCGAGGGTCCGTGAGCGAATCCAGAACCCTCGAGCAGCAGGTGACCGAGACCGTCTTTGAGGGGTTAACGCCCGGGCGTCTCTATCAAGTGTCCGTCAGCACAGTCAGCGGGGAATTGTTCTCCAGTAAGGTGGCGACGGGCAGAACAGGTGAGTCTAAGAAGCCCCAAGCAGCCGGGATTCATCAAAAGGCCGAATGTTTATGGTCTCAATCACCGATACCTGGGATCACTATAGTATGAATTAATTGTTTTCTTCTAAGAATTACACTTCTGCCTCTGTTTCCTTAATTGGCCTGTAGGCAATAGGAAAACTGCTTTTGGTCTCATTTCTCCTAATCCTTTACACTTCCTGAAATCATTAAATGACAGGGATTTTCTACTATTTGAGTAATTGAGGAAATCCGGGGGTTGAAGTCAGTCAGTCAGTCCTGTTTATTGAACGCTTACTGCATGCAGAGCACTGCACTGAGTACTTAAGAGAGTACAGAATAATAATATAACAGGCACATTCCTTACCCACAACGAAGTGAGGCAGGAGAGTCTGGAATGGGGCATCTGTAAAAGAATAAATGCTGAGACATCCGTTCCAGATTGAGTTGTTTCAAAGCAGATGTGTTTCTTCTTTTCTTCTGGCTCCACGGTGGCATGGCCATTTGTGTCAGCGAGCGGACTTGGTCCAGACTGGTGCCAGCCTCCAGGCGAGGGTATGGCTTGGGTATGGGCTGCCAGTTGGCCCCCGGCAGCACTGTCTATTCCTGCAGAGAGTCTGTAATAATAATAATAATAATAATAATAATGATAATAATAATAATAGTATTCGTTAAGCGCTTACTCTGTGCCAGGCACTGTCCTAAGCACTGGGGTAGATACAAGCAAATCAGGTTTGTACACAGTCCCTGTCCCACATGGGACTCACTGTCTTAATCCTCATTTTACACTCGAGGTACCTGGGGCATTCATTCAATCGTATTTATTGAGCGCTTACTGTGTGCAGAGCACTGTACTAAGTGCATAGAAAGTACAATTCAGCAACAAATACAGACCATCCTTACCTAACAACAGGCTAACAGTGTAAAAGTGAAGTGATTTACCCAATGTCACACGGCAGAAAAGTGGCAGAGTCAGGATTAGAATCCAGGTCCTTCTGACACCCCGGGCCTCATCATACTAGGTTTCAAGCACTGAACTAAGCACGGAGGTAGATACAAGATAATCGGGTCCCACATAGGGCTCAAAGTCTTAATTCCCACTTTACACATGAGGGAACCGAGGCACAGAGAAGTTAAGTGATTTGCCCCAGGTCACACAGCAGACCAGTGGCTGCTGTGGGCAAGAAATGTGTCTGTTTATTGTGTTGTACTCTCCCTAGCGCTTAGTACAGTGCTCCACAGATAGTAAGAACTCATTAAATACGATTGAATGAATGAAGTGGTGGAGGCAGGATTAGAACCCAGGTCCTTCTGACTCCCAGACATGAGCTTTATCCAGTAGGCCATACTGCTTCTTTGGGGTCTGGGTGTGGCAGTGTGCTGATGGGGCCCGTGGAAAGTCAGCCCACACTCCTCCTGCTCCCACTCTCTAAGCTGGATGCTTCCAACTTGTACTTCCCAAGTGCTTAGTACAGTGCTCTGCACACAGTAAGCGCTCAATAAATACGATTGATTGATGCAACCTCCACACAGGCCCAGAAACTGGTGGTTTTTCCCCCTCATCTGCACCGGGCTGCAGGGCAAACTGGAGTTTGGCTTCCACATTTTGAAAGCATAACTCCCTTCTCCAGCCCCATCACTGATCAGAACAAGCAGACTGTAGGCTCCTTGTGGACAGAGAACATGTCTTCCAAATCTGTTATATTGCACTTCTCCAAGCACTCGGTACAGTGCTCTGCATCATCCCCAGTGGTATTTATTGAGCACTTATTATATGCAGAGCACTGTACTCCACTGCCCACAGTAAGCGCTCAATAAACACTAGAAGCAGTGTGGCTCATTGGAAAGACCACGGGCCTTGGAGTCAGAGGTCATGGATTCGAATCCCGGCTCGGACACATGTCTGCTGTGTGACCTTGGGCAAGTCACTTGACTTCTCGGAGCCTGTTACCTCATCTGTAAAATGGGGATGAAGACTGTGAGCCCCACGTGGGACAACCTGATCACCTTGTATCCCACCCCGTGCTTAGAACAGTGCTTTGCACATAGTAAGCGCTTAAATACCATCATTATTATTATTGATTGAACTGATTGACACCTTTAAATGCCTTGCCCCCCCACCCCCCGCTTTGCTCTGTTGAGACAATTTTAACTTTCATCCCTGAGGAAACCCCATAGTTTAAATAGCCATAGCATAGCCATTACAAATTGCTCAGGTTTAGGAAAGGATCAGAGAGCTCATACTTAAGGCCAGAACAGCAGAGACCTGAATAGTTGTTTGATGGAGACTTTCCCCCTCCACTGGTCTTTACCTACCTGAGGTGATGGTTTCCATACCCCTTGGCAGGTGACACTTTTAAAGGAACTCACAGGGAATTGCACCAGTTTTTATGGTGGAGCCAAGCAGCTTTTTCATTCCGTTCGCATCCTGGGAACACTAAGTGAGGGCTACTGGACTGACTGACCTGCCAACTGCTGACTGTTGGTACTTCTTGAGCACCACAGGGGCAGGCAGCAAAGCCTAGTGGTAAAAGCACAGGACTGGGAATCAGAAGGGAGTCCACCACTTGCCTGCTCTTTGACCTTGGATAAGTCATTTAACCTCTCTGTGCCAGTTTCCTCCTCTGGAAAATGAGGATAAAATACCTGTTCTCTTAGACTGGGAACCCCACGAGGGCAGGAACTGTCTGAGTTAATTATCTTGGATCTACTCCAGCCCTTAGCACAGTGGTTAGGACATAGTAAGTGCATAACCACACTGAAGTCCAGACTGCAACAGAGCTGGTTCATGTTACGGCTTTTAGAGCCCTGCTTCCAGGATCATCATACGTATCTTCTAAACCCCTTCTCTTTTTAGGCTGAAACTCAGATGCCTCTAGTGGACTTCCATCACCAATCTTTCCATGGTGGGTCCAGTTTGGCATACTGTCTCCCCCTTCTAGACTGTGAGCCCGTTGTTGGGTAGGGAATGTCTCTATATGTTGCTGTCTTGTACTTTCCAAGTGCTTAGTACAGTGCTCTGCACACAGTAAGCACTCAATAAATATGATTGAATGAATAACCACCAATATTACTATTGGTACTATCTTATTATATACTTGCCTTATCTCCCACACCCATTTTAAGTATCATCTTACTAGAGAAGCAGCATGGCTCAATGGAAAGGGCACGGGCTTTGGAGTCAGAGGTCATGGGTTCAAATACCGCCTCTGCCAATTGTCAGCTGTGTGACTTTGGGCAAGCCACTTAACTTTTCTGTGCCTCAGTACCCTCATTTGTAAAATGGGGATGAAGACTGTGAGCCCCACGTGGGACAACCTGATCCCCTTGTATCCCCGCAGTGCTTAGAACAGTGCTTTGCACATAGCGCTGAACAAATACCGTCATTATTATTATTATTATTCTCACACTGTCCTCCAAAATGGATGAAACAGGAAATGTATTTGCTGTTTTGCCATCTAAAAAGCCTAGAAACATAGAAATCAAATCCTTCACCCCCCCCCACACATTCCTCTCTCTCTCTCTCTCTCTCTCTCTCTCTCTCTCTCTCTCTCTCTCTCCCCATCACACACACACACACACACACACACACACACACTTTATTTTAAGAAGTGATAATTTGGGACAAAGGAGTTCATTCATTCAATCATATTTATTTATTGAGCACTTACTGTGTGCAGAGCACTGTACTAAGCGCTTGGGAAGTGCAGGTTGGCGACATAAAGAGACGGTCCCTACCTAACAACAGGCTCACAGATAACAAAACAAAACATGTGGACAGGTGTCAAGTCATCAGAGTAAATAGAATTAAAGAAGAAATAGAATTAAGTTCCACAAACTACAAGATGGAAAAGTTCAGAAACCACCCATCTAGGCAGGGAGAGGGATAGCAAAAAAACATAGCTATGTTCTTAGAGTAATGATAATAGAATAATGCTAATGCTAACCCCTGTAAAGAAATCCTGAAATAGCTCCAAACTGAGACACTTCTGTAGTGAGAGGTAATCTACTTAGGCATACCTTTTAAATTTTCCTGTATTGTTTCCCCACTTTTTTCTCAATTGCTTTTAAATGTTTCGTGGTTTTAGTTCCTCAGAAAGTTTCAGAGCTGAAGGCAAGCAGCAACGGCTGGCTGACGTCTCTCAGAGTGAGTTGGCTTCACCCTGTTGGAGATTGGGAACGGTATTACCTTGTGCTGCTCAACTACTCCTCGGTGCTCCTCAACACGACCGTGGAGAAGGACAAACAGGAGTATGTCGTCAGCCAACTGGGCCTCAGACCCGGGAAGCAGTATCAGGTGGTGGTTACTGTCGAGAGTGGAGATTTACAGAATTCTGCTCAGTGTCTAGGGCGAACAGGTAAGCGGCCACACAGCCCTCTTCCAACCCTTGAGGCCTGAATCTTGAAATAGGAGTTCCTTTTTTCCTAATCAATCAATCAATTGTATTTACTGAGCGCTTACTGTGTGCAGAGCACTGTACTAAGCGCTTGGGAAGTACAAGTCGGCAACACATAGAGACAGTCCCTACCCAACAGCGGGCTCACAGTCTAGAAGGGGGAGACGGAGAACAAAACCAAACATACTAACAAAATAAAATAGAATAGATAGGTACAAGTAAGATAAATATATAGAGTAATAAATGTGTACAAACATATATACAGGTGCTGTGGGGAAGGGAAGGAGGTAAGATGGGGGGGTTGGAGAGGGGGATGAGGGGGAGAGGAAGGAATTTAAGCACTTGCTCTATGCCCGGAACTTGGTTAGATACAAGCTTGTCAGGTTGGATGCCGTCCATGGCCCACATGGGGCTCACGGTCTTAATCCCCATTTTACAAGTGAGGTAACTGAAGCCCAGAGAAGTTAGGCGACTTGCCCAGGGACACACAGCAGGCAAATGGCAGAGCTGGGAGGTTCACAGTCTAATGGGGAGGGAGAACAGCTGTCAAATCCCCATTTTACAGATGAGGAAACTGAAGCACAGAGAAGTTAATCAATCAATCAATGAGTCATATTTATTGAGCACTTACTGTGTGCAGAGCACTGTACTAAGCGCTTGGGAAGTACAAGACGGCAACATATAGAGACGTTCCCTACCCAACAGTGGGCTCACAGTCTAGAAGGGGGAGACGGAGAACAAAACCAAACATACTAACAAAATAAATAGAATAGATATGTACAAGTAAGATAAATAGAGTAATAAATATGTACAAACATATATGCATATATACAGGTGCTGTGGGGAAGGGAAGGAGGTAAGATGGGGGGGATGGAGAGGGGGACGAGGGGGAGAGGAAGGAATTTAAGCACTTGCTATATGCCCGGAACTTGGTTAGGTACAAGCTTGTCATGTTGGATACCGTCCATGGCCCACATGGGGCTCACGGTCTTAATCCCCGTTTTACAAGTGAGGTAACTGAAGCCCAGAGAAGTTAGGCGACTTGCCCAAGGACACACAGCAGGCAAATGGCAGAGCTGGGAGGTTCACAGTCTAATGGGGAGGGAGAACAGCTGTCAAATCCCCATTTTACAGATGAGGAAACTGAAGCACAGAGAAGTTAAGTGACTTGCCCAAGGACACACAGCAGGAAAATGGCAGAGCTGGGGTTAGAACCAAGAGCCCCTGATTTCTAGGTCCTTAATCTTTCCATTAGGCCATACTGCTTTTCAATTCTTCCAGACTACTTAGAGGAAGCTCATTTCAACTTTCTCTACACATTAGGAACTAGGAACTTGCCCGCTGTTGGGTAGGGACCGTCTCTATATGTTGCCAGCTTGTACTTCCCAAGCACTTAGTACAGTGCTCTGCACACAGTAAGTGCTCAATAAATACGATTGAATTAATGAATGAATGCAGTAGGCATCCAGTAACTGAGAACAGTAACTGGGATATAGCTGTGCAGTGCTTACGGAAGCGCTTAGTACAGTTCTCTAAACCAAAAAGGCACCCTGTCAAATGTTCTGCATCCAGTAGGTGCCCAGTAAATACTGAGGTTGCTGCTGATAATAATAATGATTATTTGATTACATAAACTGTTCAGATTATCTTCAGGCAATGTGACATTGTCATTTCTTGATTTTTCTTTTCACTTCCACCCACATCTTTAAAACTCCCTGTCCCAGAATGTAACTGAAGCAACAGGTGGGTGGTGAAGATAAATCAGTGAATTTTTTTGACCTTTGGAAATAGGCACTCTTAAACATAAAACTATGATTGTAATTATCCTTATGAATATTATTAAAATATTGTTATTAAACTCAAAAGTTTATTTGAAGTATTAGGTCCTCTTTAAAATAGGGCAAATGGGACTTTTTGGGTAATTTGAGACCTCGTACCTGTCAACCTCTTTCAAGCTTTATTTACAGCTTTGCTCCATCGCTTGTCTTCTGTGTGACTTTGGGCAAGTAACTTCACTTCTCTGTGCCTCAGCTCATCTGTAAAATGGGGATTAATAATAATGATGGCATTTGTTAAGTGCCAAGCACTGTTCTAAGCACTGGGGGAGATACAAGATGATCAGGTTGTCCCATGTGGGAGCCCACTATTGGGTAGGGACTGTCTCTATATGTTGCCAACTTGTACTTCCCAAGTGCTTAGTAAAATGCTCTGCACACAGTAAGCGCTCAATAAATACGATTGAATGAATGTGGGGCTCACAGTCTTAATCCCCATTTTACAGATGAGGTAACTGAGGTACAGAGAAGTGAAGTAACTTGCCTTAGGTTACACAGCTGACAAGTGGCAGAGCCAGGATTTGAACCCATGACCTCTGGCTCCCAAGCCCGGGCTCTTTCCACCAAGCCATGCTGCTTCTTTAAGACTGTGAGCCCTATGTAGGTTGGGGACCTTGTCCAACCGATTAGCTTGTATTAACCCCAGCTCTTACAATGTTGCTTGACACATAAGTGCTGAATAAAGACCATCATTATTATTCTTATCTCTGGGAGGGAGCTTTGTTGTTGGCTTGTGTTAAAATTCTCACAATCAATCAATCAATCGTATTTATTGAGCGCTTACTGTGTGCAGAGCACTGTACTAAGCGCTTGGGAAGTACAAGTTGGCAACACAATGAACACAGCCCTGACTTGGGTAGTTCTTGAAAACTGGCCACCCAGCCCCACACAATTACATACACATCTGTAATTTTATATATTTAACTGGCCACCCAGCCCCACACAATTACGTACACATCTGTAATTTTATATATTTATAGTAAATATATAATTTCTAGACTCTAAGTTCATTGTGGGCAGGGAATGTGCCTGTTGGACTCTCCCAAGCACATAGTACAGTGGTCTCCACACAGTAAGCACTCGATAAATACGACTGACCTATTGCTTTGTGTCAGTTTGCGCGTGTCAACCCCCCGTACAGGTCTTCCACCTTTCTCTCCTCAGCTCCCCAGCCCGTTCTGCATCTCCGCGTCAAACATGCCAACGAATCATCCCTAAGCATCACGTGGGTGACCCCTGAAGCCGAGTGGGAGAGTTATGTGGTTTCACTGGGAGACAGAGATCTTACTCTCATCAACAAAGCCCTGGCCAAAGAGGCCAAAGAATTCACTTTTACCGACCTGGTGCCCGGACGGAAATACATCGCAACCGTCACCAGTATCAGCGGCGATTTGAGCAACTGGACTGCTATAGAAGGAAGAACAGGTATCCGCTTTAATTCATTTCCTGCTGGAAAAATGAACTTCATCTCAACCAAGTATGTACCTCAAACAATCGTTCATCACCAAGCTTTATGGCTAAGCACCCGGATATGCGTTGCCGTGTACGTTGTTACTGAAATTACAGTCCTCTAGGCTGTAAGCTCATTGTGGGTAGGGAATGTGACTACCAGCTCTGTTGTATTATACTCTCCCAAGCACTTATGGCATAGTGGATAGAGCACAGGCCTGGGAATCAGAAGGTCATGGGTTCTAATCCTGGCTTTGCCGCTTGTCTGCTGTGTGACCTTGGGTAAGTCACTTCACTTCTCTGAGCCTCAGTTACCTCATCTGTAAAATGGGGATTGACAATGAGAGCCCCGTGTGGGACTGTGTCTAACCGTGTTTGCTATATCCACCCCAGTGCTTAGTACAGTGCCTGGCACATAGCGCTTAACAAATACTATAATGATTATTATCATTATTCCAGTGCTCTGCACACAGTAAATGCTCAATAAACACCATTGATTGAATGACGGATTGAAAATATTTTCATAAAGTGGTTTAAATGATGATAAATCTTAGCATTGTTTGGTCATGGATTTTGGGGCTACCCTACCTAAGCGACGTAGAAAGATTATTCAGTGGTGTTGGTAAATGACTTCTACGTCTTAATCTCTCAGATAGATTCCCCTTATGAATGCCTCCTGTATATCTCGTTGCTTTGAGGCGGCATTAGTTTATTCTGAGAAAGAAAGGGAAGACATACGAATGTACCAGTGTCATTCAGAAATGGCAGCCTTGCATTATTTGAGGGTTGCTTGCATCCTTTGGATTTTAAAGAATTTCTCTTTCAGTTTAGAGAAGAGAGTTTTCACCCAGGTAGCATCATCGTTCTCCGTACGTGGTTTCCCGAAAGGCCACAATCGATCCGACAGGAAATAATTATTAGAGTCCAGAGCAGAAAGGGTTGATAGCAGAGCTCTGCAATTGGCTTACCCAGCATGGCACCCATTATGTGCTCGATTAATGCCACTGCTCCAACTGCATTTCCTCTGGGTGACTCGATGCGATTTGTTCTGTGTTTTCTCGGTTCCAGTGCCTGCGCACGTGACTGGCCTGCACATAGCCAACCTAGGGACGACCAATAGTTTATTCACCAACTGGACCAGAGCACTGGGCGACGTCGAGTTCTACCAGGTTCTCCTGATTCATGAGAATGTGGTCATTAAGAATGAAAGTGTGCCCAGTGAAACCAGCGGATACAGCTTCCATTCCCTGAGATCCGGGGGGCTCTACTCGGTCGTGGTCACCACAGTGAGTGGTGGGATCTCTTCCAGGCAGATGGTGGTCGAAGGGAGGACTGGTAAGCAAAGCAAAAGCTTTTTACATCTGAGCCTCTGGGTCCAAGAGGGATGGGAATAGCTCTGGGGTTTGCCCTTAAACCTCCCACAATTCCCAATTGCACTTTCCAAATCATCTTTGAATGGTGTAACGTTTTCTATGTTTTTAAATGATATTTGTTAAGCGCTTACTAATAATAATTATAATAATGATGGTATTTAAGCGCTTACTACATGCAGGAATTGGGAATAATTTCTTGCCCTGGGCAGAGGGGTAAAGGGGCAGAGGATGGAGGGGTGGGAAGAGCAGATTTTTCACCCGCTCCAAGGACGTGGGGCTTCAAAGAGCAGGGTTATGATTTTTCCAGCAGAGGAGACCAAACCAGTGCAGAATTGCCAAAGCTTCACCTGGTACAGATGCATCCATGCACCATCCCAAGTCTTTTGCTTCCTGGGAAAGGGAAAGGCGACAGGGAAAGTGAGTGACATGTAATTTAGTATCCTTTTCCAGAAGAGTCCAGAAAGGACAAAAAAAAGGGTTACATAAAATGATGGAAATTTGGAGAGTAAATGACAGGCATAAACAAAAATTACCCTAAAGAATTATGTGGGCACCAATTCTAACAAAAAGTGCCCAATAAATAATTGTAATTGTGGTATTAAG
This sequence comes from Tachyglossus aculeatus, assembly GCF_015852505.1. Lineage (NCBI taxonomy): Eukaryota > Metazoa > Chordata > Mammalia > Monotremata > Tachyglossidae > Tachyglossus > Tachyglossus aculeatus. The sequence goes on along the minus strand of NC_052079.1, from coordinate 19,590,534 downwards.
TGCTTACTATGTGCCAAGCAAAAAAAAAAAGAACTTCTTATCTTCCCACCCAAACACAGTCCTCCCCCTGACATTCCCATCACTGTAGACGGCAACACCATCCTTTCTGCCTCACAAGTCCGCAACCTTGGCATTAGCCTTGACTCCTCTCTTTCATTCAACCCACCTATTCAGTTCAGTACTAAATCCTGTCAGTTCCACCTTCACAACATCGATAAAATCAGCCCTTTCCTCTCCATCCAAACTGCTACCATGTTAATCCAACCATTTATCCTTTCCTGCCTTTATTACTATATCAGCCTTCTGGCTCTCCCCACTCCAGTCCATACTTCACTCTGCTGCCTGGATCATTTTTCTACAAAGACGTTCTCCCTCTTCCCTCCTCTCCCCCTCACACTGTTCCATTGACCTCCTCAAGTCAGAACACAGGTTTTCCTAATTTCAAAGCCCTCCTAAAATCACCCAACAAGCATTCCTTGGTCCGTTCCCAGCATCCTGGCATCCATTCCACATCTTATGTAGTTACTGTATTTACTTGCGTGATTGCCCCACTCTCTGGGCTATTTTTTTTGTACAAGCCTGGGGTTATTCCACAGGTCATATAAAACATTGTCTATCAGAGGAGGAAAATAGAATAAAAGGGCAATTGAGATTCTGTCTCTTCTAGTGCACTCTCTCAAGTGCTCTCAGTGAACTAAATCCACCCCTTCCCCCCACAACTCCTGCTGAGTTGTTCGCAAACTGAAGCAGACAATTACTCTCCCCTCCTTCAAATCCTTATTGAAGGCACATCTCCTCCAAGAGGTCTTCCCCGACTAAGCCCCCCTTTCCTCTTCTCCCATTCCCTTCTGCGTTGCCCTGACTTGCTCCCTTTATTCATCCCCCGCCTCCAGGCCCCACGGCACATATATATATATATATATATATATATATATATATATATATATCTGTAATTTATTTATGCATATTAATGGACTGTAAGTTCGTTGTGGGCAGGGAATGCAACTGTTTATTGTTGGATTGTACTCTCCCAAGCACTTAATACAGTGCTCTGCTCACAGTAAGTGCTTAATTAATATGACTGTGAGTATTCATTCACACTCTCACCCTCATACTCACCCTTCTGCAGCTCCTTCTCTCCTGGCCAGAAGTAGTTTTATTGAATGGACGAATCAATCAGTGGTATTTTGAGCACTTACTGGGAGTAGAACACTATACTACACCCTTAGAGGTATACAATAGTGTATATAGACATGATACCTGCCCTCAAGGAATTTTGCAATCTAGTGGGAAAGATAGACATTAAAATAAATTACAGATATTCCCTGGAGCATTTTGATACCCCTCCCTGAGCCCCACAGTACTCTGCCATTACGTCTAACCGCAATTTTGTAATGGTGTTTATTAAGCACTTACTATATGCCAGGAATTATACTAAGCCCTGGGGTAGCTGCAAGCTAGTCAGGCCAGACAGAGTTCACGTCACACTAGGGGCTCACAGTCTCAATCCCTATTGTACAGGTGAGGTAACTGAGGCACAGAGAAGTTGTGACTTTCCGGAGATCACACAGCAGAGCTGGGATTAGAACCCAGGTCTCTCTGACCTCCCAGAATCATCAGACACGTGCCCTTCCCGGAACGGACTAGAGGATTCACTTAGATGATTGTCACTCAGACAGTGGCAACGGCAGTAACCTGGCTAAGGATCCTCCAACTCCCTCCTTCTCCTGCTTCCCTGTTGCGGCCAGTTTGCTCAATAAATATGATTGATTGATTGATTAATTGATTGATTGGTTTCCGCAGGTGCTCCAGCACCTCAGCTATAATTTGAATTTGACACATTTTTTGCCACTAGAGGGCGGAAAGCCTTGGATCATTAAAAATCCCTGAAACTTGGAGAAATGATTATAAATCAGTGGTATTTATTGAGTGCTGATTCTGTACTGAACACTGTACTAAGCTCTTGGGAGAGTACAATAGAGACAGTAGATCAATCAATCAATCGTATTGAGTGCTTACTGTGTGCAGAGCACTGTACTAAGTGCTTGGGAAGTACAAGTTGGCAACATGTAGAGACAGTCCCTACCCAACAGTGGGCTCACAGTCTAAAAGAATTGTTATTTATAGTAATAACATAGTTATTATTATACAATAATATATAATATTATATTATATTATATAATTATATAGTAATAATTATGTTGCCACCTTGTACTTCCCAAGCACTTAGTACAGTGCTCTGCACGCAGTGTGTTCAATAAATAAGATTGATTGATTGAATGAATGAATGAATGGAGGCTTTTTTGGAGTGATAGTATTTCATTCAATCGTATTTATTGAGCGCTTACTGTGTGCAGAGCACTGTATTAAGCACTTGAATTTAGACTGTGAGCCCACTGTTGGGTACGGACTGTCCCTATATGTTGCCAACTTGTACTTCCCAAGCGCTTAGTACAGTGCTCTGCACACAGTAAGCGCTCAATAAATGCGATTGATTGATTGAATGAATGAATGAATGGAGGTTTTTTTGGAGTGATAGTATTTCATTCAATCGTATTTATTGAGCGCTGACTGTGTGCAGAGCACTGTATTAAGCACTTGAATTTATTAAGTGCTTACTGTGTGCAGAGCACTGTAGTAAGTAGTGGGAGAAAATGAATGCACAGGAGACAGCTGTAGGATGTCCTTTCTGAAGATGGCTTCATTTTATTAACGAATGTGGTTTTATCTGATTTATTGAATTTAGCAATTGCTCTCTTTTCCATAAAACCTCACATAAAACTGTCAGCTCTGAAGCCTTTTTAAACAAAGCCATAAAATAGCAACTCCAAAATCAGCGTCGTAAGAGCCGCTTTTTATTCCCCAGAGGCGTCTGCCAACTTTGAAAGCAGCGCTCCATGGGGTCTGGTGTATCGGATTTTCCAGGGAAGAGATACGGTCTGAAAACCAGTCTGAAGCTGAAACTTTCCTTGTCTCTGGGCTTTTGTTTTTTTTTGTTTTTTGTTTGTTTTTTTTATGTTAAGTGCTTACTATGTGTCAGGCACTGTTCTAAGTGTGGGGTATATACAAGCTAATCAGGTTGGACACAGTCCATGTCCTGCATGGGGCTCACAGTCTTAATTCCCACTGTGCCTGAGGCACAGAGAAGAGAAGCGACTTGCCCAAGTTCACACAGCAGAAAAGTGACAGAACTGGGATTAGAACCCAAGGTCCTTCTGACTCCCGGCTCATGCTTTATCCACTAGCGTGGCTTAGTGAAAAGAGCACAGGCTTGGGAGTCAGAGGTCGTGGGTTCTAATCCCGGCTCTGCCACTTAACAGCTGTGTGACTTTGGGCAAGTCACTTCTCTGGGCCTCAGTTACCTCATCTGTAAAATGGGGATTAAGACTGTGAGCCCCACGTGGGACAACCTGATTACCTTGTATCTATCCCTGTTCGTAGAACAGTGCTTGGCACATAGTAAGCACTTAGCAAATACCATAATTATTATTATAGAACATGCTGCTTCTCTTGGGCTCGACTCTATGAGGAAAGGAACTCTTGCCTGTGGTGGGAGTTATGTGTACGATGTAAAATTCAGGGCAGGCTTTCCCTTTCATTCCAGTGCCTTCCAGCGTGAGCGGAGTAACGGTGAATAATTCTGGGCGCAGCGACTATCTGGGCATTTCCTGGCTGCCGGCTGCCGGAGACGTGGAGAGCTATTTGGTGACGCTCTCTCACCATGACAGGGTCGTTCAGACTCTCGCCATACCCAAGTCTGCAAGCGAGTGTTCCTTTAGCTCGCTTGTTCCCGGCCGACTGTTCAACGTGACGATCACTACGAGGAGTGGGAAGTATGAGAACCATTCCTTCAGCCAGGAACGCACAGGTAAAGGGGAGCGGAGGCGGGGGAGATAGATGTTGGTTCTTTGGGAGGCCTGATTGGACTGCCGACTCCTGGTTGACGGCACTACCATCCTTCCCGTCTCACAAGCCCGCAACCTTGGTGTCATCCTCGACTCCGCTCTTTCATTCACCCCTCACATCCAAGCCGTCACCAAAACCTGCCGGTCTCAGCTCCGCAACATTGCCAAGATCCGCCCTTTCCTCTCCATCCAAACCGCTACCCTGCTAATTCAAGCTCTCATCCTATCCCGTCTGGACTACTGCACTAGCCTTCTCTCTGATCTCCCATCCTCGTGTCTCTCTCCACTTCAATCCATACTTCATGCTGCTGCCCGGATTATCTTTGTCCAGAAACGCTCTGGACATATTACTCCCCTCCTCAAAAACCTCCAATGGCTACCGATCAATCTGCGCATCAAGCAGAAACTCCTCACCCTGGGCTTCAAGGCTGTCCATCACCTCGCCCCCTCCTACCTCACCTCCCTTCTCTCCTTCTACTGCCCAGCCCGCACCCTCCGCTCCTCCACCACTAATCTCCTCACTGTACCTCGCTCTCGCCTGTCCCGCCATCGACCCCCGGCCCACGTCATCCCCCGGGCCTGGAATGCCCTCCCTCTGCCCATCCGCCAAGCTAGCTCTCTTCCTCCCTTCAAGGCCCTGCTGAGAGCTCACCTCCTCCAGGAGGCCTTCCCAGACTGAGCCCCTTCTTTCCTCTCCCCCTCGTCCCCCTCTCCATCCCCCCGTCTTACCTCCTTCCCTTCCCCACAGCACCTGTATATATGTATATATGGTTGTACATATTTATTACTCTATTTATTTATTTATTTATTTTACTTGTACATTTCTATCCTACTTATTTTATTTTGTTGGTATGTTTGGTTCTGTTCTCTGTCTCCCCCTTTTAGACTGTGAGCCCACTGTTGGGTAGGGACTGTCTCTATGTGATGCCAATTTGTACTTCCCAAGCGCTTAGTACAGTGCTCTGCACATAGTAAGCGCTCAATAAATACGATTGATTGATTGATTGATTGATTGGTTCTGGCCCAGATTTTGCGTGGTTTCGCTATCAATCAATTGTATTTATTGAGCACTGTGTCCAGAGCTCCGTATTAAGTGCTTGGAAGAGTACTGTGTACTACATGATTTTTTTAAAATGGCATTTGTTAAGCACTTACTATGTGCCAGGCACTGGGGTAGGTACAAGATAATCAGGTTGGAAACAATCCATGTCCCACATGGGGGCTCACAGTCTTAACTCCCATTTTACAGATGAAGTAACGGGGGCACAGAGAAGTGAAGTGACGTGCTCAAGGTTGCACAGTAGAGAAGTGGTAGAGCTGGGATTAGAACCCAGGTCCTCTGATTCCCGGGGTCGGGCTCTTTGCATGATGCTACACTGCTTCTGACAGGATTAATAGCTGGAGTGGTGACAGTGCCGTAACATTAATTTTCTTGTCCGACGGATCGATCCCTCCATGCAGATGGATTTCCTATGAAGTTAGCATTTGTGTAGTATCATAAATTGATATGGCATTGGATCAGGGTCATGTTTTGCTCCTTAGCGCATAAGTTCTCAAGGCCAGCATTCATTTATCTGGTGCTCAGACATCTCCAGCAGAAGTTCTTTCTGTGGTGGTATTGTCTGGAGGTTTATTTTTAATTTTTAATTTTCCAGACCACTTCCATGGGATTAGTTCATTCTATCCTCCCAACCTCCCTGAAAAATAGGAATTGCTTTCCCCTTTTTACAAAAGAGGAATTTGGGTACAGTTTGCTCATCTTGTTTTTAGTTGCATTTTTCCATCTCTAACTCCCTTCCCCGCTTATTCTAGATTGTGAGTCCCTTAATGGCCAGAGACATTGTCTAATTCTTCCCCATGTATTCTTCCCCAGTATTTAGTATAGGCCCTTTCATCGTCAATCATATTTATTGAGCGCTTACTATGTGCAGAGCACTGTACTAAGTGCTTCGGAAGTACAAGTCGGCAACATATAGAGACAGTCCCTACCCAACAGTGGGCTCACAGTCTAAAAGGGGGAGACAGAGAACAAAACCAAACATACTAACAAAATAAAATAAATAGAATAGATATTTACAAGTAAAATAAATAGAGTAAGAAATATGTACGAACATATATACATATATACAGGTGCTGTGGGGAAGGGAAGGAGGTAAGATGGGGGGGATGGAGGGGGGACAAGGGGGAGAGGAAGGAAGGGGCTCAGTCTGGGAAGGCCTCCTGGAGGAGGTGAGCTCTCAGCAGGACCTTGAAGGGAGGAAGAGAGCTAGCTTGGCGGATGGGCAGAGGGAGGGCATTCCAGGCCCCGGGGGATGACGTGGGCCGGGGGTCGATGGCAGGACAGGTGAGAACGAGGTACGGTGAGGACATTAGCGGCGGAGGAGCAGAGGGTGCGGGCTGGGCTATAGAAGGAGAGAAGGGAGGTGTATAAGTATTCCTATACTAATCAATCCATTAGTGGAATTTATTGAGCACTTACTCTAAGCAGAGCACTGTCCTAAGCACTTGGGAGAGTACCAGCACAATGGAATTTGTAGATACGTTCTCTGCCCATGAGGATTGTATAGTCTAGAGGAGCACTTAAGCAGTGACTGCTGCTGTGGTTTTCACAGACTTGACTGAAGTCAGGCAGGCGGTCGGTGTCGGAACTGGGACAGGGACCCCACTTTCCTGTCCGCCGGACCCAAGGTCTCTTCTTAAGACCCTTCTGGCTTCCTCCAAACTTCACCTTGAGCCATCCATCAACGTGGAGAGGTTTTGCAGTGAGGCCTGATCCTGTCCTTCCTGGCTGTCGCCCACCTGCTCCTCACACCCTCAGGATTCCCCGCCTCACCTCCCCCTCCATGTTTGGCTCTTCCAAGCAAACCCCTGGGTTGGTATCTGATCAGTCAGTCAATCAGTGGGATTTTTTTTAAGGGCTTACTCTGCACAGAGCACTGTAGTAAACGCTTGGGACTGTGCAGTTGTAACAGCACTGTATTAAACGCTTGGGAGAGTATAGTACAACAGAGTTGGGTGGCACGCTCCCTGCCCACAAGGGGTATCAGAGGCGTCTAGAGGGGTATCATGTTAATGTATAAAACTGGATCGACAGGGTGCCGGAAAAGCCCTGAGGACTTTTGACTAATAATATCAATTAGTCATGGGTTCGAATCCCGGCTCCACCACAAGTCTGCTGTGTGACCTTGGGCAAGTCACTTCACTTCTCTGAGCCTCAGTTACCTCATCTGTAAAGATGGGGATTAAGACTGTGAGCCCCACGTGGGACAACTTGATCACGTATCTCCCCAGTGCTTAGAACAGTGCTTTGCACATAGTAAGCACTTAACAAATGCCATTATTATTATAATAGAAATTGTGGTTTTTGTTGAGTGCTTTCTAGGTGTGAAGCTCTGTTCCTAGCAGTGGGATAAATTCAAGATAATCAGGTTGGATACAGTGCCAGTCCCATATGGGAGTCACAGTTTAAGTAGGAGAGAGAACAAATATTGAATCCCTGTTTCACAGATAAGGAAACTGAGGTGTCACTCTTCCCAAGCAAACCTTCTCTACTATCTCTTACTCTCACACACTTCCGTACATATCAGTAATTTACTTCTTTCTTTTATTGTCTGTCTCCCCTCAAGGCTGTAAACTCACTGTGGGTAGGGAACTGCTGAATGACCTTGGGCAAGACACTTAACTTCTCTATGCCTGTTACCTCATCTGTAAAATGGGAATTAAGACAGTGAGCCCCACATTGGACAGGGACTGTGACCAACCTGATTTTCTTGTATCTACCCCAGGGTTTAGGACAATGCAAGGCATTTAGTAATCACTTAACGAATACCGTGATTATTATTGTGTACTCCCAAATGATTAGTACAGTGCTCTGCACAAAGTATTCATTCCATTGTATTTATTGAGTACTTTGTGCAAGGCAAGTAAGCGCTCAATAAATACCACTGATGGATTCCTTGTCACCTATGCTCTTATTCTGTACCCCTCGAGTCTCTTCATACCCACTCCACCACCACAGCACTTATGTGTGTGGTGAAGCAGCGTGGCTCAGTGGAAAAGAGCACGGGCTTTGGAGTCAGAGGTCACGGGTTCAAATCCCCGCTCCACCAATTGTCAGCTGTGTGACTTTGGGCAAGTCACTTAACTTTTCTGGGCCTCAGTTACCTCATCTGTAAAATGGGGATTAAGACTGTGAGCACCCCCGTGGGACAATCTGATCGCCTTGTAACCTCCCCAGTGCTTAGAACAGTGCTTTGCACATAGTAAGCGCTTAATAAATGCCATTATTATTATTATTATTATTATTATTATGTACGTAATCTGATGCACGGTTGCTTCCCCTTACTATAACTTATTTTTATGTCCATTCCCATGCTAGCCTACTCCTCGAGGGCTGAGAAGGCATCTACCTAGTCGACCGCACTCTCTTAACCGCTTAATACATTGCTTCACACAGAATAAGAGTTCAATAAATACAAAGTGCAAAGGCATCCCAGGGCAGCCAATGCGCTAGCTCCTCCTACCAAGCATTTCCCATTGCCATTTCTGACTCCTGCCCCCTGCTCTCTCTTTCAGTGCCTTCAAAGGTCCAGGGACTCACCATCAGCAACTCGGCCAGAAGCGATTATTTAAAGGTATCCTGGCTACACGCCACTGGAGATTTTGACAATTACGAAGTCGTCATCAAGAACAAAAACAACTACATTCAAACCAAGAGCCTCCCCAAGATGGACACCGAATGCGTGTTTGAGAATCTCGTTCCTGGCAGGCTCTACAGTGTCACCGTTACTACGAGGAGTGGGAAATACGGAGCGAGCGACAGGGTGAATGGGCGAACAAGTAAGTGCATTTTTGGATGTCGTAGGTTGGTATCCAAAAGAAGTACTTTTCAGGGGCAGGTTTTATTTATTTCCCCCAGCAATTCCGCATAGAAGCAGTGACTCATTCATTCAGTCCACAGCACTTAGTACAGTGCTCTGCAGAATACTTCTGCTGAAGTATTCACCCCAGCCTCAGCCCCACTGCACTTTTATACATCAATCAATCGTATTTATTGAGTGCTTGCTGTGTGCAGAGCACTGTACTAAGCGCTTGGGAAGTACAAGTCGGCAGCACATAGAGACAGTCCCTATCCAACAGTGGGCTCACAGTCTAGAAGGGGGAAACGGAGAACAAAACCAAACATACTAACAAAATAAATAGAATAGATATGTACAAGTAAGATAAATAAATAGAGTAATAAATATGTACAAACATATTTACATATATACAGGTGCTGTGGGGAAGGGAAGGAGGTAAGATGGGGGGATGGAGAGAGGAAGGAAGGGGCTCAGCTCGGGGGGTCGCGTAACTATCGTAAATTATTTATTTAAATTGTCTGCCTCCCCCTCAGACTGTAAGGCTGGAAACGTGTCTACCAACTCTGTTGAATTGTACTTTCCCAGGTGCTTAGTACAGTGCTCTGCACACAGAAAATGCTTAATAAATATGATTAATTGACTGATTGCATGCAGGTAAGTACTCAATAAATACCACTTATTGATGGATTGGATGATTTTTATAAAAACCAAATAAAACAAACATCAATAGCCATCTCCAAAACTTTGCCCTACTTGGAGGATTTTTATATATGTATTTTAGGTGACCTTGGGTGGCTTTGCAGACGATTTATAAACTTACCATGCAGTCTGACCCTGATCAGTTAGGTACATTTTTCTGAATTTCTCTCCACCTCAGTTCCAGGGTCAGTGAAGGAGCTAACTCTTCGTAACAGAAGCACCGAACACCTGCAAGTGACGTGGTCCAGAGCTGATGGAGATGTCGATCAGTATGAGATTCAGCTCCTTTTCAATGACATGAAGGTCTTTCCTCCCTTTCATCTCATGAATACCGCTACGCAGTATCGATTCACAGCTCTGACGCCAGGGCGCCTGTATAAAATTCTGGTGTTGACAATCAGTGGAGAAGCTCAGCAGTCAACATTCATCGAGGGTTTGACAGGTAAGGAAACCGTTCCTCAACTGGCAATAGAGTTGAAATTGGCTAAAGTAGAGTAGCCGGCATTGAGGGCATATGTCCGTTCAGAGAAAGCAGCATGGGCTAGTGATTCATTCATTCATTCGTATTTATTGAGCGTTTACTGTGTGCAGAGCACTGTACTAAGCGCTTGGGAAGTACAAGTTGGCAACATATAGAGACGGTCCCTACCCAACAACGGGCTCACAGTCTACTGGATGGAGCACTGACATAAGAGTCAGAAGGACTTGGGGGCTAATCTCGGTTCTGCCGTGCATTTGATGTGTGACCTTGGACAAATCACTTCACTGGGCCTCAGTTACCTCATCTTCAAATGTTGGTTGTGACTCAACTTTTCTGTGCCTCAGTTTCTCCACCTGAAAATGGGGCTTCAATATTTATTGTACTTCCTCAAGCGCTTAGTAAGTGCTCTGCACACAGTAAGCACTCAATAAATATGATTGAATGAATGAATTCTCCCTCCTACTTAGACAAAATCCATGAGGGGCAGGAATTAAATCCAATCTCATCATCCTATATCTTCCTCAGTGCTTAGTATGACACTTGCCACTTCATAAACACTTAACAAACACCACAATTATCATTATACCTAATAATAATAATAATAACAATTGTGGTATTTGTTAAGCACTTACTACGTGCCAAGCGCAAATACCATACAAATACCATAAAAAAAGATGCTTAAACTGTGAGCCAGATGAGGGATAGGGACTGTGTCCTACCTGATGATCTTGTATCGTCCCCAGTGTCTAGTACAATGCTTGGCACAGAGTAAGCACTTTAATAAATACCACCACCTTTATTATTATTATTATTATGTGCTCTCAGAGTTTATCTCTGGGTTGGAGGAATAAAACTTTAGGAGCAGGGCTCAGCCCCTCTCCTCTTCCTCTTCTCCCTCCTCCTCCCCTCTTTCACACTCTCTCCAATGCTGTTGTCTCAATAAGTTCTATTCCTGGCTCCATCACTTGTCTGCTGTGACCTTAGGCAAGTCACTTTACTTCCCTGTGCCTCAGTTGCATCATCTGTAAAGTGGGGATTGAGACTGTGAGCTCCACATGGGACAGGGATTGCATCCAACCCAATTTGCTTGTATCCACCCCAGTGCTTAGCACATAATAAGCGCTTAACAAATACCGCAATTATTATTACATTAGGCAGATGGCTCCCGGGCCCCTCTTTCAACAGATACCTAGCATGGATATGGAAGCTCTAGAGATTGAGACTGGAACGGCCAAACTTGGGTGGGATGGAAAATGTTCCCAACTGATTTTTCTCAACTTTGTCCCCCTTCCGCGTGCTTCTCCGTTAAGTCCCCAGTGCCGTCAAAAACATTCACGTGTCCCCCAATGGGATGACGGACAGTCTGAAGGTCAACTGGACGCCCGGAGGAGGTGATGTCGATTCCTACAAAGTGACGGTATTCAGACAGACCCACGAGGCTGATTCGCAGTTCGTCCCCAAGCACGTCTACGAGCACACCTTCCGCAAACTGGAGGCAGGGGAGCAGTACAGGATTGTCGTCGAATCCATCAGCGGCTCCTTGACTAATCACTTAGAAGCCCTTGGACGCACGGGTAAGTTTCCAAATCGGTTTGATCGGATCGAAGCAGTGTGGCCTAGAGGAAAGAGCCCAGTCCTGGGAGGTACTGGACCTCGGTCAATCAATCGTATTTATTGAGTGCTTGCTGTGAGCAGAGCACTGTACTAAGCGCTTGGGAGAGTACACTATAACAGACACAGTCCCCGTCCACAGCAAACAGTCTAGCGGACTTTGGACAAGTCACTTCTCTGGGCCTCAGTTTCCTCACTTGCAGATGGGGATTCAATACCTATTCCCCCTCCTGTTTAGACTCTGAGCCCCATGTGGGACAGGGACTGTGCCCAACCCGTTATATATTCATTCATTCAATCATATTTATTGAGCACTTACTGTGTGCAGAGCACTGTACTAAGCACTTGGGAAGTACAAGTTGGCAAAATATAGAGATGGTCCCTACCCAACAGCAGGCTCACAGTCTAGAAGTGTGTGACTGATAAATCTACCCCACGGTGCTTAGAAAGAATTGTGAGCACTTAACAAATACCATAAAAAAATTAAAGGGTAAGGCAACATAGGATCAAACTGTTACTTATGCCACAAACTGCTACAGTCTAATAAAATGCCTGAGTGAAGACATGCTTGAATGAAGCCAGGCAGTTACCTAAGTGCTTAGAAAATACTTGGAAGGTTTAGAGTTGTGAAGATACATTTTCTCTTTTCCTTTTTTGTGCATATCACTGTTATTGGGAATGTCAATGGAGAAATGAAATCTGACATGCGTGCAATTTAAGGAAACACTGAAATAATAAGAATTACAGAAATTGAAAGCTTAACATCAATCCACCCACCTCCCGTATTTGTAGAATTTTAAAAAATTTTTCTTTGGTCTCTATGCATAAAATACTATACATCAGATTTGAACATAAAGGAAAAAGAGTCAATGATCTCGCAGAAATGAATCCTTAAATGTCCACCAGATCTGTCCAACATTTATGATGCCCTTCTGATTTCCATATTGCTGGTGTAAAAGAACATGAGAAGCAGCGTGGCTCAGTGGAAAGAGCCCGGGCTTTGGAGTCAGAGGTCATGGGTTCAAATCCCGGCTCTGCCAACTGTCAGCTGTGTGACTTTGGGCAAGTCATTTCACTTCTCTGTGCCTCAGTTACCTCATCTGTAAAGTGGGGATTAAGACTGTGAACCTCCCCCGTGGGACAACCTGATCACCTTGTAACCTCCCCAGTGCTTAGAACAGTGCTCTGCACATAGTAAGCGCTTAATAAATGCCATCATCATCATCGTGAAGCAGCGTGACCTAGTGGATGGAGTCTGAGCCTGGGAGTCAGAAGGTCATGAGTTCTAATTCTGGCTCTGCCACTTGTCTGCTGTGTGACCTTGGGCAAGTCACTTAATTTCTCTGTGCCTCAGTTACCTCACCTGTAAAACGGGGATTAAGGCTGTGAGCCCAATACGGGACAGGGACTGTGTCCAATCCGATTTGCTTGCATTCCCCCCCACCCAAATACTTAGTACAGTGCCTGGCACATAGTAAGTGCTTTCCAATAGTAATATAATCCTTCCACTAAACCACACTACTACAGACATTTCTTCCACAAAAGAGTAGTAGTGCTCTGTAAACTCCTCTGTTATCTAAAAACCATGTTGGGTCAACTATTGTTTCCGTGGAAAAAGGGTTTAAGGACAAGATGGTTCCAAAGCTTGTGCCACCCTTCTTTCATTGCATTTGATCAAATTTATTGAGCGCTGACTGTGTGCAGAGCTATCATTATTATTATTATTCATTCAGTCATATTTATTGAGCACTCCAACCTGTGTATTTTCTCCCAGCCTTAGTAAAGTGCTTTGCACCAAGAAAGAGCTTAGTAAATGCTATTACTACATTACGGTAGTTCAGTGAAAGGAAGCTGTAAACTTCCCCTCCTAACTTACTAATTTCAGGGTGGTACCTTAGAGAGATACAGGATCGTTTTCTATATCCGAGGGGAATTTGGCAGGGGGGCATGGGAGGGGGAGAGGGTGTGTGTGTGTCCACATGCACGCACATTTGTCTAGTACACAGTACCTTAAAATGACACACATTGAATTCTCGGGCATTCTTCTGTTTTGCTTTCCTAGTCCCTGCTTCAGTCCAGGGGTTGTACGCAGACAACGCTTACAGCAGCCATTCGCTGATCGTCAACTGGAACGGAGTCATGGGGGTGGCCGAGAGGTACGATATCCTGCTCCTAAATGAACAAGGGATCCTTCTCAGCAACAAATCAGAGCTGGCTACTGCTAAGCAGCACAGATTTGGTGATTTAATACCTGGGAAGAAGTATAAGATCCAGATGCTAACGATGAGCGGAGGTCTCTTCAGCGTTAGAGCCGAAACGGAAGGACGCACAGGTAATTGAAATACTCACCCTATTGTACAGCTGGAATGATCGATAGAAGGAACCAGAGAGTCTGTTTATCCCATATTCCTTCTTAGTACTTCCTTCGATTCCCAAACGGCCCTGGACAAATTCGTCCATTCAGTAATACTTACTGAGCACCTCCTTTGTGCAGATCACAGTACTGGTCACTTGGGAAAGTACAGTATGATATTCATTCTATTTTTCTAGAGACTTTCCAGAATGGGAATTTCTTAACCTAACACAGAAATTCCTGATAGATGGTTTTAAGGAATTCGCACGACTCTTTCTCCGCTTCTTACCCAATCTGATGGGTAAATTAAGCACCCTGTAGCCTTCTTGGTACTGCTGGTATTCCTTTGCATCCATGAAGGATAAGGACCTAGCCTTTGATATTATGGGTACAATGCCTGTACATATCTATACATTATAAATTACTTATTGATTTTAATGTCTGTCTCCCCCTCGAGACTGTAAACTCACTGGGGGCAGGAAACTTGTCTACCAACTCTGTTGTATCGTACTCACCCAAATGCTTAATACGGTGCTCTACACGGGATAAGCGCTCAATAAATACCACTGCTGATGGTGGTAGCACAACATTGTGTACACAACGTGTTGGGGGAGGGTTTAATAAATACCATTTGATTACAGTAGTTTAATGAACGAGATTCTAAAACTCCTTTCTGAATTTCCAGTCCCAGCAGCTGTAACCAATTTGAAAATTATAGGAAATACCACGGGGCACCTATCGTTCACCTGGACAACTGCTGAAGGAGAACTGGACTGGTACAACATCTTCCTGTATAATCCAGACCGATCTCTTCAAGAACGAGCCAAGGTGGAACCAAAAATTCAGCATTGGTCTTTCCAGAACTTGCTCCAAGGCCGACTGTATAAAATGGTGATTGTTACCCAGAGCGGGGAGCTTTCGAACGAGTCATTCATCTATGGAAGAACAGGTAAGAGCACTTAAGAAATCGCCACTGAATTTTTGCAATCATCCCCGCTTCGCCTACCACTGTTTTTCAGTATTTCGCCTGTCGAGTTCAACAGTTTCTTTCTTGGTGGTTTCTCACCTGAGTATACAGCTGTTAATCAGTAGGCAAATTGGGACCCAAGACCTTTGCTGCCTATCAGGTAGGAAGGAGTGTGCCCTGGTGGAAAAAGCAAAGACCTGGGTTCTAATCCTGACTCTGTCACTTGCCTGCTGTGAACCCTGCAAGTCACTTAACTTATCTGTGCATCAGTTTCCTCAACTGAAGAAAAAGGGGAGTCAATAAAAATGTGTTCTCCCACCTACTTATACTGTAAGCCCCATGTGGGACAGGAACCTGTGTCCAGCATGACTATCTCACATCTACCTCAGTGCTTGGCATAAAGTTAAGTGCTTAACAAATAAGACCAGTATTTTCACTCCCAAGTAGCACCTGTGGTGAATTCATACAGATTCTTCCTGAAGCTTCATAATGCTTATGCTCAAATCAAGTCAGCCACTGTCCTTGCATTGCCTGTTGATTCCACTTCCAAGAATTCACAAGCACTGTTTCAAGTTGTGCATCGGGTGCCCTTCTATTGTTTCTCGGACTTGTCTGCCTTGTCTTTACCCCATTTCAGCTCACTCTTCACAGTGGATTAAGATTTCCCTGACTCTCCTTCCTACCCACAGGCACAACCTTGGCTTCCCTGTTGATGGATTGGCCAAAATTGCGTGCAGTACTTTGTTGTTGATTCTCGAACCTTGCTGTTGTTATTTAATGCAGTAATACTGTAGACAAAAATCATCAGGGTCTTGTGGCTAGAGGAGCAGAATCTCAGGCTCCTCGGGGCTCGGAGTCCAAGGTACATCCGTAGCCAAAGTGAACACACCAGGAGCCACCAGTCTGCTTGAGGATTTTGGGAGGCCTCATGATGAGAGTACTGTTCTCTTTTTCATTGGGGAATTGGGAGACAGGATGGTACAGAGTCTCCTCGGTGGTCCGGAGAAGAGCCAGTGGGACAGCATGGCTGTTGCACAGAGTGCTGGGAGAAGGGGCCCTCAGTGGTGGAAGAGAAGCCGTTACTTATTCATTCAATCGTATTTATTGAGCGCTTACTGTGTGCAGAGCACTGTACTAAGCGCTTGGTACCTACTCGCTTAGTACTTTTCAGTTGCTTAGCTCCAGGTGGGTGGGGTAGGACTGGTTATTACCTCTTATTGTTGCAATGGAGCATCAGCCCACTGGTTAGGATTTGAACAGCAAGATTTGACCTCAAGCAGATACTGATAAGAGTCTGCAAGCAAAATAGAAGTTCTTGAGAAGTTCACTCATTTTCCTGGGATTATTTCATTTTATTCCCCTTTCCTTAATCACAAATTTGTCTCTACCGCTTTGTGTGAGTGACTGTCATCTGCACACAACCGGCGTGGAAATACCTATCTCTAGCCAGACCCCAGGAATCTTATGTTTTCATGCCTCTAAAGTCCTTCCTTTCAAAAGGGCCTACCCTTAGTAGGGCCAGTTGGGTAGTCGTATTTGAGTGCTTTTTGTGTGCACAGCACTGTGCGAAGCACTTGGGAGAGTACAATATAATATAACAGACACACTCCCTGCCCACAAAGAGCTTACAGTCTAGAGGGGGAGACAGACATTAATATCAATAAATGAATGACAGATATGTATCTAAGTGCTGTGGGGCTGAGGAGGGCAAGGAATAAATGGAAAGCCAGGGCATCGCAGAAGGGTGTGGGAGAAGAGGAAAGGAGGACTTAGGGGAGGCCTGTTGGAGAAGAATAAGGCTTTGAAGAAGGGAAGAGTAATTGTCAGATATGAGGAGGGAGGGCATTCCAGGCCAGAGGCAGGATGTGGGAGAGAGGTCAGTGGTGAGATAGATGAGATCAAGGTACAGTGAGAAGGCTAGCACCAGAGGAACGAAGTGTGAGGGCTGGGTTGTAGTAAGAGAGCAGCGAGGTAGGAGGGGGCAAGACATTGTGGATAGGGAATGTGTGCGTTTATTGCTGTTTCGTATGATCCCAAGCACTTAGCACAGTGCTCCACACATGGTAAGTGCTCGATAAATGCAATTGAATGAATGATTGGTGATTGAGTACTTTAAAGTGATGTTTTCTCTCTGGCTCAGTTCCAGCTCCAGTGAATAGTCTGAAGGGATCGAATCGGAACATGACAGACAGCCTCTGGTTCACGTGGAGTCCAGCCTCTGGAGACCTAGACCACTATGAGCTGATTCTGTCTAACCCCAACGGCACGCGGAAGGAGAGCCTGAAACACAAAGACTTGACAGAGTGGCACTTTCAGGGCCTCGTTCCCGGGAGAAAGTACACCTTGGTCGTTGTGACTCACAGTGGCGACCTGGCTAATACCGTCACCATTGAAAGTAGAACAGGTAAGGACTCCACTGCTGCTGCTGCTGGTCAAATTTCAGCAAGAATCGGAATTGGAAAAGGTAGTTTCGGTACCCCTCTGACGAGGGATTTGGGGCCTGCGAGCAGTCACGATGACCACAGACGATAAGGGTGTCGATCCAGAGAAGCAGCATGGGGTAGTGAATAAAGCACAAGCCTTGGAGTCAGAAGTTCATGGGTTCTAATCCCAGCTCTGCCTCTTGTCTGATGTGTGACCTTGAGCAAGTCACTTCACTTCTCTGGGCCTCAGTAACCTCATCTGGAAAATGGGAATTGAGACTGTGAGCCTCGTGTGGGACAGGGACTGTGTCCAACCCAATTTTCTTGTATCCACCCCAGCGTTTAGTACAGGGCCTGGCACACAGTAAGTAGTGCTTAATAAATACCATAATTATTATTAATTATTATTCAATCGTTAGGATTTACCGAGCCCAGAGTACTAAGCACCAGGGTAGGTACAAGCTAATCAGGTAGAATACATTCCATGTCCCTCATGGGGCTCACAGTCTTAATCCCGATTTTACAGATGAGGTAACTGAGGTCCAGAGAAATAAAGTGACTTGCCCAAGATCACACAGTAGACATGTGGCAGAGCTGGTATTAGAACTCAGGTCCTTCTGACCCTCAGGCTCGTGCTCTATCCATTAAACCACGCTGCTTTCTGTTCCCAGATTATCTAGGCCTTTTCTCAGGATTAAAAACCCAAACCCATCCATTCTTATAAGCTTTCCTAAAGCCAGATGCTTTTTCATGTTCCTCCCTCCCATCCCCGCAGCACATATGTGTACATCTATAATTTGTGTATATATCTATAATTCTATTTACTTACGTTGATGCTATTGATACCTGTCTACTTGTTTTGTTTTGTTGTCTATCTACCCCCCTTCTAGACTGTGAGCCCATTGTTGGGTAGGGATTGTCTCTATTTGTTGCCGAATTGTACTTTCCAAGTGCTTAGTACAGTGCTCTGCACACAGTAAGTGCTCAATAAATATAATTGAATGAATGAATACGTGACTATCTGTATATGTCTATAATGTATAATGTCTGTCTTCCCCTCTAGATTGTGAGTTTGTTGTGGGCAGGAATGTGTCTGTTCGTTGTTATTTTGTGCTCTCCCAAGTGCTCTGCACACAGTAAGTGCTCAATAATATGACTGAATGAATGAATGACCCTTCTTCCTTACTTTGTAGTACCCAGTCCTCCAAACACGATGGCATTTGCAGATGTCGCCAACACTTCCCTGGCCATCACATGGAAGGGCCCGCCCAACTGGACAGACTACGATGATTTTGAACTGCAGTGGACTCCAAAAGATCAACTCAACATCTTCAACCCGTACAGCACCAGGAAATCACAGGGGCGTATCGTGTATGGCCTCCGACCCGGTCGGTTCTACCAATTCAGCCTGCGGAGTTCCAGTGGGGATGTCTTGAGAGCCTACAGCCAACCAATATTTGGAACAGTGAGAACCAGTATGCCATTTTTGAGTCCTCGGGTCTCCGGTGGGGTGGATTATGAGGGATTATCCCTTCTTAGCGTAGCGGTGGAACTTTAAATTCACTGGTTGGTGTTGGAAGAGCGAGATTCAAAGTCGTGTGGAAACCATTAAGAGCTAGGAGGAGGGCCTGCGTCCTGCAAGCAAAACAGAATATGTGTCTTGAAAGGTTCACTCATTTTCATAATAATAATAGTAATAATTATCATCATCATCATCATCATCAATCGTATTTATTGAGCGCTTACTGTGTGCAGAGCACTGTACCAATCAATCAATCAATTGTATTGAACGCTTACAATGTGCAGAGCACTGTACTAAGCGCTTGGGAAGAACAAGTTGGCAACATATAGAGACAGTCCCTACCCAACAGTGGGCTCACAGTCTAAAAGAGTAAAAGTCTAAAAGTCTAAATAATTATGGTACTTGTTAAATTCTTACTATGTGCCAACCACTGTTCTAAGCACTGAGGTAGAAGAAAGAGTGGACACAGTCCCTGTCCCACATGGGGCTCAAATTCTTAATCCCCATTTTACAGATGAGATGACTGAGGCCCAGAGAATAATAATAATAACAGTAATAGCATTTGTTAAGCACTTACTATGTGCCAAGCACTGTTCTAAGTACTAGGGGAGATACAAATTAATCAGGTTGTCCCACATATGGGGCTCAAAGTTTTAATCCGCATTTTACAGATGAGGTAACTGAGGCCCAGAGAAATGAAGTGACTTTTCCAAGGTCACACAGAAGACATGTGTCAGAGCTGGGATTAGAACCCAGGACCTTCTGACTCCGAGGCCCATGCTCTATCCACTAAGTCAAGCTGCTTCTCTTCCTGGACTTATTTTGTCCTAACCCCTCCCCTCCTTTCCTTAATCACAAATCTGTCTCTATCACTTTCTGCAAGCGACAGTCATCCATATTTATCAACTAGTGGAGAGAGCATAGGTCTGGGAGTAAGAAGGACCAGAATTCTTATCCTGGCTCTGTCACTTGTCTGCTGTGTGACCTTGGGCAAGTCACTTCACTTCTCTGGGCCTCAGTTATCTAACCTGTAAAATGTGGATTAAGACTAAGCTTTACATGGGACGGGGATTGTGTCCAACCCGATTAACTTGTATAATAATAATAATAATGATGGTGGTATTTGTTAATCACTTATTATGTGCCAGGCAGCACTGGGGTGGTTACAAACACATTAGGTTGGACACGGTCCCTATCCCACACAGCGCTCACAGACTCGATCCCCATTTTCCAGATGAGGTAACTGAGGCCCAGAGAAGTGAAGCGACTTGCCCAGGGTCACACAGCAGAGAAGTAACAGAGCTGGGGTTAGAACCCATGACCTTCTGACTCCCAGGCTATGCCATATTGCTCCCCTATCCCTCAGTGGGTTAAAGATACTAGTCTTGCACCTCTTTCTAACTGTCTTGGGATCAGGATGCAGCTGAAATCCAAAGGAAGAGAAGTCCATAGCCCCGTCATTTAACCGGAATCCTGGGTTCCTGAGCTAGCATTACCCAACAGAAAAGGATTCACCAGAAAAACAAATGCCAAGTGATTAATCAGATCAAATAGAGCCCCAGAAATTCCCACCAATGCAATGGTTTCTTCACTCAGCATCTCCCGAACATCCATCTCAGGGGGCTTGGCTCCATCCACTTTAAGTTGGAGGCCCCATGGCTGTGCAAACTGTTGAAATACAAACATTTCATTGTCCATAGTAAATACCATGACAGCAGCCTTGCTGCTCCCGACTGTGAGCCCATTGTTGGATAGGGACTGTCTCTATATGTTGCCAACTTGTACTTCCCAAGCGCTTAGTACAGTACTCTGCACACAGTAAGCGCTCAATAAATACGATTGAATGAATGAATGAATGAAGAGCTTTCGTGCTTAGTCCTCTAGGCAAACAGCAATTCTGCCCATTTCTTCCCATGAGTTTTCTACCAGGTGCTAAATTGATGTTTCCTTGGATGGGGGGGGCGGTCAAATCAATCAATCAATCGTATTTATTGAGCGCTTACTAAGTGCAGAGCACTGTACTAAGCGCTTGGGAAGTACAAATTGGCATCACATAGAGACAGTCCCTACCCAACAGTGGGCTCACAGTCTAAAAGGGGGAGACAGAGAACAGAACCAAACATACCAACAAAATAAAATAAGTAGGATAGAAATGTACAAGTAAAATAAATAAATAAATAAATAGAGTAATCTGCTTGTGGCGAACTTTGTACTTGGATAAAAGAAAGTTTATAGTAATAATAATAATAATAACGGTATTTGTTAAGCGCTTACTATGTGCCAAGCACTGCTCTACAAGCTGGAGTAGATACAAGGTAATCAGGTTGCCCCATGCAGGGCTCACAGTCTTAATCCCCATTTTACAGATGAAGTAACTGAGGCACAGAGAAGTGAAGTGACTTGCCCAAGGTCACACAGCAGACAAGTGGAGGAGCTGGGACTAGAACCCATGTCCTCTGGCTCTCAAGCCCGTGTTCCTGCCATTAGGACACACTGCTTCTATTGCTTATTATTATTATTATTATTATTAATAATAATAATAATAATAATGATATTAAGTGGTTACTAGGTCCCAAGCACTGTTCTATGTACTGGGGTAGCAACACATTAATAAGGTCCCACATGGGGCTCACAGTCTAAGTAGGAGGTAGAATAGGTATTGACTCCCCATTTTGCAGACGAGGTAACTGAGGCACAGAGGAAATGAAATGATTTGCCCAAGGTCTCACGACAGACAAGTGGCAGAGCCAGGATTAGAACCCAAGCCCTCCTGTCTCCCAGACACATGCTCTTTTCACTGGGCCACACTGCTTCTTCCCTACTTATGGTGAGGATTTAGAGTTACGTCTTGGGATGCATTCCTTTTAGACTGTGAGCCCACTGTTGGGTAGGGACTGTCTCTATATGTTGCCAACTTGTACTTCCCAAGTGCTTAGTACAGTGCTCTGCACACAGTAAGTGCTCAATAAATACGATTGATTGATTGATTCCTATGATTGGTACTTAAGGGAATTGGATAGTTTTACTGAACACTAGATACTTGATTTGTAGGTGTGACAGTTGGACATTTGGTTATCAACGCTCTGTTTTAAGGCTCTTCAAAAAAAATCAATCAGTTGTATTTATTGAGTGCCTACTGTGCCTCTGTAGTAAGTGGCTGAGTTGAGGTGGTGGAAGGTCGGGACTGGGTGGGCCCCAGTGGGGAAACGACACGGGGTCCGGATCCATCCTCGGCTGGCTCCCCCATTCCCCCCAGGGAGGTAAGATGCCGACAGTCCCAGCCCTCCTCCGTCTCCTGGGATGTGGGAGGGAAGATTGAGACTGAGAGCCCCACATGGGACAGGGACCGTGTCCAACTCGATTTGCCCATATCCACCCGAGCGCTTAGTACAGTGCCTGGCACACAGCAAGTGCTTAACAAAAAGTGCAATTATTATTATTATTATTATTATTATTATTATTATTATTATATTGTATATTAATTATATTATTATTATTATTGTTGTTGCTGTTAACTGGAAGCAATCAGGACTGCTCTCCTCTCCACGTTCTCTGCTGAAGGGCCACAGGAGAGGCTGGGAAGCCCAGTGGAACTCACCGTTAATCCCATCAGCCAACTTGTACTTCCCAAGCGCTTAGTACAGTGCTCTGCACACAGTAAGCGCTCAATAAATACGATTGATGATGATGATCAGCCTGTGGACTGTGTCCAACCTGATTAACCTCCCCAGCGCTTAGAACAATGCTTTGCACATAGTAAGCGCTTAACAAATACCATCGTCATTATTATTATTACTGTGTGCAGAGCACTGTACTAAACACTTGGGAGAGTACAACGGCGTTGATAGACTGGTTCTCCGCCCACAACTGTCGGATATTCTAAATGTTCATTTTCTCATCTTCCTTTAGAGCCAGACAAGATACAAAACCTTCACTGCCGACCACAGAACTCCACCGCCATTGCCTGTTCCTGGATCCCTCCCGATTCCGATTTTGACAGTTACAGCATTGAATGTAAGAAGATGGATACCCAGGAAGTTGAATTTTCCAAAAAGCTGGAGAAAGAGAGGTCTCTGTTCAACATTATGACGCTGGTACCCCACAAAAGGTACTTGGTGTCTATCAAAGTACAGTCAGCTGGTATGACCAGTGAGGTCGTTGAAGACAGCACCATCACCATGATCGATCGTAAGTAATAATAATTAATAATAATAATAATTGTGGTGTTTGTTAAGCACTTACTATGTGCTAAGCACTGGGATGGATACGAGCAAATCAGGTTGAACACAGTCCCTGTCCCACATGGGGCTCACAGTCTCAATTCCCATTTTACAGATGAGGTTACTGAGGCACAGAGAAGTGAAATACTGTGTCCACTACACCATGCTGCTTCTCCAAGTGAATTCTGCTTCTGTGTTTCCGTAGAACCCGTCTCCTTAGGTGACTGTCTTCTTTCCCAAGGGGAGTTTGTTTAGATCGGCTCTCCGATCCCACGCTGGAATATCTGTGCCTCTTCCTGGTCTTATGCCAAGAGGCAGAGACTCTGATTCGGTTGGCATCATGGGCAGCACTGTTGGGTTGAAACTCTTCTCTCTACCTCCTTAGTACCACGCCTGTGGTGGGGGGGTGACAGTTTCCCCTGCCCCCATGGATTGGCATCCCGGCAGAGACTGAAACTATCTGCTATGTGACCTTGGGGAAGTCACTTAGCTTCTCTGGGCCTCAGTTACCTCATCTGTAAAATGGGAATTAAGAGTGTGAGCCCCATGTGGGGCAGGGACTGTGTGCAATATGATTAACTTGTATCTACCCCAATGCTTAAAATAGTGCTTGGCACGTAGTAAGCACATAACAAACACCATAATTATTACCCCAGGGGTAGGGGTAGATGGTTCTCTAGACTCTAAATTCCTGGTGGCAGGGAATGTATCTTCCAACACTCTTATACTGTACTCTCCCAAGTGCTTTGCACACAGTAAGCACTCCATAAATACAACTGATCGAGTAATAGTCATCCCAACATCAGCCTCACAACTCTTATATATCCATCCTTGTATCCATGTAATTTATTTTAATGTCCGTCTCCCCCTTTGACTGCAAGCTCTTTGTGCGCAGGGAACATGTCTACCGACTCTGTTGTAATGTCCTCTCCCAAGCGCTTAGTTCAGTGCCCTGCGCACAGTAAGCACTCAGTAGATTTATCAATTGACTTATAAAGGGGTAAAACCAGGCCTTTCGTTTCATTTCCTATACTCTTCTTTAGGATGCCCTGTATTTCAGTGGCCTTTCTCGGTGCTACTGAAAAATGGACAGGTAATTTGAAAGGACTATCAAAATGACACCGTGATCTCATTCCAGTCAACCGATCAGTCGTATTTATTGAACACTGACCACGAGCAGGGCACTGTACTGAGGACCTGGGAGAGTACCACATGACAATATTACACACAAATTCCCCGCGCAAAGCGAGCTTCCAGTAGAGAGGGGGAGACAGACATTAAAATAAATAAATGAATTATGGATACATACTTAAGTGCTGTGGGGCTCGAGGGGAGTTGTATAAAGGCAGCAGAGTGAAGTTTGGACTGGAAAGGGGAGAGACGAGGCAGGGAGGCAGCAAATGAGGTTGATACACTAATCAAGGCAGGATGGGATAAGTACTCGGATTACGGGGGTAGCAGTTTGGATGAAGAGGAAAGGACAGATTTTAGTGACGTCATGAAGCTATCACCAACAGGATTTGGTGATAGATCGAATATGTGGGTTGAATGAGAGAGAGGAGACAAGGCTAAAGAGCTTGTGAGAGAGTGTTTAAAGTGATGGGGAATTCAAGGGGAGGATAGGATTTGGGTGGGGAAGTTCTGTTTTGGATATGTTAAGTTTGAGGTGACGGCAGAACATCCAAGTAGAGATCTCTTGAAGACATTCCCAATTCGGTGCCGGCAGTTCATAACTGGCCGCGTTACCTTGCATTTTCAGTATGGCAGAGTGAATAGAGAACAGGCCTGGGAGTCAGAAGGTCATGGGTTCTAATCTCGGCTCCACTAATCTTGTCTGCTGTGTGACCTTGGGCAAGTCATCTCACTTCTCTGGGCTTCCATTACCTCATCTGTAAAAGGGGGATTGAGACTGTGGGCCCCACTGGGACAAAGCACTGTGTCCAACCGATTTGCTTGTATCTACCCTAGGGTTTAGTACAGTCCCTGGAACATAGTAAGTACTTAACAAATACTGTAATTATTATTATTCGTATTTGCCTATGTTGATATTTTCTGCCACTTTTCAGCCCATTCACTCATCTTCTTGAGGTCTTCCTGCCACATATCCCCATCTAAATGAATTTAGAAAAGCAATAATAATGATGATTATGGTATTTGTTAAGCACTTACTATGTGCCAGGCACTGTACTAAGCACTGGGGTAGATACAAGCAGGTCGGGCTGGACACAGTCCCTGTCCCATGGGGGGCTCACAGCCTCAATCCCCAGATGAGGCAACTGAGGCCCAGAGAAGTAAAGTGACTTGCCCAAGGCCACATGGCAGGCTCTAGCCCTAGGCCATGCTGCTTCTCATAAGCTATATGTCCTCTCCACCTTGGAGCTAGAAATAATCACTCTCTCTTCCAGAAAACTTGTGAAGAAGTTTAACTGGTTACCTGTATCTGCCCTAGTGCTCAGTACAGTGCTTGGCTGTACTAACAAATACGACAGTTATTGTTAAACAAAACCAGTTCTAGCCTCGTTCCCTGAGGGGCCCTTCAATTTACACTTCTGCCAACGTGCGCCAGGTCATCCCTACTGGTTTATCCTGTCTGTCAGCTAATTTTCTAGCCATGACAAAAACATTCCCACAAATCCCATGATTACTCAGGGTTTTTTTGTGTATATGTGTGTGTGTAGAGGGAGGTGGGGGTTGGGATTAATCCTTGGTTATGGAACCCTGTCAGATTCCTTTGGAAATTATAAATACACCTCATTCTCCTGTAACATGGGTGTGGTATTGTTGCAAAAGCTACGACTGGAAAATCTACTCAAGGCATCTGATGCCACACATACATGCACACGAACATCCTGCCAACCCTGCATCAGATTATTTTCAGGCATGCAGGTGCTGTCAGAAGAAGGTTCCGTAACACTAACTTCACAGCCTAGCCCTAACACATAGTGAAAACGTGCCATGACTGCGTATTTTGTTTGCATGTTATATACACTCTGTCCATATGCTTATCAACATCTTCAAAAGAGTCCCGCAGAGCAGTGAGGTATGATTTCCCCTTAGAGAAACCAATGCCTCAGTGATCCTAAACGGAATTATTGATTTTTTGCCACTTTTCTAGGTACAAGTCTGAGACTTATCGCTCCCTCGGTATTGTCCAGAATCACTCGGGGAACTCCTGATTTGTAGATAGGACTGGTGATCACTCTGACCCTCCCCCAGTAGCCAACTGCCCTGATGGGTTCCACACTCTTGCCATGTGTTCTGGAACTTCTCCTATGAGGTCCTTCAGAGCGTTCAGGCGAACGCTATCTTGTCCCAGTGCTTAATTTTCGGTTTCCCCCCCCGCCCACCCGTCTCTGCACACAACCCTGATCTCAAACAACTTAGCACAGGCCTGAAAGTCAGAGTGTCTGCGTTT
Source organism: Tachyglossus aculeatus (assembly GCF_015852505.1). Lineage (NCBI taxonomy): Eukaryota > Metazoa > Chordata > Mammalia > Monotremata > Tachyglossidae > Tachyglossus > Tachyglossus aculeatus. Next base: position 19,564,079 of record NC_052079.1, on the reverse strand, counting down.
CCATCTCGGCTCCACCACCTGTCTGCTGTGTGACCCTGGGCAAGTCCTCTAACTTCTCTGCACCTCAGTTCCCTCATCTGCAAAACGGGGACTCAATGCCTGCTAATAATGATGATGGTATTTGTTAAGCGCTTGCAATGTGCCAAGCACTGTTTTAAGCCCTGGGGTAGATACAAGGCGATCAGGTTGTCCCATGTGGGGCTCACAGTCTTAATCCCCATTTTACAGATGAGGTCACTGAGGCACAGAGAAGTTAAGTGACTTGTCCAAAGTCACATAGCTGACAAGTGGCGGAGCTGGGATTAGAACCCACAACTCCCAAGCCTGTGCTCTTTCCACTAAGCCATGCTGTTCTCCTTCCTATCTAAACTGTGAGCCCCATGTGGAACCTGATTATCTTGGGTCTGTCCCAGTGCTCGGCCCCTAATAAGTGCTTAATAAATTAGAAGCAGAATGGCCTAGTGAGTAGAGCAAGGTCCTGGGAGTCAGAAGAACCTTGGTTCTAATCCTGGCTCTGCCATTTTTCTGCCATGTGACCTTGGGCAAGTCACTTCACATCTCTGTGCCTCAGTTACTTCAGCTGTAAAATGGGGATTGACACTGTAAGCCCTATGTGGGTCATGGGTTGTGTCCAATCTGTCTTGTCTACCCCAGTGCTTAGTACAGTGCCTGGCACATAGTAAAGGCTAAGCAAACACTATTAAAAAATACCATTGTTATCATCATTAAACGATGGTTTGAGTTGAGTGGGTTGGGACGTCCATTTCAATGGCTGCTGCATGTGGTAAAATGTGAGAATTAACCCTTTTCGTTTTTCATTATTTTATTTATTTCAGTCTTCATTTCTGTTTCTCCCACCCATTCCTATTCCAGGACCACCACCTCCTCCGTCACACATTCGGGTGAATAAGAAGGAGGCCCTCATCAGCAAATCTTCCATCAACTTTCGTTTCAACTGCAGCTGGTTCAGTGATACCAACGGAGCTGTCAAATACTTTACCGTGGTGGTGAGCGAGGCGGATGGTAAGTTTACGGTAACTAACCAGACCTCGGAAAGGCTCTGGAATCCAACCGAGGATTCCATATCCGGCTTAGATGCTTCTCGTGGCTCCTTCCAGTTTTAGGATCAGCAGTCTCCTGGGATGCTGCTGGGATCCCGTTTCTACGGCTCCCTAAGAGTCCCCTGAGAAAATAACTTCGGGCCATGGTTCGTTTCAGGTTAGGGAATCTGGTGTACTCTGTTGCAGAGGAGGCAAGGCTTAGTGGTTATAGCAAGGCCCCGGGAGTCAGAAGGTCATGTTTTCTAATCCCGGCTCTGCCACTTGTCAGCTGTGTGACTCTGGGCAAGTCAGTTCACTTCTCTGGGCCTCAGTTACCTCATCTGTAAAATGGGAATTGAGACTGTGAGCCCCACATTCGTCAGAGACTGTGTCCAACCCAATTTGCTTGTATCCGCCTCAGCACATAGTACAGTGCCTGATACATAATAAGTGCTTAACAAATACCACTGTTTATTATTATTAACTCCCAAGTGCTTAGTACAATGCTCTACACACAGTAAGCACTCAATAAATACCAAGATGATGATAAGGACCATGATAGTGACAGTGTGGGTCACTGAACAGTAGTAAGGGAGTCTTTTTGATATTTTGTAAGTTCATTACGGGCAGGGAATGTGTCTGCTAGCTCTGTTATACTGTACTCTCCCAAGCACTTAGAACAGTGCTGTATACATAGTAAGCGCTCAATAAGTACCATTGATGGTTTGATTCTCCATCTGGACAGTCCCTGTTCTGGGCAAACATTCTATGTTATATTGTACTCTCCCAAGTGCTTAGAACGGTACTTTGTGCACCGTAAGAGCTCAATAAATATGATTGAATGTATGAATGAATGAATGAATGTGGGTCTTTCTCCTTCCAGGCAACGAGGAACTGAAACCAGAGCAGCAGCATCCTTTACCTTCCTACCTGGAATACCGGAACAATTCCTCCGTCCGGATGTATCAGACAAACTACTTTGCAAGCAAATGTGCAGAAAGTCCGGACAACAATGCCAAGAGTTTTGACATAAAGCTCGGCGCCGAGATGGAAAGCCTCGGGGGGAAATGTGATCCAAATCAGCAGAAATTCTGCGACGGGCCACTAAAGCCCAGGACAGCTTACAGGTGCGATTTACTGAAGTCATCTTGTTTGGCACACTAAAAGGTGGCTCTCTTGCTAGGCTCTGGGATATCTGGACACCGCCAGCTGTTGCAGATTCATTATCCAACTTCCAGGAATGCTCCGTGTTTTACTGGGCTCCTGCCTTGTGTAAAGAATCCCTTCAGCAATCTGTGCCTTCCACAATTTGCTCTGTGCAGTCTTGGAGGCTGAGTTCATTGCTCTGCCTCTTGGGTATTCTGGTGAAAGGATTGGTTCCCCTCCAGGCCTAACAGACCAAAGTTCTCCTGCCTCTAGGACATTCCTACGTAGTTGACTTCAAGCATCTTAAACTCAGTATGGCAAAAACTCAACTCCTTGTTTTTGTTCTTAAGCCTTTTCTTTCTCCCAACTTTCCCATCCCTGCAAATAACCACTCCGTCCTCCCAGTTCCAGAAACTTGTAACTTTGGTGTCTGTCCTTCACTTCCCACATTCTGTCTTTCTCTAAATCCTTCCGGTTTTCCCCCCTCCTACAATATTTCTTGGATATGCCATCCTCTCCGACCTCGTGATTTCTATCTCACTCTCATCACCACACAGCAAAATTACTGCAAAAACTTCCTTACCGGTCTATCCATCTCAAGTCTCTCCCCTCTTCATTTTATCCTCCTTGGATCATCATCTTAGAATGTCTTCCAGAACTTATCACTCTTCCCCTCAAAAACCTTCCAATAAGCTACCCATTTCTCTCTCTTTTTTTATGGGATTTGTTAAGTGCTTGCCATGTGCCAGCACTGTACTAAGTGCTGGGGTAGATACAAGGTAATCAAGTTGTACACAGTCCATGTCCCACATGGGACTCACGGTATTAATCTCCATTTTACAGAGGAGGTAACTGGGACACGGAGAAGTTAAGTGACACGCCCAAGGTCACCCAGAACTAAACAAAAATTCTGACTTATTAGATTTAGAGCTCTCTGTGGACAGGGAACATGTGTACCAACTCTGTTGAACTGTATTCTACCGAGTGCTTAGTACAGTGCTCTGCACATGGTAAGCATGCAATGAATACCACTGATTGATTTAGGGCTCTCCACTCTCTTCTCCCACCACACCCCAGCTTGTACTCCTCATTCTCCTTAGGATAACCCTCTAGCTGACACTTCCTTGGGATTTTCTTATGTCTTATTAATAATAATAATAATAATTAATGGTATTTGCTATGTGCCAAGCACTGTACTAAGTGCTGGGGTGGATACAAGCAAGTGGAGTTGGACAGAGTCCCTGTCCGATGTGGAGCTCACAGTCTCAATCCCCATTTTACAGATGAGGTAACTGAGGCACAGAGAAGAAAAGTGACTTTTCCAAGGTCACACAGCAAACAAGTGGCAGAGCTGGGAGTCTTACCTGTTGTCACCCCTTCCCTAGAATAAAACTTCCTCTCTCCACTCCTAAAATTTGCCAAACTCTGTCCCTTCATGCCTTACAAAACCACCTCCTCCAAGGAGGACTCTGATTAATCCTCACTTTTATGGTCGTATCATCCTATTAGCTACCTTAGCAAGCATATCTATTTATCAGTCTATTTGTGGGTCCACTTTCCTGTTTATTATTTGTCTCTTTGTAGTCCTGTAGCTATTGGAGATCTGCAATCTGTGTCTGCCCCATTAGATTGTCAGCATCTCAGGGGTGTCTACTCAGTGTTCCCCAGTGCCCAGTACAGGGTGAGAATACAAAGGTAGGAATTAGATGTGGTCTTCTGATCCTTGATTAAAAAGACAAGTAGGGTCACCTACACAGGTGTGCTTAAGTCAGGGACACGCTAGGTAAATGAAAATCAATCCATCAGCTGATCGTATTTATTGAGCAGTTACTGTGTGCAGGGCACCACACTAAGCGCTTGGTAGGTTACAGTACAATAGAGTTGGTAAACACATTCCCGGCCCACAACGAAAATTGCCGTCATTCCCTGGTATTTGGATACCTCTGCGTCACACAATCCTGTGTTCCTAACCTAGTGCTCCAAATTCCTGGGAGAATCGGATGGGGTATTTCCGCCCTCCCGGGTCAGCCTCAGCTATTACTAACCCAAATCCACCTCTTTCCCAGGATCAGCATCCGAGCCTTCACCCAGCTGTTTGATGAGGACCTGAGGGAGTTCACTGAGCCACTCTTCTCAGACACGTTTTTCTCTTTGCCCATCACCACGGAATCAGGTCGGTTTAACTTTTCCAGGTCAGTCACTGTCCCACATCAGCCACCCGCTGCCTCACGCACCCGAGAGACCCAGGGGATTCCTGGCTTGGGGATTCCACATTCACTGGGTTCCAATTTGAAATTGACTGGAGTCAGAATCAGGGTGATGTGGCAAAGCTGCCTTTCTGCTCTCCATATCCACCCCCAGAAACTCACACTGCTGAGAATCGATAGGCAGCCAGTCCGAGCCATATGTCAGAGAAGATGGAGGCCAACAGTGTAACCGGGCAGACAAGAGCAAACATAGTGACCCTCATGCTCCACTGTGTTCTTTGTAAATGGAAGCAAGGGATGCCATTGCCACCTCGGAGTGAATGAATGGGGAACTGAAGGCCCAGAGAGAAGCTTGCTGCCTTGCTCCAATTTCTGTGTCCTATTCCTCATCTTCAGAAGTTTTGTGGAAGGACATTTTTTTCATGATTGCACTTAAAGTGTTAAGCCAGGTCTTTCTGCACCTTCATTCCTCCATTTAAGGCATTTCAACTATCCAAGGGTCTCTGGAAATCTCCCTTTTATATTTTAGGGGCCAGGCGAACCCATCGAGAACTCACTGGTTGAGCTCCTCTCACGTGCCAGGATGTTCACAGGCTGTAGTTAGGGAAAAAATAACCCTAGAGGCTAAAATCTACCCACTCAATAGGGAAATGTCCTGCATCTACCAAGAAGAAAGGGGTCTTCTTCAATGGGCCTCATTTTCGTGCCTGGGAATTCAGTGTTCTCTTTCATTTCAGAACCCTTGTTTGGCGTGATCGAAGGTGTTAGTGCCGGCCTTTTCCTGATTGGGACGCTGGTGGCCGTCATTGCCTTGTTTATCTGCAGGCAGAAAGTCAGGTGAGTATGAAATGTGCTTTTGAGTGTTTTCCCAACCATCCAGCTTTGGCTTAAAATATATTTTCATCCATAATTCAAGGGTATCCTTTACAAATTTTAAATGCTGAAGTCCTCAAAGACTCTTAATAAAAAGGAAATTCAAACCATCCCATATTCCTTGGTTGACTTAGTTCTGTTAGCTTACCTTCTATTCATGTTGCAAGTGATGACTCTTTGAAACATGGCATGTTGTGGTCCTCTCTGCATAGCTGAACCATAATTATGCTTTGGCAGTCTGATCCTGATCTCACAGGACATGCATGCTGTCATAGCTGAGAAATTTCTCCGGGAAGCAGCAAGGCCTCGGAGCCAGAGGACCTGAATTCTAGTGCTGGTTCCACTGCTTGCCTGCTGTGTGACCTTCACTAAGTCACTTCTCTGTGCCTCAGTTTCCTCAACCAAAGTGGGGATTCAATACCGTTTCTCCCTCTTACTTAGACTGTGAGGCCTACATGGGACAGGGATCGTGTCCTACTAAATTATCTTGTAGTAGTAATAATAATAATGGCATTTATTAAGTGCTTACTATGTGCAAAGCGCTGTTCTAAGCGCTGGAGAGGTTACAAGGTGATCAGGTTGTCCCCTGGGGGGCTCACAGTCTTCATCCCCATTTTACAGATGAGGGAACTGAGGCACAGAGAAACCAACAGAGCCTGCTCAGATTTGTGTTTGAATTTTGCCACAGAACCCTGATGAGGACTGCTTGCTTTGTATTTCAGCCACAGCCAAGAGCGACCATCTGCCCGTCTCAGCATCCGCCGGGACAGGCCTCTGTCCGTCCATCTCAACTTGGGCCAGAAAGGGTAATGTCACATTTATCTTCAGAGATGCCACCACAGACTACATTCTGGTTTTTTTTCAATCAATCAATCAGTGGTATTTATTGAGTACTTATTGTGTGCAGAGCACTGTATTAGGCGCTCGGGAGAGTACGGTGCAATAGAGCTGGTAAACATACATCCCTACCCTGAAGGACTCTAAAAGGGCAAGATACACATTAAAGTAAATTACAGATAGTACAAGGTTGTGTCCCCTAAGTCCTATGGGTCTGGGGTGTGGTGCGTATCAAACTGCTTAAGGGTGACAGACCCAAATACATAGATGATGCAGAAGTTAGGGCAGATAGGATGGGACACAAAGATATTAATCAGGGATGGCTTCTTGGAGGAGGTATGACTTCAGTAGGGCCTTGAAGATGGTTTTTGATAACAATTTGGTCTTTTTTTTTTCTTTTAAAACAGGAACCGGAGAACTTCTAGGTAAGAGGAATAGCCTTTTCATCATGGTATCTTCCTTCGTGACACAATTCAGATTCGCTTGGCCGTGGTTTTTGTCTCCCTGTAACCGAGGTGTCTTTGCTGTTATTTATCTTTGACCATGGCAGCCCGATTCGAGTCAGTCAGTTTGAAGGACACTTCATGAAGCTCCAGGCAGACTCCAACTACCTCCTGTCCAGGGAATATGAGGTAGGAATCAAGCCCAAGTAAGTCCACGGACCAAGTTCCCAGACATCCCACTGTCATGGTCCCTGATTTAACTCTGGGCTGGGCTTGCCAGCCCGATTAATTCGACCGTTTCAGCCGCACTACAGAGCTCCGCTTCAACTGCTGATGGGGATTTGGTGGATCCCCAATCCAGCAAAGCCATATGTTAATTCACCCTTTAAAGAAGCCACTAGTTTCGAGGGCAAGCTGTGGCTACCGTCATTCACTACTGTAAAAAAAAAAAATGGCAAAGAGCCGTAATTTTGCTTCTGCACACCACACGTGTGATGTCATTTACATCCCACCATTTTGTTATTATTAATCACCCATCTCTATTTCTGCTTCTATAGGACTTGAAAGATGTGGGTCGAAATCAATCCTGCGACACGGCCCTGTTGCCAGAAAACCGAGGGAAAAATCGCTACAACAATATACTACCTTGTAAGTTTTAAGTTGGGATATGTGATAGTCCCCAGAATGTGCCACTTTCCACCTCTTTTCCACAGAAAAATGGAGTTGGTGCCTCTTCTTCCTCAGGAAGAAAACGACTCTTGCCAAGCGAGATCTTGGGGTTCGTCACAGGAAATCCACATCTCTGAGAGCCTGAAAATGGAACCAGTTTCCACACTGAGTGCTTTCCCTGGCCTATACTTGGGGACACTTGGTTATATCACAAAGCACAGGCTGTGGGTCAAATTGCTGCACAGACTAATCAGTTGTAAAATCATTAGCTACATAAATTCAGTAGAATAGAAAGAGATGAAATTGGTGAATAGAGAACTCAAGGAATTATTATCTTGTAGAATCAATGTTAATGGGTGGGGGCTATTGTAGGAGTGGGGACTGAAGAAATCAGAAAACAGACAGACTCAGATATAAAGAGAGACAGATACTGACAGACCTTTGAGCTGCATGGAACTGTGAGCCCCATTTGGGACAGAGACTGTGTCTAACCTGATTATCTTGTATCTACCCCAGCCCTTAGTACAATGCCTGGCACATTGTAAATCCTTAACACAATTAAGAAATTAATCAGCCTCAGAAAGCAGCGTGGCCTAGAAGAGAGAGCAAGGGCCTGGGCACCAGAGAACCTGGGTTCTAGTCCCAGCTCTGCCACTTGTCTGCTGCCGAGAGACCTTGGGCAAGTCACTTAGCTTCTCTGTGCTTCAGTTCCCACATCTGTAAAATGGGGATTAAGACCGTGAGTCCCATGTGGGATTGGACCGTGTCCACTCTGACTGTCCTGTGTCTACCCCAGCACTCAGTACAGTGCCTGGGACATAGTAAGTGCCTAACAAATGCCATTAAAAAAAAAGCAGTGGAACTTTTTGGTAACTATGGTCATCTCCAAGGATTTGGATTCCCCTCACGATTGTGGTTAGCAGCTTTGAAGATAATGGCCTCCAGAGGCCATTCGTTTGTAACCACACACAGCCCCGCCAGGGCCACAGTGGAAACCATCCCCAAAGCTGAGTGACCAATTCTTTCAATGAATTCTTTTCCAGATGACCCAACCAGAGTGAAACTTGCCAATGTGGACGACGACCCCTGCTCAGATTACATCAATGCTAGCTACATACCTGTAAGTGACGGAGAGGTCTAGAGCTGCCATGTCGCTCTTGAATATGTTCCAATGACCTCATCTAAAAGCCTGTGAACTAACCCCATGTCTCATTGTCTTAACCTAACAGCAGCTGATACAAATAGGGCTAAGAATACTTGTTAAATTGGCCAGAGAAATCATGTCAGATCTCTGGCTGAACCCTGTCCAAAGCCCTGGTTGTCAGGATTGGTAGCGGCTTCTCATTCCCAGGCAGAAAATTCCCTGGATCCACCCAGGTCCTCTGGGTCAGATTCTGGATTACGGGCAGGGAACACGTCTGCTAATTCTCTTCTATTGTACTCTCCCAAGCACTTAAGAACAGTGCTCGGCCCATTGTAAGTGCTCAGTAAATACCACTGATTGATTAATTGATTCTGGGAATTTAGAACTTTTCCCTTTGACCCAGAATTCTAACTTTTAGCCTGAACCCAGATAGCACCAAGGAACACCTAACTCATATTTCATGGGCTAAGACTGTACTAAACTTGAGAGAGAAATTGTGTTAAAAGTGATGTTGGAAAAACTCAGTGGTCTAGTGAAAAGAGCATGAGCCTGGGGGTCAGAGGACCTGGGTTCTAATCCCAGCTCTACCACCTGTCACTGTGACCTTGGACAAGTCAGTTCACTTCTCTGTGCCTCAGTTACCTCATCTATAAAATGAGGATTATGATTAAGAGCCCCATATGGGACATGGACTGTGTCCAACCTAATTATTTTGGATCTACCCCAGTACTTAGTACAGTGCATGGCACATAGTAAGTGCTTAACAAATACAATTTAAAAAAAAGTCTGGAGATATAGATTCTAATCCTGACTCTGCCATGTATCTGCTGTGTGACTTTGGGCAAGTCACTTACCTTCTCTGTGCCTCAGTCTCATCTTTTATAAAATGGGGATTCAATACCTGCCCTCCCTCCATGTATAACTGTGAGCCCCATTTGGTACAGGGACTGTTTCATATCTTTCCCAGCATTTGGCACATACTTATTGCTTAACCAGTGTTACAATTATCATCACCAATATTATTGTAGGAAAGATGTTTGCCAACCCTCCAAAACCTTGCTTTAAAACTTTTGGCTTTCTCCTTCTGGCTCCCAGGACTACGATCTTGGGGATAATTTTAGCACCCCTTTTTTTGTCATCTCGGAGCCAGAGACAGCCAGATCATTCAGTCTGCAGCACCGCCCTTTGTTTACAATTTTTAAAGGCTATATTGTTTCTAACATCCAATACTGGAAATTCATTTCAGGGAAACAACTTCAGAAGAGAATACATTGCTACTCAAGGACCACTTCCTGGAACAAAGGATGACTTCTGGAAGATGGCGTGGGAACAAAACGTTCACAATATTGTTATGGTGACCCAGTGCGTGGAAAAGGGCCGGGTGAGTAAGCTGCCTTGCTGTTAGGAAAGTAACTTTCTTTCTCCACCTTGGAGAAATTCAGCAAGGTTTTCCGGAGCTACTATCACAGAAATACAATAGTCATGGGAGTACAGTATGAACACAGAACAGCAGTGTAGCCTAGTGGAAAGAGCACAGGCTAGGGAGTAAGAGGAGTTGGGTTCTAATCCTAATTCCACCATTTGTCTGCTGTGTGGCCATGGGCAAGTCACTTCACTTCTCTGATTCTAGGTTACCTCATCTGTAAAATGGAAATTAAAGCGGTGAGCCCCATGTGGGACAACCTGATTACCTTGTATCTTAGAACAGTGCTTGGCACATAGTAAGCACTTAACAAATGCCATCACTATTATTATTAATAACCCCCGTTTTACAGTTGGGGTCACTGAGGCACAGATAAGTGAAGCGGCTCACCCAAGGTCTCACAGCAGACAAGTGGCAGAGCTGGGATTAGAACCCATGTCCTCTGACTCCCAAGCCTGTGTTCTTTCCACTAAGCCACTCTGTACCCCCTAAACACTGACACCCTACCTCTACCCCCACAAAACTTATATGCATGCCCTCTACTCTGTCTCCTCCACTAGACTGAACCTTCCTTGAGGGCTGGGATCGGGCCTACCAACCCTACTGTACTCTCCCAGGTCCTTAGTACAGTGCTCTGCACAAAGCAAGCACTCAAAGCCCATCGATTGATGGATTTTTGTACACTTCAGGAATGCTCTGACTGTATGCCCAGTGGGTAGGGATTGTCTCTATTTGTTGCCGAATTGTACTTTCCAAGCGCTTAGTCCAGTGCTCTGCACACAAGAAGCGCTCAGTAAATACAATTGAATGAGTGAACTTCCCCAGCCTTGATGACCCTCCTCTTGTCCCTCTGCTCCACCGATTGTTTTGGATACTGATTTGGCTTCAGTACACACTCCTTTTTGTCACTGTCAACCAGTGAGTAATGTTTACTGAGCACTTACTCTGTACTAAGCATTTGGGAGTGTGCAGAAGTTGGTCATCACGATCATGAGGAGGAGTATTAGCCTAGGCCTACTGTGTGCTGAATGCTGTGCATCAGCCCAGTGGAAATCACACAGCTGGGGTGGGAGTGGGGCAAGGCTCTTTCACTCTTCTCCCACTCCCTTCTCCATCACCCTGACTTGCCCCCTTTATTCATCCCAGCCCCTCAGCACTTAAGTCCATATCTGTAATTTGATTTATTTCCATTAATGTCTGTCTCCCTTTCTAGACCAAAAGCTCGTTGTGGGCAGGGAATGGGTCTGTTACATTGCACTATTGTACTCTCCCAAGCGCTTAATACAGTTCTCTGCACACGATAAACGCTCAGGAAATTCAATTGACGGACCACGCTCAGGAAATTCAATTGACGGACTGACTGACTGCACCCCTATCCTGCATGGCATAATGCCCCCCGTTTGCCATCCAGCCCTGTACTTTTAGTAAGTAGAAGGCAGGCAGTAGCCAAGAAGGTGAGAGCCACCACTGAGGAACACTTCTTCCTTCTCCTCCTCCTCCCACTTCCACTGTTATCCTCCCCATCACATCACAGTCTGCCCCTCACCCTCCGGCTCTGCAACCCCAAAAAACAGGAACCGTAAGCCACGGAAGGGGATGCTAGATTGGATGGAAACAGCAGCAGGGGCAAGAGCAGAAGTTGAAGCTGTTAAACACAAAAGTTCAAAGAATAGAATTAGATGAATAAAAGCTTTGTGGTATGGTGGGGGAGACCAGAGAGCAGGGAAAGGGGTGGGGGGAGACTTTGAATATTCTTTCAGTTGTATTTATTGAGCGCTCAATAAATACAATTGAAGGAATATCCCATATGAAGTAGGAGAGACTTGGCTATACCTACTTGTTTTGTTGTCTATCTCCCCCTTCTAGACTGTGAGTCCATTGTTGGGTAGGGACCATCTCTATGTGTTGCTGATTTGTACTTCCCAAGCACTTAGTACAGTGCTCTGCATACAGTAAGCACTCAAATATGATTGAATGAATGAACAACAAAAAAGATGTTTTGTTCATAATAACAATAATAATAATAATAATGGCATTTATTAAGCACTTACTATGTGCAAAGCACTGTTCAGGTTACAAAGCAATCAGGTTGTCCCACAGGGGGCTCACAGTTTTAATCCCCATTTTACAGATGAGGTTACCGAGGCCCAGAGAAGTTAAGTGACTTGCCCAAAGGCACACAGCTGACAAGTGGAAGAGCTGGGCTTTGAACCCATGACCTCTGACTCCAAAGCCCATGCTCTTTCCACCGAGCCACGCTGCTTCTCCTTTACCTGGAAGTGTAGCAAATATTGCTGTGCTGATGGGTAACTGCAAACCACTGGGCTAGGGCCTTGAGGAGCTTAGAAAAAAGTTCAAGATGTTATCTCTGCCCCCCAGGATCTAATAATTTAATGTGGGGTGGTGGGGGGGGGAGAGAAACACAGCATCAATTGGTGTTTACACAATAGTTCAGGTTAGTAGTTAAGACTACTTGCCTGCTGTGTGACCTTGGGCAAGTCACTTAACTGTGCCTCAGTTTCCTCAATTGCAAAAAACAGGTAACATCTAAGACATCATTCTGCACATGTCTCTTTATCCTTCGAAAACTCCAGTGGTTATTCATTTTCTACAAAACGTTCAGTCCATGTTTCCCCACCCCTCATGAACTTCCAGGGGTTGCCCATCCTCCTCCACATCAAACAGAAACTCCTTACCATCGGCTTTAAAGCAATCACTCCCACCTTACCTCACTACTCTCCTACTACAACCCAGTCCACACATTCACTCCTCAAATGTCAACCTACTGATTGTACTTCTATCTCACCACCAACCTCTCTCCCATGTCCTGCCTCCGTCCTGGACCGTCCTTCCTCCTCAAATCCGGACAGACAACGACGCTCCCCCCTCATTTAAAGTTTTATTGAAGGCACATCTCCAAGAGGCCTTCCCTAAGACTTCATTTCTTCTTTTCCCATTCCCTCCTGAGTTGCCTTGCCCCCTTTATTCACCACCCCAGCACATCTGTAAATAATCATAATTTGTTTATATTAATGTCTCCCCCTCTAGACTGTAAGCTCATTGTGGCTGGGGAAAATGTTTGTGTTATTGTTGTGTTGCACTTTCCCAAGCACTTCATAAAGTACCCTGCAAACAGTAAGCCCTCAATAAATACAGTTGATTGATTGATTCATCTTCACACCAAATGAATACAGCTGACCACTATTTTTAAGGAACTCCAGTTCTCTCCATCTTATCTATCCATTCTCTTCTCCTTTCTGTTCCTTCGAAGCACACCTCACTGGGTCTCATTCTTGACTCACTTGTCTCTGGCTCATATGTCCTTTCTGGAACATCCTCCAGGCCTCAGCTCTCCCCCTATTCAAAGCCCTTTTGAAATCCCACCCCACCCAGGAAGACTTCCTTGATTTCATTTTTCTTCTCCCCGGGTTACATCCTCCTACGATCATCTCAGCATGTTTGCACCACCTAAGAACCCTTACGTTCTCAATCTCCCATTGCACTTTTGTATGCATTGATTTATAAGCTCTACTATTTCAGAACTTCCTCTTGTTTGTAAATTATTTTACATCTGTCTCTGGTTGATAGATGCAAGCATCTATTGGGCTGGGATCGGTTTTCTGATTCTATTGTATTTTCCCAAGTGCTTAATACAGCGCTGTATATGCAGCAGGCACTGGATGAAGCAGCGTGGCACAATGGAAAGAGCCCAGGCTTTGGAGTCAGAGGTCATGGGTTCAAACCCCAGTTCCGCCAATTGTCAGCTGTGTGACTTTGGGCAAGTCACTTCACTTTTCTGGGCCTCAGTTACCTCATCTGTAAAAATGGGGATTAAAACTGTGAGCCCCCCATGGGACAACCTGATCACCTTGTAACCTCCCCAGCACTTAGAACAGTGCTTTGCACATAGTAAGCGCTTAATAAATGCTATCATTATTATTATTATTATTATTATAGATTGACTGCTGGATCTTCGGTTACCTTTCTTCTGGGTTTCAGGACTTCACATTAGACCCCTTCCTATCTCCTCCAGCGCGCGCACACACACACACACACACACACACACACACACACACACACACACACACACACACACACACACACACCACTTGTCTGCTGTGTGGCCTTGGGCACTTCACTTATCTGTGCCTGTTACCCCATACATAAAATGGGGATGAAGATTGTGAGCCCTACATGGGATAGGGACTGTGACCAAGCCAATTTGCTTGTATCCACCCAGCACATAGTAATTGCTTAACAAATACATTATTGCTATTATGTTTATACATACATACACACACACATTTATCTCTCTTTCTCTCTCTTAGCTTGAATGAATACTACAAGTTCCCCTAATTTTTTTCCTATATTCTTAATCATGAGTTACCCAGTTATCCCTTCCCTTTTCAATGCTCCCTCTCTTCTCTCTGAAGTTTAGAACCACTTCAAACCTTCAGAGAGAAAACCTCCTTGTTTGAACATTTCTTAGTTTCTTCATTTGGCTTTCCTAGGAATAATAATAATTATAATAATGATAATATAACTGTGGTGTTAAAGTGTTCTGCATGTGCCAAACACTGCAGTAAGCACTGGAGTAGAAACAAGATAATCAGGTTGGATACAGTCCCTGTACAATATGAGGCTGCTTCTCTGCTAATTTCATTATAATAATAATAATGATGGTATTTGTTAAGCACTTACTATGTGCCATGCACTTTTCTAAGCACTGGGGGAGATACAAGGTCATCAGGTTGTCCCACATGGGGCTCACAGTCTTAATCCCCATTTACAGATGAGGTAACTGAGGCACAGAGAAGTTAAGTGACTTGCCCAAAGTCACACAGCAGATAAGTGGAGGAGCCAGAATTAGAACCCATGACCTTATGACTTCCAAACCCGGGTTCTTTCCACTAATCTTCTACCATTTACTCCCTATGGAAGGCAGTTTGGCCATATTGAAATTGGCACCTGGTTTGACAAAGAAAAAATCGCATACAGCATTAGATCCTCTTAACTCAAGGGGTACAGGATGTTGTCAAAATAGTATCATCATCAATGGTATTTACTGAGCACTATACTAAGCATCTGGGAGAGTACGATATAACCGATTTGGTAGAAATGTTGCTTGCCTACAGTGAGCTAACAGTCTAGAGGGAGAGACTCGTATAAATAAATAATTATAAATATACAACACAAATAATTTATAGTACATAATTTATAGATATGTACGTAAGCACTATGGGATGAATATCAAATGCCCGAAGGTCACAGATCTAAGTGCATAGACGACACAGAAGGGGAGAAGGAGCCGGGGGGAAAACGAGCTAATTGGGACAGGCCTCCTGGAGGAGATGTGACCTTCATAAAGCTTTGAAAGTGGGAAGAGTGGTGGTCTGGCATATATTAGGGGGAGGGACCTCCAGGCTTGAGGGAGGATGTGGAAGAGGGGCCGGCAGCAAAATAGTCTTAATCCCCATTTACAGATGAGGTAACAGGCACAGAGAAGTTAAGTGACTTGCCCAAAGTCACACAGCTGATAAGTGGAGGAGCAGGAATTAGAACCCAGGAGCGAAGTTTGCAGGCTGGGTTATAGTAGGAGATCAGGGAAGTAAGGTAGTGGTAAGGAGTTTTGTTTGATGTGGAGGTGGATGGGTAACTACTGGAAGTTTTTGAGGAGTGGAGACACATGGACAGATGAATTTTTTTTTAGAAAAATGATCCTGTCAACAGAGTGAAGTGTGGACTGGAGTGGGGAGAGGCAGGGAGGTTAGCAAAGAGGTTGATGCAGTAGTAAAGGCAGGTGTGAGCCTGTTGTGGGCAGGGACTGTCTCTGTTGCTGAATTGTACTTCCCAAGTGCTTAGTACAGTGCTTTGTACACAGTAAGTGCGCAGTAAACACGATTGAATGAGCCATAGAAAGGAACAGAAAAAACAAGGCAGTGGTCTGACAAACCCAACTCAAAATTCTTCCATAGCTGCCAACAGATCCGTAACAACAATAAAAAAAATTCTGATCCACTACCACGCTGTTTTGGCCACCTGACTTGAAGCCCTCATTACACCCTAGGAGGTTTTGCTTGGAGGAAAGCTATTTGGGAGAGCAGAAGCCAAAGTCGTAAATGCCACAGATGTCTCCATTTTCTGAGCCTGCTTTTTCCCCCCCCCCGTCTAGGTGAAGTGTGATCACTACTGGCCGGCAGACCAGGATTCCCTCTATTACGGAGACCTTATAGTGCAGATGCTGTCAGAGTCCGTGCTACCCGAATGGACCATCAGGGAGTTTAAGATCTGCAGCGTACGTTGGCTTGTCTTACATTATATTTTATATAATGTCCCCTTCCTGCAACGGTCAATGAGACCAAGTAATCCTGCCATGCCCCGATTACTCTTCAGTGAAAACCGTTAACTGCGGTCCTCTAATTCAATGCAATATTTCCTGCCTGGATGTGACTGGGGTTCTCTGTCGACTCGACTAATCTCTCTCATTGGCCAAATCTCTGTTGTGACAGGAGGAACAGTTAGA
Organism: Tachyglossus aculeatus; assembly: GCF_015852505.1. Taxonomy (NCBI): domain Eukaryota; kingdom Metazoa; phylum Chordata; class Mammalia; order Monotremata; family Tachyglossidae; genus Tachyglossus; species Tachyglossus aculeatus. Next base: position 19,547,774 of record NC_052079.1, on the reverse strand, counting down.
TGTGAACAGACTGATCCGTCATTTTCACTACACCGTGTGGCCCGACCACGGTGTCCCAGAGACCACCCAGTCCCTGATCCAGTTTGTGAGGACAGTCAGAGACTACATTAACAGAACACCAGGTGCTGGACCCTCCATCGTGCACTGCAGGTACGATGCCACATCCAAAAATCTACCCGGCTCCTGTTCTGGGACTGTAATGTAACAGAGCCTCCAAAACCCTTCAAAATGGGTAGCCTTGATTTTAGGGGAGCGAAGACTCAGCCAGTCCGGTGCTCTTTTTACTAGGCCATTCTCTCTTTCATTCTCTCAGTCACTCTTTCATTCATTTCCTCATGCATTCTCTCATGTGTTCATTCAATCATTTATCGAGCACGTATTGTGTGGAGCACTGTAGTAAGTGCTTGGAAAGTACAATTTGGCAACAGACAGAAACAATCCCTACCCAACAATGGGCTCACAGTCTAGAAGCAGCATGGTGGCTCAGTGGAACGAGCCCGGGCTTTGGAGTCAGAGGTCATGGGCTCAAATCCCAGCTCTGACACTTGTCAGCTGTGTGACTTTGGGCAAGTCAATTAACTTCTCTGTGCCTCAGTTACCTCATCTGTAAAAATGGGGTTTAAAACTGTGAGCCCCCCATGGGACAACCTGATCACCTTGTAACTTCCCGAGCACTTAGAACAATGCTTTGCACATAGTAAGTACTTAATAAATGCCATCATTATTATTATAGAAGGGGGAGACAGACAACAAAACAAGTAGGCAGGCCTCAGCAGAAAAATGTGGAATGCTTCACGATTTTGCATGTCATTCATTCTCACATTTTCTTTCATTCATTCTCACATTCTCTTTCATTCGTTCTCTTATTCACTCATTCATTCTCACATTCATTCCCTCTCCCACGACCCCCCCACCCAATCTACCTTGCCTGAGGTGTTACGTTTAGGCAGCTGTCTTGGATTTATCTTTCTGGTTCACTAATGCTATGTTCCTAAACTAAGGAAGAATTGAAGAAAAATTTAAGAAAAATTGAAGCCTCCGATCCCCTCCCCTGATGCAAGAGGAGGAGAAGGTGGAACTGGCTTCCGCCTGCAGCTATAGTAGGGTTAGGGAAGACCTTCACACTTCCCTGTCCCTGACTGCCCCCACCTCAAAAAAAAAGCTTGACTCTAGCAACTGAAGCAGGATATCTGATGATGATAGCCCCAAACACCAAGACCATCTAGTCCACAGCAGGAGGCACGGTCCATCTAGAACACAATCCCCATTTGGGAATAGGGGTAGTAAACTAGGGGCTTGGGGACAATACCACCCCCACCCCTCCATAATCATTGTATGCCAGGAGACCCCGGGTGCATTTATCACCTCGAGGAGGGGGTCCAGGCACCTCTGTTCTTTGAGCTAGATGTGTGAGCTATAAGGTTCATGGCGGAGTGGATAGAGCATGAGCCTGGGACTCAGAAGGCCATGGATTCTAATCCCAGCTCCACCACTTGCCTGCTGTGTCACCCTGGGCAAGTCACTTCACTTCTCCATGCCTCAGTTCCCTCATCTGCGAAATGGGGATTGAGAATGTGAGCCCCACATGGGACCGGGACTGTGTCCAACCCAATTTTCATCCACCCCAGCACTTAGAACAGTGCCTGGCACATAGTAAGTGCTTAGCAAATACCGTCATTATTATTATTGTTATTATTATCAACTATCCCCAGCTCACAGAGGGAGAATACAGGGGCCCAGTCCCTCTGCGACACAGAAGAAGAGGTCCAGTGACTTCTCCCCTCCCTCCTCCCCGCTCCCAAATACAGACTTCTTCATCCATGGTTAAAAACAGAGACCTCTCCTGGAACCCCTATACCCCCAATCTGGCATTCATCCCTGATTAAAACATTCCACCCTACTACTAGAAGCAGAATAAAAGCGATACTCTTTCTTTTCCACTAAACCTCCTTTCTCTTATCTTTTAATTGGGTCTTCAGATGAGAACACAGATATACCAACTTGTACTTCCAAAGCGCTTAGTACAGTGCTCTGCACAGAGTAAGCGCTCAATAAATACTATTGAATGAATGAATTGGCAAATACCCGCTTGTCCTTTTCATGTCAAGACAGCGAGTGTGGTGGGTGGCATTTATAAATATAGAGGGGTCAGTAAAAATGTTTTAGAATAGTGGGAATTTGAGAAATTGTGGAATTAATCTCTAGAGCTATATATAATTATCACTGCCGGTATTATGTCTTTACTGAGTGGTGACTATGGGCTGTACTAATCGTTGGGGTAAGTACAAGATAACCAAATTACACTCAATCCCTGCCCTACATGGGGCTCACAGTCTAAATGGGGAAAAAACAGACTGACAGAACAGTAAGAGCAAATATGAACAGTCAGAGCAAACTAAACAGTTCTGGCCTAACTTCCATAACTCTCTTAGTTCCTTGGTCCAATTGCCTTCCCTTCCTTTGCCTCTGTTTGCTCTTCCCCATTCATTCAATCATATTTATTGAGCATTTATTTTAGACTGTGAGCCCACTGTTGGGTAGGTACTGTCTCTATGTGTTGCCAACTTGTACTTCCCAAGCGCTTAGTACAGTGCTCTGCACACAGTAAGTGCTCAATAAATACGATTGATTTATTGAGCACTTACTGTGTGCAGAGCACTGTATTAAGCACTCGGAAAACTGGGTGGGCAATCTCAGTGATAACAATAATTATGGTACTTGTTAAGTGCTTACTATGTACCAAGCATTATTCTAAGCACTGGGGTAGAAACACACTAACCGGGTTGGACTCAGTCCCTGTCCCACATGGGGCTCACACTCAATCCCCATTTTACAGATGAGGTAACTGAAACCCAGAGAAGTGAAGTGACTTGCCCAAGGTCACACAGCAGACATGTGATGGAGCTGGGATTAGAATCATCATCATCATCAATCGTATTTATTGAGCACTTACTGTGTGCAGAGCACTGTACTAAGCACTTGGGAAGTACAAGTTGGCAACATATAGAGACAGTCCCTACCCAGCAGTGGGCTCACAGTCTAAAAGGGGGAGACAGAGAACAAAACCAAACATACTAACAAAATAAAATAGAATAGATATGTACAAGTAAAATAGAGTAACAAATATGTACAAACATATATACAGGTGCTGTGGGGAAGGGAAGGAGGCAAGATGGGGGGTGGAGAGGGGGACGAGGGGGAGAGGAAGGAAGGGGCTCAGTCTGGGAAGGCCTCCTGGAGGAGGTGAGCTCTCAGTAAGGCCTTGTCCAGGTCCTTTGTCTCCCAGGCCTCTGCTTTATCCACTAAGCTATGCTGCTTCTTAAAGTGCTTAAAGTGTTGGATGCGAAGCTCTTTTAGGCTCCTTGCTAAAAGTTACCCTAGTGATCCAGGGTCTGAGGTAGTGTAAATAGTACACTAGGGGTTTTTTTGTTTTTTTAATCCATCATGGGAATGGAAAACGGACCAGCAGGGAGAACCAAATGTAATGCTGGAGGAATTGGACCCAACATCAGCAAGAAGTGTGATTGATCAGCAGGGAGAGGCAGAATTTGGAGATGTCCCCAAAATTGTCAGATTCATGTGTTTTCCCTAGAAGCAAATAAAATTCAGATGTAGGGGTAAAGGGTGATTGGTTTGCTTAAGTTCCCACCAGATCAATGCCTTAAAAGCCCTGCTTTAACTCTCATTTGCTTCCTTGCCTTACTGATTTAAATTTAAGACATGGACAGTCCCTTGTTCTAGAGGGATCAGTGGATTTCTTCCAGTCTGCCCAGGGAAAAAGCCCTCCCCACTATCCAAACTCAGAACTCACACACATTTCAAAAATATAGTAAAAACCTTATTCACGGCAATTCGCTAATCTGGAATTCGGGTAATTGAATCCCAAACTTCCAAAAGAAGCAGTCTTTGATCATCTAGAGCAGCGAGTATTTAATTTAGTCGGTTGTTAACAAAACATGAATTAATCTGCTGGCAGCAGGAAAGAAACCAAAGCAGCAGGGAGTCTGTTGGGAAGTATATCTTTCCAGCTAAGTATGTCCAGCTAACCTGATCAAATTTAGAAACAATCAAAAAACAATCACACACACACACACACACACACACCCCATCCCCCCAAGTAAAATTTCAAAATTGACAATTGCCTAATTTAGACTTTTCAGCAATTCAGATGAAATTCCCTTCCCCCAAACCCTTGGTCCAAGGTAAAAAGGGTTAAGCACAGTGCAGTTAGCCCAGTCATAGAAATGACTGGATCTTACTGCACATCCCCCGCCCACAGAAATGTGAAATGAGTGAAAGACTAATTCAGCCCCACATTCTCCATCTTTTTCAGTGCCGGCGTTGGAAGGACGGGAACTTTCATTGCTTTGGACCGAATCCTTCAGCAGTTAGACTCCAAGGACTCGGTAGATATTTATGGAGCTGTACATGACTTAAGACTTCACAGGGTTCACATGGTCCAGACTGAGGTAAGACCTTGGCAGCTCTGTGGGATCATAAGAGGAAGAAGCAGGTGGAAAATAACTGAACTAACTAGCTGGAATTGTGACTGCAATACTAATAATGGTATTTAAGTGCTTACTATGTGCCAGGCACTATACTAAGCACTGGGTTGGATACAAGCAAATTGGGTTGAAAATAAGATGAGTGGCGGAGCTGGGATTAGAACCCATGACTTCCAAGACCTGTGCTCTATCCAAAAAAACCCTGAAGTACTATTTACACTACCTCAGATCCTGGATCACTAGGATAACTGTTACCAAGGAGACTTAAAGAACTTTGCATCCATTACTTCGTTAAGAATTTCATTAAGAAGCAGCATGATAGACCATGGGGCTGAGAGTCAGAAGGACCTGGGTTCTAATCCTGACTCCACCATGTCTGCTGTGACCTTGGGCAGGTCCCTGGGCCTCGGTTTCCTCTTCTATAAAATGGGGATCAAGGCTGTGAGTCCCATGTAGGGCAGGGACCGTGTCCAACCTGATTAGCTTATATCTACCCCGGCTCATGTGTCTGTTTATTGTTATATTGTATTCTCCCAAGCCCTTAGTAGAGTGCTTCGCACACGGAAAGCATCCAATAAGTATGATTGAATGAAAGAGGTCACCGTAAAATGCACTAACAAAATTCTTAACTCTCCTCCCGAGTGAGGTTGGGTGGAGAGGTGGATCTGGAATGATGAGGTAGAGGATTGATTGATTTGGAGAACAGTCCAGAAGAGCTGAAGGGATTCAGAGTGAGCCGGGGAGGGAGGCTGCAACTTGAGAAAAGAACCAGAGATGGGCAGGGAGGAATTGTGTGGGATTGAAATAAAGAAACTGGATTGAAGGGATGGCTGGGGGGAGAAGAGGTGATCAACATAGTTCAATAAGATGTCATCTCCCAAGCGCTTAGTAGAGTGCTCTGCACACAGTAAGCACTAAATACAATTGAATGAGTAAACAAAAATGGGACAGGCACGGTAAGGAGTCTTTGAGCTCACTGGCAACAGCAGTTTTTATGAATTTGGGGTGGGGAAGAGAAGACAGGTGAGGGACAGGGAGAGAGATATATTCCAGTCCCCCAAAAGGATCCATTCTTTCTCCAGTAATAACTGTGGAGAACATAATCTACGGTGAGGTTGGGCCAGAGTCTGCTGTAGAATAAATAGTAAGCAACCAGATTCAAAGCCAACTCCTTCCTTAGAGGCATCACTATATAAACACCATATATAGGCCACTGTCCTCAAATGAGGAAACTGACAAGTGACTTGCCCAAGGCCACACAGCTGGCAAGAAGCTGAGCTGGGATTAGAACCCAGAACTCCTGACACCCATACCTGTGCTCTTTCCACTAGGAATAGATATATCCATCGATGTAACTATGCCATTTACATCTAGAATGAAGTCTCCCATATTGCCACATCAGAAGCGACAGACACATCTTGTTTCAGAGCTAAATGTCTGTGTGTGTGGATGTGCCTGTTGTGCAGTTAGCATACCATCTTGGAGCTGAGACATTTGTTAACACCAATGCCCACACACTTGTTCACTCCCAGAACAGAATCTCTGGTGGCAGTTTCTCCCTGATTAGCCGGCCTGGGCAGTGGGTTTTGGCTTTTGGCTGGAAATGTCTATGATTTGTGTCTTTTCATAAATCATCCTGCAGCAAGCTGTTCAGGATATCACAAGCGTTTCCTGAAATAATGAAACAAAGACAGGATCTGCTGGGAGAGAAATGTTTGTATTTAAGAAAGCAAAGAGCCTTTCCCAGGAATTCCGGAGCCGGGCAGGACTATGCCACAAAGATCCCAGGCCAAGGGGCACTGCCCAGTAGATCGATCAGTGGTACTTGAGTGCTTACTATGTGCAGAACGCTTGGGAGAGTACAGTGCAACAGAGTTGTTAATAATAATAATTATGGCATTTGTTAAGTGCTTACTATGTGCCAGGTACTGTATTAAGCGCTGGGATGGATACAAGCAAATCAGGTTGGACGCAGTCCCTGTCCCAAATGGGGCTTACGGTCTCCATGCCCATATTACAGATGAGGTACTGAGGCCCCAGGAAGTGACTTGCCCAAGGTGACACAGCAGAGAAGTGGCAGAGCCAGGATTAGAACTCATAATTTACTGATTTTCTGGCCCATGCTCTAGCTATTATGTCATGCTGCTTCACTGGTAGACACATTCTCTGCCTTAGAAGGGACTTAGCCTAGAGAGAGAGAGACACACACACAGACATTAAAAGTCATTTACAGACATGTACTTTAGTGCTGTGGGTAAGGTGAATATCCAGTGCTTGAAGAGTACGGATCCATGTTCACAGCCAATGCAAAAGGGAAGAGAAATGAAGGCTTAAATCAGAGAAGGCCTTTTGGAATGTGATTTTAGTAAGGCTTTGAAGGTGGGGTGAGTGATGGTCTGCCATATGTGAAGGGGAAAGGCACTCCAGGCCATTCATTCATTCAATCGTATTCACTGAGCACTTACTGTGTGCAGAGCACTGTACTAAGCGCTTGGGAAGTACAAGTTGGCAACATATAGAGACGGTCCCTACCCAACAACAGGCTCACAGTCTAGAAGTGGGGAAGAGCTCAGCTTGGGATTCTTCAAGATTGCCATCTCCCTGCATTACCTGGTCTTGTGGAGATGGAACCAGGTTTAGTGTGGAAAATGATCTCGGTATTTCAGTTTAAAGAAGTATTACTAGGCTATTTTGAGTGAAAGTTGTTTGGTTTTTACCTAGCCAAGCAGCACGGCCTAGTGGATAGAGCACAGGCATGGGAGTCAGAAGGACCGGGGTTCTAATCCCGGCTCTGCCACTGGTCTGCTTTCTGACCTTGGGCAAGTCACTTCACTTCTCTGGGACTCAGTTACCTCAACTGTAAAATGGGGATTAAGACTGGGATCCATGTGGGACAGGGACAGTGTCCAACCTGGTTAGCTTGTATCTACCCCAGTGCTTAGAACAACTCTTGACACAGTAAGCACTTAAATACCATCATCATCATCATCATTATTACTATTACAAGGAGGATAGTGTGTATTATTTGACTCAGATTATATGGATAATTTGCTAATAAAGGTCTAGCCCCCCTCATCCAGAGAGAGGTTCTTAAACTGCTATTTAACCCCATTTCTTCCCAGTCAATCCTTGTAAGCTAATCACTATATGAATCCTGGCCAGCTGGGCCAAAACTTGGATGAAAGCATTTCTAGCTAGGTTGAGTCATGCCAAGAGACCTTTCCTTTGTGAGAATTCCCACCCAAAGTCTGTTCCCCTTTTAACATTTCCCCTCCCTCTTTTTCAGTGTCAATATGTGTACTTACACCAGTGTGTGCGAGACGTGTTAAGAGCAAGGAAGCTGCGCAGTGAACAAGAAAATCCCTTGTTTCCAATCTATGAAAATGTGAATCCGGAGTATCACAGAGGTAAGGGCCAACACGTTCACTTTTGTAACCCATCAGTGGGTTCGTAATAATGATAATAATAATAATGAGGGCATTTGTTAAGCGCTTACTATCTGCAAAGCACTGTTCTAAGCGCTGGGGAGGTTACAAGGTGATCAAGTTGTCCCACCGGGGGCTCACAGTCTTAATCCCCCATTTTCCAGATGAGGTAACAGGCACAGAGAAGTTAAGCAACTTGCCCAAAGTCACACAGCTGACAACTGGCGGAGCTGGGATTTGAACCCATGACCTCTGACTCCAAAGCCCGCGCTCTTTCCACTGAGCCATACTGCTTCTCTAAAATTCTCTAAATTTGTACCCCCTAAACATTGATATTCCCTCCACCCTTAGCCCCACAGCATATAAGGTATATTTCCTTTCATTCTGTCATTTCCCATACCCATAATTTATTCTAATGTCTGTCTCGCCCTCTAAACTGTAACTTCTGTGGAACTCGCAGCATGCATAGGGGATACAGCACGAGCTTCGGACTCAGGTTCTCATCCCGGCTCCGCCACGTGTCTGCTGTGTGGCCTTGGGCAAGTCACTTTACTTCTCTGTGCCGCAGTTATTTCATCTGTAAATCTTGCCGACAGCGGAAGGGAAGTTAGCTTCCCCTGGCTGTCTCACTGGCCTTTCTGCCCCCCTGGAAGCAAGGCTGGGGAGGGCCTAGAAGTGGCAATTTGCGGGACAAGAGGGAATGGGGCTCTCCCATATAAGGCAGGCAAGGTCCATCAGTGGGATTTACTGAGTGCTTACTGTGTGCAGAGCACTGTACTAAGCGCTTGTGAGAGTACGTTACAACAGAAAAACACACACATTCCCTGCCTATAACGAGTTTAGAGGCTAGAAGGGGGGAAAACAGACATTAATATAAATAAATAAATGACAAATATGTACATATGTGCTGTGGAGCTGGGATGGGGGGAAGAACAAAGGGAATGAATGAATGAAGGAGCTTACAGTCTAGAGGGAGCTTGCATATATGCAGAGTACTGTACTAGATGCTAGGGAGTGTACAGTACAACAGAGCTGGTAGACCTGTTCCTTGCCCACCATTCATTCATTCAATTGTATTGTGCGCATACTGTGTGCAGCTCGCTGTACTAAGCGCTTGAGAAGTACAAGTCAGCAACATATAGAGACAGTCCCTACCCAACTCACAGTCACACCATGAGGTTACATCACATATATTCTAAGAGCTGTGTCAGGATTCCAATAACAGGGGGTCTGATGCCTGTTGATTCCTGTCAGCTCTTCCCCTTGGATAATCCTGGACCCTCTCCCCATACAAATCCAACTCTTTTCCCATACAAATCCAACCCTTTCCACCCTGGGATTGCTCGAGAAAAGCCCAAACCAGCAAAGCAATGTGAGATTCTATCTAACTGGCGTTTCCCTTGTTTCCAGATGCTGTCTATTCAAGGCATTAGAAATGGAACAGAGAGTTACCCTCTAAACCAGTTCATTATGTTATTTTTTTGAAAACTTCAAGCTTGCACTGAACAGGTGCCAACTATTTCTGTCGATACTGTGTATAATTTATTAATCTAGTAAATTTTAAAGAATTTATGTAATTTAAGTGCCATATTATTGTACATAGTTGTATTTTGATGTTATTCTGTAAATATGTATTTTTCATAATGATTAATATGAAGCTTCAGATATTACTATTTTTCCATACTAAATTTTTTATGAGTTTTTCTGCATAAACTTTTAACCTGCATGACAGGAAGAATGAGTCTGTGTTGGATTTGCATGGGCTCTTTCTGAACAGGAACAATCCTTCAGGAAAGAGAAAAATCTGACATTTTATTGATCAGAGAAGATAAACTGCGATTGGGTGAGGCCAGCTGGTCTCTGTGGCTATGAAATCATAATGGTAGCTTATCTGAAAAGCTGCATCATTTGGGTTGCTTCTGATCTGAGCCAAAGGATTATTTCCATTTCAGAATGGCAACAATACTGAAGCACACCATCTCCAGATAACTTTCAAATTCATTACTGTGTGTTAGACACGGTCATTTCACTGCAGATTCATTCGTATATAACCATACAGTAAATGAAGTAGATATGCCCATTCCTGTGTCCATTTTACAGATGCATATGTTCACAACAAATGAATATCTAGCATCCTCTGAGAAAAGAGATCCCATAATACAGGCCAGGGTTAAACAAGTAGAAAACCTTACGTACTTTTGTTGATTTCTCCTATTTAGTCTGAGAACCCCATGTATGTCAGGAACCATGTCCAACCTGATTATCTTGTATCGGTCAATCATTTATTGAGCGTTTACTGTGGGCAGAACACTGTACTACGCGCTTGGGAGAGTACAATATAACAGAGGTGGTAGACACATTCCCATATCTTCCCCAATGTTTAGTACAGTTGCTTGGCCCATAGTAAGTGCTTAGCCGAGTCCCCAATTATTGTTATTTTATTGTGTTCTAAGCACCTCCCAGAAAGTCAAAACAGAATTATATTGGGACATTGTCACAATATAGGGGTAGATTTTTGATAGGCTTGTTCTCTAGAACAGTGTGGGGTTGAATTACCTAAAAAGAGTGTGTGAAAGAGAGGAAGAGTGAGATAAAAGGGAGAATAAGAAGGAGTGAAAAAAGGGGAATAGTAGAATATAAAGTCTCAATCTGGTCTAATTTGAGAATGTTAAGTAAATTACTCATTTTGAAATGACTGCTATCAGCTAAATAGTCCAAGGTGTTTCCTGCATTTAAATTCTATAAATTCAACTAGTTTTAGTTCATTTTTATAAGGTGAAACAGCATATCCGGCTGCATCACATGAGCTCCGAGAAGCAAGTTCAAAAATTGGGTAATTGATTCTCGGGAAAAGACTCCTTTACTGCAGATGCCAAAATCAAGAACATGTAGCGAGAATTCTGTTATCCAACATCCATAACTGGGAAAGTGATGAAATGTATACATTCGGGAGTGAAAGTTTGTAGCTGCCACCACACTCTGGGGAAAGTTGGAGAGAAAAGCAGTTTAAGCATTGCTGCTGGCTAATTCCAAATTTCCCCTATGGAAAACGTAAGATGGATTGCATATGTACACAGTGTTCCTTCAGGAACACTGAATCAGAAATTGAACTGATCCATTTGTCATAAACTGGTTTGTTTGTTTTGTTGTTATTCTGTCTAATGTGTCTTCATATCACTTCTTCACAATACCCACTGTATCATGGGAAATAATCCACTTCCCTGGTTCAATGTGAATTCTGTCTATGCAACTGCATGTTTGTATAGTGTCTGCATAATGACATCAAAATCTTATAGCCATAAAATGTTGGAGACTTTCAGATTGCATTTTAGTCATTAATCCAAGCTATTTAATTATTAATAATCTTTAATTATTCTTGTGAGATGAGTCCCTTAGTCCCCATACTATCATTATATTGTTCTTCAGTGAATACAGTTAATTTTCTACAGCTCAGAATGCTTCTCTACTTGCCTTAAGGTGCTAGGTCTGTAATATGTCTTTTGCTGTCTTGATTCCTATGGGTTTTCTCGGGTTTCTCCCTGCCTCCTGCCCACAAAACATGCGTTTTTGATTATCCCATGGATTCCAATTTTATTTTCTAATTCTGTTCCTAACATCTTTATAATCCAACAGGTGCCTCTCCAATGCCAGCCATCTAAATGAGACCTAGAGGTGTTCTCTTTAAATACTTGATAAAGGTCACCCCTCATTAACTTTTTCTTCCTCTCAGTCTCTTCTTTGGAGAAAACTACAAAGACCCAAGGCCCTGTGTGTGTTCGGCTTTAATTTGCCCTGGGAAAGGGACTGGAGCTTAGATCATTAGAAAGCTGCCCCTCTCCCGCTGACTGAAATGTCTCCTGTCCACCCGGGAGGGACAAGAGCTGGTGGAGGAGGGAAGTTTAAGGAGCAGAAACTTCATTACTCCCATGTAGCGCCTTGCTTGTCCTGGCCTGATTCACTCCTGATCTAGACAACACCCCGCTTAAGGCTAAAAATAGTGCCTGGGCTTTCTATCCAGATGCCAGCACCTAAAACAAGTCCTGGAAATCTGCAACCATGCCCCAAGGCTGAGATCCCAGTAAGGCCTGGCTTCAATTAAACACTCACTCATGCTCTCTCTCTCTATATATATATGTATAAACACACATACATACATTTATTGAGTGCTTACAGTGTGCAGAGCACTGTACTAAGCACTTGGGAGAGTAGAACAGATGCATTCTTTGCCCACAGTGAGCTTAGTCTAGACACACATACACAGTCAGTAATCATTCATATCTGAGTGCTTACACTGTGCAGAACACTGTACTAAGCACTTGAGAGTACAACAGAACAAAGGAAAAAATACATTTCTGCCCACAGTGAGCTAACACACACATACCTTACCCAAAGATTTTCTTTCATTAATATTTTTCTGTATTTTGGGATAAAACATTTAGTAATGGGGTAGAATTCCCCCAGTTTCCATAGAATGAGAATGTGGAGAAATCGATGAAGTAAACAGAATGCAGATTCTTGGATACTGCCCTAATGTAAGTCAAAAAAAACCCCCAAAAACCTTCCAAGTCCTAGTTTTGTAAATTTTCTTCATTTTGTTTTTGAGCCATTGGAAATTGTTCCAGCCACTGGTTAGAAGAGGAAATTTACTAAATGAAATCAAGTAGATCAAAAGGTAGCTCTTTCATCGCAGCCAAAATGCTCAGTGAACACACTTTCATACTTTTCTTTGTCATTCAGAGAGGTGGGGGACGAGAATTCAAAAATGCCCCGCTGTCGTGTCAGGCCAGAGTATAAAGATTTGGTTCAGTCATAATCATTGCAAAACCATATTCTAGTCTAAAAATGCTTCCAGGTAATGGAGCTTATCAACATAAAATAATACATTTGGCCCATAAAAACACCCCAAGGGGAAATAGCTATTTTTTTATTATTTCCAGGATATTTGGCTATATAGATAGTGCCATTTAGTAATGACAATTGTTGTTTAATGCTCTTAAAAATAAAGGTCTGTACAAGAAATAAAAGGTCTATTATCAATTTTTCTATTACATTCATAACCTGTATGTCAATTCTTGTAAAATATATATATTTTTAAGTGAACTTTAAAATAATCTACACTAAACAGACCACTAGATTTGCTACTAGAATGCTCTGTCGTGCTTCAGCACCTTAGGGATAATCATGAGGTAACAGCCCTTAAAGCTCAGGATCTGCCCTACTCCCAGTGGCTACTGGCATCTTCCACTCCTCTCCCTCCCCAGATCTGTCTTTTAATTCCCATCCGACCTAGATTCTGGCAATATTATGGAAGGGAAAGGCTACTGGAGTTGGAACATCCAAAGCTCTGTCGGTCCAACAGATAACAGCACATACATGAACTCGGGGGTTGGGGTTTTTTTCTTTATCTTTTATGGTATTTGTTCAGTGCTTACCATGTGTCAAGCACTGTGCTTTGCACATAGTAAGCGCTTAATAATGCCATAAAGAAAAGAAAGAAGAAGCACTGCTGTCCGCAATGGGGTAGATACAAATTAATCAGGTTGGACAAAGTCAATCTCCTTCAAGGGACTTAACAGGGAGAATAAGTATTGAACCCCCACTTTCCAGTTGAGGAAACTGAGGTACAGAGAAGTGACTTGTCCAAGGACACACAGCAGGCAAATGGTGGAGCTGGGATTAGAACTCAGGTCCTCTGGTTCCCAGGCCTGGACTCTTTCCATTAGGCCATGCTGCTTCCCAAACTGTGGCTGTTGTCTCCATTGCAGCATGAGCTAGTGGAAGGAGAATAGGACAGGGAGTCCTACCCCAAGAAGGGCGTGTGCTTGAATCGATTTGGCAGCAGAAGTGATGGTTTGCACTGAACCATCCCCACACTCTCTTCCCCCAGTACTCCTGTTCCCAGTCCTCCGCACTGTGAAAGGGCTGGGACTGACGACTATTGCAGCTGGTGGACTCACAACAGAATATTTCCAAAGCCACAACAACAGTAGTCACTACTGTGCCTTCCCCTATTCAGTAAGGCATATTTGAGTATAACATTCAGATTGGCTTTCTTCAAAAGCCAGAGGAAGAGCAAAGAACACACACAGTTGCCCTCTACACAACAGAAACTGGAGCCAAAACATAGGCAAACATCAGAACAGGACACACAAAGCAAAGCTGGTTCTTTGGGAGTCCATCCCAGCATATAACAACAACAACAACAACAACTGCGGTATTTGTTAAGTGCTTACTGTGTGCCAAGCACTGGCATAGATACCAGGTGGTCGCATCTACCAGTGACCAGATTTGGCAGAGCTGATCCCTCCTCCCATCCACTATAGTTCTGAGGGGCATGGGTTCTAATCCTGCTCTGCCACATGGCCCTGGACAAGTCACTTCACTGGGCCTCAGCTACCTCATCTGTAAAATGGGAAATGAGACTGTAAGCCCCACGTGGGACGGGGACTCTGTCCATCCCGACTTACTTGTATCCATCCCAGCTTTTAGTACAGTGCCTGGCACATAGTCCTTAATAAATACCACAATTATTATTATTCAAAAGAACGAACAATTACCTCTGAGCTCCCGCATTTTGGAGCCCCAGCTGCACAGGAAAGTTGTCGCCCTTCCCACAACACACATAGATCCTCACAGTTCAATCACTCACATTTATTGAGTGTGTATTGTGTGTACAGTACTATGCTAAGTGCTTGGGCGAGTACTCTATAATAGAGTTGGTAGACACGTCTTCTGCCTATGAGCTTACAGTCTAGAAGGGGATTACAGACATTAAAAGAGGAGAAGCAAACCCCCCACCCTCAAGAACCTTACAATCAAGCAGAGGAAAAAGACCCTAAATTTAAATCCATCTAAATAATCCTCAGCAAACCAGCCAGAGTTGATGTGTTTGGTGTGCGTGTGCATGTGAAGACACTGTCCTTCACATTCACAATCAACAGGTGAAGTTTCCTTTGGGGAAATTGAGCCCCAAGACAGTCACAAAGATCTTGTGAAACCATTAAGATTTTCTCTTATGCATTAATATGGGCCCACTGTTGGGTAGGGGCCATCTCTATATATTGCCTATTTGTACTTCGCAAGCACTTAGTACAGTGCTCTGCACACAGTAAGTGCTCAATAAATACAATTGAATGAATGAATGGCTGTTGAGCCACGATTAATACTTATTTATGTCGGAACTTTTACAATTCCCCTTTGAACTTCTCATGTTAAAATAGCAGCATGCTGTAACACTTTACTTCACCTGCTGAGAGAATGAGACCGGGTTACCCAAGGCGAAACACTGAATCATTTTAGGGTGAAATGTCCTTCTGGCTCATGGGTGAACTTGGGAATATGACAGCCCATC
Source organism: Tachyglossus aculeatus (assembly GCF_015852505.1). Classification (NCBI taxonomy): domain Eukaryota; kingdom Metazoa; phylum Chordata; class Mammalia; order Monotremata; family Tachyglossidae; genus Tachyglossus; species Tachyglossus aculeatus. The sequence continues at coordinate 19,532,493 of NC_052079.1, read as the reverse complement.
ACTCCTCACCATTCTTAATTATCTGTTAGATTCATGGTAGTGATCACTATAATTAAAAGGCAGAGGGAGGTTTCCATTACAGCCTGATTTGCATTTTACTCTTAAATTAACGAAGTCACTCCAGGCTTACCGCAAGACAAACATTGTTTTGGGGAATTGGTGAGGAAATCCACTTAATTATTAGGAAAGTGAATACACTTTCAATCTTTTTTTTTTAAAACATGGTTTATTGCTCATTTACTACCACCATCATCATTAATGGTATTTATTGAGCATTTACTCTGTGCACAGCTCTGTATTAAGCACTTGGGAGAGTGCAATACAGAGTAAGTAGACACGTCCCCTGCACACAATGAGCTTACAGTCTAGAGGGGGGAGACATTAATATAAAGAAATAATTTATAATATATAATTAATAGATATATACTGAGCCTTGAGCCACTGCCACTATCAGAAGGTGGGAGGCAGAGGAGGAGCGTGCAAAAGAGACTTTGAAGGAGCAGTCAGAGAAACAGGTGAACCAAGAAAGGACAGTGTCAGTGAAGGTTATTTTATTAATAACTGTCCATTCTTGTGCTGCAAACACTTATTTTACTAAAAGTCTCATAAATGTTTGGAAACTGGGTCTTCCCAGTCTTCCCCTAGATCCCTACTGAAATCCAAATTCAAAAGACCTAGTCATTTATAGGGAAGATTATTCCTTTGGGATTACATGGTTCTCTCATAACCGGTGTTTTCATTATGAGTTTTGGAAGGAACTCTGTTAAGGAACTACAGAACATTATTCCAACATCCTGCACCCTTCTGGGAATCAGGGCACCCATGTTCCAGTCCAAGCTCAGCTGCTGGCCTGCTGTGTGACCACGGGCGAGTTGCCTAACCTGTCTGTGCTTCAGTTCCTTCATCTGTAAAGTGGGAATAAGGCACATGCTCTCCCTCCCTCACAGACTGAGCCCTAAATGGGACAGTGACTGGGTCTGATTGGATTATCTTCTATTTACCCAGCACATAGTAGATGCCATTATTATTAAGGTTAGAACACTATATGATGTCAGGAAAAAGCATTGTGTTCATACCTGGGACACCAGTTAAGCTGCACACAGCATGACTTCTCCAAGAATGTAAGCCCCACATTTTAGGAGATTGCAGTGAACTTTTCTGTGATGAGAGTGATAATAATATTTGTTAAGCACTTAATGAATCAGAGATCTGGGTTCTAATCCTATCTCTCTCACTCTCCTGCTGCGTAACCTTGGGGAAGTCACTTTTCTGTGCCTCATCAGTAAAATTGGGATTGAGACTGTGAGCCCCACATGGGACAGTCCCTTCTAGACTGTGACCCTTCTAGACTGTGAGCCCACTGTTGGGTAGGGACTGTCTCTATATGTTGCCAAATTGTACTTCCCAAGCGCTTAGTACAGTGCTCTGCACACAGTAAGCACTCAATAAATATGATTGAATGAATGACAGGGACTGTGTCCAACCTGATTAGCTTGTATCAGTGCTTAATACAGTGACTGGCACACAGGAAGCACCTAGCAAATCCATTTTTTTAAAAAAGTATGTGCTAAGCACTAAGGTAAATAAAAGAAAATCAGATCAGACAGAATCCCTGTCCCACAGGAGCTCAGAGTCTACAGGAAGGGGAAAACAGGTATTGAATCCACATTTTATAAATGAGGAAACCGAGGCACACAGAAGTCAATTGCCCAAAGTCACATGGCAGTCAAGTGGCGGAGGTGGGATTAGAACTCAGGTCTCCTGACTCCAGTCCTACAGTCTTTCCACTAGGCCAAGCTGCTTCATCTAATTACATTTTTACTCATCCAGAAAATAGAATTATACCACTTCCTTTGCACTCCCGAGTCCTCAATAGCAGGATATTTTCTCTGATAGTCAACATAATCTCTATTTTCAGTTGACATACTAATATCCATGAACTGTTCCCCTGACCTAGACGCTTGCCCTCTCTGAATTCAGCTGTTCCTGAATTTACCCATCCTCCTCACCACTCTCATTTGTGTACTTTCTTTGAATTCACTGCCGTCAACCTTTCGGGCCATGCTAAACTAGCTCTTATGCCCCTATCCTTCTCATTCCTTTCCAAGAGTTTGCAAAAACCTAAAGGATTCAATCGCATTTGGACTTGGGGAGAGAAAAGTCAGTGCAATCAATGCTGGCCAAAGGTCAGCTAACTAGCTATCCAGGTGAGTTTCTTAAATGCCAAACTTCTTAGACGGCAAGAAGCAGCAGCAACAGCAGTTTTCAATCACCTTAATGAGCGAGGGCTAATCCCCCCGCCCCTCAACAGCACCAAACCCTACCTGCATTGTCCAGAGATTAGTCAGTCATAATCTTTGAAAAGCAACCAGTAATTGCACCACATGAAAGAGACTGCATATCTTTAAATAAAGTAGGAAGTTGGGAACATGATAAAACAGAACTACTCAAAAGCACCCAGTGAAATAAACGTTGACTAAAACAGAATTCAGAACTAGCAAAGCTATTTTAGGAGTTCTCCTGATTCAAGAGGGAATCAATTTCATGGAAGGAAATCACCAGGCTTAACTCGGAGGAATAGAGATTAAGGTGGTCTGAAAAATAAGTAAAGCTTTAGTGTGTCACTTCAGAAACTGTGGCCACCGATTTACTTGTGTCCTCTCCAGCACTTAGTACAGTACATGGCATGTAGAAAGCAGTACTACAATTATTATTAGTAGTAATATTAATAATCCTTGGTATGCCAAAGAGCAGAACACCTACACAACATTCATTCAATCCCATTCATTGAGCATTTACTGTGTGCAGAGCACTAAGTGCTTGGGAAAGTACAACAATAAACAGGCACATTCCCCCAACCCCAGTAACATCAGTATCATTATTATTATTAGGTGGTACTTGTTAGGCATTTACCACGTGCCAAGCACTGTACTAAGACCTGGGATAGATAAAAGTGCTTGGCACAGACTAAGCACTGAACAAATACCATCATTATTATAAAAGATAATCAAGTTCAACACAGTTCATATCCCACATGGGGGTTACAGTCTTAATCCCCATTTTGATGATGCAGTAACTGAGGCACAAAGAAGTTCAGTGACAAACCCAAAGTCCCACAGCAGACAAGGGTCAGAGGCAGGATTAGAATCCAGGCCCTGTGATTCCCAGGCACACGCTCTTTCCACTAGGCCACACTGCTTCTCGACTTAACACTGTATTTCCAGAAATTGAAGGTAACCTAAATGCATAGTTGATTCTTCAAATTCGAGAGAATTTTCCAAAGAATCCGAGGTAATCTAGACTCCCTTATTGGCCATGTATGCAGGAGTTTCTGGTCAACTAGTATCCAGGGGCAAGGAGAGAGGGTCAGGGGAGTTGCCGGGCAGAGACATGGAGGAAGGAAAACCAGCTGGTCTTTGTCTCTCTTCCAGGTTCTTCTGTTTTACAGCCCTGCCACCTTCTCCCTCTGGCATTCATTCAATCATATTTATTTATTGAGCGCTTACTGTATGCAAAGCATTGTATGACCACAATAATGCACCTGTCATTCTAATCAACAGTACCTACAGAGTCCTTATGAAATAATATATTACAATTATTAAATATTATTGGTTATTAAATATGTAATATGAAACAATAGTAACAAGCACTACACTAAGCACTGGGACAGATCCCTGTCCCACAGCCTTAACCCCCATTTTACAAATAAGGTAACCAAGGCCCAGAGAAGTGACTTCCCAAGGTCACACAGCAGACAAGTGGTAAAGGCAGGATTAGAACCCAAGTCCTTCTGGCTCCCAGGTCTGTGTCCTACCAATTAAGCCACACTCCTTCCATTTAGTCATATTAATATTCTCCTATTAATTGCCCTTTCCTCCCCATAAATCTTTCCTTTATTCTCTGAGCAGTCACTCAATGGCTTTCACTGGACTCCCACCATGATATGAAACTCTTTGTGAGTGTATGTTGGGGGGGCAAGTTCTGCTTCTTAACTACAATGTTCTCTTCCTTTAATCAATCACTAATATTTATCAAGTAATTATTAGGTGCAGAGCATTATACTAAGCACATAGGAGAATACAGTATAACAGAGTTGGTAGACACATTTCCTGCCCACAAAGAACTAGTCTCCAGGAAGGGCAAATGGAGGAAGAACAGGTGAGCTTTCATACATTAAATCCATCTTACTGACCTTTCCTCTCTCTCTTCTCCTTCCAGCCATCTTCTTTCAGGAGCTTCTTCCTCAGCAGAACCTCAGAGCTCTTGAGGTTTCCCTTTGCCAGATCATACCCCTCTCTTTCTAAAGCCCTCCTAAAATGTCATCACCTCCAGCAGGCATTACCTAATTAGTCCTATCACCTTCCCAATTCCACCAGCCTCTCAGCCACTACAACATTCACCACTGCCTCCTCTCAGCTGTCTCTAAATTCCTCTCCACCTGTAGACCATCACAATCAACCAAACCCTGTCACCTGCTGGCTGGCATGCATTGCTTTCACTCAGTTCATCTCCCTCCCATTCAGTTGTATTTGTTGAGCACTTGCTGTGTGCAAAGCACTGTACTAAGTGCTTTGGGGAGTACAGTATAACAATAAAGACACATTCCCTGCGCACAGTGAGCAGTAAAAGTAGTTTTTAGATTTTGAACCCCATGAAGAGCAGGGATTGTGTTTAATTCCCACCTGTATATTTTCTTCCAGCACTTAGTACAGTGTTCTGTACACAGTAAACCCCAGTGGCATTTATAAGTGCCCACTTTGTACGGTGCATTGTAAAAGTCTCATGGAAAGTACAAGTGACATTATCCCTGACCATAAGGAGCTGATATTCTAAAGGGAGAAAAATGCTCTGTGTCCTACCAAAGTGTTATACTGTATTCTTCCAAGCACTTGATAGATGCATTATATACTTAATACATGATACCATAACTAATATACTTGATACAATTAATATAAAACCCCCTGCACACACTAAGCACTCAAATACTACTGATGAAATCATAGAGTAATTGGAGTAATTGAGTGTGCAATTGTATAAACATACATAAACGCTGAGGATGGGATAGATAAGTAACTATGTGCTGGAGATAGCTGATGGGTCTATATAACTTTGGATCCCGGGAGGTAATCAGGGGAGGCTTTCTGGAGGAAGACTTGTTAGAATCTGGGTTCTCCCTGGACTGAATTCAGGGTCGTGCTGCAATATACCCATAAACCAGGGACAATCCCAAGTTCCCTCTATCTATTAATCCATCAATGATATTGATTATAGAATTCTCTTCAGCTCCTCAAATAGAAGCAGTGTGGTCTTAGTGGAAAGACCCTGGGCATGGGAGACAGAAAACCTGAATTCTAATCCTGGCTCCGCTGCTTGCTTGCTTTACAGCCTTGTGCCTCAGTTACCTCATCTGCAAAATGGGGATTAAATCCTATTTAGACTGTGAACCCCATGTGGGTCAGGGACTTTGTCCAACCTGATTATTTTATATCTACCCCTGAGCCTAATACAGTGAAGCACCAAGTAGGCACTTAAATATCAAAAATAAACACCAGAAAAAGGAAGTCCAAGGAATTTGGTCTTACTCTGCTTGTGCTGTCTTGCAATTCTCCATATCTTGCGTATGCAATAGATGTATAATTGAAGAGTTTTCCCTTGGTGTTGAGACCTGTCATTTTTACGTTTCTTCAACTGATCCCTACAACCAAAATAAATTGTGTGTAGCAATGGAAGATTACTTCTAGTGGCATCGAGGAGGGGTAAGAATAGGGTGACCTATAAAACTAAGCTTGGCTACATGGAATTCATCTATTACATTTACTCAGGGAATTAATTGCCTAATGCAGGCTCAAGCCCTGCTAGGGCCAAAATGGAAGGATTTAGTTAATCTGGATTTATGAGACTTGAGCTGCAAATATGTGCCCTCTTTTTCTCCTTGACCAACAAACAGAAGGCTTTCAACTAGAAGCTCTATATTCTGCCCCTACAGAATCGCATGCATCCTGAGCACGTTAACTACAAAGTGGATGAAGAGGCCTTCGCCATCTCCCTCAATGACAAAATGACCCAAAGATAGCAATTTCCTCTGATGTTCAATCATTCAATGAAACACAGCATGGAATGTTTCAATCGGTTGCTAAGGCAACAAGATTACCGCAAAGGAAACAGACTTGAAGTCAAGGTAGTATAGCTGAATAAAATAAAAGTGTTATCTCCTGAACGCTCCATCCCACCCCACCCGGCATTTAGCCAAACATAAAGAGAACTGCTTTTGTTGTCCCTGCTGGTTTCATAATCAAATATTTGATACCTTAATGAGAGTAAAACAGAAATCTTATTCCAGCTGAAATACGAACCAAGACCACCTAAATGAAGTGTTCTTAAAGTGGTGTAATTCATAATTTCAACTGATCGATACCCCATGCAGCGGTCAAACCTGTTATCCCAGAAAATGCAGTTCTTTTCTTCATTTTTCCTTGGAAAACAGCTGAGAGGGCTTAAGCCTTAAATTCCAATTTGCAAATTGTTGCAGAGGAGTCAAAAGGCACAATGGCTTGCTCGGCTATAGTAAGGTCAAAGCACCCAATGGCATTTTATAATATTTTTAATAAAGGGCAGGTTTGAAATCCAAGCCTTACAATGAAGGATTAAAATTGCACCTCATCAAGTATTTATAAAGGGTATGTTTTGTGAGGTGACATGATACAGACACCAGTTCAGGTGGCTTCATTAATCAGCTTTCTGCTAAATCACATGAAGCTCAGAACGCTGGAACTGGAACACATCTGGAAGTACTTTAGACTGATTCAGACAATTGTACACCTCAAGGAATTTCCCTGCTTTATGCTAATGAGAATGGAGAAAGACCGAGAAAGAACACAGAAAATAAACATTTAACATGGCAGAGTGTCCTGAATGAGCTCAACAGCTCTGATTATGACCTAAAAGATGATCACTAGCGGAGCCAGTTAAGCGTCATTCGTCTTGACAGGTTCTTTTGGATTAAACATGAGGTGGTTTTGCTACACCCAAGGATAGAGGGTACGCTTCTAACAGCCATTTGGACATATGAAACGGAAAGCACTGTAATCATTGGAAAGGCCGCGGTTGACTAGAACTCTCAAACACTCAGCGAGCTCTCTGATAAAAAAAAATATTCAGGCAGAGATAATTCAGTTAACAAAACACGTTCTCTCCAGTCTATGAGGTTTATGGAAAAGAGAGATAGTCTTTAATTAAGCATCACAAATAACTGGAGACTGAAAACACTGAATCAAGGGAATAGTATTCTTCTTTCTTTCAAGCAAGAGCCAGTCTGCCGTTTTAATAAAGGTAGCTGAATTCTTCCTGGACATTAATAGCCACTTTGACAAGCAGAATAATTGAGCGATACAGTTTTGTCCAGAGCGTGACATAAATCAACATACCCAACTGACACTCTCGTACCCAGCGAAATCAACAGAAGAATTCTCAGAGCCTTACCTTCGGCCTTTGATGCCAAAAAAAATAAAAGAAAAACAAAATGAACCCAGAAGGGACTGTTTTAATAGTTTAGGTACCTCTAGTCATAATAGATACTGCATGATGCCAAGAGAAAGGGTATTGTGGTTTTAATGAAAGTAACTGTGGTTGGTTTTCTAAACTGGTCTTGCCAGTGAAGTGAACGTGTGAGACGTTACTCAGATATATCTAACCTTCAGACTGTGAGCCCCAAGTGAGACGGGGGCCGTGTCTGATCTGATTGTAGCGCTTAGTAGCCAGCACGGTGCTCGGCACATAGTGAGCGCTTAACAAATAGCACAATTATTTCGTTTCTATTATCGAGAGATTGAGAGTAGTCTTGGGTGGCACCCCTGCCATTCCTATGGCTACGGAGGAAGAAGCCGTCAATGGGCATCCCATAGGGCACCGTCCCCAGGGGTCTCTGGCCGGTCGCCGGCTCCGGACACCTTTCTCGGGCCAGCAGGCCGAAAGGCGCCCAGCAGGGAGCCCCAGACAAGTGCACCTCGCACTCTATCCCTCCCCCATCTTGGCTCGCTGTCCCAAACTGGAGGGTCGTTTCCCCCTAGGAGAATTTGCGCTTCTTCATGGCCTCCGCTTTGACGGCCAGGGTCTTGGTACAGATGGTCAGCAGCACAATGAGGACTCCCACCAGGAAGGCCACCACGGGCCAGAGGAAGCAGTGCAGGAGGACGATGTCGTCGTGAGTCCGCCTGAGGAGCACGTCGTCTGGTCTGCAGGGCGGACAGGGAGAAGGGAGCCGAGGGGAGGGGAAGAAACACCAGATCAGCAAGCTGCTAAAAAACAGTCCTTCCGAGCCGTCTGGTAAGGGAAAAGGCATAGCCTGTCAGTAAGAAAACAAAACCCATACTCGCTTTTATCCTTTATAATAATAATTAGTGATAATTATTATAATGGTATCTGTTAAGCGCTTACTACATGCCAAGCACCGTCCTAAACACTAGGGTAGACAGGTTGGACACAGTCCGTGTCCCACATGAGGCTCACACTTACAATCCCCATTTTACAGATGAGGGAACTGAGGCACAGAGGAGTTAGGTGATTTGCCCAAGGTCACATAGCAGACAAGTGGCAGAGCTGCGACTAGAACCCAAGACCTCTGACTCCCAAGCCCACGTTCTTGCCACTAGGCCACACTGCTTCACGCCCGTCAACAGTTCAATCTGTGGTATTTTAATCAATCAGTCGATTCGATCGAGTGCTTACTGTGGGCAGAGCACTGTCCTAAGCACTTGGGAGAGTACAGAACAGCAGACTTGGTAGACACATCCAGGGAACTCTCATTGATTTATTTATCGGTACTGTAAGTGAACATTTGTGATACACTCTCCAAATCAGATGTCCAACTCTAAGAGGCATCTGGCAGGCAACGTGGCAGAGTACAAAGCACCAGGGTTGGGAGCCAGGAGACCCGGATTTTAGTCCCAGCTCAACTACTTAATAATAACAATAATAATAATGGCAGTTTTTAAGCACTTACTATGTGCCAAGCAGTGTTCTAAGCACTGGGGGGATACAAAGTAATCAAGGTGGTCCCACGTGGGGCTTACAGTCTTCATCCCCATTTTACAGAGGAGGGACCTGAGGCCCAGAGAAGTGAAGTGACTTGCCCAAAGTCACACAGCTGACAAGTGGCAGAGCCGGGATGAGAACCCATGACCTCTGATTCCCAAAACCGGGCTCTTTCCACTGAGCCACGCTACTTCCTTGCTATGTGATCACAGTTGGTCACTTAACTTCTCTGTGCCTCAGTATCCTCGATGGTTGAGAAGCGGTGTGGCGTGGTGGATCACGCACGGGCCTAACAGTCAGTAGCATGTGGGTTCTAATCCCAACTCCATCACTAGTCTGCTGAGTGGCCTTGGGCAAGTCATTTCACTTCTCTGTGCCTCAGTTGTCTCATCTGTAAACTGAGGATGAAGACTGTGAAACCCAAATGGGCCAGGGACTGTGTCCAACCTGATTACCTTGTATCTACCCCAGCACTTAGAATGGTGCTTGGCACATAATAAGTGCTTAACAAATACCATCATTATTATTAAATGTGGATAAAATACTCATGTCCCTCCCTCTTAGTTCTGTGGGCCCAGAATGGGACGGGACTGTTCATTCTAATTATTGCACACTGGCACCAGAACTTAGCACAGTGCTTGGCACTTGGTAAGTGCTTAACAAATACTATTATCATTATATTACTCGACATGATGATGATGATGATGATAATAATAATAATAATAAAGGCAGTGGGGAATACCTGACCTTCCCTTTAGACTGAGACCCTATATGGGACAGGGCTTCTTTTCTGCACTGAGAAAGTATTCAATAAATACCACTGGTTGATTGATTGATTGACTGATTGATTTGTGTTTACCTCAGCACTTAGAACAGTGTTTGCGACAGTAAAAATAGCTTAACAAGTACCATAATTATTATTAATAATTTTTTATCTCATTAAGGAAGAATATATAACTCCTTCGGATAAAACTAGTAGCGGTAAAAAGGAGCCTTAATCAATTGACCAATCGATGGCTTTATCAAGCACCTACTGATTGCTGAGTACTGACCCACAGAAGCAAGACACAAATTTCCTGCAGGTAATAATGTAACAAATGCAGGATAATTTAGGAAATGACCAATTCGTTCCACAGTCAGTGGTTAAACCATAAAACTAGCCCATCTGGGCAACAGTAAAGCCATGCATTGAACAAATGGCATAATGAACATAAAGAAAATTTTTAACAGGACCCTGTCTTGGATTTCATTTTATTTATCCATCAATCAATCCTACTCATTGAACGCTTACTGTACGCAGAGCCCTCTACTAAGCATTTGGGAGAGTACAATGTAACAGAGCTGGTAGAAACATTCCCTGCCCACGATGAGTTTATAGTCTAGAGGTTTGCGAGGCAGATGGAAATGGCAATTGTGGCATATCCCTGGAGCTAGGAGGGTTAATGTAGAGCTGGTGTATGGGGGAAAGAGGTGAACCAAAGAGAGCAGACAAATGTCAGGGTGTCAGAGGGAGCAGGATCTCTGTTCCCTCTGCCCTATACTTTCCAACCCCAAATTGGCCCTTCTCCAGCTCTACTGCTGAGAAGAAATAAAGGGAAAAATAAAGGATAGGGCTTCCTGGGGCCTCAGAAGAGATCATCTGGGTCATTCGCAAAGCTAGCGATAAACTAGATTTTTTTTTACGGTATTTATAATAATGGCATTTATTAAGCACTTACTATGTGCAGAGCACTGTTCTAAGCGCTGGAAAGGAGAAGGGGGGTCCCCAGACCAGACGGAGAAGGGGGTTGTAGACAGAGAATCAATCAATCGCATTTATTGAGCACTTACCGTGTGCAGAGCACTGTACTAAGCGCTTAAAGATAGTGGAGATACTGGGGATCAAACCCGGGGCCTCATACATGCAAAGCATGCACTCTACCACTGAGCTACATTTGTTAAGCACTTACTATGTGCCAGGCATGGTACTAAGCACTGGGGTAGACATGGCCCACGTCCCACATGGGGCTCACAGTGGAGGGAGGGGGGTTTAATCCCCATTTTACAGAACAGGAAACTGAGGAACAGAGAATTGACGTGACTTGTGCAAGGTCAAACAGCTGGCAGTGTTAGAGCCAAGACCACAACCCAAGTCCTCTCTCTCCCAGGCTCGTGCTCCTTCCACCAGGACACGCTGCTTCCCCCTGATTCTCCCAATCTTTGGAACCCTGCAAATGCCAAATATGAAGGCCCCTAAATCCATAGTTCCCCTGAAATACCATGGACCTTGCTTCCTCCAACACTTCCCAGAAAACCTGGCCCTGACTCTCTGAAGTGTTGCCTTCCATAATGGTATTTAATATTGGCATTTAAGTGCTTACTATGAGTCGAGCACTGCAGTAAATCAGGTTGGATGCAGTCCCTGACCCACATGGGACTCCCAGTCTAAGTAGGAGGGGGAACAGGTATTATTCCATCCCCATTTTACAGATGAGAAAACGGAGGCAGAGAGAAATTAAGTGAATTGCCCAAGGCCTCACAACAGGCCAAGTGGTGGAGCTAGAATTAAAGCCCAGATTTTCTGGCTCCCAGGAATGCAATTTTTCCACTAAGCCTCGCTACTTCTATTCCACCCCAGTCCCACTGTATCTTGACCACGATGACCTCTCGCCCACATCCTGCTTCTGACTTGGAACACCCTCCCTCCTCAAACCCGACAGAGGATGAGTCTCCCCCACTTCAAAGCCTTATTGAAGGCCCACCTCCTCCTAGAGGCCTTCCCTGATTAAATCCTCCTTTCCTCTTCTCCCTCTCTTCTGCATTGCCCTGTCTTGCTCCCCCCTCCCGCCCCAGAGCTCATTGTGGGCAGGTAATGTGTCCTTAGAGCGTACTCTCCCAAGCTCCTAGTAGAATGCTCTGCACACAGTAAGCGCTCAATAAGATTGACTGGCTGAATGAATGAACTCACTCAGAGCCGGGAATCCGGGAATTTTCCATTCAATTTGCTATTTTAGGTAAAGGGAATGCCCGCTAGGTGGGGCACCACATCCAATGTGCGGGACGGAGGAGCCCCAATTCCTTAAATTATCCTGTGATAAATGACCTCATTCATTTTCCCCAGTGCAGGCTGGCGCAATCCCAGGAATTCTACCTCTAGAAAAATCCTATTCCCCATGGCTCCACCACACCTTTCCATTCCCATTCTCTCACCAGACCCCGAATAGTGAAGGGGGTCACAGACTCTTTAGACGTCACTGTGTGTATACAAATATTTAAGGCCTCTAAAATGTTTTGGGGCCTGAATAATTCAGATATCGGTAAGTGCGTACCCCATAGAGGAATGAACAAACCAACTGGACAGTGGGCATTTTCTTCCAACTGTTGCTCAGGAGACCTGAAACCTCAGGTCCTTTGGGGGCAAAGTGATGCCAAGGAAATATTATGATCCACAGGGTAGACAATGTCCATGTTTGTTCTGAGCAGCAGATGGCCCCCATGGAGCTGGCGGAAAGGTAAAAAACTATTAGTTCACAGCCACTTTTTATGCCTTGCTCCCATTCCCAGAGCGACAGAGATGAAGACTCAGATGGGAGTAGCAGAGGGTTATACGCACCCCCAAGCTCGGTCTCGTCTATCTCGCCGCCGACCTCTCGCCCACATCCTGCCACTGGCCTGGAATGCCCTCCCTCCTCAAATCTGACAGAGGAATACTCTTCCTGCCTCCAAAGCCTTACAGAAGGCCCATCTCCTTCAAGAGGCCTTCCCTAAGCTCTCCTTTCCTCTTCTTCCACTCCCTTCTGTGTCACCCTGGCTTGCTCCCTTCATTCATCCCCCCTCCCAGCCCCACAACACTTAGGTATATATCTGTAATTTATTTATTTCTATTGAACTCTGTCTCTTCCTCTATAATAATAATAATAATAATGGAATTTATTAAGCGCTTACTATGTGCAAAGCACTGTTCTAAGCGCTGGGGAGGTTACAAGGTGCTCAGGTTGTCCCACGGGGGGCTCACAGTCTTAATCACCATTTTACAGATGAAGGAACTGAGGCACAGAGAAGTTAAGTGACTTGCCCAAAGTCACACCGCGGACAATTGGCAGAGTCGGAATTTGAAACCATGACCTCTGACTCCACAGCCCTTTCCACTGAGCCATGCTGCTTCTCTAGATTGTAAGCTCGTTGTGGGCAGGGAATATGTCTTTTCTGTTGTTCTAGTGTACTCTCCCAAGCGCTTAAAACAGAGCTCTGCATACAGTAAGCGCACAATAAATAAAAATAGACTGACTGACTGAAACTGCAAAGGACTCGGGGGCAGAATCCCGATGCAGCAACACGCGGTCTCAGCTATTCTCCATCGAATGGGACGTGGACCTGGGGGGAGAGATGTTCCCTCCTCAAAACTGCCTTAGAGGTTCCGGCGGGGCAGAAACTGGAAAATTGCTCCTTTGTGGCCCTGGTCTTCTGAAGCAAATTTGCTTGTCTTTATCTTTTCAATCTTCTCCAGGCACCTGTCACCATATCTTCCTCCCCCTTATCTTTAGAAACCTCCTATGGACCAGGGACTCTGACTGAATTATCTTCCTCGTAGCTAGCAGAATGCTGGCAGGGCATGGCCTATTAGAAGCAGCATGGGCATGAAGACAAGGGAAGAAATAAGCATCTCAGATCCATCACTTACCTCCAGTGACTATGGAAAAGGAACTTAACTTCTCCAGGCCTCAATTTCCTCATCTGTAAAATGAGGATGAAATACCCATTCTCCTTCCCCCTCAGTCAGTCAGCCAGCCAATCGTATTTGTTCAGCATTCACCCGGGGCAGGGCACTGTACTAAGTATTGGGAGAGTACAATAGAGCAATAAAACAGATACATTCCCTGCCTACAGTGAGCTTACAGTCTCTAGGGAGAGATGGACATTAATATAAATAAATAAATGAATTACAGATATCTGTGATTTAGACTGTGACCCCTCTGTGGGTCAGGGACTGGGTTAGATTTATTGATCTGGTATCTGCCCTTGTGTTCAGTTCAGTGCTTGGCACGAAGTAAGCCTTAACAAATACCACAGTTATTACTATAATTATTATTAATAGCATTATCATCATTATTAGTATTATCACAGAGTAGGTGCTTGGTTAAAAACTCTTGAAAGAATGAATTTTTTTGGACTACAGTTTGATTTCTTTATGTCCAGCCTAATTTCCTTTTTGTTCTGTACCTGTGTAACTGCGCTGTGGCTTCCAGGCTAGGGATGAGATGAGCGCTTGGAGAGATATGATCCAGGAAAGCTAAACGTTTGAGGGAAGAAAGCTGGGGAAGAATTTCGGAAAAGAACTCAGAGTTGGATCAAAGCCAAACACATGGAGAAGCTGGTTTAGGATGAAATATGTATGAGATGACCAGAGGGACTTGAGTTCAGTGGTTATGTTGCCAACTTGGACTTCCCAAGCGCTCTGTACAGTGCTCTGCACACAGTAAGTGCTCAATAAATACGACTGAATGAATGAATGAATGGAGAGGATGGTATTGAGGGTGTTGAATTGGGTATTAAGAGAAGGTAGTTTGGGTACAAAATGAGGCACGATGACTTGAGAAAATTGGAGGGGGTGAAAAAATCAGTCCAGGGGGGCAGATGGAACAGATTTTTTTGAAATGTTTTTTGTTATGATGTGCCAAGCACTGTACTAAATGCTGGGGTAAGATACAAGATAATCAAATTGGATACAGTCCATGTCCCACACAGGGCTCACAGTCTTAATCCCCATTTTACAGATGATATAACTGAGGCCCAGAGAAGTGAAGGTCACACAGCTGACAAGTGAATGAGCCGGAATTAGAACCCAGGCCCTTCTGGCTCCCAGGCCGGTGTTCTCCCCTCTACGCCATGCTGCTTCTCTACACTGCCTCAACAGTGCTCCTCCTCTAAATCCAATTCCCTGCTCCTTTGTCCCTCCGCCATCCTGGTGCCCATGACCCCCTGCTCTGAATCACTTCCACAGTCAAATTCCCCCACTCCTGCACTTGGGGACAGAGAGCTACTGGTGAAAATCCAAAACACCTGTCCAAAGTCCACCTTTCAAATTCACTCAGACCTGCTACAGCTCAGCCTCCTCCTCTGCATCAGCAACGCTTCCCTAGTATTCCTCCCTCACCAACTGCCATGCTCAGGGCTCCCAACCATTCCAATTGTTAAATTTCCCTCTTGAAGTTAGTAATAATAATAGTATTTGTTAAGCACTTACTATGTGCCAAGCACTGTTCTGCGCTGAGGTAGATATAAGGTATTCAGGTTGTTCCACGTTGAGACTCACGGTCTTAATCCCCATTTTACACGAGATAACAGGCACAGAGAAGTTAAGTGACTTGCCCAAAGTCACACAGCTGACAAGTAGCAGAACCAGAAGTAGAACTCATGACCTCTGGCTCCCAAGCCCGGACTCTTTCCATTAAGCCATTAAGTTCCAGTAATTCTTCTACTTCTGCCCTAAAACTACTTTGTGGCAAAATGGTATGTGTTCTAGTGGAAAGCGATTTTCTGAGAGTCAGAAGACCTGGGTTCTAATCCCAGCTCTGCTACTTGCCCACTGTGTAACCTTGGGCAAATCATTTAACTTCTCTGTGCCTCAGTTACCTCATCTGTAAAATGGAAATTAAGACTGTGAGCTCCATGTTTGACATGAACTGTGTCCAACCATGTATCTTCCCCAGTGCTTAGTACAGTGCCCAGCACATAGTAAGCACTTAACAAGTACTTTTTTTTTTTAAAAAAAAGACCTAGGTTCTAATCCTTGTTCTGCCCCTGGCCTGCTGTATGATCTTGGTAATTAACTTAACTTCTCTGTGCCTCAGTTTCCTCATCTGTAAAATGTGGATTCAATACCTGTTCTCCCTCCTACTTACACTGTGAACCCCAACTGGGACAGAGGACTGTGTCAACCCTGATTATCCTATATCTACCCCAGTGCTTAGTACAGAGCTTGGCACAGAGTAAGCACTTAACAAATACCACAATTTTTGTTACTATTATCAGGAGTAAAAGCCACTCCATTGCCTCCTCCCTGCTTCTCTGGACCTCGGTTACCTCATCTGTAAAATGGGGATTGGGTCTGTTAGCCCCGCATGACTAATAATAATAATTATTATTACTATTATTTGACTCCAGTTGCCTCCTGTTCCCCGACCATAGTGGTCTTAAAGAAGCCAAGCAAAACAGCATCCCCTCTACAGCTGGTATACACTCATTATGCAGAGCTCTGACAAGTCACGGTACACAGTCATATGATCCATTGTTACACAACGCTCACTGCTATTCTTTTCTCCCTCTCCCTACAGAGATGACTTAGAAAACTACAAAGCCGAATCCAATTCTTTGTCCCTGGGCGGATAGGAATGTCACAGAAAACTAATATGAGACACAATCAGCGATCCCACCACTGCAATGTGGGTGTGAGAGTCTGCCTCCCGAGAGATAACGGTAAACACCTGATGGAAAAGAAAAATGCATGCTAGCGGGGAACTAGTAAATGCTTATGAAAGCAGGGTGGATCAGAGTCTGAGGAAAGGAGGTGGGAAGGTGTTTCCCAAACTGGAATGTAGTTCAAATTAGGGGAATTTTAGAGTTCTGCCTGACTTACCCTGATTTCTCCCCCTCCCCAGCTCTTTAAAAAAAAAATTGTCATCTTGATTCGTGCTGACCTAAACACTGGGGTTGTGGTAATACTATTTATTTCCTAGAATATGAATATTCCTAAGAATACTTCCTAGTTTATTTCAAATGTACACTGAGAAACAAATTGAGAAAGGATTGCTACTACTTAGGTAATATGTATGAACACCTTCATTTTTACCAGTATAATTAAGCAAAGTGTAGGAAATAGTTGTCTCCTCACCAAACTCATATGTACTTTGTCAGGAATTGAGCATTTAGTTTTTACCAATTTTAACAATGTTTTCCTTTTCATTGGTCACCACAGTCCACTGACTTTAGATCTACTTGGGAAATCCACTGACTTGAAGTCCACTGACTTGAGAAGCAGCGTGGCACAGTGGAAAGAGCCTGGGCTTTGGAGTCAGAGGTCACAGTTCAAATCCCAGCTCTGCCAATTGTCAGCTGTGTGACTTTGGGCAAGTCACTTAACTTCTCTGTGTCTCAGTTACCTCATCTGTAAAATGGGGATTAAGACTGTGAGCCCCCCGGGGGACAACCTGATCACCTTGTAACCTCCCCAGCGCTTAGAACAGTGGTTTGCACATATTAAGCTGCTATCATCATTATTATTATTATTATTAAGTGCTTACTGGGGTACAGAGCACTGTACTGTGCATTGGGAGAGAATATAGAGTTGGAAATTAGACACAGTCCCTGTCTCTTGGTGAGCTCACCATCTAGATACAAGATAATCAGGTCAGATAATAGCCCTGTATCACACTGAGCTCACAGACTAAGTAGGAGGGAGAAGTAGTTAATTCCCATTTTCCAGATGAGGGAACTGAGGCCCAGAGGAGTTAAGGGACTTGCCTCAGGTCACACAGTGGGAAAGCGGTGTACCCGGGATTAGAACCCAGACCCTGTGACTCCCGGCCCCTGGTCTTTCTCCCTTGGGCAAGTCACTTTTGGCTCAGCGGAAAGAGCCCGGGCTTTGGAGTCAGAGGTCATGGGTTCGAATCCCGACTCTGCCAATTGGCAGCTGTGTGACTTTGGGCAAGTCACTTAACTTCTCTGTGCCTCAGTTACCTCATCTGTAAAATGGGGATTAAGACTGTAAGCCCCCTGGGGGACAACCTGATCACCTTGTAACCTCCCCAGCACTTAGAACAGTGCTTTGCACCGAGTAAGCGCTTAATAAATGCCATTATTATTATTCGCTGGGCTTCAGTTTCCTCATCTGGAAAATGGGGATTGAGACAGTGAGCCCCACGTGGGGCAGGGACTGTGTCCAACCTGATTTGCTTGTATCTACCCTAGTGGTTAGTACAGAGCCGGGCACATAGTAAGTGCTTAACAAATAATAATAATTATTGGGTGCTTAGTACAGTGCTCTGCACACAGTAAGTGCTCAATAAATATGATTGATTGATTGGGCCATGCTGCTAGTCTATATTTGTCTACCCCTCTCTATCCTGAGAATCCCATGTGGGATAAGGATTATGCCTGATCTCTATCTACCCAGAGTTTATCACAGTCCTTGGCACAGAATAAGAGTTTAATAAAACCACAAGTAAACAACTAATCTGGGTGACAGGAAACATGGTAAATTTCTGCTCATCTCTTGTGTGTGCATGTCATTCTTCCTCACACTGTGATCTAGGGCCCTCACCTCAAAGCCAAAATAGGGATATTGTTAGATTGTGCATGGATTAGCAGGATAGCCTAGATTAAGCAAAGTCGCCTGGATATGCCAACAGGGACCTCCGACACTTGAAAATGCCAGACAGGATTAATCTTACTGAAGAAGTCCTTGCCCTGCCAATGTTGTTGTACGTGAATCTTGAAAATGCAAGCTAAATTAACATTGGAAATTTCTGAAACCAACTCTGATTCTTTCCCCAAGTCTGTCAAATACTCCCAAAATGAGGTATTTTTAAGCTTCCAAATTGCAAACCCAAATGTAATGAATATAAATAGCTTATGCTCTTTGATAGTGTAATATGTGATTCTGCATAAAATAAGGCAGGTTCCGTGGAATTTCAATCTAGCATTAAAACAAAAGTCTGGACACTAGTTATTATGCATTGCGCTTGATTTTCCCCTCTCTGATAAGCCCTGTATTCACAAATCCAATCGATTCTATGCAACCTTTCCAGAATTCCTCCCTCCACTCCCTCCTCTGCCATCATATGATCCACACACTTGTTCTACCAATCAGTGGTGCTTACTCTGCGCAGAGCACTGTAAGAATAAAACAGAATTAACAGGTACGTTCTCCGCCCTCAACGAGCTTGCAGTCTAGAGACTCAACTACTGCATCAGCCTCCTCGCTGACCTCCCCCCATCAGTCCACACTTCACTCTGCTGACCGGATCATTTTTCTAAAACAGTGCTCTGCACAAATCTCCCTGCTCCTGAAAAACCTCCCAAGGTTGCCTGTTCCACTCCGAAATCATCCATCGTCATTAGGGAACTCGATCACCTCTGGCCTCTATTTATCATCAATCGTATTTATTGAGTGCTTACTATGTGCAGAGCACTGTACTAAGCGCTTGGGAAGTACAAATTGGCAACACATTTATCCTCTTTCTCCCCCTCTCTCAAACCAGTTTACACACTGTGCCTTGTTCTGGTCTCCTCACCCCGCCCATTTTGTGCTCATACCTGTCATCCTCCCTAAAACTCCCTTCTTCTTCACAACTGTGCATCTAGCTTTATTTCTATTTGTTCTGACGACTTGACACCTGTCCACATGTTTTGTTTGGCTGTCTGTCCCCCCCTTCTAGACTGTGAGCCCGTTGCTGGGTAGGGACCGTCTCTATATGTTGCCAACTTGTACTTCCCAAGTGCTTAGTACAGTGCTCTGCACCCAGTAAGCGCTCAATAAATACGATTGAGTGAATGAATGAATGAACTGGCAGATTGCTGTCCTCCCTTTTGAATCAGATCTCCTCCAAAAGGTCTTGCTGATTAATCTCTCAACTCCAATCAATCAATGGTATTTATTGAGCACTTACTGTGTGAAGAACACTATACTAAGCGTTTGAGGGGGTATGATACAACAGAGCTGGTAGACAGGTTCCCTGCTCACAATGCACTTATCTCCCCTAAACTGTCATTTCAGCACAATTATGACAATTATTTCTATTATTATTACTATTCAGCATTTCTGCTCCACTTAGGCAGTTAAATACTCAGAACCCCCATAGATAAATCCATCCTTTTTTCCATCTAAACTGCTACTGTGTTAATCCAAGCACTGGATCCTTGTTAATCCTATCCTGCCTGGATTACTGCATCATCCTCCTTGCTGACCTGCCTCTTCTCTCTCCCCACTCCAATCCATACTTCACTCTGCTGCCCGGGTCAGTTTTCTATAAAGCCTTTCAGTCCACGTTTCCCCACTCCTCAAAAACCTCCATTGTGGTTGCCCACCCACCTCCACATCAAACAGAAACTCCTGACCATCGGCTTTAAAACATTCAATCGCCTTGCCCTCTCTTAACCTCACCTCTCTACTCTCCTATTACAACCCAGCCCACAAACTTCCCTCTTCTAATGCCAACCTACTCACTGTAGCTAGATCTCGTCCTCTATCTCGCCGCCAACCCCTCGCCCACGTCCTGCCTCTGGCCTGGAAGGCCCTCCCTCTTCACGTCTCACAGACGACCACTCTCCCCACAATCTCCTCCAAGAGGCCTTCCTCCACTAAAGCCCTCATTTCCTCTTCTCCCACTTCTTTCTGCATCACGCTTTCATTTGGATTTCTACTGTTATTCATCCCTCCCTCAGCCGCACGGCCCTTATGTGGTACAGTGCTCTGCACACAGTAAGCACTCAATAAATACGACTGAATGAATTTGTTTATATTAACGTCCGTCTCCCCCTCTAAACTGTAGGTCGTTGTGGGCAGGGCATGTGTCTGTCTATTGTTCTACTGTCCTCTCCCAAGCACTTAGTACAGTGCTCTGCACACAGCAAGCGCTCAACAAACACAATTAATTAACTGATTACTATTCTCCCTCTTACTTAGACAGTGAGTCCCATGTGGGAAGCAACATGCTTGGTGGCTACAGCACTGGCCCTGGGAGTCAGAAGGTCATGTGTTCTAATTCTCATTACGCCACTTGTCTGCTGTGTGACCTTGGGCAAGTCACTTAAATTCTCTGGGCTTCAGTTACCTCATCTGTAAAATGGGGACTGATACTGTGAGCCACAGGGGCCATGCCCAACCCAATTTGCTTGCATCCACCCCAGTGCTTAGTACAGTTCTGGCACATAGTAAGCACTTAAATACCAGAATTATTATTATTATTATGTGGGGCCTGATTAATCTGTACGTACCCCAGCATTTAGTTCAGTGCTTGGCACACAGTAAGCGCTTAACAAACATCACGATCACCTGCCTTGGCTAGTCCATTATTCCACTCTAGCCCTGGGCTCCATCTGCATGACACTGCCCTGATATCTAATACTCTTCCCAATGGACACTAATACCAGTGTGTTGACTGGTTTCTACTGGCACAGATTTTGCTGTCTAGCACTTTTACCACCACAACAACTGCAGCCCAGTATAGTCACTGATAGTAATAATATCATTTATTAAGCACTTACTATGTGCAGAACACTGTACTAAAGCTGGGAATGCAGGTGGGAACTAAATGTGGACTCCGTCCCTCAAGGGGCTCACAACCTATGAAGAAAATTAATTGGTGAAAGAAGTAAAAATGTCTGGAAGCAAGCTCCTGGAACAACTCCTGAAGAACATCATTAACCTGGTGTCCCCACTGTGGTATTAGGTTGCCATGTGACCCGTCAAACACAATCCTGGCTTCCTCTCAGTTATTTTCGACCTTACATAAGCAGTTAACTCCACTGTTTAACCTAGCCACTGCAGTTGTTTTAGTAATAATAACAATGATGGTATTTGTTACGCGTTTACTATGTGCCAAGCACTGTTCTAAGTGCTGATGTAGATACAAGGTAATCAGGTTGTCCCACGTGAGGCTCACAGTCTTAATCCTCATTTTACAGATGAGGTAACTGAGGCACAGAGAAGTGAAGTGACTTGCCCAAAGTCACACAGCTGACAAGTGGTGGAGCCGGGATTAGAACCCACGACCTCTGACTCCCAAGCCCGGGCTTTTTTCACTAAGCCACGCTGCTGAAAACTCCTAATCAGTGGTGTTTATTGACCACTAACTTTGTGCAGATCACTTTTCTAAGTGTTTCGGAGAGTATGATACAACAGACTTGGCAGATATTCTGGCATATATCCTCATCTGTAAAATAAAGATTGAGACTGTGAGCCCCATGTGAGCCAGAGACTGTGTCCAACCTGATTTGCTTGTATCCACCCCCGCTCTTAGGACAATAATAATAATAATAATAATAATAATAATATTACTATTATCATTATTAGAGCAAGGAGCTAGAGGCCCAACGATTCAGGGCTGGAGCTGTTGTTCGTGGGGTTGAGATGTTCCACTGTGGTGGCACTGGCTGGAATATCAGGCTTCCGGTGAGTCAATCCCATTAGACTCTAAACTCCTTGAAAGCAGGGATTGTGACCGCCAACTGTATTGCAATAATAATAATAATAACAATAATAATTGTCCTTGTTAAGCGCTTACTATGTGCCAACACCATACTAAGCACCGGGGTAGATACAAGACAGGTTGGACACAGTCCCTGTCCCACACGAGGCTCAAGTCTAAGTCGGAGAGTGAAGTGTTTAATCCCCATTTTACAGATGAAGCATAGAGAAGTGAAGTGACCTACCCAAGGTCACACAGCAGAAAAGTGGCAGAGCTGTGATTAAAACCCAGGTCTTCTGGCTCCCAGACGTTTGCTCTTTTCACTAGACCATTCGGCTTTCTACTAGGCCACACTGGTGCTTAGTACAGGGCTTTGCACAAAGAAAGTGCTCAATAAATACCACTTGACTGATGGATGGACAGGAGAGGAGAGATTTAAGGTTGTGCTCTTTAAATTCTCCTTTTCCCCTCCAGCAGCAAGCCACACCGCGTGTCCCACGGGATGACTACCGCTCCGGTTATATGATTCTCCTGATTGTTATCACCTTCCCAACAGTCAAATGAGCAAAACAGGTTAATAGGTTTCCTCTAAAGCACTGAGGTGCCTCAGCAGCCACTGTCCTATAAAGTCGAAGTGGAGTTGGGTGCCGGGAGGCGGCTGAAATACAGAATGTACGTCAAGCCCTTGGAATCCCCCAGAGAAAGGGGATGGGAGGTTGAGAATTGGCCTCAAACAGAATCGCAGTTTCGTTTGGCTTAGGTGAGTGACAACTGATGGCCGACAGGACGAAAGAACGCTCGTCTCTCCCCTTTTGTTTCATATCACTGACCCACGTAAGGGTGCGGGAGGGTGAAAGCGAGCCCCATGCGGGACAGGGACTGTGTCCCACCTACCCCAGCGCTTAGAACTATGTTTGACACTTAGTAAGCGCTTAACAAATACCCTAAAATATATTAAATAAATAAATGATGTCGGATCCGTTCAGAGTTTGATATATACTGAGCGCTTACTGTGTGCAGAGCACTGGCCTAAGCGCTTGGGAGAGTAGAGTTGGCAGGCTCCTTCTCTGCCCACCCGGAGTTTACAGTCTAGCGAGGAAGACGGACATTAAATTATTTGAGGTGGGGCCGAAGGCAGGGTGAATATCTAGGGATTAAAGGGAACCGATTCAATCTGCATGGGGAACACCGAAGGGAGCGGGAGTAGGGGAAAGGAGGGTTTAGCTGGTGATGGCCGATTGGGTGGGATTTAGGAAATAACAATTCCGTGTTTATCATGTCCCCGACCTTGATGACTTGGGCAATTTCAATCCTGTTCACTCTGACCCTTTGCATTTTCATCTGAAAGTCTCGTAATACCACCTGTTTTAAACACCTGATCATTTTCATTTCCTTTCTCCCTAGGTTTTTTGACTCCACCCTATCTTTTCTACGATATAACAATCATCTGCCAATAGTATTTCTGGTGCACATGTGCATTTTTTTCTATAATGGCAATGCTGCACCTTAAATAAGAACTAATAATCACGGTATTTGTTAAGCACTTACTAGGTGCCAGACTTTGTTCTAAGCACTGAGGTAGACACAATAATAACAATAATAATAATGGCATTTATTAAGTGCTTACTATGTGCAAAGCACTGTTCTAAGTGCTGGGGATGTTACAAGGAGATCAGGTTGTCCCACGGGGGGGCTCACAGTCTTACTCCCCATTTTACAGATGACGGAACTGAAGCACAGAGAAGTTAAGTGACTTGCCCAAAGTCACACAATCAGGTTGGACACAGTCCCCATCAGACACGGAGCTCACAGTTTAAGCAGGAGGGAGAACAGGCATTTCATCCCCATTTTACAGTTGAGAAAACTGAGGCAGGAGAGAAGTTAAGTGACTTGCCCAAGGTCACACAGCAGACAAGTGGTGGAGCTGGAATTAGAACCCAGGTCTCCTGACTCCCAACCCCGAAACCTTGTCTAATGAGAAGCAGCGTGGCTTAGTGGACAGAGCACGACTCTGGGGGTCAGAAGGACCTGGGTTCTAATCCCACTTCCGCTACAAGTCTGCTGCGTTATCTTGGGCAAGTTCCTTTACTTCTCCGTGCCTCAGTTACCTCATTTGTAAAATGGGGATAAGAACGTGAGCCCCACGTGGGACAGGGCCTGTGTCCAACTTGATTATCTCCTGTGCTTAGAACGGTGCTTGGCACGTGGTAATAACTTAAAAAGTACCATAATTAATATTATTATTACTGAGAGCCAGAATTTTGTTGGACTTTCTGATTGTTCCCACACATTAAGCCCGTGACTGGGGAAACGATCTGGAAAGACTCCCTGATCTCATTCCTGAGTCATGACTGCAAGTTCAGAGCCTATCACCGCATAATTACAATCTGTATTATGATCTCCTTCTTCCAGACTATTTAAAAAGGACTTTCCCAAACTGGTTCCAGCCCTGTTCCCTTAAGGGCATCGATACTTAGACCTCTCAGTCAGGAAAGAGGCCGTTTTCCCCAACCCATTGTTTCCTATCTTTTAATTGGTTTTCTCTCCTTGACGGTATGTTCTGTCCCACCCCAAATTAAAACAGTAAAAAACTTATGGGGAGACCTTATCCAAGAACTTTTGAAACCGTAGAAGAACTTCCATGGTTCTCTTCTACCAACATGCTCGTCCCGTCCTTTTGAGAACCTCATCATCATCATCATCATCATCATCAATCGTATTTATTGAGCGCTTACTATGTGCAGAGCACTGTACTAAGTGCTTGGGAAGTACAAATAGGCAACATATAGAGACAGGCCCTACCCAACAGTGGGCTCACAGTCTAAAAGGGGGAGACAGAGAACAAAACCAAACATACTAACAAAATAAAATAGACTAGATATGTACAAGTAAAATAAGTAAATAAATAAATAAATGGAGTAATAAATATGTACAAACATATATACATATATACAGGTGCTGTGGGGAAGGGAAGGAGGTAAGATGGGGGGATGGAGAGGGGGACGAGGGGGAACCTCATCTAATAATAACTGCAATAAGTAATAATTGTGGCATCTGTTAAGCACTTACTATGTGTCAAGCACTGTACTAAATGCTGGGGTAGATACAATAATAATAATTATTATTATGGTATTTATTAAGAGCTTACTAGGCGCTTATCACTGCGGTAGATACAAGGCAATCGGGTTGTCCCACGTGGGGCTTATCCCCATTTTACAGATGAGGTAACTGAGCCCAGGGAAGTGAAGTGACTTACCCAAGGTCACACAGCAGATAAGTGATGGAGCTGGGACTAGAACCCATGTCCTTCTGAGTCCCAGGCCCGTGCTCTAGTTCTTATGCCACCCTGCTTCCCTATGAGGCTCTCTTTGGTCACCCCTGAGTATTCCTTGATTTTCAAATGGCCCTACTGATTTCCTAACTTCCTGCTTTTGCTATTCTTTAGTGGTCCGGTTTAGTGGAAAGGGCAAAACACTGAGAGTCAAAAGGCCTGGCATGTAATCTCAGATCCACCACTTGCCTGCTGCGTGAACTCGGGCAAGTCATTTCACTTCTCCAGGCCTATTTTCTCTTATGTAAAATGGGATTCCAACCTGTCCTCTCTCGCCCTTAGATTGTGAGCCCCACATGGGACAGGAACTATGTCTGGTCTAATTGTATTGTACCTACCCCAGCACTAAATACAGTGCTTGGCACATTGAAAAGTCTTAACAAATGCAACCATTACTATACTTAGACACCAAAAATGTTCTCGTATTTCTGATTTACTTTATGCACCTTTTATGAGCTTTCCTACTCTCCTTATTCAAGAAAATTTCCCACTGAATAAAGAATAACTTTCCATGCTTTCTATAGTTTGCTTTACTCTTGTTCCATGGCAATTGGATTTGCCCCCTTTATTCACCCCTCCTTCAGCCTCACAGCACTTACATTCATGGCCATAATTTATTTGTTTCTATTAACGTCCATCTCCCACTCTAGATTTTAGGCTCGTTCCAGGCAGGGAACACGTCTACCAACTCGGTGACACGGACTCAGTATGCGCTGAAATAGGATCGATTGAGAACAAGTCCAAAGATGCATTCGAGAGGCTGTACCGAATGGAGAGAGGGGTCTATGCTTAGGGAACAAAAATTGAATGTGAATTGAAGCTGGGGGTTCAGAATTTGTCAACATCTGAAATCCCAAAATTAAATAATCTTCTAGAATTCTATCAGTGAGTTTAATGGCGTCTGTGACAGATTGTCCACATGGGTGGTAAAAGCCATGTCAGTTTTTTTTGTCTGACATCTCAGAAGGTCAGGCTGCTCCCAAGAAGTTCAGATCAGTTTCTGATACCTACGTACATAAACATAACTGATCTCCACGGCATCCCTTAAAGTTGCCGCTAATTGGCTATCATCCCCATTTTCAGAACGTGAAACTGAGGCCCAGAGTCTATAAGGAACGGGCCCAAGTTCATTTGGAAGGAAGCGGACTACAGATCTATGAATAGAAGCGAAATCCTCTAACTCCCAGCCCTCTGTTTCCTCACTTAGCTCACTGCCATCCTTAACCTTTTTGTCCTACATTTTGCCAGAAGGAATTCCTCTGGGGTTTGGTTTAATGGCTGTTTAAAAATATCATAAATGGAAAATAGCTCCATGGCAGTTAGGCTGTGTTGTTCAAATGCTTTTGCATGAAGTGCTCAAGACGCTTCCGCTAACTTACTCGTTCGTCGGAAAAATAAACCTTTTCATTCACATCACACTGAGCTCAATTCATAATTTTTCTCCGACCGTTCTTCGGGGGCATTGTTGGAGATGAAATCCTGAGCCAAGTGGATTTAACTTGGCATTCCTAATGCTCTTCTAATTCCCCTCAATACACGGGGGAATGTATGTTTAATAATAAGGGCTGTGAGATTTGTTAAGTTCTTCCTATGTTCCGAGCCCTGGGGTTGATACGGTATAAACGGATTGGACACAATTCATCTCCCACATGAGTCTAAGAGGGAGGGAACTTTCCGGCTCCCAAGGGAAGATGCAGTGACATGCCTAAGGCCACATGGTAGGCAAGTGGCAGAGCCGGATTAGAACCCAGGTCCTCTGATTCCCAGCCCTGGACTCTTTCCACTAGGCCACACTGTTTCCTTAGTGCAGAATAGGTCAAAGATTCCTGAGTCCAAGCTAGAATATTCCCTTTCATCTCCATCCAAACTGCTCCCGAGCACTTATCCTATCCTTCCCTGATGTCTGCAACAGCCTCCTTGCTTACCTCCCTGTCTCCTGTCTCTCCCTTCTCCAGTCTTTACTTCACTCTGCTTCCCAGATGACTGTTGAAAAATCATTCAGTCCATGTCTTCCAACTCCTCGAAAATCTCCAATTGTTGCTCATCCACCTCCACATCAAGCCGAAACTCCTTACCAACAGCTTTAAGGCTCTTTATCAGCTCGCTCCCTTCCTACCTTACTTCAGTGATCTCCTCCTACAACTTAATCGGCACATCCCGCTTCTCTAACACCAACCTACTCTGTACATTGATCTCATCTATCGTACTGCCCCCTCCTTTCCCAGGTCCTCCTCAGGCCTGGAATCCCCTCCCCCTTCATAATAATAATAATAATAATAATAATAATAATAATAATAATAATAATAATAATGGCATTTATTAAGCGCTTACTATGTGCAAAGCCACTGTTCTAAGCGCTGGGGAGGTTACAAGATGATCAGGTTGTCCCACAAGGGGTTCACAGTCAATTGCCATTTTACAGATGAGGTAACGGAGGCACAGAGAAGTTATGTGACTTGTCCAAAGTCACACAGCTGACAATTGGTGGAATCAGGATTTGAACCCCTGACCTCTGACTCCAAAGCCCGTGCTCTTTCCACTGAGCCATGCTGCTGCTCATAACGTCATCATCATCAGTGGTATTTATTGAGCACTTACTGGGTGCAGACCACTGCACTAAGCACTTGGGAGAGTACAACAGAGTTGGTAGACACGTACCTTGCCCCCAAGGAGTTTACAGTCTAGAGGAGAAGACAGATAGTCCGCCCACTCTCCCCACCTTCAAAGCTCTCCTAAAAGCACATCTCCTCCAAGCGTCTTCCTTAATTAAGTCGTCATTTCCCCTTCTGCCTTCATTAGTAGAGAAGCAGTATGGCCTGCTGGATAGAGCACTGGCCTGGGAGTTAGAAGGACCCGGGTTCTAATCCCTGCTCTGCCACTTGTCTGCTGTGTGATCTTGGGCAAATCACTTCTCTGCTTCATTTCCCTCATCCGTAAAAGGGGATTAAGACGGTGAGCCCTACGTGGGACAGGGACTGTGTCCACCCCGATTATCTTGTATCTACCCCAGAGCTTAGTACAGTGCTTGGCACATAGTAAGCACTTAACAAATTCCACAATTATTAGTATTATTCTTATTATCACCCATGCACATGGCTGTGTACACAATAAGCACCTTGATACTCACCCAGCCCCATAGCACTTATGTAGGTATCCTTATAATCTACCCTATCTTTAATTCATTTTAATGTCTGCCTCCCCTGGTAGACCGTAAGCTTCTGGTGGGGAGAGGTGACATCTACCAACTCTACTACACTGTACTCTCCCCAACCGCTCAGTACAGTGCTCTGCCCACAGTCACGACTCAAAAAATACCGCTGATTGATGAACTGAATCCAATGGCAGAGAACCTCTCACCTGTCTGAATCCTGTTTCCGACAATCAGCGACTAACAATCCTGACCTCTGGCCCCAGAGAGGAGTATCCAGGGAAAGATCCGTATGGGAGTCCAAGGAGTGAACCGGAGAACTCGAACCCAAGAAAAGCAGAATCGTTATTGCTACCTTTCCTGGTGACACACATAGGGAGCTTGCCAGTTTGGGAGATATCTTGGAAATCTTGTGTACTTTCCTCCTCATTCCCCACGTTGAAGAAGAGCTCACACCGACATCTAAGGATTAAGTCCCTCCTTGTTTGTAGATTTCTGCAACCCATCAGTGGTATGTATTGAGCGCTTGTTGTGTGCAGAGCACTGCACTAAGTGCTTGGGAGAGGATGCTGTAAGAGTTGGTACAATTGTACTTTGCAAGCACTTAGTACAATGCTCTGCACACAGTAAGCACTCAATAAATACGACTGAGTGAATGAATGGACGAGCTCCCTGCCCACAACCCCCCAAGGTCTGAATGCATTTCCATTTCTCATGACTTTGAATAGGTGAAGTGGAGATATCCTTCATGTGGCCATGTTCGCCCCGAGTCTCGGCATGTATGCAGGGCCGGGGGCCTTGGGATCTCTCTCCCCAAAAGAGGGATGTATCGAAAACACGGAGGAATGTAAGCTAACATCCCCCGATCCACATAAGTGGCAAGAAAACCCTTGACAGCACTCGTCTCCACTATGGCGGGCAGATGTTCTGCTGATTGTTGACCTGATATAATAAAGCAGAGAGATCCCTGCACCTGGTGGTCCTCTCTCTTCTGACCAAGGACTGCAGTTGGTGCATAATAACAATAATAATAGTAAT
Organism: Tachyglossus aculeatus; assembly: GCF_015852505.1. Lineage (NCBI taxonomy): Eukaryota > Metazoa > Chordata > Mammalia > Monotremata > Tachyglossidae > Tachyglossus > Tachyglossus aculeatus. The sequence continues at coordinate 19,502,780 of NC_052079.1, read as the reverse complement.
AATAATAATGGAATTTGTTAGCACTTACTATGTGCCAGGCACTGTACTAAGCACTGGGATGGATACAAGCAAATCAGGTTGGACACAGTCCCTGTCCCACACGGGGCTCAAAGTCTCAATCCCCATTTTACAGATGAGGGAACTGAGGCCCAGAGAAGTGAAATGACTTGCCCAAGGTCATATAGCAGACAAGTGGGGGAGCCGGGATTAGAACTCATGACCTTGTCTCCCAGGCCCATGTTCTATCCACTACACCATGCTGCTTCCCAGGGGAATGTTCCCAGGGAAATCAGCTCAAAGCAATCAATCAATGAATTAATTAATGGTATTTGTTAAGCACTTACCATGTGCCAGGTACTGTACTAAGCGCTGGGGTGGATATGAGAAAATCAAATTAGAAGCAGAAGGGAATGGGAGAATCCTGCCATGCAGCCAATCACAGACTTAGAAGCCTCCCAGGAGCTTCCCTCTCCCTTCTGCGTTTTCCACGCACTTGAATCTGTGACCTTTGGGCATTTGATATTCGCCTCACCCTCAACCCCACAGCACTTATGTACATATCTCTCCATCCCCCCATCTTACCTCCTTCCCTTCCCCACAGCACCTGTATATATGTATATATGTTTGTACATATTTATTACTCTATTTATTTATGTATTTATTTTACCTGTACATATCTATTCTATTTTATTTTGTTAGTATGTTTGGTTTTGTTCTCTGTCTCCCCCTTTTAGACTGTGAGCCCACTGTTGGGTAGGGACCGTCTCTAGATGTTGCCAACTTGTACTTCCCAAGTACTTAGTGCTCTGCACACAGTAAGCGCCCAATAAATGCGATTGATGGACTGATTGATTGATATCTTTAAATGATTTACTACACATTATTTATTTATATCAATGTCCGTCTCCCCCACTAGAATGTAAGCTCATTGTGGGCAGGGAATGTGTCTGCCAAATCTGCTGAACTGTACTCTCCCAAGTGCTCAGTATAGTGCTCTGCACACAGTAAGTGCTCAATAATGTACATATTCTATTTATTTATTTTATTTTGTCAATGTGTTTTGTTTTGTTCTCTGTCTCCCCCTTCTACACTGTGAGCCCACTGTTGGGTAGGGACCGTCTCTATATGTTGCCAACCTGTACTTCCCAAGCGCTTAGCACAGTGTTCTGCACACAGTAAGCGCCCAATAAATACAATTGAATGAATGAATGAGTGAATGATAAACACCATTGGTGATGATGAGGAGGAGGAGCCACCTGGGAACTTTAACAGCCAAACAGAAGTTCCAGAACCTGCCACTCTACCTTTAATTTTTCATTTTTAATTAATAATAATAATGACATTTGTTAAGCGCTTACTATGTGCAGAACACTGTTCTAAGCGCTGGGGGGGATACAAGGTGATCAAGTTGTCCCACGTGGGGCTCACAGTCTTAATCCCCATTTTACAGGTGAGGTAACTGAGGCTCTGAGAAATTAAGTGACTTGCCCAGGTCACACAGCAGACATGTGGCGGAGTCGGGATTTGAACCCATGACCTCTGACTCCAAAGCCCATGCTCTTTCCACTGAGCCACGCTGCTGAATTCATCTTGAGTCTCCTACATACATAAAATCCTAGATTCCTGCCAAATACAGTTTATTCTGAAAAACGAATGGTAAACTTTTAAATACATTCAACACAATAGAATGAGCTCGGTAAGCTCCTGCTTATGATTCATTCAGATTTTCAGATTCTGTCTTTTCATCTATAATTTTCTATTTCCCTCCTCTTTAGAATGTTCCTTAAGAAGTTTTTAGCGGCTAGCTCCTTGAAAAACATCTTAAGAGGATTTTCTTTTACATTCATATTTTCGGAGTTAGAGTTAGGAGATCAAGCATGTTTGCAAACCTCTGCCAAAATAAACCACTTGTGAGCCCTTAGCAAATACACTTTTCTTATCTGCCATGGTAACCGATTTTCTATTAATACTGCAACTGCGCCTCGTCTGCTTGTTTGATTCTTTTTAATCAACATCCACCTTTATGATTTCTCCAGAAAGATTGATTTGCCTCTGAAAATGCCTGCAGATGACTCCTACATCACCATGAAGAGACACCACACTATGACCTCCTTGAGGGCAGGGATCATGTCTAAAACTCTGCTGTACTGTACTTTCCCAATAATCATTATTATTACTGGGGAATGAGTTAAGCCCTCTCAGAGTCGCATCTGGAGAGTTTCCAGTACTCTCCCAGTCACGACTACCAGAGGGAGAGTCAAGCAGAGGCCAATGCATTCCACTCTTATCTTGGCCAGTGGTTAGGGAGTGGAAAGCAATCCTCTACAAGTCAAAACTCACCCATGCTGGGCAGCAGCAGCACGGGAGAGAGTCGAGAGTGGAGACTCAATTTTACTGTGCGGAAGGAGGCGGTGATAACCCACTTCGGTATTTTTACCAAGAAAACTCTATGGATCCACTACCAGAACGACTGCCGATGGAGAGTGGGGCATTCCGGGAGACATGTGTCCCTGGAGTCGCTATGGGTCGGACACGACTCGACAGCATACGACGACAATGAGTTAAGCACTTGCTATGGTATTAATTATAATTATTGTTATTATTATTCCCCTATATATAATTTATTTTGATGTCTGCCTTCCCATCTAGACTGTAAGCTCCGTGGGAGCAAAGATTATATCTGCTAACTCTCAACTGATTAGTTTGTATCTACCCCAGTGCGGAATACAGCGTTTTTTTAATGGTATTTGTTAAATGCTTACTTTGTGCCAGGTACTGTATTAACCAATCAATCAATCAATTGTATTTATTGAGCGCTTACTGTTTGCACAGCACTGTACTAAGCGCTTGGGAAGTACAAGTCGGCAACACATAGAGACAGTCCCTACCCAACAGCGGGTTCACAGTCTAGAAGGGGGAGACAGAGAACATAACCAAACATACTAACAAAATAAAATAAATAGAATAGATATGTACAAGATAGATAGATAGATAGATAAATAAATAAATAAATAAATAAATAGAGTAATAAATATGTACAAACATATATACATATATACACTGGAGAAGATGCCAGTTAATCATTTTGGAGCCAGTCCATGTCCCTCATGGGGCTCACAGTCTCAATCCCCGATCTACAGATGGAAGAACTGAGTCACAGAGAAGTTAAGTGCCTTGTCCAAGGTCCCACAGCAGACAGGTGGCAGAGCCGGGATTAGAACCCAGATCCTCCGACTCCCGGGCCTGTTCTCTTTCCACTAGACCATACTGCTTCCCGCATGGCCCACAGAGAGCACTTTTATTACTACTCTCTCAAGCGCTTAGTACAGTGCTCTTCTCACAGTATGGGCTTGAAAATGATTATTATTACTATTATTATTATTTATTATTATTATATGGAATCTTGAAAACTAGTCTCATCCAGAACTCCCCAAATGCTTGTGTACCAAGGTGCCATGGAGAACAGAACATGTACATTCGAGATTACCCCTTAACAGCACACATATCCACCCAAATAACCACTACAGAGAAGAAGCATGAGAAGGAGCGTGGTTTAATGGAAAGAGCACAGACTTGAGAGTCAGAGATTGTGGGTTCTAATCCCGGCTCTGCCGCTGATCAGCTGTGTGACTTTGGACAAGTCACTTGACTTCTCTCTGTCTCAGTTCCCTCATCTGTGAAGTGGGGATCAAGACTGTGAGCCCCACACGGGACAACCTGATTACCTTGTATCAATCCTAGTGCTTAGAACGGTGCTCGGCACATAGTAAGTGCTTAACAAATGCCATTATTATTATTATTATTATTATTATTATTTATTAGTAGTAGAAAGAGCATGGTCTTGGGAGTCAGAGGTCATGGGTTCTAATCCCAGCTCCGCCAATTATGAGCTGTGTGACTTTGGGCAAATCGCTGGACTTCTCTCTGCCTCTGTGACCTCATCTGTAAAATGGGGATTAACCTGATTACCTGTACCTACCCTAGCGCTTAGAACAGTGTTCGGCACATAGTAAGCACTTCACAAATGCCATCGTTATTATTACTGCACACCATGGAGCCAAGATGGCTTCCCCGTCACCAGAGGAGAGAAGAGAACCTAAAAGAAACAGCCGACAACACGTCAACGGCCCCTTCGACACGCCTTCCTCCTCGGAGGATGACATTCTGCAGAGAATAGCCTGCCCGACCAGGGATCCGAGACACGGTCCGCCCCGCCGTCTGACGGTAGTCACCGCCGGATTGGAAGCGAGAAGAATGGCAAAGCTCCCAGACCTGATGGTATACCGGTGAAGATGTCAAGCAGGGAGGGGGTGTTGAGCTCAGACATCTGCACAGACTCTTCTTTAACATACGGAACACGGAAGATACGTGACGAGATTTCCAAGCTGCCACCGCCACGACCATATTCCAAGAAACGGAAAATAGAGCTAACAGCAAACGCGTTCTACGGGCCATAATGCTTTCCGTGGCTGACAATCGCCCGGCTATATTTTATCTGGACTGACTCGGTTCACCATAGGCTCCTGGATCTTAACACAGCTTCAAACTACAGCAGGTCGTAATAGGTACAACGACAACAATAATTGCGGTAATGGAGTGCTGACACTGTATGGAGTGCTGGGATACCTTGGACAGAGTCCCTGTCCCACGCGGGGCTCACAGTCTCAATCCCCATTTTACAGATGAGGTAATTGAGGCCCAGAGAAGTGAAGTAACTAGCCCAAGGTCCCACATCATCAGCAGCAGCAGCAATCGTATTTATTGAGCGCTTACTATGTGCAGAGCACTGTACTAAGCGATTGGGAAGTACAAATTGGCAACATATAGAGACAGTCCCTACCCAACAGTGGGCTCACAGTCTAAAAGGGGGCTCACAGTCTAAAAGGGGGCCCACAGCAGTCAAGTGGTGCAGCCAGGATTAGAACCCAGGTCTGTGCTCTATCCATTAGGCCACGCTGCTGGGGACGTGTCTGTCGACTCGGTTGTACTGTACTTTCCCAAGCACTTAGTACAGTACTCTGCATACCCTAAGCGCTCAATAAATTCCACGGATGGATGGGTTGATGGGAGGCTTGAGTGTACTAAGTGCTTGGGAGAGTACAACAGAAGCAAGAATCAAGGGAAGGACACAATAAATCATTTTTCTCTCCACTTGATTCTCGCTTGGGTTGTGGAATACAGTGAAAACAGGAGGAGGAACCAGGATTCAGGAGGTAGTACAAATATATCAGGATGGAAGAGCTGAAAATAAAACTGAATGCAAGGCTGACTATATAAATATACAAAGAAATAAAAATATACACATGTAGATAAATGCTAAGGGTGGGTGTTGGGTTGATGTAATTAAGATGTTGTGAATTACGTAGCGTAGTGGAAAAAGCACAGCCCTGGGAGACGGAGGAGGTGGGTTCTAATCCCAGCCCTGCCACAGGTCTGCTGTGTGACTATGGGCAAGTCACTTAAGCTTCACTGTGCCTCAGTTTCCTCATCTATAAAACGGGGAATTAACACCTGTTCTCTCTCTGTTTGGACTGTGAGCCCCACTGGGGGACAGGGACTTTGAACAGAGCCTTTAGTAAAGTATCTGCCCCTTGGCGTGCTACATAGAGCACGGGCCTGGGATTCAGAAGGCCTGGGTTCTAATCCCGGCTCCGCCGCGTGTCTCCTGAGTAACCTTGGGCAAGTCACTTCACTTCTCTTTGCCTGTTATCCCATCTGTAAAATGGGGATTAAGACTGCGAGCCACACACCACACGCCACTGTGACCTCGGGCAAGTGACTCGCCCAAGGTCACACAGCAGTCGAGTGGCGGAACCGGGATTAGAACTTCTCTGTGCTTCAGCTTCCTCAACTGCCAAATGGGGATTCAATACCTGTTCCCCCTCCTCTTTAGGTTGTGAGCCCCATATATCCAAAACGACAGGGTCTGTGTCCGACCTGATTGACTAGTATCTACCCCGGTGCTTAGAATGGTGCTTATCACATAGTAAGCGCTTAATAAACAGCATGAAAATTAAAGGAGTGGAGAGAGAGAGGGGAAAAGCAGGAGACCAGCGATGTCTCAGAATGCACAGGCATTCGGTGACTTACCTCTGATACTGATTAAAATAGCAAGTGAATGGTTGAGAACCAATTTCATCTTTCCAGTACTGCTGCCAGTGCAAAACACTTTCTGAGTTCTTCTGGTTTTCTCTCTCACAAGGAGGAATATATGAACACTGGCAAAAAAAAAAAATAAAAAGAAGAGAAAGTAAAATTATTCAACTCCAAACCTGGATAGAAAAATTTCTAGAAAATCGATCCATCAGTTGAGCGCTTACTGTGTACACAGCACTGCACGAAGCTCTTGGTAGAGTATGGTACAATGAAGTTGGTAGACAAGTCAGTGCTAAGCGCTTAGTACAGTGCTCTGCACACAGGAAGTGCTCAATAAAGACGATTGAATGAATGAATGAAAGTCCCTGCCCACCATAAGCTTACAGACTAGAGGGAAATCTGAAAGTCTAGAAAATCTGATCTAAGGGGAACACACCGACACATGGTCAGGTCTGTGGGAAAATAAACACATATATTTTTCCTTGTCTTCTCTTACGGTGTCGAGTCGTTTGCGACCCATAACAACTCCATGGACACATCTCTCCCAGAATTCTCCACCTCCATCTGCAATCATTCTGGCAGTGGATCCAAAGAGTTTTTCTAGGTAAAAATACGGAAGTGGTTTACCATTGCCTTTTTCCGGGAATTAAACTCGAATCTCCGCCCTCGACTCTCTCCCATGCCGCTGCTGCCCAGCACGGGTGAGTTTTAACTTGTAGCAGATTGCCTTCCATCATCATCATCAATCGTATTTATTGAGCGCTTACTGTGTGCAGAGCACTGTACTAAGCGCTTGGGAAGTACAAGTTGGTAACATATAGAGACAGTCCCTACCCAGCAGTGGGCTCACAGTCTAAAAGGGGGAGACAGAGAACAAAACCAAACATACTAACAAAATAAAATAAATAGAATAGATATGTACAAGTAAATAAATAAATAAATAGAGTAATAATAAATAAATAGAGTAATAAATAGAGTAATAGTTCCACTCACTAGCCACTAGCCACTGGCCAAGCTAGGAATGGAATGGGTAGGCCTCTGCTTGACTCTCCCCGCCCTGTAGCCGAGACTGGTAGAGTCCTGGAAATTCTCCAGGTGCCATTCTGAGAGGAGTTGTTTTTCCTAGAGGGACAGAAACGGACACAAGTGTGGCCTATCCCAGGGACACTTCCTGATGGTCTGAAGGATGATCGGGAAGGACCACTGGAAATGAACTAACTGAGCCCCCCTTCCCTACCCCTCTAACCTTCCTCATATCGGGTCAATCGGCACCATTTCACGCAAGTCCCATCCCGGGAGAGGAAGAGCAAATGGTGGGAATTGTGTCTCCCTTAACCTGACTGGCTGGGCGGCTTTAGGGAAGAGTTAACTCTGAGATTTTATCTCCTTGGCTAATGCATTACCTTGGTTTTCTAGCTCTTGAGGTGCTTGGGCCATCATTTGATTAACTGACTGAATTCCCCATTGCACTCTCTAGACCTCTCTGATGTCAAGATGGAATGCCTTGATTTGTTCAGACAGTCTGTATCCTTCAGCCTTTCTGTAGGCTGAAGGAACTGTCAAAGTGCAGTCCTTGGATCATAATCAATTAATTATGGTATTTATTAAGCGCTTACTATGTGCCGGGCACTGTACTAAGTGCTAGGGTATATACAATCAATCAGGTTGAACACAATCCCTGTCCCATGTGGGGCTCACAGTCTCAATCCCCATTTCACAGATGAGGTAAATGAGGTACAGAGAAGTGAAGTGACTTGTCTAAAGTCACACAGCAGACAAGGGGCAGAGCTGGGATTAGAACCCAGGTCCTTCTAACGTCCAGGCCCAGAGCTGTTGCTCCCAACCCTGCTTTACTGAGCGTCGAGTTCAAGGGGAGCCACAGACAATCATGGCACCTTGCAAGTCTGGCCTTACCTGTGGCCAAATGTTCTCTGCTTTGTCAAGTTTCTAGAAAAGAGTACAGTGCTCTGCACATAGTAAGCGCTCAATAAATACGATTGATGATGATCCAACAATGCTGGGTCTTGTTCTACTCCTTCATCTTACTTTCCCTACCCCGCCATTTTAAGTAGCATGTCACTTTGGGGGCCAAGAAGGATCCAAATTTGTGACTTGTAAAGGAAAGGTCACCCTGACTCGCTCCCTTTACTCACCTCCCTCCCAGCCCCACAGCACTTTTGTAATAATAATAATGATAATGATGGCATTTGTTAAGCGCTTACTATGTGCCAGGCACTGTACTAAGTCCTGGGGTGGATACAAGCAAATTGGGTTGGGCTTAGTCCCTGTCCCACATAGGGCTCACAGACATAATCCCCATTTTACAGATGAGGTACCTCTGGCACAGAGAAGTGAAGCGACTTACCAAAGGCCACACAGCAGTCAAGCGGAAGAGTGAGGATTGGAACCCATGACCTTCTGATTTCCAGGCCCATGCTCTGACAACTGTGCCATCTGGAATTAATTTAGCTGTTTCCCCCTGTAGACTGTAAGTCTACTGTGGGCAAGGAAATATCTATTTATTGTTATACTGTGCTCTGCCAAGCATTTAGTACAGTGCTCTGTCCACAGTAAGCTCTCAGTAAATGCGACTGAATTAAATAAGTGAAAATCCCGTGAAAATCTCTACACATGGTAGCCTCGGCCCTCCTCTGAAGATAGAGGAGTCTGCTAGAAATAGAGGGGTCATTGTAGTGAGAACTGACATAAAGCAGTGTCACTGACTGGGACAGATCCAGGCCTGAGAGGTCAAAGGACCTGCGTTCTTATCCCGGCTCTGCCGCTTGCCCGCTGTGTGACTTTGGGCAAGTCATTAAACTTCTCATCTGTTAAATACGGATTGAGTATCTGTTCTCTCTCTTGCTTACATGTGAGCCCCATGTGAGGAGCAGAAGAGTCACTGCCTGCATCTTGCGTAGGCTCCTCATCACAAGGTACTGAGTTTGAGTCCCTTTAGCCCCAAGCTTCCCCGCTGCATTTGAAATAATGGGGCCTAATCTTTTCAGTTGATCCCGTGCGGATCTGCTCCATAATCCAGACCTCATTACCTTCCCCAGATCTGTTATTCCTTCCTTCGAGGGGGAGGTGACCACTCCATCCGTTACTCCTTGTGAGTGTATGCCTGTGTTGTATGAACTGTATTAACACTAAAATCCCTTCTTTCCTTGTAACAATAATGATAATAATTGTAGTGTATAAAAGCGCTAACTCTGTGTCAGGCACTGTAATTCACCTGTCTGTTATTTGTTTCGTTTTGTTGTCTATCTCCCCCTTCTAGGCTGTGAGCCCATTGTTGGGTAGGGACCGTCTCTGTATGTTGCCGATGTGTACTTCCCAAGTGCTTAGTACAGTGCTGTGCACACAGTAAGCGCTCAATAAATATGATTGAACGAACGAACGAAAATGTGAGACAGAGACTCTGGCTGACCTGTTTAACTTTCATCTACCCCAGCGCTTACCACAGTGCCTGACACAGAATAGGAGCTTAACAAAACCACTATTATTATTGTTCTATTATCTTCATTACTACAGGAAAAAAAGAAAGCAACTAGCCGAGGAAAAATCCAATAAGAATGTATTAAATGTGATATTAAATAACAATGGGAAACGTCTTACCTATATACCTACACATATATGAAAGTGGGAAGATACATGCACATGTATCTTCTCCGCCTTTTAGACTGGGAGCCCACTGTTGGGTAGGGACTGTCTCTATATGTTGCCAACTTGTACTTACCAAGCGCTTAGTACAGTGCTCTGCACACAGTAAGTGCTCAATAAATACGATTGATGATGATGATGTATTTGAGTTGAAGAATAATGCTTCTAACTGGGAGTGTAGCTGACAAGACCAATATGTGTCTGATAATAATAGTCACACTCTGTGCACATAAAGACTGTCCGTTACTGCCGTGTTGCATAGTGGCTAGAGCATGGACCTGCTACTCTAGGGTCACGGGTTCTAATCCCGGCTCCGCCACTTGTCTACCGGGTAACCCTGGGCAAGTCACTTCATTTCTCTGGGCCTCAGTTACCTCACCTGTAAAATGGAGATTTAGACTGTAAGCCCCACATGAGACAGGGACTGTGTCCGACCCACTTAGTAGAGTGCCTGACACACAGTAAGCGCTTAATAAATAGCGTAACTTTTATTCATTATTATTATTATTTGTTAGCCACAGCGTAGAGGGCCGTGTTGATTTCTCCCTGTGAAGTCTCTGCTCCAAGATATCTCGTCTCTCCCTGGAATAAAGGGGAGGCCTTCCCTCTCTCTGTCACACTGTCCTCGGGGACAGGGAAGCCCCCTCTATCATCAACGAAGGCCGAGCCTCGTTTCAGTGGGGAAAACTTAATACACCGAGAGCAGATCCAGAGGAACTGATGCCTGTGATTGTGGATTGGAGTGTGTTATTGGCAGTTGTGTGTCCCCTGAGGCAATGGGGGAAAAACACAAAATCATTTGCGGGATAAAACCCGTTCATGACCAAAGTGACTCTAATGCCAGTGCTAAAGCTGAGCACTTTCTACATCAAGGAGAAGATCTTGTCCAGAGGCTTGAGAAGCCTCATGGTTTAATGCACAGAGCTTGGACCTGGGATTCAGAAGGACCTGGGTTCTAATCCCGGCGCCACCACTTTTCTGCTGTGTGACTTTGGGCAAGTCACTTCAGTTCTCTGGGCCTCTGTTCCCTCATCTGTAAAATGAGGATTATGACCGTGAGCCCAGTGTGGGACAGGGATAGTATTCAACCGGATTACTCTGCATCTACCCCAGAGCTTAGAACAGTGCCTAACACATAGAGCTTAAAAAATACCACATATTATTATTGTTATTATTCAAGGCACTAGGCCAACCCTGTCCCACAGTATTTCCACTCCTTGCATACCTCCCATGCCTAGCCATAAATGCTCCAACACCTTCTTTCCATCTTTCACAATGGCCACCTCTTCCCCAACTCGTTCTTTTCTCTCCTCTCAAACTAACTGAATTCATTCGTTCATTCAATCAATCAATCACTCGTATTTATTGAGCGCTTACTGTGTGCAGAGCACTGTATTAAACACTTGGGAAGTACAAGTTGGCAACGTATAGAGACGGTCCCTACCCAACAGTGGGCTCACAGTCTAGAAGGGGGAAACAGAGAACAAAACAAAACATATTCACAAAATCAAATAAATAGAATAGATATGCACCAGTAAAATAAATAAATAGAGTAATAAATATAAACTCTCCAACACCTTCTTTCCATCTTTCACAATGGCCCCCCCACCTCTTCCCCAACTCGTTCTTTTCTCTCCTCTCAAACTGAATTCATTCATTCATTCATTCAATCAATCAATCAATCATATTTATTGAGCACTTACTGTGTGCAGAGCACTATACTAAACACTTGGGAAGTACAAGTTGGCAACATATAGAGATGGTCCCTACCCAACAGTGGGCTCACAGTCTAGAAGGGGGAGACAGAGAACAGAACAAAACATATTAACGAAATCAAATAGAATAGATATGTACAAGTAAAATAAATAAATAAATAAATAGAGTAATAAATACGTACAAACATATATACATATATACAGGTGCTGTGGGGAAGGGAAGGAGGTAGGGTGGGGGGATGGAGGGGGGAGGAGGGGAGCACTTTTTTTGAGCACTTACTGTGTGCGGAGCACTGTACTAAGCGCTAATTGAATCTCACTCCCAGCCCTAACCCAGTCTTTAACTTCCTTCAGCACCCAAATCCACCAGACCAAAGCTCTCCCCTCAGTGAAAACCAACCTCCTCCAGGAAGCCTTCTCAAAGTAATTCACATCACAGTTGTGATGTGAACCCAACACCCACTCTAAGCAGTTATATACATTTAAGTACAATTTAATTTACCTGTCATATATTTATCATGCACTGGCAAAGCAGTGTGGCTTAGTGGAAAGACCATGGGCTTGGGAGCCAGAGGTTGTGGGTTCTAATCCTGGCTCTGCCACTCGTCAGCTGTGTGACTTTGGACAAGTCACTTAACTTCTCTGGGCCTCAGTTACCTCATCTGTAAAATGGGGATTAAGACTGTGAGCCCCTCGTGGGACAACCTGTTTACCTTGTATCTACCCCAGAGCTAAGAACAGTGCTTGGTACATAGCAAAGCCCTTAACAAACACCATTACTATTATTACTATTATTAAATTACTTCTTCTCAATACATAATAATAATAATAATGGCATTTATTAAGCACTTACTATTTGCAAAGCACCATTCTAAGTGCTGGGGAGGTTACAAGGTGATCAAATTGACCCACGGGGGGCTCACAGTCTTAATCCCCCATTTTACAGATGAGGTAACAGGCACAGAGAAGTTAAGTGACTTGCCCAAAGTCACACAGCTGACAATTGGCAGAGCCGGGATTTGAACCTATGACCTCCGACTCCAAAGCCCGGGCTCTTTCCACTGAGCCACGCTGCTTCTCCACTGCTATACCCTTATTCTTCCTCCTGCTCGATTTATAAATGACTTTTCTCTTTCTCTCCCACTAGGGAACATGTGTCTTGCTTCTGCTGTGCTCTCCCAAGGGCTTAAGGAGATTAATACAGTATTTAACACTCACTGGGGACTCAATAATCCCATTAGCTGTAAGAAAAGGGTTGATTTGAGACATACTGTCAAGAAAGAAATGGCAACTTTTAGCAAACAGAATGAAGTTAAAAGACAGCAGAAAGTCAAAGCGATACGGCGTGGCTCCGTGGAAAGAGCCCGGGCTTTGGAGTCAGAGGTCATGGGTTCGAATCCCGACTCCACCGCAAGTCTGCCGTGTGACCTTGGGCACGTCACTTAACTTCTCTGAGCCTCAGCGACCTCATCTGTAGAAATGGGGATGAAGACTGTGAGCCCCACGTGGGACAACCTGATCACACTGTATGCCCCCCAGCGCTTAGAACAGTGCTTGGCACATAGTAAGCGCTTAACAAATGCCATCATCATCATCATCGAAGCTGACATCCAGGTTGCCTTGCCAACTTCAGGCCCAGAAAGAGTGGCAGGATTTCAATCCATCAATCGATGGTTTTCATTGAGCACTAAATGTGTGCAAAGCACAGTAATGAGCACTTGGGATAGAGGTGGTAAGCACATTCCCTACCCACAAGGAGCTTATCGTCGAGAGGAGCTTAAGAGTCTACAGGAGGAGCTTATTCTAGAAGAGGAGCACACAGTGTGGGGAGCAAGCATTGTTCGCGGAGGAATTCAGGATCACAGCCCTCAGGGCCTTCCCAACACAGGAATTTCCAAGCCTGATAAGGAGCTACTGTATGAGCAACTCGGGACCAGGACTGAAGAAGTGGGGTTGGGATCCCTCCAGGTAGGATGTTTTAGATGGTAGGTGGTTCCGAGAAGGAGCATGGCATAATGGATAGAGCCCGGGCTTGGGAATCAGAAGGTCATGTGCTCACTCATTCATTCTATCATGTTTATTAAGCGCTTACTGTGTGCAGAGCACTGTGCTAAGTGCTTAATCTTGGCTCCGCCACTTGTCTGCTGGGTGGCCTTGGGCAAGTCACATCAATTGTCTGGGCCCCAGTTACCCCGTCTATAAAAGGGGGATTAAGGCTGTGAGCCCCACATGGAACAGGGACCTGACCAACCCAATTTGCTTGTAACCACCTCAGTGGTTAGTAAAGTGCCTGGCACATAGTAAGTGCTTAAGTAAGTCTAAAATACGATTGATTGATTGATTGATTGTTCTCCGTCTCCCCCTTCTAGACTGCGAGCCCACTGTTGGGTAGGGACTGTCTCTGTATGTTGCCAGCTTGTACTTTCCAAGCGCTTAGTGCAGTGCTCTGCACACAGTAAGCGCTCAATAAATTTGATTGATTGATTGACCAGGAGGAGGCTGGGAAGGGGCCAAGTCTCCCCCTCCTTCAGCCCTCCCCACCTGCTCCATCCGGGACCTACGTCTGTCTGTCTGTCTGTAGTATTAGTATTATTTTGTGTGTGTGTGTGTGTGTGTGTGTGTTTCATGCTATTCATTATATGATAGCCCACTGTTGGGTAGGGACTGTCTCTACATGTTGCCAACTTGTACTTCCCAAGCGCTTAGCACAGTGCTCTGCACACAGTAAGTGCTCAATAAATACGATTGATTGATTGATTGCTTAATAGATACCATAATTATTAGTATTATAATTCTGCGGGAAAAAGCTTAAGAGCACATTGGAGGTTCACAGTATGGTCTTACTATCCAAATAAACCTAGAGAGCTAGAAAAGTAAAGGCATTTCTCCTACAGTGGAGTAGTTAAATTCGGGCAAACTCCCATGCTTTCCAAAAATCATGTTATCTCAATCATTTCAGAGAAAATACGGAGTTAGGGAGGAAATGGGTCAAAAATTGGAAAGAGTACATAGCTTCTATCATACTGGGTGAAAATCAAGACGGCTGTGGAAGACAGAAAAGACTTCTGAAAGAGAAGACTTCTGAGAAGCAGCGTGGCTCAGTGGAAAAAGCACGGGCTTTGGAGTCAGAGGTCATGGGTTCAAATCCCCGCTCCGCCAATTGTCAGCTGTGTGACTTTGGGCAAGTCACTTCACTTCTCTGTGCCTCAGTTACTTCATCTGTAAAATGGGGACTAGATTGTGAGTCCCCGTGGGACAACCTGATCACGTTGTAACCTCCCCAGCGCTTAGAACAGTGCTTTGCACACAGTAAGCGCTTAATAAATGCCATCATTATTATTCTGAAACCTAAATTCAAGCTCGTTGAAACTTCAGCTGAGCTTTTGTAGTTCCCCTGTTTCTGACATTTTTCTCTCACCTGACATTTACCAGTGTCCATTAGCGTCTCAAAAGGATTTAATTGGCACTGCCTAAAATGAATTTCTAGTAAACAATAAATGTTAAGTACTGGCCATGTCAATGAAAGATGGATAAAGGAATTTCCAAAAGGTCCTAACAACTGTTGGCAACAGAAATCCTGAATCTGGCCCATCACCTTAAAGCCAATTCACTATCCACACTCTTGTTATGATAATTATGTTCTCCGATTCTTCCATCATGTTCTAGGGGAAAGTGGATAGAGCCCAGGCCTGAGAGTCAGATGGACGTGGGTTCTAATTCCAGCTCCACCACTTGTCTGCTGTGTGACAGTGGGCAAGCCACTTCACTTCTCTAGGCCTCAGTTACCTCATCTGTTAAATGGGGATTAAGACTGTAAGACCCATGTGGGACAGTGACTGTGTCCAACCCGGTTACCTTATTTCTACCACAGAGTGTAGTACCGTGCCTGGCAAAAATACCACAGTTATTAACAAATACCACAGTTATTATTCAGAGTACTCAATGAAAACATGCACAACAGCAAAATAATAATAATAATAACTGTAGTATTTGTTAAGTACTTATTGTTTGCCAGGCACTGTACTAAGCACTGGGGTGGATATAAGCAAATCAGGTTGGACGCAGCCCCGGTCCCATATGGGGCTCCCAGCTTAGATCCCCATTTTACAGATGACATAACTGAGGCACAGAGAAGTGAAGTTCTTTGTTATATGTTGCCAACTTGTACTTCCCAAGCACTTAGTACAGTGCTCTGCACACAGTAAGCGCTCAATACATACGATCGATTGATTGATTGATTGATTGAAGTGACTTGCCCAAGGCCACATGGCAGACAAGTGACGGAGCTGGGATTAGAACAATAATTATTATTATTATGGTATTTGTTAAGCACTTACTATGTGCGAAGCACTGTTCTGAGAAATGGAGTAGATACAACGTAATCAGGTTGTCCCACATGGGACTCACACACTTAATTCCCATTTTACAGATGGGGTAACTGAGGCACAGAGAAGTTACGTGGCTTGCCCAAGGTCACACAGTAGAAAATGGCAAAGCCAGCATTAGAACTCAAGTCCTCAGACTCCCAGGCATGTGATCTTTCCACAAGGCCCTGCTGCTTTTCCAGTTTTGTTTACAGATACCCTGAGCAAACCGTATAAATCGCTTTAGAAGTACAGGTCCAGTGCAATTTATTTCGGCTGCATTTATTTCGGCTGCATCTTATTTCACGGCTCACCTATGAACTTAGATCTGTATTCTTTAAGCACTTGATATCCATCCCACCCTCAGCCCCAAAGCACTTACATACACATCCATACTGTATTTATACAATACAATATGTATTATGTATATGTATTTATACAATCTGTCACCCCCTCTAGACCATCAGCTCCTTGTGGATAGGAAATGTGTCTGTCAAGTCTGTTGCACTGTAGTCTCTCAAGCACTTAGTACAGTGCTCTTCATACAGTAAGTGCTCAATAAATATGACTGAATAAATACTCTTGATTGATCTCAAGAACAGACCAAAGTGTGATCTGTCATAAAATCAATTGGTTTGTTGAATGATAATGGAAGTTCAATTTTCATATATAAAAACCCAAATACTTGAACAATTTAGTCCTCTTATTTAATCAATACATTTCTAAAACGAGGGCCTAACATTTATGTTTTTTATAGAAATAAAAACATTACTGCATTTCTCAGATAAGGCCACCTTATCCTTCAGACGGAATGTTTAAAGCCTCACAGAACTTTTATGTCTCATATTTATGTTGTTAATTTTCCACTTTGATGCTCTGGAAAATCAAATAAACATCAACCAAACATCACTGAAGGGCAAAGCGTTAGAAATTAACGAGAGAAAAATAGATACGCCGGAGATCGTATATGGATTTGGATGATAAATGTGAATAAAATTTTTTAAAAGTAGCTATGGAAGTTGAGTGTTCATATTATTCCTCGCAATCTGAGAAAGTACCCACTTCCACGACTGTCAGAAATATCAGGTAACTACTAATGATCCTGTTGTGTCCAAGTTTAGTCTGCAATAATCCGTAAAAGGACACCGATCAGATGGATCAAAGTTTCTAGGATTACTTCAATATCCCTCGCAGATGAGAGAATTAGGGGAGAACCCGATGTCACCGAAAGCGTCAGGACTATGGTTGATATCTCCTTCTCCAATCAATGATTTTGTGAAGTCATGACATTCAAATCAGTTACGTCAGAGATTTCAAATCTAATGTTTAGTAGAGTACTGGGCATATAGTAAGTTCTTAACAATACCATTATTATTAATCAATACTATTATTCTTATTATAAGGAAAACCTCAGCTAGATCTGGGCCCTTCCAGGCACTGTTCTAAGCGCTGTGGTAGATATAAAGTAATCGGGTTGGACACAGTCCATGTCCCACATGGGACTCACGGTCTTAATCCTCATTTTGCAGATGAGGGAACTGAGGCACAGAGAAACGAAGTGACTCACCCAAGGTCACCCAACAGACAGGTGGCAGAGCCGGGATTAGAACCCATGAGCTTCAGATTCCTGAACCCGTTCTCTGAGCGCTTACTATGTGTCAGGCACTGTACTCAGTGCCGAGATAGATACAGGCTGATCAGGTTGGACACGGTCCCTACCCGACACGGGGCTCACGGTCTTAATCCCCATTTTATAGATGAGGTAACCGAGGTCAAGAGAAGTGATGTGACTTGCTCAAGGTCACACAGCAGACAAGTGGCGGAGCTAGGATTAGAACTCAGGTCCTTCTGACTCCCATGCCTGGGCTCTACCCAGTAGACCACGTCTGGGGAGTGGATCACTAGACCCTTGCCCCAAACAAGACCGCTGTACTAGAGCTTAGTACAGCAGTCTGCACAAAGTAAGGGCATGGAGAAAATATAAAGGGGAATAAACCCTTTTTAGTCTTTTAAACTGCTATTGTAAATCATTCTCTGATAACCACCCCACCTACAAACTGCATTGTTAAACGCCACCGTGCTTAAAAAGACTATAAATAGGGTCTCAGTAACTAAGTTCCATTTTGTTGTCAGTGAATACATTTTATCTGATTTTGCCACTGAGGAGGTTATACAGATCTGTTAAACTCTCAGTTCGTACCAATGGTAAAGAACAGACTGAAGTGCCTGGAATATGCTTTGGCATAAATGTAGTTTATTTTGGCTAGTTGTGGACAATAATATTTACTATGTTTTTGTTAGCTTTGCCAACAGGTCAATTATTTAAAAAGGGTCAATATAGAAGAAAAACTCCTCCATATCTTTTCCTGTGGAAACTGACCTTAGAGTTTATTTGGCCTTTAGAAAAAGCCAGAGAGTTGTCTAAGTCAACAATTGTAGTTCAGTCTAAGACTCAGGCCCTTTAAAAAAGAAATTTCTCATGATGCTAAAAATCCAAACTTCCCCTTTTAGACTGTGAGCCCACTGTTGGGTAGGGACTGTCTCTATATGTTGCCAACTTGTACTTCCCAAGCGCTTAGTACAGTGCTCTGCACAAAGTAAGCGCTCAATAAATACGATTGATTGATTGATTGATCCCTGAGGGTTGTTTAGAAATGGGCTTATCTGCCCAGGAGGAGGAATAGGCCTGGATTTGAACTTTCTCCTTCCCAGGCTTGGCTTGGGAAGAAAGGTCTAAATAACTCTTTTTGCTGTTTCTAGAAGTAAGCATCTACCAATGAAGTGGTCCATGAATTCATTGGCCAAGTTCCCTCGTAGCAAATGCTTTCACTACGCACCTTGAACAGAACGCTACAGTGAAATTAGGGAACGCTCTTCCCGTAATGCGCGTCGGTCTGGACGGAAGATGGTGGGAGGGGAAAAGGTTTTGCTCGGGGACGGACGGGGCGGGAGTTGGTAGGAATGCAAAATCCTTTCCAAAAAATCCCAGCATTCCTAAAGAATCGATTGGAGGAAGGCATCATTCTTCCTCCCTTCAAGGCCCTACTAAGAGCTCACCTCCTCCAGGAGGCCTTCCCAGACTGAGCCCCTTCCTTCCTCTCCCCCTCTTCCGCCTCTCCATCCCCCCATCTTACCTCCTTCCCTTCCCCACAGCACCTGTATATATGTATATATGTTTGTACATATTTATTACTCTATTTATTTTACTTGTACATATCTATTCTATTTATTTTATTTTGTTAGTATGTTTGGTTTTGTTCTCTGTCTCCCTCTTTTAGACTGTGAGCCCACTGTTGGGTAGGGGCTGTCTCTATATGCTGCCAACTTGTACTTCCCAAGCGCTTAGTACAGCGCTCTGCACACAGTAAGCGCTCAATAAATACGATTGATTGATTGATTGATCGATCATTCATTCATTCAATCGTATTTATTGAGCGCTTACTGTGTGCAGAGCATCGTACTAAGCGCTTGGAAAGTTAAATTTGCATCTAGTGCAGACAATTTTACAAACTGTGGCTGTGGGGATGGAAATGGATTCCATCCACCATAGAGTAAGCCTTTGGGGTAGCATTGGGGGGGAACTTTACTCATGTCAACAGCTCTGGCGGCCAGGCACTGGCTTGGCCAGAAGGCAACTTCTACTTTGGCAGAAGCACCTGGGACCTTCAGTTTCCCAACACCATGGCAACTATTAGGTGGTGATAAAACCTCCCAGCCAATATTTAAATGTCTCAGCCTGCCATGGTAACTGCAGGAGGGTTGCCCATCTGCCAGTTGTCATGGTGACACGCACTGGTATGGGAGAGGAAGAAGGACAAGTGCAGCACTCATTTAGAAATTGAAGGTGGATTTTCATCCAAAATGAATTAATCTCTTCAATCTCTAAACTTAATTGGACGTAAAGCGCTTCCAGCTCACATTAGTACAGAGGTCAATTGCATTCAGCTGTCAGAAAGCGTCCAACGATGATATTCGATCATTAATTTCACAACACAATAAACTACCATACTTTTAACTGTACAAACCACATGTTCTTATATTGTTTTTGGTTACTGGCAATCCCAAACTATATCCTGGTTTCAAAATAAACCCGCATGAATCAAAGGTAAAGGTTTTTTTAACCTTTTAAAGATAATTTTAAGTATGGCATTTTCGGTGATCTTTTTCCAATTTTCCCTGAAATATTTTTGGGATTACTATATCTTAAAATATTTTGGAAAAGTTTTAATAATGCTAGCCTATTTTCCAAATTACCTCAAGAGTACAGTGGTTGTTCCAGGGATATATGGCAGTCAAAATTTGGTTTGGAATTTAAAGCAATCAATCAATTGTATTTATTGAGCGCTTACTGTGTGCAGAGCACTGTACTAAGCGCTTGGGAAGTACTAGTTGGCAACATATAGAGACAGTCCCTACCCAACAGTGGGCTCACAGTCTAAAAGCACTTTTTTCTCTGTCCTTGAAAACTTTCTCGTCCCATAATGAATATTGAAAGTGGTAGAAGGCTAGATTCATTCATTCATTCAATTGTATTTACTGAGCGCTTACTGTGTGCAGAACACTGTACTAAGCGCTTGGGAAGTACAAGTCGGCAATATATAGATTGTTACTATCAATTTATAGATTGTTACTAGCAATGGCTAGATGGCTACTCATTCAAGTTTAAGCAAATTCACACTTGCTATTATGTGAATACAATATCTACCCATACGCTAATTTAAAATACAGTTGAAGTTAGTTGCAAACCATTCCCTTTACCCCATATCACATCATATATAACTTGTGAGGTAATTCTAAACAAAGTAATAGATTCAGTAATTTGAGTAAAAGGTGATTCACTGATTTTTCCTTGAAAATAAACATTTGTGTGAGAGAAATAGTTCTAGCTATTGCATTCTAGGTGTTTGAAGGTCAGATTGTGGTGTCGCATCTCATCAAATGTCCATGAAGCATGTTAATGAGTAATGTGTTTTCTTTAGAATTAATCCCTCCCTGTGCATAAACGCCAGACCGCCACTTTCCCGACTAAAAGACTTCATTTCCCTTACTCTTCCTTTCTCCGTCACCTATGTATCAACTATGTACTTGGATCTGTACCCTTGAAGTACTTGATATTCACCCCACCCATAGCACTTATGTACACATCCATAATTGATTTTAATTTCTCTCTCCCCCTCTAGACTGTAAGCTCCTTGTGGGCAGGGAACGAACTGACCAATATTGTTGAACTGCCTTCTTCTCTGTCTCTGTCTCTTTCCCTTTCGTTCCTAAATTCCTTTTTTCGTTTTTCTGGAGTCCTTCTTATAAAATAAGTAACGACGATGATGATGATGACTGTGGTATTGTGGTTAAGCACGTACTATGTGCAAGGCACTGCACTAAGCGCTGGGATAATAATAATAATAATAATAATGGCATTTATTAAGCTCTTACTATGTGCAAAGCACTTCTAAGCGCTGGAGAGGTTACAAGGTAATCAGGTTGTCCCTTGCGGGGCTCACAGTCTGAATCCCCATTTTACAGATGAGGGAACTGAGGCACAGAGCAGTTAAGTGACTTGCCCAAAATCACACAGCTGACAACTGGCATAGCCAGGATTTGAACCCATGACCTCTGACTCCAAAGCCTGGGCTCTTTCCACTGAGCCACGCTGCTTCTCTACAAGGTCCAAGGTACTTGGGTTGGCCACATTCCCTGTCCCACACTGGGCTCACAGGTTTAAACCCCATTTTACAGGTGGTTACTTGCCCAAGGTCACACAGCAGACAAGCGGTAGAGCCGGAATTAGAATCCAAGTCTTTATGACTCCCGGGCCCGAGCTCTATCCACTAGGTCATTGTGTTGGTAGTCCAAAAGGGGCTGAGCATGGGTACAGAGCAGGGGTGGGGAATTATATCGGCTGAAGGATCACTTAACCGATTCCACAGACCTGTCAGGAATTCGGAGCAGGAGATAGGGAGAGGGAGGGAAAAAGACAAGGGAATTTTGGTACTGTCACCCACTGTGGCTCTTAAATTGCTACAGGGTGGCTACGGTTTTGCCGACAACATCAGAGCAGGCTTGGAGTCTGCAAAAAGCCACGGTAGCTGAGGCTGCAATTGCCTGTATTCCATCATTTGATACCCAAGGCCAGAGAGATGCAGTTGAGGATCTGTATTGCATTTCCACTCCTCGTTCCAATCAATCAGTCATCGGTATTAATTGGGTGTTTTCTGCCTGCCGTGCACTGTATTGAACACTTGGAAGAGTACAATACAGTAGAGTTCGTAGACACGATACTTCCCGCAAGGAATTTTACAGTCCGGATGAAGAAACAGACATTAAAATAAATTACAGATAGGGGAAATGGAAGAGTATAAGATTATGTAAATGAATGTTGTGGGGTTGGGCAAGGGATGAATATCTAGTGCTTTAACAGGTACAGATCCAAGTGGTGATGCAGAAGGATTTATGTATTTATATATATATATATATATATATATATATATATACGTATATATATATATATATATATATAATGATGGTATTTGTTAAGCGCTTACTATGTGCCAAGCACTGTTCTAAGCACTGGGGGAGATACAAAGTAGTTAGGTTGTGCCATATGGGGCTCACAGTCTTAACCCCCTTTTTACAGATGAGGTAACTGAGGCACAGAGAAGTTAAGTGACTTACCCAAGGTCACACAGCTGACAAGTGGCAGAGCCATGATTAAGACCCTTGTCCTCTGACTCCCAAGCCCAGGCTCTTTCCACTGAGCCATGCTGTTTCTCCATAAGTATATATTTATATATATAAATTTATATAAATATAAATGTATATTATATAAATATAATAAATATATAATAAATATAATAAATATAATATAAATTATATATAAGTATATATATAATTATATATATAATTCTATTCACATATATAATTCCATTTATTTATATTGATGCCTGTTCACTTGTTTCGATGTCTATCTCCCCGCCCCCCAGACTGTAAACCCACTTTGGGTAGGGATTGGCTCTCTTTATTTCTGTATTGTACTTTCCAAACGCTTAGTACACTACGCTGCACACAGTAAGTGCTCAATAAATATGAATGAATGAAAGGGAAAATAAGGGAAATGAGGGCCTAGTCAGAGAAGACCTCTTGGAAGAGATATGATTTTATTGTGATTTACTTCATCCATATCCGGATCCCTCAAAACTAAGATTTGGTTATTTTTAAGTTTTGGCTTGTCGCTGGAGACCAATACCCAAAAGCAAAATGCTTGCTTTAGTATTGCAATCAGGGAGCGGTGATGATGGAGAAGCAGCGTGGCCTAGTGGATAGGCCTTGGAGCCAGAAGGACCTGGGTTCTAGTCCTGGCTCTGCCCTATGTCTGCTGTGTGACCTTGGGCAAGTCACTTCACTTCAGTGACCTCATCTGTAAAACAGGGATTAAGATCGTGAGCCCCATGAGGGACAGGGACTGTGCCCAACCAGATTACTTTGTATCTATCCTGGCGCTTGGAACACATAGTAAATGCTTAACAAATACCCTTTAAAATAATTGTACTCTCCCAAGTGCTTAGTAAAGTGCTCTGCAAATAGCAGGTTCTCAATAAAAACCAGCGACTGAACATGTGATTATTTTCCCATATGTGAATTAGGGAATATTCCAGAACCTCTGGAAAAAATAACATGAAAGTCCTTTAGTGCTGTAGACCATAATCTTTAATTTTTGTTAAAGAAGTTCAAGGCATAACATCACAACTTTAAATAAAGAGGGTTGTAATATGATTGATTGGGTCTTTTTTTATGTTATGTCTTAAGTGCTTACCATGTGCCAGGCACTGTACTAAGCCCTGAGGTAGATATAAGATAATCAGGTTGGACCCTGTCCCTGTCCCACATGGGGTTCAAAGTCTTAATCCCCATTTTTCAAATGAGAAAACCAAGGCAGAGTTATCATCGTCTATTAGAGTGAATTCTCCACTTTTTTGATTTATCTGTGCCAGATGCGTAACCTCTCACCCATCTGTGAGACTGCTTTCTCTCTATCCTTTTCTTATACTATGGACCCCCAAGATAGCACTCTTCAAGAGCAACATATTCATTTTATTATAATAGTAATAATAATAGTGGTATTTATTAAGCATGTAGCACTCAGAGCAACATATTCATTTTATGATAATAATAATAATAATAATGGCATTTATTAAGCGCTTACTATGTGCAAAGCTCTGTTCTAAGCGCTGGGCGCAGAGACCCTTTTTCTTGAGCACATCTAACACATCATTGTCCAGGAAATGATGAGTGTAAGCTCGTTGTGGGCAGGGACTGTGTCTGTTTATTGTAATACTGTACTCTCCCAAGGGCTTAGTACAGTGTTCTACACCCAGTAAGCGCTCAACAAATACGACTGAATGAATGAATGACTGCACAGATGTCTTCCACATCAACAGACTCGCTCCCATTCTCCCCAAGTGAAGTCAAAGCCACCTGTTCTGCTTTTCATTTTTCTGTTATTTAACCGGGGCCGCTTCTCTACTTCCATGGCATGGATAAACCAAAGTTGCATTTGTCAATATAAAGAACCTTTCTGGAACTTTGGAACTGACTGCCAAAATAAGCTCTGGATCCTAGTTCCAAAGTACAACTATTCTGCTGCATTAATTAAATTAATAGTACAGAGGGCACATGTTCTGATATTCTTGCACTTCTGTTTGAGCATGGAAGGACTCCAACGACCCAAGCTGTTTGTCTTGGCAGCAAGATCATTACTGCTAGCCAAGCAACTTAAGAAAGGTTGCAATACATTATTTTAGCTAATAAACACTCAGTGAAACCACTGAAACTACAATAGGAAATATGGCACAGTTCAAGATACGGTTCTTTTATTGTACTCTCCAAAGTATTTAGTAGAGTGCTCTACACCCAATAGGCACTCAATAAATAACACTGATTAATGAATTGATTACTATTTAAATATGGGGTGGGGGGGGGAAATTCATTGATGTTCCAGAAAGGTTCTTTATATTGACAAATGCAACTTTTGTTTGCATAATATAAATCCTAAAGGCATACGCTACTGCTTTTACCAAGAATGGGTACCTATCTTACAGAATGTCTAAAATACGTAAAATACAATATGAGAAATGGTTCAGACCACAGGTAATCATCGTAACGGTATTTATTGAGTGCCTACTGTGTGCAGAGCACTGCACTAAGTGCTTGGGAGAGTACAATAAAAGAGTTGGTAATATTTAAGAGCACTTTAATGAGAATACTATAACTACAATAAATGTACTTAAATCGAAGAACTGCAAGTAAAATTCTGAAAAAAGTTGGAGGTTTTATAAAACTATCTGAAGTAAGCAAAATTTAATTATGTTCCCTACATATTCTACTAGCAAAACTTGAACCTGAATAAAATTTCAAAGTTTTTTTTTATCCTTATGACAATGGTCAAAATGAGACCAATAATAACTGTGGTATTTGCTGAGCGCTTACTGCGTGCCAAGCATCATACTGAAATGTGGTGAAGATCCTGTATATGGAGATCGGAACCAGTCTCTCCTCATTTTACAGATGAGAAAGCTGAGGCACAGAGAAATTAAGTGATTTGCCCTAAAGTCACACAGCTGGAAAGCAGCGGAGGTGGGATTAAAACCTAGGTCCTCTGATTCCCAGGCCCGTACTCTTTCCACTAAGCCATACTGCTGTATCCGAACAAAAAGTCGTTACATCTGGTCAGTAAATGCTTGCCCAGGAGGTCAGTTTGGACAACTACTGAATCACGGGCTCAAGATGACTAAGGATGTTTTCACAGACCCAAATAGGAGGTGAAACTGCTTAGACGGTGAATTATTTCCATAGTCAGGGATTTCCATGGTTTATCCCTCCCACTTTCCCTGGGCCTTCTTTTCCCAAATCTCCCTGACCTTTTCCTTTCCTCCAGTTTGCACCTGTCTGAAGTTGCTCTGAACAGTTATGATGCTCTTCTTTCCTATAGCGCAGGATTACAGAATTCTCTCAATTTGTGGTAACAGTGAAGTTTACCTTGGTTTAGGTGACTTCCACTCACCTCTGAAGTAATTGGAAATCGAGCAGGTAATGACATCATTTTTTTAGTATAGATAATGGTACAGGGTGCCTTTTTTTCTGATCAGCTTCCTACAACTGCAAAGTGGAGATTCCAGACCTCTGTTTGTTTTTGTTTTTCTACAGTATGTGTTAAGCGAGTACTATGGGCTAAGCACTGTATTAAGCACTGGGGAAGATACAGGATAATCAGGTTGGACACAGTCCCTGACCCGTGTAGGACTCAGAAGCTTAATCGCCATTTCACAGATGAGTTAACTGAGGCTCAGAGAAGTTAAATGACTTGCCCAAGGTCAGACAGCAGCCAAGTGGCAGAGCCTGTTCTCGCTCTTCCTTAAACTATGAGTCCCAAATTGGACCAAATCATCTTGTATCTGCCCCAGCGCTAAGTACAGTACCTGGCATATAGTAAGTGGTTAACAAATACAACTATTATAACAAATACAATTATTCATTGTCATTAATCATAACTTAAAGTGACACTCAGCAAGGGTTTAGGCTGAAGAAATTTGCTACGGGAAGTTGTCCCAGAGAAACTTTTTTATGGCTACATTCAATCTCAGATCTCTTGAGCCTTGAATTCTGCTGTCTTTCCCTGTGCCCTTTTGAAAACTCCAAAGAGTTTTTCAAAAATTGACAGTGCCAGTATCAGACCTGACACTGAAAAATATACTTGTCTTTAAAAAATGACATCTTGGTATATGCATTTCATTAAGTTTTGCTACATTTCAAGGATATTCTGTTGCCTCCAAATGATTTGAAATTCATCTGCTGATGTTGTCTACGTTTTCTCTGCCAATTCCTTCAAAATTTGTCTGGGGGACTGTGAAGCAGCATTTTTCCAAGGTGTTTTGTAGGTCTTCAGGACCCTCTAAATTTCTTGGTAATATTAGTAATTTATGGATATGTATGATTTTCAATGTTAACAACCTGAGCTTACATTAATTCTGCCATTTTTCCATTTAAAAGATATGTGATTAAATCAGCAATAAGAAATCCAACGTAGCCTGCCGACAGAAGTGACACCTAACGCTAAAATAAGAGTTTGGGTACCTCTGAAACCTGAACAGTTTCATTTGTACATAGTTCTCTTTTAGTGTCGCTTGCTTCCCTTTTCCTGAAAACTGGAGTTCAGTTTTTTTCTAAACTTCAGTGAATTTTCCTTTGTTCTTGAATTCCGCCTATTCAGTTTTATTCCCGTTGTTTCTCATCTTTATTGAGGGAAAGAATCTTTTTTTAGAACCAAGGATCCTCTATTAGTCAAAAATCGCCCTGGGCAAAACAGACCGTATCTTTCACATACAAACAACAATTGAAAGACTTCTTTAAGCATTTTTAAAAAGGTCAAGGAAAAGGTGTGTTTGACAAAAACAGACAAGGTCTCTGAGGACGTGATTATACTGGAATCATCTGACACTGTACCAGTACTAGGCTAGAAGTTCCCTGAGTTTTGCTTAGGGAGCAGCATAGCGTAATGGATCAAGCACCGGCTTGGGAGTCAAAAAGTCACGGGTTCTAATCTTGACTCTGCCACTTGTCTGCTGTGTGACCCTGAGAAAATCACTTCACTTCTCTGTGCCTGTTACTTCATCTGTAAAATGGGGAAGAAGGCTGTGAGCCCTTTGAGGGGCAGGGATTGTGTCCAAATTAATTTGCTTGTATCCACCCCAGCGCTTAGCATAATGCCCGGCACATAAGTGAGCGCTTAACAAATACCATAATTGTCACTATTATTATTGTTTAAATTACCTGTAAGCTACTGTCCTTTGAATAGTCTCTTTCCACCTAGCAGGTGTACACAACTAATCAAATTACACACACAGCTGGATCCACTGTCTCCTGAACGATGATCTGTGGAGACTGAAGGCTCTAGAGCACATAGCCCAAGAGTTCAATATTTTCCCTGCCACACTTTGATTAAAGAGTGTTTGGTGTACCAGAGGGCTGACTCTGACCCGAATTAGTTTCCCCTATGAAAGTGAATCATAATACATTAATCACAACGGGTGGGGGACATCTTTAACATCATGCCAGGGGCCACTCTACTGCGGGGGCGACCGTGGGGAACCGTTGAAAGCTCAAAGAGAGGGATGGGAGTCCTTTTACGAAGCAGCAAATTCATTAAAAGGAATGGATTGTTGAAAGATGGAGAAATCTGTTTTAATTAGCCTGGCTCATTGAGTTAGATGCCTTCCCTAATGACATCGCTCCTCTACCGAGAGAGGCGGGGGTACCTCGGAGCCAGCCGATCCGTTCGGCACCCATCGTTCGGAATTTCCAATCCGTGGCCCTGAACGTCAAGCTGACAACCCACAGAAGTTCCGGGATCGGGAAAAAACAATGGTTCTTTCCGAGTGTCAGCAGGAAAGGCGTAAAAGTCACATCTGACTGTAGCTCCCAGCGGGTGGGACGGGGACTGTGTCCCACCTGAATAAATTGTAACAGTGTTGGAACAGTGTTTGACACAGAGTAGGCTCTTGGCAAATTACCTTAGTGATTCTATCACAATTATTATGATCACCATCATCATTGCCTGTCATTAGACCCCTGATCATGGTCTTGCCTTGCCCCCCCGCCACTTCTCTGCCCTTGAGATTTCTACCCATCTTTATACTTTCCCCAGCACTTAGTACAGCGCTCTGCACACAGTAAGTGCTCAACAAATACCACCGATCGATTCATCGATCCTCTATTGCTTCTCTCTACCCGCAGTCGATTTTAGTGTCCATCTCCCCCCTCAAGACTGCAAGCTCCCCCTGAGCAGGAATCATGTCAAGTGCTTGGTCCAGTGCTGGGCACAGAGTAAGCGCCCAGAAATCCCGATTGATGGACTAACAAGTGGAAGGG
The DNA here is from genome assembly GCF_015852505.1 of Tachyglossus aculeatus. NCBI lineage: Eukaryota > Metazoa > Chordata > Mammalia > Monotremata > Tachyglossidae > Tachyglossus > Tachyglossus aculeatus. Next base: position 19,474,024 of record NC_052079.1, on the reverse strand, counting down.
CTGAGCGAAGAGCTGTGAGCTCCACGTGGGACTGGACTGTGACTTAACTGACAGCATTAATTCCTCCCCAGAGCTCAGCAGTGGGCTACCCCTTAACAAACGCTACACTTCTTATTAACGGGCCTAAAGGAGAGAGGGCAAGTGTTAACTTCCAAATCCAGGCATCTACCTTCTTGTCTGCTGCGTGACCTTAGGCAAGTCGCTTCCCTTCTCTGTGCCTCAGTTCCCTCATCTGCAGAATGGGGATTAAGACTGTGAGCCCCACGTCCAACCTGATTAACCTGGATCTACCCCAGCAGAGAGTTGGCGCTTAGCAAATACGATAATTATTATTATTTCTCCAAGGAAAGCCAGGATGATGGGAAACCTCTGGGGTAGCGGGGGCTCCCGAGGAGCAGTGCGGCTTAGTGGCTAGAGCCCGGGCCTGGGAACCAAAAGGTCATGGGTTCTAATCCTGACTCCACCACCTGTTTGCTGTGTGACCTCGGGCAAGGCACTTCACTGCTCTGAGCCTCCGATCCCTCATCTGTAAAACGGGGATTAAGACTGCGAGCCCCAAGTGAAACAGGGACTGTGTCCAACCTGACAAAGTTGCAACTACCCCAGTGTTTAGGACAGTGCTTGGTACACAGTAAGCGCTTAACAAGTACCGTAATAATAATAATAATAATAATAATAATTTTGGTATTTGTTAAGCGCTTATTATATGCAGAGCACTGTTCTAAGCACTGGGGAGGATACAAGGTGATCAGGTTGTCCCATGTGGGGCTCACAATCTTAATCCCCATTTTACAGATGAGGTAACTGAGGCCCAGAGAAGTGAAGTGACTTGCCCAAAGTCACACAGTTGACGAGAGGCGGAGGGGGGATTTGAACCCATGACCTCTGACTCCCAAGCCCGTGCTCTTTCCACTGAGCCATGCTCTGTAATTATTATTAATGCCAGCTATCAAACTGTGAGCTCTAGGTGGGTCAGGGGACTGTGTCCAAACTGACTCACTCGCATCGACCCCGGCGCTTAGAACAGTGCTCGGCTCATAATAAGTGCTTAACAAGCACCATAATTATTAATACTGGCTGTAAAACAGGGATTAAGATTGTGAGCTCTGGGCGGGACAGGGGACTACGTCCAAACCGTCTCACTTGCATCGACCCCAGCGCTCGCAAGAGTGCTTGGCACATAGTAAGCGCTCAACAAATACCATCCTGATGATTATGACTGGAGAAGCAGCGCGGCTCAGTGTTAAGAGCACGGGCTTTGGAGTCGGAGGTCATGGGTTCGAATCCCAGCTCCGCCAACTGCTAGCTGTGTGACTCTGGGCAAGCCACTTAACTTTTCTGCGCCTCAGTTCCCCCCATCTGAAAAATGAGGATTAAAGACTGTGAGCCCCCCAGTGGGACAACCTGATCACCTTGTAACCTTAGAACCGTGCTTTGCACATAGTAAGCGTGCAACAAATACCATTATTATCATTGTTATGACGGGAAAGGTCGGGGCGGGGGAGCGTTGCCGGGTTGACCTTTTAGGCTGTGAGCCCACTGTTGGGTAGGGACTTTATGTGTTGCCAATTTGTACTTCCCAAGCGCTTAGCACAGTGCTCTGCACATAGTAAGTGCTCAATAAATACGATTGATGATGAGCTTTGCCCTCCGGCCAAGGGTGCCCACCCCCGGCGGCTGCCCCGGGCCTTGGGGGTGCCCTCCCCGCCTGGGGGCCGCCCGTGGCTCAGTTTACCTTGGGGTTGGTGAGGAGCTGGTGCTCGTCCCGGTGCAGCAGGGCCCTGGAGTTGGAGTGGGAGTTGTTGACGAAGACCTGGAGGCAGGGATAGTGGGCGGTGCCCCGGCAGTCGGTGCCACAGGTGAAGGTGCACTGGAAGGCCTCCCCGATGAGCTGCACGGACAGCACGGTGCAGTTGGCCGCCTTGGCTTGCAGGTCCTGCAGGGCGGGACTGAGCCAGCAGAAGCCGAAGATGAACAGCGACGTGATGCCCGAGATGATGAGCAGCAGGCCCAGGCGGATGCTTTTGTCTTCCGCTTCCGTGTACTCGTAAGCCACCCGCATCTTCGCCATCGCCCCCCGAGGGGACACCACCCTTCCTCTTCCTCCTCCTCCCCCCCAGCTCCGGATACCCACCGCCCCCAATTCGGCCAGGCTCCGGCAGGATCGGCCGGCGGCGGCAGCAGCAGGAGAAGAGGAGGAGGAGGAGGAATTGGAGGGGAGGAGGAAGAGGGGAGGAGGAGGAAGAGGACTGGAGGAGGAAGAGGAGAGGAGGAGGAAGAGGAGAAAAGGAGGAGGAGGAAGACAGGAGGAGGGAAAGGAGAGGACGAGGAGAGGAGGAGTGGAGGAAGAGGGGAGGAGGAAAAGGAGAAGAAGAGAGGAGGAGGAGTGGAGGAGGAGGGGGAAAAGGAGAAGACAGGAGGAGGAGTGGAGGAAGAGGAGAAAAGGAGGTGGAGAAAGAGGAGAAGAGAAGGAGGAGAAAAGGAGGAGTGGAGGAAGAGAGGAGGAGGAAAAGGAGAAGAAGAGAGGAGGAGGAGTGGAGGAGGAGGAGGAAAAGGAGAAGAGAGGAGGAGGAGTGGAGGAAGAGGAGAAAAGGAGGTGGAGGAAGAGAAGAGGAGGAGGAGGAGAAAAGGAGGAGAAGAGGAGGAGTGGAGGAAGAGAGGAGGAGGAAAAGGAGAAGAGAGGAGGAGGAGTGGAGGAAGAGGAGAAAAGGAGGTGGAGGAAGAGAAGAGGAGGAGGAGAAAAGGAGGAGGAGAGGAGGAGGAGAAAGGGGAAGAGGAGGAGGAATTGGAAGAGAGGAGGGGGAGTTGGAGTTGAGTGGGTGGGGAGGAGGAGGGAAAGGAGAGGAGGAGAAGAGCAAGAGGAGGAGAGTGGGAAAGGAGGAGAAGAGAGTGGGAAGAGAGGAGGAATTGGAGGAAAAGAGGAGGAAGAAAAAGGGTGTCCCGGCCCTGGTCGGGGGCCCGGCCCCTGGGCGCCCCCAACTCACACCGAACCTGCCCGGGGCGAGATTGGAACCCAGGACCAGGCGGGAGGAGCACGGGGGGAGGGAGCTGGGGAGGCCTCCCCTGCCTCCTCTCTTCCTCCTGCCAGCCTGGGTCCCCCTCCCTCCCGCAGCAAAGGGGCTGCCCGCGAGCCCGGGAGGGGAAGTCGGAGGTCCTGGGTTCTAATCCCGCCCCCGCCCCTCGTCAGCTGCGGGACTTTGGGCAAGTCACTTTAGTCTTTCATTCCACCGTATTTATTGAGCGCTGACTGTGTGAAGGGCACTGGACTAAGCGCTTGGAAAGTACAATTGATTCATTCAGTCGTATTTATTGAGGGCTGTCTCCCCCTTTTAGACTGTGAGCCCACTGTTGGGTAGGGACTGTCTCTATATGTTGCCAATTTGTACTTCCCAAGCGCTTAGTACAGTGCTCTGCACATAGTAAGCGCTCAATAAATACGATTGATGATGATGATGTGTGCAGAGCACCGGACTAAGCGCTTGGGAAGTACAAGTCGGCAACATCTAGAAACGGGCCCTACCCAACAACGGGTTCAAAGTCTAGAAGGGGGAGGCAGACAACAAAACAAAACATCTAGCTCCGTGTCCAAACCGTCAGAATAAATAGAATCTCTAGGCCTCAGTGACCTCATCTGGAAAATGGGGATTAAGACTGGGAGCCCCCCGTGGGACAACCTGATCACCTTGTAACCTCCCAGGCGCTTAGAACAGTGCTTTGCACACAGTAAGCGCTTAATAAATGCCATCATTAGTTTTATCATTATTACAAGTCATCATCATCACCATCAATCGTATTTATTGAGCGCTTACTATGTGCAGAGCACTGTACTAAGCGCTTGGGAAGTACAAATTGGCAACATATAGAGACAGTCCCTACCCAACAGTGGGCTCACAGTCTAAAAGGGGGAGACAGAGAACAAAACCAAACATACTAACAAAATAAAATAAATAGAATAGATATGTACAAGTAAAATAAATAGAGTAATAAATATGTACAAACATATATACAAATTGGCAACATATAGAGACAGTCCCTACCCAACGGTGGGCTCACAGTCTAAAAGGGGGAGACAGAGAACAAAACCAAACATACTAACAAAATAAAATAAATAGAATAGATATGTACAAGTAAAATAAATAAATAAATAAATAGAGTAATAAATATGTACAAACATATATACATATATACAGGTGCTGTGGGGAAGGGAAGGAGGTAAGATGGGGGGGATGGAGAGGGGGACGAGGGGCAACATCTACGGTCCCTACCCCACAACGGGCGCACAGTCTGGAAGGGGGACACAGACAACAAAACAAAACATGGGGACAGGTGTCAAAACCGTCAGAATAAATAGAATCTGCAGGCCTCAGTGACTTCATCTGGAAAATGGGGATTAAGACTGGGAGCCCTATGTGGGACAACCTGATTACCTTGTATCCCCCCCAGCACTTAGAACAGTGCTTGGCACATAGTAAGCGCTTAACAAATCAATCAATTGTATTTATTGAGCGCTTACTGTGTGCAGAGCACTGCACTAAGCGCTTGGGAAGTACAAGTTGGCAACATATAGAGACAGTCCCTACCCAACAGTGGGCTCACAGTCTAAAAGGGGGAGACAAATGGTAACAAATACCGTTATTATTATCATTATTATTATTATTACGAGCTGCTGCTGGCTACAAGCCCGGAGCAAACATCTGCCAGGAGCTACATTCATGCACACACACCCGCATGCGTGCCTGCACGCTTGCATGCTCGCATGCTTAATTAATGCTATCATTATTATTATTATTATGCATGCATGCATGCATGATCCCCAGCCCACGCGGGCCTGCAGGCATGCACCCCCGCAGTTGGGTAGGGATTGCCTCCATCTGTGACCGAATTGTACTTTCCAAGCGCTTAGTACAGTGCCCTGCACACTGTAAACGCTCAATATATCCGACTGAATGAATGAGGGCATTTTGTGAAGCGCTCACTAGGTGCCCGGCACTGTACTAAGCGCTGGAGTGGACGCAAATGGGGTCGGACGCAGTCCCTGTCCCACCTGGGGCTCACGGTCTTCAGCCCCATTGTCCAGAGGAGGGAACTGAGGCCCGGAGAAGTGAAGTGACTTACCCAAGGTCACGCAGCAGGCAGGTGGCGGAGGCGGGATTAGAACTCACGTCTTCTGACTCCCGAGCCCAGGCTCTTGCCACTAAGCCATGCTGCTTGTCATTTAATTTATTGATGTCTGTTTATTTGTATTGAAGTCTGTCTGCCCCAACTGCCCCAACTCCAGACTGAGAGCTCACTGGGAGCAGGGACTTTTGCTCTTTATTGCTGCATTGCACTTTCCCAAGCACTTAGTACAGTGCTGTGCACACACTTAAGCACCCAATAAATACGATTAAATGAATCAGTGACGTTGTTCCCTCCCTCCCTCCTTATCATTATTATTATTCGTATTTATTGAGTGTTTACTGTGTCCTAAGTGCTTGGAAGAGTACAATAGAACATCAAACACATTCCCTGCCCACAATGAGCTCACAGTCCAGAGGGGGAGACAGACATTAATATGAATAAATTACAGATCTATCCCTCCTTCCCTTCCTCCTTCCCTGACTGGCTCACATAATTATGATAATAATAATAATAATAATAATAATAATAATAAAAATGGCATCTATTAAGCACTTACTGTGTGCAAAGCACTGTTCTAATCACCCCCACCCCCTCCCCACCCTTCTTTGGCTCTCCAGTGGGGGGCCGGCAGATGCCCACCCCCTCCACCGTAGCCCTGGGAACATTCCCACTGGCCCCCACATCCCTCCCTCTTAGGATCCCCCCCACTTCCCCAGAGGTCAAGGGTCAACCCCATCCAAACCACAGTGACCCATGGCGAAGGCCCCCCCCGCACCCAAGTCTTGCTCTGCTTCCTCAACTGGATCCCGGTGGAGAGAACCCAAAGACCCGGGTTCTAATCCCCACTCCATCCTAATAACAATAATAATAATAATAATTGGCATTTGTTAAGCGCTTCCTATGTGCAAAGCACTGTTCTAAGCGCTGGGGAGGATACAGGGTGATCAGGTTGTCCCACGTGGGGCTCACAGTCTTAATCCCCATTTTACAGATGAGGTAACTGAGGCCCAGAGAAGTTAAGTGACTTGCCCAAAGTCACACAGTTGACAAGTGGCGGAGTCAGGATTCGAACCCATGACCGCTGACTCCAAAGCCCGGGCTCTTTCCACTGAGCCACGCTGCTATCCTAGTTCTGCTGCGGGACCTTGGATAAGTCACGTAAGTCCCTGGGCTTCAGTTTCCTCATCGGTGAAATGGGAATTCAACAGCTGTTCTCCCTTCCCCTTAGACTCTGGGCCCTGTGTGGGACTGGGGCTCCCACCGTTTAGGCCAGAGCTTGGCGCGTAGTAAACGCTTAAGAAATACCACAATTATTACTATTTCGCTTTGCCTTGAAAACTTCTGACTTAAAAGTCCCTATCAGAAAATCAATAAGCTAATCAGAAAATCCCTGAAAACTTCTGACTTAAAAGTCCCTATCAGAAAATCAATAAGCTAATCAGAAAATCCCTAACAGTAAGCTCCTTGAGGCTGGGATTCATGACTTTAATATTAGTAGTAATAATGATAATAATGATGATGATAACTGTGGTATTTGTTAAATGACTTCTATGTAGCAGACACTGTACTAAGCACTGAGGTAAACATAAACAGACCGTGAGTTCGTTGTTGGGTAGGGATCGTCTCTATATGTTGCCGACTTGTACTTCCCAATTGCTTAGTACAGTGCTCTGCACTCAGCAAGCGCTCAATAAATACGATTGAATGAATGAATGAAATAGGGTTGGTCACAGCCCCTGTCGCATGAGGGGCTCAGTCTTAATCCCCATTTTACAGATGAAGTAACTGAGGCACCAAAAAGTAAAGTGGCTTGCCACAAGGTCACATAGCCAACAATTCTTGGAGCGGAATTTGAACCCAGGTCCTTGTCTCCCTGGCCTGTATGCTCTCCACTAGACCACAATGCTTCTCCTAGACTCCTTACTCTAGTATACTCTCTCAAGTGCTAAAGACAGTGCTCTGCATAAAATAAGAGCTAAATAAATACCCTTGATTAATTGATTCAGTTGAATATTAGGCTACAATGCCCTGTGCCTTTGAAATACCATTCCTTTGGTACTTTACTCTGGAAAAGTCACCTGGGCAGAAGTCACAAACTTTTTTTAAGAGATTTATTAACATTGTTATCAAGAGCTATTAAAACATTTAACCATGAGACTGTGAGCCCCCAATATGGGACAGAGACTCTGTCCAATCTGTTTTGCTTCTATCCACTCTAGTGCTTAGTTACAGGCCTGGCACATAGTAAGCGCTGAACAAAATACCATAATTATTATTATTTAAGGAGTACATTTTTGAGACATTCAATTATTGATCGTGTTTTGCAGATTACTTTCATGATCTGCGATGACAAGTATTTAGGGATCTACTCAGTTCTTCTATAACTTGTGGTTGCAACCCATATGGGCGAGGACACGATTAGGAAATTAGGGAACGTTCTTCCAAAGCTGGCTTCCTGAAGAAACTGTTATCGGAATGGGGAATAACAGCGTTTTCTCGAATAGGAAATGCAGAACTATAACCCTTCCTTCACTGATGAGTTATTTTTCAACATATAGCTCGGCACAGTTTATGAAAAAAACCTATTCATCTGTTTCATTGTTCATACTCTTGGTCTTGTAGGTGATATTTTTGTTCTTTATACCTACCTGTCTCCCTCAAAGGCTCCCTGAGGATGGGAGTGTCTTCTAGTTTCATCGTACTCTTCGAACTTTGCATAGCATAGGAATTTCAATCAATCAATGGTATTTATTGAGCACTTACTATGTGCGGAGCGCTGTACTAAGCACACGGGAGGGTACAATACAATAGAGTAGTAGATAGGCAGGATCCCTGCCCTCAAGGATCTTACAGATTTGGAAGCAGCATGGCTCAGTGGAAAAGAGCCCAGGCTTTGTAGTCAGAGGTCATGGGTTCAAATCCCAGCTCTGCCAATTGTCAACTGTGTGACTTTGGGCAAATCACTTCACTTCTCTGTGCCTCAGTTACCTCATATGTAAAATGAGGATTAAGACTGTGAGCCCCACGTGGGACAACCTGATCACCTTGTATCCTCCCCAGCGTTTGGAACAGTGCTTTGCACATAGTAAGTGCTTAATAAATGCCATCATTATTATTATTATAAGTGTAGACTTAAACAATTTCCGTGAGAAACCAATGTACGTTCTAAAACAGTTGTGTCAAATAACCAAATCAGATATCCCTATGTGACCTGGGGGCTGGAGGGTAGAGAGAAGCAGCATGGCTTAGTGGAAAGACCATGGGCTTGGGAGTCAGAGGATGTGGGTTCTAATCCCGGCTCCACCAACTGTCTGCTGTGTGACCTTGGGCAAGCCGCTTAACTTCTCTGTGCCTCAGTTACCTAATCTGGAAAATGGGGATTAAGACTGTGAGCCCCAAGTGGGACAACCTGATTACGCTGTATCTACCCCAGTGCTTAGAACAGTGCTTGACATATAGTAAGCGCTTAACAAATGCAATTATTATTATTATTATTATTATCCTCTAAACCGTAAGCTCCTTGGGGGCAGGGAACATGGCTGCCGACTCTTACACTGTACCTTCCCAAGTGCTCAGTGCAGGGCTCTTTGCATAGTAAGCACTCAATAAATGCAATTGACTGATCGACAGAGGGAAGAGAGAATTCTTGAATTTATCACTGACCATAAGTTAGGGCCTGGTCGGGGATGGAAAGGGAAACAAGTTTTCGGAGAAAAGAAAATTTAAAAAGGACAGCTTATGCAACCACCCACCCGTGAACCCAGGCTTTTGTTAAAAAAAAAAATAGGAGGAGGTGTTTAAAATGTCTGTAGATTATTTGTAGGTAGTGGTAATGCACATTATGCAATGTAGTATATTTATTATGTTTTTCTTGATGTGGAAACAATTTTTATTTACAATATAAGTCACTCTTGCTTAGTGGAATTAAATAAACAATTTGATTTTCTCTAGTCCTGTTTAAGCAAAACAGCTGCTCAGCACCAGAACGTGAGACCATCAGCAGTGCCAAACCAGATCGAAGCAATGACTCACCTAGCTCCCTATTTTGTCTCTTCGGTGGCAAAAAAAAAGGGAACTTGGAGTAACTGTGATGTTGCCCTGGTTGGTTAGAATAAACTTACTAATTCTTTTCAATGAAATACACCGTTCCCTAGCTGTTTCATTCCTAAACAAAACTTTCCCACATCGATCAATCATATTTATTGAGCACTTACTCCATGTAAAGTACTTTACTAAGCGCTTGGAAGAGTACGATATACCAGTTGGTAGACTCGTTCCCTGCCCACAGAGAGCTTACAGTCTAGAGACGAGTTTACAGTCCAGCTATGCAAAACACATCCGTTCTGTTTCCCATTTCCTTAGTAATCACTTAGATTGCTGTTCTCTAGGGCCTGTCAGTTTCTCAATATTTTTCTTAAAAGCACGTCTAAGTAAGGGCCTCCTGCAAACTTTCAAAAATTTAATGTAGTTCTCCATCTAACTGGAAGGAAGTACAAAAAAAATTCTACATCTCCAAAGCAAGAACTGTAAATGTGATATTACCACTGGGGCTCCCCTTCAGGAAAGCCTAGTAACTGATGACAGTTACAATTTCCATGGCAAAAAAGTGACAGCATGACATCTTTTGCAAATTTTAGAAAGGAGCTATATTAGCAGATAAAAGGAAAAAAGCATAAAGTAAATCACTGTAGAATAATGTGACAGACTGGAAAGCATAATCCTGGAGACTGTAATCCTAAAATCTAACAGGCATATGGAACGGTACCCATACTCTCCTTCATGTCCTTAAATTTCCATATTTTACCTAGCAGAGTCAAAATCTAGCTGGGGGATTTGAAGCAATGTATAATTACTCCATACATCAGTGTTTCCAGATAAATTACAATTTCAGAACAGAAATTACATAGCTATATTAGAATATTACCAACTTTCAATAAACTATTTTGTCTTTGCAGTACTGTCTCAAACTTTTTAAAATAAAGGGCAAAATAAGAGTTGGCAAAATGACTAAATAAATTTATAAATGAACCTATTCATTTGCTCTTTATAAACAAAAACCATTTTTTCTCCTATTAGTTCATGATGGGGTCAGTATTTCACACATTTGCAAGAAATCATAATCTAGACAGATTTCCAGCGGTCATACCTACCAGATCAGTGATTCACATCACTTTGTCAGTGTTTCATTTTGAAGGGAAAGAAAAATGAACTTTTTACTGCCATATTCTTACCAACATGCGAACTCCACAAAAGAAAAACGTGGATATATTTCCTCTCCAACGATATTTTTGAGTTTTGAATTCTGGGGCGCTTTATCCATCAATTCGTTTTTATTTGCTGAAAATTTTCATTGAGATTTCCTTTCAAGTATGCTTGCCCATTTGGTCTTTTCACACTAGGATAAAGGAGTAAATTCCCAGCGTGCTCGTATCCGAAATGTTCCCGACCTGTTGGACGTCTTGCTGTAGCTTGTGGGTTAAACCTGATCTGTGCAATACTGAAATCGATTTTTTCATACAATCCCCCAAATTTTGGGGGCTAGACTTAAGTTCATCTGTTTTTTACAATGGGAGACTATCATCATTTTCGCCGTCATCATCACTTTATTAGCCTGGCTCTGGGTTGTAGTCTCCATCATTTGAAATAAGACTAAAGTTTTGTTCTGTAAGGATCCCTCTGCAGGTCATTCAAACCCAAACTAACTTTACTAACTTTTACGTAATCTGGTGATCATTTCCACCCAGAACACAAAATCTTATTATAACATGATACATTGAGACCACTTCCAGTATTTTGAAATAACTGTCCATCTGTTTATCTATCGACTTCATTAACTAGGACGCTAATGAGAGAAAAGCATAGGCTCTGCTAATGAGAAGCAAGGGGGCTAAGTGGAAAGAGCACGGGCTTGGGAATCAGAGAATGTGGGTTCCGCCACTTGTCTGCTGTGTGACCTTGGGCAAGCCACTTAACTTCTCTGTGCCTCAGTTACTTCATTTGTAAAATGGGGATGAAGACTGTGAGCCCCACGTGGGACAACCTGATCACCTTATATCTACCCCAGTGCTTAGAACAGTGCTCATTCATTCATTCAATTGTATTTATTGAGCGCTTACTGTGTGCAGAGCACTGAAGTACATAGTACGTGCTTAATGAATACTATCATTATTATTACTTGAAAATCAAACATGATCATGTAAGAGAGAAAAATGTAGTTAGGGAAACAAGTCCACTATTTGATTTAACCCTCACATTAATAAACTCATAGTAATTCACGAAAACCAAGTTCACTTGCTCTTGCTAGTCAGTGGAAATGAACTTTTCATTCTAAATCTAGTCTTGATTGTTCCATAGGTATAGTTCTCATGTATTCATGTTTATTTATGGTAAGATTTATGAATTATAACAATTATCTTCTAATTACAGAGGAATCAACTGAACAAAAGAAGCGACCTTTAATTTAACCAAAGTTTACAGCTTCTTTACTTTCCCCTCTACAATTTTTTAAAAAGAAAATACTCTGTTTTTGCTTCTGAATGCCATCAACCTCAAGGACCAAAGGATGTATTTTTCTCTGGTGAAAAGAACCAAAATAGCAACAAAAGTTTCTTCTAGGCTGAGAAGCAGCATTGCATAATGGAAAGAGGGTGGGCCCGGGAGTCAAAGGACCTGGGTTCTAATCTCAGCTCTACCACTGTTGTTTCACCTTGGGCAGGAGATCACAACCTCTCTATGCCTCAGTTTCCCTCATTTGTAAAATAGGAATTCAATACCTGTTATTAATCGTAACAGTGATGGTACTTGTTAAGTGCTTACTATATGCCAAGCACTGTTCTAAGCGCTGGGATAGATACAAGGTAATCAGGTTGTCCCACGCTGGGCTCACAGTCTTAATCCCCACTTTACAGATGAGGTAACTGAGGCAGAGAAGTGAAGTGACTTGCCCAAAGTCACACAGCTGACAAGTGGCAGAGCCGGGATTAGAACCCACAACCTCTGACTCCCAAGCCCGTGCTCTTTCCACTGAGCCGTGCTGCTTCTCTTACCTGTTCTTCCTCCCACTTAGACTGTGAGCCCCATCAATCAATCAATCAATCTCATTTATTGAGCGCTTACTGTGTGCAGAGCACTGTACTAAGCGCTTGGGAAGTACAAGTTGGCAACATGGACTGTGTCTGACCTTGTATTGTCTGTAGTGCTTCGTACAGTGCTCGGCACTTAGCGCTCAACAAATACCCCAATTATTCTTAGTATTAGGAAACCTACCTACCAAGGATTAGTAGCCCTACCAGTGGGCACTCAATAAATGTTCTTGGCGATGACGACAATAAGGGTGGACAATACGTCGCTTGGTCTGCAAGTAGTAATATCGATCTTGAACATTATCCTGAAAATCTTTGCTAATGAAATCCTATCTGTGAGGCTGTTCCCCACAACCTCTCCAAACTGGAAATTCCTTGAGGGCCAAGTTCATCTCTACGTCTAGTTTAGTGACCATCTCCCCATCCCCACCTCTAAGGTGTAAATTCTCTGACAGTCAAATCACGCCTAATTCTATTGTACTCTCCACATCACCTAATACAGCACTCTGCGAAAAGCCTTCCAAAAATAATATCGGCAAAGCAGAATATATGTAGCACAGAAATGGTTTCAGAAGGGCAGTCACAGGTGCGTTTTTAATCCTTTAAGAAGGGATTAATCAACACGTTCACATTTTCAACTCATGGATTCAAAACATTCAAGACTAAATATCAGTCAATAAGGCTATACAAGGAAAACCCTTAACGGTCCCATTTTTCCATTCAAAATACACTGTTCTCCAGGCAACTGTGATATAGCGTATCATCAGTCAATAAGCCTATACAAGGAAAACCCTTAACGGTCCCATTTTTCCATTCAAAATACACTGTTCTCCAGGCAACTGTGATAGAGTGTATCAAATCACAACTTAAACATTTGAACCTAATAAAGGTAGGGATACCTTGAAAATTAAATTATCTGATTCAAATATATATTGAAAAGAGAGGGAAATCACATTTACCATGGCTATTTTCTCAGCCCTTATGAATAAGAGTTTTATTCAACACTTTTAGAAAAATCTATGAGAGACTGGTCTCTCTGGTATGCCACTCTCTGGCTTATGTTATTTTGGTTTAATAACTTATCAGTAGGGTTTCCTCTAGTAAAGACTAATCCAAACTAATTTTCCAAAAATCCCAACCAAAGCCAGGCAGACAGGGCCACTTACAGAAGCACTATTACCTATAATTTAGAGAGTGTGCTTAATAACAAGTCTGATACAATTTTACATATGAACTAATTTCACCACATTCCCTATTAAGAAGATGGTGGTAGGTGTGGGAGGGGAAATAGGCTGCACAACATTGGCTTTTGCGATTGACATGGGATGTTGGGATTTTGGAAAACTCTCTTAAGAATGACCGTCTCGTGCACCCCGAAGCACATCCCAATTCACCTGCAGCATCATTACCCACAGGAACACTGACATTTCAAGAATCCTGTCTTCCAATAAACGCCGCCTCAAATTACTAATCAAATCACCATGTTGGGGTGGTTTAGGCCTGGGCTCACACCCACAAAGGACTGGCCCACACTGTGTCGGGGCTCCTACTGTCTTAACAAGCCAGAAATTACCCCAAGCCAAACAGTCAAGTAAATTTGATGTAAACTTGAATTTCTTCGGCCTTCCGCACCGCTCAGTGAACGTTCCCTAAGGTCCCTGGGCAGACTGACACTTGCCACCCTACGGCTCCGCGCTAAAGCCCGGTTCCAGGCCTGGAAGCACTTTCCGAACCTCAATCCCGCCCACAGTAGTGGGGTTCAACAATGGACATGGGGGCCCAGGTCCTGTGGAGAAGAAATGAGATAAAATCGCTTACTAAAACTAAAGAAGGGAAGGTCAGAACCAAGTAAAATCATATATATATGGGTCAGGACGGAAAAGGTTTACAGGATCTAAGGAGGTTAGAGAAACAGCGTAGCTAGTGGAAACGAGAGCTCCGACCTGGGATTCAAGAGATCTTGGCTCCTCCACTTGTCTGCTCTGTGACCTTGGGCAAGTGACTTAACGTCTCTGTGCCTCAGTTCCCTTGTCCACAAAATGGGGATTTAATATCTGTTCTCCCTCTTAAGGGACCTGATTATTAGTACTTGGCACATAGCAAGTGTTTAACAAATACCATAATTATTATTAAGTTTCCATCCACTAGACTGTAAGCTCATTGTGGACAGGAAATGTGTCTATTGGCTCTGCTATATTGTACTCTCCCAAGCGCTGAGTATACAGACCACTGTCTTCCACCTATGAACGTTTTATTCTCATTTTAGGCCAGGCAGCGGCTTGGAAGTTATTACATCTCCAAAGGCGTTCTCTGTACCCGTTAACCAGCTATTGTTTTTAGTCTTGCATGTCACTGATGATTTCAGAAGAGATGGGGTGCTATTTAGTGAGGGTAAGGCTCTTTTGAATTTGAAACCATAGGAGAGATTCAGACCAAATGCAGGAAGCAGCGTGGCCTAGTGGAAAGAATATGGGTTTGGGAGGATCGGAATTCAAATCCCCCTCTGCCACTTGCCTGCTATGTGATCTTGGACAAGTCACAATTTATCTGCGCCTCCATTTCCTCATCTGTAAAAAGGATCAACTACTACTCCCTTCTACTAAGACTGTGAGCCCCACGAGGGACAGAGACTGTGTTCAACCTGATTATCTTGTACATACTCCAGGACTTAGTATGGTGCTTGGCACATAGTAAGGGCAAAACAAGTACCATAAAAAAAAAATTTAAAGAAAGCCTGGAAGTGGGGCAGGAGGAATTAAAAGACTTTACTTTTGAGAATTATTTTTGCTATACATCCCAATTATCTGGATGATTCAAAGCCCAAAAAAACCAATCCACTAGTAATATTGGATAACTGAGGCTAAATGCATTTTTGAGCCCAAATGATCTAAATTTCAGCATATGTAGACTCAGGCACAAGTGCTGATATATATATGTATATCAGCACATATATATATGGATATAGATATATTCATTTACTTATATAGTAAAAATTTTTCAGGGGAAGATCATTCTACATGCCATGAAATTATATTGAAAACCTACTTCTGTGTTATTTTCAGGTACAAATAAATGCCTGACCAATTTTTACTATTTAAGTTGAAAGAGTGGTGAATCAAAAAAATGGATACTCATGTGTCTGAAAGTGCTCAGATTAAAAAAAAAAACAATCAAACAAGCCAACAGAAAACACCCCAAACCCAAAGCAAAGGAAAAAAGTTCTCTTGTCAATTCCAGCTCCGCCACTTGCCCATTCTGTGATGTCGGGCAAGTTGATACTTCTCTGTGCCTCAGTTTCCTGATCTGTAAAATGGATTCAATACCTGTTTTCCCCCCGCTGTGAGCCTCATGTGGGACAGGGGCTGTGTCTAACCTGATTATCTTGCATCTACCCCAGCATTTCTTATAATGCTTGGCACGTAGTAAGTGCTTTAAAAAAACACAATTATTATTAGTAGTAGCACATTATGAATAGTATGACTTTCTTAACCAAAGGAAAAAATGTTTTGAAATGACAAACTACTGAAAATGTACGTTTGAAATAAAAATTCATACACCCTTATCACTACAGCAGTAGAAATGTTTTTTGGTACTTACAGAAGGTCGAGAGGTGTTTCCTTTGCAGTTAATGCCTTCTTTTCCCGGACAAAGTCAATAGTAGTTAATGCTCCAATTTTAGTTTTGATGCGCATATGCCTTAATGTCAGAATCACATTTGAAAAGGCATAAATCTTTCCAAGAATAATCACGGGGATCACTTTAAAACAGCTGCCATGTTTAGATGCAGATTCCACCTCCAGATTTGATGAGAAAAAACTTCATGACTTCGCTAACTTGAAATTTACGTCTACCAAACTGCGCACTAGGCAATAAAATAAGAACCGAGGCACCTCAAGGCAAGTCATTATATACAGTATAATGATGTACACACACACAATTTTATCTTGGTTCAAACAGCTGTTGGGTCTACATTAAGACTGTAACTTTTACCCCCTCAGCAAGCCCCCTCATCCCTCTCCCCTCACATTTCCTTCACCCCTCCCCAGCTTATTCCCATCCAACTCCTGGTCACCCCGGAAAGACGGGAATTTTCTCTCTATTTTAACTTCTTTGTGCCTCAGTTCTCTCATCTGAAAAGTGGGGATTGAGACTGTGAGTCCATTGTGGGATGAGGACTCTGTCCAATCCGATTTGCTTAGATCAACCCCAGTGTATAGTACAGTGCCCCGCACATAGCAAGCGCTTAACAAATACCACGTTTATTATTATTATGTATTCCCATCCTAAAAAAAACCCTCCTTTGACCCCATGGCACTGTCTAGTTACTGCTCCATCTCCCTCCTGAGTCAGAGTGAATTGTCTCAGTTCACTTCTTCAAGTCCCATCATATTCACTTGGGTACGGATGTCCTTGGCTGCTGAAAATCTGGCCCTTTTAGTGCACAGGCGACTAAACTACTGCAATCCCAATGGGCAAACACCGTTCCTCGAACACGAGCTCTGTACGTCAACGTTCTCCTGACAGAGACCCCTTGTCCACGTTCTCCCTTGGATTTGGAACTCCCTCCCCCTTCATATCTGACAGTCTATCACTCTCCCTTACCCCACAAACTCTCCTAAAATCACATCTCCTCCAAGAGCCTTCTACGCCCTTGCCTCTGCGTCGACTATAAACTTGGCTGTGTGCCCCCTTAATAGAAAAGCAGCGTGGGTCAGTGGAAAGAGCCTGGGCTTTGGAGTCAGAGGTCATGGCTCCGCCACTTATAAGCTGTGTAACTTTGGGCAAGTCATTTCACTTCTCTTAGAACAGTGCTCAGCGCTTAGAACAGTGCTTTGCACACAGTAAGCACTTAAATGCCATCATCATAATAATAATAATTCTCTGTGCCTCAGTAACCTCATCTGTAAAATGGGAATTAAGACTGTGAGCCCCACGTGGGACAACCTGATCACCTTGCCTCTACCCCAGCGCTTTGAACAGTGCTCTGCACATAGTAAGCGTTTAACAAATACCATCATTATTATTCTAATACTTGAGTAAATATGACGCTCCTCTATTATTTCCCCATCCCTAATCTATTTTACAGTCTGCCTCCTCTGCCCACAAGGACCTTACAGTCTATACTGGATCGCATCTACCAACTCTGTTGTACCGTACTCTCCTAAGCGCTTAGTGCCGTGCTCTGCATCCATTTAAGCATTCAATAAAACAAGTGACCGATCGTGTGATGAACTACATTTTACCTAATTTTGGGGCTGAGGTTCATGCTAGTGTATTACTTGTTTTAAAAGTGACGTTTTCTACTAATAAAATAAAAGGGCTCTTTACAATACTCATTCTTCCCACTCATACTCGATTACTGTATGGGAAATATCACCAAATTTTTCGCTGAAAAATGAAATGGAGTCTCTAACATTAAACTAAGTAGATGTCCAGGAGCTTTTACCATGATTTATGTGAAAAGCTGAGTTAAATTCCTGGGAAATTACCCATTGTGTAAACTTATGGCCATCAATTTACCTTTTGTTTGAGGAGACACATTAAGTGAAATTAGGATATATTTGGGGATCTCTACAAAATGTAGAATTTTGCTCCTTATAGAAAAATAGCTGAAAAATGAATTTTAAAAAATCACTGAGAGTTTGGTTCCCTTTTTCTTACTTTGGTTACCCAGTCTTGAGAAATTTTTAAACAGAATACGTAAAAGAACTTACAATTAGATAGATGTGGAGTAGCCAGCACAGCAAATTTAAGGAGTAATCTGTCCATGTTTTATTTATTTATTTTTTGGGGGAAGGGGGGAGGATGGGAAGGGGATTTTAGGAACAAATGCTTTTCAGAATTAATGAATTATTTCAAATAGAAATACCCTTGGAATCAAATGCAGCATTAGTCTGTCAAACTGTCAAAATGGTAAAATATCAATTGGAGGTAAACTGTAATCAGTTAAGACATGTTCATTTAAGGAAACAAGCTTCCCACATAAAGAACACTATTTTATAACTGGCTTTTTTAAAGTCTTAGAACATTTTATTTCAAATACTACCAGGATCCCACTTGCAAAAATAGTTTTCCACTGTATGATCGGCTGTATAATACTATGATTTCCTATAGTTCTTGAACTATATGTGAAAAGGTTTCATTAAAACTGAGTAGCCAGTAGCAAAAAAACTTTTTCCTTTTCAGCCCCATAACCGCTGTTTAGCTTGATATTTTAAGAATTTCAACAGGCTCTTTTTTTTTTTTTTGGTCCATTTTTCATGTTGAAGAAATGACTTCACAATCTTAAATCAAAGTCAACACTGTAGTGAGGAGAGCTTTTCTACTTTATTACAAAGAGAAGAAGCCTTTATGTGGTCAGAAAATACAAGATTGATTTTTTTTTTTCTCTTCCTATGAAACGCTGCTGTTCACGCAGCCAGAGTGAATTGTCTCAGTTCACTTCTTTAAGTCCCATCACATTCACTTGGGTATGGATGTCCTTGGCTGCTGAAAATCTGGCCCTTTTAGTGCACAGGCGACGAAGACGTCCCCTGACCAGCCGTTCCAGAATGTCCCGTTTTCATATATTGCATCCATGCACACCTCCTAAAAATGAGGTACAGCAGGGCAAACATTTTCCAAAATAGATGTCATATATATAATATATACACATTCGTACATACATACCTTTATTCATGTGATGTCCAAAAATTTAAAAAAAATGTACACATTTATTACAAAATCGTAACAAAGACTGGACAGTGTTTTGCTCATTCTGGAAAGATGAAGCTCAGTAATACACAACCCAGGAAGTCATCCAGAGGTTGTGGCAATATCTTTCTTTAAACAGTCAAGATATTCTTGCATTAAGCTTGGCGAAAACTGCCTTTCAAAAACAGAAGGGGAAGTAAAATGAAAGAAGCAAGACCTTGCTCATCTTTCCCAATGAAATACGAGAAGGATCTTCACATAAAAATGCACAAACGTTTTGTTTTATTACCAATAGTGCTACAATGAACAATGCAAATTTTGTCAAATTTTTCGTTGGTTTTGGTCGGGGATGGGGTGGGGTGGGGGAGGATTTTTGGTTTTTGGTTATTTTTTCTTTTCCCTTTACATTTTGGAAACTTAAGTGGTCAACTTCTGTCAGTGTACTGGTTTGTCTTTCTGTACAGACCCAAATCTGTCCGCTGGCAAAAAAAAAAAAAAAATACGATAAAATAAATGGGAAAATCCAGACCCTGCTCAAACTAGAAAACAAAAAATGACCAATTTAGTTGTTGGGCAGCACAGAATTTGTAAGGCAGGTCCTCACGTAGTGAACCTTTGCATGAGCCAATTGCCAGATCCTCAAGGAATTAAAACCAGGGTGCCTGAGCCACATCAGTTCTGCCGTTATGTTGAGTATTGTGCTGAGACAGCCATACCCCAAGAAAAGGGAAGTCTTTTAGAAGGCTTGCTGAGCAGGGTTGTAGTTGAAAGTTGATGGCAGGTGAGGCCTTTCTTCTAATTTGTCATATTCCAGATGGAACTCCTACAACAGAAAATAATTGCAAGATCAGAAGTCTTGATTGCACATTCGCTTCCCGATAAAAGGCTGTGGGCCCAACTGATTCTTTGGACTTAAGACTGTGAGCCCCACGTGGGACAGGGACTGTGTCCAACCGGATTAAGTGGTATCTGCCCCAGTGCTTGCCGCATAGTAAGCGCTCAACAAATAATGATGTTGATAATAATAGGACGATATAGAGTCACATAGAAACATACACAGATCCCTTTCATTTCTCCCTTTTTTACTGGCTCGTGTGGTGCAATTAACTGTCATTTTTCATTAGATTAGTCGGGGGAAATTAAGGCCGATCAGAACGTAAGTAACCACTAGGCTGCTGCCTTGAGCCTACATCAGGCAAACCTCTTCATCTCACTACGGAAATTAATAACTTAGCTCTGCTATTAAATAAAAACGTATTGCTGAATGAATAGTCAACACAAACACCTAGAAAGTGATCGGGTTCTAAGTAATGAATTGCTTTCAGGCATTTGTCACCCTTGTACATTGTACTTTAAATGCCGCGAACACTGACTCTCCAGCTCATTTTAAATGAGCATTTCTGTGTACTATTTAATCAGTGTTACGGTCAGATTAGCTGGCAACTGCTCCAAACATCCATCAGAGAAATCTGGTAGAAGGATTTGGGGTCATGTTTTACATTTGCTCCTTTAAAAACTGTTTCAAAAACTGAGAGAAATGACAGATTTCAAAAACTCTTATCCCACTCCTATCACTAGCCTGGCCTCGTTCATAAACCACATACCATGAAAAACATGTAAAGTGGTTTAAATTTGGTTTAGAAAGCTCAATTAATATGTACACACGCTGAGTTGCCCAAATTTCAAAACGGCTGGTAGATCTGCCTTTGGTTCTCCCAGCATTGCACTACAGGGTAAGCAGACAATTGTGGAGGGGAAGGAGGGTGAAAAAGGAGAATACGCGCAATATTTACGAGGTTTCTCGACTGAGGAAACAGAAAACGAGTGTTGTGCCTATTTAAATTTAGAAAAGGGCAAGAAAGCTCCAAGTTTTAAGTTCAAACTGATTTTCGTTAATTGATCATCCAATATTACTACCCATATCACCCATATCCTAGAGGCTGGAAAGGTCATCTAATGGTGCTACTTAAAGGTCTAATTCATTTCTGGCCAAAAATTTGAATTTGGTTCAATGCACCCTAGTGGTTTGGTTCCGCTTCTGAATTTTGACTAAATACTAACAATAGAAATCGGAATTGAAAGTTTTAACTTCTAAGCTCTAAGTCTGCGTGATAATTATTCTTTTGGGGAGCAGCAGTGGGGAGAAGTGCAGGGTGGTGAGAGGAGGATGGAGTTAAAGGGAAGAAGCACAGCAGTTTTAAACAGATTCACTAGCGTTTTTCCACGCTATGAATACTTGGTCAAAAATCCATTAAAGAAAATTACCTCACAAAACTTCTTCCCAGAATTGATGCTGAAAATAATTCAGTTACCTGAAAAGCTCAAATTAGTTTAAAAGGTTACCCCCATTTTAGACAAACGGGTAACTAAGGCACAGGAGAAATGTTACTTGCTAAGGTTAGAGGTGAAGTAAACAAGCAACAACAACAGGTGGGAGAACTGATATTTATTCTAACATATCTGAAGTGCTTTCTGCATTTTATATAGAAATTAAACAAGCTTGGAGAAATAAACAGGACTTGTGATTCCCGATTTGATTCTCCAGCCACAAGAAGACAGTTCCAATTCTTCCATTTCGAGAATTAATATTGGTAATTCAGTCTCCTAATCAGAATTTCACTTACTGTACTTCAACTTTGAGATGCTGTAATAGCAACTGTGTAATAGGCAGAAAATACAGAATGCCCTACAACTCAAAAGGACACAATTTTAATTCAAGTCTCTGCAAAGGAAAAATGAATTTGGCTCCAGAAGCTGAACTATATTAATCTCCTCATATATAATGGAAAGATAAATCTTTCTTAACCTCAAGAAGACCCTTTTAAATCCAGGGCACACGAGTTGAATACTTCCAATTTTTTGTTTTTTTGTTTCTCCAAACTATTCTACACATAGGCATCATTCTCTTCCCCTTAATTGTGGCGCCAACTGGTCCTGAGAAGCAGCATGGCCTAGTGGATAAAACCCGGGCCTGGGAGGTGGAAGGACCTGGGTTCTAATCCTGGGTCTGCCACTTGTCTGCTGTGTGACCTTGGGCAAGTCACTTAACATCTCTGGGCCTCAGTTCTCTTGTAAAATGGGGTTTAAGACTGTCAGACAAGGACTGTGTCCAACCTGATTACCTTGTATCGACCCCAGCTCTCAGTACAGTGTCTGGCACATAATAAGTGCCAAATACCATTAAAAAGAAAAATTTAAACAGAAAAAAAAATCAATTCTCCTTCCTCTCTCTCCTCACGGTACCTCGGATCCCTGAAATTATGGCAGTCTCCCACCAATTTTGTTGTTGTGTTGTTCAGAAATGAATGTTCAAAAGAGAGATTAGAGTTTGAAGATGAAAAGAGTAGACAAAAGAAACCAGAGCCCTGGTTTCCATCTGTGGCATGTATTTATGCCACACACAGAACTTCCCATTACTTAATTCTCCCATTAGCAAAAGAAGTATAGTAATATTGAAGAGCATTGTGATAAGTACTTTCATGAACTGCATTTCTGTCATTACAATATAGGAACTAAAAGGGCAGGCTTTACTGAACTCCATTAAATATCAATAGATTCAATGGGAAGTTCAATTTTTCGATAAGTGAAAAGTCTTCCTTTAACAATTATCCTAAACCTAAGGGTGGTCTTGCAGATATTAGGTGTTATTTGAGGAAAAGCTAAATAACGACAATTTAAACAGTTATGCTAACCCTAAAGGTGGTCTTGCAGATATTATGTGTTATTTGAGGAAAAGCCAAATAACGACAATTTAAACAGTTTACTGATGAGGATTAGAAGCAATGTTATCGAGTGGGTAGAATGAAAACCTGGGAGTCAGAAGGACTTGGGTTCTAGTCCCACCTCTGCCACTTGTCTGCGGGGTGACCTTGGACAAGTCATTTCACTTCACTGGGTCTCACTTACCTCATCTGTAAAATGGGGATTACATCTTTGATCCCCGTGTGGGATATGGACTCTGTCCAACCCGATTAGCTTTTATCTACCCCAGCGCTTAGTACAGTGCCTGGCACATAATAAGCACTTAACAAATACCATTAAAATATGTAAATATATACATGATGCCCAGTTATCTGTTTCATGCTTTACTATTTAATGAGAGCCTCTGAATTTTCAGCGCTTAAAACAGTGCTTTGCACACAGTAATAATAATAATGGCATTTATTAAGCGCTTACTATGTGAAAAGCACTGTTCTAAGCACTGGGGAGGTTACAAGGTGATCAGGTTGTCCCATGCAGGCTCACAGTCTTAATCCCCATTTTACAGATGAGGTAACTGAGGCCCAGAAAAGTTAAGTGACTTGCCCAAAGTCACACAGCTGACAATTGGCGGAGCTGGGATTTGAACCCATAACCTCTGACTCCAAAGCCCGTGCTCTTTCCACTGAGCCACGCTGCTTATCATAGTAAGCGCTTAATAAATGCCATCATTATTATTCAACAGTGACATGGTGTTTTACCCTGCCATTAGCTTCCCTTTCCTTCTAAACATTCTGACTGACTTGCTAAGTAGATAATGGCATCTGTTTAGTATAGATATCGGCACAAGTAGCTTAAGGGTTTGTTAGCATAAAATATCCAAGGACTAGCAATAATTATTACAGCATCATATTTAACGCTTGTCTTCCAAAGATCACTAAATAAGATGAAAAAGGCAACACTAAAAATTGCAATAGCTACATCTGCACTCATAAACAGCATTTAAAATGTTCATTTTGGTTTACCTTGCTATTACACGTTTACCTTGCTATTTGATCACTCAACTAGATTTTTAAAAATCATACTTTAAAAAATATTTATAATGTCTTGGTCCATTTTTTTGGTGTTGGGAATCGTACTTTGTTTAGCGCTCTTTCACTTATCATGTTCTTTTCATGGAACCAATTAAGAGGACCGTGCTGGCTACGGTAGCAATTTACAGTTTCCACAAATATGGACTGATTCTCCCTGCTTTAACGGGAAGTTCGTATTAGCAAATAATGAGTCCGATTCTGACGCTGAGAAAGAAACACACCTGAGGAATGTTCATTTTTTCAAATCACCAGGCAACCAGTTTGAGCACCCGAAGGAGTTGGTTTGGTTTATTGAAGGGAAGTTGAAATATATTATTTCTAGCATGATCTGACCTGATATTTTATAAATGAAAGCAAATTACAGATATGTTACATAATGACAATAGTCTATCTAGAGGTTTCTAGCACTAAAAAGAACTACTCTATATTAGCCTCATAAGTAAGTGCCCAACACCCCTTGAGGATCTGATAACACAAAATGTACAAGTATTAGCAATTAGTATAATAGCATCTTATTTAATACATTTCTTCCAAAGATCACAATACTGTAAAAGCTCCTTGAGGGCCTCATATCTACCAACTCTACTGCATTGTTTCCTCCAAAGAACTTAGGACAGTGCTTTGTACACAGGTAAGTGCTCAATAAACAGGGCTCCATGCTTAGAACAGTGCTTGGCACACGGTAAGCATTCATTCATTCATATTTATTGAGCGCTTACTGTGTGCAGAGCACTGTCCTAAGCGCTTAGCACTGTACTAAGTGCTCGCTAAGCTAAGCACTTGCTATACTAAGCACTTAACAAATACCATCATTATTAATAAATATCTCTGAACAATGAAAGATAGTACCATTTTCATTTTACGTACAGGAAAATTAAGGCCAAGCAAGAGATCAGTACCTTTTTTATGGTATTTGTTAAGCACTTACTACGAGTCAAACACTGTTCTAAGCGCCGGGGTAGATACAAGTTAATTTGGTTGGACACGGTCCCTGTCTCGCCTGGGGCTCACAGCCGTAGTAGCTTGCACTGATTAGTTGACTTTTAGACTGTGAGCCCACTGTTGGGTAGGGACTGTCTCTATATGTTGCCAATTTGTACTTCCCAAGCGCTTAGTACAGTGCTCTGCACATAGTAAGCGCTCAATAAATACGATTGATGATGATGATGATGACTTGGAACTTTTATTTCTGCATTGGCTCTACACTTAAGGCGTCCTGTGTGTCAGTCTAGTTTTCTCAGGAAAGCATTCTATACTTCTTGGACGTAGTAAACACAAAAACAGAAATCAGTGCGAAAACCTTACATGGTATAAATTTCAAATATATAAATATTTTAATAACAAAGCCTTTCTGAAGCCACATTTCCTTCAGGAGGCCTTCTCCGATCGTTTTCTTCTCCTGAGGTCATATCCCCAAACTACCATTCAGTACTTCTCAGCCAACTATATACTTATGCCCTGAGGCCTGTCTATAGCACTTTTGAATGTAACTTACATAACCTACTATTGAAGCACTTGCTCATCTACATATCCATTTTCCCTTTTTCTACATCTACCTGTAAATTATTTTGTGTTTGCCTCTCTCCCGCTAGGCTGAAAGTTCCTAAGGCCAAGGATGGTGTATCTTACATCTATTGTACTCTCCAAACAGTGTTTCTCACACAGCAGGAGGCTCAACTGATGAATGATTTTATATTCCGCTAGTCACAAAGAAGTACTTGGTGGCCTGAAGTGGCTAATTTACTGAAAATCTTTAGCTTTTCCAATTCATATTAAAACAACTGTACTTTCCAGTTAATCAATTAAAGCAATTAATATATTTACATGCTGAGAAGCAGAACAGCGTAATGGATAGAGCACGGGCCTGGGAATCAGTAGGTCATGAGTTCTAATCCTGGCTCTGCCACTTGTCCGCTGTGTGACCTTGGGCAAGTCACTTTCCTTCTCTGTGCCTCGATTACTCATCTGTAAAATGGGGACTGAGACTGGGAGACCCAGGGGGACAGAGCCTGTGTCCAACCTGATTTGCTTGTAGCCACCCCAGCATCTAGTACAGTGCCTGGCATATAGTAAATGCTTAACAAATACCATAATAATAATAATAACATCTTAAAAGTGTGAGAAGCAGCATGGCTTAATGGAAAAAGCACAGATCTGGGAGTGAGAGGACCTGGATTCTAATCCTGGCTCCACCACGTCTGCTTTGTGACCTTAGGCAAGTCATGGAACGTCTTTAAGCCTCAGATGAGCCCTTTCTGGGATAGTGTCTCTGTCCAACCCAATTATCTTGGTTTAGGTCCAGTATGTGCTTAGAACAGTGCCTGACACATAGTAAGCGCTTAACAAATACCATAAAAAGTGCTATTCTAGAAATTAGGCAAAATGAATTTTTCTTCACATCAACGTTCTTCGAAGAACATAAATGCTAAATAGGGATGAAAAGTGTTTCTGATACTTCTAAAGAAAATAGAAAGGACTAACGGGAGAAAACAAGGTGAAGAAAATGGAGTGGCAGGAGGTACTGGACTGGAAAATAGCCTTCCTAGGGGCTGGGAGAAGTCTCCACTTATAAAAGTAATTTTTAAACATTTTACAGAATGATTTCAAACTGTGAAAAGAAGATATTGTTACTTATTGTAGCATTTACACTGCCTAGCATATTACCAGCATTCAATGAATCTTAAATGTCAATGATCACAAATCAATCCATTTTGGAATTTAAAAGACAAATTCCCTTCGGTATGACTATTTCAAAATACTTACAAATGGATTCTTAAATCACAAAAGCGATAATCTGCACTTCCTGATGGGCACGGTCTGAAACATCTCTAACATCAACAATTAAAATAAAAATATGTATCTGTCCTTTTTCTGAGCGGGGATTTTTTAAGGATCCCACCCTTCTCTACGTTTTCTTTAAACATAATGCCTCAAAAGTTTTGGCTTCTGTTTACAAAAATCTCTTCCATTTGGTATATGTAGCCCCAGTATAGGCTGGTAGTACTTTTGTTTTTCAGACTCTTGAGATTTTTCTTTCGAGTTGTCCAATTCTCTACCAATTTTCTTGGGAAGGTATGGCTTCATGACACATACCGAGTAACCGGCTCCTCCATTTCATGGTTTTTTAAAACATGCTTTTGGGACGTGCTAAATGATAAGATGAACGCATCACTTTTTATATTGATAGAAACAAATCCTGAGTTGAGGAAGTATAGAAGCCAAGCTACCATTCCCCCTAAACCTTTAACATAACCTGTCCTGAGGGTAATTCTGAATTCTGGGGTAGTAGAACCATATTCTTGCCCTCTTAGTCCTATTCCCCTGGATTGAGGAGTAGAAATTTTAGTGACAGCAGTGGCAGTTTTGGGCGAGAAACAAGAATAACACATAGCACTCCTGGACTATAAGGCAATGCTTTCCTAAGGCTCTAAAAAACAGAGGATATACAATTGCTTTTTCAGATCAATATTTGCCCATTTGCCCAACAGCCCTGACACACTCACCGGCTTCCCTTTATTCTTATGACTCAATCTAGTTCCTTCTTTTCTTTTTTAAGTTTCCAACAAGCTTGGCTACCTTTCATTAGAATGAGTAAAATATCCCAATGTCAAAATCTGTTTTTCTCAACAGAGTTGTGTGTTAAGCACAATAATATAAGAATACGTGAGTTTAGGATTGCAAGAGCGTGTCTTTATTTTACAATTCAGTAGTCACAGAAAATATTTTGAGTGACATCAGGTCATGGGCCAATTCCCCAAATCTCTTTACTCTGCTGCATCTGTTTTCCTGGCTTCTGATGGTTCAGGCCCACCTCCTAAAGTCTTCAGACATGGAACAGAGAAACGATTTGGGAAAGAATGGGCAACTTATAGTGCCTACACAGAGCTGATAAACAAGGAGGCTTTTTAAAAAGGAGCCCAAGTTTTGACATTTACACATTTGCACAAGGAAAAAAATATACCTTAGCTACTTTCCTCCAGTTAAGACAGTCAAAGAAGTAATATGTTCCCCTCTCATATGTATTGGTTTTCATTGTTGGCTCCATGCCCGGTGCCCTGGTAATCCATACTCGCTCTTCTTTGTGGTATCTCCAATCTCTATTGAAACTTTTATTTTTAAGAGAAAAAGGGAGTTATTTTTTGGCATTGCCCAAATTACACATTTTCATACGAAGCTCATACAAATTATTTCAACAGGGATGAATGTAAATCAGGAATAACGTGATTTATTTCTCCCCCCTGAATCTCATACCCGACTTAGCCATCGCATACTCGCTGTACTGAATGTTGAAAAGGGAGATCTTTATACAATCTGTTCAAGAATGAAGTCTTTCATCTACATTCCTAGAAACCCATTTCACCTGTTTTCTTAAGACACCTTTTGGTGCTTTGAAAAAAAATGGGGGGCTTACAGGAGAACACTGACAGAAAAATGGATCAATCATTGGCATTTATTGAGCACTTACTATGTGTAGAGCACTGTACTAAGCGCTTGGGAGAGTATGATACAACACAATTAGCAGACACATTCTCTGCCCATAACGAGCTACAACTACACAGTCTTGGTAATGCACCATGCTCCTACACTATGTTTAATCCTCAATTTAAATTTAATGACTAGTTTGTGATAGTGATTAACTTGAGGGTTGCAAGAGAAGATTGGGAGGAGTGCTGATTTGCTGTATTTGGTTGGAACTGAATCTTGGTCCACTAAACGTACAATCTCGCTTGAAGGACCCAATAGAAAAATCAGAAGAAGACGTCATTAGTGACAGTTCTTAAAATGAACAAATTTGCAGAAAACAGATCTCACCCAATTCCCCTAATGCTAAACATCTATAGTAATCTGACCCATCTGAACTCGGGAAATTCTGGTTCCGCAACTGAAAACAAGGTGAATTTCAATGGCTTGGGAATAAGGAATGGAAACGAGAAATGCCTGCTCCAGAGAGATGAATAGGGCAGCATTTCTGGGTAGATAAAATAAGACTCTGCCTGATACTGTACAAAAAGAGAAAAACAGCTTTCCAAGTCAGAAATCAGCACAGTGGAAGACGACTTTAGCGTTTAAACACCGAGAACAATCAGCACAGAGGCTATGTTGGTAATGGGTGCAACATGGATGCTTTGGTAAATATGTCCTTTATTTTAGTTTGTTTTTAAAAACAACTTGGTAACAGTAACAGTATTCTGGTCAGACCCTGAAGATTAATTAAGTATTCAATCATCAAAGTCCCCTAAAATTCTCCCTGTACTTTCTTTTGATTTACAGTGCAAATCTTTTTTTTATTAAAAAAAAAACAAACCAGAAAGACAGTCATCAGTCCCTTTACCTGGAAGTTAACTTGATTTATTTACGTAATAAGAACCAAAAAGTAAGGATAGCAGAGTCCACAGGGTTAAGTCGACATAAAATACGCTGCCATCAGGGAAAGTTACACTCTGTGATTCAAAGTTCTCGCTCTTGGGCAAACGGGAGGAAGCAGGAGCAGTGGGAAAAGGACACGGCTCAAAATTAAGTGGTGAAGTGCAGCTTTGCACTAGTTGTCATTTTACCTCGAGTGGCCTGATTTTGAGAAATAGGGGGATTGACTGATTTTTTTCTTTGTTTTTAAAAAACCATCACTCTAATATAAAACAGTTCATTTCTTGCCACCCACTGAATGCAGACTTAACATAAAGAATAATAATAATAATGATGATGGGATTTGTTAAGCGCTTACTATGTGCGAAGCACTGTTCTAAGCGCTGGGGGGATACAAGGTGGTCAGGTTGTCCCACGTGGGGCTCACAGCCTTCACCCCCATTTTCCAGATGAGGTAACTGAGGCTCAGAGAAGCGAAGTGACTTGCCCAAGGTCACACAGCAGACATGTGGCAGAGTTGGGATTAGAACCCATGATCTCTGATTCCCAAGCCCCTGCTCTTGCCACTGAGCCACGCTGCAAAATGCAATATGGTTTTGCTCCTGGGTTTGGTTTTTTTTGTTTCATTTCGTTGTTTTTCTTGCAGGGGGAGGACAGAAACCTGGGGCTTCTCTCCCTTTTCTAGGCAGTAGGTTCATTATGGGCAGGGAATGTGATCGTTAATTCTGTAATACTGTACTCTCCCACATGTTTAGTCCAATGTTCTGCGCATAGCACTCAATAACTACCATTGACTGATTGATTGTGTGTCATCTCTGTCTTTGGATCTCTACCCTTGAAGCAACTGGTATTCACCCCACTCTCAGACCCACAACATTTAAACACATAGCCATAATTTCTTTAAATTAAAGTCTGTCTCCCACTGCACACTGTGAGCTCGTTGCGGGCAGAGAACGTGTCTAAAAACATCGTACTGTACTCTCCCAAGCACGTAATATAGTGTTCTGCACACAATAAGTGCTCAATAAACACCACTGATTGATGGGGCTCTGGCTAGGGAGATAGAAATTGCAATGAAGATAAATCGTGTTTCATTTCAGTATTTTTTAACTTTATGCAATACACCATAATTCAAGTGACTATTATCCAGAATAAAATCACTATTACCGATTACAAAAGTGTACTGCTTAGTTCTTTTTTTTTGCCTTCGTGGCAGTTGTCTTTGCTCAAAAACAAGCAACAAACAAAATTTTAAAATTACGCTTGAGGTGATACCACAGAAAACTATCAATCCATATATCGCAACCCCAAAATGAACAAAATATTTTGGACATACAGCTCTACTGCCGCTAGAAGTTGTAATACATCTCCTCCGTTCATGTAATAGAGATAAAACAGTAGATCTTCTCCATATCGACCAAGTTTTATTGCAGCCAGCTACGAAAGACGAGAAAACTATGATGAAAATCAAAAAAATAAAGACGATCCAGCAAAATACATCTCGACACCCATATGCGGGCACTTTTTTTCCCTCTCCCCCATCCCTAGCTAACGCTAAATCTGGGCAGTGGCAGGACAAGGTCCACTTGAGCCAAGTTGCTGGATGCTGAGAGGACTTCACCACATTTGGGCCAGTACAAAGGCAAACCTGGGTTAGGTTCAGAAAAGTTTTGGGGGCTGTGGCCAACCTCCAGGAATTCCCCATGCCATGGGCTTCTGACATTCCTTAAGGAGACTTACAATTGCAAACTCTCTCTGGGGCCTTCTCTCCTTCCTAGATTCTGCCTTCAACCCCTGGGACAATTCTCCTCGATAGCCACTGTACGTGACCACCAGGAATACATTTCTAGATTGTAAGCTTGCGATGGGCAGGGAATGGGTCTTCTAGTCCTACTGTAATGTTCTCCCCCAAGTGCTTAGTACAGTACTCTGCACATAGTGAGCACTCAACAGACAGCATGGATTGACTGACTGCTGTCACCATTTGATTCCCCCTTGACCACTCAATGGCTTTTAACTGTCCGTTTCTGCCTCTTTGAAATATTTTTTGGGCTAGGTTTAATGCCTCTCTCTCACACACTTGGCCCTTCTTCACCTTTAAATGTGTTTTAATAGTCACTCTCTTGGTCAAGGAACAAAGATCTTAAAGAAATTCATCTGCGCTCCTGGTTTCAAAGACCACCTTTATACATTAAGTAACATCAAAGTCGACCTCAGGCCTGATCTCTCTCATCTGCTCTCCAGACTACCTTACTTCCTCTTGCCTCCAGAACATCTCTACCTGCCATCTCAAAGAATCGATTAATTTTCTCTCCTAAGATCTCCTATTTTCCTTTCTCTCCCACCTCTTTCGACAATGTCACAGCCCTGCCACAGGCTCACGAACTTAGAGTCGCCTTTGACACCTCGTCGACTTCCCACAGTCCATCTAAAGCCAAATCATGCGATTTTTCTACCATTCTTCCCTACGCTACCCGGATACAAATGCTGGTCACCTTCCCTTGGAATAAGGCCACAGCCTTCCTAACACCTGGCTAATACACCTGGCTAATGTACCCACAACAGTAAGAATGATCTTTCTCGAGCACAAATTCAATCCTCGTCAAAATCCTCATGACTTCATTTGCAGGCTGGCAACTGGTACTCTTGAATCTGGGTACCCCAGATAATAATAATGATTATTATTATGGTATTTGTTAAGTGCTTACTATGTGCCAAGCACTGTTCTAAGTGCTGGATACAAGGTATTCACGTTGCACTGCTCTAAGCGCTGGGGTAGATAGAAGGTAATCAGGTCGTCCCACGTGGGGCACTCAGTCTTAATCCCCATTTTACAGGTGAGGTAACTGAGGCCCGGAGAAGTGAAGTGACTTGCCCAAGGTCACACAGCAGACAGGCGGCAGAGCCGGGATTAGAATCCATGACCTCCGACTCCAAGGTCTGGGCTCTGCTGCTTCTCCTAACTCCTGTTCTGCCCAAGCTCACCTCCCGGCTGGCTGCCATTCCACATTCCCATGTGTTCGAGTCAGTCCTAACACCCGGCCCTGAACCTCCATCCTTCTTCCCATTTCCACCTGGAAGGCCTCCTCCTTCCACTTCTGCAAATCCGGACAGGACTTAAAAACAGAGCTTTAAATAGGGCGGGTGAAATGCAGTCCACCAAGTCCGCAGCTTCGGCAGGTGAGAGTGACAGGCCACGCTTCCCTTCTGCCCCCACCCCCCAGGCTCCTTTTCACCCATTATTAACCAGGGGGCTGCAACCCGCGCTACCTGTCCCGCGGGATGCTGTCTCTAACTCTCCCTGTCTGAATCCTCTGGGCATCCACAGAGCGATTCCTAATTTAAGGATTCCTCTTGCTGCCGACCCTGTTTTTAGTCCAGAGGAAAGAGCGTGGCTCTGGGGATGGGGAGACCTATTTGTCAGCCCTGGCTCTGTAAGGGCTAGCTTCGATAGCGAAGCCTGATGACCGAACAACCACCTTTGGCATTCTACGATATCAGTAGTCCCAACGAGTGGTCTGCAAGATCAGTTGGCTAATGCGGGCGGCAAATAACGCCCTGGCCACCGACTGCTGGGCAATGATACTAAGGCACAAAAGAGCCCAGCCCGTGACAAACCTTTGTGTGCAATCCAACATCCTGGGCTCCCGTCCCCCATCGCTCACTGCACTACATGCCCTTGAGAAATCACAACTGGCAGGGAAGAGAGAGTTAAACCGGCACTGGGCACATCACCGGCCCGCCAATCAACTCCCCCTCAGAGGTTCTCCGTGCTGAGGTCTCCTCTGTCGTTCTCACAAGAGGCTCCGGAATCCCACCTATTCCCCGATCGCCACTACCAGGCCCTCCTTGTCGGCTCTTTCGGTAAGTTACGGGAGATTCATTCACTCACTCCTTCAATCGTATTTACTGAGCGCTTACTGTGTGCAGAGCACTGGACTAAGCGCTTGGAAAGTATAATACAGCAATAAAGAGAGACAATCCTTGCCCACAACGGGCGTACAGTCTAGAGGAGATATATCCCTTTTCCAAATGTCTTGAAAAAACTACCTCCCTTCTCTCTTTTGGAAACCCAAATCCTTCAGCTTGGCACAACTTCCGGCACTGAAGAGCGAATGCTATAGTCAGCGCAGAACAGGGATGACACCTGCTGCCTAACAATCCGCTTTCGCTCATTACACCCACCTCACATTGTTTCCCCCAGACATACCAGCTTGATTGGAAGAGGGGGAGACTCCCTTGGCAATGCTATTGCACTCTCTTACAAGAGCTGAAAACCGTTCTTTTTCAACCATTTCCTTCCTTAGGCATGAAGAGTCTATAGGCTGAAATCTGATAACATATAATTTTTGCGGGGCTTCGGAAACTTGGACTACATATTCTGTATTCACAGACCCAAAGCCCATGTGTATTCTAGATTTTCTACGGGTAGAATGATGAAAGAATGATAAATTGCACTACCTCGATTGTCTGGTCATATAAACTGATTAAGAAAAAACCCCAGCGAGTAGAGTAGTAATTTCAAATTAGAGGAATGATATACGGTGAAAAATTCCATCTGCCTTTCCGGCATCCTGGAACTGGTCATTTTTTGAAGCAGAAAACCTAATTCCTTCAGGTAAGGAAGGAAAAACATAGTTGGGGAACAAAACTGAGAAAAAAATCTTGATAATTGGGAAGACAAGATCTCTACGTATTTTTAAAATGCACTGCAAACTAACTGAAAATTTAATTATTTGTGTGACGATAAAAATACTAAGCACTCAAACCAATCCTAGGATCAGTAAAGCAATTAAATGCACCCACCTTATCCCTAATGTGAATGTTCGTCAAGTACTCAGATGGAACATGGAAGTCTAGATTAAAAAAAAAACAACAGACTTATTAATCGATTCTCATTTACAAATATTCATCAAAATACTGAACACAAACACTTTCCCCTACCTATGTCTTGAGGTCGACAAGGCGAAGATGCCCAGGGCGATGCAAATTTGGGATAGAGATTCCTGAATAGGAAAAGGAAAGTTACTTGCAAGTTAGTACCCGATCCCCACCCTTTCCAAAATGGTGAGCGCCTTTCGTTTAGGGCAGGGAGGGCCTCACTAAACCACTTCCACGCATGAAACCTAAGCACCTTGGGTGCTTATTTTCTTTGCTGCATCTCGGGGTATTGAACTTACCACATTAAGGAGACACAGCACCTCTGGTTTCTGACAGAAAGCAAAAGGCACGTTTACCTCTGTGTCAACTCTGATGATGCAGGACGGACGATGAACTGACTCTGGGGTCGGGGGGGAGGGATCAATCAGTCAATCGGGGTATTTATTGAGCGTTTACTGGGTGCAGAGCACTGTACTAAGCGCTTAGGAGAGTACGATATAAGAGTTGGTAGACATGTACCCTGCCCACAATGAGGTGACGGCCACTGCCCTGGGTTCACCAGTTTTAGAGAGGGAGTTGGGGGATCGGCAAGCTCAGCAAGCAAAAGTCTTCTGGAGTCCTCAGGCAAAGCTTTAACGGTTGGGCCGGTTTGAGATAGACTGTTCTAGAAAATCTGTTTTCACTCCACAACTTTTACTTTCTTTTTTCGTTCGTGTCATAGTCTACAGCACTTTCAGATTTTCCTGGTACTCTTGCCACACTTTTTCATGAATGCTGACAAATTTAAAACGGGGTGACTAAAGGTTTCCTGAATTTTATGGAAAGCTCAGAAAACAAGTTAGAAGTTACCAGTTGCTGGAGAACACCCAAGTTCTGATGTGACTCATTTCATCAAACCCGAACCACTTGCGGTGAAATTATTAAAATCTACACTGTAGAGCAGTAGCTCTCTCCTTTCAGGGGCCCTGGGTGCGAGCTATTATACTCTGTTTCGGTACTTTCAGTGGTGTTCCAGAATGTCTGCGTGGACCGCCAAACTGTATCGGAGAGGGCAACAAGAGGCCGTGAAGATTAAACCAACTGAGGCTTCAATTTGTAGAACACTGATTTTTCCCAAATTTTTCACAGCGGCAGCAGGGAGGGTCGACGACACGGGTGTTAACTTCAGAACTGCTCCAAGTGAGAAACCAGGACGCAGAGAAGTTAAAATGGCCTCTCGGTGCAAAGCTGGGACGAGAGCCCGACTCCGAACTCCTTGACTTCTGCTCTTTCCACTATATCCCCCTGCCTTTCTTCATCTCCCCAGCTCCTCCTCTACATTGTAGGCTCCTCTTGGACAGGGATCGCGTCTCCCGACTCTGGATGTGTCGGGACTGTGACAGACTTTTTAGACTGTGAGCCCACTGTTGGGTAGGGACTGTCTCTGTATGTTGCCAATTTGTACTTCCCAAGCGCTTAGTACAGTGCTCTGCACATAGTAAGTGCTCAATAAATACGATTGATGATGATGATGATGATGTACTGTGCTCTCCCCAGAGCTTCGTGTAGGGCTTTGCACACAACAAGCACTTGAAAAATACCACTGATTGACTGATGGATCGATTCTCGATTCTGACATTCTCAGGTGAGGGGTTCTGAATCTAAATGGGATCGTCTCTCCAAGTAACTGGGGGTCTCTGGGGTCCCGATGTGAGGTGAAGAGGAGAGAAAAGGGCAGGAAAGGGAGGAAATCCTACAGAGTGTTGGCATTACTTAACATTTCTTCAAGCTGTAGAGAAAGAATAATGACCCACTGGGAGATGAAAAATTGCTGGCTTGCAATTCTGAACCATCAGATGGTGACCCAGCCATCTCTCTTTAGGGCAAGAAAACCTTAAAGAAAAGTTTCAAGTTTCTCAATTTAACTTAACTACAGGGGTCCACAGTAGGCCCTAATGAAATCGAGTTCATTTAAAAACAAAATGAAATTATTATTATTACTATTATGGAATGGGATCATATCATAACCTCACAATATACTAAACACCCTGGACGGTCGGTTTGCAAAAAGAAGACTAACATTTAATCAAATGTACTGTTTACCAAAGGGCGCAGTCATACCTTCAAAATGAATTTCCTCCCTGACATGAGTTTTACAAGGCAGAACAGAGCGGAACACCTTAATGGTGATGCAAGTCATAAAGGAGGATTCAAAAACAGTGCCAGGTGAAGCAAATCCAGCTATGCATCAACTACACGGGCATACTAAATGGAATACCCTGCTGTTCACAAATATGATGCTACACACGCACATAATCGCACTAAGAGTTCGGTGGAAAGCCCTATGAAGGACAGCTAAGTGCAACTATCTTGGAGCTTTCTCTCTCGAGCAACTTCGGTTCCAAGACATCCACAGCACTACTGAAGAGCTCAAAAGATAGGCGGGACTCTGGCAAAAACCAGAAAACCCCTTTGAATTTCTTCCACTTCAACTAGAAGCAACCACAAGTGGGACCCCAAAACATAAAAGTACGAAGCCTCGACGTCTATTAGTGACCTTGAAAACCGACAGGGCAGCACACGGGAGTGTGCAGAAACACATAACCGTTTCAGAGTGCGTGAAGCCCCAGGAAACCTGCTTTTTGGAAGAGCGGTGTGAAACAAAATTATGCAACAAATGTTGTTATTGGAAAATGGGACTTACTCTGGGGAGTTGAGATTGAGGCCTAGTGTTGTTAAGTCACTTCCTAACGCAAGGTGTACCATTCCGGGGTCCGTCTCCGCTGCCCTTATAAACGTTAGCAAGCCAATCATTCCGAACTGGTCCGTCACCATCCCTTGAGGAATGTTAGTAACCCGGCCTGAAGAAGAAGAAGAGGAGAAAAAAAAGGGGACATTTTCTTCATAAGCAAAACCAACAAAGGAAGGGCATTTGAATATTCTTCCTAAAAATATGCATTCAAATGGGCCCACCGTCAGGTAACACCTGGATCCCCTTTTTCTGCTGGTTGTTGTTTTGTGTTGTTGAACTTTTATCTCCAGGGAATTTGGGTCCATCTGTACTTGAAGAAGTCTTGCCTGATGTATTCAAATTCTAACACGAGAAATAATTTCCAAATATAAGTACAGAATTGCCCGTATGCAAAAGTCCTTAGTTCGCAAATCCTCTTGTGAGTCATTGTTTGGTTATTCTCATGTGGTGGCAGGGTGACTTCTATTTGCCCTCGTTTCAATAAGTTTTAATACAGTGCTCAGTACAGTGCCTGGCACATAGTAAGCGCTTGACAAATACCATTATTATTATTATTATTATTATTTTAAAGCCAAATTCTAATGGTCTGCTTTGAACTCCCCAATGCACTGGCTCCCCGACAAGGGATATGTGAATAAATCCAGAATCACAGAGACGCAATTTCCAAATATTGATATTACTCAATGAAGTAAAAGTAATGCCGGCCAAACAGTGAGTGGGCACCCTCTTGTTTCTGGGGACCCTCGGCAAAAACTTTCCGTGGACTCTGTTAGGAGTCCCCAAATCATATGCATTTTCCAAAATAGCATCCAAAGTGGCACATCACGTACACACTAAGCCACCTGATCCCTACTACAATTGAAATAGGATCCCTTTCTTTCATTAAGATTTTACAAATATTCCCAACACCCGATGGTTCAAATATTACTTGGTATAAAAAATTATTCTTGCACAAGCACAAAAAAAAAAAATAAAATTATCGGGTGAACCAGAAAAAGAAAGCCAGAGTCATCTCCCGAGTGCTTAGGACAGTGCTCTGCACACAGGGAGTGCTCAATAAATAACTCGATTGACTGATCAAAATCAGCAAGTAACAGAAATGTACAAGGAGAGTCTCCAAAACTGATTCGGTGAAGAAAAATTCATTAGGAGAGTGAAATATTGAAGTAGTGTCACCAGTTGGAGAGAACACGGGCCGGGGAATCAGAAGGACCTGGGCTCTAATCCCAGCTCTGCCGCTTGTCTGCTGTGTGACCTCGGGCAAGCTGCTTAAATTCTCTGTGCCTCAGTTAGCGCATCTGTAAAATGGGAATTAAGACTGTGGGCCCCGTGGGGGACAGGGACTGTGCCCAACCTGTTTAGCTTGCTGTTTAGTACAGCACTGTACCCCACTGTTTAGGACAGTGCCTGGCACGTAGTAAGTACTTAACAAATACAATTAAAAAAAAGTAAATCAGCGTTTACAGGATCCTGATGACAGGGATAATAATAAAAATCTAAACGAACCGTGAAATCATCACGAACTCACAATATTTTCTAAGACAAGGAAAAACGGGTTTTCTTCTGGCAGGTTATATTTCTTGACCACATTCTTCAAAGGCTACACTGGCCAGAGAACTTGAACTATGACTACGAATTGTCAAATACACTGTTTATAAGCAAGGCAGGAGGAGCGGGGAAAGCAACAGAGCTTTTACGGTGACTTACGGATTTACTGTCGTCATTACTAGATGTTGGATCTTTATAGCTGGAACCTGGTAATGCTGGAAAATCCTCATTGTGTATCGAGAAGTCCTGGGATTGCTCACTTGCTGGTTTTGTTACCATTCCAACTGTGGAATGAAAATAAAGGGGGAGGTAGAGTTGAGATTTTTAAGGCACATCTATCTCAATGCTTAAAATTTGGTTGCAGATTTCCTAAACTGTATTTTTCCCGGCACATCTTTTTTAAAGTCATTCTTGGCTAAATTAGGATTTAAGATACTGCTGTGAAAAAACGTTTGCTGTTCAATTTTGATTTTGCTCTCCTACTCATCATTTCGATATATACAAGCGAGATATACCTCCAGCCCAGTGCAATATGTGAATGCTTAATAAATATTATTTTGGGGCAATGCTAGTAACCAAGCCATTAATTTGATGAGAGGAATTTGGTGTCCTTAATACATTTTCTAAATTAAACAATGAGCACGCTAGTTAACTGGCAAAACTACCTCCAAAATCAATTTGCAAAAAACCCAGCCATGACCTTCAGAAGAGAAAGCTGACCCCTTTCCCAGCCTCCACTATACCGGTTCACCACTCACCCCACCATCAAAGATCTCTTAAGGTCACACCTCCTCCAAGAAGCCGGCTTTCCCCGGCTCCCTCAACCTTCTGCACTTAGATACATGACCTCTAGACATTTGATATTTGTCCCAGCCTCAGCCCCACAGCACTTATACACACGCCTGTAAACTGCGTATTATATATTATTTATTCATATTAATATCCATCTCCCCCTCCAGACTGTACGCTCACCATGGGCAGAGAAATGCCAACTCTGTTGTACTGGACTCGCCCAAGCACTTAGTACACTGCCCTGCAAACAGTAAGCGCTCAATAGAAACCATTAATGATAGCAACTTCCCCATTATTTCTGATTTTTGCTAACTTCCATATTCCGAACCAGGGTTAAGGAATGTTTTGTGGTGGCCACTGACCACATCTTATAAAATTAGGCAAATTAAATAAAACGCATGGAAAGTGAATTTCTCAATGAGGACACTTATGAGCTGCTAATTTCGGAGGGAGGGAGGGTGTAACCACAAATTTCTATAGGCCACAAAACACACACATAAGTAAACTTCTTATTATACTTGGCACTGGGTCCAACGTTGATCAAAACAGACTATTCAGCTTGGGGCTGTAAAATTTAAACACTATACGCACTGGAAAATAGTTCCACAGATTTTGAATTGTAGTCCAGGGCCCAAAGAAGATAAAACCTTCTTGGTTTATCCAATATAGGCACAGCCCAAGTTATCATCATCTCATGATACATAAAATCATCTAGACTGTCAGCTCGTTGTGGTCAGGTTGTGTGACTACCAACTCTGTTGTGCTGTACTCTCCCAAACGCTTAGTACAACGCTCTGTGGACAGTATTATTATTATCCGGTGTCATCGAGTCATTTCCAATTCATAGAGCTCCTATGGATATATTTTCTCCAGAACGTCCTGTCCTCTGCCATAATCGGTAACCTTGTTAACAGTTCTTCCGTTATTATTGTTATGGTTTCTATCCATCTGGCTGCTGGGCTGCCTCTTCCATGTTTTCCCTGGACTTTTCCTAGCATTCGTGTCTTCTCCAGATTAGTCCTCCGGATGATGGGTCCAAAATATGCTCATTTAGGTCGAGCCATTTGGCCTTCCAAAACCCATTTGCAGGTTATTTACAAAAGCCTTCTCCAACACCACACTTCAAATCCCTTTCAATTCCTCTTTCTACCGTTTTTTCACCGTCCAGCTTTCGGATCCGTACATTGTCACTGGAAACGCCACAGAATTGACAATTTGTATTTTTGTGGCAATTGTTACATCAGCACACTTCATGACTTTTTCCAGGCTCCTCATAGCAAATCTTCCTAACATTAATCTTTGGCGTATTTCTTGACTACTAGGTTCCTTCATTATATTCAATTCCAGGAGAGAAAAACTGTCCACTATTTCAATCTTCTCTCCATCCACCATAACTATGTTAAAACTTCCAGTTGTCATGATCTTTGTTTTCTTGCCATTCAAATGCAGGCCCATCTTTCTGCTCTGATCCTTAACTTTTAAAAATAAGCCCTTCAAATCTTCTTCAATTTCTGCTACCAGGGTGGCATCAACTGCATAAGGAAGGCTGTTTATACTCCTTCCCCCTTTGTCTCCATCCAAGCCAACTTCTCTCACTAAGTATTAAGCATAAAGGATGAAGAGATAAGGTGATAAGATTCAACCCTGTCTTACTGCAAACAGTAAAAACTCAATAAATATCACTGATGGTGATGATAAAGTCCAGAGCTCCTGCCCTTACTGTTTGACCCATTGCTGGCGAAAGCGGCACTGCCTCTTGGATAAAGGATGAGCTTGGAAGCCAAAAGGACCTGGGTTCTAATCCTGACTCCGCCAACTGACTGCTGAGTGACCTTGGGCAAGTTGCTTCACTTCTCTGTGCCTGTTCCCTCAGTTGAAAAAAGGGATTCAAGATCGTGACCCCCTTGTGGGACACGGACTGTGGCCAACCTGATTTCCTTGTATCTACCCTACTGCTTAGTACAGCACGTAACAAATATCATTAAAAAAAAAATAAATAAAACAAACACAGTCCAATGCATCACTGCAAGAGGCCAAAACACATGAAGGAGTTGGGGTCAATCCACTATCAGCTAATATTCTGGAATTAAGTAGTCTTACATCCATTTTAAAGACAGCAGACGCATTTATATGCATGCCTGAAGGGAACCCAGGTGGAGAGGTATGCTCAAAAGCGTGAAGAGATATTCAGAAGGAACTGACTTGCTAAAAGGCACTTCCTGAAGACAAGAAAAAGGCTGCTATAACCTAAAATCAAAAAAACCCCAACACTACACCAGTAGAAGAGACTACTTTTGCAGCCTCCTGTAAAAGATTCATTTCACATAACTTCTCATTCAGTTAATGCTGTCATCAATCAATCAATCAATCATATTTATTGAGCGCTTACTGTGTGCAGATCACTGTACTAAGCGCTTGAGAAGTACATATAGATACAGTCCCTATCCAACAATGGGCTCACAGTCTAGAAGTGTCATGTTAGGCTATGAATTGCTTTAGCAAAGACTAAAGTAAGTGCTCAATAAATACCACTGGGAGTGATTGATTCAAGAATAGGTGAGTGCTGCCTAATTTCACGTTACTGTTCCAGAGGTTTTAAAAGGGATCCGCTTATAACAAATAGATCTGTGGGGAAAATATACCCTACAATACAGTCATGAATGACAGAGTACAATTTTCAAGGAATATAATACAACCTAATTTTGTTACATGCCTGCCCAAGCTGAAGTTTGGGGTTGGAGAGGAAGGGGAAGAAGAGGAAGGACATGGCCTTGTGGGAAGAGCATGTGCCTGAGAGTCATCAGAGGATCTGGGTTTTAATCCTGGATTTACCACTTGCCTGCTGTGTGACCTAGGGCACGACACTTGACTTCTCTGTGCCTCAGTTACCGCACTTGACTTCTCTGTGCCTCAGTTACCGCAACTGCAAAATGAGGATTCAATTCCTGTTTTCCCTCCTTTTCAGACTGTGAGCCCCAGGTGGGACAGGGACTGTGTCCCACGTGATTACCCTGCATCTACCCCAGCGCTTAGAACAGTGCTTGACATGTAGTAAGCACATGTTTTGTTGTCTGTCTCCCCTCATCTAGACTGTGAGCCCGCTGTTGGGTAGGGATTGTCTCTGATGCCGGATTATACTTTCCAAGCGCTTATTATAGTGCTCCGCACACAGTAAGCGCTCAATAAATATGCTTGAATAGACAAATACCATTTCATTTAAAAAAGGAGCAAAAAATTCCCTAGGAACAAGGGATGGGAATAACTGAGAGGAGTAGATATATGTAGTGTAATTTTTACTTGTAGTGTTCAGTTACTATATATGGGATGATTCTGTAACAGAATCTAACAAACTGCCTGAAAGTCTACAGGAAAGAATGCTACACACTTCTGAGGAACATATTACGGCTGTACTGGGGAACCCAGTGGAATGGAATAGAGAAGCAGCGTGGCTCAGTGGAAAGAGCACGGGCTTTGGAGTCAGAGGTCATGGGTTCGAATCCCGGCTCCGCCACATGTCTGCTGCGTGACCTTGGGCAAGTCACTTCACGTCTCTGAACCTCAGTTACCTCATCTGTAAAATGGGGATTAAGACTGCGAGCCCCACGTGGGACAACCTGATCACTTTGTATCCCCCCAAGCGCTGAGAACAGTGCTTTGCACATAGTAAGCGCTTAACAAATGCCAACATTATTATTATTATTATTTGAAATCCACAGCATAAGAAGAGATAATTCACTGCTTCCATACATCCTATTGGAAAATATGAGGAAGCAAGAGCACTTTCAATACAGGGTAGTTATAGACTGAGTGTCAAATCCATTATCCTCCAAGTTTATTCTTAAGATTTTCCAACACAGACCGATTTCAAATACCCACAGTGCTACTAAAAATTGTGCTTTCATTATGCACTGTGGCTATAATGTCATTAGGGAATTGGGAATGTTGGTCTACAAAGATGATTTGAATGACTGGATTAAAATCCCCAAGGGTCCCAAGGCTACTCAGTTTTGGGAGGTGTTCCCCCAAGTCCCCCCATTTCCTGCACTCACTCCCTTGTGTTTCCACTGGACTTCTTAATGGTATTTGTTAAGTGTATACTATGTGCCAGGCACTGTACTAAGCGCTGATACAAACTAATCACGTCCATGATCCATGTGGGAGTCCCTTCCCTGCTGCCAGGAAACAGAAGGGGGCATCCAGGCCTCAGTGGCACCAGAGTGCATCCTGCCCCACGCTCACTGTGTCCCTATTCATTGTTACAGCGTACTCTCCCAAGCGCCTAGCACAGTGCTCTGCACACAGTAAGCGCTCAATAAATAAAACTGACTGCCCTCATCGGCCTTCTGCCCCTGTCCTTCAAAGTTCCTGCTCCTGCATAATCTGGCCCCAATGTTTGCTTACGCTAGGCCACAGAATCTATTGGAAGAATGTGTCTTAGGTGCTTCCGTGAAGCACGAAGCGTAGTGTTTAGTACAGTGCTCTGCACATAGTAAGCACTCAATAAAATATTAATGAATGAAGGCATCAGAACAGATTTTTTATGGCATTTATTAAGCACCTACTATGTGCAAAGCACTGTTCTAAGCGCTGGGGAGGTTGTCCCATGAGGGCTCACAGTCTTAATCCCCATTTTACAGATGAGGTAACTGAGGCACAGAGAAGTTAAGTGACTTGCCCAAAGTCACGCAGCTGACAGTTGGCAGAGCCAGGATTTGAACCCATGACCTTTGACTCCAAAGCCTGTGCTCTTTCCACTGAGCCACGCTGCTTCTCTACAGATGGATCCTGCCATGTGTTTTTCATACCATAACTTTTGCTTTAAAAGATAACTGAGTGTGCATTAAATGGTTAGATGGGACATGAGTATTTTAAATAATCTTGAGTACACCTACTACTTAACCTGAGAAAGCTACTCTCAGGATACAACTACAATTTTAAAGACGGCATCCTTACGCTTTGTGATCTGTCACCTCCATAAACTTAAAAATTTCCTACAAACATAGAAAGTATTCTTTAGATTATTCTGATCATATTCTTTTTTTCGGAGGGGGCAGGAGAGAGAAGGCAATTAGAAAACTTCA
Source organism: Tachyglossus aculeatus (assembly GCF_015852505.1). Lineage (NCBI taxonomy): Eukaryota > Metazoa > Chordata > Mammalia > Monotremata > Tachyglossidae > Tachyglossus > Tachyglossus aculeatus. The sequence continues at coordinate 19,429,938 of NC_052079.1, read as the reverse complement.
GAGACAAACAAAAATAAAGTAGATTTGTAAAAATCTTCTTTTGAATATCACAACCTAAGCCTTCACATTGCCATCTTAAAGGGTATTTCCACACGATGAATCTCTCAAGCGACATAATCATACATACAGGCTAAAATGGCACTGAAAAAAGGACTGTGCGTTTATAAATCCTCCGATTTTCCTAATACTGGATTTTCAGCTACTATTACATATCTGGAAAACTTAAATTTCATTTAAACGGGACATTTAAAATACACCAGCTTACCGTAAGGAGCTCTTCCGGCTAGAGGGTTTATTAACGGTGTTGGATTGCCACTTCCTTCCCTCCTATTTCGGTCTGCTAGCGCTGGAAAATCTGAAAGGTCCAATCCTGTCACGTTTTCACTTCCATCTAAACGCCAATGAAGGAAATAAGTTATTAATCCCTCTGACGCTTCTTCGGGATGGTCGAACCAAATACCAACTCTACCGGCTAGCCTGGAGAGAACTTCCAGGCTAGCCTAAAACCTAAAGTCGCCTAGGAGTCAACCAAACGTTTCTGGTGGAAGGACAAATCCCTGCCACACAGATACCTGAAATCTTGGGGAATTCAGACCTGGGACCTAGGTGGGAAATGACTCATTATTTTTGTTTGGAAAATACCATTTGAAAAGACTGGTTTGCCGGCAACTGAGAAAAGGGATTACGGGGAAATCTCAGGGCTATTCTGGTTCGGAAGGCCTGGACTATTTGCATTTACTGTTCTCTCTCCCAGCTGGCGAACGGCTCCCAGGCTACCTTCCCGGCTCCCTCTTTTTCCTCCTCTGCCCCTCCTTGCCCAATGGGAGCAGCAAGAACAGTAGCTCCTGTTTTTCCTCCTCCTCTCCACAGATGTTTTTCTCTTTTGCTCCACTGCTCTTCCTCCTCCTTTCCATACATGTCCTTCACTTTTGCTCCACTGACCTGGCCTGGAAGTGTCCCAAGTATGTTCTCAGTTTTGGGGGCTCATCGAAGGGAGCAAAGGTGTAGATGCTTTGGAAGGGAAGAGAATCCTACATCACTGGCCGCTCCAAGAGCCAGGCTGAAACCTTTTGGCTTTGAGGCTGCCCAAGAGGATGGGGGAGAGGGAGGAAGGGAAGAGAAGAAGGGAAGTAAAAACGCAGACCATTTCTCTCCCGTCCTGAGGAGATGACAGGAGCGAGGTTCTGGTTTTGCCTCTAAAAGGACAGGGAAGGACGTGAGTGATGATTTGGAAAATTCTTCCAGGCCCCTCCCGGTTTGAGACCAAGTCATTACTACGATACAGGCCGTGAGGGAACTTTCAGAGCTCCTTTCCGACACTGCAGGATGACGGTCTGAGAAGCAGCTCTCCTCCTCGTCCCCCTCTCCATCCCCCCATCTTACCTCCTTCCCTTCCCCACAGCACCTGTATATCTGTATATATGTTTGTACATATTTGTTACTCTATTTACTTATTTATTTATTTTACTTGTACATATCTATTCTATTTGTTTTACTTTGTTAGTATGTTTGGTTTTGTTCTGTCTCCCCATTTTAGACTGTGAGCCCACTGTTGGGTAGGGACTGTCTCTATATGTTGCCAATTTGTACTTCCCAAGCGTTTAGTACAGTGCTCTGCACATAGTAAGTGCTCAATAAATACGACTGATGGTGATGATGGCTTGGGGTTCAGGGAGACCCAGGAAATGCACCTGGCAAGGGACTGCCTAGGGCCCACCTGCTGGCTATACCACATTTTCTCCTCAGGAAGTCCAGCCTGAAGGGAGCTCTGCTCTTAATCTCCGTTCCAGAAGAGTTGCTGGACTGCCTGACCTCTTTCCAGAAGCCAGCTGCCCCGGGGCCTGGGAACATGTTTCAGACAATTTTCGGACATTCGTTTGGAAGCTGCTAGCTTTCCTCGAGTTCCGTTTCACAATTTGTGTTCAAGAGAGGGGGCTGACGGTAGCTTTTGCTTATTTTACTCTGTTCCCGATGGAAAACTGAAGAACGGTTTTGATGAACTTCTTTGAAATTAAAAAAAAAAATGAAAGAGAAAATGTGTTGTCTTTATTTCTAGCATTCTCTAGGACTCCATATATGCATTTTGGGAAATACCTAAAATCAATTTAACTTTCCCAGGTAACACCGGGTAAAGTAGCTAGAAAGAAAACGTCATTCAACTCTGAGTTAGACCAATCGGTCTACCTGGCGGAGCATTCTGTTTCCCCAAAACAGACCAAAGGTCTCTCGGGAAGAAGAGGGTTGATAGTCTGCTCATTAGAGATACACATTCTAAAATACCTCATTTTTCTTACTAAAAGCAAATAACAGATAATTGTTTCTGTGGATCTAAGATTCCTGAGGGCAGGGAATGTGTCTACTAAGTCTGTTGCATTGTGCCCTCTCAAGAGCTTAATACAGTGCTCTGCACAGAGTGAGCACAATCAATACCCCTCCTTGATTGATTGTGCAGGGATTAACCTAAATTCTTTTTGGATATCGTCATCCCCCAAGATCCACAAGTAGTATGTTCCTTGAAAATGTGAAATGTCATACTACGGCTGTGTTTAGGGACTTTTTTGCTCCTGCGCACCCCAAGTTCATTCCCTCAACCTGTGTCTCTCGAGCTCCTTCCGCCTTGCTACTGGAGTCTCCCTCCCAATGCCTGGATCTCAGCCCCAAAGTCCGATGGGCCTTGCTGTCTTGATGGTCCCTAAATGGCTCCAATCTCTGTCCTCTAGTGCTTAGGTACCATGACCTTCGAAACTGCCCCCCTGGATCCCTGGAGGAAATCGGTTTCTTCAGGCCTGTACTGCTGCTGCAGACCAACAGGCGTTGAGAGCCGGCCCTGTCATCCCTGTATGGTTTTTGTTTGTTTGTTTGTTTAATGAAGGGGGACACGGAGGAACGGGAAAGGAAGGGGCCGGGATAAAAGTCTAAAGAGGCCAGAAAACCACTCAGGACAGGGCAGAGCAAAAAGTTGAACATGCAAGAGGAGGAGGAAGGGGCAGCAGCTCCATTCCACCTGAAGATTTTGGTCATCCTTCTAGGTTTCTTTTCTGGGTCTGTCACATCCTTCTTAAAATGCACCGGCCAGAAATGCCTACCGGCTTGTAAGCGTGAATTCACACAGCTTGGAAACAGCGGTAAAACCATTCTGTTTGATTTTCGAAACCTTTCCTGACGGTGCCTGAAACTTTGGTGGCATGTTTTGGCTGCCGCCCCATATCCTGGACGGGCAATTTAAAGAACCCATCGAAGGTGAACTAACAGGCCTATTTCCTCGGCCATAAACGCTACCCTCACGGTCCACCATCCGGGAGGCTTGCGGTGGATTACTTCCACCTAGATGCATTCCCTGCCTTACACTTGCTCCCACTGTTCTGCCCTCTGAGCCAGAAGGGCATTCCGTGCCAAAGGGAGAAAGGCTCAATCTGCCCAGTAAGATGGGAGAAGGGGCAATCTCGCAACGATTCCTTTATGGTCAGAACACAACATATCAAAGCCAGCATTTGAAATGATCTTAGGGCTTTCACGATTTAAAGCTTCTTCTGGGATACCCTCCAAAGATTACACTTACCTGTTCCATTAAAAATGTTACTTGATAAGGAGTTATTCATTCCAAAAGCTTGATTCCTGTTCATTCCAAATCCAGACATACTGTGTGCGTAGAAAATAATTTTAGATTGAAAAACGCTGTCATTTATTTGAGGAAAATGAGAAACAACCGGACACTATCTCTTTAATGGTCTTGATACGGCCAGGTTAGAAAGTAGTACTGATCGTAATTTTCTAAACTCAGTACTCCTTGCTTTCCTTTGTCCTTGTTAATTATCTTGTTATTGGCCCCAATAAAGCTGCTTTTCTACTGCAGAGATGTAAACTGCAGATTGTCCGAATAGGTTAGCACCGTAGTAGAGGATAAATATTGTCAGGGTTCCTTCTGGGGTACCAAAAGGCAACACGAAACAGGTAGTCCGCGAGGGGCTAACGCTTCACCCACCTACTGGTGTTTCATTCGGGACAGGATTCACTTGCCCTGGCTTACTACAATAAGAACCAAGCTAGCAGCGTGGTTTAGTGGCAAGAGCCCGGGCTTGAGAGTCAGAGGACGTGGGTTCTAATCCTGTCCCCCCTACTTGTCTGCTGTGTGCCCTTGGGCAAGCCACGCAACTTCTCTGGGCCTCAAGGCTCTCATCTGGAAAATGGGGATTAAGACTGTGAGCCCCACGTGGGACAACCTGATTTCCTCGCATCTACCCCATCGCTTACAACAGTGCTTGGCACATAACAAATACCACGATTATTATTATTATTATTACTATGTAATCTTCACTCTTTCTGTCCAAATCGCTTCATTTTCTACCTGCAGCATAACTCTCAGCATCATAAAAAAGGTTTCCTTGACAGAATGGAGAGTGGAGCTAAATAAGCTTGGGCTCACACAAGAATTCTAAAAAAAATTAGAAATACAACCCCTAACTGCTATTTCTCTGGAAACAGAGTGCATCATTGTGGACATTATTTGTCCTCTTGGGTAGGCAAGGACAAAGGGATAGTTCAGCAATTTCAGAAACACAATCATGGCCTAGTGGATAAACCACAGGCCTGGGAGTAAGGGGACCTGGGTTCTAAACCCAGCTCCACCACTGGCCAGTGGTTAGAACACTACTGGACACATAATAAGCATTAATGAAACACCATTAAAAAAAAAAATCCATCCAAATGATAAATTTCAAACACCTATAACCTCATCACAGAAAATTCTGTGAGAATTTCATAGCAGTGTTGGTGGGCTTTCTGTGGGGGTAGTTCGGCAATTTTAGTCCTGGTTAAAGAACAAACTTACAAGCAAAAGATCAATAACTCACAACAGAAACTAAAATATTCAAAGACAAAATCCATTCAAAAACACACACAGTCAATGAGAGGCACTACAGTACACAGTAACAAATCCAACAAAATTACGGTCTGCATAAAAAAATAGAGGATGTTGAAAGAACAGTCCCTCGTAAAAAAAAATCAGAAAAATGAAATTAGAAAGGGATTGAATGCAAGCATAAGATTAAAGCAAAGAACTGGAATTTGCCAGGCGACAGTAAACAGGAAATATGCTAACTACCTAAAATATTTGAAGTATTTGCAGGGGGCAAACCTAAAAGAGGAAATAGACCCAGAGAAGGAGATATGAAAGGGCCTTCTGCAACTCTTGTCTCATCTCAATCATTGCCCACTATCAACTTTTCCAAAAACCTTTCTCCAAACAAGTTCCCATAAAGGAATATTAACGTTCCTGAGAGGGTAACAGGTCCCTTTTAGAGGCCTGAAACACTCAGTTTGCCAACCAAGCCTGCTGCTTTGTTGGTCTAACACAAGCTGTAATTATATGGGGGGGAAAAAAAACTGAAAACAAAACGGTATAGCAGTGTGGGTAGGCTCCCTCTGAGATCCTTTTTTTGTAAACATTTCTTTATTTGACCAAGAAATAGAGGCTCCATAACTAATCAGTCAAAAGCAGAGGACTGAATGTGTATCACTCTGCAGATTAAATTAACTTAGTTGATCTTCCACAACTCTCATTCGCAAGGATGGCCCCTGGACTGCAAATGTCTCTGCTTTCACTGGGTCGGTGGAGAACATCCCAGCAGATCGTGGCCAGTGGACACCCAGGATGAGTCCTTCTGTCATTAAACGGAGCTTTTCACGTTAAACATTTCGCTGTGATTTTTCGGAGGAATTTTTTGAAGGCCAGAGATTTTTTTTTTTTTTTAAAAAAAGGAGAAGTACTGCACAGAAAGGGTTTTCCCTATCTGAAGCTCCCGGCTGCTCCCTGGGGCATCCTATTTTTAGAGTGGGGGCAGTGCTACAACCCTCCTGCCCCACCCCAACCCGCCCCGGGGGCCTCTGAAGCCCTTTTGGTATCTTGTTGAGAATCTACCTAACTGCTGAACTGCTGATGAGAGGGCAGGGCCTCAGACAGACATCACCAGAGAACAGAGGGGTCAGAGTCACAAACATCCACGATAAGCCGAAAGACCACGCACAGCACAGGATCAGACCATCTTACCTGTTCACAGTAAAAGGTTGTCGAGAGGGTTGCTGCTTTGGCATACAGATTATGCTTGGCGAGCTTCTGTTAGGGCTACCTAATCCTGAACTGCTCATGCTATTTGTCCTGCTGGGAATTCCAATGCCCTGACCAACCTGGGAGTGGTTCATCATATTCCTAGGATTCATAGGCAATATACCTCTGAAAGACAAACCCGTTAAGCCAAGGTAAGTTTCCAACTCTCCTTCCAGCTCCTCACAAGAAATCCAGAGGACCCCGAGATTGGGAAACGGCTCTCTCAGCTGAAATGATCTCGTTCTAAGAAGAGTCTGCCTCTCCTCCCTTCTCTCCATACCTCCTCCCCTGACCCCCACCTCGGGAATTCGACGGATGTTGGGCAAATCCGAGACGACTGACAACGTTTGTTAAACTTAAACCTGTCTCGCAGATTTCTTAATGCAAACGTTGGCCCCGTATCCCTTTTTTCTTTTTTGATATCGTGACCGTTGGATACCAGAGCACGGCCAAATGAGGCCATCCTGTCCAGTACGCCAGACCTTCTGCATACGCCCTCTCGCTCCCCCAGCCCAGTCACAAAAACACGCTTCTGACCCCTGCTCAATGTCAAGCATTTCTGACCATACAGAAAGCCTTGTCCTCTAACATATGGGCATTCTATTCATTTTCTGGCGGTGGGATGCCCTGAACCAGAAAATGAAGGGACTGGAGAGGTTTTCTTTTAGGAAAATACAGCAGGACTGTTTTCATCACAACTCTAGGTTTTGCAGAAATATTCTGATTCACCAAACAATACCTGCTGGGAGATGGAGGCGTATGAAGTGACATGGTCGGTACCCCTGTTGTTGGCGTTACATGACTAGGTAACTGAGTGCCTTGTGATAAGCTGCGATTTAACTGAGGAGTATTGTTGCTCATTCCCCTCATTGGAAGGCCTAGTGCACCTATTAAAAAAGAAAAAAGAGGAAAAAATGCAGAGTGGGGAAACTCATCGTCAAAAAGAACACAAGTGCTACCCATCCTCTGGAAAACTCAATGCGAAATGACAGTATCCTATCATGGACATTTTCTTCAAAAGGGTAAAACGGAAAATCATACGACTAACAAAATCTGTTCAATTGAAGTAGATTCTGGAAAGAAATCTGGTGTACAAAATGCTGGCAAATTCAAGGGATTTTTTTTAACCTATCTGTATTCTCTTTAATTTAAACTCTAAATAAATTGGCGGGGGGGGTCAATTTGTACAATATATTAAGGAAACTCTACAGTTGCCATTGACTTACGATAAAATCGACTATAGGAAGTTTGGGAGTTTAAGAGTCGTGATACGAAAAGGTGCTTCGCTTTTGTACGGTTTTAAATATATAATGTATTACCTCCGTCCAAAGTGTCATACTTTATGAAATGTCACCATCTTGTAGGGGATTTTCATTTTAAAAACAGATATACCTTTTGATTTGCCCTGTCAAAACCATAAGCCAAAAAAGTGGAAAAGTTTAAAAGGCAGAAAAGGAAATGGAATCCCACCTAACTGAATCCTTCATTTACTGGTCACTTTCAAAATGTATGTTAGAAAATACATAGCCTTGCACTGGTTTTATAATCATATTTATAAATTAAGCTTGGATTTTGAACAGTCTTAGATAATTTACAGTAAAATGGCTGCAGCTGATAATTTACCTCAAGGAAACTAGAAAAGTTGAAGCCTTGATTGGTCATATTTGGTCTCGGCTGGCTCACGGGTGGCATCCAAAGCAGAGCCATTAACAGCTCAGAATTCACCTAGGGTTTTTTTGGGGGGTGGGCAGGGGAGGTTGCCTCAGGGATATGCCTCAGGGACCAGACCTAGGACTAGGTTATTTTGTTTTTTACTGGTGACTTGGGCAGAGAAATGGAAACTATATTCCACATCTGCAGGTGCCCTGAAACTGGATGGGATTGAAAGACTAAAAAACTCACAGTCACCCTGATAAACTGGGGAAACGGTCCTATTTAAAAAAATCAGGGTCAAATTCAAAAATGGGAAATGCAATTTAAAGCTGTTATGGATGAGAAACAAACCAAAGTATAGAATGGGGACAGGCTGGCTAAGCCGACCTATGACAGAAAAGACCTGTATGTTGTTTTTAGGTGCCCGGAATTCAAATAAAAGAGTTATCCTGCGTGTACTTATTGTAGTAGATTCAACAGTATTTCGGGTCTACACAGTAGGATTATTAGACTCAAGACTGGGAAGTACTTTTTCTGTGATACTCTCCACTCATTAGACAATTCTATCTCTACTTCAGTTTCAAAGATGAACAGAAGGGTGACAAAAATTATATAAGGAGATGAAGAAATCATCCCATAAGGAATACTGAAGGAATTCTGGAGCCTTCAGGCTAGAGAAGACTAAAGAGTGACTATTTCCAAATATATGACTTTTATGAGGATTCCCTGCTCTCTTAAGAATCAAAAGAGGAAAGGGCTTTGAATTAAAGCAGGAGAGGATTTTAATGGGCCAAAATCCTCTTCCACCTCTTGCTCTCCTGTGGAGGTGCTAATGAAGGGCTAGGAAGAAGCAAAACAAAAGCTCTAGTAATCCACCCTCTTGGATTCAGAATCCTAGGTGAAAAATGTCTATATTTTCCAAGTTCAATCAAACAATCACAATGCAGGTTTTCTGAAAACTGCAGCTTAGATTTACTCTGGGTCAAACAAACCCAAAATTTTACTTTCCATCAGGTCTGAGCGAAGTGGCTCTTATAAACTGGGAGCTAGCTGCAGGCAGGAATGTGTCTGCTTCTTGTTACATTGTACTCTCCCAAGAGTTTAATACGGTGCTTTGCACACAGCTAAGCGCTCTATTAAAACTACAGGGTAAAAAAAGCTGATTTTAAGTACTTCATATTTGTTTGTAAGTAATGTAAAGTGTTTTTTAGTACTGCCCCAAACCCAAGTTCTGGAACATAAATGTGTGGGCTACAATAATATGTATGCACGAAAGGACAAAGCGGGTGAAAAGTTATATTAATTGCAAAACAGATTCACCATTTTCCACTAACTGGTGAGATTAAAAAAATGACAACAGAGTTCAAAATAGTTTTCTTTTCCAATTTATCTCAGTGGAGAATTATGACGAGAAGAAAGACAATCAAGTCAAAGACAAACTGCCTGGAAATAAGGATTGGAGCTGAAAAGGATTTCTACTTCCTGCTTGACCCAAAAGGAGACAATGGTTTAGAAAATAACCTTTTAAAAAATGATTCAATAAAATGTAGATTCTATTCTATTTAATGATAAGCTATTTTTTGATGATAATCAATTGATGTTTTACTATAGAGAAGCAGCGTGGCTTAGTGGAAAGAGCCCGGGCTTGGAAGTCAGAGGACGTGGGTTCTAATCCTGGCCTCGCCATCTGTTTGCTGTGTAACCTTGGGCAAGCCACTTAACTTCTCTGGGCCTCAGTTACCTCATCGGGAAAACGGGGATTAAGACTATGAGCCCCAAGTGGGACAACCTGATTACTTTGTTAACTACCTCAGTGCTTAGAACAGTGCTTGGCACATAGTAAGAGCTTAACAAATACCATAATAATAATTATTATTATTATAACAACAGACTAATTAACCACTATTCGTTTTACAGCAGGCAAAGCTCATTAAATCCTCATGGCTCGATAAGAAAAACTCAAAAACGGATGAGCCAAGCCTATTCTGTTCCTGTGGAAGTTGAAAGACTACAACCACGGCAGATACAATTCCAACTGGTCACATTCCAATGACTTCTTCATATCCCCCCACCGCACCCCCCTGCCACCGGCTTTAGTTTGCCTTTCCAACCCGGAAAAAAGTTAGGGAAGACTTGCTGAAGAAGGAATTCCTAGCTCTTCAACCAGTAACCTGAGGCCCAGGAAACACTTAGCTCTGGTCCTATCCCAGGTAGCACATTGTTCAAACATTGTGCCTTGCTCCAAGTAAAGCATCACTGGGGCAAAAATTTAGAAGGAGTAGGAGAAAAATGATCTCAGATGCAAGGCAGCCACTTCAGTGTAGTTGAAATGGACCTCTACTAAATTGGTGGACTCTTTCTTTGAAGTGTAGTAAGCGTTTCTGAGGCTTTGGGGGAAGGCTATCTTTCAGTAAACAGTTGTTTATCTCTACCCACACTTGGAGTAATTACAAGCCCAGATTTCTGCAAGGGAAGATTTCCGCAAAATTCTTCAAATCGAATTTTTGCATCGCTCAGGAAAGTTGAGGTTTTCAAGCTACTTAAAATCCACACTAATTGGGCTACCCGCCAGAAATGGACAGCATAAAGGCCGGCTAAATTCAGAAATGAGATCTGGAAATATTTGCTACTCCATTTTTATTGACTGGACCCACATCTTTTAAATGTTCCTTTAAATGTCTACTAATCTTTCTGGCAGACCATTCCTCTTACTGTTAGACTGAGAAAAGTACAATTTTTTGGAGACACCTGGCAATATGAGCCAGGTGCTTCCTAAGCAATAGCTGGTGACAGGCAGAGAGCCCACCTACAAAACAGTAGTGTGCAAGACTAGAGGCCGTTGAATACAGCTCTCAATTCTGCTGTATTATCCTCTCCCAAGCGATTAGTATAGTGCTCTGCATACAGTAATCGCTCAATAACTACCATTGATTGATTGATGGATGAGAATATGCTCTTGTGCTGGACTGTAGGGAACAGTACCCAGAACTCATATACAGAATGTTAAATACACTGTTCTTACTCAGGGAAACTGCTGTGGCCCGTCAATAGCGTATAAGTTCACTGAGTAACAGCTCCTACCAAAATCAGCATGGCTTAGTGGAGAGAGCAAGAGGCAGGGAGTCAGAAAGACCTGGGTTCTAATCCTGACTCCGTCACATGTCTGCTGTGTGTCCTTGGGCAAGTCCCTTCACTTCCCTGGGTCTCAGTTACATCACTGATTCAATCGTATTTATCTTTCAGATGGATTAAGAGTGTGAACCCCATATGGAACAGGGACTGTGTCCAATCTAATTAAGTTGTATCTACCCCAGTGCTTAGCACGTAGTAAGTGCTTAACACGTATCGTTATTAATGTTATTATTATTATTGTTATTATTAGGCTGTCAGCCTGCCAAAAATTCCAGTTAATTCCAGAGTCAAGGGTGCCATGGGGAAACTCTTCTTGAGACGAGTCTTTGCGTCGTTCATGCAGAAGATTTGTGAGGGTCACATACAACCGAGGTCACTAAATCAATCAATGGTGCTTACTTTGTGCACAGCACTGTACTAAGCGCTTGGGAGAGTACACCATGACAATAAACGGACACATTCCCTGCCCACGATGAGCTTAAAGTCTACAGGCAAGCTTACAGACTTGACAGACACGTTCCCCGCCCACAGCGAGCCTACACTCTATTTGGCTAAATCTTAGCGGGCTTCAATTAGCGAGGATACACTCCCTAGCGCCGGACATTCGGAGGGGGAATTCTGCCCTCCGGCCGAGCACCTTTGTGACCAGAAGACTGGGCCTGGCTTATTACCACGTGGCTAGGTCTCCCCAAAAGAGTTCGTACGGCAGACTTCAGAAGAACTGCTTAGAGAACAACCTATTTGTTCATTTAGTCATCCATCTCCCCTAACAGACTATAAGGTCCTCATATCTAGATTGTAAGCTGGTTGAGGGCAGGGAATGTGCCTGTTTATTGTTATACTGTAAGCGCTCTGCACACAGTAAGCGCTCAATAAATACAAACGGAGGAATGAATGAATGAATTTAAACTGTCTTGTATTTTTCCCCAAAGTCTAGTTCAGGGCCCTGTGACCAGGAGGTATTTGATAAATGTGACTGACATCGATTGCTTCACTTTATTGACCCCTCCCTTCCACTGAGAAGAATTCAAATATAGTCTAGCATTAGTTTCTCCCCCCCGTCAGGGATCAATCAGCCAAGATTGCTCTCGATTTGGAGAACAACAGAAATGCAGGTTACTAGAGCTTTCTAGTTGATGAAATGCCAGAGAGCATTGCTTTTACTGCACTGTTCCTTAAGTAGCAGCCGATTCATGTCTAAAAAAGGGAAGGGAGAAACCAGAGGGCACAGGGAAAAAAATGAAATACAAAATAATTTCCTGACACAATCACAGGGTAATCTGGTATGCCAGTTTTTTTTATGGTTCATGTACATTTTGCTTTTTGGAAAAATTGAAGATAAAATCCAAAGCAATTTGTTTGCTCTTAACTGACCTATAAATGTGTTTGGTCTCGTTTTTTTTTTTATTGTTTAGCATCTGATGTAGAAATTTTGGGATAATGTTGATTCAACTGCATACTACTTACAGAGAAATATAATTACGGCACCAAATTCATTATGATAATGGAATTCCAACATTTCTAAGGCCCAAAAATTTGAAACAAGCAGAATAAGCAAGCACAAAAGGATAGGTAAACAAGTAATAATACAAGAAAAGCAAGGAAAGTTCCCTGCCTACCCTTCTGAAAGCCCATATAGAAATGTACATGAAAGCAACTCTTACTCTTAAAAAGTACCATGAAATTGCAAAATTCTTACTTTGTTGCCCGTATAAACTTGCCCCAAACTGAGACAGCTGACCTGATGTTGATGGTGATGCCAGCATCTACAAACAAATCAATTATGAATTAGATTAAAGCCCCGAGAAATGACACAAATTACAGCGCGAAGATTCTGGAGTGCAGTGTCACAATCCGGCCCGGTACACTACATTAATTCAATTCCATTTCGGATTAAGCTATCAATTCCCAGAAGAAATTCAGAACAATAACAGGCAGCGTAATCACAAAATACAAACGGTAGTAAATAAAAACGAACGCTTTCGCCACATAAAACGGACTTGACGCGCTACCCGGAAGGACTCAGAGGATGGAACGGACATTTCAGCTTCAATAAAGTCCTCTAGACTGGGAGCTGGTTGTGGGCAGGAACGGGTTTGCTGTTATTAGGTACTCTCCCAAGCGCTTCGTACAAGGCTTCGCATGCAGTGAGCGCTCAATAAATACGATTGAATGAATAAAGTGAAACGGCAGTGGTGATAGTACCTGGTGAGGTTCTACAAGGTGTTGTGATTGGGAAGTACGAAACGAGCTGTTGGCACCTTCCCTACCCACAAGAGCTTACATGCTAACTGGGGGAGTCAAGCATAAAGTATTATACAGTAATCAAAACAAACAACTGGGCGCACAATGGAATAAAGATCTCTCCGTAAGTGCTGTGGATGGATATAAATAGGGACGTAAGTGCTAAAAATAACTGATTGATTTGTAATGCCTTGGGTTGTGGGGAATTACTTGGGGAGGAAGAGGCGCGGGGGAATGAGCAGGAGGAAGAGAATGAAGTTGGCAGACGAGAGAGAGAGAGGTCCAGTTGGGAGGAATGAAGAAAGCGATAGTTATGATGGGGAGAGTTGGCTAAGCAGTGTGGCGTGGTGGATAGAGCCCGGGCATGGGAGTTAGCGGGTCATGGGTTCTCATCCCGGCTCCGCCACCTGTCTCCTGTGCGACCCTGGGCAAGTCTTCATTTCTCTGTGCCTCAGTTACCTCACCCATAAAATGGGGATTGAGACTAGGCGCCCCAGGTGGGACAAGTGTCCAGCTCGATTTGCTTTAGCGCGGACTGGGGCTTGGAGACGAGCGAAGCGGCCAATGCAATATGTTAGCCGTGGCGAGGACAGACTGTTGGACAGCAGAGAAGCAGCTTGGATGGAGAAGAAGAGGTGATTCAGGAAGATACTGTGCGGGGGAAAAACCACCAGGATTTGGCAGTAGACTGGAAAATGACAAAGTTCAAATAAATAAAACCGAAAGAGCAGCAACACACAAGAGGTATTTTTCCAGTTCTAAAGAATCCAATTTTGCAGTCACCTTCAATCCAGGTACAGCTTTGGTTTGAAACAATATGTACCTTGAGATATGTTCTTAGGCTGTGCTAAGTCCTGGAGTAGCTACTAGTTAACTCCAGTGCTTAGTACAGTGCCTGGCACATAGGAAGCACTTAACAAATACCATTATTGTTATTATTATTATTAATATGATTATTAACTGTGAGGAGTTTTTGCTTGACGTGAAGGGACCCGAAGAGACATGCGAAGCTGTGAAGTTTTGGGGGGAGTGGTGAAATATATGCCGTGAGGTGCTTTGGACCTCTCGTCCCCCTCTCCATCCCCCCAACCTTACCTCCTTCCCTTCCCCACAGCACCTGTATATATGTATATATGTTTGTACATATTTATTACTCTATTTATTTTACTTGTACATATCTATTCTATTTATTTTATTTTGTTAGTATGTTTGGTTTTGTTCTCTGTCTCCCCCTTTTAGACTGTGAACCCACTGTTGGGTTGGGACTGTCTCTATATGTTGCCAATTTGTACTTCCCAAGCGCTTAGTACAGTGCTCTGCACATAGTAAGCGCTCAATAAATACGATTGATGATGATGATGATGATGATGACCAGGGTCACTGTGTGAGGAACAGATAGGAAAGGTGAGCTCAAAGGCTGGGGACAGGGAGATCCTCAAGGAAGCTGATAAAATTATTAAGGAAGCAGCATGGCCTAGCAGAAAGATCCCAAGCCTCAGAGACAGAAGGACCTGGGTTCTAATCCTGGCTCTGCCACTTGCCTGCTGTGTGACTTTAGTAAAGTCAGTTACCTCATCTGGAAAATGGGGATTCAATTCCGATTCTCCCCGCTTCTTAGACGGGGATCACTTTGTGGGATTATGACTATATCCACCCTAACTACTAGCTATAGCAGCACTAAGCACAGCCTAAAAACATTTTCAACATACACATTGTTTCAAACCCAAACTGTACCTGGATTGAAGACGTCTGGAAAATTGGATTCTTTAGAATTGGAAAAATACCTACTGCGTGTTGCTGCTCTTTCAGTTTTATTTTTTGTACTTTGTCATTAACCAGTCTCCTGCCAAATCCTAGTGGTTTTTCCTGCACAACATCTTCCTGATCCACCCTTTCCTCTCCATCCAACTTGCTACTCTCCTGTCCCACCCTCTGGCCTTGTCACGGCTAGCATATTGCATTAGCCACTTTGCTAGTGTCGCTAAGCTCCAATCCACACTACACGGATCACCTTCCTGATGTACTGCTCGGCCCATCACTCGTCCCGTCAAAGCTGTCCACCTCCCATCTTGCCATATCTGCTCTCTTCACAGCCATTCCTCAATTTGCTGTCTTTCCTCCCAAGCTAACCTTCTAGCTGTACCACGCATAGCATCCAAGGCCCAATCCTACAGCATTTACGTGCATATCCCTATCTCTAATTTATTTTACTATCTGCCTCCCTATATAGATTGTAAGCTTCTTGATAGCAGGGATCACCAGGAGTTTACCAACTCTACTGTACTCTCCCAAGTGCTTAGTACAGTACTCTGCACATGATGAGTGCTCAATAAAGAGCACTGACTGGTTGCTCTCTAGCTCATGTGGTTCCCCCTGGCTTGGAACTCCCTCCCTCCCCACGGACAGGCACACTGCAATTCTCCACCCATTCAAACCCCTCCTAGAATCTCCCTCCCTCCAACATAAACAGCGTGGCCTAAAGAATGTCCTGAAAGCTGGAGGACCTGGCTCGAACCTTAGCTCTACAGCTTGGCTGATGTGTTACCCTGAGAAAGTCACTTCCCTTCTCTGCGCCTCGGCTTCCTCAATTGCAAAATGGGGATTCAATTCCTGTTCTCCCTGCTACTTACCTTTTCACTGTGCCTTGTTCTCACCTGTCCTGCCGTCGATCCCTGACCCGGAATGCCCTCCCTCCTCAAATCCACCAAAGAATCACACTTCCCCTCTTCAAAGCCCTACTGAAGGCTCACCTCCTCCAAGAGGCCTTCCCAGACTAGGCTCTCCTTTTCCTCAGCTCCCCCTCTCCCATGTCACCCCAACTCTTTCTCTTTGCTCTACCCCCCCTCCCCACAGCACTTGTGTATACACGTACATATCTGCAATTCTCTATATTTATATTGATGCCTGTTTCCTTGTTTTGATGTCTGTCTCCCCCCTTCTAGACTACAAGCCCGGTGCGGGGAGGGATTGTCTCTCTTTATTGCTGAATTGTACTTCCCAAGCGCTTAGTACAGTGCTCTGCACACAGTAATCAATCAATCGTATTTATTGAGCGCTTACTGTGTGCAGAGCACTGTACTAAGCGCTTGGGAAGTATAAGTTGGCAACGTATAAGCGCTCAATAAATACAACTGAAGGAATGAATGAATGAAAAGGACATGGATTCTAATCCCGGCTCCACCACTTGTCCGTTGGGTGACCTTGGACGAGTAACTTCACTTCCCTGTGCCTCCGTTTCCTCGTCCATAAAAATGGGGATTGAATCCTACTCCTTCCTACCTAGTCTGAGCAGGACAGGGACTGCATCCGAAATGATCACCTTACATCTACCCCAGCATTTCGAATCACGTCGGGCACATAATAAGCACTTAACAAACACTTCTCTCTGCTGCCCAGGTCGTTCTTCTACAAAAAGGTTCGGTCCATATTTCCCCACTCAAGAAACTCCTGGTTGTCCACCCACCTCTGCATCAAATGGAAACTCACCGCTGGCTTTAAAGCAGTCAATCCCCTTGCCCCCGCCTAACTCACCTCACTACTCTCCTACTACAACCCAGCCCGCGTACTTTGCTCCTCTAACGCTAACCTCCTCGCTGTGCCTCCAACTTGTCTAGCTCGCCGCCGACCCCTCGCCCACATCCTGCCTCTGGCCTGGATCGCCCTCCTTCCTCATATCCGACAGACAATTACCCTCCCCCACAACGGAGCCTTACTGAAAGCACATCTTCTCCAAAAGCCCTTCCCTGGCGAAACCCTCCTTTCTTCTTCTCTCACTCCCTTCTGCATCGCCCTGACGTGCTCCCTTTCCCCCTCGTCCCCCTCTCCATCCCCCTCGTTCCCCTCTCCATCCCCCCATCTTACCTCCTTCCCTTCCCCACAGCACCTGTATATATGTATATATGGTTGTACATATTTATTACTCTATTTATTTTACTTGTACATATCTATCCTATTTATTTTATTTTGTTGGTATGTTTGGTTTTGTTCTCTGTCTCCCCCTTTTAGACTGTGAGCCCACTGTTGGGTAGCGACTGTCTCTATGTGTTGCCAATTTGTACTTCCCTAGCGCTTAGTACAGTGCTCTGCACATAGTAAGCGCTCAATAAATACCATTGATGATGATGATGATGGTCCCCCCCGAATCCCACAGCACTTATTTAATTCGCTTATATTACTGTCTCTCTCCCTCTTTAGACTATAAGCTTATCCGAGCGCTTAGAACAGTGCTTTGCCTCCCTCTCTAGACTATAAGCTTATCCTAGGGCTTTGCACATAGTAAGTACTTAATGCCATTAGTGTTATTACTATTATTATTATTGTTATTACTATGGACAGGGACTCTGTCTATTATACTGTACTCTCCCAAATGCTTAGTACAGTGCTCTGCATACTACTACTACTACTAATAGTAATAACGATGGCATTTATTAAGCGCTTACTATGTGCAAAGCACTGTTCTAAGCACTTGGGGGATACAAGGTGATCACGTTGTCCCACGGGGACTGAGCCCCTTCCTTTCTCTCCCCCTCGTCCCCCCTCTATCCCCCCATCTTACCTCCTTCCCTTCCCCACAGCACCTGTATATATGTATATATGTTTGTACACATTTATTACTCTATTTATTTATTTATTTTATTTGTACATATCTATTCTATTTATTTTATTTTGTTAATATGTTTTGTTTTGTTCTCTGTCTCCCCCTTCTAGACTATGAGCCCACTGCTGAGTAGGGACCGTCTCTATATGTTGCCAACTTGTACTTCCGAAGCGCTTAGTACAGTCCTCTGCACACGTAAGCGCTCAATAAATACGACTGAATGAAGGAATGAATTACCTTGCATCTACCCTAGAGCTTAGAACAGTGCTTGGCATATAATAAGCACTTAACAAATACCACAGTTATTATTATTTTTATTGTACTTTTCCCGGTGCTTAAAAGTGCTCTGCACACAGTCAGCCCTCAACAAATACCACTGCTTAACTGATTCCTCTTTTAGCTTCACTTGTATTTCATCATTGCTCTTGTATTTTATGTGGTTTGGTGTTTTTCCTTTTCCAGCTTTCCTCATGCGCCTGTCATCAGCTCCTCTATTCTTAGACCGCGATCCCCTTAGGGGCCAGGAATGCTATTTCTCACCTAAGGATTTCCCCTGCAGCTGTTTGTGCTGAATAGATACAGCTACTACTACTACCCCTGGACTTTTATTCCTTTGTAACTGATTTCCTAAATCACTTGCTTTTCAGAAACTGACCTGAAAGTAGCCGCAGAAATGCTCCAGTAAAGGTAACAAGTTTTCTCTTGAGGAAACAGGTAGGGAAGGGGTAGCTTTGCTAAGAGATTCCCAGAGATTGGGATAAAGCCCACAGGAGTAGTTTCCAGGTCACTGAAAGGTACAGGACTCCAATCTTCAAAGGGATATTTTCCCTCCAGACTGTAAGCTCTTTGTGGGCGGGGAATATATCTCCCAACCACAGGAGAGTCCTCATTACACCTTTCTGCGCACAGTAAATGCTCAATACATATCGTTGACTTATGGATTCCATGGAATTGACCTGTTCTCCACATCTGGAGGGCCCCCAGGCTGACTTGGATTCACTTATTTCCAGGAGTTAGATCAAGATGTTCCTTAAGAAGGGCTAGTAATAATTATGGCATTTGTATGCCAAGCACTGGAGTTGATATAAGATAATCAGGCCGGAGACAGTCCAAGTCCCATTTGGGGCTCAAAATTTATTTAAGAGGGAGTTGGATTTACTCCTCGTTTTACATTTGAAGAAACTGATTCATAAGAAACTAAGTGACTTGTCCAAGGTCACACAGCAGACAAGGGGAGAGCCGGGATTAGCACCCAGGTCCTCGGACTCCCAAGCCCGTGCTTTTTCCATCATCATCAATCGTATTTATTGAGCGCTTACTGTGTGCAGAGCACTGTACTAAGCGCTTGGGAAGTCCAAGTTGGCAACATATAGAGACAGTCCCTACCCAACAGTGGGCTCACAGTCTAAAACGTCTCGTTGCTTCCAGGGAATATGAGAAAGCAAAACCCTCAGAGAAAAGCAGAGGTAGTGAAAGAGGGCAGGGACTGGGTCTGATCTGCTCCAAATCTCTCTACCACAGTGCTCATCTCAATGCAGGGCACATAAGCAAATACCATGATTATTACTGTTATTGGAGAGAAAGAGAGGAACAGTCGGAGAGATGAGCAGACACACATACCCAAGGTATTGCTACAGTGGGAGCGACAGAATGAAGGTGAGAAATGAAGAAATGAAGGTGAAGAAATGAATGAAGGCAAGTCAGAGCGCTGGTGAAGCAGACTCACACGAGAGGGATGGAGAGAAAATTATACACATGGGAAAAAGGCAAGAAATAGAAAACCGACCCTGCCTCTACTCTATGCAACTGGGCCTCTTTGCCCACTTGGGAGAGAACCCAGAGCTCTTCTTCATGTAGGAGAGGGAAAGAATCAATGGGCACATTTGAATGTTAATCAGTAGGTTTAAGCGTTTTCAAATCTGCACCCGAAACAATAAACGGCATTTATTGAGCACCTTCTGTGTACTAGAACCCTAAAGTAAGTGCTCGGGAGAGTACGACAGAGTTAGAAAACACAACTCCTGACCTCAAAAACCTTACTAAAATAGAGATAGGAAGATGAGGAGAATGAAAAGACAGATCTGTGGATGATTAAAGGCTTAACCATAAGAGTGTGTAAGTGGATTTGTAAAAATGGGCTATGGGTGGTTGGAAGTACATGAGGGTGGAGAAAGCTGTTCTCCCTACTTAATAATAATAATTTTGGTATTTATTAAGCGCTTACTATGTGCCACGCACTGTTCTAAGCGCTGGGGTAGATACAGGGTAATCAGGTTGTTCCCCCATGGGGCTCACAGTCTTCATCCCCATTTTCCAGAGGAGGGAATTGAGGTACAGAGAAGTTAAGTAACCTGCCCAAGGTCACACGGCAGACAAGTGGCAGAGCCAGGATTCGAACTCACAACCTCTAATAATGGCATTTATTAAGTGCTTACTATGTGCAAAGCACTGTTCTAAGTGCTGGAGAGGTTACAAGGCTAACAGGTTGTCCCACGGGGAGCTCACAGTCTTAATCCCCATTTGACAGAAGCGGTAACCGAGGCACAGAGAAGTTAATGTGACTTGCCCAAAGTCACACAGCTGACAAGTGGCGGAGGCAGGATTTGAACCCATGACCTCTGACTCCAAAGCCCGTGTTTTTTCCACTGAGCCACGCTGCTTCTCATTAGAGGTGGCCCCTCTCACGGTCACGCCTGGAGAGTTTCCAGTACTTTATCAGGGTCGACAACAGGAGGGAGAGTCAAGCAGAGGCGTACCTATTCCACTCCCGGCTTGGCCAGTGGCTAGTGAGTATAAGGCAATATGCTGTAAGTCAAAACTCCCCTGTGCCGGGCAGCAGCAGCAAAGGAGAGAGTTGAGGGTGGTGACTGTGCGGAAGGAGGCCATGGTAAAAACTACTTGTGTATTTTTAACACAAAAAGTGTATGGGTACACAACCAGAACGACTGCAGATGGAGGTGAGGCGTCCTGGGAGAGATGTGTCTACAGTGTCGCTATGGGTCGGAGATGACTCGGTGGCCTAAGACAAGATGAGATTAGAGATGGGGTATAAAGTGCTAAGATCCTAACTAGGAAGGTGTGCCCTGGAGAGAAGCAAAATGAATTGGAGAAAGCCTCCTGGATGAGCTGGGTTTTCAGAAGAGCTTAGAAGATGGGGAAAGTTATGTTCTGGACGATTTGGAGGGGAAGGATGCTTCAGACAGGAGGAAGGGGGTGAGCAAGAGGTCGGAGGAGTCCGTGCCAGGGGGAGGGAAGCTGAGAAGAGGGAGAGGGCTGATAGGCCGGCTTAAAACCAGAGATCACCAGCTTCTGCTTGATCTGGAGAAGAATGGATAATGACTGAAGGCTTTTGGGGGAGTGGGGAGACGTATGTACAATGATGTTTTACACTGTGTAACCATGATCTATGCAATGGAGTGAAGCATGGAGAGATTAGAGGCCCAGAAACCACCCACCGCCGCATCAAAAAGGAACTCCCGACCACCAGCTTTAAAACAATCACCTTGACCCCTCCTACCTCATCTTATTACAACCCAGCTCGCACACTTCACTCTTCTAATACTACCCTTCTCACTGTACCTCAATCTCGCCTATGTTGCTGCTGACCTCTCGCCCACGTCCTGCCTCTGGCCTGGGACGTCCTCCCTCTTCATATATCCCCCCTTTAAATCCTTACTGAAGGCCCATCTCCTCCAAGAGGCCTTCCCTGACTAAGCCCTCCTTTCCTCTTCTCCCACTTCCTTCTGAGTCACCCTGACGTGCTCCCATTATTCATCCCCATTCCCAGCCCCAAGAGCATACACATATCTGTCATTTTATTTATCTGAATGTCTGTCTCCCCCTCTAGACTGTAAGCTCATTGTGGGCAGGGAATGTGTCTGCTTTATTGTTATACTGTACTCTCCCAAGCACTTAATACAGTGCTCTGCACACAGTCAGCACTCAATAAATATGACTGAAAAGAGGGCAGCAGCAAGGAGCAGGTAAGAAGAACAAAATCCTCCTGCATTCCCTCTCACTGTTGTGACACTGAACAAAGCACTACACTCACACTTGTGACTCACTCTCTGTAGCTTCAGTCTCAAAAGGTGCCGTTCCTTTTGGTCTCCTTTTCTGGAGCTATTGTTCTCCACTGTGTCACATTAATGATGTGCATTTAGCTTTAATTCTATTTGTTCTGACGACTTGACAGTTGTCCACATGTTTTGTTTTGTTGTCTGTCTCCCCCATCTAGACTGTGAGCCCGTTGTTGGGTAGGGACCATCTTTATATGTTGCCAACTTGTACCTCCCAAGTGCTTAGTACAGTGCTCTGCACACAGTAAATGCTCAATAAATATGATTGAATGAATTAGAAATAGCAAGCATTGTGGGCAGGAAACGTACCTACTAGCTTTGTTAAAATGTAATCTCCTAAGCACTTAGTACAGTGTTCTGCACTCAGTAAGAGCTTGTTAAATATGTCTGACTAATTGATTGCAAGACTGGCAAAGCTCTTGAACTCATTTGTTAATGTCTAGAAATCTGTAAAGTTAGCAGTTGAAAATCACTGTTTACTACAGTAATTTCCCACTCTTTAGGGTATAATAATTTTCATTGTAATAAGAATCCTTCAATTATGTCTTTATAAAAGATTTTTTTTCATTAACAGAATGACAGTGATTCTATGACAAAAAGTCACTGAATTCACCTGCAGAAATCTGCTATCACCCAGCTACCCTAGATATCACCAAAGAGACAAAATCCCCTCTCCCTGATCCCTTGACTTTGCCAGGGTCCTTTTCTGAATATCTTCCTAGCCAATCTGCTGCAAAATGGAAGACATTCGGGGTCATTTTTGATCCCTCACTCCAACCCTAAACTTTGGTGGAAGAGGTGCAGAGTGAACCCCAAAAGAAATAATCTAGCGACCTTGGAACTCAGAGCCAAATTCGGTTTAGAAGAACACGTAAGCACGATTAAAAAAAAAAATTACCTCTGGTATCATTTCCCCGGTGCCCTCTACAAAACCAGGGAGGGAGAATTTTCCCCAGTGATGAGCTGGTTCTCTCGACTGTTTCAAGTGGCCTAGGGAAGCGCACTCAAGTCAGGGAATGTCTCTGTTTACTGCTATACAAGCGCTCAGTACAGTGCTCTGCACATGGGAAGAGCCCAGTAAATACGAGTGAATGAATGAATGGACGGCGGTCGAGGGTTTGACCGTGGAGAGGCCTGAGGGAATGAGATCATCACCATCATCATCAATCGTATTTATTGAGCGCTTACTATGTGCAGAGCACTGAACTAAGCGCTTGGGAAGTACAAACTGGCAACATATAGAGACAGTCCCTACCCAACAGTGGGCTCACAGTCTAAAAGGGGCTCAAAGTCTAAAATGAGATGGGTTGAGCAGTGCTTTGCCAGGCAGGGCTGGGGGCCACTTCTCCCCGCAAGCCGTTGTGCTCTTGTGTGTTGCTGTTTGCCCCACGCGGCACGGAAGCATGCCGTCATCATCATCATCAATCATATTTATTGAGCGCTTACTGTGTGCAGAGCACCGTATTAAGCGCTTCCCCAGTCATGGGGAATGGAGGTGCCAACGGAGGAGAAAATGCAATGGAGGGCAGATGAGCTAGCAATGCCGGGGCAGTTCAGATGACCTCTGCTTTGCCCGAGTGAATGGCTGTGAGACGCCCAAGTGAAATCCTGGCCTCCCAGTTGCATAGACTGGGAAAGGTGGCAAATGGAAGAGGAAGAAGGGGAAAAGTGGCAAGGTTGTGCAGGAGCCCCTTCAAATTGCCTAAAGAAGGTGGGGTGGGGTCAGGGGGGAAACTGGGTGAGGGTGAGGAAACCTCAAACCTGCAGCTACAACCACTGGCCATATGATGAAAATGTTTGCTTTGGGGTTCCCAAACAGAGCGTCGTAATCCTAAAAAAGGTCACACCCAAGAGAAGGACAGAGAAAAATATCAGTCAACCCTATTTGTTGAGTGCTTACTGTGTACAGAGCACTGTACTAAGTTCTTGGCAGGGAGCAGTATAACAGTTGGTGGACACGTTCCCTACCCACAGCAGGCTTAAAGTCTAGAGGGAATACCTTAGGTGTCTTCAAATCTCCTAAATATAGTTTTGGAAGACACAGCCAAGGATCTCTAACTCCTTCACCTGATTCTCCAACCCCATCCCTTCTCATTTATGAGAAGCAACATAGCCTGGTGGCAAGAGCACAGGCTTGGGAGTCAGAGGTCATGGGTTTTAATCCTGGCTCCGCCACTCGTCTGCTGTGTGACCTTGGGCAAGTCACTTAACTTCTCTGTGCCTCAGTTACCTCATCTGTAAAATGGGGATTAGGACCGTGAGCCCCATGTGGGGCATGTGTCAAACCCGCTTTGCCTGTATCCACCCCAGAGCTGAGTGCAGTGTCTGGCACATAGTAAACGCTTACCAAATACCACAATTATTATTATTACCTCTCTGGCTTCTCCTTCTCAGTCCTTTCTGCTCTTCTTCTGGCTTAGCTCCTTAGCTCTCTGTGGCTCAGTTCTGGATGCCCTTCATTTTTCACACTACGCTCATCTCCTCGGGGAGCTTAACTGCTTCCACAGCTTCCTCTACCATCCCAAATCTACCTTCCGTGCCCCCGCCCTCTCTCCTCCTCTGCATTTTCACATCTCCTTCTGCCACCAGGACGTCTCTCCACATGTGCCCCGCCATCACTTCAAGCTCAAACTGCCCGAAACTGAGCTCCAAATCTTCCCTCCCAAATCCTCACCTCCACCTAACTTGCTCATGGCAACTGACATCATCGCCCTCCTCACCCCTCAGGCCTCTTAGGCCATCCTTGATGTCTGTCACCAAATCTGCCGTTCTTTCTCCACAAGGTCTCCACGCCCTTTCTTCTCCATCTAAACTGACTCTACGCTGTTTCAGGCACCAGTCATGTCCCAACTTGCCCACTGCATCAGCCTGCTGGGAAACCTACCTGCCTCTCCCGTCTGCCCTTTTCGGTAGAGATTTAACGCTGCTGCCTGACCATTCAGCACACATCTCCCTACTCCTCTAAAGCGTCTAATTGTTACCCACCCCTCTGAGCATCCGGCTGACACGCCAAACTATCGCCTCTAAGGTACTCAGTCGGTTCTTTTTCCCCTCCCTTCATCCTCACCCCTCTCCCTCTATACGGCAGCTCGTCTACACCATTCCTCTCCAGCCAACCTACTCACTGAACTTTGTTCTCATCTGTTTCATCACTTCATCACCATCATCATTAATGGTATTTATTGGGCACTTACTATGTATAGAGCACTGTACTAAGCGCTTGGAATAGTACACTACAAAAGGGTTGGCAAACATGGTACAGTCTGTGAGCCCGTTGTTGGGTAGGGGCCGTCTCTATGTGTTGCCAATTTGTACCTCCTAAGCGCTTAGTAGAGTGCTCTGCACATAGTAAGTGCTCAATAAATACGATTGAATGAATAGAGGGAAAGAACAAGTCCACATCTTCCTCTCTGCCTGGAATTCCCTCCCAACTCATATGGGGCAGATCCCCAGGGATTGTGTCCAACCTGACTAGCCTGTATCCACCCCAGTGCTTAGAACTGTGCCTGGCACATCATCATCATCATCAATCGTATTTATTGAGAGCTTACTATGTGCAGAGCACTGTACTAAGCACTTGGGAAATACAAATTGGCAACATATAGTATCTCTATATGTCCCTACCCAACAGCGGGCTCACAGTCTAAAAGAACTGGCACATAGTAAGTGTTTAACAAATACAAGGTTTTTTGACAAAGAATCCCTGCCCACAGAAGCTTACAGGGGAGGCAGACATTAAAATTATGGGTAGGAGAATCAGCAGTGTAGAAGGATGTGTAGATGAGAAGCAGTGTGGCTTAGTGGCAAGAGCACAGGCTTGGGAGTCTGAGGGCGTGGGTTCTAATCCCAACTCCGTCTCTTGTAGGCTGTGTGACCTTAGGCAAGCCATTTAACTTCTCAGTGCCACAGTTCCTTCACCTGGAAAATGGTGATTAAGACTGTGAGCCCGACGTGGGACAACCTGATTACCTTGTATCTATCCCAGTGCTTTGAGGAGTGCTTGGCACATAGTAAATGCTTAAACAAATACCATAATAATAATTATTTTTATGTATATGAGTGCTGTGGGGCTGGGGTGATTAGCAAAATGCTTATGGGGTACACAGCCAAATGCAGAGTTGACGCAGAGGGGAGGGCGGAGAGGGGAAATAAAGGGCTTAGTCGGGGAAGGCCTCACGGAGGAGATGTGAATTTGAGAGGGATGTGATTTTAGGTGGGAACAGTGGTGGACTTTTGGGGGTGAAGGAGGGAGTTCCAAGCCCAAGGGAGGATGTGCACAAGGGGTCAGTGGCAGTACCTCCCACCCTATTTCTCCCACCTGCCACTTTCACACTTGCACCTCACAATCACAGAGTGATCACACCCTGCCTGTGTACTTATTTATACTGCTTTATACCCCACTGCTTCCTCTTAACTAAATTATTTTAACGTCTGGCCCTGCCACTGGATTGTAATATCCTCAGGACGGAGCTCATGTCGCCTAACTCCACTGAACGCTCTCAAGCGTTTAGTTCAGCGCTCTGCACAGATATTCACTAACTGGAAGAAGAAATGTAGGACAGGAAGCAAAGTTATTGGTGTTGAAAGGAGACAGAAGGAAGCCTTAAAACTAACCGAGAACCCTGAAGCAACATCTCCCCCAAGAAGCAACATATCCAGCCAGTATCAAGCCACAGGAAAGCTCATAAATAGTCCTGAAGGGTTATTTCCATCCGTGAAAGACTGCTGTGGCATATTATGCCAAAACTGGCCTTAATCAAGCGCATCAATGAACAATAATCTACTGTTAGAGATCAAAAATCGGAAGCAATTCACCGAGACCAGCATATAACCAGTTCCCACTCCTTACTGTTTTGAAGAGCCACTCCAGTTATTGAGCAGGATCAAAGGCTTTATGATGGGTCTCTTTGATCTATTTCAGTTTGCCGATTTGACTTGTTCCCGCTCCTCTACCAGACCAATAACTGTGCATTTCTCAGAGGCTTCTGCTTGCTTGTTTACTTGTTTTGATGTCTGTCTCCCAGCTTCTGGACTGTAAGCCCGTTGTGGGCAGAGATTATCTCTATTTGTTGCTGAATCGTATTTTCCAAGCACTTGGTACAGGGCTCTGCATGCAGTAAGCGCTCAATAAATACGACTGAATGAATGAATGAATATTAACAACAACCAAGTGGTTGATTTGTGGGGACAGGACTTATTGGTTATCACATCTTTGCCCCAGCAGAATTTATAACAGCTTCTCCCATCATGGTTTAGGTTTGTAGTTATCAATCCATCAATCAGTGGTATTTACTGAACGCTTGCTATGTGCACAGTTGAATGGTGTGAATTCTCCAACTTGCAACCGAATGTTGTAACGCACAACAACTGTAACTGTGTTATTTGCTAAGCACTTATACGCCAAGCACTGCACTTAACACTGGGGTCGTTATACTATAAACACACTGGACACCATCTCAGCAATACATTCCGCCCAGTTTTCCTATAAAGTGAAGGAACAGTGGCGCTTTTGCAAAAGCTTTCAACTAACAAGCTGGTGCTGTAATACTCTTATTGATCGTATTTATTGAGCGCTTACTTTGGGCAGATTACTGGGGGGGTGGCATTTCAAACTTCCTGTAGGCGCACAAGCAGTTTCTTGGACAACGTGGGATGCGAAGTCCAGACACGTTCATGATCAATCGATCAATCAATCGTGCTTTACTGACTGCTGACTCTTTGAAATGCTTAGGTGACTACGACAGAATTAGCAGAGAAAGCGCTGCCCACAAGGACCGTAACAACCTACCCCAGAAGACAAACTAAAATGAAATACAGTTAGGGGAAGCAACAGAATTTAGAGATAGGCACATGAGTTTGGGGTTCATTGTAATGTTCCCCAATTCTCTAAATGTGTTTTGTCCAAAACACATTCTGAAAGCAAGTGTTACGGCAGAGCTGACTGAAGTGGGCTTGCATAGCCCACAGCAGACATGACAATAACTACATCTTCCAACAGCATCATCAACTGTCTAGTGGACAGAGCACAGGCCTGGGAGCCAAAATGATCTGGGTTCTAATCCTGGCTCCGCCACTTGCTGCTCTGTGACCTGGGGCAAGTCATTTCACTTCTCCGTGCCTCAGTTCGCTATCTTTAAAATGGGGATTAAGACTGAGAGCCCCATGTGGAACAGGGGACTTTGTTTAATTTGATTGCCTTCTATCTATCCCTGTGCTTAATACAGTGCTCTGCACACAGTAAACACTCAATAAATATGACTGAATGAATGAATAAATCACTTGCGCTCTGCATCTATCAATGGCATTTATTGAGTGCTTACTTTGTGTAAGGGTTCGGGAGAGGACAATGCAAAAGAATAGGCAGACAAAATTCCTGCCCACAAGGAGCTTATGGCTCCTTGCAAGTTTTCCTTGAGTATCTAGTGGATACAATGTTAGTGTCAGTCTCCTCATTCAGAGTTTCCTCAGCAAACAGTTGAACTGTGTCCAACCTGATTACCCTGTCTCTACCTCAGTGCTTAGAATAGTGCTTGGCACATTGTAAGTGCTTAACAAATACCGCAATTATTATCACAGTAAATCTTGCCTGAACCATATGTTACCAAAACTCAGGGAGAACACAGTTCAAACCACACAACATAACATGTTGGTCTTCTCATTCAGAGGTCGCTCAGCAAACAGTTGAACTGTGTCCAACCTGATTACCTTGTTTCTATCCCAATGCTTAGAATAGTGCTTGGCACATTGTAAGTGCTTAACAAATACCGCAATTATTATCATAGTAAATCTTGCCTGAACCATATGTTACCAATACTCAGGGAGAACACAGTTCAAACCACACAACATAATACTAATTAATAATTCTGGTATTTGTTAAGCTCTTCCTATATGCCAAGCACTGTTCTAAGCGCTGGGGGGGATACAAGATAATCAGGTTGTCCCACATGGGACTCAGTCTCAGTCCCCATTTTACATATGAGGCAACTGTGTGCAGCTGGGATGTGGGGGGCTGATGCTGGGATGAATTCCTCCTGCAGTATTTTATTTAGCGTACATGCAGGGGCGGGCGGGTGCGCACACACATACACGCACAGCCTCCCACTTCCTCCCCCCCTGCCAGCCACAATCTTCCCGGCTCATCTCCCCAATCCCACGGACAGGGCCGGATAATCCGGAACAGGAAGGGTGGCAGCAAAGGGGAGAGCGGAAAACAACTGAGAGAGAGTGAACGGCAGTAAAAGAGGCCACCGGATTCACACGGAAAGTCACGGCCACCAAAGGGAAACTCCGAACCGCGACAGCTAGGAGAAGAAGATGGGACGGCGGACGTTTCTTCGCTCGTCGAAATAACTCTCGCTACAGTTCTGCTTCTTCCCCTTACTACAAGCCCGGCAGCTTCTGACTATGCTTTCGGCTTCCCCTCAACAGTAGCGTACCATAAATGATGGTCAATGGCATTTCCTGAGCACATCCTTGCAAGTGCAGCACTGTACTAAGCGCTTGACTAGGACATGTTCCATAGTAAACACCCGGGCTAGGTTTGGAGTCTCTGCGGTTGAAAAAGATATACAGGATATTTTCAAGACACACTCACTTTCACTACTTTTCATCAGGGCAACAATTAAAATAGAACCCTGAAGCTTCCCCAAATAATAATAATAATAACAATACTGATGAAAAGTAGTGAAAGTGAGTGTGTCTTGAAAATATCCTGTATATCTTTTTGAAAGTAGCATGCCATATTAGGAAAAGATCATTTGGAAACGTGAGTGTCTTTGAGTATTTAGGAAAAGGGGAGTTATTACTGGGGGAGAGGTCTGTGTTTGCTTATCCTACGGTACTCTCCCAAGCCATTAGTAGAGTGTTCAGCACAGAGTAGGCCCCCAATACATACCGCTGACTGACTGACTGATTGATTGGAGTATCTCTGGTAAAGGGAAGGTGCTACTTTGTGAAATAGTGAAAGTCATAAGACTGGAGAGGAAGAACATGTTGAACTCAGGTATATGTAGAACACCTTGGTTTTTGGCAGAAAAGTGGTATGGCCTAGTGGATAGAGCACAGGCCTGGACTCAGGAGGACCTGGATTCTAGTCCCAGCTCTGCCATGTGTCTGCTGTGTGACTCTGAGCAAGTCGCTTCACTTCTCTGTGCCTCAGTTACCACATCTGTAAAATGGGAATTAAGACTGTGAGCCCCATGTGGGGCATGGATTGTGTCCAACCTGATGAGTTTGCAGCTGCCCCAGCGTTTAGTACAGTGCCTGGCACATTGTAAGCACTTTACAAATACCACGCTGCTATTTTTAGTAGTAGTCTACCATATTTACTCATCAAACTGCCTCCCCTAAAAAATCCCCCTCCCCTGCTAAATTTTTGAGAGGGAAATAAAAGCTTGGGGTTTTTGTTTTCTTTTGTTTTAAAGCCATGATAAGGGCATGTGCCAGGCTAGGAAGACAGGCAGGGTCAGAACACCTGGGATAAAGGCTTGAACTGCAAAGGTTTCTTTTTTGAAATATGCATCCAGACCACGGTGGGATGAGGGGAAAGGGTCCTGCATGGATCGTTTTTCTGAAAAGCCACTCAGTCCACACCTCCCCCTTCCTAAAATACCTTCAGTGGTTGCCCACCTATCTCCGCATCAAAAAGACAATTCTCACCATCAGCTCTGAAGCACACAATCGGCTCACCCTCCTACCTTACCTTGCTGCTTTTCTACTACAGTCCGACTCAACATGCTTCCCCAGCTTATCTGTCTCACGGTCCGCCCCTTACCCACATCCTCTCTCTGGTTTGGAACTCCTGTTCCCTCTTCATGGCTGACACAGCAGCTTTCTCTCCATCTTTAGAGTCTTACTAAAATCACATCTCTCCCAAGAGGCCTTCCCCAAATAAGCCTCACTTTCCTAAGCCCTCTATGCACCTGGTTCCTCTTACGCATTATCATCCACACCCTTCCTCCAGCTCCACAGCACATAAACCTGTGTCTGCCTGTAATTTATTTTAATGTCTGTCTCCCCATCTAGACTGTAGCTCCTTGTGGGCAGGGATCATCTAAACCCTCTCTTCCGTACTGAACTCTCCCAAGCGATTAGTACAGTATTCTTCACACAGTAATACTACTGACTGAATGACTGATTGAATAAGTGGGGTTACCACACTTCACTGAGTGCGCTAGAAATAAAAAACCTCTACCCCTTCCTTCTCCCCTCCTTTCTTCCCCATTTTTCCTCCTGCTCCTCTTTTTGCTAGACTCAATTTTTCATATAAGAGCCCCTCTCCTGTTTGGGGGCTATGAAAATTAAGCAAAAGTGGGCAATTTTGTAAGTAGAGTAATTATTTTATGTAAAGCTCAATAAATGCAATTAACTGATGGGTTGAAGGATCTTTTATATAAAGTCTGGACACTGTTTTAAAAACTCTTATTCCTGACACGTTTGTTTTGAATGATATTTTTGTGCAAACAAAGAGGTGGGGTGAGAAAAGCAGAGGACCTATTTTTTTTAATCCTCACAGATGAGCTGTAAAGCTGCAAATTCATGACAATCAACAAATTTTTACTGTACACCTTACACTGTGCAGGGGACTGTGCTTGGCCTTTACAGGAATTTATAGTGGAGAGCAAATAGAGCCCCTGCCTTTGGGAAGTTTATAGCCTAGGAACTCCTGAATTGCGTCTTGTTTTCCTCAAACTGCATCTTGCGGCAGTGGATATAAAAACAAAAACTTGGTTATAACTATGTAATTTTTAGATCAAGGGGAGAAAATCAACAATCAAGGAGTAGGGAATGAGCCCCACCATTTCCTAATTTAAAAGACAGAGTGTAATGATCACATGCTTGTCATACAGTATAATGATGCCGACTCTGTAAAGCAGTTTTGAGAGCCAAACGCTATCGGAACATAAGGGATTTTGTTTTGTTTTTCTTTCAAACCCAGAGAAGTCCGGGAAACTGTTAAGTCCTAGATGTCCCCCTAAAGCTCAGGTGATTATCTGGGTAGGAGGGGCTGGGGTGAGCTATCCCTCCCCTTTCACAACTTCTCTAGGGCCCACAGGATTGGTCCAAACCACTCCAGAATCTTGTCAACGAGAAGGCCCACAGGCTAATCTTGTCCTATTCCAACTTCAGGGAATTCCAGCAGAAAGGGATGCTCTTTGCGATGCCAAGGAGAGAAACAGGGACCAAACCCCATTCTGATTGCTGTTTCCTGTCAGCAAACATCAAAAAAAAATTACAAATGGAAGAATTACTCCCCAGTCCGATGTGAAGGAAAAGAGGCTCCCGTCCTCTTTTCTGTGAGTCCTATGTGAGACAGAAAGTGTGATCAGTCCGATTTGCTTGTTTCTACCCCAGCGCTTAGTACAGTGGTTGGCATGCTGTAAGTGCTCAACAAATACCACAACTACTATTATTGGGAATGGCTTCCGGAAAGCCACGGGAACTCTGGAATCCATGGGCCTCTGCCTAAATCCTGGAGTGAGAATCTTTCCAGGTTCCAGCAACTATCGGGAAAGGCGTTTTTACCATTTACAGTCCTCTAGACTGTAAGCTCATAGTGGACAAGGAACATGTCTACCCGTTCTGTTATACTGTACTCTCCCAAGCGCTCAGTGCACTTCTCTGCACACAGTAAATGCTTAATAAATACCACTGAATGATTGATTTAGAAAGTTGGGAAGCCTGCTGCAGTTTGAAATACCTGAATAGAAGAGTGAAGTCCCTGAGAACTGACCTCTACAACAACTGTTTTGAAGAGTGAGTGAAATTTGGACTGAACGTTTATTTTAGAAAAATTATCTGGGCGGAAAAGTATGGACTGGAGAGGGGCGAGACAGCGAGAAGGCTGGTCCAGTAGCCAAGGCTTGATTTGTCTGCTGTGTGACCTTGGGCAAGTCACTTCACGTCTCTGGGCCACAGTTACCTCCTCTGTAAAATGGGGATTGAGACGGTGAGCCCCACATGGGACATGGACTTGGTCCAACCTGATTTGCCTGTATCCGCCCCAGCGCTCAGTACAATGCCTGGCACACAGTAAGTGCTTAACAGATACCACAATGATTATTATTATTATTAATAATAAAAATGCATGGATCAGCAGGGAGCAGTTTGGATGGAGAGCAGAGGATGAACAAGTCCTTTAAAGACGGTCAGACGTGCTTATTCAGTAACTGCTATGCACAGATAACTCTCCTAAGCAGTTTTGCCCTCATTCTTGCCCTCACAGAATTTGCAGTCAAGCGCTTAGTACAGTGCTTTTGCACACAGTAAGTGCTCAGTAAATGCTACTGAATGAATAAATGAATGCAGTCTAGCAGTGGAGATACACTAAAATAAATAACAGATATATGGAAGAGCATGAGTTAAAGGAAAACTGATTTAAAACAAAAGTCTTTACTAAATGCCTGAACAGTTTAATGAATAGGTTTGTTATTATGCTTTGGGCAGAGCGAAATAGTAGCATTGTATTTGATCATTTATTACCAAAATATTTTTCAAGATCGGTAATCTAGTGATTAAATCAGTCCGAGATCAGGCGAGATTACTGTCCTGTAGTCTCACCTCAGTGATAATTGCTGACTGGTGGTTAGTTAAAAAACAAACAAACCAGAAGGAGATGAAATAATACATTCGGGGTGATACTACCAAAAATGGTGAAAAGGGGCGAGAACAAAAGAAATGGGGGTTAGAACAGTGCTTGGCACACAGTAAGCGCTTAGCAAATACTATCATTATTATTATCATTCCTTCAATGAAACATGTCACTTTATTTTTCTGTACTGAGCACCCAATTCCCCAGCATCCTGAAACTTAAAATATAGCTCTAGGCATGTACAGAGTCCTGTTTTGGTTTCCTGGGGGAAAGAGAGTTGTGCTTTCCTAAGTCTTCTCTTTGAGCAACGGGCTCACGGATCATCAATGGTAGCTCATCAATGGCAGCGGTGGTGCTGAGGGAGGGGTGAATAAAGAGCACAAATCCAAATGCAAAGGTGATGCAGAAGAGGGCGGGAGGCGAGGAAATGAGGGCTTAGTCAGGGAAGGCTTCTTGGAGGAAAAGTGCTTTCGGTAAGGAACAATCAAAGCTAACAACGTTTCGCCCTTTTGCTGGAAAATTCAACAAAAAAACCCTTTAGGAGCTGGGCTCGGCAGGCAGATTCCAAACTTGATCTGCCCTCAGGGCTAGGTGGGCCAGAATGAAAAGAAAACTAATTTGGCTTGGTCCTGGCTAGCTACCCAAGCAAGCCCTGCATAGCCCTGGGCCTGGGCCTGATCTGATTATCCTATATCTACCCCAGTGCTTAGTAAGTTTTTATTAGTGTATCTGTTAAGCACTTACTATGCATCGACCACTGTTCTAAGTGCTGGGGTAGATACAAGATCATCAGGTTGTCCCACGTGGAGCTCACAGTCTTAATCTCCATTTTTACAGATGAGGCACGGAGAAGTTAAGTGGCTTGCCCAAGGTCACACAGCAGACAAGTGGCGGATCTGGGATTAGAACCCATGTCCTCTGATTCCCAAGCCCATGCTCTTTCCACTAAGCCATGGTGCACATAGAAAATGCTTCACAAATATCACATTTACTACTACTGTTGCTACTACTACTACATGTATCAGTTGCCAAAGGGACAATTTCATTTTAACTGCCCTTATTGCAGGTGCATCCCAAGACATGACCCATTTTGAGAAGGAAATTTAATAAAAAGGGCAGAGTAAGCCCTCAATAAATACTATTGAATGAAACACAATCGGACGAATGAACCAGGGCTGCTGAGGGCATCCTCTGCACATACAGAACACCTGTCCAGGGTTTGTACGGAGAATTATAACTGGTGTTAGCCCCAAGGAGACAGATGTTTCTTCAGCCGTCCTTTCTCCAAGGGAAACAAAAAGGGCTTTATCAGGGGACACAAGGAGGCAGAGCAAATTTCAGACAGAAAAAGGGAGGGAGGGAGAGAGAGAAAAAAGGAGGGAGGGAGTGACGGAGGGAAGGAAGGAAAGAAGGAAAGAAGGAAAAAACCTTCCTTCAACTAGGCACAAGTTGGCCACAAGTCTTCTTCGAGAAGCAGCATGGCTCAATGGAAAGAGCACAGGCTTTGGAGTCAGAGGTCATGGGTTCAAATCCCGGCTCCGCCAACCGTCAGCTGTGTGACTTTGGGCAAGTCACTTAACTTCTCTATGCCTCAGTTAACTCATCTGCAAAAATGGGGATTAAGACTGTGATCCCCCCGTGGGACCACCTGATCATCTTGTAACCTCCCCAGCGCTTAGAACAGTGCTTTGCACATAGTAAATGCTTAATAAATGCCATTATTATTATTATTCAAGTGCCCATACCCCTCCATTTCATTCAGTCGTATTTATTGAGAGTTTACTCCAGCTGGAGAAACACTGGCCACAGATCACCTGCCATCTTCTAGATGCACATACCCTTTCTTTAGAGATATGCCACTTTAACACTGCTGCCTTCAATTCAAGGGAAAAATGTGCCGTGGGAAAAATCAAGACCGAAAATACACTGGGGTTGTTCCAACTTACATCTTTTTCTGACCGATGTGGGAACATCGAAGACTGGCTGTAATACATGTTTTCATCATGGTAGTCACTGTCGACACCCTCTACAAACTTCTTTCTTGAAGCACCAAACATGCTGTTTGTCACCTGGAGGACAAAGAGATTGTTATAAGGAAAGGTTTCTTTCTTGCAAAAACATTCATTCTTCTCAGTTATCCAAAACCAAAGATACCAGAACAGGCCTGTCATCCCAGATTGGACCAATGGATCATTCAGTCCGGTATTTTCTTTTTGACAAAAGGACTGGTGATATTTTGCAAACTCACTTCACTACGTATTTTGCCGATCTTCTAGAAGACTACACTGGAAGTTGTTTGCCTAAATTCTAAGACCGCTGTAAAAACGTCAACAGATTAAAAAAATGATCTTGTTCGGACTTTGAATAGTTTGACAATCATCAGAATTATTCCTTGACACATTTCGCTCCACTCCACTACTCGGGTCCTGGGAAAATAAAACAGAAGTCAGCAGAGACCGTCCCTGAAGCTCTTGTTTTTAAATCCAAGAAACTGTGTTTACTCTCAATAAGTCATTTTCAAGTATCAGTTGTGCCAGAGGTCAGCACCTTGGAGAATAGCACAGCAGATCTGAATACAAGTTTGTTTTCCTTCAGGTTATATTGCAGATATATCATCAACAAACTAGCTCTCTTCCTCCCTTCAAAGCCCTACTGAGAGCTCACCTCCTCCAGGAGGCCTTCCTAGACTGAGCCCCCACTTTTTCCTCTCCTCCTCCTCCCTTTCCCATCGCCCCCCTCCCTCCCCACTGCACATGTATATATTTGTACATATTTATCGCTCTATTTTATTTGTACATATTTGCTATACTTATTTTATTAATGATGTGTATATAGCTATAATTCTATTTACTCTGATGGCATTAACACCTACCTACTTGTTTTGTTTTATTGTCTGTCTCCCCCTTCTAGACTGTGAGCCCGTTGTCGGGTAGGGACTGTCTCTATACGTTGCCGATTTGCACTTCCCAAGCACTTAGTACAGTGCTCGGCACACAGTAAGCGCTCAATATATACAATTGAATGAACTGAATGAATGAATGAACAAAAAATAAGATACCTGCAAATGGGATTTAGAACTTGAAAATTGCCCCATCTCGTCATACTAATAAAAATGAATTTCTAGACTAATTTGCAAGGGTTGTTTTTGTTTTTTAGGTTAAAAGCAAATAATGAATTTCATGGGCCAGCTGCCATTTTATTAAATTTCAGGCCTGCAGCCAACCTGGGCCATCATCCTCCTAATTATTGAACAATACGTGACAACGTGGGACAATCTGATCACCTTGTACCCTTCCCAGCACTTAGAACAGTGCTTTGCACATAGCAAGCACTTAACAAATGCCATCATCATCATTATTATTATTATTACTATTAATGCACCAAGAACTAATATGGGGCCCTGAGCAAAGTACGATGAAAGTCATGCAGCAGAGTTCCTGGCTTCGAGGGCAAATCCTCGAAGGTCATTAGTTTGCCTTCTCTTCATAATTAAATCACCTGCAAACCTAGGACTCACAAATCGGTTTCAATATTGGCCAAGCCATTACCACTGAGTACTCTGCAAGGATTCATCCCTTTGTAAAAACACTCCATTCTCCCTAAAATACGGGGATTCGATTCTTGTTCGCTATGGGCAGGAAACCGTGCCAGCTAATTCTACCGGACTGTACTCTCCCAAGCGCTTAGTACAGTGCTCTGCAAATAGTAAGCGCTCTGCAAATACCACCGATCGACTGCCAAGAACTCCAGCCTAGGGAAACCGATGCTGTAGCATTCATGGTGTCTTAGGCAGCAATTCTCCTACCTCCAACCTCCTGGAGGTTCTTCTGACACTACAATAGTCTCTCTCCAAATAGGCTCCTGTTCCTGGACAAACACTTTCCCCCTGCCAGAGAAAACTTCTCCTCTTACCATCGGGCCCCTAAAGCCCTGCCTAAAATCTTGCAAGGATGGGTGGAGGTTCTGCTGGCTTGGGCGGTAAGTACGGACATGCAAAGACAAAATACTGGCCACCAGAGTGGCTCTGAAATGAACGCACACATGGGCATGAATACACATATGTACACACATATACACACACACAGAGGCAGTGAGCAGACGTTATTGCAATGCCAAAGTCTCCTCTGCAGAGGGTATTGCTCTATTTTATTCTTGCCCCTTCCACAGGAATTTTTAATTTAATCTAGGCCATCCAATCCAGTCCAAACCATGCGGACCAATTCCCCCCCGCCTCATCCCATCCCACCATCTGTCACCAAGTAGCACAATGTTTCTTCTGTAAATTTCAAAACAGGCGCCTAGTAAATTTAAATGATCGCACGGTCAATTCAACGACATTAGAGCTCGGTAACAGGAACCAAAGTCGGAATGCTACCAATCCAAGCTTCTTTCTCTTGGTTTTTACAACCGAAGACCATAACGAGAGTAAACACAATTGCTATTCTGGTATCCGGCTTCAGTTTGGAAATGTTAAGTATGATTTCTTTTATATCCATCTGAAGCAGGGGAAGGCTCGAATGCTCCGTTTTGGGTTTTTTTTTTAACATTTTGTAAAGGAGAGCTTCCCCCCATCCCTCTGCAATAAAGCAGAACGTATGCCAAGAACGATACTGTGGTGGCGTAAGAAAACGGTTGTTTTAATTTGGACTGGGAAGAAAAGCGTTTGTTCAAGTGATTTAGTGACCTCTCATTTTCCCTTCTGACTTCTGGGCTCCTCCTGAAGCTCACTTTTGTAAAGGTCCCGTCCCCGCTCAAGAGAGGAAGTCACATCCTTACCATTAAGGGGAGCCCTGAACTAACAAACTTTGCAACTGTGCTCCAAAAAGGCTTTAAAAATGTCTTTCCTGTGGAATGCTTTGCTCGTCTACCCGCTAGAAAATGTAAGCATCGGGCAGAATTCAACTATAAAAGGCTAGCCTGGGGAGATTTCAATGACATCATTCAAATGACCACCACACTCCCGGGGAAATTACAGAGCTTAAAGAAGGCTGAAAGTAGAACGCCGATTAACTAAATGTTGTCGGCTGAAGTATCCCAAAGAACAGAACCAAAACATGACTAAAATGTAGTGCTCAGAAACTCAATCTGAATACTTTCTTATTCTAAACTATCAAATTACAGCTTATGCAATTATTTTCCTTTGAGGATATGCCTCAGAACTTTATATTGTAATCTCTTTGGTTCCAGCCTCTGGAAAATCTTAGAATACCCATTAAGTAGACTTCAGTTTCTGAATCTGGTAGTGAATATGTTTAAGGTAGCAGCCATTCAAGTGAGCATTTACTAGCATGAAAGAAAATGCATAGAGATTACAACAGATTCGGTGACGGGTAGCTCTGTGTATTAATTGGTACAAAAGTTTCATGCTACCAAAATTTAGTTCTGAAGTTACTTTTCTGATGCAACCCCTGGCCCACGTTCTCCTGGAACTCCTTCCCCCTTCTTTTGTGACCTCCACCACTCTTCCCACTTCCAAAACCCTTCCAAAATCACATCTCCTCCAAGAGGCTTTTGGATTCATCCCCGCCTCACTGTACTTATATAAATCACACTCTACCATTTTCGGTATCCCTCATCCGCTTTAATGTCTGTCTACAGGAGGGGTCCTCTAGACTGTAAACTCGCGATGGACAGGGAACATGTCTGCCAATTCTGTTGTACTATACTCTCCCAAGCACTTAGTTCAGTGCTCCGCACCAAGTAAGCGCTCAATAAATACCACTGATCGATTGGCTGATTGATGACTGCTCCCACCTTCAAATTCCAGCTTTCTCTGCTTCACCTCACACAACCTTCATCAATGCAAGTCCAGAAAGTGATTAAATGCAGACCTGAGCTGTGGGCATGGGGGCTGGCAGGCAGTTTAATGACGGGATCAAGATCATCCCCAAAGTTCCCCTTATGATAACTGGGAGATGGAGGGGAAATGAGGGGGAAGCAAAGACTGTTATTGTTGAGACTGGATCCCCCAGATGCATTCAGCTCAGTGGTTTTGAAGTAAACAAGGCTTGGTGAAACCAACCATAAAATCACAGGTGCTCTGGGGAACTGAATTTTAATATTCTAGTTTGCAGCAGCATAGGTAGTTGGTATCCTTACATAAGTTATCCTTTGCCATAAATTCCAAAATGGGGAGTAAATGACCTGCAGATTACTCTATGCTTTCTGCTCCTTACTCCCAAATTGAGCACAGAACGGGGAAAGCTGTGTAAGGGAAGAGACCCTTCCATTACTCTTAAACAATCTCGGTTCAGGTGAGTTTAGTGGCCGGATTAGTGGAAGACATTTGCAAATCCAGATTTACAGTATTTTGCTATTTTCATATCAACAACTTTTTTTAACTACTGCAGAGCCTTTGACCTCTCTCCTCTTCTTGACAGCAAAATCTACAACTCTTTTCTCTAAACTACAGACTAATTGAGGGCAAGGAACGTGTCCACCAGCTCTGCTATACCATACTCTCCCAAATGCTTAGTACAGTGCTCTGAGAACAGTAAGCGCTCAATAATAATAATAATAATAATAATAATAGTAATAATGGCATTTATTAAGCACTTACTATGTGCAAAGCACTGTTCTCAATTTAACTGGTTCATTTTAAACCAACCCCCTTACAATCTTCCATATTTATATTATGCTTATTTGCATGACACTAAATCAGCACACTGACATTGCTCAGTAGATACTTCCGTAACAGTAGGTTTAAAAAAGCAAACAAACCCAAAACCAAGTTATTCCCAGGAGATGCTCAATAAACGTGACTCTTTTACAGTAGACTAAAAACAAACTTCTAAACTATTGCCTCAAAGTTTTTAAGTCTCTTCTTAACGAAAGTATTGACAGTGGCTTGCAACTCATTCTCAGAAAAGTGTAAGCTTTCTTGCTTTGGTTAGCCTATGCAATGGCAGATGTTGATCTTTTTTTACTGATTCCGATTGTTTGCCATTTCTAAAAATATTTCCAACCTCGGGTGAAAATAGTACCTGGACTGGCTTCATTTAATATATAAGACTACAGTGCTCTGCAAACAGTAAGGGCTCAATAAATACGACTGACCATGTAAATTCTCACAATTCAACAATTTAAACTGCTCTCTCGTTGAAAATGGATATTCCGACAAGACATTTCTACTCCACGAGTGCTAATTTCAAAAAAACGCAATTAAATGTATTGGGATAAAAAAATAACTGAACTCAAAATTATCCCAGGATTTGAAAACAAAGAGCCCAATTCTCTCATTGTCCAGGCTTAGTCACTGGCTCATTCATAGTCACCACTATGTGCGAAGCACTGGATTGTATTAGGGACTTGGAAGAGTACAAGAAAAGAGACTTGGTCCCTGCTCTGGAGGATCTTAAAATTTGACAGGAAGACAAAAATTGCCTTGAAAGGGTCGGAACAAGGGGTGGGATGGAGAGGAAATATAGAAGCAAAAGTAGGGTTGTACCCACTTAATTCTAATGTATTCAGCCAATCAATGGTATTTATATGTTGTTCTCTCCCAAGCGTTTAGTACAGTACTCGGCACACAAAAAGTGCTCCAGAAATACAACTAAGTACAGAAAAAAAGTAAATAAATGGACTACATAAATTCCCACATATGTAAGTGCTAAAGCTACCTCAACTAATTTCATCGGCCCCAAATTGGAAACTTCAATTCTTCAAAAAATCAATTTTGGGGATTTCTTTGACACTGCCGGCCGCTCTTGTCTATGCAAGTCTATCAGATCTTGGTTTTGCCAATCCAATATTTTCCTGGTTCTCCTACCTCTCCAATGGCTCCTCTTCTGTTTCCTTCACTGGCACCTCTCCCACCTACCATCTCCTAGTCTCCATCCTGGGCCCCTTATCTTTCTTGTTCTTCATCCGTGTTCTTGGGGAGTTCGTCCACCTGCTAT
This sequence comes from Tachyglossus aculeatus, assembly GCF_015852505.1. Lineage (NCBI taxonomy): Eukaryota > Metazoa > Chordata > Mammalia > Monotremata > Tachyglossidae > Tachyglossus > Tachyglossus aculeatus. The sequence continues at coordinate 19,388,645 of NC_052079.1, read as the reverse complement.
CACAGTTTGCACTGCCCAGTATTTTGTACATATCTATTCTATTTATTTTATTTTGTTAATATGTTTTGTTCTCTGTCTCCCCCTTCTAGACTGTGAGCCCACTGTTGGGTCGGGAACATCTCTATGTTGCCAACTTGTACTTCCCAAGCGCTTAGTACAGTGCTCTGCACACAGTAAGTGCTCAATAAATACAATTGACTGATTGACTGATTTTCTGGAAGGTTGAACAGATAGAGCTGCCTTTCCTCAGTCTGCCAACACTCCTGATTCCAAAGGATGGGGGTAATTTTGTGCTGCTCCTCTCACCATCCTGCTGGCTTGTCTGACCTCTACTGACTTCCCTGAAATTAGCCCTCTAATCCTTCTAGTTCTTCCACAAAAGGCCTCCTTTTCACTCCACGTTTTCATTAGAACGCGTGAGAAGCTTTAGGGAACATACGGATGAGTGTCTACCTGGAAAAAAGACCGAGTGGTGTCCAAAAGAACAGCTTTCACAAGCACGTGCCAGGCACGGCCAAAGAACTACAAGTTGAGTTTTTCCATTGGGCAGAGTTCCTTGAGAACACAATCCCCTCCTTATCCAAGAAAAGAAGCAGGGTGGCCTAGTGGAAAGAGCTAAGGCCTGAGAGTCGGAGGACCTGGGTTCTAATTCCGCCTCTGCCACGTCAGCCCTGCGACCCTGGGCAAATCATTTCACTTCTCTGTTCCTCAGTTCTCTCATCTGTAAAGTGGGGATTAAAACGGTGAGCCCCATGAGGGTCCAACCCTATTATCTTGGATCTACCCCAGCGCTTATTAAAGTGCCTGGCACATAGCAAGTGTTTAACAAATACCATAAAAAAACTCTATGTACTGTTCTCTCCCAAGCACTTAGTACAGTACTCTGCGCAGAGTGAGTGTTCAATAAATGAGAGTGCTCAATTACGAGAAGCAGCGTGGCTCAGTGGAAAGAGCACGGGCTTGGGAGTCAGAGGTCATGGGTTCTAATCCTGGTTCTGCCATTTGTCAGCTGTGGGACTTTGGGCAAGTCACTTAACTTCTCAGTGCCTCAGTTACCTCATCTGTAAAATGGGGATTAAGACTGTGAGCCCCATGTGGGACAACCTGATCACCTTATATCCACCCCAGCGCTTAGAACAGTGCCTTGAATGTAGTAAGCTCTTAACAAATGCCATCATTATTATTATTATTATTAATAAATACCAATAAGTGCTCTCACACTTACTATTCCAAGGATTTCGCCTCTCTGAATGTGATTCAACTGATAAGAAACACACAACTATCAAATTCTTCTTTGGAATATTTTAGACACCCAGAAGATGTCTCTTGTGAATTCATTCGACTGATTTTGCTAACTATTTTTAAAACTGGTGAGTAGCAATCAGATTCTGTGTTCCCTTTGCCTGTTTATTTTCTCCCCAAAAAGCAAGAAATTCCCTCATTACCCCACTTCTGGCCTATCACTTTGCCTTTTTCTGAGAAATGCTCTATGAAATCTCTCAGAGAGCTCTAATTAACCAAGGAACCTATCGATAGGATGAGCATCTACTGCGTGAAGAGCCCTGCACTATACTAGGTGCTTGGAAGAGTACGAAAATGTTCAATGGCACGATCCCTGTTTCAAGGAACTGAAATTCTAGGAGGAGAGTCAGACTCTGATAATTAGAGGGGAGGAAAAAGGATATATGAACGAGCATGTGCTTAGGTAGCAAATGTATAAGTCTATATACACTCCTACATCCCTGTCACAGAATAATCAGACCCTCTCACCAGCAGAATCTTCGGGTTCGAGGCATCCTACTATTCTGATGCTACAATAAAGTTAAAAACCCAAGAAATGCCATTAGAAATTACGCTGCAATATTCACGCTGCATGTGATGCCATGCACGGGCGTAGAACCATTTCTTCTGACACTGCATCACATTGTACCCAGACAGAAGCACATTGTTGGAAAAACGCTACCCACTTCTGCAGTAGCGTGTTTTTGTTTTGTTTTGTTTTATGTTATTTGTTAAACGCTGACTCTGTGCCAAACACTGTTTTATGTGCCAGGGAAGGTACAAGTTATTTAGGTTGGACAGAGTCCCTTATCCCACATAGGGCTCACTGTCTAAGTAGGAGGGAGAACAGCTCTATCCAAATGTGAAATGAAAGCGTGCTACGGCAGAAATGACTATTTGCTATTACTTTGCTTATCAATGTGTGTATTATTTATTCAGGTATGTCTGTCTTCAATATTACTTTTCTTAAGTTGCTTGAGGAAATTAAACAAACAGGAAGCAACATAGCTTAATGGATGGAGCACGGGCCTTGGTGTCAAAGGGTCATGGGTTCCAATCCAAGCTCTGCCACTTGTCTGCTGTGTGACCTTGGCCAGGTCACTTCACTTCCCTGGGGGCCTCAGTTCCCTCATCCGTAAAATGGGGATTGAGACTGTGAGCTCCACATGGGACAGGGACTGTGTCTAACCCAATTTTGCTTGTAGTATCCCCAGCGCTCAATACAGTGCCTGGTGCAGAGTAAGCAGCATGTCTCAGTGGAAGGAGACCGGGCTTTGGAGTCAGAGGTCATGGGTTCAAATCCCGGCTCCGCCACCTGTCAGCTGTGTGACTTTGGACAAGTCACTTAACTTCTCTGTGCCTCAGTTACCTCATCTGGAAAATGGGGATTAACTGTGAGCCCCCAGTGGGACAACCTGATCACCTTGTAACCTCCCCAGCGCTTAGAACAGTGCTTTGCACATAGTAAGTGCTTAATAAATGCCATCAAAAAAAAAAAGCACTTAACAAATACCACAATTCCTATTACTATTATTAGTATTAAAATACCCACTCATTCTGAAAACAGCCTTGTGGCCAGCAGAATGAGAACTGACCTGACACTACTCTGGCCAAGGCAACGCAAATCGCCCACGAAGAATATTGACGTTTGAGCTTTAACTTTCTTGACTTTCTTTCTTTTAGCCTGTGAGCCCACTCTTTTAGACTGTGAGCCCACTGTTGGGTAGGGACTGTCTCTATGTGTACTTCCCAAGCGCTTAGTACAGTGCTCTGCACATAGTAAGCGCTCAATAAATACGATTGATGATGATGATGATGATGATGATGATGATGATGATGACCCGACACAGTGAGCTCAACAACAGAAAAGATCAAATTCTTGCCTCATTCTCCCCGTTGAGACAGCCCGGTCAGTATTCAGGGACACCGTGGACGGGAAGTCCACGGAGGTCCTCGGCTCTACCAAGGGAAACCGCCGAGATTTGTCTGGCGGAAATAAGAGCGAGGCCAAACAGATACTTGGAGACCAGGGCTTAATCAACATCCAGCGCGGATCCAAAACGGGAAACTCGGCTGGAAGAAACAGTGGCCCACCAGGACCCCAAGCAGCTGGTTCAAGCCCAGCTAGGCCAGATAAAAGAGAAGTGGAAAAGGACGAAAGCTGAGAAACCAAGGGAGCTGCTTACCACAAGGACAGCGTGAAGGTTTGCAAAGAGCTTCGTCCGGCCTACGGATTAACGCCCACGACACACAACTCTGCCAGGTTCATCTCCCAAGAGCTGGAGTGGCAAGATCGAATCCCAGACCCCTCGATCTCGCAACCTATTGGGGTCCCGGGAAGCTGGGCAATGGTGACCGGAGTTCACTAGGGGAGGTGCAAATTGCTGGTATGCAGAAATGAGAAAAATATTCCTAGGATGAGCTATAAACTGGAACTTGCTGCGGGGGTGGTTAGAGGAAGAGGTTCAAAGGCACATCTCAGCGCTTCTGCACCAACTAAGTACTTGGGTTCCGCCCCCCTCCCATCACAATTACCTCCATATCTTCGATACTTGTCTAAAGACCTCTTCCTATCTGTACTGTATATCAGTGTCTGTTTTCCTGCTAGGTTCCATGATCCTTGAGGGCACGGATCATGTTTTCTAATTCTATTGTACTCCCTCTTCCAAGCCCCAGTATTGCTCACAGTAGGCACTCGATAAATAATTTTGATTGACTGATCGATGCTGATAGGCAACCTTAAAATACATTCCACGGACCTTACAGTTCGGGAATGTGTAGCCCAAAACGGGACTTAGACTCAGATCTGCCATTTGACTACTGTGCCTGGCTCCTCGCTGACCTCCCGGCCTCCTGTCTCTACTCCCTCCAATCCACACTTCACTAGGATGCAAAGATCTTTTAACAACAAAAATGTTCAGTCCATGTCTCCCCGCTACTCGAGAGCCTCCAATGGCTACCTGTCCACCTCTGTGTCAAAAAGAAACTCCTTACCGTGGGCTTTAAATCACTCAATCAGCTTGCTTCATCCTACCTCCCCTCACTAATCTCCTACGACAGCCTAAAAGACGCGCTGGCCCCAGCATACTCAATGGGCCTCTATCACTTCTATTTCACCAACCACCCCTTTCCCATGTCCTCCCTCCCAAACCGTGTATGCCAGACCTCCACCTTCAAAGCATTATTAAGGTCGTATCTTCTCCAAAAGGCATTCCCCAATTAATAATAATAATAATAATGGCATTTATTAAGTGCTTACTATGTGCTTAGGTAAGTCCTCATTCCCCTGGCTTTCTCCCTTCTGTGTCGTCTGTGCGCTTTGATCTGTGACCTTTAGAGACTGTGAGCCCGTTGTGGGCAGGGACTGTCTCTATTGCTGAATTGTACTTTCCAAGTGCTTAGTACAGGGCTGTGCACACGGTAAGCGCTCAATAAATACCACTGAATGAATGAAAGATATTTGCCCCACCTCCAATCCCTCAGCACTTACATACATATCTTAAAATTATATTTATTTATTCACATCAATGTCGATCTCCCCCTCTAGAGTGTAAGTTTGTTACGGACAGGGAACGTGTCTGTTTATTCTGTTGTACTGAACTCTCCCAAGTGCTTAACTTAGTGCTCTGCACATAGTAAGTGCTCAATACATACTATTGATTGATTTCAGTCTTTTACAGGTAAACATGCTGCGGAGAACCACGCTAACTGATGCTAACCTTCACATGAACGGTCTGCAGTAGTTAAGCACGTATAATATAATAATATAATGATGGCGTTTATTAAGCGCTTACTACGTGCAAAGCGCTGTTATGTAGCTTACACCTCGGACTCTACATGCACTTGGAAATGGTAGCAGCAGTGACAAGACCAAGGCTCTTCCGTCATTTCCTTCAGGTGACCCCATCATCACATCTAATACCTCTATGGTTTCCTTCTACATTCCTAACCTTCATTGTACTACTACACTATGGTACTTGTTAGCGCTTTTCTCAGAGGACGTCGGTTCTCAGAGGACGTCGGTTCTCAGAGGACATGGGTTCTCAGACGACGCGGGTTCTAATCCACATATTGACTGTCACTCTCTGTTGCCGATTTGTACTTCCCAAGCACTTAGTACAGTGCTCTGCACATAGTAAGCACTCACTAAATACGATTGAATGAATGAGTGAACCACTGAACTAAGCACCGGGGTAGATGCAAGATATTCACATCAGACACAGTCCCTGTCCCGCATGGGGCTCACAGTCTAAGTAGGATGGAGCACAAGTGTTTACTCCCCCACTTTACAGATGAGGAAACTGAGGCACGGAGAAGCTAAGCGGCTTGCCCAAGGCCATACAGCTGGTAAGAGGCAGGGACCAAGATTAGAAGCCAGGTCTCCTGACTCCTAACCCCAGGCCCTTCCACTAGGCTGTTTCCCCTGTCTATAATCTCTCTTGACAAGAATAGATGCAAAACAGAGCACAAACACCAAAAGCATCTGAAGTAAGTAGGCCCGACCTTTATTTCATCCCCGTAATCAGACACTATATTTGCTCTAGCCTTCCAAGTTTGGTCGCACTTTGGCCGAGCTGGCTGTAGCAGGGAACGCATCTGTTCTGTTGTACTTTCCCAAGTGCTTACTACAGTGCCCTGCACATGGGAAGCACTCAGTAAATCCGACTGATTTAAGACTGCCTGACTCTGTATCCCTAAGGGTTGGTCCAGCTTGGTAGCGGGTACTATATGGGCAGCCTGAGAATTCCAGGAATGGGATTTACTTTGAGACTGTTGCCGGTGAACGTTGGGAACAACTCAACTAGGGATTCAAGTGCCACCTCACACCCTCTGCAGAGAAGTGGACCGTCATCCTATCAGTCACTCTGGCATTTATTGAGCAACGATGTGTAGAACGTTGTACTAAACGCTTGGGAGAGTACAGTAAATGAAGTTGGTGGACGTGTACCCTGCCCACGACGGGTTTACGGTCTAGATAGGATAGGACCTTGTTTACGTGGAATCTCGGGTCCCAATTTGGGGAGGAGCTGACTGTGGCTTTAGACTGCTGAAGTGATGCGTCTGCTTATTGTTATACTGCACTCGCTCAAACACTTAGTACAGTGCTCTGCACACAGTAAGCGCTCAATAAATACAACTGAATGAACTGAATGAATGCAGAGGGTCGCCCTATCCTGGAGGACAAGACCTGAGCCGGGCGAACCACTAACTAGTCCTGCAGTGCAAGTGACCATTAGCAGGAAACTTCTATTCCAAGTGTGGTGTTTGCAAAGGCTGCTTTTCATGGGTTTGAATGGATTCCTGGATGGTTCACGTGACTGCATCCCCAGAGGGTCAGGATGGCGTATATTCGAGGTTTTAGGTTCCTTAGCCCATTCCTGAAATTCACACAGCAGACAAGCGGTTGGAGCTGGGGATTTGAACCCAGGTCCTCTGACTGCCGGGCCCACGCTCTTTTCGACACTGCTTCCCTAATCAACCAATCAATCAATGGTATTTATTGACCACTACGTACCCTGCACTGCTCTAAGCGCTTGAGAGTGTACAATATAAGAGAAATTAGCAGTCACATTCCCTGCCCATAACGAGCTTACCGTCTAGAGAGGAACACGTTAATGTGAATAAATGATTAATAATAATCTAAGGAAGTGTGAAAAGCTGGTTCAGCCAAGGAACAATTGATCTTATCTTCATGTGCCTGCCAACTTTCGGGATAAGGACACCGGGAGAAAAGCACAATTGGGACCTAGTCCTTAAATGCAATACGACTGTTCTCTGATTTTGGCTTTCAGCAGGCAAACTTCCTCTTTTAAACATGGGAGTTTCTGGTGGGTCTTCCTGGAGGGTTTCCAGGAAGGAGCCGCTCTGAGATACATTGTCAGAGCCCTTCCACCATCTCACTGCTCCCCCCCCAAATCAAAAGGGAAGTCATTTGCTCTGCTGCAGGCTATCAGAACTGCAAAGAGTTTTCAGGGAATTCCGGGGATGGGCACATCCTGCAGAGACGGGCATGAAAAACTGTATCTACTGCTGCAGACTGGGTAATTGGTGCTGGGTGTCTTCTGAACAGAAGGCTTGCATTTTTAGGGTGATGAACTGGGCGGCTATTAAGTCTAATTGCTGGAGAGGAATCAAGCAGCAATTTCCTCACGTCCAGTTCGAACCTGAGAAAATGAAGAAGGGGAGGTTGATTATTGTAGCCGGACTTGTTCCTTGCGCTTGCCTCCGCTGAGTTCCCCAAGTAGCGCAACTCAGATCCTCCACGAGGCAACTCCTTGAGGCATCGAGCACCGAGGGCTGAGCCTAAGACAATTGAAGGAACCAGAACTAGTACCGCTGGGGACCTGCAGTGCATCAGGAAGGATCTCTTCTATTTTTGGATGAATCTTGAGATGAATGACAGGGTTTTTGAGGATGAAGACACCCAATCCCTTTCTTCTTTCATGTATATTTTTTTGTTCCCTCCCCATCTCCCCACAAGGCTTCTTTTCTATAAGGACGAATGTGTCAAGCTCTGTGGGATCGGAGATGGTCGTTCTTATTCCTCTAAATTTGGGGTGCAGGGGGAGAGGACTAGGAAGAAATGGGTACAACAAGCTTCTTGTGGGCATGGAACATGTCTACCAACTCTGTTGTATTGTGCTCACTTAGAACAGTGCTCTGCACACAGTAAGCACTCAATAAATACCACTGATTTGAGATCAGAAGTAGGATTAATAACATTTGTGCCAAGGAAAGGCTCAGGTGAAAGGGGAGATCTGATTACTTAGAATATCCAAGTTTTGCATGTGTTGGGAGCTCAGTGGCTTCAAGTGGCTCCACACCATCCATTCCTCTAGAGAGGATGATTGAGGAGGATGTGAAGCTGGATACTCTTCTGCTGTTATGTCCTCTGCTCAGGGGCCACTGGCCTTCAGCAAAACGTCCCGGTTCAATTAATCACCGCTGCCCTGCTTTGGGGTTTGCTTATAATTCTGAATAATTCTGCTGCTGGCGACTCCAGTATAAGGCGGTAGGACATGAAACTAACTTCGACTTTACCTCTGCCCCTAACAAATCTGTATGACTTTAAAAACTCAGGCCTGTTCAGGCTTTCCCTCACCTTCTTTCCTTGTTGCAGGGCAGCCAGACCATCCTCCCAAGAGGAGGAGGACCGAGGGAAATAAGGCCCTGCCTCACGGCAGGTCTCAGTTTCTTTGTTGAGTCTTCCTACTAACAACCAAACTCGATTGGTGATTTCTACCACAAGCTGGTTGCTGTGCAACACTTGCTGGTAATTGGAGGTTCCTCTGTTGTGGTTTGGATAAAGGCTTGGTGGTCTCAAGAGTTCCCATCAGGATTGTTTGGGAGGAAGAAGAGAAGTGTAAAGCCAACCCCCTCAAGAGGGAGGAGGGCAGGGTCCCTCCGCACCGCCCGATCCTCTCCTCTGAACTCTTCCGCTTGTTCCCTCTTCTAGATCTTCGGATTCCGCTTCCCTTTTCGCAAAGTCCCAGGGGTCTGGAGGGTCCTGAGGTTGGGAGTCATCTGACCAGGGCCCTCTCTGTTTGCTTTGGAGACAATACTGATCCAGATGCAGGATGACAATAATAATAATGATGTTGGCATTTGTTAAGCGCTTACTACGTGCAAAGCACTGTTCTAAACGCTGGGGAGGCTACAAGGTGATCAGGTTGCCCCACGGGGGGCTCACAGTCAATCCCCATTTTACAGATGAGGTTACTGAGGCCCAGAGAAGTTAACTGACTTGCCCAAAGTCACACAGCTGACAATTGGCAGAGCCGGGACACCGACTCCAAAGCCCGGGCTCTTTCCACTGAGCATGCCACTTCTCCACGCTAACAACAGTGTTTTAGACTAGTTAACCGACTAGAATTGGAAAACACGCAGTGATCCTCACCTGTTTTGATAGCCCAGGGGACGGGAGAGAGTGAATAAAAACAGAGTGAAGGGTTTGGGAAAGATAATTAACGTGCACCTGTCCGGGCACTTAGAACAATGTCTGACCCATAGTAAGTGTTTAAGAAATGCCATAAAAATAAATAAAAGAAAGCTATCCTGGAGCTTTTGGCTTCGGGCTTTACGGAGGGATGATGGAAAACACAGCTTTTAAGTCGTCACTGTCACTGTGCCCAAAATGTATGCAGCAGGAATCTCTCTGCTTCCGCCTCTGGAAGTGGTGTATTAAGCACTGTGAATGCGTGTCCCCGCTCCACACAGTGAACGTGTGGCCATTTAGCAGGAAATTTTCAGGCCTAGAAAGGATGGAGGCAGGTTGTGATGTGACACATAAAACGTTTTAATCCAGCTAGTGGACGCCAGTGGGGGCAGGCAGGATTCCCTGAAAATGGCCCAAGTTTGTGAGCAGCAGGAAGGACTGGAGGAAAGGAAGACATTAGAGAGTGCATACCGGGTTTCAACAGAGAGGAGGGAGTAGAAACTTGATCCTTTACTGACGGTGGAAAGAAGAGAAAGTGAGGCTGAGATTCTGGTTAGGGATGAAGCTACATGCCGGAACAGGAGACTCCTTTTCCTTAGGGTGGCATGACTATCCACATCTGGAGCAATTTCCTGCTTCTCTGCCCTAATTTGTGTTTATATCCAAAAATGCACGGCTAGTTCAAACTGTCGAACTTGTTTTCCATTTTCTCACTGGACCAGGAAGTAAGCTATTCTTAACATGATGGTCTATTGGGAGGGAGAACAAGGAACTACCCAGCTTGGAGGGAGGGGGAGAGGAAGCATTTAATGAGCACCCAGTTGGTATGGTGCACTGTACTGGGCCCTTGAGAAATTCAGAACTATGATGTGACACGTTCCCTGCCCACAAGAAGCTTACACCCTAAAAGGGGAGACAAACATAAAAATATCTACAGCAAGAGGGGTCAAAAACCAATATGTTAAGTAGACATATACCTGAATGCTAAGGAGGTTGACTAGGCTCTTAAGTGCTAGAGTTGGTTGAGGGGACAATAGGGCTCACAGTATTTATTTGGATTGATGTCTCCCTTCCGCCCCGGACTATGAGAACATTGTGGGCAGGGACTGTCACTGTTTATTGTTGTATTGTTCTTTCCCAAGCGCTTAGTACAGTGCTCTGCACTCAGTAAGTGCTTAATAAATACAACTGAATTTAAGTGGGGAAGCTTGTTGGACAAGGTGGGATTTTAGGAGGGACTTGAGCCCACTGTTGGGTAGGGACTGTCTCTATATGTTGCCAATTTGTACTTCCCAAGCACTTAGTACAGTGCTCTGCACATAGTAAGCGCTCAATAAATACGATTGATGATGATGATGATGATGTGGGAAGCCCTGGGGTCTCTGATGGAGGGAGGATGGGAATTCCAAGCCGAGGTAACAGCAGGAACGAGAGGACGGAGGAAATACAGTCCAGTGTGAGGTTAAGCTAAATGGTTGGCTTGGGAGCAAAGACAACAAGGTGTGAAACGGGCAGAGAAGGGAAAGGACAGGTAAAGTGGGGCCAGATGGCAAAAACTCACTTTGAGGCGCCTTTGTGTGATGCGGAGTGATACAGGAAGCCAAAGAAAGGTTTTGAGGAGAGATGTGAACCTAGCGACGCTTCGAGATGATGAGGGTGATCTGGGCGGCAGCAGGCATATTTTGGAGGGGCAAGACGCTGAAGGCTGGGTAAGTAGCAAAGGGCTTCTACAACAATCCAGGCATGGGCAAACCCAGAGCTTGTCCCAGCACGGTAGCGGTTTGGTTGGAGGAAAGGCGTACCTGTGTGTGGTGTGTGGTGGTGTGGTGTGAGAAAACCTGGCCAGATTTGGCAGAGGACTGGGACGGTTGAATCCGGCTCCTTCCCAGAAACCCAAAAAGAGAGTACTCCAAGATAAAGAGTTCTCCTTCATGTAGTGCCTAACACAAGGAAGAAAAATGACCCCTATAATCACCGGTAAAATGTATTTGGGGAAGAAATGTACACAGTAAAAACATAATCACCACAAATATGCTCAGGAACATAGCCAATCTGAATTTGTGGAATTCTGAATAATTTAGGTTTTATCTTTATTGAAATGCAATTACATCTATTTTCATTTTTGGACTGTGGGAACGTGTTACTATACTTCACGTTATTTCCTATGGGAAACTGTCCTCCACTTAACACTCTATTTTAATGAAACCAATTAAAAGTGACAACCGGAGACACTTGCTACACTATTTGACCCTGCCTTTTCTTCCCACTTAGGCTAGCGTTATATGCCACCTGCACCCTCCAGATTTCCCGAGGTTCTTCCAAAAGCATTTATCCAAAATCGGGACTACTGTGAATAAGAAGGTCAACGTAGGATGCCAGAGCACTCTGGAAAATACGAATCCAGAATTTCTACCGTCAATGACAAAACCGCTCTTCCAGTTCCCATTACGGCGGAAGGATCAGATGTGGTTCGAAACCCAATCTGGCTACATTTGGCATTAAAATCTGTAAAGAGGGTTCAGTATATATTCGCTAAATACCACATGGGAAAAGTAAGAGGCAGAAAAGGCATATGACTTGGGCAAAATCACATACAGATTTTTAACTATGGGCATCCCTCCCGAAACGATCATGATGTGTTCTTTGAAAACGTGGATGTCCCATGCGTGGCACTTTCCCGTAAGCTTATATATTACAAATTGGGATCAACTCCCAAAATCTCTGGAAAGAGAATACGAAATTCCTTTCAGTACCATATAAGGTTACCGTAAGTGGCACTAAACTATTGTTTAATCTGGCAAAATAATTTCAAAGCACCACACTGCAACATTAACTAAATGTAACAATAATAATAATAACAATAATGATATTTGTTAAGCTTTTACTATGGGGCAAGCACTGTTCTAAGTACTGGGGTAGACCCAAGGTAATCAGGTTGCCCCATGTGGGGCTCACAGTCTTAATCCCCATTTTACAGGTGGGATAACTGAGGCACTGAGAAGTGAAGTGACTGCACAAGATCACAGCAGACAAGTGGCGGATCCGGGATTAGAACCCACGTCCTCTGACTCCCAAACCCGTGTTCTTGCCACTAAGCCATGCTGCTTCTCTTAGGATCAGGGATCCTTGCAGAAGGCTACAAAAGTAGAAGCTTATTCTGCAGACTGGGATAGTAGTTTTTCAATGGCCTCCTTGTCTTTGAAAAGTACCTTATGACAGACCAACTCCTTCTGAACAGCCCTTCACACTTCTCAACTCCTCTTTCCATCAAGGTCTTCCTCAATCAGTTGGGCAAATTTAATCTGCTTTCTTTAACATTGATGCAAAACATCTTAATCCCCAAATCTTAGTTGAGGGTGGAGACAGTAACTTCATCTCCATCCCAATGCAATGGATTTTCACGATGCCCAACCATACTCTCTTCCTCCCTTCAAAGCCCTACTGACAGCTCACCTCCTCCAGGAGGCCTTCCCAGACTGATCCTCCGCTTTTTCTCTCCTCCCCATCATCCCCCTCCCTCCCTCTGCCCTACCCTCTTCCCCCACAACAGCACTTGTATATATTTGTACATATTTATTACTCTTTTATTTGTGTATATATACTACTCTATTATTATTAATGATGTGTATATAGCTATAATTCTATTTATTCTGATGATAAGGACACCTGTCTACTTGTTTTATTTCATTGTCTGTCTTCCCCTTCTACACTGTGAGCCCGTTGTTGGTTAGGGACCGTCTCTAGATGTTGCCAATCTGTACTTCCCAAGCGCTTAGTACAGTACTCTGCACACAGTAAGCGCTCAATAAATATGACTGAATGAATACTGCTGTATTTCCAACTTGTACGTAGCATTATGGGGTGGCTGGAAACTGGAATGTGCACGGATTGTTTTGTTAGGCTGAAAATCTATAGCACTGAAGAGAACTGAATCAATCAATCAAACGTATTTATTGAGCGCTTACTGTGCTCAATTGAAGACAAATACTTATTTGGAAATATTTTTATATCTGCTCCCCACAAGAGAGTGTAACCTCTTTTGTCTGTTTTGAACATCTCTTTAAATTATATATTATAAATTATTTATTCTTATTAATGTCTGTCTCCCCCTTTAGACTGTAACTTCGTTATGGACAGGGAAGACTGTGAGCCCGTTGTGGGCAGGGACTGTCTCTCTCTGCTGCTGAATTGTACTTTCTAAATGCTTAGTACAGTGCTTTGCACACAGTAAACGCTCAATAAATACGATAGAGTGAATGAATGGACTCTCCCAAGTGCTCAGTTCAGTGCTCTGCTCACAGTAAATGCACAATAAATACGATTGATTGATCAAACAACTCAGGGCACTGCACTCAACAAGTATTCAATAAATGTAACCTTGTTATGGGCAGGGAACAATTCTACCAACTCTGTTATACTATACTCACCCAAACGCTTAGTATAGTGCTCTGCAAAAGTAAGTGCTCAATAAATGTGATTTATTAACAAATACCACTAGAACAGTGCTTTGCACATAGTAAGCGCTTAATAAATGCCATCATCATCATCATCATCACTAACTACTACTACTACTACTCTACTAACTACTACTACTCCCGGCTCTGCCACTTGTCTGCTGTGTGACCGTGGGCAAGTCACTTAACTTCTCTGGGCCGTAGTGACCTCATCTGTAAAATGGGGATTAAGACTGTAAACTGAGAAACTGATTACCTTGTATCTACCCCAGTGCTTAGAACAGTGCTTGGCAGAGAGTTAAGTGCTCAACAAACACCATAATAATTATCATTATTATTGCTACTACTACTTCTAATTACTGTTACTCCTAAAAGTTGTAAGAAACTCCTACATTTGAATTTTGCTGCTTCTTTCCTTCTGTGCATTTCATTTCATTTGCCCATTTTCTTACACTTCAAACACTTTAAAAGAGAGACTGCTTCCCATACTATATTGCACTAAAAGTAAGATCATTTTCCTAAGTCTTCCCTGAAACCTTAGTTGGGATGAAAGGAAAAGGAGCTAACTTTCACCTTCCCCCCTTTTCAAAACAGCAGGACAATCTTAGGGTTTTTTTTATGATATTTACTAAGCACTTATTACGTGCCAGGCACTTAGTAAGCGCTAGGGCAGATCCAAGCTAATCAGGCTGGACACAGTCCACGTCCCACACGGGACTCAGTCTTAATCCCCATTTTACCGAGGTGGTAACTGCGGCACAGAGGAGTTAAGTGACTTGCCCAAGGTCACATATCCTACAAGTGGCGGAGCCGGCATTAGAACCCAGGTCCTTCTGATTCCGAGCCCACTGTTGGGTAGGGACTGTCTATGTTGCTAATTTGTACTTCCCAAGCGCTTAATACAGTGCTCTGCACATAGTAAGCACTTTATAAATACGATTGATGATGATGATGATGATTCCCAGGCCCATGCTCTTTCCACTACGTCACGCTGCTCCTCCAACACTGGTTCCCATCACCTGCTGTCTAAACAATGTTTCCTGGACCAGGGAAGAGTCAGGACATATTGGGAACAAAGGGAAGACTATTACAGTCCCTAAAACACAACACACATATATACTTCAAAGATCACACGCACGCGCCCGAGAACACAAACGAACGAACACACACACACACATACACACAAACACACAGACACCCCTCTCTTCCCTTGGTATCCATGCTCTCCCCTTCTCCGGCTGTCTGCAACTGCAACATTTGCATTTCAATACATGTTTTCCAGGTGGTAGACTTTTATCCAGAAGCGCTGTCCCACGATGAAATTTACACCTTATCCCAAGAACACAGTCTGTCTTCTTTCGCATCACTATTCCTTTTCCATCAGCCCTCCACAATTTCCTATAGTTATGCTAACTGTCCATTTCCAGTTTAATTCATCCAATCACCTTTTCTCCTGGCTCGCTATCTTCTCATCCGACCAGGTGACAGAATTCCTACTGCCAAGACTGTAACCTCTACCCTCCTGATGGAATCACTCAAACCGATAAACCATCAAGCTGAGCCAAAAGGCGTTTCGAGATCCCTGGTTTCAGGGGTGGTCTCACTCTTAGCCATGTTCGGCAACATACCGGGGTGTCTGGGTGACTCGTTAACTGCCTACCTGGGCTACCCAACCTTCCATATTGTGATTTTGGGGGGGCCGGGGGTGGAGTAGGGGAAAGAAGTCACAAGAACTTATTGCTCCTTTCTCATACACTCCCAAAGAACCCATACACACTCACACACCTCTGATATCTCTGCCTTTACCCATTTCCTTGTATTTTTATAATAATAATAATAATGATGATGATGGTACTTGTTAAGCGCTTACTATGTGCCAAGCAGTGTTCCAAGCACTGGAGTAGATACAAGGTGATCAGGTTGTCCCACATGGGGCTCACAGGGAACTGAGGCCCAGAGAAGTGAAATGACTTGCCCAAGGTCACACAGCTGACAAGTGGCAGAGCAGGGATTAAGTGCTCTTTCCACGCTGCTACAGCTCTGCCTTTCCCTTAGACTGTAGGCTTGTTGTGGGCAGGGAACGTGCCTAAGATCTCTGCTGCATTTGTACTCTCCTAAGCACTTAGCACAGTGCCCTGCACACAGTAAGCGCTCAGTAAATATCACGGATCGACTGATTGATTTTCTGAACTCACGCTTCACACAGCCGATAGAGGATGGCAGAAATGTAAGGGAGAGTGAGAGGTGGGAGAATGGTGGTGGTAGGATAACTAAAGTGGCACTACCTTGCAGGCAGAGTCTGAAATACTTGGCCGTTCGGTTGTAAGTGGACAGTATATCATTTATAATTCCATAATGCCAAATTATGAAAGGACCTTTGATTTTATCAGCTAAAATCAAAACACTATCCCTTAGTTACAGAGCCACATGGAAAGGGGGGTGAAAATCAACTAATGAAGTACAGGAACATTTTGCGATGGTGGCTAAATGCTAATGCATGTGCTATAAAGGTAAAATAACAAAAATCAGTTTTATTCTCCACTTGGTACCATAAAAGGTCCTTCAATCGTGGACGCTACTGGTTTCCCTCTTCAACTTTGAAACGAGGGTTACTTGGCCTAACCTAAATTCTCAGAAGGGGGTATTTTCTGCTTCCAGGCCTTTTAAAATTCTACAACTCTCCTGCTACTCGGTCCGACGGTCCAGGAAGATTGTCCCAAATCAAATGAGGCGCTTCTCCTCCCTGCGGCCCCTACCAATGGAATTCCCTTCCGTTTCCAAGACGGCTGAACTTCCGCTTAATCGAGTCCCATATTTTTTAGTGTAACGGAATGTGCCAGCCTTGCAAGACAGGTGAATGTCATCATCTGCCAAAACCACAGTAAGTTTCAGATTTCTCCCAAGGTAGGCAAAGAGACCACCTTGGTAGAATCTAACGCTTTGTGTGAAGAAAGTGAACGTGAGGTTGTTGCATAATGTGCGGGAGAAAAGTACTGTCAAATCCTGCCTCACATCTACTCTTTGGGACTATACTCTCCCCCAAGTGCTTAATGTAGTGCTCTGCACACAGTGTTCAATAAATACCATAGATTGAGGCTCCTTGTAAATAATAACGGCATGGGAATGTGTGCACCCAACTATAGGTATCTTGTGGTCAGAGACAATGCTCACAGTTGTGGGCACGGATTGTCTCTATTGCTGAACTGTACTTTCCAAGGGCTCAGCACAGTGCTCTGTGCACAGTAAGCGCTCAATAAATACGACTGACTGAATGAATCTTCTGGTGTGACCGACGAGAGCAATGACCGATCAGCAATCCATTCTGGGTGCACACTTTATGTGCGTAAAAACTGTCCAAGCCAATGTTGGTAATTTGCGATGCCTGTCACTGTTAGACCATAATTTGCGATGCCTGTCACTGTGTTAGACCAGACTTCTCACAATCAATCACATTCCTCCAGAAAGGCAGATCTGGCCGCTTCTCTTGCCTCCCAATGACTGAATGTTGTGCTTCGCTATGTACCCCTTAAGTGTAGTTATGTAACATATCCATACTCTTCCATTTTCCCATCTGCATTTGTTTTTGGCCATCTCCCCACGCAGACCTCCTGCTCTTTGTGGGCAGGGATCACGCCTACCAATTCCATTGTACTGTACTTTCCCTAGCGCTTACTACAGTGCTCTGCTCACAGTAATCGCTCCATAAATACCACTGATTGATTGAATGCCATATTACATCAACGAATCAATAGCGTTTGAGTGCCTGCTGTGTGCAAGAGCCCTTTACTAAGCTCTTGGGAGACTACACATCCCTGCCCTCAAGAAGCTTACTATCTAGTGGGATAGAGGGAGGCATAAAATAAATTACAGCTGCACGGAAGAGACTGGAGAGGGATATGTGTAAGTACAACCTTAAGTGTCCAGATGAGCTACGGGTGCTTCTCAATGTGGATGCAAATGTGCTGAGGTGGGAGTTGGGAGGGTATGAATTGGGAGAAGAAGCATTAAACAGGGAAAGCCTCGTTGGAGTCTTTGCTTCGCTCGGTTTTATGTTCACTTTGCCCTTCCTGCTCACATACGCCCCATTTTCAGTTCTCATTCAGCAGCGGCGGCGGCATCTTGCCTCTTCCTAACTCTGTCCTGGTGTTTCTTGGGTTGGAGAAAAGGATCCCGAAAGCTTAGTCCTTTCAGCATTTGCAACGTGGAAGGCAATCCATCTCTCGGCTAGGATCCGTGGGGAGAAGAGAATCTGAACCCGGGTGAGACAGGCTTCTTGCACATCCCAGAGAGAGGCAGGTAGCAGAATGAACACCTAGCAGATCCTTTTTAACCCTCCTCTGAAGAACTAGACGGCTGAATAGCCGGCGGGGCAGGGGGGATCATTTTTGCATTGATTAAGCAGTTCGGGAGGGGAACGGGCAGTAGGTATATTCCTTGTACACGAGGCAGCACATTTTCCCAACACTCGGCGTGCAATGGGCGTGCAACACCTGGCATGTCTACGAACTATGCGTTATCCTCTCCCCTGGCCTCCCGCCCCCATCAACTTGAAATTGAGGTTGGGATTCCAGTGGAGTGACAGCCTCGTCCCTCGCCGGGGGCGAGGGTCCCCGGGCATGCAAAGACCCCCTCTCCCTCTTCTCTGCCCACCACAGGATGCCGCCTAAAGGGCCGGCGATCGAGCCATGGGTACTCCCTTGGGGAAGCCAAGCAAGAGGAGAAGTAGTGTGGCCTAGTGGATAGAGCACGGGCCTGGGAGTTGTGAGGACCTGGGTTCTAATCCCGGCTCCGCCACTTGTCAGCTGTGTGACCTTGGACAAGTCACTTCACTTCTCTGGGCCTCAGGGACCTCATCTGGAAAATGGGGACTGAGACTGGGAGTCCCATGTGGGACAGGGACTGTGTCCAACCCGACTGTCTTGTATCTAGTACAGTACCCAGCACATAGTAAGTGCTTAAATGCCACAAAAATAATACTGATATTATTATTATTATTATTAAGAAGGAATAATAAAAGGACTAGTGCTACAGCTAAGAGAAGCTCAGGGAGAGAAGTTGGGCCTTTTCAACCAGCCCTGCCCCCTTTCTTCTCCCCTGGAGCATCAGTGCGGAAGGGAAGTGGGAGAAGGTAGGGTTTCCCAGAAAGGAGATGCTTAAATAAATGCTTTAAGCTGCCCAGCTGAATCCCTGTTGGATTCAGGAAGTGCTGCCAGGTCCAGACATTTTCCCCTTGGGCATGAAAGCCCCCAAATAAAACCAGAAGACAAAAACCATTCTGGGGCTTCTTAAGTCAAGAAGAGAGAAAAACAAGGCAGGAGGGGGGTCATTTCAGGTTCAAAAGGACAGAAGGATGGGACATGCCCCTCCCTAGGACATCCTAATTTCACTGTCCACGGGAGGTCTGAGGCACAATAATAATAATAACTTTGGTATTTGTTAAGTACTTACTAGGTGCCAGGCACTGTACTAAACGCTGGGGTGGATACAAGCAAATCAGCTTGGACACAGTCCCTGTCCCCCATGGTACTCAGAGTCTCAATCCCCATTTTCCAAATGAGGGAACTGAGGCCCAGAGAAGTGAAGTGACTTGTCCGAGGTCACACAGCAGACAAGTGGCGGGGCTGGGATTAGAACCCCGCACCTTCTGACTCCAAGGCCCAAGCTCTATCTACCAGGCCATGCTATTTCTCTTTAAATAATCAATCAATCAATCGTATTTACTGAGAGCTTACTGTGTGCAGAGCACTGTACTAAGCGCTTGGGAAGTACAAGTTGGCAACATCTAGAGACGGTCCCTACCCAACAGTGGGCTCACAGTCTAGAAGGGGGAGACAGAGGACACAACCAAACATATTAACAAAATAAAATAAATAGACTCGATATGTACAAGTAAAATAAATAGAGTAATAAGTATGTACAAACATATATACAGGTCCAAAGCCCGAGCTCTAAATAGTCTCGAATTAGCCACTGGAAGAATGGGAAGGGGCTGTGTCACTCAGGTCACTCTTCCACATGCCCAGCCGAGCTCTATTCCCTTTTTCCTGATGTCACTGAAGGGGATCCAAGCCTTTCTATAAGGACACAGGACTAACCAGGGGGGAAGACAGCAGCTTGACCTCGAGGGGAGGCAAAGTCTAATTTTACTTGGGAATTGGTTTCCTGGGGGCAGGGAGTGTTCCTACCAACTGTACTGTAGTTTCCCAACTGCAGAGTACAGTGCTCAGCACAAAGTAAGCGCTCAATACCCACCACTGATTCAATGACCGACTGAACCGCCGATCGCCACATCCTTCGAGCCTTACAGTGATCTGAGAGCAAGAACCATACGGCACCATTCATTTACCCACCTCTGGAGAATATCTGTGTCTGTACTACAACCCCAAGGTACTGGACAGTTTTGGAGACTAGCATACTCTTCAAGATTTACCTGAGCAGTTCATCGGGCACAGCCGCAATTTCAGGCAGAGTCCATTATTTCAAACACACTTCATCACTTGGAATTTTATGAGGGAGGAAAAAAAAAAGAGGGAAATATTTGCAGCTGATACATCCCCAATCAAGAGGATAAAGCTTTCCAAGTGACTCCCAAGAGGCTAACTGGTACAAAATAAGGATTTGGGGAATCTTTGAACAATGTGTTATCAACTCTACAGAAAGAAGTCAATTTCTTTTTTCTTTTTTTTAAATAAAAGAGTCAATAGCAGGAGTGGGAGTCAGGAAACAGCTTCCACATTGAGAGCTGCAAGAACCCACGGGGTCTCTCAGAACCCAACTGCCAAAATAACCAAATTTAGAAAAGAATTGATAATGGGAGCTGGAATTCAACATAAGTGCAACTTATTCTGAAATCTCTTAGAGGTCCCTTTCCCTTCTATGCACTTGGACCTTTGGGCATTTGATATTTACCTCACCCTCAACCCCAAAGTATTTATGTACATATCTTTAAATAATATACTATACATTGCTTATTTATGTTCATGTCTGCCTCCCCCTTTACACTGTAAACCTGCTGTGGGCAGGGATTGTGCCTAACTCTGTTGGACTGTACTTTCCCAAGCACTTAGCACACTGTAAGCGCTCAATAAATGCCACTGATTGAAATACCATTGATAAACTCTTGCCTCCACTCCTGCTGTGGAAGGGGCAAGGAAGGGGGTGTGTGTGAATTAATTTCAAGGCTAATCTAAACTTGCACGTAGCCTAACAAACTTCCGCCTGTGGAAATGTCTACCAGGTACTTCAGTTACTGATTCCCTCACTTTACAATTTAAAGTATCTAATCGTCGGCATTCAGTAAAGGCCTTTAGTGATAGGGTATCCTTCCAAGCCATTTAATTTCCACTGAACGGGCCCAATGTCTTCACGAGAACCCACAGGGCCCAAATTGCATTTTTCATACCCATAATCTTCCGACTCTCAATAACTCTTTGAATCCACTTAAATAGTTCCTCTCTTTCCATCTTATAACCTTTAATAATGGATGTGCATTATTTAAGTAGCATCTTGCAATCTATACAGGTGTTTTAAGCTTTCTTTCTAAATCAATCCAATTATACCTTAGATACACACATTATAATTGAAGAACAGAGGCTATATACCATGCTAGTCTCCAAAGAGCTCAGGGTAGTTTACAGAAACTATTTTATTCATACTCACAACATTCTAGGGATGAGGCCCGAATCATCAATCTTTTATCGATGGGGAAACAGGTGTCAAGAGCTTCGGGGACAGGAAGTCAGAGACAGACAAAAAATAAAGCCCAGATATCCTGATCCTCACCCAATACCTCTTGCTTCTGTTTCTTGTTTGCCTTCTTCATCATTTCTCTGCTACTGTAGTACCCAGAATTGGACCTAAGAATCCAGGTTATCTTACAAAGTTACACGGAGGAAATCAATCACCACTCAGTACACAGGATATCATCTCTACCATCAGGGCCCCAAATGGTGCTTTTTCAAAGGAAATTATAAGCAGTGTGCGGGAACTGGAAACAAAGTGAACAGACACCTTTGCAAGAAAAGTGTGCACATTTTTTGTTGCAATTGTCAAATATGGCAGGTAAATTCTTCGCTTCAGTTACAAAACATTGTGGGTGTCCCAATTACTGACTTCAGTAATTCATTGTACAACTAAATTATTGTATACAGCTAAAAGACCACTGGGGGAAAATAAATTGGTCTTACCTGGTAGTTTCTTTTCTCAGATAATGTATGTCCATCAGTCCTCACCATAGAGTCGTGTCCTTTCCTCACAGTACTGGAGGCAATCAAACAGAACTGTCACTCAAGGGTCGTGTCACAGGAAGGACCGCCCACCAAGTTCTCCCTCTAGAGTGGAATTATCCAAAAGCCGTCAAAATTACTAACATATAAAAAATATGAACAGCAGCAAAAATATCCAATATGACATCCAAAAAAAATATAAAGAAACCAGAAAGGAATAAAAACAAAGTAAAGAGAGCTCTTACTGTACTACACAGTAACTGCTCCTTCTCTGCCAAGTCTAGGGAGGGACGGACTGGCGGACGGGCTTTATCCAAGATAAGAAAGGACCAGTTTTTTTTCCTCGCTCAAGCAAAACTCTGTCCGCCAGTCCTCACTCCAGGGAAATAGCTCGCCGCGACTGAAAAGGGGGGACACAGACTTCCCTCACCTTCTGACTTTAAATTGGCCTTCCCCTGTTGACCTCAGAAGCATCCGACGACGGTTGTAGATGTAGCCCTCCCACTCCCCACAACAAAAAACAAAACAAAAAAACCCAACCAAACAAAACCTCCCCCCTCCAAAAACCCTGGTTTGCGAAGGTGGAAGACCCTGGTCCAACAGCATGTATTCCACAAAGATGCTCATGTTCTTGCTCTTTCTTCGTGAAGAAGCAACTAACTGCTTTAAAGGAATATGCTTAGATTTTTCGAGAAAGAAGTCAACAGGCTCATCGGTCATGAAGCAAATTCTAACCCAACTTTCGACTGAAGACTTTTTCCTCATTTTCCTTCAGAAAAGAATGAAAACAAATGCCTTTGTTGTTCATCCAATTCCTTCTTAGCTCTCCAAGCCATCAAGCATGGGCTGAGTGCATTCTTTCTCCTCACACTGAATTAGGAGAGAAAGAAGGTAGTGTTTCGCTCTTTATCTAGATGGAGTTGACACTGGCCATTTTGTCTCACATTCCACCTCTTGTGCCTCTCTTCAGATATTATTCAAGCAGATATGATAGTCACCAGAAAGGAAGGCTACAGTGATAGCTAAAGCGAAAGGGATATGATTCAAGAATTCAAAATGAGGAGCTGGAAGGACTGGAAGTACGACGATACTTTCTATTTCAAGTGTCTTCTCACCAAAGAAGTTTTATCAAAATGACTGGGGTGGCAGAGGTGGGGAAGGAGGAGGGAATGATGTGGGGGGTGACATTTTTTTTGTTGTTCTTTTGGCCCCACCAAAGAGCGAGTACCAAATCTCAGAGCCGGCAATAGCAGCTAACCGGCTTGTAAAAATTAAAACCGTACTTCAGAAGAAATCTGCGAGTTAGACTATGAGACTACAGACACTTCACGGATCATCTCTTGGTTTTTCTGGAAAGTTTTGTCCCCACACCTCTAGAAAAAACTAATTCTGGATCACACATCGAAGGTAAAGGGTACGTTCCCTAATGGATGACGAACTCACTTGTGTTAGAGGCGAGAGTTATCCTGGTCTGGCATCCTCTGTCATTTAACCTTGAGGATGGCCTGCTTCAGACTCGCTTGCTACCTAGCGCTTAGTAGAGTGCTCTGCGCACAGAAAGCGCACAATAAATTTGACTGCCTGACTACCAAGTTCAGGTTAGCACACACCAGCAATTGCAATCCTCACTGGGAATGCTTGGGCTTTCGTAAGGTTGGCGGAAAACTACCTGGTCATTGTAAATATTGCAATTTACCAGACTCTTAATAGTCTACCAGACTGTTTATAGCTTCTGAATATTCATTCATACAAATAACGCATTTAATTCTACTATGATTTCTGACATTTATCCACAAGAAAGCCAGCATGTTTTTCATTAGTCAGCAAGACAAGCAGCCACTTACAGAAGTGGACATTAGTTGTTAGAGCAGAGAAGTCCATATTTAAATCCCCTTTTTTGTGTTAGTTCGGCCCAGATTTCCACCCAAAGATTCTGTAATGTTTGGAACGTTCTGGCTAGCCCAAGTATATGGGAATCATAAACAGAGTTTAAGGAAAGCAAACTATAGCGGATTATTATACTGCGGCTTTACAAACCCTTACTCAGACACCCATTAGACTGAAAGATCTTTGAGGAAAGAACCTGACTGCTGTACTTCCTCTGAAGCATCCATCGGCCTCCACCCACAACAGGCACACAATGAATGGTGATGGACTTACTGACAGAGAATAAAGAAATACTCTGCCTCTTAATACGTGATTCACATACATTAAATTTCCTTTCCGGATTATGTGCAATTACATCTACACTTTAAATAACAGAACTTGTGCATTCATGGATGAGGATACATAGCCGCTTATACAATTGTACTTCTTTTGATATAAGTCTTCTGATGTAGTTGTATGTACTTTTACTGAGAATTAGTCTCATATTTAACGGTATAGTTAAAAGAATCCATGATGGCACTTCACTCAAATTCCTTGTTCTATGGCATAAATATGCTCCACTAAAAACAATAACTGCTTGTGCCATTACCAAATTAAATAATCAGTCCTACCCACAATGAATGGGTCAAGAGAACAGGAATATTTTCCTACCATTAACGTAATCCTCATTGTACAGCAAAAAAACAGCTGTTCAGAAGAGACACAAAAAGAAAATGGTAATAGTAATAAATCGATCTCTAATTTAAATGGCCTTGATTATTTTTCATAGTAAGAGTCTGCAGAAATTATGAATGCAAAGATGTAACTGTTTCACAACTCCCCAGCGATATCATCCCTACCCGTCTGAAGGAGTAACTTTGAATTCAAGGAAAAGTACCCTAAAACTTGGGTAATCAATCAATGGTATTTATTGAGCGCTTACTGTGTGCAGAGCACTGCACTAAGCACTCCGAAGAGTACAAGATAAGAGAGGTGGTAGAGACACAAGGAGCTAATCTCTCCCTGGAGATAAATACTCTTCTTTAGAGGGAAAGCCCTTGGGAATTTGGGCGCTGTCTTCGCTGTTATGTCTGCAGTCAATATCCTCCAAAAGAACTTCATCTTACAAGAATGTGGGTTAAACACAACATCCAAAGAAACTACATGTAAAGTAGATTTCAATTCTTAACTCTGTGCACCTGTAATATTATCAAAGACTTGGCCAAAATCTGCACCTAAATAAATTGCTGAAATCTGGATACATTTTCTTCCTCTAAATCCTCCTATCCCTCTATCCTCTGAGGGAGGCTGATTGTTGAGAAGACAATCGACATTTTGTTTCATTTTTAGGCTTAAAATGTGATTCTTTTGGGGTTCAGAAAACATTTTACAGTTTGAAGATTGAGTTAGTAACTAGTAACCTTAACAGAACTAACAATCTACAGTGAACAAAGACAGTGTCACTTTTTAGAAAACAAAGGGGTGCTCCTTGCAAGGGAGCAAGCCAATATTTGCCATTTCTTTTTCCACTATATGAAAAGTTCTTTTCCAGACAGATCTCCTTGATACTCTTGAGGCCCAGAAGAAAAGATTATTCCTTTTGTGAAAGAGGATGAGGACAGAGGGCAACAGCGGCAGAGGTTTACTAAAATGTTTGAGCTTTCTATATTTTTCCAAGCAGAATCACGTCTTCTCTATGCTCTGAAAAAGCTCCCTAAAAATTCCGGTATAGTTATCATGTCCTTCCTTTAATGAGTAATAATTGACGGTGGCGACAATTATGATGATCTCTTCTCTCTGGAACTCACTTTCCTTTCCCTTTTTTAAAGAAAGCCATCAGTAGACTACTTAGTACAAGAAGTTTCCTGTTCAATCTGATACTGGGGAAAAAGACGGTAGTCTCCTTATCGATGGCAATAAAACCTCATTTCATCAGAAGTCTCTCCAACAATCTCTCCATCGAAAACAAAAGGCTTAGGATATACGTTCTTTACAGAGGGGCCTATTTTATCTAGAATCAGTTGCTTGGAGACACCTGGCCTAATTTAGCATTTTGCTAGATACACGCCTGTACACTCTTTGAGGGCAGGGACTGTGTCTCCTAGCTCTATGGCTCTCGTCCAAGTGTTTAGTACAGTGCTCTGCCCAGGAGGCACTGAATAAATATCACTTTATGACCAACCATGGTTTGAACGGGAGGACAGGACAGATTGAAAAGTAATAATAATAATAATAATAATAATAATAATAATAATAATTGCAACATCCTTTGGTGGGAAAAATAAAAAATAATTGAGGTTCAGGTGCAGAAGTAGCGGAGCAGCCTGAGACCAGAGAACAAAGACTAGAAATCTGAGAGAAGTCCGAGGGTGGTCCTTCCTGTAACTTGACCCTAAGTGACAGCTCTGACTGCCACCAATACTAGAAGAGGAGGACACAACCCTGCGGAGAGAGCTGGCGAACAACTTTTGCTCAGAACGTTTCTACTCTGAATCCAGTTTTTGTTTTCATCTCTTGAAAATATTCAGTATTGGCCAAGCATCAGATGGAACATAAAACAAAATAGAAAATCTAAACGAACTTAACTGCGGCTATAACAAACCACCAGAAATACATATTTATTTCCATAAACTGACTCACAGGATAGATAATTTGTTGACTCACTCAGGTGCCCCCCAGCTTAATGACAAACTTTGGGTAGAAAAGTTAATTACCACCTAAAAATGGGCCACAAGCAGGACATGTTCTCTCTGGTTTCTCTTCTCCCACCACAATATTACCACCCACTACTAGGATGTCATTTTTCAGAAGCTTTTTCCTAAAACAGATATGTATTTCGAGCAGCCAGATTTTTTTTTGAAATTTCAAAGACGATTTTCTATAACATCTTTATCAAACGACCTCAAAGATATTTACAGCCAGTATATCCATTAAGAAAGCCACAAAGACACGCATCTCAATCCAAATGTTAACTGAGACGAAGGCTACAAGACTATTAGTGGAGTGTATATACAGATATTCCTCCTGCAGCACAGAAATTATGTTAAAAAAATTCACGTGACGTCAACCATTACCTCAACAGGAAGGAATTAGGGAGGAGACGGTTTGAAAACCATTGAGAAAGTATAGTTTCTGTCACCAGGTGAAATGCAAAGAGGGTTGTGGAAAACAAAAAACTTCAGTCAATCGGTCTGAGACATTCTCTTGACACTTTCTCCACAACCGCTTCAATCTAGTAGCTATTTTATCCAATTTGCAACTGCGGAAAAAAATCACTGGTTCTAGTAAACAACAGCATGAACTTTAAAACAGCTGCAAAGAGGTTGCCTGAACTAAGCTAATGAATTAGGAAGTGTTGCTATGTGATCCTGCGGTCCTAATTGAAGCAAGTTTTCAAAAGCATTCTTGTGCAGATTCCCATCACATTCTACATAATTCACAACTCCCTCATAACTCTGCCCCCCATCCTCAAACTGTACCTAACCCAATCTCCCTCTAAAACATCACATTTTTTGTCAGGAGCGACTGTGGGATTACACGTATACTTCGCCCACATAAACTACACGATTGTAGTTAATTCCCAATGCGGATTCCAAATAGTTTTTACTATAATATGCTCTCTCTTTCAAAATCCAGGGCCGATAAAAGATCTGTTCCAAAACATTCAACCAGCAGGGTCCGTCAGTTTGGGGCACCTTTTCATTAGAATTTTCCCCACACAATGAAGCATGAAATAGGCTTATTGACACCTTCACCGCTGCTCAGAAAAAGAAGGTCCTGATTTTATGAAGTCATTCGCGAGTCATGGTGCTACAGCTCAGCGTTGGCGCTAGACTGAAGTCACTTCGGCTGTATATGAAAGGGCTTTGGTGCTTTGGGTCATATGCCACCCCTGCCCTTCTAATGGCTCGCCATTAATAATAACAATGATAATAATAACAATAATAATGGTATTTTTAAGTGCTTACTAGGAGCCTGACACTGTTTTAAGTGCTGGGGTAGATACCGGGTAATCAGGTTGGGTACGGTCCCTGTACAGTTGGATACAGGCTCACAGTCTTAACCCCCATATTACAGATGAGGGAACTGAAGCCCAGAGAAGTGATGCAACACCCCCAAGGTCACACAGCGGACAAGTGGCGGAGGCGGAAATAGAACCCTAGTCCTTCTAACTCCCAGGCCCCGGCTCTATCCATTAGGCCACACTGCTTGTGGCTCCAATCTGTGCCCCTGAGGGAACTGGTGGTAGGGGTGGGGGACGAATGTGAGTGGCCCTTCTCAAGCCATCAGCGCTATAATGGACCGCATCCAACCTGATTTCCCCGTAATAATAATAATAATAACAATAATGATGGCATTTGTTAAGCGCTTACTATGTGCAAAGCACTGTTCTAAGCGCTGGGGGGATACAATGTGATAAGGTGTCCCAAGTGGGGCTCACAGTCAATCCCCATTTTACAGTTGAGGTAACTGAGGCTCAGAGAAGTGAAGTGACTTGTCCAAGGTCACACAGCAGACATGTGGCGGAGCCAGGATTCGAACCCAAGAGCTCTGACTCCAAAGCCCGGGCTCTTTCCACTGAACCATGCTGCTTCTCTAATAATAACGATGGTACTTGTTAAGCGCTTATTATGTGCAAAGCACTGTTCTAAGTGCCGGGGACGTTACAAGGTGATCAAGTTGTCCCACGGGGGGCTCGCAGTTTTAATCCCCATTTTACAGATGAGGTAACTGAGGAAGAGAGAAGTTAAGTGACTTGACCAAAGTCACACAGCCGACAGGTGGCAGAGCCTGGATTTGAACCCATGACCTCTGACTCCAAAGCCCGTGCTCTTTCCACTGAGCCACCCGTACCCACCTCAGCGCTTAGTACAATGCCTGGCACATAGTACTCAACAAACACTACGATCATCAAATCCTCCACAGAGGCTTTCCGTCTGACCCTTTAAAACTCCAGATCCTTTAAATGTTTCTTATGACTAGTTCTTCCCAGTATGTGTAGCGCTCTTACAAAATAACAGAATATTAATAAAGAGAAATTATCCGGAGCAAAGAACATTGAAAGTCCTCCAGAAAACAAACTCTTCAGGGAAATTCAAGGAAATTCCTTGCAAACCTATAAGACTATTATGGCTATGAATCTCAAAACACAAATAATGTATCTGAACACAAGGACATCTAATTCCTCATTCTATTTGATAAAAATCCTAAATAAAGCTACTAAGAATATTTTCTACCCCATTTGTTTTGAAGTTTTAAAAGATCAACTGCCTTAAATGTCCTACCATTCCAAATGCTGCAGATTTGATAGTTTGGGCAACAAAATGTTATTTTTCATGAAATCAAAAACTGACTTGAAAACAGCTTCACTGGACCAAAACTGAAGCCAGTGGGGATGGCACAAAAATGTTTTTTAAGGCAGTAAGAGAAAGGTTTATACTATGATTTAAAAAAAAAAACCCTTGCTTTAAGAAAATATTTCAATAGGGGTAAATACAACTGGAGAAGAAAGAACTCAATTTGATATGCTAATGGCATCAAAATGCAAACAGAAGCAAGGGTGGGAAGATATCCTAATTCACACCCCATTCATTCATTCAATCATATTTATTGAGCGCTTACTGTGTGCAGAGCACTGTACTAAGCCCTTGGGAAGTACAAGTTGGCAACATATAGAGACGGTCCCTACCCAACAATGGGCTCACAGGGAAGGGGGGGACAGACAACAAAACAAAACATGTGGACAGGCAGAGGCTATGACCTGAGAGCAATGAGTTCACCTGGAGCCCCATCCCCCCTGCCAGCTAATGGATAATAATAATAATATAATAATTATTATTACAGTGCTAGTTAAGGGCTTACTATGTGCTAAGCACTGTTCTAAGCACTTGTGTAGATACAAGTTAATCAGATTGGACCCAGTCCCTGTCCCGTATGGGGCTCACACTCTTAATCCCCATTTTACAGATAAGGGAACTGAGGCACAGAGAAGTTAAGTGACTTGCCCAGGATCTCACGGCAGACATGTGGCGGTCACGGGACTAGAACCCACATCCTGATTTCCAGGTGAGGTTTGTGACCTGTACTTTGTAGTCTATCTGGGAACCGTGGCTCCAAAGACCTCCATGTCCTTTCATTTTTATCATCATATTAGTCCTTGATACTTTTCAGACGGAAGAACTGATGTAAAGCTCTGCACAGGTACTAAGGGTATGGGTCAGATCCTTCAAAAGCCAGCAAGGTTTGAAATGAGTCTTTGAAGGTGGGGGAAACAGAGAGACAGAAAACGAGGAGCATCTCAGCAGCTAGCAACTGGGATCAATCAACCAAACAATAGTGCTTCCTGAGTCCTTACTGTGTGCAGAGCACTAAGCTAAGTGCCTGGCAGAATACAATAAGAGTTAGTAGACAAAAACCCTGCCCACAAGGAGCTGATAATCTAGTGAGAGAGGGCTGGACACTGGAATAAAGTACAGATAAGGACTGGTTCATTCATTCATTCAATCAAATTTACTGAGTGCTGTGTGCAGAGCACTATACTAAGCACAAATTCCCTGTCTTCAACAAGATTACAGTCTAGAGAGACAAACACTAATATATAAAAAAAAAAATTAAAGACGTACACAAATTCTGTGGGGCTGGGAGGGAGGAAGAACAGAGGGAGCAAGTCAGAGCATGCAGAAGTGAGTGGAAAAAGAGGAAACGGGAGGGCTGAATCAGGGAAGGCCTCTTGGCTGAGATGTATCTTCAATAAGGCTTTGAAGGGGGGGAGAGTAACTGTCTGTTGGATTTGAGGAGGGAGGACGTTCCAGACCAGAGGCAGGATGGGGGCGAGGGGTCGGCAGAAAGATAGGCGAGATTGAGGCGCAGTAAGAAGGTTAGCATTACAGGAATGAAGTCTGTGGGCTGGACTGGAGTAGGTGAAGTAGGAGGGGGCAAGGTGATGTAGTGCTTTAAAGCCAATAGTTAATAAACTCACACAGGCATGGAAAGCCCCAAGAATGCAAGAACTATACATATATTTATATTAATGTCTGTCTCCCACTCTAGAATTTAAGCTCGTTGTGGGCAAGGAATATGTCATATCGTTATATTGTACTCTCCCACATAGTAAGTGCCAAATAAATACAACTGACTGACATCCCAGACTCCCACAGAATTCCACTCAGGAGTAGCACTGCTCCCCAGAAATGAGGCCCCAATTTCCTTACAATTTCAACCAATCCCAGGCCACAGGGAGGTAATTGTGGGCCAGTTCAGGCCTAAAGTACACTCTGGTCAGGTTGATTCATTCATTCAATCGTATTTACTGAGTGCTTACTGTGTGCAGAGCACTGTGCTAAGCGCTTGGAAATTCAATTCAGCAACAGAGACATTCCCTGCCGGCACGCAGACCAGCTCCTATAGATGAGACAGTGTGTTACACCACCTTGAGTTGTGTAGAAAGGTCAAGGAAACCCAGAACAGCAAGAGGTGCAGATTCCAAATGGTAGTAACATCAAAATGTACTTGCTTCTCACAATGACTCACAGTTCAAATGATTCTACCAAGATATTCACCCTTCCCTCCCCTAAAGGTGGGACTCTGGTTAGTTGAGATTTTTCGGTTACTCTACACTAGTTTAAACAAGTTTATGGTTTGCCTTTAAGACAACTTGGGTGAAATCATAACCACCAGAATTTGACCCATGCTGATGAAAACTGAGGGGCCTGCCAATGTTGTAGGTTCAAAAAAAAAAAAAATCCAGTTAACTGCCAGCCCAGCTGTTCTAATCTTTGTGCCTCTCCACTGCCAGCAGAGAAAACAGGCTTAATCTTCCCAGCATCCTGCTCTCCTTTGGCCTATTATTGCACCCCCAAGACACTCTTGCTCACTACATCCCTATCATCAAAAATACACGGCTGTAAGAGGAGGCACACACGATTCCAGACTCTCTTCTCTGCCCTTCCCGACGTGATGTGTTCCACATAGCAGGCAAAGGAAACTGGCCTTAAAGTTTTCAGGCGGCTCTCGGGCAAAAAGGAAAATTCCACCAAGTGGCAAGCTAAGTTCCCATGTAATAAAACAAGCTGCCAGCTTTGATCCTCTGCCACCAGGCAGGACGGAGGAGCAAATATCCCAAAGACCCCAGAAGTAGATGTCTTTCCCTGTCCAGATTTTCCTACCGGGTCTCCTTAACCCTGTCACAGCTGCTCTGAGACACTTGTGACTTCTGCCCAAATGCTTTTTGATATCCCCATCTGGACACTGTCCCAAGACAGCAAGCTTAGGGATGGCCGACACACAAGAGGAAGATGAGATGTATAAATAGCTTTAATATCATGTTTTTATTCTACTTTCCCCCCAGCCAAACATACCACAGCTAATTCATAGGGCATGGATTTGGGAAGCATAAAGGATTGAATGTGGAGAGTAATTTAGGGGTTGAAAGTATAGATGCATATACATTTAAAATCTGATACAATTTCAGGTATTATTTTAGCTTTTATTTTGCCCCACAATACTGGAATGGTAAGGCTTTATTTGCTAATACTGCTCACCAGTGTAACCAAATATCATAATATATCAAATATCCTCCACTTCAAAACCTTACTGAAGGCACATCTCCTCCAAGAAGCCTTCCCTGACAAAGCCTTCCTCTCCTCTTCTCCCACTCCCTTCTGCCTCGCTCTTACTAGCTCCTTCATTCATCCTCCGTCCCATCCCAACAGCCCATATGTACATTATCTGTAATATATTTATTTTGTTTATTTTTGTATATTGTCTGTCTCCCCCTCCAGAATGTGAGCTCACTGTGGGCAGGGAATGTGTCTGTTGTTGTACTCTCCCATGTGCTTAGAACAGTGCTTTGCACACAGTACGTGATCAATAAATGACTGCATCATAAATTGCTAACCTAGTGGGGTCGTTTGTCTTTTTTAATGGTATTTGTTAGGTGCTTACTATGTGCCAAGCACTGTTTCAAGAGCTGGGGTAGGTACGAGGGAATCAGGTTGGACACAGTTCCTGCTCCACCTGGGGCTCCCAGTCTTAATCCCCACTGAGGTAACTGAGGCAAAGAGAAGTGAAGTGACTTGCCCAAGGTCACACAGCAAATGGCAGAGCTGGAACTAGAACCCAGATCCTTTGGACTCCCAGGCCTATGCTCTATCCACTAGGCCAAGCTGCTTTTCCCATCATCATGGCTTCCTGACTGCAATACTAAAGCAACCTTGCTGAACTGTGGGTATTGATCTTCAGCGACAATCCAAAATCTAAGTCCATATCTCAATCTAAGTTTTGAGGGCTCTGGATATGGATGAACTAAATCACACTAAAATCACATCTCCTCCAAGAGGCCGTCCGTGAACAGGCCTTCATTTCCTCTACTGACACTCTCTCTGCAACACCTGTGACACTTAACATCTGTCCCCTTTAAAGCACTTGATATTCATCCCTGATATTCCTATCATATTCATTCTCTAGACACCAAGCTCATTAAGAGCAGGGAAGGTATCTACTAATTCTACTGTATTGTTTTTTAAGAGTTTAGTACAGTGCTCTGCACATAGTAAGTGCTCAATACATACAAATGACTGGCTTACCCAGCCCCACTACACTCATGTACACATTCTTATATTCTTCCATTTCCCCTATCTGTAATTTATTTTAATGTCTATCTCTCCATCTGGACTGTGAACTCCTTACTCTGTTGCACTGTACTCTTCAAAGTGTTTAACAGTGTACTGCATGCAGAAAACACTCAAATTCCAATGACTGACTGACTGAAACCTGGAGTGGAAATAAAATACAGGCCCTCAACTTCTTCTCTCTGGCCTTGGGTATCAAATGATGGAATATTAGCAATTGCAGTCTCAGCTATGGTGGTTTCTTGCAGTCTCCAAGCCTGCTCTGGATGTCTTCGGCAAAACCTTAGCCACCTCATAACAATTTAAGAGCTGCAGTGGGTGACAGTACCACCATTCCCTTTGTTTTTTTCCCTGCCTCTCCCCACCTCTTGCTCCTAATTCATGACAGATTTGTGGAATCGGTTAAGTGATCCTTCGGCCGAAATAATTACCCACGCCTGCTCTATACCAACGCTCAACCCTTTTGGACTACCGACAAAACTGATTTTACAAGAGAAAGGACTGCAGAAAAACAAAAAAAGGGACTTAAGAGTGAGAGGGAGACAGAGAAGAGTCCTGTCCGTCATAGTCAAAGAAGACACCAGTGATGATGAAATTAATGAAAGACAGTGTGTGTATGTGTATGTAAACTGTGTAAAAGTGTAAAGTGAGTATATAGTCCCAGACACACTGTGCACACAAACAGGCTGTCTCTCCCCAGTAAAAATGAATAGGATCAGGACCTCTAGACTGTAAACTCATTGTGGGCAGGGAACATGTCTACCAATTCCGTTGTGTTACTCTCCCAAGCACTTAATCCAGTCTCTGCACACAGTTAGTGCTCAATAAATAGGACTGGCTGGCTGAGTGACTGCTGTGTGTCCCTTGTTTTACACTCAGCTCTGATCCGGCCAGCCATGTCGTCATAAAGTTGTGTCAGGACCATGATGGATTTCTCTAAGCAGCCAAATGTCCTCAGTAAATTTGAGAGCCCAGACATGCTCTTGGAGTACTTTGGTTAAAAGTAGTAGACCAAACTCAGAAAGTTTGCCAATCACCAAAGTACACTATCTCCAAGGTGACTTCTAATATTTTTTAACTGCTCTGTGCCAGTTTCCTCACCTATAAAATGGAAATAAAAATACCTCTTCTCCCTCCCTCTTTGAATGTGAGTCCTGCATGGGACAGGAAATGTGTCTGGTCTGATTACCTTGTGTCTAGGCTGGAACCTAACATGGTGCTTGGCAAGAGAATAGGTGCTAAATGCCATCATTCTTATGATGCTGATGGTGTGCAGATGCTCCTAAAGAATTAACAATACTGGGTATGTAACCAGGCAGGATTCTGGGGGTGTGAATATTCAGTCCCCAAGTGAATTCACACTTCAATGGTCACCGCATGACTGGCTCCTGTGCATATGCTCTTCAATACTCTTTCCCATCATGGCCTGGCCCCACTGTCAATGAATCCCTGGCACTACCACAGAGTGGCTCCTTAGACGCTGCATAAGAAACTGCTTTTGAAAAGAACATAAAAAAATGTCATTCCAAATCAATCAATCAATTTATTGAGCGCTTACTGTGTGCAGAGCATTGTACTAAGCGCTTGGGAAGTACAAGTTGGCAACATATAGAGACAGTCCCTACCCAACAGTGGGCTCACAGTCTAGATTCCAAATCAAATCGATGGTTCATCCAGCCCAGTATTTAGTCTCTCACAAAGCATGAGACTAAGCGCTCTCCCAGTGCTTAGAACAGTGCTTTGCACATAGTAAGTGCTTAATAAATGCCATCAGTATT
This sequence comes from Tachyglossus aculeatus, assembly GCF_015852505.1. Classification (NCBI taxonomy): domain Eukaryota; kingdom Metazoa; phylum Chordata; class Mammalia; order Monotremata; family Tachyglossidae; genus Tachyglossus; species Tachyglossus aculeatus. The sequence goes on along the minus strand of NC_052079.1, from coordinate 19,353,476 downwards.
ATTATTATTATGATGGACTGGAAATAGTACCTGTATTTTAGATACGTTGGGAACATGTCTACCAACTCTGCTTTACTGTACTTTCCCAAGAGCTTAGTACAGTCCTCTGCATACAGTAAGTGCTCAATAAATATAACTGATTGACAGCTGTTTAAAGCTCTACCTTCCATACTTGAGCACGTTAGTCCTAGAGGTGGGATTAAAAATCTACCACAAAAACTTCAACAAGAGCAGTTGTTGATGGCAGCTCTTCATTAACATTTTCTCCCACTTTCATGGGACACCAGGAGAAATAGCAATTTACCCCCGACTTCCAGCCTCCCACATTCATTAATTCATTCAAACGTATTTATTGAGCACTTACTGTGTGCAGAGCACTGTACTAAGCGCTTGGGAAGTACATGTTGGCAACATATAGAGACGGTCCCTACCCAACAACGGACTCAGTCTAGAAGGGGGAGACAGAACAAAACAATACATGTAGACAGGTGTCAAGTCGTCAGAACAAATGGAATAAAGCTAAATGCACATCATTAACAAAATAAATAGAATAGTAAATACGTACAAGTAAAATAAGTGATAAATCTGTACAAAGTACTCCCACTGTCCAAACAGGTAGCACAGATCAAGCAGCTTGCGGTGGGGCTCGGGGGAACTGTTATATAGTTATATTAGACTCCCCCAAGTGCTTAGTACAGTGCCCTGGACATAGTCAGTGTTTAATAAATAGGACTGATTGATTATTGAGCGCTTACTATGTGCACAGCACTGCACTAAGGCGCTTGGGAGAGCGCATTCCATCAGCTTGGAAAGTGGAGAGGCCAGGGAAATGGACCACATGAACCCGAAACCTCCCTTGGTGCCTCCTTCCATTCATTCAATTCATTCAATCGTATTTATTGAGCGCTTACTGTGTGCAGGGCACTGTACTAAGAGATTGGGAAAGTACCACACAACAATAAACAGTGACATTCCCTGCCCACAATGAGCTTCCAGTTTACTTCCGAATGAAGGCACCAAACAGACCACCCCCGTCCCCATCCCTTCTCCCCCCAGGTGGACGGCCAGCACCCCTGGAGCACAACAGGTCAAACACCCATTTCCCTCGGTTGCCTCTCCCAACCAGAGGTGGAGGAGACGGAGCGGGAGACTCTCAAATTCCAGGTGCTCGGTTTTCCAAAGCCCTCGTAGCTTGTCTTGGGCACTTCGGAGCCTGGGCCATCTCAAGGACTTCAGAGACACAAAGTCCTACACTACCCCAGGCTGGTTACTTGAGACACTTTGAGGGGGTGGGGGGGAAGGAGGGGAAAATCACAGATGCTATATAACTACAATCGGGATACAATGGATTGAGAGGTCTGCAAACTGCGTAAAACAACACATTATGGCAGTGCTGGGGAAAACGAGAGGAATGCCAGATAGTTTTAAAGGTCAAAAGATGGGAGTCAAAACCACTATTCATTCATTCAATCGTATTTATTGAGCACTTACTGTGTGCAGAGCACTGTACTAAGCACTTGGGAAGTACAAGTTGGCAACATATAGAGGCGGTCCCTACCCAACAGCGGGCTCACAGTCTAGAAGACTGATGACTTGCCTCTAAATACTGGTGCTAGCTTTTAGTTCTGATTCAAGTGATGCAATGAGGTGGTACGACATTAACGAAAATTTTAAACTATCTATATCAGGCATTTGGAAATACTTTCATGTTTGCTCTCTTCTTTTTGGGGGTGGGGGAGAGAGCTGGGCCTTCAGGCCTCGTCCCTTCAATGTCCCTTATGGAGAAAATGAGTTGAGAGTCTTGATCGGAATACATGGGCAAGAGTCTAAATACAAAGACGGTCAATATTAAAATTGCACCCTGGGCAGAACTGATTGGAAATAAAAAGCTAGGCTGCCTTTTGTCTCCTACAAATGATTTGCTTTCCATTACTGAGGCACCCTGAAGAGGTTTGTTGTTCCAGCAGTCATTTACTGAGCACCAAAATTACGCAGTCATTGTAAATGATTATTAACAACTCCATAAGCAAACACCGTCCACTAGATTGCTTCTCCTTTTCTGACTACCTCAGTCTCTGGGCCTCAACCTATCAAACCAATCTTCCATTTTTCCTTTTGAAGTTCTAAAGCTCACTTCTGTGAAATCCAGCTGCAACTTCTTCTCCAACTCCAGCCCCCTAATGACATTCTTTTCCTTTCATTTCCTCTCCTTCTCCAAGGTCCAAACAAAGGAAAGATGAAAACCAGCAGTGGCTTGGATTGTTGTTAAGGGGTGAATTTGGATGGCCTGAGAAACAGTAAGGCAGGGTAATGCGGTGAATAGGTATCACTGCCCTAACATAACGGTACTCTGAAAATTACTTGCCAAAAAGGTGCCGGAAACAAGGATTTCTCTCTGCAGCACAACCCATTAAAGGTCTCTGATCCTTTCGGCTCTACTTGTTTCACAAAATGTCAAGCACAACTTAAAAACTGTTGGCAGCCAACAAACTAGGCTGGGAGAAAAACAATTTAACTGTACGGAACACGCACACTGGGGAAGATCTGGCCATACATGGACCCTATTTTCCCAGACACATATGCAGAACGTAGGACAAGAGGTTCCAAATGGGTCCTTGACGGTGACAACAGGTCACAAGATGGAAAGCTGGGGGTGAACAGGGGAAAGTTAGGAACATTAGACAGTTCATTTCGAATCGTTACGACAGACAGCAAAGAGAACCACCATCACCTGTTTTCCTTCGAGTCAGAGATTCCTGGCCTGAAGACAGTGTTTAAGCCTTGAAATGGCATTTCTTCTGTCCCTTGGCTGAATTTTCTGAATAGCAAACTGAAAGATTCAGGCCAGGTAATTCTAAGTCATTCCCCAAAGGTTGCAATACTGACACTGGGGAGCACATTCTGTCATTAACTGGCCTCCTCAGCTAAGGCTTTGGAGACAAGCCTGGTGGGAGACAGATCCACTCAGGTGACAAGAGGTTTCCCCCAACTAACAGAGATTTTAGCACTTACATATGTAATTCCTACCCTCAGGACTTGTGTACCCACATTTGTTGTTAATTTTTACCCGTCTCCTCCCCGTCCCTCATTACAGCTTAAACTTCTTGGAGGCAGAGAACACGTCTGTCTCTGTTGCCCTCACCCAACTCCAGTGCTTAGCACTAAGTAGGTATTCAATAAATACCACACATTTATTCATTGGTTGCAGTTCAAAATTTCTAACAGGCATCTTTGTCCTTTTCCCCCCACATTCACCTCTGCGGGGACCTACCGCCTCTGTTCCTGCCTCTTTCTCCATCCCACCGCAGCACTCTCCTCGCAGTGCCTAGCACAGAGTAAGTGCTTAATGAATACCACTATTATTGTTATACCCTGTGCAGAGCTGTCGCCTCTATCTTTCTGACTTTTTCCCTTTGGCAGCCAATTTCTCTGGCTGATTTTTACAGTATGTGCTGAACTTTAGGTTCATACAATAATCCCGGTCCAAATGATCGTGGATTCTGTTTTAGAAGGGTGTAAATCTCTTGAGGTTACATTCACCTTGAGGTGAATTAGCATTATTTATAACAACCGTGCCAAATAGAATTATATTTGCATTGTTTTTCTAAAATGTCATCCCTCCGCCCATCGCTCTATCCCTCCAAACCTTCAAGTTACCCACTCCCCACTGCATCACGCCGAAATTCCAAAACATTGCTTTTAAGGCAGTCCACTGGTGCTCTCTTTCACCATCTCCGGGCCCTAGACTGTAAGCGTGTTGTGGGTAGGGAGCCTGTCTACCAACCCTGTCATACTGTATTCTCCCAAGCACTTAGTAGTGCTCTAACACTGACTGATTCTCCCACAGCATCCCAGGTTGAATTCTTCATTCCTCTCAAGCTAACCTGCTAACTAGTCCTCATTCTCCACTCTTGCACCTCTAACCATTTGCTCAAACCCTAATGTCCGGCTCGCTCTCCCCATGCTCAAAGCCTCACAAAAACCCACCTCCTCCACGAAGCCTTCCCCAATTAAGCTCCACCTTCCCAAGTCACATCCATCCAACCACGGCCTTCAACTGTATATTTACATACCTTTAAATATATAGACATTTAGGGACATAGGCATGTCTCATGCCTACATAACATGCATATAGAGACAAAGGCATGTCCTCAATTTCTTTTGTTTACCTTCCAAGACTTGGGAGAGCTGGTCTGCTGTCCAACATGACTTACAAACATTACAAGCTAGATGTGGCTCCTTCTGTCTTTTAAATGAACGTTTTTCAAAGTTAAGAACGCGATTTTGTGAGTGAAAACACTCTTACCTTTCCCATTTATCCTCCCTTAAAGAGAAAAGTGCCTTTAAACTAACAAATAGGCCGACCAAGTTCTTCGATGATGAGTGTTTTTATACCACATTTCGCCAGAAAGCTGTCAGGGAATTAAGAAGCCTTTTTCCTAAAACCTATGCTTATCTGGTGAGAATGTTATGTGGTGTTGGAAGAAATGGCTGTGTGCAGGTACAGTCCCGGTTAAGCCCAGAGCACGTAACCCCGCATGACGGGAAAGCTGAGGGAAATAGAAAAAAGGGCTCATTTATCTTCCCACTTAACTAGTGCTCAGATGCACTTCATAGTTTCCATCAGGTCCAATCTCATTTATTTTTGTGTACCAATGCTCTTGCATGGATGTACCCAGGAAAATCAAAGCCAGTTTCCCAAACTGACCCCAAGAGAAGGTGACTAGGTGAAGCCTGGAGACCACCAAGTAACACCTTCCATAACTAGCTCTGGAGAAGTTGGGATTGAGCCAATTGAAGGAGATGCTTCACAGAAGCAATACATAATTTTGGTACTTGTTATGCACCTATTACGTGCCAAGCGCTGTTCTAAGCACTACGGTAGATACAAGTTAACCAGGTTGGACAGAGTCCCACATCGGGCTCACATTCTTAATCCCCATTTTACAGCTGAGGTAACTGAGGCCCAGAGAAGTTACCGGGGCCCACGGTCACACTGCAGACACATGACAGAGCTGGGATTGGAACACAGGTCCTTCTGATTCCCAGACCCTTGTTCTATCCACTAAGCCACACTGCTTCTCTACCAAAGTGAGCCTCCTGCCTACATATTGATAGCCAGCAATTCTTTCTATTAGCCCAGGAAAACACTCAGAATGATCCTGTCAGGTGGCTCGGGTGACCCAAACACCCGAAGTGGCCTCTGAGCATTCAAGATGGCACCAAAATCACCTTCTCCCTACCAACATCTTATTCATGCTGTCTGGGGCAGAACACTGGGTTAGAGGGATCCCAGACATGGTATTTCTCATATTCTTCATTTTTATCTACTGATCCATCTGAAAAGACAGTTACATATTAAAATGATTTCCCCTGCTTACTTATTCAGGAAGACTAGGACGGATCGAATTTTAAAAACAAAAAAAATCCGTAAATAAAATTTCCACTAAAGGAAAAGTTAAAGCAAAAGTCTTTTCAATTTTACCTGTAATGTCAACTCAGGGCTGGATCTATGAATCAATCAATAATGGTATTTATTGAGCGCTTACCATGCGCAGAGCAATGTACTGAGCGCTCGAGTTGGTAGTCGTGTTCCCTGCCCACAAAGACTTATTCCAGCTAAGCTGAAGACGGCCAAGAAGCTTTTGTTAAAGCCACCTTCTGAAAATGTAACTTAATAGGCTGGCATTTTACAGAATTTCCCATTATCGACTAAATCGCCATTAAGATCCCAATGGCATGACTGAAATATCGACTCGGAAGACCTCCCATATGCTCACTCTGCTCAGCAAGGATGCAAAATTTTCACTCGGTGTTTTAACTAGGACACAACTGCAGAGTTGGGGAACATCCCTCTCACCACAGGAGCCGGTCTGGAGGAAGTGAAACATGCTGTCGGGAGAAGTGGACGTGTGCACAGCAAGTACTACAGAGCACTGCGACCGCCTCGCCGTAGGAGATATAGATGCACCCCAACACTTAGGCCTTAAAGGTGAATGGAAATCTGGGAGAACAGTACTTGGGAATAAACTCAATTCTATCCTAAGTGATGCTCAGTTCACGAGGTCTTTCTATTACAGGGGCTTTCTGAACTGAGATGAACTAAAGCACTCTTTCGGTTCATTTTCTGGATAAAGTAATTTCCCAGGATAGAGAGAGAAACCAACAGACAAGAACAGATTCCCAAAATGCTACAAAGATAAATACTGCCAATTTTAACTGACAGGTTTTTGGTAAGCTGGGTCTTCCAAACAATTCTCCCAACCTTATTTTTGCACACAGTAGAATTCTGGCTAAATCACGATGGACTTGCTCTTTGGATGCATGGAAAAAAAAAGAAGACCACCTAAAAGGGAAAGGTAAGAAAAACAATGACAAGAAAAAGGCTTTGGGAAAGAAGGTGGAAGAGATACAAAAACCACCAGACAAGGGGATATTCAGAGAAGGAAAAGTGGAGATTTTGTCAAGAAATCTTATGTTTTCTAAAATATTGGCACCTGATAGACTGCCTAGCTGGGAAGTGAAAGACAATCAAAGACATAGAGACATGTGACATATGTCAAAGACATATGAAACACAGACACATGATAAAGACAGACATATCTTTATACAGACATATGACAAGGACATATAGCTATCACTGTTTGCTCTTCTGCATCAAGGACAAGTAGTGGGGTTATTAAATTTTATCACAGAGTCCACATCTAATGTCTTTCTCTTCTGATAAGGTGGGGCAGACTGACACAAGGGCACTGGACTCTAACAGATCTGGGTTCTAATCATCATGGCCAAATTGGCCTTCTCTGTGACCATGGACCACGGTTTATTCCTCTGCAAAATGAGAGGGAGGAGGAGGAATAATAGCATTTATTAACCGCTACCTTGTACAGAGCACTGGGAGAAAATACACTGGTGAGAATTAAGCACGGACCCAGGCCCTCATGGGGCTCACACTTTAAAAGTTTAGTGGGAAGAAGAGACCAGAGACAAACGCAACAGGAATGATAATATATTGAAACACAACCCAGACACAAATGAGGAGACGATAACTACATTTGGGAGGCCCAGATGGGGTGGAGAATGAAACAACATGACCTAACGGATAGAGCCCAGGCCTGGGAGTTAGAAGGTCATGGGTTCTAATCCCGGCTCCGCCACCTGTCTGCTGTGTGACTTTGGGCAAGTCACTTAACTTCTCTGGGCCTCAGTTACCTCATCTGTAAAATGAGGATTAAAACTGTGAGCCCCACATGGGACAACCTGATCACCTTATATCCCCCCCAGCGCTTAGTACAGTGCTTCACACGGAGTAAGTGCTTAACAAATGTCATCAGTATTATTATTCTTACAATCCTGGCTCCGCCACTTGTCTGCTGTGTGACCTTGGGCATGTCACTTCACTGCTCTGGGCCTCAGTGACCTCATCTGTAAAATGGGGATGAAGACTGTGGGCTCCATGTGGGACAGAACCTGTGTCCAACCTGATGATTTTGTATCTACCCCACTTAGTAAGCACTTAACAAATACTACAGTAATAATAATTATGATGATGATGATGATGATCTTGTAATTAGGCTGCCGATCCCTGACAAGGCCCCATTGGCCACTCTGCTCTGAGGTATTTGCTTAGTGAGAGACAGAAGGAAGTGCCAGGACTGTTACAGGTGCTTTCTTCTGCTGACCTTTGCTCAGTAAGAGTGGAACTGCCTGACCCCTCCACAAACAGCTCTTGCTGGACGGGCAGGCCTGGAGCTGCTACCTGGGCTGAGTCCTCAGAAAATTGTGTTCCGACCGCACTGTAATAACCCAAAAGCGTTTTCAAGGTAGAGTGGGGGAGGATTCTTAAAACCATGGCTGGAAGGGGAATGCTCAAGATGCATTTGTTTGGGAATTCTATTCATGGCCGCAAAATGGCAGTGACTATATGCAGTTCCATAATTTTCCTACTAGGCTCTAGTTTTAAGACAATGGGTTGAGAGCTTGCAAATCTTAAATATTGAAGGGTTTATTCTCAACTCAATCCAACTTATTTCCTCAGCATCTGCTCGACATGAAGACACCAACTTTTACATCTTAGTTCCTGGATACTTCACAGTTCCCTACAAGAGAACTCACCTGCATAAATTCATCTCCCTCCAACTGCTCTAGGAAAGATTCAGTATTTGAAAGTAATTAACTGTAAAGAGTTTAACTATTCTCTATTAAAAACTCTATTTACATAATAGTCTTGTATCATATCTTGTTTATTCCACTTAACCAACCTCTTGCAAAAATAATGTGGCTTTGCAACAACACAGTCTTCCTGCACCCATCTTTTTTCCCCTGGTGTACCGCCAAACTTTTGCCCGGCGAACAATATCTCCTGCCAAATGTCCACCGCTTCAGAGTCCAGAATTTAATTCCCCAATTCTCAGGTAAATTCCCAGAGAACCAGAATTTACTAATGCGGCCTCCTTTTTCAGTTACTGGGGAAGTATCTGTAGCTTTTGCAAATGTCAAATAAATCCTGGAGCAAGTCTCAGTCTACTTACGCTGAGACCTTTTTGGTCACATCCAACCTCCAATGTCTCCCCGCAACCCAAACTAGATAGCAAACAAGTGATGCACCAGGGCAGATCCAAACTTGGCTGTAACCTGCCGACAGCCCAGTCCGGTCACTCAACCAATCACATTTATTCAGCGCTTACCGTGTGCCGGGCACTGTACTAAGCGCTTGGAGGCATACCACACAACAATGTAACAGACACATCCCCTGCCCACAACGAGCTTACCGACTAGAGGTCCCCAGACCCAGAACCTGTGGGATGAGCAGGGCTATTGAAGGGCGCAAAGACATAGTCCCCTCTCTTTAAGAGCTCACAATACAATGGGAGAGTTGGGCCAACACAAATGAAAGGTCATTAATGAAGACCCGACTGGATCATTAGGACCATAGCACAGTTAATAATGGCAGCCCAAGCCCAACCCCACCCCTTCGGTGTACCCACTTTTTTCAACCAGGCTGAGAGATTTTTTTTTTCCACCCACCCTGCTGAGTGTGAACTCTTCTCAAGTTTGGCTACCACTTGTTGAGACTATTGAGAATTTAACTATCCCTGAGAGACAGGCCACTATGGGAAGGTTGGGGGGAGAAAAGTTATGCTCTGTGCTTTACAAAATCCAAACTGGCCCGCTTCTGTTATTCACTGACAAGGCGTACATTAGAAGTGAAGCATAGTGCAAGCCTTAGTGGAGACCAGCTGTGGTTCACGAAGATACACGACCTGATTACTCTACATCCTCAGAGAGGTAGGGCCCCCCAAAAACCACAAGTTTGTACTTGCACAGTTGCCGCTCTGATTAACAGCGAGTGCTACATGACGGGACCTGCAGATCCAATTCGGTAGCACTTTATAATAAGTACGTAGTTGAAATCTGCTCCATTTTATTCAAGGTAGGGGCGGTCCCACTCGCATTCCGTATAAAGCTGTTTCCTATTCATTCTCAAGTCAATTCCAACTAACAGAAAACAGTAAAAACTTGACACAGGTGTATAAGCACTAAGGCAGTATAATACAGACAAAATGCACAAACTAGATTCTCCCACATCTCCAACTTTCACTAACATTTAGGGAACTGTGAATGCTCTTCTATGCTCACGGGGGGAACACAATTTGATGTTAAGAGATGTTGAACAAGAGGGATGACAAAAACACAACCCTTGTACGTGTGCCAGGAGAACGGTGAATCCGTTTTCTGCTAGGTGAGTATCGGGAATCGGGAATTGGTCTGGCCAACCCATTTTTGTAAGGGCATAATGGGGAACCGGAGAAGACTTCAGAGAAAGAAAGGCAGTCAAAATCGGGAGAGTGTTCTGGGTTGTGGTACCACTACATGTAGCAGCTTTGAGGGGCGGAAGTGAAAATAGGTGATGGTGAGCACAATTGCTTGGACTCTACTACTACTACTAACAGTAATAATAATAATTGTAGTATTTGCTAAGCACTTTCTGTGCACCAGGCACTGTATTAAATAGTGGGGTGGATCCAGGCAAATCGCGCTGGACACAGTCTCTCTCCCATGTGGGGCTCACAGTCTTAATCCCCATTTTATGGATGAGGGCCCAGAGAAGTGAAATGATTTGCCCAAGGTCACACAGCACAACTGGCGGGGCCAGGATTAGAACCCAGAACCTTCTGAGCCCTAGGCCTGTGCTTTATCTATTAGGCCAACTCCTTGATGGCAGGGAATGTATCTACCAACTCCTCTGTAGTGTACTCTTTTAAGCGCTTAGTACAGTGCTCTGTACACAGTAAGCCCTCAGTAAATACCACCGACTGATGAATCCCACAACCGGAGGAGGGGGCATCCACTGACGGCACCAAGCAAACACAGGAACGCCTTCCGCCTCGAGCCAGTGGGAGGCATACGGAATTTGTCACATCCCAAGTGGTGACAGCTGAACTTATCAGTAAATTCCAAGAGACCTTTGGATCAACGCATGGATGTGAGAGAGGTCCATTACAGGTAACTAAAGGTTAGGGGTGGAGAGAGAAAAGGTTGGAATGCTTAAATGGACACTCCTTAACCATCCAGCACTTAGAACAGTGCCTTGCACATAGTAAGCGCTTAATAAATGCTATCATTATTATTAGGATGAATATTACGGTGGGCAATCGCCTCAAAGGATCCCCCAAACATCTTGTTGCAGCTGCTCCAGGCAGGATACCGAGCTGAAGGGATCACTGATCCGACTTAGTAATGGTATTCCTCTTGTTCTATGTGGCAACATTAAATATACCACGTGAAAAAGTAAAATAATAGAATCGGGGAAATGTTTATAACATTTTTATGTTTGTCTCTCCCAAAAAGAGTTTAAGCTCCCTGTGTGCAGGAAGCAGGTCACTTCTTTATTCTATTTATTCCAAGGGCCAAGAGGAGTGCACTGCACTAACTGAGCCTTCAATAACCACTACAACCACTACTATCACCTACACCCCTTTCCTCCCAACACAATTCCACCACAGAAGATGACAATTCTTTGGAATTAAATATTCCAGAGAAGCAGCATGGCCTAGTGGATAGAGCGCATGCCTCGGAGTCAGAAGGTCAGGGGTTCGAATGCCATCTCTACCGCTAGTCTGCTGTGTGACCTTAGGCAAGTCACTTCACTTCTCTGGGCCTCAGTCACCTCCTCTGTAAAATGTGGATTGAGACCGAGCCCTCGTGGGACAGGGACTGTGTCCAACCCAATTTGCTTGTATACATCCCAGCGCTTGGTACAGTGCCTGACACATAGTAAGCACTTAAATACCATAATTATTATCAGAACACTGTTAAACACTTGGTAGAGTACAATATAACAGATTTGAGAGACATGTTCCCTGCCCACGACAAGCTTACAATCTAGTGGGGGAGAATGTTACATATCTAAGTTTCCCATTAAAACTAAAACCAAAAATTTTTTATTTGTGGGTACTAGGTTTGGAATATCTCAAAGTTAAAGACTCATACTTGGGCAACATAAAAGCAGCCCTCAATCACTAGACAAAGCCTCCAGAGACAGTTTTTAAACTACACTTTAAGACTAACTTCAATACCCACTGTGACTAAAGGAAAGGAAGCAAAATAGAATATTTAGAATATGTTAATTTTACAAGCCCCAACAAAAAATTTTAATTGTGCTGAAATATAAAATAACGCATTTAACTTTAACTAAGAATGTGATTTTAAATGGGTCCTAAACCACTTCTCAACTACAGGAGGGCGTTGAACATGCAAAATTGACAATTATTTCAAGGAAGTTTTCATGCACCTTATAAAGACCTAGAGCTGAAACACTTAAGAGTCCCATTAAAATATGAAATTAACCACATATTAATTGATAATTCAGTCATTCCAGTTAGGCAAACCCAGTTACTAGTTTATGCCTTCTATTTCCAATACCTATATAAAATGCTTATCCTAATTTAAGGGGAAAAAAATTGGGGAGCAGTGGTGGATTTACGTCCGTGCTGTTGGAGTTGGGCAATCGAGTTTTGCAAAGATTTCAACAATAACTATCTTTACCAATAGAAGGAACCATGTCCTTCTGAATACTGCCTTGAAGGACATTAATGTTGAAGTGGCAACCCAACTATGTCCTGGAATGTTGTTTTAGACATGGAAAAACAGGACTGAAAAAGTGTCTCATTGAAAATCTTATTTCAAAAATTATACCGACGTAAATCACGCTGCGTAGTGGGGATGTGGAAAAGACTCTCCCATTACAGCATTAAACAATTTAAAGACATATCAAATTCAGCAGATTACGGTGTATCTCCAAGGTGTATCTGGAACAGGAGATACGAAGCCAACCCCAATTTTCCGTGGTTCCGAATATTTTTAACACTGAACGATACCACGGGCCATCACAACTAGTCTGGAGGCTGATCCATAAAAGCGAGGCTTGATCCTGCATCCGGATATTAAAATGGAAAAATCATGTAGCTACCTCATTTGAAACACCCAGGTACAGAGAAAACTGCCACCTACGTGGCTCAGGGGAAAGAGCACGGGCTTGGGAGTCAGAGGTCATGGGTTCTAATTCCGACTCCACCACTTGTCCGCTGTGTGACTTTGGGCAAGTCACTTCACTTATCTGTGCTTCAGTTCCCTCATCTGTAAAATGGGAATTAAGACTGTGAGCCCCACGTGGGACAACCTGATTACCTTGTATGCCCCCCAGCACTTAGAACAGTGCCTGGCACCTAGTAAGCGCTGAACAAATACCATCATGATTATTACTATTATTACGTATTTGGTTCATCTGCCAGGAAGAGTTACCCAGTGTCAAACCCCCTCCGACCCACCATGACTAGCTGGTATCACGTCCCCGACGTATGCTTTCTATCTGTGTACTGGATGGGAAGGAGGGTGGAAGATACCTGCACCGCACATTGGTTCGGAGGGCCCGTTAAGACAAGTGACACCAACTCTCCTAAGGACCATCTCTTACCTACCATCGGCTTTGCTAAATACATCACCGAAAATGGTTTAGGAAAAGACCAGAAGAGAACAAAAATAGGCCTCTGTACCGCAAGACCCGGGTTCTTGAAGGTCCCTGCATTTAGGGGAAATAGGGCTACGACGTTAAATCACCTGCTGCTGGATAAGTGTGTGAGCGCATGTACGGACCTGAGTGCGAAGAATCAGCGAGCACCCATCGCATCCTATCCAGACGGATGGGTGTTGTCAGAACGTTCCCCGGGGCCTCAAAGGGCACTCTTGCATAATGAAAACCCACTTTACAGGAGAACTGACTGACTTGCAAATAAATAAATAAATAAAAATAAAAATCCACATATTGAACCAAAAGGTCAAATAAGGGAAATTTTATATTGAAAAGCCATCTTAGCCCAAAATTAGCCTTGATCCCCATGTACACAAAATAGGCACTGTATTGATGACCTCAAAGAACACTTACTAGGAAAATCAGTAATTAAATCTGCAGAGAACCCTGCAAGTACCCATTGCTAAACTGCAGAAAATAATATTCACTGGATTCCCCTTATCACTGAAGAATTTACATGTAACCTCCATGACATTCATTCCCACATAACATGACTTGTTCTTAAAAGATATTCACCCAAACATTAGGAAAAATATAGACTAAGTATCCTATTAACAGAAATGTACTGATGTCACTTTGTGCTAAGACATTTAGCTTTGTGTGGCTTTAGCTATGTAAGGAGTTGAGAAATCAAATAATGCCGGGTGGAAGATTGTGGTATGTATCTGTCATTTATTTATTTGAATCGATGTCTGTCTCTCCCTCCCCCACACCCGCCCCTAGACTATAAGCTCAATGTGGGCAGGAAATGAGTCTGTTTATTGTTGTACTGCACTCTCCCAAGCGTGGCTCTGTGAAAAGAGCACAGGGGCTTTGGAGTCAAAAGTCATGGGTTTAAATCCCAGCTCCGCCAATTGTCAGCTGTGTGACTTTGGGAAAGTCACAACTTCTCTGTGCCTCAGTTACCTCATCTGTAAAATGGGGATTAAGAATGAGCCCCCCGTGGGACAACCTGATCACCTTGTGACCTCCTCAGCACTTAGAACAGTGCTTTGCACATAGTAAGCACTTAATAAATGCCATCATTAGTATTATTATTACAGTGGTCTGCACACAGTAAGCGCTCAATAAATACGATGGAATGAATGAATTTAAGGGTTTACCCTGTGCCAGGCACTGAACTAAGCACTACGTTAGATGCATTATAAATTAAAAAAAACTAACTGGAAAGCAAACTTGGAGTTTCTAGACTGTCTTGGAGGGCAGTCAATGAAATAAAAAGTATTGACATTTGACATAACCTAGAGGTTCCTATTCTGGCTTTTTGTTTTATGGTTTGGGTTTTTTTTCTGGGGGGGGGGTGAAAAGGGGTGCTATCCCTTCAGCTCAATACCATTATTCTTGCTCCATCTTCTTACTGAGATTAAATACCTCTAAATATGACCCAAAAAGGAGGTAGAAAATGGAAATTATCCTCACCACAAACGCAGTCCATTTGATACCCTGGACATTAGTAACATTCTAAGGCAGTGACTGTAATCCAAATGATTCCGGTAATATTACTGCACAGCATTGGTGTTCCAATGTTTGAAATCACTGGCTTAAACGAACCCACAGGTACCCATTGGTACCTTCAGCCCTTTCGTTCCTTGGCTCTCTAGATTACACTTAAAATCATAAAAATTTAGTAGTACCTTTTGTGTAACCAGCACTATCATCATTTCCACAACCTCGCCTCAAATACCTTCCAAGTCACGTTTTTAAGTATGTGATGGAGGCAGAGTGGGCTAGTTTTTTTTTTAGTGCAAAATAAATTGAACCCATTTCCTGTTGCTATTACTTTTTTTATACACTCAATTCTCCCATCACCCAGAGCCCCACATTATGGAAAATTTATGCAATAATACAACATTCAAGCTTTGTCTAGCATTGCACGCATCACATACACACAACTAGTTCTTCCCACACCGTATTCGATCCGCAGAGACGCAAGTTTTTTGAAGAGCACTTCCTAATTCCCTAACCACCTTCTATCCCAAACCTGCCATAAAAGCACACGTTCCGCAAGAACTGAGTGTGAGGAATATAAATCAAGGAAAACCTAAATCTTCAGAGGGCAGGTTCTACTAACGTGGACACTCATTACCCTCCACAGACAAATCAACAAAGCCCGAATTAGAGATAAGTTTTAATTCCTCTCAATTTCTTTGTTAATTTCAGAGCCTACGTAATATGTATTAGCATGGAATAAATGAGGTCAATCGGAGATTTTCAACAAATTGCGAATAAGCTCTGATGTGTATTCACCTTTCTGTAATTCAGGCCGAGTTGGATCTTTCGAGAGATAAATATTTTCTTTCAAAAACTGTATTTACTCCCGAGATAGAAACCAAAGCAATGAAAGCCCAAATATTTCTGGAAGGGAGTGGGGGAGTCTACCCCAAACCCTGAAAATACCTACTTTCAACAACTACATAAAAGGCTTAAGTGACCCAAGAGGTTGATATGTTTCTATATGCCTTAATTTGTTAAATGCTTGCTATTTGCTAAGCACTGTTCTAAGCGCTGGGGAGATATAAGGTTCTCAGGCTGTCCCACACGGGGCTCACAGTCCATTCCAGTCCCCATTTCACCTTATCCTACAGTCTTATCCCTTTAAAGACAAGGGGAGATTCAGGTTCCTTGATGGTGTGTCCTATTACAACCCTCTTAGCCTTATAGGATGCATTACACCCTATACATTCTATGTATTACAACCTACATCACTTATTTGTTTTCGCTGCCACTTAAGTGGTGAGAAGACAATCTCCTCTGACATCTGCCCTCCTGTTTTCCAAAGTTGAGTTCATTTTTTAATGTACCTGTGAGTCCATGACCTGCCTATTGGTTTTTTTAAATCAATTCTAAGCATCTGGAGAAGAACTAAAAGTAAAAAAAAAAAGTCTTTGTTGCTCTTTAGGTGCACAGGAAGTTATTTTCCTTCAGAGTGGGATGATTGAGTCAGTAAACTACTACGCTTTGAACAATAGGCATCTGCCAAGAAATGATGTTTAGATTTGGGCTAAAATGGTCAAAGTATTGAATAGACTAGTAGGGGACTCTTATTCTACCTCTGTAATGCCATAGTGCCAAGGGATACTTATTTCCTCAATCCCTTCCCTGCAATGGCAAGGCAGCATTTATTTTCGAGAACAATGGTAAAATGAAAAGAAACCTTCTTCTTGAGCTAGAGAAGCTAAACCCTGAAATCAATGCCAAAATTTGAACTTAGAATTCTCTCTGGAACCACCTTCTAGTCAAAGACCCCACCGAAAATCAAGACTTTAAGACACTTCTATATAAAACTTAATATTCAGAAAAATCATTTCTCTTTCCCTGAACTTTTTGATGAACCCAATTTTCTCAGGCCCTAAGTTCCCATTTGGTAATCATTCAGAAACTCTGGGAGCCTTACCTTTCCCACCAAAAAAAAAAAAAAAAAAAACCTTTTGGAAATGCACTCTGGCATACAGTGCAAAGCAACGTACTAAATGCTCCAGGCTAGGAGAATGAGGCTTTTAATATTACTAACAAGGAGTAACATCTAAAAACCTATTAGCAGCCATAATACCACTATGCCAGTTCAGGCAAATCCTCAGCTCATCAAGAAGAACCTGGTACACCCAGAAATCCTGAAATTTAACTCCTTATCCCAGGGGCAATCTCCAGCTCCTTTCCGAGTAGAAAAGAACAGTATTCCAAAAAAAATAAAAATAAGAAATGGGAGAGATGCAGCCATTCTACTGTAAGGATCACCAAAGGCAACCCAAGCCACCATGATTTCAAGTGGTTGAATGAACCATTCTTGGGTTCCCTTCCTCTCCAGAAATAGGGCTCTTTAATGAACCTTTGTTGGGGATTTTTTTTTTTTTGAACGTGGAAGTCGACGGTTTTAACCACATCTGTGTCTCCAATATTTTCGTGGTTTCTATGAGTCCGTCTGGCGGCTGATGTGGCCAACGTTAAAGAATGCTGTCCTTCGTATAGTCCCTCCCCTATCCCTAGATATGGCTGAAGTTGAAAGGAAAGGGTTTTTAAGTCACCGGTTTCCCTCCCATCGAGCTACCTCGCGACGGGGGAAAATAACTCGAGCAGCAACTAACAGGAAACGCTGCAGGCCTGGAGGATTTGTGTGTGTGAGAGAAAAAGTATGAGCCCGGATTTCATTTTTGGTGTGTGTCGGGGAAAGCCTGAGCCCGGATTTCATCTAAAAAGGAGTCAACCTGCCTCCTCCCCGCCGCTGAATTCGTTCACTCGTATTTACTGAGCGCTTACTGTGTGCATACAACACTGGACTAAGCGCTGAATGAAGGAGGGGGGGAGGCCGTGGATGGGGGGGAGAAGAAAAGGCTCGAGAGACGAGAGGATTAATGGCGAGAGGTGTGTGGAGGGAAGGCCCTGGGGCCAACCCCCTGGATCCCCACGCTTAATAATAATAATGGCATTTGTTAAGTGCTTACTTTGTGCAAAGCGCTGAAAACGGGGGGCGATTTGAGGGTTGGGGGGGGGCACCAAGGAATAAAAGTTGGCCAGCTGTGGGGGGGGGGGGCATTGAGCGCTTACTATGTGCACAGGGGACTGGACTAGGCGCTGAATGAAGACGGGAGGAGGCCTTGGATGGGGGTAAGAAGAAAAGGCTCGAGAGACAGAGGATTAATGGCCGAGGTGTGTGGAGGGAAGGCCCTGGGGCCCACAGCCTGGGTCCCCACACTTAATAATAATGGCATTTAAGCGCTGAAAACGGGGGTCGATTTGAGGGCTTGGGGGACAAAAGTTGGCCATCCGTGGGGGGGCCACTGGAGCGCTTACTATGTGCACAGGGCACTGGACTAGGCGCTGAATGAAGGCGGGGGGAGGCCGTGGATGGGGATGAGAAGAAAAGGCTCGAGAAACGAGAGGATTAATGGGCCGAGGTGTGTGGAGGGAAGGCCCTGGGGCCAACCGCCTGGGTCCCCACACTTAATAATAATAGCATTTAAGCGCTTACTATGTACTAAGCGCTGAAAACGAGGGTCGGTTTGGGGGGCAAAAGTTGGCCATCCGTGTGGGGGGGGGGGCATTGAGCGTTTAGTATGTGCACAGGACACTGGACTAGACGCTGAATGAAGGCGGAGGGGGGGGGTGTAGGACGTGGATGGGGATGAGAAGAAAAGGCTCGAGAAATGAGAGGATTAATAGCCGACGTGTGTGGAAGGAAGGCGCTGGGGCCAACCGTCTGGGTCCCCACACTTAATAACAATGGCATTTAAGAGCTTACTATGTACTAAGCGGGAGAAACGGGGGTCGATTTGAGAGTTTGGGGGACAAAAGATGGCCATCCGTGGGGGGGCCAATGGAGCGCTTACTATGTGCACAGGACACTGCACTAGGCGCTGAATGAAGGCGGGGGGAGGCCGTGGATGGGGGTGAGAAGGATTAATGGCCGAGGTGTGTGGAGGGAAGGCCCTGGAGCCAACCAACTGGGTCCCCGCGCTTAGCAATAATAATAATGGCATTTATTAAGCGCTGAAAACGGCTTGGGGGATAAAAGTTGGCCCCCCGTGGGGGGGCCCTTTTTCCCCAAGTTGGAGGGCGGAGGAAGCGGCCCCTTTGGGGCCCAAGTTGAGGGAGGCTTCTGGGCCTGCTCTTCCTCAGGAAGCGTCGTCGACGGCGGCGCTGGTCGGGCCTCGGGCCTGAGGCGAACGAACGTCGCTTTACGTGCCTCGGCCCCCCCCCCCCCCCCCGCGCGCGCGCGCACCCCCCCTCGCCGGCGCGCGCTCCGTCCTCCCCCCCCCCCCCCCCCCCGCTCTCTCTCTCCTCTCTCTCTCTCTCTCTCTCTGTCTGTCCGTCTCGGAGCCCAGACAAAAGCCCCGGGCAGCGGCGGCCCGGGACGCCCCCGCCGGCCCCCGGCCGCGGCCGTCCCGGCCCCGGCGCCTTCCCCCGGCCGTGCGGGGCCCCCCGGGGCGGCGGCCCCCGCGGCGCGCGCCCCGCCGCCGGCCGGCCCCCAATGGGCCCAAAACTCACCGCATGAATTTTCCCGTCCCGCGAATCCAAGATGGCGACGTACCCACCGCGGAGGCTGCTGGGAGCGGGACCTTTCGCCTCTGACCCGCGCCGTGACCCGCGGCGCCGCGGGCTCCGCTCGGCCCGGGGGAGGAGGAATGGCGGGAGGAGGAGGAGGACAAGGGGAGGAGGAGGAGACCGATCCCTCCTCACGCCGGCGATGGCGCCTCAGGAAGCGGGGACGGGACCGGGGACTGAGGGAACGATGAAGCCGCGATGGCCGCGCTCTCCCCTCAGCGGGCCCGCGGCCCCCTCCCGGCCCGAGCCCGCCACTGCACGGGCCGCCATCTTCCTCCCCCTCAGCGGGGCCCAGGAAGCGCCAGCCCCCCTCAGCCCCATGGCCGGACCCCCCCACACGTAGGGGGCGGCTCCTTCCCGTTCATTCATTCCATCGTACTTATTGAGCGCCTACTGAGTGCAGAACACCGTACTGAGCGCTTGGGGAGGACAAGTCGGCAACCTGAAGAGATGGGCCCTACCCCACAATGGGCCCACAGTCTAGAAGGGGGGAGACAGACAACAAAATAAAGCATGGAGACGGGTGTCGAAATCGTCAGAACAAATAAAATTAAAGGGATCACAGTCTTCATCCCCATTTTCCAGATGAGGGAACTGAGGCCCAGTGAAGTGACTTCATTTGTCAGCCCAAAGTCACACAGCTGACAAGGAGCGGAGCCGGGATTAGAACCCACCACCTCTGACTCCCAAGTCCGGGCTCTTGCCACAGAGCCACGTTGCTTCCCACACTCCTTCATATTCATTCATTCATTCCATCATATTTATTGAGCGCCTACTGAGTGCAGAACACCGTACTGAGCGCTTGGGGAGGACAAGTCGGCAACCTGAAGAGATGGGCCCTACCCCACAATGGGCCCACAGTCGAGAAGGGGGGAGACAGACAACAAAATAAAGCATGGAGACGGGTGTCGAAATCGTCAGAACAAATAAAATTAAAGGGATCACAGTCTTCATCCCCATTTTCCAGATGAGGGAACTGAGGCTCAGTGAAGTGACTTCACTTGTGAGCCCAAAGTCATACAGCTGACAAGGAGTGGAACAGGGATTAGAACCCACCACCTCTGACTCCCAAGACCGGGCTCTTTCCACCAAGCCACATTGCTTCCCACACTCCTTCATATTCATTCATTCATTCCATCATATTTATTGAGCGCCTACTGAGTGCAGAACACCGCACTGAGCGCTTGGGGAGGACAGGCGGGCGACCTGAGGAGACAGGCCCTACCCCACAACGGGCTCACAGTCTAGAAGGGGGAGACGGACAACAAAATAAAACATGGAGACAGGTGTCAAAATAATCACAACAAATAAAATTAAGGCTATATCCGTACTAATTGCTTGGGAAGTACAAGTCGGAAACCTGAAGAGACGGGCCCTACCCCACAACGGGCCCACAGTCTAGAAGGGGGGAAACAGACAACAAAATAAAACATGGAGATGGGTGTCAAAATCGTGAGAACAAATAAAATTAAAGAGCTCACAGTCTTCATCCCCATTTTCCAGATGAGGGAACTGAGGCCCAGTGAAGTGACTTCACTTGTCAGCCCAAAGGCACACAGCTGACAAGGAGCGGAGCCGGGATTAGAACCCACCACCTCTGACTCCCAAGACCGGGATCTTTCCACCAAGCCACGTTGCTTCCCACACTCCTTCCCATTCATTCATTCCATCGTACTTATTGAGCGCCTACTGAGTGCAGAACACCGTACTGAGCGCTTGGGAAGGACAAGTCGGCAACCTGAAGAGACGGGCCCTACCCCATAATGGGCCCACAGTCTAGAAGGGGGGAGACAGACAACAAAATAAAGCATGGAGACGGGTGTCGAAATCGTCAGAACAAATAAAATTAAAGGGATCACAGTCTTCATCCCCATTTTCCAGATGAGGGAACTGAGGCCCAGTGAAGTGACCTCACTTGTCAGCCCAAAGTCACACAGCTGACAAGGAGCGGAACAGGGATTAGAACCCACCACCTCTGACTCCCAAGACCGGGATCTTTCCACCAAGCCACGTTGCTTCACACAGTCCTTCACATTCATTTATTCCATCGTGTTTATTGAGCGCCTACTGAGTGCAGAACACCTTACTGAGCGCTTGGGAAGGACAAGTCGGCAACCTGAAGAGACGGGCCCTACCCCGCAATGGGCTCACAGTCTAGAAGGGGGAGGCAAACAACAAAATAAAACATGGAGACGGGTGTCAAAATAATCAGAACGAATAAAATTAAGGCTATATCCGTACTAAGCGCTTGGGAAGTACAAGTCGGCAACCTGAAGAGACGGGCCCTACCCCACAATGGGCCCACAGTCTAGAAGCGGGGAGACAGACAACAAAATAAAGCATGGAGACAGGTGTCAAAATCGTCAGAACAAACAAAATTAAAGGGCTCACAGTCTTCATCCCCATTTTCCAGATGAGGGAACTGAGGCCCAGTGAAGTGACCTCACTTGTCAGCCCAAAGTCACACAGCTGACAAGGAGCGGAACAGGGATTAGAACCCACCACCTCTGACTCCCAAGACCGGGATCTTTCCACCAAGCCACGTTGCTTCACACAGTCCTTCACATTCATTTATTCCATCGTGTTTATTGAGCGCCTACTGAGTGCAGAACACCTTACTGAGCGCTTGGGAAGGACAAGTCGGCAACCTGAAGAGACGGGCCCTACCCCGCAATGGGCTCACAGTCTAGAAGGGGGAGGCAAACAACAAAATAAAACATGGAGACGGGTGTCAAAATAATCAGAACGAATAAAATTAAGGCTATATCCGTACTAAGCGCTTGGGAAGTACAAGTCGGCAACCTGAAGAGACGGGCCCTACCCCACAATGGGCCCACAGTCTAGAAGCGGGGAGACAGACAACAAAATAAAGCATGGAGACAGGTGTCAAAATCGTCAGAACAAACAAAATTAAAGGGCTCACAGTCTTCATCCCCATTTTCCAGATGAGGGAACTGAGGCCCAGTGAAGTGACTTCACTTGTCAGCCCAAAGGCACACAGCTGACAAGGAGCGGAGCCGGGATTAGAACCCACCACCTCTGACTCCCAAGACCGGGCTCTTTCCACCAAGCCACGTTGCTTCCCACACTCCTTCACATTCATTCATTCCATCGTGTTTATTGAGCGCCTACTGAGTGCAGAACACCGTACTGAGCGCTTGGGGAGGACAGGCGGGTGACCTGAAGAGATGGGCCCTACCCCACAACGGGCTCACAGTCTAGAAGGGGGGAGACAGACAACAAAATAAAACATGGAGACAGGTGTCGAAATGGTCAGAACAAATAAAATTAAAGGGCTCACAGTCTTCATCCCCATTTTCCAGATGAGGGAACTGAGGCCCAGTGAAGTGACTTCACTTGTGAGCCCAAAGTCATACAGCTGACAAGGAGCGGAACAGGGATTAGAACCCACCACCTCTGACTCCCAAGACCGGGCTCTTTCCACCAAGCCACGTTGCTTCCCACACTCCTTCATATTCATTCATTCATTCCATCATATTTATTGAGCGCCTACTGAGTGCAGAACACCGCACTGAGCGCTTGGGGAGGACAGGCGGGCGACCTGAGGAGACAGGCCCTACCCCACAACGGGCTCACAGTCTAGAAGGGGGAGACGGACAACAAAATAAAACATGGAGACGGGTGTCAAAATAATCACAACAAATAAAATTAAGGCTATATCCGTACTAATTGCTTGGGAAGTACAAGTCGGAAACCTGAAGAGACGGGCCCTACCCCACAACGGGCCCACAGTCTAGAAGGGGGGAGACAGACAACAAAATAAAACATGGAGACGGGTGTCAAAATCGTCAGAACAAACAAAATTAAAGGGCTCACAGTCTTCATCCCCATTTTCCAGATGAGGGAACTGAGGCCCAGTGAAGTGACTTCACTTGTCAGCCCAAAGGCACACAGCTGACAAGGAGCGGAGCCGGGATTAGAACCCACCACCTCTGACTCCCAAGACCGGGCTCTTTCCACCAAGCCATGTTGCTTCCCACACTCCTTCACATTCATTCATTCCATCGTGTTTATTGAGCGCCTACTGAGTGCAGAACACCGTACTGAGCGCTTGGGGAGGACAGGCGGGCGACCTGAAGAGACGGGCCCTACCCCACAACGGGCTCACAGTCTAGAAGGGGGGAGGCGGACAACAAAATAAAACATGGAGACAGGTGTCGAAATCGTCAGAACAAATAAAATTAAAGGGCTCACAGTCTTCATCCCCATTTTCCAGATGAGGGAACTGAGGCCCAGTGAAGTGACTTCACTTGTCAGCCCAAAGTCACACAGCTGACAAGGGGCGGAGCCGGGATTAGAACCCACCACCTCTGACTCCCAAGTCCGGGCTCTTTCCACCAAGCCACGTTACTTCCCACACTCCTTCCCATTCATTCATTCCATCGTATTTATTGAGCACCTACTGAGTGCAGGACACCGTACTGAGTGCTTGGGAAGGACAGGCGGGCGACCTGAAGAAACGGGCCCTACCCAACAACGGACTCACAGTCTAGAAGGGGGAGGCAGACAACAAAATAAAACATGGAGACAGGTGTCGAAATCGTCAGAATAAAAATAAAGGGCTCACAGTCTTCCTCCCCATTTTCCAGATGAGGGAACTGAGGCCCAGAGAAGTGAAGTGACTTGTCAGCCCAAAGTCACATAGCTGACAAGGAACAGAGCCGGGATTAGGACCCACCACCTCTGACTCCCAAGACTGGGCTCTTTCCACCAAGCCACATTGCTTCCCACACTCCTTCACATTCATTCATTCCATCGTATTTATTGAGCACCTACTGAGTGCAGAACACCGTACTGAGTGCTTGGGAAGGCAAGTCGGCAACCTGAAGAGACGGGCCCTACAGGCTCACAGTCTAGAAGGGGGAGACAGACAACAAAATAAAACATGGAGACAGGTGTCAAGATAAAACAAAAGAAATTAAAGCTATATCATAATGATGGCAGTTATTATGTCCTAAGCACTGGGGAGGTAAAAAGGTGATCAGGTTGTCCCACGGGTGGCTCACAGTCTTCATCCCCATTTTCCAGATGAGGGAACTGAGGCCGAGAGAAGTGAAGGGACTTCACTTAGCCCAAAGTCACACAGCTGACAAGGCGGGGAGCCAGGATTAGAACCCACCACCTCTGACTCCCAAAACCAGGCTCTTTCCACCAAGCCACGTTGCTTTCCACACTCCTTCATATTCATTCATTCATTCCATTGTATTTATTGAGCGCCTACTGAGTGCAGAACACCGTACTGAGCGCTTGGGAAGGACAAGTTGGCAACCTGAAGAGACGGGCCCTACCCCACAACGGGCTCACAGTCTAGAAGGGGGAGACAGACAACAAAATAAAGCATGGAGACAGGTGTCAAAATAATCAGAACAAATAAAATTAAGGCTATATCTGTACTAAGCGCTTGGGAAGTACAAGTCGGCAACCTGAAGGGACGGGCCCTACCCCACAACGGGCTCACAGTCTAGAAGGGGGAGGCAGACAACAAAATAAAGCATGGAGACAGGTGTCAAGATTGTCAGAACAAATAAAATTAAAGCTATATCATAATGATGGAAATTATTAAGCCCTTACTATGTGCAGAACACTGTCCTAAGCACTGAGAAGGTTACAGGGTGATCAGGTTGTCCCATGTGGGGCTCACGGTCTTCATCCCCATTTTCCAGATGAGGTCACTGAGGCCCAGAGAAGTGAAGTGACTTGCCCAAAGTCACACGGCTGACAAGGGGCGGAGCTGGGATTAGAACCCACGACCGGGGTTCTGATTCCCAAGACCGGGCTCTTTCCACCAAGCCACGCTGCTTCCCACACTCCTTCACATTTCATTCATTCCATCGTACTTATTGAGCGCTTACTGGGTGCAGAACACCGTACTAAGCGCTTGGGAAGTACAAGTCGGCCACCTGTAGATACGGTCCCTACCCCACAACGGGCTCACAGTCTAGGAGGGGGAGGCAGAGGCAGAGGCAGATCACACAACAAAACGTGTAGACAGGTGTGAAGATCGTCCGAACAAATAGAATTAAAGCTATATAATAATAATAATCATGGCAATTATTAAGCGCTTACTATATGCCTAGCCCTGTTCTAATGCTGGGGGAAGATACCAGGTCAGCAGGTTGTTCCACATGGGGCTCACAGTCTTCATCCCCATTTTCCAGATGAGGTCACTGAGGCGCAGAGAAGTGAATAATAATAATAATAATGATGGCATTTATTAAGCGCTTACTACGTGCAAAGCACTGTTCTAAGCGCTGGGGAGGTTACAAGGTGATCAGGTTGTCCCACGGGGGGCTCACAGTCTTAATCCCCATTTTACAGACGAGGGAACTGAGGCCCAGAGAAGTGAAGTGACTTGCCCAAAGTCACACAGCTGACAAGGGGCGGAGCTGGGATTAGAACCCACGACCGGCGTTCTGACTCCCAAGACCAGGCTCTTTCCACCAAGCCACGCTGCTTCCCACACCCCTTCACATTTCATTCATTCCATCGTACTTATTGAGCGCTTACTGGGTGCAGAACACCGTACTAAGCGCTTGGGAAGTACAAGTCGGCCACCTGTAGAGAAGGTCCCTACCCCACAACGGGCTCACAGTCTAGAAGGGGGAGACAGACAAGTGGCAGAGCTGGGATTAGAACCCAGGTCCTTGTGGCTCCCAGCCCATATGCTCCATCCACTATGTCATACTGGTTGTAAGTTCTTTGAGGACAGGGAACATGGCTAGACTGTGAGTCCGTTGTTGGGTAGGGATTGTCTCTTTTTGTTGCCGAATTGTACTTTCCAAGCGCTTAGTACAGTGCTCTTGCACACAGTAAGTGCTCAATAAATACAAATGAAAGAATGTCTATGAACTCCGTTGTACTCTCCCATGTGCTTTGTACAGTGCTCTGCACCCAATAGGCACTCAATAAAGATGACTGAGGGATTGATTCACTTGCTTTTCCAACTGTGGAAAAGTTCCATCTTCACTCTGTTTCCATTATCAATTTCCCAAAGTTAAAATGCACAAAAATCCAACTTTAAAATGCATCTGGATGCATCATTCCCAACTCCCCCATCTTTCACATCCGTGATTGTTATTTGTCCCTGAACAATGTCAATTCTGCATACTCACAAGGTGTGAAAGGAAGCCTTCAGTAAAAATCTCAGACACCACCAATATAAAAACTGAACTTTAAAAACACCAGGATTGAAAACTACCTGATTAGCTTCACTTCTGCTTTCAAGAGATACCTTCCACAATTCCCATGGTTTCATCCTTCTGGGGGCCTTTGGCAGTTGTATTCACCAGTTTTGCCTTATTTCATCTCCCGCCAAAAGAGAATCCCAAAACTACAATCATAACGATCGTCGTGTGCTAAGCCCTGGGGTAATCACATGGTAATCAGACTGGAGACAGTCCCCGCCCCACAGGGGCTTAGAGGGAGAACCGGGATTTTATCCGCATTTTACAGATGAGACAACTGAGGCACCGAGAAATTTAAATGTCAATTTCTGATCCAAATCCCGCAGCAGGCGAGTGATGGAGTCAGAATTCGAACCCAGGTCTCCAGACTCCCCATCCCATTCTCTTTTCACTAGGCCACATTGCCTCATTCTGTTTTTAACCCATTGGCTACTCTGGCTGCCAAATCATCCAGCCTAACAGTCCTACTTTTTCAGCTGTTCATCTTTGCCCAGGAAAGAAAGGCCTGAAACCGCTCACGATACTCAACTTATGCCATCTGCACCAACTGGCCATTCAAATTTTCACCTTCCTCTTTTCACCAGAAGAAAGAAAGAGTGGCCCCGGTGTATGGGAGGGGGCTCCAGAAACATTCCCTCCCTCACTCCCCTCCCAATCTCTATATAATAATAATTTTGGCATTTGTTAAGCACTTCTATGTGCCAAACACTGCTCTAAGCGCTGGGGGAGGTACAAGGTAATCAGGGTCCCACATGGGGCTCACAGGCTTAATCCCCATTTTCCAGATGAGGTACCTGAGGGACAGAGAAGCTAAGGGACTTGCCCAAAGTCACACAGCTGATAAGTGGCGAAGTCAGGATTAGAACCCATGACCTCTGACTCCCAAGCCCATGCTCTTTCCACTGAGCCACGCTGCTATGTCCTCTTCAGTCCACCCCGTTCACCTTGGCGATGCTCGCGATGGGCTCGGAAGCTGAACTCTCCCCTACCTCAGATGCCCTCGACTCGACGGAGGCCTCCAACACTTGGGATTCTATTTATTTTCTATTCTATTTACTATTTTCTATTCTATTTTCTATTCACTTCTATTTATTTTATTTTGTTAGTACGTTCGGTTTTGTTCTCTGTCTCCCCCTTTTAGACTGTAAGCCCACTGTTGAGTAGGGACTGTCTCCATATGTTGCCAACTTGTACTTCCCAAGTGCTTAGTACAGTGCTCTGCACACAGTAAGTGCTCAATAAATACGATTGATTGATTGATTGATTGGGATTCAAAAGCCATGTTTCACTTAGGGGTAACCTTTCTCCTGATCCAAGTTATTGAGCTGCCTGCTCCAGCTCCTTGCCTTCGATTTCCGGGCCACGGACCAGGCAACTCTCTCTCTCTCTTTTCCTTTTATTCCACTTTCCCATGTTCCAGGGAGGGTTTTATCTGCCACCGCCACCATGTCCTTTAGCAGCTCACCAGAGGGAACGACCTCCGATTTTTAAAGTCTGTCTTGCCTCTCCTATTCAGCAGGGGATGATCAGCCAATCAATCAATCAGTGGGATTTATTGAACACTGTACTAAGTGCTTGGGAGAGTACAATGCAGTTGAGACACAACTGCACTCTCAAGGAGCTTATGGTCGAGTCGGGGAGACGCGCTAAACTAAATTACAGGTGGGAGAAAGCAATAGAGTTTACAGATATGTATACACATAAATATTTGTGAATACACTTTCCACATATATGGGAAAAGCAGTATGGCCCAATAAATAAAGCACAGGCCTGGGAGAAAGAAAGACCTAGATTATAATCCCAGCTCTGCCGCTTGCCTACTGATCACCTTGTAACCTCCCCAGCACTTAGAACACTGTTTTGCACATAGAAAGCGCTTAATAAATGCCATCATTATTATTATTATTACTTAACTTATCTGGGCCTCAGTTCCCTCATCTGTAAAATGGGAATTAAGAACATGAGCCCTATGTACGGTAGGGACTTTGTCCAACCCAGTTATCTTGTAATAATAATAATGATGGTATTTGTTAAGTGCTTACTATGTGCAAAGCACTGTTCTAAGCACTGGGGAGGTTACAAGGTGATCAGGTTGTCCCATGTGGGGCTCACAGTCTTAATCCCCATTTTACGGATGAGGTAACTGGGGCCCAGAGAAGTGAAGTGACCTGCCCAAAGTCACACAGCTGACAATTGGCGGAGTCGGGATTTGAACCCATGACCTCTGACTCCAAAGCCCAGGCTCTTTCCACTGAGCCACACTGTTGTATCTACCCAGCGCTTAGAACAGTGTCTTGGGACGTAGTAAGCACTCAACAAATATCACTATTATTCATTCATTCATTCATTCATTCAATCGTATTTATTGAGTGCTTACTGTGTGCAGAGCACTGTACTAAGCGCTTGGGAAGTACAAGTTGGCAACATATAGAGACGATCCCTACCCAACAGTGGGCTCACAGTCTAGAAGGGGGAGATAGAGAACAAAATGAAACATATTAACAAAATAAAATAGAGTAAATATGTACTTTAGGCCTTAACAAATACTTAAACAAAAAAACTCATAAATGCTATGGTGGGGATGGGGGCCGGTTACCCATCTATTTGCTGTTATATTGCACTCTCCTACGCGCTTAGTACAGTACTTTGCAAACAGTAAGCGCTCAATAAATATGACAGTGAATGAGTGACTAGGGGATGCAAAAATGCTGAAGTGGCAGTAAGGAGGAAAATAGGTGGGAGATGAGAGATTAATCAGGGATGATCTGGAGGAAATGGGATTTAAGCAGGGCCTTGTAGGTGGAGTCAATCGAGTGCCTTAAATAATAATGATGATGATGATGACATTTGTTAAGCGCTTACTATGTCCCAAGCACTGTTCTAAGCACTGGGGAAGATACAAAGTAATCAGGTTGTCCCACGTGGGGTTCACAGTCTAATCCCCATTTTACAGATGAGGTAACTGAGGCACAGAGAAGTTAATTGGCTTGCCCAAGGTCACACAGCAGACAGGTGGCAGAGTCGGGATTAGAACCCATGTCCTCTGACTCCCAAGCCCAGGCTCTTTCTACTAAGCCACGCTGCTTCTCTTAAAGCCAATGGTCAGGAGATTCTGTCTGGAGCAGAGGTGAAAGGTCATCGATTTAACCACTTTAATAGTAATAATGTTATGCCCTCCCTCCTGACTTCATTAAACTCAGCTCATGATTTGCACACCACATCTGAGCAAATGATATAATGACATATAACGAAGCCATCCCACTTCCCTTCTTAATCAATCAATCAATCAATCATATTTATTGAGCGCTTACTGTGTGCAGAGCACTGTACTAAGTGCTTGGGAAGTACAAGTTGGCAACATATAGAGACGGTCCCTACCCAACAGTGGGCTCACAGTCTAGAAGGGGGAGACAGAGAACACAACAAAACATATTAACAAAACAAAATAAATAGAATAGATATGTACAAGTAAAATAAATAAATAAATAGAGTAATAAATACAAACAAACATATATACATATATACAGGTGCTGTGGGGAAGGGAAGGAGGCAAGGCTGGGGGGATGAAGAGGGGAGGAGGGGGAGAGGAAGGAGGGGGCTCAGTCTGGGAAGGCCTCCTAGTCAGAAGGTCATGGGTTCTAATCCCAGCTCTGCCACTTGTCTGCTATGTGGCCCTGGGCGAATCACTTCACTTCTCAGTGCCTCAGTTACTTCATCTGTAAAATGGGGATTGAGACTGTAAGCCCCACATGGGACAGGGACTGTGTCCAACTTGATTTGCCTATATCTACCCCAGCGCTTAGTACTGGCCTGGCCCATAGAAGGCACTCAACAAATACCATTATTATTATTATTATTATTAAAATGTCAGATTCCATAAATACAGGGACCATACCATGGGGTATCTCTTTGGGCCTTGTGGATGCTCAAGTATTAAAGCAAAAAAAATGAAGTGTAATTTCCTATAGAGACTACTGCGTTGCTGATCAGCCTTTACAAAACCTATTCTGTTTATAGCTTTGGTCCTTGGTGTTCAGTAATATTTACCTTACTATTATAAAACCAAAATAAAATATTTGGGGGCTATTTTTAGCATTGAAAAACAAAGTCTCATCTGCAAATACCATTGTAAACAGTTACACACTCGCTCTCTCTTCCTGGAATCTGTGCTGGTAGGTTAAAAACCTTTCTCACAAAAAAATGGAAGGACCTAGCCTGGAGGTCTTCAGTACAGGAAAAAAAAAAAAAGGAGAAAAAGAAACTTGACTTTGCCTGTTACATTCCAAGGGTGTGTTGCCATCCATCTCCTCCGTGCCCATCTGTCTTTCTGCGTGTAGGCTTGGATTTCTGTTTCGCTGTTTCTCTGTCTTTCCCTATTCCAGTTCTTGCATGTTTCACCTGTTACTGTTTCAGCGTGAGGTCCTGGAAGCCTTCTACCTTGGCTGATGGAAAAAAGTAATAATGGGAAGGCTACAGTTTGTAGAAAAAAGGAGAATATCAGAGAGGTGTGACCTAAAAGTTGATGTACAAGTAGATAAGTGACGAACACACGTGAATGGAGAGTTCGGAGAAGGACGGATTGAGATGCAAATTTGTTTTCCATTTTAAAGCCTCAAATTTTAAAGAATTGCCAAGTATGACGTTCTCCTAATTTTGGATCGATTTGGTATTCACGCTTGAAAAATAATATTTTCCAGTTAAGACCTTGAAAATGTGAATCTTCCCCCAAGACTTCAGTTCTCCAAAACATGTCCTATTATTCAGGCAGGATCTGTTGCTATAGCCCACAACTTTATCAACATTTGAAGTGATACTTGTCGTCACATCATTTCAGGGGGTATGAGTTACAAAAAATGAGTACTTTCAGAATGATTCACTCAGTTGCTAGTTGATGAAACCAAGTGGGTGATCTTAAAAAAAGTGAACAGAAAAAAATATTTTTAGCAAAATAATGAAGCAAAACTTGAATGGTTCAGGCCAGCCAGGTTACTCGCATAAGTAGAATGTTTTTCGCCATATTAAATGAAGAAAAGAAATCCTCACGTATATAGGTAGAAATTACCAGAAGCTTCTCAAACTGCAAATCCGCTCATTCAGGATACTCCATAGGGAAAACTATTTTAAATAATAATAATAATAATTGTGATACTTGTTGAGCACTTACTTATATGTCAACCATATAGTAAGTAGATATAGGTCAGACACGTTCCCTGCCTGCCATGAGGAGAATAGAATGGGTGTTGTATCCCCGTTTTACAGATGGGGGAACTGAAGCACAGAGAAGTTAAGTGACTCACCCAAGGTCACAAAGCAGGCAAGTGGAAGACCCGGGATTAGATCTCAAGTTCCCTAATTCTCAGGCCAGTTCTCTTTCCCATCAGCTGTGGAGAAGGGCTTGTCGATCCGCTTATCTCGATCCAGGAGGGTCGAGGGTGAGGTCAAGGGTGGGAGACATTTCCTTTCCTGGGCTAGTGGGCTTCAGTATGGGTTATGTCATGAAACAAAACAATTTATATCCCCAGGGTGGCTACAAGCTGTACCCCTGGATTTAGAGTAAGAAGAAGCACAGCATCACGGGTAGCGCATTTATTCTCGGATCCAGTTTAAGATCTTGTTTTACACTTCTGGTAACTGATGTCATCCTGAGTACCGCTTATCTGTTCACCCTTAAAGGCGGCGCCATGTATGGTGACCCTGCCTCCCATAATAAAGCTATTCGGAAATAGGACCCCAGGGGTACAACTGGGAGTTGCTACGCTCCACGGCAACCTCAATCGATGATGCACAGATGTGATTGCTGGGGAATAGCAAGCTAACTTGATGTGCAGAGTCAGAACGAGATGGCCTTTGGTGAGCGAAAGCTTGAAGGAAACTGAAAGTCTCCGGGGCCCGGGGGAGAATTGCACCAATCCCGGTGAAGAGCAGGTGCGGCCATGAACAAGTGCAATTTTGCTGAGTATTGCGAGGAAGCGATGATTGGTTGGTGTTTTGATCCGCTCTCTACCAATGCTACTAACCCCATTAGCGTAATTTTCAAATAGGAAGGAGATGCGTATGTACCCATTTGAACTCTAAAATATAATATCAAAAAGAGGGGTTGGGAAATGGCAGGTTAATTTGCATGCTTTAAATGGGATTCAAGGCTATGATGAGAATAATAATAATATTTGCTAAGTGCTTACTATGTGCAAAGCACTGTTCTAAACGCTGGGGAGGTTACAAGGTGATCAGGATGTCCCACGGGGGGCTCACAGTTTTTAATCCCCATTTTACAGATGAGGTAACTGAGGCACAGAGAAGTTAAGTGACTTGCCCGAAGTCACACAGCTGACAGTTGGTGGTGCTGGGATTTGAACCCATGACCTCTGACTCCAAAGCCCGTGCTCTTTCCACTGAGCCACTAACAATAATGACAATGGCATTTGTTAAGTGCTTCCCATGTGTCAAGCACTGTTCTAAGTGCTGGAGTAGATACAAAATAATAGGGTTGGACACAGTCCCTGTCCCACAGTAGGGCTCACAGACTTGATCCCATTTTTCATATAAGGGAACTGAGGCACAGAGGAGTTAAGTGATTTGCCCAAAGTCCCACAGCAGACAATTGGTAGAACTGGGATTAGAACCCAGGTCCTTCTGAATCCCAGGCCTGTGTTCTATCCACTAGCCTATCCTGTAATGACTGACCACTTACTGAGCGCAGAACACTGTACTAAGCACTTGGGAGAGCACAATAAAATAGAGTCGGTGACACGTTCCCTGCCCACAATTAGTTAAGCTGACACTAATGTGAATTAGATTCACATGATTATGGAGATCTGGATTTTAATTGCTCATGCTGATAAAATTAAAACATCTATCATATCTTATTTTCCCAATCAGTTCTGTCATCTGATTTTCTGTAACCTTATGTAAATGTATCACCTTCAAATGAATTGGAAATATTCCTTTTTGATAACTTTGGCTATTTAAGAAGTGAAAGCAACTTAGAACCTAGTTTGTTTTCCTTTTATCATTCTGGTTATGTGGCATAACCTTCCTTTGTCCATCTAAATCAGGATCACATGTACAGGTAAACACATTCATTTCATTCAGAATTTGCCTTTTTCCTTTCTATTTTCATTTAATAATGCAATTTTTATTTTTCGAAGTACATGTCTCTTTGTAAGTACCATCAAATCAACATAGCTGGTTATAAGCTTTAATTTTGCTCAAGTAACTTTGCAGATACGGTATTAATTGAGAGCAAACCATGTGCATTTCCTAAACTGGGATACTTTGCCAATATTTTTGAGCTACACATTACAAAACGACATGCTGGATTTGCTTAAATTAAATTTTTGTGAGCTACGCATCGAAAAAGAATTTTTAAGGCAACTCTAATACACCTGCACCGTTAATTAGATGGAAAAGTGGCCTTATTTCTGTGAATGTGGAGGCATCGGTGTGTAAAGTACACCTATAACAAAGAGTCTGCCTTTTAGAAATATACACCTGTAGATGTTTTTCAATTCTACCAGGCTCTTTTGCACCTCCAGACATCGTTACCCAGCCAATCTCATCCACCTTTTCCTTTTTCACTTCATCTTCTCCAGATCTTTCCTTTATCTTGTCCTTTCTCCCTCTATGCTATTTCTCCTGGAATTTCCATAATAATAGCAATAATAACTGTGTTATCCGTTAAGCACCTCATATGCCCTAATCCCTGTACTAAGTGCTGGTGTAGATACAATACAATTTGATCAGATGTCGTCCCTGTCCCACCTAGGGCTCAACTCTAAGTGGTCTTGACAAGCTGCAGTTCGATCAACCGAATCAAGAGAATTCACTCAATCGTATGAATTGAGCGCTTACTGTGTGCAAAGGACTGTATTAAGTGCTTGGGAGGGTACAAAATAACAACAGACACATTCCTGCACACAATGAGCTCACAGTCTAGAGATGAGCTCCTTCGATGCTGACTGTGCCCAGCGCTGTACTAAGCGTTCTTGGGAATAATTTAACATGATCCTTGCCCTCAAGCATCTTACAATCTCATGAGCTCTACACTCTAGAGGAGTGGGAAAAGGGCAAGGCAGCAAGAAGTTGAAAGGCTAGGAAACCCTGCGAGGCCCAAGCCTAAGATCGTCAGGATAGCAGAGCGGCTGACAAAAGCACGGTATTGAGGCCTAAAGAGGCCTCAGAGAGGCTGGAAGGCTCAGATCTCCTCATTGATGACATTTATTGAGCACTTAGTGAGTGCAGAACACTGAACTAAGCACTTAGATCTCATGGGACTTGGCAAATTTCAGACTATGGGACCGTTTCAGGGCAAATCTGGGAGATGCTCATGGAATCAGAAAACAGAGGTTGGGAAGCAGTGTTATACAGTATTCTTTGTTGCCAACCTGGTGGCTTATAATAGAAGTAGTAATAATAATTGCACGATTTGTTAAGCGCTTATTAGGTGCCAAGTACAGGGATAAAAGCAATCAGATCAGACCCGATCCCTGCACCACACGGGCCTCACAATCTAAAGAGCCGGGAGAGGATTTAATTCCCATTACACAGAGGAGGAGAAGTGACTTGACCAGGGTCTCACGTCAGCCGAGCGACGGAGCCACCCCTAGGGCTGTGCTCTTTCCACTTTGCTACACTGCTTCTGTTTCCATGACTCATCCTTCATCAACAGAGTCATTACTTCTGGGCTGGGCAGTAATTTTTTGTAATCCTGCCCAGGACATTTTTTCTTTCACCTTCACCTTTTATACAGTTAGCCTTGGGAGGTGTGTGAGGGGTCTGTGTACATGTGTGTGTTTGTGTGTGTAAACTGCCTGGCTGGTGCATTAATAATATGGTCACACCGGGTGAATTTTTATTCTGAACCTCAAATTGAATTCCCTACATTGTGGTGGAAAGCTGCCAAATCTCTACCCCCAACGCCTGAACCTCACCCTAATCCAGTGCTTCAATCTAAAGACATTAAAAGCATTTCCAAAAATCGGGTGTGTATGAAACAATGCATAATTGAATGTAAAATCGGGTGTGTATGAAACAATGCATAATTGAATGTAAAATCGGGTGTGTGCGAAACAATGCATAATAGAATGCAAAATCAGTGTGTCTATCAGTGGTATCTATTGAGCACCTGAGTGGAGACCAGTGTACTAACTGCTCAGGGGAGTGCAAAAACGGCAGCAGCGTGGCTCAGTGGAAAGAGCCCAGGCTTGGGAGTCAGAGGTCATGTGTTCTAATCCTGCCTCCACCACTTGTCAGCTGTGTGATTTTGGACAAGTCACTTAACTTCTCTGTGACTCAGTTCCTTCATCTGGAAAATGTGATCCCCACATGGGACAACCTGATCACCTTGTATCCCCCAGCTCTTAGGAGAGTGCTTTGCACATAATAAGCACTTAACAAATACCATCATTTTTGTTATTATTAACAAAACCTGCCTGCCCTCAGGGAGCTCACTGGCAAAAGGCGGAGACAGGTGAAGAAAAGCTATTTGCAAAAGGTATACAGATAGAATGTAGTCCAAGTATATCAGAGTGCACTAGAAAAAGTCACTGAAATTCCATACATATTGGAATAAAATAAAATACACGAGTGCTGTTTGTCAGTTCTCGTAGAATGCATGTTTCCACAACTCATACTAGATAGAATCCAAGGACAGAATTAGAAACTTTTGTCCAATAAAATATCTGAATAAAGGGCTATGTTGTGTCAGAAGAAAGGCTGTGTACAAGCACATAGCACCTGCCGTGGCGTATGTTCTATAATGCAAGTTTTCTTTAACAGGGTGTTCATTAAGAGAAACACTGTGGCCAAGTAGGAAAAGCACAAGCCTGGGGTAAGAGGACCTGGGTTCTAATCCATGCTCTGCCACTTGCCTGTGATGTTGGGCAAGTCACTTAACTTTTCTGTGCCTTCGGTCTCCTCGTGTGTAAAATGAGGAATCAATGCCTGTTCTCTCTCCCTCACTGTGCATCTCGCGTGGGACAGGGACTCTCTCTAGTCTGATCCATACCAAGCGCTTAGCACAGTGCTCGGCAACAGAGTAAGTGCCTAATTCTGTGCACATTTCTGCTTCTTGCTGCTTCTTAGAAACAGAAAGCAGAAAGCAGGAAATATCAATAAGAGAAATCGGGTACGTCAAACTCCACAAAAAAGAAGTAAAAGGAAAAGCAGAAAAGCTCACTGGGATTTTTGTCTCTGAATATCTGAAAACCGATAACGTTTGGATGTAACTCTTCAAACGAGGAGAGCCTGGACCTTCCTTCTCTCTTCCAGTTTACTAGTCTGGGCTTGTTTCTAAAGTAGCTTAAAAAATAATTTCCCCAAGAGATTCTAAATTTTCAGAATCGACAGGGAACAATTTCAAGTCCTTTCTCTCAGGAATGTTGTTTCTGTCCAAAGTCACCATTTTTCGTGTGTCTAATCCATTAACTCTTTTCTCCCTATTTAGCAGACAATACCTGTGTTTACATGAGGCAAACCTAATGGCAGGTTGAAGAAAATCCACCCCAGCGCTTAGTACAGTGCCAGTCACACAGTAAATGCTTAACAAACACCGCAATTACGAGAAGCAGCATGGCCTAGTGGAAAGAGCACGGGCTTGGCAGTCGGCGGTCGTGGGTTCTAATCCCGGCTCCACCACGTCTGCTGTGTGATCTTGGGCAAGTCACTTAACTTCTCTGTGCCTCAGTTACCTCATCTGTAAAATGGGGATTGAGATTGTGAGCCCCGTGAGGGACAAGGACTGTGTCCAACCTGATTACCTCGAATCTAGCGTTTAGAACAATGCCTGGAATATAGTAAGCACTTAACAAATACCACAATCATCATTATTATTACTATTAATATTATTATTATTTAAATGTTAGGGTGTCTCCCTGGATCCCTGGATTGAGAAGCAGTGTGGCTTAGTGGAAAGAGCACGGGCTCGGGAGTCAGAGGTTGTGGGCACCACCACTGATCAACTGTGTGACTTTGGGCAAGACACTTGACTTCTCTGTGCCTCAGTTACCTCATCTGTAAAATGGGAATTAAGACTGTGAGCCCCAGGTGGGACAACCCGATTACCTTGTATCTACCCCAGCTCTTAAAACAGTGCTTGGAGCATAGTAAGTGCTTAACAAATGCCATCGTTATTATTATTATTATCCCACTGTGATGATTTCCCTCCACCAGACCGTAAGCTCCTTGAGGGCAGAGATCCTGTCAACTAGCTCTGTTGTGCTCTCCAAAGCAATCAGTACAGTGCTCTGCGTGCAATAAGTGCTCAAAAAATTCATTTCTCGATTGATGGAGTGGTCGCCCCTCCAGGACCGGAGTGAACAAATCACTGTCTTGGCCCTCCAGGCCCTGAGAGCCTCCGTCCTGTGGCTGCTGCAGAAAAGTCAAATGAGAGACATCCAGCGCAGTCTTCCCTTTCCCCTGCCTCTCCCCGGAAAACTCCAGTGAGGAGTCTCTGCAGCAGTCCAGGGCAGCACGGGACTGCTGGGAAAGTAATAATAATAATAATGATGGCATTTATTAAGCGCTTACTATGTGCAAAGCACTGTTCTAAGCACTTGGCTAGACCTCACTTTCCCCTGTAGCCACTACCTGTCACCTTCGGGGAAGATCATCTGTTGGGCCAGCGTGCGTGCATGCTCTTAACTGAGTCTCTGCTCTTACTGCCGCTCCTCCATCCCCCCCAAGTAGTGGAGCCTAGTGGATAAAGGCCGGGCATGGGAGTCAGAAGGACCTGGGTTCTAATCCCAGCTCCGCCACTTGTCTGCTGTGTGACCTCGGGCAAGTCGCTTCACTTCTCTGGGCCTCAGTTACCTCTCCTGTAAATCTATAAAATGACTGTGAGCCCCATGTGGAACCTGATTTGCTTGCCCGCACTCCAGTGCCTAGTAAAGTGCCCGCCACGTAGTAAGCGCTTAACAAATACTATTATTAGGAGAAGAGTAGTGGATAGAACACGGGCGTAGGAGTCAGAAGGTCATGGGTTCTAATCCTGGCTCCGTCACTTGTCAAGCGCTTAGTACAGTGCCAAGTGCTTAGTACAGTGCTCAAGGGCTTAGTACAGTGCTCTGCACACAGTAAGCGCTCAATAAATACGATTGATGATGCTGGGTGACCTTGGGCAAGCCACTTTACTTCTCTGGGCCTCAGTTATCTGTAAGATGGGGATTAAGACTATAAACTCCAAATGGGACAGGGTCTGTGTCCAACCTGATTACCTTGTAGCTACCCCAGCACTTAGAACAGTGCTTGGCACATAGTAAGTGCTTAACAAATATTATTATTATCATTATTATTCATGGTCTGGGCAACGTGGTTTTCGGGTCCTTTTCAATCCTCCATTCCAGGAGGGGAGGGCCTTTTAGTCTTGGTCTCTGGATAGCACAGGCAGAGGAGGAAGGCTCTTGCTATTCAGCAAATGAAATATCACTTCCTTTCGTCTATCGGATAATAATGCCTGGGGTTTCCAGTACCTTTCAATAACTGATTAGTATCTTGAAGAATTTTTAAAGTGCAGCTCACGACCTAATGGGTCCATCCACAGTCATGTGCGACAGACCAGCTGGAGTTGGTTCCTCTGGAGAAACTGCAGACAGAAAGATAAATGAAGTTTGAGAATCTAGCAGAATTTCCCTTCCCCGTCCCTAACTTTCATGCACACAATCACACAAACACACATGCACAGAGACCAGAAAGAGGATAGACTTCTTCAAAGTTCTAGCACTTCAAGATCAGCTTAGTCACGCTCAACAGATAACCTCAGGGGGGTTGATACATTTTCCTATATTCATTATTAGTAGTAATAATAGTAGTAGTATACTTGTCAAGCACTTATTATGTGCCAAGGACTGTTCTAAACACTGGGGTAGATACGAGTTAATTAGGATGGATAAAATCCCGTGTCCCACACGGGGCTCATAACCTATGTAGGAAGGAGAACAGGCATTTAATCCCTGTTTCACAGTTGAGAAAACCAAGGCACAGAGAAGTGACTTGTCCCAAATCCCACAGCAAGCAATTGGCAGAGCTGGGATTAGAACTCAGGTCCTCTCTCAGGCCCATGCTCTTTCAACTAGGATGTGCTACTTGTTACTCCAGACATGATCACAGCTAAAGAATGATCTCCTTTTCCTCAATTTACCATCAAAGTAGCTCAATCCATGATCCTCCCTTTTTCTCAAGCCCATAACTTTGGCCTTCTACTTACCTTGATAGACTCACACATACACACATAGCCCTACAGCACTTGTGTACACCTCTCTATACCCTCCTATTTCCCCTATCTGCAATGTCTGCCTCCCACTTCGGGGCTGAGAGTGTACACAATTCTGTAGCACTGTACTTTCCAAAGTGCTTAGTACAGTGCTCTGCAGACTGTAAGCTCATTGTGGGCAGGGAACGTGTCTCAATTCTCTTTTACTGTACTCTCCTAAGTGCTTAGAACAGTGTCCTGCATATAGTAAGTGCTCAATAAATACCACTGATTGATTGATTGCACACAAGAAGTACTCAATTAATACCACTGATGGATCAATTGACTCCTTTCCCCTCTCTTGCCCATATTTAGTTTGTCACCATATCCTGTCAGTTCTTCATCCATGACACTTCCTTTCCTTTCTATCCAAACGACCTCCACCTTAGTCCAAGCACTTGTTAGAATCCAGGTCACCACTCTTCATAATAATAATAGTATTTGTTAAGTGCTTACCATGAAAATACACCCTAGTGGCCACCAGACTCTGAAGCAACCTTGTTTGACACTTAGTGGTGGAGGGTTTTAGCTTGTGTAACATCTATCACATTGATGGGTGCTCAGCAGAGTGACTGATCATTCAGAGTTTTAGAAAAAAGAAGAAAAACTTTAATGAATGATTAATTTTACAACATCCTGCCCTTGGCAATCACCATCTGTTTCAGATGTCTATAGAAATCAGGATTCCCTGACCGAACATCACTCTTTTCTCATCTCCTCAGAGAGCTCACATGGCCCTCAGGTTTCTCTCAGGGCAAGCGGCCCGTTACAAGTACGATGGCCTAGTTGAAAGAGCAGAGGCCTGAAAGTCTGAGCCCCTGGTTTCTAATCCTGGCTCTGCTAATTGCCTGCTGTGTGAGCTTGGGCAAGTCACTTCACTTTTATGAACCTCAGTTTCCTCACCTGGAAAATGGGGATTCAAATACAGTGCTCTACACACAGTAAGCACATAATAAATTCGATTGAATGAATGAATGAATGAATATTTGTTCTCACTCCTCAGACTGTGAACCCTATGTGGGACAGGGACTGAGTCTGACCTGATTATCTAATATCCACCCCAGTGTTTAGTACAGTGCTTAGCACATATTAAATGCTTAACAATTACCATTAACATTCATTCATTCATTCAATTGTATTTATTGAGCACTTACTGTGTGCAGAGCACTGTACTAAGCACTTGGGAAGTACAAGTTGGCAAAATATAGACGGTCCCTACCCAACAACTATACTTGGTACACTACTTGGTATTTATGAAATACTAATGTTATCATTATTTACAGCCTTTTCTTCCCTAGTACAGCAATTCTCAGAGGGCCAAAATGACAAAATAAATAAAATAATAGTGGTTCTGTGGCTGTGCAGAGCGTGGTCATCCGTTGCAAAGCAGAGTATGGGTTGAATGTGCACTCACCAGTA
The DNA here is from genome assembly GCF_015852505.1 of Tachyglossus aculeatus. Classification (NCBI taxonomy): domain Eukaryota; kingdom Metazoa; phylum Chordata; class Mammalia; order Monotremata; family Tachyglossidae; genus Tachyglossus; species Tachyglossus aculeatus. The sequence continues at coordinate 19,312,477 of NC_052079.1, read as the reverse complement.
AACACGTAGGTTTCGAATTGTGATTGTGTTTATCTTGATACTGAGAGAATTTGAAAGTCAATTACATCTGTAGGAAGTGAATCTGATTCTAAAGAATGACTCTGAACACAATTATTTCTAAATTTGTTTTCTATTTTTAAATGGAGCCAGACCTGGCCTAGTGACACTGAGGAGACACTGCAAAGATTTCTGCCCCTTCTATTGCTCTGTCAATCTTAGAAAGGTAGTGTGGCATGTTTTGTTTTGTTGTCTGTCTCCCTTTTCTAGACTGTGAGCCCATTGTTGGGTAGGGACCGTTTCTATATGTTGCAAATTTGTACTTCCCAAGCGCTTAGTACAGTGCTCGGCACACAGTAAGCGCTCAGTAAGTACGATTAAATGAATCAATGAATGGAGAGGTCATGAGTCTGCAGATTGGAGGATCTAGGTTCTAATACCAGCTCTGCCACCTAGTTTGCTGTGATGGATGCTGCCTAGTTGTTCTCTGTAAACACTGACTCGCCTGGGCAACAAGACGGTCTCGCTTGGTAGCCGCTCCCAGAGGGACCACAAACCAGGATTATAGGCACTGTACTAAGCACTTGGAAGAATACAAAACACGTGTCTGCTAATTCTGCCATATTGTACTCGCCCGAGCGCTTAGTGGAGAGCTCTGAGCCCCCTCACGGGACAACCTGATCTCCTTGTAACCTCCTCAGTGCTTAGAACAGTGCTTTGCACATAGTAAGCGCTTAATAAATGCCATTATTATTATTATAGTAAGTGCTTAATAAATACCATTGATCAATTGATTGATTGACATGGACATAAGTACCCTGGGACTGGCGAATATCAGAGTGCCAAGGGGTACGCAGCCCAGAGGGAAGGGAAGAGAGGGAAAATGGGAGCTAGGTCAGGGAAGGCCTCTTTGAGGAGCTGTGACTGTAGGAGAGTTTTGAACCTGGGGAGAGTCGTGGACTGAGATTCTTTGTTTTGATGTTGGTGTGTGTGACTCTGGAGAGGAAGTTTCTCCTAGAGCGGGTCCAGAGATGACCAAACTGTGGTCTGACATAGGCCTGGGGTATTATCTTGGCTGCTACTACTCCGCACTTTTCGGGATGGATGCCCATGGACCCTCTGGACCCTCTGGCAGTGTTCTCCAGGTCCCTAGAGGATTAAACCAAGAGAAAGGATTTAAATCACAATTGAGGAGAATTTGGCTTGATTTAAGGAAGAATATCTTCACTGGGATTCACTCTTGCCTCTCTCTTGGTCAACCTCTTCCTCAAGCCCTTCCTCCTGCTTGGAAATCCCTCCTCCTTCACGTCCAATAATAATAATAATGATGGCATTTGTTAAACACTTACTATGTGTGGGGGGATACAAGGTGATCACATTGTCCCACGTGGGGCTCACACTCTTAATCTCCATTTTACAGATGAGGTAACTGAGGCTCAGAGAAGTTAAGTGACTTGCCCAAGTCACACAGCAGACATGTGGGGGAGCCAGGATTAGAACTCATGACTTCTGACTCCCAAGCCCGTGCTCTTTCCACTGAGCCACCACTGCTCTCTCCATTTTCAAAGCCCTACATCTCTTCCCGGAAGTCTTCCCTGACCAATCTCTCATCTCTCCATCCCATTTTCCATCTAAACTGCAATGCCCATGCACTTGAGTCTATATCCCATAAGCACACATCCCATCCCCTACTCCCACAGGACTTATGCCTGTATATCGGTTTATAACAGTTTCTTCCCGTACCTCTAATTTATTTCTGTGTCAGTCTAGATGACACAAGATGACCTCTTCAAGGTCATCATCATGTCGACGAGACAAACTTTCAAATGGCAGTATTCAAGTTTCCCACCGATTCTTTCCTGAGGAACCTTTCTTCAAATGCCGTCGTTTCCTGCCCTTAGCGATTCCATGGACGCACGATCTTCAGAACATCCCATCTTCAGTCATAAAGTCATTCTGATATGTGTATCCATAGAGTTTTCTCTTGAGAGCTCTTTATTCCCTTAAAATTTTTGAGGATGAGAATTTGTACTTTCATTCTCTATAATAGTGAACTACCTGGGAGGCATAAAAGATTGCTCAGAAATCAGTGTTGCACCACCGTGAAATATGTTTCATTCAAACCTTACTCGGTTTTTCTCCTGAGGCAACAAAAAAGAAGAAAACTCCCCGAAATGAGGGGAATGGGACAGTCCCTCAAGAGGAGCAGGGCAGGTATAAACAGGAAATGAAGTAAACCACAGAGGAATTTCAAGAGCACCTTGCAGGAGACATCAAAGCTATTAATAGAAGACTCTTCAAGTAAAACCAAAACAACAAGCTATCTATGGCATCAGTAGGGCCGCCTGATGCTCTTGGGGTAAAAGGGGCACTCGGGAAAAAAAATCATAGCAGCATTATGGCCCTGTACAGGACATTGAACTATACACTTGGGAAGCTACAACAGAAGCCCAAAACTTGTTTCCTGTCAGGGGACAGGCATAAAAATCCTAACAAATGGTGGAATTAGAATAAATAATTGAACAAACAATTTAATTTCCATATAATATACACAAGCTCTGAGGATGGATCCGGTTAAATTCAAAGAGGGAGCTATTGGGTTAATACATTCTGGAGACTGGGAATTAGTTGGGGAAGGCTTGTTGAAAGAAGTGGGGGTTTAGGAGGTTTTGCCTGGGTGGCTTGAATGTCCTAGACGGCTTGATTAATTGTCTACTCTCCCTTCCAATCATCATCCCAGTGTCGGGTAGAAGGCAAAGAGGACAGCTGAATTCCGGGCATCATCAGAAAGGGGCCAGGAAACCAAGGCACGGTTTTGCCACTCTAAAAATCCGAGATTCACCTGCAATTGAAATACGACAGGCGGTTCCCATAGCTGCATAGCCAAACAAGAAAAGAGACTGAGAATATGTAACGAAGACGATCGGAGGATTGGAGGACGGATTGAAAAGGGGTTAGGAGTCTCCAGTCGGGGAAGAGAAAGCCTAGGAAATGAGGTCCTGAAATATAGAACAAAATGAAGTGCGTGGGCAGGGTGATCCCTAAATTGTTTTTCGCCAAATCCTCACACCAGGACAAAGGCGCTCCCGTTGAACCTTGAAGCTGGTAAATTCAAAGAAGAAGGAAATATTTCTTCACACAGGAGGTGGTAAGCATCTGGAGTTCATTACCACAGGAAGTTGGGCAGACTGAAAATATCTGTAATTTCAAAAGGAGTTTGAATAGATTTATGGATAGGAGGTCTCTAATTGGTTACTAGTAGGAAATTTGGAGATTTAGAGGCGAAAATCCGGGTGTGAGGTGGGCAACCCAGTAATTCCAATCACTCCATCACTAATGTTGGAAATACAATACCACGCTGGATGGAGTGTATTTTATTGTATTGTAACTGTACCTCGATTATATTGCCTGAGTACCTGAAAGGCCAATTGCGGCAAGGGATGTGAAAGCATTTTGCTTAAAAAAGTCCCTATAATTGTAAACTCCAGTCTTTAGTTTAGTCCAGCTGTCTCGATCCTTATCTAGCTGGCGAGTCAGAGGAGCCTTTACCCAAGAATGATGGAAAGAAACTGTAGGAGAGTGGGCCAGACCTAGCTGGCTTCTACTCCCTTCCAGTAGCGATTTCTGGTCCACCTATCAATCAAGCAGCACGCATAGATCCTGGGAGTCAGAAGGATCTGGGTTCTAATCCCGGATCCATCACATGTCTGCTGGGTGACCTTGGGCATGTCGCTTCACTTCTCTGTGCCTCAGTTACCTCACCTGTAAAATGGGGATAAGAGTGTGAGCCCCATGTGGGACAGGGACTTTGTCCAACCTAATTAACTTATATTTACTCCAGCGCTTAGAACAGTGCTTGACACATAGTAAGCGCTTAACAGATAACATCATCATCCTCATCATCATTATAATTAGAACTGTACTTAGTGCTTGGAGGAGTATCACGCAACACATTTGGGAGACGTGATTCCTGCCCTCAAAGAGCTTCAGTCATTCGTTCTTTTTTTTTTAAGTGCTTACTGTGTGCAGAAGACTGTACTAAGCACTTAAAGACAATATGCTCGAGTTACGCAGACTGTACTAAGCGCTTAAAGTCAATATGCTCGAGTTTTATCTCAGTACCCCTCCCTCAGTTCTCACAGCAGGGGGGAGAAAGAGTATGTGAACTAATGTATTTCAGTTTTTCAAAGGAGGGGAAGAGCTCGAAAAAGAAACACCGGAATAGAGGAAGGACCTAGGAGCCAGAAGGTCCTGGGTTCTAACTGCGGCTCCATCACTAGTCCGCTGTGTGACCGTGGGCAAGTCACTTCATTTCTCTATGTCTCAGTTACCTCATCTGGCAAATGGGGATTTAGACTGTGAGCCCCACGTGGGACAGGGACTATGTCCAACCCAATCTGCTCGTCTCCACCCCAGTGCTTAGTACAGCACCTGGCATAAGGTAAGCATTTAACAAATGCCATAAGAAACAGTTTTAATTTCATACCAATTCTTCTTTGGTCTGAATGGTATGGTCTCCCAGTTTTAGGAAGAAAATGGTACATGGTGAACATGGCCTATAACTTTCCCCTTGGAAAATGGAAAATTCAGATCTGCAAAAAAAAGGTCAGAGTTACTGTTTTGGGAACAGTAACTTTACAATAAGGCCTGATTTTCCTTAAAAATATTGCAATTGCATAGTAGAGTTGGCACGGAGTCATGCGTGAAATTCACATTCCAATTATAACACACATCACAAAATACAAATGGGGTTGTTGGTGGAGGGCTTTTTGATTAGTCAGTTATCCCCCATCAGGGCTTCATTTCCAGTGTTCCCACAAGGAAAACAAACTAAGTGATCAGATTCAGGAATGCTGACTCTTCTCCCTTTTCTCCCTAATTACTTTCTCTCCCAGCCCCCCAAGTTTTTCCTTCTACTCCCATTATTTGAACATAATTTTGATTTGTCTCTCCCCATTAGATTGAAAACTCCTCAAAGGCCGGAGTGTATCTTTTCGTCTCTACCGGACTTTCCCAAGTGCTTAGGACAGTGTTCTGCACGTAGTAAGTTCTCAATAAAATACCAGAGTTAATGATATCCATTCTTGGTTTTTCTCTTCCCTTCCCTTCCTTTTCTTTCCTTCTCTTGCTTTTCCCTACCTCTCAAACATTTTCATCCCTGATATACGCCTCGACCACAGTGGGAGTCAGGTGAAATTGTGGGCTCAGATTTTTTGGTTTTTGAAGCCACCATTCATTTAATCGTATTTATTGAGCGCTTACTGTGTGCAGAGCACTGTACCAAGCGCTTGGGAAGTACAAGTTGGCAACATATAGAGACGGTCCCTACCCAACAACAGGCACCAGGCTTAAATAGTTTGAAAATTCTTTCAAGCTACTTACATCCAAGTTTCATTTTAGTTTTAGGGCATCTGTTAAGCGCTTACTATGCACCAGACACAGTTCTAAGCGCTGGGGTCATTGCAAACTTTATCGGGTTTGGACACAGCCCCTCTCCCGTAGTGCCAGACTACGACTGATCTATACCAAATCCAGGTGACACGTGATCCTTCCAAATTTTTGGTGTAGGGAACAAGACTCTGGAATGCTCGCCAAAAGGAAAACCTGCTAGTTATTCACTGAAGAAAAAAGTTGGTTCCTTTCTAATGAGAGGAACGACTTAACACCTGTCCACATGTTTTGTTTTGTCGTCTGTCTCCCCCTTCTAGACTATGTTGCCGACTTGGATTTCCCAAGCGCTTAGTACAGTGCCCTGCACACAGTAAGCGCTCAATAAATACGATTGAATGAATGAATGAATGAATGAATGAATGAGAGCCTATTCAAATTTAATTTTCAGCGCCACCTACTGGTAAATTGTGTCAAAGCTGATCTGGTTAATGTACCTAAGCATTGTTAGGGAAATAATAATAATAATAATAATAATAATAATAATAATAATAATAATAATAGTATTTGTTAAGTGCTTCCTATGTTTCGTTCAATCGTATTTATTGAGCACTTACTGTGTGCAGAGCACTTTACTAAACGCTTGGGAAGTACAAGTTGGTAACATATAGAGACGGTCCCTACCCAATAGCGGGCTCACACTGTTCTAAGCGCTGAAAATAAACTTCCTATTGATATAGTAAACATTTTCAAGGGGGCACCAGATCCGATAGTTTGTTAATGATGTGCATTTAGCTTTAATTCTATTTGTTCTGACGACTGAGTGAATGAATGAAAGCTGCAAGTAAAACCTGCACATATTGCAGGTTTTACTGCACATACTGCACATATTTGTCCATATTTATTACTCTATTTTAGTTGTACATGTTTATTCTATTTTATTTGGTTTATATGTTTTGTTTTGTTGTCTGTCTCCCCCTTCTAGACTGTGAGCCCGCTGTTGGGTAGGACCGTCTCTATATGTTGCAAACTTGTACTTCCCAAGCGCTTAGTACAGTGCTCTGCACACAGTAAGAGCTCAATAAATACGATTGAACGAATGAATGAATGAATGACTCGACACCTGTTCACATGTTTTGTTTTGTTGTGTGTCTCCCCCTTCTAGACTGTGAGCCCGCTGTGGGGTAGGGACCGTCTCTATATGTTGTCAACTTGTACTTCCCAAGTGGTTAGTACAGTGCTCTGCACACAGTAAGCGCTCAATAAATACAATTGAATGAATGAATGAATATGGGGTAAACAGCTGTATCCCAGCATGGGACATATCCTAGAGCCACTGAAGACTGGGACAAACAATCAATCATTGGTATTTATTGAGCGCTTACTGCCCACAGAGTACTGTATTAAGCTCTTGGGAGAGTACAGTAAGCTCTTGGGAGAGTACTTCCTCCTCTTCCTCTTCCTCCTCCTCTTCTCTCTCCCCCTTCCCTTCCTCTTCTTCCTCCGTGTTTTCCTCCTCCTCGTTTCCTTTTTCCTCCTCCGTCTCCTTTTTTCTTCTTCCTCCACTTTCTCTTTTTTCTGTTCCTATAAACACGTTCCCTGCCCACAACGAGCTTACAGTCTCGAGAGGGCAGAGCTTACAGGCCCGTACTGGTGTTATTATTATTATTAGCACCAATAATACTAACTACTGGTGCTTGTTAAGTGCTTACTATGTGTCAAGCACTGTACTAAGGGCAGGATTAGAACAGCGGCTTTAGGAGTGGTAATTCAGCCGTCCCCTCACCAAAAGCCCTAGAATGTAATAATAATCATAATAATTATGGTATATGTTACCAGTCAGTCAGTCAACCAGATTTAATGAACACTTCTTGTGAGCAGAACACTGTACTAAGCGCTTAACAAATACCATAATTGTTATTGTTGTTGTTGCTAAGCCCTTACTATGTGCCAAGCACTATACTAAGTGCTGGGGAGGTTCATTCATTCATTCATTCATTCATTCATTCATTCAATCGTATTTATTGAGAGCTTACTGTGTGCAGAGCACTGTACTAAGTGCTCGGGAAGTACAAGTCAGCAACATATAGAGACAATCCCTACCCAACAACGGGCAAATGGGGTTGGACAAAGTCCCTGTCCCACGTGGGGCTCACGGTCTCAAGCCCCATTTTACAGATGAGAAGTGAAGTGACTTGCCCAAGGTCACACAGCAGACATGAGGAGGGGCTGGGATTGGAACCCACAACCTTGTGACTCAGCTGAGCCCCAAACCTGGGCCACCATGGGGCCCCCTGAGCCCAGGCCAGGAGGATGTGGCTGGAAATCGCCAGTCACTCATTGTCAACCAGTTTTATTGAGCACTTACTGTGAGCAGAGCACTGTACTAAGCGCTTGGGAGAGTACAACAGAACTAGACTGGGAGCCCGTTGTTGGGTAGGGATCGTCTCTATCTGTCGCTGAATTGTACTGTCCAAGCACTTAGTACAGTGCTCTGCACACGGTAAGCGCTCAATAAATATGATTGAATGAATAAGAGAAGCAGTGTGGCATAGTGGAAAGAGCCCGGGCTTGGGAGTCAGAGGACATGGGTTCTAATCCCGGCCCCACCACTTGCCTGCTGTGTGACCTTGGGCAAGTCACTTCACTTCTCTATGCCTCCGTTACCTCATCTGTAAAATGGGGATTAATAATAATAATAATAATGGCATTTATTAAGCGCTTACTATGTGCAAAGCACTGTTCTGAGCACTGACATAAGCGCTTACCATGTGCAAAGCGCTGTTCTAAGTGTTGGGAAGGTTACAAGGTGATGAGGTTGTCCCACGGGGGGCTCACAGTCTTAATCCCCATTTTACAGATGAGGGAACTGAGGCACAGAGAAGTGAAGTGACTTGCCCAAAGTCACACAGCTGACAATTGGCGGAGCTGGGATTTGAACCCACGACCTCTGACTCCAAAGCCCAGGCTCTTTCTGCTGAGCCACGCTGTGAGCCCCTCGTGGGGTCACCTGATTACCTTGTATCTACCCCAGCACTTTGAACAATGTTTGGCACATAGTAAGCACTTAACAAATACCACAATTATTGTTATTATTATTAGGCTTGGGAGAGTACAATATAGCAGCATGGTGTAGTGGATACAGCATAGGCCTGGGAATTAGAAGGTCATGGGTTCTAATCCCTGCTCCGCCACTTGTCTGCTATGTGGCCTTGGGCAAGTCACTTCACTTCTCTGAGCCTCAGTTACCTCATCTGTAAAATGGGGATTGTGGCTGTGAGCCTCACATGCGACTGGGACTGTGTCCCACCTGAGTTCCTTGTATCTACCCCAGTGTTCAGTACAATCAATCAATCGTATTTATTGAGCGCTTACTGTGTGCAAAGCACTGTACTAAGCGCTTGGGAAGTCCAAGTTGGCAACACATAGAGACAGTCCCTACCCAACAGTGGGCTCACAGTCTAAAAGGGGGAGACAGAGAACAAAACCAAACATACTAACAAAATAAAATAAATAGAATAGATTAGATAAGTAAAATAAGTAGTAAGTAAGTAAGTAGAATAGATAAGTAAAATAAATAAAGAGTAATAAATATGTACATACATATATACAGGTGCTGCCTGGCACATAGTAGGTGCTTAACAAAGGCTGCAATTATTATTATCGTTATCATTATTGTAACAATAAACAGACACATTTCCTTCCCACAGTGATCTTACAGTCTAGAGGGGGAGACAGATGTTAATATAAATAAATTACAGATCTGTACATAAGTGCTGTGGGGCTGGGAGCGGGGAGGAATAAAGGGAGCAAGTCAGGGTGACGCAGAAGGGAGTGAGAAAAGCAGAAAGGAGGGCTTAGTCGGGGGAAGGCTTCTTGGAGGAGATGGGCCTCTGATTAGGCTTTGAAGCCGGGGATGAGAAATTATCTGTCCGATAATTAGGAGGGAAGGTGTTCCGAAGCAGAGGCAGGATGTGGGCGAGATGAAAATGAAAGTGGCTTTGGGGTTAGCGGGTGGGGGAGGATAAACCCGGGAGGAAGCCTCCCTGTTCTTCCGGACAGGGTGACACCCTGCAGAGGGATGACACCCCACAAGTGTAGACACACACACCACACACACGTCACTTCTGCTCCACTGGGAAAGCAGCATGTCCTAGAGAAAAGAGCACAGGCTGTGAGCCCACTTTTTAGACTGTGAGCCAACTGTTGGGTAGGGACTGTCAGTATATGTTGCCAATTTGTACTTCCCAAGCGCTTAGTACAGTGCTCTGCACATAGTAAGCGCTCAATAAATACGATCGATGATGATGATGGAAGTCAAAAGACAACAATTCTAGAGAAGCAACACGGCGTCACAGATAGAGCACGGGCCTGAGAATCCAAAGGTTATGGGTTCTAATTCCGCCTCCACCGCCTGTCTGTTTGGTGACCGTGGGCCAGTCGCTTAACATCCCTTTACCTCCGAAACCTCATCTGGAAAATGGGGAGTGAGACTGTGAGCCCCTGGAGGGACAGGGACCGTGTCCAACCTGATTTTCCTTGTATCCACACCAGCGCTTAGTACAGTCCACGACACATAGTAAGTACTTAACAAATATCACAATTATTATTAGTATTGTTGTTGTTATTATTCCAGGCTCTGCTATTCGCTGCTGTGTGAACTTGGGCAATAATAATAATAATAATAATAATAATGGCATTTATTAAGCGCTTACTATGTGCAAAGCACTGTTCTAAGCGCTGGGGGGAATACAAGGTGATGAGGTTGTCCTACATGGGGCTCACAGTCTTCACCCCCATTTTACAGATGAGGTAACTGAGGCCCAGAGAAGTTAAGTGACTTGCCCAAAGTCACACAGCTGACAAGTGGTGGAGCCCGGATTCGAACCCACGGCCTCCGACTCCAAAGCCCGGGCTCCTTCCATTGAGCCACGCTGCTTCTCCAAGGCAAGGCACTTAACTGCTCTGTGCCTCAGTTTCCTCATCTGTAAAATGGGGATTCGATACCTGTGTTCCCTCTCCCGAAGCCTAGGAACCCCCATATGGGACACAGACTGTGTCTGATCTGATTGTATCGTATCTATCCCAGCACTCAGCCCAGGGCCTGGGAATGTTGATTTGTTTTGTTTTGTTGTCTGTCTCCCCCTTCTAGACTGTGAGCCCGTTGTTGGGTAGGGACCGTTTCTATACATTGCCAACTTGTACTTCCCAAGCACTTGGTACGGTGCTCTGCACACAGTAAGTGCTCAATAAATAGGAAGGAAGGAGGGAAAGAGGGAGGGACGGAAGGAGGGAAGGAAGGAGGGAGGGGAGGAGGGAGGGAGGGAAGGAAGGAAGAGAAAGAAGGAAGGAGGGAATTCTAGCTCTGCCACTCACCTGCTGTGTGACCTTGGGCAAGTCACTTTACTTCTCTGTGCCTCAGTTCCCTCATCTGCTAAACAGGGATTCAATACCTGTTCTCCCCTCTACTTAGGCTGAGCCCCTTCTGTGACCTGACTATCTCGAATCTACCTCAAGTGCTTGGCATGTAGTAAGCATTCAGTGAATACCACTATTATTATGAGGATTAAACAATAGTTGAGTAGCTTGTGGGCAGAGAATGTGTCTGTTTATTGATGTAGCGTACTTTCCCAAGTGCTTAGTGCTTTGCACATGGTGAGTGCTCAATAAATACGACTGAATGAATTATAACGAGCCTATAGAAGGCTTTCGTGTTAGTTTTCTAGAGGTTCTGGAATGGGTTCTGATTTCCAGGAAAACACACCCGATGATACAGTCTCATTTTCAAGGAACAAAACCGAATTCTATCACAAGGTTTACTGTAATGAAAAGCGCAGCAAGAAAATCATGTACTGTTTTCCCCATCTAGAACATGAGCTACTTGTGGGCAGGAAACGTGTCTACCCACTCTTTTTTATTGTACTTTTCTAAGCACTTAGTGCTCTGCACATTGTAAGTTCTCAACAAAGAGAAGCAGCATGACTTAGTGGAAAGAGCATGGGCCTGAAAGTTAGAGGATCTGGGTTCTAATCCTGACTCTGGCAATTGCTTGCTTTGTGACCTTAGACAGGTCACTTAACTTCTCTTTACCTCAGTTCTCCTGTATTCCTTTGTACTTCAAGACCATGAACGCGTCTGGGACAGGGACTGTGTCCAACCTAATTTACTTGTATCTACCCCAGCATTTAAGAAGAGTGTTTGACACACAGTAAGCACTTAACAAACACCATATAAAATATGGATAGAATGATGGATTGATTTGTGTCAAGAACATACACACACCCTAACATCCTACGCTCCCTTTAGAAAGGCAATTCAGCCCACTGCCAGGACAAGCTATAAGCTAAAGCAAGATCCTTCAAGTTTCATATCGAGCACCGAGTAGGAAAAACATGGAGTTCTCCACAAATATCACCGCATGGGGCAGATATGACTAGAATGCAGTTTTTTTTTCTGCTGGCATTACAAAGCGATCAAAGGGAGAGCAGCACATTTGGTTTTAAGAAAAGCAGTTAATAGGTCTGGTGCTATCAGCCGTTTTATTTGCATTTTTAATTTAGCGGCTCCAGTGAGAAAGAGAAGAGTAACAAAGGGACAAAAGGTAATGAACAGGGGACAAGAAGATAGTGGGATTTATCTGGGAAAAAATGCAAACAAATGTGAGAATGTATTTGTCCTTCGGGAAATTAGATGGAAATCACCAAAACTCTAGGGCTGGAAGAGGATTGAGGAGAAACAGCAGATAGCCCGTTTAGTCCAAGTTTCAGTGTAAAATGGCAGCAAAGAGCAAATTCCAGGACTTCGGCCCAGAGGAAGGTATTTCCTCTCAAAAGGCCTGCCCCTGGGCTTTAGCAGGTAAGCAACCTTGTCCCCTCCCTGCTTCCAATTTCCAACCTGTCATCACAGTCATCATCATCATAGTATTTATTGAGTGCTTACTATGTACAGGACACTGTATAAAGCGCTTGGGAGAGTAGAGTGTGACAGAGAGTATTTTATTTTATTGGTTCCTGATCCTTGGCCTTCCTGTCCGCCTTCCCTATGCCCAAAGTCACCCTTGTGTCTCCCCAATTCCTTGTGTCTCCCCAATTCCCTGTGTCTCCCACTTCTATTTCTATTCTTTAACCATTTTTTTTTAAAATCAATGGTATTTATTGAGCATGTACTATGTTCAGAGAAAGAGCAGGGCTAAGATGAAAACTAGATCCCCTGGCTTTGCAGTCCCAGAAGGGGCGACACGGGGGTTTATGCACTTGACTGTGAGGCCCTAATGCTGTGAAATTCACCCACAGCTATTAATTAATTAATTAATAATAGCAATAATAATAATAATAATCCTTGAGTGCTTAATACAGTGCTTTGCAAGCAGTAAGCCCTCAACAAATACAACAGAATGAATGATTCTTTCATCATAACTGTAGGAAGAAAGGATAATCCAGTTGAGGATTAGCAAATTTTATAAGGACATGACAGAGTGTAACCACATCCTATATAGAACATATTTAGAAGGCTGTAGGTACTAATTAAGAAATTAATCGGAAGATGCCGGTCTGTAGAATTCACCCATGGAGGCTGCGTAGGTTTTTTGGAGTTGACAAAAACATTATGGACAGAAGCTACTATCTGTGTATGCAGGTTAACTGAGAATCAATCAATCAGTCGTATTTATTGAGCGCTTACTGTGTGCAGAGCATTGTACTAGGCGCTTGGGAAGTACAAGTTGGCAACACATAGAGACAGTCCCTACCCAACAGCGGGCTCACAGTCTAAAAGGGGGAGACAGAGAACAAAACCAAACATACTAACAAAATAAAATAAATAGATTAGATATGTACAAGTAAAATAAATAAATAAATAGAGTAATAAATATGTACAAACACATATACATATATACAGGTGCTGTGGGGAAGGGAAGGAGGTAAGATGGGGGGATGGAGAGGGGGACGAGGGGGAGAAGAGAGAACAACAACCAATACTGAAACCCACTTTCGTTTTTGGCTGCAGCTGATGTCATTTTCCTTTCTGTCTTCCGGATTTGCAGTCTAAGCAAAGCCTTCATTCAATTTGCTCCTTTCCTAACTCCTGCTCAGTCTGTTTGCCATTTTTTTAATGGTATGTGGTAAGCGCTTATTTTGTGCCTTCCACCATACTGAACACTGGGGTAGACACAAACTGATCAGGTCGGACACAATCCGTGGCCCATACAGGGCTCACAGTCTTAATCCCCATTTTACAGATGAGGGAACTGAAGCACAGAGAAGTGAAGTAATTTTCCCCAAGCCACACAGCAGACAAGTAGTGGAGCAGGGATTAGAAGCCAGGACCTTCTGACTCCAGGCTCCCTGCTCTAACCACAGTACCACACTGCTTCCTTGTTGTTGCCTCTGAACTGCCCAAGTCTGTAGCCCGTAGTATAACATTTTGCTTCCCATGTCTTTAAGAGTTTGTTCTCCTCTCCTGCTAGTGACCACACTTTAATTCCTTCTACAGTCATTGTTTGGATATCTCGTTGTCATTCATTCTCTGCACATAATCTGCCCCGTGCTTTTGTATTACTTCAATCGATCAATCAACCAATTGTATTTATTGAGCACTTACTGTATGCAGGGCAATGTACTAAGCACTTGGGAGGGTACAAACAACACAGTCCCTGCCCACAATGAGCCCACAGTCTAGAATTTACCTATAAACCTGGTCAAGAAGCTGGGGTAGCTCTGTGGTAGTCTCCCAAGTGCTTAGTACAGTGCTTTGCACACAGTAAGCCCTCAATAAATACAACTGACTGAATAAATGAGGCCGGGCAGACTCACCACTCTGTATATCTTTGATGGGGTCTGGAATTCAAGAACTTATTTTACTTGTACATATTTACTATTCTATTTATTTTGTTAATGATTTGGCTCAGTGGAAAGAGCTCGGGCTTTGGAGTCAGAGGTCATGGGTTCAAATCCCAGCTCCGCTGCATGTCTGCTGTGTGTCCTTGGGCAAGTCACTCAACTTCTCTGGGCCTCAGTTCCCTCATCTGTAAAATGGGGATTAAGACTGTGAGCCCCTGTGGGGCAACCTGATCACCTTGTAACCTCCCCAGTGCTTAGAATAGTGCTTTGCACATAGTAAGCGCTTAATAAATGCCATTAAAAAATCTAGCTTTAATTCTATCTGTTCTGACGACTTGACACCTGTCCACATGTTTTGTTTTGTTGTCTGTCTCCCCCTTGTAGATTGTTAACCCGTTGTTGGGTAAGGACTGTCTCTATGTGTTGCCGACTTGTACTTCCCAAGCACTTAGTACAGTACTCTGCACACAGTAAGTGCTCAATAAATACGATTGAATGAATGAGTGAACTAAATCCTGCCTCCCCCGTTGGCTAAAGGATTTTCATTCCTTACTTTGACTCCCGCCCCATCCTATTGCTCAGTCAATGGTATTTATCAAGCACTTACTATGTGCAAAGCACTGAACTAAGCGCTTGGAAGAGTACAATATAACAGAGTAAACAGACACATTCAATCAATCAATCAATCAATCGTATTTATTGAGCACTTACTGTGTGCAGAGCACTGTACTAAGCACTTGGGAAGGACAAGTTGGCAACATATAGAGAGTCCCTACCCAACAGTGGGCTCACAGTCTAAAAGGGGGAGACAGAGAACAAAACCAAACATACTAACAAAATAAAATAAATAGAATAGATATGTACAAGTAAAATAAATAGAGTAATAAATATGTACAAACATATATACATATATACATTCACTGTCCATAATGAGCTTAAGGTCTAGAGGGGGAGACAGACATTAATGTTAATGTGTGATTTATAATATATCATTTAAAGATATGTACATAAGTGTTGTGAGGCTGAGGGTGGGGCGCATATCAAATGTCCAAAGGTCTAATAGGCAACACAGAAGGGAGAGGGGGTGGAGAAGAAGGGCTTAATTGGAGGAGCTGTGACCTCAATAATGCTTTGAAGAGTGATAGTCTGGCATATATGGAGCAGAAGGGAATTCCAGGCTAGGGGGAGGATGTGGGAAAGGGGTCAGCGGCGAGATAGATGAGATTGGAGCGCAGCGGGTAAGCTGGCTCTAGAGGAGTGAAGTGTATGGAATAGACTGTAGTAGGAGATAAGTGAAGTGAGTTAGGATGGGGTGAGCTGATTGAGTGCTTTAAAAGCATGTAGAGTTTGTATGGAGAGGGAAGGGCAGATTTTAGCCACGTTGTGAAGGTTGAACTGATGCAGGATTTGGTGACAGATCGAATAATCGGGTGGAAAGAGAGAAATGAGTCCAGGACTACCCCAAGGTTATGGGATTGTGAGAGAGCGAGGGTAGTGATATTGTTTACAGTGATGGGAAAGACAAGGGAAGGGGAGGGTTTGAGTTGGAAGATAAGGAGTTCAGTTTTAGATTGAGGGGTGGGTGGGACGTCTGGGTAGAGATGTTCTTTCATTCATTCATTCATTCAATCGTATTTATTGAGCGCTTACTGTGTGCAGAGCACTGGACTAAGCGCTTGGGAAGTACAAGTTGGCAACACATAGAGACGGTCCCTACCCAACAACGGGCTCACACCCTAGAAGGGGGAGACAGACAACAAAACACGTGGACAGGTGTCAAGTCGTCAGAACAAATAATTAAAGCTATATGCACATCATTAACAAAATAAATAGAATAGTAAATATGTACAAGTAAAAAGAGTAATAAATCTGTACAAATATAGATACAAGTGCTGTGGGGAGGGGAAGGAGAGGAAAAAGGGGGCTCAGTCTGGGATCCAGCTAAAATCTAAACACCTGGACAATTCCCAACTGGATCAGGAGCCTTTGGACACCTGAGTAGCCTGCAGTTATTGGCCTCTCCCTTCCAGTGAGAAGTTGTACAAGTGCCAACTTGGACTTCCCAAGCACTTAGTACAGTGCTCTTCACACAGTAAGCACTCAATAAATGATTGAATGAATGAATGAAAGTCTGATTGCCATGTTTCACTTTAAGTGGCTGGACAGAAAACCTGTTCTATTACAGTCCAGCTTCTGGTCTTGGGCAAGAAACACCACCTATTCTTTCTGTCCTCACAGCTCCTCAGGGAAGGAGAGGGGGACACCCTCTTTCTCAATCAATCAATCGTTCTGTAAGGAGGAGGAACTGTGAGAGTGCAGGGAAGGAGAGAGGTCATGGCAGGCGATGTAGATTTGAGGTTCATCATGGGTCAGGTCATAATTTGAGCCTGGAGCTCCTTCCACCTGCCCATCTGGCAGATTATTGCCGTCCTCACCTTCAAAGCCCTTCTGAAATTGCCTCTACTCCAAGAGGCCTCTAGGAATGGAAGAGAGTTGATAATAATAATAACAGAGAAGCAGCGTGGCTCAGTGGAAAGAGCACGGACTTTGGAGTCAGAGGTCATGGGTTCAAATGCCAGCTCCGCCAACTGTCAGCTGTGTGACTTTGGGCAAGTCAATTAACTTCTCTGTGCCTCAGTTACCTCATCTGTAAAATGGGGATGAAGACCGTGAGCCCCCCGGGGGACAACCTGATCAGCTTGTAACCTCCCCAGCGCTTAGAACAGTGCTTTGCACATAGTAAGTGCTTAATAAATGCCATTATTATTAACAACAACAATAATAATAATAATGATAATAATAATAGTGTGGGTTAAGCACTTTTTTGTAGAGAAGCAGCATGGCTTAGTGGAAAGAGCACGGGCTTGGGAGTCAGAGATCGTGGGTTCTAATCCCAGCTTTGCCACTTATCAGCTGTGTGATTTTGAGCAAGTCACTTAATTTCTCTGTGCCTCAGTTACCTCATCTGGAAAGTGGGGATTAAGACTGTGAGCCCCACGTGGGACAACCTGATTACCTTGGAGCTACCCCAGTGCTTAGAACAGTGCTCAGCCCATAGTAAGCACTTAACAAATACCATCATTATTATTATTATTGTGATATTTGTTAAGCGCTTATTATGTGTCAAGCATTGTTCTAAGCACTGGGATAGGTACAAGTTAATCAGGTCAGACACAGTCACTGTCCCGCATGGGACTCACAGTCTAAGTAGGAGGGAGAACACTGAATCCCCACCTTGCAGATGAGAGGACTGAGGCACAGAGAAGTTAAATGACTTGCCCAAGGTCACACAGCAAGCAACTGGCAGATCAACACCCCAGTCCTCTGATTCCCAGGCCCACGCTCTTTCCACTAGGCCGCACTGCTTTAGGATCTTAGCTAATTCTCGAGGGAGCCAAACTTTGTATCTGATAGAACCTAAGTCCACTGAAGGGGTCAAAAGTTTTGCAATAGAGATTCATTCCCTCATTCATTCAATCGTATTTATTGAGCGCTTACTGTGTGCACAGCACTGTACTAAGCACTTGGAAAGTACAATCCGGCAACAGATACAGACAGCCCCTACTCAACAACAGGCTCACAGTCTAGAAGGGGAAAACAGACAACAAAACAAAACAAGTAGACAATCAATCAATCAATCAATCGTATTTATTGAGCGCTTACTGTGTGCAGAGCACTGTACTAAGCACTTGGGAGGTACAAGTTGGCAACATATAGAGACAGTCCCTACCCAACAGTGGGCTCACAGTCTAGAAGGGGGAGACAGAGAACAAAACCAAACATATTAACAAAATAAAATAAATAGAATAGATATGTACAAGTAAAATAAATAGAGTAATAAATATGTACAAACATATATACATATATACAGGTGCTGTGGGGAAGGGAAGGAGGTAAGATGGAGGGATGGGGGATGGTAAGACAGGTGTCAATACTATCAAAATAAATAGAATTAGAGATATATAGATATCATTAATAAAATAAATAGAATAATAAATATGTACAAATATACTGTGCATTTCCTATCTTTCTCTTGTACCTGACATACCCAAAGGTGGTGTGTTGTGGTATACTGCAATTCTGGTGAAGTTCATGAAATGATGATGTCCATTAATACAAATGACAAAGTCTCTTAAAAATAAGTAGCCAATTTACAAATTTCAATTTCAATCCCTTTATCAGTCCTGCTCCAAGTCTGCCCTGTGCCCCTGAAGTTTGATATTTGACTAGTCGATTCAACACTTTTCTTTCAGCTTTAAAGTCATCACTGAACTACCGGAGACTGGCTTTGATCGTCTTTTACTGTCCTACCATCAAAGTGTGGCAAATGTAAATTTCAGCTATGTTGGCAGCGGGTACCTTGATAATAATAATAATGATGGCATTTCTTAAGCGCTTACTATGTGCAGAGCACTGTTCTAGGCACTGAATAATAATTTCCCAAGAGCAATATAAGCCCAGTATCTAGAACACAGTCAGCTCCAGGTAAAACTAGTTTTTGGAGATGCCTGATAAAGATAATGCACTTTTTCAGACATCTCATTAGACCACTCTCAATTATTGTTTTTATTGATCCACTTAATCTATTACAAATTACATTTCCACCACTATTTCTTGTAGGCTAATGGGAATTGGGTTTCTTCATAATATTTATTGGACCATAAAATCTTACAAAAATTGGTTTTTAGGAAGTTTTATGAATCAATATGATTACGTTGCCCTTTTAAAATCTACGAATGTGGATTTTTTTTACATTCTCGGCTTTGTGTGGCAGATGGCACTGAAACATTTGTCATAAATCTAGGAAAGAATGGCAGCACATAAAAATTTTTTTAAAAATCTAAATTATGCGTCTAGTTCACAGTATTTCTAAACAGCGCTTTTCTTGTATGTTTAATTCAATATATAGTGTGCCTGCACTAAAAAGAGGACAAACATGTACATGGACTAGGATAAACATACATACTGCATTTATATCAGAAAAAATATCATGCTCAAAATGATTTGGTAGAAAACAAATCAGTGAGTCACAGTCTCTCAATGCATAACGATTCCTCTGGGTATTAATAGACACTTGTCTCGTCTGCTGTGTATCTTTAAAAAGGGCAGAGAAAAGAAAACTAAAGAGATAATTTTGTCCCACCCTAGGATGGACGGAACTGAGTCCAAAATCACCAGTAATAATAACAATAATTGTAACAACAACAACAATAATAATAATGGCATTTGCTAAGTGCTGAGTAGGTGTCAAGCACTGTTCTAAGCGCTGGGGCAGATACAAGTTAATGAGGATGGATGATCTGGGCACCAAAATGAATCGTAGACTGGAGAGGAGAGAGATTGGAGATTTATTTTATTTTGTTAGTATGTTTGGTTTTGTTCTCCGTCTCCCCCTTTTAGACTGTGAGCCCACTGTTGGGTAGGGACTGTCTCTATATGTTGCCAACTTGTACTTCCCAAGCGCTTAGTACAGTGCTCTGCACACAGTAAGCGCTCAATAAATACGATTGATTGATTGATTGATTGACTGGAGGTAGGGAGAGCAATGAGGAAACTGATGCTAGAGTCAAGTCAGGAACCGATAAGTGCCTGGACCAGCCTGGTGGCCAATTGAGAAGAAAAGAAAAAATAAAGATAATAATATTCACTAAGAGCTTACTATGCCGAACATTGTGGTAGAAACGAGTTAATCAGTTCAAGCAAAATTCCTGTCCCATATGGGGCTCACAATCAAAGTAGAAGGGAGAAGCAGCAGAGCAGCGTGGCTCAGTGGAAAGAGCCCGGGCTTTGGAGTCAGAGGTCATGGGTTCAAATCCCAACTCCACCAATTGTCAGCTGTGTGACTTTGGGCAAGTCACTTAACTTCTCTGGGCCTCGGTTACCTTACCTGTAAAAAGGGGATGAAGACTGTGAGCCCCTCGTGGGGCAACCTGATCACCTTGTATCCCCCCAGTGCTTAGAACAGTGCTTCGCACATAGTAAGCTTAACAAATGCCATCATTATTATTAACCCTAACCCTAATTTAATCCCCGTTACAGATGAGGAAACTGAGGTACAAAGAAGAGAAGTGACTTACCCAGGGTCACACAGCAGGCAAATGGCAGAGTCAGGATTAGAACCCAGGTCCTCTAACTCCCAGACCTGTGCTTTTTCCACTAAGCTACGCTGCTTCTCTAGGGAAGAAATGATTATCCTCTAAACTATACTTCCCTTTACACTGCCCCATGGCTGGGCTGAGCGAGAAATTCTACCAAAGCAAGTTCTGGGGATGAGATGAAGTCCAACAGCACATATATACATATATTCCACCATTTTCTGTTTTGGTAATTTCTTTTAATGTCTGTCTCCCATTATAGACTGTAAGCCCATTGTGGACAGAGATCATACCGACCAACTTTTGAATTTTAATAATAATAATGATGACATTTGTTTTAAGCACTTACTATGTCCCAGGCACTGTAGTGAGCACTGGGGTAGATCCAAGCAAATCGAGTTGGACAGACTTCCTGTCCCATGAGGGGCTCCGGGTCTCGATCCCCCTTTTCCGGATGAGGTAACTGAGGCACAGAGAAGTGAAGGGGCTTGCTCGAGGTCACATTTCTCAAGGTCACATTGCCCAAGCACTTAGGACAGTGCTCTGTACACAGTAAGCACCCAGTAAGTATTATTGGTTGATTGATTAATAATCCACATAGCCACACGCCTAAATATGCCAGCAGTATTAGTGATTCTTGGTCCCAAAGTGTGGTAATGTAGGTCTGGGCTACATCAATCAATCAATCGCATTTATTGAGCGCTTACTGTGTGCAGAGCACTGTACTACATCAACTCTTTGTTGCCCTGCAGATCATCTTTCTTGATGACAAGGACTCTCCTAGCAACCAGCCCTTGGCAACAGGGCAGAGCTGGGGAGCCTAGCCTAGCTCCTCGCCCCTTCCCCTCACTGGCTTTCTACCTCTCTAGACTGTAAGCCCCCTCTCAGGGTCGTACCTGGAGAGTTTCCAGTACACTACCAGTCTCGGCTAGGGGAGGGAGAGTCAAGCAGAGGCATATCCATTCCATTCCTAGCTTGGGCAGTGGCTAGCGAGTGGCAGGCAATCTGCCACAACTCAAAACTCACCTGCCCTGGGCAGCAGAGGCATGGGAGAATGTTGAGAGTCTCGAATTTACTGCGCGGAAGCAGGCGACGGTAAACCACTTCTGCATTTTTACCAAGAAAACTCTCTGGATCCACTACCAGAATGATTGCTGATGGAGGTGGGGCGTTCTGGGGAAGATGTGTCACAGCGTCGCTATGGGTCGGAGACGATTCAACGGCATAAAACAAGAGAAGACTGTAAGCTCGCTGTGGGTCAGGAATGAGTCTATTATATTGGTGTATCGTGCTCTCCAAAGCTCTAAGTACGGCGTTCTGCACACGACGGGTGCTCAATAAATACGACTGATGGATGGCAAAGGTGCGTTCCCTTCAGTTTTAAAGTGGTCGGTCACCCAGGGCCCGATGTGACCAAACTGTAATCAGACAAATCAACAGCCCGTGCTGACATAGGCATGAACAGCTGGGGGTCCCCAGGCATGCCGGCAAAATCTGCACCCAAAGTGCACAGCAGATGCCACCGACACCAGACGGTTGGCAAAGACAAACCCTTTCAGAATGATTGTGCTATTTAAATGGCTCGAGATAGGACACGGAAGTGTAGCGGTGGAATTTTAGAACGCTTTTGGATCGGTGCTACATTGCTAGTCAGCCCAAGGAAATCTCCAGTGGCACACACCCAAACACTCACTCACACACTCACTCTCTCTGATCCACCTAATTGGAAGTGGATCAGAAAAACAGTTCTCTCAGCAATAAGCAAAAGTCAAGTGGCTTCACTAGTAATCAAACCCATTAGATTTCTCAATGGGAGGAAGGAGCGATCTGGTACTCTGCTGTTTAGCGCAATTTCTTCCCAATTGGATCCCTTTTTGCCTCCCAAATTGAATTCATTATTCTACTCTGTGTAGGGGGAGGCTTGTGTTACTCAAGCCTTCTTTTTAAATAAAAATGGTAGGGTAATATGGTTCAGAAAATGGACTGAGTAAACCGAACATCAGCCTACTTTGATTTTGGATGAGAGGGTTTTAACCAATTATTTTGAGGGTAGGGTATTACTTGTAGTCACGAGACCTTGGTTTTTGTTGATTGCTTTTATTCCCACAGATTATTTTATTCTCTCACATTAATAATCTCTCATTTTTGCCCTCACAACAA